>NC_080024.1:104470303-106970303 GCF_030020395.1 Manis pentadactyla
AGTCTTGAGTAGTATACACAGTAAAGCAGATTAAAGTTCATTATTCCTTAATGAAAAGACAGAAAATGTAATCATTGTTTTTCAATACTAGTAGCATATTAGCTGAATTTAATACATGACACATGTGTAGTATTAATTAATCCATCTCTTCAACAAATATCAATGTTCAAACTCCATCACATAGTGGGCCAGTAATCACTAAGTCGCAAATAGAGTTGCTTAAACAAACTCATGTTAATATTTGAATATGTGGTGTGCTAACTTGTAGAAGGAAGCTAATCATACCAATTGTCCAGTTAGATGCTTTCTGTAAGAATTCATATTAAATGGGGACCCACATATTTCCGACATTATTTGGGAGATTGTCATGCAGAAGAATCTGTGTTTCTGTGGGGAAAAGTTTTTGACTTTGTTTATATTAGAGTATATCAACAACAAAAATAAAGAAAATTGATATTACATGTTTCAGTGAAGTGTATTTTTATATCTTGGTGAGAAACGGGTGCATGTGTATCTTTATCTCTTCTTTAAAAAATAACGATTTGGAGTATTTTGAATGTGCCAGCACAGAGATCTAGAACAAGAAACCTGTTTTATGGTAAAACAATAAGAAAAATCTTGTTAAAATTTAAAAAACCCAATTAACTTCAGTGTATGCATTGAGACAAATTCTATTTATCTAGTGAATTTTGAATTTATGCAGCTACTTTGGAACTTTGAATATCATGATAGCAATTCATTTTGTTTATGCTTCCCATTTGAGCTATAGCCAAAGGGTAGGGGATGAATTATATAGCAACAGGTTTGATTTGTAGAAAACCTCCGCCCTTTGTCTTTTTTAAAATGAAGACTACTTTTTAGAGCAATTCGAGGTTTGCAGCAAAACTGAGAGGAAGTTGCAGAGATTTCCCACATTTATCCCTTGCTCTAGTGTGTGTATAGCATCCCCCATTAGCAATACCTCCCCACCACAGTGGTCCATTTCTCACAACTGATAAACCTACCTTGACATGTCATAATCACTCCAAATCCACAGTTTACAGTAGATAATTCACTTTTGGTGTTGTACTCTCTGTCTTTCAGTACATTAAAAAGAATAGAAAAGCTTTAATATGATGTAACAGCAGTTTGCAGGTGCGAAAGCTTTTTAAGTTATTGTTTTGAAATCTGTATTTATAAACTGACACTTTATCAATGAATGGCACTTTTGTGTTACATGTGGACTGCCCTGTCTGCAACACCTTTAGAGACGAGAAGAGATTGGCGGCTGTAGGAATGTCGGCTCTAGGTCGCTACTGATGATTTAAGCCAGTGAAATGAGCAGAGGGGTTCTTTTTGTGTCGTCTGGCAGAAAACTATAAAACAGTGTTGCATGATAAGGAAGAGCCCAGGGTATGTGCACTTTCTTGTGCATATGTGCTAGATTCACAGCAACTCATAAATTCAAATTACTTTTAAAAGCTGGCCATGATACATTTGCTCATTAACCATATGGAAAATGGCAGTCAGGAATTTTCTACAGTGTATTTTCAAAGAAAGAATCCAATTGCAGGCAGACATTCCTTAGTACAGTGTTTATGCAGCTGGACCTGTGATTAAATTACACCAGCTCTGGCCCACATGTAGCCACAGAACTTATTAGTTTGAGTACAAAGTACCTTGTAAGAGTATGAGAACTCACATTGTGACGTTTTTTGGCCTCTCGGCCACTGTAGCAAACAAGCATCAAAAGTCATGCATGTACTTGGAGGTCTCTGGAGAAGGAGCCGGGGGACAGAGCCGAGCTGCTCATACTGTATGAGGAGCTTTGACAGTCTACCAGGGGGGACTGTGGGATTGCTGCTGTCAGCAGTTCCAACAGTGCAAACAGTATGAAGAAGCTTCCACAGGGATTGAATTACTGAAGACTTCTGCTCCGTGTTTTTTGGTATAATTGAGAGCACAGAGGGAGCTTGATTTCTCTGTCTTATGATTTGAAGGTGAAGACAAGAGCCTGCAGGGCTCTGTCAGAGTTATGGGCATGCCCAGCCCAGACTTCAAAAAAATCTAATTCCCATAAAACCTTACAAGGCTGAATTGCTTACCTGAATATAAAAGATTTACTTTCACTGAATCATTTAACACACAACCGTATTAATTGCATTTTGCAAAAGAAAACCATAGAATACAGTGCAACTGAAAAGCCATACGGGTGTTAAAAGAGGGTTTCAGTTTTAATGCATGTTTGAAAATGACACTAGTACATACAGATGCTCTAACATGCTCAGCCACACATGAACACCCAACTTGTATCTTTGGGAAAGAGCACGACATCAATGTTCATTGTTACCTCTATTGAAAATGAGTTAATACACCTCCTCTAAATTCTGCAAGTGTAGATATCCCCAGATGTATTATATTTATACTTCACTGGTGGATGTAACTATTATTCTAATGGCTCAAAAATAAATAAAAGTAAAATGTGCCAGCTGGCCATCTTATGTCACTTCCAGCATGAATGGTGTCCCTCTCGCCAGCCAGGGTGCAGGGGAGCACGAGGGCAGCAACATGATCTCCTGGTGATAGAACCACCTTCTCTTTCCCTTTCTTATGCACAGTCTGACCCAAATGCTTCCCTCGTATGGGGAGAAGCCCACCATGACGACTTAGTGCCCTGGTGAGGGCAAAAACTCTGAGGTGTGCCCCCAAATCAAAAAGCAAAGCATTTCATCCCCCACAAGCCGTTGACATTAAACTGATGATAACACATAGGATTGTTGTGATGGTTCTGATTTCTTCCCTTGCAAAAATGTGGTCAAAATGCTTGGCAAAAAATGAACCCTTCTCAGCATGGTAGCTTGTTGTTCGGACTCACGTGCTGGCCTGGGAGGAAGGGTTTTACAGGGAGAAGCGCAAAGATGCTCTTCCCACAGGATGACAGAGTCCTCCCTTCACTGCCCCTTCATCTTGCCTGACAGGGCTGGTTGTCCTGTCCTGTCTTGGTGCCTTGAGCATCTTTAGGCATCCTTCCATCTGAAACCAAATTAACCCACTACAGGGACAGCCCTGGAAGGCACAGAAGCTGCGAATGTGTTTACACAGTTAACCAGCATACTTTATTTAACTATTCCTACTTCAAGCTTTTAGGGGAAAAATATACTACCCTAGAACAAATACCAATTGTTAGCTTCACTTTCACATTGCCAGCAAGCAGATCTTTTCCAACTGGGAGTAATATCCTGTTAGCTATGTTTAATTCTTATTTTACCTGGGGGATTGAGAGTACCAAATGATTTCAGCTGCTCAGGCATTACATTTCGGTCTGTCCTCTCCTTCTGCCCGTCTTCCTCACACACTCCTTCTGGGATCTTTGCACCATTTAGTGTGAAAGGACAGCTTTTCTCTAAAGCCAAACCAGCAGGCCCTATTCAGAAAAGGAACCTTCTGAGATGTTGGGAGAGAAACACACGCACACACACACACCCTACTCCGTACATACCACTCTGCTTTGGCAGTGCCCCCATACCTGCAACTTAACCAGTCATATTTCATCAGATCCATTTCTTTTTCCACTTTGCAAAATGCTTTTGAGGAGGAATGTATGTGTAACTTTTGGTTAGAGGCAGTTTACCTTTGGCCATGAAATTGATACTGTGTGCGTGGTGTTACCACAGGCGTTCTGTTCCAATTGCATTGTGTCTTAACAACAAAGCCCCCCGTGAAACTCAATAAAATTACCAATTTCACAGTTGATTTTCTTCCTGCTCTGCTCTGCAGCCCTCACACTCCTGGCCTGTCTCCACACACTGCAGGGGATAGTGTCGGACCGAACCAATAACACAGTGCTAAAAAGGGGCTTGATATAAACCAGGCTGATCTTAATTCTAATGAGTGTGTCCGGCAACTTTTAAATCTTTGAGCTATCTTTGTCATAAAAAATAACGCTGTCACTTTATTGTGGATTGAACAAAGACCATTCTGCGTGTGACTGATCAGAACACACGGCGCAGTGTGACTCAGGCCGTGGTCGCATCACACGGAACATATGTGGATCCATCTTATTTCTCCTGCGATGCTATGTTCTGTCCTCTGATATTATTGACTATGCTAACTTTGTTAATTCAAAATCGATCAGAGCCGTATGACCTAAGGTATCTAAACCTTGGATCATTGATCAGAAGGCAAGCATTCTAGATCTAATTCAGCCACTAACTAGCTCTGTGATCCTGAATTGTAGTCTCTTCTTGTCTCTCTTTCCACGCTAATGAAAGAGTAAAATAAAGAAGGGGCAACCGAGAAAAATACATACAAGAGCAATTTTAGTTTTGGTGTTTAGATTAATAGTTAAAATAAAGAATATGTTTTAAGGCTCAGGTGAGTCATATCTGAGCGTATTAAACCCTGCAGGCCTTGTTCACCACAGACTAAAAATCTGACCTAATGCCTAATGTAAGATACAGCTTGAAGAACCCAACCTAAATTATGATAGGCATTTTGTTCTGCGATGAAAATATTCCAGTCACAGAGATAGCTGACTTTACTCTATTTCAGTTTCTACCTTTTTTTTTTCCCTGGAGTCATCTGCAACCCTAAATCCTTCCCTGGGCTTGATGTAGACTTTAGTTGTGAAGCACCTTTGTCAGTCATCTTCACTAAGGCCTTGTATCAAACAGCAGACTGTCCGGTCTGGGCGCCAAGCCCTGTTGGACATGCTTTTCAAGCTCTGATATAGAAAACATTTTAAAATACATTGGCACCAAGAGAAGATTTGTTGAATGGATAATTGGTTAAGGTAGTGGATGATTGATTAATGGTAGTTGATAATTGAATGAATGAATGAGTAAACATAGATGGTGAAAATGGACAGTGGTCTTGTGTGTTGCAGAAATGGAGATCTAGTGATGTGTGAATAACTCAGAAATACTGCCTTTTGAGTTATCACAGAATCCCCTGTCGATGGGTTGTCTAGGATATTTGAAATCACACTTGGCTTTTATGTCCTTCAATTATTATTCTTTACTTTATTTTTTCATTTTTAGTTTGATTGGAGCCTATCATTTTTTTTTTGAAGGTCTTCATTTGTAAGAATCTTAGAATGATCATTTCCCTGTGTAGGATTTTAAGGCCTTTGTCTCATCGACTGTAAGTTCACCAAAGCTACCGTTCATAGCATGGAACATTTGGTTCCAAACTGTAGCACAAATTGTTCTCCTCATGACCACTTATGGAGGAAGAAAAATTGGTTCAGACAAGCTAAAGGATGACCCCAGGATAGAGTTGCTTCTGGGAAAACATAATTCTCAGAGGACATTGAACTTACATTTACTATCCTGCACTCCCCACAGTCCCTGGGATCGAGAAGCTTGGAAATCCCACAGAAGACATCTCCCATGTGTCCAGGAGCTACTGCTTATCATGTTGTAACCTGCCATCCTTGTTAATGAAGTGGTTAGGGAATTTAGAAGTCAACCTGCTTGTCTGTCTTCTAGGGCTAGAAATCAGAATATTAGTAGCAAAAGTTGCAGGGCCCCATTAGTCTGAAAACATCTAACAATATTAACCTACTGTCTGCATTATTCAGCTCTTCCCTGCATTAACTTGAGTTACCAGCAAGAGATTTTAAAGTTACCACTTCGGTTTGCAAAAATGTACCTGTGATCTTCCATTCACGCAGGAGATTCTGTGATTTTGTAAGTTACAAATCAGCTCCCTCCCCTCAAAAGGATTTTAAATAAAATTAAATCTAGTAATTTATATCTGCCTTCTCCAGAGCATCATTTTAGACTGTGACCAGTGGGAAGAGGTGAAGAAAGATACCATTTCATTTATAATCAGCCTTCATCCACAGTATTAGCCATTTCACCACACACCATGAACCTTTAACTAGCTGCCAAAAACCGTGCCTCTCCATTGTGTCTGTAAATAGTGGCAGTTCCTTTTTCTGGACCCCCACACCAGCTGTCACACTCGATTTCCATGAGATTTCTATACAAACTTCCCAAATAACTTTAATTGCCTTAGAATGATTTAAAATCCTTTGCATCGAAGGGGAAGCATCCCAGACAGAACTCTCCCCCAACGCTGTGTGTGTGTTTGAAGGAAATGATTCGCTTGTCTGCCTTCCTCAGGTGAACGGAGGGGAGAACAGACAAAGGGAGCGTGTTGTACAGTGAAGCCTCCAGTCTGAGGAGCTCCGGTCACAAGCTTTCATAATGAGTATATTGCATGTGACCATGAGTTATCATGACTGTGACCTGCCTCAGGAGGTCCCATGCCACATCTGTATTAACAACTGCATCTGCTTCAGGGTAACCTTATTAGCTTGCCACAGCTGAGCCAGGGGCCTCAGGAGGTATTAGACCAAGTCCCCCGAGAGGCCTGGTACTTCTGCTCTCCCTAAATTCAGTTTGGTGCCCCAGATTTAACAGCAGGACCTGCTGAATTTTATTCTGAATTATCTACTATAGTAACTCTAGCAGAAAACAGCAGACACATGTACACTCCCCTAAAACTTGGCAACCTCCCCAAATGCCATCTCTAATTCCCATTATGGCAAACAGCCTGTCTGTTTCATATAAAAAGCAATGGAAATATCAAAAGAATTCTCACTTTGGTTTCTGTTTTTCTTCTCTCTCTGGGAATGTACAAAGTGCTGTAAAGAACACAAAACCTAAGGAATACGTATGTGTGAACTCATTGGTGGAAATTGTACTTCCACACCTGACCATGAAACAGTAGTAGAGAAAGTCTATCTGCATGGAGTGGTGTGAGGAGCTCTGGCAGGTTGTGTATGTGTTGTGTGCATATGTATGCAAGTGTGCATCAAGAACCCGGCTCTTTCCACTGCATTCCCAGCAGAGCTCTTCATCATGTGTTTCAAATTAATAAAGAAGTGTGGGCCTTAGCAAGATGTATGCCATTCATTCGTTCATTCATTCATTCATTCCTTCACCCTCTGGACAGTAAAAGTGACAGAGAAGCATACACTCACCTGGGAACATAACTAGGTCAACACTCTAAAGGCAAAATTCCCATAGTGCACTGGTGGTTGCTCCTAAAAGGTACTTCTCTCATTCTCCTCTGACGGGCAGAAAAAGCTTTTGCAATTTCATTTTCATGAGTTCTGCGTTTAGTGTTGCCCTGCTAGCAAAGGTGGATAGAATAACACACAACTAAAATAATCCTTTGATGGATAATTCAAATTGTGTCTCCCAAGATGCCATCTTGAACCATAAGAATGTTCCAGAGTGTGAGTTGTCTGGGGTTCCTCTGCACACCCTCATCTCCCACCTCTAACCCTCCCAGACTATTTCCTTAAGCATTATCTGATATAGTTACAACTAATAACCCCTTATTTTCTCTTGCCAATTAAAAAATTTTTTTTCCAGCTATCATTTGTAGAGTACCTTGCACTGAGCTTAGCATTTTACATAGTTTGTCTCATGTAGTCTTCCAGTATAACCCAGTTACACTATTTTCCTGGTTTCACAGTGACAAGGCAGAAGGAGGCTAAGTAACTTGTCCAAAGCCACATGTCTAGTCCTGAGTCTTTCTTAGCAAGTGTAATTTACTTGACCTTGATATGAAATTTCTATATTACATGCATTGTAGTGACCCCTATTGATGACCTTTTAATTCTTTATAGTTCCTGTCAAGGTTCCCTCTTCCAAGGTTTTCTCTCGCAGGTTTTGGACTACTGTGAATTTTATACTGACCCACAGATTCAGTTTGTACCTTACTTGATTACATCCCTTCGTTATCCACAGAGCTCATTGTTACTTAGTCATCAATTTTACAATCCTAAAACGTCCATTTTAATACAGTTTTCTTTTTTGTAGTTCAATGCTTCTCACTGCTTCTCTGTAGAAAGCAAGACATACTTCCTAGTTGAGATTCTTTCCTCAGCCAGTAAGAGGAGGAAACTTAAACACTCTACATCTATCATTAGATAACATTTTTATTTCTCCCCTGCTTCCAGGATATGCCTGGATTCTGGGGTTATCCAAGCTTTGGGCAACATAGCAAATAAATGTACTGCAAAGAAAATTGTCATGGAAGAAAGTGTTTAGCTCACTTGGTAGAATATACCCTGCCATGCCAAGTGAGCACAGCCTAATTGATAATGATCAGCTTCTCACTTAACTTTAATCATTTTCTTGTAACCATATTCTAAAACAGCTGCAGCAGCAGCATTTTATTTATATGTCAGTGTATAGAAGGCTGTCGTGAACGGGGTGGCCTAGCAAACCATCTGGATGGGCAGGCTCAGGAAAAGCCAAGGCTTTGGCTGCCTTCTCTGCCCCTTTTTATTTCCTAGGTCTTCACAGATCTCATTTCATTTCCTTTCTCCTGTTCTTCCCCATGTTTGTCTGCTCCTACTCTGTTCCATGGAACATCCCTCGCTAGCACTTTAGTGGGTTCAAACAAATGGTGTTTCCTTTTCTTCTGAGGATTCTTTCCTGAAACACGAGAGAATAAAGATGTAGGAAAACTATTCCCATTTTTTTGGAATAATCTGTATTTTTTCTGATTGTGGCCAATTTGGAAAGTGCAGAAAAGTATAAAGAAAAATGAACTGCTACAGCCGAGACTCTAAGAGCCAAATGGTAACATTTTGGTATATATTCAAATTTTCTTTCTTTAGTCTCTTTTCTTATGTATACAAATATATACACTGATGCATGTATGCTTTAAGTATGTATGTACTCTTACTGCATACTATTTAAGTATGTTCTGCTTTTCTTTGTATTATCATATAATGCACATACTCCTATGTGCTTATTCTTTGAATGTGTCAAATATATAACTGACATTTATCAAGTGCTTATTATTTGTCAGTATTGTTCTAACTAAATGTATCGATTCTATTAACTGAACCACAACTGTTCTATGAGATCTGGCACTACTAGTATTATCCCCGTTTTATATTTGTGGAAACTGAGGCACTGGAAGCCACAAAGCTGATAGTTGGCAGGACTTGAACGGAGCGGTTTGAGGTCCAGAATTCTAACCACTGAGATATGCTGACTCTTTAGAGAACTTAATGCTTACAAACACTGGGGCTTATTTTTTCTTAAGCAGTCAACGAGGCCATTTTGCATAGTCTTGAGTTGGACATTTTAAATTGCTACCAATATCTTGCTTTTCTCAACAATCCTGTAATTAATATTCTCTGCCATAAACCTGTATTATTATCGCTGGTCATCTCTTTAGGATTATTTCTGTTGAGTAACAAAGTACGAGAACATTCTTCTGCTCTTCAGGTGGGTTTTCAAAGAGTTCTGGGCAAAAGGCGGTACCAATAGATATCCTCTCTCGGTGTGAGAGAAGTGGCATTTCCCCATGCCCTAGAGCCCACTGAATAATGCTTTTTCAAAACAGACATTTTTAATTTTAAAAACTTTCATCTGATGTGTACCAACAATCCCTCATTTTAATTTTCAGTTTTTTACTAATTGTGAGATTCATTTTTCATCTGTTATTCACTCTTTCTGTTTAGCATTTTGGAAAAGAGCTTGCTTTTTCATGCCTTATGCACATTAAAAATGAGCATTTATCATTTCTTGTTGACATAAAAGAACTGTTCACACTTTAAGGCTATGAAATATTTGACTTGCAATACATTATTTTTCTGATATTTTGCTATTTGTCTTTTTAATGGTATTTAATATACATGTATTTTTAATTATTAACTATTTTAAAATGTAGCATGCACATTTTAAATTGTGATATATATATACATATGTATATATAAAGGGTATTAGCTTTTGCAATTACAACAGATATGTATATATATACACACACACATATGTGTGATATATATATATATACACAACAGCTATTATATATATATACACACACATATATAAAGGGATAAAGGGTATTAGCAGTTACAACAGTCAGCAGATAAAGAAGATATTATTGCCTGAAATGTGACTGTAGACATAATTTAAATCAAGACCAGAATGCATTAAACCAGGTCTAGTCTTTATACTTTGTTTTCTTTAGACTTTTAAAAATACTTCCTACTTAAGTACGTATCACATGTATGAAATTCACATGTCTGCTTTGAAGAGGTAAATGAGCAGGAGGAAATGTTTCTTCTTAAATAGAAACATTGACTTGTGGATTTTTTTGCAGTGAAATTCTCAGCACAGAATGCATGTGCACAGAGGAAGGGGCTGCGGACAGACAGGTCGCTGGGTCCTTGTAGATGTGACCGAGACTCTCCGTCTGGCTCTGCCATTCTAACTGGAAGACTTGAAACAAGTCTATTTCACCTTATTTTTAAAGAGGGTTTTTGTGCTAGACAATCTCTAAGATCTTTTTCAGCTTAATCTTCTCCAAATTTATCCAAAAGCGTATTCCACCATACTTCTTAGATAGACACTGTTCTTTAAGGACACAGCTTGTCCAGCGTCTCCTATACCTGCCCAGCAATCCTAACCCACATATGATCTGATTTGTGTTATTTATGAGTAGTGTCATATAAGTAAATATTATTGCCACTCTACTATTAAATTTCAAAATATGAGAAAGCAGATAAATTACCTTCTCCTACTTTTTTTCGGGTGAAGTTGACACCCCAGCTTATAAGAAGACTTTGATTGATTGATTGATTAAAGCTTCTGAAGCCAACTATTGCCAGTTCTGAGCCACTCTCCTTCACCTCTATCTTAGGGTTCCTTAGAAGTCTGCCTTTTCTTGGCTTCAGGTCCCATCAGGGTTAGGTGAGTGACTCAAATATACTTCTATTTCTGGATGTCTCCAGGGAAAATCCTTTGTCCACATTCCATGTCAATTGACATCTTGTATAAACCCCAGTAATTAATTAATGGAGAAACAGCAATAGCAATTCTTGAGCTTATGTAGAGATTAGCAGCTTCCGGTCACAGCGTGTTTCTAATTTAATAACTGCTTTATAGTTGTAGAAATAAAGCCTTTTAAGGAAAAGGGCATTTTGGATTTCAGACTTTTTCCTAAGTGGCTTGAACCAGAATGAAATCAATGATTCTTACAATGCACAACACCTTCCCTTTGCTGATGGGAATTGGCTGTTAGAGAAGAGTGTTTGGAAGAAGCTCACCATTCTGCAGGGATGGCAGAACCCAGAACGAGGCATTTCTTGTTGCTTTTTCACCTTGTCACTGTTTCTGTGGCTCCTCCCTTCGCCCATCCCCAATTTCTTGGAACCATTGATGCTAGAACTGGAAAAACTCAGTGTTATATAAGGGAGCTGGAGATTCTGTACTTGCTCTGTTGTGTCCTTGCTATTTTGATGGGTGAGACTGTCACTCCTTTAGAACTGTACAGAGGCTTGTTGGGGAGGAGGAGAAGCAGAATCGGTTATGGGACAAAGGGAAAAACCGCAGTCCTGCTAAAGCCTTTGAAGTGTTAGACGATCCATCTGCCTGTTCGAGTCTGAGGCTGAATCCCTTTTTAAAATGCATCAAATGTTTGAGTGTGAAGTTTGGTCCTGACAGCATCTGTGATTCTCTGTGGAGGCATCCACACCGCAGTTTCTCAGCCGCTGTCTGAATTCACAAGAGAAGGGTTTGATCCAAAGGCCTAGCCGGCATGGGACCATGTGGAGTTGAAGTAGACAGGTCGTTTCGGCAAGGTCCTATGAAGTATCAGCAGCCAGGCCCCATAAAATCAGAGTGGGAAGAGCACAAGGCTTTTAATTCCAATCTGACGCCATGTTGTCAAGCTTCTCATTATCCCTGGTCCCAGAAGATCAGAGGAAAGGGGACAGGACAGAGCAGGCTTCCTCATGACTTCATAAATCCTGGTTGTGATGGAATTTTCATGGACAGTATAGGAAGTAAATTTTTCACTTAAAAGCACAGACTTTTATTAGAGAATTGTGACAACATGATTTCCATTTGCAGGACCAAGTGAATTACTTAAAGTACTAGTGTAGATTTGCATGCAACTTGAAATTTTAGCTGACCAACATACTCCACCCTGGCAGCTTTAAGATACATACACTTAGTATTATCACTATATGTACCAAAATATATAACAAACACAGTCATCAGCACCATTAAAAAAAAATACACATTTAAAACTATAAGCACCTCTGATCTTAAATGAATGCTTTACCATTTGTAGGCAAATTATTTTTGAAAGATCTCAGTTTGTGTTAGAAGACAGATGCCTGTACATTTTGCAGTGTTTAGTATTTTGGTCAGATTTCAGGAAGAGTAATTTGCATCATGGTTAACCCCATGACTCTTGTGAGAGAGTAATAGCCTGTCACTCTGCATTGTGACCTTACACTATTTTCACTAATTAGGCTTCTGTAGTTTTGTAATTACATTATTTTCACCAATGCCAGCAAAATATTAGAAGTAGTCAAGGTCTACATTGAAGAGTAGAAGAGGAGTGTGAATTCACTCCTCATGAAATGAAATCCATAGCAGATCTTAGACCTATGTGCAAAACTTCCAGATGAATTTAGGTAGAGAGACAAGTTTCCTATTAAAGGGCATTCTTCCAGTTATCATAACACAAGACCAGAATTTTCCAGGTTCTGGTGACATCAGCTTGAAACATTTTTTTAAGTAAGATATCTCTAGCAGTAAAAACATCCCTTTGGTAACTGAGTAGGCACTTAGGGAGGGGAATGGAATTTGGGAGATCACTAAAGTACAGTTTTCTAAATTGCCTATGTGGCACACTAACTAAATGCCTAAATGTAGGACTCTGTGATCTTCCAGATGGCTATTGCTAAAAAAATGTGTAGAGTGATGCCACAGTATGGATTTGTAAAAATAGTGCTCTTGTATCATTAGTCTTTAATATTCTGGGAGATCTATGTAGACAGTGGAATGGTACATTAGCATTTGTATGCTCTCATGTAAGAAATAACCATTAGGAGCCAGCATCAAGAGCAGGAGATCTGGTGAACCCCCTCCCGCAAGGAAGGACTTTGCTGAGTCTTTGCTTATAAAAAAATCATTTCTTGTTTGTGCATGAGTCCTAAGTGAAATCCTCTCTAACTGCACCTTATAGTCTTAGCTTATTTTAGGGGACTTTTCTACTATCTGAACCTAGACCCTGGACTAGCTTATCATCTGTGCATAATGAAAGCTAGCTCTGACTTTCTGACTAATCTGCTGCTTGAACAGGAAGTTCTGATTCTACTTCTACAAGCATGCCTGCCTTCACTGTCTCCTACTCTGTTGCTCACCAAGACCTGAGGAAGTGGGAGCAGAGGGAAAGAGTTGGAAAAACCTATAAAATTCCAGTTCAGCCAAATACCTAAAGACTCATTACTTCCCAAAAGAGCCTGGTCCAATTTTCTGAAGCTCTAATTAAAAGAGTGAGTCACTCAATCATTTACTTATTTACTCAGCAACCACTTATTGGGGATATAAGGATAAATAGAATGTTTCCTTTCCTCAAGGTAATAATAATAATATAAATCATTGAAATGTACTAAATCATAAGTTATGTGAAAACAGAGAAGTGATGGAATGAACTTGCCTGAGATGATTGAGAAAGACTATAAAAAGGGAGACTTTTGAGCAGTCTTAAACCATGAGTACAAGTTCTCTGGGAGGGCCAGGTAAGAAGTGTGTTCAGAGAGAAGATAATGTCTAAAGCATGAATTCATGTTAAAAGACCCAGGAAGATACCAGACCATCAGTGACCCTGTTTCCAAATGAAGGAAGTTGAGTGTTATCTTGAGGACAGGGACAGGCTTCCAAGAGATCTTAGTCAGAAGACTAAATAAGATAAGACCTGGAGCAGAGTAGAGAGGGTGATTCAAGGGATGAGAGTCCACATGCAGGGAAATATTCACAGCCCAAGAGGTTTAAATGAGGGCCCGCACTACAACTACGGCAGTGGAAGTGGAGAAGAAGGAGAACTCAGAAGTATTTAGAAGTTATGACCCAGAAGATGAGGGTAATGAAAGAAACGCAGGATATGTAAGGCTGTCCGGAATTTCCAACTACTAGCCCAGTAGAGAAAAGCAAATCTTTCTTCCACCATAAAGTGCTTCATATATTTTATCGCAGCTAACATGTCTCTTCTGATTCTTCTCCAAGATCAACATCCACTAGTTCCTTCGAACTCTGCTCATATGTCATGGTTTCAAAACCATTATCTCTCTCTACATTTGTCCCTCCAGCCTGTGCTGATTCATTGGCCATTTGGTCTATGCCAGGGACTCTGTCACTGACTGGGGATACAAAGATATGCTGAGTATAGCTCAGATTGCTCACAGTCAGTAGGTAAAAAAAAGGCAAACAGTGAATAACTACATGCTCACTGCTGTCAAGATTTTAAAGGAGCTGTCTGCAGAGGAGGGGTCCTCAGCATTTTCTCTGCCCAGAACATAGCTGCTATCTGTGACTTTCACCATCAGTTACCAAGTCTCTCTGAGGTGGCAGAGAATCTCATCTCTCATCATAGATTATCATTGTGGGTGCGAGCCACTAGGACAGAGCTGTATCTTCTACTCACCTGCTTGCCTCCAACTCCTTGAGAGTCAACCAGGTAAACAGCGCAATGAGGACGACACAAGAGATGCAGAGTTCTCAACCAGAGCGAGGTCCATGGGGATTCAGTGAGTGGTATATAGGTGGAGTGTTGGATAGGGGTGGGCATGCTAAGGGACATACCAAGAGAGAAAATCAGCTCTTACCTCATCCAAACCCTTGGTCTGGTTTAAACATCAGCCTATATTGGCCATAAAATGTAGACTTCCTTTAATAAAATCATCGCCTTCCCAGATATCTTATAATGATCATTATGAGTTATGAAAGACAGCGAGCCTTGTATTGGCTGACATCTGGTTGTCAAAGAAGATTTACATGTATTTTGCCATTTAATACCCTCAGTAATTCTATGAAGAAAAAAATCATCCTCTTCCCACCCCACCACAAACACAGAAAGACCTTCCTCTTTGGCTAGTCCAACTATAGTACTGCAGAGTCACATAGTAGCACCTGTCCTCACTGTCCACCTGATGGAGGGTCTGTCTTCTCCTTTTAAGGCTCAGCAGGAATGTAGACAATACCTGTGTCTTGTATTTCACTCTATCCCCAGGGGCAAGACCGTAGCCCACATTGGACCACATGGATACTTTTCAGCTATCTCTAGAATGTGAGTAGTTTTAAGGGTTTGGTGAAGACAGAAGAGTCCTTTCAAACTGGGAAGATATAATACATGTGGTTCCTATTCTTTGCATTTGTTTTAATGCTCCAAGTTCATTTATGTCAGCTCACTGGAAAGGGGAATAATAGAAGTGGGTATTTATATAAATAATAGATTTGTTGCTTTATTTATAGCATTAAGCTATTAGATTGAGAAATATTAGTCTTAAATAATTGTACTTTTATGTATTGCTGATGTTAAACATTAAAATACCACGTCCTCTCAATCTCTCCTTGAGTCCTAATTTATGACAAAGTAAATTTTGTTTTAATTCAGATGTTCTTAAAAGGTATCCCTCACTAACCTTCATTAAGATTGTATATTAATGATACCTCAATTCAAAAAATAATAATAATAGCAGGGACACACACACGCACACACACACACACACACACACACACAAAAGAACCCCTCACTGACCGAAACACATAATTCACAGAAAACAATTGTCTTGTTTTTGGAGCAGATATGCCTTCCTTCAATAGTACAAGCTCAAGGTGTCTGGAAAAAACTGAATATTTTGCTGAAAGGATTTTTGACTTCCCATGAAGACTTTTCCATTGACCTACTCAGTTTGCAGAATATTTATATTTAAAAGAAGAGAAGGAAGGAAAAGGTGGAGGGGAAGAGGAAGGAGGGAGGGAAAAGAAAAGAAGCTATTTCTTTGAAAGATCAATATAATCTGTAGACCTCAATGAACATAAAACAGATGGCAAACATGAATGAATTGTGACCAAAAACTTTGAACTTTATCCCAATTCCAGACCACAGGAATATCCATCTCCTAGTGAGCCTTGTATCTGTACTCAATCAGGATAACTAAGAAGGGCATAAATAAGTCCTGTGCAAATAATTATGTTGGGTCCATTTATACCTTGCATTCGTATATGCCCGCCTAATTGAATAGAGTGTTTAATCCCAGGATTCATTATCTATGTCCCTATCTAAGTCTTTTTCCCATTTATATTTAGCACCCAGCTGTCCCCTCCTCCAAATGGTCAACTGTAGTCCCGTAAAAGTCTTGAGATTGGCCTCCTGAACCCGTAGTTTGTACAGCAATTTTCTCAGTAGGGGGCAGCTAGCTCGTCGTACGTCTGTGGCTCTGGGTTAGAATTGTTAAAGTGAGCAGCTGCATGGATGTAGGAAAATGGAACTCACCCTTTCCGGTATTCCAGGTGAGCCGAGTACACTGCCCCAGTCAGGACAGGGCCCTGCTGCCTTTTGCAGTAGTCAGAAAGAATAAAGCAATAAAAGATCAGTTAAAATGGTTGCTGGAAGTTATTGATACAAAAATTCTTTCTGCACGAAAGATAATAAACAGAGTGTTATCTGAAGATGGATTTGTTTTAATTTGGCATTGATGTATTTGATACCTGGTAGGATCAAAGAAAACAGAATCAAAGGCAGAAATACAAGCAGCCTTACTTCTCTGAATATAGGCCTCTTTTATAGATATAAAATCTTGGGACTGGAGTGCTCAAATTTATTTGTACTGATGTTTGTTTAAAGATCAATATTAAATAAATTGGTCTGGAAGCTACAGTCATAAAGCAGCTGTTGAACTAATGTAATCCCACAATGCCATTTTGTCTACTGCATGAAACCTGGTTAACTGTGTACTTCTAGTAACATGTGGAAATCTGTTGAAAAAGAAAATAGCTGAACTGGATTTTCTGAACTTGTGTTAAGTTGCAGTTGAATGTAAGGAGAATTTTAAAAGTATGTGTATATTTGGTCCCTCTCAGGATAATTGGTTGGTTTTTATGGTCAAGTATCAAGGGTTCATATAGCCCACACGTTTCTTATGAAATATATAAATAGATCAAAATGCCTCTTCAGACCAGGTTATTGCACCTTAATACAAAAGCTAAATGTCAATACCCCTGTTTTCACTTGTCTTGGTAATCATGGATGTTACTGTTGCGTTTACTTTTGTTGGCATCTGTTGGTTTGTTTTTGAACATTGTCTTTGCGGTCGGTTGGTTAACTGGGTGCCAGTATGTATCAGTGCCTTTATAAATCTCAAATGTTATAATATTTGCTCTGCTCTGCATTCTCTGAAGACTTTGAAGAAAACAAGCAGAGAGACCATGGATATGTCTCATCTTCATGACGTCTATGTAATCCTACCCCTGCTGGCTTTGTCACACATTTTTTTGAGCATCCAGTTTTGTTTGATTTGTGTTTAGAAACTCATAAGATATGTGTCATGCCATCAAGGAGGATAGAATCTCGTTGCAAGCAGGGAACAAGACACACGTTTAAAGAAATGATCTCAGTATAATATAGCATGGATAAAAAATCCTAGAAGAACAACAAATTCCAGGGGCACTAAGGCCGGTATAGTATCATACCACTGAGTCAGCAAGGAAGAAAGAGGACTCGAACAGGGCACATCCTACCCAACTTTTTTTGGATAGGGTAAGGAGACCTGAAGAATGTCATGACGTGACTTTCCTGAGACCCTAAAGAGGTATTAGTTATGGTTAACCTGGCCAAGTAATAAGGATTGAAGAAGAGAAAGTTAGTTTTTTGATAAAGGTGTTTTTTATAAAACTAGATAATGGAGTGACTAATAGCCTTTTATCAGAGAAACCCAAGTCATTGCATAAAATATGCCCATTATTGCATGTACTTCTTTATCCTTTCTAGTTTACTATAAGGCTCTCTTAGTTGAAGAACACAGTGAGTAGGAAAGTGGACACTAGAGTCAGATTAGTGAGTATAAATCCAAGCCTATCCACTTGCTGACTGCATTGCCTGGGGCAAGTTACCAAACCTTTCAAAGACTCAGTGTGCTAGTCCATAAAATGGGAATAATAGTAGTGGCTAACTGACAGGGTTGTTTGAAAAAAAAAAAAACCAAAAACATTTAGCAGCATGCCTGGTACACAGTTAAGACTTTATAAGTGGTAACTATTGTAATCATCTCCCTTCCTAAATTTTCCATATTGTCATATTTTAAAATGTCTCAACAATTTCATTTCCAGAAAACTACGAGGAGCTATAACATTTTCAGAAGAAACATTAAACATTAGAAAGGAATAAAACAGACCATGTTATTAATTTGTGGAAGTTAAATCAAACCTACAGGGAAGGTAGAATTTGCAATGCCATTAATGTTTATGAATGCCCTGAGTGCATTTCGAATTGTTGAAAATGTAAGAAGGTATTTACTGTTCTTGTCTCTTATATCAGGTACATCTTAAACCTTTTGTCCTTTCTCAAAAAGAGGTTTTTGAGCATTACAATTTTGGCACTCAAGATTTGTCATTTGGGCCATTTATGTTCAATGACTGATTTCAAGTTTGAGTCAAGTGGAATTTGTCTTGTTCAGATGTGGGTGAAATGACATCAATACCAGGTGGAAGAGGTTTGTTTTCTGATTTTGGTTTTGGTCTTGTTTGCCATAGACTTTGTCCACTCTCTAGTTAACAAAAAATATAACAGAGAGGCCTAGGAAATCAAGTTATCCTCTCTATTCTAAACAGTCTTAACTTGCAGGACCTCAGGACTCTCATGTTTTCAATCATATCGACATAAGTATTCGGGGAGGTTCACGGCTGTCAGTAAGATGGGGAGAACTGGCAAAGTGAGACTGATACCCTCTCGACACCTAGTTGGCTTATCTTGGTGAAGAGAGAGCATGATGGACAATGGCCTGAGAGGCCCTGCATGGTCTTGAAGCTCCAGGCTGGTTACAAAAGTCAAGGTTAGTGTCAAGCACAGTGTGGAAAGCTGTATCCACACCATGGCTGCACAGATAGGTTTTGTCAGCATGAAAGGGTGCAGTCTTGGATGAGTCCCACCGACAGTCATGTGCAGCCAGCAGTGTTCTTGCATGCAAGCATACTTACTCACATATGTGGGCCACACAAAGGGGAGCAGGGAGTTCTTTGTTCCCTATCTGTGGGATAACTGAGTCGTATATGATACAAACAGGGCCTCAGCACTGCAGCGGGTATTTTCTTGGACAGCATGTAGGGACAATAGATCTTTAGCCTTTATCTAAGGAGAGTTCTAAAAAGGATTCCTTCCCCCTGTGTTTTCTTGTTAATCAAAGGCTAACTTTAAAATCTGGAGATGTTTTCATTTGAATAGTTTCAATAAATACCCTCTTTCCTCAACTTCAGGTGGTTCAGTTTTGACTTCTTTGATTTTTTTATTTTCCTTGAAACCCTTAATCTTGGGCAGCTGGTGGCAAAGAGTTGTGTTTCCTATCTGGGTTACCTCTATCACTTCAGAATGTTTTAAATATCCAAAAGTGATTTTAGTTAGCATCTGGATTTAACACCTTTAAGGATCCATCAATGTGTTTCCAGTTTATATATTTCTACTTTTCTTAATAAAGATGTAAAACTTAAAGTAAAATTGGGGCTGATTGTGCTGAATTATTACTCTAAAATAGATTCATCAAATCTCCCAGCTGTATAAGACAGGGCTTACTAATGAAGTTCCCTATCAGAAAGAAAAGCCTAATTTTGATTTGGCTTAGGTAATGAACTTCTTTTTCCTGGTGTGATTATCTGCATGGGGTGGCTGAAAGAGTAGCAAGAGAGAGTGCGCTCACAGAAGCATTATGCAAAATGTCTTTTGTCTCTTTTTGCTGGGATATATTAAATTTTCAATGTAGTCTATGTAATATAAAATTATGATAATGACTTTTGGCCCACTGTGAAGGCAGCTTGCTGGTCCTGAGCATGTGTGTCTGGCTTGAGCACTAGGATACACTGTGGGAGTTGCCTTTTCTATTAACAAACCTCTAGATACCTAATGATGAATTTTCTTTCACCAAATGTTCTCCTTTTGTCTAAAATACAAGCAT
Organism: Manis pentadactyla; assembly: GCF_030020395.1. Lineage (NCBI taxonomy): Eukaryota > Metazoa > Chordata > Mammalia > Pholidota > Manidae > Manis > Manis pentadactyla. The sequence goes on from NC_080024.1 coordinate 104,490,276, forward strand.
TTTCTAAATTGCTTTTGAGAAAAACAAGAGAGGCAGAGAGGTCTCTGGTACTAACAAGGGATATTGAAACAAAGCAAGGGATTCAGTTAGCATCATTCCTGTAATTATAAACCAACCAAAAGGTTGTTTCGTGTACTAGTGAAAATATTTACCAGCTTATTGGTATAACTGATTGCTTCACTTAGTAAAAGGACAAATTGAACAACTGCCTCATAAAATATTTCTATTCCTTACAGTCATGTGAAATTTGATGGTTGAATTTATTATACATAGTTGTAGCAACTTTCAAGATCTATTGGTCCCTTCCATTAGAGAAAAAAAAAAGTTTCTTTTTCTCCTTAAAATTTTTAAATGATAGAAATGTATATAATAATAGAAATGTCCTTTTTCTTGTTATTTAGCATATTTGGTACAAGATATCTTAGAAAAACTTGAAGAAATTTTCAAATACTATATATATCATACCGCTTTTAATTTTAAAAGGATGGTTCTTATAATAATAAAGGTTACTCTTCAAATAAGCAACACTGAAGGCTATCAGCTTTTTCTAAACAACACCACCCTCGTTCAGACACTTTTAGAGCTCTGGATTTAACTGTTGTCAGAACCAGTTTACGAGATACACAAGAAAATCTATCTTATCACCTTATAGTCATACTTGATATTTTTTTAAATTTTTCATCTCTTTATTCCTGAAAGTTAACATCTTTCTAATAAACTCTTATTTTTTGGTGGTTATGACCAACCTCTTCTCTATCAACTTGACATGATAATAAATTTCTGCTCAGGATTTCTTAGTTATTTGGGAAATTTCTCTGATGCCACAAAGCATCAGAGAATATTTGCCAGAAAATTATGTGTTTGCTAGAAAATATGCATATTTTCTAGATATATTCTGGATATTTTTGATAGAAAATTAGCTTTGGGGAAAATCCACTATTTCATGCTATGTTGGAAATGCCAAAGAAGAGGACCGTCAGGGTAGAAGACAGCATTGAGAGTACGTGTTGACACTGCGTGTATTTCAGTTTTCTGAGGCATCAGGTGCCTATTAGGTTCTCTAGTTATGTGAGTGTGTGTCAGGGGAAGGTCAAGACCAAGTATATTTGCATGTCTATTGATAACAACGTGAACATCTCTAGCAGGTGTGATTTTGTTTGTAGGCAGATTAATAACTTTGGAACTGAGTTACCATAACCTGTTAGAATAGTTCATTAGAGTTCCTTTTAAAAACTGAACTAAAGGACACATGTGAAATGGTAATCTCTTAAGTAACTGTCTCCTGAATTTTATTGGAATTAAGAAGAACTATTGCAAAGCGCTGTTAATGAATGCTTCTGCTACTTTTGTTGGATGTGAAAAAATAACTCATGAAAGAAAAACTACTGTAACGTATCTATGAAAATCCAAAAAATAACCCAAGTATCCATTGCATTGGTTAAAACCGAGACAGTTTTGTAGTCAATTTCCTCTATTTTTTTCTCCCTTCTGGGGCTTGCTGCCAACTAAGACTTGGAAGTCACATCCTTTCCATGAAATTGCAGCACTTCTCTTCTTGTCTATGAACAAGAGGTCTCAGAATTTTTGAGGTGCAGGCAGGGAGGAAAGAAGGGTTAAGAATTAGGTCATGTGTTAGATAGCTTGTATTCCACTGAAGCTGTTCCAGTGACCTTATTTCAATCAGTTTTACTTGGGGATGAGAAATATTTTCTGAATCTGGATGACGGTTGTGGAAATCACTTGATTTTTTTTTTTTTAAGTTTTAAAAATCAGTAGCGGTGTGTCTGAATAACCTGGGTGCTGTGGCTGGTGAGCTACCCATGCTTCATAATGGCCAGAGATGGATGGGAAGATTTGAAAGAGGTAGGAAATTAGGTGAAGTCCAAAGACTGTCAGTCTGGTTTATTTGATGAGGTGCTGTGCCCATGTCTGTTCCTGGAGCCAAAAAAACCGCACAAAGATCCTTTGGTCCAAGCTCAATATTCCTTATGTTCTCCTTTTGGTGTGATGGGGGAGGATGATGGAAGCAGCCTTTTAGGAAAAACGTTTAGTGTTTGAAGCTACACAAGATAATGTTTGCCTAGTGGAAAGACAGTTCTTGGCAGCAAATTTCTATGTTTTTGCCCTTAATTCTGTGTCTGTGTTTTATCAGCTAAACCAGGCAGGCATAAATGAGCAAAAACTTCCTTGCACACAGAATGTTGGAAAGTTACACTGGTCACCTAACAGTCATGGTGATGTTGTTTTTAGAGAGGGGTCATGGCACTATAATTGGAAAACTGGGACTTCTTTAATTTATATTCGTTAGAATCTATTGCTGAAAAATCTGAGCATGGAGTAATCATTTACAGATAAGCAGGGAGCCAAGAAAGGCTTTAAATTAAGCGCACCCTAACGTATGGACAATAAACACTTTCCTGGAAGCTGACCAGAAAACCCCAAGTCAGATGGCCAGCAGACTCTGAGCCTCTGCAGACTACGAGAGTGTAAATCCTGAAGTAGAGGCACATACAGGGCTCAGTCTCTGCCAGAGGGCACTGAATTATTGGCTTCATCGAGATCTGCCAAACTGAAGGCTTTTCTTCAGTCACAGAGCCAGTAAGGAGACCCTGGGACAGAATTTCAGTTTTGTGCTCCCTAGGGAAACATGGGCCCCAGGGACTTCCTAACTTCTACAGAGTATTTCATTTCCTAAGATCTTGCGAGGCTTACGGGTGGTGCTGTATTAAACCCACCACCTTTTATAGCATAATTTGGCAGCACCACAACGCCCACTGTGCTCTTCAAACGTAAACACCAAACTTTATTCTTAAAAGTTTCTATGACGCCACATAATTTTTTATTTTCTCGTCAGAGGGGTGTGAGAATGAAATTCTTTGAGTCCAGGTGAGACGTTTGTCCAAACAAGCGGCAGCTGCCGTTTCGGCGCAGTGTTGTTCTGGCCACCAAGAGCTGCTGCCTGTTTCATTGCTGGAGGCACAGGTCATTGTCAGGTTTTCGATTTTTCTTTTGCTTCGATTTGCTCCTTGAGCAGAATCAGGTCAAGGCAAGCTTTAGGTTGTTGGGTTCTTCACAAGAATTCATGGAGAAGCAAGAGAGCCTTTGCATCCGATTCAGTTCAGTTCATCTTACAAAGTAAACATGTGAATTTCTGCTTTTTCTCACTTGGCCTAACTGTGAAGTCATAGTCGAGTCTGTGTGAATGCCGAATGTTTGAGACGCGTCTTCAATTTTACTTCAGCCAAACCCATGTGTGCACATCGGTGTGCCTATCAGTGGTTATCTTCATCTACAAATCTCGGCATCATGTGGAAGTTTGTGAGCTCGGGTTCCTCAAATAAAATATCTCTTAGGAATATAGCAGGGCTGATAAAAATACCCTCACCACCTTTTCTCCCTTGTTGAGAGCTGTAGCTTAAAGGACTCATATGTCATTCTTACTAAAACGGCAGTGGCCTCTGCCCCTCTGTCGCCTCCTGTGTTGAAAAATGTAGCTGTTATTATCCCCCCAGTTTTATGCATCTTCCAGATGATTTAACTGAACCGATGCTATAGAAGATATGCTGACTGGCACTTTTCCCATGCTTAATGTGTTAACAAAAGCCAATGGTGTCAGTTTTAACAGTTTTAGTTAAATTCCCATGACACTCTTAACAAACGCTGAAACCTCTGCCATGTCTTACCCTGACAGATTCCCTGCCGTCACTGCACACTTAAAATAAATGTCATCCCCAATCAAAAAGTTCACATTTTCTCTGACAATGTAATTTGTTACTCTGTTCCTGCTTTATCTCTTTCTTTGCACAGCAGCATTAGCCGAGAGATGTTACTTTCCTTACTTTCCTTCATGTCCCTTTTGTTCTTCCAAGGTTTAGGGCGGGATCAGAAAGGGAAACTAAGAAGAGACTGCCTTTGCATTTCCTGCAGGAATGGACAAAGGTTTGGAATTTATGGCTTGACGAAATAAGACATAAGTTATGAACTGATACCATAATTTCATTTCACCCAAAGACCTAGTTGCTGAATTCCTTACGCAGAGCCCTTGTAGATAGAAAGACATGGAACATGGTCACAAAGAAAGATCTTGGAGGTGAGTGGACCCGCGTTAGAGTGTTGACAGTCTGTGTGATAGGCCAGTCACTTAGCATTTCTGGCCTTGCATTATGTCATCTCAGAAAGGGGTCTGCGAGGACCAAATGGGCTAACACCGGTTAAAAGGCTCAGAAGGAGGCAGTTCCTCCTGCATTTTTGGCTTGCCCTGTCCCAGATGTCCTGCCCAACCATAAGACACAGTGGCCTCACATGACAGCTTTCCTGCACTAACTGTCTGCATGGCCTTTTGCCAGATCTTTCTGCTCTTAAGAACTTAGGGTCTTTTTATATTTCTGGCCTGTTGGAGGCACATGGAATGCTTACTCAACAACCAGTCACTTAGATTCCTCCTGACTGAGAAGGTTGCCTCCCGTGTTTTCAGAAAAATACCTGAATAGCCAAAACCCAACCATCTTGTACACTGAACTTTCTAGGTTGACTTAAAAGGATTCTATGGTAACTTTTGGCCCGTTGGATGGCCCGGCAAGCATGGACTGGTGGATAGAATGCAACACAAGGTCCCAGGGAGCCAAACTCTCCCCAGCAGCTTGCTATGAGAACATGAGGTCAAGTCAGTTCTCTTTACTCACCCTCAGTTCTGTAACTTCTTGTTATGTTGAATCAGGGCATTGAGTGGCAGGATCTTTAAGGCCTTTCCAGGACAGAATTATTACAGTTTCGAAGTATGAAAGATCTCTCACATGCAAGTATTATTTTTTGATGAAACATTTTCTATTCTTTAGCTTAAAGACAGTCCGAAGACTTCTAAGCTAATGTTTTATCGGTATAATCAGCTCCTTTTTTCCTGCTTTTCCCATGCGCTTTCTTCCCCACCCCCACCCTCTACTCCTTCTCAGAGAATAAGAGAGGTGGCTTTCACAGCAGCTGGTTAATTTCCCTGGTTTCACACTACTGTTTAATGATCCGTTTCTCATGTGCCACCTCTCTCATATACTGAAAGATAGGTACAAATTGTACCTATAAAAATTAGAATATGACTCAGGGTTATCCATTTTTTTCAGATTTTGAACCTCTAAATAACTTTCTAATGTTTATTTTCCTTTTGATGATGAGAGAATATGCTCAATTGCTTTTAGAATGGAGGACATGAACCTCTCAGAGGTGTCACCCCATAGCTGGACCTGGGTGTAAACCATGTGGGAAGGGCTAGCTTGCTGGTATTTCGGCCTCCCAGGAAGTCCCTGGCTCTTTCCTGTGTCTGATTCTACCAGTAGGGCCCTGCGCCAGTCTATATGGGTGTCTGTGTGGAAGTCCTTAAGGCCTGAGAAATTGATCACTTGTAAAATGAAGTCACTAAACAAGGGCTCATAGAAGGGAAAATCCTGAACACCCCATTAATGGAGAAGGACGTTTTTATGCTTTTGAAACAGTGCTGTGTAAAGACAGTGAATGGGGTCAGATATCAAAACCAAGCCTTGACTTTGCCACTTCTAACTAACACGTGGCCAGTCTCTAATCCCCCCGGGACTCGGTTCCTCATCTGTTAAATGAAGGAGTTGGGCTCAATGTCTGTCCCAGTTCTTCCCCAATGAGGTTGAGGCTTACTGCTGGGATTTATGGGGTGTGTGTGTGTGTGTGCACACACATGCGTGCTGTCTGTCGGCCTGTCTGCCTGTCTGTAAAGGTGTGGGGGGGATCAGGACAGGAAGAATGAGGAGGATGGACTTGATTTGCTTCTGGAATTTTCCTTTGAGCCATTCAGAACAGTCAGTTCCAATGAAATCTGTGGGCCTACTCTTCATACCTGTGATTGTCTGCTTAGTGTAAGGTCTAAATGTGGTAATACAAATGAATTGGCCATTACCAGCGAGACAAACCCTGATAATGCAGTTAGGAACTGTCAGAGGAATCCTGCGAAGAAACAAGAACAAAGCTTGCAGGGCAGCCTATTTCCAAATGCTCCAGTTCTAACAGAAGAGGAAACCTTTGCCTGAGGTGACACTGTGGGGCAGGGCTGAAGGCGCCTCCTCTATCACTTACAGCAGCGAGGCTGCAATAATGGGCTTTTCGGTTTGTGCTGAAGAAGGCAAGCCATTTGCACTCGTGCGGCACACCGTAGCTGTTCTCAGTGCTGCTTTGGCAGGCGGGGGAGGTTTCAGGGAGAACAGTCACAGATCTGGGCTGTTTTAGGAAGACACGGTCTTTAAATTAAATTTAAAAAGCACCAGAAGTGGAACACTTGTTTTATAAATGTAATCAAGCTTGGGCCGAATTGTGGTGGGGGGAGACCTAACCTGGGAGTTAAACGGACCCCAGGGGGTTCCTTCTGGGATGTCAGGGATCCCCTCAGTGGGAGTCGGGCCTTTTCCCCTGATTGTCACTCAGGTTGCTTGCATTCTCCCTGTCCAACAGCCACAGCCAATGCCCACTCGGACACACGTGGTGTTCCGTGTGGTTTCACAGAAACAGCACTGGGACTTCAACCCGGGGGGCGGGGGGTGAGGTGGAGGTGGTCTGTTGGCGCAGGGAGTATTTCAACACAATCTCATAGATATCAGATAGTTTTCTTTTTTAATGTTAGGCCTGAAATCAAAGGATCTGGAGTCCAATGCCTCTACCTCTGCCCTCAGGGTGTAAAGGCAGAGACAGCACACTTAGTGGCTAAGGACGTAGACCCTGGAGTCCAAAGTGCCTGCCACCAAGTCCTGGCTTTGCCTTCTCAGGTGTGGAATGGGTGCATACCCACCCTCTGTAAGCCTGAGGTTCTCCTTAGATGATAATAAGCGTCATAACTGATAATAGTAATAATCCGTCACAGAGCTTTTGTGAGGATTAAACAAAATAATGTATGCGAAGCGCTCAGAGCAGTCTCACAGAGTAGTTGCCCAGCCAGCGTTAGATTCATTCATTCTTGCTGTTGTCATTGTTGTGTTGTGAATTCGTAGCCTCTCTGACTCTTTGTTCTCCCTACCTGAAAAATGAAAGGGTTGAGCTAAGAGAGCTGAAGGTTCCTCCATCTCCAAAGCTTATTAAATTTTTGATGTGAAATATTGACTCTATAGAAGTATTTTAAACAAATTGACAGAAACATAATTTTAACAGATCACTCTGTTCTTTCTGCTCCTATCGCATACCAATGAAAATTTCTTTCTATAAACTGTCCATATATCCAGAAAAACAAAACACTGGAAATCCTACAACTTTGTTCTCTATCATTAGGAAATTCATGGTTCATTTCTTTAAAGAAAAAAAAAATGCTGACTCGCGTGAATAGTAAAAAAAGAAAAAAGAAAATTTCTGACTGTCTAATTTTCTCTGATTTTTGGTTGAATAGCAATAATACATTTTATCTCGTATAATCCTTCAAAACCACTTCACATTTTTAACAAGATCCTAACGATGGTTTATATGTTATACTGAAATATAATATTGACTAAGCTGACATATATATTAAAAAGCAACCAAAGAATAAAGGGTATTGTTTTGGTATATAATTCAAAAATAATACAGCAACTGGTCTTTCAGTGATTAAAGCTGCCTTTCCCTTTAACAACTCTCCGAAGAAGCAGGAAATGTAATTTCCCTACACCTTTCCTGAGGCTCTCCAATCAGCGAGGTCCTCTGGGGGTTCCCTACTGTATATGCCTTCATCAACATGGAGTCCCCCAAGGGGCCCCCACACACTCTGTTAAAATTAGCTGTGTTCCACATTAGTGACAGGAGCTGAGTATTCCTCAGAGGGGTACACAGTTGTACAGTGCTGCTTCCTGTTTGTGCAAAATCATATCTTTAATTGCAGAGAATTTTTTTCATTACCTGTTAATTGATAAATCATGCTTGCTCCTGCTGCTGGAGCGGGTGTAGCGAACCTGATCAGGAGGCGGCCTCGGGCCCAACCCCCACTGTCCTTCCACCCAAAACAAAAAGGATTAGACACATCCTGGCCAGAGACAGACAACAAGCAGATCGGATCCCTGGGCAGGAGCCTCCCGGAGCTGCGTTAAAACGAAAGGCAAAGCCAAGTATATTGAACAGAAAGATAAATAAGCCATTTTCAATGTTTCCTTTTCCTTTCCCTTCCTTTTGTCATTCTTGTCCTTTTATTCATATTTCTAATCTGAGTAGCAAGAGGTCACTGCCTTGGGAAGAACAGTAAAAATCCTGAGTATAGTGAAATAATTTAGCTGATAATTCCCCACTGTATAATTTTCTACGCTTCCTGCTAGCTGACCTTGTGGGCTCCTGGCAGGTTGCTGAGGGAAATGCAGCAGGACTCCAGCTCGGTTCCTTTCCTTTTAAGAAGTGTTTAGGACGGAGCGGTGTGTTTGCGGCAGCTGAGGCACGGGGCTGCACGGTCAGTATTTGATCAAATAGCACCAAGCAGCCCCTCCCCAGCGCCTGCTTGGATCTCCCCCTACCTCCCTTTCCCGGATGGCTGCAAGATGGAGAAACTGCTGCCAACTGTTGAACAGGAATCGTGAGCTTGATGGATGTCATCAAAATGTGGCTGGATCCCTTGGGGCGTGGTCGGGGGAGGAGGCTGGCCAGGCTGATGACATCTAATGGAATGCTGAGCCTTTTATCTCGGACATGTCAATCTTGGTGCAGATCGGGTTGAGCGAAAATCTGCCACCCGCACACTTAAGGCTATTTTCCGAGTTGCAATGCACACGGCCCCACTCCCTTCCTGTCTGGGGTTCCCTGCCCGTATCCCCACTTGTTCTGGGCCAGATCAGTGGTGGTTTGCGCAGGCAGAGGAAGGCAGAACAAGCAGATGGGGATATTGTCTTTATCATGACATTCACAGACCAGGCAAAAGTTATCCTGCTCATTATGAAGGGAACGCAATACACCATTGATTTGTGTCCAAGTAATTCCCAGGTAATTATAGGCCATCGATCTAACTGAGCAGGCGCTGTGGCGGTCGTGCTCTGCACACCTCATGCTGCCTCACACCTGGCAACTGCAGCGCCGTTGCATTGAAAGATCTAGAACAGACTCTTCCGTACGCTTCCTCTGGCCGCAGGGATGGGTGGAGACTAGGAAGGTTCCAGAAGTCTTTAGGAAACACGAGGGACTCCATTTGCAGTCTGCCCACCAGCCTTGTTCTGTAGAGTTTCCTCTGACGGTAAACACAAGGTACCGCAGCTTCCTGTATGTAGCTGCTGCTTATAGGACCCCAACAACAAGACAGGAATTGCATCAGCTGGCCGTTTTTGTGTCTCAGCTGTCACCAAAACAGTGTGGTAATATTCCTGATTAAATGTCATTACTCTGTGGCACAGAAATGGGAACACTGACATGGCTTTGGATCTGTTCCTGTTAGAATTCAGCAGTAGTAGCAAATTGTGTCTGCTATGGATTAAACACAACTATTTTTGAGCTATATTCTATTGCAGGCTCAGAATTTTCATCAATAAGTCTACATTTTATATCCATTGATTCCCTCAGGCCTTTAACTGAAGTATAAAAAAAGACCCCAAGAAATAGAACATAGGAAACAGTTCTTCAATCAGCAGCTGCTGTGGACTCCAGATAATATGGTTAATGTCCCAGATTAAAATAAGTTGATGATAATGAACGTTGGTCAGGTAGTGGTAGATAAAACTGTAGTGTGAGAAAATAAAGCTGATTTTTAGGTGCATCTGTTGCATATGCCTTATTGGATTACTGGACACTCAGAGTATACCCATTCTATATGTGTGCACACACAGTGGTCTCCAGTACTTAAAAAGAATGTATGACTGGTTGAGTCCTATGTTTTGATGGCCTGTATGTTTGTAACAGACTGATAAATGTGTTTGTGGGTGAAACAGAAAAAAATTAAGTGTGGACTGAAAGAATCTTAAAAGTCAATTCTAAGGAAATGGTCACAGATTTTTATTTCTCTTTGCCAGAGTTAGAACTGCGTCATTGTTAAAGCCTTGCCTCTAGAAAATAAACTATAAAACCTGGTCATTTGTCTACTTCCAGTTCCTTTAGCTGATTACATGCTTAGAGCCAGATGGGAGCAAACAGAGGGAGTGAAGGCAGACATCTGACTCCTGACCACAAGTGCACATTGAATCTATATTATGGCCATGTTAATACATTCATCTAGATTAGTATAATAAATTAGACTGTATTTTACATCATTGGTAGATGGTATTATTTATTAAGCTCTGCCAAGAGACCTTGAAACAGAATACATAAAGCTGGCTCTTCATTACAGATGCTATGTCCACTGACCTGGTGTTTAGTTGATGATGTGATATCACTAACTAAGCACGATGGTGAAACATAAAAATACTACTTATGCAAAGGACCAACATGGCCTTCGCTCTGGGAATCCAGTTGGTGCTGTGTGCATGTCCCTCTGTTGCACAGGTGATCCTCTCGTGCTGGGGGAAGCAGTAGAATTTATGCTCCCGTTTGGCATCTGTGTGTTCCCAGATCAGGGCTTTGTCTCCTCCTCTTGCTAGATAAGTTGAAACATTGACAGGCAGCATGTCCCTTTTTTTCCCCTTTTATTACAGTAATTTATAAGATATTTTAGCTAACAGGAGAACGGCCCAAGGGGGCATTCTCATGTTAATTACCAAATGTGGGCTTGTCAAAATCAAATAGCTCCAGGAATAATGCAAGGAGCTCTGTATCATTATATTGTTTGGCCCTCAACCCAATATTAGCTACTTTTGAAAATCTGGGTTCATTAGGCTTTTAAATTTAAAAGAAGAATCACTACCAGGGGCCTTCAGGAGAATCTGAGGCACAGTCAGCTGCTCAAGAGTTTAATGTAAATGACATTAAAAAATAGTTTCATATAACATGCTCAGGGAAACATAAAACAAAACAAAGCAAAAAAAACTGTGCCCGAGATTAAAGTATTTATTTTTTATCTCTATTAGCAGTCTAAAACTGAAGACAGTTTTTAATATATGATTATTTTAGGAGTGTGCAGCTGCTCATGTTCTATTCCTAAGTATTCTGCCATTTAGTGTGATCAAGTTGGTAAATGCAAAAAAATTTAGTAAGTTAGAAGTTTTGAAATGCATAATATACATAGAAAGAAATACAATATTATTTGTTAAGTAACAAATCCTCAAAGCTATTCACACATTTGTAGTTTGGAATAAAATGTTATCAGGCAGTGCTTATATCTTCCTTTTCCTATCTTTGGGATATCTTGCATTTTTAAGCCTAGAATCAATGGTAAGGAGAGACAAGTAAATGTTTCTTTCTTTAAAAAAATACCTTTTTTCCAACTTCTTTGTTGCATACAGGAGTAAAAGTAGATGGAATCAGTAACAATGTCAATGAAGGACATAAGTAAACAGCTGGTGGTGTCAACAAGAAGTTAAAAGTAAGATTTGCTACACTAAACTACAGTGTGGATAATCCTCTTGTGGATAATCCAGAGATCACTATATATACAAGTGAGAATTAATTAGAGAAGTGTAAACTATTAAAATACTAGCTAGAGGATATTACTATATAGGCTGTGGTAAATCAGAGCTTGAATATTCAGCTCCTGGTGTTTATTCAACAGGCATTTATTCAACACCTATTATATACTAGGCTCTGTGCCTATTATATATACTAGGAATATAAACACAAATATCCCTAACATAGTGGTCCTCTAAAGGAATGTGAGTCAAATAAGGTGCAAGATATGCAAATAAGCAACTATGTCACAGTGTGGTATTTGTCTTATGGGAGCTATGGCACAGTTTTACCTTTTCCAGAATGTCATATACTTGGACTCATATAGTATGAAGCCTTCCAGATTGGCTTCTTTCACTTAGCAATATGCATTTAAGACTCCTGTGTCTTTTGAGGATTTGATAACTCATTTGTTTTTATTTCTGCATAATATTCCGTTGTGTGACTGTACTCAGTTTGTAATCCATTCGCTTACTGAAGGACATCTTGGTTGCTGCCAGATTTTGGTAATTATGGATAAGTTGCTATAAACATTCATGTGCAGGTTTTTGTCTGGGCACAAATATTCAACTTGTTTAGGTAAATACATAAGAGAGAAGTTGCTGAATCATATGTTAACACTATATTTAGCTTTATAAAAAACTGTCAAACTGTGTTCTAAAATGGCTGTAACATTCTGCATTGCTATAGCAGTGAGTGAAAGTTCTTATTGCTCTACGTGCTTGTCAGCATTTGGTTTTGTCAGTGTTTTAGAATTTAGCCATTCTAACAGATATACAGTGGTATCTCAATATTGGTTTAACTTGCAATTCACTAACAACAAATGACATTGAACATCTTTTCATATGCTCATTTGCCATCTGTATATCTTCTTTGGTGAAGTGTCTGTTCAAATCATTTTCCAATTTTTAAGTGGTTTGTTTTCTTATTGTTGAATCTTAATGTTTCTTTGCATGTTTCAGGTACAAATCCTTAATCATCCTTTCACAAATATCTTCTCATAGTCCATTGCTTAGCTTTTCAGTCTCTTAACATTGTCTTTAGCAGAACAGAAGGTTTTTATTTAAACAAAGTCCAACTTATCAGTTTTTCTAATCATAGATAATGCTTTTGATGTAATGTAAAAATTCATTGGCAAATGCCAGGTACCTAGATTTTTCTCCTGTTACCTTCTAGAAGTTTTATTTTCACATTCTACATTTAGTCTAGGATCCATTTTGATGTACTTTTTGTGAAAGGTTTAAGGTCTGTGTCTAGGTCCATTTTTTTGCAAGTGGATTTCCACTGCTGGTGCCATTTGTTGAGAAGACTATTCCTTTATCCATTACGTTGCTTGTTCATTTGTCACAGATGAGTTAACTGTAATTTGTGGGTCTATTTCTAGACTATCTATTTTGTTCCACTGATCTAATTGTCTGTTCTTTCATCAATACCACACTATCTTGATTACTATAGCTTTGAAGTATGCCATAAAGTTGGGTAACATCATTTCACTGACTTTGTTCTTCTTTAATATTTTGTTGGCTAGTCTAGGTCTTCTGCCTTTCCATACAGATTTTAGGATCACAAAGTAACATGCTGGAATTTTGATTGGGATTGCATTGAATCTTAAAAAGCACTTCATCTTAAAAATACTGAGTCTTCCTATCTATGAACATGGATACCTTTCCATTTATTTAGGTCTTTTGAAAATCTCTTATATTGGAATTTATTTTTTTTTTATAGCTCTGTATACATTTTGTTAGACTTATACCTAAGTGTTTCTCTCTTTTTGGTGCTAATATAAATAGGTTTGTGTTTTTAACTCCAAATTCTAATCGCTCATTGCTTGTATGTCAGAAAGCAATTGAGTTTTGTGTATTATTTGTATATATATTTAGTTTAATCTTGTAGTCTGCAAACTTGATACAGTCACTTACTAATTTTAAGAGGATTTTGTTGATTTTTTTATACATTGTCCGTCATGTCACTGTACACAAAGACAGTTTTATTTCTTCCTTTCGACTTTTATGTATTTCCAGAAATAAAATATACATTTTATTTATTTTTCTTATCTTATATATTATCAAGACTTTCAGAATAATGTTAATGGAAGTATTGAGGGGTATGTCCTCACTTCATTGTAGATCTTAGGATGAAAGCTTCTAGTTTCTTACCAGTAGTATGATGCTAGTTGTGGGCTTTCTTTTTGCAGGTGTTATTCATGAAATTGGGGAAATTCCCCTCTATTCCTAGTTGGGTGAGAATTTTTATCATGAATCATTGTTGAATTTTGTTAAGTTCTCTTTCTTCATCAGCTGATAAGATGATCATGTGACTTTTCTTATTTAGCTTGTGGATGTGATGGATTATATTAATGGATTTTCAAATGTGGAACTTAACTCACATACCTGGAAAATCCCATTTGGTCATAGTGTGTAATTCTTTTTATACATGTTGCATTCAATTTTCTAATAATTTTTTGAGGATTTTTGCATCTAGGTTCATGAGATATACACAGAGTATAGAGTTTTCTTTTCTTGTAATATCTTTGTCCAGTTTTGGTATTAGGGTAATGACCTTATAGAACTGAGTTTATAAAGGTTCCCCCTGCTTCAGTATTCTGAAAGAGATGGTGGATAATTGGTTTCATTTGTTAAGTGTTTGGAAGAATTCACTATTCATTGTTTCACATAGATATGTCAGAGACCAAATCACCAGGTCTCTCTTGTATTGGGTGAGGCTTTTCTGTTTTAAATTTATTTTTCTTTAGTCTCATACTCTCATAAATTCACAAGCATAACTGTAATACTGTGCATATAATTTTATCTTCCAAAAATAAACTTCTAATAAATGATCACCACAGTTAAAATGTACACCTGTTTTCTTAATGCAATGAATATTTTTCCAAAAATCGAGTTTCTGAAAATAAATTCCTATTTATTGGCTCCTCCCCAAATCGTTCTGGATGTGATCTTTAGTGGGCTTTTTTTAAAAAACATTTTTGTGTTTGTGATAAGGCAATTTACCTAAATTCTCCTTTTCCCTCTGTCCCTTTTTAGCAAAAGGAATAATAGTAATATCTACCTAACTCAAAGAGTTATTGTTTTCATTATTTTAATGAGTTAATTATGTAAAGGATGTAGAACAATGCCTGGCATACAGTAAGTGCTTAATAAAATTTAGCTATTGTTATGATTAATGCTGTTATCCTCTGGAGAGTCATCAATCCTCCTTATCCCACTCTATGTCTTATCCCACCTTTGTTGCCTGTAAACCAAAATCTAAACTCCCTATTTCAGAGTTCAGGCCCTTCAACAACCTGGCCAGTATTGATATTGTAAGGTTGTTGTATCTACTCACACAAAAGTCTCCTTTTCATTCCAGATTGATTACTCATCACCCCCAAGCATAGCTTTTACTTTGTTCTTTCTCCTACACTTGCCCACCCAGCCTCTTTACTCTTTGAATATGTGTTATGTCTTTGCATTTTAAGTAGTGCTTTGCAACATTTGTCAATCTGAACTTTATTAAAATATTCTCTACCAATAATAAAAACCCACATTGTTTTTAGGTCTGGAACAGACCTTAGGAGTCCCTTGGCCCACATGAATAAACTAAGTCCTGGAGAGGTCAAATGGTTTATCCAAGTTTACGCTGCTGGAGGCTGTCAGAATGAGATGTCCTTTCCTACAGTGCCAAAAATACAAGTGCAGCAGTTGCATTTAACTCTTTGGTTAGTTTTGCTTTTAATTTTATGTGTCATTCCAAATATACACTAATCACCATAGATGCTAGGACTAAAATTTTCTCCTAATTTCCAAGGTTTGCCATATTGTACTTGTCTCCTATGTAGGAAAATTTCAAAGTTTCAAAAGACTTCTATCCATTTGAATAGGTGTTTCTCGAGTGTTTGTATGTGGTTCTTCCTCAGCACCTTAATAGTCCCCAGGAGGTAAATGTTACTCATGAGTCACTTTACTTATTCTACAAAACAGAGCTGCTTCTTCAGTTGAGTAAAGATTTTTATATAGCACACAGGTAAAGAGAAGGAAGTAAACATCTGTATAACTAATTGAAACTGCTGAGGGAATAGAAAAACAGAATGTAGTAATTAATAATCCCTCTATTTATATGGAATGAACTATTCATTTGAGGAGCTAGAACATAGAGTAGATATTGCTTGATTTCAATTTGTAACATTACTGTTATAGAATATAATCATATCAACAGCTTGACTACATTTATGAATTTCCAGCCTGCAAAGTTAGGAGCTGGGAAGGAGAAAAGGATGTGTTCTGGTCAATTTGATTGATACTAAGAAAACACAGATTACTTGTGAGACCCGGAAATGGGTTCAGGGATTTGACACAAGTGCTAGAGTATTAACGTATGGTCTCTGTTCCTGAATAGTCAAATCCACTTTCAAGTTTTCAAGGTTATCTATTCCTATGAGATATCTGTCCCAGAGGAGTCTATTCTGTTTCTTATGGTTCTTACTATGATCCAAATTCCTAACTTTAAAAAGTACATAGGAGCAAAAATTTGTGAGGGCCATTGAAGGGGGATACAGTGCACAAAAATTGTACTCATGTCAGAAAACTTGCTACAACTAGACACAGAAAGTAAAATAAATACACCATTTCCTAATTTTGCGCTCTAGAGATGGTCAAAATAGTCTGATACCCACCTTAAAACTTTAAGTGCCAGCTACTACTGAATAATAGCATTTTTATTTCTTATAAGCAATAGCAGAATCACAGCCAATTCACACCTTTCCATTCATAATAATAATAAAGCAATTTTTCTCTATCCTAGAAAATTTCCTGGGAAGAAACTTATGACACCATTACACACACACACACACACACGTATGCATACACATACCCCATATTGGTTTTGCCCAAGTAAACCTTTTTGGTCAGTTTTATCCTAAATTACTTGAAACAGTAGCTACTTATTTGGATGTCACATAGCCAAAGAGATAATTGATACAATCTTGTTAACCTGCAGTTGATCTTGTTTAACACACACTCACATACACACACACAAAGCCTATTCAGAAAGATTTGTGGATTACTGTCTCATTTTAGAAAGAGGTTGAGCCACCCAAATTGGACATAAGATATGTCTTGATATCTCTTAGTATTAGGCCAAATTTGCTCAACATCAATAGACTCCTTTGAAATTTATAATCAAAGAGTTCTACAAACTGAAAAATGTAAAATGCCAAACTCTTGAATCAGAGACCTCATTTCATTCAATCAGTAAATTAGATAAATACTAGGAGTAATGTTCAACAATGGATTATTGTCTACCATATTCCCATGTGGCTATTTAAGATTAAATTTTCATTATAAATAAAAACAACAGAAAATCCACCCCTCCCTTTGAGATATAAACTATAGAATCAATGAAATCAAATATTATATTGAAGGTGAATTCATATGTCAGATGAATGCTATCTGATGTGTACATGCTCCTTTAGGTACTAATGGTAGTGGGCATATAGTGTCAACCAATTGAATCATTTTTTTAAAATATACAATTTTCATAAAGGATGTTCAGGAAATTTTGGTTGAATGTTTTAGCACAACCCTGTAATGGAAAATTCCATAAGCAATATAAAATTATCTGAAGTAGAATTATCTGTTATGATGATTATATGTTGGATTTATGTAACTCAAAGCACTTCCACATACATCTTTCTAACAACTATTATTTCTTTGGAAGCTGTATTAACACTACAGATATGGATATTTAATTTGTTTAGAGCAAAATATTTCTGCCTTTTGATATAACTTATATGGATAAAATTCTTACTAGTTATGAGTACAGTCAGCATAGAGAAAAAGAAGTGGCTAGTAAGCCAATAAGAGAAAAAGAAGCAGTCTTGTAGCTGATGTTAAAAAATAAGATATAAAAACTTACTTTTATTAAAAAATAAGATATAAAGAGCAGTTATTTTAGATCATCCTCACCCTGTGTCTTTTCACAGGTCCTTCTTGTTGATAGGTATGGAAAGGAAAGAGACAGAATTAAAAAAAAAAAAGGATAGTTACTAATAAAAGAAGATTCTAGAGGTTCTTGCTGTCCTAACCCTTACAGTTGAAAATAAGAGAGACTTAGACCCATGTTTTCATGACAGCCACAGTTCCATGACTTATCCAAGCCCCAAGCCGACTTGGGTCCAGGGTACTGATTTATTGGCTCCCAGCCTATCTCACGTGTTCCTCTAAAAGACTCTTGGAGTAACGATTCCTGAAAATAACAGTTGATGGAGTGACTCTGAATTACTTACAAGGCATAAAGGGATCATTTTTCAAAAGGTTCAAGAAGGGATCATTTCTTTTATGGACAGATCTTTTAAGAGAGCTGAGGCCATTCAAACCAGCACCCTCAAAAGTGCTTCTAAATTTTGAGAATCCAAAATTATTTGTGACTAAATTTGGAATTAATGTTTCCTATCAAACATTATAGTTTGGTCAAGGTTATATTAGAAGTAATATTTTACAGACACTTTAAGGTACAGCAGAGTTCCTTGTAACATCTGTGGTCTCATGCTCCCTTCCGTCTTAAATTGATGAGTTCAATGAACAGGGCTCAGGTTGGGATTCAGGAGACTTGCATCTCAGTTCCTTCCCTTTAATCAAGTAGCTGCAGAACCCAGGTAAATCTCTTTACCTACAGGAAATGATGAGATTGCAGGTAACGTAGCTCTGAAGTTTTTTGACTTAGAGAATATTAATCTTAGTATTTAAGTCAAGTGAGGAGGTTTTGTTATTATGGTTGTGTTTTTTCTTTGCCCTACACCTTTTTCTTTATCATCTCTGTGTTTTATTTTAAATTGAGTCTGGGTTGAACATTTCGGCCTCCAATGATACCATTGTGCATATTGAAGAAAATGCAGTATGATTTACAATCTGGTCTACAGACAAATTTTGGGGGCCAAATGCAGTGTTTGCTGCTTCTGCTTCTTTGTCTTTAGTTGACCACAGTGCAAATAATTATTGTTCATCTCTCTCATAATCATCCTAATTCCAAATAGAGGAGAATCAGCTTCATACTTTTAATAGTCGTTGTAATGTTGACTGTTTCAAGTATGAAATCTGTTCACTCGATTGAGAAGTGAATAGAGTCATGCTAAATCAAGTGCTCTCTATTTGATCAAACCTAAACTCCTATGAATGTCTAAGCATATATACTAAGTGTATGTACTAATTTCTAAGTGAATTATACTTTTCAGACTGGACCAAGTTTCATTTCCCATTTTTTAAGCTTCTTCCTGACTTTTTTCCACTTCTGTTGTGATAAAATTGAAATATAACATTCTATAAGTCTAAGGTGTACAACATGGTGATTTGATAAATTGTTCCTATCATTTTTTTCTCCTTTTCTTTCTCCTTGTGTTCTAAAACTTGTCAATTTGTGTTCTCACTGACAGTACCACTCATCCCACCATTTGCAGATTTTTCTGTGTACCCCATGAGTCAAATTTCTTTCTTATCTTTTCTTCACTTTCACAAACTTCCTTCATCCCAATCAGAGGGAGAAAACCTTCTCTGTGTGAGAAATTTCTTAACTTCATCAGTACTATATCAACACTCAAGCCCACAAAAAGTAGGGGATAAATTTATATTAGAGCTTCATTTTACCTCTTGAATGTATTCTAAAAACCACTCATTTATTTGGTGGAATATACCTGATTCCAGATTGGCTTGTTTTTCAGTACTACACATCTCTAGGTATATTTTCAATTACCATATTCAGAAAATACTATATACTTAAAACCATGAAAATATAGACAATTATAACATATTCATAGAACCTGAATGTCCATGACAGTCTGTCAGTCAAAAATTGTATAGTATGTATTCATTCCACCCATTTACTGTAAGCCTCTCAGTCTTCATATTTAAAGTGCATCTCTTGTAGACAGCATTTATTTGGAGCTTCCTTTCTAGCCATTCTGACAATCTCTGCCTTTAATTAGCATTCAGTCCATTATAAGTGTAATTATTAATATGGTCGGATTTAGGCCTACCATTTTTTATTTGTTTGCTGTTTGCTGCCCATCCCCCACCTTTTGATCTTTTTCTCCTTTTTTTCCTTTCTTTTGTATTATTTGAATATTTTTTAGAATATCATTAGAATTTATCTCTAGGCTTTTTGGTTAAACTTCTTAGCTTTATATTTTAATAGTTGTTCTAAGGATTACAGCATACATCTTTAGCTTTTCACAATTAGACTAGACTTCTTTAAGTAATCATATGTATGTTAAAGAAATAAAAAGGAAAATTTGGGGTGTGTTTACCAGATATTTACTGTTTCTAATAATCTTCATTCTTTTCTGATTATCCAGATTTTCATCTGGTATAATTTCCCTTCAGCCTAAAGAAGCATTCCCTGTAGTTGAGTTCTGCTAGTAGGAAATTCTCTTTGTGTTCTTTATATTAGAACCTTCCTTCTTGAAGGATATTTTTTTCTAAATACAGAATGATAGGTGGACAGGTTTTTTTCTCTTTACAGTCGCTGAAAGGTGTTGGTCCACTGTCTACTGGGCTCCATTGTTTCTAGTGAGAAATCAGAGATATTCAAATCATTGTTTCCCCCTACGTAATGTTATGTGAGGATAGGAAGAGTTTGTTGTACATATTTTGTTTGCTGCTTTTAAAATTTTCCCTTTACCTTGGTTTTCAAGAATATGCTTCTTTGGTTTCCTTATTCCTCTGCTTGGAGTTTGCTGAGCTTCTTGAATCTGCAGAGTTGTGTCTTTCACAAATTTGGAAAATATTCAGCTGTTTTTTTCCGTAAACTACTATTTCTTATCATTCTCTTGGTCCTCTCATTGGTACCACAATTACCTATGTGTTGATATTGTCCTACAGGTCCTTGAGGCTCTGTTCATTTCTTTCAAGTTTATTCTTTGCTCTTCAGAATGAGTTATTTCTGTTGATATATTTTCATATTCATTGACTTTTTCCATTATCATATTCATTATGCTTTTAAGCCCATAGAGTGATTTTTTTTGATAAATTGTAATTTTAGTTTTAGAATTTCCATTTGGTACCTTTCTATAGATTCTTTTCCTCTGCTGTGATTTCCTGTGTTTTTATTCATGAGAAGTATGTTTTCCTTTATATCATTGAGAGTAGTTATAATGACTGCTTTAAAATCCTTGATGCTAATTCTAACATCTACATTGATTGCTTTTCCCTTGAAAGTAGATCACATTTTCCATTTTCTTTGTATGTCCAGTAATTTTGAGTTGTGTCTTGGACATCGTGAATATTATGTTGTAGATACTCTGGATTCTGTTATATTCCTTCAAAGGGTGCTGATATTTCTGTTTTAGAGGCAAGTAACTCGATTGAACTCATATTGGAAACTCTGTTCTTGGACTGCAACTCAAATGTTAGTTTAGCTTTTTTGTTTGTTTTTAAATCTCTAATTGGATTGTTTGCAGTCAATCCTGCACTTGTATGATCAGAAGTTGGTCAGAGATTGGGGCAGGGGTTCACACAGGATTGTGCTTTCCCCACCTCCTACCCACTCTTTCCTTTTGAATATTTTTCTGTTGTTTTGTAGTGGCTGTGGTTGCCCAAGATTCTCCAGAAATAGTGTAGTTTTCTACTGGCATATTAGCATCTATGTGCAGCTAAAATTTATAAAGAAAGAGAAAATTCATCCCTTTCTGTTATTCTGTGTTATTCTGTTATCCCAAATATTGAGTCTCTCCAGACTCTGCCTGCTTTTATTCACATACCAATGTCTTCAGGTTAATTGGTGTTTTATATTTTGTCCATAATTTATAGTTGCTACCTGTAGGAAGTTCAGTCTAGTAGGAGCTTAATATGCCAATCCAATGTGGAGCCCATCCCACAACTTTCAGAAAATTGTATGTAAAGTAGTTCCTGAGATTGTAGCTATTAATGTACTCTATCATTCTGAACTGTGCTTCAAGGGTTGCCTTTTGTTCCTTTTTTTTTTTTTTATAAAATAGGTCCCAGAAATTTCCTCAACTGAAAGCTCATCTCAATCCCCTGAAATCCATTTTATAGCTATAATCTCCAACCTCCAAGGAACCTGTTTCTTATTCCAGTCCCACTCCTCCAAGCAACCCATTCTCTCATTCTCACCCTGGATTCTATTCCAACAGCAGTTCAGGGGGCTCCAGGGTTATTTAGCATGGTTTCTGGGTGATTCCACTGCTACAGAGTTCTGTTCTCTGTGGAGTGCCTAAAAGTGCCGTTGGGTCACCCTGATCACTGACGTTCCAGAGTGAAAATATAGTTAATTCAAGTTTTTGCTCTTTTCACAACCTCAGTCCTAAGTGCTTATCTCTGAATGTATACTACATTGAATACTGGGGTGTCTAGGCCAGGATGGAGAGAGCATTAGTGAGGTTATTGCAGCAAAGAAAGGGAGGTGAAGCTCTTTGAAACCCACTGGAGTCAGGTTCCCCTTCAAGTCAGGCTACCCACTAAAACCCAAAGAAGACCCCCTTATCAAAATCCCAACCCTTCATACTTATAAACTAAAAAGGCCTCCACTCCAGCCAACTCCCCAAACCAACATTACAATCAAATAAACAAAGCCAAAAATTACTCCAAATATAACAAATAAGACCCTAAATTTTCTCATAAATACAAAAGCACCTACTCTATACTAAACTCTTTCCCTAAATCTCTTTTCCAAATAGTAAAAATAAATAAAATCCCTACAGTCAAAAAGCACATCACCCCACCACAGTACCTATTAAAAGTAAATTTTATTTTCTCATACCTTTAATAATACCAAAATGCTCTTTTCCCCACTTTAAAAACAACTTCCATCAGTTTTATCTTCAAATCTAGCACAATATATTTCTTTAAAACAATTCAACAAACTGTGAAAACTTTTAAACACAGAAGACTACCTAAAATAATCAAAATAAATCAATTCTCTACCAACCAAAAAAATCAAATACTCATCAAAAGCTAAAAAACAGATTTCTCCAAATCCCAATTAGCCCCCACTAAAAAAAGCCTTTACTGTACAACTCTCTACCCCACAGCAATTAAAATCCCTAAAATGCCCAGCTAAATCCATCACTCTTAAATCAAACCCTACCAACACAACTACACCCAACTCCTCCCTAGTAGCTAAATCTTTTTAAATAATTACCCTAACAATCCACTCCTACCTCCTATCCTAACAAACAAGTCCAAACTCAAAACAGTATGACAACTTCTCAACAAACAATAATTCCAAAAATAACTCATCACCCTTATCCTAAAAAATTTCAAAATCTTAAACCCTTAAAAAATATGTTAAAATAAGCAATGAATTAAACATTAACAAAAAAAGCCAGCCCATCACTAAAAACAATTCCTTGCAAACCAATCCCTAAGCCCTCCTTAATTCCCAATTCCACAATCAAAAATGACTAGCTTATCAAAAAGCCCAATCAAAAATACCTGAATTATCAAAAAGTCCAAAACCACAAAATCTTAAAACCTTATCTAAAAATTCCATACACTAAAAAGTCCATACACAAAATCCAAAAACCTTATCTAAAAATAACCCCACCTCATTAAAAGAACCTCCACACCTAATTAACATTTATAATGCCCCTATAAGCTTCCTTTCAATACTTACAAATAAAATACCTGCACAGTGAAAAATTAATTCTATAGCCTAAAACTATCAGTCTTTCAAATAACATAAAACACAAAACTTCCACCCATCTTAAAAGAAAATAAAAACCAACCTAACGCTAATAACACTACTTCTAATTTCCATCCACCCACTCTCTACCCTTCTTAAAAATATACTTGAACTTTACTTAATAAACTCCTACTGTTTCAACTGATTATCCTGAATACTCCCAGACCCACTCCCCTGGGGAAGGTAGGAGATGTGGAATGAAATGTTCATCTTTGAGGGACATTTTTCAGTATTTTAGTACTTTTGTATTTTTTAAATATATTATGGAGAGAATAATGCACAGAGCACAGTTACCACAGTGTAAGGTGAATTAGTGATACAAGAATGGGGTGTCCTACAGGTCACAGAGGGCAAATCCAAACATTATTCTTTGGCTTATATTTATTATTTGGAGTGCTTTTGTGGAACTTTAGGAATGCAAAGCCCCAGGATTCATCATCTGCCATAGATATAAGAGCCAGCCAATGAAATGTGCCATTGATTTCCTTTTTCTGCCTTTTTTGACCCTCTGTTAAATTTAAAGGGGAAAAAAGGTATGTTAAATTTCATTTCTAATAATAGCCCCCAATAGGGACCAAGTGGCCAAGACAATGGAAAGAGAGACCTTTCAGCAGCAGGAGTTGCTTTGAGCCTAAATGAAGTCTGTTGTGATCATATTATTTAGCAAAATGAAATCATGGAAGGAAGTTGATTCTTTCTGGTCAGACCCCAAAGAACAAGTGTCACATGCCTACTGTTAGTAATTAAGCCCTCCGTGACTTAAGGCAGCACTTTTGAGAATCCCAGACTTCAGATTCCCAGTTATGCACATAGCAATGCCCTCGCTGCCTCTCCTGCTCTCTGCCATTGGCCTGTAAAGGGCTTGGAGTTCAACCCTTGTGCATGAAACAAATATAAATTAGAAAACAGCACACTTATCAAGAAAAATAATGTTCAGAGGAAAAATAAAACGAGCGTTTTTTAAATGTTTTCAGCAAAGAAAAGAGGAAGTTATATTGCACATACATTTTCTGAAGCAGTAGCTAACTCTTTTAATGGAAACTTCTGTGCCATCACTGAGGTATTTCTAACGAACCAGAGTACTTACAATTAACTGTATTAATCACGAAGACTAAACTTATCTCAGCTTCAATAGTGTGGCAGGGCGGGAGATGTTTACCCAAGAAGAAAACTAACATGCCATTCTTCTGTGCAGATGTAATTTTCACTTGCCAGAGTGTGTATTTGTACGGTAGGTGTTTGCTTTTCATTTATCCACTTAGAGTTTTTCATCCTTTTCGAAATTTAGTGATGGATCATGTAAAATGCAGAGAGAAGGGAAAGGAAAAGACTATGATTTGTGACAAGTGTACTTCCTGAGCAAAATACTTATCTACCTACCATTGTATTTTCTCCATTATTATCTCTTTTTTTATTGAAAGGTAGTTGACATATAACATTATATTAGTTTCAGGTGTGCAGCATAATGGTCTGATATTTGTATGTATTGTGAGATGATTATCTCTTATCAATTAGTCTGTATATTATAAACACAGAAATCTAAGACCTCATTAGCCTCACAATTTGTCAATGAATTATAATAACTGTAATCATAAAACATAGAGACCTCCCAGTGTTACATTTAGAGAATTGCATTTTGACCTCTCCTTTCAAATATGTGACTAGGGTAGAAATGTGTGATCTCTCCATTAAAAAAAAACACAACATCCTCTTTCCTAACAGGATTGCAGGCATTGGGAAGCAGGCAGGAAAGGTTCGCACTGTGGATATCTGTATCCCATCTTGCCAAAGGATAAATAAAGGGCATTCATTCATCAGCTTTCAAGCTGCCACCCTCTTTTCTTTTCCCCCAGCCCCCACTTCTCCCTGAAATTGGGAGGAGGGAGGTTCTGATCATTTTTGCCTATTTCTAGCAGAGCTAGGCATGAACAATTAAATTTAGGGCTTCCCTGTGGTCTGTGAGTAACAGTGCACAGTGCTAACCATCAGGGCACAAAGGCAAACAAAAAAAGGCTTTTTTATTTTTTGTTTACCCTTCAGGACACTGTTTACCTTATCACTGAAAGGGAAGTTATTTTGCATCCTTTTTGGAAATTGTACTGGGTATGAACAGTACTTGTGGGTATGTACTGGACGTATCTAGCTTCAAGTCTGAAACTGTCCAGTGATAAAGTGGACGTATCTAGCTTCAAGTCTGAAACTGTCCAGTGATAAAGTGGGTATGTCAGCCTGGGGTGGGGGTTTATAAGGCCTCCCCGCCACACCGGACCGTGTGTGTGTGTGTGTGTGTGTGTGTGTGTGTGTGTGTGTGTGTGTGTCCGTCCCTCCATCCCCTGTCGTGTGTGTGTGTGTGTGTGTGTGTATGTGTGTGTGTGTGTCCCTCCATCCCCTGTCGTGTGTGTGTGTGTGTGTGTGTGTGTGTGTGTGTGTGTGTGTGTGTGTGTGTGTGTCCCTCCATCCCCTGTCCCCTGTCTGCCTCTCGGTCTCAGGCTTTTTGCTCCCTCTCAAGTACACCCTCCCTTCCTCATTCTCCCCACACGATCTCATTTTCTTTTCCTTGATTTTTCTGTCAAACCTTTCTCTTTTTCTCCTTTCCAACCGGAATGATTTTTTTCCCCTTTTCTCCCTCTCTCTAAATTTACTTCACAGCAGATTGTCTTGTAGTAAATCACCAAAAACCCAAATAGCACTAAAGCATTCTGATACAACATTAGCATTTGCTTAACAAGCACAAGATAAACATTAAACAAAGAACTGCATTTCTTTATTAGAGGCTGCAAGATACATAATCCATGAGCACAAGAAACATGGGACCCAGTGGATATGCAGATGTGTGTTATTTCATTGGCGCTGGGCGGCCTTGTTAGAAAAGGTTTTCATCTGAAGGCTTGGGGGTGGATGGTTGACTGTCCCTCGTGGGGCTGTAACTAGATACAGAGACTGTTGCAAGCTAGACTGGGCTCCCTGGTGGACGTGCTGATTGGACAGCCTGAGGAAAACTTGGGAAGCATCGGGAAGTGAACTCAATCACCTTGGGGATGATAGGGTAGAACCAGATGAAGGCATTTGACTTCTTTTGTAACTCCCACTAAGGACAGATTGCCAGTGCGATCCAGCCTCCATAACTGCAAATCAGGCCCTTTCCCCTATGCCGATTTCATTAGAATGGCCAGCATGGTGCAAAGAGGAAAAAAAAAAGGTTAGACACAGTAATTTTACAGGCAGGCGGGTACAAAAAAAATCTGCATAATTAAGCAGTCAAGGCTGCTAATAGGGGAGTTTATATGCTCTGGGACCAGGCGAGGGTAGCACATATGGATATAGCACTGGATATTAAATCTACGGCATGCAGACTTACTTCAGGGCCCTCAGAGAAAAGGCTAATTATAGAGAGAGGAATTGTGTTTACTGGTCTGTCTTGGGCAAAGATGGTGAAGAAGTGCAACCAAGTTTTGCAGTTAGACATGAACAGGCTGTTAATAGAGATATCAAAATATGTGCTTGTGGTTGTTTCCTACCTAATCAACACAAAATTATAGATTCTGTGGACACTCCCCCCACCCGGCATTACCTGCTGTAGACAAAACACTTGCAGTTAAGTTTTGTACATTAAGCATGTGCAGAATGTCAAGATGCACAGGATAGGAGTGTGTTTATTATTAAATGGCCACAATTTAATCTCGGCTGTGCTCTTTATCATTTACACATTTTATTTAGCAGTTTAGTTAGCCAACCCTGTTTTGAAATGTCAGTGCTTCTGGGCATGAGCTCCAAGTCAGCATGTAAATGTAAATGGAGACTCCAAGTGGATGCTGTGGTGGGCAGGGGTAAGCCTTTCAAGAAAGGGTGTGTTTCTGGAAGGGGCTCTGGTGGGGTGGACATTAACATCTCAGAATGCAGATCAAAGGTAAAGAGAAAACCCAAACGCCCCTTTGTCACGGGCCCCAAACGACTGCCTTGTACCTGAGCTGAAATGATTTTCTCCAAATTATTAAAGAGATTCATTTCATATTTGTGTGTATGTATGCATATATGTTTGCATGCACTTACTTATTTATTTCATGCCATAGAAAGAACGATTTCTTAAGAGGAGAAGGTAGTGTGCCATTTGCCCTGGGCTGGATGTGACATGCATGCCTGGTTGTTTCAGGGCACCTGCGCCTCCTGCAGATTTTGTTTGCAGAGAAGCAGTCTGGACCCTTGTCCTTTAGGGAAGCTTCCCATGGAAAACAGCAGCCCTTGCCTAACACAGATTTGCGGCTGTGGGCTCCCCATTCATGGGCCTGTTGTGAATTCCATTACTTCCCCCAAACGAGGAGGGCCAGAGAAGAATCCCACGGCCACGTCTCAAGATGCACTAAAACCTCGGGCTTATGAAAGTAAACAGCATCTGATCAGCCAGATATTGGGTCAGGCTCGCCTGACATCTGCGCTCTTCTTGGAGGCGGGGATTCTCTGCTAATGAGAAGCCCCAAGCCTGTGTCTCAGAAAGGGAGAGTTGCAAAGGCTAACGAACACGTAGTTTGGCCCCTTCAAACAAGGGGAATCATCACACGGGCACCAGGCTGCTGTGCACGTCCTCGTCCACTCAGCGTTCACCCACTGACCAGGGTGTCCCCATCACTGGAGACAGCCCCTCAGATATTACATACATGGTTAAGAGGGTAAAAGTCTTCAGAGTCTGCTATTTCATCTATTTCATACTTCAGGTATTTCATACTGCACTTTTGGAATGTATTTTTTTCCCCAAGCAATTGTCAACTGCATTTTTAAAAATCAGACTAGTCCTCCCATGTTTTCCATGGGAAGCTTCCCTCAGAAGCTTAGTGACTTCTGACATCTGCTGATATCTAGAGGTTACCATGAGGTGGCATCCTAAAGAAAAAGAATTGTGATTGCCCACAGATTAGTAGGGGCAGTGTGGCCCAAGTGGAATGCCGTGACATTGAAAGGACTTACTATGATCATTCTTTCACATTCTTTTTTATCCCATGCTTTCTACTTGAGACTTAAAAATGTAAAATAAAGAGAAGTATATAGGGAGGACTCAGTTGAGGTCCATACTGGGAAATGGCAGCAGCTAAATGTAGAATATATGGGGCAGGGCCTGGGGGCATCATTTTTCTGCTTGTCAAGAGAAAATGAAGTTGATCAGAAGGCCAGCAGGCAGCAAATGGGCCCTGCTAGAAAAGGGGGAAATACTATTATGTTTTAGATAGAAGTAAATACAGAGGACAGAGCTAAACATGCAATTGCGTTTATTTTTTTAACTTTTGGGATAATCAAGAGTAAGAAAGTAAGGCAAGAGGCATGCACTGGCAGAGGAGTGCAAGAATTTGAGAAGGTGTCTTTGGCTACATGTTGAATTGTTTGGGGAGATAAGGAAGAGCCACCCAGGGACTCCTCAGCCCAGGGCTGGACTGGAAACCTTTACGGCGCAACAGCTCTCTAGGCCTGCCTCCTTCCCACCTCCCTCTCCTCTCCCTTCCTGTCTCGTCTCCTTCCTTCTTTTCATTCATTCGGCAACAGTGAAAAAACACAGCTGTCTTGAGAAATACCTAGTAAG
Source organism: Manis pentadactyla (assembly GCF_030020395.1). NCBI lineage: Eukaryota > Metazoa > Chordata > Mammalia > Pholidota > Manidae > Manis > Manis pentadactyla. The sequence continues at coordinate 104,519,005 of NC_080024.1, forward strand.
TGATAAGGAGGATAATCAAGAATGAATGTATCTTGTTGGGGAAATCAGATATGTATTTATGCGCTGGGGGAGAATGTGATAAATGCCCTCAGAGTCCTATAAATACGGTAGGAATTCAGAGGAGAAATTAATTCCTGGTGAGGGGAAGAGACTTGGCTGGGGAGTAGGGCCCGAAGAACAGTAAATGGTATGGCATTTCTTTTTCTTTTTTGATGAAGTCTAGTTGATACACAATGTTCTATTGGTTGCAGGTGTACCACGTGGTGATCCGACAATTATACACACTGCAAAATGCTTGCTACCTTAAGTGTAGTAAGTGTAGTTACTGTCACCATACAAAGATACTACAATATTATTGACTATTTCCCTCTGCTGTACTTTTCATCCCTATGACTTACTTATTTTATAACTGAAAGTCTGTCCCTCTCGATCTCCTTCACCTATTTTGCCCACCCCCCACCCCCCACCCCTCCTCCATGGCAACCACACTTCTTTTATATTTAAACTAAACTACTCTCCTTCATTCTAGACTAACTTTCTGTGTCATCTCAACACATACACTAGTAGATATCCGAACATTATTTCCTCTCTCCTCTACACAGGCAGGCCTAAGAGAAAAAAATAAAATAACCAGTGCTGTTATGGCAATAATGAGGGAGGAAAAATAAATAAATAACCAGTGTTGTTACAGCGATGCCTTAAGAGGAAGTTTTCCAAAGTGGATAATTTAACAGCATTAACATCTTCTGGGTATCGTTTTAAAGTTTGGTCACCATATGCTGAGATAGCCTCATCAGTGTCTGCGCTAAGTTAAAAAAATTAACAAAGGGTCTCTGCTGGATCTGACCGAAGAACCGCGCCCGTCCAGGAGGCTGACCCGTGCTCGCCGGGCCCCTGGCAGCCCCGCGCGTTCCCGGGGCCGGTGTCCTGCCAGCCTGCGGCCCTTTGCGCACACTGCCGCCCAGCAGCCTCGGTGGTTCCGGCCTCACACCCCGCTGTCTCGGGCCTGCCTCCCGAGCACTACGAGCCCCAGAGGGGCTTCAGGGCGGCTCTCAGAACTGGCCACGGAGAACTACCCGGACCTCTCCACGTCCACTCCTCTGCCGCCGAACACGCGGAACCGGAGCGCCTCTCTGCCCCCAGCCGCTTGCTCCTTCTCCGGTTTCTTCTCTCTCTTTTCTCTATAGGGAGAAATACAGAGGAAGTCAATAAAGGAACTCTAAAGAGTAAAAACACTTGATAGAAGTTTTTCAACAAAGGGAACCAACATTTGTTTCACTCTTAATAACAAAATCACTGATGTTTACAGAATACTCGCTGGAGGCCAGTCATGGTGCTAGACACTTCGTATAGATTATCTCCATAGAGTCTCCCTCTCAGCCCCAGGATGTAGGTACTTAGCGCCGTGGGATGGACGGTTCAGCTAAGGCCAGGGTAAGTGTCGTAGGTGGGATTACACAGCTTGCTGGAGGCAGGTACCCACCGCTGAGTGATTCCAAAGCATGAGTTTTAAAAATCATGCCACCACGGTGCACAGAAAGAGAGGCTTTGCAGATAATGTCTATGGTGGCTTTTATAAATACTGCCTCTTCCATCCACTGCAATGTAAATCAGTTGAAGCCTTTGGTAGAGGTCTGTGTTTGCTATTAAGCAAGGCCTACCAAGAGCATGCCACACACATCAGACATTTCCCTCCCACCCTGACATCAACCTTTGTGACAGTGGAAAAATGGCAGATTACAAAACTGGACTATGTAATAATGGTCCACCTGCTATCAGAGCCCGAACCCTGTGAATAAGATCTTGTTTTTTTGTAAATTAAAAAGGATTTAGTGGCTGACTATTCAATTTCTGAGACTTTGTCAGAAATTAATATTTAATCAATGTGCAAGGAGGCTTAATTGCATTTGTGACCTGCTTTCTTACATATTTGGGAGAGTAGAGATGAAAATGGAGAACACACAGTAGATGCATTTTACTGCCAGAGTGAAACTTTACAATCGTGCCAGGGGACCTTTTGGTAATGTTTGTAATGTGCTGCTATTGTGATTTAGGAAAGAAAAATGCTACTGCTGGGCTTTATTTTCAACAGATTTTTTTCAAACATCAATTAATGCAATCAAATGTAGTACAGGGAAATCCAACTTTTTATTTACATTTCTGGGGGCCAGGGAGGATTTGTTTGTTTTTGTTAACTCCAATTATTTGAGCTGCACAGTATATGGTTTTCTTGGTATTTTCCAAATCAACTCAGTAAGTTATATTTAACAGTCTATGTGAAAATCTCCACATGAGGAACGAAAACAGCCTTGTAACTGATACCATTTGTTGGGAAACAAATGATTCTGCCTTGTTTCACACAGTTTGAAAATAAGGACGTTTTTGGTTTTTAAAAACAGGTTTAGTTAATAAAATGAATCATATTGGTTTTCTCACCCCTACCAGCAAAATTGAAATATGTTATTTCTTCATGAATGAGTCAGATTTTTGAATGCCAAATGTTGAACTTGATCTTGTTGAATTCTAAAATAATAGCCTAAAAAAAGAGCATCATCTGTTTGGCCTTAAACCTTCAAAGGGCTCTAAAATAACCATTAAGATAATCAGAAAGATCCATGTTGAAAGTAAATTTTTCTCATTTTTCTCCCTGTTGTGAGTCACAGCCTTAACCAAACACACATCACCCACACGACCTGCCGAGGGTGATCGCCCATCATCCCTAGCACAGGGTCCCAATAACCCAAGGATTGCACATGATTTAACCCAGCACTTGGTTGAAATTTAATTATTTTTTCCCCATAATCTGGAGCCTACACCCAGATTTGAGTCCACTTCCATGGGAACTCCCCACATCTGTTAAGCTCTTGCTAGTATTTGGGTGACCTGGGCCAATTCCTGTTATTGAGCAGATTAACCGATGATCCATGTTTAGAAGCCCACATCACACAGTTTGAAAATTGGGAAATGCTATGTAAAGGATTTGCTGTATGTATAACCATCCTCAGGCAGAGAAAGTGGGAGGAAAACGTACCTTCCATGTAATACTTTGAGCAGTGATAAGAGTCTCCTTCATACAGGCCTTTCAAAAACAAGAGTGGGTACTGAACTGAAATTGTGTAGATACTTCATTCAACTTCTTGTGCTTAAAAGTCACGTTGGCCTGAGCATGAAGTATGATCTTTTTGCAGTAGATGAGGTCATACATAGACCTAAGTGGGTGAGTTAAGGCCACAGTGACTACTCTGATTTGGAATTTCTTTTGCTCTTATCACTTTAAGACAGAATTTCTAAAATTCATCTCAAAACAGAGATGCCCAGATTCTAGGTCCTCTGGGTGTCACTCAGTTGCATGCTTTCTCCTGTTGTTCCCTTTTGAGAGGTTGTCTGCCTGCACCGGGGGTGCCAGTAGGTAGTGATGCTGTCCATCAGAATGGACTAGTCAGGCTAAAATGACAATTGACAGCTTCCTCATCAATCATGTGCTCCCTCATAAGGTTATTGTGATAGACAGTTATGTCTGATTCTCTGAAATTTATTTTATTTTTAATTCTTTGAAGTAGCTTAGCCAATATTTAGTTAAGGAAATGTTCATTCCAGGGAAGAAAATTAATTTTGTTACTGGGCTTTTTTTCTCTAAATATAAGTATCTATGCATTCATGGTCAGTTATTGTGATCAATTTAAAATATGCTAAAAATGTTGTAGCTTTGGGAGTAAGGGGGTTTCCTGCCTGGGGCAAGTTAGCTACGAACTTGGGGAAACTAAAGGAGGACAAGGGGGACAGGCAGGTTGGGAGAAAGGGTTTTTATCACTCACAACTTGCTTAAGTTCAGTAGCCAGCCCCGGCTCCATCTGTCTCTTGTGGCTGCAGCCTGCATTCTTCGCCCTGCCGGCCCCTTACAGCAGGACCTCTATGGGCGTGTCTCTGGTGACTAGTGGGCACCAGACCAATTAGGTGCCAGGGAGGGAAGGGAGGAGAGAATGGCCATTTTCTTCCCACCCCTTGCCTGGGCTTGACCAGAAGCTCTCTGCCATGGTAAGCACCCACTGGTAGGTAAATGGACTAAGGCCAGGCAGGAAATTCTGGGTGAAAACTTCCATTTACTCCACAAATACTTACTGTACTTTATTCCTTTCTGCATATTCATACAATGCTAATCTCTATTACCCACTCTTGTTTCAATTCCTGAACTGCCTTTCCTCCAATACTCAGAGAAAGGAAAGCTTTCATTGCTAGCTCATAGCAGACTGTATGTCTTTTATCTTATCTAACAGTTACTATCCTAGAAAATTATACCAAGTACTTACTTCTCTCCAGATTTTCAGATACAAGAACTTTCATGCTAACCTCTGTCTTTAAGAAACCAAACATGACTACAGCATTTCAGAAGAAGCCCCAAAGATGACCATAGTTCACCTTTTATCCTGTACTTTTATGTTTTTCTTTACTAAGAATGAAATTGATAAGGTAGCTAAATATGATTTGCTTTCAGAAAATACATCAATTTTACATGCGTGAGTATCAGATTTCTACTTAGATTGTTTAAGCCAGCATTGGAATTCTATGCTGATCACATCACAGCATGCAGGGGCAAGCAAAGCTTTTAAATATATAAAATGTTTAAAGCCATTAATAGATATTTTAGTGACATTTTTACAATAGAATTCCTTTTGCATTAGAAAATTATCAGCCTTCTTTATATTGACACAGTATACAATATTTAAATTTTTAAAATGGATCTCGACTGAGCTGGTTCAGGTTTTAGAAAAATTGTCATAGAGATAGGGGATTAAAAATTTATTGTGCCCAAAGCATCTTTATAATTTGGCATTATAGTCTTAGAAATATTTAATAGCTTTGCAGAAGGTAATATAAGGAATTGCTAGCTGAGAAAGCTGTCCTTAATTATTGTGTCTCATCTTCCTTTAACAGATATGCTTATTAACTAATCCATGGTTTTGGTTAGGCCCATTTCATAGTCTTTAGATTTGGATTTTGGCCTAACAGAACACCTAGGAATAGCTACATCTTCACCATACTTTGAAGCTAAGTAGAAATAAGACAGAAATCTTTGTTACAACATGAATCTTCTGGCCAGCCTCCCTCCCTTCTGTCCCTCCTTCCCTCCCTCCCTCCCTTTCTTCCTATCTTCCTTCCTATCTTCCTTCTCTCTCTCTCCTTCTCCTCTTCTCCCTCTCCCTTCCTTTTTCCCTTCTCAGATAATAAATCTCTCACTCCCCTCGCTCTTCACTGACAGGAAACAAACAGAAGGAAGTAGAACTGAGTGGGACTCATTGGTATGCCAGTAACATCTTGGCTTCAGCCTATAGTGTCTAGATGTGCTGGTGCCTCCACAATGATGCCCAAGAGGGAAAAGTAGCTTAGGAACATATTGAGCTAACCTATTTTCCATACATAAGTATGGCCTTACCTTTTTAGGAAGCCACACACTGAGGAATATGCATGCAGTCCCAGTTTCTTCCCAAATACTCTGTTTAGCACCATCTCTGGGAATGATTCAGACACTTAAAGAAGTCTAATTAGCTATAGGCAGAGGAGAATTAAGAAATCAGTCTCTGTTTCAGAATAATTATTATTCCATAAAGAAGAGCTCAGGCCCAGTCTCCACAGGGTTTCAGGTGACAGTTTGACCAAATCAATGGGTGATCGCCACTGAAAGGAAGCAGGAGCATTCAGCCCTGGATGCCTTCCGCCATGAGCTGGATAACCTTGACTGGGTCTTGGAGATTGACAGCTCAGATCAAATTGCTTTGCCCACAGTGCTGTTCCTAGCTCCTTGTCATAGTCTGGAGGTGTGGGGAACTTAACTTTCCATTATCAACAGGCGCTGAAAATTAGCCAAGGCTTTGCTTCCCTGAAGGAAGAGGAGTACTTTCACAGACCTTCATGTAGTTGCTTAGGAAATAGAGGACGAGGTGGATTGGAATAAAGTCAGGCTTTGTCTTGTCAGGGATTGAAGGAGTGGCCCAATGGCATAGAAGTATAAATAGCTCCTTGCACATAAATAAAGGTCTAGAAAGACGATAATTTTTGCTTTGCTTAAATGACAACTTAAGAGAGAAGAAAATTTTTTAGGTGAGGATTTGGTGGGACAGTGTGATACTGGATTCAGGAGCTCTGAATTGTGGCACTGGCCATGGCCCAAACACTGCCCTCATGGGCGTGCCAGTCAGTATCTCTGGTGTCGGTTTCTCATCCTTTAAACAAGTCCATATTCAGATTGTCTCCAAAGCCCTTTCTAACCTTTATCGAACATTCCAGCATTTAGTCAAATACATAACATTTACTTTCTTTTTTTCCTGCACATTCCTAGGTTATTGCTTTCTCCTCCATTTTACATGAAAAAGCACAATGTTCTGGGATCCTTGAAAATACGTGAGCCAACAAACACGGTTTGGGGAGGTATTTATTAGAATGTTTCTTAGTAAAAGGATAATGCCAAATTGTGGTCAGCCAACTCCACTGTGCTTTCACGAAAAATCCTATTTCCCATAGCACTTTTAAGATTTCTCTGAGCCCTGGGAGCATTATTTGTTTTTGGAAGGATGTTAATCACCTTATAGTAGTTTTAGGCCATCCTCTATTTTTTCCTCAAACATAAAAGCTTTATCTAAAATACAGTGTGGAAGAAGAAACTGTACATAGGTTTACACACTATATGTTTATTTTTATTTTACATGTGTTGTTGCAGTTTTTTCCTTTGCTGATATATATTGACACCTTTTAGTTGTAACCTGCTGTTCTCTTTAATTGCTTATTGTTATTAATTATATAGGGGTAACATCGTTGGCTGCTTGAGCCACTTGGCTGTAAAGAAATTCATTTGTCATTATTGCCGTTGGAGCTACAGAAAATTGCCAGCATTCTATCCAGAGATGAATGTTCTTGAGCTCACATCCAGTAAAATTTTGAACATGGGTCAAATCCTTAAATGTTTTCTTTTGGCAGCTCCCTTTTGCTTCTTCTGGTCTATGCAATAATTACCTTCATTGTAGCTGATCTTTTGTTTTCTGTCCTTCATTTGCTGCCCTTTGGGTGAAGTTTATGTATTTATTCTTAGCACTCCATTTAATGGCCTGTCCAAGTAGCACCTTTATTTTCTCCTCATATACCTAACTGTAAGTTTTCCTTCTCAGAGATTCTTTTATAATGCAAATAACATTCCTGCCTTTACAACTTTGTTATATGCAGATTTTATTTGAAATCATGAATGCCGATTGGACATTGCCTTAAGCCCCACCTTGCAATTAAAGTGAGCATTATGCCTTTAAGAGTAACTGTAAACCACTTCTACTCACACTATAAATAGAGGTATTTAGATTCCCAAATTAGGAAACTGCCAGTATAATGAATAAGTGAGTGAATGAATGAATGATGTACACATTGCAAACGTGGGGATGTGTGTTTGCACACCCAGCTACTTCCTGATATCTGTAGTTTCTTTAAATCTGGGCTTAATTTAGAATCCATGACCCCACAGCTGCATGTACCACAGAACAGCCAGGCCAGAGCACTCCTCTGCCTTCTGGCAGCATGACATTAAATTCACACTAGTTAAGCCAACTTAAATTGAGCCTCCTTGAACCTTCCTAAATAAAACTAGTGGCCTTAATTACAATCAGGCAATTTAAAGGTTATGGAGCTCTAACTAGTACTGCAGTATATCACTTTAATAATGCACAGGAAAATTTCTCTAAGGGGTGGCATCATTTGATTAGAAGAATTCAAGTTTCACAGTACATTTCCAACAAACTGTTTTTAGAAATCTTACTGCATTTATTGCGCCATTACCTTTTTTTATTCTTCAAGGCCAACTTTCTAAGGTCACATCAGTAGAACAATAAAAATGTGAGTCATTTGCAAATAACGTGCAGTACTATGATTTTTGCATTGCTGTTTAGGACGCCCTTAGTATTGCCACAGACAAAATGAAAGGAAAGGATATGGTCCCTTGGAAATCTGAGGGACCCTGGTCCCCTTGACACCCGCATGCCCCATCGCAGATTTGACTTGTTCTTTGGTGGTGAACCTGATTCTAAACACCATGGTTTAGAAGAGAAGATGTCATCTTTGCATTAATAAAATAGTCTCACCAATAATATAAGTTTCTTAGATAATTAGCTTTGGAAATACCCAACTCGTTTTTCATCTGAAACCTCTGGACATTAAAAACTCCATGGTTGTTGAGATCCCTGCTATTTAGAGATGCTGGTGAACCTCATTCCATTTCCTTTGTTTGTTTGATTTGGGTTTTTTGTTTTTATTTTTTGTTTGTTTTAAAATCATCAGCAATAACAAGCTATGCTTTCTAGTAAGGATAAATAGCTTTTCACTGTTTAGAGACTTCCTCCTTCAGATAACTAGTAGCTTTATGCCAAGAAGAAGAAGAAGATAGAAAAAAAACAAGAAAATGAAAAGGCCCTTGCCATAAACTTAGCACAGCAGCACGAAACTATACCTGATAAGAGCTATGTCCAGTGCATAGTTTGAGTGGCTGGCCACTACTGTGTGGAATTAATATTGACTGTTGCACCATCTCAGTTCTTGAAGATGTTGTCCCGACAGATTGAACTTTAAAGCAGGTTACATTTAGTGTATGCTGCATGAACTATCCTCTTTCGATTTTACCAATTTGTGTTTTTTTTTTGTGCAGTACTCGAAGGTAAATATACCTGTACTTCCACCAGTGCCAGAAGTCCCAGATGGGAGGGCATTAATAGTAGGTATTTAATATCAAACAAGAGAAATTTTAAGCAAAGAGTGTGACAAATGCATACATCTGATTTAACCAGTATTAGTTAAAGCGATGGAGCTGTGTAATATAAGCATACATAGCTACTAATACAACTTGCTTAAACATGAACTATGGGTCATGGATGTATGATATAGTTCACTTCTCTATGACTTGGGACAAATAAAAGGTAATTTGTCCCTTCTTTCATATGGTTATGTTTTTGCACTTCAGATACAAAATGCATAATAACATTTTTACTCCTAAAATTAAGGATGAGTTTTTACTCATCAGTTTCTTTCCAGAAATAAACTAGCAGATGAGACAGTCACTTTGTTAACGCTGGATTTGCCAAAACATTTTAGTCTTAGTTCAGGAAATAAGGAAGGCAAATGGTCTAAGGTAAATTTGGCTAGTCCAGAATTGTCAAACGTCTAGGGCTTAATGTGTATGGAATAGAGCAAACTTCTAAAACTCAATAGATAAATAATAGATACCATTTTGGTGTTAGTCTTGGCATTTTGTTCCAATGAAATTAGATGTAGGACTAGCTAAGTATATATTTGCCATAAATTCAATAAATATTTATCGAGTCCCAACTATGAGCCACATACTGTTCTAGGCACTTGATATATATGCCCTCCTGAAACTTGCCTCATAGCATGAATTGATGAATATTCCAAAATGCAGTTCTTGGCACTGTCTTGGTGTTAAGATATCCTGGGCAGCCACCCACCACTCTTTAATAGGCAAAGCAAGAGCTGAAACGCCTTCCTGATTTGGAAACATGCTATTTCCAATCATCTTTATGTCTAATTATTATGTGAAGTGGACGGGAATTTTTTCTACAGTCTTTGTGTGTTCACAAACCTTCTGTCAAGGCAGACAACAGAGCAGGACTAAAGATTACGTGGCCAAAACTTCGCAAAAGAAAAAGGGTTACCTTCCCATTCAAGTCAGCAGAAAAAGGGAAAACTGACTATTCAAGAAAACTGAATCCCTTTTAGTGCAATACAGGGCATATGCTGAAGCCAGAGTTTTTTACACTAAGCTAGCTTTTTTTAGAAGCAAGCCTAATTTCTGCAGAGACCTAAAGGCTGTATTTCAGCCTGAGTTGGTCTCAGTCAGTCTCAGTCGTCACTTCCAGCCCTGTCCGACTTTGCCTTTTTCAGGGATAACGGGTTTTTTTTGTTTTTTTTTTTTTACTATGAAACATGTACTGCTTTCTTCTGTCCTTGGTAAAGAATATTTTTTGGGGTTGGGGGGAGCTCAGTGATTTTATCAGTGCCTTACCAAACACTATGTTTGCTTTTCTAAAAATAAAAGCATTTAAAGCCCAAATTGTTACCTTTAAAGCTAATTTGCTGGCACTGTATGATTCCTCTGAGACGTCGGTGAGGGGGCTCATGTTCAGATCAGGAAGGTAGAGAAGAAAACGTGGAGACCTGGAGGTGCCAACATGCTGGTAAAGTTTGGAAGGTACCTTTAGTCTTGTGCCAAACTTGTGCCAGAAGTATCACTGCTGGGTCCCCTCAGGTGGAGGGAAGCCACCTTTTTTAGTGGCTTGCTTGTTTTATTGTTTCCTGTTTGAACAGCATTCTGGTGTTTTCTCCTCCATGGAATATTCTAATAACTACTGCCCACAGCCGATAATAATAGCCAAGGAATTGGACAGTATTGCATCTCAGAGCATCTAAAATCCCACTGCCTGACTCTCCTAGCCCGACCCACCTGGACCTCCTGCTAGTTTCCAAGCTGCTGATGTTTATGGGGCTCTAGGCAGCCCCTGGGCTCTTCAAAATCTGCTGGGTACAATGCAGCCTACCCCAGTTGAATCATTTCCTGCTCCAGCCCTGCTGATAATGAGAAGTTCAAGACAGGAAATAAGTGTCAGTATCAGTGGCTTTGCTTATGAAGTCCAAAAGCATCAAAGCCTTTAGACCACTGGCCAAAAGCAGGGTGTAACAGAGTTACATACAGACTTGCATGCAGCTCCTAGGTCTCCTTGAAATAAGATTTTGGCTGAGACACCCAGAAGTAAACCATTTTGCCTTTCTTGAGATTACCTAAGGATTAGGCATGTGTGGATAATCCAAGTCAAGGTGCAGGGTGCTCATTTAATCTCAGTATTCCCAAAGCCCTTTCTCTTTTATTGTGAGCCTTGGGCTTGTGTCTCATATTCGTCTCTTGTGTGGCATAGAAATACTGACAGTGGCAGACGTTCCCATATTGCCAGTGAGAAAAATCCAAGAAGGTGCTAGCATCGATCTTCAGGCAACATTCATTTTCATGTTGAATTGGTCGAGAATAGGGCAGAATTTCTGAACTAGTGGAAAGGAAAGGTTCACACAATATTCCGTGCTCGCAAATTCTGCCTTACTTTGGGGGCTTCGTGACTAATCTCCTGGCAAACTTTAAGACCTAAGTAATATTCTCCCTCATGAAATTAGCACCTCAGTGTGTTTACGTTACAGTTGTGAAATATGTGCAGTATATAATGCAACAAATTATAGTGGCCTGAGCACTATGGACCTAGAAAGATGGGAAGGCTGTGTACATGGCAAATTACAGTACAGTCTGCCTATTTTTCTACTCCTGGTTTCTAGGGTGAGCCAGCATAGCCAAGGGGTAAGTTTTGTCATGTATGGCTTTTCTTTGTTACTCCTTAGACCCCTAGCTTATAAATGTGTGCTTGGAAATTAAGTCAGGCAAGAAGAAAAGCAAAGTAAAGGATTGGGGGCTCGGAATTGGTTTAGGGCATAGTTTTCTGGGATTTAAAAATATATGTAAGGATATAGTGGTATACACATTTGAACTGGAAAAATTATGAGTGCAGGGCATTTGATTCCTCTGTTTGGATTCCAAGGGCGGAGTTTACTCCCACACAGATCAGAGCCTTTTAAGTATGGCCCTCACCACATGATGATGTACCAGTAGGAGTTTATATCTTTGGACTTTAGCCTATAGATTTATGCAGTGGAAGAGGCTGGAGGACCCTTCTGGCCAGTCTCAAGGGTAAATGGAAGAAGGAGTTCTACTTATAAACCGTTACAAATTGGTCCTCAGTAATGACTGCAGTGTTGATCAGACAATATAAGGGGGCCCTCAGTGATTCCCAGAACAACAGCTGCATGTAAGTCAACCACTGAACATTTGCTTGTAGCTGCTCTCGATTTTTGTTTTTATTGAAGGAAAAGGAGTATAAACATGGGACACAGTCTGGAGGCTGCTTAAAGGGTTTCCCTTGTTTAAAGCTTGTATTGAAATGTCAGCATCTTGTGTTAAGCTAACAATTGCCATATTGGAGCTTATAACTTCAGTTGTGTTCGAGCATCCAAATGGTAATTATGATTTTTTTTCTGTTACAAAACTCACTGATTTCATAGTTGTGTTGGTCTAGGTTTTAGGAATTGGAGAACAAGAAATTATGGTTCTCCTTTGAACTGGCCTTAGACAAACAGATTGTGTTCTTGTAGCACGAAGTTTTGTAAATGATTGTCACATTCCCTGCTAAGGCAATGAGATTGTACTGCAGTTATGTATTTGGAAACATTTAATATTAGAGTAAATATTTACATTAGCATCAGTCTCTTGAATGTGGACTTGATTCCTGCTTACATTTATGTTCACACTTAAATGAAGATTAATGAATGGAAATGATTATTTTAGCTGAAACTTATATACAATACACACATGAAATTATTTCTCAGTTATGCCCAAACCATCTTTGGTCATGCTTCCCAGTGGCTGACCAGGACCGGGAGCTGCTGGCCTCCAGCATGTTCTCTGTGGTGAGAGCCTCACTCTCGCCTTTCCTGACATTGGACCCAAGTGCTGGCCCTGTGCATACTCCCCCCACCCCCACCAGTATGCAGCAGAGGGGTTTTGTGTTTGTTTTGGAAAGATAGGGGCTTACACTGAAAGCTCCATATTCTTCTTACTCAGGTGGCTAATTTGCACTCCGATGTTTCTCCCTTGTGCTAATTTCTGTTTTCACATGTATTTGGCTAGAATTCTTTTCAGCGTAATGTTCAGAACTGGAGTTTTTCTCTACTTCATAATTGACTCATTTCCTGTCTAACCTTTTGGTTATTTCAGTGTTGTAATCAATCTCTCTATTAATAGGCTCTAGAAAGGGTAGTGATTTCTGTTCTTTAATTTTCAAAGTAACCTACAAAGACAAATTGTGCTCATTGTAGAAAATATGGAGAATATACATAAGTGAAAAGAGGCAGAAAAATCTAGAAGCTTCATCCTTAGATCCCATCTATAACTCTTCATTAAAAAATAGGGCTGCACTAGCCTATTACATCCTTAATGGAATATTGTAATGGTTATTAAATCAATTGGCTCAGAATCTCTCTTCTTAATAAATGAGTCAGACTATATTACCCCATTACTGTCAGCTGCTACCTTTCCAGAGGGCAGAAATGGTTACTTTGAATTTCTTAAGCTTTGGCACGTTAGGACGAAGGGAGAGAAACAGGTAAGGTGCAAGTTGGGGCTTGCTGGGCAAAATCCTGAGTCTAAGGCTTAAATTCCCCTGAAATTGGAGATATTGCTGGTGCCACCTCAGGAACAGTGACCTCAAATTGAAACCAGTTAGTCTTCACTGTCCTCTGCTACTTTATAGCAGACAGAAAGAAGTAAGGAGAGAAGCCCAGTTTTGAAAGTAAACAGGGCTTAACTCAGCTACAGCCCCCAGTACTAAGGGTTTTTTAGAAATTTTTTGAAAATTAAGACACAGAAATACATCTTTTTACACATGTAAATACAGAATACATAAAATCTGAGTTAAAAAGAGACTCTGAATAAGGATAAACTTCTGAAATCCTTATAAATGTTATTAGTTTTCCATTACATATATGCCCTCTTATTCAATTAAAAAAATATGAAATGAATTCTATCAACCAGTTGTAAAAATGTTGTGGGTCCCCCACCCCTCTCATCCATTTGACCCTACAGTATTAAGCAAGTAAGAGCATGGGGAAGATGAGTTGGGAAGTTCATAAAGCTGAGAGAAGTGTGTGGGTATGTTCACTGTCTAGGTTGGAGCATACTAGCTTTTGCTTATCTGTCATTTGCTGCATAATAATCCAGATATATTTTCTGTCCTACTCAAATAGTTAGGAAATGCTATGTTCTAGAAAAGACCTCTATGTAACTTAGAAACAAGAGGCAGGTAAAACTTCCAATGTTTTGTCCATATTGCAGTGTGCTTTTAAACTATAAGGAGTTCTGAAAAGGCTGGATGCTATTGTCACTCTGTCACTGAATGCCTCCACAAAGTGTGGAATTTGTGAAAAATAAGTCTGCACTTGTAATGCATAAATATTTTAGATTGTTTGTCACCTTTGCATGAGTTCACTTGACCAAATTTGGATTATTTAACATTTTGTGGTAGAACTTCTCAGTTCTTTGGATAGGAAATGAATCAAAATTGATGAGGAACATTTTCCTTGTACTCATACACATGTATCTTATAATTATTTCCCTTCTATTGTTCCAAACCAAATCTTACAGTCAATAAAGAGAACATCACATTAAAGAATGTCCTACCTTGTGTAAATCACTTTATGTTCATGTAACAGTCACTGTGCCCAGGAAAACCCACTCAGGCCTGTATCTGTTATTCACAAATATTGCAAGTTTAAGAAGTCTGGGACAAATGTGTATAAAACTCTCACCCATAGGCCACATTTTGGTTCTTCTGCAAAACACCCGATTAGAAGATGAAATGGGAGCTCTCAGTCACCTTCTTCCTACGAAAATGAAGGCATTGCAGCAAGGAAGAAAGAGTAAACGTTTAAATTTGGCCAGTGTTTCTGATGATGAACTTACTGATCCAATTCCCTACAGTAATGTTCCTTACATTTCTTAATATCTAAGATTTGGAAAATTTTGGGTGACTTCAGGATTTAAAAAAAAGAAGTAAAGAACAGATGAAAACCCCTTGATCTTATGTAATCCCTAAAGCTTCTTTATAACCCCTTGTCATGTCAGTATGCACAATTAAACTCCTTCTTACATAATTATAATCAAGGAATTTACTGTGCCACCCAAATACAGAGTAGGTATTTCCCTCTTGTGAAATGTAGACAGTACTGGGGTGGCTTAATTAGTGCTTTGCTTCTCTTTTTACGCATTCCAATCCTCTGCTTCTAAAGACTCATACTTGTGTGAGAAGAAAGACTAGGAATACAAATAGAGCGATTTTACTCCTAGTTAGCTAATAATAATTCACTTTGTAATTGGGCCTTTGTGTTGCCAGTAAGATCAACTGGTGCAGCACTTCCACATGCATGTTGCGTTGAATGAGAGGAAATAACTGGAGTATAGACTCATTACCCCCACGGTACAAATATGGCTTTCATTGCCTAGACCCAGAATATCTGACACAGATGTTTCTTGGGAACGTTTCAACCACTGCAAGTAAGATAAAAGTATAACTTGATAAGAAGCCCATTAAATTGCAACCTCTTAACCCTTACTCTTCCCTCTGAGTATGGGAGTAGCCAGTGCAGCTATGAGCATATCTGCTCCGGTCACCATCCCTGAGGCCAGGCTCCCTTGGTTTGGGTGCCAGCTCCACTGGCTGTTGCCTCTGTGACTCAGAGCAAAGTCGCTTTAATGCTCTAGGCCTCATTTTTCTCACCTGTAAAATGGGAATAATGGTAGTTGTTGCTAAGTGAAATGAATGCCTATCTGTAAGCGCTTCAAACAACAGTGTCCAAAACACAATAAATAAGCACAAAAGACACATTAGGTCATTTGTTCTAGGGCCACAGGTTTTTATTTCTGATAATGGCAAGTTGAGATGTTGACATAATCCTTAAATTTTAAATTTGATAGAATTTTAATGAGGAAAAAGTAACATAAAAATAACAGTTTCTATCTGTAACACAGA
The DNA here is from genome assembly GCF_030020395.1 of Manis pentadactyla. NCBI lineage: Eukaryota > Metazoa > Chordata > Mammalia > Pholidota > Manidae > Manis > Manis pentadactyla. The sequence goes on from NC_080024.1 coordinate 104,534,664, forward strand.
ATTTCACTTGTGTAGCAGTTGTTACTACACCAAGGTATTTTCTACAATCTTGTTCCTAAGGTATCAAAAAACAAACAAACAAAAAACCCCAGGCCTAGTCAAAAGTAAGCCTGAAGCTTATAAAAGTGCCTTTAAAGAAGCACAGGTAGAGTCTAGGTCAGGAGGTAAATTGCAATTGTCTTACAAAGTAAAACAATGACCTGAGAGGGTCTGAGGAAATGGGGGAGTCCCAAGCAGAAAAAAAGAGCATGTGTAAAATACTGTAAGCACTAATAATAATTCAAAACTGCTAGGTAATCTTGGAAGTAGAATAAGAGAGTCTGTGTCAATGGAATACCACTAAAAACTTTATGGTTAGAAATAGAAAACCTCTAGAATCTTCTAGATAAACCAGAGGCAAGGCCTGAAGAACAAGTGCCCATTTTTCTATGGGGCCATTATTTTAAGACTTTGGAAATACACAGCCCATAAAATTGTGATAGTTAAAAGAAAGAGATGCCTTTTTGGTTGATAGACCAGTTTGGTTATTGATATATCAATTCTACTTAAAAGCTTAATAAAATGCATTACCCTAAGATAAGCTCTGCTTTCTGATTATCTTTGGATTTTAAATTTTCAAATGTTTTAAGTTGATATAAATTCGTAAGCAACATGAAATAACCAGAAACCACGTGCTCTACTACATGAGTTATGTTCAGTGATTAGAAACCGTTTCATATGTAGTTAACTGACTAGTCAACTAAAGATACGATGGGTTTCAACTTTTCTCTTCCTGTATTTTCCTTAACAGATGAAGGATTGAACCACGAATGCAAACTCTGCAGCCAGACCTTTGACTCCCCTGCCAAACTCCAGTGCCACCTGATCGAGCACAGCTTCGAAGGGATGGGAGGCACCTTCAAGTGTCCCGTCTGCTTTACAGGTAGGGAGGTTACTTCAGACCAACCTGGGACAGTCCCCCAGCCATATTGGGCCTTTCCCACCAATGCCTACTTCTCACTGACATGGCCTTTTCCAGATATTTGTCCTGCAGTTTTACATTTCAGTATCAGTTCAATCTGGGCAGAAGATGTTTCATTTCTGCTGGTTGGCATTGTTGATCGAGGCCACCTGAAAGGCTCAAATGGGCAGGAAGGTTAACTGTCAGGGTGCACGAATGGCATTTCACGTTCGCTTAGAAGTTTGCACTTTGCCATTTAGAAAGCGACATCTGAGTCCTGTTCGCTTTCCTCTTCTTGGTGTGAAAAGGTTCCTGAGGCCAAGACTGCCTGCACAGAGCAGCTTTCCCATCACGAGACGTTTGACCGAGAGTGTGGCCGCCTTGTCGGCACATGTTATTTAAACGTGGAACATTTTTTAACATTCCCCATGAGAAGTAGAAAAGGTATACCCTCCCAAAGTTCTTTGAACTAGAAAACAGAGCAGATGAACAGATTAGATGAGGTGCTTATTCCCTAGGAAATTGGATTTTTAAAGTAGACGTTGACCCAAATGTACATTGTAAGAAGAAACTTTCATTAGATGTTGCAGCATTATAGTTTTTAGCAGCAAAAAAAAACTGTAATTTGAAGGCCATAGGGGCTGAAATGTGATCTCATGCATTCATGGTACTCCCCCAACAGTGAGACAGTCATTTTGGAAAATGCTGTGTGATCATTTTGCATGTGTCTTGGATTCAGTGGTCGAGCCCCTCAAGGCTATGTTTCCTTCTTATTTGTCAGAAAAAGCAAAACAAAACAAAGATATATCCTCTCAAAACTGACTTCTTTGTTTGCAGAGCAATATTCTAAACATTGATTATTAACCTTCACTGCATTCAGCCTGTGGATTTCCATCCTGTAATAAAATAAAAAGAACAGGCCCACATTCATTGCCCACTGAGCACAAGTCAGACCTGAGCATGTCAATGGCTCTGCCTTCAACATTTGCCTGGAAGGCTCCTTGGTTCAGTAATTCTGTCAGCCACTCCTTCTGGGACATTTTATCATTTTCACAAATTTGTATTTAAAAATACATATTGTCTCATGTTTTACCATGACATTTTATTTATTTTAACACACAATGGGTCAGCAGTCTGGGTTCTTTATAAAAGCTTGTAATAAGTGTTCTTGTTGGGGACTGGGTCACAGCTCTCCTCATCATTAAGACTCCAATAAAATAGCCCTTTCATGTTATTGCCAGAAGCCTCATAAAATGTGCTAAGTTACACAGAGATTAGTTGCCAGTCTGTATAAAAACCCCATGTCTTCTTGTTGATCACAGACAAAAATGCATTAATCATGAACAGTTCTGCATTTTCTGTGCTGACAGGGCCTGAATTGTTTCCGTATATCTTGAAGTAATTTTCAAAATAACAATTAAAAAAAAAAAAGACCTTCCAATATACAGCCTGTTAGGTGGAAATGGAAACCCGAGCAGTTTTTTAAGGTAATGAGAAATGTGATTAAAATGTATGACTCACAAGAACAATATTCTAATATTTTAGGTTGGCTGGCAATTAGAATAATTTTAATGATTAGAGTAGAGTCGAAGTCAAATGCCAACATCTTTAATAAATCCTCTCCCTGCCTATACAGATTAATATTGTAGACACAAACTTTTTTAGGTCACAGTGCACCAGGCATCCATCAGAAGTCAGTTCTGCCAGCCCAAACACTGCCTCTGGCATATACAATTTAATTATTAATAGTATGTCTCCTAGGTAAACTGTTACACAGTCTTAGGGCCTTGTTTTGTAGTCATTAAAATTGAACATGTTTATATTATTGAAACCCTTGCATTCAGTGTGTAGGCTGAGTTGATCTTAAAGTATCCAAAGAGAATTTACCTGCATTCTGTTTCACATTTATAGACAGTGCCCCAGAGTACCTGTGGGATATAATTTTTAGCATTAACACATTTAAATAGAGAACTGTTTGCCAGCTATAACTTTAGGCAGATACAATAAACAGGGCTTTGGCATCTATGATTTCTGAACCTGTGGGTTGCTGAGAAATAAGAGTCATTTCTGTTCAGGCACTGCTGTGCATTTGACAATTTTCGGCTTTATTTTTCAAAGCTTTATAGGGAGCGGGGCCTTGATACGCTTGCACTTTGGAGCTGTTTGGGTTGAATCAGGTGCTCGGTCAAGGGCATCTTAACAGAAGCCAGAGAGGCAACTGTGAGCAAATGTGCATCAGCCCGCCCAGGCCCCTAGTGGTGGTCGCACCCAGGAGGCGCGCCTTCAGTCATCCTAGTCTGTTCACAGGGAGCCACTGACTGAGGGCATTTCGGAAGAAGGTACCCAGAGCTCACCACCCTTTTATCATTTCAGTGTTCGTTCAGGCAAACAAGTTGCAGCAGCACATCTTCTCTGCCCACGGACAAGAAGACAAGATCTACGACTGCACGCAATGTCCACAGAAGTTTTTCTTCCAAACAGAGCTGCAGGTAATGTCCCCACGAGGATGACTGGGGTTGAACTCAGTTGGTCTTCTTATAGGAAACAAGACCATTTTGAATTTGGATGCACAGTATTACTCACCCCGGGCCACCAGGATGCTTTGTGTGTACAGGGGCAAAGGGAAAATTAGAGGCTGGATTAACAGACACCAAAGTAATTTTGCCTCTGGCTGCTGTCAATCATAAAAAGAACTCGAAGAGACCTATAATTGGGCCTCCTGACCCAGTGTGGGAGACTTAGGGGTCAGGTTTATTGGACTGTGGGATCATTCACCTCCCTTGTCATGGCCCTTTCTCCCCGGTCCTGTTTAATTCATGTTCTGTTCCCACTGGGCTCCCAGCTGGGTGGAGGTCCAGGTTATTGTTGTCCTGAGAGGCTCAAAATTGGAAGGGAGAAGGGGAGAGGAGATAGAGACCTACTCCTGTCCAGTATGTGTTTCTGCACTTGATGGAATAGAATAATTATTATTTAGAAGCAGCCATATAGTGAAAATGTTGGTACCTGAAGACACTGAGCTGAGCCTTGCATGTCCCATTTGCTACGTATGTGACCTTGCCCTGGTCCGTAATGCAAGAACCTCGCATATGAAGAAATGATAGACAGGGTAACACTTACAGGGCTGTTCTCAGGTAAAAATGAAATAAGAGGTCTGAGAGTGATGTATGCAACAATAAATAGCAGGTCTGAAATATAAATGTTTCATTGGTTTTATTTGTCTTAACAATAGACTGCTAGTTAAATATAAGTAAGAGACCTGGATTCTATCCCAGAAATGTCACTTATTGTAAAAGGAAAGTAGCTCTTGGTTTATTATTATTATTATTATTCTATTACTTCATCCCAAAAATGGGTATAATGCCTATCCTCACTTTTCTGATGAGATGATGTAAGAGTAATGTGTTTTTCTTAAATCTTGTTAGTGCTCTTGGAGGAGAATAGATTCAAACTCGAAGTTACTTCATTATTACGAGCATTATTAATAAAGTTATTTAGCCTAAAATGGTGGGTAATTCTTTTTTGCACTGAATCCCTTAAACAGCTTAAAAAGGAGCTGATCTGGTTGAAGCAAGGACACAGAGCCCCACCCCACCCCATAGTCGCCTCTTCCACCCTGGGAACGAACCCTGGGCTTCGTTGTGCCTCCTTGGGCTCTGGGGAGTATGTGAATTATGTGTCAAAATAGGGAATTTTCAGTCTATCATCTCAGTTAACGTTCTATAAGTGAACAAACAACAAATTAAAGAACTGACATGAAAGGTAACTGAAAGTCTAGGCAGGCTCATTTCATTGTGGACCAAAATTAAAGTTGCTATCATATTTTTTATCAGTTCTAAATAGGATTTTACTCTGTGAATTAACTATAGAAGATAGATCCAGCTAGACTTGTGTGAAATTACTTATTAAAATAACCTAAATTTGTTTGAAAACATACTGTTATTGCAATAGTTTCTAAAGGAAAAATCATTTGGGTTTTTAAAAATGACTGTAAAGGATATGGCCAGTGCACCCAGTGATACTGTTAATTAGTAGGCAAACTATGAAGCAGAATTAATAGTAGCTTAAAGTCACAGTTGTAGAGATTCTGTAGGAACTGACTTCTATCTAATGTTGTTGCAAATAATTTGGCAACAACATTCCATTTTAGTGCCATGTTAGAAGATTCTGGTGCAACTGACCTGGTGTTAAGTTTAAAAGACCTCAACACTTATGACAGTGCTAGCCTGTGGCCCATTGCAGAGCAGACAAAACAAGCAATTAGATACATCCTGCAGAACGCCAGATTCCTTTTGTAGTGTATTTTAGGGTTTCATGGAAGATAAAGTATTCGTTTCTTTTCTACAATTAGTAAAGACCAGTGGTTCTCAAACTCTTTGATCTCAGGATGCCTTTACTCTTAAAAATGATTAAGAACCATCAAGGGCTTTGATTTATGTGGGTTATTATCTAGTGATATTTCCATATTAGAGATCAAACTTAAATGTTTAAGGCACAATAATGTACAAGCATGCAAGTTTAGTAGGTATTAGAGAGATGATGTCATCACTTGTCATGTCAAGTAGCCTCTGGAAAACTCCACTGTATACTCATGAGATAAGGAGAATAATGAAGGGCAAATAATGTCTTAATGTTATTATGAAAATAGTCTTGACCCAACAGGCCCCCTAGAAGGATCTAGGAGATTCCCAGAGGTCTCCAAGCCACACCTTAAAAACTGCTGGTATAGAAGATAGAGCACAAAACACAACTCTTTGTGAATCTGTTAGATCTTATCAAGTCAAACGTCACTAAAAACAGTTCTGACTCATTCATTGAAATTGTGATCTGCGGCAAAATGCGACTCAGTCTCAATATACGCATCCTTCCTTAGATAAAGAGTGGTATTTTTAGTTGTTATGTGATACTTATTACAAAACTAATATCCACAGTCATTGGACTATCTATGGAGGTCTATGTTCTAAAATCCCCAATAATTGCAGTGTCATTTAGTCTCAATATATTAATAAAAATGGTTCAGAGTTAACTTTACTTTTTCTAGTTTTGAGAATGTTTGGATTTTTGTGCTTTAACCTTAGAGATTCACCATCCCATGCAGTGGCTTTCACTACCCAAATAACCTTTACACCCCTATGCATAGAGGATGGAATTAATGTAATTTCTAAATACTGATTTAGTTCTTGCCTGTAGTAAATATACAAAAACCATAATAGAGTTTTGTTAATTCCTAGAATTGCGATGGGGGGAACAACTGAAATTAAGGTGGCACTAGAAGACAAGATCAGTAATCAAAATAATAACAGTAGAAAAATAAAGCCATTTTATCAGCCCACTGTAGTTCATGCCCAGGAATATAAAATAAGTACAATGTTTAAAATTGACACATATCACCCCACTCAAACTCATCTACTTTTTGATTTCTCTAGTTTCAGAAAGAAGGACTTTTCAGAAGAGATTATAAAACTATATGCCCAACAACTGAAATCCTATTGGCAATTTGAAAGCATACAGTTTATTCAGCTCTTCAATCAGAGTGAGAATAATAGGGCAAATTTAGGACAGTCATTCCAAAATTGCCCAGAAATATATCTTTTAATGGTGCATAAATAATTTCATGAGCTTAACAAGTAATTTAAATTTCTTTCACTGTTTGTACTCTAAAAACATGAACTAGAAGTGCTTTGTTGGGTATAAAATTATAAACCAACACACATACACCCCACACGTGCAACACGGGATGTGTTATTTTCGTTAGCATTGCCTGCAATGCCAGTCAGAATTCAGATAATTCTTCATTATACACTGTTCATCTTCAGGAGATCAAAACTCAAAACATCATCTTGTGGACATCACAAACCACAATCCCCTCTAAAATTAAGCAAAATGAAATCTCTGTTTCTATGGAATACTCAGTCTGGGACACACCTTTTGCCAGTGTGGAAACATGTTCCTCACACGACCCCTAAACCTTTACAACCAAAAGTTCTAAATGCCATTTTGGAGGTATATAATGTATAATTCTTAGTAGGATATATATGTATATATATATATATATATATATATATATATATATATATATATTTTTTTTCCTTCTGGTAGAGATTCCCCCATTTTTGTAAGGAATTCCAATATACATCAAAGGCCACCTAGCATGCTGATAGAGAAGATATGCTTTGGAATAAAAGTGCATTATTTGAACTAAATGAACATTTTGTTATTTTGAAAGTGAATGACTATATTGAATGTTTCACATGTTTTCCTAATAGACCTCAAAACTTTTTCTGCAGAACTTAAGGAAGCTGCTTTGAGAGAAGGATGTTGTGTCCAAGAATAATATCCTACAATGCATATTTGTACCCAAAGTGGTTTATACAGGTGTGAGCAAGTGATGTGTTTGTAAAAATCCTGTTAAATAGTCCACTTTTCTTTCAATACAGTAATTACTGTTTAATGGTTGCCCTAGAAAGGCTACAATTCAGTGGCAGTGATCAAATCATCCTCTTCCAGTGTATCCCCGTAGAAAGTTCCATCAGGCATCATTTTATGCATTTAATGGGCATAGAGGGAGAAGAGGGAATTGGCCTAGATGAACTTTAGGCTTCGAGATTCTGGTAATTCAATTCCTTTTGAATCAAAGATCATTTTGATACTCAGCCCTTCCCTTCGTTAACTCATGAGTGCAGGGTTTCCTACATTCAAAACACAGTAGCCATTTGACTTTCAGAGGGATACACCAAGATTTTCAGATATCACTTAAGTTCAAATATATAATAGTCTCTATAGCTTTTTTTTCTTCTCAAATCTCATTCTCACCAAATCATATGCATATTTTGCACATCACAGCTTAACTGATGTCCAACTTTTATGGTCATATTTCTGAAAGCAAAATGAATTACTGTATACAGGATGGGACATATAAGACAAGAATACATCCATATCCGCTGAGCACCCTACTGGGTCATGTGCTAATTTAGCAACTTCCCTGAACTAGCCTTTAATAAATGTAATACAAATGAGTGTTTCAAATTATTGAATAGTATGTGATGGGTGGGACATTTAAAAGTCCTTGTTAGTAGTTAGAATTACAAGTGCTCTACTATATACTACTATCATCCCAGTGCCATTATTAGGTAACAAAATATATGTATTAATTAAAAATATTTATAAAAATGTAATTTCATAATTTTAAATTCACCCTGCTCTCAAGCATTCTATGTCATATCAAAAAGATTAGAAACATATCATATTTACAGTCTACTAGAAAAGATAAGATAGGGATACAGTTAGCTATTATATGAGATAAATATGTAATAAACTGTTATCAGTATTGCAAGAGAAGATGTTTATTCTCCAACTGGGAGAGTCGAGAAAGCCATCATGTGGGAGCATTCAAGCTGGTTTTGAAGAATGGATATGATTCTGATATCAATGGATGTGGGAGAGTCAACCACCCGTGAAATCTCAAATGGTTAATGGTTTTTAAAAAAAATACTTTTCATGGACTTTTTCACTTGTTTTAAATACACTTTGAATTCACTACCGAGCAGCTTAGTACAGGGGAAAGGGCTTCAGCTACGTGGGAGAATCACCAGAGTTTGTGATCTCTGCCGCTTACAAGCTGTTGACTCTGAGCTTCAGTTTTGTCATCTGTAAAATGGACCTGGAGGCGACAAGGCAGCGTCCTGCCCGACTCCCAGGGTCCTGGTGAGAGCCCAGTGACGCTAAGGTGCTACAAGGCACAGTGATGCTCAGTGGAAGTGTGGGGTATGCGCGGGGCAGGCCTGGGTGGACGTGGGCTTCCTGGCCTTCCCGCTGTTCTCTAGTGCTGCCCTCTGTAAGCGCAGTCAAGATACATCACTGCTTGGAAATCGCATCGCTATCCCATGCGGGTCAGAAATTTCCTCAGTTCTCTGTTCGAGTTCACTAGAATAATTTCCCAATTAATCGTACTTTGACATAGTTTCATGTTAATTGGTTTCCAGGTAAGAATTCTTATTTTCAAACATTCATCTTTTCAAAGAGATTGAAGAGTCTGGAGCTTCTTTCCGTTTTCTTTTTAGCATATAATTACAAAACTAAATTTATATTTGCTTTCAGAAATGTACTTCAAAGCAACCTGACCCTTGCCCCCACCCCCAAATTAAGGACGTGTGGCAAAAACAAAAAGGTTTATCTTGCCCCTCCTTAAAAGACAGTGGCATCTGGGTGTGGTGCGAGGAAGAGTCTGTTTTAGTCTATTGTCTCTTCATTTTTTTCTCCAAGTCGTGCTGAAATCCTCTTTGTAAACAAGAGGAATGGAAAATGTATATTACTCGTCACGGCACATCTGAAGGAAGTGCCTTTAAAGCTATTTTGTCCCTCATACTCATCTTCTCACAACTTTGCCATATTTTTCAATTGTCCTGTTTTCTTTCATTATGTCATTTTGATATATCAATGATATAATATGTCAATATATCAATGAAATTTCTTTTATTATCTGCCCTCCAACTACAAGACTCATAGCCCTGTCCTTCCTTGCCTCTTATCATCTTGTCCTCCTTTGGGACCCCCAGACAGGAAAGCTGTACCCATCAATCACCAGGTCTGGGCCTGCCGTCGCCGGTTCTGTATTGATCCTTTGGGAGGGCAGTCAGTGTTGGGGGCCTACTTCCTGCCTCTTCCTGGGTGGTCTGTGCCTCCTAGCTTAGCTCTCCATTTCCTTAGATCCACTGGACTTCTGTGTACCTTTTATTGAAATCGAAGCCTCTAAACACATTGCATAGACTCAGAGATCTGTAGGAATATAAATTGTGTCAAGTGAGCATGTGCTTCTGGAACTGGTCCTTTTCTACACACCTCATTTCTCTGCTTTGTGGGCCTGCAGGGCTTTTGAAGTAAATTGGTGCTACAGCAACTTCCACTTAATTTGCTCAGTGGTTAAATTGATCTATCTCTTTTATTTGATCGGATCTCCAGGAACTGAATCATTTGCATTGATTTATTGATTGGTGCCATGTTTTCATCATTACTTTTGATCACTTTCAGCTGCTAATATTGGATAATTCAATCAGGATTGATTGGCCTTACCATTGAAGGCAGAAAGTTAATCATATAGGACAGAGAAATAGAGAACGGCTAACCTCAGTTTGACTGTTACTCATTCATTCACCCTCTGTCTCCGACCCCCCACCCCCTACCACCATCTCCCTGCTTTCCTCTCTCTCTCTCTTTCTATTCCTACCCCCCACCCCTTCTTGCTTCCTGGCATCTATGCAGTAGCACAAACTTAGGATTTCCTTGAGCAGAGAAGGGAGTTTAAAATGTTATGGCATTCATAATGCATCTAAAGATGAGGTAGCTTTATTTTGCTTTTTAATAAAAACTGCATCTGGAAATTAAGCAAGCATACCGAAAGATACATGAACATGATTGTCACAATGAACTCATTCGGACTAAATGAGTAAATGCATTTTCAGTTACCCGTTTTGTACCAATAAATGCCTGATCTGTGTGGGCATGCTTGGAGGCACAACCTGGGCTCACCTTTTTCTAAATCTGGCCCTCACTGCTTCACCATGTGTCCTGGGAGTCAAATTTTCAAGAATCAAGTGGTTAATATGACTGAAGTAAGGGCAACAGAGGTACTTGCAATAAGCTAAAACTGCTTTATTTACATCTGAATCATTTCTACAGCACCCCAGCTCAGTTTTTGAAAATTCTCCATCCATTAATTTCTTGATGTTCATATCAATGACTGGTTTTTGCTATTAAAGGATGGAGCACCACCTCCTCATTCTAGGGCTCATTCCCCCCTCCAACAGCCCTGTTGTTAGCGATCTGCCATTGCATTATTTTCTTGTCTGGCCCAGAGTTGACAACAGATGGCCATCTCTGAACTGCCATCAGTGCGACTTTATGTAGCATCCAGCTAGGGTGTACTGAAGAGCACTGTGACCAGTTCCGCAGCCTCCCCCCTCCCCATCCCCTGGAAATGCTCATCACCTCTGCCACATTCTGCTTTGGCTGGGCTCTGCTGGCCCTGCCATCCTCCATGTCGCCAAGACAGCCTGCTGCCAGAGCACCAGGAGATCTGCCTCCATTAGGAACGAGAAGCTGCGGGCATGATTGTCCTGTCAAGACAGAGCTCTGTCTCAGCACCTTTGTAGTCGGATCCTTTGGAAAGATCTGGAAATCCAAATTTCTAGAACATTCTGCAGTCCAGGGAAGTGCGTTGAATTCCCACATGTATTCCTATTTTAGATGTTTGCTCTACCCATGGATCAGTTTGCTCACATTTGCAGAGACAAAGTGCCAAGAATAGACCCTTTGTGTTTACAAACTTTCATCTGACTATTGGAAAACACCACTTCCATCTCCTACTGCTGTGACAATTAGAGTAAGATGGTAATCATGGGCTTCAGTGTAAAGCCCCTAAAATGAGCAAAGAATTCATTCCAGCATCTTCTGATCCATCGTTGTGGTGATCCGTTGGACAGCTGCACAAAATGAGCTGTTGCTGTGCATTTGGAGAAAGATTGATAGGCTGCTCTTGATCGAGTTTGCTAAGGCAGGGCAGCTTCAGAGCCTAGCATGTATTTTAAGAGGAATTCACATTTGTATCCTTTATTGTTATATTTGCAGTGAATCTACAGCTCTGCCCTGCAGCTAAGAAGGAGTAAGTTCCCCTTATTGGAGAGAGAGCAGTGTTGTGTAAAAGCCGAAGATGTGGCGGGCAAGATGAATAGCGCTTAAAAGCAGTGCCCGCGGTGCTGTCATTTAGAACAGCAACTCTGAGGCCTTCAACGAGAGTGAAAGGCAGGGTAAACGACTCCTTTAAAAGTGGTGAAATTCTAAACTGCCTAAAAGAACAGGCCTCCTTCATTGATAACTTCATTGAATGAGTGAGTGGGGGAACCAATTCACAAGGACGTGAACTGCTTCCCTGAAAGAGGACGAGAAAGTTTGCAAAAGGGAGGCTGTTTCCTTGTACCCAGTGTGTCTGGGAGCCTGGCATCTTTCCTTGGAGGTCCCCTCCTGCTTTGATGCGGCTCCTCAGCTGGCGGAAAACCATCTCTCACTGGAAACCCGAGTCTCCCATACAAGGTGTCCTTTTTGACATTGCCAAAACTTAATTTTATAATTATCTGACTTACACCACTGGGCACATCTGCTAAGTTTGTGTGCCTCCTAGACACATAAAAGGCTACTGTGATGCCATTAAACATCAGCAGTGTGCTTTGTGTGTGTTGAGTTTATAAGGGTGAAAGGTGGCTGTGCAAGAAAACAGAGGAGCCTGTTTGCTGTGCGCCAGGCCCTGAAACCTCACTCCCGTACTCAGTCATAATTCATGACGGTGCTGGTGGGAAGCCCTCATCCCTCTGTGGAGTTAAGGCGTCTCCACTGAAGCCTGCTGGGAGCACCCTGCATCCCCACCCACCATCTGTGCCTTCGCTTGCAAGCTTTCTCTCTCCCGCACTCACTCTTTTCTGAGATCTCTTAGCATTAACATTATCTGGCTACTACTGTTTTTGGAAAGGTGGCTCTCCAAAAGAGATCGTCATTTACCTAGGAGAAGAGCTGGGAGGAATGCATTACAGTGTTGCTTAATGTCTCATTTAGAAAGTGTGGTTTAAAAAATGGACAGGGAAGCAGCAATTGCCTTAAACCAGTTGCAGGCTCTGGGAGCCAAGGATGCGCTGCCAATCACCAATTAGTAAGAGGCACCCATGGTCTGAGCGTGGTGGGGGTCCAGGGATGTACACGAAGTGTGCGTGGCCATTCAAGTTAACCCTGCCCGTAGCCGGAGTCCCGAGTCCAGAGTCGAACCTGAGAAATGTTTGCATGCTCTGGCCAGCAGCCAGGGGCGTGAGTGCCAACCCTGCCCCATGCACTGCCGGGCTGTGGGGGGAAGCCACCCACTCCTAGGACCGAGGACCGGAGAGAATTGCCTCGGGGCTCCCCAAGACTCAGCTGCAAATGATCAAGCCCTGGGCTTTGCAGAACCCCACTTAAAATCGCTGGGGTGATCTGTGTGCTGCGTGCCACCTTCTGCAGGGGAAAAAGCGGAGACAGCCAAACCCCAACTCACAAAGCCCGGAGGTTTTCCCTCCCTGTCCCATCCTCACTCTGCTGAGATCCCAAGGGTGAGAGGACATGAGGGCGGTGCATGGCATACCAGAAGAAGAAACCACTCCTTGCTCACAGCTGACCAAAGATTAATGTGTCATGTTTCACAGTATGTTCTGTTCACATGGTCCGTTGTTAGTAGTCCTTTTCAAAAGCTAAATCAAACCCAAGCCTGAAATACCAGTGTATGAATTTAACAGATGTCATGCCATAGGGGACCTACTGTGTTATAAACTGCAGAAATGGCCTTTTTATGCTTCCGACTTGGGCTTATTCCAAAGAGGATTTGGAACTACAGCGGCGAGGTGAGAGGTCCCACATTAAGACAGCAGCACCCACGCATACTTCAGCCTTGTATGTAATTGGCTCAGGATCTCATCCTGATGTCCGGGTGGTATTAGTCACAACGTCTCCCTCACCCAAAGGAGAAGTAGGGCAAGGATGGCTGGGCTCACTGTCCACGTTTCCTTGGGTGAAAGATCACTTTGAGATGACACAGCTGAGTAGTCAGCCTGAAATCCTGGTTGGTATTTTATTAATTTTGCACCAAGATAAATCCTGAAATTCTGACAAACTCCATGACAGGTGAAATTCCTTCTTGCAGAATCTGCTCAGCAAGAGGCTGCTCATTTCATTCTGTTCTGAGGCAGGCAACAGGAGGGCAGCTTTATAATCAGCCCTCAAAGGACCCCCAGCCGCCCCAGAGTCTTGGGCTGATTGAATAACTCCTGGGCCTCTTCCCCTAGGCCTCCATCAGCGGGGGTCCTGTGGAAAGCAATCTCCCGCAGACTGGCACTGAAGTGAGCTTTAAACCACCATTTTCTGCTCTCCAGAGGAGCCTGAAGTACTAAAAGATAGATGGACTGCAGATATTTTATGAGAAACTGTCAGAAGAAGAGCAGAGTAAATGTTTTTTTTCTTCTCCTTCTTTGAGCCACACACTACATCACTGTTGAATTTCTCCCCGAATCTTTTACATTTAAAGTAAGAAATTAATTGGTTGCTAACCTTTAATTCCCCCTCCTTCTTCTCTGTTGTCTTCCTCCTTTTTTTGTTTCTTAAATATTCACACAGAGGCCCTTTGCTTAACCACAGTTGCAGAAAATCAGTACCATTTGCAATGAAATATTTATAATGACAGAATGAAAAATTGGATTCATTTTCTGGACTGTAGCCGAACAGTCTGCAACTTTGTGTGGCATTGTTTAGCATCCCTCATTCCTGCCTTTCATTGGAGTCTTTTTCAAAAACATGCCACATGCACGCTACCTATGTTTTGGAGGGATGCCTATCAAAACACAGAACCCATTTGTACTCTTTTTTAAAAAATAGAGGAGAAAAGAGCGTATTTTTGTTTGTGCTGCCATGTGGCAGGCCCTCAGCTCTGGCCCCACAGAAAGGTGGAGAGGATGTGAACCTCGTCCAAAGGAAGAAGGTTTGCCCTGTAGGGAAGAGCTGTGATAAGTTCATAAAGAATATAGGAGACAGTCTGGTCTGCACTTTGCAGCGGAGTACAAATAGCAATCAGCATGCTGTAGTATCTTGGGGCAGATCTATAAGGGGAAACGGGGAGACAGAACCGAGGTGTGTGAATATGCATCAAGCATCAGCCCTCACTTCCTTCTTCCCTTTAGTGTTTGCACCATAGGCGTTCCTTTCCATGTGACCCTCATATTCAGAGCTGCTTTCTTTCTAACCAGGGTTATTACCTTTTTTTAAGAGCTAAAAGACCAGAGGCTTTTGCTAGGACTGTCCAGTGTTGTATTTCAAACAAGTCCACCTCACAAGCACAAAGGCCAACACCACATTCATTCTTATTACAAGGATGAGATTGGATTTGTAGCAAGATGCCTATGAAGTAAATTTCAGTCTACCAAATAAGTTTTCACTTACAACACCACAGGCAGACAGAAAGAGCCTGCCCATTCTCTCTTCCCTCGGTTGTAGGAGTGTAATGAGGGATTTCCCTCCCCCGCGGGGGGCCTGCCCAGGCTCCCTTTCCGGCCCTCTGTTTTAACCTTTCTTTTGTCCCCTTGGGAAGTACTGGCTTTAATTAGTCAGTGTTGTTTCTTTTTGCCGGTTTTTCCAAAGTGGAAACAGTTCTAGTAGATTTAAGCGTGAATAAAAATAGTCAAACTCGAATCTTCCAGTTTCATTCATTGAATCTGCATCATGCATTTCCAACTCCACAAGATCAATAATCCATATTTTATTGTATAATAAAGCTGACCGTAATTGAGTTAGTTCATTCATTCCATCTGATTAGCCCTATGTTATTTGTGGGGAAGAAAAAGAGCACAAACTTATTTTCACCAATATATTGGATTATGTGAATATAAAAAAGCTTTCAGTACTATAAAACAAATTTATAAAGATGATAGCAAATTCATTTGTTTCAATATTTGTTTATCCTAGGAATAATTTGAATCATGTCATACTGCTTTTTTTTTTTTGATAATTAAAGCAATTGCCTCTATTGTGTCAAACTGTCCCCTCATCAGCCTGGCAAGGGCACCTTCTGACCAGTCTCTCTCCTGACCAGGAACAAGAACCACACGCCACAGCTGAAAGGCAGCTGGGATAAACATCTTCTGTTACTGGCCTTTGGAGAGATTCACCTTCAGAGATTTCACCTTAAGGGTCATTTATCTCTTATTCATCCATGATGACCATTTTCAAGAGTTTTGAATACTTACTCTGTTCTTTCTGAAGCTTAATCTTAGCACAAATTTGAACCTGAGTGATAAACAGGAACAGAGTCATTCGCTATTGAGATGTCCCAAGATCACAAGGCCTAGTACAACTTGGGTGGGACAAGTATTTTCTGAGAGGGTTGGAGTTTTTATAGAGGATTCTATATTTGTCTTTCCTTTGCATTCCAAAAAAAAAATGATTTTGAGAAAGACCCTGACAGTTCAGCAGGAAATGATATGTGTTCTTACACAAACTGGATTGTAGCTTAGGAATCTAGCCTGAAGTTATTTTACTGTAGCGTTCCTTTGATTCTTTGATTCAGGGGAGAAAAAGAATTGTCCTTAAAAATGTGTGTTTTAGGATGTGAAAGCAACTTTTCTCTGGGGCTATGCATGGATGCTAAAAATTGTTTCCACTTAACCCTTATTACTACTCTCTTTGTTGAAGACCAGGTGAAGGGAAGAAAATTTTTTATGCTAGATTTTCAACAATGTGGGTGAGTCTGAAAGAGAGATCCAGGTAAATGGGACCTGAAATAGCTTGCTATCAATCTCCTATGCAGACCAGGAAGGCACGTTGAATAGCCTTCATTGAGGTACTGCCAGATGCATTTCTGCATGTGACATGGCTCGCCAAAGCACTTTGAAGGATGTTCAGTGTTATTAAGCAGACTCACAGGAGCAACAGGCCTCCTGACAGAAGTAGAGCCGCGTAGCAGGAGTCCTTGGTGAAGCAAAGTTGTGCATTGTCAGAAAGAGGGGCGCCCAAATGCAGACTTTATTTTAATATCTGAGCTAAGCACTCTCTGGACTATTTCTCTTCCTCTTACCCAGCTCCTTCTGTGTTGTGGCTGGTTGACGTTTGTATTTGAAGTGCCAGGCGGTTTAATGAAGTTATTTTTTTATAAATTCTGCAACACTGAAGCAAGCGTGAGGGCTTTAAATTAGAGTAAGTGCCACTTGTGTAGGGCAGGTTCCTTGGAGGACTGATTAGCAGGAGGCTTCCCATTGCCCAGCTTTTTATGTGTGGCAGCATTGCTGTGTGTACGTGTTTACAGCTCACCTCTAAATTTGTGTGTGCGCGCACCGTGCCTGCTGCCTGGCCCTCTTAGTCAGAGCTGTCTTTCTTCCAGGATCACGTTAAATACTTCACTTTAAAGAGTTTTTATATTTTTAATTATATTGCTTTATTGTAATGAATTAAAATTAACTTGGAGTAGCAAATTATATAAGGATGTGAGGGTTATAGATTACTCTCACCATAGCTACAGCACATCTCTGTGTGGGAGAACTAAGGGCTGTCTTTCTAGTAGCTCCCTGCACCCTGAGAGGGAAGAGACCGTCCCACAGAGACCTCAGAGCCGTGTCCGGAAAGGGGCCCAGGAAGTGGGAAACAAACAGGGGTGTAATGTGTGGGTTTCTGAAGCAAATAGAGGCTTTTCCTGGCTTGGCAAAGAGTGAGGGCAGCTTTGCCATCTTAATACCTGAAAGATTCTGAGACAGGACATGACAGACAGGAGAAAACACGAATTTATCTTAAGACCTAACAGGGCTCAAGATAGGACGCGAGATGTCCCAAAGCATCCTGATTTCCTTGCCCCTTGCCTGTGTGGACTGGCTAAATAAACACGGATGATTTCAGGGGGCCAGGAGATTGTTGAAGAAAGGGGGCTTGAAACTTTCTACAGTTCACAAAACAGGCAGGAGAAGGGAAAGTGAGCAAGCAGGAAACAAGCACCCAACCTGAATGTGAGATTCTTCCTCCTTTCTCCAAACTAGGTGGGGTTTTTTACATTTTAAATGAGAGATAGCCAAATAGAATTAGGCTGATGAAATACTAGAGTGTTAAAGGACTTTCTTAGAATTTAAACAAGGGCTACTCTGGGCTCCTTCCAATTGCCGTCTCCAGGCAGCACTGTGAGCCCTGAGGGACAGAAAGATCAAAAGCAAACCCCAGGGATTTTACCTGTGGAACCTCCACATGGAGGTAACCGTCCCCTCCCCGCCACAGCACATGCCCATGCCAACATCCCGCTGAAGCATGGCTGTGCTCCTGTGAACGCATGCTCGCACATGCAGGCTCATGCACAGTTTAATTCTGTAAATACATTGCCCTTTCACAGTTCTATTCTTATTACGTATATTTACTAGAGCAAATGGACTAGTAGACAAGCATGTAGTTGCCTATGATAGGGAAAGACTTTTTCCTGTTATTCTTAATGATTTATAACATGTTTGACTTACTCTTAATGTGAGTTTCCCTCCTAGAGAGTGTAGCAGTGTTTTTAATAAAAGAAATAATACACTGCAAGAAAGTGGCATTCTGTTGGCTTTTTGCCCAAGTTCAATAAACTGTTTTTCATAATTATTGGTATTTGGTGGACAGGAATCCTTGTCCAAATCAAGTGGAAAGCAGAAAAGAGTCCTTGCTACCTCTTTCTCCCTACAAAGGTTACCCTTTGAATATAAATCACAATGCCTGGTGCTTCTCCCATTCTAATCAGATGACCTTTTGAATCTAGTGGACCAGAGTTTAAATCCTAAGCCTGCCAGTCAGTTTTTAAATCAATGCCCTGCTCTGCTCCATCAGCTTTCTGGTCTATAACTTTAAATTTCAATGGATTTCAAAAGCGGAAGTGAAATAAGTAATACTGGTGGCAGCTGGCAGCTGACAATAAAACAGCCCACCTCTACTGCAAGATCGTGGGCCAAGGAATGTGCCTATGGGTCATTTTACTGAGTCCTTTTAAAAAACCGCTGGGATTCAAAGTCTAGGAGAAAAAGGAGGAGCGGGAAATTGGTAATGTTTGCAAGAGGACATTTCTGAGTAGTTATCAATTTAAGCTCCCATTATTTGCCACTATTACTACACAAGGCTGTTAAATATTTAGCAGAAGTTAGTTTAATTGTGTTTGACCAGGAAGGGGATGCCTGACTATGGCTTGAACATCAAGAGTTGGTTGTGGGCATCAAGAGCCAGGCAGAGAGGAAATTTGTATTTGCCCAAGATGAACACATTACAGCATCAGACAAGCCTTCCTATTTCTTCCTTCCACAGATTTATTTATCCTTAAGGTATCTAAAATTAGAGCACGAAGAAGGGGCATTGTTCACAGATGTAAAATTGGAAGGAGGTCATTCTTAACCTTGTTTACAGATGTTCTAGTTTAGGAAGCGCCAGTGTGATAAATTAAACATTGCAGGGGGAAAAATTAAAGCTTAGAAGCAACTGGCACATGGACACATCTGTCCGTGAAGCACTGACTTAATCCCTGAATATCTTATTAGACTGTATTGCCTATCAAAGCCTTCTGTCCCACAATACACTGAATCCTGCACTTCTAGAATCTGAACCAAATCTTTAAGCTTCAGCCTTTCTTTCACTTTTGCTGGCTTTGTATGATTTGATTTAAATTTTTTGTTGGCTCATGGCATGTAAACAGGTAGTTTCAGTTCATTATTTTCTTTTAAAAATAAACTGTATACTTTTAATGTATTTCAGTGGCCATTTCGCTCGTAGGCTATTCCACCAATCTGGCACCTTTTTTTCTCAGCATGATAGATAGCGTGCATTGTGATTAGGTCCAAAAAGGGAAATTTTCAAGCCTGTCAGGTATGCAAAACAAACAATGGTCAGCTAGTGGCTGGAATTTTACTACTGACTCTTAAGTTCTTAATAAAAAATAGAATTGTTAACCATTTCCCATATATGTCCCATCAGCAGCAGTATTTTTCATTTTTAAGCTGATGGAGCAGAGTGACGTGTTTTATGTCCCTGTAATGCTTAATTGACAAAATCCTAGGAATTGTCTTACATTAGCAACTGGACTTGGCATTACTTTAAAAATCAGTCTTTGCTGAGAATCCTGGAGACTCACGTTAGACGAAGCCTGGCTAATTAGGTGGGTATTCTTGTGACATGTTTAAGTACCATAGGCCTTCCCATCTTGGTTTGATGTTGTGAAAAAGAGCACGTGTGGTGAAAATAGGCTCTTTTTGAAGTGACACCTTATTTTCCTGCCCAGCCTGATGGATCTTCAGCCCCACAGTTTGAGTCCTAACCAGTCCCCACCCTCTGTGACCCTCAGCCTGACCCACACCTATGCCCTTTCTCTGGAATCCCTTGATCCTTCCAACCTCCTATCCTCATCTCCAGTCCCAGGCAAGGATGTCTTCTCCAAGAACTGTGCCTTTCACAGGAGGTGAGGCACCCTTTCTCTGTGGCACATAGCACCCTGCCCCCTAATGGTGAGCGTCTGTCAGCTCTGCAGCTGGTCTGGCCTCGGGATTAGAACATAATAACCAACACCGCTTAGCGATTGCTTCATGCGCAAAGCCAGTTCAACCACAGGCGTCGCTATGAGACTGCTGAAGTCGGCTTAAACTCCCCGGCACTTAACTTCATTGTCTATAAAATGAGCTATTGGAACACATGCTGCTAGGACCTTCCAGCCCTGAAACCATTTCTTTGGTTCTCTGATGCATTACTTACAGGTATGGTTGACTCCTGCTATTGAATCAAGACAGCAAATTAAGGATGGTGGACTCTTCCAGTTCACTCAAAGTAGACAGTTGTTTCCTTACTTCAAATATGTTTGGAGTTTATTATGTGGGTCCCTTTGTACTTCATTAGATTGCAAATATTCCTACAGCCTCACTGATTAATTGTCACTAAAATGTACCACCTTTGTTCACTGGTGATAGATGGAAGGTCCTAGTAAATTGCTTAATGAGTGGACATGTTGGGAGGGACTCAGTTCTCCACACAAGCAATGCCATCTATGATACATCTAAAAAAATCTTCCTCCAATTTCTCAACAATTGCCCATTCTTATCCATTGACTGTATTTTAAAATGCCATACAGTTTAGTTCCATGTGGTATATATGTGTGCCTCTGCTATCCGTTTTTTCTTTTTCTTTTTTTTTTTTTGTTATTTGATGGGAAGATACCTCTTAGAATGAAGACTGAGCAGTGCACTTCGGCATGGCACAGCAAGCTTAGTATGTCCTCCCAACACTGTAAGCAGTGGTCCTCAACTGGGGGTGAATTTTTTTCCATAAGGGGATATGTGGCCATGTCTAGAGACATTACTGGTTGTCATGACTGAGAAGGTACCACTGGCTTGTTGTCAATAGAGGCTAGAAATGCTACTGAACACCCTTCAGTGCACAGGACAGCCCCCCAGAACAGAGAGCTGTCCAGCTCAACATGTCAGTGGTGCAGAGGCTGGGAAACCCTGTTGAAAGGCAAGTCCCACTGGCCTTCTAGAATCTGTTTAATTTGTAAACTTCTCTGTAGAACAAAGCAGTTAAATGACATATTGTATATAATGAGTATAGCTTACTGGATTGTCTTTTGGGTTAGTTTGGATGAGATAGAAGAACTGTATGATACAAATATATGGTCAAGGCTTCTGAACATAAACTCCTGAACATGCCAATGTCCACATGCTTTAGGGTTCTCTCAGGACACCCTCTTCTAGGCTTCTTTAGTATGAAAATCCAGGGAACAACAAGTAACAACAACAAAAAGGTTCTTCAGTGAGGCCTATTACATGTGCAATCATTTCCTATTGGAGGTGTGAACCATTTAAATCTGCCAGAACCATTTAAAATTGGCCTGGAGTATAAACTTTATAAAGCAATTATGTTCCAGCCAGGGGACAAACTAATAACCTAATAGTCCTTTCTGTCTTTAATATATTGTATTTTTCTGATCACTTCTGGTGCCATTTCACCTTTTGCTTTAATATAGCTTAGTGTCATCCAGAAAGTGCTTTTAATACGTGAACTGTTAAATGTCAAAAGAAAATGCATCAGTGTCTCTGTAAGTTCATGGTGATGACATTACCATATGAAAAAATAAAAAGGGAAATTCTGTCAGTGCAAACATGGTCATAAATGCACCATTCATGGCATTAAAGAGAGAGCCAAAAGCATATCATGGCAATTTCTGAAATGCCATTGCTATGTCAAAATACAAGAACCTAGTAAAGCCTACCTAAATAAATACATTAAATTAAATTCTCCCCAAGTAAAAATTATGAGTCAACTTCCATAGCTATGGAAATCCGTTGTATGAATGTGATTTTTAGATTATCAATGCACTTCAGGAAATATTACATTTTTGTCTATACTACATCTCACAAAAAATACACATGCCCACATGTATGTTCCTAATGTTTACCAGGTAAGGACCCCAAAAACACAATTACCCATATTTTTTGAGACAGCCAGGGAGTATATAGTTCATGGATAATGGCAACTTTGGGGTGGTAAGATGGGGTCTAATTGGTACTTTTGAGTGATTTGGGTCTTCAGTGTAATTTTAGAACATCCTTAATGGTACTTCCAGAGCTGCAGTAATTCACTTTTAATTAATTTAAAACTATAAATACCTCTGCAGTTGTGTAGACATTGAAAATGTTAATTTATGATATTCACACCCCCATTCACCATATTAAGATGTCTAAAGACTGCCGTTTGCCATCGTATTTTTTTCTCTGTCATATGGGGGAAATAACCCAGTATCCTATCATCATGAGCTGTGTACACTTTTAAAACTATTTCACTAGCAAAAGAAGTTGGGAATGAAAAAGCAAGAGGGTGGAAATGTAAAAATCTTGATTAGAAAGTATAATTTAATAGAACATGTATTGAACCAAATGTATTGATTAATGTGGAAGATATAGTAGTTATATTGATTCAAACCCGAGATTTACTACTAAAAGCTCTAAGCCAAAAAGCTGTTGCAGATTGCTACAAAAGTCAGTGTAATGCTGTCCTTGAGAATGCCTTCACAAAGAAATTCTTCTAATGTTTGAGGACTAGGTAGAATGCGGTATATGTCAGTTTGATCCCGGAGGGTTTTATTTTGTACTCTAATAGCTGTTACGAGCCTACATTATATCCAAGGAGTAATTTTCCTTAGGGGTGCCCGGCTTGCTTTGTGTCAATATTCTAGCATTTTAAGTCACGTACAGTATATGCTTCTGGGAACAGGGAAGGAGCCAGCCAGACTCATAATGGTCTGCATTCATTAATAAAGGCAGACGCTTCTGTCCCTCCATTGCCCACTACAGGGATGCCTCTTTGGCCTTCAGGGACCCGTACAGACACATTTAAAGAAAGCTTTATTTTGAGTGGGCAGGAGATGAAATGTAGGACTTGCAGGCATTTCCTAAGTCAGCTATATGCCCGAGCACAGGGGTGACCTTAATGGGTCAAAGAAGAATGCAGGTCAAAAGACTTATTATCCAGACTGTTGGAAACCAATTGCTTTTGTTTAAAAAAAGTAAAAAATAAAAAAGTAGCGCTTAAAGGTGGATAGTAATGTAAAATTCTCTTTGCAGCCTCGAACTGTGCGACTGTGTGTGTCCTGGAAGATGCTTCTAGAAAAATAAGGGCACAAGGATTATCCATAGTGGTTACAGATAAAGGCCCATCTCTAGTGATAAAAGGAAGGGTGATATAATTAGCTAATCAGTGATGACTGAGTACGGATGTTTGCGTTCTTCAACTAAAGAAAAAGCTACATGCTGCCCTGGTACTGTCACCATCTGTTGGAAGAAACAGCCACGTTTAATCTTTATATTTCTTTTATTTCATCCACCTTGCATTGTTGCAGAGCCACAATTACCTACTATTTCATCTGGTTGGAAAACATCTCATTTAAATTGAATACAACTGCAGTTTAAATTCGGGATTCTAATGGCATGGTGAATTAGTGGAAAGCCTGTTATTTTTTTTTTTTTCATTCCTTTGTAAAACAGCGTGCTGGGTCGCTCTTTTTTTTTAGTTTTAAAAGCTTGTCAGAATTTGTTTGAGACAAAGGGCTATAAATAGACAAGTCATGGTAAAAATGATTAACATTTGAATCAACACATCTGACAAAACTTCCATTCAAACACAGTTTTTACTGTTATTATCATTGCTGCTTAGCATTTCGCCAATGCCGACAGAGGGATACCGACACAGACAAGATGTGGTCTCTGCCAAAATACTGGACAAGTGAGGGAAAACTGGACACAATATTTTTTTGGGGGGGAGGATTTAATTTTTCCACCCTGGGAAGGTAGATTCTCCTTGACTTTCCTCCAGAGCTTAACTTCATCGTTGATATAGGTGCAAATATTCAAAGTCACATTGAAGTCGCAGGAAAACGAGCTAGCTTAGCCAAGGTGAACAATTTCAGGGGATCATGGGTTTTTATTTTTATTTTTAAATGTTTTTCTTGGATGGCATTTTAAGTAGGATTAAACCATTTGACCAGTAAATGTGGTCATCTCTCAGAAAGGAGGAGGCTGAATTAATCATTTGTTAGAGTGTGCCAAGCCCCAAATGAGAATTCCAGTCCTATAAAATGAAAGGCATCTCATATTTTAAAAGAAATACATAGTGCTAGAAGGAACTTTTTAAGATCCTCATCTGTTTTTTAGCTAAGTTTAATTTCACATTGTAGAGAAAAAAAAGAGCACACTCCTTCCAAAAGGGGACCTTTACAGAAAAGAGAATGTTTTTTTGAAACCTGGCTATTAAGACATCATACCTAGATAGATCTTCTTTTAAGTTTAAGGTGTGTTATAGATTTGATTTTTTTTTTTAACACAAGCCCGCGTCGTGTAAAACAACTGTTCATAACTGGGATTAATGGTTTGCAATTTTCGGTTACTTAGACATAGGGTCTCCGAGAGATGGCTTTTTGTAGAGTATAATATGGCGCTCTGTGGGATTACAGAAGTTTTCTTCTCTTCCTCCTTCCTTTTCTGTCGTCACCCCTCCCTCACCTTGTCAATGTTGCACCAGTGTTCTCGATTATGTAAAACACTTTCCTTTCATTGGAACAGATATTTTTTTCTCTTAACTTGTCATTGCGTTTAAGTACTCTGGGACTGAATTGCTGTGTAAAATTGGTGAGATGACCCACTGCTTTGTTCCAGTGTAGTGGTTTCCTCCAGACCTGCAGAGCAGAAAATTTACCCCGAGGAGCCTGCTCAGCTGGCGGCGGGGCGGCCCTTACCCCGCCTGCGCAGCCGCGTTGGGTCCGCAGTGACCCGGTGGCTCCGTGGGAGGGCAGAGGCCTGGCAAGGGCGCGCGCGCTCCGGGTCTCTGCTCTTGTTTACCGTACATCTTGCCCGCTTGCTCTGTGTCCCTTTCTAAAGAAATGATATCTATGATTTAAAAAACAAAAACATGAAACAAAACCCATGGAGGGCTCCCATGAAGCAGCGTCTTACTTCTCTTCCCAGAAGATGTTCAGTGAGGTCTGGACACTGTCGCTGCGCGCCTGTTCTCCGCAACCCCTAGGAGCCAGCCCCATAACCCGTGCAGTGCGTAACCCGTGCAGTGCGTCAGCCATTCCTTGAGAAAACGAAATCGGGCCATTTGTGCTTTCAATGACTAAGAATGCGGTGGGCGGGAGGGGAACAGACACATCCCGGGATCCTCAGGGCTGGTCCTGGAGGCCATTTTTTTCAGTGCCCATTAGCCTATTTCCCAGGACCGTATAGGAATACGCCCTCTCCCCAGCTTGAGAGTCACTGCCAATGGCAGATGTGTGACTAGGGACCCTGTCCTATGCTCAGTTGAGCTGGAGCAAAAAAGAAAATGAACGTAAGTGATTTCAGTGGTATGCAGACATCTTCACATCAAGAGAACATTCTGTCTTTACCATTTTTCATGCCAGATTTCCCATTTAGCTGTTATTTATATTGAAGCCCTTGATTTTTGTATAAGCTGAATTACACAATTACTGTTGTCCTCTCAAATGATTTGTATTCTTCTCTCTTAATATGCAAAGCCTAACTCCTTTACAGTAGTAACTTCAATCTGCTGCAATAAGTGATTCATATTATTTGTTGGTTTCTTTGCACTCTTAGGAGACTTACATGGCTTTTGGCTTAAGATGAAAGCATCCAAATGCAACTCTCACAAACTACTATGGCCAGTTTGTGTTAGGTTCTTGTTTTGTAGTATCTTAATATAAACCCACAGAAAAACACTGGAAAGACTGCAATATGTCTTTCTTTATTAGCCTCTAGAATCCCCATGAGTGTGGAATGTCTACTGTAAGCACTTAAACATTTAAAAATAATATTATTAAACAGATTATGATTTTACTTTGATTATAGTTTTAAAAATATCTGCCATCCTCTGTCAGTATCCTATTTAGATAACAGCTGTCATGACTTGTATTTTTTGTTCTTTTCTTTTTAAAATAAGAACTTAACTACATGATCAAACTTGACTCTATGGAAGACAGTCTGAGAAAGCTTAGATGGTATGTTTGAGTAATTGCACTTTTATATTGCCTATGACCTCTCTGATCAGAATTGTGTTGATTTTTAAGGAAATTAAGTTTTTTTAGTCTATTCAGTATTTTGATTATTCCTTCTGTCTACCTGTTGGTGAAAAACAATTTTCAGAATTATTTTTAATCAATACAAGAAAAAAGAAAGTTGCTATAAAAATAGTTTGCTCTTCTATGCAGTTAGGCTGCTACCACTAAGGAAAAAAAACTCCAGCTTATCTTAAAATAGTATAAGTACTATTTTAAAGTACATAAAAAAAACAAAGTAACATAAAAATTAGAAATGTTTTAAATAACAGAGCTTAAAGTAATGTTCCTCATCATTAGTACTTGTTATCAGTCTTCACCAATGGGCTGAATTTGAAACAGGGAACGGGAAACCTGGGTGTTCTTGACAAGTCTCCCGTCTCCCCCACTGGTGTTCTCAGCCCTGACTGGGGAAGCTTCTTGTTGTTCAGCACAGATTCACTGAGCAGGCATTTTGCTAGGTGTTGTAGGAGATGAAAAGCTAGCAGAGATCTCCAAGACAAAGCCCACTGCTTAAAAACTTCCACAGCTCCTCTTCATCTACAAGACAGTCTGAACTCTTCAGCAAGGGACAGAAGACTCTTCATAATCTGGCCCAAACTACCCGCCTTCTTCTGTCTCAGATGCAGCAGGACCATCTAGAGGCCTCCAACCAATCTAAGCAAGTTGCAGGTCCACAAACGTACGTTGCATATTCTTGCTTCACTGCCTCTACCCGTGTGGGCCTTTTGGCCTGGAGTGCCCTCCCTGCATCCCAAATGCCTTCATGTTTCCAGCCTCAGCTAGAATGTCATGCATTCCCTCCACTGCAAAGCCTTCCCCGAAGGCCAGGAAGGATCAGGTGCAGCCATGACAATTTTGTATTCATTTCTAATATAAGCCTGCCATATTGCTGTACCATTTTATGCCCCTGTGACTTTCTTCTTTAGACAGTGAGCACTTTGAGGTCATGAAGGCAGAAACCATCCTTTCCCTTCAGTAGCCCTTGCCCAGTTGCTCAGTCATGCAGTTGGCCAGGTCCTCTTTATGAGCACATGGTGCCGTGCGTAGTGCCAGATGGTGATCCAAGTGTTTGACAGATGCTTGTGAATGAATGAATGAATGAATGAATGAATGCCTGTGTTACTGACACAGAGAGAGGGCCTGGCCTGCAAATAACCAGAAGATGTGTGCTAATCAGCAGTGCACAATACAGGGGGATGTCAGGGAAGGGAGAAACCAGTCGTACATAGGATAAACATGGAAGTTGTAGTATTTTGAGATGGGCTTCAAGGTTCTGATTAGAAGGGATGGGGTGTGTGTACAAGATGAGGTGGGAGAACATGACTCAGGAGAAATACAGAGGCAGGAAGGTAGAAATGATCAGGCTCGTATCCAGGTGAGGCTGGGAATGAATGCCCTGTGGGTGTGGGACCATCCGCCATGCAGGCCATAGGCCCAGGTATACCAGCTGGCCTCTCAACAGTTTGGAAAGAGGTTGTTCCCTCAGCAAGGAGACATGCTGTGTGGGTGGAGAGCAGACTACCAAAACCCAACAAAAAGTCTGCTTCTGCTGGGGCTGGGGGGTGGCTGCAGGCTGCACTGGTCGGCTTGCTGCCCATTCTGTCCACGTAGCTGTCGGCCACACAGCTCCTGCCTTTAAAGCCCATATTCAGGGACAGATAGGGCCTCTCCTGTCGAGATGTTCACTATCTCAGAGTGATTAGAACAAAAGCACATGTAATCAATGGAAATAGCACACAGATAAATAAAACTGTTAAAAGAGTACTACTTTGGTCTAAGAAAAACAGGTCACATTTGATAAGAAGAGATGGTGGAGACGGGAGGGTATTCTGGGCAGGCATGGGGAGGCAGAGAAAAGGGAAGATGCGGGCCAATCCTCTCACCTGCGGAGGCCCAGGGCCCTGCCTCTCGTTCCTGGTACTCCCTGGACACAGGTAGGAGGCGGCCCCACGGGCACCACTCATTGGTGTGCAAAAGCATGTCAGTCTCATCATTAGAATCGCTCAGGATTTACAGATACGTGGTCCGATGAAAATACAGTCACTTAAGGTTTTCCCCCCTCTTTCTTTTTCATTTCAGAATCATACGATGACTCAACACAGCAGTTAGTGACGTACAGTCTCTCAAGGCGAATTACTTTTGTGGCACAAAAAGGGAACATGTTTTACTCTTTGCACGAAACTCTCATTGTTAATGTATATTATTCAGAAACATTGTATTGTACCATAAAACTTGTATTATCAAAACTGTTGGATGTTCATGTGTTTGAACTTTTGAGCACCGGATAGACTCCTTGTATATAAAGTGTTGCACATGTATTATGTCGTCTGATACTAAAATGGTCTTATAAAGACAAGTGGACTTGGGCCTTATTCAGGCAAGATGAAAAAAAAAATGTGAGCAAAATGGCTTAAGAGAAAGTATTTTCAAGGAAGATAGATTAAAACAACTACGTCACACATGACACAATATTTGGACTTCCTTTTATTTACACTTAAGCCTAGAATTTCTCTTTTGGTTTATCAACAGTTAAACCCAAGACTATTTTTTATTGCTGAAGATTCTCGCAAACCACAAAGAGATATTCTCACACAACAGAACCCCGCAGCTGGATAAGGCCCGTATATATATTTGTAAGCCTTGCCGTGTGACAGATAGCATCACTATATATGCAATAGTTGTTATGTAGACGGTCAAAGAATTTTTTTTTTTCCTGGATACATTTGAAGCTTTGAGTGTTCAAGGTTTTCCTTAATGATTTCACACAGCCAAATTCTTGAATCAGTTGAACTAACCTGTATGTTACTGTTATTAATGTTTACTCTGCGGTCTGAACCTGGAGATTACTGGAATTGTTTTCCAAGAGGAAATAAATTCAGTTTACCATTAGGTACGAGTGTATTTGTTGTGTTTTCTTTTTCTAGGGACTACCATTTTAAAAAAAAATCTAATTGCCTGCACCCTTGGAAATGAAATCTGCGTTTGAGCTTATCACAGGCGTAATCTCAATCATATTTAACCTTTTCACACTGGGCCAAATGCCGCTTGGGAGGAGATCCGTCTTACCGCAAAGGGAAGGAATCGGACCCAATATACGTCTACTCTCTCAGATACTACCAGGTCACGTTGTATGGAGGATTCTGACATCACAGATGGATGTGATGGCTGTTTTCTGCATAATTTGCAGCCCAATTCATGTCGTGCTGTGCAAATCTGAACTCAAAGTAGATGGCTGCAATTTGAGAGGCAGTTTGGCGTATGTGTACTTAAGAAGCAGCTTTGTTCATTCAGAAGACAAAGCACAGAGCAGGGAGCCGGGGGCTGTCAGAGTGCAACCCAGGCACTGACTCCCAGCGTGCTCTTCTCGAAGCGCTCCGCCTCCCGGCCTTAGCCGGGTGTGGCGGCTGCGGGAAGGGGGAGGGGAGGGGGGACACAGCCTGGCCATTGGCCTTCACGCAGGTGTGGGGTGTCTCTGGAATATTTCTGGCACCACAGCCTGCCACAGAATGGTGAATGCATAAGAGCTCTAATTTCAGAGGCTTTTTTCCTTTTTTTGGAAAGAAGAGAACAGCAATGTGTAAATTGAGTCCTAATATATTTAGTCAAAATTGGTAAATATATGTGATATTAACAGGCATTCAACCACATCATACTTCAAATATTTCACTCACCATGACTCTTTTGACCTCTTGGAAACTCTGAGGGCCTCAAGCAGATCTTTAGACCTTATCCAACCAAGAATCCTCAAAGCAGTTTTTGACAGGGAAACTAAAGCCTGGGTGGATTTACTTGATTGCGACCACCTCTCACCGGGGGAACCATGAATGATACGTAGATTACCAGCATCACCGGGAACAGTCCTCACCCCCTGGTTCCCAAACCTCCACCTACATCAGGATCACCCAGAGGACCTGTTACACACCAGGGTGCTGGACCTGATGCCCAGAACTGCTGGTTCAGGAGGCCTGGGGTTCGGGAGTGCTCAGAATTGTGCAGTTCTAAGAAGTTCCCAGGGGTGCCAGAGCTCCTGGTGTAGGGGCCACACTTTGAGAACCACTGCTCTACCCCATTGCCACATTAGCCAAATGCACTAGTGCTGTCAAATTATACTATTTTGTTACCAATAAATAAAAAGTTTGGTCAAATTTAAGATCATTCAGAAACAAGTACCTCATAGTGATTAAAGTATATGTGCTTGCCAGTTTCATGGTGCATTTAGTTTTTTAATGCTAGGGAAACCTGCATCTATACATTTCACAGTGGATTGCCAGTATGCTATTTAATTAAAAAGCTTTTTCACCAGCTACATAAATAATGAAGTATGCTAAGAATATGCAAGTGCATTCATAATTAACATACTCAGCTATATTTAAGAAAAAATTAAGATCTCTGGTCTATTCAAGGATTTTGCATTTAAAATGAAATAGACACACACACTTAATAATGATTTCCTTAAAAAGCTTTACAACTTCTGGTTCTTAATGAGTGGGTTATATTTCACTAAAAGTAAGCTGCTCTTCATTCCTGGAAGCAAGTTAGGATGTTATCCCAAGGATGGATACCAAGTTGCTTTTAACAGCATCGCTTCTCGGACTTTCCAGATTCCCAGTAAACAGCAGTTGTTGCATTCTTAGGAAGCAATAGAGGCGTGTGTGTATCTTTTCCTAGAGGCCACCACCCACCTGGTCATGTGCTTGGTTAATACTCCAATGACAGGAGGCTGTTCAAATTTAGCATGTCCACCCTTGCATCATAAATACTGAGCAGGACAGTAATAAATGGAATAGTCATTCCCTCTTTCTGCTGATATCAACCTTGTTGATATTTATTTTCTACTTCATTTCCTAAGAATGTAAGAGAACTTAAAGGTTAACAAAATGTTAGTAGGAAAATCAGCATCATGTGGGGGTGTGGGGGAATGGGGAATACACTATCATCGCCTTGATTCTGTTTCAAATTTGATTTGGAGTGCGTTCTAGCATTGGTTTTTGAGCTTCCTGGAAGAAAAGGAAAAAAAAAAAACCAGAAAGAATGTACCAGTTCCTTAAGAGAATATTTTTTTTCCTAGCACTTAATTCCAAAAGGAAATTCTCAAAACCTTAATACGGCAGGTAGGTGGCCAGTACAGTAGCCACTATTCCTGACCGTTACATATGATCTAATGGAGTGGTTCTCACCTGGAGGAATGCTACTGTGTCTGTGGCTAGAGGCCCACGGCTCTGCTGAGAATCCAGTCTGCAGCACTGGCCCTCAGAACCAAGAATTCTCAGGCCCCAAATGTCAGTAGTACTGAGGTTGAAAAACTGCCCTAATGTGAAGTTTTCTATAATTTTTCTAGGACCTTTGTACTTTGGAACCACCTGGGGAACTTTAAAAAACTGCTGCCAGGAACCCACTGCAGTGAATCCGACTTACCTGGTCTACATTACGAGCGGGGTGTCTACTGTGCCCCTGGGTGGCTCTGGGGCAGCCACATTTGGGAACCGGTGGGCCGCACTACCATTCTCAGCTGAGGCTGCTGGACTCCAGACTAGGAATCTGAAAATAACATCCAAGGCGAAAAGTAGTACGGGCCTCAGACCCTCTTCCCCCAGCATTACCTTTTACAACTGAAATTTAATGATTCTTTCAATGAAAAGTAACATAATAGCCAATTTTGGGGAAATGGGGACACTGACCTAGAATCCCACCACCCTTAACACCTGGTCCAGGATTACAAACTCAGCCAGTGAGAAATCTGGCCCAGCGGGGTCTCTGGCAGCCTGGAGAGCAAATGCTCCCATCAGCTGCCCCAACGGCTGCCTGGAGGGAAGGCAGCCTGCCGAGGCCAGATTGCCCAGTGTCTCAGGAGAAGCCAGCACCCCGGGTGGTTACGTGCCATGTGCCAGTTGCTAAATGCTGGCAACCCACTCCGTTTTTTACTCACACTCTGCTGACCCCCACTGTGCCGGCCATATGAGACACACTTTCAGGCCAGGTCGCACTCTTGCATTGCTGGTTTTGACCTTTGGCATGAATTTTTTTTTTCTAGTTTTTTCAGGCAATTTTAAATGTGTGTTTTAAAATTATTTTAAGATTTTTGCATATCAGAGTTTGAGTTGTGCTTTAAGTTAGCCTCACAAGCAGTTTTGAAGTTGCTCTGCAGCCTTAATGTTTATACTGCTTCCGATTGAGCAGTAATCCACTAAATGGGTGTCTCCTCTCTAAGCCTACTCTTCTGGATGTTTTGATTTAAAATGATTGTTTTTTAATGATGGATAACAAGTAATAGAAAGTCAGTATTCTCTGTTGCAAGTCAGACATGCTTTAGTCCATGTTGCTAATGGAGGCTTTGGAAATCGTGCAAATGGGTGGCAGGCTGGACATTCTACTTTGAACACTGATGAGCATAACCAGGGTCCCAGTGCAAATGGAAGGAAGTGGCACCAGAGACGCCTCTGGGGTCCCCACAAACTGCTGTAGGCTCCTAGGAACAGGCCCTAGGGCTGTGCCAGAACTTGGCGGAGGACTCCAGTGAACCCCTAGTTCCACTTGGTAGAGCATAGCAGCCCCAGTCTGTGCCTGTTGGGGTACAACACTGCAGAACCCCTGAGAAAGGAAGTTTGAAAACCCAGATCCCATTAGAAACCACCTGCAAATGCTCTCCATTCAGCTCCAGCAGGGCCAAGCCTCTCACCATCTCCCTTGCATGGAACAGTTCTACCGAAGGTGCTGAAAACTCCAGAGTGGGTGAGGGTAAAACAGCCCAGCATGGGTTTCTGGCAAGATCCCAAAGCTCAGGCCTGGCTGGCACTGCATTCCTGGGCTAGAGCCCCTGGGGCACTGAGGAGTAGCCAGGACCATCTCCGCCAGATTCCTCTGTAATGAAGTCAGCTGTCAGCTCCCTAGGGGGAACAGCACAGAGCCCCTTTATTTCCAAGCAGGTGTTGCAGCATATTAAAGGTTGAATTCCATCTTATGCTCACATCCTGAATGAGCCAGTTTGCAGGCAAGCCCAGATCTTTCTGCAAAGAGGGAAACTTGGCACTGGTGGAGGCTGGGTACTTAAATGGCAATCAACTTCTGGCTCATATCAATTAATTCCTTCATGGACTTCTGCCTAAGTATAGCATCTTGAATTCCCAGCTGCAGAGCCTAGGAAAAACAGCCCAAACAACCCTCACCACCATCTCAGGGAGAGCGTGGGGCTGAGACAGTGCTGGGAATGCTGTCTCGGGGCAGCACTGTGTGCCAGTTCAGGGCTCTCTTTGTTTGCATGGAGAATGCAGGACTGGACATATGCCTCTCTCTCTAGATGGACAACTCTTCCAGAAACTTCCAGTGAGTCTGAGGAAATCATCCTGAGAGGAATCACTTCTTTTGGCTTTGAAGTACCCAGATCCAAAGGGACCATGAGTGGCAGAGGCAGACCAGGAACTAGTAGGTCAGAAAAAGGGCTTTCCTGGCACTCGGACACCAGGAAAGCCTATTCAAGAAATGGTCCTCATCCCAAGGAACGACCAGTCTTCTCCATCTCCATGTCACATCAACAAGGAGTGTGTTGATGAAAAGCTGCAGACAGAGGGTGAGTATTGGTCGCGCCATAGGACCTGGCCATTCTTCGGTTCACCTGGTCAATGCAGACAGCAATTTGGGCCATGACATCCCCTCAGGGAAGTAAGTTGCAAATGCCTCATAACCTAGGTGGGCTCACCCAATGACCTAGGCAGGTAGCTGTCACGAAGGTGTAACCCATGCAAATCCAGGTCCCTGGACAGGAGCAAACTGGTGTTTTCTCCCCTACAAATAAAACTGCCTTGGTTCGTCTCCTCCCTGCTTTCCTTCCCTGAGTCAGAGGACATTTAGTTTGCTTCTTCAGGAGATAAAACTGTTAGTTCTCTAAGGGTCATGCACTGCCCAACATGGTAGCTGCTAGCTGTTTAAATATGAGACTATTTCGATTTAACTTAAATGAATATTAAAAATTCATTTCCTTCGTCTCACCAGGAACATTTCAAGGATTTGGTTGCCACATAGGGCTAGTGGCCACAGTATGGAAACTTCTCATCATAGAAAGGTCAACAGGAGGCCCACTGATTCTGACCCACCTCCCTCTCCTTTGACCCTTCCACACACAGAAGCCCCGTTTTCTCAAGCTCCTGGAGTATCTTCCTCCTATCCGCATGCCTTCCTTCTGTCTTCAAATGTATATGGGTTTCCCCTCTTCAAACATATTATTTTTCTTGACCCTGAAGTCTCTTTGCAAAAATGTTTTCTTTCTTTCTTTTATTTTCTTCCACATTTCTCAAATCTATGGTCTGCCCTCACATCCTCCATTTCCTGACCACTGACTCACTCCTTCTTCCCCTGCAGGCTGGCTTCATCAATACCCTGTCACTGAAAATGTGTTCCCAAGGTCAGCAGTGGTCTTCTCACCACCCAGACTTCCTGGGATTCCCCCCGAGACCTCCTTATCCTCTGCCTTTCAATAATTTAGACCTGGGCAGTATTTCTTGTATTCACGCTTTCCTTTCTGTTTCCAATGGCAGGTTCCCAGGGAGACCTGTTTTGTCAGTTTACCTCGGTCTCCTCCTTTCCACTCCTTCCTGTGTATGGCCACCATGCTAATCTCTGTCAAATGCCTATTTCACATCATTTTCTCTCCAATAAGTACCAGTGACTCCCAGAGTAATGGTGTGAAAAAAGGCACTGTTTAAATGGAATTTCAATCTTTTTCTGCCACTCACTAGTTACGTAGCCGAAACCAACTTATTCTGCTTTCCTGAAACTCATTTCCTCCTTTAAGGGTGAGTATACTCATAAGCTATGGTAGGATTTTTGCCAATCTTATTATCAGTGACCGAAAATGCACGAAATAGATGCCCTATATAAGATCATTACTGCTTTAAGTATTATTAACTTTCTTTAATCCTGGATCTTTTTATATTGATTCTAGAATCACTGTTTTTCCTCCATTGCACTTCTTACTCTCTGATTCCTTCATGCCACTCCTTTATAGTGTTTCTGAAAAACACTACTTCGACCACATCCCCTGCTTATGAGAACCTGGCATAATGGGTCTGTTATCTTCCATAGAAAGAAGCATTCCTTTGACTTTCAAGAGTGTTTTAACCTTGCCCAGCACCCCAGCAGGCTTATACCCAAGCCAGCTCCAAACTCTTTTAGCCAGTCAAGCCAAAGGTCACTTTCTATTTGGGGTCACTTCTTTTCAAGCCAAAGGTCACCCCTTTCTTTTCTGCATCACGTCTAGCCATCCACCCTCTTCACGTACTCTTCCTTCTTCCTCCCAATACCCCTCAGTCCTGCTCAGTCTTCTGATCACAGGCCAAGCTTCTCTTCACCCATGAACCCCACTCTCATCTGCACTGTTTTCTCCTCTCTCTGAAGTCCTATCACACTTACAACCTGGCATAGCAATTAATGGTGCCCCTGAAAACTAGTTTTGTCTCCCCATTGGATTGTAAATCTTTTGAGGACGAGTCCGCTCTCTTTCTTTTTTGTCTTTGTTTATTTGGCCCACCCTCTGTAATTGTCTACACCAGACTGACCAACATCATATCTCTCTCACAAATGGGGTCTTGCACTAGAAATGGGTAGTGCGTGCACATTCAAAATGAAGGTTAAAACAGCATTCAGAACTGAATCTGAAAAGGTCCCAGATCCCGAGCTGCAGCCCATTCTTTTCTCAAAGCAACAAAGATGTTGGCTGTGATTACAGATAATAAGAGCTTTCCTTCTCATGAAATGGGCATATACCAAACCAAGCGTACATTATATTCCCATGACAAATATATTTACACTCAACTCAGAATATGGAGAGAAAAGAAAATGTCAATAGCTGACAGCTTCTTGGCCTATGGGGTGTAATCCAGGAGCATAATAAATTCATTTACGCTTGGTGTTGAATAAATGCATGTTAGACGGGTGTATTTTCCTGGCCTTCCCCCCAACACGTTGTTTGAACACAATGTCATGTTTCTCTGTGTTACACACACACTGCTGGTGCTGTCAGCAGAGACATGAACCAAGATAATCCTTTGGGTCGAACCTGGGTAGTTTTCCCTAATGAGTAAAGATAAGAATGGGACCAGGGCACTGTGTAGGAAAATGCCTTATTGCCAAATATTGGTGGATAACTATTCACACTGAAAAACATGCCTTAAGAATGTCAGCCACTAGGAGGTTACAAAGTCCAAAAGAAGATGCATTTCCGCAGAAGACCTTAATCAGTACTGATAAAGCGATAAGCATAGTCAAGAGGATATGAACCACATGAAAGAGCCCCCTCTTTTTAGAATCTGGGTACTGCTCTCTCCTCCTCATTAATATATTTCTCACTGTAGCCAAATTGGATGTGAAGATACGTTCCTTATTTCTGGCAGATCTCACCAAATATTCAACATCTCAGACTTTGCGTGCAAAAGCATGACATATTGGTTAAGACTGAAAATAGCATGTTTCTGGTATAGCTCAAGTATATAAGAAATACTACACCCCACTGTTTTTGTAAATGCCAGAGTTCCATTGAGTCGAGACAGATGGTAGCAGGCAAAGATGCAATCTTATAATCAAAAGCTAAAATATGTCAAAAATATGTTAGCAAGCAAAATACAGCAGATTACTAGCTTCTCATGTCATGACAGCTTGCAAAACATGTTAGGATGTTGAATCTCTAGTTATGTAAATAAAGGAACAGTAAATGGAGCAGCAGTAAATGGTGAGAGAGCTCATGTACTGACTGTCCTTTCACTGTAGATTGGGAAAAGAGTAAGTCCTATGGCCACAAGGACCCCCAGATGGATGTAAGAGGTCCCCAGTATCAAATGTGGGAGTCCATTTTCCTTCCATGAGTAACAAGCTTCTCTGTGGTACCTAAAAGTTGTTTAACTAAATTACAGGAGGCATTCAGGCTTCCCAGAGAGAATTGTAAGGATTCCACTGAGAATCATCATGCCGTTTAGCTCAAAAAAATAAGAGGGTGAGTGTTATTTTGTGAAAACAAAATGTACCCAAAGCTTTTGTGTATCTCAATCTCAGTCCAAGGAGGTGTCTTTGGCCATGGGATGGCGAGGTTTGGAAGCCCTTGAAGAATGAGCTTAACCACAGCTTGGCCTGAGTTTCTTATTGTCGTGGCTAATTTTGATCACGATTATGGAGGCAGTGTTAATCACAACTGGGGGAAATGGCGGCACTTACTGAGCACAACTACGAACCAGGCACAATCCCACCATCTGTCAAATCAGACCTCTTCACCTCCTGAAATCGGGGGGAGACCACTCTGGTTGGCACCCAGTGGAAGTTCAAATCGGACCTCCTCCTCATGCCTTCTCCCCCTCATGCCGGCAATCGGAGAGCCCAGGGGTGGGAAGAAGGTGGCAGAGGGTGGGCCTTATGTTCTCATGCCAGTACGGCCACCTCTGGCCCTGGGGCCCCACTGTAACACAGGCTGTCTGATCCAACTACCGAAGATACACAGGTCAGCCCCGCTTTCCAGTCTCCATGGGGAATCAGCTGGGGACTTCTCAGTGTACCGGGGAAGGCTGCATTTCAGAGCAAGAAATCTTTTGGTAAGTTATTTGGGCTGAAGGGTGAGGGTCCAAGGGTCTGCAGACATAACTAAAAATGAAAATTACATTTCTGGATGTAAGCCAAGGAAAGGCATCTATGTTTTTCTTGTGGAGGAGTCAGCCAGCCCCGGCTCGGCATCGGAGAACAGACAGGATGAGGCAACGACTCCAGCTATGCGGCTGCCTAGTAAGGGTGACAGATCAGACGGGTGTCAC
Organism: Manis pentadactyla; assembly: GCF_030020395.1. NCBI lineage: Eukaryota > Metazoa > Chordata > Mammalia > Pholidota > Manidae > Manis > Manis pentadactyla. Next base: position 104,572,525 of record NC_080024.1, read on the forward strand.
GCATGTTCCCACGTTTTGTTTCATTGGTTTGGTTTGGTCTGGATTAGTCCCTCTTGAAGACTGGGCAAGGTAAACCTGTCCACTCAGTCCTTGGTGGAGGCATGTCGCCGGCTCGCTGGTGCCTCGGGATGAGTGGATTCCCTGAGGAGGGCTCACTCAGGTGCCGACTCCTGGCGCGGTGAGGGCAGACCCAGGCAGGAGGTGGACAACATGGGAAAGCTTGGCATCTGTGTGGCCCTCACCCAGCAGTGCCCAGGGAGAGCGCTCCTGAGAGGAAGAGGCACACTCAGTGAGAGCCAGGGGACAGAGGGGCGGTGGATGCTGCCCAGCACAGCCTCCGGTGGGCACTGGCCACAGCACTGCTCCTGCATGTCCTCAGCCTGCTGCCTGGGAAGGTCCTGGCTGCTCCCCACGAGCGCCCCCCGCCACTCCCCACCTTCTCTGCCCTCCACCCCTTTCAACCTCCCTTCCCTGCCCTTCATTCAAGAAAAAGTGAGTTCTTCCAACTGGCATGAGGCCAGCGTATTGACACTCATGTTGGTTGCTTTGAATTTGCTGACGTTTTACCCACAGAACTTCCCCCTCACAAGGCTCAACAAAGCACTTTCCCATGCAGTTCTCTCCCTGTGAGAAATTCTGGAGCTATGTGTCAGAATAAATTTTGCACCCCAATGACATATTTGTCTCCCTAAATCCATACAGCCTTGAAAAGTGTGATATCCCCATTTTACAAATGAGGAAAGTGGGGCTCAGAAAGATAAAGCAACTTCCCCAAGGTCTCATGGCTATGTGGAGGCATGATTCAAAGTCAAGGATAATGTATGTCAGGAAAAAGGAAGAGAGAGTATTATCGTGATACATATTTGTACATTAGCTAAAGACCAAACTTGGAATTATGTCCCTAAATACAGAATAACTACAAAATATATTAATTAGCATCCTGTTTGGCATTCCATTGAGAAAGATAATCATTTATAAGACCAAGTAAGACCTCTTGACTGCCCTACAATTATCATTCTGTGAAAAAAAAAATGTACTCAGGGTGGGCTCCTGCTAAGTAAAATACGAAATAGGCAATTCACACATTCTGGTAAAATTGAAGCAGGTGAACTCTAACTGACAGGAAGTAATGAATGTAATAAGCCAAAGGGAATACCTCGGTTTAAGCAACCATATGCTTCAGTTATCACTGGCCGTGTAGAGGTGACGTGCCCACTTTATAATTCACTTGGTTGTGCTTTTCCTAAGAACCCCTAAGTAATATTCCCCCATGGATGTAGCCAATGCAGGAAATCTTGGGGATTCTTTTCCTATGAGAAAGGGGGTTCAGGGCCATATGTGTCCTAAGGAAAGCAAAGTGGCGGGGATTAGGTCTTGAGATCATGAGGCCTGGGAAGCAGTGCCGTGGAGTCCTGCCCTACTGTGTGACTTTGGACATGAAACAAACCCCCCAGACTTTAATTGCTTTATTTCTAAAATGGGGGAAATGGTCCCTCCCATGTAAGGCTATTATGAAGAGTAATTGAACACAGATACGAAATACCCAGCACAATGTCTGCCATCTAGTTGGTGCTCAGTAAATTTAGTTCCTATGCCTTAGCAGAATGTTCCTCTAGCCTAGGAGCAATCAAGGGTTTAAGGAACAGTTGCTGATTTTATTTATCAACAAGTTTCCTATCAAGTGCCATGCAAGACTCTAGCATTGCAGAATCGAATGAGACACCATCTTTCCTCTCTCCGGGAGGGAGGTACCCATGCGCATGACAGTCCACAGAGGCAGTGCACCCTCAGGGTTACCGACAAGGTGCTGCAGGGCCAGGGGACAAGGTGTCTGTCTGGGTGCATGAGTCCAGGGGTGGCTTCACAGAGGAAGTAGAAGCAGAAAAATCAGTAGGAGTTCGCTGACTTGTCAAGCCCAGACAGTAGAATGAGCCCAGCCCATGTGCTAATAAAGAGGAACTTCAGGCATTTTGTTGGTATTATCATAATAAACATTCTGCTAACAGAAAACAGCTCATGTTGCATTTGCAGAGTCATCGAACAGTGTGGGGATAAACATGAGTGGGGTTCAGAACCTTCCCTGATCCTCAAACTAGACCAAAGGCCAGCAGGGGACAGGGACTGCCCCGTTGTGTCCACATTGTATTGGCTGCACCTAGGACACAGCCAGTACCTACTGGGTGCTGACCAAGCTTTGTTAAAGAATAGATGCACGGCCGACCCCTGGACAGAGGGAAGCAGCTGAGGCTCATGAAAGGTTGGTTGGCCTGGGCACCGTGTCCAAGGACATGGCAATTCCTTGTCTGTGTTCGGCCAGTGGCACACATTGGTCCCTGGAGAGGCCACGGGGGATCCCCAAGAGAATCCCGACTGACCACATGGAATGCAGATCAGCAGGCCAGCAGTTTTGGGGGTTGTCGGAGAACAAACTCAGGGGATGAAGGTCCAAGACGTTACATGCATATCAGAGTAGGGGCACACAGGGTACAGAGGACTGGACTCCGGAGGGAGAGGGGAACAGTCAAGTTATGTTGAGGGATATTCATGGTTTCGGTGAGCAAAACTGGAGCCCTTGTCCCAGGCCAACAGAAAACAGGAAAAATGATTCACTACTAGGCCTGTCCAAGCTCAGGCTGGCCTGCCCACAGTTGGATCTGGGTTCTGTAAAAGGCATCTGCCTGCCGCCAGGGCTGGTGACCAGCGAAGAGGAAGGGAAAGCAGAGCAGGACTCACTGGTTCCAAAGGGGTGACAACAGCTGACAATGTTTCTGCTGATGGATATTGAAACATACAGCTGCACGTTAGCCACACAAACCTCTGGACCTTATTTTCACTTTCTTTGTCCTGTTGTGTACATGTTCCATCCCTGGGTACCTGAAGCCTCACCAAGTATTAGTCTTATTAATGGAGTTAGTGAAGCATCACCACCCAGGGGACACGAGCTGAAGTTCTCATCCATGGCGATTAGCAAATGGCTAAAGTGTGACTGCTCACAGTGAGTGCGGCAAGGCCATGTCACTCCCATTGCCCCTCGGGTGTCAGGGAGCATGTAGCACCCTCATTTTCCTATTAACTGATTTTATCCTTTCCATGAGCACCCATCTGCTGGAGAGAGATGGGAAAATGACAGATTTAGTGCAGTTTGCAAAGTTAGTGCAACACAATCGTGTAAGGGCCCCACCAGGCAAATACTCCGTGTATCAAGGTAAAATCTCTGCCTCTCAGATTTTGTCTTCATCTCCCTATTCTCGTAAAGATGGCATCTGGGCACGAAAGTGGTAAGTAGATGTCAGTGAAGGCATGGATGTGAAAACAGACCTAAGCCGTGGGGCTGCAGGTGGGGCAGGTTGGAAGAAAGCTGTCTTGGACAGCATGAGGGTGATATGGAGAAACCAGGGCTGGGCTCCTAGCCTGTGGATGGCAGGATGATCACAACCATCTTCTCCTTTCCTAGGCCATCTGCAGGTTGGTGAGCAAAGAGGGGCTCCTAGCATCAAATGCCATGATGACGAAGATCTGCTACTATGAATGCACCTGGCACCCGCATACAGTACTTACTGCTTGCCAGGCATTTTCCTAAGTCCTTTATATACATGAATCATTTAATCTTCATCAAAACTCTATCATGTAGGTTCCAGTTATTTTTCCTGTTAACATTAGCTAATCATTAGATGTGCTAGTGGCCAAACAGATTTTATTATGTGCTTAATACTGGGAATGGGTAAGGAGGGGATAGGATGTGTTCCAGAAATCTTACATTTAAGATAAACGAAACACATCAATCACTTATAAACTGGGTGCCAGCACTGCGTGAGGCATTCACACATGAGCCAGTCCTTACGATATACTGGGGAGGCAGAAGAAAGACTGGGGGTGCGAACTTGACAGGACCTCTCACCATCCTCCTTGGACACGTTTTTAAGGTTTGCTTCTTTCCCAACTTCAGGGCATGGATATTCAAATCACATTTTCTGGCTTTAAGGTACTTGTACTTTAAGACAAATTTCAGCCAGATTAAGTCAGGTTTGGTTCCTGGCTGTGTAGATGATGGTCAAGGAGACTGCCTGATGCTCCGGGGTCTGTATAGGGTCCTGTCCTGTCCCGTCCTCCTGAACTTGGCCTTGAGAATCTGTAGGAGGCCTCAGTTTCCCCACAGTTGTGTTTCTGCCTCCCCTTGCCCAGCCTGGCCAAGCAGCACCTGCTAGGTGCCATCGGGCCTCCCCGGGGCTCACTGCCTCTCTGGCCTCTTGGTCTGCCTGGCTCGCTGAGCACTGCCTGCTTGCCGACTGTCTCTCCAACCGCCCAGCTGTCTGGACAGTGCCTCTTACTCAGGGTGGACTTCTCTGATGCCGCCCGCTTGTGTGAACGTCCACCAGACATGCTGGGCTCCATGAGGCCGCATCTGGCCGGACTCCCTCGGCACCTCGTTGACCTCTGGACTGCCAGAGCACGCCTTGCCCAGGAAGCATGTCCTGGGGCCAGGTCCTGGGCTTTCTTGCTGCCTTCTGATATCTAGTTGTATATTCTGAAGTGAAATAACAATAAGGGGCAAATATTCTCCATGTCCCAAACCATCCGCAAATGTGCTAGCCGTACACCGCCTGGTAGTCTCAGGTTGTTTTCATGAGTTAAATATGACCCTTTACCTAAAATACAGGCTCTGAATCAGGGGACTACAGTTTTTCCTTCTGTGTGTAGCAGAAAACCAGTTGAATTAATCAGGGATAGGACCCTCTGTGAATATTCCTGTAGTGCTATATGTAGATTCCATAGGCTAGTATTTTCAACCAGCCCAAAGTCACCTGATTGTAGTAAAATGGAGAGAAAGTGATTTCTCCATGAACTCACAGTCATAGCTTAGTAAGCTACCACCTAAATGGGTCACCAACCATCACGCCTCCGAGGCAAGAGTCACTAAAGAACAAACGACGTCAGCCTTTCTCCTCGGCGTTGCTGGCCTTCCTCCAGCAGGGCCCAGGTGACCTCAATTACTTACCACAAGTCATCAGAGTTAAATCCGATCTGTCTGCAGTTTGGGTGGCTGTGGCTCTATCCAGGAAAGCCGCCTGTGCTGAGAGGGAATGGACACAAAGCCTGCTGACATCCATCCAGATAATATCTGAGCTCCCGGCAAGAAGGAAATACCACCACCATCTGCCTCTGTTTGTGATGACCTGGAATAAATAAAAATTAACCTTGGTCCTTGAATGAATCATGGAGCTTATCAACACTTCCTTTGTGTCTCTAATGACCGTTGTGAAACAAGTTAACAGTGAATTTTGGAGGGATGGGGCAGGTGGGTCAGTGTTCTAGGGGTCCTTTACCAAGCTTGGCGCTTCCCACCTACATGGGAAAAAATTCTTGTATTTTGTGCCGGCACCGACACCCTTTGTACCATGGTTGGGTACTAGTGAAAAATAAGGGAGCAAAGTGTTCTGAACCCAGCAGGAGCTGCACAGATCCCTGGGGAAGAGAGAAGCAAAGGAAGGAAGAGAAGATGGGGAAGAGAGAGAGCTGGAGGGGGTAGGCCATGGAGATCGTGTGTCCAGGTCATCAGCGGTCACTGATCACGGAGGTAGGTCTCCAGGGGGCTGCATCCAGCCTCTACCCGATTGCCAATCAATAGGCCAGTTTCTGCCTTCAGCACTGAAGGCACTTCATTTTGTTTAAGCCTCATAGCAACCTCATGATGCATTAATTTACAGGCAAGGGTATAATGTCAAAAAAACCTAAACGGCTTGCCCAGGACTCTCAGGGAGGGAGTAGAACATCCAGAACTTGAACCCAAAAGCAGCTGATGCCAAAATCCAAGCTCTTTCCACTCTTCTGTACAGACTCTCAGTGACAATGCCACTGGGCGCTGGGGGACAACAATTATTAGCCGTTAACTTGATTTGGAACTAACAAGCTAAGCACTTAGCGGGGCCCAGCAGAAATGGCACGAAGCAGCAGCATGTTCAATTGGCTTCGGGGTTGGGGAGGGGAGGTGGAGGTGAGGGCTCCAGAAGAGCAGAGGGGAGAAGGCTCTGGATTATGGGATGTTACTTTAGGCTTTCCTGGTTCTGGCGTTTGCTGGACCTCTGAGCACACACAGGCTCTGTGCCGAACACACAGGGAGGCAGGTGCCTCCACACCACGTTTAGGGCCCGCTCTCAAGGACAGAAGACGCCAGGGCCCTTGCTGTGGAGGAGCACACATGTGGAAAAAGACTCAGGGTATATTTTTCATGTACTAGTTTGGGCTGGAAGTAGGCCAGATTAGCCATATTTAAAAAAATCTGCCTACCCTGTAGAAATTACAAAGAAGATGGTGAGAGCAGTTTTGATCAAATGGCTCATAGGATGTGCCTCTTGAGGATGTGGACAGAGAATCCTATCTATCTCCAGGGTCCGAATCAGGAGGAATGGGTGTACCTGGGGTTCTGGGGTCCAAACTTGACCCTCATTTCTTCTTTCAGCTGATGATGCTGAGCAAATATGTGTGAATACTAGTCCTAGAAATCTGAATCAGCTGCAGAGAATTGTTAGCTGTAATATAATTGGAGGCTTGATGAGCTGAACCACGTAGTTCTAAAACTTCTTTTGTTTTGTTTCTCTAACATTGTTTTCAACAAAGGGAGACATCCCTTAGATACCGACATATGGTACCTTCTATTTATAACAAGATTAACAATTCATTCACACCTTGATTGAATCCTGCTTTATTGAGATGTCACAACAGATTCTCACAGCCTGCGAAGGGAAAGACTTACAAATGATAATATTATGACAGGCAAGACACCTAAAAGTAAATGAATCATAATTGATGACAATTAGAAAGAGTTCAGCACAAACACAGAATCAAAGCTGTGATGGTAAGCAGGGTTCATCTCTTGCAAGGGGATGATTGCCGTGGAGAAATTCTGCTGACTTTATACTGAGAACTTGAAATCCATTTAAACCTGTTCATTCATAGCTTATGTTCTTTTTAATGTATGAAGGGCCCTCACAGTTTTTAGGGCTTTAGCATATGTTTATTTTCTGATCCACAGCTTCCCACAAGTCCCTAATTTTAGGATAAGACTGACACGTGGCTGGGGGCACTCACCCTTGACGCCTGCCTCTTTCTTTCAGCTCTCATCAATCAGCAAGATTTGTCCATATGACCACCTCAAAATTTACTGAATCTCTCCATTTCTCAACACCCGCACCTTTCTCACTCGGGTCTAAGCCATAGTGTTCCACCTGAGAGCTGTTGCTTCCTCCTTGGCCTGATGCCTCCAATCAATCACCCAGAGGAATCTTTCTAACGTGTCGAAAGTTCCTCTGCTCCCAATTGCTCTTAGCCTAAAGGCTAACTGTCGGGGTCCTACCACCCTGCCTGGGGCACGGCTGTTCCCTAGTGACGAGAACAGACTTGGATACAAGTCCTGGTTCCACAGGTGGGTGACCCAGCTTCTCTGACCCTCGGTTTCACCATCTACAAAATGAAGATCTGAGTAGTATCTATCTTATGAAAACTAGTTACATATGAGCATTTTGAGGCACCTGATCACTTGCCTCTCTCAGCATCAGGTGAACCACGCTCTGTGCAGGTCTTACATGATTAGCACTCATGGCTCCTTCTCCTACCTGTAAACATGGGCATCGGCTGCTCCCTCTGACTGGAATCCTCACCAGTCCCCTCCACCTTCCCACACACCCTGCTGGGCAACTGCAAGCCACCGATTTTGTCTCTGCCTGTCACCTTCTCTGGGAAGCCTTCTTGACCACTCCCACCCCTTACCTACGACTGGGACAGATCGATTTGTAAAACACTCTCCTGATACGCTACACTTCCTCTTGAACCTTTAACGTGGCTGAAAAGTTGTATTTATTTTTTCTGGTTAATGCTTATCTTTCTGTCAATACTGAAAGTTCTGTTGAGGACAGGGATTGAGTCTAACGTGTAACTATTGTGTCATTTGGACCTTAATTCATTGGGTGGTCAAAGCTAGTTCAGACTGGCTGCCTCATTAACAGATAATGTTGGTTGCCTTTCGGGTGTAGGCAGGACGAGGGGCCCCAAAGATGTCTCCATCCGAATCCCTGGAACCTGTGAATACGTTAATTTACAGGGACTTTGCAGGTGCCGTTAAGTTAAGGGTCCTGAAAGGGGGAGCTTGGCATGGGTCAGCCGGGTGGCTCCAGGGTCCTCGCAGATCCCAGTCGAAGGGCGGCAGGAGGCAGTGTCAGAGGCAGCGAGGAAGACGCGCCCAGCCGCTGCCGGCCCCGTGGACGGAGGAAGGGGCCGTGAGCCAGGGAGGGTGGGCGGCTTCCAGGAAGAGCAAGGAGACAAAGCTTCTGCGAGGGCCCCCAGAAGGAACCAGCCCTGCCTCGCCTTGATTTTACCCCGTGAGCCCCACTTGTGGTTTCCGACCTCCAGAACTGTAAGATAGTTAATTTGTGGCATTTGAGGCCTTCACGTTTGTAAATCGTTACAGCAGAAACAGGAACCTGATACACTGACTTACTGGAGGTCAGAGAGCAGGGGCGGAGCCACGGCCAGAAGCTGCCCAGCACCTGGACCTCCCCACACCCTGTTCTTTCACTCCCCTCCCTGGTCTGCCTCCCAAGGCTTGTTGGGTTTCCAATTTGCTTTCCTCTTTCCAGAGGAAGAAATCATTAGAGACACAGCTGCTTACACACAAGAGCATGTGCAAGAGGTATGCTCCACAGATGCCAGTGTGGGAGAGAAGGGTCTGGGGGATCCCCGCGCTCGTAAAGACCTCCTCATAGGATCCCTGGGGAAGGCAGGAGGGCCCAGACCCGGGCCCAGGCCCAGGCGGGCCATGCTCACACACGGTCTCCTTCTGTCCATGCTGCACAAAGCCTGACAAGGTCTTGCTCGTGTTTCCAAGTGCTTCCTCCTTTCAGAGCTGTTTGTTATTGTCTCTGCCATCACAAGTTTAAAAAAGGAAAGTTAATTAAATATGGAACAAGACTGAGCAACATCTTTTAAACCATCATGTCATTAGAACCAGAATCCTTAGAGAACTGCTTAAAAGGGGTTTGAGAACAATGACTGTTCAATCAGATATTTATGGGCATAGTTATGTAAACACACTCTTTATTGTCTATGTATATTTAATATAATTATCAGTTTTGTAGTTGGACTCTCCAGAGACCCAACAAATCACAGTGTTGCTTTGAAAATGTCAGCAGAAAAGACAATTATGTTGCCAGCAAATATTCATAAATTATATTTAAAAGTCCTGTGGAAATGTCCCCTATGTTGCAGAATCCTTTGCAGTAACTGAATCATCCTTTTGTTTCTTTGATTTAAGGGTGGTTTTAGAAGCAAGAAGGTTCTTTGGGAAACCTCCTTAAAGGCATGAGGCTGGCAAGGGAGCCTTCGACAACAAGAGCCTATGCATTCCAGAAAATTCAGAGAGCCATCTCCTCATTTTCCTCTTGTTCTCTCTACAGTAACCGTTTCATTCACGCACGCATTCACACAGGTACGTGGAGACACCTGCTCACATAACCAATGTGCAAATTTTATTTCCTAAAATACTCCCATTAAAAAGAGAAAATAAATTCAATCTGTTCACTCTTTCAGCAACTACTTAGAGCCATAACTCTTTGCTATGGCATTTTTCTTTAGCAAGTGTTTATAGTATTTCCCATTTTTCTTCTCTTACCATTTTTTTTCTCATTATGCACATACAGAAATAAGTGGAGAATTGGCAAACTGCTCAGTAAATGAAAATGCACCAGGCTTTTGCTAAACCAATATGAGTGGTGTAGGTTGATAAACAACAAGTGAGGGCCCACAAATTACTTCTATTGCAAGATATACAGTCTGCAAATCAGCATCTTAATTAGCAGCCAATGACATTTGGAAGGAAAGGTTAATGTTAAGCACACAAAAGCAGTGTGGTTTAAAAAAAATTTGATTTTCCTGCCTTCTTGTAAAAAATTTTAAAAAATGGAAAGAAAAGATACCCAGTGATTACAATGGGTGTTATAAACATCCATGTGTTGGCAATTTGAAGCATCTTAGTTATATGAGGCCTGTATTGATATGCTACCTTTCTTCAAAGGAGTTCAAAGCACTCTGACTCTATCTCATTTATCCTCAAAACACCCCTCTGAGGGGAGCATCTGCAGACAGAATGAAGTGGAGAGTGGAGGTGATTATCTGCATAATTCAAACCCCAACCTTTGTTAAGGAGGAATGAGTGGAGCTCCTGAAGAGACTGAATTTTCCTGGTTGGCTTTCTGTGTGGATCGAATTCCCTAGAAACAGAGTCCTTTTTGGACCGCACGGTCCCCAGGCCGCCAGCCTAAGGGAGGTGGAACGTGACAGTGGGATGACCGCGGGGCAGGCAGCTGACCCTGAGGTGTGTTTTCAACCCCATCTCTCTCCAGTGGGGGTGCTTGCTTGGTTTCCCCACCACCTCTGCCCCCGCGGCCCCCGGGGCGCTTCCAGATAGGCCCTTATTCCTCTGCTCTCCCCATCCCACACCTTTCCTGCTCCCCGTTAGCACCCCTCTCTTCCTCCATCCCTTCTCTTTCCTCCCAGCTTCATTTAGGTCTGGCTCTGCCTGGTAGTTTTCCTTTGATGAAGAGCGAAAGGACACCACCTTTTTGTTGAGTATGTTAGGTTGGTTTGCTGACCGTTTTTAACATAACCTGTTAAGCGGGTCTTATCTGTCCCTTCAGTTAGGATGCTGCAGCTTCTGCTCGCTTTCCCCTCGGTAGTGCGTCACCATCTACTTCTGGTGCAGCTCAGGCGTGCAGCCAATGGGTTCTGGGTGTCGTCCTCCCCCCCACCCCCAAAGCGACCTGTCATCTTCAGGCCTGGAATCCCTGACTCTCAGCAGGGCACTGTCATCCTCAGGGGGTGAAACTGTCTTCCCCTTGGCTGACCTGTCTCCAGTGGGGACACACCCTTTCCCTTATTTCCCACAATAGCTCTTTCCCATCAGTCCCCACAGGCTGTAACACATTTTCCCTCAGTTTTGGGGTCAAGGAGAGATTGCGGACAGTGACTTGGCTCCTGTGCACAGGCGCTGGCCCCTCTTGCTGCCCATTCGGGGCCTTCGTGGCACAGCCTCTGGCACACCCCCTGCTGGGAACATGCCCTACTGTCTGCAGGCCCTTCCCTCCCTGGACCCTCAGGCTGTGGACCAAGGAGGCTATTTTCCTCTTTACCCCACTCTGAGCCCACCCCCCTCCTGAGTTTCATTTCCTGTCCCAGGATCCATCTCTTCCCAGAATCTTCCCCAGTGGAATGTCCTTTCCTTTCAGAGGAAATTCCACACAACCTACAGGGGTGTGGGTGGCCCTTGCCCTGCCCCCAAGGATAACCCAGCCCGCAGTCACGAGTCCACTTCCCCAGTCCTCAGCCCAATTCAGCCCCCTCTCGGTTTCTTGTCTGGAGGAAGGTAAATCCAAGTTGGCCTGCATGCATATCCTTTATGCCCTCTTTCCACAGCACTGCAGCCATAGACATACTTTTTCAAAGAAAAACACAAAAGACCACAGAAAACACAACATATACAAATGGGGCAGCCCACATTCTTAGTTGCAAAGAGACATTTCTTTTACAAAAATTGCATCTATCCCAGTCCCTACTCTTTTCCCAGGTCTGCCAGAGCGTGGAGTACATGGGAGGCCCTGACCTCACGGGCATTGATGGGATGGCTCTCTTGGCTGACATGAAGGGTGACAGATGTAGGCAGACATGAAAAGGAGGGAGAGGACCTGTCCACTAAGGTTAGTTAAAGCACATACCTGAATTTTATGGATAAATGAATTTTTGCAGATTGACATCATAGCGGCAAAAATAATATCTTGGATTTGTATAGCATTTTCCTCCTAGCAATCTAATGTCATATTCATTATCATGGTAATTCCCATAACCTAGCTATAATTGTTTAGTTTTGCACACATTCTATAGGAGCAAAATTTTAAGTGACTTATCCAAAACTCCATAAGAAATCAGTTATAGTGACTTTGAATAAAAGGCTTTAAAATACCACTCTATCCACTCCCCTTTTTCCTGAAGGGTTTCAGCCAGATTAGATGTAGTTACCAATACACTGCATTTTAGTTACTTATTTTTATGTCTCTTTACCCACCAGATTGGGGGCTATGTTTAATTTATCTGTACCCCAAGGGCCCAGCAAAGAATTGGCAAATGCTCAATGACATGTTTGTTGAATGAGTGTCGAATGTTAATACACCAGCTCTTGAGGTCAATAGGACCAGATCTCAGACCATGTGCATTTTCTTCTCATTAAAAGGATACTCCCAGGTTGGCACTGTGCTCATTGTTCTATTCGCCAGCATCCTACCACCATTTTGGGGTTATCTTTGCTAAGAAAGGCAGTGATAATATTTGAAGATGGAAGTCAACAACCTGTTTGGGCATGAGTGCCAACAGAATGGCTTGTGCCTCTTAGAACCACTTGCAGGCTCTTGGCATAGACTGGGGAGGAGAGGAAAAGGATATGTGGGGGGCTGCTGGAACTGGAAACAGAATCAAGAGATTGAGAGAAGAGAGGGCAGGAGCCACTGCATCTGCTCAGAAAGGGCAGCGGCCACCCTGATGACCCCTGGGGCCTGGTGGTCACGCCCACAGTGTGGTGCTTACCTTTGTCTGCAAGATGCGTGTCTCCCAGCTGGCCCCCCTAAGTTAGTGACTCTCACAGGTGAATAACAGTGGGTGTGACTGGGGCCTGGATCTCCTTAGAGCTTCCTGAGGGTCCATCAAGACCCACTTACTGTGGGTAGATGGATCAACTACTGGGATCTGTCATTTGGTTATTTTTACACAAGCCTTTTCTTAACTAAAATCTGAACTACTTCTGTGCTCCTTTAGACCCTCTACCTTTTATAAATAGTAATTTTTAAAACCTGGAAACATAAAGAAACTGCTTTGGGTCAGAATAAGGGTATGAAAGGAGAGTCCAAGGCACACTGAAACCTCCTCATCTCAAACACCCAAGACCTGGCTGAGTCTCTCCTCAGTATGTGCCATGGCACGCAGGTTTCACTTTTGCCAACACGCCATGAGGACTGCAGTTTGCTCACTGTCTCTCTAGCCTGAAGCTCCTGGGACTGGGGTCCTTTCCCACTCGTGGATCCCGGGTGCCTGGCACAGTACATTCCCCTGAGCACCAGACAGCCAGGGGGGTGGAGCCAGAGAATCAGTGGATAATTAAAACACAACAGCACAAGTTCAATATCTCAAAGCTGTTTAAATAAATGCAAAGTGCCTACCATCTAGTATCTTTCCCATTAGCAAAAAGCATCTAAGTTTTCACATTTACATTTTTTTTTAATTCCCTCAGAATTTACAGGAAATAAAAGTGCCTACCTGGTGCCAGACAATTCTTGATTATTATTGAATCCTCACAATGACCACATATAATTTGTCTTCTTATCTTTATGCACTAATGAGGGAAGCTCAGCATGGCCTGGTTGGTTTCCCAAAGGCAGGATTTGAAAGCAGATCTGTCCCCATCTTGTGCTTGTCCCCTTCCATGATGCTGTTTTCTTGAACAAACTAGCTGTCTCCTCTCCTTCTTCCTCATCCTTCTCTCCTTCTTCTCCTCCTTCTTTTTGATTTGTGGGTTACCGACCATGCTGCCTTTTAAGGGGCAAGTGTATGTCTTAGGATAGCTTTATGTCATGGACACACAAATGCTGAAGAGTCACACTCTTCATGTAGAGGGCGGATAGCCTAGCCAGACAGATATTTTTATCTTTTGCTCTAAATAAATACAGTACTGATGGAAATAAGACAAGGAAAGAGGAAATTCAGTGCTCCAGGAAATATGTAATCCCCAGGCAAAAAGCAATAATTCAGGGGGACTGTCTGGGGGTCAATCATTCTGAGAATCAGTGCATTTCTCAGGGTTTCTGGAGAAGAAAAAGAAAAAGTGTTGTATTACCTAATTCCTTTCTGCAGTTTTGACTGGACAGATTTCCTTACTTCCTGCCTGAAATGGTTACGAGGTGTTGCCATGAAGAATGAGCCATCTGTGCTGCCTCCCAGGCGAGGGCAGGGCCACAGGAGGGAGAGGCCAGGGGCTTGCTCCTGCTTTCGTAGCATGTGCCATTGTTAGAGCACTGATGGGTGTACAGCTACTGCACATATAAATTATTATCATTAGTGCAGTAACAGGGTGTACCATCACATTTACAGGGTGCCTGAAAACCCCAAGAAACCAGAATTTGTGGTGAAAAGTGGCTGCCAGAGCTTTGAAAGTCAGTAAAGGGCTTGTGAGGAGTCTCAGGGAGATACCAGAAGATCCTGAAGATCATGGCAGGTGCAGAAGTGTGTGTGTGTGTGTCTGTGAAAGCGTGTACACATATGTCAATGGGAATTTAAACGTGGTGTGTGTGTGTGTGTGTGTGTGTGTGTGTCCCTGAGACTAAATGCTAGGGAGTGTGAGGACAGAACTGTGGAGAGGAACATTAACATGGGCAGCATAACTGCCTCTGAAAATGCTGGCGCCTCAGGGCGTTTAGGGGTCCAGGAAGGGGCGATTAGCTTTACTAGAAAAGTCTGTAAATTGTCCAACTCTTTCAAGAGGAATAAAATAAACACTTCCTCATGAATCCCCCATACATAACTAAAAATAGGGCTACTTTTGCCCTGAATTTACCCAGATGATTTTCTTCCGGAGCTCCCTCCCATCCCAAGAAGGGAAGAGCTAGTGAGAAACACTTGTGTTTCTGTTGTGGTTTCAACCAACAAGGGAGAGAGTTTTTCTTAAATACATACAATGTTGATAAACGTTCTTCCCAAAGCTGTCAAAGTGGACAGCTCCTCTGGAGCAGCTGAAAAAAGAGAACGAGGACTGCTGCGGGGTCACTGGGCCACCCTCCGCCTGTGCGTCACCACGCGGGGCGCCCAGGCTTGCCTCAGAAGAGGTGGCCCAGTCTCGTGGTCTCACTTTCTGTGTTAGCAGCTGTGGTACCAACCGTGGTATTCGTGGATCTAATCATTCTTGTATCTTATCTTCCCTGTATCATATCTTCTGTGATCTAGGAAGACTGCCTTTTGGAGTTTTATTCCCTTTCCATCTGAGTAAAACAAAGTCGATCTCACTCTACTTTGCAATGAATCATTTTCAGGGCATTCAGCATCCAAAATGGACAATAGGCAGTATTTTTCTTTGTCCTCACTAACCCTCTTCCATACAACTGTGCCCGTCATTGCAGAATGTCTGACCTCAGAGAGCGGGAGGGAAATGGAAGGTGGGGCTTCCATGAGTCTGCAGAGGAGGACAGCGGAGCCTGGTGGGGTGCACCCGGCCACATGACCCACGCCTTGGCTCAGGACCCACTCTGTTTCTACATGGGCTTAAAATCTAAGAAAGGGCATTTCACTTATCTGGACCTCATGTTCTTTTAAGGCTGGACTCAGTAATCTGTATGGCTCTTTCTTGCTCCATAATTCCCTAAATCACATAATTCTCTAAATGACATGATTTTACAGGCACCTCCATTATGTGCAGAGCCACTCTTATCATTGGCTGAGACATTTCAGGTGGGTAATAAAAAAAAAAGGGCCAGGCAGAACTAATTTGAACAAACTTTTCAAGTATTTCTGGCTTTCTTAGCGATGTGTCTTCCTGAGGAAAGGGCTTTGGGCCTCAGCTAGACTTCCCTCCACCCAGACGGGCCTCTCCTTAGGCGTCTCAGACCGACAGGCTTGTCGGCTATTCACAAAACCAACACTATTCCTGAGAGTCTCTCTGAATATCTCTTGCAGCTGTCCAAGGGGGTAAGAAAGCTTCTTTTTGCTCAAGAGTTGGCCCCTCATCTGCAAACCCATCTTAGGAACTGTGAGACACGGAGCCCCTCCTCAAGGAACGGCAGGAAGTTCCCTGGCAGGAATGGGTGGTCAGGTGCGGAAGGAGGCTGCATTCAGACGGCGACTGAACAGTGGCGGCTGCTGTGGCCAGAGGAGGGAGAGGGCGGGTGCGCATGCCAGCTACGGGGCACTTCTTCCCTGGGACAAATAACATAGAAGAATGGAGGCCGGACTAATAAGAATTAGGCCCTTCAGACCAAGAAAGGAGGAAACAATGTGGAAAGAAAAGAGGTGCTTCCCTTACCCTGAGGTAGGGGAAACCAAAGGCCGTTTGGCAGTAGAGAGTGGAGGTCTGGCAGCAGGCTCCTAGTACAACTTAGAGCAAGATTCCCAATGAGGCCACGACCCAGCATCCAAAATAAGTTAGTCAACAAAGGACTATGTAAAGCTGAAAATAAAGACTCCTTTTAGGAAGCTAAAAAAGCCATGATCACCTAGCGATGAGAAAACTTAAGGTCTGTGGAAAGACCACCAGGTGGGAAGGAAAATGTCCTTCTTCTAGAAGCACTGAGAGCTGGGCTCCAGGGGGATTACAGGGGCTCAGCAGCTGTGGGGCCATCATGGCAGAGGTGCTGCCTGGATGGGGGGAGCCTGTAGCCATGGTGGTGCTGGGAAGGGACTCTGAGGGTTCCCAGCCAAATGAGTGCCCAAGCCCTCAAAAGAGGTCCGGTGAAGCTGGAACGTGAACTGAGATAAGATCTGGAACCCTCGCCTCCTGGGCGTTCCTTGAGCTGCTGGCGTTCCCCAGGGCCACCGTGGGGGCTAAGGGGACCAGCACTTCGAAGCGAGCTGCTCTGCCCTACTGACAGTTCCACTCTTCCGCATTTGTTCAAGCCTCTGTGTGCATGGAGCCTCCTTTTCTACCAGGAAAGAATCTCTTTTTCACCCAAAGCCTTCCAGCGCTTCATCCACTTCTCTTATACAGATTTATATGGAAAAGATCACCTACTTTCTTGTTCTGAAAATATGCCACTAGGTTTTCTTTCCTATTTTTCTAATAGGTCTCACTTCTTTGCAATTGGCTCCAGTGAAAACCTTTAATTTTCCTTTTATAATTGGAGAAAATGTGAAATCAAGACGGCTTCTACTGTTAGGACATGCTATGCATGACCCACCCTTTCTTGAGGTCTGCTTCCAGTAGCGGCTGCTTCCAGTTTGACCCCAGAGCTGCCTTGTGTTTATCTAACAGGGTGCGTGTCGGGTCACAGACAGGCCCTTCTGAGGCTGCTGCAGGACGACGGGGACACTGAGTCAGGAGGGGCATCATCGAGGCTGAGTCCCTCTGCCTTCATTCTGAAAAGATATTCCAAGTTTCTTAAATCCTGACAAACGGCCCTGCCCAAGGGACAGGGCACAATGTGACTCCTCATCTTGGTAATGGCCCACTTTGTAAGAGTGAGCTAGTGTCATTTGCAATTGTTCAAGTTAGCCTTGGCAGGATTTGAAGTGTGGTCTCATTTAGCAGGTACTGAGTGATTGCTATGTGCCAGACATCTCACTAAGCCCTAGAGCACAAGAGATAAGACCCAGCTCTCAGGAAGTTAATCTATGCATACGTAGGTGTTAATTCATTTAGCTGGGCTCTATTCTAGGCACTGATGGGGACAATGAAGGTGATATAGTCTTTCCCTAGAATCATTACAGATAAACAATTCATTGTAACAAACTGCTCAGATCTGGTGGGGAGACAAAAGATAACAACTTAAATTCCAGTAGTGTCTATGAAGGACACCATTCAAAGCTCCTATGGGAGGCTGCCCTGAAGTGGTGAGCTTGCAGGATCTTGAGGATGCTGGTCCTCAAGAGCTCTTCTCGGAGGGGAGGACTCTGAGTATGGCCTGCCAGGTATGTACCTTGTTTTCCAGAAGAGTCACTTCTTCCTCATTGCAGCTGGTGCTTTTCCTCCAATTAATCTTATCTTCCCTTTGCTGTCTGATTTCTCCTTGCATTCGGTGAAGACACACAAGGTGTCAACTAGAGGTGGTTTCTGCCCAGCCAGCCCACTTCTCTCAGGTGTCAGGAAGACTGAGTTTTGCAAAGGGCCGTTAGGCTATTTTGTGATTATCTCTTACTCATCTGTTTTGTTTCCCCAGGTGTATCTCTGGTGGAAATGAAGGCATGAAGTTGGGAACAGCAAAGTCTAATTTTCAAGGGAAGAGTTTATGGAGGACTGCTCCTCACAGTGGCTAGTGAGCATTTGGGGCACCCCTTCAGGATGCCCGTGTCTCCCTGAGTTTGTATAGGAAATTTCACTCAATCCAGCTTTTATTCTGTTTTTGGTGCCAAGACAACGATCCCATTGGTCTGTTGTGTCTAATGACCAGAGTTTTATTTCTGTTGTTACTGCTTTTGGACATTTCTTGGATGTTTGATACTGTTATCTGAGTGTTTTCATTGTGGCTGACAAGCGTTTGCATTGGTCTATCTGGAAAAGTACTTCCCGGTTTGAATCTTATTTTTCTCAGTGTAGAGGGTTTATTGTTTTTGAACCCTCATGTTTCTACTGTGACCTAAATTGTTTCTTGAAGTACAGGAATTGGTACAGGAACTCATTTAACTTAGTTTGTAGGTACTTTTTTGGACAGCATTGTTGTCCAGGGGCAGTATCAATCAGGTATAATGGAGATATTCAGACCATACCCACATTTTCCTATCACAGATATACACTCCATCTCTTGCTCTCTGGTTGTGAGTTGCTTTCTTGCATAAGTGGGTTGAAAGAGTAGTTATGCTAGAAAGCCTGGGATATGCCCTCAAAGTTAACACAGCCCATGTCAGCATAGGGCCAAAGGGATAGGGGGAGAGCAGCCCAGTGATTGCATTTAAACACTGACTCACTGCCTCTCTGATGGGGACAGCCACCTTCAAGTTTCTGGTAGCTGACTACAGTTTATTTGTTTCAAAAAATCAAAACAACAGATTGTAACTAGAGAAAGTTTCAACATGAATAAGGTAAAAATTTGAACACTATTATACAAATGGAGCATTATGAATAATGTGCTAAAAAAAATTCTGAAGTTCTACCTATAGGAGAAAAAAGATGGAAAGGAAACAATCCAAAATATTGACAGTGAAGGGACTATGGATGGCATATGCTCTACATTTTTCCATTTTCAAAACTTTCACATATGCATGTTGTGTTTTTAGGACAGTGTATGCATGTATGTTTATAATTCACTTAGTTGGGCTCTGTGGTAAGCACTGATGATAAGTTGATAAGACAGGATCTTTGCCACAGAATTATTATAAACAATTCACTATAACAAAGTAAAATAATTAATGTGTGAAATACCTATGGGAGTTCAAGAAATAAAAAGATGTAAGAGTTTTACATACATTGTGTTATATTTATCTCTAAGTATTTCATGTTTTGGATGCTATGGTTAAATGGAATTATAATTTTTATTTTATTTACCAGTTATTCATTGCTACATTTGCAAAAAACACCATTGGCTTTGTCTATTGACCTTGATAAATTCATTTATTAGACCTAGTAATGTTTTGGGGGGAAGCTTTAGGATTTTCTATGTGCGTGATCATAGAATCATCAAATACATATATAATACTCCCTTTCCAATGTTTATATACATGAACGACTAATACGCACATGAAAAAATGCTCAGCATTACTAGTTATTTCCATCAGATGCCACTATGTAAACTTTAGAATAGCTGAGATAAAGAAGATAGACCATAGCAAGTTTTGGTGAGGATGTGGAACAACTGAAATTCTTATATGCTGTTGGTGGGAATAAAAATGTTACAATCACTTTTATATCTTTCTATTTCTTATTACAATGTCTAGGAACTCAAATACAATGGTGAATTGAAGTGGAAAGAGTGGACATCCCTGCTCATTCTTGATCTTAGTGGAAAGCATTCAGTTTTTCACTATTTAGTATGATTATGATGTTATCTGTGGGTTTTTTCATAGATAATTTTTTATCAGTGTGAGGAAATTTTCTCCTATTTGTAATTTACTAGTTTTCATTATGAGTAGTTGTTGAAGTTAACATGCTTTCTGTGCATCTATTGAGATGCTTATTAAAATTTTTTAAATTAAAAATAGTTATATTTTTAATACATGAATTGTATTGATTGATTATTAACTATTCAATCAGGTTGTAAATCCCATTTGCTCAAGAGGTATTCCGACTTGGTACATTTTGTGAAAGATGTTTTTGTGTCTGTATTCTTTAGGAATATGGATTCATAATTTCCTTTTCTTGTAAAATTTTCCAGGCTTGTATTAGTACCAGAGTAATATTAGCCAAAATGTAAAAAACTAGTTGGAAAGTATATTTGAAAAAGTTTATGTAATATTTTTGTAATTTCTTCCTCTAATATTTGGTAGAACTCACCACTGAAGCCACCAATGCCTGGAAATTTCCTTGTGGGAAGGAAATGTTATAATTAATTTAAAAAATTGTTTCTATACATCAGGCTATTTAGGTTTTCTACTTATTCTCTCCATTCTGGAAATCTGTGTCTTTAAAGGGATTTTTCCATGTCATCTACATTTTTGGAACAGTTGGCATAAAATTGTTCATGATATATTCTTATCATCATTTTAATATTTGTAAGACCTGTAGTGGTGTCTCTTTTGGTACTGATATTGTTAATTTATGTCCTCTTTCATTTTTTTTCTTTTGAGCCTATCTAGAATATCAGTAATGTTATGGAGTCTTTCAAAAATAAGTTTTTAGTTTCTTGGTTTTCTCTGTTTTTGTTTCTATTTCTTGGATTTTTTTCACTGTAATATTTACTATTTCTTCCTTCTAATTGTTTTGCATATAACTCATTTTTTCTTTTCTAGCTTCCAAAAATGGAAGCTTCAGTTGTTAATTTTACACTCTTCTTCTTTCCTATGATAAGCATTTAAAGCTATAAACTTCCCTCTAAGCAGCACTTTTGCTGCATTTTGCAAATTTTGGTATGTTGTGCCTCATTATTATATAGTTTGAAATACTTTTAAATTCTCCTTATGATTTTTACTTTTCCCCCATGAATTATTTAGAAGTGAATTATTTAATTGCTAATGTTTTGAGTTTTCTTTAACTTTTATTGTTAAATTATAATTAAGTATCATTGTAGTCAGATAAAGCACTCTGTAAGACTGCAGTCTTTTGAAATATATTGATTTGTTTTAGTCAGCATATCCTCTACACTGTGAACCAGTTATATGAATTTAAAAGAATGTATATTCTGCATTTGTTAGAAATGATGTTATGTAAATCACAATCAAGTTGATAGTTTCATTTTGCTCTTCTGGGTCCTTAATGATCTTTTGGTCTGGCTAGTCTATCAATTACTAAGAAGCGTGTTAAAGTCTCTGTGATTGTGGATTTATCTATTTCTCTGTCAACTTTTACTTGACTATATTGAAGCTCTGTTATTAGATGCATAAATTTTTATAATTTTATATTTTCTTTATATTTTGCCAGGATGATGCTTCCCTCTTTATCTCTAGTAATATGCCTATATTAAAGTCTATTTTGTCTGTGTTAATATAGCCACTTCTGTTTTCTTGGGCTTACTGTTAGCATGGCTTATCTTTTTCAATCCATTTACTGTTAACCTATTTGTTCCTATGTATTTAAAGAATATCTCTTATAGACAGCATAGAATTGATTCTTGCTTTTTTTGTTCAACCTAATAATCATACATTTTGACTGGAATATTTAATCAACTTAACTTCGGTGCAGTTATTGAAATGGCTGACTTGAGGTCTACTGTTTCGCTATTTATTTTCTTTGTCTCATCTCAGCTGCTTGTTTGTTTGATCCTCCTTTCCTACTGTTTTTGTGTTAATCAAACATTTAAAAAAATATTTTGTTTTAATTCTTCTGTTGGTTATCTAGCTATCAAGCTGATTCTTGCATTTTTATAGTGGTTAGCCTAGAGGTTATGACATACATCTCTGACTTATTCCAATTTATTTAGAATTCATATTGAATTACTTCAAGTAAAGCAATCCTGCAGCAATATATTTTTATTTCCTAGTCCCTCCCACTATTCTTATTGTTATTGTTGTCATATGAATATGGCATCAATATGTGTTATCAGCTCAACAATATGGTTTTATCAGTTTTGCTTGAATCACCATGTGTCTTTCAAAGAAACTGAGGGAAGAGTTAAGAAGTGCATGTGTATGTGTACGTGTGTACATATTTAGTTCCTGTTATTTTTCCACACATTTTCCATTTCTGGTGCTCAGCATTTCTTCCTGTAAATGTGAGTAACCGTCTGATGTCATTTTCCTTCAGCCTCAAATACTTTCCTTAGTATTTTCTAGTAGTCTGGTGCAGGGAAACCACCACCCACCCCTCCTGCTACTTCCCCCACTGTCCTCTGAGGACCGCTGTGTGCAACTTCACCACAGATATGTCTGGCCTTGAGAAACCTGAAAACACAGCATGTTGTACCCATGAGTGAGGAGCTCGATAAGGGCCTTGAAGGCCAGATACCCGGCCATGAAGGTCACACCCACGTGCATCTCCAACACATATGTAACCATGAATTAGCAGTATAGCAGTATAAGAAGTATAGCTTTATGCAGAATAAAGAGGCCTCTTTTGAGCACCCTCCATGACCCCTCGTGTTGTCCCAAAACCTCAAAGGCAACCCCCGGACCCCGACATATGGAGTATATTTTTTGGCAATAAATTATCTTAGTTTTGTTTATCTGGCAATGGCTTAATTTCTTTTTCATGTATGAAGGATAAATTATTTGGATACATAATTCTTGGTTGCTAGTTTTTTTCTTTCTCCAGCAGTTGAAATATGTCATTCTAACTTCTTGCAGCCTCCATTGTTTTGAGGTGAAGTCAGCCTTTAATCATATCTTTATTCTCCTATATGTAACATGCCATCCTTCTCTGGTTACTTTAAAGATTTTCTTTTTATCTTAGACTTTCAGCACTTTGACTGTGATGTGTTATGCTTTCTGGGTTTTGAAGAATTTCCTGGAGTTGTAAGTTAATGTTTTCCTGCAAAATTTGGAAAGTTTTAGGCCATTATTAATAAAATTATTTAAGCTCTTTAAAGATAAAAACATTCTCTGCTCCAGTCTCTCCTCTCCTCTTCTCCTAACATTGCCATTACACCTATTTGTTATCCCTTGCTAGTGTCCTGTAGATCTCTGATGATTTCATTATTCCTCAATCCTTTTTCTCTGTTCTTCAGATTGTCTAATTCCTATTCATCTCTTTTTAAAGTCATTCTTTCTCCTGACACTGCAGTCTAACTTTGAATCCATCCAGTGGATTTTTCATTTCAGTTGTGCTTTTGAGCTCAGAATTTCCATTTTTTTAAGCTGTCATTACTCTGTTGAGGTTTCCTAACTTCTCATTCATTAGAACAATCTTGCTTGATGAGAAGAAAGTGAAGGTTCGTGTGGCCAGGATTCTCACCTGGCTCTGGTGGCTTGCTCACTACGCACACGTGGGCAATACAGTTACTAACTCTATATAAAGAGCCCTGTACAAGCACTGGGCTGCTGCAGAGCTGCAGGAGAGCAGAGACTGGAGTGGTGGTAGCACTGAGGACAGAGATTGAGATGGCTGTGTGGGCAGAGAGGCCCAGAGGCAGAGACGGGCTTGCTGCATGCAGACTCGCTCTGAGTGGATGGGATTCTAGTGATTGACCTGCCACCGTGGGAATACAGTTGGGTATAAACCCTTTCACTCCAAGAATGTTCCACTGTCACTTTTTTTCAGTCTCATTGAATTCATAGTGAACTTGTCTGGGGCTGAAACCCATTGGCAAGACACTTGAATTCTTTTAAAATTTTATAATGACTGGTTTGGAGTCTAATTGGGCCAACATCTGGACCCAAATAGAGTCAGTTCCTAAAATTGATGTTTTTACTTTTTTCCCGAGTATGGGTCACATTTTTCTATTTCTTTGCATGTTTTGTAATTTTTGTTTGAAAAGTCAACCTTGTAGAAAATACAGTGCAGTGACTCTGAATTCTGTCATATTATTCTGAGTATTTTTGTTATTGTTGTTGTTCTGTTAGCCAGTTAATTTGCTTGGAGTCAGAGTGAAAACTTTGTCTTCCCTATGGTATGTAGTTGTTGATATCTCCATTCATTTCTTAAGCCTTCCAGCTGCTGAATATTTAGATTCACCCTTGGTGAATTCAAACAGCTCACCTCGTGCAGCTCTATCTTTTTAAAAGCTAGATTCCTTCCTGGCCACTGCCGGCTTTTTTAATGTCTCTCTGAGATTTTCCCCCAACAGATGCATATTTTAGTGGTCAACTAGTGATTTGGGCAAAATTTATACTCAGATTTTTGAACCTCATTCCTTTTGCCATCGTCTTGCTTACAGATTTTCCCTTAAAACTTTCCCTGCACGCCTTTCTCTGGCACCTTGAGTGTGTAAGGTGACTGATGTTTTCCTCTGCCTTAGCCAGGTGAGTTGGAAAATATCTTCAGGCAAGATAATTGCAAACTCCCAATTTTTATGCTTTCCAGTTACAGTTTTTTAAATTAAACTCTCTTCTGACTTCTGACTGCTTTTGGATGTTTTCCCACTCCTATAAATAATTATTTTTTATGTTTCATACAAATTATCATTTGTGGTAGGGCTCATGTAGCCACTTCACTCCACTATGATTACTAGAAATATTTGTGTTTCTATCTTTAGTCTTTATCTTCTTTATGGTACTTGTAAACTCCATGAGGGCAGGTAAATCATTTGTTTATTGCGGTATATCTAAGATTTAACACAGAATAAATGCTTAACAAATATTTGTTGTATGATCAAATAAAAATTCCAACTGCTACTACAGTCATACAATTGGTCCCTCAGTTGTGCATTCACAAGTATTTGCTGCTTTTACTTAACTTTTCATAATCCTAATCACAGAGTCTGTCCTCACAGGAGCTAGTTCTCTCTCTCTCTCTTTTTACAGGCTTTTTGGTCACTTTCTGGAACAGCAAGTGAGAGGAACATGTTTATTAAGTGGAATTTTCTTATATGACCAATAAGAGAATAGATTACAAACAAGTCAAGTTGTTTCAACTTCTAGAGAAAAAAATACACCATCTGTGGGTATTGTCAGAGGCCTTGGGGATTCTCAGAGGCAAAGAGACCCAGAACATGAGTGGATATGGCTAGACAGCCACAAAGCATTTTGCTCCTCTCTTAAGGCCTGCTTCATCTCAGACTCTCCACAGTGTCACTTCTTAGAGTGAGAAGTAAGCCTACCCTCTAACCTACATTTTGGACCCAGAACTCAGCCCGCAACCAATACTGCAACATTTAGGCACCAAACAACTTAGGAATCAGATGCATTTTGTGAGAATCAGGTGTTCATTAAGCAAAACAAACAAACAAACAAATAAAAACCTCAAGAAAACAAAATCCAAAACAAAAAACTAAAGACCTCCCTCTATACAAGATAGTTGGAATCTTTTAGATTGCAGCTGTTTTTCAGCTCCTCACTGATGGCTGCATTCCTATTTTGGACAAGAGACAATTATCTACCAAGGGTGTGATGCCATTAGGGAGCCTGGAGTTAGAAGCAGTGTATCGACATTAAATATAAGTAATTATTATTACAGTTTTGTACTTTTGGATGTGATTGCTATTTTGCATTCTACTTTAAGGTCCATGAAGAGTTCTGTATGGGTGTTACTGGCTGCATGTTGGGAATGTTATATATTTAAACAGTTTGCAGTTAATTAAGAGTATTGACTTGGAACTAAATAACTGGTCTCACACAACATCTGTGCTCTGCTCCTATCTGTCTGTGTGTTTAGATGGCATCTATCACTATGGTATCTAAATACTCAGAAAATCTAATTAAGCTAATTTCAATTTCCTCTGTGATGGAAAAGGATCTACTTCTCTTCATCACCCTCTCTGCCAGAATCTTCTTCAAGGGCGTCATTATTATCCTTCCAAAAGAAAGGCAGTCAAAAGAAAGCCTAAAGCAAGAAACAGCATTACCTATCTTACTTGAGAGTTTTGGTTTTCTAGTTTTCTTGGGGGGTGGGAGGTGTCCTCTAGGAGTGTTCTCAGCTTGGAAACAGCACCAGAAAGGCAAAAGGACCACCCGTGCTAAAGAGTCTGTGAAGGTGACAAAGGGGGAGGAAACCTGGAAATTTCCTTACAAGCTCTGCGTTAAAGAATTTGCTGGTAGATTACGCCTGACTGTGCACTCACAATGTCCTGGGCTGTGACCACCTGACAGATGAACAGTTTTTATTTATCAAGGAGGCATAAAGGCAGTGTTCTCTGTCCAACAATGAACAAGCGGTGTTGCTCTCCCATCTGTGGGTCTCTGTTACATTCCGACATCTTAATTTCTGTGCTGAGAGAAGCTGCCTGATTCCATTGGTTTTCAATGCCTTGCCTGCAGCTAGAGGTATGGATAAGGCAGCAGCAGCAAGATCGTTCCGAGCCCCGTTTTGCGGTTTTAACATACAGGGGCTGCTCCACAGGAGTGGGTCCAGAGAAATAAATTTGTGCACACACAGAGATTTGCAGTCACAAAGCAGGGCTTGTTGGGTGGAAATGAGAAAGGGTCAGAGATGACCAAATATGTTTGCCTGAGCTGGCTTGGCAGCTCTCGTGATGGAGTATGAAGGGGAGAAAGGGGAGGTAAAATAAACATCACCGCTTCACCTCACCTCAATCACAGATCAAGACCAACTTGGCTAGCTGTTCCCATGTTTTTAATGTCAGAGTTATTTTTTCACAATTTGCTTGGAATTTGTATTATTTAGAATATCCAAGAAAGTGGTGGGAATGTTGGGCTGAGAATGTGGAGATCAAGCTCACTGAGAAAGAGAGAATTTTAAAATGCACTCCTGGTAAGGAGAATCGAAGGGATTATGGTGGTACAGAGAACTTGGTATAGTAAGACTGACACCAGGACTGGCAGGGCTGCATCTGAGGTGGTAAGTCACCGCCGAGCGCTCCGTGGTAGTTGCAGAAGCATCGCGGAGAGTCGGTGCACATCTGTTGGGGTCCCAGTAAAGCCATCAGTGGGCAGCCAGCATCAGAGATTCTGCAGCCATAGGGTGTGCTGGACTGTGAGGGGAATTGACTGCTGGCCAAAGCCGGTCCTTCACCCCCACAATTCCAAAAGACCTGGCCTTGGAGCGATGGCATCTTTCCAGAGCTAATGTTCTGAGGAGAATGCTGAGTGCAGCAGTGCCACCGGTGTGAAAAGAGGAAATTACCATGTGTAAGTGGCCACGCAGAAAGAGGGGGACACAGTCCTCCTCTATCCGCTTGTTAGCATCTCTTAGCATCATCATTGGCTGAAAATGTCCGATGAAGGACCCCTCAGTAGAAGAGCTACTTCACTGTCCTGCTCTTTAAATGAGCACCAGCGTGGTTTGTAAGCTTAGGTCTTGGCTGGACTCTGCTCACCTTGTGGACCTGGAAAGCCCAGGCTAGTTCCAAGCTTTCTCTGGAAAGGTATAAACTCCCCTGTGAGTTGCTTGTCTGCCAAAGGTCCCCGTGTGAACACCTTTGTGGGCTGCAACCATCACTGCTCGCTGTGAACTGCAGGACCGTCCAACCCCTCTCTGCCAGAGCCTCGTTGGTTAATCTTCCCCGTGTCTTTGACTTTCTAATCTCCAGAACTCTGTTCTGTATGTGGGATGATAGGGGCAATATTTCATTTGAGTCATCAGTCTTTTGGACTATTTAGTTTTCAGCTTTTCTACCATATAATACAACTACTGCATTATATATTTAGGCTACATAATACCGTTGCAGTAACTCAATGTAAGTCTTTCGAGAGCAGGAAAATATATCAGATAGGCTTCTGAAGCCGTGTAGGGATGGGGGCAAGAAATGGGTCCAAGATCAGCAGTGTACGGAGACGCCAAGCAACTAACACCATCCTCCCCACCTGAGTTTTAAGCACCTCGAGAGAAAAAATAAAACGTATGGGAGACAGGAGACCAAGGGTCCCCTTGATATCCGGATATCGGGGAATGTGGCTTATCTGTTCAGGCAAGAAGTCTGATGTATAGAATCCCAGAATCAGACAGACTTTCCAGGCGGATCTCTCTAGCCAGGTGGCCACTCCCCCCAAACATGGGAGCCTGCCTTGTAAAACTCGGGGCGTGGAGGGTTAGGGCAGCATGCTTACTTCTGACGGACTATTAGCTCTCAAGAGAAGGAAGAGAGGAAAGGACTGGGAAACATGCTGAGTTTCTTTTCTCAACTCATTCCCAGATCACTGACTCCACCCTCTTCCCAGGGGAAAAGTTGGGGTGCAGGGTGGAAGGATGCCAGGAATGTTACACGCCCCCACACGGAAGGAAACCTCAAGAATGGGCAAGAAGCACTGCCTCCCAACACTGGGTAACCCTGCGGGTAGCTGGGTATTTCCAGAAGATCTCTTATTTGTATACCTTCCCTAGAGGAGGCAGTGTTGCCTCCCAACCATCCTGGCAGTTACACCTAGAAGCCTGGACCCAGGGATTTTGCTAGGTCATCTTTTGTGAAATGTCTGTCTTTCCTGGGATTTTTAAACAGCGTTGGAAGAAGGTATTCAACTAATTCACTGCAGTATTATTCTTGGATTTTTGTGATATTTCAAAGTTATTCATTCTTCTGTGACTTTTGGAGGACAGGACCATGTTTACTTGGGTGTGAGGAAAGAAAGCTTCATCCTCGATTTATCGTAGTGGCAATGATCCTCTTGGAAGTTGTGCTCACTTCTACGGAGCTTCAGGAATTATTCACTCTTTCATTAGTTTATCCTTCTAGTCAGTCACTTATGCATGAATTTTGAAAATACTATAAGGATTCATTGAGTTTTTTTCTAGGTACCATGTACTGTGCTTGGCAGTAGGAAAACTAAGTCAACTCTATTTACACTAAGGTGCTAAGTAAGAGAAACTGGTAGTCCTGGAAGACCCTCAGGCACTATTTCAGCCAGCATCCCACCACATACTAACACTTGTATCTCCTTTAGATCCTGGTATGCACTTGAGTTTGCTATTAGGAATCATAAATACCTTGGTTTGATTTCCCCATATAAAGTATGTTACCCTAGATATGTAATGCTTAGCGATTAACATCTGCCTTTCAAAAGATTTGTACAGGAAGTTTCATAGCAGCTTTATTTATTATGGTCCCAAACTGGAACAGCCCAAATGTGTATCAACAGGTTAATGCAATGGAATAACACCTGGGAAAAAATAGGAGTTTTTTCTACTAATACATACAGAACAGATGAATCTCAAACCATCATAATATGTTGAACAAAAGAAACCAAATATAAAGAGCACATACTATTTGATTCCATTATGTGACATTCCAGAATAGGCCTAAATGAGCTATAATGATAGAATTCAGAGCCATGGTTATATTTAGAGGTCAGAGGTGAGGTGATTCACTACAAAAGGGCACGAGGAAGCTCAGTGGAGTGACAGAGATGCGATGTACTTTGTGGGATGTTTTGTTACATAAAAGTCAGAAGAGGGTACACTTACTGTATGTGCATTTTATTATGTATAAAGTATACCTTAAAAACAAAGAAAAATAGACAAAAGGTAAAAAGTGATCACAAAATAAAAGCGTAAATATATTTTTTGAATGAAATCTGTCAAAAACATTTCAAATGTTTCTTATTATTTGAACTGCACTAATTTTCACAACTTCTGTGAGACACAAGTTGGAATCTCAAATTCAGAATTTTTTTTCCTAGAACTGAAGTTATAGGAGGAAATTTTATTATAGAAATGGAATGTAATAGAAAAAAGACTGCTTCTTCTTAAATATTTACTTTAATAGGTAAAGAAAACTAGGAATTGTCATTATCACAGAAGAACGCTTGAGTTTTTATATAGCTATATGTATAGCTGACTTTGTTTCCACATGAAGTTCAGGGATAGCAACTGCCTTTGTATGTGAGTCTGTGAGTGTACGTCCATGTGTTCTAAGCAATACAGAAAAATAAAAGAAAAAGCAAAGAGGGGAAGCATTATTAGCGTAATTGAAGAACTGGATGAAATTATTTTAAGAATGTCAAATTATAATTATTCATGAAAAGAAGATATATTATTGGTTCCTTTCACATGTATTAATTGGCATTCAAGCCATCTGTATCATTTACTCATATATATTTAATGGGGCTCATAAATATCCCTCTGCCAGTTAGAAAAGAGCCATACATCAGAAAAGAGGACAGTCTTGGGGCTATCATTCAATGAATTGGTATTAAAAGCTGAGAATTTTCTTCAGGGTATTAGAACTTTCTTTTAAATTTCTTTTATTGTAATGCACAGTAGCATATAAAACACATTGTTCTAATGGATTTTTTAAGTCCTCTACCAAAAAACAAAACAAAACAAAAAAACACTAAGTATAGTGAATGCTGATCTATGCTGATGTTTATTCCATGAACTATAGTTAGCATTTGAGCTTTCAATATTATACTTTGCTCTCGAACACTGGTCAGATTTCAGTAGACTTGGAAATGAACATGGATATTGCTATGAACCCATTCAGCAACTACATCACAACTTTCTTCTCCAATGGTCGTACAAACATTTCTCTGAATTCGTTGAAGAATTTCATGTCTGATGTATCCCATTTTAGTGAAAATTAGCCTACTTTCATTTGGAGAGCAGTGCCACTAGTCACGGTTACCAGTACCACCCACCTAAACAGGACTACCAAAGCAAGCTTTAAAATGAAATTGCATGTTAAAAGAAGAGCAGAATGTGATTTTATTTGTCAGCTCAGCCTGGAAGTGGTAAAAACTAACTCAGTGCTGACCCCAGAAAACCTCATGTGCCCTGCGTCAACTCTCCCTGTCTTCTGGGACTTCTCAGGGGCCCCAGGAAGCCAGGGATTGGGGCGAGATTGTAGAAGGCTCATAGAGCCCTGCCCGTCAGCCTACGTCATGGCAGATGGGTGAACTATTGTCATAGTCTGAAACAGAGATGACTATTTCTTCAAGTAAAATTAAAGCATAGACTTAATGACATTCTCTCCTTGTCTGGGATAATTTATTCAGGTGTAATGCTTACAGTCCTCTGATCAGCAAAATGGATTTACAATTGCAGACCACCATTTTAAATACTAGCAGAAATGGAGGCCATTATTCCTTCACCTTAATGACTGATCAGCTACTGGTCTTGTCTGCACGGTTTCTAATGTCCACCTTTATCTCAGAGAGAGTTGGAGTCTGTATCTTTAAGGATGAGGACTGTCTCAGGTTTGGTGAGAACAGATAAATGACCTCTCCCTTCAGACGTTGAACTCTGAGTTCAGTTATGGTTTGATATGACTGGCTGAGTGTTGGATTGCTGCTCAACCCTGCCTGTACATTGGAATCACCTAAGGGCTTTTAAAAAATTACTGATGTCCAGGCCCCACCCCCAGAGAACTCATTTAATTGGTCCAGGGTGGAGCTTGGGCACCAGTAATTTTTTAAAAGCTCCCTGGGTGATCTTAATGTGTACCAAGGTTGAAAACTACTGGTTTACAGCAAAATAGCTTCAACCATATAGCAGCAGCAAAAAGGGGGCCTGGAGCTGAGTGGGGCAAAGAACAGGAAGCTTCATACAGCTTCTGTAACCTAGCAAACTTCCAGAGTGTGAACGTACATTGAACAGGGCTCTGGCCCTAGGGCCTCAGGGCCATGAGGGAGGAAGACCCATAAGCTCACGACTATAGTAGAGGCTGGTACATGATGTCCTGGCAGAGGTGGGAAGGCAGGAAGGGACACAAGTGCAGTGTCCCTGCGCATTGTCCCAGCAAAAGCTAAAAGAATCACTCTTATTGAACTGTATTTCATCTTAAATACTCCGGTTTACATGATTCATTCATTTGACCTTCAGAACCCCCCAGAAGGGGATGTAGCCTTGCTGTGGACTGCATGCTTGTGTCCCCCCAGAATTCATATTTTGAAACCTCAACCCCCAATGGGATGTATTAGGAGGTGGGACATTTGAGAGGTGAGTAGGTTTGGAGGGAGGCATAAGTGGAGTCCCCCAAATGGCAGTGGTGTCCTTGCAAGAAGAGGGAGAAATTAGAGTTCATTCTCTGGGCCATGTGAGGGCACAGCCATCTGCATGCCAGGAAGAAAGCCCTGGCCGGAGCCTCCTGCTGGCACCCTGATCTTGGGCTTTCAGCCTCTGGAACTGTGAGAAATGACTTTCTTCTGCATAAGCCACCAGTCTATGGTATTTTGTTTTAGCAGCCTGAACTAGGCCTAACATCACCTTCCATAGAGGAAAACGTGGAAATTCGGGGATGTGGAGGATGTGGCCTGCAGTCAGTATCAGAGGCAGAGGCAATAATCCCAACAGGCACAAGCTAGGAGCTCCACGGGGCTCCTTCAGCCCCACTAAAACCTTGCAAAGTAGGTGTTACCACCTTTTAGAGATGCACACCCTGAGGCTTGGCCTCCTTAAGGAACTTGCCCAAGAGCAAGATACTGCCTGCTACCGGCTGAAGCAGCGGGTGTTCACTGCGCGTTGCTGCTGCACCCGAGCACCACAAACTTCACGGTTTACAAAAACACAAAGGCACTGTCTTCTGGTCCAGGAAGGTCAGGAGTCTAAGTGGGTGAGCAGGGCTGGCTCTTTCTGGAGGCTCTAGGGGAGAATTTATTTTCTTGATTTTTCCAGCTTTTCCAGCTGCCTACAATCTGGGTTCATGGCGCCTTCCTCCATCTTCAAAGACAGCAGATGACATCTTTGGATCTTTCATCTCTCTCTGACCTCTGCTTCCATTGTCACATCTTCTCTGACTCTGACTTTCCTACAAACCCAGGTCTGATTCCAGAGTCCCTCATCTCTGGGTGACGCTCCTTCCCCCCGCCTTTCCAGCACACACACACGTACACACACACACACACACACATCTAGAAATGAGATATCTTGACTTTCTCAGAATTTAATCATTCCCCTTTCCAATAATGTTTGTGTTTTTTTAGATAAAAATTTCATGGCCTGAGTTATTAGAGTAATAGTCCCAGTGTCCTTTTTCATCAAGAATTGTGGGTACATGGCTGTTATGATGGAAAGTGTTTGGGAAGAAGCTGGACTAACAAATCTTAGTCTTGCAACTAGGATGATAAAAAAGAAAAAATTAGAGGTCTTTAAATGGGGATCGCTTTGTCCTTGACCTTCATTAGAGCAAACATTTAAGTGTACATTCCTACCAACATTTATCTGGTGCTCAATCTTTTCATTAATTCACCACAAGGTCTCTTCTTGATGCCTTTCCCTAAAGTTCAGAGACTGGATTTGTGACCCCTCGATTGTTTTTATATCTGTGATGGAATGACATCTGCGATCTTCTTTCTAAAGTTGAGGGATTCAAACAAGAGGAGAGGCCAGAGACTAAACCTGCCTTTCAATGCAGTTGAAACTTCTCAGCCTACTCCCTGAGCTTCACTGAGAATAAGCCAGAATTTGCTTGAGTAAATGCACTAGAAGCAATTTTGCCCTCTGCCAAAAAGAGTTCTAATATTTAGAAGAATGTTAAATACATTTTCCATGACTGTCAGTAATACATTCTTGGACTTTCATAATGCAGAGCTTGAAGAAGTGGATTAATTTGAGAATATTTTAGACAGTATTAAAAGTAACGTGAGTTTAATTTAGTACATGGGTAATATAACACTCAGCAGTGGTGCTGTACCAAAGATGACT
Source organism: Manis pentadactyla (assembly GCF_030020395.1). Lineage (NCBI taxonomy): Eukaryota > Metazoa > Chordata > Mammalia > Pholidota > Manidae > Manis > Manis pentadactyla. Next base: position 104,606,027 of record NC_080024.1, read on the forward strand.
AGAAACAAATAGTGAGTGAGTTAATTCACATGGTCTCATTGATCCTGTATTCCAGGCACCTAAGTTTCTGTTTTTCATACTTGGTTGTTTCTTTTGAGGTACATAACATAGGGTAGATGAATTTCTGTGCTTGGCCCACAGTTGGCCCTCAGCCAACATTCAATGGTAATAATGCTCAGGAAAGCAAGGGTTAACAGCACTTTAATTTTCATATAGGTTTACATAAGTCAGAAGTAGAGCTGACTGTTAGAGAGGATCAGAGAAACAAGGCCAGTGCTTTGTCCTGCTCTGGGGACACCCAGGCTGCGAGAGGGGTGAGAGCCCCTCTGTGGATGAGGCTGGAATCTGTTGCTCAGCCTTGCTGTTACTGTGTGAGCAAGTTCTCTGGCTCTCAAGCCACAGTTAAGGTTCTAGCTCTTCCACATGGTGTTTTTGTCCCCACACACTGAAGTGTTCTCTTCCTGCTCTGGGTTTTCACACCCTTTATCTGGGTGACCCTATCAGTCGGGTCAGGCTGCCATCACAGAGTACGAGGCACTGGGTCACTTAAAGAACAGAAGCTGTTCTTCTCACAGTTCTGGGGGCTGGAAGTCTGAGAGCCAGGTGTTGGCAGGTTCAGTCCTTTGAAGCCTCTCTCCCAGCCTTGGAGATGCCATCTTCTCCCTGTGCCTTCACATTATCCTCCCTCTGTGTGTGTCTGTATCCAAATTTCCTCTTCTTATAAGGACATTGGATCCAGGCCCACCCTAATGACTCCATTTAACTTAGTTACTTCCTTAAAGACCTTATCTTCAAGTACAGTCATACAGAGACACTGGGGTTAGGATTTCAGCATCTGAATTTGGTTGGGGGGCACACAACCCAGCCCCTGACACGCTCCTCAGACCGCTCTCTTCCAGCCTTGTCATAGGGTTGCTTGTGTACCTGTTGTTTCTCCTCCACTGAAGGCAAGAGAAGAAGGGAGGAGGGAGGGGAGGAAGCAGGGTGGAAGACAGAGGCTAAGTGAAACGGGATGACACACACTACTCAGAGGTTAAACACTCATGCAGCTAAACAAAAATAAAGATCCGTGAACTGTATAACATAGGAAATTGTGGAAACGTACATAACTGAGGAAAAGACTTGGAACTTCTCAGAGCTCCCCAACAGGAAAAGAATGCCCACCAGGACACAAGGCCACCGTCTTAGAGAATGTTACTCAGAGATGTGAAGGGAGCAGGCCTTTGACGCTGAGCGGTGTGTGTGTGTGTGACCAGACACGGCCTCCTTTGCCTGAAACAGTCACCCAAGGAAGGCGGACTGTGAGCCTGTCCCCGCACCCCTAGCACCTCACACTTCCTGTCTTTGTTCTGCTCTTACTGGAGGCCCTGTGCAAAACAGGGCTGCTGGGGCTTTGGCCAACTGTGCAGTCCTCGGCTGTGGGCCTCTCCAAGTCACCCTGCTCAGCCCGGCAGTGCTTCAAGGGCTCAGGAAACCGTTTTCCATCCCAGCAGCCAGCCCCAGAGTTAGAAAGTTCTGCGGTTTGGTTTGGATTTCGCTCATCCCTACAGAGGACTTGGTCTGCCAATCTCTACATACATGTCAGCATAAATAGCAACAGATGTACCTTCACCATGTAAAATCTCCATAAAATACAACAAACTCTGCTTTTCCATTTGGGATGAGTCATTAACCATATGTTTGTGATACTCCTTCCTTTGCAGATCTGAGGCCCACGTTTACCTTGCGGGAGACCAAGTGCTATTTCTTTTTAGGAGGTTCTTTCTGTCTTGAGAATTGATTTCAGAAACCTCTTGGTCTATTTCTGTGGGGGATCTTGAATCGGCCTGTGGAAAATGTATAGAATTTTCTTTACGGGGCTGCGTGGCGTGCCTCAGCTCTGCCCTGGGAACTATTCTTGGCCAGAATATTTGAAAACCCACTTTGGTGCTCCGGGTATTGCTCATGTGACTGCTCAGTGGCTGGTCTCTTGCATGGAACATGCTGATTACAGGAGAGTTTGTTTGGTTTCTGACACTTCAGAGAGAGACATGTGGTGCTGGGTGAGGCTGCAGGCAGGGAATGCAGAAGTTGAGTAATTAGGGGGTGTCATTTTGCAGAGAGAGGGGGAGGGTCTTTTGTTTGTTTTTGTCTCATGTGACAGTTGTATAAAAGTCTTTTCTGTACTTAAGTCTCTGAAAGGAAGCTGTCCTTGAGGAATTTGCCTCCTATCAAAGGGAGTAGAGATTTAAATACACAAAGTAAGGAATGTAATGTAGCAGTCTAATGAACCCTCCTAGATTCAGTAATTATGAACATTTTGCCACACTGGCCTGTTTTCCTTTTCCTTTTTCTTTCTTTAAAGTACTTTTTAAATAACTCAGACATTATTGTCAGATGATTTCTGATCCATATGCATAAGGAATTTCACCCTTATGCGTCTCCAAATGAAGACATGTTTTTACAAACAGCAGGATTGTTACAACCACCAAAATGAGCAAAAATTCCTTGACATTATCAAATGCCAAGTCTGTAGTATTCAAATTTCCTGGGTTACCTCAAATATATCACTTCCCAGTCAGTTTGTTCAGACCCAGATGTGAGCAATATCCATTTGGGTGTTTGTCTCCTAAGTCTCCTCTATTTCTAATAGTCCCTTTGTCTTTGCTTGGGTTTCCCCAAAAGCAGACCTTATGATAGGGACTTGGGTGCAGGTATTTTACTTGGGAAGTAGTGCTAGGATGCCAAAGTGAGCAAACAAGAAAGGTGAGACAGGAAAGGCCGAGAAAAGATACACAGATGAGCAGGTATTCAGTATGAGCCGCTGGGTTCAATTCTCCAGGGAATCCTCTGAGAAGGTGTGCAGCAGGCATCTCAGAGTTGTCCCACCCACAGTTGGGGCAAGTGGGGTCTTTACCCCCTGACTCTCACTCCTCACTGTTACTCCTGGGCTTCCCTGCTGGTGGGCGGAGGCAGCTCCAGTGAGACCAGAGGAAGGCCTGAGATGGACAGAGAGCCCACGGGATCTTGCTGGACACAGCTAACCACCCCCACTGTGGCTGCTGGGGACTCTCATGGGGTGGGGCAGGAGTCAGCTATATCTCCTGTTTCCTTTCCTTTTTGATGCCATCGATTTGCTGTCCTGTGAAATGTCCGTGTTCTGGACATGACCTGCTGTGTCCTGTTGGCATCTTCAGCTTGTGGCTCTCTTGCCCGTGTTTCCCATGCACTGGACGTTAGAGCAAAAGCCTTGACTAGAGCCCACTTCAGTTTGTTTTGGCAAGAGTCCATCATAGGTCATGTTCTTTCTGCAGAGCCGATGGGGAAGTTCCTGGGTGGTGTGCGTCTGGGAGAGTGAGCCCTTTCTTACTACAGAAGGCACCCTGGAGAGTTCACGTCCAGCTTCCTGTTTTATGGGAAGAGGAATCGATGACCAGAGAGATTACTGACCATCTCTCCTACCGCATGGTCTCCTAGCATTTATTTCAGTTTTCATGTATTTAATCACCTCCTGCAATGCATGCCCTGCCCTGGACATTCCACTGGAGCCTCCTCCTCTCTTCCCTTGGCATCAGCGGCCCCCCTGTTGTGTAAACCCCAAGGGCCTCTCTTGGCTCTCATTCTGTAAGCTACCTCTGCAGCTTTTCTATTAATAACCACAGTAGCCCTCTGAAAATACTTGCTTGTCTTGTCTTCTCTGATCTAACTCTCTAATCTTCCTGATTAATTCCTCTTAATCCAATCCACTTGCTTCTAAAATGTAAGTATTTGCTAATATTTGAGAGATACCTTCCAGATACACTACAACTCAAAAGAAAATTCTGCACCAAATTAAAAGAGGACTCTGGGGGTCAATACATAATTTCTGTACTTGTGAGGATAGCAGAGAATTAAGGGATGAGGGTAGAGACAATTCTTTCAGTTCCTGATAATGTTCCCCAACTTGAGAACATGAAAACAGAGGTGTGACTGAGCCACAAGAGAGATGGCACCGCATTCCCAGGAGGCCATTCCCTCCCTGGGCATGAGCAGTGGGCGCCAAGCTGGCTGAGTACCTCTGTGTTCATGGGCTCCCCATTGTTTTCTCAAGCTTTAGAGAATGATCTGAAGGCAGGATTAATACAGATGAGAAATCTGCAACAGTCTCTTAGGAAGTAACATTGCAGCCCTAGATCGTTAGTGACAAACCATCATTATTCAATTGATCCTGCCACCGATGACATGCCTGGGTGCTGGGTATCAGAATAGCCCACATTTCCACTCACCATGTAGCAGGTGAACAAACAGAAACCTGAGGGCCCCCCTTCCTTACGTCTCCTTCCAAAGTGCTGGCCCCAGTGAAGAGGTTTCTATTTACATCTATCAAAATTCAGTGGACAAATTTGCCTGTGAACTTAGTTCCTTCTCTAACTTCCTTGGGAAAATGAATGAATGAAGTGATACATTTGTCCAACCCCACCCCTCATGAAATTCTTCAGAGTGAGAGTTTAGAAGATTTGACTTTTTCCGTTGATGATAAATTTGGAGCTACAAGGTCCTAGCCCCATTGAAAGGTGAGTGACAGAATAAAAACAGAAGCTTGGGACCTATAAAAAGTATTCAGTGGAAGGGGAGCAAATGAACCTAACAGGCAAAAAAGAGATAAGAGAGATATAAAAGCATAATCTGAAGTAAATGTTACACCAGAAGACCTAAGGGAAAATGTGTTAACTCTCTCATACACCTAAGTAAAAGAAAGGGTAAATGAACCTATTAAATGAGAAATGGGATAAGATAACAAAATGAAAAGGAAACTCCACAGGGAAGTAAAATCAAAGGAGAGAAAAGAATGTTATTATAGAACGAAAACTACAGTAGAAGAACCAGAACATGGAATTGATGCCAAAAAAATGGAATCAATAGAGAACTATCTCGAGAAAATCACTCAGAACAGGGAGAAGAGCCAAGGAGAGAAAAGGATCAGAGGGAAGATGGCATTTATGGAAATCAAACAGTGAAGATTCTGTATATGGTTTGTGGACCTGGAGAAGTCAGGAATGATGAACAAAACATGAAAAAGAAAATATGCAGTTTTCAAAGTGTCGCTAGAACAGGCAACATAAAAAGAAATGTGTCAAATACCAAGGACTCTCTGAACAAAGGTATAGGACTTACAGAACAAAAAGGAAAATAACCCTTCAAATCAGTTCAGCTGTGTGTAAGAGTGCACTTGGCACTAAGCGGGTTCGACCAACATTGCTCTGATGCTAGACAGGCAGTATATAACTTACAAGATTATTGTAGGATGAAGTGCGAAAGCCCTTAACAAAAGTAGCCTGTATCCTGGTACATAATAAATACTTGGTAAATGCCATCTATTATTCCACACATTCAGCCAGAGAAAATAAGTACCCAATGATAGAAATCATCAAGCTAGTTCAGGATTCACATTAGCAGTAGCCCAGAATTTTAAGGAGGAAAGTTTGTGGTCAAACATTCCATAAACAGTCAAGTTGTTATTCTTGTTAAGGCAAAAGGAAAGCATACAACAAAAGAGCAAGAACTGGGGAAGTGTATCACCAATTCATGGAAAAGTTCATTTGCAGAATTTTCCAGCAATGGAAAACATGAACTGAAAAGAACAGGAACATTATGATATTAAAGGACTGTTAATGAATGTGAACCAATTAATTCCTTTATTCTTAACCCCTAGGAGATTCTGATGTATGTACCTTCTCAGAAAAAAATGTATTTACACATATACATAGAAATGTACATAATATACTAGGTTATTCAGAAATCTGTGGGAATTAATCCATGGCCTTCTTTGGAATCCATAGATAATAGACCCTGTTTTAAACATCAACTTCAATTTCAGTAAGATTGTTGTGATTACAAAACCAAAATTAAATGTTAAATTTGTGATGGATTATCTGTATCTATAGGTATCCTATAAACATATAAACACACCTATAGATATATGTGGTGTAAAGTAATAATTCTAACATAATGCATATGAACAAAAACTTCACAGCCAACAAAGTATACCTACACAAACCTGGAAGTGAAGCAAGTGAGTGGCAGGAAGAAGAATGCATAAGTATGTAAATGCATGCATTTTGTCATTTTAAAAAATTTTCCTTCTAATTCTAAAAACACAGCAAAATGCCTGTTTCCACCACTTCTATTTAATATTGTACTGAGATCCTAGCCAGTGCAATAAGGCAACAAGAAGAAAACTAGAATCATGAGTTCTTTAGGATATACCCCAGCAGTGGGATTGCTGGCTCATGCGGTATACATATCCATGTTTAGGTTAAGTGTTAACAGCTCATTCTGCAGAGTGTCTGCAGCAGCCTACATGAGCTCCACAATGGTGGATGTTTTCTGCACTGCCATATGTCTGGCAACACCTGACACTACCCAGCTTTCTAGTTTTTCTCTAATGTGAAGGGTACAAAAGATATTATTGCTGTCTTAATTTGCAATTATCTAATCTTTGCAATTGCCTTTGAGCATACCTTCATTTGCTTATTGGCCTTTTAGGGTGTCTTTTCTGAAAATTGCCTATCAATATCCTTTACCCCTTTTTCTGTTTTGTTGTTGATTTTCCAAAATCTCTTGGTGTGTTTTTATATTAAACCCTTAGTTATATGGGTTGAGACTGCACATCTTGGTTTTATTGGGATCAAGTTTCATCATGTTTTCATTTTGCTGTTTGTACTTTTAGGATTTTGTTAAAGAAATTCTTCTTCACCCCTAGGTCACAAAAGTATACACACATGTTCTATTAATTTCATAGTTTTGATTCACATATAGGTCATGAATCCATCTGTAGATTTGTTCATGATGTTTAGGTAGAGATTCACTTTTGTTTTACTTCGTATAGTGATCCAGTTTTCTAAACAACATCTACTAACATTCCATATTTTCTTTATTGCTATTTGGTGGCATGATTATTACTCATTAAGTTCCCATATACATATGGGTATATCTTTGAGCCTTTTATTCTGTTCTGTTAATCTTCATTATTATTATGGCTGATCAGTTAAGTTCCCTCGCTTTGCTGTTCTTTTCCAAATTTGTTTTATTATTCCATATGCTTTTCAGAATACTCTTATTGGATTCCTAAGCAAATCCAGCTGGGATTTACTTGGAATTGCATTGACTTTATATAATAGTTACATAAATTTTTTATGTAGGCACATATTAAATATATAATAATTTTGTGAAGAACTGGCCTCTTTGCAATATTAAATTATTCCATCAAAGAACATGGAATGATTCTTTATTATTCAGATCTTTGTTATTACATTCTTTTCTGAGTTTTGGATTTTTCTCCATAGAGGTTTTATGTATTTGCTGGTGTTCTTATGTTCAATATAGTTTTGTGGATTTTTTGTTTTTCATTTGTTTTAGCTATTATGAAAGATAATTTTTTGCTATGTTTTTCTAATTAGTTATTGGGAAAAAAATTTAGTTATTCACCCTTATAAACTGACCTCAAATTATGCAATCTGTAGTTGTACAGCCTATGGATTCTCTTTTTTTCTATATAAAAGAGCCTGTCACATACAAATAATATCTGCTTGTCTTTTCCTTTCAAATTCTTACTACTGTTTTTTTTTTTTCCTTTAGTTTCTTTAGAACATTGATTAGGAACTAAGGTGGAAATAATCTATGTTATTTGGGGTCAAAGTGTTTAAGCAGCATGCATATCCTCTCCACCATTTTCTCCCCATCTGCTGACAAAGGATTCTGGCCTGGGAGGGAAAAGGCAGGATAAAAACATGGCAGAAGTATTCATCCCTGAGTCACCAAACAGAAGGTGGTTCTCTGAACCCCTGATTAAGCCATTGCATTTAGAAGTCATCTGTTTCAGCAGCTAGTGTAACCCTAACTAATACAAAGAAACTTGAAAAAATTAGAGATTCACACCATGTCTTAGGCAGGAGATCTTAACACTATAGAGATGTAAAATGTCCTCACCTCAGTCTATAATCCAAACACTCTCCCAGTCAAAATCCCCAGTAGGGTATCTATATCTATGGGAATATGACAAATGTTTCTAAGTTTTATCTACAAGAGTAAATATTTGAGGGAAAAAAATAAAACCTAAGCAATAAAGAAGGTTATTAAAGAATTTGTCCCATAAGACATTGTGAAATTAATTAATACCATATATATATATGTATGTATATATATACATATATACATACATATATATATACACACACACACACACACACACTTTTTTAAAATGTGACATTGGCAAAAGAATAGAGACTGATTAATAAACCAGAATAATATGGTACTGAAATATAGTCAGTGTATGCTAAAGGGGATTTTAATTCAATAAGGGAAAAGATATATTAAACTAAACTACGCTGAGTGCTTCCTTTATATCTCACAATAAAATAAATTTCAGATAAATTGAAGATTTTATTTCATTCATTCAACAAAAATGTATTTGTCAAACACTTACTATATGCCAAGCCCTGTTTTCACCCCCAGAGATTAAAGTTAACAAAAAAGACAAAAATTCCCACCCTCACAGAGCTTACATTCTAATGGTGGGGAGAGAGACAATAGGACAATCAAATATGTGAAACATGTAGTAGGTTACATGGTGACAGGTGCTTTGGAGGAAAATAAAGCAAAGAGTAGAATTAGTGTTTTCCCAGTAGGCGGGCACGGGATGCAGTTTACATGGAAAAGGAGACCTTTGCGTAAAGACTTGAAGGGGGTGAGAGAGGCATGTCTCTGCCATGTAAATAATGAAATCACAAGCTACTATAAGAGAATTTAGGTGCTGTTTCTGTAACTTTGGAATGGGGAAAATTTTTCAAAGCATGATACTGAAGCTGGAAATCATAAGATAACAAATGGACAAAATTTAAAACGTAAATATTTGAACAAACTTAAAAGACACGTGACACTCTAGGGGTAAATAGCAACATATTCTCATACTAAGCATTTATATCTAGGGTGACGATATAACTTTTGTCCAAACCAAGGTATTTGGGAATGCTATTTATACTTATACCAGAATAGCAGGCAGAAAGTAGAACTGTCTCAGACAAACTCAACTGAGGTCTTATAAATAAGACAGAAACCTCAAAAGAAATCACATAAATGATTAAATGCAAGTGGAAGTAAACATGAAATTATGTTAGGCCTCACTAATAAGAAAGGCAAAAACAAAACAAAACAATGGGACATCATATTTCTTGCTCATCTGTTTTAATGATAAAAGTATTGATGATGCTTCTGTGGAGACTGTCCAGGTGGGACTTCAAAATGACACAAATTGAGTTATGGGCACTTGGGAAAAATACATCAAATTCTACATGCCCATATTATTTAACCCTATACTTTCAATTACAAGAATAAATTCTAAAATAATCAGATGAACAGACAAAGCTATAGTACTGGGATGTTCAAAGCAGGGCTTTTTACAAAAGCACAACACCTGGAAACATCCAATTTTCATCCATACGAGTGTGTTTAAACATATTGTTATATAGTCATACAACAAAATACTATACAGCCATATTAGTTAAAGGAATGATAGCCATCACAAACAAAACAAAAATATCCATATGATAGAAGTTGAATTCTCTCTTCCATTAGGTCCAGAATGAACTTCTTTCATCTCTGCTTGAAAAATAGCCAGTTTTTGTCTCAGCAAATTTTTTTCTCATAAAACCTTGTGAAAATCAGATAATGGTAGCCATCTCACACTCATACTGACTCTTTCCAGCAATTCCCCTGAGTTCACAGTCTTGGTACGGACATGGTCAGCCTTCCAGTTCATTGCAGACAACAGTTGCCAAATGTTTTGCCAACGCATGATGGAGTACTCGGCCCTCCGGTTTCTTAGTCTCTTTACCATCTGCCATTCCACTGCTAAGCAAGATGACATATATGTTAGGTTGAGGTTATGGAGGCACACCACTTCAAAGAATCAATTTCTTTAAAAGTTAAAGTAATGCTAGCTGCTATTGTAAACAATACTAAAAATGTGTAATAGCTCAAATGTGATTGATAGAAATTTATTCTCATGGACTTAAAATGTTTCTGAATGGTGGGCAGCTGTCCTTCAAGCAGTATTTCAAAGATTCATAACCCTTTTAAATTTGGAGCTCCTTCATCTCCTAGGCTCCATGGTCACTAGCAGAAAGAGAAAAAGAGAAGAGAAGGTACACCCACTTCTTACTCATCTCAACCCAAAGGTAACATGTGTCACTTCTGTTCCCCATTCATTGGTTAAAACTCAAGTCACAAATTCCAGGAAGGCTGGGAAAGGTAATCCAACTGAGTAACCAGGAAAAGGAGGAAGTAGATTTGGTGACCGCTGTATTAGTCAGAATAGGCTTACTAATGCTGCAGTAACAACTCCAAACATCTCAGGGACTTAACCAGCAAAAATGTATTTCTTGCCCACATGAGGTCTGGGTGGCATTACAGGCACCTGTCTCTGTGTGATGACTCAACAATCCAAACCACTCTCATCTTTTAGCCTTGTCATTCCAATGCAAGAACTTCCCTGATTGCAAAGACAGTGAAGAGGGAACCTAGAGATTTGTGCATGGGTTTCTCAACCCTTTAGTCAAGAAGCGGCACTTGCTGCTTTGGCTCACAGTTGGTCCCACGGCCATGCCCGCCTGCAAGGGGGTGAGCAGCGGGGGTCTTCTGAGTACTTAGAAGGAGAGACAACCAGGCATTGATGAATACTAGTAATGGTTAGCATAACCAGCCAGTCAATCTCTTTTACCTCTACATTAACATGATGATGTTTATGAGTATTTATTTTCATGAATGGCCTTGAATTATTTGTTATGTGAAAATCTGTAGAGTGGGAAGAAACAGAAAGAGGCTGACACCACCTCTTAAACCTATGTACTCATAATTTGGGTGAAGGCCTTCCCCTTTGGGATTCACATGAAACTCACTCCAATGTGCACCACACTCTCTGCCTTTCTCCTGTTCTTTGTAGAGACTCTCTGCCTGATGTCCAGTCATTCATGGACTAGGGGGTGTCACCCTACTTTTTCTTCCTTTCTTCTGGCTCTGAGCTCATGCTGTTGTTGAAGTCAGGTGGTGAGTAATCTGGTCTTTCCCCGTGCTACCCCAGCGCTTACCCCAGAAGTGGGACAGAGCATCTTTCTTCAATGTCTGCTAGGGAGCATCATTGAATGCCCTGGGGATTTGGGGAAGTAGCCAGAAGGATTACATTTCAGGTCCACGTAGAAGAAAATTCCAAGTGAATGTTAGATTTTCCAAGGTGCCTCAGAAGGTCCTTCTGCCATGTTCACAGCTCCACTTCTAAGCTCCGAGCCTCTGCTGGGTTTGGCCTCTCTTTGGTCTGCTTGTCTCTAGCTGGTCATGACTTTCATGTCCCACTGTCCAATTTTGGACATTATATGTCAAGATATTTTCCTAATTGTATTTATTCATACAATTGCCTACAGAATGGAAATTCTTATTTCTTAAGATAATCAATCATAAGTTATGAAGATGATATCAAGTATATATATTTATAGATAAGTAGTTTACTAGAACACACACACACACACACACACACACACACACACACACGTTTCAAACCAACATGTTAATTGGTACAACAGTACCAATGTCTCTAGAGTGAAAAATGTTTTTTCTCACTCTTCGATCTTCTGTATTTTTTTTTACTTTTTCCACAATGAGAAAGTATTAATTCTGTATTAAGAAAAGATGAAAACAATAAAAACTATTTCAAAAAGCACATTTTCACCAGTCTCTTTAAAATGCCAGAAATTTTTCAAATTCTGTGTCCCCATTCCAGTTCAGAATCAGTCTTGCCAAGGACTGACTGACACAAACTAATGGGTATTACTGAGACTGTGGAGGCTTACTCACTGCGAGGCCCTGGCATTCAGGGGGGAGGCTCACACATGGATGAGAGAAAGCAAGGTTAACATTTCCTTTTCGTTCTCCCTGTCATACTGCTCTTTAGGTCAGATCACAAGGCACCAGGAGAAGAGGGCAAAGGTGATAAGAAGCACAGCTGAAATTTTTAGTAGGAAATGCCTCATGGTGCTTACAGAGAGGACAAGGGGAGAAAGGGTGCTGTATATCTTAAGGTTGTTTACAAATCAAACTCATTTTCCTTTATAGGTCTATATAATAATTTTTTTTCTGAGGAAAAGAAATTCTAGAATATTTCTGATGGATCCTGACTAAGACAACCGGATTCACCTAAAAGGTATTTGCTTTCTCTAAGACAGGGTAGTGAATTCTGTGTTTGTAAGATTTAAGGTCGGGAAAGATAGAAATGCAATTAACTTGTTCATTCAAAGTATATTGAACACTTACTCTCTTTGAATGTCTGGTATTTGAATCAGTAAATAGTGGCTCATGAATTCTAACCAATATCCATACAGATGGATGCATTCAGCAGCATGGCCAGGAACACATCTCTGCACCAAATAAGAATTTGTAATTATCAGGCATTGAATTATTACATAATGAACACATGTAAGAGGTCAAATAATGGTGTGAGAACTTTTAAAGGCCTGCAAGGAGACCTCCAAGCATGTTAAATATCTGATCCCACCACTGCTTCCAACATCTCCATCCCTGCCATCTGATGAATTTGTGAATCTATGATTCAAGAATTTTTGTAAGGAAGGTGCACAGATGTTTATAGCCCATGTTAGTGCTTCTCCCTGAATTCACCCTGAGCCTATCTGCCTGCCAGGTTCCTTGAAGTCCCATGAAGGAGAAGAGACAATCAACTGATGGGCATCATAATCATCTAAATGTTTCTGATACTGAGCAGTGGTCTACTTCATAAGTATGTAAGAAAGTGTTTTAGAACAACTTGCCTGCTCTAGTCAGGATAGGCCATTTGCCTCCCCAAAGCTCCCTGCTGTGTGATGACATTTACATTTCAATCCATTGCAGGCTTGGGTAACTCTCCCAGGTGGCTGTTCTCCATGCAGTGACTCAGTGATCCAGGCTTCTTTGATCCTCTTGCTCTGCCATCTCAACACGAATCCTTCACAATCCGCAGCAGGGAAGTGAGTGATTGGAGAATTCATGCCTACTTTTCTATGTTTTGGCCCAGAACTGACCCACGTCACTTTCAGTTGCAGCCCACTGACCAGAACAAATCATATGTCCCAACCTAACAATGAGGGTATAAGAAATGGAGGCAAGCACATGGAATATTTCAGAGAATTATTACCTCTGATCTTTGCTTGACTTCCTTGTATTCTTTCCAAGGAGATATTTGACTAGGTTGGGTTGACATAGGTACGTTCAGAATGGGGCACTCGGAGTGGGTGGAATTCCTGTTGGCATCTCCATGGCAGCCAAGCTTCCTGTGCTCTGAACATATGTGGTTCTCTTGCTGCTCATCTTACATCTTGGTTTCACTTCCTCAAAAGAACATACAGCCCAGCAACCAAATTATAAAATATCTGTTAGTGCCACATTTCTTTTTTAAAAAATGTTGTGCATGTTCATCCCTGAGACTTCATACATGCTCATTCTGGTACATCCATCACACACACTCTGGCACCATGCCCAAAAGTCCATGGCTCAGGTCAGGACTACAAACGAGTGTCTAAAATAAGATGGCCATCTCCTCACCAAACCCTGATGGGAATCACAGCCATGTACCAAGCTGGCAATATAATGACAGAACTCCTACCTTCAAACACTGTGGTCCAGTAGGAAAGATTGTTAAATTAATTATTCTAGCACCTCATGTGATAAACAATACCAGGGATGCTAAGGGACACCTGGAAAGGATAAACTAATTCAGATTAAGAAACCCCAGCATAGAATCCAACAGACGGTGAAATCTGAACTAGATAAGAAATATGGGAAGAGTGCAGACCAGCAAAGAGAAACAGAAAGCAGGTCCTCAGACTTCCTGGAGCTACAAGTGTGTGTTAGGGGTGGGATGGAGGGGGGAGGAGTGGGAATGAGGCTGAGAAAGTAGGTGGAGCTCCACCACGGAGGTCCTTCTGGCTTTTCCTAAAAGAAACCTTCCTATATACCTGGCCTATTTTCAGTTTCGACCCAGGAAATGAAGAACCACCCAGTATCTCACTGTCTCACTTCCTCCCAAAGGTCGGGATCTTCTTAATGCAGCCTTGAGATCAGAACCCCAAAGAACAGCTAAAACCTCATTTGCTTCCTCTGGTCTGAAGCCAGATGGCAAAATAATGAACAAATGAAATCAATACAGTACAACCTGCGTCTGGTCACCCAGACATCCTTGCAGCCTCTTAGGTTTGTGTCCAAAACTATCTTCATGGCTCAGTGTCCCAGCTCTTGCTACTCATGCCCCTGATTCCTTCAGGAAGAATGGACCACAGGTGTGGCAGCCCACCAGGCTTTTCACCTCTTCGCTGTCCTGGTCCGCTTAACCCCATGGCATTCCCAAGTCTCCCTGCCTGGGTTTTCGGGTCTTGGCAAGAATATGGGATTAAACACATGACAGATGTGCTTGGGGTCAGAGGGTTTTCCTTCTTTTGCTGATTTTCAGTTTCTCTTGACAGTTTTACCCTGTCCAGGTCCTCTGATTATTTCTTATCCCATCACACTATGAAGTCTGGAGGTCTGTGACTTTAACTTTGCACATATGACCAAACTCACCAAATCAGGCAGTTGTTAGGGACCCAAGAGCTGGTCTACAAAAGAGACTGAGTAAAACAGCACCAGGGGCTGGTGGCGAGAGAAACCAGTCACAAGAAAGTTTATTTTGGGAGGTGACAGACAATGATGGGTGTTGCAAAGTCTTAATGTCAATCAGTATCTTGGCGGTTGAAGTTCAGTTTGCCTAGGGTAAGAGGATATTACCAACTTTGCTCATGCTCTGAGGAATAGATGTGTCTGTTACCAATCCAAGGAGCCCAGGACACTCTAGTAGTAAATGTTATGCCACCTAGCAACAATAGCTGTGACCTTGAGATGAATTGTTTGGAGAACAGGTCATATCAGAGTGACTTTTAAACAGCTGTCCCCTTTCAATGTCCTGTTTTTCAACTGGGAAACCATTCCCAGCTGAAATGCCACCCTCTATCTTTTAAGGGGGTATATATTTCAATTTCTATGTGTCTTGAAAAGCCTATGCTTTCTTGCCAGATCTAGAATGCTTCAACAATTTTGATAAGATGGAAAATGGCTGAAATGTTTGTGCATGGTGATTCTTCATAGAGGGGAGTAGGTCTAGATTGTTCATACCTTTAGAACCCACTCCTCGGCTCCTTTCCTGAGATGGCAAAGACAATGGCAGCTGCAGGAAGTGACGCTCCTGTAGTAGACTGCTCTTGTAGCTGCATCAGAAATTTAAAATGGGGAGAAGTAGGGTGTCAAAGAATTGCTGTTTTTCTATTCAGTTGGGTAAAGAACACATTCTAATAGGACCATTGTTAGCAGTTGTTGATGCAAAGAGATTTCTGTTGTGGTAGGGTGTAGAATAGCCTCAAAGTCATCCACATTCTAATTCCTGGAACCTATGAATGTCACCTCCTGTAGCAAAAGAGACTTGGCAGTTGTGATTAAATTAAGAATTTTGAGATAAAGAGATTATCTCGGACTATGCAGGTGGGCCCTAAATGGCATCAGAAGTGTCCTAACAAAAGGAGGTGGAGGGAGACTTAATGTGATCACAGACACAGAGTGGGGAGTGATATGGCCACAAGCCAAGACATGCTGAGGTTCACAAGCAGCTGCAAGAGGGAAGGAACAGATTCTCCCCCTGGACTTCTCGAAGGAACCGGCCCTGGCATCAAGGTGTCAACCTTGATTTTAGCCTAGTGAAATAGATTTTGGAGTGATGGCCTCCAGAACGGTGAGAGAATAAATCTGTGTGTTTTAAGGCACTATGATGTGGCAGTTTGTTAGAGCAGCCATAGGTAACTGATAAACCATTTTACACCAATGGTCAGTTTCAAGGTAAAACCTCAACTATGTGGTGACATCCTCTGTTTTTTTTTAAGATGGATTGCATATGTTTTAATTGAAGTAGGTGTGTGGGTAGCTAACCATTGGATTTTTCCCCATCATAAATCTACTTGGCATATTTATAACCAATTTTTTAAAAATCAACTGTGGCAAATGAGCCTCCTCAAGTTCAGAAATTCTCAATTGTGCATAAGAAAAGTGTTTCTGTCGATCACTCTTGGGGCTTTTGGCCAGTCAGGGTGGTGATGCTGGGCCAGGACGTTACGGTGAACGAGAGCTAAGCATGACACAGGGAGCCGTCTGGGTAGAGGACTGCTGGGGACACCGGTGATGGAACGGCACAGCGCCCCACACTGTCAGCCCGAGGCTGAACAAGAAGCCCCTTTTCCTCCTGCCTCACGTATTCCCTAGACTTTTCCTTTGGTGATATGTTTGTCTTTGAAACTGCCCCTGCAATTCACTGTGTCTTCGTAAACATGCTGGGAGTGGGGACACACTGTGTGATTTGCCTCAGGCCCCACATACCCTTGGGATGTTCTTGGATTCTCCATTCTTGGACTGGACACAATTCTTTTAGTTACGTAGGACCAGGAGAATTTGCAAAGTTATCAACAAGAGCATAAGGTCAGAGAGAAAAAATGAGGCCAAGACAGGGAACTTAAGAAATGTAATCTCATTTCATCCTCACAATTACCTGTAAATGGAGATATTATCTCCAATTCACAATAAGCTAAGGACTGGGAAGACTTAAGTTACTTGCCTGAAGTTACCCATTTAAGTGGCAGAGCTGGGCTTCCAACCCAGACTGGCTTCATTCCAGAGCTCTTGTTTTTTTTTTTCCCCCTGAAGGCAGTACAGGTTCCTGAACAAAATGTTCTGGACACCTCAGACTCTCAACTCTCATCAAAGAGCCCAGCAAAAAGGAGGGGAAATCCGTTCAGAACACTATTCTTGAGTGACCGAAAGGAAAAGTCATGCTTTGAAGGTGAAGACTTTTCTTTAAAACTACACACTCTACTCAGCTCATTCCTGAAGAAAGGCTTTGGCACGCAGAGAATATGGCTCTTACTCGGGTACTGGATGGGATCCATGTAGCCTTGCTCTGGTAATAAGTCTGCCAGGGAGATATTCGATCTCCAGCAGTTGTCTGAAAGCATCACTGCTTTTCCATTTCGCCTTCGTCCACCTTTGCCCGCCTTCCACCTGCTCCAGAGAGAATGGGAGCACTCTGAGCTCCAGGAGAGAGGAGCACAATGAATCCAGTCTGTCTGGGGCAAAAATCTCTTTTCCGTTATGTGGATGACATGAATGGCTCAAGATGAATATCCAAGGACGTATCAGCAATTGGTCGGCAGTGGTGGAGGGAAGGAAGAAAGCCTGCATTGAGTTTATGAAAGTTTTCCACTAAAGTCAGCAGCAGCTTAAATTCAAACCAGGCCCAAGACGTTTGCATCTCCATATGAGTTGTTCATCAAAGAGCTAAAAGAAAGGAAATCTGAGCTGAAGCAGGGTCTGGCCTAAAAGCTTTCAAATGATTCCTTTCCGTAAGGAAACTATTTCCTTTGTCTGTACAAGTTCAGGAAAACTGCCTTTTGGAAACTGGTTCACTCTTAATACAGGTTCCAATTCTTTGGGCCAGTTTTTAAAAAATCCTAAGTATGGAACTCTTCAGTGTAGTGTTCTTAACACACACACACACACACACACACACACACGCACGCAGTTGTAAATATATAGTCCCTGTTTATTCATGCTGGAATGCTACATGACTTAAATACTTAATCTAGGGTGATTTAAATTAAGTTGAATAAGGCAGGGGAGTGAAGGACCTAGCACTGTGGAAGTTCAGATTACCTATGACCATGCATGCTAAAACTCAGGGCAATCACATGCCATTGTGATATCTCTGACATGCCTATAAAAAAAAAAAGTGAGCCCAGAGCAGAAATCCACTCTTAACCCGCTAAGGAAAGTGGACTGTGTAGGCAGGACTGCAGTGTTCAGCACTGAGAAGGAACAGCTAAACTCCACCAGGAGAGGACCTTAGTTGCTGCCCTGTGGCAGGGTTCCTCTCTTTCAGCATTTCAGGGCATGCCGGTTACCAGGGTTATTCAAAGTTCGGAGGGGTCCCCCCGAAGTCCCTCTGGTTTTCTGCTCCTCCTGTGTTCCTGGAGATGTCTACCCTTCAGCGGCAGCTGGGGTGGGACGACGGCAAGATCCCCATTAAGGGTTTCCCAGTGGGTTTTCTGCGTGATTTCACATCCCTGCGTTAGTTTCTCTTCTGGCTTTTGCCCCCCACCCCCACCCCCGGTTTCAAATTTTCTTTTTTATTCTGTAGCCTAATCAGATTCTTAGAAATGAGAGCTGGAAAAGCCCCTTAAACTTGTCTCCTGCATTCCCTGCCAGGGCACGATTTTTCAGTATGGCTAATTTTCCATAGCTCCAGCCAGGCCTCCTTCTAAATGTCTTACTCGTGAGGTTCCCACCCCTTCCCCTTGGGAGACACCTTCCTTACCTCGAAGACTTGACTGTAAAGAATATTTCCAAAAACCTAGCCATTATTTCCTTTCCTTAGTTTCATGCTATTCCTCAATGCCTCCTCTCCTGGAAGTGGGTTTGGGTTCCTATGTCCACTGCGCCCCCTGCAGGAGTCACTTATTTGATCTGTGCAGAGAGCAATGGCTATTTTTAAGTGGCTTCTCTTGGGGGCAACTATGAATCTGATTCTGGGTAATCCATCAGTAGACCAGAATTATTAGGTCTGTAGTTCAAGAGATTTTTCCATTTACATTTGGGGTGGAGAAACTCTACAGATGAAATAAAGTCGGAATTTTGCCTATTAGCTGTCCTTATTTGCATTAACTAGTCAGTGAAATATAAGTAGTACTGATGGTTCTCCTTTCTGTTTATTAACAAAGCAATTGGCTTTATCTCCTGGGTGCTTCTGTCCACTTTCTAGGAACTAGTACTTACAGTGTTGAGGATGGGGGTGTCCATAACCTTTCCCTGCAGAAAGAACCCCAAACAGTACTCACTGCAGACACAGTAGAATGTTCTGGCTGATGACCTGCCCTCAGACACCATAAAACCACTGATGGAATTTGGTTCTCAGTCAGTTTTTCTCCATGAAACTCTAGATTCAGGAAACTTTCAGACAGATCCTGGAATCTTAGAATAAAGAAAGCTTCTGAAAATGAACTAATAACACTCAAAAAAAAGATTTATGACTATTTCTGAAACCTGACAAGAGAAATGCAGGAACCAAGGCAGAATTTGAAGAAAGCCACCTACTGTCTTTCTGCTTTAGTTGGTGGGAAAAACCCAGCCATTCTTGGAAAGCTTAGAGACTTGCCTGCTTACAGATTTACAATTTCCTTATTGCACTAAAGGAAAAATATGTTAATTAGTGAAACTTTGTGAGCAACTTCTTTCATTTCTGTCACGCTATGCATGTCAGTTGTATAATTATAATCTGACTTTCTTTGTGTCTCCTTGGGGTCATTGCCAAAAATCTCACAAAGTTTGGGGAGCCCAGGAAATTGCCCGGCCAAATGGAAATATCATTTCGTGGGGAACAGCTTAGCACAGTAAAACCTCTTCTCTTTTAAATGAACTTTTCTCTTTTTGGCCTCATGTCTCAGTTTTACACCGTTTGCTTTAGCAGTTACTCGCAGTTTGAAGACATCCCTGTCTCAGTGGCTTGGCCCTGACTGGCCCAAGTGGGAAAAAATTTTGCTTTCAAATATCTTGTTACACTAACGGTTCTTTTCCCTTTAGCAATAATTTTCATCTTCAAACTCATTTTGGGCATAGGAGTGATTCCCAGTACAGGATCCCCAAACACCTAGAGGTCCTGAAGGTAGTAATAGGAGTCTATATATTTTACATATTTCAAAAAGCCTAATGGAAATCACATATTTACTCAGAATAAGGCTGCAGAAGAAATCAGTAACATTTCTTTCATTTGGCTAGAAATATAACAAGTCTGTGTGTCAAGGATGGATGATTCGTGTGGACAGGAGAGATGTCATTGTCACCACAGGGATTCGTGGGGATCGTGGGTGGATCTCAAGCTGTAACCCTGGCCCCATTACTTTGGTAAGAATCAAAAAATCTCGGAGTAAATAGTCTGAGGTGGGAGGTGGGCAGGGAGCCATTTCTAAAAGGGAGTTTAAAAGATGATAGTAAAGGGTTTTGCTCCATAGTGCTTGTTAAGTGACCTCTCAGTCCTCCAGGCCAGCTCCTGGGAAGTTCTGCAAGGAATCCAGTGACCCTGGAATTTGTTAGGGCATCTTGTCTGATTTCTTCCTTCTGATGGAGCAGGAATGTGATGTAGATTTCAGGATGATTGCTGGTTCTGATTCCTGCTCATCAGTGCCTTGCTTCTCCATCTAGGAAATAAAAGGATGCTGCATCATCTATTTCTTCATTCATTGGAGAAGAGGGAAAATAAACCAGGTATTTTCAATGTTTGAATTATTTGTGCTGTCTGATGCTTTACAAATATAATTCATTATTATCCTATAAATCCCCCCAAAAGAAAGAATCCAAAAACAGATATATATATATAGAGAGCGAGAGAGAGATATTGTCCAAATAGTGTCCTATACATTTAGACCTATATGCACATACGTGCCCATATACACACGCATATTTTATGCACAGGTATACATGTGTATATCTTACATGTATTTGTGCAGACACATATACTGTTTCTCCCTTTTTGGTCTGGTTTATTAACAATTACTGTTCCATCAGAATATGAGTTTTATGTGAATCACACACTCCTGAAATGATTTCAGTGGCAGATCACATTTTACCATTGGGGTTTCAAGAGTCGCCGCGGAGCGCAATGCCATCTCCATATTCATATTTCAGATCTGTCAGGACACCCGCATAGTTCATGTGATCACATGGATTTCCATTCCAGGCCTTGAGAGACAGGAAATCCAGCCATCACAGAGAGCCGGGGCAATTAAACTGAATCAGCGCTCCAGGTCTCAGCGGATGGCTTCTGGGTTACCATGGGGGACGCGGGTTGGTATGAGGTTTAATCAGGCACTAACAGCACCTTGCTGGGAACTTCATGGTTGATAAAGGCAACCACAGCAGACCAAGGAGCTCCTACTTTTTAAAGAGAAAGCAACCTCTTTTGAAATGTAAAAACGGCAGGCTTTGTGGCACCAAGCAGGACTGGAGAATCCGAGAGGAGTTGCAGAGGCTTCTTTCCAGCCTTCTTCCTGCGTTTTGATAACAAAGACGCCCTTAAGGCTAAGCTTTCCAAGGGCCCTCCTCAGCCCAGCGCCGCGCTCCCTGGCGGGTCCCATGTGCGTCTCACTACTAAACTCGTCATTGTCGCGCTGCTTTGTGAGACACATTGGGCACAACCAGGTTCTTGAGCCATGGAAGGGCTGGATCTGTGGGCGAGAAAAAGAAGACCTAAAGGAAACGAAGAAGACGTGAAGCGCAGATGGGGCACAGGCGTGCCTCGGCGGGGGCCTCCTCTGAGGTCTGATCGCACCCGCCGAGGAGGAGCAGCGACAGAGAAGGGGGGATTTTCTGCCTTGGAGTCTCATTTTGCTCTCACCCCTTTAAAGGTAGTTTTTATTGTCAGCCAAGATGGACGGTGGTGGAGAGCCCTATTAAAAGGGAGCCTTAACTTGCCTTTATGTAGGCTTGCCATATACTTTGTCATTAAAACCAGGACGTCTTAAAAAGTGAAAGGGGGTGATTAATAATCATCAGAGGCGTCACCCGGGGTTATCCCAGGCCAGCCAGCCTCCGCGGGCCCAGGAGCGGCAGGAGGTTCCCGCCCAGACAGCCTCCTTCCTAAGCGCTGCAAGGCAGGCCTTGGAGAGCCACAGGCTAAGGGAGTCTATTCAGCAGGGCAGCATGGGATTCCCAGCTTTGTGGGTAAGGATTTATGAT
Source organism: Manis pentadactyla (assembly GCF_030020395.1). Classification (NCBI taxonomy): domain Eukaryota; kingdom Metazoa; phylum Chordata; class Mammalia; order Pholidota; family Manidae; genus Manis; species Manis pentadactyla. The sequence goes on from NC_080024.1 coordinate 104,627,879, forward strand.
TAAAACAATACAGCGAAACAAGGGCATTTCTTTCACCGCCTTGTGGCTCCGTATTCTCTTCCAGGGCTAGGAACACCCATGGCATCTATTTACTATTATCTGCCGCTCTGACCTCCGCCGCTCTGACCTCCGCGGCTCTTTTCTAGCTGACACAGCAGTGCCCAGTCCCTTGGGGGCTCTTGAGTGCTGCCCGCCTGCCCCGCCCAGACATCTCTCTCCTCGGAGCTGCCCAGACCGTCACAAATACCACCTTTAACCCTCTCCAGCTGCCAGCTGGGGGCCTCGCCCCTGCCTTCTTATCGCTTCTCCAGCATCGCTCACCCGCAGTGGTGCGGCTGGGGGCCACGCTGGGGACGGTCGCTGCCCACCTGCCCGCCCTCGTGAAGTCCTAAGTGCCTCTCAGGGTGGTGGGGGCTGGGGGGTGAGGGGGGAGCAGGCAGCACGGCACAGGCCTCAGCCATCTGCCGCCATTGCGGGTGTTAGGCCTGCCCGGCTTTGGCCGGTGGCCGTCCCCAAGAAGGCAGCGGTGCCAAGTCCCTCAAAGGCTCCCAGGTGCTGTCCGGGGCTGGTTTATTCTCCTCGCCGCATTGCCATTCCCTGTAGCCCAGTTCATACAGGAGTAGGAGGAAGAAGAGCAGAAGAATATGGGGGAAACAGGGACTCTGAAGTGCTTCTAGAACATTCCCAGGGTACAATAACACGGGGTGACAGCAATTTTGAGACAAAGGGGAGAAGGGACAGGCGCCTACCGGTATGGCCAGATTAATGAAATGTTGGTGATAAAAAGGGTCAGGAATGCAGCCAAATGTCAGAGGGCTCCTCTCCACTCCTGACGGAGCCTTTTTTGAAGGCCGGTTCTTAAAAATCAGAACAAAATGTTGTGTCTGTTGTCACAATTTCTCTCCAGCTTGAAACACGACAGTATTTAAGTCTAAACTGACACCTTGGTGGTGCCCTGAAGAGAAAGGGGTTAATTGGAAAGGTTGCCAACCTTGCAGTACGTGGGCCTGGAGCAGACGCGTGGCGAGTCCCCATGCGCGGGCCCCGCGGGCCCGGGCTTCTCTTTCCAGAAGATGTGACGCTGGCTGCAGTGCGTCTTACCTGTCAAGCTATTTTTTTCCTTGCTAGCTTTCATTTGTGTTTTTCCTCACCTTTTGGAGACCCCTTGCCTCTCCTCTCTTAAATCTACACTCACCACAGAGCAGACGTAATCCCAGATTTTCAGTAAATCAACACTATTTGCTCCCCACTGACTGGGAGAATTTGATACTGACAGACTGTTATACCTAAAAGAAAAATACTGCCACGGTTCCTTGCACAGTCTTCGCTGGGAAGGGAATGCAGGGAGGAGTGGGTGCCGTGTCCGTTATAAATTAGCTAACACCGCCCGCTATTCTGAAGTTTATTTCAGGAAAGTGGGCGCATATGTTACCCTTCCCTTGCCCAAGGCCTTGACCAAACAAACCCCGTACCTGCAGCATTTCCAAATGCAACTAACTCCCTTCAGTCAGGGCACTGGCGATTTATTCGGACGGCAAGAGGGTAGAGTCTGCAGCCTGAGAGCACCCGGCGTCCTCTGTGTGTGGCGGAGGCTGAGGTGTGGGACTCTGTGTGCCACAGGCTGATGATTCGGGGCTCCATCCTATGAAGGCACATTCAGGCGGTGGGGTTAAAAGGGCAGTGTCCATTGTTATTCATCGCTGCGTCTGTGATGGGCATAGCGGCAAGATTTAGACTTACTGAGAACAGAACTGGCTTCAAGGTTTCTGACTCTTGTCTCAACTTGTGATGTCAGGTCCTGAGCTTATGACTAGAGTTAAAACTGACTCCCCCTGTGGAGATCAGGACTTCTGCCAGTGTCCCAGGCTGCCCAGTAGAGGCATGCTGGAGGCCAGTGAGGGACCCGGTAAGCATAACGTAGGGCCTAGAATGTGCAAAATGCCCTGGGGGACAATAACTGGCAGCCGTAGTTTCACCATGATCCCAGTCATCACCAAGACCAGAGGGAGTGGGAGGCTGAGGTACTGCTTGGCAGACCTTGGATAGGAGTGACCACAGAGAGCTCATGAGCTACCAGAGGTCAAGAACAAGGGACAGACACTAGCAGCAGCCACTCTAAAGGTTGTGCAGGGACGGGGAAGGGGTTTCACCACCACTTAGACTTGGGAAATAATGCAAACCCATCCCCTTCTGGGAAATTCACAAACCATATTCATTTATTACAGTCTGTGAGAAATCCTCCCAACATGAAGCTATAACTTAACTTTTCCCATATTTATCTGGTCTGAGAACTTTCCTACTCCTCACCCTTCAGAACACCTATTAACACCTCATAGGACTACTTTCGGAATGGTTGACCTAGTCATCTCTCTGTCCTGGAGTCTGTCACTGGTCAGCACCAAGAACGCTGTCAATAGGATGCTACAAATGGGGGCTGAGCCCCAGATGTACAACTAGGTCCTGGGGATATACGAGTGAGCTAAACAGACAATCCTGTCCAAATGAATCTGATATTCTCGTCTATTCTCTGTAACCTCCATTTGATCAATGAGGTTCAGTAACAACCCCATCTCTCAGGGTCACTGTGAGTGCACAGAGCCAGCCTGGGACAAGCAGGTGAACTGCCGGTTGACCTGACACAGGATGGGTGTCCCGGTGACCCCCACAGGGTTCTTCAGATGGGGGACAACCAGCCTTGGGACACTTGCATTCAGCAGCAAGAATCCCTGCCATTTGGCTTTGCCGGGCGTTGTGTGTTTGTCTGTCAGTTCCAGCTCTGTGGCTGCCACAGCATCTGAGTCAGGAGGTAAAATCACTCATTTTCACTTTACCTCGGTTTCCTAACATGTAGCAAAGAGGCATGATTAATAATATTCATCTCCATTTCATATCCCCTTTGGGAGATACCAAGCTTCCTGTAACACATGATATAGTGCCTAGGCCCTCTGGGCATTCAAGACCACTTAAATTATTTCACAAAAGGAGAATTCAATTCATCCTCTTTCATCCTTTTCAGCCTCTATATGTATATTTTTTTCCATAGGCCATGTTTCTCTTTAGGCTTCTGTTCGTTTTCTGAAGGCATTGGCTGATGCAGGAAAGCTATCACCCCTGTCCTCTGTGAAGCTGAAAACCCCCGACTTCTCCTTCGGTGCCCAGCGATGCCCCTGCCTGTCGGCATGCATCGTCTCTTTCGCTCATCTTCCCTGGCCCCTCTCTGTGTCTGTAGTCACTGATTAGGGGCCCTGCAGAGGTCTGCTTCACACCCTGTGGTCTCTTTCATTCCTGATGACCACACCTCTCTCACAACCCACTGACATGTCAAAAGCTGCTATTCAGAGGCTGGCTGATCAGTCCAAGTAGTGTTTGGCTGGGAAGACTCCCCACGCCCTCTGCATCTGCCTGAGATCTTTCTGACCCTGGCAGCCTAGCAAGCAGGGAGGTCAGCATGCTGGGACAGTGATGTGGGGGTCTCACATGCCTTTCAATGAGGGAGACCATGTGAAGCTGAAAACCTGTCCACTCTCCCAATGTCGTGACCTAGGCCACGTAACCTTACTGGGAAACACCAAGCACACACGGTCACAGATGGACTCCCATCTGCCTTGTGTCTTTTCTTGCTATACTGTTGGGGCTGTACATTCTCCTCAGCCTCTGGGCTGGAGCCTATTTGCTTTGCATAACCCCATCCCATGCCCACCCCTTTCATTGGATTGGATCATACGTTTTCTTTTTTTTTTTTTTTTTTAGATAATTATTTTTTATTGAAGGGTAGTTGACACACAGTATTACATTACATTAGTTTCAGGTGTACAACACAGTGATTCAACATTTATATACATGATAATTCTAAGTACCAGCTATCACCATACCAAGTTGTTACAATATTTTGACTATATTCCTTATGCTATACATTACATCCCGGTTGCTTATTTATTTTACACTTGGAAGTGTGTACTTTTTCTTGGTTGTTGTTGTTAGGGCATCTCTCATTTTTATTGATCAAATGGTTGTTAACAACAATAAAATTCTGTATAGGGGAGTCAATGCTCAATGCACAATCATTAATCCACCCCAAGCCTAATTTTCGTCAGTCTCCAATCTTCTGAAGCATAACGAACAAGTTCTTACATGGAGAACAAATTCTTACATAGTGAATAAGTTACATGGTGAACAGTACAAGGGCAGTCATCACAGAAACTTATGGTTTTGCTCATGCATTATGAACTATAAACAGTCAGTTCAAATATGAATACACATTTGATTTTTATACTTGATTTATATGTGGATACCACATTTCTCTCTTTATTATTTTTAATAAGATGCTGAAGTGGTAGGTAGATACAACATAAAGGTAGAAAACATAGTTTAGTGTTGTAAGAGAGCAAATGTATATGATCAGGTGTGTGCCTGTAGACTATGTGTTAATCCAAGCTAGACAAGGGCAATAAAACATCCACATATGCAGAAGATTTCTCTCAGAACAGGGGGGGTGAGGTTCTAAGCCTCACCTCTGTTGATCCCCAATTTCTCACCTGATGACCCCCCAGCGACTGTGCCTGTCTTAGGGATCATACGTTTTCATCATCAGTGACAGGTTCTAGCTCCTCTTATCTCCCATTGCAGATCATTCAGTGCTTTATTGGCCCATGTTCCTGAGAGGTGAGCCCAAAGACAGGAAGGGGAGAAAGAGATGAGACAGAGAGAATGTGATGGCTCTGAGAACTTGAGAGTTAGCTTACAAAAGAAGGTACTCTAAATGGACCCTTAGGAGAAAGGTGCTCATCTGAAAGTCTTAAGCTCTTTTGAGATGCCAGATAACAGTCTTATGCCCGAGTGGATGCCAGACACTCAGAAATTGTGTGGTGTACAAATAGGTGCATAAACAGCTGATGAGATGTTCAATAAGCTCTGTGGGTTGTGCCAAAGACAGCGCCCTGGTTTTGATACTAGACCATCACTATGTAAGATACTACAGTTAGGGGAAACTTGGGGAAGGGTACAGAGACCTTTCTGTATTATTATTACAACTGCCTGTGAATCTATCACTACTTCAAAACAAGCAGTTCTAAATATTGAGTAGCGAGAATAAGAAAGCATTTTATTTCCAGAATTCAGGACCTTGTGATGGATCCTGTGTATGCTTTAGCTCCAAAAAGTCTGCAGGATCTGAGCACACTTTTCTCATTAAACATTTTATGGAGGGCCTAATAATAGAGCAGGTACTGAGGGTCTGTTTTGAGCATGGTTCCCATACAAGTGGCAGAGAATAGATGTTAAATAAAGACGGAATGAATGTGAGAAAGAATGAAGGCCCCATCTCACCAACCGGGCAGCCAGGGAATCAGTTTTCTACCTTATAGCAAAGTGGCTTAATGGTTTGGAATACAATAGGGAACCTAAACATATGTGGTGGCTGGTACATTTGATCATCAAGCAGGCCTTTAAACCATAAACCCACCCTGATTATGAAAATGAGAGTGTCTTCCAGTGTTGGGGTCCTGAGTATCAGTATTTTCATCTCACCCCCCGTCTGAAGGGCAGGTGAGAAGTTTGGCAATGGCAGGAGTAAGGCCACCAGATCTTATACACACAAAGCCTCTTCAAGACTTTGTAAGCCCGTGTCTCTCCACCAGAACTGCAGCAGGCCTGTAAGGCCGTAGCACCTGAAATGGAATGATTTTGCTGAAGTAGAATAAAGAACATCAGTTTGGGGAAAACCAAGCTTCAAGATAATCCATCCACTTGAGCTCCAAGGAACATGAGTTTCATACCTCCTTCCTGCTCCTTCAACCTCTTTCCGAATGGTGGGCAGCCTGTCTACCTCAACCAGACTCACCTGCTCTATCCCCCCACAAGGTGGGAGCTCCTCTGACCATGCTTGACAGAGTTTAGAGGGACGAGGCATTGTGGGCAGAAAGGGACTCTTTCCTGTGCTCAGGAATGAAATCTGGCCCCAGATCTCATCCATCCAATCAAATAGTTGATGAGATCTGTCACAGGAGGAGTGGGTAGGCCACCTCCCTGCGGCTCCAGGAGGCAGAATGGTGGAGGAGCAGGGCCTCTCTGGTCGGAGCCTTGGGGCAGTTAAGGACTACCTGACCCATAGACCTCTTACAAATGGAATGAGCTGCTAATTCAGGAAGGAGTCTGTTTGCTTTCTCTGGGACATCCCTGCAGGTGCAGGGTGGTTATTTAAGTGATGTGGAGTAGAAGGGGATGCTGCACAGGTCAGAGACTTGAGTTAGACTGTCTGATGGTTCCAAGTCGAAGTTCACATGTTTCCACCAAGTTCAGCAGGGACTCCTGAGGAACGTGTGACGCCCAGCCAGAGACCAGCAGCATGAGAAATGAGCAACAAATGCTCCCCGATCATGTCTGTTCCTATCTCCCCCCAGGCTCAGGACAACTGCCCCAGCAGCCACTGGCTTCTGCATTCTAGTTCCAGCTTGTCTGTAGCAATCTCCCTTTTTGAGCAGAGATGAGATGGAGGGAACAGAAAGGACCAGTATCCCTTAGTGCTCACCAGGGTTTTCTGTTCTTTCCCAGTGGGCAGGTGAGTGGGAAATAACACATGCAGATCAGCATTTGGTCAGAGGAACCAATCAAATCCCACAGCACACAAAAAATCTTTCAAATTTTCTCTGGAAAAGTACTCCACTCTCTCCTCCAAATTTTAACTCATTATAACTTAAAATTTTGCTTTGGAAATCATGCCAGCTTCTAAATTTGAAAGAAACTTACAATCTCTGAGCATCTGCTATGTGCCTAGTATAGGGGATGGTGATCTTGCTTCCTTGGTGCAGAAATGTGTATAAAGTGTCCTATTGTCAAACAGGAATCAATTAATATTTTTTTTGCAGACGTTGATTTTAATACAATAGCTCCAGTACTGTGCAATAGCTCCAGTGGAATCACTGTGCCTGGATCTCTGCATTTTTCTTTTACGAGTAGATAAAGATTTAAGAGGGAAATGACTGGGAAATTTGTGTTTGGGTTAATGTAAATAAGACACAAGGTTTTCATGCCCTTCTGCTTTCACCGGGGACTCATTTCCCTAACATAGCCTCGTTGTAAAACAATCCACTCCCGAGGAGGTCAACAGTGAAAAGTTTGTCTTCTGAAATTAGTAATCAAAGAGTGAAAATAATTAATAGAGAAAACAGCACAGTTCCACACTGCATTCCCATGTAGATGTCTATAGAACAATAAATCAGTGGGGGAAAGAAACAATATAGGCATTTACAATTAGGCCTCATGCATAATGCCCTAGAAAAAGAATTTGTGTGAAAAAAGGCAACATCTGCTGCAAGTTGGTTTATAAATAGTACAGCTAGATATTCAGGTAGTGAGGTGACAGACGGTCTCTTGTGTCCTTGTGCTTTTGTGTCCAGTGCTGAATGTTTCCATCCCACAGCTTGTGACATACATGCCTGGCCTGTTTGTGCTCAGGCCAGGAGAATCTCTCTTCTCCAGTTAAATGCTTCCTTGCCCAAACCATAGCATTCCACATCGACGACCCAGATATCCAGAGAAATCTGCTCCATTTGGTTTTAATTGATCCCTTACTGTGAGAAGGTAAGCGCCTGGAAGAAGGGTGATGAGATGCACATCCGGTACTCTCCTCCATGAACCAGTTTCTTTTGTATTGACACCCTGGCTTGACAAAAAGAATGATGGTTAAGGTCAAGTGCATAAAGCTAATTCTAAACCATGACAGATGAGCCAAGGCTTAGACTCTATCTTATCTGGGATGTTCTGCTAAAAGGTTGGGATCTCCCCTCATTTTTTAAAGTCTCCTAATTCTCAAATTAATGAAGTTATCACAGATCTAGTATTGGTGGGGATTTTTTTCTTTTATTTTATTATTCAGCTCTTCACCACTTTGCTGACAGCAGCGTGAGTGATGGCCTTCAAGCAGATGATTCTTCTTTGCCATGAAAGAACTGATAAATACTGCCTGTCTCTGCAATAAATTGTGCATGAAATAGTCCACTCTGGCAATCTACAGAGTTATGGTAAGGAAAAATGGCATTGTGAGGAAATACAGCACAACTGCCATTAACTGAAACCCAGTTGACCAGAATCCTCAAGTAGCCTGAACCACGTTTTCATTTGTTACTGTTTTTTGTTTTTCTATTTATGTTTCACTTTGGGTGGAAGAGTCATAGCAAAAGAAGGTGCTGTTGGGGGCTTAATCAAAAACTTCATTTCTAAGGTAATTAACGTAGTTAGTAGACATTTATTTACCTCTGCTGCCAGCTATGGCCTCCGTCCTATACTATGAGAGTTCCCACTTACAGTAAGGACCCAGAGACCTAGAAGCCCCCAGAATTATCAAATAAAAATATAAATAAGCTTACTAATTTTAATTTCCTACAATGAGAAGGCAAATAAATGCCATACACATGTTTTTCAACAGTAAAGATTGAATGAAAAGATTGAAAATTAAGATATTTTAAGTTTAGAAATCTAAAGCTCTGGTTTTGGTATGTTAAAATTTTGCTAAGAAATACACAGCACATTTCAAATATAAATTCAAATTAGTTTTGGGGTCAATTGTTAGTTTTTTTGGATGGGTGCTTCAGACTGTTGTTTTCTTGAAAGTTGTTATGGTGACTTTTCTGTAATATTTACATATTCTTTCTCTAGGACTGGATGTCTTTCTCTAGGACGATGGCCAAAACACAACTGTTGCTTGGCTTGTGAACTGAGATGTGTTCTCTGTCCTTTCCACACATGGATGTTATATGTGCTAGGAACCCAGTCATGAACCCAAATACTTTGTGTCTTTCCCATGGATCTCTACTACAATGTACTCTGATGTTAGTCGTTCACACAGAATATGAATTTAAGTCAATGTGTTAACTTTTCCAGGGATAGTCCCCATGTAATGATCGTCACAAATAGTGAAATAAAAATGTTGGTCATCATCCTTAAAAAAGTCTCAGTAAGTAGGTATTCTGTCGGAGATGAAGAGTCTTTCAATGCTATGCTATTGTTGGCTTAGAAAGAACCTTGGAAATCACCCAGTAGCCCATTCCAATTATTTAGGCTCACCTCATATCGAGGCCCTGCTTTATGTCAGGTAGCACACTGTTTCCCAAATCTGCTGTCTCATTTCATCCTTTTAGAACTCCGTGAAGTTAGGATGATTATCATTATTTCACAGATAAGGTAATTGAGACCTGGAGAATATTAATTTACGGGCTCAAGGTCATATAACCAGTATATGGCAGAGCTGGTGTTTAAAACTAGGTTTTCTGGTTCCTAAAGTAGAGGTCTGTCAGCTACATGACTAACGAGAAAGCATTTTAAAAAGAAACAGGAAATATGGGACTTAGCACTGACACTCATAGTGATGAAATTCTTGAGAGAAGGAGGGGAAAAAAGAAATCCTTCTATCATTAGCTTTTGCCATAGTAATGCTATAGCAGGCCCCCAAAACTCAGGAGATTAAAACAAACTTCAGGTATCTGTGGAGCATCTGGAAGTTAGCTGGTCTCAGCTGGGCTTAATTTCAAGCTTCAGTTTGGGTTCAGGTCTGTTTTATGTGTCTTTTATCATTCTTGGACGAGGGGGCCAGCCAGGGCATTCACTCGGCAGTGGCAGAAACTCAAAGGAATAAGGTCAAGCACGTAAGGACATTTCACATTGCTGTTTGCATCGCTTCTGATAATACTCTACTGAGCAATGTGAACTGCAAGGTCAAACCCGAGGTTAAGGTAGCTATTAGGGGAAGGATGCCTGTTCCAAGAAGTGTCATCCAGTCACTGCATCAGGCTCAAAGCCTAGGGTCTCATGGACCAAGTCAAGTCTGGATTTAGCTCCTCTTAATTCAAAGACCAAAGAACTAAAAAGGCATGAGGTATGTTTCCTCCACCCCAATGCACAATGGTGGGACAGACAGGACTGCTCTTCTTCGAAAAGGAAAGAATGGGCGGCACGTAGCTGCCACTGATCATAGCATGTCTGAAGGTCTACTGGGAAACTGCTGTCAAGTGCTCTTTCCCTAGAGATAAGAAATGTTTTCTGATCTTACTCCAGGGCTGCTCCCTGTGGGTCTGTGTCCATTGTTCTCCGTAACTCTTGACTCTACCTTCTGGATGGTCTTTCTTTTTCCAACATCCTCTCTGGCTGTTTCTGATGAAACCAATAAAGAATATACACTTCTCAAAGGCTGAGCAGTTTCCTCAGGCTGCTTCCTGTCTCTAGAAACTTGGGGCCCATAGAATGGCTTACAGCTTGAAAAATCTCAGTCCTTTTACATGCTAGAGTGTTTTTGACAATATAGGTCTCTCAAAAGCTGCCTGGGTTTTCTGTGTATTTGATTCTAGTCAACTCCATATGCCAAGAACACACAGAACACATGAATGATTATTTATAACACAGGCCTGACTGAATGTATAGACTCAGTTATGAGTACGTTAGCCTCATTAGACTCCTGTGGGACTTTCTCCAAGATTTTTCATTCATCTGAGATGATATACTAAGCACTATATTATTTCTTTTGTTGGTCAAACAGAGGTGTTACAGCTACCCCTCTGATTTGGTCTTTCTATTAGTGATTTATCTTTCTTTCAAAGATCTGATTTTTTTTTTTTTTACAATCTCTATCATACTGGCCACACCTTTGATTTAGTGAGATTCAGTTTTATTTCCAAAACTCAGATTTCTGAACTTTCTATATTCGTTTAAAATTTCACTTGGAAAAATAGCCAGTTCTTTTCTAAGTTCTTCCCTTTCTCATAGCTTACCAAAGGCAGCTAGTAGCAAAGCTCAGCTTTCCACATACTGCCGTAGATCTTCTCTCTCAAATCTATAAATTAATTAGGTACACCACCTACCTTCCACATTACTGCAGGCAACCTTTACCATTGTTCACCACCACATAACATGAGTTCTATTTTTCAGCCTCCATTACCAGGTTGGAGTAGTTTTGTTTTGTTCTGGTTTGTTTTTTCCATCTCAATCTAGCTGCCTATAGTACTTTTCAGATCAGCATTGCTGACTATAATAGTTTTCAGATCAGTCACTGTCTGGTTCCCAAACAACTGCCACATATTTTACATTTTTATTGGGGGAATAACCCATTTCCAGAACCTATTTCTATATTCATCATTTATCCACCATGATGTTTCATAACAAACAAAATTCAGTGGCTTTTGAAAAGAATCATATATTAATGTTCATGCATCTGCGGGTTGCCTGGGGGTTGACTGATCAAGGCTGGGCTCAACTGGGTTCAACTCCAAGCTGCAGGTTGGGTCCAGGTCTGTTCCATGTGTCTCCCATCCTCTTTAGCCCAGCAAATCATGTACTTCTTATGGTGATGGGGAAATTCCAAATGTACTTGTAATGGTATTGGTAGAAAGTCCTGGAAAACTTTCAGCCTCTACTTGAATCCTTTTTCTCAACATCACTTTAGCCAAAGTAAGTCAGATGTAAGACCCTATACTAGCTTCTTATTGCCGCCATAGCACAGTACCACGAACTAGTGGCTTAAAACACCACAATTTATTGTCTCACAGTTCTGTAGGTCAGAAGTCTGATGCAAGTCTCATATTTTAGGTTTTGTGAAATACATGGCTTCTGTCATAGCTATTTAACTCTGCCATTGTAACTCAAAAGCAGCCACAGGTAACATAAATAAATGGGTATGACTGTGTTACAATAAAACTTTATTTATAAAACAGGCAGCAGGCTGGATTTGCCCCACAGGCTATAGTTTGCCAACACCTGATAAAAACTGCCAGAGATTCCCCACCAGGATGCTTTCCCTGTAATAAGCTTTGCTGATAGATCACATCTTATAATGTCAAATGGGGTGCAAACATAACAAAACAAAAGAAACATTAGTTCCTTATCTCAGGAGCTGATTTCACACTGGACAGCTTTTTGTCTAAAGGCTTCCTTCAAATTGGCATGTTCTACCATTTAAGGTAATATTAACAAACTGAAATATTGCAGCTAATTATCTGTCTATAGGCCACATAGTGCAAATCGCACCAGGTATTTGTGGACAAATCACACAGTGATGGCCCAGGAGATTCTATAATGCCCAGGATATCTGTAATGCATCACACCCACCCTGGTGGCTGAGGCAGGGGCAGCCAAGATGGCTATATCACCTGTGACATGTGGTCGTTGCTTGCCTACTGAAGGATTGCCCGCACTCTCCAAGGATGTAGTAGAGGCATACTGCACCCAATGAGAAGCTTTCTCGCATCCCCTGGGAATGGGAAGGGCATCCTGATATCTCAAAACACTTGTGTTGTGGAGAAACACTTGTTAGAAACTAAGAATATCCCACAGTTCAGTTCAGATCAGCCTGATAAACACTGAGCATCTCCTGTGTGTCCAAACATGGGGCTACCAAGTAAAAATGGCCAACTGGCTGTGTGGCATGTGACTGTAAACAGCAGCCCATTGGGTCTTGTTACAGGTGCTCAGGACAGCTGAACAGGGCCTCGTTACATTTGTCTTTCTAATTGTTTGACTTTCTTGAGCATTGTTTATGGAATTTTAAGCATTTTCTTTATATCAGGTGATTAAAAGGTTGCTATTATTGAAGAAAACATAGAATTAAAAACAAAAGCAGTTAATAGCTTTTATCCATCATCAAGGAATTAACCAATTGGCAACAAGTGAGACAGCTCAATTTCTTTAGATATCTGAGGCCTGAAAAGCTTAATTGGGGAAGCATGTTAAAAGGGATGGAATGACATTCATTATGGATTAAGTTAGTACATTTCAGACCCATCACATGGCTTAATTTAACAAATTCCACATCTCACTGTTTGGCAGGAAATGGCATCTCATGAACATCATTACCAGCCCGTCAGTTAGTGGGAAATGCTGACTCCATCTGAAAACTGTTAATCTTGATAATGCTGCACTTTGCCTTGGCAAAATCCTCTGTATGCTTGGGAAGCTTAGGGCTCTACCGGCAGCCTCCCCAAGGCCCTCCCCTCCCACCATGCTGCTCAAAGCGCGTAGGGAAGGCGTGTCACGCACACTTCCCAGTCAAACCATCTGAAATGGAGCCAGGTTGGTCCACTGCTGGGAAAACTGGATGTATGCTACCATTCAACAGAAATCGTTGAATTATAACATATACATGTTTCTATGTCATATGATCAATTCTCCTCTGTTGGTATAGGGAAGGAACAATGAGAAATTTGGTGAAAAATGATACAAATCACTAAGTGACTTTTTATTAGTGACCATATATTGAACTTAGAATCTGCATGAATTAACTCATTTGCTCCTCAAAATAACTGTGCAAGGTTGATATTGCTTCTCTTAATTTGTTGGTGAGGAAACTGAGTCTCACCATATAAAGTTAAATCATTTGGCTGTGGGCATGCCTGATAGAGGTAGGATTTCAACCAAACCCATTTTGATTCCAGTCCTTCAGATTTATTTATACCTTCCATTCCACCATGTTACTTTTGGAGAAGAATTGGGGCTTTACTCACAATGCTTGAAGCAATCAGTCCCCCTTCAGGACTCCAACCAAATGGCATCACTTCCAACGTGCCTTGAGAATGTGTGGTGGAGACATCTCAAGTGACACTTTTCATTGAGAAGGGATGCTCTTTCTCCTCCTCCCCCCATGAGAAAATGTGTCTGAGGAATTCTTCTAGTTCTAAGTCTCATATGTGCCACAGATGGAAATAGAGGCAGGCTGCAGCTTCCCTTTCCCTATGAGCCTTGGGTCATAGGGCTTTCTGGCCTTGCCTGGGGCAGCCATCAAGCATGTATAAAGGTAAAATTACCCTGTGTTTCAGCCTCCTCTACTCTTCCTTAATTGCCTGTGCATTTGTCCAATAATATTATTTTATAAAAACAACCTTGAAACCTCAGTGGCTGCAACAACTAGCATTTGTTCCTCATCACTTATCTGCAGTCGTCTGGTGGGTCTGGCTCAACTAGGCTGGTCTCTGAGCTGCAGGCCCTGGTGTGGAGCAGGGAATTGAGGGGACTGTGCTGGGCTCGGCTCGCCGGAGGTAGGTTTCTGGCCTGCCTGATGTGCCTCTCGTTCTGCAGCCTGTAGGCTATTTCTGCTCATCAAGATGGACTAAGTGCAAAAGAGGCGAGAGAAAGGTGAGGCTCTTGAGGGTCAGAACAGACACACTGTCACTTTCACACACATGCTGTGGGCCCATTGGGCATCTTGGGCCAAACTTATCACTGACCTGAAAAGAAAATCATAGTTACATTGTCAGTGAGGAAGGGGAGAATGGAGATCTGCCGTAGAGAGATGGGAGTTTACTAGCAATCAACTCCTCCGATTGCATGTAAAGCTAACCCTTGTAGAGGCAGAGGCAAGCCCCCGACCCAGCCCCTCTGAACAGCCAGCATTATGTGCATGTTAAGTGCCTTGGCGAGCTTACTGAGCACATCAGCCCCCAATAGCCCACATGACAAAGTCACCCCTCTTGACCTCACGAGAAGCTTCAGAGTCTAGCATCACCATGAGTAAGGGTGGGAATTGAATGGGCCCAGAAGCCCAGCCCCTGGATGTGACTCCAGTCCCATTTCAGAGCTGTGGGCCTTTCCCCAGCAGACTGGCTTGGAGCAGGCCATTGCACCATGGCCATCACTGTGGTCACTTGGAAGTCAGCCCTTACACAGTTTCCAAGAGATCCAATGGATTCTCAGATGATGCCAACACCTCACTTTTACCACCATGTAAAATTAATGGCTATCTTTTATTCATTGATCTAGCATTTATAGTCCTTCAACTGTGTTCCAGATACTGCTCTAAGATTTGGAAGTAGAAAGATGCCAAATTCGTAGATCAGGCCCTGTAGAAGATAACCATCTAATTGCTGAGGCAAACAAGTAAAAGAACAATAATGCTTTTTTACAGAGCTAATAATTATCATCACTGATTACACAGTAGACATTATTCTAAGTAATTTATTTCAGATATTAAGTCATTGAATGCTAACCACTCTATGAGGTAAGTACTGCTATTATCCTTTCCTTTTTTAAAATCAGATGAGAAACTGAAGCAGTGAGAGATAAAGTAATTTGCCCCAGGTCACACAGTCAGGAAAGGGAAGAGCCAGGATTTGAACCTAGGAAGTCTGGATCAGAGCCTATTCATTATGATGAAGTTCCATCAAAATGCAGTAAGTGCTAAGAGACACTCAAACCGGGTGCCTTTGGGAGCAGAGAGATGGGAGAGCACCTACCTCTGTAGGCTCATAGTTCTCGTGAAGAGAACCACCCCTGCCCTGAGTCAGGAAGGGCTGGGCTTGCATATGCAGGTGGGCTGTATTTCAGTCAGTGTGGGGCAGGCAGGGAGGTGGGAGAGAGCAGCACGCAGAGTTCAGTGCAGAAGGAGCGGAGGATAACTGAGGCACTTTTCCTTGGCAAAATGAACGTCAGGTTGCATCTCCTTTCTTATCTCTTACAACCATTTATTAGAAACAAGGCTCAAATGCTGGAACTGAAGAGAGAAGAAAATCAAAGCACAGAGATCATGTCCAAGCAGAATAGTCCACCTATAAATGAATAATTGAATATATATGGGAAATACTTTTATTTCTGTGCAGACAGGTCCAAATTCAGCCTGTCTTGTTATGGTAGGTGGGGTAGCAGCCAAGGATGGGTCTTTGCTAACCATTTAGGTCCAGTTGAATGCAAATTTATCTGTGATTGAGCAAAACAGAATAAATAAAATAACCAAACCCATTAGAAGCTACTTTCAAGAGATTGAATCATTAAAGAACAGTGCTGAGTTGACTGAAAAGTAGAGAAAATCATCCAAGATTGGTTTCCACTTACAGACTGGCTAAATAATGCAGCTTGCTTTGAGGTGACATCATTCATTCATTTAACAGATACATAAAAAAATAAATATACCATGTGCTCCGTCTGATTCAGGCTCTATTCCAGCCTCTGAACACACAATGGCAAGCAAGGACTGAACAAGACCTGCCATCATGGAACATACCTGGCGGAGAGGACAGAATGGAATAAGGACTGTGCTTGGTCAGTCGCTCATTGAGGAGGGGACCAGATTCCTTCTACAGGTGTGTAACTCAGGGAGGCAAAGCTCTTAAACTGTTGAATCAGAGTATTTGTGTGAGAGCAGTGCAAGGTGTGTGAGGTGAGGCAGGAGCATTCTGCACCAAAAGTTTCACATTCACTCTCTCTCTCTCAGAGTCTGTCTGGGGTCTGGACTTCTGAGAAACAGGTTCACAAAACCACAGCCAATGTTGGCAGTCAGCAAAACGGTCCTGGAGTGAGGAGGCCAAATCACCTTTATTCGATCCTTTCCCGAATTCCCTACTGATTAAGAGGTGCTCACAGAAGTTAGGCAGATGGGAAAAGCATACCAGCTTCAGCTCTGGAAAGGCTGTTTCACAGCGCTGACATGGCTAGGACTGTGGAGAATAAGGCCATAGAGTCACCTGAGGAATTGGCACATTCAGTGAACGAGACTTGTTTGAAAAGCCTTTGTTATTTACTCAGAGCTGCATTGCAGGACGACAGGCGAACCAGGGCTGGGTGCTGGCTTGCAGGCACTCCACCCAGATTCCCTTGGATCGGCCCTCCGCACTCACACAGTCCACCTGCGGTTCTCCCCTGGGGGGCCGCCCTCAGGCTCCGGGAGCCTGCCCCACCCCTGTTGATGACATCCTCCCTGGGGCATCCCCTAACTGGAGACTAATGGGGGCATCAGGATGAGAGCCCTTAACTTCAAGCAGGACAATGAGGCATACGGCTCCCAAGAGCGTGGGGTGAAGCCCAGCCTCTGGGACTCAGCTGAGATCGCCCATTGCTCACCTCCTTCCCTTCTCCACCCTGACCTCTCATTTCTTTACCAGGTTCCCCCCACGAACTTCCTTAATACCTTCCTTTACCCAGACTTTCACCTCGGGGCCTGCTTCTGGGGAATGCAACCTAAGACCCTGGACGACTGTGACATGTTCTTTTACTACCACGTCCAGACTTCCTGTTATACATGAGCATCACTCAAGACTCCTTCCAAGAATTGCCTCTGGTCAGCAGAAATGGGGCATTTTCTGATTCTCAAGTGAGGGAAGGGGGCTTGTGACACACAGTCAGAGCAAGATAGGAGAGACCTAGTAGTCATAAGGTAGCTATCTCCCAAAGGTGTCTTCAAGGGGTGCTAGTAACAAACAGTCAGCAGATAACATAGTGTTTGTGCAATGAAATATTAAGTGTCTCTTATTTTGCGGCAATTTTAACTTTCTTTAGCTGGTAGTTGAAAGTGAAGCTTAACTCTCACAGAGGATGATCTACATCTGTCCTGGCCTAAAAAGAGGGATGGGGTGCAGTCCTAATAAACTTCATGAATTTGTACTTTTAGATAATGAGGCTTGAGAGTTCCTAGTTTATGATAAATTTGCATTTGACACTTACTCTGATTTTGTCACTGTTCTAGGTGCTGAACTCACAACGGAAAAAGGTTAGACCACAATCCTGCCCTCATGGACATCAGATTGGACCTAAATGGTTCTCTCTTGGAAGCCTCCTCTTTCCTTTTAGTAGAGTTTATAAAAAACAAAACACAAAAAACATAATGCTGTACAAAGCAGCAGGCAGCATGGGGGAAGCGCACATAAACGGTACCTTAGCCACAGGAGGAATGACAGAGGGACAAAAGAAGGGCCTAGCAGCTCAAGTCTCACACTGCTTCTCCACCAGATACACACCTTGAGCTCCCTGTGTTAACTACAAAGCCCTTTGGACATGAGCAACATGTGCACCAGGTCAGCCTGGAAGAGCCCCGTAAGTTACATGGTGACTCACTGGGCTCAAAGGCACAGCAATAAAGTAGGTCACATGCTGCACCTTGCTCTGGAGGCTGGCACTGTATTTCTTGGTTTTATGAGAAAACTCCCTGAGAGTCCAGGCTCCACAGTCTTTCCGTCCTATTCATTCCTATAAAGTGATTTCTTTCTTCCTCTGAAAGGTCCTGCACAGCTGTCTGGCACCACGCTCTCTGAACAAGAGCCACGTGTGACTGAAAGCAGACAGCTACCTGGTTTCCATCACCAGGGCTCGGCTCGGGATCGCACATCATCCCCAGCATTCTGGGTAATTTGTAAGGGATACACCACTTGACTTCCAGCCTGCTTGGGATGTGTTACAGGAAGGCTTCAACCTGCAGAAATAGAAGATGGTGAAAAGATCATCCTGAGGTTGAACAACTTTTGCAGAAATGCTGTTACTGGAGCAGAAAAAGAATAGAGTTGTAACACATCCCTTAAGAATCTGATTGTTTTCTCAGGACTCAGGGGCAAGGCCAGAGCAAGGTACCCTGACAGCCAGCTGCCATCCCTGAACGAGTAGATCTGGGCTGGCCCTGGATGCAGCAGGTGAAGACTGACTAAGGACACCCAGGCTCCCACCAGTCTTTCTGGCATCCAAACAGGGATGACAGCACTGAACTACCGGGTGGGAGCAGAGGGGGCTGAGTTTCCAGTGGGAATAAGAGGCAAAGGCATCATACTCTCCGTTAAGAAGCTTTGTGAAAGTGAGGCACGCAGAGTCTCAGCTGCTTCTGGAGGTGCCTCTGAAACCCCCTGGCCTGCAGAACCCATCGCCTCCTGGAATCCACAGCCCATCCTTCTCCTCCATCCCTCCTTCCCTGTGGTCTCCTTTCGTGAGACATTTATCAGTGGGGAGGCATTTTGGAAAAGGGAAATCTCGTCCAGCTCCTGGAAATTACAAGAATAAATAATGGCACCTCTGCCATCACTGAACTTACTCTGAAATCAAATCCCCACCAGGGCACACACTCCATCCCACAGTAGGCTGGTTGGTGGACACTGAGAGGTGGGCATGGGTATTTTCCCATGACTGGCCCAAGGTTTCTGGTTATGGGGTGGATCAAGGGACACACTCTCAGAGTGAAGCCACTGCCACACTAAGGGCCTTATTTTGGGAGTACAGATTGGAGGGCAGGTGGAATTCAGGGCCTCCAAATTTTGAGTGGGCCAAAGTAGATATTGACTATTGATGTAAGACAGCTCTTTAAAATGTCCTAAGTCATTCTAAGACTATGGGAACATTCCATGTTCCCAAATAATAGCCCCACCCAAAAACTATGATCTCTCACAGCAGCAGTAAGGTAGAGTGGTTAAAAGAACACCCCTTTGGTGTTAGACCTAAATTGGGATCCCAGCTTTGCACAGGAGCTGTGTAGCCTTAAGCGTGTCACCTCTCTCTCTGAGACTCAATTTCCTATACCAGTGGGAAGACTAAATGAGATAAATACAAGTAAAACTGGGCAGATTTTAAGTGCCCAGTGAGTGTTAGCTATTATTATTTATATGATCGTTGTTAGGTAAAACACATATTACAGTGGATACAATAAGTGCTCAAAAATATAGCTCAATTAGATCATAATTATTTTAGTTCTCAGCAAGTATTAAACTCATTTTAAGCTCTTCAAAGTAGCAGGGTATTATTATTAATTATTACTATTATTATTATTATTGTCATGAACATTATTACCTTAGGGAGCTGAGAAACTTCCAAAATCATGGATGATGATGTGTTTGGTAGCGTTACCACACTTAGCTGACAGCCTAGGGACTCACAGACTTCAGTCCACAGACTTCTTAACAGATATTTTAGAACATGACTAGGGACCAAGGTGATGATGTGGGCTGGGTGACTTCTCGCAGATCATTTCCATGACCAGTTACTGTGGGGCATGGGGAGAAATAGGGAATAAAGAGGCCAGGTCTGGGAGGTCCAGCAGAGCGAATAGTACTGTCCAGAACATGATCATGAACATGAAGGAAACTCAGATTTATTCAGATTTTACCATGTGCTGCCACGTAGGCTCACTCATCCCATCCTCCCAGTGACCCTTGAGAGAAGTAACACAATCTCCAAAGATTGAGCTAGTCTTGGAGAAGGTGACTAACTTATCCATGGAGCAGGTTAACCGCAAAGTCAGAATGAGATCCTGGGACCATGTGGACTCTTTTCCATGTCCTGTAATGCAGGGGGTATGGTCATAAAGCAAACTACAGTGAAGGACATGTTCACAGAACAAGAAAATTCACTGTTGAAAACCTTCTCATGCCCTTGTGACATTCTCTGAAGATGATTTCAGTGCAGGCGGCTTCTGGTTCTCACTTTCAGGGCCGTGTCCCAAGAGTGATAACGAGACACTTTAGGAGACCTTCGTCTCTCCTTCCCCCTCGACATTCCTGCCCACTCTCAAGATAAGTCACCAGCCCTTGACCTGTAACAGGAAGGCTTGTGATCCTTGGCTGCTAAAGGCCAAGGCCGTGAGACAGACGATGACTCTCTGTTTCTTGATTTCCCTTCCTGCGGAGAAGGCCTCTGCGCACATGGCTTCCTGGAACTGGAGGAGAGTAGCCGAGAATAAGAAGCGGAAAGGAGCCCGAATGTGAGTAGTTTATCTGATGATGCAGACTTGCTTAGTATCTGTGTCCTTCTCCATTAAAAAATCAAAAGGAACAGGTAATGAGGGTAGACATTTTTAAGTAGGCTTTGAAGAATAGGATTCTGGACTTGCTCTTCCTCTCCTTCAAAACTATATTGAAAGCCAGCCAAAAATTAGCTTCTTTCATTTTTTTTTTCCTGTGCTGTTTACTCTGTTTTGGGTTCAGGTGTCTTCTCTCTTGCCTTTTTTGTTATAATCATTTATTTGTTAGGGACCAGTTCTATGGCAGACTCAACTTCTCCTGGAATTCCCTGACTCTTGGCTTCACAGAAAACCTACTCATACTTCTCAAGGCCAGAAGATTTTCATGTCCCTTTGAAAGAGAAAGAGAGAGAAAGAGTTATTTCTCCATGTTTTCAAGGGTTCAGGCTGTCTCGGGTGGTGGGGAGGGGATTCTCCTAGGGTAATTTGCAGTCACTAGTGTTGGAGAATCAGCATATGCCTTTCTTCATTCCAGAGTTCATCCATCAGTTTCCAAAAAGGAAGATGGTGTTTACTACTGAAGTTTGGCTTTCCTGGCGCCAAAAGCCCAACAAAGCAATTGTCGGGAATTAGGAAGGTAAGGACCAGCTCCTCCCAGCTGAAATCTGAGGCATAAGGCAAGTCTTATTTCCATTGCTTACCCTCTGTTAAACATCATCTCTCCTTTCCCAGGCCTACTGTGGGCCCCCCTGGTGCTCTCATTCCCTGTACATATCACTCCCACAAGGCATTGCTCCTACCGAACTGTTAGAGGCACATTCTTTCATATGTATATAATATGCTATGTGCCAGCCTGTGATAGAAGCTGAGGATCTAAAGAGGAGTAAGAGACAACATTCATATGGAGACAGACACTCCCAGACTAGTAGAAGAGAAAGACACACACACAGAGTAATTATAAATGCTATAATAAAGTAATACAAAAGGTTCAGCAGTTTTGGGTTTTGTTTGGGCTGAATTAAGATAAAAAGACCCAATGAACAAATTACCCCTAAGGTGTTAATTGATGGTTACTTAAGAATTATGCTTTCAAGAGTTAGGGGCATTATCCATGCTTGTTATCTTGAATTCACCACGATGTTTGATTTCATGGTTATCCAGCATTTCTGGGAATAATTACAATATAGAAATGTTCTTGTCAGAAACTCAATATCAAGACTATTAATTAATAAAAACACTGCTGCTGAGAAACCAAGAAACTTGTAAGTAGACTGTGTGTCTGCTGAGAATTTCTGTGCGACTCCAGTTTGCCGAACCCTCATTACCTCGCGAACACTGACTGCTGACTCCTTTTCCCGAGTGCAGATTGAGTGCCTTCGTGTCCAGTTTCCATGTTCGATCCTTGAACCTGTTTCCGGGACTCTTCAAAATTGTTTTCTCTCCTCCATAGCCACATGAGTCTTCTTTCAGAAAAAGGCAACATTATCTTGTGGTTCAGGGAGTTTATTTCATAGATGCTATTTAGATCAGATTGCATTTCTCTAATATGAAAATTAATACCAGATTCTTAGCAAAGATGATGTTTCTCTTCTGTTTTTTTTCTATTTAACTAACATATTGTAGCCAGACTATACGCCAACCCTTATACCAAGTGCCTTTCCATAGAATATTTCATGTACTTTTCCCCTTCATTCTGTGAAGTAAATTTTAGTATCCTCATTTTTTCATCTTGGAAAAGAGACTTACAAGGATGAAGGCTCTTGCCTGAAGTTCACAGATCAAAAGTGAGAGAGGTGGAACAGGAACCCTGGTTGGTAGATTCCTGGTCCAGGGTACTCTCAGCTATGCCATGGCATTCCCTACACTTTGTGCTAATATTTGAGTTTCCCTGGAAACATTATGGGCAGACCTACAGCTTAATTTCCTGTGTGATGGCCTATTTCCAGCACTGGGTGACAGCACTGCCACCTCCTGTTAAGTCATCAGTTAGGACTGTGCATGGGGAAGAGGTTTGTTGAAAGAATTCAAGGCTTGCTCGCTCTGTCTTGCTTTATTTGAAAATGACTTCTCTCTCGTAGTTGGCTTTCAAGTAGCACATTGGACTTATAACTTCTTGAGCACAGAGATGCTCTCCTGAGGACATGTTCTTTATTTTAATTGAAGTCTTCATCATTGGCTGACTTCCAAGTGGTCTACCAGATGTCTTTTTTTTTGCTATAGCTGAAGTAGATTATGATGTTCCAGGTCATTTTTCCAATTTGCTGTACTTTGCTGGCAGTCAGATTTCCTTAGCAAACCACACTTGAGAGGCCAAAATCATGGAACAGGCAGCAATAAGCAAGTCTTCACAATATGTTTCCTTAGATACTCACAGAAAAATCACACACACACACACACACACACACACACACACATACACACACAAACTCCTCCATCTTCTATTTCAGTGGTTAGGTCTGAATTTTCCAAATTTTCACTTCTATGTGACTTTCTCAGGATGTGCAGCCCCCAAAATGAATCCTCAGGGGACTAACTAATTGTCAGACTGGGACCTTACGAAATTTCCTTTCTTAGAAATTTTTCATTTTCTTCTCTGAAGGTTGAAGAACAATACCCACCACTTTTCTCTATGCTTTTCTTCAGTCCTATCCTTTATGTCCTGAGATGGTTTGTTGAAATGAATATCCGTGGGTGCATAGGAACAGGACAGTGCCTTAAATTTCATTCTATTTTTGGAAGCACACATACAGTTAATTCTTACTCATGACTGTATCTATAACATCTAAAACAGTGTCTGCTCCTTAGTAGTAGGTAAACAAATATTTATTGAACCAACTAACTCATAGCCCAACATCAACTGGTTGGCTAAGGCAATTTGGGGAATTTAGTCATTTCTTATTTTTACACTGACTTTCAGAGTCAATGTGACCTTTACCCCTAACTTAAGTGGCACATGATGAGAGGTTTCATTTTACTTTCTGGTTCCATAGAGGAGCAAACTAATTAAACATATAATAAAACAGATGGCCATTTGGGCTTTATCAGAACCTAGGAGGGTCCCGGTGCCTCCTGGGACTTGTCCTTTGAATGAGGACTGGAAATCTCCATCTCTTAGCCAAGTTTTGTTAGCCTTAGGTGACAGTGTTAACACAGTGTTAGGATGCCTTTTCAAAAAAATGCAAACAAAACCAAAAAGAAGAAAAACAATCAAATTAAACCCCCACGGCCCACTGGCTGACAAGCAGCAGATTGTTGTGTTGAGGAAGGGGCTAGAACAGGGGGTGGTGGCAGTTTCCGAACAAACTGTATTGTGTGAACAATTTTATTTAGTGTGAAAAAAAAAAAGAAAGTCCCTCATATGGATGATTTATTTGGAAGTTCTGAGCAGATTAACTTTTGATAAGAGTCAGAACTAAAAACTTTATTGGGTATGCTACGTACACTCCAAAGACCAACAAGAGAATTTAAGTTAGATGTGATTAGTATGAAGAAAGTTACATTTATTGTACTCTTATGTATAATTGATCACATGAAAGGCCTTTTGTAACTATAAAAGAGACAGCCCATTAAATTGTTTTACCCTGAGGATTATACAAATTTGCGGATATCGGATTGGATCACCAGCCTATTGGTTTCATAGTAATGTAAATCATTAAGGTGCTTATTTCTATTCATATATCTGTCTTGCTATTTATTATTAGCCAAATAGCTCCTCCCAGTTTTAGCTTTATTTTCAAACAACTGAACCAATCATTCTGCCTCTCTACCACCAGCAAATGATCAAACTAGTTGCTAGTAGCCCCACAGGTCACCTTTGAGGGATCTCGGAAGAAAATTTTTGGCAAGAACATAATTATGTTATTTAGTCATGGACAGAGAGTACATAGAGAAAGTCAGAGGCCATCTTATCTCTTGGTTTGAGTAGAGAGACCGCAACGTCTGGCATTGCTTCATGCAAATTACTTGAGCTCATTTCCAGACCTTCCACTATTCAGATAAGAATGCACTCGGAGAATTAAACGTTAAGTTATGAATATTACCTGGCACATATGGGACGAGCAAATTGGCTCCTATGCTCATGCTAGAGAAGGTTATTGAGGTTGATTGTCATTCCTTATTTATTTCAGATGGCTCACAGAAAAACATGACCTCAAACTCCTCCTATAGCTGATTCAGGAGCATCCAGTTGACATTACAGCCTATATGAAGGAATGAGGCTGATCCAATTTATCATTGTCTGTTCCCTTGATTAACAGTTTTCATTTGGAGAAATATACCTGCCAGATCTCAGTCATTAGAAATGGAAGTAGTAGAAATCAGATGTTTGTGCTGACATGTAGAACTTCTCCAGCATCCCATATACATTTTCTAAGGCTAGCTAATGACTACCCAGCCTAGTGTTTTCCAGGCACTACAGAAACTTTTGAGATTAAGGATACCTCCAGAATCTACTGTACCCTTTGTCCCCAAAGCCATCCATGCCCTATGCTCATTTTTTTACTTTGTATCAGATCAATTTCACTTGAATTTTAACTGGAGAGGTCAAAAGGTGTGTGTGTATCTATAAATCTAGGGTTCTGTCAGCCAAATGCAATTTGGTTGAGAGAGAGAGGAATGGAGGGAGGGAGGGAGAGAGGTGGTGCTAAATAAATGGTATTCAGTTTAAAATGAAGTCTCTCAATTAGTATTTAACATTTTTTAAAATAATCAAAATAGTAAAGCTAGAAAAAAGTTAATGAGTCTATGGAGAAAGTGACTTCTAAAGATCATTTTGTGCTTGGGATGGTAATTGCTTTATGATATTTTTATGTCATTACAACATGAAATTAGGAGGGCAAAATGTTTCCAGAGTGTTTCTTTGGATACCCTGTTAGGAAGCTATTAAAAGGCAAGATTATGCTGGCAAAACGATTGCAGTGTGTGCCTTTGGGTACCTGCTTAGCAAAATGTCATGAATTGAGGCAACAATGCAAAATGATTCCAGTGTGTGTCTCTGAGTAGGCACCTGTTCCAGCGCTGGTATGCTCCGATTGCAGTGGGAGATAAAACTTGAAAGCAAAAAAGTAGTGGGGTGGAGAAGAAATAGGTGGAGATTTGTCTCAATTACAATGTCAAAATGAAATGTGACAATCATAGGCATTAATGCTAAACTTCAAAACCCCTGAATCCAACACTGTTGAGCAATGATGTGCACGAGGTGCTGAGACTATCTACTTCTTCTCAGTATGACAGCAATGAAGTCCTTTATTGAAGGACCAAAACAGTTTTATGTAAGAAGTTGCAGAACAATATGATTTACGGTAAGGAGGAAGTTCAATTTACAGCTGGAATTCTAAAACTGCATGAAAACAAGAAAGAACTCTTTTCTTCAGAAAATTGAAAAGGTAATATTCAAGAACAAATATTGAAATACTCTTCTGCTATTGCACCCAGAAATTAGAAGTGATAATCTATAAAAGGCTCTGCCTTTAAAAAAAATCTCTGAAACATATTTAAGAAGCACACCCAGGCACACACCAATATTCCAAGTCGCTCTTGCAATCTCTCTCCTTCTTTTCCCCAGATGTTGTCTCCTGCTGTGTGATCTTCACATCCAAAGAGGCACTAAGACATAGAACAACATCTGGGATGCTCCATTAGAGGAGTTAGTGCTCAGAGAAAAAGAAGGTTAAAATAACTTATGTTTCTCTCTGTCAGTCCATAAAAGCGTGCTTACTTTTCAGATGTTTGCCAGTAGGTCAGTGTTTTGGAAAATTTAACATATTTAAAAGTCTCCTGGTGCTTATCTTTCATGCTCCTTCAGTGGGTTCATTTGAACTCCAGGTTATGTTTTATTTTGTATGTGTTGTTTGTGTATTTTTATGTGCAGCTATGTATGTGAGTGCTTCTGTGTACATGTGCTACACTGGCTTCAAAACTATGGCAGCTAAGAATTTCTGGGTGCAATAGCAGAAGAGTATGTCAATAGTATAGTCAGGATAGCTGTTGTGGTAAGAAAATGTGTAACCCAATTAGCCTGTACTCAGAAATAAAGAACTAAGAAATTGGTTGAGATTAATATCTCCCATCACAAACACAGTGGGAAAGTTGGTTCGCATAGGCCCCTGACAGCAGAGTGCCAATGGAACCATTAGGCACCATGCCCACCCTCTCTTCTCATGATACAACACACATTTTCCCTAAACCCTCTCTTCTGTCACAGTTATGTGAAGAAGTATAGAATCTGCATCATGAAACAATGGAGAGACGACCTGGGGGCACATTTCCTTGACAGGGGGCTCATGGACTTTTTATATCAAAGACCTTGGGGACAAGGAGACCCACATATATTTTCTTACTCTCCAGTGTCCCTGTTTTTACCCACTTCTGTTCTGTAAAACCAAATATTAGCTGAACATTAACCAGAACAAAGAAAGAGAAGGAGCCCTATTCAATTTTGATTCAATTACATAATTTAGTGTATCTCTTAATTTTATACCTCTTGGTAGCTGCTTGGAGATTCACTTCTATTTAGAGAAAAAGGCTCTTGTCAGAATACATTTATGGGATTTCTTCTGACTGCATAAACCCCTTTAACTTTGCTCAATGACACTATAGAAACTCTCAGTCAAGTTGGAATTTCAGTTATTTGCTATTTATATACTTTATAAGCTCCTCAGAGAAAGTGGTGCTGAAAGTGCTCAGTATTATTATTAAGGTTATTATATGCATATGCACTGACAGTTTTGAAGAGTAAATATTTGTGCTAATCATATCAGTGTCATCCACTGTGCTAATTATATCAATATCAACATGTTGATATTGATATAATTAATTAGCACAAAGCTTTATGCTTCAAAAATACATGGCAGTGCCTCTGGTTCATTTGCCTAGAGGGGAGCGTGTGTAAGTACAGCTCTACAATGTGATACTTAGGCTGTTCTATGCAACCAGCTTTCATAGCTGCCGCCTACTATAGGAGGCCTTAGACAAGTCAATTGTTTCTTCCAGGGTTTCCTGGGGATTGGATGCTAAGATGAAAGCATCGGAGTAGCTTTCTCCCAGCATTCTACTTGGTGATCAACCGCGTATTCAAGCACAAAGCTGCTTCTGATTAACCCTGAAGACCCCAGTGGAAAGGCAGGTAGGATAAATTCAAGTATTAAGACTGAGAGAGAAAGTAATTATCTGGAATTAACTGTTGCTATTAAACAACATTCAGTGTGGCACATTTTAAACAAAAAAACTACTCAGCAATAAAAATCAGAGAGGGCAGGGTAAAAAAAGGAGTATGAGTCATAAACCACCAGAGCAGGCTGTTAACTTGAGACCACTCATTATTAATTTGAGACTATTGGTAATTGTATTACTGATAGTGACCTTACAACAACAGTTTACATGTATTGTTTTTACTCTGTATCATTTCGTTTCATGTACACAACTCTAGGAGGCACAATTATTATCCTTGTTTCATGGATGAGGAAACTAAGAAAGTGCATAGTCTGGCCCAGTCACACCACTGGAGAGTGGCAGAGCCTAGACTGGCACCAGCTCTTTGCCCACCAATCTCTGCAGTCTTCCCAATGGATGTGCAACAAGTCACCCAGGAAAAGGTGGTCCAGGAGCACTTGAGAAGTGGCTCCTTGCCCTTTTTTATGAGGACAGGAAAGAGAGAGTGCTTTGAAGCATACTTCTCTCCAAGACTACTTTGGGGCTGTCTAGAAAGAAGCATAAATCTCAACCACTTCTTGCCCAGAAAGTTAGCAAAAGTAAGGCTTAAGTACAACCTAGTCTATTTTTTTCTGGATTCATAAGCCAATAAAAGGAAAGCAGTTTTTCAAAACAGATGTCAGGAGATAATGAAAATACCAAACCTCCATATTTTTATTAGCCAGGTCCTGATGATAGACCAATTTAGGACAATACATTTTTAGAATCAGATCTTTGGGTTACACTAGTCCTGATACAAACGGGAAAAAAGTGAAACCTCTAATTTGGTGGCAGGCCAAGGCTGGCTCTTCCAGAAAGAGCAGAGAAAAAAGTCCAGTGCCTCAGACCCCCCTTTCATGTTCTTTCCACCGCGCCACATGCCCCCCGCCTGCCCTGCTCTGCAGGGCGGGCCCCGTGGATTTCAGTCTCCCCCAGAGAGATGAGTAAACCTCAGGAATGCCTTATGTTCTTAAATCCAATCATGAAAAGAAATTCAGAATTGTATTTAAAAGTAGAATCACGACTTCTGCCATCTATTCATCTATTTGGCCATCATTTTCTCAGTCTTTGAAGGGTCTAGTCATTATCTTAGAAACCTCCTTAAGCAAAAAAAAGAAATAATTATGATTCCATGTAAACAAGTCTCCACTTTTGCTCGTGATTTACTTTTTGCTTTGAAATTTTTTGCATATTGCCAATGCTCATTCCAGCTGACTTTGGTAAGAGTCCGAGAGAGGACCCCAGAGACAGCGGAAACACAGAGACAGCCCCCAAGGAGGAGCAGTCCACGCCAGTACTGCTCATTCACACCCTCTTTCATTGTTTCCCCAGGCCAATAGTAAAGACCTGGGCTTGATGCCTTTCCTTGTAGGTGACGTCCTCTCCCTAGAAATTTAATGACTCCTGCCTCAGGGTGACACGATTCCTTTCTTCTCACGTGGCCAGTCTCAGAGTGGCTTCAGTTTCTCCACTCGGAGCTTCACACTTGACATCTCACGTCTGGCATGTCCTCCTTCCCACCCTGGCCACCTGTTCCTGCCTGGCCTTCCTTCCCCTCCCTGTCCAGGACTGACAGTAATGGACAATTCTGTTGGTCCTGCCTGTACCAGTCCACCTCCTTCCATCCCCTGCTTGCTTTTCTTCATTTCACCACAGGTGTCTCTGTATTCAGAGGACACCACCTTCCACAAGGCGCTCGTAAGTATCAGAACACATCGAATAGGTGGTTTTGCTTTTTTCCCCACCGAGTGAACGGAGCTCGTGGCCACCATCAGAGCCAGCACTTCAAAGAGCTTTTCATCTTCCAAGAACTCCTGAAGCAGATGAGGCCCCAAAGGTGGGCTTGGATAAGAGGCTCTTCTGGTCGGGTGGCTTAATGCACTGATTAAGCTCCATGTACTTTGTTTCAGGAGACGGGCACAGAGAGCTTTATCACTTCCTTTGATTCACTTCGACCCATTTCTTCCCTTCTCTTTTCTTCAAAAGCTCTAGTCCACGACATACTTTTGTAGGGGGGATGCTTCAAAGAAGGATATTCTTCTGGTGGAAATGATCCGTTTCATGCCTTTGACTCCTGCCAGGTCTTAAGTGAGCCCCACAGAGAAGCCCCTCAGAGCCTTCAGTGACCCAACATTTGCCTTTTCTTTCCATGTGTTTCTTGTCACAGAAATTCTCCAGAATAAATCCAGTCCCTCCTCTACCCTGTTTCTGTGGAAACCCTCACTGATACCCTCCCTCCATCCAGTCATCCTTATTCCAGGCCTCCTTCTCCTTCCTGCAGCTGGTCCTGGTCTTCTGCTTGGGATCTTGGATTAGAAAATAATGCCCTTTAGAAAGCGAATCCCAAATATCCTACGACCTTCGGTGACGGCACAGCCAGGCCGCCTCTCCAGCATCTCTCGCCGTTGGGCTCTAAACATCCTGCTCCCTTCCTCACGACCTCCCTCCCTTTCTTTCCTCTTTCTCTTTCTTTTCCGTCTTCCTTGCATTCCTTCCTCTCTGTTTCCCTGCCCCCCTCTATTTCTTCCTTCCTCCTTCCCTTCAGAAAGTGGGGCTCCCAAAGGTTAGTAACCTTTCTACAGTCAGAAAATGGTCAGACCAGGATTTAAATGCAGAACCGAGAGACTCAAAGGCCTTTCTTTTTCCAGTTTTGAAAGACACTAACTCACTGACTTTGATAAGGCTTGAATCTTTGATATACACTTGAATATTTTATATATTCCTGGAACAAAATCACACCACCTGCCTAGGTTCCATTTCCTGCCATGTAAAGACGGGGTTAGTCTTGAGCTCAGGGGGTCTTCCAGTTTAAATGGAACCTGTAGGCCTCAGAATTAGAATGTGAGCCTCAGACTGGATGTTCTTAGTACAAGGATAATAATTACCTCTTACTTCAGGGATGATAAATTAAAGAATGCACGTAAGGCCCAGAATGGTTTTCTTACACATAATAAGAACGTAGTAAAAGGTGGTTACCATACATATATTCTGAAACTATTCAGGCTAAGCCCTGTGCTAGGTCCTCAAACCTCCAGTTCTGCATTTAGACCAGCAGGCTGAGAAAAGGTTGTACATAGCTTCATTTATATTCTAATAAGTAATACATCTCAACCCCTGTAAATATTCCTAAGAGATGCCTTTCAGCATAAGTAACTGAAGGCACAGGGGATATTTTGGGGCTAGAATCTTCCCATGCCTTACAAATAATGCTTATAGGCAGTTACCAAAGGGACCCTGCTCATAATATCCTTTCCTGGAAAAACATCCAAGGTTGGACTATTTCCACAAATAGGACCAGGAAAATTCCCATGGTACTGAAGCACTTGTTTCCAGGGGGTTAGTGGGTCAACTACTGCTCCCTTTTCCCAGTGGAAAAGTGCAAGTTATCCCACAGGCCACAGGGCTAAAGAGAACCGATGTGGTGTGTGGGAAAGAGCACAGGACCGGGTGGGGAGGCTGGGTGCTCCTCCCAGCTCTGCCCCCGGCTCTGTGAGATCCTGGGAAAACCACTTCACCTGCCGGGTTAGATGAGCCATTCGCAGTCTCATGCCCTAGAAGCACCTGGAGAATTTTAAAAAAGGAATAACAATTTCCAGGCCTGCCTCAGAGTTTCTAACTCAGTTGCACTAGAGTAGGGCCCAGGCATCAGTGTTTTTAGAATGCTTGCCAGGTGATTCAAATATGCACCAGAGCTGAAACCGATTAGTAAGACTATGATTCCGTAACCTAGATCAATCTAAATCTGTTATTCTGTAACTATCCACGGATTTGAAAACTAAATTGGAGCCAAGATATTGGGTTGTAATTAAATGTTCTTTTGTATAATCCACTGGCCCACTTTTTTCTTTGGTGGAGAATTAGCACTGATTCGTCCATGTGATAAATCATTCTTGTGAGCCTACTATGTACAAGGTGCTTGGAGATGTCACCAAACAGCATGATTCATGCAGGCTCAGTTGCTTAGAAGAACTAAAGTTCCCCATTACCCAATTCACTTTATCCTCTGGGAAATGGTCAGAAGCTCAGAGTACTTTTCCATCTGGAAAAACCACTGGGGAGAAGGCTTTTGCTGCTATAGCAGACAAAGGCATTTGGCAGACCTCCCTCTCTTTGCTGATAACTGCCCAGGGAGTGGGTGAGAATCATCTCCCTTTGCACCCCTAGATTTATCCTTTATGCTCCAGGTCCCCCTCACAGATCCAGAAGGTAATGGGAGCCATAATCAGAGAGCTGGGCAAAGTAAAGCAAAGCTAGAAATTGGCCCTCATCTTCGGTGTTGACTTAGAAAGACGGCAAAACACTCTGAGGTACTCAGAAGATTTGTATCTGAATCAGATGTAAATTTTCCATTTTTCAAAAATGTTTAATCTAGTTCCTCATAAACCCAAATACCCATTCATAGTCCACTTCTTTCCAGAAGAGAATTGAGGTAAAGGATCACACTTTGACTAGACACCAAAGCAGATCTCCTTGGGGGTAGAGGCCAGGTTGATGAGCCAGTCTTTGTAACATTTCTAGATCACCCACTTGTTTCCATCTGTCAAATGTCCATGTCCTTTTCTAGTCTCTGTGTATGTTGCTAGTTTTCCCTTCAGGAGCTCTCTCAAACAACCGGCTCCCCTGAGAATCTTTGAATATGGTGGTGAGAAAGCTATTGTATTATTGGAACCAGTCACAGAACATAGGCTCAATGAGGGGAGAGATGTCCTCAGAAAACCCCCTAGTCCTTGTTCCCCAGGATAAGCAGGCCCTCCTTGCAAGTCAACTTTCAATGATAGTAAGAAGTTTCAAACATTCTCACAGTAAAACAAACACAGATATACTATTAAGATGCAGAAATCACATAAGTTATTGAGACAGACAAATTCCGATACTTGAAGCTCACGTCTTGTTTATTACTGCCATACCTCCAAACCCCTACTCAAGTGCCCATCCGCTCTGCTGTGCCATGAGGGGTCCTCTGGTGGAGAAGTGTGGAGAGCACTGGGAAAGCCTAATGGGCTCTCCTTGCAGTTGGGGAATCTGAAATCTAGAGAAACTTTGTGTCTTGCCTAAACACGCATGGCAAAGCTGAGATCAGAATGTGCCTTCTGTTGCATATCCCAGAGCTCTTCCAGCCTATAAAGGAATGTCACAAAGGAAAGCCGAAGGGAAAAAGTACTTTTAATTGTGAACGTGAATAAGAGCTCTGGAATTCTGTCAAGAACTGTAAATTTGCACTCAGCTCTGTGGCCTTGAGAATGTCACTGGCCCTCAAAGCCTCAGTTCTGGGGTCCAGGGAGGATGGGGATGGCCTCAAAGGTCCCTTCCGGATCATCACTCCTGCATCACGCTTTTCTATGTTTGATGGCCCTCCGTGATATTAAACTCCTCAAAGTGATCAGTCCTCTCCTGATTTGCACAGTGAGGTCAGTACTGCCTTCATCTGCCCATTGCTGGCAGTTTGTGGGACCAACTTTTGGGCTTGCATGGGTCTTACTTCACTAACTGGATTCCTCTCTGCCTGAGGGCAAGACCCATGGCTTTTACTCTTTTAAAATAATAGTAATGAATACTGGTTTCATGAATAACTTCTTGACTTTGCTGACCTTCCAGGGGGAAAACAAAGAGGACCCCACAGGAGTACCACTTTATCAGTTCAATCAGTAACAGAATTATTTCAATTCTGGCATACCTAAACCACTTCTGCTTCTGAATGATGGCTGAAAGTTATTTGGGGACATTTTTCTGGATAATGGATGAAATAGTGAAAACTTGACGCATTTTAGATAAAGCCTACTTTCTAAAAGACAAGCTAATTTTAGGAAAACATTTCCCCAACTATATTCCATGTATTGTCAAATTCCCAAGTAATGTCTAATCTTATTATACTTCTTTTTAGCCTAGGAAAAGAAAGGGCCATCCTTACCCATAAGTAAATAAACGATGCATTTTCATTGAGTTTTTCTAAAGTCCCAGGAAAATTCTTTTGAAAAAGACTCATAACAATCAATAAAGACAAAGCACTTCTTCAGTTGAAAATCTGATCCAAATCTTGTTACTGTATTTTCCCACTGCCGTCGTTCTGTCCTAGGGAAATACTTCCCGTGGCACTCGGTTGCTTTTTGTTCCCATCCCTCTTAGTGGATCAGGAATAAAATTATTCATCTATTTGGCACGTTCTTTGTACAAAAGTTTGAAGGGAGTGGGGACTCGCTGAGTACAGAAATGTTTCACTTTGCATTTCTGCTCTTTTACCTTAAGGACAAGGATGTGGAGGGCTGGATAGGAAGCAACAACTTTAAGGGAGGGGAGAAGTCATCTCATGTGCTTTGGGACCCTCCTCTCTCAACCCTAGATCTTGAGCCCATTGTATTCAGTGATGTGTGTGATGTGCCCAAACCTCTACTCTTGGCCCAGTCGGTCCTGAGCTGGTCTCACCTTCATCTGAATCTAAGAAAGACTCTCATGGTTTCCTGATACTCTGTCCTCTGGGACCCTCAAGCTCCCGTGTCCTGACACCCTGTCCTCCAACTGTGGGAGCTCCCCACCCAGCCCCTCCGCTCTGCAGGTGTGCAGAGATCTTCCTCATTCCTTACCTGCTGGGAACAAGCTTGGCATTCAGGAAAGAAATTACCCCCGTCCTGTGAGGACAGGTTTTGGAAGATAAGGCTGAGCACGTCGGCTCACTGCATGAATCATGTTTGGTGACATCTCCAAGCACCTTGCACATAGTAGGCTCACAAGAATGATTCATCACATGCACGAATCAGTGCTAATTCTCCACCAAAGAAAAAAGCAGGCCAGTGGATCATACAAAAGAACATTCCATTACAACCCAATGTCTTGGCTCCAGTTTAGTTTTCAATGTGATGGAAACTCACAGATACTGACTTTTAATTCCAAGATCTGGTGTGATAGAAGGAGCTACTGGGGAAATCAGTTTAATTTACCCATTTTAACCAAATCTAATTAGCCAAATGTAATTAACCCACTTGCTGAGTTTAATGAAACCCTCGTTAACTTGAGTCAGAAGGTGGATGAAAAGGGGGTCCTTTTAGGCTCAGATCCTAATAGGCTCCTTACCTCCGGGGGCCGTGTTCCTGACAGGGCCCGAGGTTGGTGCTTTGAACCTTTTCTTGGCAAGGGAGTTGAGGGGCATTCTGAACAAGGAGATGTAGTCAGCACTCTAGTCTCTCCTAAAGTTGCTCAAAGACTGAATTTGTTATTTAGACTAAAACTCAGGGGATTCTAGGAATCAAGGACATAGTCCATTAAAATTGCAGCAGGGCACCCCAGTGCCAAACAGAAATGACGTGGGGCCCACCCACACTGTCCAGTAGCTGGCCTGCCGCTCCATTTATCAGACGACTCCTCAGTCAACAGCATTTTTGAGGCTGCCGTGAAGCCCAGAGTGGCTCTCCTCCTGCCCGGATGTCCGGTGACCGGGTGTCGCTGTCAGAAAACTCCCCTTCATCCGGCATTGGCTGAGAGCCCCATCAGCTGATGCAGCTCAGAGGGTTTGAATGCCTCCAAAGCCGGTGCCCTTTCTTCCTTTGCGATGATGCTTCCCTAGCGGTTCTTCCTTAGTGGTTATAAAATGAGGATTCCCCCTGAGGCAGACACAGGTCCTCAGGGAGACGTGGTCAATCCCCCAAGCGGGCACTTGAGGACTAATGGGCCAGAAGGAGCTGAAGGTCTCTGGGCCTGTCCGTGTGGCTCCCAGGCAGCCCTTTGAAAGTGTATCCCTACATGCCTTTCATCTTGTCATTTGCAGGGTTGTTGATATAGAATGAGAATCTGTCTACACACAGGGCTACTTCCAAATGTCACCTTAGCTAAGGCTTCACACAATGGCTCAGCAAGAGGCTGACTAACAGCTCTCCTGCTGCCAGCCATGATCTGCCCAACCTCAGAAGACACTGCTCCTGCAGCCGCTGTGTGGGCCAAGCCAAAGGGCACGTTTTCTGCAACGCCAACTGGAAGTGAACATCTTATAAATAATCCATACTCACCATCACTGACTTGCATATACACTCAGTGAGCCAAATGCAGCAGTCTGCATTCTGAGTGGCTCAGGAGGAAGGCCTGCGGCCTGTGAGCCGTTCAGTGTCCACACAGACAAAGGGACGCTGTGGGTGCTGGGACAGTGTTCTCCTTGCCTCCTTCCATTATACTTCCTGCTCTGGATCCGTTTTGTGACAACAAAATATGTAGAATTCAGGTATACACATCCTGGAAAAAGTGACCAGGATGAGTAAAAAGAACTTGACCGTTGGAGTTTTGGGGGGCCAAAGCAGGTCTGAGTAATTGGAACCAATTTATTGAGTGAAAATTTCTGAAGCTGTATTTGATGTGGGTGTTTGGCATTTTCAGGAGAAGGCTGTAATTACGATGCTTGGAAAAATAATTGGTGGTTTGGAGCCACATGGATGCACAGTGCCCCCGGAGTGAGATGCCTTGTCTGAGAGTGATAGCAAATGTGGCGATTCTTAGGACCCATTCCCCAAATTCCTTTTATACGTATTATGTCTCTTGCATCTGTTCTTTGGAAACCACAAGAGCTTAGCATAGTTCTGCAGTGCTGTTCAGGGAGCCGAGCGGGGGACTTGGAGCTGGATTTTCCATATTCATGCCCTCAAATAGACCCTCAGAGGTCCCCTGTGGGAGGGAAAAAGAAACTCGAGCCCAGTACAATAACATACGCTTCGGGGTCTCCACGCTTCTCAAATCTATTTTTAAAAGCATGCTGTAGTAAATTATATATAACATATAGTACATCATGAATGTATGTGCACAAAATGATGAAATGGAATCCCTTCAGGTTGTGAAAGTCACTCAGTTCCTTCCTTCATCCCAGTTTCTATCAAAGGGGAGCCACACAGCCTTGCCTTGAGATTATGGTCCTCTGGTCACCACCACTTGTCCCCCCGTGGGCTTTTTTTCGCAAAGCCATAGCACAGACCATCACTGGGCACCACATTAGTGTAACAGATGCCTTGCCTGCATTCCTCAGCATTGAGAAGCCTCGGGAAAGCACGCTGGTCAGCCCACTCCACTTCACCATCATCCTCATGAAACCAGGTCTGATTTCTCCACTCCCAGTCTTAAGGGTGAGGAATGTGTGGGACAGTTTGAAATTTAATTTCCCAAAGTCACACTGGAGTTTGTAGTAAAGCAGAAAAATACAGCACAAAACAATATTTAATGCCTGACTGCCCAGCACACCATAGGAAGGAAAGAGGATACCTCTCCAGGCCACAGGACTATTGCATCTCCCCGAAGGGCTGGCAGTTTCCCCAGAGGAACTTCCTTTTGAATGGGGCTACCACCTCTACATGAGCCTTTGGTTACTGGAGGGCAGCTCCATTGGATGGAGTTAGAGTTCCTTTCATTCAGTCCTCCCTGGTCGGTCTTCCACAGCCACCCCCAACCTCTGTGTCTCATCCAGGCCATAGGAGCAGAAACAGGAAGTGAGGGGAGGTTTTCATCCTTGGACATTTGCAGGACACTGACTGAGGAGGCTGTGGAAAACTGAAGCCTATAAGAACTAGCTGGTCAGTTGGGAAAGAGTCTTTAAAACCCTCAGTACCTGGAAACCCCCTACACAGTGTCCAGACTGAAAAGTCAGCTTGTAGAAATGTTGGAGAGGAAGAGGCTGCTCTGTCTCCTCTTGTACAAATTGCTTCCAAGAAGATGAAGAGAAGGGCTACAATGTGGGGAAAAGCTGCAGGGCAGAGGATCAGGCTGCCACAAAGCTTGCAGAACCCCAGTGCAGTGGGGCAGCGTCTTCCCCAGCTGGAACAGCCAGAAACCACAAAGGTTACGCTTAACTAGCCAGGAGACATGGAAATAAATAAGCAAACCAAGCAGGCTGTATTCCTGGACTCTATAAGGCTATGGATATTTATTTGCTAGCCTCTAGACAACAAAATACCACAAGGCAAGATCATGAAGTAAAAGAAAACGTATGTAGGTTGAAACCAAATGAAACACTCTGGGCTAAGTTCCAGAGTATATTTGTAAATTCTTCATTTTGGGGGGGAGTTGGGGCTAAATTTCATTAACTAAAATCTTTTAAAGCATCATTTATATTCAGCATTTGGAAATGAAGAATTTGCCATTTAATGACAAATCTGCGTTTCATCGTAAAGATGCAACATGATGTCCTTGGCTTGGTTATTCTCCTGAGAAGTAGGCCCTTGTTTGTGCAGTGTATTTAGAAGAGAGTAGTGACTATAGCAAATTTCTTCCAGGGACAAGGGCATGGATGCTTATGAACATTTGAAACTGGAGCCATGAACAATATAGCTTCTATTCCAAGTGGTCTGAAACTCACTTAACAAAACTCTTGAAATCATTTCATTACTGTCTTGTTTCCAATCATAATTCTAAAGACAGGACAAGTCGTAAATATAAGAAATATTTTAGAATGACTGAAAAAATATTAAGATTTTGATACTGTGTATCCAATATGTCAGAAGCGCTGTGTTGGAGCAGTGATGTCAAAATCAAGTTTAAGTGCTTAAATAATGGGCATTGAGAATGATTCAGGTATCGTTACATGCCCTGTAATGCTTCAAAATATAACATCTTTAAAACTACATAGTAAAATAATATTTATAGCTACCTTTTATAGTGCCTTTCTTCAGAATGCAAGTGAAAGAAGTTTGGTTACTGTAAAGAATCACTAAATCAGACTAACATGGTGGAGACTGAGAAACACCTCAGGCACAGGTGTGGTCATAACATAATTATAATCAGCTGCTTTCATAATAACTCTTCTTGAGGCCACTGGTCTTGGGTAAGGCATTTGTACCCATGAAGAAAACTTCAGGGACATGGCCCTTCTACAAGTGTTCCTTCCATTAGCACCCAGATGCCATGAGAAGGAGGGGGGAACTGGAACAATTATCTGTGGTTGGAACAATTATCTGGATATTTCACATGGAATATAAAAGTATAACAGCTCCTGAGGCAGACGGCGTGCAGTGTCGGAACACTAGGTATTATTTAAAGGAAACAAGCATTCCATTGCTCTCGATGGTACCAAACAATGAAGATTTCACACTCAGCGATGCCATCCGTGGGGCTCTCTGAAGCACTGGACAGATGAATACTCTTTAGATCAAGTAATCTGCCTGGTGTTGTTTATAGAGACAGAGAGTCTAGCGATCATGGGTCATTACCGTGCTCCTCTGAGACCCACCGTTGGAGGGAGAAGTGTGCAGTATGCTGCGATACGACTCGAAGAGAGTATCATCATGCCTAAGATAACTTGGAATTGCCAGCCTTCTGGGCTGTTATGGGGGACATTCGAAGGAATCGACGAACATTTCCAGGAGATTACAGATATCACAGGGGAGGTTGTTCGTTTGTACTGTGCACACAGACTGACTTTAGACACCTGCAAAAATCAGAATCATTGCAAAAGAAGGAGAAGAAAACGATGAAAGAAAGTCCGGCTGCCGACTGCACTCTGAATCATAGCACCCTCCCTTCCTTGCCTCTGTGCCGTTCTCCAGGTTGTCTCACTGATGGGGTGTCCCAGTTCCATCCAGTTCGTACTGGACTGCCCTATTTGCTGAAGAACTCAGTGATTAGCTGCAAGGGACTTATCTGTGTGCTGAAGGAAAAGCAGGCTGAGAGGCAAAGAGCATGGCAGAGGGGATCAGCTTTGCTTTCGTCTCCAGAAACTGTTGTCACATCTTAGTAGGGCAGATCCTGTCCTTAATTCTTCCCTTGATGATCTGTCCCCTACCCCTTGGCACTGGGGATTAATGCTCCTCACTTTTGCTAATTCTTGGGAGGGAGGCATTTATCAGGACAAAGCAGGGTCCTGTGCTCCCACAGGCTTGCATGGGTGGTCTCCGTGTTTTCTCGCTCCCTTCTCTGAAAACAGGACTTCTGGAGAGCGTGGGCAGAAGAGACAGGAGCCTGCAAGTGTGGGCTGTGACAGCCGGGAAGCTAGTGTGTGTTACCACGGAATCCACCAAGGGGAAAAACTTTGAAACATTTTTAAAATGCAGGTGCACAAATTACTCATGCCAGGAGCGGCAGTGGCACTTTGTAATAAAATCTTATGTTTATTTTCCACTGTTGAATACACATACCTTAGTGTTCCCAGAGAGAGAAGCCTGCAATGCTATCCAATGAACAGTTTGCAGATGGATTAAATACATGTACCAATGAAATAAAATGTGCAGATTTGGGGCTTTTTGCCTCCCACCTTTGCTCTGGGCTCAGAGCTCCCCAATGATGACACGGGAGGTTTGTGTAAAGATCTGAAGTTGAGAAGGATTAGTTTAAAGAGTCAGATGGAAAAGGACACAAATGAAAATACTTCTGCACGAGCCTGAAAAACCAAAACTTAGCAGCAAGTGATTCCAGCTTCGGAGCCTATGACAAATGCTGGCAAATGAAGGAAGCACCCAGCGGTTTCATGGCGGGTAGGGCAACAGTCAAGGAAGAGCTGAGTGGGGTTCATCACTCAATAGGACGTCCTGGCCCTTGAGGAAGATCTGAGGGGGGGCAAGCATGGGATATGTGTAAAAGTCTTTGTTGCTAATATTTTTTCTGAGGCATGTAGTTTGCAGAGGCAAATCTTCAAGTTGCCATTTCCAGGAAACTCATTCATTTTAGCCAAAATTTATTTCAAGTCTAACAGTTGAATAGTGGTATTATGGTTGCTATGTAGGGAGGGCAAAATATACAAGACAGGGTGCCAGCACCCACTGCACTAATCACCTAGAGAAGTTTGCACACCATCTTATGCATGGCAGAATTGTGGGAGATATTCAGACAATAAGCTCCAGAGAGGGAAGGGACTGGCACCTCCAGCCAAGGTGGCCAGAGGAGATTACGCAGGCAGCACAGGCCAGGCTCCAGGCTGTATGTGAGATGCATGAACCATCGCTTAGGGAGAGGAGAGGAGAGTTGGGTTTGAGAAGGACAAGATCTCTGCAATTGCTGTCCAGGATTAGTTCTAGGAGGAGAGAAGATGAGAGCCTAGAAATAGGCAGGGTGTGCTGCTTGGCTGGCCTGCACATACCCATGACTTCCAGGACCTCTCCATCCCACAGACCACCTTTCAGACCCTGGGGCTTCTCTCCCTTGCCAGGTTCAGCCTGCTTTCCCTGCAAGTCCCTCAGATGGCTACTCAAACTGATAATGAAAAGTCCAGAAGACATGTTGACTAAACACCATTGTGTACAACACACAGACGTGCACATGCTCACACACACCCGAGTCCAACACTGGCCATACCTCCACCCCCTCCACCATGACTGGGGCTGGGCTGCCAAGGGAGCTGACCTCCTGGAGAAGACAGGATAGCAGATTCCAGCCTGCAGGGCAGGGAGTTAGCATTCTGGCCTGCCTATTATTCGCAGGAGGAAGGGAAACGAGGGCACACGATCTCTCTTTGTGTCAGAAATCCTGACAAAGATGCACAGTGGTCTGCTTGCCCCCCTGCCTGTTGACAGCATTTGCATCTGTCACAAAGGGGAGCCCCATCTTCTGTCTAACGGCAGCTTCCAATCTGTTTTGATTCTCCAGTCCCTCCTCAGGGGCAGGGTGGAGGGGGCACCAAGCATCATCTTGGGGTGTTCCATGGAAGATGGAGCCATGCAGAGAAGGGGAAGCTCTCACCATTGCCTCACTGCGTACTCAGGACAAAGGAGAACAGGGGCCAAGACGGATCCAAGAACGATTCTCCACCTGCTCTGCACACAGTCCCAGCCTGCTCTAAATCAAGCAATTGGCATGTGCAGATTGATCAGCAGCGGCGTGTGGCACACACAACAGACGGATCAACTGTGGCATCTGTACAGCTGGGCAAACCTGGCACGTAGGTGCGTCAGCCGGTGCTCAGGAGCTAGCAATCCATCAGCAGCCATCTTGTTGTGCTTGCTCATTTAAGCAACCACAAATGCAAGAGAGGGAGAGGGAGAGGGAGAGGATATTTCCACCCCCCTCTCTCCCGCCCATCTGTCCTGAGGTTTCGAATCTTCTTTCCCACTCCAAGCACTCTGGGCCATATTAGATTCTATTTTTGTGCCCCCTCTTCAACTGGAATGAGGTTTGCTTTGGCATCTGAGCTACCACCTGCTGTATGCTCTTTAGTTCCTGTTTACTGTAAAGCTTGCTTTGGGTCTTGGGTATCTTCACAGCTCATTCTGTGGAAGAGAAAGGAGCATTTCGGTCTTGAGGTAACTCCCGGTAGGTCGCCAGCTTCCTCCAGATGGAACACTGCCCTGCCCTAGCCTCCGTGAACATCAGCTGCCTCCAGTGTTAGCATTTCTCTCTGTCTAACAGGCAACAGTCCTGAGAACAACTGTCTTGGAGGAGGAAGGAAGAGACTAGGCTGAACACTGCCATCAGGGAAGGGAGCCATTTGTAAGGTCCTTCTGACATGTTCAGTTGCAAACTCAATATGCTGATTGTTGTGGAGCTTCAAGCAGGTGAAAACATGAGATGAAAGGAAATGAAGTGACTGCTGACAGACTGCAGAACATGACTTAATCAGCAGCTGAAATCAATGTGTCGAAGTCTGCCTGCCCCCAGCAAAAATCAATGGAGGAGAAAGGACCACTGGCTTATATTCCCTCTATGTTTGCATCTGCCCCAAGACCACCCCAAGCACTTCCTATCATATGTATGCCTTGCCCCAAATGACAATTTAGGCTGTGACTTAGCTGACTCCTGAAAATTTCCTGGAAATCTAGCCTCCGACAATGAAGTAATAATGACAGGCCAACTGTTGCAATGAGCAACCTCAAATCTCAAAGGATTAACACAATGAAAGTTTATTTCTCCCACACAAAGACCAACAGGGATAATCCTCTTCTGGCAGTTTTCCTGGGTGGCCCTCTTCCAAGCCATGACACAGGATCCAGGCTTCTCCCACTTTGAGGTGCTTCCGACATGCATCCAGGGCCTGGAAGGCAGAAGGGAAGATTGGGAAGGCACACTGAGTCTTTGACCTCCTTGGCCTGGAAGTGACATTTACTACTTCTGCTCACACTCCATCAGTTTGCATTTATAATTTAGCCCCACGGAGATGTGAGGATTCAGGGAAATGTAAGGTATCTTTGGAATTCAGATAGTCGGCTTTGCCACATTCCCATCAAATAACACCCACTTGTCCTGACAAGTAAACTCAGAATCCTAGGACCACCAGTGGGAAATGTTTCTATATTCCTACCTACTCTGGCCTCCTCTTTATTGCTTCAGAAACTCAACCTTCGTTTCCACTGTCTTGGCCCAGTGCAGCCTGCTCCCCATCTCTTCCCTTTTCTGCATAGCCCTGATTTCCTTCATCTTTGTGCTGTCTGGTTGGTCTCTGGAGCTCCTCCAGTTCCTGTGCATTCAGTGTTGCTTCCTGTCCTTCAGGTGAATCACTTGCCTTAGTTGTTACCAAACTTCTTTCCATTGTGTCCAATTTCCTGTTGTAATTTGACAAAATTCCTGAGTTTAGCACTGTAAGCAATATTAAAGTTATTATTTTTTATTTATCCTGGCCTTTCAGGGCCCCAGGAGGGTTCCTGATAAGCCATATGAAAGCTCAGGTGATCAAATAGCAGATGTGCTACCTGGGACACACAGTGTATGACTGTGCCCATCTCAGAGCCCACCCATGACCTTCTTCGGCAGCTGTTAACTGAATGTAAAGATGCTGAGATGCCAAGGAATTCTTATCAAAGAAATAAGTCATTGCATTCCTCTGGGAGACTCTCCAGCCTTCCAACCTATTCAACAAACTGTCTTCAGACTCCTACTTTCCATGACCATTTTCTTTACAAGTTACCTAAAATGGAATCGCAATGTCACCCCCTATGTAAGAACCTGTGTGGTGCTGAAGGCACCACTCTCTGATGTTTAGGGGCCTCCACAAACTAAAAATGCCCTG
Organism: Manis pentadactyla; assembly: GCF_030020395.1. NCBI lineage: Eukaryota > Metazoa > Chordata > Mammalia > Pholidota > Manidae > Manis > Manis pentadactyla. The sequence continues at coordinate 104,671,351 of NC_080024.1, forward strand.
CTCCTGAATTATTCAGTCATCCTTGGAAGGGAAGTTTGCTGCCAGCTACGATGTGCACTGTTGCAGGTGCTGAGGAAATGGAAGTGGATGAACATGGTTTTGACCTCAAAGAGGTCATTGTCTTGTACAGGAGAGAGATAGAAATGAAGACAATTTGTTCTAATATGGTGTGAGCCCTATTCTTTTACTTTGTTTAAGATACCAGGTTGGTGCAAACTGAAAAATTGCTCAGCTCTGTTCAGGAGGGAAAGAAATTGGAGAGATCTTTGCTTTAAGGAAATTATAATGCTTGGGCTGGGTCTTGGAAATGAGACAGGATTTTCTTTATAAATAAGATGGTGAAATGGAAAGAACAATCAAGTCTATAAGAATAGTTTCTGTAAAGAAACAGAGACATAAGTTAATAAGCTTACAGAGTATATATGGATGCAGGTGGGGAGAGGGTGGGAAATTACAAAATTAATTTTAGGTAGAATGATGTAGAATCCCCATAGCTCTGGCTTAGGACCTAACAAGGCTTGAAGAGGAGGAGGAAGGAGGAGAAGCTGCTCCTCTGAGTAGATCTTGCTGTGAAGAGGTCGCCCGTGGGCTCTGCTCTCCAGGCTGTCCTCGGGGGTCAGGCCTCTGCTCTCTGCCCACACATCAGCAGCTTTCACTCCAGAAACCCCTTCCTCCTCTGCACCTCTGCAAACAACTCTTGCCCACATCCCAAACCTTGCCGGCTCTTTCTCAGGCACTCCATTCCACTCTGCAAACGGCGTGACCACGACCCCGCGTGACGGCGCTGCACCCAAAACCCCAGGTCATGGACAGTGGCCCCATGCCATTTGCCCCTTACTCATCTCTAGCAGTTTCATTTAAGAAGCTTTCCTTCAGCTCATTCTGAAGATTCTTCCACGGAGTGAGGTGAGTTATCTTCTTTGCTGTGTCTCCCTCTCCACTCAGCAGAGATCTGGCCGCATAGAAATTGTAAAATATATACTTATTGATTAGTTCAAAGGGAACATTTGTAAGGTCATCCTGTGCTCACTTAGACTAGAATTACCTTCCATGGTTATTAGAATGCAGATATTGGGGGCTCCACCCAAGATCTGCTAAGTCAGCTGTCTGGAGGACGTAATCGGAATATGCAGTAAGTGCTCTAAGTGGCTTTTATGAATGTGGAAATTTGAGGACCAGCGCCCTAGAGCCAGGGTGACAAGCTTTTTCTGCAAAGGGCAGATAGTAAATGGTTCAGGCTGTGTGAGTCAGGTATGGTCTGTGTTGTATATTCTCTTTTTTTTCCCCCAACCCTTTAAAAATGTAAGAACCATTCTTAGCGTTTGGGCTCTTCCAGAGCATGGGCTGTAGTTTGTCCACCTCTTCCCAAGAGAATGGATTCCCCAATATCTTCTTCAGTTTTCAGAGGCATGTGAAGTCCAGGGGCTCCAGGTCGCACATGCAGAGAGAAGGGTTAGGATCTTTGCAGGGAGCAGGGCCTCCTTGCCTTCAAACTTCCCTTGAACCCTGCAACCTTGGGAATGTGTCCAGGCTTCCTGGTGGATCTTATCTAATCTGACCAGCCCCAGGAGATGGTCGGTTCCCTCTGCCAGGCCCTAAAACACACCCCTTGGCTCACTGGCATCAGGTCATCTCGGCCTTGTTACATTAATATGGGCAAGAGAGGAACTAAAGCCTGAGAGGGGACTGCAGCCCCCAAGCCCCCTACATGTGCTTAGCAGGTTGCTTTCTGCAGGTGTCTGAATATCAGCTTCTAAATGGCCTAAGGGCTTCCTGTCAAATCCCCCCTCCACCGGTCCCCATTTAGACCCTCCATGGGCTTTTTCTCTGGGGAAAGCAGAAGCCCCAGCCCATCCTGCGGCTCACAGTTAGACTGTGATGGTGGGCAAGAGCTCACGTCCTCTCTCCGCTCCTCAGCGAGGTGTGAATTTGCACAAGATGATTCAATACATTTTCTTTGTGTGTTCTTCAGTCTATTTATGCTGCCAGGTGAATTTTTGACATTTCAGGTCACTGCTCTGAGCTGCCCCTGTGAGGGACTGGTCCCTGCCCCTGGGTGGGGCTTTTAAGCAAGGAGAGCTGGAGCAGGCTTGCATGACTAGCCCTCTGTAGTGTGTGGTGGTGCCCGGGCAGCCATGGGGTACCCGCAGGCTCCATCCTCCAGAGGCTGTGATGAAAGGGCAGCCAGCCCTCCTTCCGAGATGGTGTGTGAGCAGTCCTGCCTGCAGGCGGGGGGCAGACAGGACGACCCCTCCTCTCCCATCCGGCCTTGGGATCCTGTGATTTCTCACCTAAGTCCATTTTGTGCCCTGGGCTTCTGTACATCAATTAGAAACACAACGGTTTACGCTTCTACAGGAGGGAGGAAAATGAACCATAGCAGTCTTCCTAGCCAAACCAGACCTCATTTTTCCAAGTCACCACCTTATTCTCATCTGTAAAGCGTTAAATAGCCTGAGACCCAGTTATCTTTGTGACAATCTCTCCCCAGGTGCCCCGTCAGGGTAATTATGCTCGGCGGGAATGCTCTAGCTGCCCATCTCTGGAGCTAAACTCATTAAGAGGAGAGGCTGAGGAATCTCCACAGAGGCCCCCGCCCTTGAAATGATGGGCACCCTCCTTCCTCGGCTACCAGGACTAGAAGCTGGAGGAGCTTGGGGTCTGGGGCAGGGCTCTGCCTCACCACCAAGCTTGCCTCACCCTGGATTTGCTGCTCTGCTTTGTGCTTTAGGGAACATGCCAGCTATTGGGTCAGGAGAGAAGAAGAGCGGAAAGGGGGCTGTTTTATGAAATGAAGCTCATTTGCACGAAGCCATTAAGGTGGCCTACTCCAAATGTTCACTGTGACGGCCACGTTGATTTGTCAATATTCCTGAAAGGATGGAAAAGGAGATTTTCCCTCTGTGACACTTCAGAGCATGGGATGTTTTCCCTCTATTCTGTGAGCAGAGTCAGGTTCTGGAATTTGTGTTGGGTAGAGACTGGCTAGAGGCAGGAGGCTGTCTGGAGCATGGTTGGGGTGGGGGGCAGGGAGAGGGTGTTGCCGCAGAGAAAGCAGCAAAGGACAGAGCAAACCACAGAGGTGCCCAGTTGGGGGGTGGGAGTGTGGGGTCATGGGCAGACCAGGGACTGGGGTTGGCAGACGGGGCGGGAGAGAGAGCAGGAACAAGATGGGGTGGGGACCGCAGGGGACCAAAACTGGGAACTCCAAACTGAACAGTAGGATCGGTTTGGTTAGTAAGGGATGGCGTGCTCTTCTAGGTCATCAGTGACCAAGAAAGGAAGTTTCTGGAGGAAACAGTAAAAGTTCAGATACAAGAAAATCAGAGCTTGGGATAAGCACTTCATTTGGAAGAGAGAGAGAGATGTTGAAAGGAAGAGAAGGAAACAGGGGCAAAGAAGACCGTAGGTGCCCTCTGGGGGAACAGGATCATGCGGGCATCTCAGATTTTGATGGAGAGCTGGGGAAGTTTTTAAGAGACCATAAAAATTTCCATTTGTCTTGTCTAATGAAATGAAATATCAGAGATGGCCTGTCCCAAAGAAGAGAAGTGAGAAACATTGTCCGTGGCTGTGTAGTGTGTAGCTTTTCCAGTCAAAATCAAACATCATATAGGCCTCTTCCTATTTGTTTGAGTAGGACACCAATATTATTCCCATAACGGTCAAGAAGGGACAACCCTCTTCAAATATCTATCTGTGACAACACCTGGAAGAATCCTTCACTGCTAGAATTTATGAAGACCATAAAAACATTAATGGAAATGACAGAACATATGCTGTGAAATGAGAACTATGTGTGGTAAACCATAGAAAATAATGATATGCAATAAACCATAAATGAATATATACCATATATATACCGGATGTCTGTTATCAAGTTCTATTTATTCCTCATAAAAGAAACAGTTTAAAAAATATCTCATAGCTGGCTGTGGATAGAATAGTCTTTGTTCTGGTTCCGTTGAGATTTATGTTCTTCTTGCCTGTCCAAGCGCTTTGGCACCTCTTACATGTGACCCACCTACTGTCCAGCCCACTGATGCCTGTCCTGGAATTGTTATCAAGTGCTGGCTGGACTGGGTTCTAAATGACTCTGGGTGATTTGAAGTGGGAGAAAGGGAATCCACAGCATTTCTTCCCTCTCTTCTGCTCCTGGTGGCATTTCTGCCATCTCCTCTGTGGTCCCAGATCCCTGGGACAGGCCCTCCCTCTGTGACTCTAGTTGCCATTGAACTCTTGGATCTAGAAACACCGCTGCATCCCTGGGATCGTCAAGCCCTAGAGGCTTCCTGCCGTTGTAAATTTCTGGTTTGCCTTCCTGCCTCCTGTTTTATTTTTGCTTTTGTTTTTGTTTTTTCAACTTTTTCAATGCCTTTGTAACCAGGAGCCCATATAAAATTCCCTCTACTGAAGTGATGTATGCTCTGTTTCTCTGGATTCAGGCTTGATATAGCACAGTGTGACTCGCAGAAAGTGATTATAGGGTGTATGTGATTTTTTAATTAAAAAAACAGAGACTATACTAGTATGTTGCTAAAGAGCATTTCCTTCTCTCCAATGCCCATTTCAAAACCCCTGCTGCAAGACAAGTATTACTAAGAGAATGGTTTCTTTCTGCTCTGTGGATGGCCTATATGTCTACCTGAGCTATATGGAGAGAAGATGGGTCTATATTGCTCCTGTGTTAGATTAACCTCTGCCAAAGAGCAAGGCTCAGGAAGCATCCCTCACTGAGGCTACCACATCCTCAATGGGTCACCATTAAAACCCTCCATAGCTATAGCAAGTTGGGGTTTTTAGCATCTCACTATTTCACACTCACAGTGGCCACGGTGGGCATAGGTGAGAAAGTAAGGCTGGCCCAGAAGCCATTCAGGGGGTTTGTTGAGCAAAGGAAACAGAAGCAGTTTCCCAATGAGAAAATGTGAGGGAAGAGAAGAAGGAGGGCTGAGAACGTTTTTGTGACTCCAGGAGAGCTGCAGGCGTTGGGGTAATAGTGAGTTAGGAGTTAGGAAGGGCACTGTTTCAGACCCATTCCATTTGGGAACCCCAGGGGAGACAGACACAATAGAATGGAGAAGAGATGATCCAAGGACCACATTCAGCAATCCCATTTAATAAACACTTTCAGAAACACCTTCTCCCTGCTACAGACTGTGCATCTGGCTCAGGGAATAGGGAGAAATAAAGGGAACTGTTTCTGCCCTCATGAAGTAAATAAAAACTGAGTTGAAAGGAATCACAAAGAAGTAGGTGAAAGAATACAGATGGTGCCAACATATTGTGGAAGTCAAAGTGTGAAAGAGACAAACTGAGGCAGGAGACAGAGGCAAAGCTGGCTCTAATGAAGACTTCAGAGAACGACAGCAAATAGAAGCTTGACTCCTCCCAGCAGATCGGCTTCTCACTCTGACTCTGGCATGTCTTGGATTCTCTGACAAAGAGATGTTTCTGTTTGCCCACATAGCCATGCTTGTATAGCATCTTCACTGCATCTGTGTACAGCGTTCTTATTCCAAATGGAACGAGATGTGGAGGGATATAGAGGGGAACTGCTTGTTTAGGGTTTGAAAACACAAGTTCTGTACCCTGGTATCCTACTCCCACCAGGAAAAAAAAATCAAGAAAATCCTCATGTCCACTAGCTGCTCTGCGCTCCTGGGCACGTACCTCATATTGACAGTGTCAGTAATTAGAGTTAGCTCAGCATAGAAATTGTGTGTATTTATCAAGGACTGAACAGAATAGAATTTACTCTTTAGTACATAGGCAAGGTAGGTCACCATCTCCATAAAACTCCAGCTTGCTTTGTGTGTAGATTTTAGTTAGAGATTTAATTTCTCATGGTGAGTGTCTATTTTGCCTGTTGTTTTTCCTATACATAGTTTACATAGAGTATTTTTGTTCTTGCATATTTATATACTTATGAGTTACTTGTCTAATGAGGCAATTGAAATAAATAGCATAATCCTGCATTTATAAGACTTAAACAACAGACCTTCATGTATATCAACACAATTCTGGCATCTCATCTTATTGTAAAATTTCTGCTTAAAACTTCAGGAGAGAAAAAAAGGATTTTCCCCTTGAGTTTCCGTGTCTCAGGTATGCTCAGATTTATTTGGCAAATTGCTAACACGAACCGATCGGCTTTGGGGACTCAGTACATGGGAATTTAGAAGAACACCAAGTGGGTGAATGTTCGATCTTCAACTTATTCTTAATTTATATAGCTGAAAAAAATGACAAAATTACTTTCCTGGAATTTAAATTTACTCTCACTTGAAGTCATGATACAGGATGTCAAAATCAAACAGTCTCGATTGAATTTTCCTGTTTGCGAGTTAACCACAGGGACAGTGTGATTCCTTTTCTCCTGTTTACACCCCTTTGGAATCTGGCTTTGCTTTCACTAAGCTTTGGGCTGTAGAACACTGTGTGTGACCATAACAGCGATCCCAGCTAAGGCAGTAACAGGGCCTTCTGTTGAGTGTTTACATGCTCCGGACACTGTATTTTAGGGATATTCTCTCAAGGCTCAGAGAATTCAGGTTTATAGAAGTGGTGGAGTTGGCATTAGGACACCATCCAGACTGACTTCGAGTCATGTTACTGATGCCTGGTCCCCAGAGAGCCCCGGTGTCCAGTTCTTATCATGGAATTGGTATTGGACTCTCAGCACAGCAATGCCAAGCAAAGTCACATGCTTCAGTCACCACCAGACCTTTGCTGGAGCTTGCTGACTACGAAGGGAGTTTGCTCCAGTGCGGCTTTAGGGAGCAGAGTCAAGAGCAACAGCAGCCTGGGTGCGGGAGCTTGTGAGGTGGTCAGCAAGCCCACGACCCGAGATGACAGCGCGCTGAGGTCAGTGTCCTGAGCTGGAGTCCGGTTATATTTCAGGCTGCTGGTGGCTCTCTGAAATGCCCTTGGCTAAGTGCAGGATGCCCGAGCCCTCGTGGATGGCACAATGTAACCCTTGCTGCCCCTCCTGAAGCAGCCATATGCCATGATACAGACGGCTCTGTCTTTAAATCATGGCTCCATTATGTTAGATAGAATTTGTCAACCATCAGCTTGCTGAATGCAGTAATTGATCATTACTCCCCAAGAAAGGTTAAAAAAAAGCAACAATTAAAGAAGCCATGAGAGAATTTATTAAAGCCAGGAGGAGAGGAAATCTCCCAAAGCCTTTCATCAGGTAAACTGCGAGGAGACAGGAGAAATATAGAAACGGTACTTCAGGTCCTTCATTGATTTGCTCAGAGGCAAAGCTCTGAAAAAAAAAACAACTGATCGATTCAGGGAGGGATCGGGTCTGCTGGACACCCTGTCAACATCCCCCTGCCAATGGCAGCATATTAATTGCAGTGGTGTTTGCTCTGAATGAATTTCTTTAATGTTCATTCATTCATTTATTTGTTAATTCATTATTCAGTGTGTTGTTCAATTTTAAGGGCTCATATTGCCTAGCTGTTCTTAACGTTTTATCAGTGGTCCTGCTACTTCTGGGCTGCCTCAGAAAAAAGGAAACAGAGAAAAAGATGGGCTGAATTTTCTTATGGTTTTAGCTGGGGGTGTAATATCGGCAACTTGAATGGAACCAGAGTGGGTGCCCTGATAGGAGGCCTGCTGCTCCTCAAATAAGTAGCTTGGCTCCTCCTCAGCATTCACCTGCCAGAGCTCGGCTTTATCAGGGCGCCAACTCAGATTCCATTAATGTTATCTCTTAATTAGCTATGCGATTAACCTGTGTTACTCCTGCATGGTAATGAGTCGAAGACAGAACCAGAGAAGTTCAGCTGCCTTATAATTCCCTCTCCAGAAGCCAAATGATTCTGGAAACCATTCCAGGAAAAAAAAAGAGCAGTTCTGATATGTTCTTCTTGAATATAAGGGTGCATTCTGAACTCTGTGGGGGGGGAACGCAAGTGGGAATTTAGCTGACATTTATAACACTTGGTACTAGACACTGTTCCAGTGCTTTCTATTGATTATCTCATTTAATCTTTAAAGCAGGTCTATCAGGTAGGTCCTATTACTATCCCCGCTTTACAGAGGAGGAAACTGAGGCACAGAAAGGTAAAAAACTGTGCCCCAAGGTCCCACCAGTGGGAGACGACAGAGGAGCCAGGATCCAAATGCAGGCAGAAGACAGGACGCTGGGCACCCAGTCACTCCTCTGGGATCCTGAGTACAGAACTCGGCGGTAAAGGAATCGGAAGAGAGCCCCAGCTGGCTGTGAGGCCGCGCCCCAGCCACCCCCAGGCCCTGTCCTCCACAGGGTGCCGCCGTGGCGGCGGCTCCCAGCTGTGTGGCCTGAGAGGGGCCCGGCTGCTAAGATTTCCTGCCTGGAGAAATGTCTTTCCAGTCCATCTCAGGGGAGCTGGGCCTCGCTCTGCTGGACTGGGATGGCCCTGAGCAAAATGCAAAGATGGAAAAATACCTTGGCTTGCCTGCCTCTCCCATCTTTTTTCTTTTTCTTTGTCCTTTGTTCCCTCAAAGGCAGGTACCCTCCCTCTCCTACCCTGCACAGGGGCACAGGCCCCCCTTTCTGCCGAAATTACCCAAATCATCCGAAATGTACTGTCTGGACAACCTCGCCAGCGTTCCCACCAGTAAGGACGGCCTGAGGGGCACGAGGCCCCGTGCGGGCGGCCCCCCTTTCCCTGTCTCATCTGCTTCCCAGCGCTCAGGCACGGGGCTGGTGAGGGGAGCGGAGCAAAGCCTTACAGTACAAAGCTCACGTTGGTGGGGAGAAAGGACCCTGCAGGAGCCCCTACAATTAGCTTGTCACGCTGCCCCCTTCCCTGCCGAGCCACACCGGGAACCAGGCCCCTGTGCCCTGAAGAGGACACTGCAGACCCGGTGGGGACTTGGCCGGCTGAGGAAAAGCTGCTGCCCCCACTCCTCCTCCGCCTTCCCCCTGCCCCCCAGGGCCTCCGCCCTCCCACCCAGTGGGGTACCAGGAAGCAGCTTTTCCAGGTAAGCTCTAGTACTCGGACTCCCTCACCCTCATCCGACTGCTTTCCCTCCTTTTCTTCCCCCTCAAATATTAGGTCCTCTCATCATTCTAGGGCTTCTTATTGTTTGCAACAGTCCGTACTGAAATCGGACCACAACAGTATAGAAGAGTGTATCACATATCAGGTGTAGGTGAGAGAAGCCCCCACCCGCCTCGCCACTCGTGTCTGTAGTTTATGAATTGATATCAATCCACATGCAATCCCTTAAGACATCAAAACCAGGAGTATGAATGATTAATTCTTTACACAGAGAAGGCTTAATTTAAAGTGCATTGCTTATAGGTGATTGCTGGAGCATTATTTAATGTAAAATACAAAAATTACAAATAATCTTTTGGAGCTGTATTAAAAACAATCACCCTAAGGGATTCAAAAATCTTTTTTTGTTGTTGTTCTGTTTAAGGAAACACCCAGCAGTCCGGCCAGGAATTTATCTAACCCCTGACTATCCCTCTGTTGCCTTCTCTCACTTTTGTTCCCAGGCTGGGAAAACATGAGAATAGTTTCTGTTTTACAGTTTCTATAGCTTGCAGCCTTCTAGGCAAAGCCAGGAAGCACTACTTCTGTAGGAATGAAAGGAGGAGAAAAAGAAGATGGAAAGAAGGACAGGGAGGAGAGGAAGAAGCTGTCCCCTTCACATACAGAGCATGTCGAACACAAAAGACACTTCAGTTCACATTTGTATTCTGTTTCAGCAAGAGGTGGGAGAGGGGAGGGGTGGAAGCTTTCTACCACATGGTCGGGACGGACCAAATTCATTCCTGTCCAGCTAGTGGAGAATTTTAAACAAGGTAAATGTTGCTTGTCTGATATTTATAGAGGGCATTAAAACCCGCAGATCTCTTGTGTGTGTTAGTGTGAATGTGTGTTTTCCCAAAGACTCAAAGACCAGTTTATCATCTAAGACTTGTTTTATTTTCAAAATAATGTCTGCCTAGGTGAACACATTTTCTCTCTGAGAGCTTGAGTTTGTTTTTAAGACAACATTAATGACTAATGGTGAGTCATCCAGTTTTGTGGCTTGGTACAGTAGTTTATATTTATGTAATAGCTTAAAATTCAACTTTGAGCAATGTCCACAGCAGGGAGGAACAATTAGTAAATTCATTAATTGTGCTTTTGTGTACACTTTTATTCTCAAGGCTAATTATTTGTTTAAATTATTTTGCCTCTATCAAAAGTGTTACTACAGGAAAATATTTCAGCTTAGGATTCTGGTATGAAATACAAGGCTTGGGAAGTTCAGACGTCTCCCTGAAATGTAATCAGCTTGCACTTGCTAATGACTGGTACTCAATGTGGAGCCTTTTATTTAAGCATATAAGCAATTAGTTTGGGGAATATACGTGTACAAAGAATTGTGATTCATGCTGCTGTCTCTCCTTCTCTGATGTGGACAGGGGGCATCTTCCATGGCTGACTTTTTAATGTAATCAAACTCTGGTGCACCCTAAGTTGGAAGCATGCAGTCTTAGACAAAGCAATGCTGTAAAAGGAATATCTCAGTTGCCAAGCCAATATGCCTGTGTACATAATGAAAGTGAGGCTTTGCTCTTTTTTCACGGAGAGGGATGCAAACCTCCTTCCTCTTTCTTTTCTAAATTCTCCATGTGTCTGAGCTGTAGCTATAAGATGAACCAGCTGCCGCTGGAGCAGATGCTTTCCAGTTCCCAGTTCCAGGTGTGTGGCCTGAAAAGAGATTGATGACTTCGTGTAGGTACAGCCAGTTTCCTCCACCAGGTACAAGGGAATGACAGCAGAACATAGAAACAGCCAGCCCTCCCTTCCCAAGCATCTTCCCAGCCTGGCTGAGTCCGCAGGGAGATGCGCAGGCCAGAATGCACAGAAGGACAGGACGATAAGGACTCACGCGGCACCTGCCGAGTCCTGGTGCTGGACTAGGCATCTGACCGGCAGATTTAATCACGCGGCCTCTCTGTGAGGTGGGCAGGGTGAGTCTCATTTTTTAGAAGAGGAAATGGAGGTCACAGCATAGACCAGAACCTAGAATGGTGTGACTGCAAACCCAGTGGCTTTTCCACTGATCCATATTGCTTTCTGGCATCTAGCGCAGCACCTTGCCTTAGCAGGTAGAACCTTCATTCATCCGTCCAGCTAATATTTACTGAGGACATCCTACCTGCCTGCACATATAGCAGTGAACAAGTTAGATAAAGATTCTTGCCTTCAAAGATTTTAGTGATAAATAGATGAAACGTATCCCATTCTAGTGATAAAGGTGTATTGAATGAGGTTTGGCCAGATGCAGGCAGGGCCTTTAGCAGTAATACTGGAGCCTCCTCACCATGCCACAACCACACTGGTGTCCTTCTGGGCTCACTGTTTTCACTCCAAGTGGGAACAAAGCTGAGGCTGTTCACCACGCCTCCAGAGGGAGAAGCAGGCAGTCTGTGGCCCCCACCCTCAGTTGTGCTGAGGCCAGTTAGTAAGAGGTGGCGGGGTTAGGTATGAATTTATTCCCTCTCTCACGTTCTGGCAGGACCACAGTGGGAAGCTCGGGTCCCCAGGGCAGAGTGGGCTCAGGAAGGTGCAGCTGCCATCAGAGCAGGAAGGCAGAGCTTGCCCAGCCTGGGAAACCAAGGATGGGATGAGCCCCCCAACCCCCGAACCCCAAATATCAGAAAGAAGGGAGGTGGATTTCGGGCTGAAAATATGGGGAAAGAGGATGTGCCTGCAGTTCCACAGAGGCTGGGTTGGTGGCTAAATGTTTGTCTTCTGAGTCCACCATAGCCTAACATCAGTTGCAACCAGCATCACAGTCACCAGCATTACAGATGGGAAGGGCCTATGAGGTCACAGGCTGCACAGGGTCCATCGCCACACAGCACTTTGGAAATCTTTCTCCACCTAGTTTAGATGCCCCAGAGGACTGTGTTTCATCCTGTCCCTCAGGAACCAATTCCAAAATCCACCCACAGTACATTTAGACTAAAGCTGTGGCCTGGCCCAGGGTTTACTTTTAATTATCCAAAGCATTGAATAGAAGCCAGGTGACATGAAAAACTGCTGCAGGCCTCTCCTGTTTCTCCCCGCAGTGCTGTCCCACCATGAGAGGTGGCTCTCTAGCTAGGAGTCCCCAACCCCATGGCAGGGGTTCAGAGCACACAGGGAGGTGCCAGCTGGCAGACCCACCTCAGCAGGGGGAGTTATGGTTTCCATTGGCCAGTCATCCTGAGCACATGCAACAAGAGAGAAATCCTTCTAAACGAAGCTGCTGTCCAAGGAGTTGCAGAAGGCTTGCTTCTAAATCCAGTCTGCCTGCTTAACATCCTTCCTGAGATTAATCATTTATGCACACAAATATTTAGCCACAAGATGTTCATCACTGTGTTGTTTATGGTTGTGAAAAATTCAAAAACAATCTCCATACTCAGTGACAGAAGGCAAGTTAAATAAATCATGAACCAGCCATATAATGCAGGGAATACCATGAAGCCATTAAAAATAATGCGTCCAAAGGGTACTAATGAAATAATGTATTCATCATATGGCTTGGTGGAGAAGATAGGTTACAAAGCATATGTATAGAGCATTATTATTCTCCCTCTATTTTTCTAAAATATGTACATGAGGAACAGAAAACTGATATAATTATCTCTTAATAAAGAACTGATAGCTAATATTTTGCTGCCTGCTACTTTTCAACCTTTTCTACAATGAATTTGTGTTACTTTGGCAATTAGATATAGAAATGTTAGTTAAAAACATTAAGTTGTCCTTCCTTTTGAAATGCTGCATTTCCCACATTATCATTAGCAGAATCCCTATAACCAGAGGAAGAAATGGGAAGGTAATTAGCCCCGTTTTCCTCTTTGGCTGCTGGGCAGCCTCATGTCAGTGCATCTCTAGGAGAAGTACTAAGCTGATGACAGCTGCCACTGCGATTCGATCCCGAGGCGGCTCCAGCATTCATTTACTAAATGGACTCCTGGAAGAGTGCAGGGGTGAATGCCCTTCCCACTGCAGAGGGCATTGGACTAAGGAGTGCGTGCTCCTGAGGAAGCAAGAGTGCTCGCCCAGGTTACCCTGATGCCACATCATGCATTCAGAGCCAGAACCGACATTACTGAAGATCTGCTGGTGTATTTGCAGCATATTTTCCCTGTAAAGGGGAGACTGAGACCTACAGGGCCAAGTGTCTTATCTTGCCTGTGATGCTGGCCAAGCCAGGATGGAATCTTGAGATTGACTCTAACTCCCTGTGTCTCCAGTATCCTGCGCCTCCCTGATTTGCTGACCCAGCGCCTGCTCACCTTGGTGGCCTGGCCCACACAGCTCCTTCTTAGTGGATCCTCCCCACCCTGAAGTACGGTTGGTCTTGCCTCTCTCTTACCATTACCCCTTATATGTACTCTGACGGGTGCATGTTCTCTACTACACTGCCGTTATTCGACCTTGAGTCTGGCTCTCTTACTGGGCTTGAAGGCAGGATTGATCTCTTATCTTTGCATTCCTAGAGACTGGTGCATCACGACCACTTAATAATAAAGCCAGAGGTTTAAAGGCATTACAAAGCCATAATCTGCCACTGTTTCCAAAAGTGAGGAGGTGGGAGATGAGGACCCAGGCCATGAGAGAGTGTGCCAGGGTATCCTGGAGTAGGCTGAGCTGTGGGTGGGGGGCTGTACAAGACCTGGAGGAGAACCCCTTTCCTGCTATCACAGGAGGAGGGTGTAAAACGGTGAAGGTTTCAGTGAGAGGACTACTATCTGGGAAATGAGGTGATATGATGGGGTAAAAGGGTAGCCACATGATGCTTTGGAGTGCAATGCATCAGATTTGAACCCTAAGTCTACACCTGAGGATGACCCTGGGCACACTCTGGGGGTCTCGGTTTTCTCACCTGATCACCGATGGCTCCTTGGCGGGGTTGCTGATGTCTTTAGAGCTCATGATCCCCAAAGGCCTGGTACTCACTAGATAACGGCCTTTGTGATTGTACAGTCTCAACTCCAGACAGTCAATCAGGGGCACGCAGAACTCATGGAGTCGCTCCTCCAGACAGGAGAGCTAGATGAAAGGCACCAGAGAGCCTCAACTGTTCCCAGGAACGACCTGTGGGTCCCTCAAGTTCAGGTGAGTGAGCACAGCACATGGTTTCCCGGCTCTCCTCGAAACTGAGAACAAGGTGGGCATCTCTCCAGTGATGCCAGCCTGCTTAGAGCACTCAGAGGATGGCGGCCGGGAGCAAGCGCTTGCTCTGAAGACATGAAGCTGCAGGGGCGACCCAGGAGCCCAGGACAGCGCCTGGGCAGGGAGAGTGGCACTGCCCTGCAGCATGCGGCAGGGTCCTGAGGGCCACGCCATGGGAAGGGGGTGTTGGGCAAGCACAGATGGGGAGGTGAGGAGAGACTACTTACATGGTGAGCAACCCTCAGCCAGCACCTGCACCCCTGCCCTCTCAGGCACGGGAGCTTCCACCCCTGTCCTCCCAGGCACGGGAGCCTCCACCCCTGCCCTCCCAGACATGGGACCTCTGCACCAGCGTGGGTTTAGCACTTTATTGGGATCCACCCATCCCATGTCAGGTGGCCCCATCTCACCGCCAGTGGAGAGCAGGCGGAGGCAGATGCGGAAAGAGCAGAATGAGGGTCTTCTTTAGACAGGAGGGCAGACACACAGCCTTCCTTACCCTGGGGCCTCCCTCCTTCAGTCTCAGCTTGAGCAGCACCTCCTTGGGGGAGCCATCTCTGATCCCCTATGACTGGGTAGCTGCCCTTAAGTCCCCTTGATTACCCCTGTGTCTGACACAGACACTGTAACTGTCTGTTCATTCACTGGTTTTTCCCACCGAGCTGGTAAACACATGCAAGCAGGCACCACATCTATGCCCCTGATATCCACAGTGCCTGGCACATAATTGGCACCCAGTAAATATCATCTGAATGGGAGAATGAGTGGTGAATGACTTTGTAAATTGAAAACCACCATTATCATCAGCACATGCGCTTGGAACCTTAGAGCCCAGGGAGCGAGCAGGGGCTCGTTCTTCTCTCCATTCAGATGCATATACACACATACCTACGTGTACCTCCCTGGCCATAGGCCCAAGAATTTAAAAATACTTCGTTTAAATTAACCTCAGCACCTCTGTATTGGGCATCGATGAAGTGCTAAGCACTTGTTTAGGTACCTGGATACTTCAGTGAACAAAACAATGTGCACTCTGAAAAAAAAAGCTATTCTAATAATTTCTTTGAAAACCTGCCATAAACCAGAGCAGGTTACTCTCTTACTTTAAGTTTGTATTTAGAGTTAGAGGCCTTAAGATTCTATTTCAATTCAGACGTTTCCCACAGTAGAGTTCATCATGGAATCTTGACAAGACCAGTTGGGAGATGATTTGTCCTTCACTCTAGGAAAGACAGTGACTTTTTGCAAATCAGTCAAGGTCTTCAGGAGGCACCTCTTCACAAAACCACTGGACATACCCCCTTGACTTTCGGTGCTCTCTGATGTGAGCATAAACAGATGGATTCCCTTTCTTACTGGATGTTTCCCTTGAATTAAATGAGGGTTGAGTTCATCTGTCTTTTTTCCCCCTAACAATGGAAATACAGCTTCTCTGAACATTGTTTTGAGGTTAACATTCACCTTTTAAAGAAACCAGATTGAATCTCATATTTTCCTCTCCCCTGGCTAAGATAGGGACACTCCCCATCTGTTGGCTGCCTTTCGACACAGCCGGTCCATCTACTGAGATCACTAAATTACTTTCAGTGAGTCAGTTAGCTTTGTGTACAGATGAAAATTCAATTCCAGTCCCACTGAATGGAGATACAATCCAATCACTCATGGCTTGCATGTATGGAACTAGTCAAAAGGAAGGCAGGATTAAAGATTATAGATATTCTGTGACCATTTTTATCACTAGCAGGGAAGTGATTCCAAAGTACCTGTTCCGCTCTTGCCAGGTGAGTAGTGCCAAGTTTTAGAGTCAAGTCATCAAGAATTTGGTGTAAGTCAGTGTCCAAACCTGGGTCAAGCCCCCGTACTGTAGAAGAATCAAAAGAAGATGATACAGCACCTGCTCCCAAAAAAGCCATCACGGTTTTATTGAGGAGACCTAAATCAAGCAGTTGAACCTTAGGAGATGCTCAAAGATACATGGAGCTCACCATAAGTATTCGGAGAGATGGAGGAAGAAGAGATCTCTGGCTGAGGCAACTCACAGAAGACTTCACAGAGTAGGTGGGATTTGAAGATGACCTTGAACTTAAAAAGGTTTGGATGGAGCAAGGTGTGAAGGAAGGACAAGCAAGAGTCTTACCATGGAAACTCAACTGAGGGGGTGAGTGAGAGCTTCATCCGGGCTGCCATGGATGGCCCCTGTGCCAAAAAAAGAATTGGAAATAAGTTTAGTAAGGAGAGTTAGTGTCAAACTGCGAATGTTACTAAATGTGGGTCTGAGGAGTTTAGATTTCATCTGATGTGCTATAAAAAGCCATTGTGTAGTCATGAATGGAGGAGCACTATGATGAAAGTGGCTATAGAAATATTCACCAGGCAGCAGCTTCACAATGGACTAGAAAAGAAAATGGAGACTTAAAAAAAAATCAGTCTGAAGAAAAGTTCAGTTAGAATCACAGCATTGTGATATGAAAGAGGAGTTGACACATTTAAGAAACTGTGAAGCAACAAGGATTAAAAATTAGAATTGATGAAGGATATGAGAGGGAAAATAAAACACAATTCTCCAATGGTAAACAACAAAATCCAAAAATATGCTACTTGCAACATTCATAACCTAGCCTCAGTAAACTTTACAAACAAAAAAAACCCCTTACAAATCAATAATAAAATGTAAAACAATTCAGAAAAAATGAACAAAGACTATGAACATGGAAATTTCCAAAGAAATCTGAAAGTCTGTTAAGCATTCAAAGCTATATTTAGCCACATAAGGAATGCAAACAAAAACAATAACAAGATAGTATTCTTGTCGTTAATGTGGTAAAAGTAATTTTTCTATTATAATACCTAGAGTTTGCAAGGAATACACTGCTCACAGGAGGTAAATTTGTGTATGCCTTCTGGAGAGCAATTTGGCAATATCAAAAATCTGACAAATACACTTACTCATCTTGAGCCCAGGTTTTCTACTTCTCATGAGTCATGTCATCAAAGTCTTACTCATAGATGACATAATCTGAAAATAAACTAAATATCCAATAATATGATGCTGCATATAAAAAGTATGAAATGTTATATAGACTTTAAAATCATTGAAGAAAAATTTTTAATGCATAGGAAAATGTGCATAACATGTTAAGCTAAAAAGGCAGACTATAAACAGCTTGCACAATATGTTCCAATTTTTAAGAATCTGTATACATAAATCAAATTCAATATGTGGACTTTGGATTCTAATTCAAACAAGCTAACTGTAAAAAAGATATTTCTGAGACACAGAAAACCAAACATGGCCAAAATATCAGATGAAGTTGAGTACTTACTGTTAGTTTTGTTAAGTTTGACAATGAAATTTCAGTAATTTTTTTAGTTTTCAGTGTTAAAGTGTGTTATAGAGTGAAATTACATGAAATCTGGAATTTGCTTTATGACACTCAAAAATAAAGTAAGGGGATTAGATAAAACAAGAATGACAAAATGTTGATAATTATTAATTATATCATTCTCTCTGTTATGAAAATTACCATTAAAGAAATGTCAATTAAAAAAGGAAGGCAGAACTCTGCCACACTTTAAAAAAAGCTGGTAATGGTATACACCAAAAGAGTTACTATAATTATCATGGGTTAGACAGATAATTGATTTTTATTTTCTTGTTTTTTAATAAATATACTTTTCAAATTCCTACAATGAATATATAGTACTTCTGTAATCAAAAAAGTGCCCTAAATGCTCTTTTCAAAGCTTATTTGGTTTTGACTTTAAAGAAGTGAAGGAAATGATGACACCAATAGCTGAAATGGAGAAGGTGAGGATTTGGGAGGGAAACATATTCAAAGCAAGGCTTATAGATTAGGTGGTGATGGTAGACTTTAAGATAAAGTGCTGAAATTAATTGAAAAAAGGGAGTTAAGAAGATGTAGGGGTAGGGAAGGCAGGAGTCCTAAGTTTAAACCTTAGAAGTACATTGATATTATACACATCAGCTTTACAAATTTACCTTGAGAATACTGGTTTTGAAAATCAAAGGTGAACTGTTTTCTTTCATTCATTTATTCTACGTGGTCCAGCTACTGTTCTAGCTGCTCGGAGCACAAAGGTGAAATAGACAGGCTTGAACGAGTCTCATGGACTTAAAAACCAACAGCAGGGAGGTATTAAACTAAAAACTACATAAATAGCCAATTGTAATAATTATCATGAAGGAGAAGTACAAAGAACCATGGGAGGCTCTAACAGAAGGACTTGACCTAGTTCTCAGTCACCTGGGAAACTTTCCTTAGGAAGTTTTGTTCCTGAAGGATAAATAGGTTCGGCAAAGAGTGAGGAAGGAGCATTTCGACCAAGGGATAAGCTCACCTTGCTGCTGAAAAAATGTGATTATTTGAGAAACAAAGAGAAAGCCAGTGTGTCAGGAGCAGACAGTGAGGAGTAGAGGGCCCTAAGACAGAACTGGAGAGGGGGCAATGTCGGTAGAGGTTTCTGTACCAAGATCAGGATCATTAATATCACCTCATTTTATTCTGAGCACAAGTTCAGGTAGAGGACTCATATGCTAAGAGTATTCAAAGGCCTATTGAACAGTCAAGGTGGAAGAAGTTAATGCTTTGGACTAAGGAAATGGCAATGAAGATAGAAGGAAATGGGCAAAAAGACTTAAATTTCCTGAAGGAGAAGATGAAGTAGAACAGCAGTTGGAGAAGTAGGAGAAAGAGCAGGAAACCAGCAACAGGGAAGGTGTGCTTTCTGGATGAAGGAACGGTCAAATAGGTTGAATGCTCCTGAAATGTGTACACTGGGTTTAGCAAAAGCCAAATCGCTGGAGCCTTTCTGCAGGCAGTTTGGATGGAATGGTGATGTGGAGGTGAGACCAGAGGGGCCAAGCACTGACTGGGGTCAGGGTGGGAGAAGGGATGGAGACAGCTCACATACGTAGATGTTAAGATGTTTTCTGGAAAAGAAGAGAGATATGAACAGGGGAGGTTTTTAAAGATGAGGGAAATTTGAACTTGGGTTCAGGAGGAATCCTGGAAGGCAAGGAGGTTTAATAACAAGCAGGTGGTGGTATACAAGTTGTAAGAAGTAAGAGGAGATGGGATTCAGGGTGCAGTGAGGGATTATTCTAGGTGGGAAGCACACTTTCTTTGATATAAAAAGAGGCAAGGTGGCAGGATGGCGAGAGAGCCAGGGGGTTTTATAAATCTACTGGCAAGAGCTTGAGGGAATTCCTTTGTGACTCCTTTGGTTTCTCTGAGAAATAAAGGGATGATTGTGTGTGTTTGGTGTTTGTGGTGTTCATGGGATGTGTGTATGTGTGTGAGAGGGCGAGAAGGATGGCTGGAAGGGAAGTTTCTAGAAATGATCGTTGAGGAATAATTATTGCACAGAGTGGGGAGCAAACTGACCAGAGAAGTGAAGAAGTGGTAAGAGGAGACACAGAGCCAAGGTCGAGTTCAACTCAGGTCAAATGCGGCCAAATGACAAGAGGAGGGCACCCACTTCCAAAGTCACAAGAATGCGACAGCCAGAGCTGCTGGTGCATCACTAATGTTGGTACTGGGAGCTTTCCCAGCTGAAAAATGACAGTAATGGTAATGAGGGTCAGTGTTCTTAGAAGGTGTATCACATATGCCAGACACTATAAATATTTCCATGCATTAACTCATCTAATCCTAACAACCCTGTTGGGTAGATACTACTAGTTCCCTTTAATAGCTGAGGAAACTGAAAGGGTCATGCACTTTGACCAAGGTCACACAGCTTACAAGTAGAAGAAACAGAATTCAAACCCACTTCACTCTGTAGCATTGTATGAGGTTCCATGGCTTCAAGAGGCCCATAGGAAGGACACCTAGATGATTGTCTTTGCTTCTTTCCTTCCCTCTGAATGCCTGCAATAACCTTCCATCACTAGGATTATCCAGCTCATGTCTCTATTCCTTGCAAGCCAATGAAGCACTGTTGTTTTCACTTAGTTTATCCTGGTCCTGTCACATACTAATATTGCTACTTTCTCCAAGTGAAAAAAACAAGGCGATAGATAGTTGATGTTTTATCTATAGAAGTTAACCAAATGCAGTCAGTTTTGTGTTTTGAGCTAACAAGTAATGAATTAACGCATGAACAATCTAAGTGTCCACACAACTGAGCAAAGAGCTGGCCATATTCTGATTCTAGCCATTTACTTGAGCCAACTTTTTAACAGTGAAACCAGTTGATCAAGAAGTTCCCTGAATATGGGCAATTTGGTCATTCAAAAAGACTTGAGTTGACATCAGTTTCTTATAGTCACCAAGATTATGTATCTGGACCACATGACCAGTGAACTGATAAAATTCATGCTGTATGAATTATGTCATGATGAAGAAGCATGTAAATTGAATGAGCCATTGTGCAGAATCAGCACTCTCCTGACCATAGCAAAGGGATGGATGGACTAGGTCCATTCATTGTGGACAGCAGGACTCTCTCGGAAGCAAAACAGACAAGGACTCTCCAGCTCCTGAATGCCATCTTCCCTCCCCCCACCCCCTGCCCCGCACCACAGGCACTTCAGTCTCTTGCCCCTGCATCTTCCTGTTATTCACTTTACCTAATGCTTCCTGTAGTCTTTTCCTTTAAGCTTTCAGAATTTGGAATTGGAAAACCATACTAAGACCGGAGAGAGCGCATGATTCAACTTTGGATCTTACCATCCATAAGATTGCTTTCCAAGCAAATGTGTCTAATCCATTGCATATGCACCCTAATGCCTGTGCACGTTCATTCATTTGCTCGTTTAACAAATACTGATTGAAAGCCTCCTATGCCAGGTGCTTCAAGGAGCTTACAATCTGGAAGAATAAAGATATACACTTAATATGCATACTGTTAATTAATTTCAAATAAAATCAAGTTTCCCCCCAGACTCCCTACCCCTTTCCTGCTTTATTTTTCTCCATAGCACTCAACAGTCTCTGTTGCACTCTATCATTTTCTTATTTACTTTGCTTAGCATGGGACCTTCTCCGGGTTTTCAAATTTAGCCACTCCTTTTTGGCTTCATTGTTCCCCTCTCAAAATTTTTAATTCATGGTGTCTATGTCCCTCCTACTCACTGAAGATAAGCCAAAAGCAGGTCCAATGTCAGGCAGACCCATCACTATGAAATTATCTGTGGATATACTTTGATGACATTAAGGTTTTAGTACTTGCAAAAATGTGGCTGTTCTTATAAAGCACTTATAGTTGGATCACAGCTCTAGCACTTACTACTGGTATGACTATCAACTCTTTAATCTCTGGTGTAGTTCCAAGGGGAAGGGGGTTCCTAGCCTGGGGCAAATCCCCCTATGAAACTGGTCAAACTGAAATAAGTCAAGGGAAAGGATATGTTGGAAGGAACCATTTTTATTGCTCACAGCTTGTTGAATTCAGTGGCCAGGCTCAGCACCATCTGTCTGCTCTGCCAGGGCTCGCACTCTGCAGCCTTGCTACAGTCTCTACTTCCCACCTGCCCCCTCCAGGAGGAACTCCATTGACAGGTCCTTAGTGGCTGACAGACACCGGACCAATTACATACCAGGAATGGAGGGGAGGAGAAAATGGCCATTCTCTCTCCACCCCTTGCCCCAGCTTGTTGGGAGGCTCTGCAGTGGTAAACACCTGATACGTAAATGAACTAAGGCTAGGTGGGAGATTCTGGAAATTCGGTCATTTACCCCACATCTGGGTACAGTTTCTTTATCTGTAAAACAGGTGTAGTAATCCCTGCTCATAAGGCCATTGGCAAGGTGAACATAATGGACACTATGTCTCCAGTGCTTTGATGGTGTTCAATAAATAACCATTCCCAGTCCTTCCCTTACTCACTGTTCAGCCTTCTGTTATCAATTCCCAAAATAATGTGGCCAGGGGTGCTTCACTCATTTCTTCTCTACCACCCTAGAACATAATCAAGATATCAAATATTATTTGATATCTGCTTCAAAAACAATTGTGTTTGATGTGTGATACTGAATCTATTAGATATTAATGTTAGACTGCTGGCATTATGCTGTTTAGCATGACCCTTATCAGATTCCCAGCTGTGAGAATTAAAATGTGGGCTCCAGTTTTTGTTGGGCATTTTCCCTGCTGCTGCCAGGATGAGGCTGAATAAGCATCAATGTAACAGCCTTTAGCTGAGTTTGCTGAGCTTTTAAAATTCAAAAATCAGGATCTGGGAATTTTTCCTATCTCAAGTTGCTCCCCACCTCCAGACTACCTTAAGGTACATCTTGGATTCTATTTCATAGGTTGGGTTCACCATCCTATGCTGTGTTTGCCTCTCTGAAAACTCACCAGACCCTGCTTACTGATGAAGGAAGGGAAATTAGACAGGACAAGGTCAAAGAGGACAATTGCAGAGAAAAAGGGGGAAGTGCTACAGGTCCTGGTAATAATGACCAGGAAAGGGAGAAAAAAGAGGAGTGATGTGTAAGGGATGTGGGGAAGGTTGTGGAATGAGGAAGGGGAGAAGGAGAGAAAGAAGAACAACAAGAGGGTAAGTGGACTGAGCATCTACTGCACGCCATCCTGTTCTCAGCCCATTTCATGTGATTGTCACAGCAATCCTACAAAATAAGGCCTTTAATACCATAAGGACAGGTCTCTGTCCTGCTACTCCTGTCCTTTACCACAAGCAATTCTGGGCACAGAACATGTTCTCCTACCCCACAAAATAAAATCTAAACCCCACAGCATGCCATTCAAGGTTCTGTATGAACAGGTTCCCCATAGGTGAGGAAACCATGAAACACCAGCCAAACCCAGACCCTTCTGGGAGTAAAAGCAGGCGCCACTTGTCATTATGTTGGAGAATAGTCAAGATCACAGATTGTCATGGGCATGTACAGCCAGCACCTCCATGTCCATCCTACACTGCCCACCTGAGTGACTGCATTCCCCAAATCCACCAGCTTTGTCATGTGTGTGGAAGATGAAGCAAACCCCACCCACCCCATCCAACCTGGAAAACCCATTCTTCAACACTGAGTTCAGAAACAGCTGCCACTGTGAGGTCCAAATCAAGTCCTCAAAGCCAGTTTGCAGAGTGGTAAGAGTCCAGACACTCTACCCCTGTTGGCCTCCTAGAGCTGTTCAAATCCCAACTCCATCACCTACATGCTGTGTGTGCTTGGACAAGTCACTCAAGTTCTCTGTCTCAGTTCCCTTTCTGTATGATTGAGATAACAGTTCCTTGTTCATGGAGTGGCTGTGAGGACCGAGTAAGCTCACAGGTGACAGGGTCTGACTCTGCATGGGGATTTCAGGGTGAATGTGTGCTGTACAAGGATCTTGCCAAACCTGTGGCCACAGATGTGCATGTGCTCGTACATGTGGGCACACCTGAACCCCACCTGTAAGGCATGTATTTTCTCCCTTGAGGAAAAAGCCAAACCAAAACAAGTATTGTCAAGAGTAATGTTAAATGCTTGAGAATTCATAGATCATTTTGTGCATAACAACCCTTAGTTTTTATCATGGTGATTTTGACATCATCTTATCCAATACAACATGTTAAAAATTCTAAGGTCCCTTCTAGAACTCAAATAATTCTCTGACCTATCCCACGTAGGCTTCTTGCTGGCAGGAGTGTGGAATGGACTCAAAATGCCTTTTATTAATAAGCAGACTAAGCTTCTATCCACGTGATGCCAGGGTTTGGTAACATTTTACCTAACACCCACCTTATTTAGGCTAATACTCCTGAGATAAGTAACAGACCTTCACTATCTTTAGTTATTTTTACCTTAGTGTGAATGCATTTCAAATCCTTTATGAGTGAAGGCATGAGAGAAGGCACTGGATCAATCCTTAAGGGTGGAAGGCAGGGACCGCAAAGTGGTTAAGAAAGGGCGTGGAAAGGCAGGACTGCCAGCGCTAGGACGACCTCTGTCCACACCACACATCTGCTAGGAGCAAACACTCTTGCAGGGGGCTCATGCTAAGTGCTTAGGCTAAGGCTGAGCCATAGCCAGGAGTGGCTGGGATAACCATGCCCGCCCCTAGTCCATGCCCCCAAACATGTGTGCACACGTGCCTCACGTCAGTGTCACCTGCCTTCCTAATTCTAGGCTGACAGTGACCTTTGTTGATGTTATTCTCTGGATGTCATTTTGAGGCTTTTCCCCTCACAGATTTTAATTGAATGTTCCGGAGGGGAGATATTTCTAGCATTTAGTTTGAACTTTTGCTTCATATTGTGACTAATTAAAATATGACTAACTACAAAATATGCTTTCCTTTTTCTTCAAGTGTGACCCCCAACAGAGAGAATGGAGCTTTAACGCCACATTATTGTTTTCCATGCTGTTTTGACTTAAACAAGAGAAAAGTTTTTGTGAAGTTCTTTAAAAACTTTTTGACAATCCCATTTGGGCTTTTCCCCCCATACCTTGTAAAGATTGGGTGGAATTTTCGATAGTCTGTTTTCTCTCCAATCCTCACGTCAACCCCTCTATGTAATATAAAGCAGTGATCCCGCAGCATGAGTGAAGCCGAGCAATGCTGGATGGCTTTAAAGATAACACTAACATACAGAGAGAGGGTGCAAATCCATCCGAACCCAGCCTGCCAGGAGCTCTCCTCCTCTGGTCCCCTGTGGCCTCCTTTCCCTTTTACCACAAATCTTTGACACATTCCTCAGGCTCCCAGCCACTGCTCAGTGAAGAGACTTTCCTTCTGCTGCACAAAGAAAACAGAGCACGTTATTGATGAAGGGCCCAGACTCGCCTCTCCACATTTGAAATGTGCCCGTCATCACACCCTTCCTTCCCTCTGAAACTCATCATTTTCAGGAATACCTCCTCCTCCTATGCAGTTGATTCTTTTCCTTTTTCCCTTTTCTGGAACTTGTTGAAAATTATTTCTTCTCCTGTCCCATGCATTTTTATTCTCCCCCTCCTTACCAGCTCTCAAACTGAAAATACACACAGCCCTCCCTCATCAAAGCTCCCTGCCACACCTCACCCTCCCTACTGCTCCCTTTCTCTTCTGCCACCAGATTTCTTGGGGAGGGGAGAGAATAGTCCATGGTCTTCACTACTAGCTTCCCAAATTCTTTCACATGTTGACCCACTGAATTGTGGATTCCACCATATTCCTTTCTATTCACAGTGTGAAAAGATGGAGGCTCAACAAAATCAGAGAAGGCCCTTGGATTCAGTCAAGGACTTTAGTAATAGGGACAATACAGTAAATGAGGACAAAAAGTGGAACTTAAAACTCAACTTCCTCCTTCTGAGAAAAAAAAAAGAAAGAAAGCCTTTTTGTCTGTTTCCTGAGCCAAAACTAAGTCTGGAAATGCCTAGACCCAAGGATGGCAATAAATAGTGCACCTCCATGGAGAAGGTAGGAGTGAGGATGTCTGCATTGGTGCCTGTCTTTGACAATGACCCCCTGCTTGATGACAAGAGCAGTGCATGGAGACCTGGCCTTCCTGCAGGGAGCAGGCAACTAGCTGGGAGAGGATCCAGCAAATGAGAAACAACAGAACATCCTACCACTCTCTTCTCTGGCCTTTGAGGTTCGCATGATTGTTTCTTTGTGCAAAAAAGAAATGGAAGTCTCTACCTCTCCGTATGATCACTCCTGTTCTTCCCTGTCCTATTCCTCTTCCTGTGTGTTCTCCAGTCTGGCCCCTCTATTTAGTCAAGAGAGCAAGAGCAGTTTCCTCTGCAAGTTACCTGCACCATTTACTACAGGCAATTGTCATCTCTCCTCTGCTGGAACAAGTTCCAAAAGTGAATGACAAGCAGGAGCCAACCTTTTGCCTACATCTGAAAAAAACGTAGCATCTTGTAGTCAAAAAGGTAGAAGGGCAGACAACCAGCCTCTCTCTGTCTTTTCCCAACCAGTTCACACCTTTCTCCCTTGCCCCATGTGTGTTTTGTCTTAGGAGCAATCTCAGAGGGGTAAAGCTTCCAACTGAGGTCTTGGTTTCTGTGCTGAGAATGCCAACCAGTGTCTGGCAATGCCCCTTCTTCTGGGCACTGGTGAATGAATTGGGACTATCAATTCATTTCACACAAACTGTGAAGCTGCCAATAGATGGCCAATCACTGGACTTGTGGTCACTACTGACCCAGCCTAGATTTGAACCTGTGACCCCTTGGTAAAGGGTTTTATGTTGCAATAAAAATGTCTGAAGGATATAGAGACTTTCAAAATCCTTCCCTTTTAAACTAACACTGTTAGTCACTGAAGGGGCAGAAGCAATGAAAGAAGAAATGAATACCTGATATCCTTAAGGGAAAGAGGAGAGCCAGAGGACAGGCTTGGTCTTACATGCCTTCACATGAATGAAGCTGTTGCTTTTTAAAGCAAGGTGTCATTTGGGAGGTGAATGCCTCTCGCGCTCACTCTGCAGTGCTATTTGAAACACCTGCCTTGGCCTTCGCTCTGCTTCGGTGGTCGTCTTCATTTTCTGGTTTAGCAACTGGAAGTATTTACACCTTCGTAACAAACCACTTTCTTGAACAGAACCACGATAATGAAAGTGAATTCTCTTATCCCAAAAAACTCTCAAGAGTTTAAGCCCCTGCCTCATTAATCCACTCTCCCCAATCTGAGATGGCAAATAAATATCATTGAGCCCAAGTTATAGGTAGGGCAAGTGGGAAGTTCAAGGTGTAATGCCAACTTTGTTTCTCACGTGTCAAGAAACAGAGTCCTGGCAGTTGACAAATGCTATGAACCTTGGAAAGCTACTCATTCTAAGGGCCAGTTTCCTCATCTGCAAATAAGGATAAGAGGAAGTTTGTGAGAATAAATGAAATAACACATGTAAAGTTCATTGCACCTGCCGGGCCACACAGGCCTGCTGCATTGCACAGCTCCACCAACACTCCGCAGCCAGTCATACAAAACACAGTGTGAATGGCGCCCCCTAGAGTTGTACAATCAACAGCCATGCCAGACAGTCTGACACATAGCACTTAATCTGTGAGAATTAACCATCATACTGGAAGTTTATCTTCTGGCAACAGCAGAAAAGGTGGTTCAGAAGAACCCTCTCTCTGACCACAAGAAGTATGTGAAAAGAAACATCAGTTTGAGGACATTGGAAAATTACCGTGGCAGTGAGAAATCATTCTGTCAACATCCCAGAAAGAAAGAAACCTATTTAAGGCTGCCTTTCCTCTAGAAGGATGATTTCACAGTGTGGACACTGAGTAAACAGTAGCATCTGGGCATTTGTTAGAAATACAAATTCTCAGGCCCCACTCCAGATCTACTGAATCAGAAACTCTGGAGTAAGACCAGGACCTGCTTTAGCAAACCCCCCAGCTGATTCTGATGCACCCTGAAAGAACCGTGGTGCTGTCGGCGCCTACAATGCTGGAAGTACAGTGGAGAGACTGAGAAGCTGGGCAGGAATCTGGGTGGTCTCAAGGGTCTGGGGATCCAAAACTTGAAGTTCAAGACCTGCCTGGTAAACACCTCAGGAGGTTAGCTGAGACCCCAAAGCGCCACACCCAAGGAGTAAAAAAATAAAAATGAAATAAAAGTTTTCTTTTCAATAAACTTTTGATAAAGTTTATTATCATCTCAATTCCTGATTGGAAAGATGGCGAGTTTGGTTTTGGACCTGTTGAGCCTGAGTTCAAGCCTTTTAGATACAGAAAAGGAGGTCTAATAGGCCATTGAATGTGTGGGTCTTGAGTGAAGGTAGGCAGCTTGGGCTGTAGATATATAAACTAGCAGATAAATTATATATGCATGGAGCTGCACGCTTGGGTGAGTTTATTTGGAGAAAGTTCATACAAAATACAGCAAAAGATCAAGACCTGCAGAACAGTAACATTTAATGATCAGATGGAAAGATATGAGCCTGAAAAGGAGACTAACAATGATAAATTACAGAGGTAGGAGGAAAACTGGGAGAACACTGTGGAAGCCAAGAGGAAAGGCTGAAAAAGAGGGGTGCTCAACTCTGAGAAGCATCGCCAAGACAGGAAAGAAGAGAGCCACGAAGTGTTCATTGACTGACTTCAGTCACAGAGGCCTTGGTGAGAACATCACCCCTGAAAAGGCGGGGCAGGAACCCTGTTGGGGTGTGTTGAACACTGAGTGAGAGGTAGTTAAAAGAGGAAACAAGAAATCTAGGAAAATTTCTTCTAGAAATTTTACTGTGAAGGGAAGAAAACGAGAGGTAGAACTGAAGTTGGAGAGTATTTTTATGTAATTTAAGGTAATTTAACAAGTCCAGTGGAAGAATTTGCTTAAGAAAAGGAGTCTGAAGGTATGAAAGAAAAGGAATAATTATTAGTGTGAGGTTCCTAAGAAGATGGGAGGGGGTGGAAAGCAAAGAGCAGAACTGACATTAGGCAGGAGAATGAATAGCTCTTCCATCATAAAAGGAGGCAAGAAAAGCATGATGGAGGTTTGTAGATCAGAAGGCCAGTGCATCTTTGCTAGATGTCCTCTTTGAAGCAAATGAGATCGTATGCTGAATGTGACAGGGAGGCTGTGAGTGGGGGAGGAGGACAGACAAGAAGGTCTGTACAGTCATAGAAAACAAGAGATTGGGTTGACTGATGCTCATGTATGGACACTTGTATTATTGAACAGAATCAATGACCCATTTGAGGTGGTGATCATGGACTTAGAATGAAACAGTAATCATTTCTTGAAAAATTTAGTACAGTTATTCTTAAATTTTATGTCTAAATACTCTAGTGCCTGTGGGATTATTTATATTGCCATTTTCAAAACTCCTGGTTGTTTGTCAAGTCTTGTCTTCTTGTAGGCCCATTTATTTTTTTATTAAGCACCCAGTTATTTCTTTTAAAGCAATAATCACTCATTATCACACAGGTTCTGTGAGTCAAACTCAAGGGCAACTTAGATAGTTCTAGTTAGGGATCTCCCATGAGCTTACTCTCTAGGTATCAGCTAGAGCTGTAGTCATCTTGAGGCCTGACTGGAACTGCAGGGTCCCCGTCTGAGTTACGGCGCTCATATGGCTATTGGTGGAAATCCAAGGCCTCAGTTTCTCAGCACATGGACTCCCCAGAGGGCTGTTTGGGAGCCCTCTGACATAGCAGCTGGTTTCCCCACAGTGAGTGATGTGAGGAACAAAATGGAAATAGATGTCCACTTATTTTTGACTGAGTGTTTGACAGGGAAAATTTGAGACACTGGGTAATGTTTTCCTCCTCCAGAGGAGATTCGCCAGAAGGGAGCTAGGTCAAGGGCACTAGCGATCCGCAGGCCAGCGGAAGGTGGCCTCTGTCCCTCTCTTTAGTAGCACTCGGGGTAGTCTAATTTGACATTTGGTTTTTATTATATGACTAATGTCTGTTTCTGCTGACCACTCTATACTCAGCATATTTATATCATATATAATACTTAATACATATTCACTGAGTAAGTGAATAAATAAATGACCAATAGATAAAAATATTATTATTATTTTTATTATTCCAAAAATGACAAGATTGGTTTTTCTGACACTCAAGAAACATCCCAGGAGAATTCCATATGCATGGCTTTAAGTCAGCATTTAAGGTCACTAATTAAAAATGAACTTCTGCTGGGACAATAAGTAGGGAAAATGGTAAAGTCCTGGAGACATATGTAATAAGCTCATCTAGCATTTGCTCAATCCTTAATTGCTGTGAAAATGTCCCCGGATAATAAGGACCACAGAACATCCTGGAGTAGGGAGGAGAGGTTGCTGAGGAGGGCAAGGCTGGCCGGAGGAGCGTACACAGTAGGCGAGAGCCCTCAGCACTGGCTGAGTAGGAGAGCCTGAGAGCGGAGCAGAGGGGCAGGAGTAGACCTGGGCGAGGAGCTGTGTCACGTGGGGGAATGACTTCTCCCTGGGGAGAAAAGGGACGAAGAGAGACAACTGGGGCCTGAGGGCAGAGGATCAGAATGCCTGGCAGAACATTCTAGAGGTGACTCATTGGATAGAGAGGAGCCGCACACAGGGTTATGAGCTGGGCAGTGACATCTGAAAGCAGTATTCCAGAAAGATTGATTTGGTTGTAGGGAACAGAATAGGTTAGAAGGGGAGAGATGAGTTGAG
This sequence comes from Manis pentadactyla, assembly GCF_030020395.1. Taxonomy (NCBI): domain Eukaryota; kingdom Metazoa; phylum Chordata; class Mammalia; order Pholidota; family Manidae; genus Manis; species Manis pentadactyla. The sequence continues at coordinate 104,701,588 of NC_080024.1, forward strand.
AGGCTACACAATGTCCACAAGCTGACGGGGGCCTCGATGACAGCATTATCGTTGGCAATAACAATGGAACAGAAAGGGTGGGTATAAGAGACATTTTAAGATATCTCTTAATAGAAAACAATAGAGCCAATAATGAGAAACATAGACCCTCATAAGTGTCAGCAGCCAAATATTTAATCACTACATTCCCCATTTCAAATGTTCATCTGAAAAAAAAGTTAATTTTAAATAATGAAGGGAGCCATCAGGGGCTGCCACCAACAGTAACTATTAAAATCTCAAAGCATTGCCTTTCTAGTTAGTTACTCCTGGCCCACTTTCATAGAAATGGGCTGCAGGCATTACAGGGAATGAAAAGTTAATATAGGAAAGTCCAAGACCCCTCCACTTCCGTCAGTGAAAGGGCATCTGTGTTCCCCACCCACGAGGAGGCATGTTGCCTGGTAGGTGGGAGACGGGAGCAGGCAAGGCCTTACCCCGGTGGCTTGCATGGAGTCGGTGAAGAATCAAAGCTCACACAGGAGCTGTTCCATGTTTTTGTTACCACCACAAAGAAGCCTGAGAAAGACTCCCTTTCAACAGAAATTTCTCAGGGTGGTGAATGCCCAAGGACACACAGCAGGGTCACCACTCCCAGAAAGCCCACCGCCTGCGAGGCACCATGAGTTGGGTGTTCTGTTACCTGCAGCCAAAGCATTCCTAACCCAAGAGCTTTGCTCTCCTTCTCCCACTGAATTCATGCCAGAGCTCTAGCGGAACTGGAGCAAAGGGCACACCTCAGAGACATATTGAATCAATGTGTAAATAGGTTAGTTACAGGTACCTTCATTATTCCTACTACAGGGTAGTGAGTTAAACCCTGGGCTCAGGAGCCAGACCACTGCCTTCAGGTTGTCATTTTGCCACTTAACTGCTCAGCAACCTCAGGCTTCTTTATGCTAGAGTCCTCTCATCTGTAAAGTAATAATAGTTCATACTCTGTAAATATGTTTTAAGGACCCAATGAGATCATGACTATAAACTGCTTAGCTCAGTGCCTGGTACAGGGTTAGAACCCAATAAATGTTAAGCACTGTACTTTTTACAGATGAGGAAACAATAATTCAAAAAAAAAACAAAACCTAGAGAATTGGCCCAAGGTCACACACATAAATGCTGTCCATGCTTATTTTCAGGGACACTGCTTTTCTGAGCAGTATGTCAACAAGTCAGCAAATATTTATTAAGTGACCATGAGATGCACAGTTCTGAACTAAACATTCAGAATTTATGCCCAAGAATGGGTGGAATTTACTATCTGACAAGAATGTTTAGTTTTTCATGGTCAGCCCAGCTGCGCACAAGGCTGATCTTACAGATAAAAGAGACAGAATTCTATGCAGTAGTGCCTGAAGGGTCCGGGGAAGGCCCTTTGACCAGCATACGTCAGCTGGCAGGGGGATAAACTCAGCACAGCAGATTTGTGTTGGCCTGAGTTTTGTCTTTCTGAAAAACGGATCCACCAAGTCAAACTATCCTTCTCCTTCTTCTTTTGCAATTCCTTTGCAGGTAAAATAGTCACTCTTAGGCCTTTAACTGATGCCTACGGTGCCTCCAGCCAGAGTCTCAACAAGCGTCATGATGCCTCTTACCACCTAGTAATCTTCAAAACTGCAGATATCCCTGAGGAAGAAAATGGCCAGTGTCAATCTAGCAGGTTTCCTTGAAGCGAGGAGTGAGGGCAGTGAGGCAGCTGAGGTAGTTTGGTCTCTGGGCAAAGGCAGCCGTAACACAGAACGAAAGGGAACAGGAGGCCCCAGGAGCGGCAAGGCGTCCTGCGGGGTCTGGCCTGCCCTCACCTTTCTTACTGTGTGACTCTAGCCTCTCCCTCCTTCTACAAGCCTCTACTTTGCTCTGCTGTTGCCACCATGCTCTGTCCCTTGAGCACACGCACTAAACAGCCGACTGGCAGAGCAGAACACAGTCTTCCCAGGAGCCCTCTTCCTCACAGACCTGAACACAGGCACGAGGCCCCCACCGTCTGCATGGCCCTTCCACAAATCACTGAGTGGAAACAGACGGGGGCACCAAAACGTTCCCTGTGTGGGGACATCATAAAACCTTGGAACTTTACAAGCTTCTTACACTCCGCAGGTCCTAATCCCTTCCTGTTTTTGTTTTCTGGAAGGTGAGCTCATCAAGGAAACCCGGGCTTCTGACCCCACTTTGAGCAAGGCCTTGTGGCATGGTGGCCCCCTCCTGAACAAGCAGTCTGAGACTGGAGTCGGGGCAAAGGAAACCCCGCCCTGCAGTCTCAGGAAACCTGCCTTCTGAGCATCTGCAGGATGACACCCCCCGAGCACAGTCCGCTGTCCTTCCTGGAGCCCATGTCTGCTCAGTCTTTCCTCGGTGGGCACACAGGTGGGAAGAGCCACGTCCTGGCGGTCTGGCTCCAGGGCCCCCTCACAGCCCCAGTAAATTGATTCGCATCGTTTTCCTTGACTGGCAGTGACTTTAAAAATATTTCCCTTTCCTAAAAATTAGATTTCCAAGCATAATTCTTTAACATATTTTTAAAATTCTCTACTGATAGACTTTCTATAAATATGGGCTAGCTTGAGGTTTATGCAGGACAAGGGACCAGTGTGATTGGCAATCTTTTCCACTCTGCAAAGACCATCTCACGGGTGCCTCCAGTGGCATAAAATGCCTGCCAGTCACCATCTAAGTTGATTTTACCAAAGGGCAAACCACCAAACAGCCTGACTAGAGACAAAGAGGCACAGTGGAGACACAGGAGAAGCACCTGTTCCCACCTCTGGGGAAGCAATCACCTGGTTGGCTGCAGAGAAGTGACACATGCCAGCCCTTCCTGTCAATGGCTATGCCATGGTCGGAAACACGAGCTTCCACTGAGCCTGTCTCCAGGTCACCAAAGCTGACACCTGACAAGCAACAGGGATCGAGTCCTTCAGACAGACAACAAGAGCAGAAAGGAGAGTTTATGTCTGAGAACAAGTCCTGGCCCAGTTAGTGCTTTGAGAATGAGGACCTGGAAAACCCTGCCTGCCTAGGAAAGACATGAGGAGAAACAAAGTGCTGGTCCACAGGCTCTTCTTGGGGGTCTAAAGGTCTCCCACCATTCTGATTCTGCAATACCTCTGCCAGCACTGGCTCTGTAGGAAAAAATTGCATTTGAGAAAAATGGGCACAATAAAATCAGAAAGTGTGCCTTTAAGGAGGAGTCCCCCAGATAAATATTGCTAAAGTTCCAAATATATAGCTCATAAAACACAGAGGATATTTGTACCATGGCTAAGGTTCAACCCTGTTCATCACCAAATGCTCATCACTAACAAATCAACATGTGACATTAGCCAAAAGAGCGATTGGATGTTAAGAAAAACTCAAAAATCCTAGGGAACAGTCACTTGATGAGCAAACAGTTTAGAGTGTCATTCACAGGAAGTAGACAGTTAAAGTTGCAACAATGTCGCAATTTGTAATTCATTCATGTTTCACATTAGCCCCCTTCCTTCCAGCTAATGTTGGCTATTATCAGTAAAACGCACAATAACCAGCATTTATTGAGCATTTTCAGTGTGCCGGGCACTGTGCCCTGAGCTTTTAAAAGCATTGTGACTTAACTGTAATAGTGAATACTTAAATAGAACTTGCTATGTGCCAGACATTGTTCTAAGCATTTTATATGCATTAATTTACTTGCTCCTCACAAAAACCCATGAGGTTAAGTACTATTATTATCACATTTTACAGATAAGAAACTGAGGCACAGCAAGATTAAACAATTCGCACAGGGTTACATATCTAGTTAAGAGCCTAAGCAGGAATTCAAGTGCGTGCAGTCAGTGACAAAGTCCATGCTCTCAACTCTTTCCTCATGAATCTGCATGAACTAAAATTGCAATTACTCTGTTTTTATAAGTAAGGAAATTGAAGTTTAGAATGACTGAGTAATTTCTCTAATTGCACAACGAAGAAATGGCAAAGTCTGGACTTGAACTCAGGCCTTTCCAGCACCAAAGCCTCATGTCAGGAGGCCATGTTATTTCTTATATCTGTTGTGGTTCATTGGCTGTGAGTATATAATCATTCTACCTACTCAAACATCAGGTCAATATATTTGAATGACTGTTGGGTGCGAGACACTGTGTTTGATACCAAATATGAGGTGGTCCCCCCCTTCAAAGAGCTTATTCTGATGTAGAAATTCTGATGCTGAAGTTGCCATTCAAGTACATGGAGAAACTAAGAGAATAACCAATCCCCGTGCTCTTTGCCCCCCACAAAGGTTCCTGTGGTGGCTGGCGACTGTGGCTATGGGTGTAAGGAAAAACACTGACTATGTCCCTTCCCCAGTCAAAAGTATCTCTGATAAGAAATGAGTATTTTTGTTGATGCTAATTACCAAGATCTCTAAGCCAGCTCATGCTACTGGAATGCATCATTAACAGAGCTTTGTGGTGAGCTCACTTTCTTCTGCCCACTCTGAGTAAAGGTCCCTCCACATCTCCCCACTCTGGTCTTTAGGGTTACAGCTGCTATGGGCCACTGAGTTGTGTTGAGTAAGGCATCACTTCTAGAAGTGCCCATGCTCAGGGACCTCACCAATAGTACTGAGGACATTACAAAACATCTAAGGAGAATAACAGGCTCTCACTGGTAGACTCAAGAATAACCTTCCTGAAGCTGACACTTACTGGTCATATGACCTCTGATTACTCAATTTCTGATGTCTCAGTGTCCTCTTTTCCTTGTGTGGATAACAGTAAGAGCTTCCATGTTAATAAATTAATCCACGTAAAGCTCTTAGAACAGCGCCTGGATGGTCAATGCTCAACAGACGTTGGCTGGTGCTGCTGTTTCTTCTCTTTCTTCTCAGCCTCCTTCTTCTATTTCTCCTTCTCCTCCTTCTTCTTCTTCTTCTTATATATTATTATAACAAAATTCAGTGTCTGCTAAGAATTTCCTTTGTCTTGAGAGTTGAAAATACAGTAATATTAAATCTGTCACATGAGAAAGGACATCACAGTCCTCTTAAATTTATTTTCATCAATTCTTAGCCTGAGTAGAATTTAATTTTTAAAAAATATTTTAATACTCCACATTGTATAAATAATCATTGGTCTGAATAATATTTTGACTATATTCCCTGACACCTTAGTAGTGTAAGTGAATCTGAAAGGACTCCTGAACTGTATTTGGTTTGTGGAGATAGGATCTTTAGCAAAAAAATACAGAGAAATGCAAACTTGCCAAAGGGCAAAAGACTAAAATAAATGGTCTGTCTTTCATTTAAAGCTCTGTATTCCCATGAATTTTCTGAAAACAGGAAAAAATGTGTTGAGGAAGTATGTTGTTATTTTTGACACTGTTGAGGTTATTGATACATTCTGGAGGTGATCGGAAAGGTTAAAGTCATACAGTAACATCTATCAATGCCTGTTCAAGAACTGTGCAGAAGTGTTCAAATTAGTGGCTTTATAGTTTTGATCAGATGTTTGTCCTCGATCCTCTCCCCAAAGTCTTCGGCCACCCTGTCTTTGCTGAAGAGCCTCTGGTTCTTCCTGACGCACATTAACTTTAGCTATTACTTCATACCCCCCATGACTCTAGACTCTGTTCTAAACCACAAATGTATTGTTTCACCTCATGAAAAATGTTCTGTACTATCGCAACCTGTGGTAAGAGAGGCTTTAATACCATCTCAATATGGTAGCACCTGATAAAGATGCCATTAACATGTATCAATACTAGGAAAATATCAGATGAATGATGGTTGTGGCTCTTTTGTTTTCTCAATTAATTGACTGGCATGAAGGACTACAATGTTGGACTCTAAATCAAAAGGACATATCTCTAAGAGGTTAGTTACAGCACAGCTTCTGGTAACAGGGAGCCTGGAGAGAAATAAGTGACAGACCTCTCAGAGGTCAGAATGAGCCTCACTGACTGCAATTAAACAAAGGAGGAAAAAAAAAAAAGAAAAGAAAAGAAGAAAGAGGAAGAGCAGAAGAAGAATGTATCACTTATCTACAGCTCAGTACCAAATATACCAAGATTTAGTGACTTAAAACAACAGGTCTGGGAGTGGTGTGTGGTTAGTGACCATGCATTCACATGACCCTGAGAGTGAGTACACCCTCAGACTTTGTACCCTGTGCCCCTGGCTCTCTAAAACAACAAGAAATACTTGTCCTCTCTCATAGTTTCAGTGAGTCAGGACCTTAGGAGCAGCTCTGCTCAATGGTTTTAGCTCAGAGTCTCTTGGGAAGTTGCAGTCAGGGTGTTGGCAGGAATTCCTGTCATCTGAAGGTCTGACTGGGGCTGGAAGAGCTGCTTCCAAGGTGAGTCCCTCACACGACTGGCACACGGGTGATGGCTGGTGGCAAGAGGCCTCGGTTCTCTCCATGTCCGTAAGTTAGCTCCTCTCCATAGGCTGCTTGAGTCCACATGGCATGGCAGCTGACTTACCCCAAGTCTGAGTAAGCCAAGAGGAAAGAAGATAGAAGCCACAATGCTTTTCATCATCTACTCTTAGAAATTACACACTGTCATTTCCAACATGTGCTCTTGGTTACACAGAGCAACCGTGATAGAACATGGGAGGGGAATACACAAAGGTATGAATAACAGACTTCCAGGAGCTATTTTGAAGCCTGGATACTACAAAAAAAGAGGAAGAGAAGAGAAAGGGGAAGAAAAATGCTTAACGAGATCTGGTTTTCTGAAGATGGCTTTCACTGGAACTTTTGGATAAAAGTCAAAATAGCAAGTAATAGAGGAGAACTAGGACCAGCTATGGACAATTTAACTCCTCGTTCGGCGGCTGTGTATGTGTGCTGAGCCCCAGTTTGTGGGAGGACTGAGCATGAGGACTGCACCCCACACACAGCTTTTCCATGAGACACGTCCACCTAGAAAGACCAGTCCATAAAATGCCAGCTTTTACTAGAGGTGTGCTCAGCAATTTGGGCAGCAGTACCGGGGCTATAATAACTCCTGTTAAAGATAGCTCATTCCATTAGCATGACTTTCTTTGCAAGCCCTAGGGCTTCATTTTACTTATTCCTGGGTGATCATTGCTTAAGTTCATCCTCCGTGATTGGGTGACAGATAATTAATTGCTCATTCATGATCTTCACCTAAGTTAATACAAAGTTACAAAGAAGTGCCATAAAGAATCCTATTCCCCAAAAGATTGATGTGATCATTTCTAAAAAGAAGTCCTTTTTGATTTTTCAGTTTGACCTAGACTTTCTTTCTGTCAGTGTGGAGGGCACATCAGGCAGCTTGTCCTCTCTTCAGTTTGTGATCAACCTCTGTCCTTCCAACATTGAACTTCCTAGAAATTATATCCTACCTTCTACTGAACCAAGACCCTTAAGTTCACACATGAATCTTTGTTTCCACCCAAGCGTGAGGTGATCTTTTTAAAAGCAGAGAATGCCGTGCCCAGAGACTTCATCCCTAAAGACTGACCATCTCTGCAAACTCTCTTCTCCGCAGTCCCCAGCCACCCTGATGGGGATCTGCCATCATGCCCAGCACTCTCCCCGGCTGGCACTCCCTGGAAGCCCTCCATAGGAATGGAAGGAATGTGCCTGTCTTTAATCCTGAGATTGTCCATCAGGATGAAGAGTCAGTGTGCAAATGCCCTTCACTGCTCTTTTGTCCCTGTGCCTTATCACGGCTCTCCAGCAGGGCCTTTGATTTCCACACCTTGCCGGGGGTGTCTGGGCTACTTTTTAGCTTGCATCTCTGTCTGCGAAGATATGTATCCAATTCCTCACACAATGAGAGAAACAACAACAACGTGAATTACAAATGTTATGATGCATTATGCTTTGATTAAATAAGAAATGTAATCGGCTGAGCCTGAAAGAATGGAACTAGAATCCCATCAGGAGAAAAGATGAATGAACAGAACTACAGCGACATCTGCTGGTCCCTCCCAGAGAGTTATTGACTTAAGTGTCACAGCACGGTGGTGGAAAGAAATACTGATGATAATCTCATGCTTAAAATAAATCCTCAAAATGTGCTTGTATGTAAAAACGTATTAAGTTCAACTCTTAATTGGCACTCGTGAATGAGAAAACAGAAGTCTTTGGAATAGAAGTGAAAATTATTTACTCTGCAATTGCTCACAACGGGAATAGAAAAGACCACTCATGTCATCATTTTCACATGCAAGCACCCACGCCCACACCAGATAGACATGTCATTCTGGAGGAGAGGGTTAGTATGCAAAATGAAAGGGTTTTCTCAAAAGTGGCTCTGAGTCTTCAAATATTGGCTTCCTCTTCAGACATTCCAGGAGAAGCTGAGGTTCCAGGGGGCACAAATTGCCCTCCGCACCCAGGATGTGCAAAGTCTTGCACGGTTTCTCTGTAAAGAAACATCTAAGGCTGTGATGCTGAGACACATTAGAAAAACATTAAGATGTAATCAGGCACTCTCTGGGGGAGCGGCTTCAGTGGGATCAATAAACTTTGCCACTCTGTTGGCTTCCATTCGGGCAAATCTTCAGTGACCAATGTTCGCTGCCCTCTCTGCCAAAGACATAAAGTGAGATGCTGCTCTGAGTGTTGGCATCTGAGCACCAAGTGCCAGGGCTGCCTCCCTGGAGACTACCAAGTCTCAGAGCTGCGTTCCCTGGAGCTTTCTCGGCTGGAGTCTTTTTTTAAAAAGGCAGGATTTTTTCTGGACCCCCAAAGCAGGGTCACAAAGAAAGCTGTCATCTGGACTCTGGATAATGACCATCCTGCTTTCAATGAAAGACAAACCCACATGGATGTTTTCTTTCTAAGCACAGCCCCAAATGCCTTCAGAGTACGGTGTCCACAACAATAGATTATAAAGCTTCCCTAACAGCATCACTTACCAAGAAATTAGTAGAGATAGTCTTTTTCTGAAATTTTCAAAAGGAATTTAAAATGGGCTGCATGTACCTTAGCTTTGGGGGCCTGAATGACAAAAGATGAGGATTGCAGGAGGAACAAAGGAACTTTTCGCCTCTGTCTCAAGCTTGGGCCATGGGGCTGCTCAGAGTAGGAAGGCAGAGCTGCCCGCTTACTGTGCTGAAAGCCTCCTTATCCCACATCTGAATAAAGGACGAAGAGGCCCCCATCCAGGCAGCATGTGGGGACGTGCACATCTAACAATAACCATATATTGTGTGGAAGTACTAGTGTGGACAGTCGGCACTTCTCGGAAGCTAAGCTGCGTTACAGCTATCTGGGTTCCTTTTAATGACTCTGAGGGACAATGCATCACCTACAAGTCTAAAGCACATTCGATAAAACATCTTGGAGTCAGTGCCTGTGGAATTCATTTTCCAGAGACAGCCACACTTGGGGATTTGGTTTCTAAGTTTTTTTCTTTCTTTGTGTGTGTGTGTCTAAACTGCAAAGCTACTTTTTTCCCCTCTGTCATCTTTCAGCCCTGTTTGAGTCTGCACAATTCATCATTGTTTCAGAGGGTTTTCTACAAGGGAAGATTACTGAACTAATTGATTATTAATTGATTATCATAATAGTCACATTTTATTTGCAGTGATTTCTAAAAGCAAGGTATGGCCCCGGTAGTCCTGAATAGTCGGGGATTTGCAGACCCGTAGCCAGGCTGGCGCGTTCCCTGGGGACCCATCCATCTGGCACTGACAGTACCACATTCATAATTCCCACAAATAATGCCAGGGAAGGTAGGACTGGGGGGAACTGAGAGTATCGGTTCCTGTAGTTCCTTCCATTTGCAAGATGTCAAACATTTCTTTTTTCTGAATAACCCTGGTATGATGTCTGTTTGTGAAAAGAGTCCTTTTCCAGAGTAGTTCTCGGCCTTCCTGTGGCCAACAGACCGCAGGCCCTTCAGGGTTAGTGGGCTCCAGCTGTGGCCTATCTACTGCATCACGGTTCAGCGTGTGACTCAAACTCCAATGCTGTTAAAGAGCCACACTGTCATGTTCATTCATTCGGCCCTGCATTTGGTCATCAAAAGCCCTTATGGGATGTCCTCTGTGCTTTAGTCTTTTGCTCAGGCCCTAGGAACACACTAGTGCTCACAGGGGTCCCCAGGCTAATGGGGCAGAAAGACAGCCACCTCAACCAGAACAACAGGGTGTCATTTCTACTGTGACAGCATGGAAAGGGGAGGTCAGAGTCAGGGAAAGCTTCCCAGAGGAAGGGACATCATAGGGGAAAGAAACCACAGCTGAGCTCAAACACACAGCTGTTCCCAAGTGGCTGGAGGGAAGGGCATGTGCACGTGGGGCTTGGCAGTGCTGAGAGCAGTGACAGGAAGCAGTGAGCCCCCTAAATGGAACTCGTCAGCTCCCCAAGGTGTAGGTTTATGGCCTTCTTTGTTTAACATTTGTTGAACATCTACTGTGTGCAGGGGACCATCCTACATGCTGTCACCTGGTGGGACTGGCAGGAAAACCATCTCTGCTCTCAATAACAGACAGTAAGAGAGTGAGTGCCCACTACACCCAGAGCAGTGTGAGGGTCCTTCCTTTCTGCTGTTCTACTCCAACCTGCAAAGTAGTTATTGTCATCACCATTTTACAAATGAGGAAACTGGAACCCTGAGGTAAAAATGACTTGTCCAAGATCAAACATGTGGCATGCAACACAGCTGGGATTAGAACTACAAAAAAGCTGCAGTAAGCTTATGAGTCAAAGTTTCCAGTGATAGAACTCCAGCAAGGAGGGGAGCCCGGAGCCCAGACTTGCCAGAAATCCCTGGGCGTACACGCTCCAGGCAGGAGAGCTCCACAGAGGCAGCTTCTTCATCCCTCCCGCTGCTCCTTCTCCCCATCCCCAGGCCTCCCTGCCTTTTAAGCACCTTCTCCTCTCCTGATAGAGCCCCTGCCTTGGACCTTCAGCCACTGGGCAAGTGTCAGCCTCCCCTTGGGTCCTATCAGGCCCCATGGCCTCTCGCATGGGTGGCCATTCCCACAGATTCCCACTTTAGACATTTCTCAGGCTGGAGAGGGGGGAGTAGAAAGATTCATATCCAGGAAGAGAAAGGGGAAAATAACACTGGGATGATTCTCAACACTGGGCTGTGGTTTCCTTTATAGAACATTTGCTTCATATCAATTGTCCCTGATTATTTTTCAAAATATTAAAATCCACAAGTAAACATCTTGCCCTGTTAAGGTTAGTTTCCTGTCAGTAGCCCTCACCAGGCATATAGATTCTATTTTTATCTCCCCTGCCTTGCTCCCCAGTGTTCGCTTCCCCTGACACTGGAAGGTCTGATAACCCATCACCCAATTCCGGGGTCATAACCTCCTTCCCAATATGGGGAGGATGAGCCTCACTAATAGAGAAGACAGAGAAGAGGATTGATCGAGACCCAAGGACTTCTTAAAAACAATGAAGAGGGGCAAAGTCTGCTTACAAATAGAATGTTTTATAAAGTAAAAACATTTGTTAAGAAACAGATTGCTTCAACCTAAGTTGAAAGGTAATGAACACATGAAAAAAGTCCAAGGAACAGAAGGCCATGCAAACGGTCGTGGGAGGATGAAGCCAGTATGTGGGGGCGTGGCTGGTGTTACTAGACCCCCATCCGTCTGCCTTACCTGGGCCTGGATTCCCCTGCTGAAACATCTCTGTGCCGGACCTTTGCACCCCAAATCCAGCTGGACAAGGCGGGACCTGATACCTGGTCTGCTGCTTGGCTGTTTCAGGCAGTGTGTGGTGTGTTAGCTCGCTGCCTCTTTGGTCTTGAGTTCCCCAGAATTCACATAACATTGTATTTCTGAATCCATAATACTTCACATCACAGAAGGAAATAGAAAAGGCAGACGCCAAAGGGAACATGAAGGGAGAAAAAGACAGGAGACTCTGTCAGGAGTTTTAAACTTTCTTATTGAGTTAGAAGAAGCCCCTGGGAGAACATGCTTTAGATGTTTGGTCCTCCTGGGCTCACTGTCACCGCAGAGAAGAAAGAGCGTGATGATTCAAAAGTGTTGGGGCATGCAAGGGACTCAAAGAGGCACCTGGAAGAGGTGTCTGTCTCACAATTGCTCTTTTATGTGGGCAGTAAGGCTGTGACCGATATTGTCATCATTTACAGGAGATATTTCCTTCAGAAAAGCATGAGAAATCTTGGTTTTTGACTGAATAAAGAGAAAACTTTCCAGCTTTTACCTAAAATCCTTTATCCCATGACTCACAGCATTAAGGAAAGGACTGTGGCACTTAGGAAAGAGATTTCACATTCATGCTGCACTCCTGGTTCACCACGTAAATGTTGGCAGGCTTCCTACTTCACTGGTTTTACAATATTAGCCATTTACAGCCAGGGCACTAATGAGGATGAAAGAAGTAAATACTGAGGTGGTGAGCACGTTTGTGGCACTGTTCTATTAAGTCATCCAAATGTTAGACAAGACATTTGAACATAAGAATTCTGACATTTAGAACAGGGCATCTTCTTTGACTTCTCTGAAGCAAAAGACCCCAGGATGGCTGGAGGTATTGACAGTGACCAGGAGGAAATAAGGTGAATAAATAATCTCCCCTGGCTAATTAGTTGTCCAAGGATACTGTGATGGTATGATTTTCTATCTCTTCCCTTAACACAAATACCTGTGAGTCCATGGAAAGGGGAGTGTGTGATGATCGCCAACTTTGTGAACATCAGTCTAGTCAGCCAGAAAGTTCACCTAGCTCAGCACTTAGGCAGGTGTCTGGCACCTATCAAGTACCTCTTATGGGTTGAATTGTGTTCCACAGAATTTATATGTTGAAATTCTAAACCTCAGCTCCTCTAAATGTGACTGGTTTTGGAGATAAGCCCTCTAAAAAGGTAAGTAGAAATGAGATATTTAGGGTGGACCCTAATCCAATCTGACCAGTGTTCTTATAAGAAGAGATCTGGACATAGACACACACAGAGGGACAACCAAGTGAAGGCAGTGGAAGAAGATGGTCATCTACAAGCAAAGGAGAGACACCTCAGAAGAAATGCCCTGCCAACACTTTGATCTTGGACTTCTAGCCTCTAGAAGTGTGAGGAAACAAATTTCTGTTGTTTAAGCCACTCAGTCTGTGTTACTTTGTTATAACAGCCTTATCAACCTAATACAGTGCCTATAGTTGCATGCTAAGTGAATCATCTATAAATGATGACTCTTAGGAAACCTGAAATCTATAGACATTTTGCTAAATAGTTGACACTACGAAGTGTGGCCAACGATCTGGCATTAGCTCTTCTACTCATGACTCGGATGACCTCAGGCAAGTCTGCAAACCTCTTTGAGTACCAGATCCCTCGTTGATGAAATGAGGATAATGTTACTTGGTTATATACTATATATTTTAGAAGAAGTCCTCTGATATGTACTGTGTATATAAAGATGAATGATATTGTCCTGTTCTGGAGATACTTGTAGTGATTCTAATTAAGGAGAGAGAGAGAGAGATGCTCATAAATGAATAACTGCAACACAATGAGATACATGTTTCCAAAGAAATATGTGCTTGTGTTAAACTTGTATCAGATTAACTTTTAAGAGTGAGGTCAGGAAACACTTCACAAAGGTAACAATTAAATTGGGTCTTAAAGTACAAGTTCACAAGGCAGAAAGTGAGACAAGAGGGCTTTAGGATAAAGAAGCATGTCCGAAGGTACAGATGCCTAGAAGGGAAGACAGGCTCAAAAAAACAGTACATGGTTAAGTGTGACCTGACAACATCACAAGATGGGCAGAACATGAGACAGGTAAGTGAGGTCATAAATAGTCTTGAATGCCTGGGGAAGCTGTCTAGGTTTTATTCTATTAGACATTATGGATTACAGAAGGTTGTTAAGCAAGAAAGTGACGTGAATAAATCTGTCTTTTGGAAAACGTACCTTGAAGGCAGTGTGGTGAATGGATGTGATGTAAAATGTTTGGAAACAAATGCCATGTAGGTATGCTACTGCAATAGTTCATGTACTCGATAAACCCCAGGTGTTAGGAGGAATGGACTGGATAATCCATTCTTTAAATAATAATACTGCTCTTTAAATATTAATACTCTCAATAACTGTGATTATTTTTGAGAGGGAGAAGATTTAAGGCCACAGCTTGTCAATACATGTTAATGCTAATTAAAATTTCAGGGCAATTGTGAGGAATCAGTTAATCTTATAACAAGTGTATGATACCAGGTAATTGTCTTAGTTGCAAATCCTTTCACTTACCATCAAAATAACTACCCACTTTAATATAACAGCCAACAAATTTGAAGAAAGAAGTGGAGTTTCACCAAAAAGACTTTTTTTTTCTTTCATTGAAGTATAGTTGGTAAAATATTATATTGGTTTTAGGTGTACAACATAGTGATTCAACAACTATTTACATTAAAAAATGCTCACTAGATAGGTATCATCACCATACAAATATAGCACAATATTATTCACTATATTCCCTATGCTGTACATTTTATCCTCACAACTTACGTATTATATAATTAGAAATTTGTACTTTATCCCCTTCACCTAGTTCTCCTATCCCTTCACTCCCCTCCCTTATGACAACCACCAGGTTGCTCTCTGTGTTTGTGAGCCTACAAAATGACTTTTGGATTCATTTATATTCTAGTTCAATATTTACTATAACTCAGTTACTTTTGGTGCTGATAAGTCTGCCTGCACATTTAGCAGAATAAACCAAGGGTTTAAATTCCACAGTATTGATGTTGGAATTGCATAGATTATGAAATATAAACAACATGTTTTAGAAACCGGATGGTATACTTTCTCCACCAACATGCTCCCCTCTTTCTCTGTACCCTAGACCCCAGCCGCCTGTCAGAATTACCTGCTACCTCCTCTGCGCTTCGCACAGCCCTTTGTTTGGTATTGCATGAATCACACTGCAGGAGGGAATATGCATAAGCCTCTGTCTCCATGGCTAGATCACAAGCTCCTTGTTTTCTTCATCTTTGTCTCCCCAGAGCCAGCACAGGGCCTCGCCTGGCCACAGTAGATGCTCAATATTCAGTCACTGAATTGCTTTAAGGTTACTCTCAGGATGTGTGTGTGTGTGTGTGTGTGTGTGTGTGTGTGTATTTCTGCTATAAACTCAGAGTGAAAAGTGATCAGGTGACATGGATTTCACTTGAAGGCCTGTTTCATAAAATAGTTCCTTTTTTTAATGTAAAAATCCCAGTGAGTGAACTGACATCTGCCAGTTTAAACACACAGGCAAAGTCTCCATCTTGGCAGTCAGCTTTGGTGAGCCCAGCCTTCTCTGAATGCAAGTGTCTGATTCCTAAGTGCTTGTCCTGCTCCATTGCCCTAGTGCAGGTCACGTTTATTTGTTTGACTTATGCAGGATTAGTGTGTATACCTCTTCCATACAGGGTCTCATTATACAAAGGCAGAAAGTGGTTTAATGCTCATTTTGTACTTTTGACACCTAAATAATCCAGTTATCATCTTGACATGGAAATGTCTTTGTTCTAGCGGCCTGATACACTCAAGTTAGAATACATGTATCAGTGATTTCAAAATCACACATGATGATGGGTTCTACAAACATCAAACCTTCTTCACTGTGTTTCAAATAATACAGTCAAGACAGTTCATTATACAGGGATAGAAATAAATTCCTTTTTTTTCCTCTTTGCCTTTCTCCAGTTGACTGAGGAAAAAGTACCAATAAAAAGGCCCGTGCTCTGGTGGCCAGTGTTTTCATGGGGGCATACTCTGTACAGCTTGCTATCTTGTCTTATTTTTTTTCTTGGACATTAATAAGGACATAGGATACTTTTAAAAGAGTTCTTGTCTTTCACTTCCTTAAATCATACTTGATATTGAGGTATCTAAGAATAGCATTCTATTCCAATATTAGCTGATTTTTTGAGACATTATTTGCAAGGTGCCATACTAGATAATTTAAACACAACTTCTCTCTATAATCCTCACCAGAAGTCAAAGCAAAGGGTCATATTCCACCATTGGTGGAGTGGAGGTAAAAGCCTGCATCTCTGACTTGAGTCTGGCTTTAGACACTCTAGCCTACCAGCTCAGCCTTTTGAGGGAGCACACATCCTCTGTCTCTCCTAACTTCAGTCTGAAGTGAGACTCCCAACTGAAAGTCTGCATTCATTTCCCACATGAACCGGCAACTCCATATATGTCCATGAATGAGTAATGCAGTGCTAATCACTAATGGTAGGTCCACAGGGGGAAGATTCAGAAATAGCAGAGATAGGAATATTCTTGCACCTGTATAACAATAATATCAGCAATAGTAATAAAGATAACATTTCGTTCACTTGTGGAGAAAATATTACAAACTAATCTCGATGCAGGAGAAAAAATTAAGGCAACTGGTGGATTTGAGGTAGCAGTTTCAGTAGTATTCACTTGATAACGTGCTATGGCCCAACAAAAATCCATGAGACTTTCTAAGCAATACCCAAGGGATAATAACAAAACGTGGGATAAATCATTCCAAAGCTATTATGGAGAAACTCACTCTGCCATATGGAAAAAGTGGTTAGGGAACAATTAACTTCAACAATGTATATTGCCCCTGGAAACAAAACTGGGTTAAGCTACTACGACCAGGCTGACTGCAACCTCTATAAATTAGTCAGTAATAATGGACATAGTTTGAAACCATTAAAACTTTGAAAAACAGAATAAAGGCAAGGCACGAAATCATTTATAAAAGAACCAACAACAAATTCTAAGGTAGATACACCAAGCACCTATTTTCTACTTAATTCATCATATTTATAGCATAAGGAAAGCAAATGTTTGATGAGGGTGAATGTTCTGGAGTAGTGAACCAAGATAGGGTAATTGGGGCTAAAATTATTGCAAGTGTTTAATAAGAGAAGCCTTGTTTA
Source organism: Manis pentadactyla (assembly GCF_030020395.1). NCBI lineage: Eukaryota > Metazoa > Chordata > Mammalia > Pholidota > Manidae > Manis > Manis pentadactyla. The sequence goes on from NC_080024.1 coordinate 104,718,453, forward strand.
TGCAGTGCAGATGATGTAAAACAAGTGAACGTGGAGACGGAACGCTTTCATGGCTGTGTGCTACCAACAGACACGAGTAAGCCGCTAAAATTACAAATCATCCTCCCCTAGTCTTCAAATGCAAGTAAATAGAGGAATTAACACAGAGCTCAGTTAAGACCATAAACTAGGTAAGTAAACACAAAATTTAAAACATAACATATAGTGAGATGGAGCCATAGTCACAAACCAACATTTCTGGATAAAGTCCCAACCGTTTGCTACATGCTCAACCCATAAAGCAAACGGGATCATGGGTGGGAGCAGATAAAGAGGTAAATGGCTGGAAGAGTGAGGCATATGCACATTTTGAAGAGCAGCCCAGGAACTCCGCAGCTGGGGATTTAATAAAACCAAGGTTATGTTATACTTTAGGGACAATTCAGAAAGTGGTGCCATTGGATGTCTCTCCCAACAATAAATTACCTTAAGGGTTTGTCATAAATTTGAAGATTCCATCAATATAATGATTACACAATCTTCCTAAGAATTTTTCAAAATTATTTTTCAAAAGATATCTTGCTTATTTGCATTGTATGTTTTATATAACTTTATTTTTACAATAATTGCAACTTTTATTCTTAATACCTTTTTGCAGATGAGGAAATTAGGGCTCTGGAACAGTGATGTAACATGTCCAAGATAACACAGGGTGTCAGGGGTAGAACACAGTTTCTGACTTGTACAGCTTTTCTTTCTCATATAATCAGCCCTCCAAGTTTAAAAGCAATCCGAAATGTAAAATACCAGTTGATTATAAGAAAAACATGTATCCAAGTTGAGAGATACATTTAAATCCCATTTAACTAACTGAAAAATTCATGAGCAATACATGGATAATTTGTTTCTTATTAAAACGTTAAACTTGTAGAGAATATTTAGCTGTCCAAATGTCAAGTAACAGGATAGCTATAGTAAGTTAATTAGGTACCAATTCATTGCTAAAGATACTTAATTGACATTTAATAAGCATATTAAATACCAATTAACCAACTATATTTAGTGCTAACTATATTTAGTCAAAGCTGTTTTGTTAATTGCTTGCTCAGTGCCTAGTATCTATGGTCAATAGATTATAACCCAATAAAATATATACACTAATGTGTTCCATATATGTCTCCCCAGTGGGGAGTGTTGCCGGGTGCCCATGTGCGGGTTTAACCATCATCACCCAACTTGGTGAGAGAACACTGTCCAGCAAACAGCCCCAACTCTTGCCAGACCCTATACAGAGAACAAAGTCAGCCAGTATTATGACAGGGACACGGCCCTCTTCTGTCACTGCCGAACTCAGAGACAGAGAGGAATTACCAGGTTCTGGTGACAGGGGGCAGAGCTCACAGCCCCAGTGAGACCTCTGAAGAGGGACTTTCTCGTTTCAGAAGCCACACTGCCATGATGTTTGGCAAGCATTCTCTGGGACTACTTGCTGAATACCGTTGTCAGTCACATGCTGTGAGGCCCACATTATGTATTCCGGTCACAACGCGTTCCTGCAGACATGAAGCTTGGAGCACAATGGAGAAGAGGCATGTGAAAAGGGATCAGGGAGCAGAGCACATTAACCTTGGCTGCTCTTCCCCAGCCCCGGGAAGGCGCTTCACATGCCTGCAGGTCCCGGCATTGGGGGTCCTTCCCAAGGTCTGGACATGCAAAAGTGCTGAGCGGTGGGGTGAGCTCGTTACTCAGAGGTTCAAAGGGCAAGGCTGAGCACTTAGACTATTCCTGCAGGAAAGAGGCACCAAACAAGCATAGTCTCCACACGGCCAGGCCATGGAATAGCCATTAATCTTATTGAAGACGATCCAATCTTGAAGTTGGCAGGGGTGGATGGGTGGAGCTTTCCATTCTTTTATTATTATATATCACTATTAAGATAAACAATTTGTTGAACCCACTGTGACCACTAAGCCTGGGCAGAGCCAAGTCCAGGGACACGGTCATTTAGCTGTGAGGTCTACATGATCACGTTTGCCTTGCAATCCAGAGAAGACAGCCGCCTGGACAGGGATACAAGCTATTAGTTTTGGGAGTTCCCTATTTAAGGGCAGAACTTTTCCAAAGTCAGTCTGAAATCCAAAGTCCAGGAAAAGCTGAGTCAGGAATTGACAACATTACAGCTGTAGGAGACAGGATTCAGTGGACAAAAATAAGCAAAATTATTCCAGAAATACCTTTCTTAGTATCCTGGATGGATGAAAACCCTGAGCCTTTTGACTGAGACTGTCTTAAAGTGCTGCCGTCCCTTCTGTGTAGGCAAAACCAAAAGAAACTCTCTCAAATGGCTAAAATTCCAACATAAAAATAAATTGTGGTGAGACTATATTTCTAGGTGACAGAATATAGTAAGACATACCAAATAGCAAGACTAATAATTTCAAGTATGATTACTCATAGACAAGGTGTGATTATAAAGTGAAATGTGTGGCTATAAGCAAAGATCAAGAATGCATTAATTACATGGCACATTGAGGGGGTGCCTGGTCACAGGGACCCCGGCTGACCTTGTCTGTCATTTTTTCCCCACTTGAATGTTTTTGAGTATTTCTCATGAGAGGTCCACCAGTGATTACCAGCAGGACGGCTTCTGTGTGTGGTAAGAAAGGTCTCCCTCTTTCAATAACTGCTTCAGGCTCTGATAAGAATCTTCCCATCATCTTGAGACTGGGCAGTGCATTAATATGTAACACTGTTTAAACTGTCCCAGGGTGGGTCAAGTAATGCAATTTACCTCACTTGGCTTTTGCATCCAGTTTTCCACTGGAAAGACTCATACACTTTGCATGTTTTCCATTAATGAAGGATTGTAGTGTTCCTGTGAGCTGTGTTTGAGGGTACCATGAAAGGGGGAGAATATCAGTAACCAGAGGGAGGTAATTGTTGCCCTCAATAAGTTTGATCAATGAAGGGAAAGAATAAAGAGATTGTATGTGAAATGTAAATCCTTCAGTATGAGGTGCTCTCGGGTAAGCAAAACACTCAAGCTAAGGTTAGTAATGAATTAGTTAACACAACAGAAAAAGAGAGTCTGACTCTACAGACGGAGCCAGCATTTCAATTTTCAACTCAGTTGGCAGCAGAAGTGAGGCTGACAAGGGAGCATGGCATAACTCATAAATTCCAGGATATTGTACTATAGCCTTCTAGGGGGTTGGGCAAGCCACAGTTGACATACAGATTTGAGGTTCAGAATCTAGTTATTATATTTAAAGGGAAAAGAAAGGAAAGGGCTAAGTTGAAGGGTAAAAAAAAATGCAGGAAATTCAAAATAATGAACTAAGTGGAAGATCTTCTGATTGAAGAGAAATGAACAAAGTGGGATTCCGTATTTAGCCCTACAAGTAGGTGATTAAGAAGTAATCTGAATGAAGTATTAAACTCGATATGTCTTATAAATTTTTGGTTGACGATCAATTTGAGTTTATTAGGTAGATCAGAACAAAAGGACATTAATGCAAATCATGAGGAAATGTATGTAAAAAAAATTTAAAAAGATGTTTTATGGAGAAAGTGATGACATTTTGGATGAATTTGATAACTACATGGATTTCAGTAAATTAAAAAGAGTATAATTGGTTATACATGTGAAAGAAACTCCCTGAATCTTGATGGGTCTCCGTCTTGCTTCAGGAAAGAAAATGGTGAGTTTTACTTTAAATTGCAGAATCCCAAGCTAAATTTGTCACCTCCAGGCTGCTACTCGCAGAGACACCCCTTGGTCAAGATATACATGTGGGCACGGGCGGGGAAAGGAGAAACACTTTCTGTTTCCTGGCCCCCACTGTGAAAGCCTTACCATGCAGTGTCTCTGGTCCAGCAATATTACCTGGGAGCTTGTTGGAAATGCAGGATCTTGGACCCCTCTCTGGGCCTATGGAATCAGAACCTCTATTTAATGAGATCTCCAGATGATTCATGTGTACATTAATGTTTGAAAAGCATAGGTCTGAAGCTACCAACCATAGCTCTACCTCTGGTTAAGATGGGATTTTAACAGCCTTAGATTTGAATCCTGGCTCTCCCACTTACTTCGTAATCTTGATTAAATTATTTCATCTTTAAATGTCAACCTCCTTATACATAAAAGGGAAATGATGACAAGAGTAGCTACCTACTTCAGAGAGCTTTATTAGTATGAAATGAAATTAGTGTTGCCATTCAGAGCCCAGACTGAAACCAGACAGTCTGGCCCAAATCCTTGCTCTGTCATCCACTAGCTACCTAACTTTGAGACAACTCACTTAACCTCACTGGGCCCCTGTTTTCTCACTTGTAAAGAGAAGCTAATAATAGTGTCCACATTAGAAGGTTGTTGTGGGGTCCAGTGATGTAACAGATGTAAACCTTTTAAAATTTTCCTGACACCTAGATGTACGGTATAAACATTGGCTAGTATGACTGTTTCAAACCTAGTGCCAGCAGACAATACGTTTTCCCTGAACGTCAGCTGTTCTCAGCAACGCTGCTAGCACATAGAGCGACTCGTTGTTACAGAAGCAGTTGGATTTAGGAAGATGGAGGGCAGCAAAAGCAAGATATAACTAATTGTTCACTTGAGGCACTATTTGCCTTTAACTTCTACTGGAGTAATATGCTTTTTTGGCAGAATGCACCTTTAAATGACGATAGTAGACTCACTTATACAAGCAAGTTGGAAAACACAGCAAGTTAGTTCACATAATTCAGTTTTAAAAAAACAAACACCCTTTCCCAAACAAAACAAAGGGGTTTTTCCCTCCCTTCACTAGATTCTAACCCCCTGGCCTGGATTAACTTCTTTCTTCTCTATGTAAATGGCATTTTCCTAATTCAATCTACATTTCCTTTAGCTAGCATCTCTCTGTGTGGACTGCAAGCAAACAATCAAAATCACGGGTGAGGGCAGGAGTAGTACCAACTTGGTTTTCTTTCTCTCCCCTTTCCCCTCCCGTGACCTCCCTCCAGGAATCTCAGCTCACACCCTCTCCCTCCAGCTAGTTTCTCGGAACCTCTTCTTGAAAGTCTGGCTGCCCCCTCCTTCCCTGCGACCTCCGCTCTGGCTCCAGGTCTCTGCGTGACCTCAGCTCAACCTCTTTTGCTTCTCACAGCATCATGTCTGAGCCCCCAGGTCACCAGGATAGCTTCCAATTCCACTGCCTTTCACCAGCCTGTGCAACTCTGAAATAATTTGCCTGGAAACCAGTTATTGGAGAGAGAAGCCTGGTCAGACAAATGAAAGATAGTATTGTGTTTCCTTCTTGCAAGCCAGTGCCTGCGGCAACATCTGTTTGTAGCAACAAGATCGGGAAGTTGCTTTGTGCTTCTTTGCTGGCAGTTCCGGTTCTTTCCTGGGTGTATTGTCTGCCCCCAAGGGGTCACCTCGCAGTTTTCTCAGCAGTCTGGTCTTCAGCGCTAAGAAACTCATAACTAATTACCATGACTTCAATTCTTACCTCGACCAGCTGTGCGGAGGAAAGGAAACCGTGGCCCCTGCTGCAGGATCTATAATTCCTCCTCCATAAAAAAAGTCAATATTGGAGCAAAAATGACATTTTAAAAAATCATAAAATAAGTAGTCTGGTATTTACCTAAGATGGTCTTTTCCTCCCTTCGTTTTATACACCATGTAGTGTATCGCCTGTTTTCTTTGGGGCCCTGTGGCAGAGATGGCTGTCCCGCGCCCAGGGACTTCTGGGTCAACGAGAGAACACGACCACTGAAGAGAGATGACGGGGCAGTGGGGGAGCCTCTGCAGACACCCTCCTTACAGCTTTTGTCCAGAGAAAGGCGACTGAGCTAGGCAGTCTGGCTTTTTTCTTGATTCTAAAATCGCCCTGTAAATCATTAAGCATTACAGATTAAAGAAAGATTAAAACCACAAAACACAAAGTTGATTACAAAGGCTGACCAGCACAAATACATTTGCACGCCCCTCCCCCCATTCAGGGTGGTGCACATGCCCATCCCAGTCAGAAGAGGGCCACCAGCCGCGTTAAGGGAGAGCAGGAGCAGACGCCCCTCCTGCACGCAAACTCCGTTTCATAGCCTCAGGCCGCATCCAGGCATCTAGGCCACTTTACCAGGAGCTGGACTGACTTCGTTCGCCATTCAGAGTGGAGAAAATACGCTGAAAGTCATGACCTCAAGCTCACAGCTCATAAACAAAGGAGGCCAGCTCCCTCCTGGTCCTAATGGCTGGACCTACTAAGGCCTGGCAAGGAGGCCCAGCGGCCTTGTATGGGAAACTGCTCAGCAGTGAGCTGGAAGAGGGAATGGTCAGAATGTACAGACATAGGTCAGTGACGCTAAATAATTTGCTAGGAAAACACTAGGAAGGGGAGAAACCTGGATAGATACAACTGTTGGCCTACTGCACAGAATTCAGTATAATTTCCTTTTGTTCAATAAGGATGTACTGAGCCTTGTGCTAAGCAAGTAGTAGACCAAATTTAACTGTGCTGGAAGCAAGGTAGGGCAGGTAAAGGAAACAGTGTACTCATGTTCTTATGTACTCTTAAAGCTTCCTAGTCACTTCATATGAATAAATTTAGGAGGATGTACACGCCTGTGTGTGTGTACATCTGTAGAGTGTGTGTGTGCGTGTGTGCGTGTGTGTAGACCACTGCTAAATAGAGAAATGTAACAGCAAAACTCCAGGCTTCATCTCCGTGATAGGCTATTTAGTGGCATGACATGAAAGTAATGAAACAGTAATTCTCAATGTGTTCACTCAGAGGGACCAAATGAAAACAGGGAAACTGGGACACAGAAAAGCATTCATACTTTTATTCTATCAGATTAACGTGGAACAGTTTGTTAGAGGATAGATGATACGTGCCCAACTTCCTAGCTCTTCAACGTTGACTGAAATATTGGCCTTATAGTGTGGCTGTGAGATGTACATGAGGCAGAGTTTATAAAATACTTAGCAGGATGCCTCTCTCTATTAATAAAGTTAAAATTCCCCAACCAGCTCACCCAGAAGACACTCCACATGTAGAGTCTGAGGCAAAGAAAAGTTAGTAGAATAAGCACCACTTTTCTTTCTGCACTCATTTGAAGGAAAACTCTAGCCATCACTGAAAATTCAAAAAAAGATTAATGAAGAAAAAGCAAAATTGAAAACATTCTGTTTATGAATATTTCATTTATTATTTACATTTATTATTTTTGAAGCACAAACCCTAGGTCTAGTTCACTGGAGTCCATTGTTCTCCAAAACCTAGTGATAGTTAACATTTACTGTGTGCTTATCAAATGTCCAGTAGTGGGCTGAACCCTAAACATGCACTAGTTAACTAATCCTCAACTTTCTGAGGAAGGTTCTATCCCCTCACTTTGCAGATACTGAAATGAGTTAAGTTACACCATAAGGTTGCACAGCGAGTAAAGGGCAGAGCCCAGATTCTAATGCCAATTTTACTCTGTGAGTCCTTAAATACTAAGCCCACTGCCTTTGGGAACATAGTTTGAGAACCATTGCCCAAAAGTACACTAATTCTGAGCAAGAAAGGAAAATTGTTTCACCTAACATTCACCCTGAAACTTATTACTTTTTTTTTTTTTGTCGTCAAAATACAGGGTGATTCATTATCAGCTAATGTTCATTGAGCCAGGCATTTTTTCTCTTACGTATCATATCCTGCTGTGGCCTCATGACAACCCTTTGAAGGCATTAATGCCCATCTTTTGCCAATGAGGAAATTGTCCAAAGCATTTCTCCAATGTTCGATAGCCAGGACATGGTAGAGCTGGAACTTGCTTCTTGGCCAGTCTGCAGCTAATGCCACACACAAGTCTACCAAGAGCTGGATGAGAGGGAAAATATCAACCCTGTGGATGGTCATCAGCTGCAATTGGCAAAATCTGATACACATGGAGAAGACTACACCTTCTCACCCTCTGGTAATGAATGGATCCTTGCGGTAAGTAACAGGCATAGGACCAAGCAGAGTAAAAGAAGTTCAGATGGTAACACCCCTGTGCTGAAGATATCGGGACTCAGGGCGATCGCGGCGAGTGGCGCGGAGGCTGGTCTGCAGTCGGCGCACGAAGCTGACGTGACTCACCAGAGTGTGAGTGAGCAAGCAGCATCTACAGAAGCAGAAGGATGAGTGACCAAAGGCCAGAACTGGAAGAGAAACGCCTTCAGACTTTAGCGGTATTTAAGGAACTCCTGGGAGTCTCAGATCAGCCGCTTCTTCATTAGCAGGAAGTTCATTAAAAATGCAGAAACGCAGGCCCCACCCCAGCCCTCCTGAATCAGAAACCCCGGGGTGGGGCCCCCGGCCCATCAGTCTGTGTGTGGCAAGACCTCTGGGTGCGGGCTTCCATTGAGGACCACTGCCTTAGCCACTGTAGCTGTGTGAAGACAAGGGTAGTTCTGAATTGCATCGTAGCTACAGCTGCATGTTAAATATGCGGGTGGGTGCAAGCACACGTGTACCTACACAGCTGGACAATCAAATAGAGTGTATTCCATGATGTGAGTGCCATCTTTCTCCAGGACTGCAACCTCGCCTCAATTTGGTTTTGTGCTTAATCAAAGGTTGCTGCTCTTCTCAAGGTCACCTGCTCTACACATCCAGGTTCCGGTGGCCATTCCATCTACTGACCCCTTTGGGCTTGATGGTGGCAACAGGCAGTCTGTGGTTGGCCCCAGGTCATTGCAGTCTCCCTCTAGGACCTCCTACACTATGGTCCCCAGCCCTGCTGTGCCATAGAATCCCAGGAGTCCCTTAAACACCAGGTTATGGGCTTCACCGAAGGCCAGTTAAATTAGAAGTCCTGGAGTGACTGAGTGGGTGCTGAACTCGACACTGGGAGTGCAAATTGGAGGGTTTCTGTCCTCATGAAACTTAAAGTCTCAAGGAAGATATTGATTTAAAAAAAACACAAATTGTTATGAAAGAAAAAACCAGGGACCCTGATATTTTTAAATAGCTCTCCAGGTGATTCCAGTGTCAGCCAAGGTTGATAATCATGGCCCTTACTGACTCTTGTACAAATAAACCTTCCTCGAATTATCCTATTCTGGCTGTTGCATCTCTCCTGACCCATACATCCTTTTCCCTTCCCATCTACACTCATCCGAAGAAGAGACTAGGAGAGAGGTGTTTAACTAACCCTTCATTTAATCCTAAACCTATGTCCCCAAAAAGTGGTGGGAGATAGACTGTCAAATATTTCACAAGGAAAATCATGCACCTGTGCACTTACACAGTGAAACTGGATCTCACTTTGATGCTTACACTGGACTTGACAACCGTCTTGTTGGGAAAGAGACCCACCACGTGTGTTCATGAGACTACCGCTACCGCTCACTAACAGGTTCATTTTTATTCCTTCTTTCTGATCGGTCTATATATTTGTGGCCATAAAGTTTCTTCTAAGCACTGCTTTGCTGTATCCATTACATTCCAATCTATAATGCTTTAATTATCAATTCTTTCTAACTTGAGTTTTCCTTTCTTCATGGACCCAAAAGCTGTTACAGAGCAAGTCTTAAAATTTCTAATGGAATTTTTAAAATTTTGGTTTTAAGTCTTAGCTTTATTTTGCCATTCTTCTTCACCTTTGCCCAACAGAGAAACCCTTAATGTGTCCTCTGAACAGTGATGCTGTGTGACTCGGTGTACAGCTAAGGTGACTGTGACATCTTCATCATGCACTAGTGCACACTGAGTATTACAAAACCCCTTCTCTGACTTGGTGCCCTTCGGCCTGCATTCTACCTCAGCTCACGTTAACAGCTCAGTGCCTGCTTTCTTACTGTTTTCATTTGCCCAGTGTATTTTTGCCCATTCATTCACTTTCAATTCACTTTAGGACTGTCTCTTGTCCAGAGATAGGTTTTTCTTTATGAGTGAAGCTGGAAATACTTTCTTTTAGGGGGAGAGTTAAGCTCATTTGTACTGATGGATACAGCCATCTTAGTTTGTTGTATTACTTTAGGTTCCGTTTTCAGTTTTTCGAAATTTCATCTTCTGGGTTTTTGTCTCTGGAGATTCCAATTTTGTGAATTTTGGCTTGCCCTTTGTCTTCCTTACATCTGTTTTTCTCTTTATTCCTTTAAACTCCCATTTTGTTTCCATTTATTTTGTTAACATCTCTGCCTTCTATTTTTCTGTGTTCCTTACTATGTGTTCAGTGGTGTCCACTTATAAGCTTCTTCCAGTTTTGCCTCCATTTTTGCCATGTTCGTTTTTTCTTCTACATCTTTCCTGCCGGCTCCTCCTCCTTGCCATACTTTCCCTCATAGCCCACATTTTTCTTTTGGGGGTCTTCCTTCCTAATTATTTCATTTTATGTATTTCATTTCATTTTTTTAAGAAAATTCACAGCAAAATGTTTGGATAGGTCTTCTTTCTATTCCTACTCATTTCCCCTGTTTTCTTTCAGTATCTTCATATTGGTGTTCTGCTAACTTATTTTATTGCTCATTATTGAAAGAGTTAGATTACCCTGGAACAACTCTATCCAGGAGTTTTCTGTAGGTGGGACAGAAGTTGGGGTAAGCGTCCAGTTGTCAGGGTTTAAAACCCAAAGATTTCTCTTCTCTTCTGCCACAGCGATGGAGGCTCCCTGCCGATAAAGCATGACTGTGTGAGTCTTGTAAGGTCCTGTCTCTTCTGCGTCTCTGAACCAAACCAGGTCCAGAGAGAAGAAACAGATTTATCTTCTGGGGAAGAGCCTATTGCCATAGAGAAATATTTCCTTCTGGCACCTTCCTGAGAGCTGATATCACTGGGCTTTCTCTCCAGCCTCTGAGTTCCTTCTCTTCACTTTTTCCACATGGCTTCTGCTACATCTCAGCTCCTTTCAGCAGCTCCTTCATATATTTTGGAGTCCAGGGATGGCATCTATCTTCTAGTTTCATCTAAAAAAGTCAAAAGAGGGTGGTCTTTGAATTAATTTTCTTTCTTTGTGCTGCTTTGGGAGGTGATTTCCAAAAAAGGATGGGAAAATGTTTATTTATCCAGCCATATCTATACCAGGAGTACCTAAGGCTGCCACATGAGTGGGTCAATCCAATTAAACAGACAATTCCAGTCAATAAGAAATTGTTGATCTATTGACAAAACTGACCAGTTAATAGTATCAGGTAGATAAGGACAAGCTAGATGCTCACAGCCTTCTCTCTTCTCCTCTCTTCCCAGGCAATCTCATCCACTCCCTTGCTATCCCCAAATGTTTGTTTCCTCCCAGATCTATATAGCAATTGGTCAACATGCCATCTCCCTTTGGTAGTCAAGACATCTCAAACCCAGCCTGTCCCAAATTCAGCTCTTGATCACCTGCCCCTTAGCCTATTCCTCTCCAAATCTTAACCAATATCACTAAAGGACCTCTCTCTATAACCAAGCACTCAAGGCTTATTTTGATACCACCATTTTGTGTTCCATATATTTAATCTAACACTGAAGACTCACATGCTTATATTCAAAATATCTCTTTGTAAGTCCAGGGAGAGGAAATCCCAGGGCAAAATACCTCTAAAAACTGAAATCAGTCAAAGGGAGAAATAAAGTTTAAAACCCATTTACTGCTTACAAACTGTAGTCCAACACTGTCTCTCTCCTCTGCTCGGGGAAAAAGCAAACAAGCAAGCCAGCCCCTCCCCTTAACCTCTCAGGTTCAGACACACTCTCTGTCGCCCAGGTAATTACCCATCCACATGGAGATGAACTTCTCTTCACCCCTGAGGATATGCAAATTCACTAAAGACAGGTGAGATATAGTGGAAATGTTACCATTTTACCCACACTCTTGAAACAGTTCATGTTTCCCCATCTCTACCACCTCCAGTGCAATCTGGGACTCCACCAGTAACCTTTGAACTGGTCTTCTTGATTCCACACTCTACTGCTTCCAGCCCACTCTCCAGAAAGATGGTTTTCAAATTGTAAATATGATCATTAATTGATCCTCTGCTTAAATACATTTATCCCTCCCTCCGATCCTCCCTTCCTCCCTCCCCACCTCCCTTCCTTCCTTCCTTTCTTTCTTTTTCTCTTTCTTAACAGTTGAATATAAATTCCAAACACGGTTTACAAAGTCCCTTTGACCATCTCTGTGGCCTCCCTCCCATCTACTATTCTTACTGATTCATTCTGCCCCAGCAGCCCCAGCCTTCGTTAGAGGTTCCACCACAGACATAAGTTCATTCCTCTTCAGATCTTTTGCATGCAGTTTCCTCTACCTGGTGAGCTGTCCGCACCCTCCCATGGTTTTGCTTCTCTGGCCCCTACCCAATTTTCAGGTTTCAACTTAAAATCACTTTCTCAGGGAGTTCCTAGTTCTGCATTCTAAATAAGGTCAATCACATGAGTTATTTTCTCTCATAGCAACCTGTTTTTTCCTTGCTTAGTAATAATCATTATTTTAAGGACATATCCTTATGTGATTAGTTGATTGATGCCTGTCTTCCTCAAAACTGGAGATTTCATGTCCATCTGGACTGCCGAGGCTGTAGCTCAGTGCCCATACTAGGTTTTCAGCATGTATTTTTGGAATGAAAGAGACAACCTAACCCTGTCCCTGATATGTTAGTGAAAGGTGGCTATTTTAAAGGAATTTTTGCAAGCATTGTTGAGTTTAAAGAAATTGCTTTAAAAGCAAAGTATTTCAGAAGTTGTAAGCTCAAAGTGTATATCTGGCTTTAAGGGCTCCCAGAAACATGAGGGCTGGGGGAGGTTAGGACCACAGGCCCAGGGGTCAGTGACACACGCCTGAGGCAGGGAGGGGCCTGCCAAGAAATCCTAGGGCAGCATTTCCATTAATGGCAGACCTGCTGCTTTGGGAAGAAAAGATAAGACTCTCCCACTGAGGAAAGCGGGCCCGGAGCAGGATGGCATTGACACCAGAAGCACTCTCTTCAGCAGCCCAGCTTCAGAGGCTAAGACTGTATAATGGTCTGTGGGCAAGGGAGGCACAGGCCACAGGGTCCTCGGTGACATAACAAGGACCCTGGAGACCCTCTGGGACAGCTGCCCCCTGTCCAAGACCCAAGGAAAGCCAGGAGAACCTCAGGAGCTCCTCCAGCCCCACAAAAGACTGGTGATCTTTGATGCTGTTCCTCAGATGCTCCCATAGGAAAGGGAATCAAAGGTGACCCCAAGATGGTATTTCTCAGGGACTAACACATTAAGTGGAGCTTCTGAAGCTCATTTAGGAATTTGAAACATAGTATTGTTTCTGCCTGTTAGATACTGGGCTATTTTGGTATGTTAAGTTTCGAGGGTAGGCAAGACATCAAAATAAAGATGTTCTGGAAGCAATAGAAGAAATGGAACTAGAAAAAGAATGACGAGTCAGAGCAGGAAAGGTAAGTAAGGGAATTGCTCTGAAGCAGTGTAGAAGTTAAAATCATGAGGATGAATGAGCCTTCCTGGAGAGAGCTCCTCAATGAAGACATCTGAGAAACACTGTCTGGGTTGACTGTGTTTCCTTAAAATAAGGAAAAAGAGAGAGAGAGAGTACAGCTGCTTCTGGAAAGAACTAAAATGTGTTCTAACCAGTAAAAACATGAACAGAATATTCTCCATAGGACCATTTCCAAATGAAGAGGCAGGATTGAATTTCCCTCACTGATTCTGTTTTGTGCTGTGTAAGGGCTGAGCCCCAAACAAGCATGAAGTTGGCTTGTCTCTTTACTAAATGGAGAAATAAGAAAACATACTGTTTATAAAAATGCTGCTCAGTATGCTGCTTTTTTCACTTTGCAGTAAGTCACACTGTAGAATTTTAAAGTCATGTGGCTTACTCCCCCTTCTTTGATATGAAATCCAGCTCTATTCCTGGGATTGCATTCAACTAAAGTTCATTGTTTCATAGTTATAAAACTGCGTGCTAGTATTTTGAATCAGAAACCAGGGAAATTTAGTGGTGATAGAGGCCAAGTGTTCATACAAAGCTAAGTTTAGTACATTAAGAGTGATGTTCAGATTCATTCATTTGTTCCAAAGATACTCATTAAGTACCTACTATGTGCTGAGCTACTACCTGTAAGAACTGGGGCTGTGACAATGAGCACATGAGATTCAGTTCCTGCTCCCCTAGAGCTTAGGTTTGTGCAGAAGGCAGATTAAGCAAGGAGACAAAGAAAGCAGATTCTTTGAGTAATAGTCAATGCTATAAATAAAATAAAACAGGGAGGTCTGATAAAGATTACTACTGGGCAGGTGACTGTAAGATGGGGCAGTGATGGGAGCCACCAGGAAGGAGGAATCAGAGCTAAGAATGGACTTACACAAAGGAGCCAACCCTTCTAGGAGCCAGCGAAAACAACTTTAAGCAGACAGAACAGCAAATGCAAACACCTGAGGCAAAAATGAGCTTCTGCACCTGAGGAACGGAAAGGAGGCTCATGGGGAAAAGAGTTCCAGGTCAGAGTCCAGAATGGTCTTCAGGCCACGGCAAGGAGTCTGGATTCCAGAAGGGTTAAGGGTCGCCCTTGTAGACAGCAAGCCCCCTCAAGTGAGTTGCTGTGCATCCAGGGTGGATGAGACATGCTCCTGCGCATGGGTTAGCCACCTGCCCCTCAGCGTTCACTCCAGACCTAATGGGGCAGACATGAGGATCAGTGAAACTGCCCAGGGCCCACCTTCCCAGGGGAAGGAGGTGGAGGGTGTGGCCTCGCTCCACTCCTCCCGAACCCAAACCCTGCCTGAGCCAGTCGCACACAGCCCCCATCAGGTCCCTCTGGCCCTGTCTTCCCCATCCAGCTCCAGCCCCTCATCACATCACCCTCCCCCGCATGTTGTCCTGCACATGCTCTGAACCAGAGGACTGAATGCCCCGGGCGCCCTGCCCTGATTCCCACTACAGGCCCGCTCCAGGGAGAGCTCCCAGAGAACTGTCCTGGCCCGACCCTGGCTATTTTCCAAAGCACTCATGCACTAACCCAACAAATACTCACGAGCTGCCACTACACCCTGGGCGGGCAGGCTGTCTTTCGCTGCACCCACTCCCTGCATGAAAAAAAAAGCAAAAACTGTAGTCATTACATATTAATCTCAGTTCTGCAGTCACCATCGTCAAGACCACCCACCTCCCACTCTCACTGAACACAGCACGCAGGCCCCAGCTCCTTGCAGTTCTCTCAGGTCCCATCACAGAATGACAGCAGCGCTCATTTATTTGGGACAGAGTCTAGCTGTGTGGTTAAGGGCATTGGTTTTACAGCGAGGCCAATGTGGTGTCCTGTCCCACTTCTACTACTTATTGCTATGTGACTTTAGTCTAAAACCTCTACCTCACTATAGTCCAGTTTCTTCCTCTACAAAATATGGAGCCATGACTTCAACCTTCAACAACTGACTGAAGGAAGAAACCATATCTGATAAGCTAAAGAACCTATTGCATTGCCCTGCCCTTGAGCACATGATAAAAGGTCCTTTCCCTTTATCTGTTGTTATGATCCCCAAGGTTTGTAAATAGGGCTTTTCTTTATTCTGCTGTTAATCCTTCATCCTTCATTATAGTGTCTAGAAAAGTGTTCTGCTCAGAGGAATCTATTCTGAATGCTTCATATTCACTAACCAGAGGGAGGAGGTGAAGGTGAAACAGGAGACAAAAAATACCCCCAGGGCACGTACTCTGTGCTGGGCACTCTTCCATAAAGGGCATAGCTGTCAAGTAAGTATGATGATTAAGCCCATTTGCAGAAGAGGAAATTAAAATACAAAGAGTTAATGGAATCTGAGCAAGGTCACAGTCAGTAAGTGGTAGAGCTGAGATCTGAATGCTGGCAGTTCAGCTCCCAGATCATGTTCTTAACCACTCTGCTAGCCAGGAGCCGAAGTTGGAAGGGCGAGATGCAAACCCTGAAGAACTCAGCAGCACGACTTCCTCAGGGACCATCAGGAAGATTTAAAATCATCTGAAAATTTTGCTGGACACAGAAATTTCAGGAAGGAGACATAAAACTTTCTGAACTAGAGTCAGAATGGATGGAAAGGAAAAGGTAGAGAAGGAAAGCCAGAGGCTGGGGTGATCTAATGCATAGAGATTGAAAGGAAGGGGCAGAACTTTTACAAATACATCAGAGTTAAAAAAAGAAATATCAAGGTGTAAGTGGTCCCATTAATAAGTAAGGAAAGCAAATCAATGAAGATCTTTCAGTGCCTGAACTCCTCAACTTGCTTTTTGAAATTGGATTTTAAGGAGAAAAATAAAAAGGTGGAAACCAGAAGGAGCTGAGTAAGACCTTAATATGAGCTATCAAAGGAAACAGGTGCACACAGGATGGGAGCACTGTTGACCTGAATCAACGAGCATGCAAGAGAAGCAACAGGTTAAATATCAATACAGGATCTCAAGTGCAGAGGTAGACAGTGCGGGTTTGGGTCTGGGTCTTCTGTGTCAACTAGTGCTGGCTTGCCTCATCAGCTTTCCAGTCCAGTCTCTATGGATTATCCTCTTCCCGTTTATTCACTCACTTACTACTTAGTTACTAAGAATGATTAAACCCTCTCCTTTGCCCTTGAGGAGCTTATGATCTTGTGGGAAAAGCTGACATGTAGAGAAATCATAAATATGCAATGTAAGAGGCCCTATAGTGAGAAACATACAGGGGACATGGGAATCAAGAAGAGGAGAACAGTGGACTCTGCCTGGAGCAGTCAGGAAAGGCTTTAACCCTGAAGAGGGGGTCTTTGAGATGAGACATAGAGAACTAGGCCAGGGCAGGGTGGTGGCTGGGTGTGTAGCGTGTGCAGGGGTGTGGCTCGTGTAGGGAGCTCCAAGCAGCAAGGTATGTGTGGACACAGTAGGCAGAGAGAAAAGGGGTAGAAGATGTGGCTGGAAAGGTGAGGGAGTTCACAACATAAAAGGCCTTAGATGCCACGCTAAGGATTTTGAACCCGTTTCTTGGCTATGGAAAGCAATGGAAGGATTTTTAATGGGAACAGGTCTTGTTTTAGAAAAATAACTTCAATAGCTGTAGAAGAGTTGGGTAAAATTAAAGGAAGGGAAACCATTAAAGACACTATTACAAGAGTTCAGGGAAGATTTGAAGAGGTCCTGGCATGGCCTTAGGGACAGAGAGAAAAGAAATTATTTGAAACACATTTAGAAGATCATGTCAAAGGCAGCAGAGAGGCACATTAAGACAAAGGCTGGAAATACCCATTGAGTTTAGCAATCAGGAGGTCATTGGTGACCTTATCCGGAGAGGTTACTGGGAATTGGTGTTAGGAGGAGTGGGGCAGGCAGACACCGGATAGAATGTGTAGAGGATGAAACAGGAAATTAAAATCTGCAGGAATCACGAGGAAGAGAGAGCTGGGCCACAGGGAGGTTTACAGGAGACACTTCACCGTGGACCGTACATGCAGTTACAGGCGGAGGGGTGCAAACTGGAGCGGGAAGGGACGGGAGAAAGTGCATGAGACGGGAAGTGTGGGTGCAGGTTGGTCTCTGTAGAGCTGCGGGACTTTGAGACAGCAGTTTCTGCTTTTTCTGTGGAGCAAGAGGCGCCAGAGAGATTGTGGGAAGGTTTGGCGACACAGCTTAGGCAGCCGAGAAACTACTGACTACAGGTGAATCGAAGGATTGCTGAATCCCAGCAAGGACCCAGCTGACACTGTAAAGCGACGTTTGCCATTGTATCACTCCCTTCATCTGGTCTGTTTTCTCAAGGATAGTCAGCACCCCTGCAGTTTTTGTGCGGGGCTCCCACAGTCCTCCAGCTTTCTGAGAAACGCAGGCTATCCCGTCTATTCCATGGATGTGGGGACGTGAGTCATCTCGGGGGAAGCCGCGTTTTTGCCACAGGGCCACACCTTTATGGGTCACCGTTGACTGGTCCCGGGGCCATTGGTCCTGGTCCAGCCTGGGGGTATCAGAAGCCCCCATTTAGGAATTTAAAGCTGGATCTATAATTTCCCACCCGGGTCTGCCTTCTCTCAAACTGTGAATTCAGAAGTCACTGGCAGTAGCCACTTCTTCCCACAAGAACTGAAAAACAGAAAGAAAAAAAAGCCTGCAGCGAAAGACTGAAGCAGAAACACAAAGGGAAATGGAGACGAAAGCAGGAGGGGAGGCGTGTCTTCACCTTCCTTTAGTTCTCTAGCCTGTTTCCGGGCATCCTGGAAGCTTTTTGTAGGAAATGTCTTCCCGAATGCCCTCAAGCTGGCTGAGGAGGCTCTGTTACTCACAGTGCAGAGGTTCCCAACTGAGCAATGGTAGAGACAGACTGGCCGATGGACCTAGACGCTGGGGCAGCTGCAGGGCACAGACAGCCGTGCCAGGGTAGGAGAGGAAGGAAGCAGCAGAAGGCAGGGCTGGAGAGCTGGAGGGGACCCGCAAGAGTCCAGCTTCCTTGTGAACAGCTTTCTCAGCATCAGACTCATGTGGGGAGGGTTTAACACCAGTACCTGCCCAGCCCCTTTGAGGAGCTGCGCTTAACACTTTGGGGCGAGAGACAATTCTCATGTGCATCTAGTACAGCCTGGGTGGGACTGTCCACTTGGAAGGAAGGGAGGCAAGGAATCGAAGGCCTTCTGGGAGAGCAGATGTTGAGGGCTGAGAGGGGGTGGGCTGGAAGGAGAGAGGGCAGTGCGGCGGGCAGAGAGGGAGGGCTGGCACTTCAGAAATGGATCTGTCCTGAGCAGGTTAGTGATGAGGGGCAGAATTAAGGCCAGAGGACAGAGGAGAGGACTATGAAGCAAGAGCAGTAGATGGATCTGTAAAGAGGTGTAAAGAGCAGCAAAAGTCAGGAAAAAGAACTAATAAAACCTAGCTAAACCCTAGAGCAAGAGCCACCCAGTTTTCGTAGAAACTGCCCAAAGCTAACACGCCTGCCCTAAGTTAGATAACCAGAGGTGGGCAGTAGCCTCGGGACATAACCCATGATAAGTCACGTAGACACGCTTGTGTGAGCCAGAGATTACGGGAAGCGGTTAGGTAACCGGGGCGTTCTCGTTTCAACTCCATTGGTTAAAATATAGAATATATAGAATGTGTTTTAAAATTATTGGTTGTAGAAATGCGCGGGCTTCGGTGCAACGGCTGTGAAAACCCTATATAATCCCTACCTAAAGTTGCCTAGGGGTCGGCAGCTCGGACTCGGCCTGCGTGTCAGGGGAGGTGCTGTCGGCCCCAGCTAGCTGGCTGAATAAAGACTTTGCTTGGATTTACATCTCCGTGTCCGTGTGGTTTGCTCTCTGGGGAAACCCTGGAGTCCTGGATCCTAACATTGTGGGGGCTCGTCCGGGATTCGAGCGGCTTCCCTGGGAACAAAGGACGGCTGGAGGCAAGGTCTAATTGTCCGGACGGGGCAGTGTAATTCGAGGTTCACCCCCTCGTGTCTGCATAAACCTATTATAAAGTGGGAGTCACCATCCCGTGTATGGTCTTGGGTTAGTGATCCCGAGTGAGGAAGTCGGGGTTGGTAGTCCCGGCCCCCAGGTTAGCGACCCTGGGTGAAGTCCAGGTAACCAATCCTGGCCCTGGGGTCCGAGTGACTCGGCCTTGGGAAGGCAAGTCCGATCGGCAGGAACCTGGCGTCCGAGGAGGAAAAGATCGAGCTCGTCACCCTGCGGCACTCCGAGTGGATGCCTTTCGGAAGAATCACGAGAGTTTTTGAGGATCCTGAAAGTGGTGAGTGTGGTGCGCACCAGAGTGAGAGAAGGACCGGTCCGAGCGAGTGCGATCAGATGTGGTGTGTGTGTCTAGTGTTATTGTTGCTTGTTTTATTGTGTTTTCGTTTATATTTCTTTCTGCGCTTATCATTTTAAGTTTCCCCTATTCTGAGGTTCTCCTGTTCTTTCCATTCCTCCTTTCTGCCACTAAATCATTCCCTGCGGGCACAGGTTGGGCAATTAAGAGCCATTAGGGCGCCCGCCGCTAGAAGACTCCCGTGACAGGATAAGGGGGTCACAGCTGCGAATCCCAGATAAATTTGCGTCCCCCGCAGAAGAAAAAAACTGTGCAATGACAGGCACCCGTTCACAAGCACATACACCAGTCATCTTGTTTTAAGTGGCATCTCTATCCTTCGCCTTTGTCTTCCTCACTATGGGCCAAACTCAGGCTACTCCTAAAGGTCTGATCCTTTCCCATTTTCCGAAGGTCAAGGAACAGGACTTAAATATAGGTCTTAGCATCAAGAAAGGTAAGCTTGACACCCTTTGCTCGGCCGAGTGGCCTTCCTTTGAAGTAGGCTGGCCGATGCAGGGGTCTCTTTCCTTGGACCTTATCAGCAAAGTCAAAGCCATTATCTCCCGGCCAGACCCTGAGGGCCACCCCGACCAACTTCCCTATATTCTTGTCTGGGAAAATTTGGCCGAGAATCCCCCTTCCTGGCTGAGGCCCTTTTTGGTGGGGAAACCTCACACCGACCCACTAAAGACTTCCGTCCTAGTTGCCTGGGAAGATTTAAAGCCCTCTGATCGCAGGGCCATAACCCCAAGTGCACCGCCGGTTCTCCCGGACAGTTCTCCCCTATACCCCCCTCTGCCAATTGAGCGGTCACCCCCGTATGCGGCTCCAAGGGAGGAATGGGGTGAAGCCGCCGGGGGGGTAGAAAACGAGGTTGGGGAGCCCAGCAGGGACCAGGCGGCCGCAGCTTCTCCAGATTCTTCAGCAAGAGAAAACAGGAGGCCAGGGAGAGCAGGAGGTATGGCCGCAGCTTTTCCAGGCTCTCCAGCAAGAGAGGGCAGGAGGCCAGGAATAGCGGGAGGAATGCAGTTAAGGCCTCGGGGGGCCAGGGAACAAGAAGGGGAGGCTCCCTCCTCCACCTCAGAAGGAGCAGTGCCGGTCCTGCCTGTGCGTGCCATCGGTGCAGGCAGTCCGGACGAAGCTCAACAATATGAGTACTGGCCCTTTTCATCTAGTGACCTCTATAATTGGAGGACTCAGAACCCTCCTTTCTCGGAGGACCCCAAGTGTCTTATAGGTCTGGTGGAGTCCATTATGTTTACCCATTGTCCCACATGGGACGACTGCCAGCAATTGCTCCGCACCCTCTTCACAACGGAAGAGCGAGAGCGTATCCTCAATGAGGCCAGGAAAAATGTCCTCAGATAAAATGGAAGACCTACTACCCTCCAGCCCATCATCAACGAGGCGTTCCCACTTGCACGCCCGAATTGGGACTTCGGGACTGCAGAAGGTAGGGAGCATCTCCGGGTCTACCGCCAGACTCTGATGACTGGTCTCCAGGCGGCCCACTAACCTGGCTAAGGTAAAAACTATTGTTCAGGGGGAAATGGAAAGCCCGGCAGTGTATCTGGAAAGGCTGTTTGATGCTTACAGGCAATATACCCCCATAAACCCAGAAGCAGAGGAACATAGATCAGCTGTAGTCCTTTCATTCATCAACCAGGCAGCCACCGATATCCGGAGGAAACTCCACAAGTGGGATGACCTGGGGGAAATATCTATTAGAGAAATGCTGCAGCAAGCGGAGAAGGTCTTCAATGCTAGGGAAACTCCAGAAGACAGAGAGGAAAGGCTGAGGAAAGAGAAATGGGTAATGCAGGAGAAAAATAGGAAAGAAGACAGAGAATTTCAGAGGAGGGAGAATAAGAAGCAGAGGGAGGAGATGGCCAGGATATTCCTGGCCGGGGTGAAGGAGAGCCCTAGATCACCTCGAAGAACAGGGCCCCGCCAGTCCGGACTAGGACGAGATCAATGCGCCCTGTGTAAGAGATATGAGCATTGGAAGAGGGAGGGCCCCAAAAGGAGGGAACAAGGCAGAGGGAACCCCGTTAAGACCCTACATGTAGGAGAGGAGAATTGACGGGGACGGGGCTAGGCACCCCTCCCCGAGTCCTGGGTAACCCTGTGCGTGGAGGGGACTCCCATTGGGTTCATGGTAGATTCTGGGGCACAGTATTCAGTTCTCAACCAAGCCCACGGTCCCCTAAACCCAGGACGCACAAGTATAGTCCAAGGAGCGACAGGGTCCAAGAGATGTGCCTGGACTACTAACAGAAAAGTGGACCTAGGAAGGCATCAGGTCGCTCACTCATTTCTGGTTGTACCCGAGAGCCCCGCACCATTGCTGGGCAGAGACTTACTAACCAAGGTCGGGGCGCGCATCCATTTTGAACCCGAGGGGATAAAGATCATGGACAAAGAAGGGCAGCCCTTACAACCGGTACATGTGTTGACTCTATCCCTGGCCGATGAACATCGCCTGTTTCAGGCAGATCAAGAAGAGGGGTGCCAGGGAGAACAGGGAGAAATTGACTTTTGGTTGCAGAGGTTCCCTTCCGCATGGGCTGAAACCGGAGGAATCGGTCTCGCCAAACATCTGCCCCCAGTTGTTGTTCAACTCAAAGCCGCGGCCCTACCCGTCCAGGTCCGGCAGTATCCAATACCAGAAGAGGCGAGGAAAGGGATAGCACCCCATATCCACAGACTGTTGGAGACAGGAATCCTTAAACCCTGCCGATCCGCATGGAATACGCCCCTGCTTCCAGTAAGGAAGCCTGGCAGTGGGGATTACAGACCGGTGCAGGACTTGCGAAAGGTCAATGAGAGAATAGAAGACATCCACCCTACAGTGCCCAACCCTTACACCCTACTCAGCCACCTGCCACCCTCACATGTGTGGTATACTACTCTGGACCTGAAAGATGCCTTCTTCAGTATCCCACTCTCTGAAGTTAGTCAGCCTTTTTTTGCCTTTGAGTGGCAGGAGCCAGGGGGAGGAAGAAATGGGCAACTTATCTGGACTAGACTGCCACAGGGCTTCAAGAACTCTCCCACCTTATTCAATGAAGCCCTAAGCCAGGACCTGGAGCCCTTTCGCAGGAGCCACCCCGACGTGACACTGCTGCAGTATGTGGATGACGTGTTGCTGGCCACAGAAACCCGTGAGGAGTGCAAAGAAGCCACGGGGAACTTGCTGGCTGAACTAGGCGCACTGGGATATCGAGCCAGCGCCAAGAAAGCCCACATCTGTCAGAGGTCAGTGGTCTACCTGGGGTATAAAATATCTAATGGAGCCAGGTGGCTAACGCAGGCCATGAAACAAACTATCCTGACTATCCCCATCCCTTCCTCACCCCGGGGAGTGAGGGAATTTCTTGGCTCAGCTGGGTTCTACAGGCTCTGGATTCCAGGATACGCAGAAATAGCCCGAACGCATTATGAGGCGACCAAAGAAGGGCCAGGCTGGCAATGGAATCAGGAACAACAAGAGGCTTTTGACAGACTGAAAGAAGCTCTCCTCCAGGCCCCCGCCCTATCTCTGCCAGACCCAGAAAAACCCTTCATCCTGTTTGTAGATGAAAAGAAGGGAGTGGCTAAAGGAGTCCTGGCTCAGCAGCTGGGCCCATGGAAGAGACCTGTGGCCTATTTGTCCAAGCAGCTGGACCCAGTGGCCTCTGGGTGGCCACCTTGTCTGTGTATCCTAGCAGCCATCCCTCTACTAGTAAAAGAGGCAGACAAGCTGACTTTTGGCCAGAACCTGAGGGTAACAACCCCACATACTGTAGAGGGGATCCTCAGGCATCCTCCAGGAAAATGGATGATGAATACAAGACTCACCCACTACCAAGGGCTCCTACTAGATTCTCCACGAATTGTCTTCTCTGACTCGGTGACCCTAAATCCTGCCACCCTTCTGCCGGACCCAGATCTGTCGACCCCCATCCATGACTGCAGAGACATCCTTTCCGAAATTATACAGGTGCGAGCAGACCTGAAAGACACACTGTTACCAAACTGTGAGCTAAATTGGTACACAGATGGGAGCAGCTTTGTGCAGGAAGGGGTCAGGAGAGCAGGGGCAGCGGTAGTGACCCACGAAGGGGAAGTTGTCTGGAGCGCAGCTCTGCCCCCTGGCACCTCAGCACAGAAGGCGGAACTTATTGCTCTCGCTGAGGCCTTGGAAAGAGCTGAAGGCAAGCGGACCAACATCTACACAGATAGCAGGTATGCTTTTGGCACTGTCCACGTCCATGGTGCCATCTACCGAGAAAGAGGATTCCGTTCCGCGGAAGGAAAGGAACTGAGGAATCTACAAGAAGTCCAAAGACTACTAGCCGCTATCGAAAAACCAAAGGCGGTAGCAGTTATACATGTACCGGGCCACCAACCAAAGAAGACACCTGAGGCCATCGGCAACAACCATGCTGATGCGGAAGCTAGGAGGGCGGCCCTCTCAGTCTCCCTTGTACTTGTAGCCCTCGAGGTACCCATACCTGAACTGCCGGCCCTGCCACCCAAACCTGAGTATTCCCCTCAGGACCTCGAGTGGATTAGGAAACAAGTCTCAGGGAAAGTGTTTGGGGAAGGAAATTGGGGTAGGGACCAAGAAGGTAGATTGATTCTGTCAGAAGCATTAGGACAGTATATGCTTGCTAATCTGCATAAGTCCACCCATCTAGGCTGGAAAAAGCTGATCAGCCTTTTCCAGTCTGCACAGTTGGTGTTTCCCCACCAGAATGAGGCAGCTCGTCAGATCACAAAAGAATGTAGTAGCTGTGCAATGCTAAGACCAGCCCCAAGAGAGCTACACCCGGCAGGTACTCGGGAAAGGGGGAGGGCTCCAGGGAGGAATTGGGAAATAGACTTCACCGAAGTAAAACCAGGAAAGTATGGATATAAGTATTTGCTGGTTATGGTAGATACCTTCTCGGGGTGGGTGGAGGCTTTCCCAACCAAGCATGAGACCAGCCAGGTGGTAGCAAAAAAATTAATTGAAGAGATCGTCCCCAGATATGGGGTCCCTGAAGCCATAGGTTCTGATAACGGCCCGGCTTTCATTAGCAAAGTCCTGCAGGGACTAGCCCTGGCTTTGGGGGTGGATTGGAAGTTACATTGTGCTTACAACCCACAAAGCTCTGGGCAGGTAGAGAGAATGAATCGGACCTTGAAGGAGACACTTTCTAAATTGGTATTGGAGACTGGCGGGGACTGGGTGACCCTCCTTCCCTTAGCCATCTTCCGCGCTCGGAACTCCCCCTATATACATGGTTTAACTCCATTTGAGGTAATGTATGGGGCCCCTCCACCCATAACTCGGCGAGTGCAGCTTCCCGGTGCAGAGGACCCGGCCCCTGACTATCTGAATGTGTTGCAAGCTCTTGCTAAAGTGCAGCAGGAAATCTGGCCCCTGATCAGAGCATATTACGAGGGCGGGAAAATTCCGAGCCCGGAACATGGCATAGTCCCAGGAGATATGGTATGGGTCAAGAGACACCAAGTGAGGACTCTCGAGCCCAGGTGGAAGGGACCTTATGTTGTATTGTTTACCACCCCCACTGCTCTCAAGGTTGATGGTATCACTCCCTGGGTGCATCACACCCACGTTCAGAAGGTCCTGCCTCATAAAGATCCAGGGGCCTGCAAGGAAGAGTGGAAGGTGCAGCAGCATCCTGCGAATCCCCTAAAACTACACCTAAGCCGAAGATGAAGGGGATCCTGCTGATAAGCACCTTAATATGGACCTTCAAGGGAACCATGCTCGAAGGCACCAACCCCCCTCACTCATGGGACCTGACCTGGATGCTGGTTAACAGCGCAACTGGGGAGGTCATCAGTACCACAGAACACACTGTGCCACTCGGAACCTGGTGGCCTGACCTGTTTTTCTGCCTTCGACGGATCAACCAAGGTTACTGAACCCTTTGGGGGCAGCCCAACGTCCCTCAAAACTTGGCTCACTCCCATGGATTTTATGCTTGCCCAGAAGCAGGTAAAGGAGAGTCATGTGGGTGGGGGCCCTTCTGGTGTGCCAACATAGGGGACTGTGTGACCTCGAACGATGGGGATCGGAGATGGCCAGTTACAAAAAAGGATGCTGTCAAATTTTCTTTTGTCAACCAGGGCATCCCTCGTCACATGCCTATGGACAAGGCTTGTGACCGAAGGGACCAGGATTGGGTACGAATTCAATTCACCGAGACGGGCAAAAAGACTGAGGTATCGCGTTGGATAAAAGGACTAAAATGGGGGATAAAGTACTATAAATATGGGGGACATGGGGAACATGAAAGCTCAATCCTCACCATCAAATTAGCCGTGTCAACTCCCAGCACCGCCGTAGGTCCCAACCCGGTTATACATCCCCAGACACCTTCGATCCAGGACAAGGGCCTGGACCAAAGGGACGAGAAAATGTCGACCAGACGTACGCCTGAGCCTCACGCCCGGCTCAGCTCCCCGAGGGGCGCCCTGGCGGGCACCGACATCTACATCCACTGGCCAACCGCCGGAATACATGCCCTGGACCCACCTGTAGTAGTAGCTGGGGCCATAGCCGTAATAGCCATGGGGCGAGTCGTCAGAGCTGCCATAGCCTGGCTCATAGCCCTGCTGGTAGCTGTAGCCCTGGTTCCAGTAGGTGCTGTAGCCCTGATTCCAGAGCCCACAAGAGGACCGGGTCTGGGTCCCTCCGGGTCAGATAACCCCATGTGGGAAATGGTGCAGGCAGTAGCAGAGACTCTTAACCACACCACTCCCTCCCTCACCTATCCCTGTTGGCTATGCTACCCAGGTTCACCCCCCTTCTATGAGGCAATCGGGATAAATGGCTCCTACACTATCAGCAACTCCCATCCCACTTACTGGGACGGGAAACCGTGGGGACTTATGATCGCTCAGGTTTCAGTCGCTGGTATGTGTGTAGGCACAGTCTCGACGGCCCAGGGCCAGTTATGCTCTTCCTACGCTTACACCACGTGGGAGCAGGAAAAGTGGATTATACCCTCCTCGGGCTGGTGGCTCTGCTCAAAGACAGGCCTCACTCTGGCCCTATCCACCTCTGTGTTCAATGCTAACAGTGAGTTTTGTGTGCTGGTGGCCATTCTACCTCGCCTAGTGTATCATTCTCATGAATCTCTCCTTTCTTTTTTGTTTATTTTATTTTATTTTTTTTTATTGAAGGGTAGTTGACAACAGTATTACATTACATTAGTTTCAGGTGTACAACACAGTGATTCAACATTTATATACATGATAATTCTAGGTACCAGCTATCACAATACCAAGTTGTTACAATATTATGACTATATTCCTTATGCTATACATTACATCCCGGTTACTTATTTATTTTACAATTGGAAGTGTGTGTATATATATATATTTTTTTTTTTTGTGAGGGCATCTCTCATATTTATTGATCAAATACTTGTTAACAACAATAAATTTCTGTATAGGGGTGTCAATACTCAATGCACAATCATTAATCCACCCCAAGCCTAATTTTCGTCAGTCTCCAATCTTCTGATGCATAACGAACAAATTCTTACATGGAGTACAAATTCTTACATAGTGAATAAGTTACATGGTGAACAGTGCAAGGGCAGTCATCACAGAAGCTTTCGGTTTTGTTCATGCATTATGAACTATACACAGTCAGTTCAAATATGAATATTCATTTGATTTTTAAACTTGATTTATATGTGGATACCACATTTCTCTATTATTATTATTTTTAATAAAATGCTGAAGTGGTAGGTAGATACGAGATAAAGGTAGAAAACAGAGTTTAGTGTTGTAAGAGAGCAAATGTAGATGATCAGGTGTGTGCCTGTAGACTATGTGTTAATCCGAGCTAGACGAGGGCAATAAACATCCATGTATGCAGAAGATTTCTCTCAGAACATGAGGGGGGAGGTTCTAAGCCTCACCTCTGCTGCTCCCCATTTTCTCACCAGATGGCCCCCTGCGACTGTGCCTGTCTTAGGTTGTTCCTCCCTTGAGGAATCTTACCCATCTCTGGCTAACCAGTCATCTTCCGGGGCCATACAGGGAAATGTTAAGTTGGTAAGTGAGAGAGAAGCCTTATTGTTTGAAAAGGTTAGCTTTTTACTTCTTTGCATATTTATGCCCTGTGCCTTCTATGCCCAGCATTTGTCTTGAGGTGTCTTTACCACTTGGAAGAATTATGATACTCGGTAAATTCGACATGTGGCACGAGTTCTATTTAAAGGTTGTGATTAGGTAGGAAGAAGAAAAGCTATAGAAGTAGCAGGCAGAAGAAAACCTGGGAAGATTGATTATTTCTTTGACAATCTTCTAGTAGAGTAACTTCAGCATGGATAGGTTTTAAACTACTAATTAAATTGTGCACACACATTAACATAATAGGAATATAGTTATCTAACCAAAGCATACCAGCCATCTCCAGTGAAACCAAGAAAACCAGTTAGGCACCTTAGGCATTTGTGAAAACTTATCTATGATATGGTGGATATTGTCCAACTGAACTTAAACAGTCTGAGAGAATTCAGATAAATTAGAACAACCCATTCCTGGGGACTGTTCATATCCCATATGTTCTTTTAACAATAAATTGTCTGTGGTTGTAAGATTTTGGAGTGCTACAATTTGCACTTCTCCTTATTCTTGGTTGAGTTCCAACAGTATAGATCCAGTCAAATTTGTTGTTTTACTGTATGCACAGGCCAGCTTAGATATCTCCTTCATCATTCCCATGGCAAGTCCAGGAACTGGTGGGATGAGTGCATCTACACCTGTGGCAGTGCGTGGATCTTTGTTGGAGTTTTTTTTTTTCTGATCATCTTCTGTCATGAGTCTTCCTGAGAGTGCTGATGTTGGAAGTTCTTTTTCATATCGTATCTTAGTTCATTTTTGGGGTAGCCAAATTAGGCTTTGATCCTCTGTATAAACACAAACAGACCCTTTGCCTACACTTTTATATGCCCTTTATATCATTGTGTAGAACTCATTGGAGGTTACCACATAGGAACTGCTTTTTTTTTTTTAATCATTAATCTACACTTACATGAAGAATACTTTGTTTACTAGGCTCTCCCCTATACCAGGTCCCCACTATATACTCCTTTACAGTCACTGTCCATCAGCGTAGCAAACTGTTGTAGAATCACTACTTGTCTTCTCTGTGTTGTACAGCCCTCCCCTTTCTCCCACCCCGCTATGGATGCTACTCTTAATACCCCTCTTTTTCTGCCCCCCCTTATCCCTCCCTACCCACCCATCCTCCCCAGTCCCTTTCCCTTTGGTACCTGTTAGTCCATTCTTGAGTTCTGTGATTCTGTTGCTGTTTTGTTCCTTCAGTTTTTCCTTTGTTCTTATATTCCACAGATGAGTGAAATCATTTGGTATTTCTCTTTCTCTGCTTGGCTTGTTTCACTGAGCATAATACCCTCCAGCTCCATCCATGTTGCTGCAAATGGTTGGATTTGCCCTTTTCTTATGGCTGAGTAGTATTCCATTGTGTATATGTACCACATCTTCTTTATCCATTCATCTATTGATGGACATTTAGGTTGCTTCCAATTCTTGGCTATTGTAAATAGTGCTGCGATAAACATAGGGGTACATTGGTCTTTCTCATACTTGATTGCTGCATTCTTAGGGTAAATTCCTAGGAGTGCAATTCCTGGGTCAAATGGTATTTCTATTTTGAGCTTTTTGAGGAACCTCCATACTGCTTTCCACAATGGTTGAACAAGTTTACATTCCCACCAGCAGTGTAGGAGGGTTCCCCTTTCTCCACAGCCTCACCAACATTTGTTGTTGTTTGTCTTTTGGTTGGCAGCCATCCTTACTGGTGTGAGGTGATACCTCATTGTAGTTTTAATTTGCATTTCTCTGATAATTAGCGATGTGGAGCATCTTTTCATGTGTCTGTTGGTCATCTGTATTTCTTTTTTGGAGAACCGTCTGTTCAGTTCCTCTGCCCATTTTTTAATTGGGTTATTTGTTTTTTGTTTGTTGAGGCATGTGAGCTCTTTATATATTCTGGACGTCAAGCCTTTATCGGATGTGTCCTTTTCAAATATATTCTCCCATACTGTAGGGATCCTTTTTGTTCTGTTGATGGTGTCTTTTGCTGTACAGAAGATTTTCAGCTTAATATAGTCCCACTTGTTCATTTTTGCTGTTGTTTTCCTTGCCCGGGGAGATATGTTCAAGAAGAGGTCACTCATGTTTATGTCTAAGAGGTTTTTGCCTATGTTTTCTTCCAAGAGTTTAATGGTTTCATGACTTACATTCAGGTCTTTGATCCATTTTGAGTTTACTTTTGTATATGGGGTTAGACAATGGTCCAGTTTCATTCTCCTACATGTAGCTGTCCAGTTTTGCCAGCACCATTTGTTGAAGAGACTGTCATTTCGCCATTGTATGTCCACGGCTCCTTTATCAAATATTAATTGACCATATATGTCTGGATTGTCTAGTCTGTTCCATTGGTCTGTGGCTCTGTTCTTGTGCCAGTACCAAATTGTCTTGATTACTATGGCTTTATAATAGAGCTTGAAGTTGCGGAGTGAGATCCCCCTACTTTATTCTTCTTTCTCAGGATTGCTTTGGCTATTCGGGGTCTTTGGTGGTTCCATATGAATTTTTGAATTATTTGTTCCAGTTCATTGAAGAGTGTTGCTGGTAGTTTCAAAGGGATTGCATCAAATCTGTATATTGCTTTGGGCAGGATGGCCATTTTGACGATATTAATTCTTCCTAGCCATGAGCATGGGTTGCATTTTCATCTGTTAGTGTCCCCTTTAATTTCTTTTAAGAGTGACTTGTAGTTTTCAGAATATAAGTCTTTCACTTCTTTGGTTAGGTTTATTCCTAGGTATTTTATTTTTTTTGATGCAATTGTGAATGGAGTTGTTTTCCTGATTTCTCTTTCTGTTGGTTCATTGTTGGTATATAGGAAAGCCACAGATTTCTGTGTGTTGATTTTGTATCCTGCAACTTTGCTGTATTCCGATATCAGTTCTAGTAGTTCTGGGGTGGAGTCTTTAGGGTTTTTTATGTACAGTATCATGTCATCTGCAAATAGTGACAGTTTAACTTCTTCTTTGCCAATCTGGATTCCTTGTATTTTTTTGTTTTGTCTGATTGCCGTGGCTAGGACCTCCAGTACTATGTTAAATAACAGTGGGGAGAGTGGGCATCCCTGTCTAGTTCCCGATCTCAGCGGAAATGCTTTCAGCTTCTCGCTGTTCAATATAATGTTGGCTGTGGGTTTTTCATAGATGGCCTTTATTATGTTGAGGTACTTGCCCTCTATTCCCATTTTGCTGAGAGTTTTTATCATGAATGGATGTTGTACTTTGTCAAATGCTTTTTCAGCATCTATGGAGATGATCATGTGGTTTTTGTCTTTCTTTTTGTTGATGTGGTGGATGATATTGATGGACTTTCGAATGTTGTGCCATCCTTGCATCCCTGGGATGAATCCCACTTGCTCATGGTGTACAATGGTTTTGATGTATGTTTGAATTCGGTTTGCTAAAATTTTGTTGAGTATTTTTGCGTCTACGTTCATCAGGGATATTGGTCTGTAGTTTTCTTTTTTGGTGGTGTCTTTGCCTGGTTTTGGTATTAGGGTGATGTTAGCTTCATAGAATGAGTTTGGGAGTATCCCCTCCTCTTCTATTTCTTGGAAAACTTTAAGGAGAATGGGTATTATGTCTTCCCTGTATGTCTGATAAAATTCCGAGGTAAATCCATCTGGCCGGGGGTTTTGTTCTTTGGTAGTTTTTTGAATACCGCTTCAATTTCGTTGCTGGTAATTGTTCTGTTTAGATTTTCTGTTTCTTTTTGGGTCAGTCTTGGAAGGTTGTATTTTTCTAGGAAGTTGTCCATTTCTCCTAGGTTTCCCAGCTTGTTAGCATATAGGTTTTCATAGTAGTCTCTAATAATTCTTTGTATTTCTGCTGGTCCGTCGTGATTTTTCCTTTCTCGTTTCTGATACTGTTGATTTGTGTTGACTCTCTTTTCCTCTTAATAAGTCTGGCTAGAGGCTTATCTATTTTGTTTATTTTCTCGAAGAACCAGCTCTTGGCTTCATTGATTTTTGCTATTGTTTTATTCTTCTCAATTTTATTTATTTCTTCTCTGATCTTTATTATGTCCCTCCTTCTGCTGACCTTAGGCCTCATTTGTTCTTCTTTTTCCAATTTCGGTAATTGTGACATTAGACCGTTCATTTGGGATTGCTCTTCCTTTTTTAAATATGCTTGGATTGCTATATATTTTCCTCTTAAGACTGCTTTTGCTGTGTCCCACAGAAGTTGGGGCTTAGTGTTGTTGTTGTCATTTGTTTCCATATATTGCTGGATCTCCATTTTGATTTGGTCATTGATCCATTGATTATTTAGGAGCGTGTTGTTTAGCCTCCATGTGTTTGTGAGCCTCTTTGCTTTCTTTGAACAGTTTATTTCTAGTTTAATGCCGTTGTGGTCTGAAAAGTTGGTTGGTAGGTTTTCAATCTTTTGGAATTTACTGAGGCTCTTTTTGTGTCCTAGTATGTGGTCTATTCTGGAGAATGTTCCATGTGCACTTGAGAAGAATGTGTATCCTGTTGCTTTTGGATGTAGAGTTCTGTAGATGTCTATTAGGTCCATCTGTTCTAGTGTGTTGTTCAGTGCCTCTGTGTCCTTACTTATTTTCTGTCTGGTGGATCTATCCTTTGGAGTGAGTGGTGTGTTGAAGTCTCCTAGAATGAATGCATTGCATTCTATTTCCTCCTTTAGTTCTGTTAATATTTGTTTCAGGTATGTTGGTGCTCCTGTATTGGGTGCATATATATTTATAATGGTTATATCCTCTTGATGGACTGAGCCCTTTATCATTATGTAATGTCCTTCTTTGTCTTTTGTTACTTTCTTTATTTTGAAGTCTGTTTTGTCTGATACCAGAATTGCAACATCTGCTTTCTTCTCTCTGTTGTTTTCTTGAAATATCTTTTTCCGTCCCTTGACTTTAAGTCTGTGCGCGTCTTTCGGTTTGAGGTGAGTCTATTGTAAGCAGCATATGGATGGATCTTGCTTTTTTATCCATTCTATTACTCTGTGTCTTTTGATAAGTGCATTCAGTCCATTTACATTTAGGGTGATTATTGAAAGGTATGAATTTATTGCCATTGCAGGCTTTAAGTTTGTGGTTACCAAAGGTTTAGGGTTAGCTTCTTTACTATCTTACTGTCTAACTTAACTCGCTTGTTGAGCTATTATAAACACAGTCTGATGATTCTTTATTTCTCTCCCTTCTTATTCCTCCTCCTCCCTTCTTCATATGTTGGGTGTTTTGTTGTGTGCTCTTTTTAGGAGTGCTCCCATCTAGAGCAGTCCCTGTAGGATGCCCTGTAGAGGTGGTTTGTGGGAGGCAAATTCCCTCAACTTTTGCTTGTCTGGGAATTGTTTAATCCCTCCTTCATATTTAAATGATATTCATGCTGGATACAGTAGTCTTGGTTCGAGGCCCTTCTGTTTCATTGCATTAAGTATATCATGCCATTCTCTTCTGGCCTGTAGGGTTTCTGTTGAGAAGTCTGATGATAGCCTGATGGGTTTTCCTTTGTAGGTAACCTTTTTTTTCTCTCTGGCTGCTTTTAATACTTTGTCCTTGTCTTTGATCTTTGCCATTTTAATTATTATGTGTCTTGGTGTTGCCCTCCTTGGATCCCTTGTCATGGGAGTTCTGTGTACCTCTGTAGTCTGAGAGGCCATTTCTTCCCCTAGTTTGGGGAAGTTTTCAGCAATTATTTCTTCAAAAACATTTTCTATCCCCTTTTCTCTCTCTACTTCTTCTGGAATACTTATAATTCTTATATTGTTCCTTTTCGTTTGGTCACTCAGCTCTCTTAAAATTCTTTCATTCCTGGAAATCCTTTTATCTCTCTCTGCATCAGCTTCTCTGCTTTCCTGTTCTCTGTTTTCTAGTCCATTAATGGTCTCTTGCATCTCGTCCATTCTGTTTTGAAGTCCTTCCAGAGCTTGTTTTATTTCTGAATTCTCCTTCCTTAGTTCTTGCATATTTCTCTGCAAGTCCATCAGCATGGTTATTACTTTTGTTTTGAATTCTTTTTCAGGAAGACTGGCTAAATCTATCTCCCCAGATTCCTTCTCAGGGGAAGATGTAGCAGATGCCGAAGCTGTCTGGGTTAGTCTTGTCTGGATCATATTTTTTTGCCTTTTCATGTTGACAGGTGCTATTGACTGTCAGCTGGGAGGGCCAAAATTTTCACTTGCTACTGGCCTTTCTTTACTGGGACAACTGCGACCCCTAGTGGCTTGTGTTGGGTAATTGCGTGTAGACTGGGTCTTTGTGTCTTGCCTGGCCGGAAGGGAGAAATTTCCCTTTCTGTGGGCGGAATTTGTCTCAGGCTGCTTCTCTGCTTTCGCAGCGCCCGGTGGGGTAATGGATGGGGGGGCTGCTTGACTGTTTGCCTCCGTGAGGGGTCTCAGAGCTGTTGCCCAGGGGATTAGTGCACCTGGTTTTCCCTGTAATTTCCAGCTGCTGTACTGTGACCTGGGTTGTTTCCGTCAAGCTGTTAAGTCCCTGTCCCTTTAAGACTTTCAAAAAGCCCCCTCTTTTCTTTGTCACAGGGGCATCAGCTTCAGCACCCGCTCAGAGGTCTTACTCCCTGTTCCCCCAGTATCCAGGGCCCTCTGCCCACGCACTGTGTCTGTGCTCTGGTGGGGGTGGCTGGGGCTGGGTGTTCAGCAGTCCTGGGCTCCGTCTCCCTCCCGCTCTGCCTATTCTTCTCCGCCGGGAGCTGGGGGGATGGGCGCTCGGCTCCCGCCGGGCTGGGGCTTGTATCTTACCCCTTTCACCAGTCGCTGGATTCTCGCTGGTGTAGCTGCATTCTGGCCACTGTCCTGCATCTTCTGGTCTCTCTTTCAGGGCTAGTTGTGTTTGTTGTATTTTCAAAAGTATATATGTTTTTGGGAGGAGATTCCCACTGTCCTACTCACGCCGCCATGTTGGCTCCGCCCCCGAATCTCTCCTTTCTTACTGGGAAGAAAGGCCGAGCCCCCACCGGAGCAAGAGGGAGGTTGTTACTGCCCTGACCATTGGGACCCTCTTCTCCCTAGGGATAGCAGGGGCAGGCACTGGGGTCGCAGCCCTTGTAACTTGGGAAAAAGGGCTCACAGCCCTGAGGCTGGCAGTCGACAGGGACCTAGAATAACTCCGACAGTCAATATCAGGCCTGGAGCAATCCCTCACCTCCTTGTCAGAGGTGGTCCTACAAAACTGAAGGGGCCTGGACCTCTTGTTTTTAAAGGAAGGTGGACTGTGTGCAGCCCTAAAGGAAGAGTGCTGTTTCTATGTAGATAAGACAGGTGCAGTCAGAGATTCCTTAGCCAAACTAAAAACGGATCTAGAGAAGAGGCATAAAGAATATGAAAGTAACGAAAGCTGGTTTGAGTCTTGGTTCAAATACAAGCCTTGGTTCGCTACACTCCTCTCGGCCATTGCGGGGCCATTAGTCATCCTGCTGTTGTTGCTTACAATCGGTCCGTGCATAATAAACAGGCTGCTTAGGTTTGTACAGGAGAGGGTTAACACCGTCCAACTTCTGGTCCTTCGTCAAAAGTATCAGGCCCTAGGTGCCGCTGTGGAAGATTCCTCAGTCTGATCAAGA
Source organism: Manis pentadactyla (assembly GCF_030020395.1). NCBI lineage: Eukaryota > Metazoa > Chordata > Mammalia > Pholidota > Manidae > Manis > Manis pentadactyla. The sequence goes on from NC_080024.1 coordinate 104,753,803, forward strand.
AAAGGGGGGAATGTAAAGGAGTGCAAAGAGCAGCAAAAGTCAGGAAAAAGAACTAATAAAACCTAGCTAAACCCTAGAGCAAGAGCCACCCAGTTTTCGTAGAAACTGCCCGAAGCTAACACGCCTGCCCTAAGTTAGATAACCAGAGGTGGGCAGTAGCCTCGGGACATAACCCGTGATAAGTCACGTAGACACGCTTGTGTGAGCCAGAGATTACGGGAAGCGGTTAGGTAACCAGGGCGTTCTCGTTTCAACTCCATTGGTTAAAATATAGAATATATAGAATGTGTTTTAAAATTATTGGTTGTAGAAATGCGCGGGCTTTGGTGCAACGGCTATGAAAACCCTATATAATCCATACCTAAAGTTGCCTAGGGGTCGGCAGCTCGGACTCGGCCTGCGTGTCAGGGGAGGTGCTGTCGGCCCCAGCTAGCTGGCTGAATAAAGACTTTGCTTGGATTGACATCTCTGTGTCCGTGTGGTTTGCTCTCTGGGGAAACCCCGGAGTCCTGGACCCTAACAGATCCACTACAAAGATGTAAGAGCCCAAGAGGACAGTGGGTGCAGCGGAGGAGGATCTGCAAAGTGGGCACCTGGCCCTCGGCAGAGAGCAGAGAGCAAACCACTGAAACTGGACGACAGGCCACAGATCCACTTAAGTCCTGATTGGGAGAAGCATTTTCCATTAGCCTTCAAGGTTCTTCTGGCTGAAAATCAGACTGACGTGAGACAACTAAGCAGGATGTAAAAACCAAAGTCCACTTCTGTGCACAAAGAGGCCCAGTGATGAAATGACATGACCAAGGCAGGCAGTTCTTATACATTTTAGACAGAGAGACAGTAAATCTGTGAGCAACTGACAGAACAAAGACACCTCACCTGTGGGAGCTTCCATGGGTTACTAATTCTGAACAGCATTGGGGCTGGGGTAGTAAACTGGTTAAAAATTAACAGGCTTTGTTTATGCAAACTCCTTGGCTCTGAATTCCCTATCTCCAGTAATAAAGACATCTTGCCACCTCCAGGTACAGGGCAGCCTTTCACATGGGAGATTTATTTCCTGGTTTCGGGGCAGGCTGGGGGACAGAGGAGGGTTCCTTGTGCACAGGCTGCTTCTCCAGTGCTTTAATTCAGAGTAATATGCCAAAGTGGCACATTGGGGCAGCCTGCCCTGGGCCCCTACACGCCTAACATGTATTTATACCCTTTGCTATTGTTCTGTGACAGGTCCTTTGGGCAGCCCTGGAGTGTCTGAGAACACAGTTTGTGGGTCTGATTGAACCTCACCTTCACCGCCCCAGGCTGGGTGGCTTTGGCCAAGTCCCTTCTAGCTCTCTGAGCCCTCGTTTCCATATGGTAAGACTGAAGTGCTTAAAATGTAGGAAATACAAATAAGGTAATACATTAAAATAAGTGCTTAATAGTTTCAATTAGCATTCACTGAAAGGGGTTTCAAAAGGTAGAATAGAAACACTCACTGCATGAGTTGGACAAGGAAGTAGAGAGCTAAATGGGAATGAATGTCTAAGAGGGAGGACTTGGCCCGTCTTCACTTCGGAAGAGATGAGGACATGGAGGGACTGACTCACCTCAGTCTTCACAAGAGCATTGCTGCCCTTGCAAACCGCTGCACGCTCAGGGCTGGAAAACAACACAGATTTATCAACATACAGTTCAGTGGGCCAGAAATGCAACACAAGCCTCACTGGGCTAAAAACCAAGTTGTCAGCAGGGCAGCACTCCTTTCTAGAAAACTCTACGGGAGAATCCTTTTCCTCCTTTTTTCTACATTCCTTGGCTCGTGGTCCCCTTCCTCCATCCTCAAAGCCAGCAGCCTCTCAGGTCTCAGACCCCTCCTTCCATCATCATGGCTGGAACAGCAGCTGGGAAAAATATTCTGCTTTTAAAGACCCTCGTGATCACATTGGCCCACCCAGACAACCCAAGATAATCTTCCCATCTTCCCTATCTTCCCATCTCAAGATCCATAACTTGATTACATCTGCAGAGTCTGTTGCCAGATAAAGTGACTATTCACAGGTTGGGAATGAGGATGCCACACACTTATCAGGGGCCAATAGTCTACCTGCCACGTTTTGGGAAAAGGGCTCTGCCTGCTGCCTGATTGTCTGCAGACCCAGATTCCTGCTGGACCATCGTGGTGTGAAGCAAGTTGGAGATTCGCGCAGGGTTCCAAATGAAACAGAGATGCCAAGTTGTTTGGATGAGTGTGGACTGTTCTATCCTGGGCAGAGGGCAGCTAGGTCAGGAAAGAAAGATGAATAGAGAGTCAGCCAGGCATCCACCTCAGGGTGCATCTAGGACCAGCTAGCAGCAGTGGGCATGATGTGCAGGGACTGAGAACTGACTGCAGACCTTGTCAGAGTCAATATGATGCAGATGGTGAGCATGGATTTGCCCTTTCCACTGTTGAGTCCTCTTCCCCAACAAGACACAAGTTTTCCACAGAGCTTCTGTTCGAAAGCTGGCTTTTCCTCTCCACCTTCCCACTCTGCTCTCACCCTAGTCCTGTCGAAATTTGTCTTTAGGAGATGCTGTTTGGGAATGATCTGATATTTAAATACATACCAAGGTAAACGATTACAAGCTTAATGTGTTCCTTTTTCATGAGTGTTTGCATTTTAATAGGGAATCATATCTTGTCCCAAAAGAAAGAATTGCTAAGGGGGACTTCCAATAGTCATGCACACGCTAGAGAGGATACAGAGGGCTCCCAGGCACATCACAAATCAAACTGCACAGGTGGCCACCTACTCCAATTATGACCAACATTACGATCAGCTCCCAATAAATAAATAGACTCATTTTTCTGCCTGCCTCTAACAATGCCTTTGAAGCTGTGGATTCGAGCTGCTCCTCTCCCAGCAGGTACTGCCTTGCAGTTGGGCTTCACACTGGAACATCCCCACTTCTGCCCCTCATGTCCCTGATTCCTGCCATTCTTCCAACTTCCTGTCAAGTATCACCAGAGACACCTGCAGCAGCAAGGGAGGAAGCCCGTCACGGGCATCACTTTAAGCTGGACCTGACAGCCCACCGAACACTCAGAGAGGAAGGTGGAACAGGTGCGTAGTAGCAGTTGAGGAATTAGAAAAGCTTAATAGCTACTCTCCATATTTAACTTTTTATGATTCTGAAGTCCTTGAAACATCAATAACCTCTTTGATGACATCTGAGATCCCCACCCCCCAGCTCTAGAAATCTTGATGCTTAAAAGGAATATTTCAGGGAATTGGCAAGTAAATTTTTGTTCTTCTCTTTATGATTTTGCACTTCTGTCTCCGTCAGACACGGTGAAAGGTTTTCCATTGCATAGACACGTTTACTCTCATTGATCAGAACCTTTAACTAGACAGCAGGCATTGTCATTCCCCAGAACTATGTTGGACTTGCTGATAGCCAAGAAGTATTCTGATGCTCAGCACACCCAGTCAAACCCATCCCTAATTTCCTCCATTATTGCTCTGATGAGCAAAAGTTTCAAGAGCTGCAGTGCAAAAGCAAGCATCTCCATCCTTATCCTGTGGAGTCAGGCTGGTTAGTGGGATTTTCACTAAAATGTGCCATCAAGAAGTCTTGGTGCTCTGAACTATCTTTATGATGGTTCTTTGGGGACATTCTGGGAACAAAAGAAGTAACAGTATGTGGTAGAGGGAAGAATGGCTAGCCCTGTCTGTGTTGTTCCCAATACTCAGGTATAGCCCTGGTTGAAATATATGGCTGCCTGTAGAAGAAAACTCCCCTATTTCACTGAGTCACTGTTCCCAATTTATAGTCCATTAGCCCATTCGCAGAGCATGGCACAGTCAGGTGATGACCAAGGTTCTGATTTCTGCAAGAAATGAAAACAAAATATTCTAACCAAAGGGGAAAAAAAAGAAGAAATAGCAAACTAAAATAAAGAACCAGAAAGACATCTATAAAAATAAACAAAACCATGATCCAGCAATTCTACTCCTAGGATACACCCAAGAGAATTAAAAACATATGTCCACACAAAAACACATAGAGGGATATTCATAGCTGCATTATACATAACAGCTAAAAAGAAAAAGCCCGGATCTCCATCCACTGACGAACGGATTACCAAAATGTGTATATCCACACAATGGAACATTATTCAGCCATAAAAAGGAATGGAGTACTGATACACAGAATAACATGGATGAACTGAGAAAACACATTTAGTAAGGAGCCGACACAAAAGACCACATATTATATGATTGCAGTAGTTTGAAATGACTAAAGCAGGTAAATCCATAGAGAGAGAGAGAATAGAGTTATCTCAAATAACTCTGTAGCTAACAAAGGTATAATTGGATGCCTATATGGACATTACGTTCAGGAGATGAAGAAAACGAGGCTTAAAGAAGCTGAACAACTTCCCTGAGGATGTACAGTGAGGAAGAGGCAGAGCGGAACTCAAGCTGTCTGCTCTCCTGTCACTGAGCATTTCTGTAACACTGCCTCAGGAAGAAGAGAAAGGAGAGAAACAGACGTGTGGAAGACTATAAAGAGAGAAGAAGACTAAAATCAAGAAAGAAAGTGGGGATGGGGAGAGAGGAAAAAAAATAACCACTGTTCCAAGGAGTGATTATAAAAACGTCAGCCAAAGTTAAGGAAGGACAGTCCCAAGAGCTGATATGCAGAAGCAGAAAGTTATTCTTTAGGCAAATGTTCCTCTAGAGAGAGTGCAGGGAATATAAGAGGACCAAGGACTCAGGAGGGCAGCCTCATGTATCAGAAATGTAGAAGTTGCTCAGGCCCATGCACAGGGGTGAGGGGAGCCTGGCCACAGATCGCCACACACTGATTCTGCAAAGCTGGCTTCAAGGATGAACTCAAGTGAGTGAAATATGAGCCCTTACAGCACATTGGGAGCTACTCTGGTTGTGGAGGGAGCACAGAGATAAATACAGTACCTCACTGCCCTCCACGAGCTCACAGTCCTGGGCTGAATCACGCCAACACTGAGTGCAGAGATGAAGATGCCACCTAAGAAGGGGTGGGTCCCCTTGCCACACAATCCCCTCTTCCCTGACTGTATTTTACCATTTGGAACACTGGTGCTACAAGGTTCCCCATGTAAAAGCAATCTGTGGACAAGTCTGACTGAGAAATGTGGTATCAGCTTGAGAAAATGAGAAGAAAGCTATCCTCTCCTTGGCTAGGGGACCTTGAATGTATATTTTAATCCTGGCTCCTCCATTGATTAGCTAGGATCAACTTTTGATGCTTGTTTCTGGTGAGCTCTGTTAGGAAGTTGTTTGTCTGGTACTTGGTCAACCTAACAAACCACTTTCCCTCACCGCCCTCTCCCTGTCTGTCACCCCAGACACACACACATGCTCACGCACACACACAAACACACCCCTCCCCTTCTTAGGGTTAACTAGTTGGCTCTGCATGAATTGTTATCTCTTTGACAACAGCTAATTGACACTTACGGTGAGGTCTGCTGGGCCTTCAGATCTATAGCAATCTTTTCATTTTCCTTGGGCCACCCTCTTCTCCTATCCTCATACCACACATTTTTCAGCTTGCTGTTCACCTCTCAATCTCAAAAGTACTTGCAGAGTAGTCTAGTGAGTGGCTCAGAGCACCAGAAGCCTTTGAGTCAGGCTGCTTAGATTACATCCTCTTACTTACAGACCACTTACTTACATCCTCTAATATTGGCTTCTCATCTATAAGACGTGGATGGTCATTTATTCAGTCAGCAATTACCATTTGGGTATCTGTGTGCCAGGTACTCATCTCAGTCCCAGGGATACAACTGCCAACGAGATACACATCCCAGCATTCAAGGGATTTGTGTCCCTTTGGGGGAATAAACATGATAATACCTCTTTCTCCAAACTGTGGTGAGGTTAATGAGATAATCCCTTAGCTCATTTAATCCAGATTTAAGACCATACTTTTCCCATAACAAATACTCAGTAAATGTTAGCTTTTATGATGAGTCTTACCACTATTTCATAAAGTACAAATTGTCTCATAACCTTTCAGACATTCTTCATCCACTCCTGCCCTCCCCACTGTAGCAAGTAACAAATTGTGGTTCTCAAAGCTCCCTGGCAAGACTAAACCTTCTTAGATCATCTTAGCACTCAGCTCCAACTTCCTAGACTAGAGAAGAGTTACTTCCTTGCTATGACAGTGGGAGGGAGGGGAGGACAGATACATTGGGCTCTCCATTGGCCTCAGAATATCATAAACCATTATCAGGGTGATCAAAATCTTGATAAAATTTGAGTCTTTTTCTGATTTGCTGGAGATGGAGCCATGAGTCTGCCTTTCAGCACACCATCCATGTGGTTTGTGGAAAGTACCTCAGTGCACATTTCAGCAGTGCAAAAGTGAGGCAAAGAGGTCCTGCTGGAGTAAAGATGTCCTTAGACACTGTTGCTCCAAGGTGAGAGGGTATGGGGGCAGGGGGTGGTCAGAATAAGGAGCCCACTGCCTCTGGAGTCTTCCTTGGATGGGCTGAGCTCTCTGTTGCAGGTCAGCTCCTCTTTCAACCCAACTGAGTGCTGGCTAGGCCAATGGCAGAATCTTAGAATCTGTTTTCTAAGGAATTGGATCTACAACACACCTGCTATATGCCAAACACAAAGCTGGCATTTTTAAAGCATAGCCTCATCTAATCCTCCCCAAATTCAAAAGGTGGGCCTGCTCTTCAGTATCGGCGAAGCTCCTGAGACCTTAGAGGAGGTGACAAATTTACCAAAGACTACATGGACGGTTAGGTGCAGTGACACAATTCAGATCTAGGCCTGACCCCAGACCTCTTGCCATCACATCATGATTCATCTTTATTTTAATTGAGATAAAACTGACATGTTACATTAGTTTCAGGTGTACAACAAAATGGTTTGATATTTGCATATATTTTGAAATGACCACCACAATGTCTAGTTAACATCTGCTGGCACTCATATTTACAAATTATTTTTCTTGTGATGAGAACTTCGAACATCTACAGTCTAGCAGCTTTCACATCTATAATACAGTACTAACTCTAGTCCCTGTGCTGTAGGTAGGCTGCATCCTCCCCATGACTACTTTATTTTATAACTGGAAGTTTGTACCTTCTGATTATGATTTATCTTTCTTTGTCCTTTCAGTCCCTATTATGATATCAAATAAATGTTTGCCAAGGAAATAATGAAAGTGGAGATTTTGAGGTGCTGGAAGGTTGGAGCTATAACTTAGATTTGTGGGAAATTTGACCATAGCTAGTGCTATGCTGGGTACCTAGTTCAGCCAATGTTACCAAATACCTTGGTGACGTCCACAGCTCAAAGAAGCTTGGCATTTGAGACCTGGAATGGTATTTCAGTCTCTATTGAAATACTAACTGGCCTGTTTCTTTTATATTTGCCTAATTTTATTTTAAGTTGAGGGTCTGTGCAAATACATTTGAGGGCCCTTATTTGGAGACAAAGTTGCCGCTCAGTGCTCAACCTCCTCCACGTGTCAGGGTCAGACAGCACTTGTTTGGATGTGCACAGCTCGCCAAGATGCTCCACTGTCTCCATGCAGACCTTGCTGCATGGCTGTAAGACCTTGGTTTGGTTACTAGAAATGAGTGCCCAGGGAATGCACACAGAGTTCAATATCGTAGGAGGTATTACTCAGAAGCACATGCATGGTTGTATCCACCTTGATTACCACCCTTGTAGATGAGTTAGCTCATCCTGCTAATTCTCATAGAGGAAGAATTCATACAAAAACCTGGATTCTGGATTCTGCCTCAGGCTTTATTAGATCACGATGCGACTTGCCCAGTGTGCGCATGTGGGGTGTCTTAAATTCTGAAGTGTGTTTGGGAGAACATCTTCAGTGGAGTTCTGTCTGTGTCAATCTAAGCACCTCTACTCCAGGACACTGTTAGATCTGGAGCAGTTTTACCTGTTAATATTTGGACAATGTTAAGTGGGCCTCCAGTGTAAGTATGTGCAGCCACTTTGTCAGCTAAGGAGGCAGCCCAGGACCTGAGGAACACCTGCAAACGCCAAGCAGGGACTCCTGTAGTACTGACCCCAGTGGGGGCCAAGGCCAGGCGATCTGCTGATATGTTTGTTCAAAACTATTCCCCATAACTATGGGGCCTGTGCAACCTGAATGGGAAACAGGGTTTCTATGGAATCTCCAAGTTGTTTTTTCATCTATCTACAAAATGAACCACACTCCTGTCTTAATGAAAATGCTACTCAATTACTATGATTTTATTAACAAGACAAGTGTAGCTATTTAGTGTGTAATAATGCAAGAGTTACAATTCCAAGGGGATTTTCAGATGCTAACTCCAAATTCAGAAGGCAAAACAAAAGTTTTATTAGCCTCTTCCCAGCAAAGAATACTTCTACTTTGTGCTGCAAGAGTATTTGGATTTGGTGCCTGTGTGATTAGTCTTAAAGGGTGCCATGGTCTTCAGCAAATTATCAGCGCATGAGGAATTTACAAGTTGAAAATACTTTAAACTAAACCTTAACCTCAGTTTTTGTCCACATGAAGCAAGTGGACCCACATACATCACACTATGTATCCAAGATGTCCCTTCCCTCTCCATTTGGGTTAAAGCATATTAAGAAGTAGGATGGGACTGCTGTTGTCTCAGAATCTAGGCTAAAGTCCCCAAGACCCATTGCAGGTCCCCCATCCATGGGTTAGGCCTGAGTAAAGGAGAGAGTAGAATGGTTCAGTCTCACTGGATGTGAGGTTGACATTTTCAACTTAACTAAACTGGATAACTGAATAACCAAAAGGGAATCTTAACTATCCAAATGCAACTTTTTCTGTAGTTGAAGGTGACTTTGAGGACACAGGATCACTGAGAGAATCTACAAAGAACCAGTGAAAGACTATTTTCCGAAATGTATTAGAAAGTGAGGGTGGAGAAGAAATAAGGCCATTTTCTGTGTGTACCCTTGTTGGGTTTAGTGTATATAATATACAAATTATAGAAATAAAGATAACCTAATTCAACATTATGGAAATTTCCTAAAAAAGTAGTGTGTATAGAGCACAGTACTGGGAATACTCTAAGGAAATGAAAGATGAGAGGTCCCAACACAGCTCTTATGAAAGTTATAATTAAAAGTAGAAACATTTGTAAACAACTAAAAGTAAAAATCATAGACGCTAAATAGAAAGCCAAGAGTGGAAAGGCGGCCCGTTGTTGTGTCCTTGGGGCCCTGGGCCTGTCCCTCCCCAACCCAGGACAGGCAGAGCCCCACTCGGGCGGGGTCCCCGACTGCTGGGCAGCCAGGCAGGTGGGCCTGGGGACCGTGGTGGCCTGAGGCACTCTGAACCCGGACTTGCCCATGGCTCCTGCTGGCTGGAACCAGACGCTTGGGGTTCCCAGTTGGTGAGCAGACAGATTAACTTGGTCACCTCTTTTCTGTGTGTTGGTTTGTTTGGAATCTAAATGAAATGATTTTAAGAGAAGCCAAAAAAAATTTTTTGACAAAGTTATGTTACATATTTCTGGCTGAAAGAGACAGTCTAAGAAATGTAGGTGATGGAAAACACTGGAATTTTTGTAGGACTAAGTGGTTTATGGATAGAACAGAAATAATGAACATCTTAATCTGTCTGGTTCCTGCAAATCTAGGATGTAACACAAGATAGAAATACGTGCCATAATAAAATTACAATTAATATGGGTTCCTGGAAAAGGATTTAAGAAACTTTCAAGGAGGGAAAGGCATCTTGATCTTGAGGAATTTTAGCAAATAGAAAAAAGTAGGTAAGACAATGAGAGAAAAATTTTTCATGGGCTCTTCTGTCTTCACAGTGACCTGATTGAACAAGATCCATATTGTTTTTCAGCAAATAGTCCAAGGGCTCTAACTTCACGTGAATACTGAGTAAACCTCTCTAATACATAGAAAATATAAGTTAATACCTAACTTATTGCTGGTATATTTCAATTTCCCCATTAGAAGTCGTTTGTGTCTGGGTATTCAGCTTGCTTGCTCTCTGCCACAGAACATTCTGGAATAGCTGTAGCCAAGGATCAGAGCACCTGGATCTAAGCTTTCCATAGATCTTGGAAACAATAAATCTGCTTCATGTCATATTTCAGGCCACCACAAAATTGTTTTGCAGGCACTCACCTCTTCTCTTTTCTAATGCCCTGACTTAAACTCTTGTTATTTTTTCCTGAATTCTTCTGTCTTTTTGGACACCTTCCTTCTGAAATCTATGAAACTTATCTGTATGTATGATGAGTGCCACAAAGGACTGGACAGAGAAATCTAGTAAGATTGTCAACTCCTGGAGACAGAGGCCTTTCCTATTTGACTCCATTGCAGAGTTCCTAGTGCGTTGCTGGAATATACATTTCACAAAGGTTTTTAAATTAATTAAGATTAAACCCCACTGCTTAATGGGAATGATTAATTGTGGTAAATAATAAAAAAACTATACAGGATGTATTTCAGCAAAAGAGCTTTGTACATGCTGAATAATTATTAGAATGATAATAAGTAACTTAAGAATGTTTGGGGGTCTGCAGAGTTGTTTTGGCTACCCTACAAGGTCAGAGCACCTCATAAAAATGACCGATGCATTCTGCCTTCTGCTAAGCTGACAGCCCTCATCTCACACTGCAGTTTATGGTTCCTGACCCCACATTCTGCAGCTGACCTGGAAGGGCAGTGTTTCTGTGAGCCACTGCCAATGAGATACCTGAAAACTTCCCTCACAGGCGGGCGGCAGGCAGGCAGAAGGGGTCGGATTGAGCCAGCTGGCCCTCCTCTGTTCCTTCCCAAAACTTCCCCAGATTCGGTCACGATGTCTGTGACAGACAACAGTACTAATCTCTTCAGGAACAGCCCAGAACACAGAGCTCATCTGTGCTTCTAGGCTGGATTTTACAGAAAATGGGAGATGGCACCCAACCCCCTCTGGCGTGCCAAGAGTGTGGCTGCTCTGTGATAGCCAGGCAGCTGGCACACACTGGCACTCTCTGGGGCCATCACAGAAGCTGTGAAGCATGCTCTGTCTCCCCCAGAGTGTCTGAGGGAGTGGAATCTGCACTACAATATGTGCTCTGATACTGCAGGGAAGGATCTTCCACTCTGTATGGGATGCCACTGGGCACAAAAGGCAGCATCCCTGAGAGGTGTGGTACACATCCACCCACAGGTCTGAAATCCAGAGACCTGCCTGAAACCAAGAGGGCCAACCACATGGACAGCCAGGGAGAGCTGTATCATGGCTGGACTTCTCCCTGCTGCTAAGGAAGGCCCCAGTGTGCCCCAGGAGTCACATACCCCATTTGTAAAATGGAAGACACCTTGCTCGTTGACAGGCCTGCGATGGTGTGGCACTTTAAATCACCTTGGCATTAATTGCCTGGACAGGTTGTTCACTCAAATCACCCCGGCTCGCTAATAACCAAAGAGGGCTGGTGTTCTGAATGGCCACGGCCCTAATGGCTCACATGCTGGCTGCTGTTTCATGTTGTCCTGGCACTAATGGCCTGGAAAGGGGGCTTGCTCTGCAGATTAACGAGCGTCCTCCAAATGGCCAAGGATTATGGAAAAATAAAGAAAAGCATTTGCAAGGGAAATTAGGAAGTTTTACTTCTCCTCTTTCTCAGCACCAGGCACTTCATGGATAGGTCAGGAGTGTTACGCCTTCTCTGAAAGAATGCTAGACTTTCCCCTCCCGCTTTACTTTCCGTACTAACCACAGACCACCATTACTTTCTTTAACTTAAAAAATTATCTACCATTTACTGAAGAAGAAACAGCACCTCCTCTGCCCCAGCCACAGTTTCCCCAGCTTAATTTCTATTCATTCCTGTCCCCCACCCCCACCTCATCCTCAAATCATTTGCCCACCAAGCATTGGTTGATGTAGTGATTATTTTCTATGTGCAAGGCTCCTGTTGAGTCCGTGAGGATAGAGACGTGGAGCCGTAGACCCTCACCTCTAGGGGCTACCCTTTAAGTCAAGGAAACACTGAGCCATTTACACAGACTTGCACTGCAGTGTGATTAGCGCTGTGGCAGTGGAGCCTTGTGGTGCTAAGGTAGCAGGGAGGCTGCAGTCTGCAGGCGAGATGGGTGGGAGAAGCCTCACGTGGAGGTGAGTGAAGAAGACAACAGGAGGAGCTCCTCAAGACAAGAAGCTGGGGAAGAGATGGCCTTGTAGAAAGAGAGACTGGTCATGCACAAAGGCAGAATTCTGGAGAAAGCATGGTGCAAACCATAGCTCAAGGGCAAGGTGGTAGGAGGTGAGGCTGGAGAGGTAGGCTGGAGCAAGCCTGCTGGAGATTGAAAAGAAGGGAGGAATTTGAGAACGATGTCGGAGATGCAGTCTTCTTAGGGCTGAAGATTGGCTGCAGCTGAGGTTTAAGGCAAAGAGGGAGTGGAGGAGGGCTTTGGGCTTCCAGTATTGATAATTGGGCCCATAGCACAGCCCTTCACACTGAAGGGCTGCAGGAAGGAGCAAGGTTGGGGTGCAGAAGGAGGGACATTAGAATGTGTTCTTTTTGAAAGATTCTGGTTCTCTGTTCCTCTCTGCCAGTTGCATATCACCCATCTATTGCTTATCCATACGTGCAGCAAACCCGGTGTTGGAGACAAGGGAGACATGTCTGTTTCATGCACGCTCTTCCCAGATTGCTGCAAGAGGACCACCCTGGCCGCGTGGCATGGGGGCTTGGGAATTACAACAAAGTGGTGTGGAGGGCTGGTTCCCACAGTGAACAGGAATAAGACCGCAGACCTGACAGCGATCACACTGCTCCTCCTCTGTGCTCTGTTCTAGCTCATTTTCATGGCAATCCGAACTTGTAGTGGCTCTCAGGGAATGGGTTAGTGATAGGACTTTTTGCTTCTTTTTTGCTTTCTCTTTTCCCTATAATCAGGGGAGTAAAAGAAAGAGGAGCAATTTTAAAAAGCACAGGGTGTCATTACAAGATGAACTGTTATTAGAAATCTAAATGCTACCAGGGTATTTTGACAAGTGAAACAGAAGTTTAGAAAATTTCTTATGCATTTGCAAGACTGTCTGAATAAATGGAGAGAGTGTTTGGATGAAGACAAATAGATTTTATAGAGTTGACTGAATTAAATTGAACAGAGGTTCATTGAGAACCTGCCTTTTGCAAAGCACTGAGCTAGGCACTGTGGGGTGTGCAAAAATGAATAAAGTGTGGCCCCTGCTGTTAAGGAATTGAATGTCTCGGGCGGGGTTACAACCACTACACACTGTATTTAAAGCTGCTTCTATGTGAGAGAGAACTCCTCACAATGGCCAGCCTCTCCAAAGTGTGACACGATCATTTCTCTTTGTAGAAAACACAGCTCCTCTTGGAAAGAAAGTTGTTCTTTCATCCAACCATCAATAGATGCAGTGTTTGCTAAGTGCAGGGCACCTTGCTGGGCACAACATGGGGTTTAAGATGGTCAGACATGGGTCCTGACCTCCAAGGTTTTGCCTGTGAACATCTAAGGCCCCTTAATGTCAGAGGAAAGGCATAGCAACTTCAGTATTCTTTTTTGTTGTTGTTAAAATAAACTCTCCTAGGATGTCTTTTAACCCAAATAGTGATTCTTAACAACAAATCATATAGTTTAGACCTAGAAGAGAGCCGAGAAGTCTCCTAATTTCACACCCATTTACCAAGAGCAGATCCAAAGAAATAGGGTGGTTCTCCAAACCACAGGAGGTTGGTGGCAAACCCAGACCTGGGACCTGAGTCATCCTCTTTCCTCATCTAGTACTTGTTCTGTGTAGCCAATCCTTGGTATCAACAGATGCAACGACACAAAAGCAAATTTTAAAGACAGAGACAGACCCAGGAACATTATAAGGCAGAACGTGAGGAAATCTAGGTATCTCTAACTAGGCCTTTTTTTATGAAAACAGATTTTTTAACAGTCTTATTATGGGCATGTCTTTGTCAACTTCATTAATAGCATTCATAGATATGTAAACACAAAATGTTCCAGCCAAGGTAGGTAGTATGAGACCCTGTAAAGTTGCTTTAGTGCCAAAACCATGGAGAAGGCAACTAGTAGACCCAGATTTTTCTTCCAGCAGAGTATGAAAGCCTCTCTATGGCTCCCACAGAAAACCCCTAAGGCACTAACCCTGCTTCTGGGCCTTTATTTTACTTTCACTTCCCCAATCCGGACTGTCCTTCCAGACCAACTCACTGTCATCTCCTTCAAGAGGCCTTCCCTGACCCCTTTGTGGACCACACCAGTCAGCATAAGAGATGTTAAGACCAGACCGAGGAGGAGCAGGCCATGATAATGAAACAAATTTCCTATTTTCCGAAATTCTCTCAGATTCCTTTGAGCCCTCATAACAGCCCTGAGGTCCTTAGAATAGTTTTATTATCCCTTTGTACTGATGAAAACATGGAGGCTTAATGTAGAGACAGAGTCGAGCCTCAAAAACCAGGCTGTCTGCCTCCAACTGCGCTGTTCTTCCCTTGAATTATACAGCTCTCTCCTTCTGAACTCTGTGAGTCTTGGGATGTTTTCTGCATTTTTATTTCAATCTTTTTAGTCTTGCAAAATACAACATAAAAGTTACCATCTTAACCATTTTTAAGTGTACAGTTTAGTGGTATTCAATACATTCATAATGTCGTGTAACCATCACCACCATCCATCTCTGTAACTTTTCGTGTTGTGAAACTGATGCTCTATACCACTAAATAAGAACTCCCCATTTTGTCCTCCCCCAGCCCATAGCAACCATCATCCCACTTTCTGTCTCTATGATTTTGACTACTTTACATACCCCACAGAAGTGGAATTGTACAGTATTTGTTGTTTTGTGATGGCCTTATCTCACTTAGCATAATGTCTCCAAGGCTCCTCCATGTTGTATCACGTCGCAGTATCTCCTTCCTTTATAAGACTGAATAATATTCCATTGTATGTGTATATATGCCACCTTTTGCCTATCCATTCATCAATAGACACTTGGGTTCTGTCCATGTTTTAGTTATAATGAACCATGCTGCTATGAACATGGACCTACAAATATTTCTTAAAGAGCCTGCTTTCAATTCTTTTGTGCATATACTTACTGGGAAGTAGAATTACTGAATCACATGGTATTTCTATTTTTAAGTTTTTGAGGAACTACCATGCTGTGTTCCATAGCAGCTGGACCTTTTTGCATTCCCACCAAGTCATCAGGGTTCCAGTTTCTCCACATCCTTGCTAACACTTGTTATTTCCAGTTTTTTCAAGTAGCCATCCTGATAGGTGTTGAGGTAGTACCTCATACTTCTGAATTGCATTCCCCTAATGATTAGTGAGGCTGAGCATCTTTTCATGTATTTACTATACATATGTATATCTTCTTTGGAGAAATGTTTATTCAAGTCCATTGCCCATTTTTCAACTGAGTTGTTTATTTTGTATTATGGAGCTTTCTATGTATTCTGGATATTGACCCCTTATCAGCTATATGATTTGCAAGAATTTTCTCCCATTATGTGGGATGCCGTTTTACTCAGTTGATAGTGTCTTTCAATGCACAAAACTATTTTTAGTTCTCATGAAGCCCAATTCATCTATTTTTTTCCCTTTGTTGCCTCTGTCTTTGATGTCATATTCAACAAATCATTGCCCAAACCAATATTGTGAAGATTTTGCCTTCTGTTTTCTTCCAAGATTTTTTGTTTTAAATCTTACATTTAGGTATTTGATACATTTTGAGTTAATTTTCATATATAGTGCTAGATAAGGGTACAACTTCATTCTTTTCATTATGGATACTCAGTTTTCCCAGCATTATTTGTAGAAAAAAACTCCTTTACCCATTGAATAGTCTTGGCACTCTTGTCAAATTCATTTGACCATATATACAAGGATTTATTTCTAGGCTCCCTATTCTATTTCATTGGTCTATGTATCTGCCTGTATGACAGAACTATACTGTTTTGATTATTATAGCTTTGCAGTGAGTTTTAAAATTGGAAGTATGAGTTTTCCAGCTTTGTTTTTCTTTTCCTAAATTCTGAAAGAGAAAGTCATTGAGATTTTGAAAAGGATTGCATTCAATATGTAGATTGCTGTGGGTGGTACTGACATTTAAAACAATATCAAGTCTTCCAATCAATGGGATGTATTTCCATTTGTTTATATTCTTTATTTCCTTTCAGAGATGTTTTGTAGTGTTCATTGTACAAATCTTTCAGTACTTGACCAAATTAATTCTTAAGTATCGTGTTCCTTTTGATGCTATTTTAAATGGAATTATTTTCATAATTTCCTTTACAAATTGTTCATTGTCAGTGTATAGCTATGCAGCTGATTTTTGTGTAGTCTTTGTGCCCTGCTACTTTGCTGTACTTATTAGTTCTAATGGTTTTTTTGTGTGCAATCTTTACAGTTTTCTACATATGAGATCATATCATCTGCAAACACATAATTTTACTTCTTCATTTCTAATTTGGATGAGTTTTATTTCTCTTTGTTGCCTAGATTCTACAGCTAGAACTTCTAGTACTAGTTGAATAGAAGTGGCAAAAGCAAACATCCTTGCCTTGTTCCTGATCTTAGAGGAAAAGCTTTCAGTCTTATACCATTGAGTATGATGTTTAGTGCAGATTTTTCATATATGGATTTTATAATGTTGAGGTAGTTTCCATCTATTCCTAGTTTGTTGAGTGTTTTTATCATGAAAATGTGTTGAATTTTGAATTTCATCAAATGCTTCCTCTTCAGCAGTTGAGATGATTGTGGGTTTTTTTTTCCTTTGTTCTAGTAATGTCATATATTACATTAATATATGTTATTTTTGTGTGTTGAACTTTCCTTACATACCAGAAATAAATCTCACTTGGTCATGCTGTATAATCCTTTTAATATGCCGCTGAATTCAGTTTATTAGTATTTTGTTGAAAATTTTTGCAACAGTGTTCATAAGGGATACTGGTCTGTAGTTTTCAGGAGTATCTTTGGCTTTGTACTGGAGTAATGCTATCTTCATAGAATGAGGAAGTATTCCCTCTTTAAAGTTTTGGAAAAATTTGAGAATGACTGATATTAGTTCTTGAAATGTTTGGTAGAATTCACCAGTGAAACCATCAAGTCCAAGGATTTTATCTGTTGTGAGTTTTTTATTACTAATTCAATCTCCTTACTGGTTATGGATTTATTCAGATTTTCTATTTCTTCATGATCTAGTCTTGGTTTTTTTGTTTCTAGGAATTTGTGCATTTCATCTAGGTTATCCAGTTTGTTAGCATTCAGTTGTTCATTGTACTCCCTTAAAATCCTTTTTTATTTCTGTAGAATCCATAATAATGTCCTACCTTCATTTCTGATTTCTGTAATTTGAGTTTTCTCTCTTTTCTTCTTAGTCCATCTACCTAAAGATTTGTCAATTTTATTGATCTTTTCAAAGAAACAACATTTGTTTTCATTAATGTTTCTCCATTGTTTTTTTATTCTCTGTTTCATTTACTTCATTTCCTTTCTTCTGCAAGATTTGAGTTTAGTTTGTTCTTCTTTTTCTAGTTCCTTAAATTTAAAAGTTAGGTTGTTGATTTGAGATCCTTCTTGTTTTGTAATGTAAGCATTTATAGCTATAGAATTCCCCCCAGCACAACTTTTGCTTTATCCCCTAAGTTGTGGTATGTTGTATTTTTATTTTAATTTATCTTGAAGTTTTTTCTAATTTCACTTGTGATTTCTTCTTTGATCCATTGTTTTTAAGAGTTTATTGTCTAATTTCCATAATTTTGTGTGTTTTCCAGTTTACCTCTGTTACTGATTTCTAATTTATCCCATTGTGTTTGGAGAAGACCACCTTTTCAAGATACTGAGACTTACTTTGTGACCTAACATATGGTTTATTCTGGAAAATGTCTCATGTGTATTTGAGAAGAATGTGCTGCTGTTAAGTAAATTGTTCTGTGTATGTCTGTTAGACATAGTTAATTGTGTTAAGCCCTCTGTTTCCTTACTTATATTCTGTCTAGTCGGTCTATGCATTAATAAGAATGGGGTTCTGAAATCTCCAACCATCATTGTAGGACTATTTCTCCCTTCAATCCTGTATGTTTTTGCTCCATACATTTTGATGGTCTGTCATTAGGTATGTAAATATTTATAGTTGTCTTATCTTCTTGCTGTATTGAATCTTTTATTAATATGTAATTTCTTTCTTTGTCTCTTATAACCTTTCTTGATTTAAAGTCTATTTTGCCTGAATGCACTTTATTTTATAATTTTTCTCATGCACCTTCTCTTCAAAACTTAGTATAATCCATGAAATACAATCCTTCATATTGCCAGCATTTGTTCATTGAATGAATAAGTGAATAAACTACAAGTGCAAATAGGTTCACTTTCAGAAAGCAACAACATATGCAATAGTAGGAAAACATGGGAGTCAGCAAATAGATCAGAGATCTTGAAATTTAGGACTCGCAGTCCTAGTTGAATATATCTTTATGTCTTTTGTGTGAATAAGCTATTTAATTGCATTTAAAAATAATCACTTAGGATACACAAAAAGCATACTCAATTGAATTTTCCATATGTGAACCTTTGAAACATCTCCCTCTAAGTAGAAAAGAATGCTTTTGAAACAACTATTTCAGAAATTACGTAGGCCAGATGGAAACCATTGAGATGTCAGGCGTTGCTAGTCTATTGTCTTCCCCAACTGGTTTTGGTTTGTCAGTGAAGTAGTTATAAACTTTAAAAAGAAAAAAAACTTCATAATACTTCTTAGTAATGGGCTCAACTAGCCCCGAAAGTGACTTCTGGAACATCAAATTAGCTTTTGCAGTAAATATTGCCATGAAACCAGTAATGAGTCTCTAATGCTCCCGCATTTTTCATCAGCTGTAAAGCCATAAACAGATGAAGATTTTTGGCTCCTTGGCCAACTCTTTTTGACAGAGATACCTGGGAAAAGAAAACAAAGATTTTTTGTGGTGCCCCAGGCCATAGAAATCTGACAAGGAGCTCATGTACTTCCCCTCTGGGATGCACACAATTTATCCACCAATATTTTTAACTGCCTCCATAATTGTAACTGCAAGCACTGCAGGTT
Organism: Manis pentadactyla; assembly: GCF_030020395.1. Taxonomy (NCBI): domain Eukaryota; kingdom Metazoa; phylum Chordata; class Mammalia; order Pholidota; family Manidae; genus Manis; species Manis pentadactyla. Next base: position 104,772,883 of record NC_080024.1, read on the forward strand.
AATCTAATGAGTGAAGTTTTTTTTTTTTTTTTACTTAATCCTAAAGAAAGAGAAAAAGGACTGCCCAATCTGTAAGATGATTCCTTGACCTGTGAAACAGAAGAGAGCTATAGCAATACACATAAGCCCCATGAAAGCAAGGGAGGCATGTCCTATTACTTATTTAGATTTTATTTGCTAGATTAGGATGCAGAAAATATTTTACAAGGATTTATTTATTCATGCTAATCAATAAATAGAGTACATTTTATATGCTAAACCCTGGCCTAGTTGCTAGTATACAAAGCTGAATTAGACACTGTCCTGGCCCTTGCAAAGCTCATAGCTTAGTTGTGGGTTAAGAGGTAGGAAAGAAGGGTAAGTAAAGTAATCAGTGCAATATGTCCTGTGTCATAACAGAAACCTCTCCAAGCATCATGGAGGCAGAAGGAAAGAGCTGCATATTCTGCTATGAATGTTAGGAACACTATAAAGAGAAAGTGAATTTACCACTGAAAACATCTTAATGGATGAGAAGGAATATTTAGGCAAATAAAATTAAGGGAAGCAAAAGGAGAGTAAAAGGACACATTACTGAAGAGAAGAGCAAGCACTTCTGGTGGCCAGAGGAGGGCATGTACATAAAAGTTGCAGAAAGTACATTGAAACATGAGTTTTGTAGCATCCATTCAGCAAAAAAGCTGACCGGCAAGTATTGCAGCATAAATATTAATAATAACTCCATAAATGATCTGAAAAGTAGTATTGAGAACAGAATCAATTCATGCTTGCTTTTAAAAGCAGAATATTCCAAATTCTTAATAGCATCCCACTCAGAAATCTCTTCTGTAGCTTTAACTTCTTACTAGCATACCAGTCTTGACAACACAGAGGAGACCATGACTAAAAGCACTGAATGGGAATCAAGGGACCCTACATTTCTCCTGCTAACTCATTCTGCCTTTGGACATGTCATTGAACCTCTCTGAATCTCAGTTCCTTCATTTGTATTATGAATTAGACCAAGAGTTCTTAATCTGGGCCCACTGATGAGCTTCAGAGGGTTTGTGGATACCCCTAAATGATGTACAAAATACTATGTGTATGCCAGTGTGTGTATTTTCCTCAAAGAAGGTCTGCAGCTTTAATTAGTTTTCCGAAGGCTCAATGACCTCACATAATCACTGAGTTAAATTATCTTTAATGTCAACTCAAAAATTGTCTAGTTCTCTGAATCTACATTTAATATAAACTCTTAGTTGTAGGCTGTCGTATCATAAACTTCAAAAAAAACTAGAAGACTAGTCATTTAAAAAATAACACCATTGCATATGCTTGTCTATCAACTGTTTGTGTGGCAACAGGTGTCTAAACCCCCAGGACACTTTTGAGAGAGAAAGGAGATACTATCTGGTGGGGTCTGGGGGGCAGTGTGCTTGAACAGGGCTCTCCTGGGTAAACCCAACTGTGTGGTCTTCCTATTCAAGGAGCAAACATCACTGGAATCCAACCAAATATCAATTCTACTTAAAATCTGAGTCACTTGTAGAGCTTTAGATGAGCTGCCTTATATTGTCAAGGCTTACTTTGGCCATAGTCAAATCCCAGTAGCTCCTGGAGACTGACAGGTTGTGAGAACTTACTCTATTTCAGAACAACCAAAACTTGAGCACTCTGCACAGACGGACATGGTTGTTATTGAAGATAGCAGGTAGGAGCTGAGGGACATCCCTGGAGAATGCTAGTGGGCCACCAGGAAGGCCCCACAGAGTAATAGTACACTTTCATGATCACCTCCAGGGTTCAGTATTTGTTTGTAAGCTCTGAAAATCAGATTCACTAATGGATCCAGATGTAATTAGCCTCTAGTGCAAAGAATATAAAGTTAGTGATTCACAGAAGAAGCTCAAAGGACCAATAAATAATATAGGAAAAATTACCCTCACTTCTAATCAAGAAAATGCAAATTAAAGCAACAAGGTGATAACATTTTTTGCTAATAAGATTGCAAAACTTAAAAATATTGCCAATAGCTGATACTACAAAGAGGAGTACAGTGTCTTAAATCTATAGACCTCTGTATTTTTCAACTGATCGTATCTGTGCATTTTGTAATTTGGAAAAACTAAGTTAAGAAATAAAGCCAGGCAAAAATTAAGAATAGAGGAGAGAACAAGAGAAAAGAGAGGAAGAGGAAGGAAAAAATAGAAAGAAGGGGGTCCGGGGCCACAGGGTGGAGTCTTCGGAAAATGTGAGCAGAGAGAAATTGCCCGTGACAGAGTCATAGGATCTTTATGAACTTGAACATATACAATCCAGTTTTACGTGTTTTCTTGTCCCTGATATAAAACTTCTCTTTCAGTGAAGTCTGCCGCTTACAGAGCCCTGGTGCAGTTGTTCTTAGAGGGGCGGAGCAGAGGGCAGGAGAGGCCCCAGCTGGGAGGTACCAGCAGGCTCAGGAGTTAAGGAGTGGTAAACGCCCAGACAGGGCGGGAGTGCTCGTGAGACCCCAGGCTCCTGGAGAGTTACAAATCTTGAGGAAAGCTTTGCAGTTGCCACAGAACATGGAAGAGGGAATATGTGGCAGTTTCAGCTAAATCTGAAAAACCCAAATGAACCCAGCTGATATCTTAGTGACAAGTAGTCCTATAGGAACTTCAGTAGCCCCTGTCCCCCCTTGGCCCAGGAGATACTGACTCTTTCAGATGATTTTGTTCATTTCTGCTTTAACCTGTTTTGTAGTGAAGTTCTATTTTAGTTCTCAGAGTATGATCTTTCCAAGTCCATGGGCTACATCTCCCCATTGTCCTCAGGTACCAGCCATAGGCAGGGAGCACAAACGTTTGCCATAACTAATAGCTTTTATTCTCTGCTTCTGATATGACCAAAATATTTGGCAAATTAAGGTTACTAAAGGGGCAAATCTCACAGGAATCGTCAGTTACTATTTGGATCTTTAAATTTTGAAAATGGAAACAATACCTGGTGTTAACATAGCATTTCACAGAAAAGAAGTTTGCCATCACTTCAGCATAGCAATCAGTGAATTTCTAAGTTGGTGCATAGCATAGATTATATTGCAAGTGTTGTATGGGACACTAGGGAAATAAAAACAATGCAGCACTGGGCCCACTTTCGAGCAACAATCCACAGTTGGTGAGATGTCCAACTCAGGGTGATACAGCACCACAGATGCTCCAAGAGCCTAGGACTACAGTCTAGAGGGGGACCGACCTTAGTCAGCTGGCTGGCTGAGGCTCTCTGTGTTGACTACTCTCCATTAGCCCCCATCTGCCTTGCTTCTTTCTCCACCCTCTTCTGTACCCTGTCAGCTGACCCTTACAAACTGTATCACCTGGCCTCACGTGACCGCTGGCTTCTGGCCAAGTTCCTAGGGGAGGCATGCTCAGAAGACTGGTGAGCAGGAAGAGAGAGGAGTCTGGGTACTTCTTCCCTGTTCCCTCTTTCCTTTGACACAACAATCCTGGCAGGGTCTGAATCTGCCTTACCTGAGGCTCCTTCCAAGGCTCAAGCTCTCCACTGGGCTCCTGTGCCTTCACACCTAGGGGTGGCAAAGGCTTCTAGCCATCTCTAGTCTCTACCCCTAGTTGGTTCTCTCAACCTGATCATATCTATCAGTAATGCTTACCCTAAACCAGTTCAACCATCTGAGTAGAAATCCTGACACACCTTGATTGATCTACATTGAAACAAGATCTAATTCTTACCCATACCGTATGTCCACTGTGGGTTAGTGGGTGGCTCTGCTCAGGGGCTAAGGCTACCGGACACTCCGACCCCTCAGCAGGGGCTCCACTACTGAGAGACAGAGCTGGAAGGTCTTCAATGCTCTGGCCAGAAAGGGACACATTCTGTCTTCTCATAGTCTGTTGGCCACTAAATGTCATGTTTCTGATCCCACTTGATTACAGGTGGCTGGGAAATGTGGAGAGGTACGTGGGTGTTTGGTGAGCAACAAATGCCATTTTCCAGGGCCACAGGAAGGTGTGGCCTTTCCTGCTCTGGGGAAGTAGCAGAAGTGGTTAAAGCAAATTTTCAGGGATTTGAAGAAAAATGTCTCAGAACTTTACAATATTGCAATGGAGTTCATGAGCACATTTACACATGTTCATATGATATCTAACTCCAGTTGTGATGTGTTAATAACTGGTAATGATAACTTCTACAAAATCATCTTCCAGAGCTGTGGGTTCTGTGGGTTTTGAATTTTTGAAAATACTATTAGAAGCTTCCTTAATACTGCTGGAGGCTTTCCATCTCAAAAATAAACATCCCTTACTTCGTAATTTTGCCTGGGAATAGCCCTGATTATATTCCTCCTGTTACTATTCTCACCAACCACTACAGCTCTTTAGGGATGATAATTCTGGGTAAAGACAGGTAGAGGAGGCCTGCAACTACTATCCCCAGAGACTCATATCTTCTCTCTGCCCCCAAGGAACCTCCCAGGAAAGGAATCAAGTTCACTCTGTTTTCCCCAAAACAGGAGATTTTAGTTCAGCTTAGAAATTATAATTATGGAATCTCAGCTGTTCATGCAGTTATTCAGTAAATATTTATTGAGCCCTTACTAGATGTCAAATGCCAGTCAAAGCTTTAGATACTGAAAATACAGCAGTAAACATGTAGGCACAGTCCTTTCTAACTTGTCCTCCTGGGGAAGACAGGCATTAAATAATAAATTATTTACACAGTAACTTTTTTGGGCTACAGACCTGATAACAGCTACAAGAAGACATGCAGGATAAAATAAGAAAGTAAAGAGGGCCTTCGAAACAGCAGGAGGTCAGGGAGATGTGGGGGAATGGGGCAGTTGGTGACTTCTAGGCTGCAGTGACCCTTGTTTTGCAGAGAGGCTAGGAAGGGGAGGAGGAGATCAGAGTTGGGAGTGGTCTGACCTCTCCGGTATCCAGTAGGAAAACATGCACCTTCAGGGTGTACAGCCTAAGCCTACACAGTTAGTTTCTAGAGTTCCCCAACCTGAAAAATAATTCCAGCAATTTCATAGCCAAAGTCTAGACCTCCTGATCAAGGTGGGAAGGCCTTCTGTTTTGAACTAAGTAGTCCCATCTCCCCTTGCATAAGCTCCGCAGGTTGGACGAGAGGATAGGGCAGCCTCCCAGAAATCTCCTTGCCTGAGATACCAGCTCCCTAGCTTTCTGAAAAGAATTCTTGATGGAAGAGGCAGTCAGACGGACAAGTTTTTTTTTCCTGCCTTGATAATAAATCTTCCATCACTGGAAGAGAGAAGTGAATCCTCAGTGGGAAGGAGAATTGGATATAAAAACTGAAATTTTTGTTCCTTTTTTCTACCCAAACCTTTAATCAGGGCTTCTGTAGACCCATGTGTGGGAAAGCATCACACACACAAAGAGAGAGGCATTTTGCATTTCTAAAGTGGGAGAGAGCACAGCACAGTGCGCATCATGAGGGCCCACCAGGGAGGGTCCAGCAACTATGGGCAGAGGACCTGGGGCCCGTGGGGCAACTCGCCTGCTCCTGAAGTCAGCAACAAGGCAGGTCCCCACTCCTTGGCAGGCAGCAGAAGTCTAAGCAGCTGATACTGAAGAAGGGAGCCAGAGCAGATGAGAAAAAAATTGATGGACACCACCTGGTAGCTGACAGTAGTTATTCACAAGCCCATGAGCAAAATCCTCTGAGAACTCCCAGGAATAATGTAAAGGGACTTTGCGAGGCACTGGACAGCCTGCAATAAGAAGTGAGGGCAATGCTAGCAACATGCAAGTAATTAGAAGATAAGAAAGTGGATGGCAATTTCTTTTGGTAACTTTGCAAAGCACCTTTGAGTCAGAACTGTGTGGAGTGATAGGGTTTCAGCTATTCACATGCCCACCGAAAAGCAAAACTGGCACACAAAATTTTTCATATCAGCTTTTAGAGGGTTCAGGGGAATCTGTTCACTATAGAAGGCAGAGAAAGCCAAATGACAGAGAGAACCTGGTCAAGAGTCCAAAAAAAGGGACAGGGAGGCTGTAGAAGCAACCACCACACAGGTCAGACTTCAGCATTTATGGCAAGGAGAGAAGCCAACAAATAAAGACAATGGACTGTAGGTGACCCATTTTTAACCAGCTCCTGGGTCTAGCAGGAAGACTGAAAATGGGAAGAAAGGCTGAGAGACAAAGGAACTGTGAGGAGTTGGATGCTTTTCAAGCAAACAGACCTGTGGGCACGAGGACAAGCCAGACCAAGGTGTGAAGGGACCAGAACTCAGCAAGATGCCAAGCTGGCTGCACACAGATCCCTGCAGAGACCTCAGAGGCAAGTGGGGCCAGATTGCTACAGAGGAGCTAAAGGAATAGCATGATTACACGGGGAAGAAGAAAGAGAGAAATTATAGAGAAAACTTTCCCAGAAAAAAAGCCTTCCCTGGAAAAACTCAGCTGAGCCCCTTGGTACATGAACTGAGCCCAAGGCAGCATGAGACAGGGATCTGGGCTGCCTCGCACCCATCCCTATCCCCTGGAGGTGGCCAGGCTTGCTGCTCTGGAGACCAGGAAGCTGGTCCCCTCCCCTGGCTATCGGCACAGATGAGCAGCAGCTCCTCCCTGAGACCCAAGCCACTCACTGCCCTTCTGACTACCAGGGTTTTTAACTGCAAGCAACAGAAATCAACTCTGGCCCACTTAAGCACAAAGTTTTGCTTTTAAGATATTGATTAGTTCGCAGATTTGCTAGAACACCTGGAAACGCCACCTGGGCGATGATGCCCCAAATCCCTACACAGAACTCTACCAGGAGGTGCTGCCTGCTGCCACCACCAGGCCCACACATTGCAACCAGTCAAGACTCTGAAGCTGCCAGCCACGAGTGCCACCGCCTCGGTGGCCATAGGAATCACAACACTCTGGAACCTGAGAAAGCGTGTCCAAGGACAGCCTTGAGCCTAGAATGGGCCGCGTGCATGTCCTAGCTGCAGCGGAAGCTGGTGTTTGGCATTTTCAGCTGCAAATGTAGGAGGTAGCTCTGCCTCCTGGGAAGACCTGTAAGGTGGTGGTTCCCCAGAGGACGCACCCTCAGACACTGAGGGACCCAGGGAGGGGCACCCACCACAGCTAACACTCAGCCTGATGAGCAGCTTAGTGTGTGACAGAAATCATTCACCGTGCCCAGCTCTGCACACTCACTCCCCACCTCTCGCCCCTGGTACTCAGCGCCTCTCTCCCCGCACACAGTTTGGGGGGAGGCTTCAGGAGCAGCTGAGCAGCGTATCCTGCTGCTGCCCGGGAGGATGCAGGGGAGGCTGAGAGAGGGCGGGGGAGGGCAGGAGGAAGGAGCCGTCTCCGCACTGTGCCCAGGGGGGCCCGTGGCTTCTGCCCTCCCTAGCTTGAAAGGGAGGAAACGGGCTCTGAGAACATTCCCCGAAGTACAACTGTCCATCTGTTACACTTGGATGTAATGGAGGTGTTCTTTTTTTTTTCTTTAATCATTTTGCTACATTTTACTGGTAGCTTCCATGCTGTTTAAGCAGGTAATCATCTATTCCTTAAAAACCCTGGCACGATTTATCAGAGAGTCTGCTTGGCTTTCTAATGAGTGATCATAATAGCTGTGCTTGCTGGTGGCTCCTTTTTTCATTTTCAGATTTATCAGGGTCTGATTTAATTGCCGTAAACAAGGAAAAACAAGATCAAATTAACAGATGAAGTCATAGGGTTTGGAGCTGATACATATTAATGAGCTCTTACTTTTGTGATCTGGCTAATAATGAGCCCACACCTTGATAAAATTAGCCGAAAGGAAAACAAACATATCGGGGCACTGCAGTGCTTGGATGCTTCTAGGCTGGGAGACCAGGAGACCCAGACAGAAGCTTCCTCGGCTAGCGGAGGCAGCGGGGTCTGCAGGACGAACGGCCTCCCCTGCGCCCTGCCTGTCCTACGGCCGCCCTGCGCCGCCCACCCCCGAAGCCGCCCAGACACCCAGAGCAGCCCCGTGGCAGTGCCCCGGTCTGAGAAATCAGACACAGTATACGCCACTCCTCGGTGGAATTCTTTTCTGTCCTTTTAACAGGCTTGAAGGATTTTACATCGTAGGAAAACCACCTTTGAATTAGTGGTTTTGTTCTCGGAATTGTGCTTTGTATTTGTTCTCATCAAATTCCCTCTCACCCAGATAAGCATTAAATGTGGCTCACATCGGAGGCAAACACTCGCAACTCCCCCGCCTGCGCTTCTGGGGAGGAGAACTGGCCTTTGTTATGGAAATATTTCTCCGGAGTGTGGGACTCCGGGAGGCTGGCACCAGCCAAAACACACCCTTTCGGCTCCCCGGTTCCGCACGGCGGCCAGATCGCGCGACTTTAGCAAGGAGTCTTTTTTGGGAGGAAGGTTGTATTACTACAGAAACACATTGTGGGATTTTTAACCAAGCACCTGGGTGGCACTGCAGTTAAGGAGGGATGCCAGCTTGGAGTCTGAGAAATGGGGTCCACCTCCCTGTCCTACCGTCTCCAGCTGGGCGACCTCAGGCAAGTCATTAACCTGCTGAGCCTCATTTTCTCCACCTGTACAATGGAGGTAATAAAAATACTTACCCTCAAAGGTTGTTGACAATCGAATGAGGTAACCTATACAAAACAATTCCTAATACATAATATGTAATTAAATATTTCTTATTTTACTCCACATATTTTTTCCCAATTTTATTATTAAATCTCTAATAACCATTCTTAAAATAAGCTTCTACATTCAGTTGATAGCAGTGGTTCACAGGTGAGGCCCTCAGACTAGCAGCAGCATCTTCTTAGAGAACTTGCCAGAAGAGCAGATTCTTGGGTCCTATCCAGACCCAGCCATTCAGAAACTCTAGGGGTGGGGCCCAGAAATCTGCATTTTTCATGTGCCTTGGAAGTCATTCAGATGCTCCTCAAGTTTGAGAGCCATTTCATGAAAAGGATAAGGTATAGGAAATTTCTCTTAGAGCAAATGTTACCCTATACATTTTACCTGTCCAAATCTCTGCTTTTTAAATTTGTTTTCTATTTCTATTTCTATTTATTGCATTGGCATTTACAAGTGACTTCCGTTGGTGTGTAGTGAAAGTGACTTAAAACTTAGCCAGCATGACAATGAAATGAGCTACGTTCCACTTCCCCTACTCAGCTTTTCCAAAAACAAGTTTCAGAGAGAGTTAGGACTTTGTGTGCTCCCTCCAGACACCAAAGGAAAGAATCACTGAATTACAGCTCCAGCAGAAGAAGGGTGTCTTTGGATAAATTAAAAAGACAATAAGCCATCGTCTCATGACTCTGTTGGGATCTGGGATAGACAAAAGAGGAAAAGCTATGGAAAAATTAAAACTTTTTTCCCAAATGTTCCAGACAATACTAATAGAAAACATGGGCAATAGCAATTTTTTTAAGATGATAAAACCACATTTTGAGGCCATAGGCCTTTTGTGGGGTTTATCTGCACAAAAGATAGGTATTTATAAATGGATCAAATTTGCTAGTCAGGATTCAAAATGCAAAAGGACTTTTTAAATATATGTACCTATAATATTTTGGGTTCAACAAAGGAAGAACCAGTTTGGCCTAGGCCAAGATTTTTTTCTGAATATGCTAATTTTAGAAGTCTTTCATTTTGGAGATTGTGTTCTTATTACTGTTAACTTAATAAATGAATATTTACCTTAATAATTAGGCAAAACGAATGCTTTCTTCTATTCCCAGAAGTGCCACGGAGCCCAAGGCAACTGGGGCCACTCTGGGCTATCTGCAGATTTTATATCTTGAATTATTTGTGCCCAACACTTACAGCAAAAGTTCCTTTCAGGAAGTTTTGGTAATGATTACATTCCTGCACCAGAGTTCTGACATCTGTCAGTTCTATTGCATTCTATAAGCCATGACTTTTTTATGGAGACAAATTGTGGCTAATGGAATGGGTCACATTACCAGATAGTTACATCTCTTAGATTTAGAATCCTTTAAAGATTAGAAATTCTCTGGATTGCAGAACAGTGTGCAAAAAACTAGGTAAGGATTACATAAAAGTCATTCTTCCCTCCAGCCATATGTTAGCTGAATGCATGTTTTTTCCGGGTCATTTCAGTTGTGACAGGATGATTGTTTCAGCTTAATCTCTCACCTCTTATTTTGGTATGTCTTTTAATTTTTTAAAAATATTATAACTATTTTAGCATATCTAGGGGCCAAAAATGACATTCTGAATATATAAATTTATGCATTATGAAGCTTTTATTAATTGGGAAATCTGCTTATTTTTGGCTTCAGTCATTTAAAACAACAAAAACAGAGGCAGTGATGGCATAGCCATTGGCTATGTGGCTGGGGAGCTAGATTCTCTCCAGTCCCTAAGACCCTGGTAGATACAAAGGATCGAGAAAACCCATGGAACAGGTCACTTAGGCCCATTTGTGCCTTATCTAGGGACCCAGTTAGTGAATAGCAGTTGAAAGTAAAGAAATATTGTGAAGAGCAATTAGTCATTAGCAATAAACACAAGAATACCAGGCAGGGTTGTATTTTGACTCTCTACGGGACTGACTTAAGAGGAGGAAAAAAATAGAAAGAAATGTTAAGTCTCTGCCAACCTTCCCCTTCTCTCCCCCTTTACTTCTATCCCCTTTTAGCTTTTTTCTTCCCTTTAGTAGACTTGAGAGACAGGGAGATGTGGCAGTTAAAGATGGAAAGTTGTGGAATCATACAGACAGGGATCCAAATCTTGGTTTTTTTCTCTCACTTACTAGCTGGGCTACACTGGGTAAGTGGCTTAACTTCTCTGGGCTTCCGTTGTGTCATCTGTCAAGCATCTACTCCATGCGAGAATTAAATGAGTGACTGCTGGCACCGAGCAAGCACTCAGCTAGTATTATTCTTTTTCCACAGGCTCCTGCTGTCAGTTGAGTAATGAATGAAGTGACAAAGGGCGCCATGAAAGCGAGGAAATAGCAGAGGTGGAGAGCAGCTAACTAGGAGAGACTCTGAACAGAGATTTGCTGATTGCTTTTTACTGTAAATTTGTTGTATGATTCTCTAGGTTTTTTTTCCTTTTTTTCCCTACATCATCATGCTTGTGGAAAGCAGCATAATAGTCCCCAAACTGTCCATGTCCTAATCCCCAGCCTCTGTGAATATGATCCCTTACATGGCAAAAAAAAAAAAAAAAAAAGACTTTGTAGATGTGATGAAATTAAGGCTTTTGAGAAGAAGAGATTATCCCGGATTATCTGGGTGGACCCAGTGAAGTCACAAGGGTCCTTATAAGAAGGAAACTGGAAGGTCAGCGTCAGAAGAGATGTGACGAGAGCAGGTGTGATGCGAGAAGCAGAGAGATCTGAAGATGCTCTGATGCGGGCTTTGAAAACGGAGGAACAGGCCACCAGCCAGAGCATGAGGGCAGCCTCCACCGGCCGGGAGAAACAAGGCACTGGACTGTGCTCTGGAGCATCCGGAGGGAGGCAGCCTGGCCAGCACTTCAGTTTCAGCCAGAAGAAGCCCATTCCTAAGGTCTGAATTTCAACTGTAAGGTAATAATCTGTGTTGTTCTGAGTACCAAGTGATAATTTGTTACAGCAGCTGTTAGAAACTAATACAACGGCGTACTGTTGGGTAATCTCACAGGGCTGTAAAGAACTACAAAGAAAAAGATAACTCCTCCCAGCGTAACCAATAGACTGATTTGTTCATTACAGCAGCTCCCTGAAGTGCTCCATTTTGTCCTTCAGAAGACATTGCAAAAGGAAATTTTTATTTAAAAGTGAGCATGATTCACTTGGGAGAAATAATCATGTATCAGAGGAGAGTCATTGCCTGGAATTCACTTAAATATGGGGGAGGGGGGTTGAGTTGGCACTAAATTTTGATTTTTATATCAGTCTCAATGAATAATAGTGGCGTTCAAAGAGAGAGTTACTAGAACACAGTCAACCCCTATCTGTCACTCAGCCATCACAAGGTATGTTGGAATTAGTTGAAAAATTCCAGCAGTGCAAGCTGAGGAAAATCATCTTGACTTCAGACTACATCTCAGTCCCCAAGGGTGGTGTCACAACGTCAGCACCCAGTCACACCTTATGTTATAGTCTTGCTTTTAGGACCCTTTCCCCTCGTCGTGAACACATGTTCACTCTTCTGCCTGGGCCAGTGACCCCTGATGCCACACATTTTCATCATTTACTCACACTTTCCATTTTACATTTTGTTTTTGCAGGAAAACATGCTTTGCCAGAGACACAATCTAGGACCTTCAGACCAGGTCTAAGAGCTGACCCAATTGATGGTTGGAAAGTGGAGCTCTGAATAATAGATTTATCCCTAAATAACCAAACAGATTCAGTTCTTACAAAAGTGGAGAAAAATTAATCAGCAAATCATATGATTAAGGGTCAATCAGCTCCATTAGGAACAAAAACAAACTACCCATTTGTAGCCCATACAAATAAAAATAAATGTTACAGGTTATAAATTATTCCACCTACCAGAGTGCCCAGTGCCTGGTGGGCCCTCAGTCAAAATGTGTTGGTCTTTTTGTAAAATCCTTTTCAAAGGGCAGTGACTCACAACATGGGCAAATGGGCGTATGTCCACTAGAAAACCTCACAGGGGGGTGTTGTTACACTTATTTACTCGACAAATATGTAGTAAGCACCTATTACAAGTTGTGTGGGGGCCCTTTGGGGAACATGTCCATCTGGAAGCTCTCTCTGTCTCTTCCCTGTCTTCCCCGATCTTTATCCTCATTCTTCAAATTCCAAGTGATCAACCTTCTCCTGCCCTGCCCAGGCCTTTTCCCCCATCTAGCCCTTCTGCTGGTCTTTGCTGCTTACCTTCCCTCCCCAACCCCAACACACACACAGGATTCCAAGGAAAGATGCAGTCAGCGGTCACGAGCAGAGTCACCCAGGCCTGGAAGAGGTTCTGGGCAAGTGGAAGGCAGCCTGTTCAGAAATGTCTTCCAGACTGTAGTTATTAGGGCTTTCACATCAAGAAATAAGGGGGGAAAGGAAAATAAAAAAACAGGTTGGGGTAGGAGGGGACTGGCTGGGATCTGTTCAAGACCAGATTTAAAACATTCTATGCTTTTTGAAACAACTTACTTTATGATCATCGCCTTGGCGTCTGGCCGTCTCTCATTTAACCTCATCTGCCTGACTTTAAATTCATGGAACAGATTTTCACTGCCTTGGACTCCAAGCAGTTGGCTGGTGGAGTGTTCTTGGATGTTACCAAAAAAAGGCATTTGATACCATTAATCATATTGCCATATGTAATAAATTGGCTGCCTACGGTACCTCACCTAAAATTGTCACATGGTTCCAATCAGAGCTCTGCCAACTGAAAGTGGTTGCTGGAAAATCTGACTCTCCCTTTCAAGCATGCCTTCTCCATGTTCCACGGCCCTCCTCTGTGCACCGCACACTGACCTCCTGGCTCATCATGTGCACACAGGCTGGCGCCTCGGAGGATGCACACGTCTGGGGGTGCAGCTCCCCATGGGTGATAACCTGTGTGGCATCAGCCACACCATTGCAAAACGACTTGAAGGCTAATCTGATCCATCACTTAATCTGTGGCTTTGCATCTGCCCACCTTCTTCCCGTGCCCGGCCCTGGCTCACCCATCTACTGAGTCTAGGGGAGCAGTGTGCTGTGCCGAGAACGCTGCTGCCCGTAGCCATGCTGGCCCACAGGAGGAGGGCCTGACTGGCTGCAGCGGGGAGTCTCCAAATCCATCTGAGAACGACTGACTCCAGCAGGTGGGGAAGAGGAAGCAGACGAAGACCAGGCATGTAGAAAGCATCATGCCACCGCCATTCTTGGCTTCTGTGGGTTACTTTTGTGGGTTGTTAAGTTTGAGTTTCTTTCTTTTTTCTCTAGCATAATCAGGCCAACCTAAGGAACTACAATTTCCACCCAGATCAGATTGTTGTTCTGTTTGGTTATAAAACTTTGAAAAAGTCTTTCTAAAATGTTTTGGAATTTGTCTGATTTTTTTTTTTGAAATGGGAATACTCTGAGTGTTTAAATAAAATTTTCGTAAGTTCGTACAATGCCTCTGTATATAGGTATCTGCCTATGTGTGAGATATGTGCACACATGTCACCTCTTTGTGCACATCTGCAAGTCCAGATTCCAGCTGGGATCAGGTACTGAAATTGTGAAATATGGTTTTTGTCTCACTTCCAGCAGCTTGAAAACAGGAAGGTCAGGAAATCTTAATCACCCCACCCCTCACTCCCTGCAAAATCCTGGAAAAAAGTTCTGTTTTCATGAAATTTGCAGCCTGATGTTTGACGACCCAGGGGTTCAGGCATTGGGGGTAAGGTTCCTATAAACATCCCTGTCACCATCTGAAACCCATAAATAAGGCCAATGGGAGGGGGGAAAAACAGAGGTCTCTCCTTTTCTCACCCCACATCTACATCTTTTATCTTCAGTAAAACATTGCTCAGTGGAGATCATTTGGTGAAAGCCTGAGCAAAAAATTCATAGATGGTCTTAAAAATAAGAGCTCTGAGTGAAACGCAGAACTAATGGTACACTCAGACCCGCAGAAACCCAACCAAAGGTCCGAAGTCCCCGTGAGAAAGGGATGCTGGCAGCCCCCCTGCTTTGGCAAAGTGCCAGTGAGATCACGCCATGGGGTTCTGTTGATCTCCATCTCTTCCCATACAGGTGGTACAATGCACACGTAAGAGGGCTGACCTTTGATTCAGAGAAAAACAAAAAGCAAAAGTGAACTGAACGGCAAGTTCTAAAAGGAGTTAGTAGTTACTTCTCTCCTGAGCTGGCAATGCTCTGGGAACCCATAAAAATGCGCCAGTACCACACCCAGCCGTGCCCGTGCTTTTCCCCCATTGCCACTAATGAAAAGTTCAAGTCAAAACACTCATCACTGTTATATTCAGGGGCTTTGTTACAGAAATCTGGTTTGAGGATGCAAAACACCACATTTCCTTATTAATTGGTTTGTGTTTTGGACTGAGAAAGAGATTCTTCTCGCAGAGCCCTAGAAGCACCCGGACTGCATTAATCAGATTTGGTACTGAATGGTGCCACACTTTGGAAAAACTCAAAGCTCTTGCAAATGCTCTTCTCTTCTCATTTAACCAGTATTTATTGAGCATGTGGTGAAACCAGGAGAGGAAGATAGAGAAGAAATGTTTTCTGCCCTTAAAGGTCATATACCTTAGTGCAAACATACACACACACACACAGAATTACCTATTATAATCTTACATGTATGTGTGGTTTTTACTTTTCATAAAACTCCCTTGAATTTTTATTTTGTTTGTAAACCTACTAAACTACAGGAGCAATGGGCTTTTTCTGACCCACTTTATGAGCATCCCTCTTGTTGAGGTAATTTGTTTCCATGGCCAGTGAGCTATGGGCATTGCTGATGGGAATGTTCAGGTTGAATACTTGGTGGAAGAAACAGGAGTGTGCACTGCTAAAAAGGTAACAACAAAATATAAACAAAAAATGGTTTGATAAGAAAGGAGCCAAAGAAGTCTTCTAAATGAGGAGGGTCCTCATGGACACTGGTGTCATATGTGGCTTGCTCTTACCATTTGTTCCTCCATTTTTTTGGTGAAGAGGCAGCCAGAAGCCAAAGAGAAAAGCACAATTTTTTTGCCAACCCAGGCATAAGTTAAACAGGCACATTACCATGTTATATTAAGTAACCTATAGCCCAAGCGGGGTTTACCAACCATTTATTACTGAGCTGAAGCAAAACCACCAGGAGTTAAGAAAGGCTTTGGTGAGGATTTAGTGCCAAAGGGTCATAACATGATACCAAAGATGCCTTCCTCCAAGACAAAGTTCAGGAGGAGCTACAAGAAGCATCCTAATAAAGCAAGGGTCAGCAAATATTTTCTGTAAAGGGCATGGGAGCAAATATTTTAGGCTTTGCACCACCTGTATTCTCTATCACATAGTGTTGTGTGCATTTTACAGTCCTTAAAAATCTACAAACCACTCTTAGCTTTAAAGCCCTACAAAAAAAACAGGTCACAGGCTGGATTTGGCCAATAAGCCAGATTGGTCCTGCAGGTCCTAGTCTGCTAACCCTGTAAACTCCCACTTCACAAGCATTGGTTCCCCACCTATTATGTGTTAGGCTGTACACTGTATCTAGATAAATGATTTGGGCTGTTGTCAAGAAGTATCTACGAAATGACAGTCTCTTCAACAGATGGTGTTGGCAAAACTGGACAGCTACATGTAAGAGAATGAAACTGGATCACTGTCTAACCCTATACACAAAAGTAAATTCAAAATGGATCAAAGACCTGAATGTAAATCATGAAACCATAAAACTCTTAGAAAAAAACATAGGCAAAAATTTCATGGACATAAACATGAGTGACTTCTTCATGAACATATCTCCCCAGGCAAGGGAAACAAAGGCAAAAATGAACAAGTGGGACTATATCAAGCTTAAAAGTTTCTGTACAGCAAAGGACACCATCAATAGAACAAAAAGGTATCCTACAGTATGGGAGAACATATTCATAAATGACAGGTCCGATAAAGGATTTACATCCAAAATATATAAAGAGCTCACATGCCTCAACAAACATAAAGCAAATAATCCAATTAAAAAATGGGCAGAGGAGCTGAATAGACAGTTCTCTAAAGAAGAAATCCAGATGGCCAACAGGTACATGAAAAGATGCTCCACATCGCTAATCATCAGAGAAATGCAAATTAAAACCACAATGAGATATCACCTTACACCAGTAAGGATCGCCATCATCGAAAAGACAAACAACAACAAATGTTGGCGAGGGTGTGGACAAAGGGGAACCCTCCTACACTGCTGGTGGGAATGTAAATTAGTTCAACCATTGTGGAAAGCAGTATGGAGGTTCCTCAGAATGCTCAAAATAGAAATACCATTTGACCCAGGAATTCCACTTCTAGGAATTTACCCTAAGAATGCAGCACTCCAGTTTGAGAAAGACATATGCGCCCCTATGTTTATCACTGCATTATTTACAGTAGCCAAGATATGGAAGCAACCTAAATGTCCATCAGTAGATGAATGGATAAAGAAGATGTGGTACATATACACAATGGAATATTACTCAGCCATAAGAAAAAAACAGATCCTACCATTTGCAACAACATGGATGGAGCTAGAGGGTATTATGCTCAGTGAAATAAGCCAGGCAGAGAAAGACAAATACCAAATGATTTCACTCATATGTGGAGTATAAGAACAAAGGAAAACTGAAGGAACAAAACAGTAGCAGAATCACAGAACCCAGGAATGGACTAATAGTTACCAAAGGGAAAGGGACTGGGGAGGATGGGAGGGAAGGGAGGGATAAGCGTGGGGAAAAAGAAAGAGGGCATTACGATTAGCATGTATAGTGTGTGTGGGGCATGGGGAGGGCTGTGCAACACAGAGAAGACAAGTAGTGATTTTACAGTATCTTACTATGCAGATGGACAGTGACTGTTGAAGGGGTATGTGGGGGGGGGACTTGGTGAAGGGGGGAGCCTAGTAAACACAATGTTCTTCATGTAATTGTAGATTAATGATACCAAAATAAAAAAAATCTCTAAAAAAAAAAGAAGTATCTAATTTAATATGCTCTAGTAATTCAGCAAGGAGTGGATTAAGCTGTAACTAAAATTGTACAAGGTATTAAATGGCACCTCCATATAATTAGTTGCTCATCTTAATCATGGCTTAGTCATCTTGGTATTGCCATCACCTACCACACAGAAAGAGCTCAAAAACTATGTGTTAAACATACACCAGCTTTTTACCTGAGATTTTGTTCTCTTTAAAAGCTTGTTATGTAAAGTCTGTAACTATAAACTTTGGCAATATTGTTTCAAAAAGTTCTGTTTTGTTTTTTATTGAAGTTTTCTTAAAGCATTTTCTTTTCCAAATTGTGTTTTCCTTTACTTATCCCATCTTGTGTCACTGTAATGACACATATATTTACTTGTACAATATATACAAGTTATAGGTAGTATTTATAGCTTATATTGCAAATTTAATATTTTTTTACCAGCTCTAAACTTTTGACCTATCATTTAGAAGCCTACAAGAAACAAAATCCATTATGTAAGTTTTTTATCCAACTTCAAGAGTCAAGAATATACACTGTTTCCTGAAAAAATAGAATCATGTAGATGTGTACTTGTTATGCCAAGATGAGACAGATGCGGTTCTATTCACTTGGAGACAGGTGCTTCATTTATTTCTTCTTGGACACTGTTCTCTTCTTTATATAGGTCAGTGTTTCTGACCTATATCATTTTCCTTCTGAAAAACTTCTTTTAACATTTCTTACAGGGCAGACCTGCTAGTGATAAATTCCCTCCATTTTTATTGTCTGAGATCTTTATTTCTTTTTCACTTTTGAAGGACAATTTTGCTAGAAACAGAATTACAGGTTGGTAGTCTGTCCCTTTTAACACCTTAAATATTTTATTCCACACTCTTCTTGCAAGCATGGCTTCTGATGAGCATCCATTATATTTCTCATCCTTCTTCCTCTACATGGAAGAAATTTTTCTCCTCTTGCTTCTTTCAAGATTTTCTTTGTCTTTAGTTTTCTGATCTTTGAATGATATGCCTAAGTGTGGGGTTTTTTTTTTCCTATTCTGATTGTTCTCCAAACTTCCTGGATCTGTAGTTTCATGTCTGTCATTGATACGGGAATGTTCTCAGCCATTATCACATCAAATGTTTTCTACTCTGTTATCTCATTTTCCTCTTTGATATGTTGTACCTTTTGACATTGTCCCACAATTTTTAAATGGTCTGTTGTTGTTTCACTTTTCATTTCTTTTTCTGGTTGCATTTCATTGTCTCCAGCTCACTGATTCTTTCCTAGGCTGTAAACTAATGAACCCATTGAAGGTATTCTTTATTTCCCCTACAGTAATTTTTATTTCTAGCATTTCCTTTTGATTCTTTCTTGCATTTGCATATCTTTGCTTATATTATCCATCTTTTCTTGTACATCGGTTACTTTTTCCATTAGAGCCCTTAACATATTAATCATAATTACTTAAATTCCCTGTCTGATAATTTCAACATCTGTATCATACATAAATATGGTTCTGATGATTGCTTTGTCTCTTCAGACTGTGTTTTCACTTGCTTTTGGCATGCCTTGTAATTTTTTGTGGTAAGCAGAATGTGTTGTGTTAGCTAATGGGAGCTGAGGTCAATAAGCCTTCCACATGAGTCTCTGTGATAATCTAACCTGGAGTTAGAATGTGCTTAATGTTTTCAGTACATATAAATTACAGAGATTCAAATTCCTCTAGTGTCATGTTTTGGTCTTTCCTCTTGACTTTGGGCTTCCCTAAGTACTCCTTCTCACAGAGTCTGTATCTTCCAGCTCTTTCAGCTGTCACCCACTGTTATACCAGGGCCCTGCCAGGGTGGCAGTAAGGAGTGGGAAAAGGGAGCATTCTATAATCCTACAGCCAAATCGTATGTTTGTGTCTTAAGACTGTGACCTGCACAGTGATTCTCCTGTGGGATAGCTTTTCCTTATATGATCTCTACTCTTTTCCCTGGATGCAGCATCCCAAATCTATTTTCTTGAAATTATCACCTCTGTTGACTATGTTCCTCATCCCCTTAAGTGGGACAGGTGTTCTACAGGGTGCTAAAGCAGGAGAAATGCCCTTCCTCCAATGGGATGAGGTGATGGTGAAGTCTTTCACCCTGAAGAGTAGGCCTTTGTTGTGAAGAAGTCTCTAAGTGTAGTCAGAATGATTATTCCTTCTCTCCCCATGCCAGACCATGAGGGAATATTTCTCAGATATAAACTGTGAAAACATGGGAGCAGGGGACCCCCAGAGGTAAAGCCACAAAAGTGTGCAGGACCCCCAAAAGTGTAGTCTCCAGGAATTTCTCACTCTCATGCTAATGTACACTGAGCTTCCAGCAATTCATCGAAACTATTATTTGAGTGTTCTTACCAGTTTGTGGCTCCAGCAACTTTTGCTCCAGGTAAACAGGTCTCAGCTCCATGTCTCTGGATTTGCCTGTCTCTCCAGATTTCAGGGTGGAGCTTTGCTCTGCAACCTCAGTCCCCTGATGAGTACAAGAAAAGTCATTGGTTTTCATTGTTGCCCAGATTTATTCTTGTTGTAAGGATGGGAGTGACAACTTCCATGATTGTTGCATGTCAGATTTTAGACCAGAAATAACCAAATGTTTTAATGAATAGATGTATGATCAAGTCAACAAAAGTAAAAGATACATTCTTGCATCAGTCTCAAAGTTTAACTTTTCTATGACAACTATAAACCAGGACTGAAGTACCAGTACCAACACATTACAGAAAAATATCTAAGAAGCAAGCAACTTCTGGGACAAAATGGCACACAGTAATAACAAACTTCTTAAATATTTTGTATATATACTTTTACACATAAGAGAATTTAGTGATACAACTGCATTTAAGTGTGATTTCAACTCCTATATCTCCTTAGTTATAAGTTTTACCCAGAAACACATCATCCTCATCACCAACCAGTTATTAAGCACCTATTATGTGATAGAATTCTTGGTTTTTCACAAAAGATGTGATTGGTAAGCTGAGGGACTAGAACACCAGCTAGAGATAAAGGAGGTATGAATAAAGAGACTAAATAAGAAAAGTTTGTATAAAAAATAATGAATTTCTGTATATTTCTAGAGGATGTAAGTTGATGTAACAGCATATAGAATATTTTAAATACTTAATGTGGACAATTTATTGGAGTATGACTTTATAATTAAATATTAACCAAAAATAAATAACAACTCAAAGCAGTGTATATTAAGTGCCAAATGAGTGGTAGAGGCAATAATTGCTTCAGAAGATTAGAGAAGCTATGTATATACAGTAGTTAACAAGCGGTGTATATACAGTAGTTAACTGGGTAATTGTCACCACCTCCATTCTCAGGCACCCAAACATATTCTTGTAACATTAACTGGCACTATTTCACCTCCATTTCAGTGGAGCTCCACCCTGCCAAATATGTGTCATATTATAAAATGAGATTCGAAATCACCAAGCAAGACTTACAAAAGAAAGTTATAAAACCATTTTGCAACCTTTACTGATTGCCCATTTTCCACTGAGAAAAGAAGTTGAAGAGGCTGAGAAAAATCTTTGGTGACTAAAAGAACCCCAAGCTCCCTGTCTTTCCACCAGAAGGAAGAGATGGAAGGCACTTACCTCAATCCCAGGTAAGCAGGTTTTAATAGGACACCTGGAAGCTTAATATGTCCATGAACATAGACTGAGACCCATTGGGATGATGTCTGGCTGATACCCAGAAAATCTAAAGGCTAGTGACTGGCCCAGTGTTCTGCCAGCATGACATTACCACAGACTGCCCAGGTGGGCTGCCTGGAAGGTCGTAGTGACGTCAATGAGGGTGTGAACCATGGGATTCCTGGGGCTTAAGAAAAGACCCATAAGCAGCTGAGAAGAGATGCGTTTCCCACATCAGAGGACCTGCAGGTAACTCTTAGGAACACCCTATGAATATGCTTTGAGAATGAATGGACACTGCCTCATGAAGACACATCACGCCTCAGAGCCTTTGCACGGGCTGTTCCCTTCACCTGGGAGGCCTCTCCACAATGCGTCTGTTGGCTAGTGTCCTCATCTCTTTCAGCCCTTTAATCAAATGGCATCCCCTCAGTGAGACCTTATGTGGCTACACTTCTGAAAGTGCTGACACTTCAGCTCCCTTTAGCACTTCACTAAATGTTGCAATTACATATCTTGTTTTATTGATTTTCTCCTCCACTAGAGTGTAAGCTCCACGAATGCAAGTATTTTGTCTACTCTGTTTACAATTGTAACTCCATGTCCTGGAATAATGCCTAACACACATTAAGCATTCAATAATTTACTTAATTAGTTAATGGATAGAGGAGTAAATAACAAGATCTATGAGAGACAAAAGTAAATGCTTTCTGCTTATTCTCCATGAGCATCCCTAAACATGTCAATTACACTAATTTCAGATACCCCATGCTTAGAATGGTATTTACACATGAATCAAAAAGTGTAGAAGACTGGAGTGGTTGGGAAGACTTCGTGTAGGAGCTGGAATTTAAGCTGGATCTAAGAAGGTTGATGGGTCCTAGAGACAATAAAAAGGTCTTTGAATAAAAGTGAAGGGCCGAAAACATCCCTGAGGTACTCACTGAACTAGGAATAGATTCATTTGCCAAAAAGTAGAGGATTTTGTAGAGGAAATAAGCCTTGGGAGGGATGCAAAGAGAGTACAGTCTCTAATGACAGAAGGTCTGATGCTATCCTAAAGCCTATGGGTGGAACCACCTTTGCACATAGCTGTGAGTAGGCTTCAAATTAACAGAACAAGTCAGAGAAATGGGTCAAGGCTGAGGGTTGGCCTCTAAGGACCAGAGATATTGAGACCTCCTGCAGGAACCCAGTCAACATGGGGTTTTCTGGTGAACAACGAAGGCACCCATGAGGTCCAGCATGAAATCGGATAAAGAGTTGGAATAAATACACACTACAACCCCTGCAACTCCAATATTTTATGATACTAAGGTCTTATCTTGGGCAGAAGCCTTCAGGGCTTGGAGAAGGGTATTGCTCACTGAGGACCTGCTGTATTCCAGCAGCCTTTGAGCATCCCAGTCTCTGAGTGGCCAAGGCCAGGGATGCCAATCATTGTTCCTAAGAGGAAGAAGGTAAGAGACCTTTCCTTCTCCTGCCTTAGGTTTTACCTGTTTGCATCTGCTCCCATGACTTTTGCTTGGGTGTGAACTTGACTTTAACCAGTGAGTTCTTTCACTACCTCCCTCAGGACAGGTTTCCCAGCTTCTACCTTCTCTGTAGTCTTTGACCAACATCATTGCATTCTGCTCAGATCACAGCAGACCACTCAACTTGACATTGCATTTTCTTCTCAGTCCTACCTTGACTAGTACATGAATGACTTGTAGTCTTCATCTTTAATTGATTGTGCTTCTAGTTAGGCTTACCATCCTTTCAGACAAGCCCACACCTGGGTGAGGCTTTCTACTTGTTAAGTAAGACTCATTATCCTCTTTTCCAATCATTTTGGCCAAAATATACATTTATCAGACCCCCCCTTTAACCTCTTTTCTATGATTCTCCTATATGGCATTATCACAATGTATAGATGTCCATTATAATACATATTTATTTATTTGTTTGTTTATTTAACAGGTATGTTAAATAGTCCCTGACTAGTCTGCAACGTGAGGTCAGAAAAAGGTTTGTTTTGTTCAGCACTGTAGCCCCAGCAGGGCCTGGACTCTCAAATATTCAGTAAGAATTTGTTGTTGAATCCAGCCCCTGTCAGGATGCATGCTCCTTTTCCCTTCCTTCTCTGCACAGGTTGTTTACCTCATGACCCTCTCCCCACCTGGCACCCCATTCCAGTGGAGCTGAGAACCACTGATTTAGAAAACACCATCTCAAAATGTAATGTACATGATTTTCTCCTGAGAATCTTACAAAAATGTAGACCTGGGTGGGGCCTGAGACTCTACATTTCTAACAAGCATCCAAGTGATGGTGGTATTCCTATGCACAGGACACACTTCAAGTAACAAGATTCTTTAAATAACATGTGGCTACTTAAGTTTAAATATGAAATTGTGTTACTTGATGAAGTAAAACTAAATGAAAGTAAAAATCCAGGTCCTCAGTCACACTAGCCACATTTCAGGTGGTCAGTATCACATGTGGCTGATGGCCACTGTCTTGAACAGGGCAGAACAGAAACATTTCCATCACAGAAGGTTCTAGTGGGCAGCGCACCACTCTAGACCATTTTCTTGTATTTCTGTGTGCAAGAAATTACATTTGCCAAGCCTGTTGCTAATGTGTTTCTGCAGCACCCAAGGGCTTTAATAATACATGTATTTTGTATGCATTTTTGCTTTGGACTTTCAAAAGCAAACTTTTTCCCAGAGGATAGTGAGGGGCCCAAAAGAAACCTTCAGTTTCAGGCCCAGCTTTAGGCCTAAGTAGCTAATTTGTACTATAACTGTTTTTGTTGTTGTGGCTGTTTTCATTACAGCAAACTTTATTGAAGTTTATTGAGTTCGTTTTCCCTCCATGGTTATTTTTATACTCCTTTTTAGGAAGGCCCTACCAGTTTCCTTTGCCAGCCTGTGTTACTGGCATTGCCTGAAAAACCACTTTGTCACAGTATTTGTTTGCTTTCTCTGCACTCAGGTCTACTCCCTGTAAGTCACTCACCTTCATCAGTATGAGTACTCACAGCCCAGCGCTGCTCAGCTGCTGTGGGAGTTAAGGAAGAAATAGCAAATGGTGCTTCCCCCTCACTGAGTTTATAATTGAATAGAGGACCTGGGATGAGACGAGTGAAACTCAAAATCTCATTAAGTGGCTAGCAGTGGCTAGCGAGTGGTAACACATTAAAACATTAAAACAGATGAGTTGCTCATATTAGCCAGCTATCCCTGAGCAAGGGCAGGGCCCGGTAAAACAGCACTCGGGAGAGTTAGACACTGATGGGCAGCGGGGAGGCCGCGGGAAGGTCAGGGAAGGGCTAAGATTTGACAGGGCTGCAAAGGGAGTAAGGTGCAGCCTGCGGAGGAAATGACTCGGGGAAGGGAGGTGCATCAGGAGGAGAGAACGTAGTGAGGAGGGAGGCAGGAGAAATGAGGCAAAATGGGAGGTCGGTGGAAGTGACGGGCAAACCCATTGCTTCTCAAGCCTATAGAAAGCCAGAAAGAAACCCACTAACCCCGTGTTCACTGCGCTTCCATCCGGGCAACTCTGCTGTCTGGTGGAGAGGACGAGGGTGGAGGTGGGTCCGCGCAGGGAGTGGGGCTTGGCCCATAGCCTCTGGGGCCACTGTAAACGCCGATGTGCAGGAAAAAGGACAGTGAAGGGAACTTAAGTCTCCGCAGCACAGGGCGAACAGGGCTGGTCGGGGAGGCCCAAGGGCCAGTGCTCTTCCCAGCTGGGCCTGGTGGACGCAGGGGGCCATCCTGCTGCCTCTTGGTTTAGAGCTGCTGCACTTCGGCCTGCTGACGCATCAGGTTGCACGGGCCTCAGACAGGTGTGCTCTTTGCTGGAATAGTCTCACCCATTGCCTCAGAGCTTCTCTTTGACTCTTAAACCCTTATGTGCATCTCAGAAATGTAAACGTGTGAGAGAGGAGAAGATGGAGTGGGAGAGGGAGGGAGGGAGAGTGTGCTGGCGCTGTGGCCCACCTGGGGCAGAAGAGGAGGAGACTGGACGTCTGCACTGGACCCAGCCACGGAGAGGCCTTTCCTGTAACTCCCGCTTGCTAATGAGACAGGGTCATGAGGATCACCCACCCTCGTATGTACAGGAAGCTTATAAAGAAAGTTGACAGATCAGTACTTGGGCGCTCACATTAGCTATTGTTCTAGAAAATTGTACACATACTTGAGTGACATTGGCTTTGTTCAACCACTTTGGGTCCTTAAAATTCCTCCTTTGGTGCCTGATTAGTTTCCAAGCATACTTTCTCTAAACCTTTGTGAAATTGATGGACTACCTTTCAGTTTCTGAGCAATTGGCACTTTGCTGCATGCCTCTGGAGTGAATGCCTTGTGGAAAAGAGGTGAGGTGTGTTGATTTGAAAAGCAGGTGGGGGCCAATTCACGTGGCTCCAGTTCGTGTGTCCAGGGTCACTACCTTCGGGAAAGACTAGCCCTCCTGACATATGCCCTTGGCCCAAAGGTCAACACAGAAAACTCTCCATTCTGAAAACAGAGCCCTCCGGCTGAGAGAAATAACCCAACCATGATTTGGAGAGAAACCCATTTCTCTTTTCAAATTCTCCGGCTTGACATGTTGCTGTAGAGCACTTCACGTCTGATTACATTAGTCATATCACATTATACCATATCAGATGTGACATGATGCAAAGGGATTGTGAACTGTGTATAAAAACATACCATCAGCCAATAACTTCAACCCAGTCCTGATGTGAGAGCTGAGCCACTCACCTTCCTGGTAGCCCTTTGCTAATTCTGATAAAGCATATGATTCTTTTGTTAGGAAAGGGAGCCCATAAGCCTTATCTGAGTCATCAGCTGGATACAAATGATTTTATATCCCTTGCTTAAATAAGGGCTGCTTTTGCTATCCGAGGACCAAACCTAGATATTTTTCTCTGCACAATGCCACCTTCCATGTGTCTAGCCCATTATAATTTGCAAAGGACTTCCAAAGACATCATCCCATTGACAGTCTACATTTTTAGAAGCCAAGGCCTAGCAGAGACATGTTTTGCATTTGGTTCGGTGACTCAGAATGTCCGCTGTGTCTTTCTCTGACCAGTTTCTTGGGGGCAGGAGGTGGGGTGGGACATAGCCCGCTCTCTGAGACTCCCTCTCTGTGGTGCAGAAAAATCAGCTGGCTGCTGTGCTGTGTGGTGCGTGCCCACTGTGTGCCCTGTGTCTTCATGATGGGCTGCTTGCATTGCGTTTCACTTGACTCAATTTTATTTTAATTTAAATGCTGATTTAAAGGGAACTACTGGAGACACACATTATAATATGTTACACCAATTTCAAGATGAAAATTAGAATGTTTTCCTGGTTTTCCCACAGGGAAGAACAAATAAAATAATACATAAGTCTGAGCAGCCACAGTATGGTGAGACCCAATCTAATTCAGAAGCCAAACTTGATTCTTACCACAGGTGTCTTTCTCTTATCACTTTCAAACAAGTCAAAAAAATACCTCCCTATTTCAGAAAGGATAGTTGTGGCTGCAAGTATCAGAACCTGACATAAATTGCCTTTTAAAAAGAAATGGGAAAGGGAATGTGTCCCGGGAAAGAAGGTCTAGAAGGAGAACAGCTCCAGCTTCTGGTGGTGAATCCTGCAGGGAAGAGCCCGGCTCCTGGCCCCGACTTCCGCCTCGGGCTGGGGAAAGAGTGTTACCAGAATTCCAGGCTTTACACCCCAAAACAACACCTTCCAGGGGACCCATACAGACTCTGTCTTCCTTTCTTAGGGGAGAAAAAATCCTTCCAAGAACTACTGTCCCTACCCCACAAGACTTCCCTTCCGATGCACAGGCCAGGATCGTGCCACGTGCCCGTTGTAAGTCATCTTGTGGCAGGAAGAGTGCCATCACTACAACTGGACAAGGGAAGCAGCCACAGCCACTGCGATGCTCCATTGGCTGCAGAAGCAAACTTGGAGAAAAACCACTTAGGCAAGGGAAAAGCAAGTAGCAGGAGGATGAGGCCCAGCTGGGAAAAGGCTCTTGGTGAGATTCAGCCTGGGTTTATATTCTTACTTGAGGTGAGAAAGGTCAGGATCTAGGGGCCCATCACGTCGTCATCACGAGCCACCAGCTCTGACCGGGCTCTCCCCACCACCCTGCCCAGGCCTGCCTCCAGCTCTGGAGGTGAGCTAGGGTTCAACATCCAAAAACAGTGGACTCTCTCTCCACCTGAGGGCAGATCGTCACCAGTTTCTATTTGCACCATATGGATGTATTCTCCCTTCTACACATCAGACATATTTTATGTATATATAATATGGTTCTAAAACCTTCCTGCTATATTTAAGGTAGAAGTCCCTCTTGGCTCCTTCACTAACAACCCAGGATGATATCTTGAGGTTTGCTGGATAACTGCCCTGAAATTGTTACTCACTGACACTTTGGTATGAATTAATTTCATCAAATAAAATGTTTCCTAAGGGTTCTGAGAGAGAACCAAGAGACAAAGGAAAGAGAAAATACAACTAGGGCAGGCTGACATTAAAAGCCTGCAGAGAAGACTGGGGCCTTGAAGATACATCTTGCCAATGACACTAACTTACCAAAGATGCATGATATTTTGGTGTTGAGTCCAGCTTAAGACAGGGCAAAGCAGCCTGGGCCAACTGGGGTGAAGTGAGATCTTGAGACCTGTGAGTTTCTGGGAAAATGGACTTTGCCAGCAAATACTGGGAAGAAGTTCTGGCTGGCAGGTAAAATGAACTCATTCATTCACCAAATATTTATTGAATGCCTACTGTGGTCCAGGTATACCACCTTATGTTGGATATGCAGTTTGGAGAGTGCATAATAATAAAGATCTTTTTGTCTAGGCTATTCATTGGCGTGAAACCGGAGAGGGAGAAGATGGACAGTCCAAAGGAGCAGAGGGTGTTCCGACATCTGTTCAAAGGATGACATGAAAAATCTAAAAATAGGCAATATCCACTCCAACAGGAGTTAAGTTGTAGGAAGGCTATAAACCTACTGACTTTGAGTAAGGGACTGGCAATGGAAGACTTCAGTTCTAAAAGGACAAGGCAGACTGAGAGCCACAAGGAGAAAATAAGGACCCAGCTATCAGGATTAGGATACAAAGAGGAGGCTGCATCTCCTGGACATGGGAGAAGCACCTTTCTGCAAACTGGAATACAAGGTCACAGCTGAGAGGTAGCAAGATTGACCTAGTGCCAAGCCCCAAGGTCAGACCACAAAGCCCTCTGAATTTAAGATCAGAGTTGGCCCCGGGCCTGGCGCAGACTGAACCTATATGCAAGAGTCACAGAGTTCCAAAGCAACTCCCAGTCACAGGCCACCATCCTCCCTCTCAGCTACCCCTCTTCCTTGACATGCCAGTCCTCATCTCTCCAATGTGGTTGCTGTTGTGGCCATTAGATCAAGCTGAGTGTAGCAATCTGCTTCCTTCGGGCTACTTGTAAGGAATACCAAGTTGTGCTTGAACAAGACATTGAGCTTCTCAGCGTTACAGGAATTGCTAACCAAGAGATAGAATTGCTGTAATGTAGAATTTAAGATGCACACGTAATGCACAAATTGACTTCAAACTACTCAAATCTAAGCAGAACTAAGATAGTCGTATAATTTAGCTGGACTTAACTCTAAAAAGTATGAAACAATAATCAGCCCAAGTATAAGATATTGATAACAAAATCTTTTCTTCTTTTGTCACTCTATTTTCCCTCTTGTAAGCATGTCAATAGTTGCAAACTTCAGGCAGTTGGTAGTTTTCCAGCCTCATAACATTCTAGAGTGTTACATAAATGCTTAATACTCATCAATTTTAATTAACAGCCTTGGCTGATTTGATTATTAGATTCTTGGAATTTCCCATTCAAATACCAGCTCTTCATTTTTAAGATAGAAGGATATGGTTTCTCTCTTCTAACCAGAGCAAATTGCTCTACAGTATACGAATAAATTCTCTGCTTCCCAGAACCGATGGCAAATTCACAAAGCTCCATAAAACTCATGCATGATTTGCTTCTGCAGCTGCATAATTAAAAGAAAACTAATATATTGACTAGTTCTCCTCAGAATAGCATTCATAAGTCACTGCTGCTTGAGAAGAGCTTGTTACTAAAAGGATTATGGCCAATATCATTTTTATGATTAAAGAGAAAGAGTGGCTCTGGCTTGCCTTTTCCACTCCTCTTGCAGATATCCAGGATGGTCCATTACTCAATTTTTTTATATAAGTCTTGAACCATCATGACAGCCATGAGGAAATAGTTTTCCAATGCACAGAATTACCACCATAGCTATTGCTTTATCCTCATTACACAGGCCCTCTGCCTTCAAACCCAGTCCATAGATGGCTTATTTTTAGCAGTGACTAAAGGAATCCACGCTCTAATTTATGCACACATATAAAATCAATAATTACTTAGTCGACCTTTTCATTCGTCTAAATTTGGCCTGGTGTAATGGAAGCTGCCCACATAGTTCCCACTGAGAATGATAAATAGGAGGCAGGAGTGCATCTCTATCTTCTTTCTAAGGGTCAGATGATATCAGAGGCAGCTCAAACCTCAGCCAGTCCTTGAACTAAGCTGCACAGACTTATTTGAGGCAAATTCCATTCTGATGGGCATCATGCTGCTTTCCAAAGAGAACCCTAACTTTGACTATGATCCTCCCTGGCTTGGTGCAGGACTCATGCCTGAAGAATGTTCATCTGCCTAATTAAGGAGAGCAGTTCTTGCAATGAGTGCCAGTGGAGATCAAGAACACAGATCATCCCCAAATTGGCACAAGACAGAGGATGTTCAGACAAAAAGTCAGCTATCATCCCCGCCCCTACCCACCATGCAAAGTGTGGAATAAAATGTCCATAGGACCAGATAGACTTCTAGAAACATTTCTCTATACCTAACTCCTTCCAACTGCCTCTTGCAATTTTAGAGGTGTTCTTATTATTGCACAACAGCCCTACAAGGCTGATTACCTACCAAATGAGCAATAATTGCATCCCTGCTTTGTTTTTTAAAGACTGGAGTTCTGGCTGATAGAGTGGCCCCTTTTATTTTTCCTGTTCTTGCTCAGAACAAGAAAGGAACTTTCTTCATATTAGGATGATTTTAGGCAGAGATAGCTAAGCTATTTTTTTCTCTTTGCCTTAGGATTAAACTCAACAGCAAGCCTAGATTCTAGATTTAATTTCCCTATTATGGGAAACCTCCATGCCTAAGGTTAGTTACATCCTGTAGTTTGAATTCTATGCTACTGTTCTCATGAGTGACATACTCAGACATCTTTGTCAAATGGCTTGCCAGACAAAGCAAGGAGGCCTCCCCACCATAAACCACCCCCAAGAAGACCTAGGATTTGCACTGGAACTGCTCTCTATGTCTATACCTTCTAGATCCACTGAAGTATTTCAATTAAATAGGAGCTGGTGAATAGGTGAAGTGCCTCATAATTATAATAACAATACTACTACTACTATTTTACCTTTTATTGAACATTTATTCTGCACTTGTTACTTGCTAGACACTCTTTAAAGTTCTTTATATCTGTTAACTCCTTAAATCTTTATCACAAGCCTGGGGTGGGAACTATTAGCATTCTATTTTGCCAATCAAACAACTGAGGAACAGAGAGGATAAATAACCTTGCCCAAGGTCACAAATACACTAAGTGACAGAACTGAGCTTCAAAAGTAAGCAGCCTGATTCCAAGTTCATCCTCACAGCTCTCCCTCTCTGAGAATTCTGCACACATTATCTGATTTAAGCCTCAGAATAGACTCTGCTCCCCCACCTCTGTATCAAATCCACTGCACTAGCCTGCCTCTTTAGATTTTTCTACCTAGTAATACATGACTTCCTTAGAAGGTTTGAACAAAGCCTCAGCCAAGAGGACCTACTAAGCACCAACCATCCTCTGGCAATGTTCCCTGTTCTCCTCAACCACTTTGGAGGAAAGTTCAGCATCCTTAGCATGGGTGTCTGGTGTGTAAAAAGTGCAGGGTACATCCAGCAAATGCCGACACAAGGGAGTGGTGAAGAGAAGATCACATGGCCTAGAAGCCAGTTGGGGAGGGAAAAGAAGGCAGAGAAGAGGCTTTGGAACACAAAAGCCCCAGACTCTCAGGGGCTTGGTGGCCAGATGCTCACATCTTTGCATAAAACATGGGCACAGGCCTGTCAGGGGACATACTAAGTATGGCTCCCTGGAGCAGCCAGCAAATTGGAGAATGTGCCTTGGTGAAGGGAGGAGTTCAGGAAAAAGGGGAAAAGGAGGCTTTCTCTTGAATGTGCCTAAAAAATGCATACTACACAGAGCTAAGGGAAACATCACAACGATTCAAGTGCTAAGACTCTGCCTATGTTGCTTTAAATTCTCCTGGCAACATCTAACATACTCACTAACACAGAGGGGAATCTAGCCACCTGTCAACCCTAAGACACACTGCCGACTATTCAGGGAGATATTCTAGACAGGAAGGAGCCTGCCACAATAATTACAGCATATCATGATGGCCTTAAACAGTACCACACTCAGTGCATTATCTGAGGTCTTTTGTCAACCCCTTTGAAAGCCCTCAGCTAACTGGGCTTTATTGGCCAAAGAAACTGATGTTTGGCTTTGGATGATCTGTGGAATCTGAATGCTCATTATTGTAAAAGTATTAGAGTCCACAATTGAAAACATCTAAGGAAGGCATGCCAGATGACAGAAACGACAGAGAAATCTAGGGACACAAAGATTCTTTAATTACACACAGAGGATTGTTAATGGATTCATTCCACTTGAGGACTATGCAAGTGTTTAAAATTTTTAAATTAAAAAATAAAACCCAGATGAACATAGATGCAAAAATACCCAACAAAATATTAGCAAACCAAATTCAAAAATACATCAAAAAGGTCATCCATCATGATCAAGTGGGATTCATCCCAGGGATGCAAGGATGGTACAACATTCAAAAGTCCATCAACATCATCCACCACATCAACAAAAAGAAGGACAAAAACCACACGATCATCTCCATAGATGCTGAAAAAGCATTTGACAAAATTCAACATCCATTCATGATAAAAACTCTCAACAAAATGGGTATAGAGGACAAGTTCCTCAACATAATAAAGGCCATATATGACAAACCTACAGGCAACATCATACTGAACAGCAAGAAGCTGAAAGCTTTTCCTCTAAGATTGGGAATAAGACAAGGATGCCCACTTTCCCCACTTCTATTCAACATAGTACTGGAGGTCCTAGCCAATGCAATCAGACAACACAAAGAAATAAAAGGCATCCAGATTGGCAAGGAAGAAGTCAAACTGTCCCTGTTTGCAGATGACATGATATTGTATATAAAAACCCTAAAGAATTCACTCCAAAACTACTAGAACTAATATCGGAATTCAGCAAAGTTGCGGGATACAAAATTAATACACAGAAATCTGTTGCATTCCTATACACTAATGATGAACTAACAGAAAGAAAAATCAGGAAAACAATTCCATTCATAATTGCATCAAAAAGAATAAAATACCTAGGAATAAACCTAACCAAGGAGGTGAAAGACCTATACCTTGAAAACTATAAGACACTATTAAAAGAAATTAAAGAGGACACTAATAAATGGAAATTCATCCCATGCTCTTGGCTAGGAAGAATTAATATTGTCAAAATGGCCATCCTGCCTAAAGCAATCTACAGAGTCAATGCAGTCCCTATCAAAATACCTATAGCATTCTTCAGTGAACTAGAGCAAATAGTTCTAAAATTCGTATGGAACCACAAAAGACACTGAATAGCCAAAGCAATCCTGAGAAGGAAGAATAAAACTGGGGGAATTATGCTCCCTGACTTCAAGCTCTACTAGAAAGCCACACTAATCAAGACAATTTGGTACTGGCACAAGAACGGACCCATAGACCAGGGGAACAGACTAGACAGTCCAGATGTAAACCCAAGCATATATGGTCAATTAATATATGATAAAGGAGCCATGGACATACAATGGGGAAATGACAGCCTCTTCAACAGCTGGTGTTGGCAAAACGGGACAGCTACATGCAAGAGAATGAAACTGGATTATTGTCTAACCCCATACACAAAAGTAAACTCAAAATGGATCAAAGACCTGAATGTAAGTCATGAAACCATAAAACTCTTAGAAAAAAATATAGGCAAAAGTCTCTTGGACATAAACACAAGCAACTTCTTCATGAGCATATCTGCCCAGGCAAGGGAAATAAAAGCAAAAATGAACAAGTGGGACTATATCAAATTAAAAAGCTTCTATACAGCAAAGGATACCATCAGTAGAATCAGTAGAACAAAAAGATATCCTACAGTATGGGAGAATATATTTACAAATGACAGATCCAATAAAGGGTTGACAGCCAAAATATATAAAGAGTTTACACACCTCAACAAACATAAAGCAAATAATCCAATTAAAAAATGAACACAGGATCTGAACAGACACTTCTCCAAAGAAGAAATTCAGATGGCCAACAGACACATGAAAAGATGCTCCATATTGATAAACATCAGGGAAATGCAAATTAAAACCACAATGAGATATCACCTCACACCAATTAGGATGGCCAACATCCAAAAGATAAACAACAAATCTTGGCAAGGTTGTGGAGAAAGGGGAACCCTCCTACACTGCTGGTGGGAATGTAAACTAGTTCAACCATTGTGGAAAGCAGTATGGAGGGTCCTCAAAAAACTAAAAATAGAAATACCATTTGACCCAGGAATTACACTTCTAGGAATTTACCCTAAGAATGCAACAGTCCAGTTTGAAAAAGACATATGCACCCCTATGTTTATCGTGACACTATTTACAATAGCCAAGAAATGGAAGCAACCTAAGTGTCCATCAGTAGATGAATGGATAAAGAAGATGTGGTACATATACACAATGGAATATTATTCAGCCATAAGAAGAAAACAAATCTTACCATTTGCGACAACATGGGTGGAGCTAGAGGGTATTATGCTCAGTGAAATAAGCCAGGTGGAGAAAGACAAGTATCAAATGATTTCACTCATCTGTGGAGTATAACAACAAAGAAAAAACTGAAGGAATAAAACAGTAGCAGACTCTCACAGAACCCAAGAATGGACTAACAGTTACCAAAGGGCAAGGGACTGGGGTGGATGGGTGGGAAGGGAGGGAGATGGGGGAAACCAGGGCATTACGATTAGCACACGTAATGTAGAGGGGTGAGGACATGGAGAAGGCAGAATATACAGAGAAGACAAGTACTGATTCTATAGCATCTTACTATGCTGATGGACAGTGAGGTCCATCATGTAATGGGGTATGAGGGGGGACTTGATAATAGGAGAAATCTAGTAACCATAATGTTGTTCAAGTAACTGTACGTTAATGTACAAAATGAACTAAAAAAAAATAAAAATAAAAAATAAAACCCTAAATACCTACATTCAGTAAAAGGAAAAAGCTTAAGAACTTGAAATCTATTTATAATATAATTAAAATAGAACCAATGAGTAATAAAAGTCTGCAGGTTTATGAAACGAACATTCCCAATAAGATAGCTAAGACTGGAGAAGGCGAGATATCAGTCCTATTCCTCAGGAAAACAGGGCTAAAATGGAATATCCTGTTCTGGATTTATTCATTCTTATACAGAGAGAGGACAAGACATTGCAACCAGCATAACTGGGGAGTTCAAGAAGTTGATTTATGGGGGTGCATTAAAATAATTACATGTAAATAGTCAGGTTAAATGATGAGTGGCAGGGATATAATAAGTCTACTAAATTTTGAAGCTGTGAACACTAAGAATATAAGGAATAGTTTACTCTAATTCAACAGGATAAATTATTAGAAGGACATCTAAGGATTGAAACAAGTCTGGAAATTGAGAAATCCTTGATGATGGGGAAGTCAAGCTAATTCATGATTAATTTCCCATTTAAATAGCAAAAAAAAGCAAAACAGTCAGTTGAGATTTGAACGAGACTTTTCAGAATGCTCTCAGGTCAGAACCATCAGGGCCTGCTATTACTAGAAAAGGTCATATACGCTAGTGTGTTCAAGTCTTGAATGCACACTGGAATAGAGATGGACACTTTCTAAGATCACCCTGGAGATTCCAGATCAGTAGGTTTTGGTAGAGTGTTGGAATCTATATATTTAAAAAGTCCCTTGGGATTCCAGCAAGGCTCAGGTAACAAGTACTACACTTACCCAACCGCTATAATCAAATTTAAAACTGCACAAAATTTTCAAGCATTTTACAACATAGAGAGAATGGGAAAAACAAAAAGGTTAGCTCCACATCACCTCGGCTTTCTGCCCTGGGCACTTCTTAAACTAACACAAGAAAATGGAGACAATCACAGGTCTTATTGGGAGGAGTGTCCTGACAATTAAGTGAGATAATCTATGTAAAGCAGTTAACACAGCTTACTAACATATACTAAGATTTCATATTGTAGTTATTAGAATTTATCTCCAAAATAATGATTTTCCCAAAAAGAACTCTGCCATCTTTCAAACCTCAGAAAAACTTTTACTAAAGAGCCAAAAATAATAGTTGAATTTTTGTAACTATAAAATTATAATTCACTTTGTTTTACTTCCTACATTACCATTTATTTGGGCTATCTTTCACTTCTCAGTCTAATTAGAGCCCAAGACTGCAGAGGCAGCTGGTATTTGTGGGGTGAGTGCCAGAGAGGAGATAACTGCACAGAGAAAGACCCCCAGAAATTTGCATATGAGTTCCCTTACATCTGCACATATTAATCTGCACTCTGACAAGGTTAGACTCTGGGAGACCTAGCAGAAAATGGCTACTGGAGAGTTGTGGACAGAATGGACATTTAGAAGGTGCACATGACTGGAAGATGTTGAAATTCTGATCATCCACGGTGGAAAAATTCTCTGAAAACCTCAAGCATTCAGTTAAAACCAAAAGAGCCACACCATAGTAGCAGGATTACTCTAGACCTCTCTAATAGAGCCTGAAGCCAAGCCTCAATAGGATCCAGCTGCCTAGTACTACAACTCAGCTTTCTCTACAGAAGGCAAAAATTTTAAGATCTATATTTTCAACAACAATATCCACAATGTCAAATTCATAATTAAGTTATGAGATATCAAAAATGCAGGGAAATGTGACCCATACCCAAGAGAAGAATGACAATATCAACAGACCCAGATATAATACAGATATTTACAGGATAAGCAGAGGACTGCTTTAACACAGCTATTATAAATATGCATGTTTTAATGAAAAATATGAACATAGGAGAAAACAGATAGGAAGTCACAGACAAGAAATGAAAACTATTTTATAAGAATCAAGTAATTGCTTCTCAGCCTTTTGGCTAAGATCAAGTGTAGTATCTGTTCTTATCAGTTTAAAAGAATAAAATGGAGATTCTAGAATTAGTACAGTGAATGAGCTTGATAATGTATTAGAAACTGTAGAAGAGATGATCAGCATACTAAGACAGGTAAATATAAACTATTGAAACTGAAACCCTAAAAAAAAAAGACTGGAAAAAACTAACAAAATCTCAATGATAGAGTGTGCAATATCAAATGGGCTAGCATATGTGTAATTAGAGTACTAAAATAAAAGGAAAGAGGGGCTGGGGTAGACTGGGGAGATACTGGGCCAGAAAATATATATATAATATATATTTTAAAATAATATTAAAGTAATGACCAAATATATACAAAATTTAATGTCAACTGACATATGCAAGAAGCTTTAATAGATCCCAAACAGAATAACTATAAAGAAAATATTATGTAGATTTTCATGGCATAGTAATATGGCCAAATACCAAATGTAATAAGAAAATCTTAAAAGCAGGCAGAGAAAAATGACACATTAAATTCAGGGCAGCAACGATAAGAGTGAAAGGTGATTTCTCTTTGGAAATGCTGCAAAGCAGAAGACAATGCTAACATGCTAAAAGAAAAGTAGCTATCAACCTAGAATTCTATATCCAGCTAAAAGTACCCTTCAAAAATAAAATTATGTTTGTAGATAACATAGGCTGACAGCAGAATTCATCAAGAGGAGACCTGCACTACAAAAAAGGTTAAAGTTTCTTTCCTCTAAAAGGAAATAATACCAGAACTTAGTCTTACATGAAAAAATGGAAAGTGCTAGAAATAATAAATATATGATTAAACAAAGGACCTTCCCAATTTATATTTCTTTGGGAAACAGTTGATTTTTTAAAAGCAGAAATATTACCAATGAATTATGTAAGTATTACCAATGTATATGTAAAGTATAAGTATAATTGGGATAAATGGAAATATACTGTTGTAAGGTTCTTATACACAAAGTGGTAAAACAGGAATTCCATGTATTTCTGATAAACCAGGGATACATATTGTAATCCAGAAAAACCACTTTAAAAAAATTAAACAAAGAGATAGAGCTAACAAACCCATAGTGGAGGTAAAAATGTAATATGAGAAAATAATCCAAAAGAATGTAGAAAAGGAAAAGGAGATAAAAATAGCAATGAACAAATGGGACAAATAGAAAACAAATAGCAGGATGATAAATTTAAATCCAACCACATTAATAAGCACATTATATCTAAATAGACTAAAGTCTGCCATTGAAAGGCAGAGATTATCAGACCGGATGAAAAGACCCAAACACGTACTATTTAAAAGAGATTTATTTTTTAAATACAAAGACACATATTGCTTAAAAGTAAAAGGATAGAAAGCATATATTATGTAAACATTAATCATAAGAAAGCTGGAGTGGCTATATAGTTATCAAGGTATACTTCCAGACAAAATAGAGATAAAGAGGAACATTTCATAATGGTAATAGGGTCAATTCATGATGAAAAAGTTTAAATGTGTATGCACGTAGTAACAACTCCAAAATACTTGAAGAAAAACTATCAGAAATAAGAAAGAAATATACCTATTAGCACTCAGCAATTGACTCAGAAAAAGTAGACGAGAAATCAGCAAGGATAGAGATATGAGTAACACCAGTAAGACTTCCCCAGGTGAATCTAATGGTGTCTATTCTTGGACTCATATTTGAAAACCACTGACTTGCTCCATCTTTGACTTTTAGCAGAATCATAGCTAAGCCAACTCGTTAGCTGCCTGATACCCTCGGATTCATGTCTCCTTTTTAATCCCCATAGTTCTTCATTTGGGATCTTAACACCAATGAGGATTTTTAATGCCCTCTAAAGTCTTCAGAGAAATGGCACTTGGAGAGTGCCCAGTATTCTTCTTACATCCTCTTCCTGCAGTTTATTCCAGAAAGATTCTTACCTTTGAAGACTAAAGAGAGACCAAAATAACACTTGTCATTAGGATCATGGGCACTTCCGAGCCCCGGGAAGAACAGTAGACTCTCTCAAGAACTTTCTCACCATGCTTGATTGGGAAGCACCAAAGCAGACACAGCAAGTGCCCAGCAAGGGGCTGGGATGACAGTTAACTTTTTTTATAGGCACATCCAGTCCTTGCAAGTGATTCTATTGGCACTTACCTCACGTGGCTTGGAGGAGGAGAATGTAAACACTCCATACTCTTTCTACCCATGGGAAAAGAACAGAAAACCTCTTTATCACAAATACTGTCCTTCAGCTGACAATCTCTCTATCCTACATGCACATCTGCCCAGTGATTTTCTCATAAAGATTTGTGGGACAAAGTGATTGTGAAGGTAGCAGAGAAGGCATGGCCACCATTTAGGAAGCTCGCTATCTGTACACACCCGTCATTGGATACTGTTATGATCTGAATTGCATGACCCCCAAAAGTCACATGTTAAAGTCCTAACCCCCAGTACCTTGAAATGTGAATGTATTTGGTGTATACCTTTGAAGAATTAAGGTTAAAAGATCATCAGGGTGTGCTCTAATCCAATCTTAATGGTGTCTTCATAAGAAAACAAGATTAGGACACAGACATGTATGGAGAGAAGGCCACATGAGGACACAGGGAAAAGACAGTGATCTACCAGCCGAGGCTAGAGGCCTCAGAAGAAACCAGCCCTGCTGACACCTTCATCTCAGACTTCCAGCCTCCAGAACTGTGAGAAAATACATGTCTGCTATTTAAGGTACCCAGTCTGCGGTATCATGTTGTGGCAGCCCTAGCACACTCATGCAGACCCCTTTAGAGGATGGGGATAATTAATGCCAATTTGTCCTCAGGTTTGGGCTCTAGTTCACAAGCCACAAGAAAAGTCTTACTCAATAATAGGCAAAGAAATAAAAGCATATGCCAATATTAGAGAAATACAGGAAGGAAGGTACAGCCAGTAGCAGAAAAGGAATGGGCCAAAAAGGAATGATAAAGTAGAAAAAAGATGGCACAGAGTTTTAGAAGATTATACCAGAAGGCAATGGAAACATGGTTATAAACAAACTACACACACATTATGAAGCCAACATGTGAGGTGAGACCATGCAAGAACCCTGGCTATGTGGGAATAGGACAGCACAGGTAATTCTGGGGCCGATGAATAGAGCCAGGTTTAGAAAGTCACACTGTCAGTCCACACAAAGGGTCAGAGTGACAGAAAGCAGGGCAAAGTGAGAACAGCAGACATGCAAATGTCACTTAATGAGACAGGAATTCTGAGAATATCAAATCGACCACATTTTCTTGGTCATGATCTGGTCCCAAGCAAGACTGGATCTGTGTGTAGAGAGAAGAGGCTGTCCACCCTGTAGAAGGATTTGTGGGACCCTCTTATGAGTCAAAAGTCAGTCTGATCAAAACTTGACTCCAAAGGGTTATATGTGAATAAGAAAAATTTAACAGAGTTAAGGAAATTATGTAACCTTGCAGTGATTACATTAAAAGTGTTAGGTAATCATGACCTCAAATCCAATTTGGCTCTCCTCCTGGTTTGCTGTGTGCCCTGAGGCAAGTCACTGGGTCTCTAGACACCTCAGTGTTCTTATCTGTAAAATGGAGATAATTCACATGTACAACCATGACTCCAACACAGTAACACATATACCTTCTTAACAAGGAGTGATCACCATAGATACTCAGCAAATATTAGCTCCCTGTTCTCCTTCTATTATCAATGTGGCAGAGAGGTCAGGGCTTTCAAGGGCTAGAGCAATGGATTTTGTCCAAGCAGAGTTTGAAGGTAAGGCAAAAGGAGAGAAAGAAACCTGGAGAAAAGGAGAACTGGTAGAAGCGGGTGGAGGTCAGGGAGAGGGACACCAAAATAGAGTTACCGGTGTTGTCTGTTTCATGGTCTTCTTTAGACAAAGGCCTGTTTAAGGAAGGGCATTTCTTTCCCAATCTCTGGGCAAGCCCTGCCATCAGGCTGGGACCCTAAGTAATGATTCAGGAATGAACCCAAAGATCAGACAGGCCAGAGAGGCATCCCTTCCCACTCAGGAGGCCATGGGCTGACCACTCCCAAATCTGCACCTTGCTCTGAAGAGTATGGCTTCCCAGATAAAGCAAAGCAGTTCTCCAGTCAGGGGCAGAGAAGAGCTGTCCTTCTCAGCCAGAAGCGCCTCCAAGTCCATTTGTCCTGACCTTGATCAAAGTTTCCCTGCTGTGGATTGGGATATTGTGGTACGGTGTCTGATAGAAAGAATTTACAGAGAAAAATTCTAAGATAGTCACCCGAGGACACTGATTATAAAGCACTCATGTGACACAGCCAGCAATCCACACACCCAGATGTCAAAAGCTGGTCAATTAAGATTAAGACATATTTGCTTTAGCAAGTCCAGTCAATCCAATTCCAGGATGGTTCTTTTCCTATTGTTCATTTCTACAGAAATGTCTTTGTTTCTGTAGAGCAGCTTTAAGTAACAGAAATAACCAGAATTTCACAACAGTGCTTCTCAAGAAACAGTGAAGAATAGCTTATTCATTAGAAAACAGAAAGGGAAATTTTTAGGAAGGAATTAAATGGCCTAGTCTTCAAGTTATCATTTTTTAAACAGAAAGCATAGGCCACAACTTCAACTGTACAGAAGGTAAAGCTAATTGTTTCAATTGACCACAGACACAGTGGAGAAGAATGGGAACTCCGGGTTGAGTCTCATTCACCTTTCACCAGCTCAGTTGGGTAATACGCTCCATCTTGACTCAGAAGGAAAAGATGCCCACCGAGTCAGTCATAAATGCTGCTGCTGGCAATCCTATTTCCCTCTTTGCTTGGCAATAGTCCTAAGACCCAGAGAACCATGTTTGTACAGTTTGCAAAATAAGATGATTTTTCAGCAGCCATAAGCTTCAAGCTGAAGAAGCTATTCAAAAAGCGGTGGTACAGGGAGGCAGTAGCTCTTTGATCTTTTCCCATAAAACTCTAATGCAATGGAGGGGAAAATAAAGACATCCCAGGTATAAACACAGCTATTGCAAGTTCAGCACACAACCTCTGTGATCTGCCTGCAAGAAAGTTAAAGCCGTTGAGTATGGATAATGATAAAATTCTAAACAGAACTCATGAGAGGAACCAAAATGATGTGAAAGGAGAGTTTTTTAATGGGATTTATTAGCAAGACCATCCTTGGGAATTATGGTGACATACATATAAGAGTTTTGCAAAGGCAAATTACACTATGTTGGGCATTATTCTACCTCAATTTAAAGGTAAAGGCAAAAAACCAAAGGTCATCAGCCCAAGAGTATATTAATTTATATCTAATGTAGGGCTTTTTCCACACATGAAGAAGTCCAAAGGGGAAAAAATTATACTCCCACAAGAAACTTTCAGCAATAATCTTACATAATTTACAACATAAAAGGACATTTCCATATCCAGGAATTGTGGCTCATCAGCATTGTAAAAATGGATCCGCAGAAGTCATGCTAAAATCTTCAGGCAGCTGGCTGCTTCGCACAGCGCGTTCCTTCCATTGAAGTGATACTCACAACAGGTAATATTTATAGATGCTCAAGTGGAAAGATAAATACATGACCTTCGGAGAAAGGGGGGCAAACTAAACGGCCCAGCCCAATTCTTCAGAACCCGAGGAAGCATTGCTCAGTTACCCAGTGAGGCCCATGCCAGCAGGGCTCACTATCTAGCCTCGCACAGGCTCAGAGAATTCATTCTCTCGTGCCTTCCAAAGGGAGAAGGAGCCTGCTTCCTATTTCATGATAATTGGATGAAGACATGTGGGTGGGAACACAATTCATTTCAGAATTTGATGAATTATTTACCAATTAAGAAGACAAGGGGAAGGGGAGGGCCACATAACTTTGATAAGAGTGTTCCTTTTATTACATTATTTATACACATGAAATTGTAGCTTTTATTAACTAAGAGGTTAATCACTTGAATGGAATGCTTTGCATCCTTTACAATCCCGTACACAGGCAAATTGGCTAATTTTATGTTAGGAAAATAACCTGGCAGTTTTTCTAGTACTTATCCATGTGGTGCAGTTTAATAACATTTTATAGTATGAGAAATGAGTAAACTAGCTGGGCTGCTGGTGTTGCAAAGCCACTCTGTTTTAGCAGTGAGGGGGCAAAGGAAGAGTTCATCAGATTCTGATTGAAAATGGACTCCAAGAAAATTACCTTTTGCTGCAACATGAAAGTTTACGTTATAACTGCAGGGTGAGAAGATCTGGTCTGAGACTTAGTCCCTGCCTCTCACCATCCATGTACTTTGGGCAAGTCACATGCTTTCTGAGTCTTGTCTTCATCTGTGAAGTAAGAATAGCCCATTCATTCATCCAAATACATTATGAAAGCATTCTCTAAGCTCTCACAGGGCATAGAGACTGGGCATTGTGACTGTAATGAGGAGCAAGATTGGCAGCACACTTGTCCCCTTGAAGCTTTCATTCTAGCAGAAGAACAACAATACACACATAAAAAAATTAAACACTTGCAGGTGGTAATAAGTACTATTAAAGAAATAAATAGGAATAATTCAAAAATAAAAGATACTTATTCTTGATAGGAGAGTCTGGGAAGAACTCTCTAAAGAATGATAGTCAAGCTAAGACCTAAGAGATAAGGAGGAATAAACAACTCATAGAGATGCCAGAACAGTTTTCCAGGCAAAGGGAACAGCAACAGCAAAGATGCTGATGCCTGAACACTTTGGTTTGTTCTAGTAACTGAGAGGTGGTGAGTGTGAATGTGGACCACATAGAAGTAAGAAATAAGGCTGGGGAGATAGGAGAAGCCAGAACACACAGGACTTTATAGACCATGGCAAGGAATTTGAACTTCTATTCTAAGTTTAGTAGGAAGTCACTAAAAGGGGCTAACGGGATCTTGCATACATTTTTGAAAGATCCTCCTGGCTGCTCTGTGTAGAATCAATGGAAAAGACAC
The DNA here is from genome assembly GCF_030020395.1 of Manis pentadactyla. NCBI lineage: Eukaryota > Metazoa > Chordata > Mammalia > Pholidota > Manidae > Manis > Manis pentadactyla. The sequence goes on from NC_080024.1 coordinate 104,816,455, forward strand.
AAGAGAAATGGAGAGGCTGCTTATGGAACCGTTGCAATAATCTAGGTGCTAGTCATTTGTGGCATTAACTATGTTGGCGATAAATATAGACAAGTGGACAGAGACAAGCTATGTTCCAGAGAATCAGGTCTTGGTGATGGGAAAATTATGTTTCATCATGTTTCCCATAAAATAAAGGGAGAAGCTTATGATGACAGTGACTTTAGTAACTGAGAACATGCTAGTGCTAAATGCTGACATAAGACTGGAGACGTGCAGATTTGGGAAACATTTATAAACTCAGTTTGCACCTGATTTTGAGGAACCTTTTGCTACATCCAAGTGGGCATGTCAAGTAGGCAATTAGATGTGTAGGTGTGAGCTCAGAGAAGCAGCAGGGGCTAGGAATATGAATTTGGAAATCTTTGGATTAGCAGTGATAGTTGAAAGACGATAATAACGTCTTCCTTAGGCACTTCACAGGTTAGGGATTATACTGCAAGCTGCCTGTCTCAATCAGGAGAAGCTAAGTTATGCTACACTAACTAGAAAATATCACCTACTAAACAAAAGTTGATTTCTTGCTCATGCCACATGTCTATAGGCAGTCGGCTGGGGCTCTACTCTGTTTTTTGTTGTTGTTGTTGTCATCACTAGAACCCAGGCTGGCAGAGCTACCAAATACAGAGAATTGTTGGTCATAGCAGCAGAGGGAATATTGAAATCTTGAGGGCCTCACACTGAAATTAATGTTCCAGCGAAGAAGTGACACGTTACTTGTGCTTTAACTCATTGGCTAAAACTAGTGGAATGAGGCCATCACCACAAAAGAGCCAAGAAATACAATCATATCATGACCCCGAAGTAGGGAGAGGGCATGACATTCAGTCAACAGCACCAATAACCACCTCACTGTGGAAATGCTACCGGCTTCGGGACTGAAGGTGCCAATAGAAGCTGATGGTTCTCAGCTCTGACGACCTCTGTGCCTCGCTTTGTAAACTCCAAAGCACTTTGCCGGTGTTCTCTGAAATGTTAAATAAGGTAAATAACAAAAGGAAAATAATAGGGCAAGTTTTAGGGGAAAAAAGTATTTTTAAAGCAAAGTTCAAGGCCCTAGACTGAAATGCAATGAGGACGCTGTGACACACAAGATATCATTAAGTACTTGGAAGCCATTGGCCATCAGGGCCCTGGCTTGACATCCTCCCTTAGGAGGCAGCGGTGGCTGCTGTACTGACTGAGACGGGGTCCACTAACGAGAGCTGAAACCTTCAGATCTAATGAAAGCAAGGAGCCATCCATGAGCAGAAAGCAACTGATTATAGTAGACAAATCCAAAATTTGATTGATTCCATGGAGGACTTAACCTAAGAAGAAATTCACTATAGTTTATATGAGTCAACTCAATCAGGATCAGAGAAATCTGGTACATTCCCATTGGCTAGTAGATAGAGTGGCTCAGATAAGCAGTGATCATTACTAGGCCAGATTCTCCCAAACCCCTCCCCGGTACGAGCTAAGTGTTTCAGGAGGCCTGCTCTCTCGGGTCTTTCGGGTATTCCTGACACCTTCTCAGCTCTAAAGCCCTTTACCTTGCCAGCAGAGGCTCTGAGAAGCCTGGAGCTTCCACAGAGTCTGTTTTGTTCTGAGCCAGATGCCATGTGAAGCTACAGCTCAAAGGTCATTTTTCTCTCTCCAAGAACTTCCCAAGTTTCACATTGCAGACCACACTGTTTTTAATTACATGTATTTAGTTAGTTTTCTTAGTGATCTTTTGTAAATAATCTAAGGTTTAACTTAAGTATGCAGGTAGAATATAAAGGAAGGGAAGTTGTAGATCCTAGAAAGCAGGGGCCTGGGAGGGCAGGTGGAGACGCTGTTCCAGGAGGCAAAGTGCACTTGAGAATTAAGGACTGCTGACTGCTCAGCAAATAGCCCCTGACTTGGGTGGGTCCTGGTGTGTAACAAAAGGACAAAGGGTGTACCTGGAGGAGGGAATGAGGGGCAGCAGGAGTTCTGAATCACTGGGATGGAAGTGGTATGAGAAAGAGAAGGTTGGAAAGGTGGGATGGGGCTGTGGGGCTTTGCTTCCATAAAGACTAGAGACTCACTTCTTTAGGCAAAGGGAAATCATTCAAGATATTTCTAGCTGGAGTTTGACTTGTTAAAAGTGGGATTTTATTTTAAGAATGCAAGAGAATTGGATTGGGTGGTAGAAGAGAATGATATCTTCTTTGGACTGAAAGGAAGAACAGCCATAAGAGGGACATCAGTGATGAGGCTACTGCAATGATCCACACAATTTCTTTCAAACTGTTTTCTAGCTACAGTCCGCAAACCACAAGAGACCCATGACTTTCACCCACATAGCATATGCTTCATATTTTCCAGAATAAAGTGCCTTTTTCTGAGCACTAAGAAATTAAAATGGTGATAATGAGTCACTTCCTCCTCACTTCTCACCTTTGTTAGAGACACCTCTTTCTAGAACTAGAAGACAAGGACACCAATCATAGGCTTCTGTTATTGTTATCTGATTTGACTCAACCCTGCCCATGAAGAGCAGCTATTCCTCAGATTTCTGCATTGAGCTCTCATAATATACCAGGCACTGTACACACCAAGGATATCTTCAAATCAGTGCCTAAAGATGCTCTGACAACAAATGAGCTGTGCCATCAAAGATAATGAGCAGGATTAAGTGAAGCAGGCTGCCTCCTCTGTTTAAGTTATGAAGTAATGTGGTTGCACTAGAAGAAAAGCACATGTATGTTGAGTTCAGGAGAAAGAAAAGAGGAAAAAATACAAAACACTCCTGGACTAAAGGAGAAATCGCTCTTTAGGAAAAAGGAAGCTGCTAAATTTGAAAGGATAGCCAAGGAGAACTGTGTTCTAACGTGGACACAGAAAGGTCTCTGGGCAAGGGGGAAGAGATGAAAAGTGAGGTGTGTCGTCAAGGAAATGCTTTCTGGGACTCGAGGAGCTACGGCAAATAGAATGCCAGGCCTAGTTCTTAAGCCTTTACCTTCTGTGCTCCGTGTGCTCCACCTGCCGTATCTCATTTAATCCTCCATGTGCCACTGTGACATAGGTCCCCCTCTGGTAGATGAAGAAACTAAGGCTGGTCTAAGGACACACAGCTAAAAAAGACTTGGTTAGAAATGTCAACCTAGTTGAGCCCCAGAGCCAGACACTTACACTGTCTCCACACTTTTCAGTTTAAATTCTCCAGATTTGATGTAGTGATCCATCTCTCCTAACTCGCTCTAAATTGCATTCCCTTGTACTTCCTAAACAGCTCCAACCTGGATATTCCATAAGCGCTTCACTTTGAAATGGTAAAAGGAATCTCATTCTCTTCTCTATCCAGCCCACTCCTCTTCCTGTGCTCCTCAGCTCAGTGAGGGCAGCATCTTTCCCCCTTCAGTCAATTATCCCTGATTGGGGTGCTAGTCTCCCTGCACACAACCAGTTGCTAAATCTCTTGTGGCCTCTTCTTGAGATATTTCATACAATTCAAAGTCACTTCCTCACTGGTCTGTCTCCCCCCATTCTCTCCATCCTGCCTTCCACTGTCCACATGCCTCATCCCACCAGTGGGGACAGTTTTCTTCAACACCAAAACTGGGATTCCTCAGTGATAAGTCAGCTAGCCCACAGACTCCAGAGTCAGATAGCTGGGATCAAATCCAGCTATGTGACTTGGGCAGTAGCTGAAATTTCTCTTAGTTTAAGATCCCAAATCTATTAAATTAGGATAATAATAGTACTATTTCATAAGGTCATTGGGAAAATCAAATGAGATACCTCAGCTTCAGTCAGAGTAAGGACCCAGTGAAATGTTATCAAGACCGTATAAGTTAATGGTTTCTTCCCCGATCAAAAGCCCCTGCTGACTCCACATTGCCCAGGAAATGAAGTGTAGGGACTTCTCGGTGTGGTATTCAAATCCCACCAGAACATTGCTGTGACCTACGTCTCTGGACTTCTTTCCTTTCACTCAAGCTCTCCAACTTGCTCTAAGCAAGAGGTCCACCCACAACTCACCAGCACCCCATCCTGCCTGTTTCCCCTTCCTTACCTTTGTTCAAGGTGTTCCTTGTGCCTGGAACACCTTCACCCACAGCCACCTATCAAGCCCCATCCCCCAGGGTTAAATATCGTCTTCTCCGTGAGACATTCTTCCTTTGAGTGAAGGGAAAGAAAGACATCCGCTTCTTGCAGATAACCCAGAGATCTCTCACATGGCTTTACCCAACCTGTGCCCCTACCTCTCGATTGCAGGCAGCCTTACTGCTCGCCCTTTCTCCCCCTGACGATTTCACAGGTTTTGTGCCGTCTTTAGTCGAAGCACCCATTCAGCTCCTCTCTATCATCTGCTCTCTTGTCTGGGCACCTCTGACCATGCATAGGCACACACCCATCTCTACAGTTTCTCCCAGGAACAGGAGCGCTGAGAGTGATTCTCAATCTCCCCTCTACCCCCTTATATACATGATCAACATGCCCCCTGCCCCCTGGGGAGACTGTAAGGACTAAATGAGGTCATAAAGGACCGCAGTGAGAACTATGCCTGTAGCACTATTATCCCCATATTGTTACCGTTCCAGTACACTTGTATCCAAAGTTCTAGAAGTCTTCACTGTAATATTTAATGAAGATGATTTAGTCTCTATTTTAGAGATGAAACAAAGGAAGGGCATAGATATTCTGAAGTTTACCCAAAAGCCAGTGGGGACATCTAGAAAGACACTGAGATCTCCTATGTACAGATGGCGACCCAGCATTCCAGGAAGCCAGTGGTGTTTAATCTAGGTCTCAGGGGCCACCGCGGTGGGCTGGGGGCAGTGAGGGAATGGAACAGAACAGCTCACTTTTATCTGCCTCCATGTAAAATCCCTACAGCATTTTGTTTGAAAAGGAAAGGAAGTGAGGGTTTCTATAGCTTAAAAAAAATCAGAAAGCACTGTGCCCAATTCTATTACCACAAACCTCCTACCCCACAGCGTTTATCCTGGCTTCTGCTTCCTCCCTTTTCCCCACGGAGCAGAGGAGCCCAAGAGGGTTTCCGGTGGTTGAAGATACTACAAGAAGGTAGGTGAGATTGTCTCCGCCCCCAGTAAGAGGAGGGAGGCCAAGGGGCCCAGCCACAGCATTTCATAATGTCTGCTCTCTGCTGGTTACTAAAACTTGTGTGAGGGGGGCAGAGAATTAAGACCTCCCAAGGCCCCAGTCAGAGTCATCTCCACTGAGAAATGCAGGGTGAAGTGGACAGAGCACTCTCTTACCCTTATGCTTCTAATCACTGGGAAGCTCAGGAAATTGGAATTGCCCCAGAAACAACATGACATATCAGATCCCAGAGCCGGAGCGATCCATCACCATCTTCATCGCTGTGGCCATTACCATTCACTCCCACTCCACGGACAGTCCATAAATCAGCCTGTGGAGCTCTCTGGGATCGCTGAGTGAAAGGCACTGAATAAATGTCAGCTGGGATCATTAGAGATACCTTTCACTTTAGACAGACAAATGTTAGTGAGTCTATGTCCAAGGAAGCACCAATAGGGATGCTGGGTATTTCCAGGGGCCCCAAGATGCTAATAATGGTTCACATCATCAGAAAATTAAGATAGAAGAGGAGAGGGCTTCCTCATCTCACATATTAAAACTACTCCACAAGCACAGAAACTCATATACTACACTTGGCCTGTGCAGGGATATGTGTCTGGTCCCATGTGCTTTCTCTGAGATCTGAAAACAGGCAGAGAACCAGATAACTTGTGATACTCTAAATTCATTGGGGCAAACCTTTGGAACCCCCACTGAAGACAGAAGCAGCAAGCCAAGGATGCTTATAGGAAGGGTGTGTTCCAGTCTGCCCCCCTGAGCCCCCTTGTGTCTTTCCCCTGAACTTTCCTTTCATATGTGATGACTCTCTATGGTGTTCCTGCTTTTTACAGAACTGGCAGAATCTCCTACAACAGCTCTAGAAACTAAGTTTGTGCCTAGAGATTGTGAGTGCTCCCGTGTAGGATTTCCGAAGACTTCCCAGCCTTGGGACACTGTGTGGTCCAGGCCTGAACTGGTCCTTCTCTCTTGCTCAGAAAGTGGAATGTTCCCTGTGCTTCAGCGTGTTACTTTGGCCCAGGCTCTCAGTTTCCCGCTGAACTGGGTACCAGGCCCAGGCTCCCATGCACACCAGGGAGGGAGTAGAGCTTTTAAGTAAGTCTTCTATTGTTCAATGTTTGCTGAGTGCTGAAAGCATTCTCAGTACAGTATTGGATAGATCCTCAAGGTCCCCTGAGGCAGAAAGTCCAAAATAAAGAGACACAAGTAAGTGACTCATACAGAAAACTGCTCTGCTGGGAAGAGGAGCCAGGTGGCTCGCGGTCTGCGCCTGGGCCAGGTGGGTGGGAGCGTGTCTGTGTCAGGGCTCCCAAGGCCCAGCTTCCAGGGGGGCCCTCTGGGGATGCGAGGCTCTAGTCAGCTCTGTCTTTGGGGAAAAACTTCTTCCTGCAAAATAGGAGGCAAGGCCACAGGAGGATTCTGGAATTTCCCATTTAACAACTACATGGATTATTTGTCACTGAAACAGAAACACCTTTTTTCAGTTCTATGTTTATTTAATGTTTAGAAATGGGGTAGAATTAATAAGTCTAGAAGGGAGAAGTCCAGAGTTCAGGAAACATGGGAGCATATTGCGCCAAAGTTTGCTTTTCCAGGTTTCTCTTCAGGAGGAATTGGACTTTCAGCCTTCAGACCAATTCTGCCTTTTAAACTGCATTCTGAGATTTCCCATACAGCTGCCACACACAGCTGACTGGACTCCAAGGTTCAGTGATATGTGTTTGCCCATTGGAAACTGGGCTGGGCAAACCTAGTGAATTACTAAAGAGTGTGGGTGATTCCTATTACTAGTTACTCTTGACACGAATATACTGCAGGCCACCTCTTCATGGAAGAGAGGATTAGATCTTTCTTTGCCTAATTTTCTTCACCCCCCACCCACATTATCTATGTACCATTGATAACCCAGAACAGGCTGGAGTGTGGAGAGGAAGGAGAGGATAAGAACGCCACTTCCTTGTTTGTACCAGTGCTCCCTAATATAGTGTCCTCGTCATTTCAGATGACTATAACATTACCATAGATTGGGTAGCTTAAACAAATCAAACAACAGAAATTTCTCACAGTTCTGGAGGCTGGGAAGTCTATAATCAAAGTACCAGAAAATCCACCACCGTCTGCTGTGAACTTTCTAGCTGGTCTGCAAATGGCCATGGTCTCCATTCTCATGGCCTCCTCACGTGGCAAAGAGCATAGAACAGAGGTATGCTCCTGTGTCTCTTCTCATAAGGGCACTGATCCCATCCAGGAAGGCTCCACCCTCATATCCAATCACCTCCCAAAGTCCCCACCTCTAAATACCGTTACTTTGAGGGTTAGGATTTCAGCATATGAATCTGGGGGGGACAAAGACGTTCAGTCCATAGCAGATGGCTTCTTGCTTTTTGAGCCAAGCAAATGTTTCAGCTGATTCTTGGTCTTTCATGGGCATTTTCAGACTTCAACTGAGGCTTCTTTGCTGGGATTCATCTGGCTGCAACTTCTACAATTCTTCTGTCTTCTATTATTCACTCCTCTCCACACTACCAACCCCTGGTTTCTTGCAGTCTACTGTACACCACCCTTTGATATGGGAACCCCACTGTACCTTCCAAGTGTTCCTTCGTCTTGAAAGACCAAGATGCTGGAAGGAAAACACATAGAGATGAGCACTACACTAGTTGCTATTTGCACCCTTCGGGGCATTTGCCAATTTTCTTTACGGAACATTGATGCTGAGCAAACAGCAAGAGCCAAGGGTTTATAACAGTCTCAGTGATGGGAGAGTTGAAAATTGGTGTACAGGGCTACCAAGGCAGCTAGACATGAGAAGTCAGGATCTGAGAGAAAAGCTAACTGCAGAAATGTGAAGTGGATATTATATCTGCAATTTTCCCTTGAGGTATTTTCCAACTCCTAAGCTGCACATGTGTCAGGCAAACTGCCAAGAAACCAAACACAAAGCAGCTGCTAAGAAGCTAAAAATCTAAGCACACATTTCAGTAGTGTCTTAATTCTAGGAAGACAAAAATTTAAGTTCATAGCCTGTCAGGAAAGAGAATCCCTAATAAAGATACCAGGAATCTCTTCAAGCTCCAGGAATAAAGATAGACCTGAAGTAGAACGGATCTCTCAAGCCCTCACATCGAGTCTGAAAGCCAAGCCCAGTGGATCAAGATGATCTGCTGTGGTCTACTTACCTGTCAGAAGAAAATTAAAGCCTCTGTAAAGGAAGATGTCATCCATAGCATCCATAATTTTTTATACATAATGCTTGACATTAGATCAAATTTACCAAATAAGCCAGAACACAGGATCAAATGGCCAAAACCAACAGTTAAAAAACCAACGACCAAAAAAACCCCCAGATTTTAGAAAGAGGTTCAAAAGCAAAAATTGGAATTACTAGGCATGGAACTTAAAATTGTAAATTACAGAATCAAAATAGGCAAAAATGGAAAATATCATTACAATACTGAAATCCATTTAAAAATCAACTAGAAAACATAAAAATAATGCAACACTTAAATTTAAAATTCAACATATTAGACATTGCAGAAGAGGGGATAGTTGAACTGGAAGACAGGTCAGTAGAAAATATTAGGATTGCTGTTTTCTCAGAGAAACAAAAATATTAAAACCAGAAAAAGAATTTAAAAGATACATGGGGGCATGAGAAAAGGACTTTCATAAGTGTGATTAGACTCTGAAAAGGAAAACAGAGAGATAATGGAACAGAAGAGATACTTTGACAATTTTCCAAGCCAAAAAAAAAGATATTAACACATTGGAGAAATGCTACAAATTCCAAGTAAGGCAAGTACAGATAAAACTATAGCCATGAAACTGCTTAAAAGAAAAGATTTTTTTTAAAGAGTATCTTATACACAAAGAAAATAGACATGACTTTTAGGGAAGCAACAACAGAATTAGGGCTAATTTTCCACACAAACTCTGAAGTGAAAAGGCAGTAAAATGGTGTCTTTCAAGTTCTGATAAAGAACACTATTGCTGACTTAGAATTGTATACACATGGCAAATAGCTTTCAAAAATAAAGGCTCAATAGAGGCATTATCAACAAACACTTAGAGATGCTGTAACAAGCAGGGAAAAACTTCTAAAAAATCAAAATAAATTTATTAAAGGAAGGCAGAAAGAAAATGATCCCAGATGGAAATGTGTTAATGCAGGAAAGAACAAAGAGAACCATAAAAGATATATAAGTAATTCCTAATGAATATTATCTCTTTGTAACAATAGTAATAATGTTCTTTGTAACTAAAAATATACATAGAATTGAAATACATAACAATAGCACAAAAAGTTGGGTAGTGGATAAATGTAGTTAAACTATTATAAGACCTTGTCTGTTAAGTTAAACATATTGATCTAAATTAGACACTCATTATTCAAGAATGAATATTGGAATTGCACTTAAAAAAAGAAAAGAATATATAACTTCATGCTAATGGTGGAAATGAAATAATATAAAAATATTGATGTGATTAGTGCAAAAGAAGGCCATAAATAGAGGAAAAAAGAATAGATGGAAACACAGAAAACAAATCATACAGAAATACATTTAAATCCAGATATATCTGTAATTATATTAAGTGGAAAGAGAACACACTCCCATTAAAAACAGTATGATCAGAATGGGTAAAGCAAATAAAATCTCATTATATATGCTTACAAGAGACAGAGGCATACCTTGAGTTGAAAGTAAAGGGGTTGGAAAATACATATCATGTACTCCATAGCAAAAGATGTCTTTTGTTACTATAATAATATCAGAGAAAATAAACTTTAAGGCAATAAATATAAGTAGAGATAAAGAGGGATATGATCAAAGTGTCAATCTACAGAATAATAAATTCTAAAACTGTATGAAGCAATTACAAAGCTTCAAAATATTTAAGGCAAAAACTGCCTGAATTAATTATAGAAATGGAGTAAGTCACATACTTGTAAGTTTATAACTTTTCTAGTAACTAATATAACAAGAAGATCAAGAAAATCAGTAAATATAAGTGACTGGAACAACATAATTAGAAAACTTAACCTGGTGGACATACCAAACTACTGCAACAATTTCAGATTATGCATCTTTTTTAAATGGACTTGGGATATCTACCCAAATAGGCCACATGAGTGGCTATAAAGCAAGTTTCCAACAAATTTCAAAGAAATTCAAATCATGCAGAATACATTCTCTGACCTCAGTGAAATTAAGCTTGAAATCTACAAAGGCCTGAAAATTAAGCAGAAACACTTCATGGATAAGTGAAAAATACGTACATCACAATAGAAATTAGAAAATACTTTTAATTCAATGATAAAAATATAGCATATCAAAACTTGCATGATCAATGTGAAGGAGTACTCAGAGGGAATATGAGTGTAGCCTTAAATGCATAAACTAGAAAGGAAAAAAGGCTTAAAATCCACAATGTAAGCATCCACATCAAGAAGTTAGTAAAAGAACTGCAGATTAAGCCAAAAGAAAACAGAAGTTGGGGGTGGGGGAGGGGGAGAGAGGAAACAGAAAACATTGAAATAGAAAACAAACATATAATACAGAAAATCATTAAGACAACAAAATGTATCTGAAAATAGTAATAAAAGCTTAGCAATAATTATCAAGAAAAAAGAGAATTATCACTACTAAAAACAGTAAAGAGGATATCACTACACATCCTACAGACATGTAAAACAATAATAAAAGTAATAAAAGGTTATTGTGAATAAATTATGACCCTAAATTCAAACATTTAGATGAAATGGACAAATGCCATGAAAACATAACTAATCAAAGTTGACATTAAGAGTTAGAAAATCTGAATAGTACTAGACTTGCCTGCAAAATTGAATCTAATTGTACCAGTTATGTCTCAGCTCCAAATCCACCTTTCACTTCTCTGTTTTGTGAAAATGGAACATTTCTTTTGCAGGCTAGTACAATGTTAAGCATTGTCAGTAGAGGGTGCTTAGAAGGACACTCAGATGGGGAAGTACCCTTTCTCCCTGGTGCTCTTCTCAGTTTACCCCTATGGTTCACATGACTAGCCAACCCCTAGAGGCATTCACCTGCCAGTTACCAGCCCTGGCCCATAGTTTTCCTGCCCATCAGCCTTCAGTCTGCCAGCATCCCAGTAAGGGGTTCCTGCTTCAAGTTTCTTATATGCCATCCTTAGCCAGCTAGCATTCCAGATGGAAGCTTCCAGTCTGCCATTCCTGAATCATAGTCTATGTCTTCCAGCCTCAACACACTATCTGTGGACCAGCTCTCCCACAGGGAAACCCAGAAAATTTCTCCAATATCCTATGGGCTGCAGCCATGCCTCCTTCCACAGAACTTGAACCCAGACTAAGAAATGGGCACCCCACTTCCAACATGCGACTTGGATATTCTCTTTAGCCTTTGGGTATTCCTTAGACTTTTCTTTCATTCTTTCTTAATAACCAAAATGCTGTAAATAATTAACAATTCTTAAATTAAACTCTCCCTGTTCAAAGTACTGTGTGGTGTCTGTCTCCTGTCTAGACCTTAACCGATGCACTAATTTAAAAGAAAAAGTCTTCCCACAGAAAAACTCAGAGCCAGATGGTTTCACTAGTGATTTCTCCCCAAAATTGAAAGAAAACACCAATCTTAAGCAAACTCTTAAAAAAAATAAATACAAAGAGGAAATCCTTCCCAAATCATTATATGAAGCCATTGTAATATTAGTACCACAATTTGACAAGGACTATACAAGAAAGAAAAGTTAAGAATCAATATCTCTCATGAACATAGACACAAAACACCTAAATACAAACTTAGAAAATATGACTAACCAATATTCTTAAAGGATAATGCATCATTACCAAGTTGGGTTTATTCCTAAAATCCAAGATTGGCTTAACATTTTCAAATAAATTGATAGAATTAACCACATTATAAAAATAAAGATTAAAAAGCTTATGCTCTATCACCTCACACCAGTAAGGATCACCACCATCTAAAAGACAAACAACAACAAATGTTGGCAAGGTTGTGGAGAAAGGGGAACCCTCCTACACTGCTGGTGGGAATGTGAATTAGTTCAACCATTGTTGGAAAGCAGTATGGAGATTCCTCAAAAAGCTCAAAATAGAAATACCATTTGACCCAGGAATTCCACTCCTAGGAATTTACCCTAAGAATGCAGCAGCCCAGTTTGAAAAAGACATATGCACCCCTATGTTTATCGTAGCACTATTTACTATAGCCAAGAATTGGAAGCAACCTAAGTGTCCATCAGTAGATGAATGGATAAAGAAGATGTGGTACATGTGCACAATGGAATATTATTCAGCCATAAGAAGAAAACAAAGCCTACCATTTGCAACAACATGGATGGAGCTAGAGGGTATTATGCTCAATGAAACAAGCCGGGTGGAGAAAGACAAGTATCAAATGATTTCACTCATCTGTGGAGTATAAGAACAAAGAAAAGGTTGAAGAAGCAAAACAGCAGCAGACTCACAGAACCCAAGAATAGATTAACAGTTACCAAAGGGAAAGGGACCAGGGAGGATGGATGGGAAGGAAGGGATAAGATGGGAGGGGAAGAAAGGGGGCATTATGATTAGCATGTATAATGTGTGGGGGGGGCACAGGGAAGGCTGTAAAGCACAGAGAGGACAGGTAGTGATTCTACAGTATCTTACTATGCTGATGGACAGTGACTGGAATGGGGTATGTGGGGGGAACTTGGTAATGGGGGGAGTCTAGTAAACATAATGTTCCTCATGTAATTGTAGATTAATGATACCAAAATAAACAATTAAAAAAAGAAAAGCTTATGCTCACTTCAATAAATTCAGAAGTTCATTACCAGTTCATTATTTTTAAAAATACTATTAGAAGTATTAAGTGAATTTAGCAAGGTTGTTGTAAATAAATATACAAAAATTAAGTACATTTCTATATACTAGTAAAAAATTGCAGTATTAAAATACAATTTTAATTAACATAAAATATCAAATATTAAGACAAATCTAATAACAGATGTATAATACACATACTACAAAATATTACTAATAGAAATTCAAGAAAAAAATAAGTGGAGGGCTGTACATGTTTATGAATTGGAAGACAATATTGTAAAGTTGATTTTTCCCTCCAAATTTATATTGGGTATTTGATTTCTGGTCTCAATGCAATTAAAATAAAAATTCCCAAAATTTTTATGGAAATTAAATTTAAATAGAATGCTAAAGACCAAGAGTAACAAAGACAATCATAAAGAACAAAGCTGAAGGACTTAACTTACCAGATATCAAGTTTTACTATAAAGTTACAGTAATTAAATCAGAGTAGTATTGGCACAAAGACTGACAAAGAGATCACAGCGACAGAATAAAAAGTCCAGAAACAGCCACACTTACACAGTCATGTGACTAGTGACAACGGCCCTCTGCAATTCAGTGGGGAAAGGACTGTCTATTCAATAAATGGTCTGGGGTAATTGAATATCCACATGGTAATAAAATGAACCTTGATCCATGCCTCAAACCAAACACAAAAATTAATTCCAGATGGATGATAGACCTAAAATGCAAAAGGAGAAACAATAAAGCTTCTAGAAGATAACACAAGAGAATAACCTCCCTACCTGGAGGCAAGCAAAGATTTCTTAAACTGGACACACAGAAAAACACTAACCATGCAGGAAATAATTGCTGCATTGGACTTTATAAACATAAAAACGCATGCATATTGAAAGACATGATGAATAGAGTACAGAGGAGTATTTATTTATTTATAACCCATATTTCTAACAAGGGACTCATATAAATGAAAAAGAAAAAGACAGACCTCTCAATTTTTTTTAATGGGCAAAAGACTTGAACAGGTACTTCCCAAAAGGAAATATCCAAATTGGCAGTGAACATATAAAAATTACTCAACTTCACTAAGCTATCAGGAACTGCAAATTAAAATCACAATGAGATCCCATAACACAGTCACCAGAATGATGAAAAATGAGACAGAAATAAAGAAACTGAAAATATCATGCAATGGCAAGAATGTGGAGCGAGTGAAACTCCCATTCACTACTGGCAGGAGTGCAAATTGGTACATCTGCTTTGAAAACTGGTAATTTCTACTAAGGAAAAGAACAAGTATAAGCATATTCTATGATCTGGCAATTCCACTCTTAAGTAACCCAACAGAAGTGTGTGCATATTTTCACCAAGATGTACAAACATATGTTCTAGCATCAGTATTTCTAATAACCAAAAACTGGAAACTACCCAAAGTCCTAATTAAAACAGGAAAATAGAGATATAAATCAGGGCATGTTATTAAAATTTAATTCTATTGAGCAAAGCAAAAAACAAACTATTGCTACATGCAATAACTAGAATGAATCTCACAGACATGGTATCTTACAGAAACACAAGACACACGTGATTCTTTAATATTCTCGAACTTGGCCAGAGCTTATAGGTGAGATATTCAGGAAGAAAACTTGGCATCCTACTTTGAGATTTGCATCACCTACAGATTGCTGGTTTAGTAATTATCTGGAAATACATTTTAACCTGTGATATATTTACCAACATTAGCAAAATTTCAATTAAAAAAAATTATTCAGTAATGTTGCCTGACCTCTAACCAATTCCCAAAAAAAATACTATGGGCATACTCTCTGCAGATTTTTTATTTAATTTTATTCCATTTTATGTTTTTTTTGTTTGTTTTCTTTCTATTCATTAAATAGATGCCATGTAATCCTCTTTTTTTTAAATGTACACTGCAATTGCAATGTACAAAGCTGATATATGAAGGCCAGTTGGCCCCCAAACAATTCATCACATAGTAGGAGAATTCAGCAAGGTCTAGGGTTTGATTATCAGAAATGTCCTTAATGCTTGCATAATGGATATATGACTCAGAGGCACACTCACATTAATCAATCTCTCAGAGCCCAGATAGAGGAATGGAAAGATAGATAGTAGATCAGATAAGATATTCACACACAGTAGAAAAGCACATTAACCCAGCTCATAGGGAGATTTATTTATCACATACGGGATACATAGCATAATATCAATTTATGAATCAGATGTTTATTGTAAACTTCCTGATACCTTCTGCAATTGTAATCAAAATAGATGGGAAACCAAGGTGTCAGAATGAAAATGGATGCAAATGGAACAGAATGAGAGGAATTAGGTGATTTTAAGAAGCCTATCTTAGACTATATGGGTCATAGCACCATGTCCCCAAATAGTAATACTGGCCAAGGAAATCCCATTCTGGGGGGCTGCTTCACTGTAACATCCTTCCCTCTATGTCAGGCCATGGACAACACTTGCCTCTGTGACTCTGTTTTTAACTTTGCCCATGACTGCCCCAGTACCCCTTTAGTGGGCAGAATAATGGCTTCCTAAAGATGTCCACACCCTATTCCCCCAAATCAGTGAATAAATTGTTATATGGCACAGGGGAATTAAAATTGCAGATGGAATTAAGCTGCTAATCAGTTGGCCTTTAAAGAGGGAAAGAAATTATCCTAGATTATTTGAGTGGCCCAATGTAATCACCACAGACTTTAAATGGGGAACAGGAAGGCTGAAGAGTCAGAATCAGAGAGATGGAGTCTTGAGAAAGACTTATCTGGCTATTGCTGGCTTTGAAGATGGAAGAGGACCAGTATCCAAGGAACGTGGGTGGCCTCTAAAATCTGGAAAAGGTAAGAAAACACTTTCTTGATTTTAGCCCATGAGACCCATTTCAGGTTTAAGACCACCATAACTGTAAAATAGTACACTTGTGTTGGTTGAAGCTACTATGTTTGTGGCAACTTGTTACAGTAGCCACAGGAAACTAATACAAGCCCATGCACCCTCTCTAACCCTTGCAACTTCTCTTTAAATATGTTGTAAGAAAATCTTATTGCAGTCCATCCTTGCTATCCTACAAGTCTTTCTCTCTCTACTAAGTGACTTTGTATAACTCATACCAGATCCATTAAGTATTGAATTATTTTGGTACAAAGGATGTTCATATTCCCTTATTGCTAAGTTTGAGGGCAAGTACCTTACTGCAGATCCCTGTACCAATAAGAGACATATTATCTGGAGTTTATAAAAAGTGATTAGCACTCAGAAGAATTTTTAGGAAAAGAATTCTTATCTTGAAGAATAAAGGACTCTGATCATCAAATTATGTTAGTTGGTATTGTGTTATAGACACAAACTCATGGATCAAGAAGACAAGATTCTAACTATTCATTCAGAAAAATACTGAAGTTACTCAAGTAGCAGATGTGATTTTTCAGGATAAGGATCCCAGTAAACACTGGTTGGGGGAAAGGAAAGTAAAACAGAGAAGAAAATGAAAGCAATATGGGTCACCAGTATGGACAG
Source organism: Manis pentadactyla (assembly GCF_030020395.1). Lineage (NCBI taxonomy): Eukaryota > Metazoa > Chordata > Mammalia > Pholidota > Manidae > Manis > Manis pentadactyla. Next base: position 104,832,950 of record NC_080024.1, read on the forward strand.
ATGGGGCTCAATCCCACTGGGCATCTCTAGGACCAATGTAGAACACCATCTCAGATTATCCCACCTGAGGGGTGTGGGAGCTGGGGTATTTATACTGAGTCACAGATTGACAGCTGCTCCTGGGAGGTGTTATTCCCCAGCATTTCTACCTTACAGAACAAGTGGGCAAAGTAGGCGGTAAAAGGCAGAGAAAGCCCTCAGGCAAAGAGATGCAGGTCCTGGCAGTTGGAAGCTAAAGCTGATGACAACTGTCGTAATAAGGGATGTAGCTGTGAATGGGACACTTAGAGCATCTGCTACAGTCTCCAAACTTAGAGGCACTTCCATACCAAATGAAAATGAGTAATGACCATCAAATAGATAACATTTCTAGTAACGTTTTCTAGGATAAACTCATCAAAGCCTAGTCTTCAAGAGGTAACACATGAGAACCACTAAACATGGTATGCAGTTTCTAAATGTTAACATTGCTTGTTTCTATGTCCACTAAATAGTGTGTGCTTACCACTTGCCCATTCATGAATTCAGCTGACATTCGTCTGAGGATGTCTTTGAGCTTGGAGCTGTTCTACATGCTGGAGGTACAAACCAAATAGTACATGGCCTATGGTACTGGTACAAGACCAGTCAGCAATTGCAGATCAGATGGTAAGAGCTCTGACACATCTACACAGATGCCAGAGCAACACAGAGAGTAAATCAGCCTGAAGGAACTAGAAAAGCCTTCCAGAAGGAGGAGCTTCTTGAGCTGAGATTTGAAAGACAAGTAGGAGTTAGCAAGATTTGTATGGAGAATAAAGCATTGCAGGTAGACAGAGCAGCATGTGCAAAGAGCCGGGGGCTTCAGATGATCCGACTAGTCATGTATGCTTTTAGCAAAAGTAATATTTATGGCAAAAGAAAGATGGTGGCCAGACCTGAAAGAGGGAACATCTGTTGTGAGGCTTGTCTGTTCTAAACGATAGAACGCAAAGACAGCTCAGTCCCCAACTTTACCTATAATGTGCAGGTAAAGAAATAAAACAGAAAGAGGCACTATACTAGTGGAAGTTATGAAATGCTATTTGAGCAGAACTGCAATGATTCCTCTGGCTTTGACTGATTCTAGCTCTCCTAGATAGTAGTATGCACAATTCATTATCCCTGGGGAATGGGGTTTCAGGTTGAGAGCCCTATGGGAAGAGTACACCTTGCCCTCTTCATTATTTAGTTCTCACTACAGCCAGCTAACCACACTTCAGTAAAGTATTTTTGTCCCTGTAGGGTCCATTGTCAAGAGAATGCAATGAGAATTGTAAGATTACTAAATCTACACCAAAAATATTTCATATTTACCTAAAAAGCATGTAATTATAAAGAAAATACATACTTTGGGAATGAGTAATTGGATCATAAAATCCATTAAATGTCATTTAATTCATTTTGCCCAAGTGTTTGTTTGAAATGATTTTTAGTGGTATGACGTCAGTATCTACTGAACGCCAACATTATGCAGGGATGCATAAATTCGCTTTCAAGAGAATTAATGGCACATAAATATTTCTCCATGAAATATGTTTCAAATTTACTTGTTATACATTCAGTAAATGTATAGGCTTTTTAATGTTACATCTTTAGCTACATCTCTTTTAAAACCACAAGATTTGTTTTCCCCCTTGGCGATGCCATGGGGCCCCACACCAGGACTGTTACATAAGGTGGTGAGAGCAGGCAGCTCAGATTCCCACAACTACACACCCAGACCAGAGCACAGAGAGACCCAGTAGGTTCTAGACTGCTCTGAATTAGGGCCTCAACGTCAGTTCTCTGAGTATTCCTCAGGCAATTCTTCCCTGCTGCTCTCTCTGTGGGCTGTTTCATCTGGAGTTGGTGAAGAGCTCTTTCAGGACCAGTCTGCAGTTCTACAGGCAGCTGGGGGTCTGAGCACCATTGTGGGTGGCTTTTCCTTCTCACCCTGGGGAGGGCAGGGTTTAATGCCTGTCACCACACCACACCCTGCATTCAGCTTTTCTCCCCTTTTGTTGTGGGAGAAATACATTTTTCATTTTTAAAAGAAGATTCCAAGACATTGGGTTTTTTTTTAATTAAGCAGCTATAGAAAGACAAAACTGTCCTTGATTGAACACTTAATTCTTTTACAAAGTATTGCAGTAAGTCAGGTATTGTTATAAGGTCTCATATAGGAAGCCGACAGTAGTACTTAAAACCATTGAAACTCGAGTAGACTGTGTGGACTGAAATCTTGGCTTCCATGCTTATTAGCTGTGTAACACTGAGCAAGAACCAACATATCCATGCCTTGTTTCCTCATTTATAAAATGGAAAGAAATTATTCTATTTTTTAAGATTATTGTAAAGATTAAATAAAATAGTATGTTAAAAGCACACAGATGAGTACTTGGCATATAGTAAGCACTCAGACAAAAGTTATTCTTATTTTATATAAGAATTTTATGTATTATTTCCTTCCACTAAGGAAATTGAAATTCAGTCATTCCTAAAGTTACAAAGATATTAAAAATAGAATTGAGATTTGAACCCAGATATGGATTGTTCATTCACACATTAATTCAACAAGTTCTTTCCATGCCCATTACTAACTGTTATTGGAACACAATTCACCATGGGTCTCTAGTATTTCAGCACATCTTGCAAGTGGGGCACTAACCATCCTTTGTTCTGACCTATTTAAGGGCATTTATAAAGCAAAGAATCTTGGAGATGAGGTAGTGTTTCCCTCTAGATCAAAGGGCAGTCATGCTTACTTTCCATTATAAAAGACTTGGGGTCCTCTTCTATGGCATGTGCAGGCCCAGTGCCATCTCCCACAAGAGGCTTAGGGACAGGGGAACTGACACAAGTACGCTCGCTCTGGCTCACGGTGCTGGCTGGGCTGTGCTGCCTGACCCAGGAGTATCATGTCTTCTGTCAGCATCCACGAAACTCTGACAGGCTTATGTCTTAGTCCATTTGGCTTCCATAACAAAATATCACAGACTGGGTGGCTATAAATAACAGAAATTGATTTCTCATAGTGCTGAAATCCAGGAAGTCCAAGATCCAGGCACTAGTATGGTCACATTCTGGTGGAGGTACTCCTTGGGCTCTGTGCCCCACATGATGGAGGGGTGAGGGTTCTCTCTACAGCCTATTTCATTAAGGCCTTAGTCCCACTTACGTTGGCTCCACCCTTCCCAAAGTCCCCACATTTTAATACCTTCACCTTAGGGGTTAGGGTTTCAACATATGCATGGGGACAGGAGGCACTGTCAGATTATACCAGTTAACTTCCTAGCTTGCAACTACTGTAAAGTTTCAGCCTCTTTGCAGTTCTTGACAATACTAGTGATGAGTACAGGATGCTGACAGATGCCTAGCTTTGCTTTCTAGAAGAGGAAAAAGGATCCTGGAGGGCATTTCTGGGGCATATGAGAAGACTCCCTGAGATCTAGTACAATGCTCTCACCAAAGTGGTGGGTAAATGGGAGTAACAAATGCAAATGAGTGCTTGGAGGACATGCAGACAGAGGTGGGATCAAACAAGCACCCCATGGTACCTCAGGTATTTTGCTCACTCTCCTTCAGAAGGGAAGAGGAAGACATGTCACCACAGTGAGACAGCAAGGCTGGAGCTCAGTCAGAGGCCATATGGCTGTGGCTGCTGAGCAAGGAGTCCCTAACACTCAGAGGAATGGCATCATCAATGAGCATATAGAGCTCTGGATGGACTGAAAACATTCAAAGTTTGTTGGTAGAGTAGCAAGTGGAAGTGAATGCAAAGCCTTGCTTATTAATCCTACGGGCCCCGAATGGGCCCTTTCTCTCTATGCTGACTACAGTTGCTTTAAAGGAAAAAGATGATTCAGTGGTTCCAAAGGCCACATGCACCCATCTGAGTAAACAAGGCAACTTCAGGAAAGAGAAGGATTCTAACTGCATGACACTATTGGACACAGGCACTCAAGTCACTATTGTACCTGCTCCCAAATTCAACTGACAGGATCTGAGCAAGGCTTGTGGTGAGCATGAGAAGCTGAAGTGCCCTCAAGTCTCTGTGCTGATGACGTTGCCTACTGGAGCTCTGGCAATGGGAGGCCACTTCCGCTCAGAGGTGTCCCTGGGGGTTTGGGCTTGTCACCTCCCTGGTGTGACTAAGAGGAACATCCCTCTGGTCAAAACTGAACACCTAACCCATGGAGGCCTTGTGACTCTGCTCTTCCTGTTTTGAGGGGGGTCAAATGGAAACTCAGTGACTAACAACATGAGAAGAGTCCACCTAAGTCCCACTTGTCAAAAAAGCATGAGGCCAGTCTGGCCCCTAGCATTTTGGCTTTACATGAGAAGGAGGTAACTACTCCTTGGGGAATTTTATCCTGCAATCCACTACCTGAAGCAAAGCCCCTGGCTTAGGGAGGCTCTTGGTTCACAGACGTTTCCCCGATGATGTCTGCTGGGCTGCTGGGGGCTGCTCAACCTCCCCGCCAGCTATACAGAATCAGAATGTGGCTGCTCTGCTCAGTGGGCAGAACTCACAGCCTCTCTTGTAGCTTGGCCAACGCTCCCTTTGATGAACCATATTATATTTTTCCTGACTCTTGGCTATTGCCAGTGGCTTAGCTATTTGGTCTGCCATTTGGAAAACTACAAACTGGCAGATTAAAGACATCCCACTTTGGGGCATGAAATGTGGAAACATGTCATGGCTGCTAATCAGACCATCTGGGCCACTCCTGTAGATGCCCACAGTAAGAGCCTGTGCTCTCATGAAACTGGCAGGAATCAAATGTCTGACTGGGTCTGTAATGTCCAGCTTGCCACTGTTGTTGCCTAAATCCATCATCTTCCCAGTAACAACACACCCGCTATCGTAGACTGGGCACAGAGGAAGGGATTCTGTGTTTCTAATACACAAGCTACCACCACATGCCAGACTTGTGACTCTTGCCAAAAGTTGAACCATTTGTCTCCCAGCGAGGAAGGCCACATGCAATTAGAAGGGATTGTAGCCCTTGAAGCTAGCGTGTCATGTTTTGGGCTTTCTGGATCAATCGCAGTCTGACAATGATGATCATTTTATCATAAAAAGTACCCAACTATGAGCTGATGGTCAAGATAGTCATAGACGTTCCCTGCTTCCTACCATCCACAGGCATAAGGTGCTGAGACTTAGAAAGGCCTGCATCACCTCCTTCTAACCCAAATACTATTTCATGAGGCAGTTTGGTCACTGAATGTGGCTGTCCCCAGAAAAGGATAGTTTTCTCTTGGCAACTTCCTGAGTAATAATTAGAATGAAAATGTTTTGGTGGGATGAGGGTGGGGGATTTAATAAAACTATTTTTAAAAATTCTGGATAGGATTCCACTTGACCATTCCTGGACGTGAAGCTCCTTTCTTTGTCCTAACAGAAATCCCAGGACAGCTGGGTGGTCTACCCTGTGGGTGGTAGCCCATCAAAAGGAGGCTGAGGGATTCAAATATGACTCGTTTAGCCCCCAGGATTCTCTTGTTGAACTGATGCGGTCACAGAGCATAAGGATGATGGCCATTGGTTCAGTGTACTGTTCACCAAGTCCCCCCACAGCGGCCCACATGTGCCAAGGTGAGGGAAACGGTGAGTCTCCAAGTTTTATAAAAATGCCCTAGTGCCTCTCACATTTAAACTCTATGAATGAAAGGTCTAAGTGTGAGTAGGAGATGATTATGAAAAGGGTAACATTATAGTTCCTGGAATGGTACACACCACTTCTGCAGCCATGAAAGGAGAATACAACCTTGGCACTGGAGGAGAGAACATCTCAGAATCCAGGAGGGATGAGGGAGGAAGGGACACAAGTGATATTTATCTTTCATAAACTTCCTTGAACCCTTCTTCATGAAGGAAAACACCTTGTTTCCAACATTCCAAACTGATGTATGCACCTTAAATTTAATGGCTTCTAGTCTTCCCTCCTCCACTGGATGACTCGAATGAGTCTATCATAATAGCATGGGGTGGCCCCAGTTTCCTGCACCTCCATGCAGACACCTGTCAACATCTCTGGGTATTTTCACCACCACTATTTCTGTAGCTATCAGTCATCCCATGGAACATATGAGCACCTCCTATCTTATCATGGACAACCAGAATAAGCTGGACTGATTATACTCAGGCCAGAAGCAGAGATCAGATGAATTTGAACTGAACTGTGAACCTTAAGGTCTACCAGCCATTTGGGAGACCAAGTTTGGAAATATTGTCAGCCTATGCCCTCCCACTGAGGTAGGTCTCACTTGAGGTGGGTGGGCGGCATTGATTATAAATGATACATCCTTTCCAAGGGGACTAGGAACACTCCTGGGACTGTAAATCCAGTGAGGAAGCCAGGTACTACCTTGCACCTTAGGAATGGTCAGAAGAGGCTTCAAGTCTGATGCTTAAGGGAATATCACCAGCCCATTCACGTATTATATGTGCATATAAATGTCACACAGCCCTCAGATGTCTGTGGAGATCTTTCCAAAATGAGGCTGCCCTTTGGTTATTTGGGAGAATTTCCAGTAGGGATAACTGACTTGTTATTTAAGCACACCCAACAGACAGCTTTCACTACAATGGAAGTTATCCAATTCGAAAAGGTGGTCCAAAATTTGTCTCTGACTTTAGCTGAAGAGATCAGTGATACCAAGTGGGGTCCTGAAGGGCTTGAGGTCAACCTCAACTCACTGGCCAGGATAGTTACCAATGAGAACATTGCCCTAGACCTTCTCCACGTAGGCCAAGGCAGAGCCTACACAATCACTACTCCATTCATTCCCCTGCCTGGATTGTTCCTCAGGCCAAGAGGAAAGGTCACTTAGGAAACTTAAGGAGAAAGTCACCTGACTTTCCAAATTAAATGCTTTAGGTTTATGGGATTTTCTCAGTTGGTTGGATCTAACTTCATGTTCAGAGACAGTTCATAGTTTATACTTCATGGATCAATACTTCAGTCTGCCCTCATCCTGCTGGCTGGAGCTGCCCCACTGATAGTGGACTTAATGCTATATAGGACAAATTGATTGGATTTGGCCCTGCCTCTGTCAGATTAATCAGAACAGCCAAAGGACTGGCGTACTTATGGGAAGCTCACCTGAAGGCAAGATGGTGTAAATATGAAGGATGAGTATGGTCAGGAGAAAATTCTCCATAGATCTCTAATATTTCTGCACCCATTGTGAGTGATGCACTAAATGCCTTCTTCCCAGACTGTCTTTTAGAATGTTTGCAAAGCAAACAGACTTCGAAGACAGAGACAGTTATCTCCCTCCAGAAAAAATGGCATTACTTGTTCTGGGACAAAGGGTTGCATTGTTTACTGTCTGTTATAAAAGATGCAAGTTCCCTAGGCTCAGGAGTCCTCTCCTGCAACATATCCATCTGGGCCCACCTCCATCACCCCTATGGGATGTGGAGATAAGGGGAATGACTCCAATGTACAGATGTTCATGCTGCTTGCTGTTTTGTAAGTAATAAAGTCCACTGTCTCAGACCCAAGAGTCTTACGGCTTCTGTTAAAATCCATGAAACCATGACAAACTAACTTGTTAGCTTGCTAGTAGGTAAAAATCTCAGAACTCTCTTATTCTTGATAGTCCTGAATATGATTTTGGAAAAATCCTTCTATTCCAAAAAAGGAAGAAAAAGAAAAATTCATAAGTAAGGAATTCTGTAAAAACCTCAATGTTTCTATATTTACAAAGCCATTTTTAGCTCTTCTGTACTTTCTACTTTGCTTAATTATTCTCTGGAAGTATTGAACACTACTTAAAAGATAATATAACAAAACGCAAAACAGACCAGATTCCTACTTGCCAGAGGCTTGCAGTCCATGGTGAAGGCAGACATCGGTACTGGGATCAGGGATTACGTTGCACGACAAAGGTTAGGAAAGAAATGGGACAGGTGCTTAGAGAAAGAATACAAAGGGGAACTTCATTTAGATCGGGGAGGCCAGAGAAGGTACCAAGGGCTGACATGTGAAAGGGGGAAAACTAGGTGGCAGGGTGGGAAAAAGTCACCTGCCTTCATTAAGTTCCAAAGGGGAGAAGATCTTGGCATATCCCAGTATGGCAGAAGGCAGAGGGGGCTGGAAAGAGCAGGGCAAGAGGCCATATCTGACATAGCCTTGTCATTGAACATCTTAAGGCTGGTGAGTTTTGAAAGGAAAGGAGTGACACACAGCAGCAATTCACCGGAGAATTCCGCTTTATTAGGGAAAGGTGCTGGGTTATATAGGAAGGGGCATGGGGTGATTGTGGTGTTACTTCTATGGAGCTGGTGGCTATTGGCTAGGTGCTGGGAGTGGGAGGGGGGCGAGGGTGATTGGGCTTCAGGTGGCACCTGCGGGAACTGAGGACCCGGAAGAGAAGCAGGAGATTCACCATCTTATGGGTGGGGGCCCTTCATTCCCCCGTTTCTCCTCTATGGGGTTGTGGACGTGGCTTTCTCTCTGACTGCTTCCTGCTGAACGGGGGTGGAGAAGGGAGTGAGGGCTTGAGGACTGGGAGGAAAGGGTTGATAGGACTTCCCACAGTAAGGACGAGTAGATGTGGACTTCTTCAGGTTGGAAATCAATGAAGGTTCCCTGTAACCATAGGTCGAGGACTTGTTGATTCCAATGGTGCCAGGAGGATACGGGTGCCAGAAGCCAGGCGTCTGCGGCCATTGTTTCCAGGAACAGTTTCCAGCGGAGAGAGGGGTCTGTCTCAGTGTGTGGTGAGGAGGTTACGTGAGGGTGAGGGATCTTCTGTGGCTAAAAGCTGGTAGTTCCTGAGTAAAAGCTGGTTGAAAGTTTGATTAGAGATTTTACCGACTTGGGATTTGATAAACTTTACTATACAAGGCAAGAAGAGACAGGTGAGAAGAATGATTATTATAGGGCCTGCAATGGGCCATAGCCAGGTGAGGAAGGGGTTTGTTAGTATTGAAGAGAATGGGTTGGAACTGGAAGCAGAGTGGAGGCTGGAGGCAAGGTCGGTGAGTTTGGTAATGTCAGTTTCTACAATGCCGGATTCGTTGATGTAATAGCAGCACTCTTCTTGAAGGAAGACGCAGGTGCCACCCTTTTCGGTTGTAAGCAGATCTAAGGCCCGCCAGTTTTGAAGGGTGACCTTAGCTAGCGAAGTGACCTGTCTTTGGAGAGAGGCCAGGGAATCGGCAGTGGATGTCAGGGCTCCCTCAAGTTTGGCGTTGAGATCTCTAATTGCCCATAGAGAGTGACCCAAGGCTCCTCCCGAAAACCCTGCCCCAATGGCTGAGGTGGTCAAAGAGATACCGACCATGATGGGAAGGAAAGCAGCCCTTTTTGTGCACGAGAGCAAGGGAGGTTGGAGCTCAAGAAATTCTGCCATGCTGTAAAGTGTAAACTGTGGGATTAGGGTGATGAGAATGCGGGGTATATTGGAGTTGGGAGGCAGTGAGTTGAAAAGACTGCCATTACACCAAAAGAAGTGACCTGGTTGCGTAAAAGTCTTAGAGCCGGAGGTAGGGGTGTAGATAGAGAGACAGTGAAGTCCACTGGAGGGGGAAGGGGTTGGGCCTACACAGTGGTGGATGGTGAGATTATCTGCATATTCTGGTTCCCATAGGGGTATGTCTGCCAGGGGATGGAAGGATTGTCCTTCTGCATGGAAGGAGTAGTTGGAAATATTAAGGGGCATGGCAGCCAGCAGTGGGTGCTGTAGTGATGCGCACAAGAAACAATTGGCAGTGTTGAGGGTGTGGTTGAGAAAGATGGTGGTGTCTTGAATGAGCTGTAACCAAGAGTAGGAGCGGGGGTAAGAAGATGAAGAGGCGCCGTCAAGAGTTTGGACAATGACTTTTTCGGAATGTCCGATGTCTGATGCGACTTGAGAGATCTGGGAATGAGAGGTAACATACTCTCGAAAGATATGAAGGGTACTGTGGGGGGTCAAGGACCCCCCCATAGTAAACTGAGGCTGTGACTCCGGTGGCCCATCGAGAGTTCCAGGGATCTGGGATTGATAAGGAGAATGAGCTGTTGGGATATTTTATGAAACGGTTGGAGGAGTAATACTGTGGGTACCAAGAGTTACCCATGTAGTGAATGGTGCAAGACCTGTAGGGACATCCCCCATAGGTGTCTGGCCATCGCCTGAAATAGGCTTGTTTTTGGTCATAGAGGAAGCAGAGGTAGGGAGAATAAAGGTAGCTGCTAGTGAACACTTCGGTGGAGGGAGGAAAGTGGAGGTATAAAGGCTCGGAGCAGCCTTTCAGAGGGCAGTCTGATGTGGCAATGAGGGTAGTAACTTTTGTTTGATGCTGTGTGTAAGTCTGTCTGACTTTGAATCGCCATATAAAGGAGGCTGGGGTGGCGGGGAAGACAATAGGAATGAGGGAAAAAAGCGAGAGAGCAGTAAAGTAGGAAAAAGTCATGATTCGGGTATGGATGGCAAAGGGTGTGAACAGGAGATGAGGAGTTTCAAGGGATCAGAGGGATGAGGCGTGGTAGAGTAGACAGCGTCTTGGGCTGTATCCAAAGGACTCTGGATTGTGACTGATGGGTCTTGGGTGTCCAGAGAAGGTGGGTCCTGGGTGTTTGGTTTCAACCTGGAGATATGAATCCAAGGGGTGACAGAGTTATCAGGCAGTAAGAGCTTGGCGGCCAAGGGGGTGCAGAGAATAACTGGGTGTGGACCTTCCCATTTTGGGGTGAGAGAGGGCCGATCCTCTGGTGGCTTATAAAACACTAGTTGGCTGGGCTGTAGGACAGGAGGATTTTGGGAGGCGGATGGATCAGGAAGGAGCTAATCCTGATATTTCCACAATTTGGTGCGGAGGAGAGAGAGTAGCGGAAGGGCCATATTGGGAGGAATCGGTCCTTTGTGGGAAGGGAGCCCTGGGGGTAGAATTGGGCGGCCGTACATGATCTCAAAGGGTGACAAGAAGGAAGATTTCTTTGGGAGGGCCCGAATGCGGAGTAGAGCTAAGGGAAGTAGGCGAACCCAGTCAAGGTGTAGTTCTAGAGATAGTTTGGTCAGGATGTCTTTTAGAGTCCTATTGGCTCTTTCTACTTTTCCCGAAGCCTGTGGTCGATAAGGACAGTGTAGATGCCAGGGCAGTGAGAGTGACTTGGAGAGGTTCTGAATAATTTGGGTAGTGAACTCAGGGCCGTTATCTGATTGGAGGGAAGTGGGCATCCCGAACCTAGGAAAGATCTGGGTGAGGAGGATAGAGGCAACTGCGGATGCTCGTTTGTTAGTGGTGGGGAAAGCTTCGACCCATCCTGAAAATGTATCTACTAACACGAGTAGGTATCTGGTACGCCGTATGGGGGGGCATGTTAGTGAAGTCTATTTGCCAATCTGTGGCGGGGACATTACCCCTTGCCTGATGAGCTGGGAAGGGTCGGGCCTTGAGGCGGGTATTAGGGTTAGTGTGTTAGCAAATGGTGCACCTGTGGGTGATTTGGTCAAGTAGGGTTTTGTCTTCAGGAGAGAGAGAAAAAAAGGATTGTAAAAAATGGATTAAGGATTGGGGGCTAGGATGGAACAGATCGTGTTAGAGGCGGAAGAGAGACTCTTTGTCCTGGGAACAGAGGGTGTCTTGTGATAAGGCTAAAACCGCAAGGGCAGACGGATCACTGTCTGGTGCTTCTTCTGATAGGGCAATTGACCAGGCTACTCTGTCAGCTTTAGTGTTACCTCTTGTAATGGGGGAGTCATCCTTTTGATGTGATTTGCAGTGGACTATGCCTAGTCGGTGCGGGAGTTGTGAAGCCTCTAGAAGTTTAGTAATTAAGGCTGAATTAGTGATGGAATTTCCTTTTGTGGTGAGGAGGCCTCGTTCTTTCCATATTGCCGCGCGAGACAAGAGAATGTGGAATACGTATTTGGAGTCAGTGTACAGTGTGAGAGACGTGTCCCAGGCTAGAGTGCAAGCTCTGGTGGCTGCAATGAGTTCAGCCTGTTGATTGGTTGTACCGGGGGGTAGGGCTCATGCTTCAATGATGTCTTTGAGGGAGACTCTGTGTATCCTGCATAATGGGTGCCCTCATGTTTAAAGGAGGACCCATCAGTAAACCAAATGAGGTCAGAGTGTGAGAGGGCTCCTTCAGAGATCATGGAGTGGCATGGAAGGAAGTTGTGAAGGGCTTCTAGGCAATCATGCGAGGGAGTATGAGGAGAGTAGGGTAGAGGAAGAAGAGTGGCCGGATTCAGGGGCTGGCAGGGGAGGAAGGAAATGTCTGGATTTTGGAGGAAAGAGGACAGTAAAGTCAGGAGTCTGGAGGGAGGGAGAGTCTGTAAACTTTTGTAGGTTAAGAGATCCTTTAGGTGATGTGGGGACAGAATGGTAAGGGGCGCCCCGAATGTCAGTTTATGAGCTTCCTTCTGCAAAAGCGGCTAATGCCCATAGGCAGGGGGCCCATCCCCAAACTGTGGGGTCTAATTGCTTGGAAAGATAAGTTACTGGGGCAAAGGATGGGCCATAATATTGGCCTAGGACTCCTAGAGCTTGACTGGACCTCTCATGAATATATAATGAGAAGGGCTTCGACAAATCAGGAAGATGGAGAGCTGGGGCTTCCACAAGGGCTTGATGGAGTTTAATGAAGGAGTGTCAGGGTGAGGAGGATAATGGTTCTTCAGGGGGGCCCTTGCTGAGGTCGTATAGGGGTCTTGCCAACAGGGAGAAGTTAGGGATCCACGCTCTAAAATACGCAGCCAGGCCTAGAAAGGAAAGGATTTCTGTCTTGGTTTTGGGAACGGGCAGGTCAGAGAGGAGCCGTTTTCTGTCTAAGGTAATAGACTTTCTTTGTTGAGATAGAATGAATCAGAGGTAAGTAACAGAAGGGGAAGAGATTTGAGCTTTGACGGGGGATACCCAGTAACTTCTGGAAGCTAGAAGGTTAAGTAGGGAGGCAGTGTCAAGTTGAGACTGTTCCCACAAGGGACTACAGAGTAGAAGATCGTCCATGTATTGTAATAAGGTGGACTCGGAGTGATCATGATGAAACTGTTTGAGGTCCTGAGCTAGGACCTGTCCAAAAATATGGGGACTATCTCGGAAGCCTTGTGGCAAAACTGTCCAAGTGAGTTGTTCAGAATATCTTGTGTATGGGTCCGTCCAGGTGAAGGCAAAAAAAATATTGGGAGGAGGGGTCCAGAGGGATAGAAAAAAATGCGTCCTCGAGATCTAGGACTGAGAAGTGGGAAGCCGAGGCAGAGATCTGCGGTAAAAGGGTGTATGGATTTGGGACTAAGGGATGGATAGGGACGATGGCCATGTTGATGAGGTGAAGGTCTTGGACAAGGCGGAAAGATCCGTTGGTTTTTTTAACAGCTAATATGGGGGTATTAAACGGGGAGTGAGTGGGTCTGAGGTAATTTTTGTTTAAAAGATCTTGAATGATGGGTTGAAGGCCTATGAGGGCTGAAGTGGTTAGGGGGTATTGGGCCTGACAGATATACTGAGAGGGGTCACGTAATTTGATAGAGGCAGGAGGACATAGAGCCACGGAGGGGCTTGTAATGTCCCAAACTTTGGGATTTACAGGGTGTATGAGGGCAGAACTGGAGCTTTCATTGGGTAGAGGGGTGTCGTCGGCTATGAGGGCCATTAGAAAGGGAGTACTGGGGGCTGTGGGAGTGGATATAGTTATGGAAACATGGAGGAGAGAAAGGATGTCCCGTCCTAGTAAGGGGATGGGACACTGGGGCATAACCAGGAAGGAGTGGGAGAAAGGTATGGGATTGTCCTGGATTGTGCATAAAAGGGGGGGGTTTAATGGGAAAATCTATTTACCTCCTACCCCGACTATAGGAGTAATGGCAGGCGTGGTAGGGCCCCGGTATTCTCGCAAGACTGAGAAGGTGGCTCCTGTATCTAGGAGGAAGGAGATGGGGTGACCGTCTACTATTAAAGTAACCCTGGGCTCCTGTTTGGTGATGGAAATGGTCGGGCGAGAAGCCCCTGGGCCCTGTCAATCTTCTTATGCCAGCCCCACTACGGTGGACTTAGGATGGGGGTTGTTCGTCCAGCCTCCCCTTCAGGTGGTTGGGCAATCAGACCCCCAGTGGCCCTTTTTGTGGCATCTGGGGCATGGGGTGGTAGGAGATCTGGGGGAGGGGCATGCCCTTGACCAATGTCCTTCTTTTCCACAATTGAAACAAGCTCCTGGGGGGTGCTTGTTTGTAGAGGAGTGCCCAGGTTGTGGTTTGATCAGCTGGGCCAACATTTGGAAATTGGCCTGATCAGCCTTTTGTTTACGGCATTCTTTCTCCTCCTCCCATTATGGAAGACTTTAAAGGCCACTGTTAGGATCTCAGTCTGTGGTGTAGCAGGTCCCTGTTCTAACTTTTTGAGTTTAGCTTTAATGTCGGGGTAGCTTTGAGCTAGGAAGTATGTCATAAGGACATGTCTTCCGTCAGGCGTTTCTGGGTCTAGGCTGGTATACTGTAATAGGGCTTGAGTGAGTCTGTCTAAGAACTCGGAGGGAGTTTCCTCCCTCCTTTGAATTATGTCTTGGAGCTTTTGAAAATTGACTACTTTACGAGCTGCCTTTTTCAGACCTGCTATTAAGCAGGAGGCGAAAATATTTCAGGAGCAGAGACCCACGGCAGTGTTATAATCCCAGTGTGGGTCTTGTTCGGGGACAGCGGTGGGGCCAGGGGGATAGGTTGGGTCAGTCCTATGGGTTTCGGTAGCATGCGTTTGGGCGAAGTCCCAAACTCGTCTACGCTCTTCAGGAAGGAGGGTATTGGCCAGGAGCATGAAAATGTCATGATGTGTGAGGCTGTATGACTGGAGGGTCCATTGAAACTCCCTGATATATGTCGTGGGATCAGTGGAAAAGGAACCTAGGCGTTTCTCAAGTTGGGCTAAATCTCCTAAGGAGAAAGGGACGTGAACACGCACGATGCCTTTGGATCCTGCTACCTCCCAGAGGGGGGTGATAATTTTGGGAGGCCCTTGGGACCGAGTCTGAGGGGGACTGAAGGGTTCTGGCTCAGTCTGTGGGGGGAAACAGGTGATGGGGGCAAAGATAGACGAGGCTCCTGGGACTTAGAGGGGGGCTGAAAGGCTCAGGCTCGATCTGCAGGGGGTGGGAGGTGAGGGGGAAGAAGGTGGAGGGGGTGAGGTGGGGGAGGAGATGGTGGTGGAGGAAGGGGGGCTGTTGGAGAGGAGGGAGAAGGGAGTGAATGGGAGGCTTCTGCAGGGGTGGAGGCGGCAGCAGTGGCGGCGGTGGTGGAGGAAGGGGGAGGGGCTTTTGTAGGAGAGGAGGGGGAGGCGGTGGCGACGGCGGAAGAGGGGGGAGGGGTTGTAGGGGGGGAGGGGCTGAAGGGGGAAGCCTGTATGGCGGAGGTTCGTTGGCTGGTTCAAAGGTAATCAAAGAGGGACTGGGAGTGTGTGGAGGGGAGGGAGATGGCTTGCAGGCTAGGAGAACTTGGGGCGGGGAACAGGTGGTGCAGAGGCTGGGATTTTGAGCTAGGAGGCAAAAAGCTTCGGTATAGGGAACCTCCTTCCAGTTTTTCAGGCGCTGGCAGTAGTTAAAGAGATCGCGAGTGATGTTAGGATCAAGAGTTCCCCCTGCGGGCCATTGGTTGTTATTGTCTAGGGGGCATGTCGGCCAATTTTGGGAGCAGTATTTACGGAGAAGTTTTGGTTTTATATCAGGCGTCAGGGAGAGGGTGGCTAGATGCTTGAGCAGGCATTCAAGAGGTGAACTTTCAGGGAGGGATGAGGAGGCTCCCATGGCTAAAGGACAGAGAAGGAGACAAACAGGGGAAGACAAAGGAGACCCTCGGCCTGGGAGCAGACGGCAAGGAGACAAAGGGCGTCCCCGATGATCCTTGGTGGTCTGCGGAAACTCGTATACGAGTCAGAATTTCTTAGGAAGTGTGGGTCGTCACCCAGACTTTTCTAAGAAGGCAGAGTGCCGGAGTCACGAGGAACCTAGTACTAGGGATTTTCGGCAGAAGGAACGGAAGGAGGAGGGGGGAGAAGGGAGCGTTCTCATCCGCAAAGGAGTCACCTCGTTTATGGCTGTTGGAGGAGGGGCCTGAGGGTCCGCCGCAGCCGTGAAGGCCTAAGGCGGGGAGAGTTCCCTCCTCGTCGGGGAAGAGCGGCCCACTCTGGGGGAAAACTTACCCAAAGGCCAAAGAGGAGTGGTGAGTGTGAGGAGCCAGCGCCGGAAAAAGAGGACGAGGGCAAGCTGCTGCTGGTGTCGGGGGAAGACGGGGCCCAGTTGGGGTGTCCTGTCTCCCAGGTTTCGGCACCAACGAAAGGAAAGGAGCGACACACAGCAGCAATTCACCGGAGAATTCCGCTTTATTAGGGAAAGGTGCTGGGTTATATAGGAAGGGGCATGGGGTGACTGTGGTGTTACTTCTGTGGGGCTGGTGGCTATTGGCTAGGTGCTGGGATTAGGGGGGTGAGGGGTGATTGGGCTTCAGGTGGCGCCGGCAGGAACCGAGGACTCGGAAGAGAAGCAGGAGGTTCGCCATCTTATGGGTGGGGGCCCTTCAAGTTTACCGTAAGAGCTGTTGGGGGCATTAAAATGTAAGTCCCATAAGGAGATAGTGGGAGGTCTTTGTCTCATTCACCACAACATTCCTGGCACCAGGAACCGTGCCTGGCACATTGTAGGTGCTCAATAAACATTTGTTTAGTTAATTGAAGGGAATGATATAATTTGTATCTTTGAAAGGTCATGTTGGCTGCTGTCGGAGAATAGATGGAAGAAGACAAAGCCACAGCAGAAAGACCAGTCAGAAGGCTATTGCTCATCTTAGTGATGAAGCAGCGGGGTGGTGGCCAGAGAAGTGAAACATACCCATAGCGGCCCCCCAATTTTTTGAAAATCTTTGGTAGCTTTAAGGATCTATTCAACCTGCAAAATCATGAAAGGCCACCCCACCCAATGTGAAACAAAGATGACTTGTCAAGTGATGGCTGGAGGGTAGCAGCTAGTTCTGTGGTTACTGGTGCTGGCAGAAATTAAAAGAGAAAGCTTTGCTCTTGAAGACGGTGAGCAGAGTGGGAACTGAGAACACACGTGTAGTGAAACTTCCAGGCTCGGCAGAATAAACCCTAGAGCATTCCTCCCCCAAGACTCCAGCAAATGCTTGTCCCAGCCTGACTGCCCCTTGCTCCCTGCAAAGATGCAGTGAGTTAGAGCCTCCTCTGCAGAAAGGGACCCTTTCCCTCCCAGGAGGAAGGTAGGCATTCTGCGTGTGTGTGTGTGTGTGTGTGTGTGTGTGTGTATGTGTGTGTGTGTGTGTGTGTGTCTGTGTGTGCGCGCGCGCGCTCTCAGCCCGCCCCACATCCTGGTCAGGAAGAGCTCCGGCCTTAAACTTAGGAGGCAGAATGTTCAGTGAGTGTGGGGGCAGGGCTGGAAGAGAGGGACCCCGCAGGTGCGCAGGCAGGACAATGCCTTTCCAAGCCACACAGTGTCTGTGCTCCTGGTGTCACGTGCCTCAGCTTTAGCAGAAGTTGTGGAAGAACTGGCCAAGGTTATCCTGGCGCCACGGTGGCCTCCGTCTCCCAGCCCAGATGGCCAGGAATGCTACCAGGCAGAGAACTCTGCTCCCGGCGGAGTGCTGAGCACTTGGCACGGCTTAAATCATGAGCACTCACGCCCACTTGGACAGGCTGGCCTCCCTGTCTGAAGGGCAGAGGGTAGGCAAGGCCCCTAGAGAGGGGGTGCTCACTGAGAGACAGGCAACGGCTGTTCTAGTTCTTTCCTGGTCCCGCTGGGAACGCCCACAGCTGGGGCGGGGGCTGAGCAGGCAGGAACACCAGCAAAACGCAAACAGGGCAAGGATTTCAGGATCTGCGTCTAAGGACAGAATAATGCTGATGGAAATCAGCCACCAAGTGGTCACTCATTTAAATGATGTATAGAAGGAAGAAAAAAGAAACTGTACAGTTACATTTAAAAAACAGTCAAAAAGAGAACTAAACCAATGTATTCTTTTTCAGTTTCAAGGGAGAGACAGTATTTTGTATGTGACTACCTAATTTCAAAGCATTTCATGAAAAACAATTGCATGCCCAGCCCCAATTCATGCACAGCAAATGAAGACTGGGGTTACTACTGCCTGGGCCCCATTTTGCCCTCAAGTGAAAATTGTTTTCACGGTCCAAGATACTAGAACAGTATTCTAACTGTGACTCTGACTGTCTTGAAGGGCCAGATGCTATGCTTCGTTCCTTCTCATCCAGTCTTTTTAACTCCTCCAACAGAGAGCCTTAGCCAGGAAGGATAAAGATGCGCATCCCACAAGGGCGGCCTCTCACTGTCACCAGGCTTTCTGTGAACAGGCTCTGGGGGGGTACTACTCCCAGGATCTGCACCCCAATCCTGGGCAGGGCTCCCACCGCCAGTTAGTGATCCAGGGCCCCAGTGAGTGCAGCATTGTAGTCCTCACTGTGTGGATGCCTGATTTCACAGGTGCATTATAGACCTTCAGGCCTGCTTTGTAGCTCTTTACAACATCAGGAGCGCAGGTACACAGAGAACTTTGAGAAAGAGGTTAACAGGTGCATTTGGTCAGCATCTGTTGCCTTTATCTGGGACCTGCCAGCTTGAAACTGCTTCTCCAGCCCCTTACCTCACACTAGATGCCTGTCACCTTGAGAAGCCATCCCGACTAAGGGCTCTGGTGAGGCTTTTAGATAAATGACAGATGTCCAGGAAGTCTGCCCCCTACTCATCCAAGCTAAACGGTAATTAGAAATGTGTGCTGGTTCATTCTGTGTCACCTTGACTAGGCTCATGAGGTGCCCAGAGATTTGGTTAAATGTTATATCTGGGTGTGTCTTAATGTCTGTGAGAGTGTTTCTGGATACGACTAACATTTGAATGGGGAGAATGGGTACAGCCATTCGCTCTCCCAATGTAGGTGGGACTCATGGACTCCTTTAAAAGCCTAAAAAACAAATGAATTTTTTCTCTTTACCTGCCTGCCTTTGAGCTGGGACATCAGTCTTCTCCTACCCTGGACTTAGACTTGGATTGCAACTTAATACCATTGGCACTCCTGGGTCTGGAATTCTCAGCCTCAACAATCATGAGCCAATCCCTGAAAATAAATCTGTTTGATTGACTCATCAATACACATGCATCCCATTGCTTCTGGAGAACAAACTCCCTGGGCTACCCCACTTTTGGAAAAATACCCTTCAAGAGTTTCCTCTAGGCAAGCAGTGCAAATTCAAATGCCTATAGACAAACCCAGGTGAGCGTAGCAACACAATAGTGGAGGCCAAGTCTAGAGGTTCCTGCCAATCTCTTCAACTGACTTTTGCAGTGTTGGAGTGAGGGAATCATTGTTGCTAAATTTTTCCATTTTTAAAGAGAAAATTTTAAAATCTGGCTAATCTTGTCAACATCGGCAACTACTTCAAAAATTTTCAAAAACCCTTGTGAGCCAACCAGCCTGCTCCATGGGCCAGATCTGGCCTCTGGCTGCCAGTATACAGCCTCTGCTTTAGGGAGGTGTGGGGAAATCTTTCTGAATCGAAGGAAAGGGCATGTTTATAAACATTTCCCTAGTTCTAAACTTGGAGCCTCTGCAACTGCTGCACAACATTAATTCGTTCATTGATTGTTTATCTCCAGTTCTATACATAGCAACTCCTCCACATGTTTACATGATCCCAGGGGCCTGCAGGGAGGAAGCAAAGAGAACCAGTGTTATAATCTCCATTTCTATGTTTTTATGGAGTTGAAGACTTCAGGTGGTGTGCCCATAGGAAGGCGATAGAAACTGTTGCACAGTTCCAACCAAGTCCCAGACCTTCTACTCTCCTCCACTAACCACATGTGGATGATCACTCTGGAAGCTTGCCATTCCTTCCACACCATATGGACATTTGATTAAAAATAATATAAATGCTGAGTGAGAAATAGATATGAATAGTAATTTCAGTAACACCCCCAGATAGTTTCAAACATATTTTTTCCTATGAATTCTTTGATCTTTTTTTCACTTTGGCCTTGAACGCATTTTTCTTTTAAACTTAGTGTTGCTCTTTAAGGGTGCCTTCAGTGTTCTTCAACCTCCAAAGAATTCCCTGTCCTGTGCCCCAGAGGAGCCAGGCATGGTGGGAAGGAATGCCCAGATGGCTATCAAGAGGTTTATTATGGGGCCCTCCATTGTATTCAAAGTAATGGCACCACATTAGCGCTGACTGCCCTTTGGTGCTCATTTGCCCCTCCGCTCCAGGGGTTAAAGGAGCTGCACACTCTCCAGATGTTCAGTAGCTCTTATAAATGAAAAATTAGTGATTTTTTGCTGGTGCTGCTATTTCCTCTCTTCCCTTTTAAAGCTGATATTTTCTTTAGGAACTCGCTTAGTATCTGAGTCAGAAGACTCTCCTCCCTGAGGTATATCAATCAATAGCATGCACAAGAAGAAGGGCAAAATGTAGAGGAGGTAGACATGGTCCGTATTCATTTGTTGCCGAGAACAGTCTTCCAGTGACTGACGTATGCATCCTGCGGCTGCACTCCACCCTTTGAAATGGGGTTCAGATACAAGTGACATTTTTCTCAGCTAAAAAAAAACAAAACCGAATCAGAAGAACAGAAGTCTTTCTCTCTCTCTTTTTTTTGTTTGATTTCTGTTTTTGTTTGCAAGGCTCTCTTTTGTTAGTCCTATGACAGGAATATCAACTTCATTTTCAAATCTATCTTCCCTCTGAGCAAGAGGTGTAAGTGTCTGAAGCACGACTGCATCTAACTCAAAGGTGTGACCAGCAATGTCTTCCTGGGAGAGAAGAAAAATACTCAGAATGGCTTCCATAAATGAATGCCAGTTTAGCATCTATCGTGCTTGCCTTTTGTATACAGAGACCCTCCCAGGTTCCCGCTGCTCCAAAAGCTGTTCAAGCATTGAATAAGTGCAGTCCCAATGAGACGAAACCTTCTGCCTCGGCTGGTGTTTAACAAGCTGTTTTCTTGCTGCAACTCAGTCAGGATTTCACTCATCTTAGCAGAATTACATCTTCTCCTAATATGTGCCCAACACTTTTTCAGCAAGCAGGAAAAAAGAGATAGACTAACTTGAATAGAAAGGGAAAGCCTGATGGACAGGTTCGTTGTAGTGGCATCTTTTTGACAATGGAGAGGATAGTCAAATGGGTAGGCTGAGGGGGAGCCACTGGCCCTAAGGTGGAGGCATCTATGATGGAATCTTTGTGAAGCTTGAGCTCTGGCAAAGCCTGGAATATGCAACAAGACCTTCCTCTGAGGTGGACAATATGGAAGAAGCCTAGAGATGGAACATCTCATGTCTTAATAGAAATATAGACCATTTTCATGATGGAAGCCTTAAGTCATATACACATGAAAGCACATTTTTGGAAGAAAACTCAAGATGAAATATTTGTAATATACATGTAAGATTGACACTGTCAAGCTCAGCCAGCTCAGAATGAATCGCCATGGTCACTGTGGGGAAGGGAAAATCTTTTTCCTTCTGCCCTCCTAGGTTCAGCAACTGAAGCTTGAGAATCAAAGTGATAAAAGACAGAATTAACAAAAAAAAAAAAATAGTTTAATTCATTGGGAGTTTCACCACTTTTGGGCTTCTGGGCTGGGAAGGCAAGTTATGGGCAGGGGAGGGAGGAAATTTATGGTGAATAAACATTGTTGTTAGTAAGAGTGTTGGGCAATGATTTGTCTCCAGCACAGTAGCTCTGTGAGATATCTTTATAAATGGAAATTCCTTTACAAAATGGAAAATTTATACTTTGTTTTTAGGAAAATAGAGGTAGGTAAAGAGCTCTTCCTTGTTCTCAATTGCCTTTAGCTCAAAATAATCCTTCTGAAAAAGTGCCATGCTTGGGGGCTGCATGTTCCAGGACTGTTCACTCCTCTCCCAACAGCACCTGCGGTCAGGATGTTGCACAGAAGAGCTTTTTGAGGAGAAGTTTCGTGCTTCCCTCCAAGGCACACTTCCTGTCGGCCAGGGAGAGGCAGAGCTGCAGCCCAGGCCGAGATGGAGGAAGACAGGGGTCAGGGAGGAAGTGCTAAGGAGACAGGAGTCCAGGGGAAAGGAAACCAACCCCTGAGGGAGAAAAGAAGAAACATCTGGAATAGAGTGGGAGCCTCCCCATCTTCCTCTCCTGCTAGACTCGTCTGGGCCGCTCAGCATGGGAGTCTGCCCTGGCCCCGTCTGGCATGGCTGGCGCTTGGAACATGGGCCTCACTGGTGGGTGTCCTGTGGATCAGTGCAGTGAGGTTGGCCATGAAGGGTTAGCTGATGGAGAATATTTAAAGGGGAGCCAAGAGGAAGTAATGCTGTGGAAACCCGAGAAGAAAATGGCAGTAGCCAAGCACAGATAAGATCAAAACTATGGTGCTCTTACAAAGATTTTTGGAAAGAAGATTGCCTTCAATAGTTCAACTATAAAAACAACCCATAATAGATAAGAACAGACATAGGCAAACCCAACTTAAAGAAGCAGAATTGCATAAAGCTAGCACAAGTGATTACATGTATGAACGCAGCTACAGGAAGAGTGTATAAAGCAAACTGAGGTTGTTTGGTGAGAGAAATCTCGAAAGAAGTAAGTCAACTGAGAAAAGTGCACAAGCATTTGTAAGAGAACAAACTGGAACTTTAAGAAATTAAAGGCCCCAGTTTGCTAGCTCCCATAGGAGAATGAGCAAATTATTCTTCACCTGCAAGATGTGAAGAGTCTGGCACCCCTGCAGACCCCCTGGGCCCTTCCCTCCAGTAACCTGCCCTGCATAGCACACGAACCCTGGGGCTTCACAAGTTGCCGCAGAGATGACATAAGCTGGTCACCTGTCTGCAGGTGTGGAGGCCACTAGTCTCCCCAAGGTCTTTCCTTGCTTTCTGGGTGGCAAAGCACATGATGTCCTGTTCCACTTCTCAGTTTTCATTTGTGGAGAAGGTAGAAAATGGTGGTCAAAATTCAGTAGGCTCCAATCCAAACTCTTTCACCCACTGCTTGGGAATGCAGAGTATCTCAAAGCAGCAGCAAGACCCAGGGTTCACCAACCCATTGGGTCACCAAGTAGTGAACATCACTAGCTTTGGGCGTGGACATCTCTTTTCAAGCATCTCCAAACGACTACTACCACCCCTTAACGGCAGTGGGAATTCAACATGACATTTGCCACTGCTTCTTTGGTAAACTTGCAGAAACAATCTGATAATGAGCATCTGTATCTCATTTTTGCTTTGCTCCTAGAATTCTTCTCACTCCATTCTTTTGTGCAGAAGGTAGATGTAGTACCTCATTCACTTGCAAGTTTCAAACCTGTCTGAGTGTAGAAATGCCAGTAGATTGAGTTCCTTCTCTTCTTGGTGAAAAAAAGCCACGGAAGGGGAAGGAGCGAAGGAGGAGATGAAATTCCAGCTCCAGCCGTGGACGTGCCCTGTACGAGGAGGCTCCACTCCACCCACCGGTGGTCCAGATACTCCAAACAGATTCTCCAGAACAGAACAAACTCATTTAGCTCCAGCTTCCAAAGCCTGGCATACACAGCTTTCTCCACCTCCATGGCCCCAGCTAGCTTCACTCCCAGGGTGGCAATTCCATTCCACGAAGTTACCGTGGCTCAGCAACCAAGTGAAGCACTATCTTCTATCCTTCCACTAAGTTACCAAGGCTCTTCCCACAGAAGGACACCAAAAATGTCAGGCACAGAACTGCCCTCAGTTGGACATGGAGACTCTATGGACACGAACAACAACCCAGGGTGCCGATCTCATGATGACACCGTGTGCCCATTCTAATTCTATGTGTATGCCATGCAAATGGGTCCTCACACATGATGTGAAGGTGAATAGAGCTTATAAACTACAACAGGAAGAGGTACTGGGAACCCCTTCTGTGTGGAGCAGCAGGGTACTATATGAGCTACCTTGCCTTCTCTACACACACCCCTCCTCCCCAGCTCCAAGGGTAGGTCCTGCAGGCATCAGCTAATTAGCATATACATATACACACAGACAACCCCTAGGCATAGCAATTCAGCAATTAGTTCAGCTATGGAACCAAAGATTATCAATCAGAAAGGTGCCTGGGATTTATTTCTATAGTTTTGACCCTCCCAACCCCACCAAAAAAAAAAAGAGTCAGAGAAAAGAAAAAACTTACTTGAGTGTACACACATGTACACTCTCTTCCTAACCACCTGTGGGGTAAATGGCAGAATCTCCAGAATCTCCTGCCTAGCCTCTCTCCATTTACATACCAGTGGATGTTTCAGCACCTTGGATCAACCAGGGGCTAGAGGTGGAGAGAAAATGGTCATTTTCTCCTCCCCTCCATTCCTGTACATAATTGGTCTGGTGCTTTCCAGTCACCACGCCCCTCCTACCCCCACCGCCCCATGGAGGTCCTGACAGAAGGGGCTGGCGAGGGAGAGGGGAGTGCACGCCGCTGCCAGAGGGAGCAGAGGAAGCTGAGCCTAATTAACAAATGTAAGCTAGCTGTGAGCAACACAAATGGTTTCTCCCAACCTGTCCTTTTCCTTGCCTTACTTCGGTTTCATTGAATTCATAGGGGACTGTGTTCCAGAAGCGGAACCCCTTGCTTTCGGAGCTGTATCACCCTCTCCCTTTCTCCATGGATAGGCAGGTATGTGGCCATTCCAATGGCGTTGGCAGCCATTTTGTGACCATGAGGGGAGACAGTCTTAAAATGAAGCTGATCATGTAGACAGTGGAGCAGAAAGATGGAAAGAAATGGGTCTATTTTATGATTGGACCACTGGAGACACCCTGAAGATATCCTACAGACACTGTGCAAAATCAGGAGCCAAAAATTTTCATTTAATGTTGAATCCAGTGGCAATCAGGGTTTCTGTCCCTTAGAACCCAAAACATCCCTCCTGACACTTAGTCAGAACACTGTGTTTGGGCCTAACATGAGAAGACAACACTTTCATCCCTTCTAATGTCAGCTCTGTCTTTGGGGAGGAAGAGAGGCAGGAAGGAGGGAATGGAGCATCATAAGAGCCACCTGCCTACCTGTGCCTCTTCAGCCCTCTCTGTCTTCATTAAATAGGGGAGACACTGGTGTGGTAATGAGGAGGGAAAGGAGAGAACGGGAGGGAGGATATGGGGCGGGTGCCAACTGGACCATCCGCAGGCTGCCCAGGGGCTTCCCATATGGGCATAAACTGATTGCATGAAGCACTTTCTGGAACTGTACTGACTCTTTTGGACCACACACTTAAAAGTGTAAATATTAGTGTGTAAAGCTGGGCTTAAAGTGTTCTCAAAAATAAATTTGAAGTATAATTAGCTTCATTATTTGTATAATCAGAAACTTCAAGTATTTGTTTCCCCAAACAGATCTCTGCTCTGCCCATGTCATTTGAGCAAGCTGGACGGGCCCATCCTAATATCTTTCCTTCCCAAATGCAGAGAAGCACTGGGGTGCAGTCAAAATCATGGGGACTATTGGCTCAGACTTGCCATGATCAGGATAAACAAACTCCCATCCAAGCAAGTAAAAAATTGGTTTGCTTTATTTCTCTGCCTTTCCATCACTACCTCAAATCTTCAAGCCAAGACGCTTTTCAAATATCTTCTAAGGACTTCAACTCTTGTTTTTTCCCTAGTGATCACGAGCATAGTAATTTCTACTCTGTATCCAGTAGATACTATGATATTATTTTCCCTTTCTTATTACCTGCACCGAGATGAACCTATCATCAAGCACACTGGTCTGCTTTTACAGCCAGGATGTGGGAAATCCATCTGTCACTTAGCGCAGGTAGAAACTGGAGTGAAACCTGGAAAGCAGGGTGGCAGCCCAAAGGCAAAAAGAAACTTGTGAGAAAATTGGAAGGCAAAACGTATTTGAGACAAAGTCGGTAGACGCTGTCC
The DNA here is from genome assembly GCF_030020395.1 of Manis pentadactyla. NCBI lineage: Eukaryota > Metazoa > Chordata > Mammalia > Pholidota > Manidae > Manis > Manis pentadactyla. Next base: position 104,858,813 of record NC_080024.1, read on the forward strand.
GTGTAGGCCAAAAGTCATCTGAAAAGTTGGGAGGCACTAAGAAAGACAAAGGGAGGAAGAGAAGGGGAGAAATTCAGGCAATCTTCCTTATATTTTGGAGAGATGGAGAAAGTATCACTTTTTTCCACACAACTGGCTGATCAGCAAGGACAGACATTCTAATAGCTTCAAGCCATGCTTTTCATGCTCTCAGTTAAATCACCTGAGGACTAAAAATGCAAGATTTTTGCCCTGTGGGAGGAAACTTTGCTTTGCCCTTTTTTCTGCCACTAGACAAAAAGTGTGTGAAACTGTTATTGACCCAGGAATTAAGTTATCATGATTTTGGAGAACTTGAAGGCCTAGGAGAATTCTCAGTGCTGAAAGTCTAACTTTCCACTAACCCTCTCCCTTTTTTTCCTTTATTGGCATTTTCTTGGCTGCCTAACCCTGCTCCTCCCTCTTTTGTTTCTTTTCTCCCTGTCCTGCCTTCTGGCTCACCTCCAGGCAGCAGCCTCACATCAGCGAACAGGGCAAAGCACCCAGGCTGAGCACACAGGGAGGGTCAGTGCAGATGTGCATGTGGGCACAGGGACCACACACGTCACACACGCACACACACCACATGCCACACATACCCCCCACGCCCCCACCCAGCCCCCTGCTTATGCACACACACCTCTCACTTTCTCCCGTTTCCATAGACAACTAGAGACCTTTCACTGGATCTTGGCATGCGGGGCAGGGGCCCTCCGACCAAATCGCCTCCCACCTGCCCCAATGAGGATGACGGCAGCCACCTGTGCAGGTCCCACCGTGTGCCAGGCAAGCGCACTGGTTGCCCTACCTATCACATATACTCACCCCCAGGCCCCAAGAATGGGGTGCTTGTTATCAGCCCCTTCCTACAGCTGAGGAAAGCATGACGCTGAGTAGTGAAGGAATTTGCCAAGGCCCCAGAGCTGGGGAGTGGTGAGCCGGGAGTGAGACCAGGTCTGTGCAATGCCAGGACACAAGGTCCTAACTGCTGGGCTCCCTTGGCCTTATTCCCTGAGAGTGAGCCTGGGGGCACCTAGAAAAGGGCCAAGGTCCAGGGGCTCCCTGGGCAGCAGCATCTTTTTGATAGAAACCACAGGACGCTGGCTTCCCCTGGCCCCACCCCAGAATGAGTTCATTCTGCTCACACCGCACCCACCACCATGCCAGAACCCAGTTTCAGACCCACAGCCAGGTGCCGATGGGGGGCCCGCCTCCATTTTCACCGTGGGCCCCATGTGGGAGGCTGGGAACCACAAACTCCTAGCCCCTGTGAGCACATCTGCACACTTGGCCCACATAGGCTTAGGTTAGAATAACCTACCATCAGAGTTGTTTTCTTCCCCAACCCTCTTCTCTCTCTTAAGTAAGCTCAAAATAAATGTATTCCATCAACACTATAAAAAAAAAAGCTAAATGTCAAGTGATTTAGGCATTTCTAAGTAACAGATCATTCTGCATTAACCTTCTGGGACATCTTAAAAAGGATGAAGTGCTTCTTTCTTGTCACTATTTTCTCACACTACTCTCACGGCCATTATTATGGTTCACGCAACACTCCAAAGGTAACATTGAAATTGATCAAGCATGAAAACAGACATGATCTCTGTCCCAAGAATCTCCCCCACCTAAATCAGAGACAGCTGCTGAGATGGAGAGGCCAGAAAGCCCGCGGCGGGAACCCTGCCCTTCCCTGTTAGGTGCATTGTCTAAAGAAGGAACGGACGCGGGCTCACCTCTCCACACAGACAAAATGGTCTTCTTTATCTGTAAAGGAGCCACTTAGATCAGCCAGACTGGCCACAGGATGTCACTGTTACTCCACACACACTGCAGCAGAGAGCCTTTCACCAGGGGTGGGATCTGCGCGGGGCCTGCGCGCCCCTCTGTCTCACCCCTCCCAGAATTGCCCTCCCCTCAGGGGGCAAGCCACAAGCCAATGGCACCTTCCACATACAAGCCACAAGCCTGTTCCATTGTCTCAATATTCACACTGTTCAGTTTCAAAGGAGGAAAGGAAGAGAAAGAGGAGAAAAGGAGAAAAGGACCAGCGTGGTGTCTCTCATCACCAGTTCTCCAAGAGCTGGACTTAGAATGGTTATGACCTCGGATAAAACCGGTGTCCTTTTAATATATTTTACGGTGTTTTATAAGTATAAGAATATCTTTTGCTTATGTTTTCAAATTTTTGGAAAGAATATGAAATACTTAAGCAATTTTTAAACCATCTTAACTCTTCATAGGGAGACTGTTTGTATTCTACCGAACCCATCAGCCAACACTAGCTAAACACCTTTTTATCCCAACAAGCCTGCCTGCACCCCCTACCCACTCCTCAAGTGTCTCCGAGACTCATGAGCAAGCCAAAGGCCAGGGAGGAACATGCCCTCTGCCCCTGGCCAGCTGAAGCTACTTCAACGCCGGCACCCCAGGACACCTGGGGAACATGCCAGCAGCCGCCTGGGCCACAGGGGAATAGCCTCTATCCCACACTGCCCTCAGAGGGACGGTTTCTGTTTCCGTCTCCTCCAAATCCAGTTCCTGCTGCCATTTTTTACTGTTATCCACAGAGTAGCGGGCATGGAAAGGTTAAGGTTAAAATCTTAGAGTAACAGAGCCAGTGGGACGGTGTATTTTGAGTAGTCAGGGAGATATTTAAAAATGCAACATAAAACCTAATCACAGAATAAAGGTGCTTTGAGTCATAAAGAGTGGAAAGATTTTTGCCTTAAAAAAAGTGATTACTCTATACCTTAATCTGGAGGTAGCTCTCATATTGATGAAAGTTGAGGCAGTTGAATCCCCTCTGCCACGTGTCACCCCATAGCAGCAGAAAGAAATCAAACACACGAAGCAGGCACTTTCTTGTAGAGCACGCATTTAAGAAAGGAAACTGGATATTGTTCCAGCATTTGCAAGGATCTGTGCAATAGCTAGAAGCTAGAGGTACCTAAATACAGTTGATGAAGACTATTAATTTCCACAGTGCACTAAGTGTATCATCTCAGTGCAAGAGAGCCATCATTCTGAGTTGAATTGGCTTGGATGGAGCAAGTGTGGACTGGCATGAGCTACAGGAGAAAATCAGTAGGCTAAAGGGAACCAAGTGAGCCATAAGGCGAGTCCAGATTGGGACCACCACCCTAGCTATAGGTGCCTTAGGACTTCAACATTTCTTAATGGTAATAGTTCAGAATTAATGCCAGAATAAAGTCTGCCTAATAATTGTGTCTTATTGCTCATTCATATGGCAAATATTTTTGAGCACCTACCTTGTGTTAGTGCAAAGGCAACAAAGAGTGAGGTAGCATGTTCCCCACCCTCAATAAATTCATTAGGAAGACAATTGTGCAGCCATACATACAGTGTCGTAGGGAACATGGTGATATCAAATTTGGCTGGCCCCATGCCTGGTTCCTGGGATTAGCCTGTAATCCCTTGGGATTCCCCAGTGACTGGGAAGTCTTGGTTATTCCTGGTGGGCCCCTCCAACCATCCCTGGTAGTTAATGCTGCCTGATGACTCAGGCTGGGAGCAGCCCAGGCCAGGAACCACATGATTGGAGGGTTGGGGCTTGAGCCTCTAGGCACTGGCCTGACCTCTGGGGAGAAGAAGCAGACTGGAGATTGAGTTCAACCTTGTGCCAGTGACCAATCATGCCTACGTAATGAAGCTCCCATTAAAACTCTGACACTAAAGCTCAGGTGAGCTTCCCTGGTTGCCAGTACTCCAAGGATTGTCCACATGGACATGCTGGGAAGATACCATCCCCGAGGACAACAGAGGCTCGGCATTTGCAACCCTCCCAGACTTCTCTGTGTGCATCTCTTCTCTTTTGGCTGAATAAGTATAGCATTTCCAGTGAGTTCTGTGAGTCTTTCTAGTGAATTATTGAGCCTGAGGGAGTCTGGAAGGACCCCCAAATTTGTAGCCAGCTTGTCTGGAGTGCAGGTTTCCCTGGGATATCCCCAAATGTACAGCTGGTGTCAGAAGTCTCGGGCAGACTTGGCAATCTGAGGACAGTACTCAACCCACAAAGCTTGGCCTGGCTCTGGGTTGGCTGGGATAAAGGAAGCTTGGGGTGCTCTGGGCACACAATAAAGGCTCACTGCATCCAGACTGGGTGGGCAGAGAGATGCCAGGGAATACTTCATAGAAAAATGACCTCTGGCACTTGATGGATGGTTAAGCATTGAGGAGCTCAAGGTAACTAGAAGAGTAGAGTCAATTCCACAGTGGATGCTTAGTTCTGAGAAAATCACTGTTCTTTGACAATGTAATAAAAGTTACAAGTTACAGAGATACTTCTGGTTTTGCTTAGGAAGTGTCCCTGGCCTCCATATACCCACCCAAAAACTGAAGCAGAATTTCAGGCCCTCAGAATGCAGAGGAGACCAACAGTTAGCCACACCTCCAAACAGCAGTGTTGTACCAGTCAGGGTTTGGCTGTTGGCTATATGCACAAATCAAGGTGAAGAGGTGGCTCCTCCAGTCAATACTGTGCACTGTTCCTTTCATGGAAGAAAGATTTTATTAACCTCTCTATGCAGAGAGAAATTACTTGGCACTGAGAGTCCATAAAATCTACTTAAGTAAACAACAAGTTCTTAATAGAAGAGGGCAGGCCACTGAAATATTGTTTAGCAATATTTGTGCTCTATTACCATTTTCTGAAGGCTCTTATTTAGGATAATGCTTCTTGAGTAAATGCATGTAACTTCTCCCTTTTATCTGTGCCAATCAAAATGTACTCTCTTACAGAAACTGGTGTAAAATAAAATTTAATGTGAAAATGAGGAAGGAGACCTAAAGGTTTATTCCAAATGGCATACATCAGCGTTTACGTACCACTCCGCATTGAATGATCTACTTACATGTAAATTTCTCACTTTAGTCCCACTCTACACAGGAACATGGACTATCTTTGTACCCTCAGCCCCCAGCACAGCAATAGGCAGTTACTCAGTAAATATCTGTTTAAGTGGATGAGATTAAGTAATACCTCTAAGCAGAAAAAAATTTCTAATAATTTCTGATATTAGCACATTGTCCTGTTTTGAGTTAACTCCCACCACCACAAGTGCTGCATATCCTTTTTTTTTTAAAAGACTGGTTGACAGCTCAGTGTCCACGATGCCCACATGGTAGAGGGGAGGCTCTTGCCTCATCCATCTCCTCATTCTCATCTCATTCATTCCTTCAACAAATATTATTGAGTGCCCACCTCTCATTGCTGGGGAGACAGCTGGGAAGAGAATCAGTGAGCCCCCTGTCCTGAAGGAGCTTACCTCCTCATGGAGGGACGATAAAAATAAGTGCATGCAGAGTGTGTTATGTAGCAGTAAGTGCTCAGGACGTGAAGCAGAGGTGGTGCCTAGAGTATAATTTTAGGAGAAGAGCCGGAGGGGCTCTCACAGTTGCACAAAGACTAGCAGAGGTGGGAAGTGGGCCGTGAGGACTCCAGGGGAAGAGCACCTGCACAGAGGGCACAGTAACTACTCACACTGTGATGTGAAAGCCTGCCTCACATGTTTCGGGAAAAGCAAAGACACCAGTGTGGCGGGTACAGAATGAGAAGGCCAGGAGGGCAGAGGGCAGCTAGGAGCACTGTGCCAGACGGGTCTGGACCACTGTTGGAACTTTCTGAACAGTGTCATGAACTGACCTATATTAACAAGATCACTTGGGCTTCCGGGCCAAGGGTAGCTCAGAGGGGCGAGAGGAGAGCAGGGATGCCTGCATGGGGCCATTGCAGAAGCTTGGCCAGAGGTGAGAACAGACGGGGTGAGGGTGGCAGTGAAACTGGGTATAACCTGAAGGTAGAGGGGACAGCACCTGCCAACATATCAGACAGGGATGCAAGAGAGACTGGAGTCAGCGACTGCAAGCTTTGTTCCAACTGCTGAGAAGATGCCAGTTTCTGAGAGGGGGAGGGCTGAGACAAGGACGGAGAGAAATGCAGATGCAGGACTCAGTTAGGGTCATGCAAATTCAGGATACCAGTTGGGTATCCAAGTGTTTCTTCATCCTGATGAGGAGACAGTGATACACATCATTGTCATATATATACATTATTGACGTAGACACAGAGATGAGTCTGCAACTTGGAGGAGAGGTCTAGGCTGGAGATACAAGCTTTGGAGCAGTCAGTATATAGAAGGGATGAGTTCACCAAGGGAAGCAGATGAGAAACAAGACAGCTCATATTTGCCCAGTTCCAGAACTGGCATTAATACCAGTGTGCATCCCATTAGCATGTCCCACTCCCACTCGCCTTTCCTGTAAATCCGGTAAAGCCCATTCTGACTCTATCCCATGGCAAAGAGAGAGGCAATTTGGGATGAAGACGTAGGGGTACCACTCAGACTGCAGATGGTGTCTGACACAGGCAGTGTTCAGCGTATCAGGCCCTGGAGGAGCAAGTCATTATTTAAAGGGAAGTGACAACCTCAAAAGGTGCTAAAATGCCCTAAAACTAAAGTAAGGGTCTGGGTAAAGGGCAAGCCTGCAGTGACAACACTGGGACCGATCGCAGTGCAACCCTTTCCCCATCTCCTACTCTTTTTTTCTTTTTTTCAGAGCAGAAGCGATGTACTTGCGGCCCTGTACACATTCCTCTAGGTGACTGTTCCCCCTAGTTTCTCACAGTCCACACTGGGTCATTCTTCTCAATAAAGCCAAATTAGTAAATGCACAATAAAACCAATTCAAAGTGAGTAACTTTGTAACAAACGAATCAAGAAGATAATTAGTCTGCCCATGAGTCCACATCTGGGCTTAAAATAAAAAAATCTAACAAAATGGCCGCCCCTGCCCAGGGTGTACAACAAATAGAAGGGGCTCGCTCCTAAGAGTGGCAGGGCCAACGGGGTTTGCAGGCAAATGCCTTCAAAATGCTCTGGAAAACATGAGTTTTCCAAATAAAAGGGGCAGGAACCAAGCAGCAACCTGTTTTGAGTGAGTGGAAGGCTTCTTCCTTGCACAAAGATGAGCATCAGCTCCTCACGGTGCCTCCAGAGCATGACCCCTTGACCTGGGAATCACAGAAGCCAAGATGGGGAAACCAAAGCCGAGAGCAGCCTCTCCCTTGATGCAAAGCTGGAAGACGCCAAACCCAGATTAGAGCCTGCATCTTCTGATTGCCAGTCCAGAACACTCTCTATGCCACAGCAAATTGATTATGATCTTAAAAAAAAAACCAAAACATTTGGTTTTGAATCATCTTAAATCAGAGTTTAAATGATCCATGTACTCTGCTCTGTATTTGGCAATAATACTTTCCCAAGTGTTAGGAGTTCTGGGGGCCCCAATAAAGAACACAGCGAAGTCCTCAACCACGAGAGGTGAGAGATGAAAACATCACCTGCACTGCTGATGGAGCTGAGAGTGGTGGCTGTGGTTTATATCTGTAGGCGAGTGGGCTTTCCTGCTGCAGAACCCCAAGATTAAACAGACTTGCCCCCTCAGTCACGGGGCAGCACAGGGACAGAGTCGGCCCCATGAAATGCAAGAATGGGAAACAGACCGGAATTCACGCTCTCCATAGGCAGCCTTGCTCCTGAGAGAAAAGAGTAGGAACTGCTCTTCATAACCCAGTTCTCCCCCCAAACGCACCATCAGATCAAATCCCTCCTCTTGTCTTCTGGGAGGAGCGAGAGGGGCAGAGACTGCTAGCAAAGCTCCCACCATTTGCTAGAAACATCCAAAGATTGGAAGCTGCGTAGGGGAGCGTAGATCACTCCCTCCCCTGATTGTGCTTCTCTCCAAGCCACAGTCTCCTAACCCAAAAGACCGACACAGTAATATCTCAAGTGGCAAATTGTGTGCGAAGCACCTGGCACGGTGCCTGGAACATCGTAGGTGCTCCAGTATGATGGTTATCATGATAGAGCAGAGGGAGTGGAACAAAAGGGAAAGAAAGAAAAAGGGAAAGGCGGTGGGGAGAGAGAGGGGCAGACCAGTCAGGTGAGGAAAGAGGTGGACAGCACTCTGGCCAGGGCCTGTGAGCCTGGAGCATGTGTGGCACGTGTGCAAAAGGAGGCAGCATGTTGGTACACACATGGGACTGCGACAACATGATGCTATTGAGAACAACATGCATCTGCCATGTGCTGAAGCCCGAGTCACTGCACCGCAGTGCTGTGCTGAATGAAGTGGGGGAAATGCTATTAAATCCGCGACTCCGTGAGGTAATACTATTCCCAGCGAGCCCCCGCCTACAGAAATCCGCCCAGCTAGCGGGCTTTCCAGGAGCCCTCTCTAAGTTATAACAAGCTGCCTATCTCCTGCTGCCAGGAAGCAGAGAAAAAATGAAAACCAGTTACCAACTACATTATAAACTTAGTAACCTGCTTCACCTCCCTTGGCTTAGTGACAATCTCGGCTGCCTTTTGGGCACGAAGAAAAGAAACATAAGACAAGGAATAACTTTTTTGGCTTTTGAAGGCATCAAGAGGCAAAAATGCTTTCAGCTGGCATGTCTCTGTTACTCAGTCAGCTTTGATGGATTTATTTTCTTTGCCCTACTTCATAGAAGTTACTAGGGCCAATTACTGCAATGATCGCCAGGACGTTTTTTTGCGTGGGCACTAAGTGGCGCTGTCTCCCTAGCTGTTTCTGCTGTCTTTCGAAAGTGCAAAGACTGGTTTCTTTAAAGTCCTCCTTTAGAGCTTCGGAACTCGCAGTAACAGTGAAGAATTCAATGTTCAGAAAGGCACTCAGTTACTTTCTCCGATCTGTGGGTCTCTGAGCCCTGAGAGAGCGGTAGAATCCTTTATACACTTCACACTCTCACAATTTTATTTCTCTCTGTTGCAAGTGAAGCAATTAGAAAGTAGGACCGTATTCAGATATTCATAGTCAGCAATCGGCATTCTTACTGATTTTGGACTCATGCATTTTGATTCATTTTACAAGCCTTCTCCTACTGTAAATTAAAAATGGCTTTCCAGTATTTTTAAATTCTATAACAGTGTTCTCCATTTGAGGACATTTCTAGATCTGTTAAAAGACCAAGATCTTTTATATGGGTTGGACCCTAAAATCTTGGTCAGGAGATTGTCAGTCTTGCAACTCTGAAATATGCTGAGTATCATTTTTCTCTGGGATTTCTGCAGATAGAAGCACTGGGAGTAGGAGCAGGGTCCCAGGTGGGGACATCTGCCATGAGGAGAAGACAGTGCCTCCACAAAGTTAAGCCTCTTTGCTAAAATCCCACAGAATCAAAAATATGCCCTAGGCCTCCTGATTCCTGATGCAATGCTTTCCTTCTTTATGACATTCCACCGTGCTTAAGTCCACATACCTACACATGCCTGGATAGATAAAATACATACTACATGATGTTTGAAAATTGTTGCTGGGGTATCTGCAATACTAAAACAGTGACTTCTAAGCAGCACGTGTAGATTTAAGAGAAAAGCAATATTCTAACTTCTGGCAAAACATCATGTACCAAGAGTATCACTTACCAGAGCTGACTTTGTAAGGATGCCGCTGGGGGACCAGCAAGCTGCCTCATTACAAACATCTGCCATGGACCCTCCCAGGGCCAGGGAGCTGGGCGGCAAAGTCCCAGACTTTTCTCTAAGGTCTTTTCTCTGAAGTGCCCCCAATATTCGCTCTCTCTCTCTCTCTCTTTGTCTCTCTCATGAGTGCCATGCCCCCTGAATCAGAGTTATCAGAGCATGGGCTTATAATGCCAGCTTCTGACCACAGTACATTTAAGCTATGAGTAGAGGGAAGAATTTGATCTTAAATTTAAAATCTGTATTTTCCTTGGTATTAGCAGATCTTAGAAATTTGGCATGTAAACCTGGAACCTGTGTGAGTAGATTTTAGACTGGTTTGTACTGCATGCTCTCTAGTCTCAGTTACTGAAGGATTAACATGCTTCTCAAGGAGAGAGTCTGCTCTGGTTTCTAAAATTACTCTCCCTGGTTTCATGGAGTAACTGAAAGGCTGCACAGTCTTCTCTGTAATAATTAGTTGCCTGATTTCAGCAAGTTGGGTTTTTCTGCCTTATGAGAAGTAGACAGCTCAGTCCCAATTAAAATATTTAATATTGAGGGGGAGGTTCTCCTTTTTTTTTCATTAGTGAAGTGTGAAAGTATTACACCACTAGATACAATTTCAATCAATTAAAATCAAAACTTGAGAGCTGCTGGGAGGGTAAAAATTGAGGAAGTTAGTTATCTTATTTTCCAGAGAAATAAAATAAAATGAATGCAGTTCACTCACTTGCTCATTTATTTACAGAATATGTGTGCAATACCTATTTTAGTATGTAAGGACTATTTATTATATTGTGCTTGTTATCTATTAGGAACATCTGGTCTCACATAGAGATGATGGTGAACCAGACCTACTCAGTCCATAAATATTCTGTGAATGAGTGAATGAATGGACAAATGAATGTCATTTACAGCATTTCAATTCAATTTTAATCTATGCCATGGCATATACTCCAGCTACACAATTCTTTTCTATCCTGGGTTCAGATGTTTTCTACCTGACAAGTTATTTTATGATAAAAACATGCAGCTTAATCCTCCATTGATTACCAGTACTTTCCCCCGGTAACAGTCTAGCCTTTGATGCTACAGTCCCAAAAAGTCACAATATCAAACGTCTAGAGATGCAGGATGGCCACATGCAAAGGGAATCAGCCGAGCAAGGCGAGGACTGAAGCAAACTGGTGAGCAGATCTCATGTGCCTTCTGAAGGGGCTGCAGCTGTTGGAAATCTGTGTTGCTATGCAAAATCTCCGGTTTTGAAATTGTGATAAGAGATATTGTTAGAGCAGTGTGTATATTAAATAAAGTATGTTTGTGGGCTGATTCAGGCTGTCAATTAGAGACCTCTGATGTATAGTTTCAGATTAAGTGACCCTTCTAAAGAGAATAGTAAACCCCAAATAGTTCAGAAATACCTGGATCAAGATGGCTTTCTTCAGAGCTAGAATTGTTAAATCCCTGAACAGAAACATTTCATAATTAAACTCAGTACCATCCTGTTGACACATTCTCTGAACATCACCAAACCTTCTTACAAGCCTGTGCGGGCATCTGAACTAGAATGGGTGGGAGGACCATTACAGGAACAGGTTACCAATATGTAGTCTCTCTGCTTGTTTTTTTGTATTTACATGAATGTTTACATGAAAAACAAGTGGTTTTGAACTTTTGAAAAATGCTTCTTAAGGTGTAGAAGAGACAGGATTTTTTACTACCTTAGAATCTAATAAATGGCTCAAGTAAATCAGTACATTTATTATCAAAACAAAGCTTCAAAGGAATTTTTAGGTACTGTCCAATTTTTCTCCCTTAAAAAAGCAAAGAATAACTTGTATGGTGCTTTAGATCATTTTTTCACTCAACAAACATTTATGGACCTCCCAGAATAACCTGGAATCCTGCATTACAGAGTTTATCACTCTCTGAAGGCTCCTCAGCACAGAATCTTCCTTTCAATAAACCATGCTCAACACGTATTTATATAATGCTACTCTCTAACAAATGTTATAAAAACAGATTTGATCTTCTAGTAATGGCTACATGAGGAGGTCAGGTGACTTTCACTGAAAACAAGCATAAAACTGGACAAAATTATCTTAAAAATTTGTTTCAGCATGTAGAAACCTAGCAAAGGCAGAAAATAAATTAAGAAGTATTTATTCCGAAACACAAAAACTGATAAAGCTTTAGGTAGGAATGGTGGGTGTCTGGCCTCTTGCCTGGGGCTGCTCCTCATCTTCGCAAACCCCTGCTTAGTTGCCAAGAATTATAACTATATCAACTTAGACTAGCTGTAATAAAAAAACAACTTTGCTATCAAAGAAGGATTGCTTGCTTTGGGGCAGAGGTGGAGGAGGGAGGCAGGCAAACACCTGTGAAATCCCCAGCTAAAAATGGCAGGTTTAGCTTGGGATAAACTATAAAAACCTGTAGCTTTTCTAGACGAACATCATGCTTTCCAGTTTAAGGTAAGCAGCCAACCAGTCAGAAATGTAATGGGAGACACTGGAATTTAAAGCATCATCAAGAGACTAAAATAGGCTCTCCTCCTCATGTCCCTGGTGGGCTGTGAGACTACACATGTAGTGGGGAGATCCTAAGGATCCTTGTGAACGTGAAGACCAAGCAGACATGAGACCTGGCCTCAGCTTTGAGTATGCTTCTCACACACAATTCAATCAGCATGGGGTGAGCCTAAAGGGTTCAAAGTGTTTGAATAAAACTTGAATCCTAATCATTGGCTGACCACTGAACTATAAAGATGGAGGAAAGACTCCCTTAGTGAGCCAGGCAAAAAAATAAAAACAGGAAAAAAATAAGCACAGACATTAGCAGTTGCACACTATGAGAAAGACAAACTCCACAGTATAAGTCTAGGCAAGTTATTAATTAACTAACAGATTGATTAATCTATGTAATAACAACCTAGAAAATAAAACTGAATCTCAAATTACTTTTATGTATCAAATAAAATGCTAATGTCCAACTAAAACTCACTAGACATGTAAAGAAACAAGAAAGTGTGACCTGTATTCAGGGGGGAAAAACAGACATTAGAAACTGACTCTGAGTGGACCTATATGTTGGATTTATCAGAAAAGACCTCAAATAGCTTTTATAAATGTTCAAAGAATTAAAGAAAACTATGCTCAAAGATTTAAAGAAAAATATAGTAACAATTAGTCAATCAATAAGGGGCCTGTACAAAGAAATAAATATTCTATTAAAAAAAACAAATGAAAGGGGATTAAGGGGCAATATGATTAGCACACATAATGCAGGGGAGGTGGCACAGGGAAGGCAGTATAGCACACAGAAGACAAGTAGTGACTCTATAGCATCTTACTATGCTGATCGACAGTGACTGTAATGGGGTATGTGGTGGGGACTTGATAATGGGGGGAATCTAGTAACTACAATGTTGCTCATATGACTGTATATTAATGATACCATAATAAAGAAATAAATAGACAAAAAAAGAAGCAAATGAAAATTCTAGAAGGATATAACCAAAATGAAAAATTCACAAGATAGGATCAACAGCAAGCAGGCCTGAAATAGCAAAAGAAAAAAGAGGAAACTTAAAGGTAGATTAATATAAATTATTATATCTGAAGAACAAAGAGGGGGAAAAATATAGAAGAAAAATTAACAGATCCTCAGGCTTGCCAGGTAATGACAAGCATTCCAGCATGTGTATAATGGAGGTTCCAATAGAAGAGGAGAGAGAAGGAAAGGGACAGAAAAAATATTTGAAGACATTGAAATCTCCCAAAAGTTGATGAAAAAAGTATTAACTTAGCAGATCCAAAAAGTGCAGCAAGCATCAAATAAAATTAAAAGGGAACCATATATAGTTACATCATCATCAAACTGCTAAAGCAAAAAATAAGGAGAAAAACTTGAAAGTGACAAGAGAAAATGATTTACCAGATATAAAACAATAATGATACAATTAATACCAGACTGCTCATTAGAAACAAAGTAAGCCAGAGGCAGTGGAACCACAAATTCCAAGTGCTAAAAGAAAAATGTGTGAACAAGGAATCCTATGTTCAGTACAACTATTCTTCAAAAATAAGATGAGATAAAGACACTTTCAGATAAACAAAAACTGAGAAAATTCTTTGATAGAAGACTTACAATAAATAATAAAGTTTAAGTCCTTTAAGCTGAAAGGAAAATTATACCAGATGATAACTGAGATCCATGGGAAGCAAGGAAGAGCATTAGAAATGGTAAATATGGAGGGAAACATAAAAGATTAATGATTGTATATATTTTTCTTCTCTTTTCTTCTTGTAGTTCCCTTATAAAACACAAATTTGTTTAAGGCAGTAATTATACCTATATTATAATATAATTATATCTATATTATAGATATATATGCCTATATAATAGCTACTAGAATATATATATTATAGGTTTATAACATACATGACAATAGCACTAAGATAGACAAAAGGATTTGAAGTTATAATGGTGCAAAGTTGCTATATTTTATTCAAACTAAATCAGTATCATCTTGAGATTGTGATAAATTAACAAGCACTTGAAAAACACAAATTACTAAAATGGACTCAAGAATAAATAGAAAATCATCTCAAAAGATGTAGAAAAATCATTTTATAAGATAAAAAACATATTAATGATAAAAATTTTCACACAATTAAGAATAAAAGGGAACTTTCTCAACTTGATAAAGTACTTCTACAAAACTCTTACAAATATTATACTTAACAGTAAAAGATTGAATGCTATCCCCTATAATCAGGAGCAGGGCAAGGATGTCCATTTGCATCACTTCTATTCAATACTATGGAATAAGGCAAGAAAAATAAATAAGCCATACAAATTGCAAAGGAAGAAGTAAAGCTGTCTTTATACATCGACATGATCTTATTTGTAGAAAATCCTAAGGAATCTTCAAAAAAGCTACTAGAATTAATATGCAAATTTAATAATGTCACAGGTACACAGGTAATAAGAACTATATAGAAAAATCAATACAGGGCATTTTTGTATACTATAACCAATCAATTGAAAAATAAATTAAGAAAAGCATTCCATTTACAAATGCATCAACAATAATAAAATACTTGGGAATAAACTTAACAAAAGAAATGCAAGACTTTAATTAAAGGAGACCTAACTAAATGGAGAGAGAGATCACATTCATGTATGGAAAGACAGAACTTAAGGTGTCATTTCTCCCCAGATTGATCTTTGGATTCAATACAATTCCTGTCAAAATCCCAGCAAGCATTTTTGCAGAATTGACAAAAAAAAAATTGATATAAAATTTACATGGCAATAACAAAGGACCTAATGTATCCAAATAATGTATACTTTAAATAAGTAAAGAGCAAACTTGTTAGGATTTATATGAACTGATTTCAAAACTTACTGTAAATTTACAGTAATCAGTACAAGTGATATAGTATAAGAATAGACATGTAGGTAAGTGGAAAAGAATAGAGTTCAGAAGTAGACCAAAACATATGTGATCAATTGATTTTCAACAAAAGTGCCAAGGAAATTCAGTGGAGAAAAAAGTTTTTTCTAAGAATTATATTAGATATGCATATATGTTATTAGTACTGGATCAATAGCAATTGGATATTGATGTATTTCAAAACTCAGCCTGATCCTTATTTTCTCACCATACCCAAAATTAACTCAAAATGGATGTTAATCCTAGATGTATGACTGAGCTACAACTATAAAATTCCTAGGAGAAAATCATTGTGTGACTTAGGTCAAGCAAATGTTTTTCATATGTAACAACAAAAGCACCATTTAGAAAAGGAAAATTGACCATTGGACTTCATCAAATATAAATATTTTTCTCTTCAAGAGACACCATTAGAAAATTAATAGAAGCACAGGCTGGGAGAAAATGTTTGCAAAGCATGTATCTCATAAATAAGTTATATTCAGAATATATAAATTACCCTTCCAAATAAAAACAAAATTTTAATCACAAAAGATTTGAAAAGATATTTTTTCAAAGATAATAGAAATGGCAAATAAGCAACACAAAAATTGCTGCAAATCATTAGTCATTAAGAAAATGCAAATTAAAACCACAATGAGATACCTCTGCAAAATCACTGAAATGGCTAATATCAGACAGATACTACTAAGTGTTGCCAAGGAAGTGGAGAAACTAGAAATTGCATACATTATTGGTGAGAATATAAAATAGGATGGTCTAGTTGAAAAAACAGGTTAGCAGCTTATTGAAAAGATAAAGATATACTTACTACATGACTCAGCAGTTTCATCCTAAGGTATCTACCACAGAGAAATGAAAACCTGCCCACACCATAATGGTGTTGTTCATAATAATCAGGAACTAGAAGCCATCCAAATTTCTATCAAATGGTAGATGGATTAACAAAATATGGTTATCTATACAATGTAGTATTTTTCAGCTATTAAAAGGACCAAACTATTGATAACATGCAACAACAGGGATAAACCTCAAACACATTGTGCTAATTCAAAGAAGCCAGACAGAAAATACTACATATTGTAAGGCTGCATTTACATAAAATGTCTGGAAAAGGCAAAATTATAGTAAAAGAAAGATGAATGGTTGCATGGGATTCAACAGTGGAAGCAAATACTGACTGCAATGGGGAATGCAAATGTTTTAAAACTGGTTGGAGTGGTGACTCACAACTGTATAAATTCACTTAGACTCTTGTAACTATACACTTAAAATGGGTGGATTTTACAGAATGCAAATCATTCCTCAATAGAGGTTTTTAAAATACAGATTTAACTCCTGAAGTTTATAATTTACACCATATTCTTTCTACACTTCCCAGCAGTAAGAATATAGAAACTATTCAGGTGAGTCAAACACAAAATCCCTGGTATCTTTTATCTTCTTAAAATAAAAGAACATCTCCACTATATCTCCTCCATGCCAGCTTCCAGTACTTCTTTATGTTAGTTGAATGAAAAAAAGGGAGTGAAATAATAAATAAAGATAATTAAAAAATAAACCTATAGAAATCTTTCTCACTCTAAAAATATGTAGGACTCTCCAAAGCAGTGGTTCTCAACCACAGGCTATTTTCTCCCCCACAGGGATGTCTGAAGACATTTTTGATGTTCATGAGTTGGGGAGAGGGCTCCTGGAAATTAGTAGGTAGAGACCAGGGATGGCATCACACATATTACAATGAACAGAACAGTAGACCCCACCCGCTCCACCACCAACAAATAATTATCTGGCCCAGAATGACCGCAGTGTTAAGATTGAGACTGATCTAATGGTTCTTTTCAATACTGCTTGCTCCTTAATCTACATATCACACTTTGGTTGTCATCTCCTATAGATTGTAACCCTCTGAAGACTTTTTCATATTTACAGTGTGTTTCTCTCTTTGGAGTGTTTGGCATCATGCCTAAAACAAGTAGGTATTTCTATAAGCGATTGATGAAAGAATAGATTTTAAAAGTAAAAAAATGAGTGATCAAACAGAATTGCTATTTTTAGGAGAGTTGTGCTACCTCAACCAGCAAACATCTGTTATGGGGGTTTTTTTTGGTATCATTAATCTACAATTACATGAGGAACATTATCTTTACTAGGCTCCCCCTTCACCAAGTCCCCCCACATACCCTATTACAGTCACTGTCCATCAGCTTAGTAAGATGTTATAGAGTCACTACTTGTCTTCTCTGTGTTGCACAGCCCTCCCTGTACCTCCCCCCCCCCACATTATACATGCTAATCATAATGCCCCCTTTTCTTCCCCCCCTCCTTATCCCTCCCTTCCCACCCATCCTCCCTGGTCCCTTTCCCTTTGGTAACTGTTAGTCCATTCTTGGGATCTGTGATTCTGCTGCTGTTTTGTTCCTTCAGTTTTTTTCTTTGTTCTTATACTCCACAGATGAATGAAATCATTTGGTACTTCTCTCTTCTCTCTCTCCACCTGGCTTATTTCACTGAGCATTATACCCTCTAGCTCCATCCATGTTGTTGCAAATGGTAGGATTTGTTTTCTTCTTATGACTGAATAATATTCCATTGTGTGTATGTACCACATCTTCTTTATCCATTCATCTACTGATGGACACTTAGGTTGCTTCCATTATCTGTTATGGTTTTATGTAATGATACCAGGACCAAAAATTAACTTTTAAAATAAGTATGTTATTCTATACCTATTTCTAAAGATGAAAAGAAATTATAAAATCTTCCAAGAAGCACACTGCACATCTCTGAAAGAGTTGTGAAATAATGGGCTAATTTCTGTATTTACCCTCCGTAGCCAGGAATACCACTCTCCTATTTTTCCATAGGAAAAACTTCTTTGTAAATCTCCTTTCCCAACTGTATTAGCAAGTTAATATTATTGTCATCAATAATAGTCATTCTCATTAACCAATGCATGGTGTTTTCCCTTTAAAGCTCTTTGCAGAATCCACTAGTTACCAGTAATTATTAAAGTTATAACATTTAAATATAGGCATTTCATCTTAAAGTTTCCATTTCCCATGTTTATTATAATTAAAAAAATGAAACCAGCTAATATTTTTACAGTTCCTCTTCAACATTCTTCTTCCCATCCTACCCCAATCCTGGATAAGTCCAGGAATTGTAAAGAGGATGTAGATACAGTTGCAATTACAATCATAATCACAGAAAGGTAGGCAGGTAGGTAAGCAATAAATGATGATAGATGATAGAGACGATAGATAATCAATATAGACAGATGATGATAAATGAAAGATAGATATAGATAGATGAAGTATATGTACTTTATCTATCATCTACTTATCATCTGTCTGTCTCTCCTTTTCTCATGTACATTAGTGGCTGTCTAATGTCTGTAACATAGTCTCACCTCTTTACACAGGCATTTAAGACCTTTCACAATTTGGCCAATACCTGCTTCCAGTTGAATATATCTCCATTTCAGAAATTCTCTGCTTAGGACAAATTGAAACTCATGCCCCTCAGAGAGGAGAGCCTTCTAAGAGACTTTTTGTCCATAGCCTCATGCCTCATGCCATCTCAGGAACATGATGTTAGATAAAAATGCAATGGGGATTGCCTCTGTTTGAACTCATTTTCTAGAGGAAGTAGGCACTTAATATGTGCTGCTATAGAGGAAAACAGAGGGAAAAAGTCCTAAACCCCTTTGTGTCTTGCACTCTCCATCTTTCCTTCAGTAATTTTCTTCTACCTCTTTATTGGAATTGTATAATACCCCTTCTACTTTGCTTCTGGAATTGCTGATTTGTCTATTCATTTATTATGTAGCATTAAAAACATACAAAAGAACACAGAATAAAAGAACAGATATCATTGCCCTGCCTTTATTTATGCTTTTACTGCATTATACTTATCCTTGCACAATTTTAAATATTATTTTGCACATTTTTGTAACTTATATAAGTTATATCACAGTGCATATAATGTTCTGCTTCTTATTTTTTAAAAGCAGCATTTTGCTCATAAAATGCATTTAATATAGATAACAAGTGTGTATTGTTGAGTTACTTTCACTGTTGTATAGTGCTCCTTCATAAGAACATAATACTTGAGGTTATTTCCAACTTTTGCTATCACAAATAATGCTACTATGAAATTACTTACATATGTCTTCTTGGGTATGCAAATATTATTCTAGGACATATGTCAAGGAGAGGATTTTTAAAATTTAAATTATAAGAGGATTTTTAAACTATAATTATAAGCATACACATCTTCAGCTTGCTTTAGATATTTCCAAATTGTTCTCCAAAACGGTTGATATCATATCCCATATGATAAGGATAAAATAATGAATCATGTTGGTTGTCTCTGTCCTACTTTATGCATAATAGATATCAGGTACATTCTAGTATGTCATAATTAGAAACTACTCTTAATCACAATTTTATCTCTTATTTTTACATATACTTAACAGCTATAGTTAGACATTAGTGGAAATGTAAACTGTTCACTTACATTTCAGGATGTAGTTATAAAACTGTATGTCTATGCTGTGTAGAATCTACATCATTATTTTTGCTTTTTCTGAGCTGATTAAGCTGGTGATGATGTGTTAGTCAAGACTTAACTCTGCCAAACAAGAACATGCCGAGGTGCAGCTGTTTTAATAATTGATTCATAAGCAGCTATCTCTGTCCCACTATCTGTAGGTTATAGTCAAACTACTTGAAGCCACATCAGTCTATTTTAGTGTGGAAAAAAAAATAGATACACTGTGGGGGAAACAATTCCACAGCATGACCCCTTACAAACTATTCCAGCTAGAATCCAAGATATTCCCATATGTAAGCACATCTCACACTCACTACAATCCCTTTTCCCATTAATACCCATTATAAACAACAGAAAAAAGGTTGTGTCCAGGTTATTAATAGTAGCAACTGCCAGAAGGGGATTCTTTTAGTTTAGTTTTTAGTTGCTAACCCACTGCTGAAGGTGACTACAATGGAGAATGTTTACTCAGGAGCCACAGAACACAAGACATAATCCAGAATGCATACGTGGAGGTGTGTGTGTGTGTGTGTGTGTGTGTGTGTGTGTGTGTGTGTGTGTGCGCGTGCACACATGCAGAAGGGGATTGTCCATTGTATTTGGAAACTAAAGGCAAGATAAGACCTGGTCATCCTTGCTGCAGTGTGTTCACAGGGAGGGGCCCCTGCCCTTTGTGACCATGAACTGAAGACCAGTTGCTGCATCCACCAGTCTTCACTGTCGAACACCCTGGGGGCAGAGTTGCTGGAGATGTGACCCATTAAATCTCTCTTTCAGCCTCCTATTCCTCTAAAATTCCATCCCCTTTGGTTTTGAAAGTACACCATCCAAGATATGAGGGAAGAACCACCAGACTTTGAAGAATATTAAGTGCCAGTGATGTCAGTAACCACAGCATAATTCCCAAATGGTATAATATAAACAGACACCCACTGCATGTCCCCTGGACTCGGAGCTCCTTGCAGTCAGTAAGCCTGTCTCCATCCCTGCATTCACATAGCCCCTAGCCAAGTGTGGTGCACATAGCTAGCAGTCACTAAATCTGCAGAAAGGATGAATATTGCTTACAGGGCCTGTTGCTATTTACAGGCTTGGTGTGGGTCCGGATTCCTGTCCCTCCCTGAGCCACTCAGGGCTTTTTTCTATAAATGAGCTGCCTCTCCCTGCTTGCTGTGAGCCAGGTTTTTGTCCATCTGCTGCCATTGTTTCCCTACGTTGCCCAGCTATGTGGTATTGCATGTGGTTATTCTTTAGTGGGTCATTACGGCATCTGTCTGCCCACCTTGTGAATGCCCCGTCTCAGCTCACCAGACTGCAGCTGCCAGAACATCCTGTTCCCCTCCATCGTCTGCACGGGTCCAGCGCAGTCAATCCTGCTTGTAGAAATCATCATTTCTGTGCTTGGGGATTGGCTGCACTCCAGGACCTGGTCACTAGAATCCTTGCCTGCCATTTAATATTCCTAGAGGTAATTTTTTTTAAAATCAGATGTGTTACCCACAAGAAATTTCAGTTTCACAGATGTGTACAAGGATACATACAATTACTACATAGATCCTGATTAGTAGTAATTATTTGTTTGCATAGGAAGTGACCCTGGAAGTCACATAACTTAGGGAAATAGAGGAAAAGCTCTCTGTTTATAGAGGATAGAGGAAAGCTCTCATTTTATAAAGACTGGACTTCCAGAAACCCAAATCCTCATCTAGAATTCATCTTAAGAGGGGAGAGATAGATGACATTGTCACAAACCCCATGTACTTTATTCAGCCAGCTTAAATAGAAGCTTCCTGGTGGTTCAGCCATTGAAAGGAAGCTTGGGTACATGCAGTGTACATCTTACAATATGATAAGCCAAAAGTTTGTGTATTAGGTTGGTTGTTTGGAATCCCAGCTTCTGTTCCCTTTGGCAACTTGTTGTAAAGTCAAGGGCAGTAAATCCCAGGTTGTATCCACGGTGACACAGCGGCTCCAAACACTGAAAATATCCACACCTTTTGCTATGACGTAAAGCTGATGGCTTCTGTGACAGCTGATTTCCTAACCCTGCCTGCTTCCTTACATATAAACTGTACAATAAAAAAGATTAAATTCTGAAGCCTGTTGTACAAGTATGTTTAACATACATCAGGTCCAAATTGTATTGGTGTCACAGAACCTCGCCAACAGGAGGGACACTGTTACATAGTGAAACCCACGGCAAAGAGGCAACAATAGCATTTGTCCTCCATATACACCATCTTCCTCCCGCCATCTTCCCCCCAGGTCATTGCAACGTGTCATCGGGAGCAAAAGAGAAGCAAGCAAGATGGCTGGGCAGCCTCTGTGGTAGTGCGAAGGAGAAGCCACTTGGGCCAGACATTATACCAAGCCATTTGTATGTCGAATCTGTCAAAGATAAACGAAGCTAGACACTATTAACATGGTAAGGACAGATTTTAATGAGTGATATCCTATTGCAATAGGGAAAAGAGTGCAGCTGAACTGATTTGCACAGAGGTGGCTGGGTGTTTTAAAGGGAGAATGAGGACGTAGGGAGGGGATGACAAGTGCTCAGTAGAGTTAGAGAAGTGGAAGTTGCAGAAGCAGGGAAGGGAGTTTAGTCCATCTGGGTTTGATAATTGGTGCTCCTCAATGTTAGGACCATCTTCTCCCACAAAGGATTGTACCCAGGGCCCTGTCTTCAGTGTTAGTTGGAACACAGTCAATGCTCTAGGAAGCCTTGAGTTTTCTCAGGCAGGCATTTAAAGGGGGGCCAGTGTCATCCTAGGGATGTGGCCTTCAGCTGCTAGAAACTATGTTAGTGTTTGTTCAAGTCTAAGCCAAGGTTGAGGCCTAATCAGGAAGAGGGCTCAGAGTGACCTGGCTAGAGTTTGGTCAAGTAGAAAACCTCTGTCATATCTCAATGATCACCACCGTATTTCACAAGGGAGGTTTTCTTGTTTCTGTTTTGCATATGAAAAACCTGAGACCCAGGGGGTAATGTGCCCAAGAGCAGGTAAGCCCGGGGTGGCAGCAGTGGGGCCGGGGCGGGTAGACCTGCTCAGTCTCTGGTGTGTCACAGGCTGGCTTCCAAGAGCCAGAAGCACTGGGTGTGCAGATCACCTCCATCAGAATCAGAGGTCAAGGAAGTGGCACAGAGATCTGGCTCCAGGCAAAGCAAACAATGCAGAGTAACCAACTCCTTTCCTTAAAAAGCTTGAATGACTAAATAAGCCCCGCTACTGTGAATAAGTAGTAGGGACCAGCAAGCTGCCTCTGAACAGGAGTTTGAAGACCTCTTTGACCCATTTAAATAAGGCAATGGAATCAATTAGGTTCTAAAATGAAACAGAGAGAAAAAGGGCTTTCTTACATGCCATTTTTAAACAATTCCAAAGAATATGCTTTTTAATTCTACATTTGGTTTCTTTATAAATATTATGACAATCAATATTACACATGGAAATTAAGACTCTCCCCCTTCTTCCCTTTTTTAAATTTACGCGCATTTTCTATTTCTGCTGCCACCATCCTCAAGTGCCATTTCTGCCAAACCAGTCCTTTTTCATTCCTGTATGTAACATGCTGTTCCTCAGTTTGAACAGAGCCATTTCAGTCCAAGAGAAAGAAAGTGCTATATAAATAAATTTTTATTACTGTCATACCGTTGTTAAAGAATTTCCTAGTTTGAGCTGTTCTGCGTTTGAAATCACCACCTTACCAGGGCACAGAGGCTCCTGCTAGGCATTTTAAATTAGGGAAGACAGTTTTATTGTCAAGGCAGGTCAATCAAATTATAATTGGCTCTAATTTGCACTCCCACCAGCTGTTAAATTCTTCACCGGCAGCACTCAAAATGGTGTGAGATTCTTGCCGGCTTTGTGAACGCTTCAAAGAGAATCACTCTCTATCTGATCCCGAAAACCAAAAGTCCTTGTCACTTTTCATCAGAAGCAAGGAAAATGCACCACTGGCTCTAACTATGGGAAGCAGGGCCTGTCTGAAGGGGGCTGAGCCTGACAAGGACGGACAACTCATCTCCCACACACAATCGTCCTTGACAAGCCAATATTTCTATTCCACACCAGGCAGCAGGGTGGTGGGGCAGGGAGGGGGTTCCCTTTGTTATGTCCAGAAATACCGTTGAGCTGTATTTTCTATTTCATTGCAGACTGAACTTGCATCTCATAGGGAAAATCATCAGTTCAGCACTAGGATGCAATAGCAGACAAGGACAGAATTCTGGGGTTGGGCGCGTCCACGCTGGCTCTGTAGTGAGGATCCATTACACTGTCAGATATCCAGCGGGTCTGCCTCAGAGAGTTTGGGGCTCTGCATAACTAAAACTCTAGGACACTTCTTTCTACCAGCGCCCACAAACACACAGACACATAAAGCACATTGATACACACATGTGCATGCACACACTCGCACACAGACACACACATAAACAGTGAGTCCCAGGGAGGAGTGAAAAGAACTAGCCGGTCAGCACATTACGGCAAAGCTCCGTCCTGCTTTTAGTTACAGCGCCCCAGCGTCCTATTCCTTTACAGTTTTGTAAAGATGGGCATGGCAAGAGCAGGGTACGGCTAGCTGGGCAAACAACATCAAGACCAAATAATCAGCATAACCTTAATTCTGGAGGAATTTTGGACGTGTCGGTTTGGCAGCAGCTAAGGAAACTCTTTAATTTGAATGACTGAATGGGAGTCGGCCTAATCTTGCTAATTTGTCCCATGGACAGTCCTCAACCCTCTCAAAATGAGGGTCTTTGAGAGTAATTGGTGGGGAGGAAATGCTATGAAGAAACTAAAGTTCTTTGAAGAAATATTTTTGAATTTCATGAATTTAAGGAAATACAGGATGAGCTTTTAAAAATAAAATAAAACATTGCACTAGAAATAACTTAAGAGAGAAGGGCTCCTAGGTAAACTTTCTCAGGGAGTGAGACAGAAGCACACACTTGTATGAGTGAGAATTTTCATAGAAACTGGAAAGGATCTCCTCAGCATTGAAAGCAAAGGTATAAATTAATATCTCAACGCATTAGACTGCCATCCATGTTTAAGGCCAAGAACAAGGAGAGGATAAAGGAAAAGAGTGGAAAGCCATAATCTGCTGGTTGGTAAGATCTGATTCACTTGGGAAAGGAACAAGAGACTGAGTGCCCAGCAGCCAGCAGGAAGCCGGCAGAGGCTGTGGAGAGAAGAATCTTTGAGAAATTTGGAAAAATTCTACTTCTTTAGGGTTGTGGGGCATAAGTCCACCCAGGCCTAGAAAAGCTTGATGTTTGCCTATGTGCCAGACAGTGTGTGGGATGGCAGGTCTTCACAGGGGTTGGCAAAGCCTCGTACCTGGAAGAAACCATTGGATTTGTTCAACTTGCTCCAAACTGAGTAAGAAACTGGTAGATGCACATTGTTCCCTTCCCCTGTAGAGTACATGCCCTGGCAAAGCTGTGTTAGCCTTGGAGGGGCTCCCTCGTCTCCCAGAGGCTGCCTAGAAGAAGCTACTCGTGAAAGGGAGTCATTCATGGGCTGAGTGGAGGCTAAAACATTGCAAACTGGTGGTGGCAGCCCTTCAAATGCTGCCTCCCTCTCTGCTCCGTGAAGTACTCAGAGACAGAGCAAACTGTGGGTGCCTCTCCCAACAGGTTCAAACCCCAAGACGAAGCAAATTTGAAAGTCAAGAGGTAAATCATGGCAAAGCAGCGAAGTGGCTCCATGTCCCATCTCTGCAGCCTGACTTACATGGCATAGACAGTTTAACTTCTCTGACCTCAGTTTCCTAATCTGTAAAATGGAGGTGAGAGTAGTGCCTCTCTCATGGAGACATGGTGGGGAAAAAAGGGAGATGATTCCTACACTTACACAGTGACTGGCATGGAGAAATGTTCCATCTGTGTTAACTCTCATTATTTGTAGTAATAGGCCAGTTGGTGACCTTGTCTTGTTTTTGGATCTGAAACAATTAAAATGTCTTTTGGACAGAATATACACACACACACTATCACACACACACACACCAACCACCAGGCTTAGCATGTTTCCACGACTTCCAAAATGTCTTAAGACGGCAAGGCCATGGGTGCCACCGGCCCAGCCGAGCTCGGGGGCCTCACCTCTCCACCGGGTTCTCTGACTGTGTTGACTGCTTTTTAGTTCCTCCAATGCCGCACTCTCCTTCCCCTGTCAGACTTCATGACTGTCCACTGTGCTTCCTGTAACTCTTTGGCCTCCTTCCTGCTGGGCTAGTTCATCCATCTTTCAGATCTCAACATTGGTGCTTCTGCTAAGACAAACCTTCTCCTACCTTACAAACTGCATGCCCTACTGCCCAGGGGTAGATCCCAGCGTTTACCACACTCACTGTAACTGCTAGTGCTGGGAGCTCCTTGGTGCTGGCATGGGGCCCACCTTGATCACCATTTGTCACCAACATCCAGCACAGTGGTGAGCACATAATAAAGTCTTTGTCAGTAACTAAACAAGTAAGTATGTTCTAAAATATTGGTGTCACGCTATCAGGGAACCTCCCTCCTCTCCTGACCCCAGGTCACATCCTCCCTTCCAGCCAGTCCCCCAGAAGAGACAGCACCTCCAGCATTAATGCATGTATACCCCGAATTGCAGTCCATGTGCCCACAACTCCCTTTACCACAAGCAAAGAGAGGTAGGCCCTGTATCTTTCACCCAAATAGCATCTGTGTCAGTTTGCGAGCTAAGGCTAACTAAGTACCATAAATGGTTTCAACAACATAAATGATTTCTCAGCATACTCAGCAAAGCAAGTTTCCCCTGAGGCCTCTCTCCTTAGCCTGTAGATGGTCATCTTCTCCCTGTGTCTGCACATGGTCTTTCTCTATGCATGTCTGTGTCCTAATCTCCTCTCCTTATAAGGACACCACTCATATCAGATTAGGACTCACCCTCCTCACCTCATTTAACCTTAATTGCCTCTTTAAAGACCCTAATTCTAAATATGGCCATATTCCATGGTATGGCAACTAACACTTCAACATATGAATTTGGGGGAGATACATTTTAGCTCATAACAGTATTAAATGTTTTCCCTTTGATAAACTTTGAGGTAGTAATATGCCACTTAGAATGGGCTGCCTCTCTCTGCCTCCATAAGCAGGCAATGGAATGTTACTGATTCTTATAGAAAAAATTAACCCTGTTCACTAAGTATATCCTGTCTGCTCAAAACTGCTCTGTCTTATGGGGCTACATGGAAAGTGGGACACTGAGTTCTGGACCAAGCATTTTGCAACCTGAAGCAAGAGATCAGATAAACATAACACATACATAGGCATCCATGGTCATAGCAATTCACCCAGGGTTGCTCAGAAAGGCAATACTGAGCCCTGCAGGTGTAATGACAATGGATTGCAATCTGCTGTGGCCTTATTTGCAACTGGGCAACCTTGGCAGAGTTGCTGGGTCTTTCTGTGTCTCAGTTTTCTCATCTATAAAATGGCATTAACAGATACTACAAAGGGTTGTCGTAAGGATTAAATTAAATAAAGTAATAATTTAAATTAAATAACACAAGGCATTTGTAACAGTACTGGGCACACTGCTGTCACTCAGGAAAGATCATCATGTGTGTTTTTGCTCTGCTATCACTCACTCTGGTCAGTGGAAGCCAGACCTGTGCTCAGTTTCAAGGACCCAACAGTCTCTGACCCCAAGTCCATTCTATAAACACGAAAAACAGTCTGACAGCAAGTCTGCAAGACAAATTAGTTTTCTGGGAAGAAGCCTCCCCTTCAGAGAGTGCTGATGACAGAGGGGTGGGAGACATAACTAAGGACAGTGTGGGCCTCTTATAACAACCCAGTGAAACACTTAAATTACCTCATGATAGAGAATTATTAGTAGATCAAATTATTAGTAGATCAAATAAGTATTTGATACTATTAGTAGATCAAATTATTAGTAGATTTGATCTACTAATACCTCAAAATGCACATGCTTGTATATCTTTAGAAGGTGGTTCTCAAGCCAGATCCATGGATCCTGGGGACTGAGTGATATAATCAGATACTAAAGTCTCCCAGTAGTACTTGATTATAAGACAGGCAGCGGTTAACGCTGGCTTGGGAAAACTTGATTTGGGGCAGTGAGTGTCTGTCAAACACCAGCCTGGGAAGTTCCGTTTCCTCCGCCCAAGACCCTGGTTTGTGCCGTGCATCTCACCCACTCCTCCACAGCCAGGCATGGGCTGGGGAATCATAACCCCAGGTCAATTCTTGCTCCAATTTCTTCTGGGCCATTAGGCAAGCTCCTGAACTTCTCTGGACCTGTTTCCTCCCTGCACAGTGGGGAAATCATGCCAATGGTACAGATCGTGCCTGTCAAGTATCTGGTACAGAGCAGGTCCTGACCGTTGGCTTCCTTTCCCTTCTCCTGTGATTATCAGAGAATGTTATTAAGTATTTCTGTCCCCAAAATACATATCCTGAGCACCATGTGCTTCCACATCTTTCTTTACAGATAGCACAATTATCAAATATAGGGCAATAAGTCAAAACCCAAGAGCTCCAAAAGGAAGTTTTCAAGAAGTGCCCCTGTTTGAATTATTATTCCAAGTACTTTGCCGAACATTCAAAAAATCATGGAGGATCTATTGGTATCTCTCTGTCAATGTGGTACAGAGTCAGATGAAGCTTTCCTCTGAAGTAAAGGATAATAGCTAATCAGTACACTAATAGAAGACAACAAAATTTTAAAAAGGAAATATGTCAGTAGAACAAATGTCTATGAGGAAGAAGGAAATGAAAGAGGTGGACAAAATAAACTACATACTTAGGATGTTTTACAACTTGCAAATATTTTCACATACAATATTTCCTTAATTCTTATAACAACCCCATGAAATACTTAAATTACCTCATGACGGAGAATTTTTAGTAGATCAAATATTGTTACCTCAAAATGCACATGCTTGTGTATCTTTAGAAGAGTGGTTTTCAAGCCAGATTCATGGATCCTGGGGACCTAGTGACATAATACTTATGTCCCAGTTTCCTCTTTGAGAGCTTTATTTTGTTAATTTTGTGGTTTTATTTTGATGATTATCTGAAAAAATATTAACCCATGTAAATTCTGGATCATGTGAATAAACAACTTATAATCAGCTACTACAGGGAGACTTCAGTATCTGATTGGCAGTGAGTGATTCTTGATATTCATGAGTTAATGTGGAAAGAACTGAGGTTCTCCTGGTAAGCATATAACGTGTTCACAGCACAGGAAGACCAACAGATGTGCAAGTAACATTTGTTCAGGAGTGGCCCTGGAGGGAATGGTGAAGGACTCAAAAGGGTCACACAGCACTCAGAAGTAAGTGCCTGCCAGACACAAATGCCTAAGCTGTGACTCTCAGCACCACAGTTATTTTACAAAGGGGATTTCCTTCCAGAAAAAGAACATCACTAGCCACATTAGTGTAAAGATGATACACTGAATTTCATTTTTGGACAGATATGTATAAGGGTATATATAATTTGAAATATTCTGTTTGTTTCATGTTTCTTTAAAGCTTTTATAAGCATAAAAATACACAAATTTTTTATGTTGCAGATTTGTAAACCATTTTATTATATACTTATTTCATTATTTATTGTATAATTGTTTAATATTTTAAATTATTTTATTGTACTATCACCAAGGTAAAAATTGGGGATCCAATTTTTGGGGATCCAAGTTTGAGAATGTTTCTTTTTTGAAATATAAATGTTCTCAAACTTGTCTATAAATTTTTTTACAAGTAATTAAATCTCTTGTGGGGACCTAGAAGAGTTGACTAAAAGAACTTAGTGAATTCTTCTTAAAATAAGCCATTTTTGCACACAAACCATCACCAAGAGATCTTCTCCTCTTCCTACCATTAGACTGCCTTATCACCAGAACTGTCCTGAAGCAGTGCGTGCAGAGACAGTGAAATCAGTAAAAGGAGAGTTAAGAGAGAGCGAGCCAAACCTTCAGCGAAGCACCTGTGATATTCTGCAGAACTGAACACATGGTCAGCCTACAAGTTAAATAACCACAACTGGAATTGTGAAACTGAAATTGGATAACTGGAATCCAATATCAAGGCATTCAAAATGGAAAAACAGAAAAATGTTGCCCAAGGGACTGGCTCTGAACCTGGCATCCCTCCAGATTTCCTCTGCGGCTCTGAAAATGTTCTT
The DNA here is from genome assembly GCF_030020395.1 of Manis pentadactyla. Classification (NCBI taxonomy): domain Eukaryota; kingdom Metazoa; phylum Chordata; class Mammalia; order Pholidota; family Manidae; genus Manis; species Manis pentadactyla. Next base: position 104,888,541 of record NC_080024.1, read on the forward strand.
AGTGCCCTGCTCCTGCTTTTGATGTTTTGGTGGGGGGCAGAAGAGGGGGGTAGTTGTTGTGTTTGGTTGTTTTTGTTTTGTTTTGTGCTGGTTACAAAATGGGGGGCCAAGAATATTACTTGTAAAGCACTTTGTCAATCATAGATACCCCTTATTCTCAAGCATGGGCAATATAAGGGTCACTGAAAGTTATCTGTGTAGCATCCCCGATCAGTTTACTGTACTTATTTGAAACAGATGGAAGAGACTAAACAGTACTCTACTTAGAGGTGGGTTTGATTTCCTATTAAAAGGACTCATATTTAAGGACACTGAATGATGTTTTCTTTTGCCCCCAGATGAGTTGTAGGATGAAAGGGCATGTCAGTTTCTAACTTCAGTCTAAGAGAATGAATTTTAAAAGGAGAAACTTGGTAGGAAAAAAGAAGTGAATTTGAGTGACTTTCATAAGCCAAGAACTTTAAAAGATTTTATTTTGGTTTAATAAAAATTTTGCACATTATTACAATTGCTCTGTGGACTGGGTCCTCTTTGCTTTTTGTTTAGGAACAAATAAAAATAGCTAAATTATTAATGTGAAGTATATTGGTTACTCTGCATTGAGTCACTTTTTAATTCACACATACATCTGTATTACCATCTTAATGAGGCTTTACTACAGATTATGCCACACTTGTAATGGCATCCAAGGAACCATTTAAAAGATAATGTTTCTAGTGGAGACATATTTGAAGAAGTAGATGGTGGTATTGGGTATAGGAAATAATAGTTTGAGTAAAGTTAAAAAAAATCCACCTGTGAAGTTAGTGGGTAGAGTCCACAAAACCACCTCACTTCTGACACCAACTGAAGGGTTCAGGGGTTCCTAAGGCTCCATAATTCACTAGAAGAACTTACTGAAAGCTGTAAGAATCATGTCTCTGGGTTATTACAGGAAAGGAATAGAGGATATTGATTAAAACCAGCCAAGGGCAGAGCCCAGGAGGACTCCAAACACGGAAGTCCACTATGGAGTCATGGAGAGTTCTAACTTTCCTGGCAATGATATGTAACAATATGTGTGGAATACTGCTAGCCAGGGAAGCCCACCCAAGCATGGTGCCCAGAGTTTTTATTGTGGAGACATGGTTGACTGTACCGGTAGCCGACCTTAGTCTCCAGCCTCTCTGGAGCCCTCCCAGAGGTAGAGCAGATATCATATCACCCAACAAAAACCACATTGCTTGACTGTCCATTGTGGTCCAAAGGCCCCAGGTAACCAAACAGAGTCTTACTGGAGAATACCTCCCGGGGGATGAAGGCAAAGGCTGGACCTCACCTTGAGTAAGCTTAAATTCCTTATTATACAGGCCACCCCCTGGCCTTTGGCCAAGGATCTCTTATAGTGAAATGATCACAGTGTCTACATTTAGTGTGACATTTTTATGATAGAGACAGAAATAGTATCAGTATGAGTATGCCTAACATTTGGAGGAGCCAGTGTAGAGTAGGGGTACATTTAAAGAAATTGACCCATCCTATAAAGCCATTACAATCACTTTCACATTTCATACTAATTTGAGTACTTGTTTCCTCCCTTGATCTACTGCTATTTGTACCTTACAGTAAACTTGTGCAGAACTATTTAGAATAGCAATTATCTGATGGTTAGCCTATTTCTTCTTCTGGATTGTTCACTGGTGTTACATCCTGAGGAGCTTCAATACATTTGGTTATTAATATCAGAATAATCATAAGACTTACTTAAATAAGGTAGTAGAATCTTGGCAATAATGCCAATGGTATACTATATCACTATATGGTCATGGTAAAATTTGATCTCATTATAGAGCAAAATCAGTAAGAATTACAGTTATTTGTTATGCCTGCAAACACAATCAACCCTTGCCCATACACCAGATATTACCATGGACAGGCACCAGTACAATTGGACATGATTTGGTTATTTCCAGGGTCCAAGGCAGCTGGTGGCAAAGCCATCCACCCAGTCTCAGTTCCTAGGCTTGTGCTGAGACTATTTCCCATTGTGTGCTGCTGGGCAGTAGGACCCAGCTCCTTCCGGTGGGGAGGACATGGATGGTATTCAGAATAGCTCCATCCCTGCTAACTGTATACAGGATATGTCATATTTGGATCAATCCCAGGCGTGAGGGTAGTCTAATCCGTTCATTCATTCAACAAATCTTTTTCCTTCAAATGCCACTCCTCTTAAAATTGGATTCATTTAGTCCTAAAAAAAAAAAGAAACTTTAAGTAAATTCAGTTTGTCCCAAGGTGACTAGACCAGAACCTATCTCCTCCAAGGCCCTGTTCTGTCTTGCAGGCCAGTGTTCTTTAACCTACCATGAGTTGTCATTGTATACGAAGGACCTGAGCGCAGTTAGAAAATATGTTTTGTACCCAAAAATGTTGAGTCTTCCATTCCAGGGTTAGATGAGTGGTAGGCACAGCTCAAAGAATTCAGTTTAAGTATGCCATAAGGCCTCCCACAGCCTTCCTCATCTCTAGGGGGCCTGTTCCCAGGGAAATTCAGACCCACTATGTGGTGCCTACTGCTCCATCAGGACTCATTGTTTTCTCCTCTTCTGTTCACGTGCTTTCCATCCACAAAAGCAAGGGTGATATGCATTTGTGTATTGCATACTGTGGCATACCAGGCATGCCACAGCTATATTTCATTCATTATAGGCAGAAATCTTTCTAAACAGTTGATCATCAGGTTTATAGTTACACAGTAATCAGTCAGCTAGGAGTTGCATTTCACATGGTCCAATGGCCCACTGGGAAGCAGCTCCCAGAAATTCTTTCCCAAATGATACCCTTTGCAATAGATATAATCTAGAAAATAAGAGTCTAAAAAATATTGGCATATGTGCATGTAGTAAAACAACAAATTTGACTGGATCTATACTGTTGGAACTCAACCAAGAATTAGGAGGAGTGCAAGTTGTAGCGTTCGAAAATCTTAAAACTACAGACTATCTACTGTTAAAAGAACATATGGGATGTGAACAGTTCCCAGGAATGGGTTGTTTTAATTTGTCTGATTTCTCTCAGACTGTTCACGTTCAGTTGGACAATATCCACCATATCATAGATAAGTTTTCACAAATGCCTAAGGTGCCTAACTGGTTTTCTTGGTTTCACTGGAGATGGCTGGTAATTACAGGTATGCTTTGGTTATGTAACTATACTCCTATTATGTTAATGTGTGTGCGCAATTTAAGTAGTAGCTTAAAACCTATACATGCTGAAGTTACTCTACAAGAAGATATGTCAAAGAAATAATCAATCTTCCCATGTTTTCTTCCGTCTGCTACCTCTATAGCTTTTCTTCTTCCTTCCTAATAACAACCCTTAAATAGAATTCATGCCTCATATCGAATTTACCGAGTATCATAATTCCTCCAAGAGGTAAAGATACCTCAAGACAAATGCTTGGCATAGAAGCCACAGGGCATAAATATGCAAAGAAGTAAAAAGCTAACCTTTTCAAACAATATGGCTTCTCTCTCACTTACCAACTTTACATTTCCCTGTATGGCCCCGGAAGATGACTGGTTAGCCAGAGACGGGTAAGATTCCTCAAGGGAGGAACAACCTAAGACAGGCACAGTCGCAGGAGGGCTATCAGGTGAGAAATTGGGGATCAACAGAGGTGAGGCTTAGAACCTCACCCCCCCTGTTCTGAGAGAAATCTTCTGCATCCGTGGATGTTTTATTGCCCTTGTCTAGCTTGGATTAACACATAGTCTACAGGCACACACCTGATCATCTACATTTGCTCTCTTACAACATTAAACTATGTTTTCTACCTTTATCTTGTATCTACCTACCACTTCAGCATTTTATTAAAAATAATAATAATCATAATAATAATAATAAGGGAGAAATGTGGGATTCACATATAAATCAATTATAAAAATCAAACGAATATTCATATTTGACCTGATTGTTTATAGTTCATAATGCATGATCAAAACCGAAAGTTTCTGTGATGACTGCCCTTGTACTGTTCACCATGTAAGAACTTACTCACTATGTAAGAATTTGTTCACCATGTAAGAACTTGTTCATTATGCTTCAGAAGATTGGAGACTGATGAAAATTAGGCTTGGGGTGGATTAATGATTGTGCATTGAGCATTGACTCCCCTATACAGAATTTTATTGTTGTTAACAACCATTTGATCAATAAATATGAGAGATGCCCTCTCAAAAAAAATATATTGGCATATTAATAATGTTATACTCATTCATTAAGTTCATCATATTGTATGACCAAAACATGTCCCAGAGCAATGCCACTCAGGTTTGCAGGCTTCTCTTCAACCTTGTGAGCTTCCAATAGCAGGGGCAATCTCGGCACACATATGGCTTCACCCTTCTTGGCATCTGGTATAACTGAGGCCAGAGATATTATTATTCTCTTGCTTTCAGCTTCTCTAGAGTCATCAGTGTAATATTGGATTTCCCTCATTGCATAACCCATCTATTTGTTCATTTCTTTACTCTAAGATTTTCCTTCTCTTTATTTGTCATTTATTTGTACCCAAACTTTCCTTCTCTTCATTTGTCATTTAATTTTACCCAAACTTTCTACCTCTGGAAGAGATGTTCAGGTAAAGGAAATGCAACCACTTCATATTCCAGTATCAATCCAAACTTTCACTTTAATCCCATCAACCACATCATGTCCATATCCTCCCAGTCTAATTCACTGGGACTTCACCAACAGGTTTTAGAATCACAGCGCATTGGGATCACATGCCCAGAAGCCCCAGAAAATTCTCTTCTCTCAACCCCATCAACCATTTAACCCACACATGTGCATATGGTTTTGGGGCCCCAGCTGGGGGTTGAACCTGAAGATTCTGGCTCTACTGTCAATTTCCATCTTGATTAATATGGCAGACTGTTGTCCCAGGTGATTCCAGGTCATGTCACTCATTGTCATCTTTGCCTTCCAGCCTTTTCCAATTCCTCCACACTGGGTTCAATAGAACAGATTATTTAGGGCCCTTTTATGCTGGGAACCAGTAGAGACTCCCATTAGTACACTCAACCTCCAAAACTGCTGCATTCTTTGTTTCAACCCATCAATGTCCACCACTTTATTCGTCCCATTTCTCAGCAACCATCTAAAGATTTCCAACCTACTGGGTAGACACCCTGACTTTTCCTTTTGTCTTTCTCCATTTCCTTGTGAATCATTCTAATTGTTTTAATCATCTGTAAAAACCATAAGGGAAGCTGAGGCAACAAATCTGAAGAGGTTTCTCAGACCGTTGCTCAGTGTTGCCGCAGCAATGATACCTGGGTGTCACGTAAAGGAGGCACCTTTAATCAGAACCTGCTGAGCCTTGTGGGAGGGGCACATTACTGTCTGAGCATTCCAGTCATCCCAGCTTAGCTTGCATACAGAGCATATCAGTTGTTTCATGTGGGATGTTCCCCTAGGCATTTACAGAGAGAGTTGAACAGTCCGCTTCTCAGGAGAAACTCACTTTGCAGCTGCTTTTATCCAGTCCACAAGGCTAGCTGTCCTTTTGAAAACAACCCTCTATATGTCTGCATCTCGTATACTAATCTGTGGTTGCTCAATAGTGAGCTGGCTCCAGTGTTAATGCAAACACACTCTTTTAATCCCCAGCATCCAAAACTGCAGACGCCAGCCCTGAGGTGTTCATGTACAGCCCATGTCAGTAACGATTCTTCAGGAAGCTAATGATACCAATGTACAAAGTGACACCCTCCTTCACACCCCTGGTTTCACTAGCCCTCAGTTTGCCCTTCCCCCTCATGGACTACCTTCTTGGTGACCAGGGGTCCTGGAGGCGCTATCCTTTGTCCCAGCATTGTTCTCCCTTTGGTGGCAGCCCTGAGACTAGCAGCTGAAATAGCAGAAGACTAGAAGACTAGCAGGCCAGCTGAAATCTAAACTTTGCTCACCGTCAGGATCCTCCCCAACACATTCTGTTTGCATTTTAGTTATTATGGATAACAACAAAGGATTGGACATTTAGCTTATGTCTTATTATTTTACTTCTTATATATCCAGAGAGCTAACTCCTTTGGATCTGGATTCATCTCTAAATTCTACTGGTAGCTTTGCCTCTAGTAACTGATCCCAGCACAATCACAGTTTCATACCAGGGGTGACCAAGTAGCCCTTCAGGAATCAAAGATGCATCAGCCCCAGGCCCCTCATCTTCCTCTTTCCAAACCACATGTTTCACTGGGTCATTTAGGGAATCCCACTGTTGATGCCAGCTACAAAGTTAAGGGGTATGGACTAAAAGACCACCCTCATTTCTGACACCAACTGCAAGTTCAGGATTTTCAACAGTACCCTCAATTTTTGACAAAACTCTTCTACTCTTTGGGTAAGGTTAAATTTTGATTATGCACTCCCTAAAAGATCCACAGCCTCATCCACACTGTGGATGAGATGCCATACTCAGATGCCAACCCTGTGGTGTACTGCAAACCCTTGGGCCTATTTGAGTTGTTTGTTTACAAAGTTCCAGTAAACTGCAGTGCTCTGAGCACTGAGGTAAAAGAACCTGATTAGAATCCTTGCTTTCTTAGAATTAATCATGTTTATGTGGCAGCATGGTGACTGGTGGCAGGCACTGGGGCAAGTCTATCTATAGAGAGAAATTTCTTGATGAGGACTTCATTTCAACCTTGGCACGTTTCCCATGGCAAATGCTTGGACTCAACATAAATAGCTCCCCGTTTCCGGCTCCCAGACTAGCTGGCTGTGTGGCAAGCATGTGGTCTTTGTCAGACGGAAAAACAGCATAATAAGGTGAAAGCTTGGGTGGGCATAGGAATGGCACATGAGCAAGAATTCACCATAGTTAACTGTGGACGACTCTCATAAATTTTATGTTTTGTCCTAATCAACAAACCATTCCTTCTGCACTGGGGAAAGCAGCCCCACCAACCAGTTTGAACTTACACTCTACTCTCCTGGTTTTCTCTTTTGGTATTCTCATTTGCTACAATAATTTGGTTCCATTTTCCGCTTCCAAGTCTAGCTGGACAGCAGAGTTAAATTTATGACTAAACTTAAAAACCAAACTATGAAACACGGTAAAAAGGTTTTCTTGTGCTGTGGATTTTCTGATATTTTTAGAGAGATACTATCCATTCAACCCTTCTTAGTGACTTCTATTGACACAAGACATATTAAATGTATTGAAACTAATAAATGAAAATATATCCTGGGGATATCTTTTGAAAGAGTGTCATGCTCTCCAAAACATTCAACATTAAAAAAACTGGTATTTCATGACTCAGTTTCCAAAATCAGATGGGGAAGTCTGCAAATTATGTGTTTATGACACTTCCTGTTTATATAAAATACTACATTTGTTAAATAAGTTTGATTCTTAAGAATCTTTATCTTATTTGAGTCTACAAAGGACATTCCTTGACTGCCTTCTCAGTATCCATTTCTCCTTTCCATTGCCTTAATTCCTATTTGCTTCTGGGAATTTCACTCCCGCTTGAGCTCTACCACTGGAGCCTATGACCTGGGTTAAGCCAATCCATTTATTTTATCTATACAATCACAATGAATCCTAGGACTTCTGCTGGCGATATTGGGAAAAGAGTTTTCTGCCTATCACAACAAAGGGTGCATGAACCAAAGCCCCAGGAATTAGAGGCAGTGATCCTGGTACCCCGAGGAGGGCCAGCCCCAAGGTGAAGCTGACATTACAGAATACAGGGCAAAGCAAAAGGAAACCAGTACCTTCATAGTTTTATTGGGCAATGGAACAAGACTTAACTGAGTGGAATATTTATTCCTGAACCTTGCAGCTCAACAAGCTAAGTCTTTCTTCATTGTTAAAGCCCTTACTACTCAAAATGTGAGCTGTACAAATGTCAGCAGCAACAGCTTATCTGAAATTTGCAAAAATGCAGAGTCAGGACGACTCTGTGGATCCTCCTGGCCCAGAATCTGCATGTGAACAAAATCAGAGAGGAGACTCGGTACCCATTAACCTTGGGGTAGAAGTCGCCAAGCCTCTTTGATTCAGCTTTTCCTTGAATTTGCATCTTGAATCAGACCACTACCACATCCCTATGCAATGGGCCAGATGGATGGTACTGCTCCTTTTTAGGTATAAAGACCTGGCTCAGAGCTAGCCAAAGCTCACACACCATTTAAAAGAGTCAGGAGCACGGGGAGTGTCCTGGTTCCAAGCTCCACTGTACCTCCCTCCCCTGATGTGTTCCTGGGGTCAATCAACCTACTGTGTTGATTGGGAAACCAACAGTTTCCAAGGGCTATGCAGCCAGGATCTAGGGCTACCTGTTCAGTGACTTTGCATTAGTCTTTATTTTAAGAGACCATGGGTTTTAAAGACATCCATCCTCCCTGTGTTTGTAATCATGGTAAACTCCTTAATGTAAGTAATTTACTTAATGACTAGCTCCAAATATTGGTTCTCAAATACCAGCAGTTTAACACAAAAATTACAGGCTAGTCTAATTGCACTTAACCAAGTAAGCCCTATGAACAATTTTCTCTCGTTATTTCTCACTGAGGCGTACACTCTCACCGCCATTCTTTCTTTAATAAAAGCAAGGAGCAAGTATTGAAAATCTTCACGCTCCTTGATGTTTTAAAATCCTTATCTATTTATAAAATACAACTAATGATAAAAGGAAATAGTACTGTATAAAATATGATTATTTCAGAGAAAGGCTTTCCTTCAGAAACCTCTCAACCGGGAGGCTATAATGGCATGAAACATTTAAAGATATACATGGTAAACTGCTGTAACCCTGAATATAGTTATGTGCAAAATTGTCCCTCAGTAAATGTTTATGGCATGAATAATTTTTATTACCAAGTTATTTTACAGTTTGCAATGACAATGCAAAAAATTCTGAAATGTCCTAAATTAAGTGATGTAAAGGCCAGAGAATGAGGAAGAGAGAAAAGGGAAGGTAATCAGTCAATAGCCATGGGCCATAGCTAACCAGAAACTCCACATACCCGGATGAAGTCATTCCAACAATCATCTAGAAGCTCCCCAGGACCACCACATTTCCCTTGGCACATGACCAGTGTCTGACCATCATCCACAACCAATCCACGAGCCTTCTCTATGGACCAGCATCTTTCCCCAGACTTTCCCCACTTCACATTAGCCCCTCTTCCTTATCTGTAGCCAGTGTGAATTTAAAGAACTTTATTTCCTAGAGGCCCCTCATAAGTGTGCCGTTTCTTGAGTCTGGCAGACCAGTTGTTTCTGTTAGCTGGCCTTACTCCTGGTGAAGCAGAAACTACTTGTCCTGAGACTCAATCTTCATCTGGCTAGCATCTGTGAAGGTTCAATAAATTCTTTTATTTCAGAGATCTCTCAGTCTCCAGAGTTTTTTGATTTGTCAGCAAGACACCTTACCTTTTTTTTTTTTTTTAATCTCATCGATCTATATCTTTGCAACAATCCTGATAAGTGGGTGTTATTATTTCCATTTTAGAGGAGTTAAAATTAAGGCTCAGAGAGATTTAAAAACACTAACCCGGAGTCACGGATTTGTTTATGATGGAAATGGGATTCGAATCCTGGTCCTATGACTATAATTCTAGGTCCTTCTCCTATCTTGTGGGCCTTATAATTCCACTGCAGTTTATAAACAGAGCCACTAGACCCTGCCTGGGAGAACACATGCCCACAGCCCATTTCCTGAAAACCAGTCTAGATGCAAGTCTTGGTTTACTACTTGGAGTAATTTGCATTCCACTGGGTAACTGTAGGCCAAGTAATCTTCCACCATTTCCATCTCTCTGGAATTCTATTATTGTAGGTTTTTTTCTTTTAGGCTAGAGAGACCTTCTGCCTTTAAAGGATTTCTACTGAGATTCAAACATAGGAATTGCTTCCAACTTTGGGTGGTTTCTGTTGATAGAGTTCAGCCTTAAGTCTGCTGAGGTCAAGGTGGTGCAGACAGAGTTCCCAGCACCCCCGAGCTCCCCACTTGCCTCTATGCCCAGAAAGAGCTTCATGCCACCCAGAGAGTGGCCCAGATGCAGGCCGTCAGGTGTGGAGATGGAAGATGGAGCTGTAGGTAAAACGTGCCTATTGTTGGGTTACACACCAGTGCACTTTCTGGAGAATATCACCTCGCTGTCTTTGCCAACTAGTCTGCTAATGTTATGGTAAGCAGAAAACTAGTGCATCTGGGCTTATGGGACACGAAGTTGGACAAGAAGATGATGACAGATTACATTCCTATTCTATGTGCAAAGAGATATATTCTTAATGTGCTTTCCCCTGGTGAGTCCTGCATCATTTGCAAACGTGTGCAAACTGATATTCTGAACTGTGACACCATTTTCCCAACACTCATCATCCTAGTGGAAACTAAATGTGACCTTAGAGGTGACAGAGATATGACTGAAGAATTTGATTCCCACCTCATAGCCAAAGGCTTTAGCCACAATGAGGAGATGGGTGCTGTGAAAGAATGTACCTACTATGCTCAGATCTCACACAGAGGGACCTCAAGACAGTGTTTGATGGAGCTATTAGAACAGTTCTCTGCCCACTTCCTCTCAAGAAGATCAGGAATAAGTGTTTGCTGTTTAAGGGAGGGCAAAATAAATAAAAGTGACAGTCTTAGAGTTAATTCATTAAAGAAAAATAAAAGGTGTTAAGACAGACACAACCTAGAGTGAGATAGGAACATAGTAGACAGAGTAAGTCATTTAAACTGAATACCATGAAGTCTTGATGAAACGGCTGATTTTCAAGAAAATACAAATTGCCAAAATTCCCTTGGGAAGAAGCAAAACCCTAACTAGACAATAACCAGGAAAGAAAAAGGCAGAGAGGGTGCCAACAACTTATCTCCAAGAAGGCTAGCAGACGGTAAAGTGCTTCCACCAGCTGTGCCCATACAGTCAATAGATAATTCCTAAATGTATACAAAATGCCCCATGGCATTACAAAAAAGCTGTGCAAATCATTTTACAGAGCTAGCCTAATTCTGATATGGACACCCCAAAATATATAGCACACAAAAGGGAAAACTTTCAGACCGACCTGTTGAATAGATGACAGTTAAAGATCTTTATCTCTGTACTCCCACATTCGGCCATGCCTTTCTCCTGGCTGCATTATTTGCTCCTCAAAGGCAGGGAGAATAACACTCATTCCTTGGTTTGGTCCCGAAGCCCCTGCGGTAGAGTTCAGCAGGTGAGTGGCAGATCCTAGGATGTTCAACCTCTTTTTCTAGTTCTTAGCACCCCCCACACAAAAGGTAGCAACCTGTTTGTCAATATTTATACTACAGAATTTTAAATAAGTACAGCTTACTAAGACCCCAGGGAATCCTTTCAAGATAAACTCAGGCGAAAGAGGCCACTTGCAGAGGAGTAATGATTAATTTGTCATTGGGAGAATATGTAATTATGCTTGACACACAAAACAGGTAGAGCAAAACTGCTGCTTGCCCTCCTCCCTCCCCCACAACAAAGACCTTTCTAAGTGTTTTGGGAACCATCCCTGCTAAGGTCTATGAGACCAGGAAAACATCTCCCCAATTATATTTTCTTGCTTTCTGCAAATGTCATACTTTCTAAGAGCTAGGCAGTCTTTGTTCTTAGAGCAATCGAACAAAAAGCATTTAAATATATTTCCCTATTTCTAAGTGGTGAGGAGATGAGCTGCTTCCCAGGTCACCAAGCAGCTTTTCTGGAAGGTCATGCTTGCAGTTACTCATCTTTATTTTATTTCCCCACAAGATCATTAGTCTACGAATGACAAGTCCAGAACATGCGATGGAAGGAAAAAGAAGACCCAGGGCCGATGGTATGTGGACACAGAGGTGACCTCCTCTCCCTTCCAGCTTCGACAACTCATCAATTTTAAAAAAGACAAATTTCTTACTCCAGCGTCCAGAGAACTGCACAATCAGACCCCCAGCTACTCTTTCAATCTCATCTGCCCTGATCTGTGCTCTATCAGCATCACCAACCACCTTGCAGGCCCCAAGCTCATCAGAAACTTGCCCTCACACTGCCCCCTCTGGCTGGAAGGACTTTGATTAGCTTGCCCTCCCGCCAAGCTCCTGTTCACTCCCAGGCTCAGATGGAATGTCCAGTCTCCCTCTGAAATCTTCCACCCCACCAGGAAGTAAGCACGCCTCTGTTTCCAGGCAAGCATCAGAGTCTAAGTTGACTTGTATGTATGTGAACGTGACTTTGCTCCCCTAACAAATGATAAGCTTGTCAAGGACAGGGAATGCATCATATTTGCATATTTGTGCTTGACCCCCCCAGTGCCCAGCTCAGGGCCTCATGCAATGCAGGGACTCATTACGTTTTTTTTGAATGGCCTGTTGAGTGTCTGCTGGAGGCCCAGTGCCTGATAAACTGGCTATAATTTTATGCAAAACTGAGAGTCACCAGAAGAGCCGTCAAGAGCCTCTTACAGCAATGGGAAAATGGTGCCCACGAGAAGGCAAATTGAGGGCAATGGCTTCTCTGAGTAGCACAGGGAAATGGTACCCAGATCAAATGAGAAAAAGCCTGGGAAATGTAGGCCTGGATATTCTTGAAAATATTTCCCTTGCCCCAGTCCTCTTATTTATCAGCCCATTTGGTTTCCTAAGCAAACTTTCCTTAGGGGAAGATGGTGGGTGGTATGAGCCAAATGTTTATATTATCTATTGTAGGTAATGAATAATTTCAAAATACATGCGCTTACAAATAGCTATTTTTATTTGCTCACAATTCCATGGGTCAGGAATTCAGATATGGATTAAGCCGAGTAGTTCTTCTGCTCCATGTAGCATTGGCTGGCTTCAGCTGCTCAGTGGGTGTCAGGGTTCAGCATTCAGTGGATGGCCTAACTGGGCTGGAAGTTCCAGAAGGCTCCATACACATATCTGGTCTCTCAGTGCCTCTGGTGGCCACATGGCACTGCTAAGGCTTAAGAGCTGCATAATAGTTAAGCTTAACTATTACATAGTTAATCAGCCTACATAGTATGAGAAAAGGCTAAAGATTCCAGTTCAATTTTAATTTTCTCAAAATGATCAACCCAATCTATATGTCTCAATAAATTTTGTGGAATCAGTGAGGGAAAGCATGAGTAAATATATCACTCGCTCTAAATATGCTCTCAAGAAACACATAGACACACCAGAAAATCCATTTGAAGACACAGGGCAATGGCAGCATGAATGGGAAAGAAGGAACAGATTTCAAAGAATACATTTAAGAGACCAAGTCAAGATGTGGTGATCAGTCAGATGTGACAAGTGAGGAAGAGGAAACAAACTCACAGGTTTAGGGCCTGGGGGCCAATGGTTCTGACACCAAGTGAGTCAAGATAACACAGCAGCTTCCAGGGTCGAGTGCAAAGTCAACTAGCTCAGTGGGAATGTCTACTACCTGTAGCCATCAGGGGAGCTGTCCAGCAGGCAGTTGGCATGTGTAAGTGCTGATGCTGGGAGGAGGGGTCAGAGTAAGAAGAGGCAGATGTGAGACTTGTCACCTTGTGTGATAGTGATGCCATACAAATGTATGTAAATGCCCAGGGAGTGTGGAGAGAGAAGACTGGGGCAGGGACAGCCCTTGGGGGAACACCAGCACTTACCTGGTATTCCCAGGTAACAGAGAAAGGAGGGCTCCTTGGAAACCCAGGAAGAATAATCAGAAATACACAAGAAATATACAGCATGAGGTACTGCAGAATCCAAGGGACCAGAATCTCTAAAAGGAGGAAAAGAACAGTCCAGTGTATCTGTCAAACCCACTGTGAAAGGAGACTGGGAAGCTTCTTGAGCTGCACAGTAGACTCAGGCAGCCTGTGGCCCAAGCAGTTCGGAAGTCCTAGGTTCCCATCTTTCAATCACCACTTAATTTAGCTTTGTGACCGAGGGAAATTTCCTGTGCCTCAAATCTCTTATCTGAAAATCATAGATAATAATAATTAAGTCCATTCTACCCACTTTGTAGAATTTGGGTAGTTCAATGAGTAAAATGCATGTGAAGGCCAGCCCATTGTGAACTAAAAAGCATGTATTTATATAAAGATATTTCTTAAATTTTAGTAAACAGATTTAACAACTGTTATTGCATGCTTGAAACTAACAGTATGAGAAAAGCATAAATAATTTCTTTGATGAAGCTCTTTAAACTGTAAAGAACTTCTCACATCACTGGATGTAATTTTTCCCAAGAACATGTAAGTTCTCCCCAACCTGGGGGTGGGGATGCCTCTCTAGCAGCAACAGTGCTAGGCTGGGATTCAGGGTCCTCAAACCAGGCCTTGACCACGACCATCTTGGGTTCATCTCCATTGTCATGCACCACTCTTGACCGTGATTACTTAATGCAGGGCTGCCTCCCTGCTAGACTGTGAGCTTCTTGAAGACAGACTATGCCTCACCTATTACCTTTGGTTTTTATTCATAGATCTGGAATATGAGAGGGGCTCCATAAATGCTCACTGAAAGAGGGAATAAGTGAATAGTCACCTCAGACCATCATCCAACCTCAATCTCATAAGAGTACAAAATCAGATTATAAGTTAACTCTAAATCCTTACAGCATTAATATTTTCTTCAGACACATTAAGCAATACCATGAAACACCTGACATGTTATTTGGAATATGGAAATAATTATGAACACATAGAGAGGTGAAAGGTTACAAGTATTTGTAATCAGCCATTTTTAATGGGATCAAAACTCTTAAAGAATAGCATTCAAATAACGCGACTTCAAGCATCTATCATTGGTGGAGTGGCTGCCTCCATGAACAAACAAAAACTAGAAAAGCTTGGGCAGCAGGCCTAGAAAAGACACCAGGGCCTTTACCTCTCCCTCTATTTTGCCCACCTGCTTTTGTCAACCCCACCTCACTCCACTATCAGGTGAAAGAAACTTGTTGATTCTTGCTCCAGAAAATCAAAGTATGCTAAGAACCTTAAAAACAGGTGACCCTGGCACCCCACGGGGTGCATCTTTGACCCGGAGCTACAGCCTACACCCAACAAGACAGCTGCTGGAGGCTACATAGAAGTACTAGCCATCATTTTGTTCAATTGATTGAGCCACAAAACTGCAATTATTAGCCATAGGGGCTTCTTATAATTGTTGCAAAATGTAAATTGTGTTCACTCATTTCTGTGACCATATACCCATTGTTTTTCTATATAAATATTTTCCTTGAGGTATTTTTTCCCATTATTATATATACCATGGAAACTTGACAATAAGAGGTCCAAATTCACATCAAATGTCACATAAGCAATGAGTAACATCAGGGAGAAGTAGGCTTCCAAATGAGTATTGGAAATATGACTTCCAAATAAGCAGCTATGTCTGGCTTAATGGCCAAAATCTGCTGATCCTCACTTTCTTTTTAAAGAAAATCTGTTTCTCATGAGTTAAGCACTAGATGTGTCCCCCAGACAGACAGCCAAGAAATGTCCCTCCTCTGAGGGATGTCCCAGGAGCAGCTAGAGTGCTAGAAAGCTCACATTTCAGCCCATCCATCTTGACAAAGGTCGTGATGGACTCAAACCCCAGCATTCTGGGAGCCCAGCCACTCGCCATCAATCTTCTCTGGCACCAGGCTAACTGAGTCTGCTGGTGTCTCAAAGGCATTTTCATCACTCAGCCTAGAGTGGTTCTCTCTGTTTCACAACTTGGATTGATTTGGTCAATGATCAGCACGTGATGTTTGTCATCCCCACTTCAGCGATATTATTCAGCTGCCAATAATGTCACTTTCAACTCTCCATTCCTGACGGCTCTTAAGAGAACACCAACTCCACAGACAACTTTAGTGATTTACTTAAAGTACCCTGTTTCCCTAAAATAATGCAGTGTCACAGAATAAAACAAACCAAAAAAAGACAACTATACAATACATGAACATTATCAGTGCCTGGGAAATAACAGAGAAACACAATTCGACAGAGCTACCTTAAAGCGAAGAGAAAATTGCAGGAAGGGTAGAAGATCAGCTTTGTTTCTGCTGCTGCTTATAACAAACTGGGCAGGCTTGCCTGGCAAGGTGTCCAGTTTAACACCTAAAATTGTTTTCACATGAGAGATTCTCAATGTAAGATTCATGGTCAACTCCAGGATACCAAATCTTCAATAATGTTGCCACTAAATCATAAATGGGGCCTCAAAAAGCCATCTTCTTAGTAGCTTCCTAATCAATGCAACTTCCTAATTCACAGCACATCACAGAAGTAAAAGCTTCATCTCTTAGAGTGGCAGTTTGCTATGGGTTTATATCCTTGGGTTTGCTATGTCTTATAATTCATTTTATTATCTGATAGGTTTCAGGTTGCAGTTTATCAGAACACAGTCTTCCTTCATACTCATGTCACTATTTTTTCTTTTTTGGTATCATTAATCTACAATTATGTGAGGAACATTATGTTTACTAGACTCCCCCCATCACCAGGTCCCCTCCACATGCCCCATTACAGTCACTGTCCATCACGTAGTGAGATGCTGTAGAATCACTCCTCGTCTTCTCTGCGTTGTACAGCCCTTCACATGCCCCGCCAACATTATACATGATAATCATAATGCCCCCTTTCTTTTTTCTGCCACTTATCCCTCCCTTCCCACCCATACTCCCCAGTCCCTTTCCCTTTGGTAACTGTTAGTACATTCTTAGGTTCTGTGAGGCTGCTGCTGTTTTGCTCTGTCAGTTCTTTCTTTGTTCTTATACTCCAGAGATGAGTGAAATCATTTGGTACTTGTCTTTCTCTGCCTGCCTTATCTCACTGAACATAATTCCCTCTAGCTCCATCCATGTTGTTGCAAATGGTAGGATTTGTTTTCTTCTTATGGCTGAATAATATTCCATTGTGTATATGTATCACATCTTCTTTATCCATTCACCTATTGATGGACACTTAGGTTGCTTCCATTTCTTGGCTATTGTAAATACTGCTGCAATAAACATAGGGGTGCATATGTCTTTTTCAAACTGGGCTACTGTATTCTTATGGTAAATTCCTAAAAGTGGAAATCCTGGGTCAAATGGTATTTCTATTTTGAGTTTTTTGAGGAACCTCCATACTGCTTTCCACAATGGTTGAAGTAACTTACATTCCCACCAGCAGTGTAGGAGGGTTCCCCTTTCTCCACAACCTCGCCAACATTTGTTATTGTTTGTCTTTTGGATGGCAGCCATCCTTACTGGTGTGGGGTGATATCTCATTGTGGTTTTAATTTGCATTTCTCTGATGACTAGCAATGTGGAGCATCTTTTCATGTGTCTGTTGGCCATCTGAATTTCTTCTTTGGAGAACTGTCTGTTCAGTTCCTCTGACCATTTTCTAATTGTATTATTTGCCTTTTGTTTGTTGAGGTGTATGAGCTCTTTATATATTTTGGATGTCAACCCTTTATCAGATCTGTCATTTATGAATACATTCTCCCATACTGTAGGATGCCTTTTTGTTCTATTGGTGGTGTTCTTTGCTGCACAGAAGCTTTTCAGCTTGATATAGTCCCACTTATTCATTTTTGCTTTTGTTTCCCCTGCCCAGGGAGATATGTTCATGAAGAAGTTGCTCATGTTTATGTCCAAGAGATTTTGCCCTATGTTTTTTTCTAAGAGTTTGATGATTTCATGACCTACATTTAGGATTTTGATCCATTTTGAATTTACTTTTGTGTATGGGGTTAGACGATAATCCAGTTTCATTCTATTACATGTAGCTGTCCAGTTTTGCCACCACCAGCTGTTGAAGAGACTGTCATTTTGCTATTGTATGTCCATGGCTCCTTTATCACATATTAATTGACCATATATGTTTGGGTTAATGTCTGGAGTCTCTAATCTGTTCCACTGGTCTGTGGCTCTGTTCTTGTGCCAGTACCAAATTGTCTTAATTATTGTGGCTTTGTAGTAGAGCTTGAAGTTGGGAAGCGAGATTCCCATGATTTATTCTTCCTTCTCAGGATTGCTTTGGCTCTTCAGGGTCTTTTGTGGTTCCATATGAATTTTAGAACTATTTGTTCCAGTTCATTGAAGAATGCTTTTGGTATTTTGATAGGGATTGCATTGAATCTGTAGATTGCTTTGGGAAGGATGGCCATTTGACAATATTAATTCTTCCTAGCCAAGAGCATGGGATGCGTTTCCATCTGTTAGTGTCCTCTTTAATTTCTCTTAAGAGTGTCTTGTAGTTTTCAGGGTATAGGTCTTTCACTTCCTTGGTTAGGTTTATTCCTAGGTATTTTATTCTTTCTGATGGAATTGTTTTCCTGATTTCTCTTTCTGCTAGTTCATTGTTAGTGTAAAGGAATGCAACAGATTTCTGTGTATTAATTATGTATCCTACAACTTTGCTGAATTCAGATATTTGTTCTGGTAGTTTTGGAGTGGACTCTTTAGGGTTTTTTATGTACAATATCATGTCATCTGCAAATAGTGACAGTTTGACTTCTTCTTTACCAATCAGGATTCCTCTTATTTCTTTGTTTTGTCTGATTGCCATGGCTAGGACCTCCAGTACTATGTTGAATAACAGTGGGGAGAGTGGGCATCCCTGTCTTGTTCCCGATCTCAGAGGAAAAGCTTTTAGCTTCTCGCTGTTAAGTATGATGTTGGCTGTTGGTCTGTCATATATAGCCTTTATATGTTGAGGTACTTGCCCTCTATACCCATTTTGTTGTTGAGAGTTTTATAATGAATGGATGTTGAATTTTGTTGAATGCTTTTTCAGCATCTATGGAGATGATCGTGTGGTTTTTGTCCTTCTTTTTATTGATGTGGTCAACGATGTTGATGGATTTTCAAATGTTGTACCAGCCTTGCAACCCTGAGATGAATCCCACTTGGTCATGGTGTATGATGCTCTTGATGTATTTTTGAATCTGGTTTGCTAATATTTTGTTGAGTATTTTTGCATCTATGTTCATCAGGGATATTGGTCTGTAATTTTCTTTCTTGGTGGGGTCTTTACCTGGTTTTGGTATTAGAGTGATGCTGGCTTCATAGAATGAGTTTGGAAGTATTTCCTCCTCTTCTATTTTTTGGAAAACTTTAAGGAGATTGGGTATTATGTCTTCTCTGTATGTCTGATAAAATTCAGCAGTGAATCCATCTGGACAGGGGGTTTTGCTCTTGGGTAGTTTTTTGATTGCCAATTCAATTTCGTTACTGGTAACTGATATGTTTAGATTTTCTGTTTCTTCCTTGGTCAGTATTGGAAGTTGTTTTTTCTAGGAAGTTGTCCATTTCTTCTAGGTTTTCCATCATGTTAGCATATAGATTCTCATAGTATTCTCTAATAATTGTTTGTATTTCTGTGGGGTTCATTGTGATTTTTCCTTTCCTGTTTCTGCTTCTGTTGATGTGTGTAGATTCCCTTTTTCTCTTAATAAGTCTGGCTAGAGGCTTATCTATTTTGTTATTTTCTCAAAGAAGCAGCTCTTAGTTTCATTGATTTTTTTCTATTGTCTTATTATTCTCAATTTTATGTATTTATTCTCTGATCTTTATTATGTCCCTCCTTCTACTGACTTTGGGCCTCATTTGTTCTTCTTTATCCAGTTTCAATAGTTGTGAATTTAGACTATTCATTTGGGATTGTTCTTCCTTCTTTAAATATGCCTGGATTGCTATATACTTTCCTCTTAGAACTGCCTTCGCTGCGTCCCACAGAAGTTGGGGCTTCTTTGTGCTGTTGTTTTCATTTGTTTCCATATATTGCTTGATCTCTATTTTAATTTGGTCATTGATCCACTGATTATTTAGGAGCATGTTGTTAAGCCTCCATGTGTTTGTGACCCGTTTTGTTTTCTTTGTACAATTTATTTCTAGTTTTATACCTTTGTGGTCTGAGAAGTTGGCTGGTAGAATTTCAATCTTTTTGAATTTACTGAGACTCTTTTTTTGGCCTAGTATGTGCTCTCTTCTGGAAAATGTTCCATGTGCACTTGAGAAGAATGTGTATCCTGCTGCTTTTGGGTGTAGGTTTCTGTAGATATCTGTTAGGTCCATTTGTTCTAGTGTGTTGTTCAGTGCCTCTGTGTCCTTTATTTTCTGTCTGGTGGATCTTTCCTTTGGAGTGAGTGGTGTGTTGAAGTCTCCTAGAACGAATGCATTGCATTCTATTTCCTCCTTTGATTCTGTTAGTATTTGTTTCATATATGTTGGTGCTCCTGTATTCGGTGAATATAAATTTATAATGGTTATATCCTCTCGTTGGACTGACCCCTTTATCATTATGTAATTTCCTTCTTTATCTCTTGTTAATTTCTTTGTTTTGAAGTCTATTTTGTCTGACACAAGTACTGCACACCTGCTTTTTTCTCCCTACTGTTTGCGTGAAATATCTTTTTCCATCCCTTGACTTTTAGTCTGTGTATGTCTTTGGGTTTGAGGTGAGTCTCTTGTAAGCAGCATATAGATGGGTCTTCCTTTTTTATCCATTGTATTAGTCTGTGTCTTTTGATTAGTGCATTCAGTCCATTTACATTTAGGGTGATTATTGAAAGATATGTACTTATAGCCATTGTAGGCTTTAGATTCGTGGTTACCAAAGGTTCAAGGGTAGCTTCTTTACTATCTAACCATCTAACTTAACTCGCTTGAGCTATTATAAACACAGTCTGATGATTCTTTATTTCTCTCCATTCTTATTCCTCCTCCTCCATTCTTTATATGTTAGGTGTTTTGTTTTGTGCTCTTTTGTGTTTCGTTTGACTACTTTTGTGGTAGTTGATTTTATTTTTTGCCTTTAGTTAGTATTTGGTCAGTCTGCTTTCTTTGCTGTGATTTTATTTTCTCTGGTGACATCTATTTAGCCTTATGAGTGCTTCCATCTAGAGCAGTCCCTCTAGAAAACCCTGTAGAGGTGGTTTGTGGGAGGCAAATTCCCTCAACTTTTGCTTGTCTGGGAATTGTTTAATCCCTCCTTCATATTTAAATGATATTCGTGCTGGATACAGTATTCTTGGTTCAAGGCCCTTCTGTTTCATTGCATTAAATATATCATGCCATTCTCTTCTGGCCTGTAAGGTTTCTGTTGAGAAGTCTGATGATAGCCTGATGGATTTTCCTTTGTCGGTGAGTTTTTTCTCTCTCTGGCTGCCTTTAGTACCCTGCCCTTGTCTTTGATCTTTGCCATTTTAATTATTATATTATTCTATGTCTTGGTTTTGTCCTCCTTGGGTCCTTTTTGTTGGGAGATCTGTGGGCCTCCATGGTGTGAGAGACTAATTCCTCCCCCAGTTGGGGGAATTTTTCAGCAATTATTTCTTCAAAGACACTTTCTGACCCTTTTTCTCTCTCTTCTTCTTCTGGTACCCCTATAATGCAAATATTGTTCCATTTGGATTGGTCACACAGTTCTCTTAATATTCTTTCATTCCTGGAGATCCTTTTATCTCTCTGCCTCAGCTTCTCTGCATTCCTGTTCTTTGATTTCTATTCCATTAATGGCCTCTTGCACCTCATCCAGTCTACTCTAAAGTCCTTCCAGAGATTGTTTTATTTCTGTATTCTCCCTCCTAACTTGATCCTTTAGCTCTTGCATTTTTCTCTGTAGCTCCAGCAGCATGGTTATGACCTTTATTTTGAATTCTTTTTCAGGAAGATTGGTTATATCTGTCTCCCCAGGTCCTTTCTCATAGGTTGTCTGGGTGATTCTGGACTGGACCAAATTCTTCTGCCTTTTCATGGCAACAGAGGTAGTTATAGGCAGGTAGCGCATGTGTCAGCTGGGAGAACAAAGACCCTTCCTGCCTGCTGGTCACCCTGCCCCTCTCCACTGCCTGTGTCAGTGTCCCGCACACCAGAAGCAGCACTCGGCACAGCCCACAGCCCTGCGGGGAGAGTCAGGCACACCGGGTGTGCTCTCCTGTGAGAACGGTGCCCCTTTGCATCCTGCTCCAGCTTCCTCTGCCTACACCAGGCAACTGCACACCAGCGGTGGCCTCAGGTCTGGCCTGGGCAACTGCACACTGGGTGGAGACTCTGGGCAGCTGCTGTGGGTGCAGCTACTCTCAGGCTGCTTGGTTGCTGTGGTGGGGCCACGCCAGAAGGGGGAATGAATGGCAGGCTGTTTATCACTGTGAGGGGTTTCAGAGCTGTGCTGCCTCCCTAGGGACTGGGGTGCCTGAAGCTTCTCAGGATTCCCAGCCTGCTGGGCCGAGTGTGCCGGATGGTTCTGTCCAGCTGTGAAGCCCCTGTCCCTTTAACACTTTCAAAAAGCACTCACTTTTCTTTTGTCCCGGGGGAGCCATCTGCAGGGACCCGCTCACAGATTTTACTCTTCTGTTTCTCTAATATCCAGCACACCATGCAATGTGTGTCTGTGCTCTCTGTGCGGATGACTAGGACTGGTTATTCAGCAGTCTTGCACTTCCACTCCCTCCCCACTCCGACTCCTCTCCTCCTGCCAGGGAGCTGGGGTGAGGGGTGCACTCAGGTCCTGCCGGGCCATAGCTTGTATCTTACCCACTTTATGAGGCACTGGGTTCTCGCAGATGTAAATGTAGCCTGGCTGTTGTACTGTATCCTCTGGTCTCTCTTTTAGGAATAGTTGTATTTGTTGTATTTTCAAATATATATATGGTTTTGGGAGGAGATTTCTGCTGCCCTACTCACACTGCCATCTTTGCTCCTCTCATGTCACTATTTTTTGAAGTACAGTTGATACACAATATTATATTGGGTTCAAGTATACAACATAGTGATTTAACAGTAATCTACATTACTAAACGTTCACTAATGTAGTTACTGTCAACCTAGAAAAATGTTATGGAACTACTGACTATATTCTCTATGCCCTACTTTCATCCCTAGGACTAATTCATATTATCATTGGGATTCTGTGCCTCTTTGTCCCTTTCACCTATCTCAGCCACCAAACTCCAGCCATTCCTCTTGGAAAATACCAATCACTTCTCAGTATGATGAGTCTACTTCTGTTTTGTTTGTTTTGTTTTTAGATTCCACAGATAAGTGAAATCATATGGCATTTGTCTTACTCTCCCCACCTTATTTCACTTAGCATAGTACCTTCTAGGTTCATCCATGTCGTTACAAATGGCAAGATTGCCTTCTTTTTTTTACAGCTGGAAAATATTCCACTGTGTATATGTAACACACTGGTTGCTTCCATATCTTGGCTATAATAAATAAATACAGGAATGCTGCAATAAGCATAGGCATGTATATATCTTTTCAGATCAGTGATTTTGTTTTCTTCAGGTAAATTCCTAGAAGTAGAATTACTGGGTCATGTAGCATTTCTATTTTTAGTATTTTGAGGAAACTCCATACTGCTTTCCACAGTAGCTGCACCAATTTACATTCCCATCAACAGTGTAGGAAGGTTCCCTTTTCTCCATATCCTTGCTGACGCTTGTTATGTCTCATCTTTTGGATAGTGACTGATGTAAGGTGAGAGCTCATTGTGTTTTTGATTTGCATTTCCCTGATGACTAGTGATGCAGAGCATCTTTTCATGCACCTATTGGCCATCCATCTCTTTGGAAAAATGTCTATTCCGGTCCTCTGCCCATTTTTTCATTGGGTTACTTGGTTTTTTGGTGTTAAGTCATATGAGTTTTTCATATATTTTGGATATTAGCCCCTTATTGGACATATCCTTTGTGAATACATTCTCCCACACAATAGGCTGCCTTTTTGTTTTGTTGATGGTTTCCTGTGCTATACAAAAGCTTTGTAGTTTGATGTAGTCCCACTTGTTTATTTTTCTTCTGTTTCCCTTGCCTGGGGAGATGTACCCAGAAAAAAATTGCTCATGTTTATGTTTAAAAAATTCCTGCATATATTTTCTTCTAAGAGTTTTATGGTTTCATGTCTTATATGTAAGTCCTCAATCTGTTTACAGTTTATATTTGTGTGCTGTGTTAGGCAGTGATCCAGTTTTAGATCACCCAGTAGCATGCCCCTTGACTGCTTTTCCAACACTCCCTGGACACTAACTGTGAGCCGGGCGTCGTGCTGGGTTCTTCCTCACACTCCATCACTTTGACCTTGGTGATGACATCCCTGCCAGGGCATCATAAAAATCCTCATTTTTAGAGTGGATCAAACAGAGATTCAACAATGTTCAATGTCAAGCAACAAGTTTCAGGCCTATACACAAACCAAGATCCATCTGCCTCTAAAACCCATTCTTTCTCTGGGTGCCCCTTAGCTCCCTAAAATAAAGCATCATCTTCTCAATGTGAAACATCTCCCTCCCCCATCCTCCTCTCCTGAGGGTTCAAGAGGGAAGTGAGGACTATTCCAAAGCAATTCTTTGGGCTGTACTTCAAGTTGCCTGTTTCAAGAGTACCTGCAGACTTACTTCTTGTGGCATTTCCTCCTGGGTACTGATCACACTCACAGAACAACATGAAAGATGGGCAGAGCCCAAGTTTCAGGTGGGGAGAGATCAGCAAGGACAAGTGTGCCCTCCAACCTTTCCTCAGAAGTAAAAGGTAAAGGGTAGTGTGCCTGAGCAGAAAAGAGAGGACGGCATGCCCAGTGCCCTGGGGAGCAGGTGACCACTGCTGGGTGTGGGGAAGCTCTGGGGGAAACAAGGTATATTTGGGTGTGGATCCAGGGGCTCCACCTGGTTCCCCTACAATCACCTCTTCCTTCCTCCTCATCTGCACACACACCGTGAGGGCTGCTGCACGGTGGTGCTGACACACCTTGCCTCCTTGGACAGATCCTGTTTACTAAGCCAAAAATCAATTCACATTATCCTTACAACAGGACAGAACATTTGAAATTAAAACAGACTTGGAAACCTGGAAATAAGGTCACCCTAAAATTACAGTCATTTCCTGTGAACTGCTTGTCACTTATGATCAATATGCCTCTGACATGTACCTTAGTAACCTTTCCTAAATTTTTATTTCATAACAATGGTAAACTATTCATATATATCCAGACTTCATCATTTGTTCTCCCTTATCGAGGCTGTCAGTGTTAAAGTAAATTGAAGAGGATACTGCCTGATAAGTATATGATAAAGTACACACCTACATTACAAAGTATAGTCTAAATCTCTCCACAACCCTTCTTACCTATTTATGATCATTAGTCAGAAAGCACGCATGAGATTCCACCTTTATGGCAAATGGCATATACTCATAGCCTGGCTCAAGATGAGATTTGTGTGAATATTCTTAAATAGAATGTAATAACTAAAAATACATCACTGGGAACATTTTACAGTTGTCTTGCCAATTATAATTATTGGTGGGCTTAAGCAGATGTCTCAATATATTTCACCCTCTGCTTTGTAAAATAAGAATTCCAATGTCTCAATTGGAATTATTCCACACATGCACGAATTACAGATAAGGAATATTTCGCTCACAGTGCCCAAGGTTTGATCAATACTTTACCCCCAAAGTTTTCATAAATTTTTCTCTTTTTTTTGTTATTGCTAATTTCTTCCATGACAGTAAGATCCAAGATAAGAGTATGGCATGTCAGAACCAGTTGTGAGCTTAAAGACTATGTCAGCCAATCTCCCCATTTTATTAAATTACTTTATCAGTACTGTTCTCTGATTGTGTTGATTATTCAAAGCCAACATTCTTACTAAGTACTGTTCCAGACTGTGACTGTATCAGTGGCATTGCTATCAGTTGCAAGCATAGAAAATCCAGAGAAAATGAGAAAAATCTCACAAATGAGAAAAATGTGTTACCTTATGTAGCAAGGAGTCTGGAGGTGGTCAGTTCCCAGGAGCTGGATGCCTTGCAACTTTCCACCGTGTCATGTCCAACAGGTTGACAAAGCCCTCCTTTATATTTGCTTGTAGGCTGCAGCAACTCCAGATGATACATGCAGAAATGGCATCCAGCAAAGAAGGTGTTCCTCTCCTGCTTCTCTTTATATATTTCAAGGGAGACATTTCCCAAAGGCTTCCTGTACACTTCCCACTGTTGTCTCACAGTAATCAACATTTGTCTGTAGGGATAGAAAGGGGTCTTTGAAGCTCCTGTAAACACAATTTCTAAACAAATGCAGTGCTCTACTAGGAAGAAAGGAGGGGCTGCTTGATTTGGGAGAAGTAATCAATAGTTTCTGCCACAGATCTCCCCCAATAGTTCATCTGGTCCTATGAACCTCAATATTAATATGAGTTCGTCCATTTATATCTGCCAACCCTTTAACATGTTCACCTCTGCAGCTTGCTCCTGCTTCCAGATTGCTAAGAAGCCTATCAAAATTGTTAACATACTTCCATCTTCTATCCTGAGCCATCTTTTCCCAGGGATTCTGAGGAGTAACTAAATACAAAATCATGTGTTATTTACAGGCCTGCCTCAGGGCTGTACCTCCACAATCACACAATTCTGGAAGAAAATCTACCTGATTTTGACCCTTCAGCAAGGAAACACGTATACATACTGTTACAAAACAAAACTCAACTGCATACATTTTAAAGATCTTATTGGCTTTATTCAATGATTCATGAATTAGGCAGCATACAATCTGGAAGATAGAAAAGAGCTCTAAGAATCTGTGTAAAATGAAAGACTTTAGTAGACAGAAAGGAGCAGGAACAAGGAAGCTGTACTGGCTAAAAAGCAGATTGGTTATTGCAAGGTCACTTTCCCGTAGGGGCCAGCAGGGGCTGTGCAGACAGATGGCCTGACAAGTGTTGGCCAGGTGGCTCCCAAAGGACTGGCTGAAGAGTCCACTTCTGGGAGAGCTGAAGCTGTAATTAAAACTCAGGCTGGTAGCAAGGCACTTAGCATTAGCAACTTCATTTGGGGTCCATTGTCTTGCTTTGAACAGTGCCCACAGGCTACCCAGCCAGGAATGATGGACAGGCACCCAACCCAACCTTTCCCAACCACACCTTTTTCCAGAATGTGTCCACTCACAAATTTAGGAAGATGAACTTCCTTGCTCTCCACATTCCTGCATGCATAGATTCCCACTAAACAGAACTGGACAAGAATCCCCATCTACTCAGATTTGTACCTAGGCAAACTGGAGTTGCTGACTCAGCTGAGCCTCATTCCAACCTTCTCTCTCCTCCCCGCACCTGATTTGTGTCACCAGCACACCTGGGCCAACAACAATCCCCCTGGTTGAGATGTGAGTCTGTTTTAGGATTTTCAGCTACTTGTTTTCCTTTAGTCTTGACCACAGATAGAAATATAGGGTTTGGCTGGTGAGACCATTATTGATAGCCAGGTGGTCATCAAAGGAAAATGCCTGGGCACGGAGTATTGCCATAATCTATCATTTATAAACCCTGTCACTGTGTTAATTGCCCTTAGAAATCCATTATTGTCACCATCAGCAGCATTCACTGAAGGGACGGAGGTCAGAGCTCTCTCCAGCTGTTGAGTCAAGAAGTGCTCCCAGGTGCAAGGACTTCATTAGCTCTTTCCCCATGGCTGTTTACACATATGTGTGTGCCAAGCTGGCATAAGCCCCAGGAAATTTCCACCTACAACTAAAAAGGAGCTCCCCCCAAAAGAATGAGGGAGAGCAGCATAAGGTCATGTGGAGAGCCTCGTTCTGGAGGGATCCTTTCATATCATCTACCTGCACCATTCCCTTTGAGTGGACCCTGTACACGGGAGCCCCATAAAATGCACAGAATGGACCAATGACTGCTTGTAGGAGTCTGCCCTTTCAAAGCATCTTTTGTATTTTCATATCAATCTCAGCCACAGCTACACTAGAGGGCACTTGAACACCATATTCATTGCAGACTGAGTCACTGACACAGGTACTTGTGGGACTTTTGGATGAGGGGTACAGGGTGGGGAGCTGAGGGTGATGATGGGAGGGGTATATTTATCTTAATGTGTCTTCGATAAACCCATCAGTATTTAAGGAAGCTTCTGAGTCAGACTTTGGGGACCACAACCTTAATTATACAATATAATTGTTGTTAATGGAACGTGTACATTTCAACCCGGCAAGACTGGTGGTGTTTAATGCCAGCATGACATATTTCCCAAATCGGTCTCTTTATTTGTATAAATAGGAAAGGAGCAAAAACTGCATCAGCTCTCTGCATAATGAAGAGGGAGGGAATGTGCAGCCTGTACTATGGTGGCCAGATGCTCTTTTATCTCTTTTCAAATCAACATGCAGAGTCGGTGGTCCTCAAATAGAAAGCATCTTTCCTAAGGGATGGCAGCACTGTATGTTTAGAATGATAACATTCTATAAATAAATAAAAAAGATTATTAAGAACGCTCTGTAAATCTCCTAGTCAAACACCCCTTCAAGCAACCATCATCACTAATTCAGTTTGGTCCCTTAATCCCACTGTATACAAATACACAGCATAAATACAGTATTTAACAAGCACCAGAGAAAAAGCAGCACTCTAGCAATAAAGACTCATTTAAGAGGAATGAACATTCCCGGCTCCCAGTCTTCCTGACCGCCCCAGATTTCAGTTCTTCATTTGATGTTCCTGCCTGAAGGAGATGTCCACCTCACATGAATGAATGTAGGTGTGACTGCCTATTTAAATGAAACCTAAAAATATGAACTTGGTTCCCCCATTCTTTTTGTTCCACCTCGGTGAATTCAAAGGGTCCCTCTTAGAAATTACATCACAAGTGCAAACATCTATGGGCTTCCTTAAGCCGTAACACTCCAGTGGGATTCAAGTGGGCTCAGAGGCAGAGAAGAGAGCAGATCCAACTTGGGAATCCACGGAAATCTGGCGGGATCTGAGGTCTAGCTCCAGTGACTTGCTTTTCCCTGTCACTGCCCCAGTCTCTGTGCTTTCTCTTTGTGTTTGTGTATTTTCTCAGTGTCTCTTTCTATTTCTCTCTGAATCTCCATCTCTCTCCCTCTCCCCCTCCATTTTATTCTTTATGTCTTCTGTTTGGACACAGGAGCCTGGGCAGCTTGAGGACTGGGGCAGCAGGTTGGGTAACACACTCTGTGATGGTAAACGTGATGTCCTGACTTTCTTTGCTGGCTACTGATGAATTGTGACAACCTGCAGTCACAGGGCAGGGGGCTGCAAATAGGCCAGCACCCAGGTATTTCCTCAGCCCAAATATAAGCATTTCTAGTACCTGATTAAATGAATGTGGTGCTTTCTGCCTTTCTTCATTATCTGAATTCTAGAAATATGATTGCCCAGGTGCCAAGTAAAGACCTTTATGGGAAGGGCCATTCCTCAGGCTGTCCTGTGCAGCCTTCTAACACCCCAGGTGTGCTTCTCTTCACACCGACAGGTGTGTGAGATTCGAGAGTGGTCTGCTTACCCCATTTCCATCAGTAACCCTTACCACCAGAAAATCCCCTCAACTGACTCTTCCCTTTTCCTTTAAGACCTTCCATTTCAGTCCAGCCCACATGCTGGGGGCTTGCGGGCATTCCCATCCCTCTTCTGCCAGACTGCAGAGATGTGACGTGATTGGCTTGAGGACCAGCCTGAGGGGAACTCCGGGGAGGGTCTGAGGCTCCAAGTTCCCGGTCTGGAAGGCCAAGCCCAGGCCGCCTCGTCACCATGGATCTTCTGCTCACAGGCGATGGAGCCGAAGCGGTTCCCCATAGCAATCATGATCTGGTAACTGATTTTTCAGCAAAAGTTGGTTTTCAGAAGCATCTGAGTCATAGTTCTTCTATGCTCTTTGTCAGATACAGATTTTGTATCAAATATGGCAGAAGACAGATGGAGTAACTGTGTCAGTTTGCGAGGCTTCCATAACAAAAGCCTACAGACTGAGGGCCTTAAACAATGGACATTTATTTTCTTATAGTTGTGGAGGCCAGAAGTCCAAGACCAAGGTGTGGGCAGGTTTGGTGTCTCCTGAGGTGACCCTCCTTGGCTTGCAGATGGCTGCCTTCCTGCTGTGCGCCTGCATCCCTGGTATCAGGGTAGTGGAATTTCCATTCTGATAAGGACACCATTCAGATTGGATGAAGGCCAACCCTATGACCTCATTTAGCCTTAACTACCTCTTTCTATGCCCTATATCCAAATCCAGCCACATTGCATTCTGTAGTACTGGAAGTTAGCACTTCAACACGGGAATTTGGAGGGAACACAGTTGAGTCCATAACAGGAATCTTCATATTTCAGGTAGCATCCAAATGCTTACCAAACGTCACCTGAAAAGAGATAGACATGCATCTAAGCTCTGTTTTTAATAATTGATGCCATTGTATTCATCATAACAATGACATTTAATGAATATTGCAGAGATGAAAAAAGAACAAGAAATTGCGGTCACAAATCAGTCCCTAACAAATCTCTTAAGGATCTCTGAAATTCAATGACTCAAAGCAAAGTTTTCTCTTCTGGTATTAAAAAAAGGAGGAAATTTATGTGTGAACTTTTTGTTGGGGGAGGGTGGATATTTATTATGGTTGTTTAGTTCTTACAGTATTTTTCTGTAGCAGCTTCTTAGCTGCTAAATCTTGATTGTTTTTGTTGTTATTTGTATTTACTGCATTCTTATAACAAGTATAGTTCCTGCCCAGGTCTCTGCAGGACACCTGTTCAGTGTGGTATATAGAAATAAGGAACAGTCTCATGCTTTGCAGTAACAATCCGCTCTTAAGTTGAATCAGTCAGATAAGAAGAAAAAGCACGTGTAAAGCCTTTCCTACCTGACAAGCTTTCCATGAAATGTAACCCCAGGTTTGTTTCTTTATTTCTCTCTTTAATAAATGTAACAGGGCAGTTTGGAGTATGAACATTATGGAGAAATAGGAAAATTACTGCTCTAGACCTTAATCAATTACACAAAGTCCTCCCAGAAGTCTGTCTCCTGTGCTTCTCTGTCTGCTGTTTTCAGCCGCTGCTGCTCACAGGGAGACCAATTCCCTACGGTGCCTCTGGGCCTGGCCTCATTCAAGCCAGGCACACTGAAGGATTCTAGAGGCCAACAGGCCTAAATGCCAGGCAGGGAGCCACCTGGCAGGCTGCTCCCTGGGAGGCCCCCTAAGACATAAATTTTGTTTACTATAAACCAAAGATGGGTGACAACCTTACATGTTCTCTGTGCCTGAAATTCTTTATATGTGGTTTCTGAGATTCAGGTAAAAAGAAGGGAATTTTGATCAAATATGTTAAGTGCTGGACACACATTTATCTCTTCCCATCTAACACCTGAGCAGAATGAGAGTGAAAGAATTAAAAAGAAGAAAATCCCCAAGTCAAAGAGAATTGGGGAGGTAACAGCAATGAATGAGAACTGCCCACATATTCTTGGGGGGAAGAAATAGTCATGAGGAACAGCAGTTCACTCAGCAGAATGGAAGAAGCTACACCAGCAATGTGCAGATGCAACAATCACCCACAGAGCCAGGAAAGGCTGGGCACATGGACCCTGCGGGTTCCTGGGGAGTAGTGAGACCCGGGCCTGGGCATCCTTGTGCTGCCCTGTACTGAAGTCTGCATACACAGTAGGTGTGCGTCTCTCCCCAACCAAACCCCCACCCTGCTCCATCCTTGCCAGGAGACCAAGAATGTATTCTTTAGAGAACCTGAACCAGAGAAGCCCCAGACTCAGCTAACAGGCCCTGCAGAGGGGGAGCCAGATGCCAGGCCGAAACCCAGGCACTTCAGTGAAAGTCTGTTTTCCAAGCGCGCTTCCTGTCTCTGCTCTCAGTACATGAGTGCCGGGATATATATACCTTCCAGGCAGGAGCACAAAGGATAATCCTCCAGAGAAACTGACTGACCCCAGAGGGAAGATCCACAGAGACTCCACTGCAAATGTTCTTCCCCAGCTAAGCCAGTTCATCTCCTGACAATACCTACCGAGGGATAAGCCAACCCCATGCACAGTTTCCTACTGGCTCCTGATCGCATCAATTCTTAACCATTCATGGACATTCAAATATCACCAGACATTTGAGGAAGGCCTCAAAAACAGGGAACTAACAAGTAGACATGTTTCTTAAGGAGCTAAGAAAACATAGAGGCAGTAGATGGAACAGGAGAAAACTTTTTTTAAAAATCCCACAATCAGAGAGTTTTGAGAAAATACTGCATTCATGAAACAAGATAGGATACAATTTAAAGGATAATCTGAGGGCAAAAGTAGAGTTTGGGGAGTTAAATATATAATAACCAAAACACCTGAGCTCTGATGTGGATGGCGACACATCAGAAATATTCAGTAGAACACTTAGAAGGTAACATTGAGTAACTCTCCTCGAAAAGACAAAGAAATGTCTCAAACAAGTGTGTTGATTTTCCAGAACTGGAAGACTTGTTTCCAGAGTGTGTCCAGCACAGAGTGTTTAAAAACATATTTTTTTTGGTTAAAAAACAAACAAACAAACCCACCAAGGCAAATATCATGAAATTTCAGAATACCAGGTAAAGGAAACATTTTAAGTTTGCAGAGAGAGTTAGCACAAAGGACAGGAAATAAAAATGGTGCAGTGCCTCTTACTTAGCAACACTGAGGCCCAGCAACAATATAGCAATTCCCTAGGTAGTCTGAGGAAAACACAGTCCTCACTCTATGTCTATACCAGGCGAAGCTCTTAACCAAACATAAGCGTAGGATACAGAAATTTTCAGATAAACAAAGATCACAATAATATACCTCCCATTTGCCCTTTCTCAAGTGTTAGTGCTTAGCTGGTGTTAACTGGAATTAACGCTTAACCAAAATTATATCTTAGTTATCAAGAAAAAAACAACACTGGACTCCAGGAAAGGAGAGAGAAAAACAAACTCCAGAAAAATACAGAAAAGGATCCCTAAGGGCCGTGTCCAATGGGTCTGGAGAGCAGCAGTGCAGATGGCAGGGGCTTGGAGAACATGAGGTGAAGAATCTCCAGGCTGGGGTCGGGGCAGGGGAGAGACTTCTACATTACCTGACATACCTAACCTGTGGAGTGGAGACTGTAGGAGAAGCGTATTTTGCGCAGCTATCAGGGATCTGTGTAAAGTTAGTGACAGGTTCATAGAATACTAACCAAATGGGGAAAAAAGGCAATTAACTCTGGGGGGAAATTGTACTATAAGGTAAATACAGTGGTTCCCAGCCACCCCAAGCCCAACACCCCAATCCACAGTTTCACTTTGCGTGGTTTCAGTCACCTGCGGCCAATCACGATCTGGAAGCAGATGTCAGGAGGTCAACAGTAGCCTGACACTACGTCACAACGCCTACATCTTTCACTTTTCTTCATCTCATCACATAGACATTTTGTCATCTCCCATCATCCCAAGAAAAAGGAGAATGAGTACAGGACAGTAAGATAATTTGAGAGAAAGGGACCACATTCACATAACTTTTATTACAGGATATTGTTATAATTATTTTATTTTATTGTTATTATTCATCTGTTACTGTGCCTAATTTATAAATTAAACTTGGTTATAGGTATGTATGCATAGGAAAAAATAGAGTATTTATATGGTTCTATACTATCTGCAGTTTCAGGCCTCCCCTGGGGATCTTGGAACATGTCCCCCACAGATAAGGGGGCCTGCTGTGCAGTACGTATTGTCCCAGGAGTAAACACTACACAGCCACAATAAGGTAAAGCCTGAACATGAAGTAAACTAATGTGCTGTACATATGTTGAGAGGAAAGGAAGAGGGACAGGGATTGAACAGAGAAAAGTTTCACTACATAATATGAAAGAAGGTAGATAAGTCAAGAATTAACAATAGTAGCACATTATCTACAAATAGGAGTATGCACAAGAAAAGAGCTAGAAGCAGCCAGTTGCCTATGAATACAGAGAGAATGGGAGGCGGGGAGAAATAGAGCAAGGGTGCACTGGTTTTAGGATTTTTGGTGGCCTTGAATTTTTAAATTATGTTCATATAGATTACGTGAGCAAATATAAATAATAATGCTATAGATGAGTATGTAGGAATAGGCAGATGAAAGGAAGGAGGAGGAGAGAGAATAGAAGGGACAGGGAGGTAAGGAGATTTGAATAAATCATCAGAAGATTCTGCTGAGGCTACAAACCTGAGGAGACACCCAGGATGAACCAGGCCCAGATGCTCGTTTGCCAGAAATGGAAGGTGGGCACTGGGGAATGAGGCAGAAAGAAATTGCTTTTTAGGTTGTGTAGGAAAGATTCCAGCTTGGACTGAAAGGAAAATCACTTTGGAACTAAGGAAAATGTGCTGGCTTCTGGAGCATCTGCAAATAAGAACCCGAGGTGGCCATGAGCCAGCTTGCGTCGCCCAGCTGCAGGGGACACCATCCACATCAGAGCCCAGGTGTTGGTGCTCCCTGGGGCAGGCAGGGGTGTATGCCAGCCCTGGGCAGAGACAGAAACACAGGGTCTAAGTCTTACTGCTCCAACTGTACCTCAACCCTTTTCAAATGTATTTGGTCCTTGTAGTTACCTACCCATGCATGACTGTATCTGATAACTCTTCAAACCATCAGCAGTGAAGATATGCCGCCTTTAAAAATGATATTGATACCTTAGTCTAGAGAAGATTGGTCTGTAAGACAGATCATAGACTATAAGGCCCAAAGAAGTTCTTGAGTCCTCAAGTAGGAGGAGAAGTCTGTGCAAAGCAGACAGCCGGGCTTGACGTCGGGTCTCACAGCCACCCTCTAGCAAGCGTGAGGCGTCTCAGGCAGGTCACATGCCCTGACTGGGCAGCAAGGCATTCCTGAGATGAGGAGTTGGGCTAAATACCTGTATGGCCCAGCCCAGCTCGGAACTCTTGGCTGTGTCTACATTTGCTCTACTGCAGGAGCTGCAGCTGCCCTATGGACAGAGTAGTCCAACGGGGCCACTCAGGGCGCTTTCCCCCATACATCAGTGGCATTTTACTCCATTTCAGGTTCTACTCCAAAAGCTGCCCTTTCATGCCACAAAGGTCACTGTACTGAGCTTTCAACATGTACCTTGAATCAGTCCCCATCAAATTTCCTCTTCTCATGTCTTTTCTCTGTTCAATAAATCCCAAGTGAAGAGCTAGTCATAAACTTCTCCTGGTCACTTCTAAACAGGTACTTCGGTGGTTAAGGCTATCTTGTGGCAACCTTTGAAGCATTCCTCTTTGTTGTTCTGTTTGAGTTGGAAGGTAGAAAAAGACTTTCATAAACCCATGAAAAATATATAAAGCATTTCATTGCTGAAAGTTCTACATTGTGAAAAACAAAACACATAGAGTTTTTTTTTAACTACCCTTAAGCCCAGGCTCCAGCCTTTTTGGTCCACATAATTTTGGCAGATTTTGTGCAAGCCCACTTATTAAAGCAGGGCCCCAGCTGACAGGCAGGACTTTCCACTTTCCTGAACCAGGGCAGCCAAGACTTCCTGCAATCTGATTCCAGCTTTTCTTTTCATCCTTATCTGCCCCACACTCTGCACAAAATAGCTGCTCCCCAAACATATCATTTCCCAAAATTCACCCATCCTCTCAAAATCCCAAATTTCTGGAATGTTTCTCTTGTATTCTCTATTTGGAGCCCTTTGCACTTATCCAAATGCAGTTTAGATCCCCTCTCCACCCGCTGGACACTTCCTCAAACCCTACTAGCTGAAAGGCTGGCTCCGCCCACTAAGTTTCAAAGCATTTATCCCCTTTCGCATTCAATCCTGTCGGTAAACCTGCATAGCTCTTCTGACACCATCTTCATATCACTTAACCTTTCCTCTATCCCGGCTTATCTTCTCACCAGATTGCAAGCGCCTTAAAGGTAGGATAGATGTCTTATACTTCTCTCTCCCTCCTACAACAGCTGTAAACACTTTCCTCAATAAACACTACAACTCAATAAACACTTCCCTACCTTATTATTATTGCTGACTAAGTGTTTCAATAGGAGATGCCCACCATAGGTCATGGTGGATGTGAATAACACCCTAACTTTTCTTCAATTCCAAGATCATTTTTGCTCAACATAACCAGTCACCTACATTCCAGGAGCTTCACTACCAGAGGCCCAGAGTTCTGGGGTTGGCCTCACCCTGCCTGACCCTGGCACAGCACGGACGGTAACAAGGGGCATGTGGGCCATGGTGGTTGACTGCATGGAGCTGGACTCCACAATGAAACTTTGGAAGTCATTTCAGCTCTGATCTTCTGTTTCCTCCAGTATAATATTGGATAATAATAGTACCTGCATATTAAGGTTTTGATGAGGATTAAATGACTTAATAACTATAAACATTGTAAACTCATGGTAAGCACTCAATAAATATCAGTTAGCATTATTATTACTATTTTTAAAAACCTGAGTCCAACTCTGCATTTATTTGACTATTTTCTCTCTCAGTTCTCTCTCCCTGAAACAATCTTTGGTGGCTCTCATCCGGAGGATTAATGTTCTGGCTCTCCCTTGACGGTGGAGAACTGCAGAGGCCTCTGAATGACGGCCAGAGATGCACCCAAACCTCAGGTGGGCGGACCAGACCAACTCCGTGGCCTCTCCCATTTGTAAGCCCCGTATGAAAGGTTTTGCTTCTTTGGCAAAAAAAAAAACAAAAACGCACAATACTTTGTTATTAAACTGTGAGGCTTAAGAAGATAACTTTAAGAGTGTGGTGGTTAAGTAAGATGAAGCATTTCTACGATGTGAGTGATTCCAAAGAATGAAAGACACTTTCCATTGTTTTTTAGAAATTTCACGCCTATCCCACCATCTGTTTCTTAGGGTACGGCTTCGTGTTGGATCTAACACGGGTCTCCATGTTTCTCCAAATGTTTCTCATCAGCTATCCCTCTCTCCACGGCGTGTGGTGCACAGGCTATCTCTGAGAGAAACCTGTCCCCTGACCATCGTAAGTGTTGAGATTTACACATCGAATCGCCTAGTTCTCCTGGGGTTGGGATTTATATGTTGAAAGATTTTCCCCCTGGGGCTCTGAGCTGCCCCGCATGCTTTGTAGTCAATCAGGGAAGGGGGAGGCTGCTGAGGGCTGGCTCTGTCTGCACGCTGGATCTCACTTAGTTACTATCAGTATAAGATGAGACATATGACACAAGAAAACAGCTCTGTACTCAAAAATCACAGTATGCATCCAAGAATCTTAAGAACCATTTTCTACCTTAATAAACATCTAGTTACTTGTTCAAGAGCCTAGGAAAGAAACGTGTACCTGGAAGACTGGGGGAGGGGAGAGGAGGCAGAGAGGGAGAGATGCTGTCTCAGAGAGAGGGGGAGAGAGCACTGCAAGAACTAGAGGACAAATGAACCAGAATGCGCCCTCAGAAGCCTCACACATGGGTGGCAAGCTGCACAGCAGCCTCGTGCAGAAGGCTTGGCAGACCTAGAGCTGGGGGCCTGGGTGCACGGCGCGTCTCAGTGTTACCTGCTGTGACTGAGACGCTCTGTCCTTAAGGTGCCCGTGAGGCCAGGTTTTCATGAACTGCCTGGGCAACTGGTAAGTTGTCAGTTGGGAAGTAAAGACGTTCACAGGTTCAGAATTGAAGCTTGGTCCTTAAAATGAATTGGAAGCATCTGGCTGTTTTGCTGTCGATGGGTAATGATGCAGCCGCGTCACACACCCAGATGTGATTCTACATTTCTGCAGCTGTTCTGCGGGGAGTTTCAACACCCAGAACATCTGCTGCTGGGACTCTGTGCTACGATTCTCACTCCATCTCTCTGGGTTCTTATTCTTTTCCCAGAAAATGTACTTTCTTCCCACTCAGTATTCTCCTATTTTCCAAAGGTGTTATTCCCAGCAAGGGGATACCCACCAAATGCTATGCAACGTGGAAATGAAATCCATATCATCTTCAAAATTCACAGCCAAACCAAGGGGGTGTGACACTAATTCATTTTATGAGGTTTAATGAGATAGATCATAACAGCCATGCAAGGAATTCATACTTTATGGCACATATAGAAGAAACGACTATAGTGAAGTCACATCTGAACTTTAAACACAATTGGCAGGGGAACACTTTTAAAGTCCAAAATGTTTATCTCTGGGATATTTGTCAGCACCATCAAACTGCATGTGTAATGCACTCTTAGCATGCCTGTTTGGTAGATAAAAGACCCTGTTACAGCATGATTCCTCAAACATTTTAGGTGATATTAGTTTTGAAGAACAACAGGAAATATCGAGTCATAAAATATGCATGCATTTTGACCCAGAAATTTCTGGGAATTTATCCTAAGGAAGTATATGGAAAAGTCATATTATAAAGATGCTTATCCTGAGATTTACTACAGTGAAAAAGGGATCTGATCTAATGGAATATGGAAATAGTTAAATAAATATGGTGTCTCTATTTCCATAGGATACCTGGAAAACAAATGTGAGGGACTGAAATATTCCAGCTGCTCAGGCAGCAATTAAAAAGATAGTTACTG
Source organism: Manis pentadactyla (assembly GCF_030020395.1). Taxonomy (NCBI): domain Eukaryota; kingdom Metazoa; phylum Chordata; class Mammalia; order Pholidota; family Manidae; genus Manis; species Manis pentadactyla. Next base: position 104,926,814 of record NC_080024.1, read on the forward strand.
AAGCTAATAATAACATGGGAAATGCTTCTGACATACATTAAGTGGAAAAGCAAAATACAAAGCTGTTTGCATGTTATGCTTAGAATCATATCAAAATTTGGCATTTGAAAATGACCCAAAGTAATTGCTCTAAAAAATAATAGTCATTGTGCCTGAGTGGGAGAACTATGGGCAATTTTCTGTTCTCCATTTCCCTAACTATTTATGAAGGGGTTATATTAAATCAATAAAAAGACGAAGAAAAAAATGCATCCTTACGGTATGACCGAGATGTAAAATCTGCCAAGACAGGTGAGTGCAAAAAAAGCAACACCAACGGAGTCTGTGGCATATCATAAAAGGAAATCTGGGGCTAGGGGACTTCAGATGGAGACCTGTTTCTCTGGGACAACCCAGCTTTCTGCCTGTTTTCTCCAGCTTTAAGGAATCCAAAGTGAAATCAACCCAAGATTCTGAGTTTCAGCTGACAAGAGTTGGAAACACGATGACAGCCCAAAAGAAAGCCAGTTCTGCACTGGATGAAGGTTCATGAATGAGCACACGTGGGCAGACTTACCCTTAACTCCAGTGATTGAAAAACCTGGAACAAGGCTCTTCTCTTTGGCTCTGCCAGTAACTCTTCCAAGTCCCTGAAATTCGGGAACATAAATACAGCCCTTGAGTTCTCCCCATACCCAAATGTCTTTGCCAGCTGCATATTAAGGCTGAAGGAGAAAACAGATTCAAATAACATTACTTTGGGCCTACTCCTTTTTTAATACTGCTCTGAAATTTTTAAATAGTACATTGATTCATTTTAATATCCCAAAATAAATTGCTATTTCTTAGCATTTTGAGGGACATCTTTAATCTAGGAGAGAAAAGGGATAACTGAACGGTAATACACTGATGAGAGTCAGGATTTCTCAGGGAAATGCTGATCCAGCCTCATGGTCCTAAGCACACCATTATAATTCTTTGATTTCCTGTCACGGCAGAGTGTTCAAAAACTGAAAGCAAATAGGAGACATGGAAAATCAATGTGAGGTGCTGAATCGTTCCAGCTGCTGTAGGTCTGCTAATTACATCATATTTTTATGGAGACATTCAGCTCAGAATTGTCGAGTGCCCACATCTGGAGGCCAGCATCTGCCGTCCTACTGGAGACTCTCTTCTCCCCAAGTATCGCAGTTACTGCAAAAGGACAAGCAGAGCCTGCTTGTAAGACCAACTCCCCGAGGCAAAATCCAGAGGATGTTGTGACTTTCGTTGCCATAGAGATAAGAGGTGCTGGGAGCTGAAGAGAGGCCACTCGTGTGACAGGAAGGGGGTTAGTCAGTATGCACAGTGTGAGCCTGAGGAGAATGAAAGTCTGCTCTCCTTGGATGGCCAGGCTTTGGCAGGCTAAGTGGGAAGAGCTGAGAAGAGATGCGAGGCCACAGGGAGCAGGCAGATGGCAGCAATGCTAGTGAGCACAAGGACAGGTCCTGGAGCTGTGTGAAGGGCCAGGCCGCCTGGGAGCCACAGTGGATCTCCAGAACAGAGTCCTCTGAGCACCTACTCTCTTGCCAGGACAACACAAGGAAGCTCACAGCACTTCACACACTTCATGGACTGTTTCAATAAAAGCCCTTCCACATTTCCCTGTAATTTAGACCCTTCCAAAGCCCTTCTGGTTTCCCTTCCTCCTCTCCATCCATAGCCTTTCCTTTTACTTCTCTCACATACTTCCAGAAGCTTCCAAGTCCCCCTTTGTCCCACCTTTATGCCTGCTAGGTCTAGCTTCTTCAGCCAGGCATCTACTACATCACGGTTCACTCACCTTCCATCTCTTTGTTTTTCTCTCTACATCACCTCCTTCCCATTTACGTCTTGCTATCTTTTTTCTAACTGTAGCTTCTGACACAAATAGCTGGATGGAAGAAAAATCCAGTGCCTGTCAAAGACGCTTTCAGACATTTCCTGACGTCCAGTCCCTGCTGGTCATCTCCCCCTCTGTGACAGGCTCTGCACAGGCAGCCTTGGCCCAGGCCTCCAATTTTCAAATTCTGTGTTCCTCAGGGAGGCTGCCAGGGTTCTACACAGATTTTATAGTAATCCCATTATTTAAATATGTATTTCAAATGTGTGACACCTATCTCATACTCTCTCCTGCCACCCCACAAAAAACTTACACATTTTAATGTAAATTAAATGTACAAGTACATATAAGTGCACATACATGTAAATACATACATACATAAGTGTAATATATGTAAATGTGTATTGCATTATATTTTTATGTAAATTCAATATAAACTGTAAGTTTGAAAATTTACAAATTTTAACACATTGTGAACTTGCACCAACCAAATGAATTGTTTTGTGCAGATTTGGAAATAAAGATTTTCCTATGGTTTCTAGTAACTGTGTCATTGATTAGAAACATTGTAGGGCTGCCCTGGCATTTTTTTAAATTTGGGCCTGAGTGTGGCTGTTCATATAAATTGTATAAGTACAGCAGTAAAGTGCACGAGTGAAGGGCCCGATGAAGTGCCAAGCAAGCTCCGCCCATCAGCTGGGTCACCCTCTCTCAGCAGGGCAATTGCACTGGTACAGTAATGAGCCAGGTTGTCCCTGGCTTAGTCACAGATGGTTCTAGCTCTCTAGAACCATTTAATGTCCTAGTTGCTTTTTGAGTAGGCTTTTCTACAAGAGGAATTTGACCATTTACTAAGTATCATCAGTGATGCAACTTTAAAATATAAATTTTCCCGCTAACTTCTCGTGCATGAGTCCACATCAGTTTGGTTAAGGAGCTCTCCTAAAACTGCAGAGCCAGCTGTCAACAAACATAATTTGCAACTATTTAACTGAGAGAAGCTGCTGATTCCAGATGCTGACCTAACTCTGGGACCATTATCTGTAACCCTCAATTTCTAATGTCTGTGTTCATTAGAATATCTTTGTTTTCATAATTTACCAAAATTTGAAATAAAACCAACGTATATTAATAAATTGTCATTTAAGCAGCTTTCCATATTGTGGTTTCCATTTATATTTCTTTTTTATTTTGCCCCACGCAAGAGATTTTATTATCTGAAAGAGAAAATGGCTGCCCCCAGAGAGAGAGAACAGCCCCATTTATATTTCATTTGAAAAGAAATGCTTTGCTACAAAGAAAAAGTTGAGAACCACTTTTTCTCAGCCCCACTGACAGTGCCTGGCTTTCCAGACTAGTCTCTGCTCCCTAGTCTTCTCTTTTCAAACTTGATCCCACAGCTCTAACCTGATACATAGACTCACACTGAGATGGTCATATCTAAAAATGATTTAAGGGGCCACTCCTGCATGGAGAAGGAAAATGAGAGGGAGATTCGAATTTTACTCTGAACTCTTCAAGTCCTATGAATCTATGTAAAGGAGCAAATCATTCACTAGAGCCAACTCTGGGCACTTGGACGTCCAGAAGAGCCTAGCCAAGGCAACCCCTAGCCAATCTTATACCTTTTCTGTGTTTCTCAAACTACCATCTGAGGATGACTAGCACCAGAAGCATTTGTGAAGTGCTTATTAAAAAGGCTAGGACCTGAAGCTGCCTCATGAGCAACTTCCTCAAATAATTCTGGGCTTTGAAGTTTCAAGGGTCACTGCTGTCAGTCTTCTGCACATGCGTGTAGAAGGCAAAGGCTTGAGTGGGGACGTTGCCTGCCATCCCTTTGCCTCAGTTGAAAAATACAGAGGCATCCCAGGGAGGTATTCAAATAAAGAGAAAGTGTGCAAGCAAGACACAGTGCAGAGAGAGTGTACAAAAACCTAGTGAGCAATTTTGAAAAGGAAAAGAATTCCAATTTCCTTTCTCTAGCTCTGAGTTCATTATCCAGCAACTGCAAAGCAGAAGTAGGTTGGGGACAGTCTAAACAATGCAAGAAGCCCAGCTCCTGACCCATGTGGTGGAAATGGTAGCATGGAAGGACAGGGTGTGCAGGGCAGTAAATGCAGACACAGCAACAGGCCACCGGGACAGCATAGATGCATGGAAGCCTGTTCCGTCTGCATGTGCAGAAAGGGTTTCTGGGATGCTCTCACCTTTCATCCCTTCTCCCAGGCAGGCCCAGAATTCCTGAAAGCCTCAGGCCAGAACCTCTTGAGCAGAACAAGCGCTTCCCCTGCCCTGGCACCTTCTCAGGCTGTCGTTTGTTCCTCCTCCTTCCTTCATAAAAATCCACCATGTACTCCAAAAGAGTAACTAGGACACTTCGTTTTTATTCCACATGCATCTCATTTGTCTTCAGTAGGTTCTTCCATAATCTCATCATTATTGCTATGGCCCTCAGAGGACAGCTGACTTGCATTAATCAGCCAAGCCCCTCATCGCTCACCAGATTCTTTACACTTTTACCATGCCCTGGGGCATCCTAACTTACGTGAAAAATTAATAAACCTCCCCCCTCTTATCTTACCTTATTAATGTCTGTCTTTGTAACCCATTATCCCTGCATATCATCAGAGCTCACTGGAGAGTGTGGTGGTCACCATCTTGCTCCCCTAATTCTCTCCTGAAACTGGAGCACCCCCTCAAATGGCCAGAAAGAAAATGGCCTGCATGGGCCAGCAGGGGGTTTGTTTACCAGCTCCATGGCACATGGACTAAAGGCAGAAGAATTCTTAGGCTTCAGCGCCAGGCCATTAAGGCCCATTAAGTTGTTCTCTTCTCCCCCACCCCTTCCCCCCCTCTTTTGTGCACCCTAGTAAATCTGACTCATTAGCTTTAGATGTTTTGAAATACTGGTACATTAATCACTTGTGTTTGCACACTGTTTATGGGGGTTGTTGGTCATGGTCTGTAGTTATACTGGCTGTCTCCCTTGCTTACTTAAAGGTACAATCCAATTGAAAATAAAGATTTTTGCAGGTTTGCTCATTACACACAATGTCGGCAGCTGGTGAGTGTCTTTTGCAATTCATCAGAGGCCTCCCAGACCACCTGCTCTCAGCATCCTGCAAACAGCTGGCTCCGGGTAAGTACCATAAGCTATTACCTTATACAACAAATAAATAAATAAATGGATGGATGGGTAGACAAATAAATAAATACATGGAACTGTCAGCCTTGAAGCATTCCTTTTTGAAGGGAAAAATCCATTCTGAAAAGGGAAAAATACCTCTAGCCCAAACCTTCTGGTGCCATTTAAATGAACAAAGAGGGAGGGAGGTGAAAGCCCCAGAACTCTGAGTGGAAATATTTTGTCATTTGAGTACGAAGGTGGTTGAGAAAAGGACTCTAGTCAGTCAGGCTGTGTGGTTTAATGGAAAGAATGGGGATGGGTCGGGGGCAGCGGTGGTTGGATTGAATTGCCTGATTGATTTTTCTTTTCTTTTCTAAAAAAGTTAGAGGGAGGCCTGGTGGAGTTTGAACTAAGGCTACCAGATGTCCCAGGATTAGGAAGCCACTCCCTGTTTCCAAGATCTTCACCACTTTGGATGTCTGTGACTTGGATCCTGCTTTTTGACCTTGAGGATGACTCCCTGGCTGGCTGGGCCCTGCTCCTGTCCTGACCCTGCAGCCTAAGGGAGCTGAGGGACAGTGGGGGCAGCAGCCAAACTCTGGCCACACAGCCAGGCTTTTGCCAGGAGGAAGGATGGGATTCAAGAGCAGAGGAGCTCTTGGCTGCACTGCAGCAGAGACTGGCAACACAGGAGCTAGAGAATGGCTGGGAATCAGGGTTGGGTGGGGAGGGGGCTGGGGGTCTGAGCGTTCAGCAGGGTGTCATTATGAGAGATTTCTGAGGTTTATCACAGGCAGCCTGAGACTTCCCTGGAGTCTACTTGGAAACTTTTTATAACTGGGGCTGGGTCTTGCGAACATCACCCAGTACGGCTATGATTCCCCCAAAATCATTTACTTTGGTCTTCATGGATTAGTTGAACTTTAGCTGTATTTTTTGACTCGGCCTTGCGAAACTAGAAGGGCATTCTGCTTTGGACAGGCGCTTACCTGACGCACCGTTTATGAGCTTTGCCAATCAAGTGCCTGAATGAAGCTGTTAGAAATCATTATTTTTACCTTATGTCTGGTTAAATTCTACTATTTAAAATAGTAGATATTAAATAATAAAGACATCAAATTATTAGATACTAATTGGAGATATTAATTAGAATTAATAATTAAGATTTGATATTAAATAATAAAGCCTTCCACAGCTTTACTTTTCATTACTTTTTTTAGCAAGAGTGTTCATGGGTTGAATTAACACAGGGAAGTGTTTTCCATTTCACCAAATTGTAAAAGTGAACATGAAGATATATCTACAATCCTAAACTTTTCATCCTTAAATCCCTGAAGAACTACTAGCTGCCCTGTGTGGTGGATAACCAGAAGCCCCAGCATTACCTGGGGGTTTATCAGAAAAACAGACTTCCTGAATCAGAATGTACAATTTAACACTGAGGATCTCCAAGTGGCTTGTTTGCACATTAAAAGGTGGCCTGCACTGCTCTCATGTGCCCTTGCTTCTTTCAGGCCAGAAGCATCCCTCAGAGAATGCCACAGCCATATCAATACTCAGGTGATCATAAGAATTTCAGGAAGAAAATGCAAACCAAGCCATTTTCTCACCTGCTACAGGAACCAAAACACCCTGTTTTTGGAGAGCCAGCACAGTGTGGTAGAAAACAGAGGACTTGGAGTCAGAGAAACCTGTGCTTACTTTCTGACTCCGGGGAATCCTGGCTACTCACCCTGCTGAGGCTTTATTTCCTCACTTGAGAATGGAGATAAGAGCAACTTCGATGCCTACCTGCACACAGTTTCCAGGATGGAGGCGGTCTTTTACGCACAGTCACACAGCAAGCTCCACAAGTGTTATACACGTGGAATTGAGTCATGGCTGCCATAGGGTTGAGTACTAGGGAAGTTGGCAATGGAACAACTGGATCCACCAAAACGACAAGAACGAGGACCCAGCGTGATGTGGGTGGAGAGACAGGGCTGCAGACTCTCATGTTTTAACTGGTGGAAGGGAACACACTGGTTGATGCAAAAGTTCTGGCCCCTGGGAAACATGAGGGAAAATAAATAAATAAATAAAAATAAAAGGAATCAAGTATATTGCTGAGGGCCTTTGATTTATTGAAGAAAGATTATGACAATCTCAGGATGATTATTCAACAATTCAAGCAAACTTGGGGAAGCCCAAAGATCTTACAGACAACATTTCAGAAAATGCTGATCTCTTATAGCCAGGGGACAGCCAAAGAATGATTAGGCTCAGAACTTCATCACAAGAGTAGCAGAGTTTCGGAGAAGATGAAAATCACCTCCTGGAAGGGTTCCTCTGCTGAGATTAGGACTCTAATAGGGAGAACATCTGATCCTGAGATTTGGAATGGGGTGTATTTTAGCTCCCACTCTCCCATGGCCTCTCTGGCCCACGGAAGAGGCCCACTCCCCTTCGTTAGAAGTAGTGACCCTCACCTGGCTTGAAGACTGTTCAGAGGTCTCACATGAAGCGAATGTCTCTATCAGTGTGTCGGGCACCCCCAATGACACCCCAAGTTTGATGGTTTGCTAGGGGGACTCACAAGAACTCAGCGTATCATTGAACTCATTGTGATGGTTTATTACAGCACAAGGATGAAAAGCAATATTAGCAAAGGGAAAAGACACATGGGGTGAAGTCCAGGGCAAACCAGGTGCAAGTTTCCAAGGGTTTTCTGCCAAAGAAGTCAAAGAATGCACCTCACTGTCCCAGCAACATGCTGAGATAACAGGTGTAAAGTTGCCAGTGGAGGAAGCTCGTGAGAGACTCAGCGCCCCAAGTTTTCACTGGGGACGCATCACACTGGCAGCCTCTGCCTGGCACACACCCATTCCAGGCTCCCAGAAGGAAAGCGAGGCTTCCGCATAAACCACATTGTTTGTACTAAGAGTGTAGGCACAGTGAGCCACTCTTACTAATACTGGGAATGGTGGGAACCCTCCCAGAATCCTGGTTCCCAGATGACAGCCAAGGAAGCAAGCCTTTTGAAGGACAGCGGTTACACTTCTCGACCCTGGAGCTAGACCTTGGGACCATTTCTTCCTTTTCAGATGATGCAATATCTTTGTGAAAAGAGGGCACTGGAGTGACATGGAGCCTCTGAAATGTCCCCACTGGCCCCCACCCAAGACAGTAAACATCAAACAATGCCATATCCCAAAGGAAGTGGCAAAAATTAGCACCATCATCATAATTTTAAAGAATGCAGGGATGGTGACTGCCATGATATCCCTACTAAAACTGTGCTGATCATGGTGAGTTCAGGGGACTCCCACTGGTAGTGTGCTGGTAATTATGTATCAGCTGGCTCCCCAGGAGTCAAGAGACACTTGTTTTGTAGTCTTTGCCAATTTCCTTGACGTCATGCCCACCAGAGGATTAACAACCATCCCACAAGCCTCCTGCAAATGTAACAGTGGGCTCACACCGGCCTGTATGGGGCTGCACCAACACAGACTGCCACAAATCTAACTACGTAGGAGTCTCAATTGCAGCTGCTGCGCCAGATGCGGTAACTTCAACACAACCTATGGCATGCGTATCACTATTTAACTGGCTAAATTTTTTTTCCATCCTATTAGAAAGAAGGCTAAGAAGCAGTTCATATTCACATGGGATGATGATACCATGAAGTTCTGGTCTTCCTCCAGGGCCTTATTAACTCTCTGTGAACACTCAGGGCCTGACATAATATCATCCAAAGGGACTGGGACACTCTGGAGATTTCACACTGACCCACAGAACACTACATAGGTCCACAGTATCAATGATGTCGTGCTCATCAGCTGAATTTGTAGGAAGTGGCAAGTACTTAGGAGTATCTTGACAAGAGACACGAGCTCCAAAGGTAGAAGATAAGCCCCAGGGAGATTCAGGGACCCACTATGTCAATGGAGAGTGTTTAGGGGCCAAGCAGAGTGGGGCATGGTGGAACATTCTTCCAGAGTCAAAGATAAATCATTGTACCTTAGACCTTTTAAATGTATTATGATGCAGGTGCAATCAGCAGAGCTGCCTGGGCCACACAATCCAGCGGAGTACATGTGACGAGAAAAAAGCACCACCATGCTAAGTTTGTGACCCAATATCTCACTGGAATCTGCCTCATCAAGGCTGCCCTGCCCCCTGCTGGATCAGCCCACAGTCAATGACTAGCCATTGTAGGGCTGCAAAGTCTTAGCCCTTGCTTCAACTTGAGACAATCTGAAAAGCCCTGCCCCACCAAAGTTCCCCCAACCCCGGGTTCCTGGGAGTACCAGCTGAGGCCTCAGCAGCAAAGGCCCCAGGGAGTCACTGTGGCCCTCTGCCTGCTCCTGCCATCCTCACATCTTTGTGGATGTGTCTCTCTGGAGCACTCCCCAAGAAACCCTAGGTGGGCAACTCTCCATCTCAGTCTCTTTCCAGGGACTCCAGGGCAAGTCTGAAGCCTCTAGAGTAGCTCTATCTTTAGAGTAGTTCTGCTTTTCTTGCTTTATTTCTTGTTATCAGTATTATGGGTACTGTTAAATGCTTCCTGGTATGATTTCCTTAACATGAAAAAATGGCAAAAATAGAATTGCTCAGTGTCTCACACTTGAAGGGCTACATTGGGTTTATTTACGTATAATAAGCCATCTCCTGCTGAAGCTTGATCTAGAGTTTGGACTTTGACACAAAGTCCAGGAGGGAAAATAGGTTTTCTTTTCACACACCACTGGCAGAGCCTTCTAGCAGAATTTCAAAAAGTGTTCTGAGGTCACATTCATCACAAAAATGAGTATAATCAATTAATCTTAATTTATCAGCTTAGTTAATTTAACTTAATGATGTCAACCCTGAGTAGGAAAGGAGGAGTTGCAGCATTTGTGACATATATTTGCAGAACTTTTCTAGAAATTGTAAAAGGCTAAGTAATGGGAATGGGCAAGAGCAGAGGAAGACATGAGGTGAGACCCAGAACAGCTGCAGAATCGGATGTCTCAGGAGAAGCACAGGCCACCTTTCTGGAGCAGAGCCCCTGGGTTAGAAGCAAGGCAGAACCCTTTCTCATAAAAGAGGTGACCCGGCAGGTATTAAACCACGTGGGCGTCAGATTGGAGGCAGCAGGTGCCTCCGTGACCTGGAGGGCACTGACCACATTGCTCTAGAATCCAGCCACAACTGGGATACCAAATGCAGATTCCTTCAGAGGCGGGTGTGACCTAAGATGCTCCAGGAACAGGAAGGCTCACAGAATTGGCCCCAACAATCCTAAAGAGAAAAACCCATCCTACTTGTCACCCAAAAGAATCAACTAAAAAACTGAAAGTTTTTAGGACTATTTGAGAATACCAAAAGGCAACTATTACAAAATAAATAAATGTATAAAAGTAAGTAGCATTCCAAAATAATATATTATATTATAATATATATTACATATATAGTTTTAGTATAATATTATAATACCCCAAAGACTATAATATAGAAAGCAGATCTCACTCCCCTTTTGTGTGTGTGTGTCTGTGTGTGTGTGTGTATGCGTGTGTGTGTGTGTGTTTGTGTTTAGCTATTTAGTTTGGGATATCACTTAGAATAAATATGCATATACTTACACAGAACCTCTATGAAAGGAAAAAACGTGTGCCAGTCTTGACCTGTTGCCCTCAGGTCTTTACTCTGGTCTTTACTACAAAGTGGCTGACAACTTTAGGCTGCATTTTCCTGTCCCCTGGGCCATTTTGGTCTGGCAGAATTTGGCCAGTGGGAGGCACTGCTGGGAGGTTAAAGGATAGGAGAAAAAAGATATCCGGGTGTTTTGCCACTCCTTCTGCACTTCAGGAGATGCCTTAGTGGCTGTGTTTTGTCCATATTCTGGCTCCGGAGGGACAACACCTTCAAACAAGCGTCTGCCAGGTGCCTAGCCACGGGCTCCAGTACCTCTCTCTCTGACCTTCCAGTCCAGGGACGAGGACATCCTGTTGCTGATCTCTGGGGTGCCGCACTGTCCTCTGCCTTCCCAGCTGCTCTCCACCCACATAACCCATACTCAGCAGTTAAGAACCTCAGCTTACAGTACTCAAATGGTTTTGTGTCATGCTTAGACACTAACTATTCTGAAAACTAAACTTACTAAGGGATAAAAAGATTTAATTATTGGGAAAACCAGTTTCTTGGCTACAGATACCCCCATTTCTCAGATATCCTCCTAGACAGCTCAAATGCAAACACTGACCACCCAGGAAGGACAGGAAGGATCCAAACAATTGCCGGATACTAGAGTGAAACTACAGAAACTACTTAGAACAGGTAGCTGTGCAAGACGGAACCAAACATTTTGAATCATGTCCCAAGATTCAAAAATGGCCAACATGGCATCTGAACAGTAATTCTGCAACAGCAAAAATGAGGGGATGGAAACCACTATGTAGTACGTAAAGAACATCTTAGAAGATTATTTAATCTAGGAAATTAGTAAAGTTTTTAAACAACTACTTTGCATCCTCAAGGTAATCAAAGAAATGGAATGAAAGTTATGGAGCAAGATAACCTAGGATGACAAGGCAATTAGAAGAGTTAAGTAAATACGTCTGAGACAAATAATAGCATAAAACTTCAGGATGGGATTAAAAGCAGAATTAAATCTTTAGAATTATGATAGCACAGAGCATAGGTCTGTGGAAATCACCCAGAATGAATAGGAAAAGAATTAAAAAGATAGGACAGAATACAGCTGATGTGGCAGACCAATAATGGAGATCTAATTATATAAATAACTGCTGTGCCTGAAGGAAATAACCAAAAACAAATAACAAACAATATTTAATTTGCAAAAGAAAAAAGAAATGAAGGAAGATCTGCATCTCGAGCTCAGAAGGCTCATGCTATGCCAGACAAAATAGTCATAATAATAAACTCACAGCAAACCCACTGGGCAAGTTGTTGAGAGCATTCAGGAAGAAGCAGTAAGTTAGTGACGTAGGGAGAAATTAGATAATTCCCAGACTTCCCTTGAGAAACATGAACGACTGTCTGGGGCTTCTTAGACAGGGGGACAGACAGAAGCCCTAGGGACAAGTCAAATTCAAGGTGCTTCTTAAAACCCCTGCTCCAAACTGGCTGTCATCACTTCCATCCACACCCAGAGCAAGCCCATGGCAAAGCTCAGGTCGAGGGGGTAGGAAGGAGAGGACACTCTGCCGCCTAGGATGTGCGGCCAAGTAGGGGGTGGGTAAATAGCTGAGAACAAGTAATACCATCCGGCGCCAAGGCAAATCAATAAGAATAAACACAACCCATGTAACAACCATGCATAAGAGATAAAGCCATCCATGGGGTAAGAACTTTTATATTAGACCAAAACACTAAAACGAACTGTATTCTGTACATAAGAGATAGACCTAAAATAACAGTATGGATGAAAGGAAAAAGAATAATTTTTTTGAATGAAGCAGCATGTTATTATTATCTGAAAATTTGACCCCAAAGCCTTGTACAGAACTCTCTAGTAAAATAATGATGATGACTATAGCTAACACTGCTGTATGGTATATTTGAAAGTTGCTAAGAGAATAGATCCTAAAAATTCTCATCACAAAGAAAAAAAATTTTTTTGTAACTAGATGAGGCAATGCATGTTAACTAAACTTATGTGGTAATCAGTCTTAATATATATGTATGTCAAGACATTATGGTGCACACCTTTAACTTATATAGTTTTGTATTGTATCTCAATAAAATGGGGAAAAAAGAACTTTCTAGTAAATTAAGTAATTACTCAATCTAAATGTCAAAAGGGTCTCCATTTCCAACCAACCAATTTCCAAACCTCAAACCCCTCTTTTGAAAAAGCACAAATACACACCTAACAATGATAAACATTATTGGTATGAGACAGGGGAGAAAGAAGTCTATACTACATAGAAATTGTGTCTTGTCAACATTTGCAAAATAGGACATTTACAAAAATTGAACCATATTACATTACAGAGAAACCCTTAATAAATTCCAGCTAGTTCAGACCATATTCACCGACCACAGCAGAACACCAAATATAAATAGATTAGTATCACAGAAAGAAACAACAAATGGAGCCCACTCCTGAGGGATTAGATCATTCTAAATTTCACTTGTTAAAGGAAGAAGCCAAAACTGCAATTGTAGAATATTTTAGAGAATAACAGTAATGGGAACACTACATCTATTTGCTAGAACTGGCATTTCTTTTTAAAGGGAAAAAGATGTTGGAACAATTAGCTAGCCTTATAGGAAAAAAGTAAATTTGGATCCCTTACTGCATAAATCCTGATGCCAGATGAATGCCAGATGGATTAGAAATTAAAATATAAAAAGGGAATCTGTACTTAGTCATAGATTTATTTTATCATTTCAAGGTGGCCAAGGCCTTTCTTATATAAAGCCAAAGGCAAAAACTAAAAAGATTATATTGGTATTTTAGACTCCATTAAAATATAAAGTTCTGAAGAGAAAAAAAAAATGGCTAAAAAATATCAAATGCTGATGAAGGTATTACTAAAATTTTTAAGTAAAATGTTTAATAGCCTTAGTATGTTAAAACAATCATATAAACCTATATGAAAAATTGAAATCCAATCATTAAAAATGCAAATTGCATGAACAAACTCTGCAGAAATGAAAATTTCAAAAAGCCAGTAAGCACACAAAGAGATGTTTGGCCTTACTAGTAATGTCTGTTTGTGAGTACATGAGTATGTGTGTCTGTCCAAAGGAAAATGTCTGGAAAGATAGGCACCAAAATGTTAACAATGATTCTCTCTGGTGAGTGGGATTTCTTCTTTCCCTTCAGAATAGCCTTGATTTTTCAAAATCAGCGTATACTATTTTATGTTTATTAAACTGCTAAATATACTAAAAAAAATACAGATAAACACTGACAACTCGGTTTTTGCTCTGGGCAAAAATTTTTTTAATCTGCTTTTAATTATGTGGCAGAATGAATGTTTATATCCCCCAAAAGTTCATATATTGAAACCCAGTCCCCAATATCACAGCACTGGGAGGTGAGATCTTTGGAAGGTGGTTAGGTCATGAGGGACACTGAATCTACCGGCACCTTAATCTTGGACTTCCCACCCTCTAGAACCATACGAAATAAGTTTTTGTTGTGTCAGCCACCAAGTTATAACAGACAGAATGGACTATGACACAAGGAAAAATGTTCACTTTATATTTGAAGATAAAAGACAGGCTACAAAATTATGATTTAATTTTTGCCTTAGAAAGGAGATATGCTGAACAACAGTGAATTTCTCTAATGATGGACCCATGAATCACTGGATGTTCTTTGTGTTTTTCAATTGTCCACAACAAATATTTAAAAAGAAAACTTAATAGTTTTAAAATAATAAAAGTTGATCTGTAGCAGATAGCAATTCCAGACTGTGCAGATGCCATAATCATGCAAATTTGGGTTTCCCAGGGTTCCTTGCCAGGAATAAAGTGGGGCCTATCAGAGATGTGGAGTGTGAAGAGATCCCCAGCAGAAATTCTTGGGTAGAGATTTGTGCCTATTCAGTTCCTGAGGCTGCAACCAGGAGCAGAGCTGTTCATCCAGCATCTAAGCCTTGAGCAGCGAGTCATGCTCAGCAAATATTTCTGGGGCACCTACCAGTACCAGGCATGAGGGGAATACAGCTGAACCAGACAGAACCCCTCTCTCCACCCAGCCCCTAGTCTAACAGACAAGGCGCAGTGACCACATAGTGTGATGTGTGCAACGCCAAGCACACAGGCTCAGGAGGGAGGGACCGAGGGAAGGTGACCGACCACCCAGTTTGCTCAGGACTGGGGGGTTTTCTGGAGATTTGACTTTCAGGGGTAAAAAGGGGAAATCCTGGTCACACCAGAACAAGGGCATCACCCTGGAGACGGGTGAGGGAGTTTCAAAACAGAGGTTCAGCCTAAGTGGGGTTCTTATAAAATAAACATTTATAAGAAGGAGGAGCCCCACCCCCAGTTTCCTCCCTGCCCAGGCCTTCGGTGAGAAGGCACAAGGTCGGGCTGCGAGCGAGACTGGCTGGGCAGCAGGCGGCTTCCTGCCCGGCAGGTGCCAGGCCCCTTCCAGGGCCAAGGAGCAGAGATTATAGCCAGACAGAGGCCTCAAGTCCTGCCATCTCTCTCCCAGGGCGTGAAGAGGAAGTTGGCCCGGCGGCAGGGATGGCGGCTGCTGCCCTCTGTGGAGAGCGTCGGGGGAAGGTTACCGTGTGCGCCGCCCCGGGGCTCCCCTCAGAGTACAGCTTCCCCATGCCTCTGAGGCAGGGTGCAGGCCCCTGTGGGCTGCTTGCCTGCCGGCCCTGGGGGAGGGTTCTGAAAGAGCCCCAGAGGATGCTACACCTCAGCGTCCCGGAGCCCCTTCATCTTGGCCCAAAGAGGAGTCCTATCTTTGCAGGAGGAATCAAGACAAAGCAAGTTCCCCCACTCTGTGACTCCGAAGGAAACAGGAACAGAGTGGCGTGGCCCAGGGGTGCCGAGACGCAGGCAGAGCCGCGAGCATCGCACGGGGTAGCTGGTTCAGCATGTTGTCCGAGTGGACACCAAGTCACAGAACAGGAGTCTGGGCACTTGCAAGGTAGCCAGCTCTACAGAGAGCAGCGGAGAGAGGCTTCCATCAGCCCCTGAAGCACCTGCTGCGGGCAGACCCCTGAATGTGCTCCGCGCACCGCCCCGGCCCCAGGCCCTGTCCCTGGGAAATACACTGCGGCCCAGGGCTTTCTGTGGACCACTAGATGGACTACTGAGATGCCCCCCACCAAAAAGGGATTCTGTGGTCCCAGAGTTGGGGCAAGATCAGCATGCTGGAGGCCACTACTCTGGGGGTCCCGAAAGACCTGCAGACTTGAGGTCTGGGGGCATTCCCTGTCTCCCATGGGAAGTAGGAAGCGAGAGTAAACTGTGACAAGTCTGTAATGGTTTTTACATGAGGAAGCTCTCCCCAAAATATACTGCACCAGCCAGGTCCAGCAAGAAATAAAACCCAACTCAGACAGTTCAAAACACTAACTGGCGGGGCAGAGCTATGGAGAGAGGGAAGGGGAAGCGTGAGGAAGGTGGAGGCAGCCAGGGCTAAGCAGCAGTGGGAAGGGGGGGTGTCTGCAGAGCCAGGGGAGGGGCTGAGCTACGGAGGCGGGTCTCCCATGGGCCGGCCTCTTCCAGAAACACAACCTAAAGAACAAGGAGTAAGAGGCAATGCCCCAGTCTCTCTCCTCCAAACTGGAAGGGAAGGAGAAGAGGGTACAAGTGGGGGAGTCCACAGGGGTGAGAACAGCACAAACAGGCGTGCTGGGGGGGCACGCTGCAGGCACAGCTAATAGATCAGCAACAGGAAACACAACAAGAGAATCTTGTGACTTCCTTGTGAAAACCCCTTATTGTTTAGAAGTTGGTTTGCTTTTTTAATGTTCTATTAAGAATAAGGGAGAAAGGACCTCCTCCAAGTGTCCTAAATGAGCTAAGAATGTCGAGTTTTGCTCTCATTGCTGGCCTGCAATTTCTGTCGTGAGGAGAGCAGCAAGAATCAAGACCCCATTCCCCTTTGAGAATAGATGCCCTTTGGTGCTGGCAGGGACATGGCTTCTGGCAAGAGGTACATTCTGCCATCCTCCAGCCGACAATGACCCGAGCCAGTTCTGGGACCCAAACCCTTCTGGGACCTTCAGGCATTCACCTGCAGAGAGTAAGGAATACCCAGGTGGTATTTAGCACTGCATGGTGTAGGAAATAAAAAGGCAACCTAGCCTCTTTTGATCAGCACTCTCTATTGATGTGTTGAAATTCACATTTCATTGCCACAAAAAAGAATCAAAGGAGGGCTGACCCAGAGAGGGGAGCTATTCCTAATTCTAATGGATCATAAAACATCCCTTTCTGGAGATCTGTAATGTACATTATTAAAATGTAAGTAGCCCTCCTGAAGGAAGCCCATTTAACTCTGCTTAATCCAAGATTTCCCATACTTGTGTAAAAATGGAAACTCTTTTTTCAATTGAAGTACCCTATGGAAAGTTTATGGTTTTCTATAAGCCACGTTTCCAGGGTCTATGTTTAGCAGGAGGCGAAGCTTAACTCTGCAGTGATTATCCCATACAGCAAAAGAGTAGAGCTACAGATGCAAGAAGAAAAAGCCATTAGAGGTGTGTGAAAGAGCATCCCCCTCTGCATCAAACTTAATAAAAGGGATCAGGTGTGTCCCACAGCCTGCTAAGAAGAAAGTAGATAGTAACCTCCATTCAAGGCACTTGCATTTAAAGTGATGAAGATACATGCCACTTGTGCTAAGAAGTAGCTTGCCTGATGCTACAAGAAAGACCCCTTAAAGAAAAGAAATCTGAGGTATATATAGGGGAGAGAAAGAGAAATGGCCTAATAGGAAGAAGCAGTGGTACCCACTTCTCCGATGTGGCCACAAGGAAGCCATGTGTGGAGTGCAATGAGGCTGCTTAATCCACAAGAGCAAAGGTGGTGGGGCTGCAGCAGGTGGCAAGGAGGGCAATGACCTGTGGAGAGACTTGAAGTCCAGCACTAAGATTTTATATCTGATTCTATGAGCAACTGGGAACCATACAGACTTGGGAAAATCTTCAAAATGAAAACAGTGCAGTGCACAGGACAGCTTGGAAGAGAAGAGAGAGTTCAGAAAGCAGGTAGAAGGTTGTATCAGTCCTCACTGCAGAAGACAGAGACCAAAACGAGGACTGTGACTCTGAGTTAAAGAGGGAGGGACAGATCTAAAAGTAACAAAGCCAGAAGTTTTAAATCTTACTGGTAATATTGCTACAAGGGGCTAAGGAGGCCAGGAGTTGAACAAAGTTTATGGGTCCAGTGTGGAATTTATGCTTTCAGACTATAATCTATCTCACTCGAATTCCTTGTCAATTCTTCATCTCACTGTAGTGGTTCTCCATCATACTCTGTGCAAGTCAGATGGCTTCCATGTTTCAGAACTTTCTATGCCCAAGAGCTCTGATGCCAGAAGCAAAGGCAGTTGGATGAGGAAACTATAGCCAGAAATAATAGAAACCCAGTGAAAAAGATTGGAATGCATTCTTTGGTGCTAAAAGAAAATAAAAAAGAGAGCTCAAGTTAACCTAATAAACTCCCAATGACAGATCAGTTATATCCCATAATCCTGGGCCCAGAATCCTTCCAGGACCTCAGGACTAAGCATCACCCAAATCTCAGAGGCAGAAAAGCTCAGCTGTCATTCCAAATCATCCCAAAATACATTAATGCCCAAATGGGTGATGTCTCAATCATATTCTGCACATGCCTGAAGAACATCTATTCCATGCAATATGTCTTATCTCACTAATTCATTCTAATGGCACCTAAGCCAAATATTATCACAGGAGCTAAGAAGCATTAACTCAAGTTCAGGCTGACCTCAGCTGATGACGGACAAGCACCTCTTCGGGCGTATCATCTTTGTACCAACACACCATCACGATTTTCCCAACACTCTTTCATTCACCAGATTGTTGGCATTTGTCCAGCCATCCTCCTTGTCACCCAAGCTCAAAAGTCTCCAGTCATCTTTGACCTCTTCCTCGCCTTCATTCAAGTTTCATTAGTTCTGCCTCTATAGTGTCATTGACAACTGATCTCTCCTGTCCATCTTCACAAAACAGATGCCCCCAGCATCTCCATCATGTTCTACTGATGCAGTACCCCCCGAACGAGGTCCCCCAAGTCCACCATGCAGCCAGAGTAACTTCTTAAAGCAGAGTCGGGGTCATGCAGGTCTGATTCAGTCATAATTTCCTGTCTTTAAAATGCCAGAGCCCCCATTGTACAAGATACATGTGCACGGCACCGAGGGCTTCCATTCCACATGCCAGGATCTCTCTCGACATACCATTGATGGGTATCCCCCCCTCCATGTACTTCCTTTGACTACACTTTTCACCCCAAATATGCTTTCATGGTTTCCTACTTATGTTGGTGGCATTATACCCATATAGTGCCTTCAAAAACTTAAGAACTTGCAACTAGAAAATTATTATTATTCTCACCAGCATCAAAATCAAAGCCCTTCTCAAATGCCATATATTCCCTGGTGCCTTTATTAAATAAATGCCTTTTACCAAAAGTAACTTCTGTCTCTTTTGACCTCTCATAGAAGGCTGCAAGAGAATCTACCATATAGTAGAGTTAATTACATTCATATCTTAACTCCACTATTTGAACGTAAGCTCCCTGAGGGCCAAAGCTGTGTCTTACTCATCATCATACCCCTCAGATCTTCTAGCTCAATAGATGTTCACTGAGTGATCAGCTAAACAGTCTTAGCTAGATCTCACACCCCCTTAGCCAACTGGAAATAAATGGAGAATACGGAATATCAATGGGAGGCATTGCTCCAGCTGCTGATACAACACTGTTAATTACACAATACTTTTATTGAGCAATTCAGTGGTAATTCTTGCAGCTATTCCTCCTTAATAAGATCCATTGTGCATCATAAAATAGTAACGGGGACACAGTTTGTATTCTACATGCATCACATTTCTCTTTAGCAGGTTCTTCCATATCCATAATCTTACCATTATTACTATTACCCTCAGAAGACAGTTGACTTGCATTAATCAGGCCTGCTGCCATTCCCTTGCCAGATTTTCTGCAGTTTTATTGTGCTTTTGGACATTTTAATTAACTTGAAAAATTAATTTTAAAATCTTACCTTATTAATGCTCTGCCCCCTTGGAAATCCCTTCCTCTTGTTTATTATCACTGACCACTTGAAGACGAGGTCATTAGTGATTAAAGCTCCAGAGAACTTCCACACCATCTTGCCACAGACTCTCTGCTTTTTAAAAATGGGATGAGAATAATAACCCAAAATTTGAAGGCAGGGGGAGATTTCCGTTGCCTGGGGAGTTAAAAGACTTATTTCAATTATGCCATAACATTTACTCCTCAACTACCTGCTCTCTAAGAAACTCAACAATGTTAGTTTATTAATGCCGTATACAGAGGTGAGTTGTTTTACCCACTTGACAAGCTGAAACAAAGGGCACCAGATCTAGCAACTCCAGAACACTGACACGTAGCCAGATAAGCAGGACGCATCAGAAAAAACTAGCTTCTTGATCCTCATGCTCTTTCTGGACCCTTGGAGACCCTAGGTAGTCATTAAACACAAGTTCTTCACTTTCTAAATAAAAAATGGCAACATCTCACAAGCTAACTCCAAAGGCAGCTAGTGGCTTCCGGTCATTATAATGAGGGTATGAGGCTATATTGGGATTTTCCACAAAGTGCAATCTTCCTCTTATCAGTAAGAGCTGCCCGCTGTGTGTATGAGGGAGTAACAGCCAGCTGCGTATCTGCCCTCCCTGTTATACACAGTTAATATCCTGTTGGTATAATTTACAATAGTGATTCTCAACTTTTGATGACAAGAATATAGTTTTAATTTTATAAATAAAAGAGACTCCCATAATCCCATATATTATGTCCATTGATATAGAAAATATATGACAAAAGCTTGTATGAATTCAGTAACTGCTTTACATAAATCTTTATTTTTTTCTATTAACTACCTTTACCTACATTTAGAACCTGTGGTCCATGCATGTGCTGGATATATTACATACTGAATTCACAGACACGGCTTGGCATACATGTGTCTGTGTGTTAACTGATTCAGCCCCACCCGACTCCAAGTCCCCTGGCCAGAGCGCAGATGTTCACAGACTGAGAACCCCTCATTTTCATCATACAATTAAAGGAATGAATATTCAAACCAAAACACTTACAGGCATGTTTAACTTTGAACAGTTTTTTTTGCTTATTTTGCTATGATTCTACTTCAAATCCCTGTAGTTTTATATAATAATAGAAAGATAGAGAACTACTTTATTCTGCTGTCTCCAGTCCGACCAGCTCCCTAATGGATCTGTTGACACTAAGGAACAGGTACCCAACAAAGCTAGCTCATTACAAGGGTATTTAAAGGATGCAGAGTAAAATGATAGGAGACTTTGGCAAAGAGCTCCACCTACCTCAAGTTCCTCTTACATTATTTCCTACCTGGTGCTCGGAAGTGACTTGCCCACCATGTCAGAGCCTTGGTTTCCTCAGATATACAATGGAGATAATTAGAGAGCCTGGACCCTTACTAACCGTGTGTCAAGAGATGGGCCAAGTGCTTGGAACACAGTGAGTGCCGAATGAAGGTTAGCTCGTGAGAGAAGCAGCAATAATGCTGGAGGTGGTGGTAGGATAGCTGGGCCCGGTGGACATCATATTTGCTGAAATCTCCAAGTCTCTCTCTCAGGGCTGCTCAAGTCTCTTTACTGCACTCTGTCTTCCTCTCTGACTCCCAAGTTTTGTGTTTCTGCAATTCTGCCTGGACACATCTAAAAGAAAGTCCTGCCACAAGAATAGAAGACCCATGAAGGCAGGCATTTGAGCTGACGTTGCTCCCCTCTGCCTCACACAATGCCAGGCATGTATTAAGCCTCCATCCATTGGTATTCGCAGGATGTGTGGGCTGTCGGGTTCCAACTCTGAACACAACTCTGTGTGGTCTTGGTGCCAGGAGTCCAGCACCATCTGAGTCTAGGACTCGGTCTCCATTTTTAATGGAGGGAAAAGAATACATTGGCCCCGACAGGGGTCAGGTATCCACTGTGGTCAGCGCAGCCAGGAGGTGAAGTCACATGTGGCTGTCCATTCTATCATAAATTCTCTAAAAAAGCATGGACATGGATAGAGCATTATGAGTATCTCTTGTTTATACAGTATTAAAATTCAGAAGAGAGACAATGTAGGGCTGGCAAGAGAGATTAAGAGTGGCTCCATGGACTAAGTGGTATTCAAGTGGGTTTTGAATCAATAAGGTTCTGACAGGGAGATAGTTTTATATTTGCAACATTCATTAAATTCTGATTAATATTTTACAGTGAACAAAGGCACACACTACCAATCTAACACCATTTTCATTTAATTCTACTGTGTACAAGGCCCTACAATAAACACTGTTAGATAATCAAAGACATATAAATACTATTTTTTTCATTTGTTTGAGGGGAGAAGCCATAGACACGAAGACAATGGCTCATGAGTTAAGAGGGGAAGAGAGTTTTTTAGGCTAGAACAAAAGCAAAGCTGGCTTCCTGGAGGAAGTGTGCCTTGTGCTAAGCACTGGGATGATCATGAGCAGGCAGAGAGAATGAAAGATGAGGAAGGCACTCTTTCTTCATGGTTTATAGTACCCCACTCCCAACACCCTTGCCCCTTCCCACCTCCAGTGTAGAGACCTGAAGAGCTACATGCTCACTCTCCAAGCTTCCCTAGGAACTCAGGGGGCCAATGAGACATGGGTGGAAGATGATGTATTTGCTCTACTAATAAAGACACAGTCATCACTGGATCCCTTCTGACTTGAACAAGGATGTGATGCCTAAGACGGCAGTAATGTCCCTGCAGCAACGAGACTCTTTGTATGAGAGATATGAGCTCCCTTTAACAGGCCAAGGCACCAGTTTAAAGAAACTCTCCATTTATGGCTTTCTTTTGAAAATTTGCTAAAATTATTTTTATGATCCTATGCTATGGACCGAATGTTTTGTCCTCCCAAAATTCGTATGTTAAATCCTAACACCCAATGTGATGGTATTTGGAAGTCGGGCCTTTAAGAGGTCATTAGGCCATGAGTGGGACTAGTACTCTTACAAAAGACACCCAGAGAGCGCCCCCCCACCCCTTCCACCTTGGGAAGTTGCAGTGAGAAGGCAGCCCTCCACGAACCAGGAGGCGCCAGACACCAGAGTTGCTGGCCCTTGGATCCTGGGCTTTCCAGACTCCAGAAGTGAAAGAAATAAATATCTGTTGTTTATAAGAAACCCAGTCTGTGGTGTTTTGTTACAGCAGCCTGCACAGACTAAGCGATCCTCAATGTTTCAATTTCAAATTTAGATCCAGGTTTTTATCTAATTTCTGAAATAAATACAATCTATCAAAAGACACTTGGTATTTCATTCATGATTTGCTTGAAATAGACACAGTCCTCTCAAAGATGTCCCTCACTAAATCAACGCACCTCCCCTACCTAGGCCCAGTCTGAAGCATTCCTTGTAGATGACTGCTCTGCTGGTGACTCACTACCTTATTTCCTAAGTAGGAAAGATTTTTAAGGAAGAAACAAAAAAGCAGCAATGGCTTATTAATTTTGACGGTGGGGTGGGGGAGAAAAGAATGGCTCAGTCTGGCTCAAAACATGGAAAACTGGCCATGGCTCACTATTCGGTGACTACCTGTCACCATGACACACTGACTCCATCCTTATCTCCAAACTCAAACAAACTGCGGAAAGTGAGAATTTTAATAGAAATGAAATGATCTCCTCGGTGAGCATCCCTGTGCTTTTTTAGAGTCCCGAGGGACTCCATCTTCAGAGATGCTAAGTGTACAAGAGCTGGTATCATTTCATGGGATAAGAGAAAAGGGGGGCTTAGAAAGTAAATGAGCCTCATCTGGACATTTTTACAAAGTCAAATCAGCAAGTATTTTTGATACATAATCAGGAACAGGCATATAGGGTCTAACAGCCCCCTTCACCCAAAGCAGACAAGAAGAGAGACAAAAACTAATGCCTAGCTATACACCCTTACCACAGACTCTCCCCAATGCTAGAAGAAGTGACCCCCCACCCCGCCAAGGCTGACAGCTAAGACCCAGTCAGGTGGGGGCTGAAGGGTCTCGGGCTTGTTTCAGGCCATAAGCTGATCCTGCTCATGTATGTATGCTGGTGGAATGCAACCCTTCTGGAGTCAGACACCAGGTCTTCCATGTCTTACCTGTGTGATCTTAAGTCACGTCACTTAATTTCTATGAAATATTGGCGCTTTCCCATCTGTCATAAGGAGTTGTTTGGACACATTGCTATAATCTAAAGTAATTAGTATGTAACAGTATAAGAACCCAACAAATGTTGTTTAGTCTTCTATTGCCATTGCTGTTGCTAGGTCCAGTGGGTCCAGAGTATCTCTAATGCCCAGCTAGCACTTGGTAGATAGTGAATGAATGAACAAATGAATAAGCAAAGGAGTAAACAATAGGAGAATTGTCACAAGGCAATTCATAATTAACAATGGATTCTGTGAGTTCTGGAGTTCTTTCTACCTCATCTCTCTTAAAAAAAACTGTGTTCATTTTCAAATCAGTATGAATATTGCACTATGCAGATTGTTCAAATAGTCTCTGGAACAAAACTCCTTCTAATGGCCAAAGTATTACAAACATTAATGTTTAACAAATAAATGTTTACTTAAAAATGAAAAGCAGCACTTATTAATCCTCAATGTAGGGAGAGCTGTTTAAAATTCTAATATGATTGTTAAGGGCTAAGAACTCAGCTTGTCACATTTACCCAGAGAGTGGAGCTCTTAAGGAGAAAATTAGAAATTGGATATATAGCTTCAAAGGGACCATGTGTCCTTTTTAAATGTCTGTTGAGATCCACTCAAATAAAAGAGGAAAGAGCCGAGCTGCAGAGTTTGGCAATTTCCCAGCAGGTCAGGAGTGGGAGGAGCTATTGGAAAGAGGAGGCTATTTGGAACCATCTAGTAAGCTCAGAGTGAGTAATTAACATCAGATTCTAAGCAGAAGAGAAGTTCACATTGGTGGAGAGAATCAGACAGCTGACCAAAATGACGTGGGATAGCAAGAGACAAAGAACGGTATCTATTTCAACCTTGGCCCATTAAAGCAAAAATTAAGTTAGCGGCAAGGAATTGTTCTTTACTTTTCTAAATATATCACCCATGTATTATGCAGATGATATGTAGAAAATGAGGTGCATGTGCTGTTATCTAAGTTAAAGTGTCTTAAGGTTCAAGGGAGCACACTTGTGGTTTTAGCCTGGCATCATTCCTTGGAACCTGGATCTGCTGCTTCAGCTAATCACTTGTCTCCCAGTTGCACCCACAGTGGGGGTCAGCTTTTAGCTCTTGACTTGGACCAACTCAGAGTGCATTTTCCCGTTATGCACCCAACCATAGCCTTGGACTTCATTTCTGCCAAGACCCATCTTCCAAGACCCAGGACAAAATGCAGGCATGTTCAAGAAATGGCAAGTCTCCCAGTGTGAGTGGAATTCAGGAGGCCCAGAAAGCAGGACTGGTGGTGAGGCTGGAAAGGGTGTCTGGTCTTGGGGTAGGAGCCCCTGAGGCCTTGCTAAGGACTTAACTGTCAATGGTAGGCATGGGAGCGCTCTGGTGTCTGTGGCACTGAATGATCCCTATCCTACGTACTTCTTTCTAAAATTAACTCTATGAATCTATTGTTCTCATACAAGACATTGTGCAAAGTTTTTTAATGTGGTACCAAATCTCAAAAACAGTCAAATGTCATTTTTACCTTGTATTATTAGATATTTTATGATAACTTTTTATCCATGTTTGCCTCCTAAGAAAGGCATGTTTTAATTCATGCCATTTTTGCTCACATACTTGATTCTCAATATCATTGCCTCCTCCATTTTGAGAAGAAAACATCTTTTCTGTGAAACCACCCAGCTCTCCTCTAACCCACACAGATTCTCCTATCTCATGAGGGCAATATCATGGCTGTCCATGTCCAAGACCTCCAAGGCCTTCCATTCCAGTAATCACTACTCCCTGAGATATTTTGGAGCTTCATAGTATATCGAGAGAAAGAATCTGATTGACTCAGTCAGGTGTCAATCCCCAGTCCAATCAACGTGGAGAAACAAGACCATCTGGCCTATACTTGGCCACAAGGCCACCTCTCCAGACACACGTGAAGGATACTTGCAAAGAACAAGCACAGGCTGTCACGAGGCACAAGCTCCCTTTTTCAAACTTGAGTGCTTCAAGGCAGCATTTACTTGTGGGGAAACTTTTGTAAACACTAAAGAAAAAGAAATCCATTAACACAATTTGATTCTAACTACATTGCTGCTGACTACGGTTTAAGTCTGGATGGGTTTTATTCTTTTGTTAACCAGAGAAGAGACATAATAATTCTGAGGTGACCCTCAGATAGGTGGGCCATCATTCAGATTATTGTCTGATTGAAACCTCTAGGCCTGAATCAAAGTGATGATATCAGAGGAAAAGAGTGTATTTTGAAAAGGATAGTTTATCATATGTAATCAAGATATTATTGGGGTTTCCAAACCTCTTAATATCTAGATGAGATGTCCTCAAATCCCATTTCACATTTGTAAATGCGAGTCTAGTGTCTGCCTCAGAGTTCCTGTGGGTTATTAGTCACCTCTCTCCACACCCCTGCTCCCATCAGCTAGTCCAGTTCACAGACCCACCTACTACCTACATCTGCCCATACCTGTCCCCTTCACACTGCACTGAACTCAGATGTGGACTCAGCCCCTTTCTCTTTTCCACCAAATCAAAACCACACATGCAGTGAGAGGTAGACTTTATGAGGCTACAGAGACACAGAGTATGGCATCCCGACCTGGGGCCCCCACATGGCCGTCGCAGCAGGTGGCCAGTCCAGAGAGAGTGGGCTCTGCCTTCAGGTTAGCAGTACTGTCCAGAGGAGAAGAGGAAGCTGGACATGGAGGCAAGAAAGTCTGGGAGATGGAGAGGCCTACAGAGACCTCTCAGGAGAAGCCAGGAAGGCAGGAAGTCTGATGGTGGGGTCCCCAGTTATCACCATCATAAACCTAGAAATCATGAGAACAGTCAAGCAATGGGAAATCTCAGCGAGGGTGAGATATGGCTGAAGCTCTTGGAATCATCCTTCCCTGGCTGACTTTTCTCTGTGAAAGTGCACATTATGATGCTCATGTCACACTGCAGCCCAGAGGCCAAAAGGCCACACTCCAGGAGCCAAATGCCTACCAGGAGGCCGTGTGCTTGTCCCTTAACCTGTATATATTGTGTATATGTACACCATGTGACTTGTAAATGTGGAAAGAAGTTCAATTGTTGTTTCTGTGAAATCTAAGTTGATATCTTTGGAAAGACATGTTAAGACAAATAACTAACAACTTTCATCAAAATAGCATTAGAAAAGACACTTGTAAAAGACATGGAGAAAATTGTAAAAATCCAAAGTAATTCTGAACTCAAACTTCTTCTAAATCTTTAGTTCTTTTTCCACAAAAAAGGAAAAAATCCTGGAATATGTATACTATAAGTGTGATTTACATACATAAACTCCAAAGAGCAGGTCTTGATCTTATACCGAAAAAGGACAATTTACTGTGTATGCTTTAAACTTTTTTGATTCCTTATTTTAACTGTATTTTTTAATTTAATTCAACAACTTGATCATGTCAAAGAAGAGGTTTTATGATGAGCCTGGAAATTTGGAATACTGATTTTGAACTTCGTGGAGAGTTGTCTTCACTCTACAAATATCAGCCAGCAACTGCAAAGTATAGGATGCTGGCCCAAGAAAGAAACCAAATGAGAAGAAGGTAGAGAATTAAGGCCCATGTCAAGAGGTATAGGGCTCAAGATGAGGTTGAAATCTTAGAAAGATGCTAGATACACACAAAGTATGGAGCACTGGGCAGAAGCTGAGGCCTGTGGCCAGTAGGAGAAGCAGAGATTAGAGCAAATGGGTGTTTCAGGCTTGCTCTTAAAGTTTAAACCCTAAGTCTAGTTGGCAGTAAAGGAGACTGGGGGCTGTAGCAAGAGTGATGGGGGATGTGTGGGTAGAAGTGCACACAAGGGAGCCCAGCAGGCCTGGCTGAGCCACAAGGTACCAGGAAGGCGACTTTCGCTCAAAGCTCACTGAACAAGAATGAAGACGGCTGGGTTGCAATGGTTTTTGATCTGTGCTTGCCTCGGTCAGGAAATGCCTTAACAACTGGAGTTACTCTCAGTATAGAGGTGGAGGAATGATGGATTCAACTGGAAGTGGAAGCACAGAAAGAAAATAATCCATGCTCGCTGCAGAGCCCAGGTGTTGGGGTGTATCTGGAACCCGTAGTCCCAGAGCCTATCTGAGCCCCCAGTCTCAGGTGTCCTCAGGACCCAGAAATCTCTCCATTCTCAGAAAAGCATAAGGGCTGGAGTCTCACAAGAGCTCAGGTGACATTAGGATCTGAGTGCTAGACTCAGATTCAAGCCTCAATAGGTTCAAGATTCAGGGAAGGGAAATAGTGTTTAGTGTTCAGCACCTTAAGAACTTAAAGCAATTATAACAATTTAAGGTATATTCTTAGCTATAGACGTCTCTAGACAACCTAGAAACCTATTTAGAAAGATATTTTTATGAGAAGACTCTACCTTTATTTCCAAATAAGGTGTCACCAAACGAAGCTGTCCCTCTCCCCCATGTGCACACCCCCATGCACACCATGGGTTTATTTTTTAATTCATGAGGAGGAGAAAACTGAAAATACAATTATACCGAGATTGGTTTCGCCTAGCATGAATATCTTACATATGGCATCATTTCATACTAAATAATCCAGATTTGGGGAAATTGATGTCAACTTAGTGTGTGATTATCCTGTTCGTGTCATGACACTAGACAGTATTCCTGTGGTTGGGCATGTATTCTACCTGAACAGAAGGAACACTCACAGGGGGCAATAATTTTAAGAAGAGGCCAACCTGGAGCCAAAATATTTATAGGCACCAGGAGGTAAACCTCAAATAAGGAAGATGGAAACACTCATTTTTCTGAATATGGGGATCCGTTCAGGTTAATATGATGTGTGGAAGGGCAGCAGTATTGAGAGAGATGAAGACAAAGCTATCTTTAGATATATGGAGGCAGACAGAGAGCTGACCCCATAGAGGACCCTATGATGGGTCTAGGTGTGGGCAGATGTTATAAATGATTCTCCCTGTGGTGCCTCCCTTTATTAGTCAGGACTCTGGGTTGCTCATGACAGAAACTCAAATCAAACTAGCTAAAGCAAAAATATAGTTTATGGGCTCATAGGATTTCAGGAAGGGCTGAATACCCAAACTGGAAAGGCGGAGATGGAGGTGGAGATCAGAACATCTGAACCCAGGGATCCAACTGCCTCTAAGACCCGTGTCCTTCATCTCCACTTTTATCTGCATAATGACTTTATTCTCTTTCACCGCTTGATTTTTCATGTACCAGCAAACATGGCCACCACAGCTTCTGAATTACACATCTTGCAACCACTGGTGTCAGAGAAACTACCTGAGCCCCACTCTTATCCCAAGGAAGGATTCTTACTGACCCAATTGCGTGTCTTTCCCTGGACCAGTCGAGGCCAAGAGTAGTGGGCACATCTACTATTCCACCCCATTCAGTTACTCTTATGGTTTGGTGGTCCACGTAACACTCATCAGGAGCTGAACTTATTTCTGTCTATTATGTCTTCCAGACTGGCACGTTAAGTGTATAAGAGTAGACTCATTTCTGATTTGTTCACCACTCTATCCCCAGCACAAGAACAATACTTTAGCACATAAAAGTCACTCAATAAACACTTCTGAAGTAACATATCATAAACCCAGTAAAAAATCAAGCCATATTTGAAATTCATAAGCCATTAAAAATTATGTTCTAGAAAAAATAACTATTGCTAAGTGAAAAAGAAATTATATAAAACTCTTTTCCAATATAATCCTAATTATAAAAGCATGACTTTAAAATACTACATCTCAAAAGGGATGGATGAAGTCAGCAGGGACCCATCAGACTGTAGAGCCTGCCCGCAGACAGACCCTCATTCCGTGCAAAGGAACTGAGAAAAGAAACCAAAGGCAGAAGGAAGTCGTGCCCTACTGATCCTTTGGGTCACTGGCAGTGTTGCTGGATAAAACACAGGATTCCCAGTTACATTTTATTTTCAGATAAACAACAGATAATGTTTATTATAAATATGTCCCAAATATTACACACTCAATAATACTAAAAATTTATTTGCTATTTATCTGAAATACTATTTTAACTGGGCATCCAGTATTTGTATTTACTAAAGCAGGACATCCCAGGGCCCACCCAGGGACCACAGAAGTACTGAAATAGCAGTGTGCTGGGCTTTGGGTCTCCCTGGGCTTCAGGTTGACACAGGAGAGGATGCAACTGATGCCAGCAATTGGAGCTGCAAGGTGACCCCAGAGTGGGGGCTAAGGAGTGGGAGCTTCTGGAAGACCTGTGGCCATGACTCAGAAGATCTGCAGCATGGCAGAGCTGAGCTGGGGCTGAGCCAGCAGGAGGAGGACCCCCAGCCCCTGACCGAGCCAAAAGGAGTCCCTCTGAGCCACACCAGCTCGCATCCCACAGCTCACTCCATGGCATGCCTGCGAAGACAACAGACATCTCTGCAGAGAACGGGAGAGCTCCTGGAGAGAGCATGAGGACCAGCCGTGGAGCGTCCCCAGTCACCATGCAGCAGCCCTTGTAGGCAGTTTAAAGCTAGATGTGCACATGTCCCCGAAACAGTGATTCAGGCCAAGTTTACCATCTTTCTACTGTGACTGAAAATACAAACATCAGAGAAAAATGAAAATCAATTAAAAAAATGCAGAACACTGCCTGGTCGTTCATTGAGTATCACACACACACAGACAGGAGCGTAGAGAATTCTTAGGTGAGTCACTGATCTTTTGTGATAACATGACACTTTTCTGTCCTTTTCTCTGGTTGTGAAATATAAAGTGCCTTGGAAGGGTCTGGAAATATGGGATTAAGAGAAGAATTAAAACGTTCCCTATTATAAGTGAACCAGAATTTTAGAACTTTCTCCCAAGAAGCTAGAGCTTGAGAGCCCTGGCTGAGGAAAAGTGGACTGTGGCCAGAAAGAGCTCCCAGGAATACAAGACATTTAAGCAGAAGGAAGAAACAGCCTGTGAGAAATAGGTCCTTGTTCAGGATGCCTGTGGGATGTTTAAACACAATGACATGTGATCTTCTATTGTATTTTATTCTCTGTTCTGGGCAGGGGTAAAATCTAAGGCCCCTCCATTAACTGCAAGCCTTCAGGAGGATTCATTCAGCACAAAAGCCTGGGGTAGGGTCACTAGGGACTTCCAGGATCTTACAGAGAGAAGACGAGTTGCCTTCCAGACTCCACAGTGTGCAACCTGCACACCCACGTGTGGCAATCCTACCGGATCCAGACTGGAAATGAGGAAACTTTCCTTTTCCCAAGTGGATTAGAACAGGATGATCCTCAAGAGGGAGAGCAAGGGAGGCTAAATCATATCTATTACCTGGGTTACAGAACGAGTGCATCAAAATGTGAATGGTGATGATCTCTAGGTGCCATGACGGGTGACTTTGGTTTTCTGTTTAGGGCTATTGTACAGTGAATGTGTGTTCATTTTGCTGCCAGGGAAAATTATTAAGAATCAAGGAAATAATCACACAATAAGCACACTCCGCTGTGGTGACAGAATGGCTGGCCAGACTGCTCCTCTCTAGACCCCAGCTGGAGTCCAAGGCAGCCGATGCTTTATCTGCCTTGGTCGCACCGGACTTAGGACCCCAGAGGTCTGAGCCTGTGCCTGGAAGGAGCCAGTGACCATAGTGTGGAGAAGGGTGCCTGCAGGGGGGTGGCAGATGGGAGGGTAGGACTGTGACCAGGGAGACAGACTTAACAGCCAAACCCAGCCAGGATATTTTGTGCTTCAGGAACTATGTCAAAACTTCTGTATTTCATTAAACTACCTCTAAATCTTAAGCAAAAGGTCAAGAAACGAGGAGCTGTTTCATATTTTTCTAATGTCTCTCTAGAATGTACTTTTATTACTGTTTATAAAGAGTTTACATTTCAAAATTAGCAGGTTTTTTAATCATGCGACTTTTCTCTCTAGAAGACCTTCAGAAGTGCTACTGCCTCTCTACAGATTGCACACCTGAGCCTCAGAAAAGAGAAAGGATGAGACCAGCATTTTGTTGTGTATTAGTCAGGATCCTCTAAAGAACAGAACCAACCGTATGTGTACAAAGAGAGAAAGAGATTGATTTTAAGAAATCAGCTCAAGTGATATTGGAGGTTGGCAAGTGCAAAATTAGTAAGGCGGGCTGGCAAATCCGACACCCAGAGAAGAATTTAAGCCCAAAGGCTGTCTGCTGGGAGAATCCCCTCTTGCTTGGGGGAGGGTGGTCTTTGGCACTATTCAGGCCTTCAGCTGCTTGGATGAGGCCCACCCACATTATCATGGACAATCTGCTTTACTCAAAGTCCACTGATTAAATGTTAATCTCATTCAAAAACACCCTTACAAGAAACACAACATAATTTGGAGAGAACAAACCAAGACCCCCAGTTCCATAAATCCCCAGAGCATCCCAACACCACCATAAAATAACTTTAATGAAATATTTGTGCAGCCTTTTGAGAGCCATGGATATTAGAAGCAGAATATTGTAAAATACAAAACATTAAGAGGTACGTGCACCAAGCGTAAACTCAGAAGTTCCTCAGACAGTCACTTCTCATTATTAATCCTGAATGTTGGATGCAATTCCTTATTAGAGGAGGAGTACATTAGTGTTCACATTTTCCACTTCTCTTATATTTCAATTTTAACACTTAGCATTTTACCTCCTACAGTCTTTTTTTATTCATTAAAGGAAAAATAGAGAATATAAGTGTTGAACTTCATAACTCATTGAGAAGTTCTATTACAGGAGAAGACTTCTCACTTTCACTGCTCTAATTTACTGGAAGAATGTTTTATTAGCTAAAGAAGTAAAACTACAACTATTTAAGATTCCCACCACACTTCTACTACAAAAACATCATTACCATGGCAAACTATGGATTTTAGTTTCAGTCCCACCTTTTATCAGGATTCTGGTAGTTTAACTCACTTAAAACCATACATTCATTGGGACATATTTGAAGACTGCACTAATTAGAATCTAAACAGTTCTAAGAATTAACAAGTAACTGTACTCCATTTGGCTCATGAATATTATCAAGCAGGAAGCAGGAGGGACAGACTAAGAGCTGCACAATGAATTATAACACTGTAGCTCTATCTCTATAACAGCCAAAATAATAAGCCCTCGGATTAAAACATCAATCCACTCAGGACAGTGATCTTGGTTAGGCAGGGTTCTGTGTCACTGCAGACTGCTTAACAAACTGTCACAGGCTGGGTGGCTTAAACAACAGAAATTTATTTTCTTCCAGTTCTGGAGGCTAGGAATCCAGACTAAGGAGTGAGCTGGGCTGGTTTCTGATCAGAGCTCTTCTCCTAGCTTGCAAATGACTGTCGAGACCTTCCTACTGTGTCCTTACATGGTCTTTCCTCTGTGCACAGGCAGAAAGAGGGAGAGAGATCTATGGTGTCTCTTCCTCTCCTCGCAAGGGCACCAGCCCTGTTGGATTAGGGTCCCATCCTTATGACCTCATTTAATCAAAATTATCTCCTTAGGGCTCTATCTCTAAATAAGTCACACTGGGGATTAGGGCTTCAACATACAACTTTTGAGGAGACACAATTCAGTCCCTAACAGGCAATATTAACCTATCTAAAATGACTTTTCCTACCGTTTCACCTTTATATGGAGGTTTTTCCTTTTTGTTTTTGTTTTCCTTCTCTTTCTTCCTGTTTTGTTTCCCTAGTACATACAGATTTTCTCCCATTCAAATAATGGGAAGTTAAGAAACATTTTTCTTCTCCTTATGGTAAGTTAAGAAACGTTTCTCTTCTGTTATTTTGTAATGCATTGGGAATTCGGGTGGGGGGGTCCTTCCTTTAATGCAAAGGGAATGATTTGCAATTAACTCAAAAGAACCCAAAACATATTTTTCCATAATAATCCCAGGAACTCACATTTGCTCTGGCCAGATCCAACTCAACATGGCAATAGAAACACAAGTGGAAACACATATCAGACCTGATTTCAGGGGCATTAGTTCTTACATGCATTTAACTTATGGACATTCAACTAGATACAGTTGGAGGTGGGGTGGGCATGCTCTCTATCTATGTGATACCTGAACAGAAGCCATTCAGTCAATCTGGTGTTCAACCAAAAAAGGAGCCAAGTATTCTGACTAGGGAGGAAAGTCAGGCCATCAGATTTGTTGACGGACAGCATAAGATACACTAACACACCTATGTTATATTTGATGACAACCTAAAATGTTTCCAAGGATACTTTCTACTTCATTGGTTTCCACCTAATGATCTGTCTTCAAAAACTAAATCCAAAATGAGATTCAATTTTAAAAGTATCATGACAAGGTTTAAGGAAGAAAGTGAAAGTTCAACTGACCAGCCCCCAAATGGTGCATAAAATGTATCCAAGTGGAGGGAAGACAGGAAGACATTTGGGCAGTGGGAACAGTCTCAGCAGAACAGTCCCCTGGGAACTCGTTAAAATGCAGATTCTCCCTTAGTCGGCTGGGTGGCTCCAGAGATTCTGCGTGTAATGAGTTCCCAGGTGGCTGATGTGGCTACTCTGGGAACCTCACTTTGATGACAAGGTACTTCAAAGAAGATAAAGAAGATAAACTGAAAAGGTGCTTGTTGAGAGGTAGCAAGAAAAAGCTAGCGGCAGGGTCACCTGGAGAGGTCAGGTTAAATTGGGCCCTG
Source organism: Manis pentadactyla (assembly GCF_030020395.1). Classification (NCBI taxonomy): domain Eukaryota; kingdom Metazoa; phylum Chordata; class Mammalia; order Pholidota; family Manidae; genus Manis; species Manis pentadactyla. The sequence continues at coordinate 104,961,297 of NC_080024.1, forward strand.
ACAACCGGAGCCAGTTTTTGGACTTGTGATGAGTTATGACTCCTGAAATGATCAGGCAGAGGAGAAGCACAAAGTATTAACAAGTGTTAGGATACTGTCTGACCAAGCTATGCAAGGACCAAGGGAAAGAACGTTTCCAGTTAATTAATACAGAACATTGGAAGAATTTGCATCTCAAGGAAAAATGGCCCTTGAAATATTTCAAGGAATAGGGCACAAGTTTAGAGAGTTCAGAATAGCAAAGGAGGTTTCATTGTAACTTTATGGTCATAGGCCTGGAAAGAGGTGGTAATCTATTACTTAATACATGTCTATGAACAAACAGTTGTAATCACCTCTCTCCCAAGTTTGTAAAAAACATTATAATTCTAAATTAGAAATACTGAATTGTTTTTCCAGCAAGCATTTCCAAGAAACACCATAGCGGGCAAACATTTATATACCAGTTGCCTTAATCATCTGCACAATTAACCATAATGGCAGAGAAAATTCTTGCCAAACACAGATTTTTTCATCCTGTATTTTGTAACAAGACCCAACACAGGCAGTAAGAAAAAGTACAAGACTGAAATCAGAATTTTGTCATGATTTGGCTACCAATCACTTGGCAGGATGCTTTTTTAAAAACTGATCGGTACTTCAAGGTGCATTGTTTGGGCCCAGCTCTAGATAAGCATAAACATCCAGGCTTCCAGGGACTGGAATCACAAGAATGACGAGCAAAGTTCACAGGAACCGAAAGACCCTGGTGCCAATTAAAAACCATACATCCCATCACAGCAAGGAGGGAAGCTATTGAATAATTGAATAATCTCAAGCCATTCCAAAGGAGAATAAACAGATGATGACCAGTCCCGTGGAGACCACACGGAGCCATGTGCATTAGAGCGCTCTGTATTCTCTTCCTACTTTGATTAATTATCCAGCTGTGCGACTGTCATTACCAAGGATATCTCCAAATCATGTGGCTCCGACAGTAACCAAATCTGGCTGTTCTTTCATTTTTTCCTCACATCGGTAAGCACTTTACTGTTTGGAAGAGAGTTACCTAGTATGTCGCTGGAAATAAGCAAATGCTCTATTCGCCGCAGACAATGGGTGGGTCTTTAAGTTGTTTTCCACAGCACTGTTGATAGGCTTTTACAGAGGCACACAATAGATGAAAGAAATATGCCCTCCCATAAACTGATCTTCCACTGGAAAAGTTTGGGAAACACCAGGCTTGAGAAGAGGAGTTATTTTTAAATTTGACTTGCTTGCTTTTTCGTGTGTATTAGAAAACTCCACCCTGATCCCATTATTCCAAAGGATACTTGAACCCATAGTGCAGGATTAGTAAATTACTTCTCTGAGATTATTGTAATTTTCAAAGGATCCAGGGCTTAAGCAAAAAAAAAAAAAAATTGAAATTATAGAATTACACATAGTTGTTTAGCCTTAGGCAAATTATGGAACCCCCCTAAACCTCAGTTTTCCCAGTTAGAAAATGGTGTTAGCAAGAGATGTCATGAGATTTAAATGAGATACAGATATAGAGGGAGGCACAGGATCTGATATGTAGTAAGACATGAATGAACCTCCAGTTTATTCTTTTTGTGAATTGGTCCTACAACCTTACAAGATTCTAAATGTTTTATAGATAGAGATGATATGCTTATCTACTTTCTGTCTTTTACAATACCTGGAATAAGGTCCCACATATAACAGTGAGGAATGAATGAACTAAAAAAAAAGAACAAAATAAATCATTGAAATGATAAAAGAAATGACAAAAATTATCTGAGAAGCAAATGGAAGAAAAAGGTGGGAGTAAAAGAAAAAATAGGCAATGGACAAATTTTAAATAAACCATGTTGCTTTGGGAAATGTAGATAGATGTAATCTCTGTTTATAGGTGGTCTTTTTTGGACATGACATCAGTATAGAAAGCCAAGATAATCATACTCCTCCATTCACAGCACAGCATCTGTATTCTTCTGGTTTTTATAATGTTTCAGTGAAACAGTTACATTTTAAAACGATCTGAGGACATATAAGGTATCAGACAAAAGGGTGCTCTGAATTCTTCAGAAGAAATCATGAGGTATGACCAAGATAGACCTGATATTGTTGAGTAAAGTAAAAATAATAATAAAGAAAAATAATACAGTGGCCTTGGGGAATACACCAGGTGTTGTTATGTTTAGAATTGTCTTTTAAGTGTGTAAAAGTGTTCTCCTTATTGGAACAAACAGTTTTCCACCTTCCTGAAACTTCCTTCATCAGCTGGTCCTCACAAAAGATGGGCTTCGCTCCTCCACATTTTTAAGCAACAGTGACATCATGTGGCCACTCTGGGAGCTGACTCGTCTTCTCTCCCAGCTATAACTTTCTCCAGGAAGAAATCAATTCATTCAAAAAACATTCTGCAAATTTGAGTGTCGATTCCCATGCTTAGGATAGAGGCAATGATCGGTACCTCTACACAATGTCTCCTAGAGATCATCCCATCACTAAACTCTTAACCAGACACAGCCCCTTCAGACGCTAAACTGGTCACACAGCAACCCATCAAGTTTGTTTAACAATGCCTCATACGCACTGTAAGCCAGATCCGGTGGTGATGACACGTAGTGTGTATGTGGTCTTTCTCCACTGTTGTCGTGAGCCTCCCAGACCACATGGAGAGCCTTGTTTTGCCCTCGTTGGCAAAAAGCTGTAATGCCTTTCATGGGATTTATCTCACATGTATGTTTACTAACGGTAGGTTCCTCCTCCAAGCTGAATGCTCCATGAGGGCAGGCAAAAACTTTTTGCTCACTCTTGGTTTTGCAGCCTCTGCCACTAACTAGTAGATGCTGGCCGGTTCATTTATTGAGCACTTACTGTATACCAGCCACTGCTTTACATGCTGCAGATTTGGAGGTAACAAAGCAGTCCTTTCTCTCCTGAAGCTTAAATTCTAGTTGGAGAAGTCAGGCAGTAAACAAGATGGGACCTGGAAGTGAGAGCTATGGAGAAGAGGAGGCACTGAGGACGAGGGTGCTCTTTTGTGTTGGGTGCTCAGGGGACACCTGACCAATAGGGTAACAGCTGAAGCCAGTGAGGGAGCCAGTCCTGTGGTTAGTAGGAGAAGATCTCTGGAAAATTGAACTTGAATGCAGAGGGGGAGGGATGGGAGGAAAAGAGAACTTGTGTGCCACTGGACAAGGAAGGAGAAGACCTGGGTTCTTGCATAATAACTAGCTGTGCAAATCCAGACTTTCTCCTCTCTGAACCTCTGTTTCTTCACTATAAAGTGGATAATTTAGGTGAGATAAGTGCTAAACTCCCAGTCACCTGTAAAATGCTCTATCATAAAAAGTCAGAGATGTAACCTTTCATGGCATTACATGTGTGCACATGCATGTGTGTGTGATTAATTTCCCAAAGCAGTTCCAGATATTTGTGCTTCTTTCAAGAGTGATTATACACACAGACACACACACACAAATCTCACTATTTGCTCACTACTTAAAATAAATTGATCTGATCTGGAATCTGTGGGCTTAAAGATTGGTTGGTACATCTCACTAAGATGTACACTTCTGGAGATTTGTTATTATGTGCCCAAACACAGTAATTGCTAAAGGATCCTGCACTGCGGTTTGTTCCCAATAACCATTCAAAGGTGGGGGTAAGGTGAGCATTTGGCTACAAGATATCAGCAGCTGTTAAGTTTACATGAGAGTTTACAGAGAAATGAACTCCCAGTTTGGCAATCCCCTACTATGATGGTTTTGGCTGTATCAACGTGTGAGACTGTGGAAATTCAGCAGGTACATACCAAAAATATAGTAACAGAAAAGGTGTAAAAGCAGACTAAATGGGCTCCAGGTTTAAAATGGTTTCTTGGTAATGTTTCTCCAACTGTCATCAACCTTCCTACTGGAGCCAAGTACAGAAGACAGGATGAACCCTGGGCTGGGTCACCATCAAAGGACTCATCATCAAGACTGCAGGAAGCAGTAAAGGTCCAGCCACCCCAAATTTCTCCACTAGACCATCATTTTGCCTAAATGTCACTATCAGAGGTTCCTTCTTTTTCGGCTGTTATTATTTCTAGATAATTCCTATTCAAATGCAATGATGCTTCTAGAGGGAGATACTCATTCCACTTTTGTCGCAAATGCCTTTACAAAGAATCAGCATCATCAGTGGAGAAACACGAGGGTGTGTCTTGGATGAAATGGCCAACCTAAGCAGGAGACGCAAGATCAGGAAGCAAAGGGTCAAAGCAAGTACCCTATGTGAGTTTCTCCCCTGTGGGCAGGCTCTGTAGCTCGAATCTCTACTTCTCAGGCCTACTAGACCCATTTGATCCCATTTTCCAGAGGCAGAGATTGAGCTTTGCCTGAAATCTCACAGTTGATTGTAGACTGGGGTTCCAACTCAAGCTAACTGACTCCCCACTGTGCCAGGGGCAGTGGACACCACAATAAGGAGAAAACATTGAATGGGAAAAAGAAGTAGATGCGGAATCAGAAAATGGAAAACTCAATCTGTCCTTCTGTCCTGAGTCAGCCGGCCCTACCCCTGCCCCTGCCCCCGCAGAGCAGTGGAGAAGTACGGGCACTCCCACGGGCAGGGCTCTGAGGCAGCCACGCACTGTGTTGAACTGGATGACCTGATGTCACCACATTCTGGAACCGTCAGGTGCTGTCAGTCCCTAATTAAGAGACTGGATAGTGTGGTGAACAAAGGGTGGGTCCAAATACTTCTTGGCTGTGAAGCCTTGGAAATAACATTAATGTCTCAGAGCCTCAGTTTCCTCTTCTTTAAAGTGGGAAGAATAGTAGGGGGTGTGAAGATGAAATTATGTTAAGCCTAGGGCTGTGCCTGACACGAAACACATGTGTTAATACCTGGGACCCCATCCTCACAGAGGAACCAGTAAACTAGGGGAGAACTGGGCTCTTTATTTCCAATCCACTTCCACTCTCCTTGGCCCATAAGATGCACCTGATCCCAACCCTGGCTTCCAGGAGGCAGAAGACCTGTCATCATCTCATTCCCTAGAATTGTTGCTCTATCATCGAGTGGCAACGTTCATGAATTCCCTCACTGGGCCCAGCTGGAAGTGGATTCCCTTCCCACCTACGGCATTTGTGCCGCCTGCAGAGAGAGCACCAGCAAGCAACAGATTCCGTGTGTGTTCAGGTCCTTGGCGAGGTTAAACTACACTGAGAAACATAGCAAGGGGGCGGGGGGGGGGGTGTGCAGAGCGCTTAAGGGCTGAGAATCTAGGAAGCCAGACCTTCTCTAATTGTTTAGAGCCAAGAAGTGAGAAGTGATACCAGCAACTTTGAAGTGATGCTTAACACCGCCCGCTGGGACAAGGTCATCACATCCGTGAGAATAAGTTCAAGGATCTTTCACTCGGGGGAAGAAAAAGGCTCTCTGCTCCTGGCCCTTTTCCCCTCTTCACCCAGCTCCTCTTGGACCTGTTTATTAAGTGCCTAGTACAGAGCAGGCACACAATAAACATTTGGTTAATGAATTACAAATAAATTAAGTATTAGATGAATGGATGGATGGATCTTAATCTGCATAGTTGCACAACTACCAACTTTGAAGCAGGTTTTTTTTAAAATTGGGCTACATGCATTCACACAACTAACACAGACATTAGCTACCCTGCTATGCCTTGTTCACTAACATTTGTTACACAAGGGGGAAGACATATACCAACACCCAAGCTAATTATTCTGATATCCTAATATCCTCCGAGTATCATAGCTTGACTAGATAACACAGCCATGTCAAAAGACAGTATTCCAAAGAGAAATAAGGTTCCACTATTACTATTAAACCTAAATGAAAGATGAAAGTATTAATTCTTGAAGTCAGAGATGGGTCCTTGGCTGTTGTTGCTTTATTGCTCTTTAAATTGTTCATAGATTATAGACTTTTGTATGTGTATTTCCAAAAAAAGTTAATGTTTTAAATGAAAGGAAGGTAAGGAGAGGGTTAACAACCGGCTTCAGCCTCTGCAGACAAGAATAAATCTTTAACCTGAAACCTCATGCCTTCACTGTGGCGGGCAGTCTGTAGATGGCAGAGGCGCCGTGTGGTGCCCGGACGAACAAGCAGACAATGAAAGAAAGAGACCCTGTGATCTTTACATCCTTGGATAGTCTTGAATTCCATGCAGCTGTTTCTGGACAAAGGGATATTCTGGAACTGGAGTCTTCTCCCTCGGGATTGATCTTCGTGTCCTTTATTACCTAAGAGTGGCGGGTCTTTGGTGCCAATGATGAAAGAAAATTCACAGGTGGCAGTGGCCAGAAAGGCTTTTTGTGATTTCCAAGTGTGTGAGGAGGCAGGCAGGGGCAGGCGGCCTGGCACTCCCGAAACCCCACTCAGATCTCGAGGGCTCCGAGCAATTCAGCCCCTCCCCACTGACCTCGGAAGCCCCGACTAGCCACTTCAAGGAGATTACCTCGTTTCTGCTTTGCAGCTTCTTCTGGGTTTCCACAAGGTGGTTGTCTGGACATAACACACACTGGCAGTCCACCTTAATAGAAAGCGGAATGAAAACAGCCCGGCCAAATCCCTACCCCAAGGGATTGATGGGGGGGTGGGGGGGGCAGAGGCCCTGGGGCTCCCTTCAGCCAGACACCCTGTGAAACGGGGGTGGGGGGAGGACCAAATAAATGCAAATTCTCACCAAGAAGAAACATTTATTTCTTTGGCATCTCTACCCATGGTTGTGTGGATTGTAATATTCCAAATGAAAAAAAAATTTTTTCAAGAATGAAAATTACCTCATTTTACAGTTTTTTTGACTCAGAGCTGATCATGAATATTTTCATATATCTGAAATAAACTGAACTCTCAGTGCAATGACTCACATGGACACATCATCAATTATTTCTCCTCCAGCCCCAGGCTGAGCCGCCAGCACAGCCACACAAACTGAGATACTCAGCTCTCCCTGACTCATCTCCTTCCTCATTTTCCCTCTCCCCCTTCTCTGTCACATGTATGTGTTCCTGAGTGAGGTGTGTTCATGTGCTAAAGCTGCTGTGATGAAGTATCATAAACTAGGTAGTTTAAAAGCAGACATTTATTGTCTCCCAGTTCTGGAGGTTGGAAGTCTGAGATCAAGGCATGAACAGGGCTGGTCCTTACTGAGGCTGGGGCCGGGCCTCTCTCATGGGCTTGTGGACGGCTGTGTCCTCCTAGCATCTCTTCACATTAGCTTCCCTGTGTGTGTGTCTGTGTCTTATTCTTCTCTCCTTATAAGGACAGTGGTCATATTGTATTAAGGCCCTTTATGGACCTCATTTCAACTTCATACCCCTTAAAGACCCTATTTCCAAATAAGGTCACATTCTGGGGCACTAAGGGATTAAGACTTCAATGTGTGAATTGGGGGAGGGGACACACAATTTAACCTATAACAGAGGGCTTTGCCAAAATCCCTTTCCAAGTATTGACTGGTGCATTGAGGACAAAAACATCTTCTCCAAGGTTGAATGCTGTAGTAAATGCAGAGAGGTCTGCGCTCAAAGCAGTCTCGTGTGGAGGTGCTCTACAACACACCACAGAGAGGTGTGGGCTTGGCTGAAATGACAAGAGAAATGGGAAAAGCCTCTTCCCACAATATATTGTTTTGTAGATATTGTTTAGAGTGCCCATCAAGCCACAGAGATTTTGTGTGTGTGAAAGAACAAGTCCATTTCCTTACTGCATTTCCTCAAAGCATGCTACTTTTCTTCTTTTCAACTGTCCTTGTTCTATTTTTTCACATTTATACAAGTCTGCACCTCGCACGACCAGCATTTAATCCACCTCATAACTATTTAGCGGTGCACATGGCATATTCTATATTGTTGAGCTTTCCAGGGACCAGTTGTGATCCCCATCACATACTCACCAAGAGAGGAGGGAATGAGGTCTGAGGAATTTGATCACTTTGTCCTCCCAGCTTATCCTCCTTTCTGTGTTTCCCACTTAAGTGGTATAATGAATGTCTGGCTAATAAATGACCATAGAGAAGGAAGTGATATCAGACTCAATGGCTTCAACTCTACTGAGCATCCAGACCAGGGCTGGAGTCCAACAGCACATGGATGCGACACAGGCCCTGCTGCCGGGGGGCTTCCATGCAGTGCAACGGAGAAGGGGCTACCTGCACTTCCAGGTCAGCGTGCAAACCAGAAGGTCACCTGCCCTGGTATCACCAAGAGGAAGTACGTGGGCTTGTCTCCCTTTCTGAGGATTCTTCTGGCTTTTCCTTCCTTGTTACCTAAGCAAAACTAGAGTTCTTCTGGAAAAAGATAAGCAGGGTGATTAAAAGTGAAGATTAGAAGGAACCAGCCTGGAGAGGACCACAAAGGAAATTTTAAAGAACTATCAGAGACTAGAGATTGTTAATTAGCACTGGTAGGAGTTAAAAGGAGTCCAGAGGTCAGCATAAGACCGCTGCTAAACATGAGCTGTCTACACAACCTGCCCTGTAAGCAGTGAGCTCTGAGTCACTGAGGGGTGGAGAGAAACACCCTTACACACAGATAGCGTCCTTCCTAAGAGTATATAGGCTTTTGGAATTTGAATGCTGGCTTACCTCAGGCTTACCTGAGAAATTACTTGACGTCTCTAGCCCATGGTAGGTCTTCAAATATTAATACACTTCTCCCATCCTCCCCTCCCCCTCAATCCTTCCCTTGAGTCACAGATACTAGAAACTCTAACTTCCATTCCTCTCATTGGACCAACAAAGAGAACACAGCATCTTGGCATGGGTGTTTGGCTTTATGTGTAGGGATGAAATCCATCCTAAAATTCCTCTGGGTGACTGAGTAATAGACTCAGGGCACAGGTTTACCACCACTGTTCTTTCCTTCCTACCCAAAGGGAACCAAGATTTGAGCACCAGTTATCACATGAAACATTCAACTCCATCTTGCCGGTAGTTTTAAGTGCACTTAAATATTTCATAGAGAACATTTTTCTTTGAAACACTCTCTTGTCTCGTTTTTTAACAGAGAGTGACCTGCATTAATTTCTTCTGAGGCCAGAAGAAACTAATGCAAGGCAAGCTCCAGTGTTAAAATGGTTGAATACCATCCAGGTTTCTTTTTGTGTCTTGTCCATATATGGGAAATGTCCAAGCCCTGGAGTCTCCCAGCACCTCAGAGGTATCACTGATTGTACAGGCGCCTGTGTGCTTGAACACATAGGATATACATACACGCATATTCAGCTTTCCTCCTGGGGCAGATTAGACTGCTGTTCAAAAACATTTGCTCCCTGCCTTTCTCCTCTCAGTCAGGGTATACTTCCCCACCCCTCCAGGTTGGGGTTTAGTCACATGATGTGCTTCATCCAGTGCAGGCAGGTGCCTTAAGACAGCATGTTTCCATATGCATTCTTGCCCTTCTGCCATTGCTCTGAGAGTGTCCTCCATAAATCACTGTGGCCCCTCTGCCTGGCCCCAGAATGAATACTCACAAAGCAAACCTGAGCCCAACCCACAGCCAAGAGCCAAGCCCAGCTGGGCCATAACTTAAGTACAGCCACCCAACAGAGCACAGCCCAGATCAATGACAGGCAGACACATAAGCAAAGTTATGCCTCCTCCTTGCCTGAGAAAATCTCACATTCCTCTGTTATTTGTACCATGTGATGTAGATTTAATACACAATAAAGTAGAAAGTATGTGTTATCATTACTCCTGATCAGTATAATCTCTATGCATATGCAAAGCAATGTGTATACAATAATAACACCTGCTTCTGTTCACAGCACTTCTGACACCAGATGTGTGAGTTTTTCACACCAAACAATTCTCCAGTTCTCTGTAGGCACCAACTGGGTGTCTATAGGGAAAACTGAAGTTCCATGACAGGATCCTCATCTGATTCCCATTGTGCACATGCAATGATGTAATACTTAACCTACTGCACAGGCTCATGCTAGTATACCTGTTGGCAATAAGCCATGACTGCCTGTGTTGCTATATAAAGAGCTCCTCCCAATGCCAGAGCAGAGCCCGAAGCACAAGCAGAGAGTCTGAAGGTCACAGCCTGGAGCAGAGCAGAGGGAAGCAGAACAGCATAGCCTAGAGAAGGGAGAAGAGACTGGGGAGCAGAGAGCAGAGACTGAGATGGGCTTGCTGGGGCAGAGGCAGACGTGATTCCAGCACTTGACCTACCACCATGAGAGTAAAGCTTGGTATGAGTCCCTTTTTACCCTCAATGTACCATTGTCATTTTTTGGTCTCATGAAATCCATAGTACACTTGCCCAGGGCTGAAATCCCAGGTAAGACAGTGTCCTACAATTTAGTTTAATTCTAACACTACCTACCAGGGGTTAGCTCAGATCCCATAGGTTAAAGGCCCAGTTCCACAAGAGTGCTCCCCACTTCACACACTGATCACAATCAGTGGCTCCCCAGCTACCCACATTTCTGTCCAACTTGGTTATAAATCAAGGTTCAATAATTTGCTGTATAGCTCACAGACTCTGGGAAACACTTTACTTATTATTACTGGTTTATAAGGGATACAAATGAACAGCCAAGTGAAGAGGCACACAAGGTGAGGTCCAGGAAGGTCCCAAGCACAGAAACATCTGTGTCTGTGGAGACCACCCAAGGCCAGGCCTACCTGCTCTGTCTAAATATAAACCAACCCCACAATAAAGTGATGTCTCAGATTCCCAGTGAGCAGATCTGAAAGCAAAGGTTTGGGCCAGCTTGAATGTATAAACTTTGAGAGATGCAGCTGACATAGAAAATATACTTCTAAGGTATAATTTATAAATTTACATTTCCCCACAGCTTAAAGGTCTCACTATATAAAATACATTTGGGAACATGACTTTTTCCACTGTCACGTACTCTCTCAGCTTGGGCAGCTATACCAATTATCATACACTGAGTGGCTTAAACAACAACATTTATTTCTCACAGTTCCAGGGGCTGGGAGGTGCAAGATCTGGACACCAGTAGATCAGGTGTCTGGTAAGAGCTCAGTTCCTGGTTTGCGGATGTTCATCTTCTTGCCATGAACTCACAGGCAGAGAGCAGAGAGAGGGCACGAGCCTTTGCATCTCCTTATAGGGGCACTGATCCTATTACAGGGGCTCCACCCCCATGACCTAATCACATCCCGAAGGCTGCATCTCTTGATAGCGTCACACTGGGAATCAGGATCCAAGATGCGACCCTGGGGAGAACACAAACATTCAGCCCACCACACATACCTTGGAGTGTATGAATCAGGCTCTGCACATGTGTCTTCCATGCCCACGTAATCTGTACTATGAGAATGTCCTAGCTGAGTATTTTTGAATCCACATTTCATGCCATCTCAGAAATTTTCATATGTCATAAGTACCCTTTGGTATAAAAATAGACATGACATTTGATGTAACTTCTCATTAATATTACAGGTGTTTATTCATGACTCCACAACATAACCATGGGCTGTGCATGGCCTTTTGAAGGCTTTTTTCAACATTACCCACAATTTAAAATTGGGAACTCACTTCATCCAAGTCTCTGCTCAAAGGCCTTGTCTCAGTGAGACCTTCTTCAGCCACCCTTTTCTAAATAGCACAATCTGCCATCAGCCACCCCCTTCACCTGCTCTGTTCTTCTCAACAGAGTTCATCTCCCAAGACCTTGTGTTCCCTATGGGGCAGATACTTTGTTTCTTTTGTTACCACCTAGTCCCACCTATTAGGACACTGGTAATAGAGGGAAATAAAACAGTACTTCCAAGAATGACCACTAAATTATGTTATAATACATTATTTGATATATATCAAATGTATTATTTATATACAAACCTTTACATATGATACCTATTTTATATATAGTATGTTATATATATGAATATTATATAAAATTATATAAATAAATATGAATACATAAAATTATATATATATTTCCATTAAGTAACAACTACAGGCATGTAAAACTATCATGAATTAAGGTTATTTTTAGGCTAATATGTGCTCTCTAATATTTTTGTGGAAACAAATAAAATTGTAAGCAGTTATTGAGAGCATGCTGTAATATAAGAGCAGAGTAAGAAATGCATATCTGGAAGGCAGTAGGCAGTGGGGGAGTCTCTCCTTATTTGGAGCCTGTATGCAGGTGCACAGCAGTCCTTCCCACACCACAGAACACCCATTTCCCAGTCCTCTGTTTAATCCAAGCACTGTGCTCCTCAGCTTTCATGATAATACCTCTGTAAACAGTCTTTTCATGATTCTTTTTGAAATCTGCCTTTGCCCCATCCCTCTTGCCTATTTTTAATGTACTATGTACAGATTCTCCTCCTTGGTCAATCTTCCTAACTTCCTAACAGACTTTTGCCTAAAGTCAGATCCCTGGCTTCTATGCCATTACCAGGCACTTCCCCATCCTCCTGCCCCCTGGAAACACATCCCTGGGCCTGTTTTCAGTATTCCCCTCACTGACCCCACCCTACTGCCATGCCTAGGTAACATATCATTCAGTTACACTGCCTGGCCCCACCAGCCTGCATGAATTCACCTCCTTGGACGAAGTAAACACAGCAGGGCACAGACATAAAAAGAACATGGCAGAAACGTCCTCACATAGAAAAACATGCTAACCGACACAAGATACAGGGATCAGCAGTCCTGAGGAATCAGTGGATCAGCACAGATCACTGCCAAGCAATGGAAGCCCAGACTTCTCAAAGGGTCGGTGTGACCCGCCAAGTCACTCCACCACCTCCCAAGAAACAGACTGGAATGAGCTGGAATGTGTTAGGATGGTGTGTGTGAAGATCAAGATAGTCCCTGTTTGGAGTATTATATACTCATACGGGTAGCAGGGAGAGAGGACGGGGTGCCAGCAAGGGAATAAGGGACCCTGGACTTCACAGAGGTTGGGACTGAGGGGCAAAGGGAGAATTAAGCTACACATACCCCCCAAAAAGCCATTGCCCCTAATTATCCACTTCCCACTCTTCTGTGGTTTGTCACAGACACTCCATAAGTTAATCCAACTGACTCTTGCATATAGAATAAAAATTCTTCACTGGGCTCTCAAAAAACATCTCTGGGAAACTTAGGAGGAATAAGTGTCACTCTCTCCTGCACCCCAGAGGAAGACACAACTCCCTGCCCGTGGAGAAGAATCCAGCCGGCTGTGACAGAGAGAGGAGGAGGGTCAACACATACAGTCCTTAGCTTCCTCTGAGAAGCTGTTATTTTGTTTCCTGATCTGTGATTTCATGAAAAAACATCCCGAAGCACCCTTTGGGTAACTTCCCCTCTGTTGAGTCTCTGTTCTCTAATGCAAGACAGCTGTGGTTAATAGGGAATGAAAATATTCTTTGTCATTTTTTTTCTCCATCCCAAGTTTTATATGATGAACCAACCGCCTGTGCAATCTGTGTGTCAGGATTTTTTTCTTGAAAAACTTGAATCTCCATTAGCACACTTTTATCACACGTAAAGTAACATAGATGTGTATTCAGAAACCAAAGCAATTTCAATAAAAATATTGGCATTTTTAGGCATTTTTACAGTTACATACAGATATTAATCTCCTCCTCATGTTTCTTTTTTTTTCCAGTTTAAAATATTTAAGGAAGAAATCTGTTCAGAAAATAGCTTCCCTTATTCAGGCAATATATATGAATTGGTGATGAGTCCAGTACCACAGATTATATGAGGAGTTAGAAATATGTTACAGGCAGTGATCTACAGTCTCACAGCAACATAATTTATACAAGGAGAGATGCTAATTTCCATGCATCCTGATTTATTTCATTAATAATTCTTACAGGCAGTATATTCTGCTATTACCAAACTTATTTTAGATCAGTAAGTTTTCAAATTGGCTTATGATCAATTCATAAAAATACTGGAAGTAATCAGATACATAATAAATTGTTCCATAGAGTCAGATATAACAACTGTGTAACAGTATATTGAAATGGTATTGGTTTTAATCAGCTACCCAAAAAAGGGAAAATTTATACCATTCTCTGTTTAATTTAGATTATAAAATTCACTAGGGAAATCAAGGAATCGGATAGCTGATAGGAGTTCTTAATAGCAATTGCAGTAAAACACATTTCACTGCTTGAAATTTGTGAGCCTCAATTAATCATGGGCTCAAATAGTTTTTAAAAGTGTTTTATAATCCAAATATTACTATCTCAGTAAGACACTTGAATGTGTTTATTAATCCATATCTACTTGCATATCCTCCTTGACCTTCAGTCACATGCCTCCCAGCTCAGCAGGATTCAAGTGAGATGCCAAAACTCCTGCTCCGCCTAATTGCATGATTTTCAGTTACTGCACACTATTTCTTCCCGAAGAAGCTTTAAAAAAATAATTTCTTGCCAGTTTAGCCTCCCTCGTTAATGACAACAGGCTATGCATTCATTACATTCTTGGTATTTTAGAGCCTTTTCTTTTAACCTTCCTCTTTAAAATAAATTACTTTCCCTGTCCTTACTCCTTCTGTATTTTTAAAATAAGACAACCTCATTATCAAACACCTCAAGATAGATGAGAATCTGTCCTCCAGAGAAGGGGATGCTAAATTCCCTCCCATGAGCTGTTCCCCATAATCTCTGCTCGAAGAAGACAGGTTTCTTCTATCCTGCTGTGATGGTCCCCCCAACACCTAGAATATGCACAGTACTTAGGTACATGAATAAATCACCTAAAACCCCTTGTTCCGCCATTTTAGACCATTTTCTTGTATTTATCTTTAATAGAAAAGGAAGAAAATTCTCCAGGGATTACCTAAACACAAACTGGGGTGTGATATGACACACTTATTAAAACATTTCAGCAGAAACTGAAGAAATTCCAAATTCCTTACCCTGGCAGTCAAGGCTCTTCACATTCCAGCTTTACACTCACTGCCACCACTTGATGGCTCACATCTTTTCTTCCATCTGCCTTCAGTCGATCCAATTAGCTGATGCCAAAACACATCAGGTATTTGCCCTGCCCCCACCTCTTTGCTTTTCCTGTTCTCTCAACCAGGGGTGCCCTCTCTCCCCTACTGAAACACCCACCGAGCTTAAACACAGTGTGGCACAATGGGAATAGCATGGACTTTAGATTCAGAGGAACAGAGTGACAGGAGACAAATTACTCAGATTTTCTGAACCCTGGCATCCTCAACAGTAAAATGGGTTATTGCATACTAAACATTCCTACTATGTGTGTAGAAAAGGAAAGAACCAGAACCATTTGGTGAAGCAGTAACGAGCAGCATACCTAATAATCCACAGTGGGGCAAAGGTTAACCCTGAATGCAGAAGGGAAATGCTTCTGGGTGGGTAGTAAGGCAGGGGGAAATTTTATCTTTCTCATTGTGGAGGGAATAAACATTCCCAACCCCAGGGGCATTCACAGAAATAACATTAATTAGTTCTGTACTAAGTATCCTCTGAACTGCAACAAGTCCCCAAACCTCTTCCTCCAGTCAAGGACCGCCTGACCTCGACTTCTCACGTAAGTGTCATTTGCTATACTTGGAGTTCTGCCCTGTCCTCCCCAACCATGCTTTGTCAACATTGTGTCATTGATACTTGGATGAAAATAAGCTAGGAAATCTATGACACCTGCCCCAGAGGAATCAGAGTAGTAAGAGAACATGGAGCCAGGACTGAGACAAAGGAAAAGGAGGAGAACAGAGACAGGCAGCAAAGCCTGACCAAGTCCTCTTCTCCATCTCACCAACTCTCAGGCCTGGGGCAGGTGACAGACACAATTGACACGTGCCCTCACTTCTCTCCCAAGTGCCTGGCTCCTCAGGGATGTTCCAAGGCTCTTGCAAATGAACGCGTGTAGGACCGACCTGGCCATGTCCCTTCCTGCCACATCCTATCCCAGATCCCAGCTCCACTGGGACCAGTCCTGCTTCTACATGCAGCCCCAGCTTGCGTGCCATCCTTTCAATGAGGACCTTCATTTGGAAATAATTTGTCCCCCGAAATACCACAGCTTCTCATTAGTGTCTCTGCAGCAGCTGTCACTCTCTACCTCGTACTATAGTGAAAGGGAACTTTTCCTCCCCCTTTGGGCCAGAAGATCTTTTATACATTCAAGGATTCTCTAACAAAGTCAAAACAAAATGTTTTCTATAAGGAAATGTTAATTGCTTTAATCTATGAGTGAATCAGTCAATAGAAGAGAGTGAAATATTCAACAAGGAAAACAACCTACTTCACAGTGGTGATTAAGATTTACAAACAAAATGCCTCAGACCCACTTTTAAAACCCAATGTCTATATAAGATCCATGGAATTTTGCTGCACTCAGGAAATGATGAAATTATTGACCTGAGGTTTTGCAAAACTTTTAAAGTCACATGACAGTTACACGTAAAAACTGAATTGCACAAACTTGATCCAGAGATAAAGGTTTTAATAGAAACATATATATATGTATATACACACCAATACATACATAACCCATAGTAAGAAACTGATACCAGTTTAAAGTTGATAATTAGAATTAAGGAGATATGAATTTTATATTAATCTATGTGTTTATTTAATGAACACTTAAGTATTTAGTGCATGCCAAGCATTGTTGTAAATGCACTATAAATATTAAATTATTTTCCTCACAACAGTGCTAAGAGGTAAGTATCACTATACCCATATTATAAATGAAAAACTGAGGCACAAAGAGTTCAAGTTCAGGTAACTTGACTAGTGAATCATACACTTAAGATTCAAACTCAGACAATCTGACTTGAGTCCCTGCTCAAAACCAACAAAAAAGTTGCCTCATTTACTATTATTACTGTTATTGTTAGAAAAATAATAAAATGACACCATGATAAAAAAAAAAACCTGAGGATTGAACTGTAAATGTTATGGTAACATGCTTTCCTTTTTCCTCTGGAAGATAAAAGTTGAACTAAAAAATTATGACTATAGATGACAACATTTATACATTCACAAGTCCATAAACATATTTAAAGTTGTAACTCCAGTTGTAAAGTAATGCATGAATCCTTGTCAAGTTTCTCTGGAAATCAACAGCTCCACAAAGCACTGACAAATATTACTGACCGATTCTGCTGTCACCAAGCAGGCGAGCTCTAAACTATCATGGAAAACCCTGTGAGCACTAGAGCAGGGACCGTGTCTTATTTGTCTTCTTTGTACGTCAGCACCTAGAATAGTGTATGGCATTATATGAGTTTATTGAATGTTTCTTGCATTGTATTTCTCAACTCATTTTCTATGTGTTCTCTTTCTAAGGCTCTACAAAATCCTAATTTAGCTTAAAAAAGAGTCCCCAAGAATAGGAGGAGGACGGAGCCCAAAGCCAGTGTAACCTTACAGCAAGGGAAGATTTACTGCCAAATAGAGGGATATCCATCCCTCTGGGGAGCCAGTCAGCAAGCGTGCCTCAGCCAGCCACACTCTCCTGAGTCACTCATCGCTGACCAGCAAAAGGAAGACAGTCATACACCTCCCAAGAGAATAAAAATAGATCCCAGAATCTCTCTGGGAGAAGAATAGAGACATAAAACCATATCTTACCAGCAATCATAGAAACTGTCCTAGAGGGATATTGCACAGCTACCACTGGGGGGGAGGGGTGGGCAGGGAAGAGTGGGCTGGGTATGTGTCTTGGCTTCACAAAAGCAAGGCCCACCTCACCACTGTGTGAGAGATAGAGGGACAGAGACAAAGAGAAGGGGAAGAGAAGGGAAGGAGAAGAAAGAGGGAGCACAATCCACCTGGAGGACAAATCTCTGGGGTGCTGGGGAACCCATATCTCTACCCATCCAGTGTCCTCTCCTGTAAACCACTGAGCATGAAGCTCTGCAATGAGACATTCAGACACTCTAACAGCAAGAGGGGTCTTGACATTCAACCAGTACCTCCTTTTCCGCAGATTATGCTATGAGAAGAAATTAGGATCTACCCAAAGTCAACGTTAGGTCAGCAGCAGGACCAGAACACTCAGCCCAGGGAATCCAGAAAGGCTGGGACCCACCTGGTTCCGTCCAAGCCCAGCCCCTCTCACTTCACTTCATCTTTCATTGAAAAGCAAGTACACTTGACCAAAGGAAGACCTTCAGCCTATCCATCACCCATGAGCAGTAATTCTTAAGGCCCAGTCACTCCCCCTACCTCCTTTCCAATTCTTGCACCATCTGTATATAATTTGTACTGTTCATTCCTGTTAGTTTTCTCTAAATGCATGTTTAGCCTTTTAATCTGCAGCAGAGATTGCCAACTGTCCCCTAATTTCCGTGTTGCCCTTTTCCTTAAGGGAACAGAGCACCCTGCACCGCTGAGTTCTGGCTGGGAACCAGGCACCCAGACTCCCTTGCAGAGGGGTACAGCCACGTGACAACAGACTGTGTGCAGAAATAACATGCAACTTCCACTTACTCAGAGGAAATACACTGTCATGAAGTTGCTCTTATTCCACCTTCAGACAAGCTAGAAACAGCAAGGTCACGTAGCAGCTTCAATCCCTCAGAGGAGGGCAGTGTCACAGAGGATGGGCAAGCGACAGGATGGGGACAATCCAGGTCCCTAAACGAGGTCAGGGATCCAAGTTCAAGACAGCTACACTGGAGATAAACTTCTCTCTTATTTAAGATATTGTATTTGGGGGGTCCTTCGTGTGGTATTGTGACTTCTAATAAGAAATGTGTATTTGGTCTTCATTTCTGTTCCTGGCAAAGAGATCCTAAAAACTTCACAAATTTTTTTGAAGATGTGAGGATTTAAGTTGTCTTTTGTTATGTTGATGAGGTGGCTTTTGAAAGCCCCTCAATCAGGGAAGGATGAGGCTAGTCGCCAGGGGATCCAACGTTTGATTAGAGGGCGGGAACTTTCAGCCCCACCCCCTGACTTCCAGGGAGAAGGGGGGGGTGGGGCGGGGGGGAGCTGCAGATAGAGCTCGATCGCCAGTGGCCAGTGATTCCATCAGTCAGGCCTTCGTAAAGAGGCCTCCATAAAAACCAAAAAGGATGGGTTCAGAGAGCTTCTGGGTTGGTGAACACATGCAGATGCGGGGAAAGCACAAAACCCAGAGAGCGAGGAAGCTCTGAGTCCTTCTCCCCACGCACTGCCGTATACATCTCTTCCATATGATTGATCCTGAATTTTATCCTTTAATAATAAACAAATAATCTAGTAAGTGTTTTCCTGAGTCCTATGAGCTGCTCTATCCTGAGAACCGCCAAATGGACCACTGGACCCTCCAATCTACGGCAAGTTGATTAGCAGCCCAGGTGACAGCTTGGACTTTCCATTGGTGTCTGAGGTGGGAGAGAGGATACAGTCTTGAAGGACTGAGCCCTTAACCTGTGGGAATCCAACACTATTTCCAGAGAGAAAGTATGAGGCTTGAGTTAATTGCTTAACAGTGTTGAAAAACACACATTGGACTTTGTGATAGCAGCTTAGCATTTACACTCCTGAAAACATCCTATGCAATAATATACATGAAAAATCAGAATTTTATTTCATTTTTTTGGTAAATACTTTATACAACTATTCAAGTAAATAGTCTGAATACCAGCTGAAAATCACTCCTATACCAGAGACATGTGAGCACCTAACTCTAGGAAAGACTAATAAAAGGGAAGCAAAAGCAAGTTTTAATTAAGAGTTGAGCGGTCAGGGTGGGCAGGCACTGAGAGAAGGGAAAGGAATACGAGAGAAGTAAGAGCTGGATGCCCCGGAGGTAACCCTTGTCGTCTTCCTCCTCTGGCCTCACGCAAGCCTGCAGACTGCCTCACGGGGCATGGAGAGGCGAAAGCTTCCGAGGGCCGGGGCCCCTCCTGCCTCATCCCTGTCCATAAAGAGGGTCCCAGCATTGACAGGGACACACACCTCCCTCACCACAGCCTCCCAGGAACCACCCCAGGGGGCGCTTGACAGCAGTGGGTGCCTTTTAGGAGCAGTAGCTGTGCAAGAGAGTCTGGCCAGCTTGAGCTCCCTGCCCCACCCTGTGCAAACCAAGGGAAAGGTCTTAAGGAACCGAGGAAGAAAGGCTGTGTCTGCCAAGAAAGGCAGCACTTTAGTCTGTTTTTCATGTTGGGCTTTCCCCCCACTGCTCCTCCCCTGTAGATGGCCTCCTTCCCACAGGGGATGAGCAGGAGAGGCCACAGATTGGAAACACATGTGCCAGAAGCCCCCCTCCCCTTGACCCACAGCGTGCCCACCGTGGCCACACCACACGGCCTCTCCCCTAACTTCACTGTGTCTTGAAACATAAAAATGCTGTTTTGCCCAAGGCCAACTTGGAAGCAGAAGAAAATGAGTTTTTAAACTAATTTTCAGAAAACGATATTCATCATTTTAGCTTCCCATCTGGAGTTATTTAAAAAACACACACACAATGGCAGGTTTTGCCTCCATCTCTCTCGTTACATTTGACCCCTGCACTGAGGCAGAACAAAATTATGTCACATAACTCTGTACCCTTTTCTTTAGAAAGTGGTGAAAAAGGCTTTATTTTCCTACCAAGAGCCTTTCCTTGAAGCATCCTTCATGTCTGTCAATACAGAGCCCCTGGACCTCCTCAGACCATACTCCCCCATCAGAGTAAGCACATCAAAGTGAAATTATCGAGTAACTACTCTCATATGTTTGGGAAGGAGAGCTCATATTTTAGTGCCTGAGCTAAGCAAAGGAGACTTGAAAACAAATCGCTGTTATTAGTGAAAAGAACCCTAAACTTTAAAGTTGGGCAGACAGACCTCTGTACTGAACAACTTGTTCAACCCAAGCACAGCTCCCAGCTCCAATTTCATCCTCTGGTAAAGGGAGATGGTAACACATTTCATGTCAGATTGTTGAGCAAATTAAATGAAATGGCATATATCAACCTGGATAACCCAGTGCCTGGCAGGCACTCCATAAAGGCGCATTGTCTTTTTCTCTTTCTTCTTCCCCCTAAAACATGGTTATATGTTAAGTAGCTTCCATAGAATTGTCAGGGAGCAATTTTAACTGTGTTCTTTATACTTTTCTGTATTTTCCAAAAAACTCTGTGATGAATGTGTATTACTTCCCCAAGTAAGGGGGAAAAAAAGTTATTTACAAAGACAACGTGTAAGCTCATAAAGAAACATGCTTGTGTCCTCAGCTAAGAGGGTGGACTTCATGTTTAAATTTTTTCCTCCTAGAACCAAAATTGAAGAAATCACCTAATTGAGAATAAATTATTTTTGCAGTTGACAATAAAGGTAAAGAAATCCATCATAACAACGATTAAAGCAAGCTCTTCTATTTGTTTTATATTCCACTGGAAAATAAATAGAAGCCACAGCTAAGCTGTTACAACCGAGAACATACAAATGCAGGATTTCTTTCACTACAGGATGAATGATGGTTTGGGGTATAGAATGGAGCGAGCAGTGTGAAATTTTTGATTGTTCAATTATGTCTAAGTGTGCTATGATATTCAAATAATTCACATCTTAAAATGATCTTTTCATATTCTGATATTTATAAACTGCAAATGGATTCAGAATTACTCTTTCCTAAAAATCGGACAAACTTCATATACATAACCTAACCTCCAGGCATGAAAAGTAAGATTTCAGTACAGCCTTGCAGCTAGAGTACAAAAAGTCTCTGGTCTTTTCTGGCATCATTCCCTGTGGTTTTACTGCACTAAATAGGAGTGGGATGAATTTGGTCCCCGGGTTTGATCCTGTTCTGCCATCACCTGCAGAATCTGTTTTCACAGAAGCCATGGCACGAGTGATATGCTAACTGCAAACAATCTATATATGACGTCACAAGTATTGGCATATTTCTGAGTATTACCATAATCAACTAAATAAGTTTCTCATGGATGTTATACCTTTGCTGTCTTATAGTTTGAGGTAGCTTTTCTTTATATTTCAATCTAATTCCTTTAAAAAAAAAGTCAAAAAATTAAAATAAAAATGCACCAAAGCCAAGTGGGATTTAAACCAATGACATAAAGGTGGTCCAACATAGGGAATGTGTCAATATCAGAAACAATTTCAAAAGAATAAAAGAGAAAATGATACAATTATATCATGAATTCTGAAAATATATTTGATAACATTTAGCATCCATTTCTGATAAAAACTCCTAATAATCATAGGACTAGAAAATCACTTCCTTAAAGGGATTGTTGTTAACATATGCTGTGTGTTCAGCACTATCCTAGTTCTGGGGATTTAGAACCCACCCCTACCCTTCCACTGCTGGACCACCCTCAGGGTACCCAGGACCACAGAATTCCCTACCAAAAGCCCCCGGGCCACTTCGGGGGCAGCTCAGTTCCTTCACTGGGTTCATCCTCCAGGGGGCAGACCACACCCCACCAGTGTGCTCACACAGGGCCCTGGTGGTAACCAAAGATGGCTGTGTACAAGGAGTGCACACAAAGCTTACAGGTTTGGCTGGGGTGGCCTAACACAGGAGCTGAACACCGGCTTCTCCATTCGGATCAAAGCCAGGAGGAATGAGGATGAGATCAGGCCAAAAGGGCTGACTTGTACTGCACAGCTGCATTCCAGCACAAATTCTGAAGAGCCCTGAAATCCCATATTTGAACCTTGCTGCCAGATCTCTATGAAGCGTGTTTTTCATGATAAATAATTATTTTAGGTAACAAGTTTACTTTGATTAAAAACTTTAAGCTATTTACAGATTTGTTCTGTAGGCCTCTGCTTGCTCTCCTTATAAATGTCAGGGGCAGACAGTGTAATAGTGTATTGAAACAAAGCATGGTTTTATCTTGAGCAGAAATACCACCATCATGCATAATGAGGTAAAACAAAAAACAATGAACCTTTTTAAAGAAGCAAAATGAAAATACCCATAATCACTACTATTAGTGAACATTGTTCAACAGGCATTAGCCAAAACAATTATAGAACTCACAGACATAAACAATTGATAATGCAAAGCAAATTATCACCACTTGTAGATGATATGAGTATCAGACTAAAAAACCTAAAAGAACCAAATGAAAAAAATGTTAGAAACAATTTTCAAAGCTCATAAATTGACTTACAATAAAATTAATATACAAATCAATAGTTTCTGCCAATTAACAATGAGAAAAATTATATGTGTAGTTGCAAAAAAATGTAAAATACATATACATATAAATAAAATTTTAAAGTTTGCAACATATAAAAATTTTGCCTTCTGGTGAACTTACAAAAATAGTCATGACAATCCCGAAAAAGAAGAAGAATTTAGAAAGCTGGCTCTCATTAGGTACTAAAATCTGTCAAAAAGCTACAGTTATTAAAATAGCATGGTGTTTTCACCATGAATAAACAGGCCCGTGGAACAAAAGAGACTATCCAGAAATAGGCCAACATGGATGAGGAAATATAATAGATAATAAAGGAGTCATTTCAAATCAGTGGAGAAATGACAGATTTTTCAAACAATGATTTTGGGATATCTTATTGCAACAACTATTTGGTATGGTAGGAGTGTATGTAGTGTGCCTCTGTACACTCTGTAAATCCCAAAAACATGAGATATGTTCATGTCTAAAATTAAACCATAATAAAGAACACCAGAAAAAATATGGGGATTTTTGTATCAATTTGTAGTTGAGGAGGTCTTTCTAAACAAGACAGTTTGGACACATACAGGAATTAAAATTCTCACTACCTAGAAAATAAAATTTAGCACAGGAAAAAAAATGAAGTCATATGCACACATATAATTAACAAGAACTTTAAAAAGAAACAGAAAAAAGTTGCAACACAAATAACAAGGGGCTAATCACCTTAATAGATACACTTATACAATGAGCAAATTAATAAGAAAAGTAACTTGTAGATGATACGAGTATCAGACTAAAAAACCTAAAAGAACCAAATGAAAAAAAATGTTAGAAACAATTTTCAAAGCTCAAAAGTTGACTTACAATAAAATTAATATACAAATCAATAGTTTAGTAAACAGAAAAAGAGGGGCACAGAATATGGAAAGAGCAGTCACAGGAAAAATACAAAAATGTACTCAACTTATAATAAAAATAAATAAATACAACTATCAGGAAATACAAGTTATTAACCTTTCATACTACAAGATAAAAACTCAATAATGAACTACTGATGCATGTAGTGTACACTGGTACTCTCTCTTTGATGCCACACAATTCAGTTCTAGAGATTCATCTTGAAGATATTTTTGGCACATGAATGCAAAAGCCTATAAAAGTGTACTCAGTGCAACATTATTATCAGCAGCAAAAGATGAAAACGATCTCAGAGTTCATCACCAGAGAATGGGTAAATAAATACTGGTACCTTTATCTAAGAGCCATGAATATACAATGGGGAAAAGACAGTCTCGTCAATACTGGTGCTGGGAAAACCAAACAGCTACATGCAAGAGAATGAAACTGGATTCCTGTCTAACTCCATACACAAAAGTAAACTCAAAATGGATCAAAGACATGAAACCATAAAACTCTTAGAAGAAAACATAAGCAAAAATCTCTTGAACATAAGCATGAGCAAATTTTTCCTGTTCACATCTCCTCAGGCAATGGAAAGAAAATAAAAAATGAACAAGTGCGACTACATCAAACTAAAAAGCTTCTGTACAGCAAAGGGCACCATCAGCAGAATAAAAAGGCATCTTACAATATGGGTGAATATACTCATAAATAACTTACCCAATAAGGAGTTAACATCCAAAATATACAAAGAATTCATATGCCTCAACATCAAAATAACAAATAACTTGATTAAAAAATGGGCAAAGGACCTAAACAGACATTTTTCCAAAGAAATACACATGGCCAACAGGCATATGAAAAGATGCTCCACATCACTGATCATCAGGGAAATGCAAATCAAAACCACAATGAGATATCACCTCACACCAGTCAGAAGAACCACTATCCAAAAGACAAGAAATAACCAGTGTTCACAAGGATGTGGAGAAATAAGAACCCTCTACACTGCTGGTGGGAATGTAAATTGGTGCAGCCACTGTGGAAACCAGTATAGAGGTTCCTCAAAAAATTAATAACATAAATACCATTCCATGCAGTAATTCCACATTTAGGAATTTACCTGAAGAAAACAAAATCCCTGATTCAAAAAAATACATGGACCCCTATGTTTATTGCTGCATTATTTACAATAGCCAAGATATGTAAGCAACCAAAGTGTCCATCAATATATGAATGGATAAAGATGTGGTATATATACACAATGGAATATTTTTCAGCCATAAAAAAATCCTGCCATTCAAACAACATGGACAGACCTATAGGATATTATACTACGTGAAATAATCCAGGCAGAGAAAGACAAATACCACATGATTTCACTTATTTGTGGAATCTAAAAACAAAACAAAACAAAATGAACAAAACAGCAGTAGACTCACAGACACTGAGAAGTGACCGGTGGTTACCATGGGGGAGGGGTTGGGGTGGGTGAGTGGGAAGGGTGAGGGGAATAAACAGACACAAAAATCTCCATCATAATATAAGTTGGTCACGGGGATGGAAGTACAGCATGGACAATACAACCAATGATTCCATAACATCTTCCTATGTTGACAGATAGCAGCTGTACTAGTGGGGGTGAGGATTTAATAATATGAGTAACTGTTGAACCACTGTGTTGTATACTTGAAATCAATATAAGATTGTGTATCAACAATACTTTAATAATAAATAAATAAATATTGGTACCTTTAACCAACTGAGTACAATTGGCATTTTTTAGAATGGTAAGTCTAAAAGTATGAATATAGAACTAAATGTCTCAAAGTTATGTTGTAAGTGATGAAAGACTAAAGAGCCATTGGAGCAGAATAGAGGATGCTTCTACTGGTGTGTGTGCACGTGAGTTTAAAAAGTGGCATGTTCGTGTACATTTGTAGATATGGAGAATGCTCCTAGTTCCTAGGAAACTAACAGGTATCAGCTTTAAGGGACTGGAAGTCAGGAGGCAGGATGTGTTCTTTTTGTCCTATTATCTTAAATATTTTCTTATTAAGGAACACATTCACTTTCCAAAAAGAAATAAATATTGAGATATTTAAAAATATTCTTATAACAGAAGCAACAAAAAGAAAAATAAATTAGTTGGACTTCATCAAAATTAAAAACTGCACTGCAAATGATACCATCAAGGAAGCAAAAAGATGACCCATAGACAGGAGAAAATTTTTGCAGATGATATATCTTGTAAGGGAACTGTATCCATAATATACAAAGAATTCTTACAACTCAAAAATAAAAAGATAAATAACACAATTAAAATAATGGGCAAGGGATATGAACAGGCATTTCTCCAATAAAGCTCTACAAACAGTCAATGTGTGATATCATTAGTCATCAGGGAAAGGCAAATTAAAACCATAATAAACTATCATTTCACACCCACTAGGATGGTATGATCAAAAAAGAGACAATAACAAGTGTTGACAAGAATGTGGAGAAGTCAGAACCCTCATAAATTGCTGGTGAGAATGAAAACAGTGCTGTCACTTTAGAAACAGTTTGGCAGTGCCTCAAAACTTAAACATAGAGTTACCATGGAATCCAGCAATTCCAGTCTTAGGCTCATTTCCAAATGAAAATACACACCTATACAAAGCTTTGTACATGAATCATGTACATAGCAGCATTACTGATAATAGTCAATAAGTAGAAACAACCCAATATCCATCAATTGATGAATGGGTAAATAAATTGTTGTACAATACAATGGAATGTTATTTAGGAATAAAAAAAGAATAAATTAATGATAGACGCTAAAACGTGGATAAACCCTGAACACATGTTACATAGAAGCCAGTCACAAAAATCTATGTATGTATGACTCCACTTACATACAATGTCCAGAACAGGTAAACCTATAGAGACAGAAGGTAAGACTAGTGGCTGCTAGAGGCTGGGGGACAAGGGGCCAGTGGAGAAGGAATAGGCTGAGACTGCTAATGGGTGTGGGGTTTCTTTTTGGGGTGATGAAAATATTCTCAAATTAGATAATAGTAATCATTGCACAACTCCATAAATACAGCAAAAAAGCACTGAAGTGTAATTTGTAAACATGGGCAAATATTATAGTAGGTGACCTATCTCAAAAAAAGCTGGTTTTTTATAAAAGGTAGAAAGAAAGTGTCAAGGCTGGAAGTGTCCTTAGAAACCACCTGGTCCAAGCCCTCCTTCTGCACCTCTGAAAGCTGAGGTCCAGAGAGATTATTAGGGGACCTTCCTCAGAAAGCATAGGTGCTTAGGGGCTGATCAGACACTAGAAGTCAGGTCTCCCACATCCTGGAATGGGGGCTTGACCTGAAAAGGGAACACAGCCTCCATATGCCTGCTGATGACATGGCCCTCTCAGGGCTCTCCCGCTCATAGAGGAAAGTTCATCCTGCTGGGATAATGGGGCAGTGATTGCACCTGAGCCAAACACTGACAAAAAGGGCCACTCATCAATCATTCAGTAAATATTCACTGGATCCCTCCAGGAGCCAGGTGGTTTGAAAGACTTGGGGGGCAAGAGCAAGGCAAAATGTTCCCTTTCTTCATGGAGCATAGATCTCAGTGATGAAAACAACTCTTTTATAACACATTGTGCTATGCATCTTCCATGGAGCAGCTCATGCCATCCTCACAAGGACAGGTACTTCCTCAGGGTACACCCATGGGTACCTATACGCATTCCTGGTATACCCATTTTACTGATGGAAACACTGAGGCTTAAAGAGGTTAGGTAGCTGGCCCAAGTCACAGACCTGATGAGCAGCACAGTCAGCCTTCAGTCAGGACACTCTGATCCCGAAAGCATGCTCTCAACCCCTGTGCTGGTCTACCAGCAATCAGAAAATGAACAACAGTCAATACATCTTCACAATTAGTGATCAGCAGGTTCCTGAGAGACATGTTGGGAGGGGTGTTCAGATGTCATTTAGATGAACTCATCTCTCTCTGAGGAGGTGCCCTGTAGGCTGAAACCTGAAGGACAAGGAGCTGCCATGGGAGTAGGAAGAGAAGCCCAGCAGGTTATGAGACTGGAGTGTGGGGCAAGGCGGCGGGGGAGAGGCAAGAGGTGCTGGGCAGAGCAAGCAGGGCCTGACAGGCCACGGAAATGAGTTTGGATTTCATCCGAACTGCAATAGGAACCACTGGATGGTTTGGAGAAGGTGGTATACGGAGTGATAAGATCTGATTTATAAAATCTCTCTGGCTGCTGACCAGAGAGTGATAAGAGAGGGGTGCGAGTAGAAGCAGAGACACCAGTTGGGAAGGTACTGCTGCAGCCCAGCTGAGGGCTGCTGGTGACATGGACCAGGAGGGAGCAGTGCAGATGGACAGCAGAGACCGATTCAAAATGTGCCCTGGAAGTAGAGTCAGTGGTCCTTGAGAATGGATTTGGCAGGGGAGAAAAAGAGGAAGAATGGATGACTCCTAAGACCCTGGCCTGCTGCTCTGTATCAGGCTACGATGCCCCCGTGCGCTGACCATGTCTTTTATTTTCCGTATTCTGATGCTTTGGTTTCCGTGGCCTTGCTGGCCCTCCCAGGGCTGGCCAGTTCCCAGAGACAGTACACAATGTATCCGTGAGTGTGTTTTTCAAACACACACCATACACTCCAGGCCACTGTCCACATACCCTAATCCCCGTGGCCAGGTCACTCACGGAAGCCTCCTTCCTCTCCCTCTGCCACCTCACTGCCCTGGTGCTTCCCCATGGGCCCCCCACGGTGTGGTGTAACCCCTCTCCTTGGAACTGGGAGCATCAAACTGACTCCTCAATGGCAGTCACCTCTGATCTGCTGGCCTAACCAGACTTCAGATTTCCTATTCACGCACTATATTCCAGAACACCCCAGTCGGTCAGAATCTCTCTTCTTGGGAAGTAGAAAAGGGAGACACCATGGGAGGCAGACACAGAAGAAGGAAGGTGGCTGGGCATGAGGGCAGAGTACCTGCAAGGATCTCCCCTGGCTTGAGACCAAGTGGGCAAGTCTCCTTTGTGCCCTGAAAGAGCCACAAGAGTCTGGACAAGGCAAGTCCCCTCTTGCCCTCGCCCCAGCCCCCCACCGCAGCTCCTTGCCCCAGCATTCTGACTGGTAACCCCCAGACTGAGAGGCAGAGCTGGCCTTCTGCTCCACGGCCTCCGCTGCACAGAGCGGAAGGGAGCCCACCTGCTCCAGGCTAAGAATGAGGCTCCAGATTCCGTGCTCACAGCACCGTTCACTCCCCACAAGCTGCACTTGGACACCCAAAGCTATTGATATTGCAGATATTATTTTAACAATAGCTTCCAAGATAATTAAGCCAGTGAACATCTCTGCCTGGGGAACCATAGTCAGTGTCTGTGAGAGGGTGGGACAGGGGTGACTGAACATATCCACTCTAATAAAAGAGGTGAGAATTAGCATAGGTACTTAAGAGGGATTTCCAAGAGTTGTTAAAGGTGATCAAAGCCTTTTCTTCCTCAATAAGACCTTAATTGTGCTGAGAGTTACTACAATTAAGCAGTGGGCAGCAAATAACATGCCCTGGCTCTCTGCAAAGGGAAGCAAGGAAATTGTGAAACTGGGTTTCAACAAGAGAGATTTTCAAACTACTGCCATAAAAGTTCCCAGAGCACTATATAGATTCCGAGGCCGGGTGAGCCCAGAGACACACGCTTCCACCCCAAGTGCTTGAAGCTAAGGCGGCACAGGTCCGGAAGAGCACCCGGGCCAAGGCTTCCAAAGCCGATGGGCGGCATGGGGCACAGGGGCGCCCAAGGCCAGGGCTGGGCCGCCCGCGGGCAGTGGCGGAGTCCTGACAGGCACTCACGTGGCGGCCTACAGCCAGGTAGCTGCGTGTTCTGTGTTCCTGTTGGATTCTCCCAGAGGAGGACGCCGCCCCAAATCACTCACGAAAGGCGTCTCTTGATGCAACAAGCAAGAGGAATTTATTCAGGAACCAGCTAGCTGGGGTCCAAGTTAGCCCGACGCAGCGGGTCTCAACAAGGACCCCGAGCACTCAAAACCAAGGGTTTATATGGCATTTTCAAAACACTTAACTCTTAGTAATTTTCCACAGCTGCACATTATCTTTGCAAGACATACATCCTGGGGTTAAGCGAGAGCAAGATAAGACCACTCTTCAATTGTTAGGGAGGTTCTGCATGATAAGCTTGGTATGTAGGATTAACTGACCAAGGTTAGCTGACCGAAGGCCACAGCTGCCCCCATCCCGGTGTTCATGATTAACTTGTTTTCCAAGGCCTTACTCAGTTCCAGTTTTTTTTTTCTCTTTTAAGTCACAACTTCAGAAAACTGCTTCTAGGCCCTTAAGATGGCTACTCTTATGCTAACTTATTCTCATTCTTACATTCCCCACTTCTCTTTTTGGGGCATTCCAATCATGGAATGTTTGTTTCTTCTCGATGTGTGAGCGAGTGATACTGTTGTCTTAGCATTAGTACTTGAACAGCACTTACTCTCTCTCTAACAAAAGATATTAGCCGGTTCAAAACACAGGGACCAAAAGTAAGAAGCAGAACAAGAATGAGCAAGGGTCCAGCTAAAGTGGATATCAGAGTTGTGAGCCATGGGGACTTAGTGAACCAGGACTCAAATAGACCCTGGCCAGCCTCTCGCTCTCTCTTTCTCTGGTCTAGCCTTTCCCTAAGCTTTGACATTGAATCTCTTACTATTCCGGAGTGGTCTGCATAAAAGCAGCATTCTTCTCTTAAAGCTGCACACAGTCCTCCTTCTTTTAGGAACAGCAGATCCAGCCCCCGTCTATTCTGCAAGAAGACTTCAGAAAGGGAAGTCAGAGATTCTTCAAGTTTGGTAATGGATTGTTCTATGGTTCTTAAATCGTCATCAATAGCTGCCCTCAGTCCTTCATAGTGTTGGTTCCCTTGGATGATGGCAGCTGTCCCTGTTCCCACTCCTGCTGCAACTCCTATTCCTAATAACATGGCTAGAGTCAACGAGACTAATTCTCTTTTATGCCTATGTCAAGGGTCGAACTCAGTTACAAATGAGAGATCATCATGATACATTAGTCTAGGCACTAGTTGGACCATAATACAGAAATCATGGGAGGAATCAAAAGCAGAGGTGGAAACACACGGGGTTAGTCCAGTGTTACAAGCCCACCATCCCTGACGGGGAGGGACTAGATATCTGTTTTCACCTGAGGAAACTATGGGTATGGTTTCATTACACAAACTCTTATGGGTTGAGGGAACTGTTCCTAAACATTTACCTTTCCCAGTTACTTCAGTTAGGGTTAACTTCTTGTGGCTTCCCCAACTACAGACCTCATGGCTAGTTGTATTATTGAAACTTCCTGACAGTCCCAACCCTTCATAATAAGGAGGTGCAGAAGAAAAACATAACCAACAGGATTCGGTAACTTTAAGGTTGGAGACATTCAGAACTAAGAACGCCCCCTCGACGAGGTTGAGGAGGCGCTGTCCGGTACCAATAAAAGGAACCACCTGGTTAGGAGGGGATACGGAGGGCTGGGAGTGAGTAGTCATAATGATGGGATACTGCTTTGGAGTAGGGGTTGGAAGGCGCAGCTGATCTCGTAGGACAGTAT
The DNA here is from genome assembly GCF_030020395.1 of Manis pentadactyla. Lineage (NCBI taxonomy): Eukaryota > Metazoa > Chordata > Mammalia > Pholidota > Manidae > Manis > Manis pentadactyla. Next base: position 104,992,862 of record NC_080024.1, read on the forward strand.
TAGGTCCTATCGGAGCGGCTGGGAGGGCCTGGACGCTGAGTCGCACTCGTAGAAGGATTCCACTCGGGGGTGTCTGGTGGAGATACAGTCCCCAAGTCAACCCTCCTGTTCCCCGTCGGGGGTCTTTCTTTCCCTGTTCTGTAAATTTGAGTCTAAGTAAGTTACAATTGGGGCTGTACTTCACTCGAGTGCATGGTCTAACAAAGGAAAGGTGGATAAGCTGCAGGCTCACATCCCATTTTTTTTCTCCGTCATTGGAAGTGACACAGCTCCATTGTGCACAGTAGAGGGACTCAATTCCTCCACACTTCTGTCTTTCTGCTCCCGTTCGAAACCCTGGGCATGCATAAAATCCATTCCTACTTACAGAGACTCGGCGTTGCTTTTTCCGCCAGTCTCCTCCTTCCATCCCGTCTATGTCAGCTACTTTATCTAAATTAAAATATAAGTCCGGAAACCAAGTGCCCAAAGGGGCAATATGGGTGGTGTGATTATACTCTTCTTGGGTCTGCCCATTTCCTACTTTCCAGGTAAGCAGATAAGGGACATGAGGATTAAGGCTCTGGGGGGTTGGAAACAGCAGGAGCATTAGAATTACTAACAACATAGTTCCTTTTACACAAGCGAAGCTTAAGAGGATTATCAGTCCGAGTTACTCGCCAGTCCGAGTCCGACGGGGGTGCCTTCTTTAGATATGAAGCGTGTATCCAGGAAGAGACGCCATCCACTTTCACAGCTGTGGGAGTAGTCAGGAGGACGATGAAAGGTCCCTTCCACCGTGGCTCGAGGTTTCCTGTCCGGTGCCTTCTCACGTAGACGTGGTCTCCCACCTGGAACTGGTGAGGCACTGAGAGGTCCTCTGGCCGATAGGCTTCCTTGATGGAGGCCCACACCTCTTTCTGCACAGCCTCCAAGGCTCGTAACCTTTCAAGCAAAAACTTAATAGTTGCACACTCAGGGAATGTATGAAGATGTGCTGACTGAAGCGGGGCCGGGGCCCCAAACATTATTTCAAAAGGCGTTAGTCCAAAGCAGCCAGGAGTGTTCCTGACTCTAAACAGGGCAAAGGGAAGGAGGACCAACCAATCACATAAGCCAGTCTCTATGGACAATTTAGTCAAGGTCTCTTTTAGAGTTCTGTTCATCCTTTCTACCTGTCCTGAGCTCTGGGGCCTGTATGCACAATGCAATTTCCAATCCGTCCCCAGGATCTTGGCCAATCCCTGACTTACCTGGGCAACAAAGGCAGGGCTGTTGTCGGAGCCGATTACCTTTGGGATCCCAAATCTGGGAAATATCTCTTCAAGGATCTTTTTAGACACCGTCTGGGCTGTCTCAGTTTTTGTGGGGAACGCTTCTGTCCATCCTGAAAATGTGTCTAGGAAAACTAGAAGGTACTTATATCCATACTTAGCAGGCTTAATTTCAGTGAAGTCAACTTCCCAATAAGCTCCTGGGGAATCTCCTCGAAGTCTTTTTCCAGATATTGCTTGATTTTTGCTCACGTTTACTAATTGACAGGGTACACAATTTTTTACAACCTCATCAGCCAATTTTCCTAATCCAATAACATGATAAGGGGAGTCTTGAACCAAGGTTTTTAGATTTCTTGCTCCCAGATGTGTCAATTGATGTAATTGCCTTAAGTATTCCTCTGCTTCTCTCTGGGGCAGGACAACTTTCCCTTCTTCAGACTTGTATATCTCTTGGGGCGAGAAATTTTTGAACCCTAATTTGTTTATACAAACGAGATCTTCAGGTGTATACTGGAAGCTCTTAATGTGGGTGGCTTCCGGACACACTTGGAGGGGCAAAATGTTCATTCCCTGAGCCGCTTGCTTTGCGGCTTGGTCTGCCCTCCGGTTTCCTCAAGCTATTGGAGAGTCATCTTTCTGATGTCCAGGGCAATGTATTATTGCTACTTCCTTAGGCCTATGGATGGCTTCTAGCAAATCTAAAATCTCTTGTTTGTTTTTAACATCTTTCCCGGCAGAAGTTAACAGCCCTCTCTGTCTATAAATAGCCCCGTGTATATGAGCAGTGGCAAAGGTGTATCTGCTGTCAGTGTAGATGTTAAGTCTCTTACCTTCTGCCATCCTTAGGGCCTGAGTCAGGGCGATGAGTTCTGCTTGCTGTGCAGAGGTGCCCGTTGGGAGTCCACTGGCCCATATAATCCGGTCATCATCTACTACTGCAGCTCCAGCCATTCTCTTACCATCCATGATGTAACTGCTCCCGTCCGTATACCAAGTCAGGAGTCCCGGTCCTCCTAAGGGCTGATCTTGCAAGTCCTGGCGGGTGCCTGTCTCCTCAGCCAGGATTTCCTGACAGGTATGAAGCACTTCCTTCCCCGAATCGGGAAGCAGAGTGGCCAGGTTTAGAATGGCAGGGGGGGCAAACGATTCAGGAGTAAGGTTTGGTAGTGAGTCATTCTGGCATTCGACATCCATCTCTCGGGTGGCTGCCTAATTACACTCTCCAACGCATGCGGAGCAACCACAGTAAGTTTCTGTCCCAGTGTCAGTTTGTCAGAATCTTTAACTAGGAGGGCCACGGCCGCCACTACTCTCAAACAGGCAGGCCATCCGCTACTTACTGGGTCTAATTTTTTTGACAAATAGGCGACAGGTCTCTTCCAAGGTCCCCATTGCTGGGTCAACACTCCCTGAGCCACTCCACTCCGTTCATCCACAAAAAGGACGAACGGCTTAGTCACGTCTGGCAAGGCCAGAGCGGGTGCCGACAGGAGGGCCTTCTTGATCTCATCAAAGGCCTGTTGTTGTTCAGGTCCCCAAACAAACGGGGCTGCCCCTTTGGTTAGGGGGTACAGGGGGGCGGCTAAGGTGGCATATCCGGGTATCCATAATCTACAGAACCCTGCTGTTCCCAGAAATTCGTGGACTTGGCGCGGAGTAGTAGGGACCGGGATCTGCGTCACAGTCTGCTTCCGGGCTTCAGTAAGCCACCTTTTCCCTTCTCTCAGGGAATACCCTAAATTAGTCACTTGTTGTTGGCAGATCTGTGCCTTTTTGGCAGATGCTCTATACCCCAGCTTAGCAAGTTCAGTCAAAAGGGCTTCAGTGGCCTCTTGGCAGACTTCTTGTGTAGGGGCGGCTATCAGCAAGTCATCAACATATTGTAACAAGGTTACCTGTGGGTTGGAGGCTCGGTAAAAGGCCAAGTCCTGGTGTAAAGCCTCGTCGAAGAGGGTAGATGAATTCTTGAATCCTTGTGGCAAGCAAGTCCAGGTCAATTGTCCAGTAGTTCCTGTGGAGGGGTCCTTCCACTCAAAAGCAAACAGCGGTTGGCTACTCTGGTGCAGGCGCAAACAAAAGAAGGCATCTTTTAAATCTAAGACTGTATACCAAGTGTTTTCTGGGGCCAGAGAGCTTAGCAGGTTATAAGGATTCGGCACAGTGGGATGAATGTCCTGTGTTCTCTTATTAACTTCTCTTAAATCTTGCACTGGTCGATAATCTCCTGTTCCCGCTTTCTTTACAGGCAGCAAGGGAGTGTTCCATGGGGATTTACATTTTACTAATAACCCCTGCTCTATGAGCCTCTGGATATGGGGCCTAATTCCATCTCTGGCTTCTTTACTCATTGGATATTGTCTCACAGTTACTGGTGAGGCTGAGGCTTTCAATTCTATGACCACCGGGGGCTGATTTACAGCAAGCCCCATACCTGCCGTCTCCGCCCAGGCCCCTGAAAACTGGTTGAGCCACCTTTGATTAACTCGGGAGGGTTCTGGTTCCTTAAAAAGGCGGTACTCGTCTTCTAATCTTATGGACAGAATACTTAGGCCCAAAGGTTTCTTCTCTCTATCAGTCACTCGGGAATCTTCAGCCTGAAAGGATATTTGGGCCCCGACTTTGGTCAAGATGTCTCTTCCTAACAAGGGTGTAGGGCATTCCGGTATAACAAGGAATGAGTGGTTTACTTGTCCCACTCCTAAGTCCACTGTTCTTTGGGTAGTCCATGCATATTGTCTCTGACCCGTGGCCCCGAACACCCAAGACTTCTTGCTAGAAAGGGGGCCTCTAGCTTGGGTCAGTACTGAATGTTGAGCACCGGTATCTACCAGAAACTCAATGGGTTGCCCCTCCACCTTCAGAGTTACCCTAGGCTCGGGGAGGGGCTCCGAGCCCCGTCTTCCCTAATCCTCATCTTCTAGCAGAGACAACACCTTCTTCGGAGGTCCCCGCGGTGGTTTCTTAGGGCATTCTTTCACCCAATGCCCCTTCTCCTTGCAGTACGCACACTGATCTTTATCCAAAGGAGGTCGGTTGCCCAGGGACCCTGCCTTACTAGTTCTACCACTAGAGGGCGGGCGTCCCTTACTTTCTACTACTGTGGCCAAGATCTTTGTTAAATTTCTCTCATACTTCCTATCCCTCTTTTCTTCTTTACTTTCCCTTTCCTTTTCCTTCCTTAACTCCTTCTCTTCCTCAGTCTCTCTCTTATGATAAACTTTCTCTGCTTCTTTCACCAAATCCCTCAGCGACAAATCCTGTAAGCCTTCCAATCTCTGAAGTTTTTTTCTAATGTCGGGTGCCGACTGTCCGATAAAAGCAAGGGCCACTGAAGCACTATGCCCCTCAGAAGTGGGATCAAAGGGAGTATACCACCTGAAGGCTTCTATCAGGCACTCTAAGAATACTGCGGGTGCTTCAGTGGCTCCCTGGCTGACCTCTCTTACCTTGGCCAAATTGGTGGGGCGTCGTGCAGCCCCACGGAGACCTGCCACCAGAGCCTGACGATAGATGGTTAGTCGCTCCCTACCTTCTGGAGAATTAAAGTCCCAGTTGTGTCTAGTCAACGGGAACCCCCTCTCTATGTCATGAGGGAGTTGCGAAGGTCGCCCGTCGGTTCCAGGCACATTCCTTCGTGCCTCCAGGAGAATCCTCTCTCTCTCTTCCGTGGTGAAGAGCACCTGCAAAAGCTGCTGACAGTCATCCCAGGTGGGCTGGTGGGAAAACATCAGGGACTCTACCAGACCAGTTAGTTTCTGCGGTTCCTCTGAAAAGGGCGGGTGGTTAGCTTTCCAATTATACAAATCAGCAGAGGAGAAGGGCCAATATTGCATAGGTTGGAAAGGTGGGTCCCCTTCTTCCCCAAGGATGGGAACTCCATAAGACCAGAGAGGAAAAATACCCGGTGAGTCCAAGGTGGCCCCTCGGCGGCGCCGAGTTCCCTGGGCAGGTCCTGGAGCCGGCCCCACTGCCTCAGCATCAGGGACTGAGGGTGCCGGGGCTGGCGGTGCTGGGAGTGCCGGGGCTGGGGGCGCCGGGGGTGCTGTAGGGGCGGGAGGGTAAGGAGGGGGAGGGGGATCATCAACCATAAGCAAATCTTGAGTATCGGGGTAAACTTTGGTAGTTTCTTTTTCCTTTTTCTGAGGTTGAGTCTGGGCAGTTAAAACTCGAGGGCCCATTTTCTTTTGTACCCAGGGCTTTACCCAGGGTGGGGGGGTTCTCCACCAACTCTTGCCAGACTACAATGTAGGGTTGCTGATCCGGGTGTCCTTGAGACGAATCCTGGAAGACAACAGCTTTTACTGCTAATAAAGTGGGGAGATCAAAAGTCCCCTCCGAGGGCCACCCAACATTGAAGGTGGGCCATTCGGAGGTACAGAAAATCTGCCAAGGTCCCTTTTTCACTTCTACTGACAAGTTATGTGCCCTCGCTCTGACTTCCGTCTAATGATCTAACGTCAGGCTAAGGGGGGTCGTCACTGCCTGTTCCATTGTCAGTATAACAATAATTAGACACGTAAAAGACACAAAAAACAAAGACACACACAAATTAGACACACAGCGGCCACGTTTAGTTCTCCTCAGAGTCTCAAACAGAAACCGAAAGGAATCAGAGGGTTGATACTCTCAGCGCCCAAAAATCAATCCTATCTCATCAGGTTCACTTTGCCGGAAAAACAGACGGGAGGCTACCAGGCGTCCCTGGCCCCCCAACCTCCCCGAGGCGTCCCCCAGGGTTGCAGCCTGCGGTGCTCCTAGTACGTCTACCGACCGCAGTCTCGACCCCTTTACGGGATCGAGACAGCTGCCAGACAACGGGTACCTTTTCAGAATTCTGACCGGTCTCACTGAAAAACAGAAAACAGAACACAGACAACCCAAGGTGCCACTAATCTTACCTCTTCCTCCAAGAGTGACTTCAGGAGTGAAGCGGGGTGAGCGCAGATCCCGGACGAGCCCCCAAATGTTGGATTCTCCCAGAGGAGGACGTCGCCCCAAATCACTCACGAAAGGCGTCTCTTGATGCAACAAGCAAGAGGAATTTATTCAGGAACCAGCTAGCTGGGGTCCAAGTTAGCCCGACGCAGCGGGTCTCAACAAGGACCCCGAGCACTCAAAACCAAGGGTTTATATGGCATTTTCAAAACACTTAACTCTTAGTAATTTTCCACAGCTGCACATTATCTTTGCAAGACATACATCCTGGGGTTAAGCGAGAGCAAGATAAGACAACTCTTCAATTGTTAGGGAGGTTCTGCACGATAAGCTTGGTATGTAGGATTAACTGACCAAGGTTAGCTGACCGAAGGCCACAGCTGCCCCCATCCCGGTGTTCATGGTTAACTTGTTTTCCAAGGCCTTACTCAGTTCCAGTTTTTTTTTTCTCTTTTAAGTCACAACTTCAGAAAACTGCTTCTAGGCCCTTAAGATGGCTACTCTTATGCTAACTTATTCTCATTCTTACATTCCTGACCTTGAAACCTCTTCCTCTCCCGCCCCCTGGACTCCATTCCCAGGAGATGGCCCCGGCAGGCCAGGCTCCCACTTGGCCGTCGTGATGCCAACAGGCAGCCCCCACGCGCTTGGCAGAGACCCCGGGCCCCTCACAGGCCCCGCACTACAGGACCCAGGCGGCTGGGAGGGCGCCTCGGACTCAGCGGTCTTCGTACCCCCAGCGCTCGGCCCCACGCCAGCTGCGCATTCATGGGTGTGGGATGACCGCATATCTAGAGAGAGGGGGGAGAGCAAAGAAGTGGGGAAAACAAAGAGGAAAATAGAGGAAGGAGGAGGGGGGGAGGAAGGAAGTGGTCTTCTGGAAACACAGTCCCTGGCCCCCAACCTTCCCCTTCCACTGCCCCTGCCCCAGCTTCTTGCTCCCTCAAGCCGCCCCCACTGCTTGACTATGTGCCATCCAAATTACCTGAGAAACCAAGTTTTGCTAATAAATTTAGTGACTTACAATGACACATTTAATTCCTCACCCAACTTTAAACAGAAAGAAAGCATACACCTAACCACGCCATGCCTGCAGCAAACCCCTAGGAAGGGACACGCCAGGACTGGCAGCTCTCAGCACCTCCAGCAGGCTGTGCCGCCAGGAAGGGGAGGAAGGCTCGTTCACTGATCCACAGAAATCCATTACATGAGAATCCAGAGTGGGCGTTTGTCTGATGTTTGCCTGATTGTACTAAACTAGACCTCTCGCCACAGCCTCAGGGTGGGCTTCCTGTTACATGTTAAAAACAAAATTCAACTGAGTACATTTTAAAGATCTTCTTATTTCAATGATTCCTGAATCGGGCAACATCCCATCTAGCAGATAAAAAGGAGCTCCCAGGAGATGCAAAATGAGAGATTTCACAGGCAGGAAGGGAGCGAGCACAGGACAGTACAGCAGACAGAGCAGCGGGGTGGTCAAGGCAAAGTCACTTTCCCTCAGGGGAAGGCAGGGATCTGGCAGGCAGATCACCTAACTTGTGCCATCAGACTAGTCCTGAGTGACTGGTTTAAGATTCCATTCCTGAGAGAGCTGAAAATGTCATTAAATTGACTCACTTTTGTGATGGGACTTTGGGGTCTATTGTTCTGTCTGTAACACATAACATGTTCATCTCTCCCAGGTAATGTCAGTATGGTTGAAACATTTAGGAGAAAAGCTATCAGATTTGACTATTGACATTGGCATATGACAACAGTGCTTCTTGAACCCCAGATTATTCTCTGGGTGTCGTTTTCTAAATTAAAAAATAGTTTTAGAATAATTTATCACTAAAAAGTGTTATCGCACTGATTATGCCAAAAACTTAAACAGTTAAGCTTTATTACACGTTTTAAAGGAGCTACGTCCCTTACTACAACAATAGTAATGCATCATTTAGTCTCTGAATTCTTGGGCTCTATTCTATCAGGAAAACAGCACAATAACCACAAACTGAAAATGTGAAAGGCTCTTTAGCACTGTGGATAATATTCACTTTCAAATGGGAACAACTCTTTGAAAACAGTGAATACTGAATATTTTTCCCATTTTTGTTTTATTTCTAGAACATTTAAGCAGGGCCCATAGCCTTCCTTAGGAGAGTACACACTAAAACGCAGTCCTTCCCTCTGCACTGTTCCTTCTCCACTGAGGGTTTTTGTTATCCTCACCTCTGCTGTTTTCTTTGGAGACCAGAGAATGGAGAGATTTCAAATGCAGGTGGTGCCTTATCTGAATGAACTTGCAACCTGTGCTCTTCCCGGAAGACAAGGACATTCCCCAGGCATCCAGTGGCCCATCTCTCCTGAGGGCCAGAGGACAATGAACACTTTGCACAAATGCAGCAGGAACAAAACCTGAGCTGGTTGGCACTGCCTGTGTGGGGACAGGGGAGTGCCGACAGTAATTCGTCACTCTAGGCACAACCTGCAGACCTGCATTCTTCCACCTGTATCATTACAGAGATTCATGCTTGCACCACAGTGCTGGGGTCTGTTGTACTTACATCCACTCAAAAGCAGGAAAGAGGAGCAAGCAGATTGAGAGATTGAAGTTCATCCTTCTCTCACCCCTAAGTATACAGCAGACACATCCATAGAAGGTAGCGTGAGCTTGTTCAAAAAGTCTGGATCTGGAAATTTGCAATGTCTGGTCCAATTCCCAGCTCTTCCACTTACTCTGTGTGATGTGGACAGGTGCCTGTCTTCCCAAGCCCCATTTCCTCATGTGTAGGGTGAGCATACCTGTCCCCTTAGATCACAAAGGTGGTTGAGACATTCGAATGGGAAAAGGGATGGAAAATACCTTCACCCAGTAGCACTCCATAAATGATTGTCTTTGCCATATCGCCACCTAAGGCTAGGGTCGCCTGAATGAGGTCCCATTGCACCCCAACAGTGGAGGGAGTGGCTGCAAATGCACAATTGAGGAAGTCCTGCCCTAAACGAGATGGTCAAGAAAAGGCTGAAGTTCTGAAAGGCTCTATTTCCGAGCTTCTTACTTGGTGAGGAGTCAGGCATCTATTACAACCTGTAAGTTTCTTTGAAAATCTCCTTGTGAGCTCAGAGAACTGAAGAGTATGACCCAGAGTCTGGTCCAGGCTAATTTCCCCCTTGGAGGCTAAGGCCACAGGCACCAAATCCGACCATATTTATGTACCAGCCTTAGGAAGCTGCAGCTTGGCAGTGAATTTCTAGGGTTACTGGTTGTGTCCATTTCTCCAGATGGCACCTGAACAGTGAAGCCTCTGATAGGTCTTAAAAAGGTGCAACAACCACATGGAAAGCCCCAGGATAGTGGGTCTGGCGGAAACCACAGACATCAACTCAACTCTGCACAGAATACCCTTCAATGGCTGCCCATGGCCTTTTGGGTCAAGGTCAAATGCTGACATCATGTGTAACCCACTTGCCCTACATTTTCCTTCATGTTCCTGATCCAGGCCCAACCTCTCTGCAGCTGCAGAGTCTCCACAAAGGCTGTTTGTCTGTCTGAAATGCTACTTTATCTCACGCCACCCCATCTCTTCCTGACCAGCTCATCCTTTTCCTTCAGCCTCCACCTGAACAACTTTCCTCACGAAGCCTTCCCTGACTCGTCAACCTTGGCCACATCTTCCCTTAGTACCAGACCCTCCCCACTCCCTGAAATGCATCACCTTAAAATTATGTTTCTAATGGTAGTCACTAACCTTTAAAGTCCAAGATGACATGAACTGTACCTGATTTATCCCAGGTCTCCCCATTGCCCAGCACAAATCTTGGCACAAACTGAACTGTAAATGAACAATTGTTAAATGACCAGGGGTGAACCCTCGGGTCCACCTCCCTCATGCTGCAGAGGAGCCTGAACGGGATGCAGGGAGGCGAGGAAACTCACCTAAAGCCACCATATACCTGTGGCTACAGCCAAGAATTAGAGTCCTGCTCCCCCAGTGCCCAGCCCCAGGGTCCATCCACTGCCACCCTCATCCTTTCTGACTCTACTACACTCCCATTTGTCATAATCTCCACACATGAACAAGATCGATTCCAGATGTGGATCATGATTTAGTTTAGAATGTCTGGCATCCACTGTCTCCATTCTGTATGAGGATGAACTGGGAAAACTGCTATTTCTCAATCTCTGTGGACATGCTGGGATTCTTATTTGGACATCACACAGCTAAGCACCTAGTTAGCATGCAGGAGCACACACTTCCCCCACTACTTTGTTAGGGCCTCAGAAAAGTCAGTGCCACATGACAATATCACTTTGGTGTAATTCTTGAAACGACCTTCTCTCCCCAGTGAGGAAACACCCCAAATGAGTGCAGGGTCCCCTCCAGTGGTGTCATTTTCAATGAAGCTTGTCTGTGTCATTTGTAGTTAGGGGTTCATTGGTCAGAAGTGTTTTCCAGGGATGAGCACAATGGAAACCATTAGAGAGATACTCACAGAAGCAAGCTAGCCCAAAACTTTAATCCACTGTATTAGCTGTAATGATGGGAGGCAGCTGCTCAAAGAAAGGAAAGCCGAGAAAGCAGGGAATGACAGCCTTCTTCCAACATGCTTGCATGAGGTTTTCACAAGAGTCCCAGTGCTGGATTTAATATAATTATAGCACTTATCATCACTTCCAGACCACTAAAAACACCTTTAAAATCTTTTAAATAATAACAGGGTCTGAAAGAGCATTCAATCAGGCTGCATGCCTCACTGTAAGTTACAGGAGTGGAGTTCTCTCAGCACTTTTATTTTGTTTGAGGTGGAGTGGGGAAGCACATCATTTAGGGTAACTTTCAGGATCACTTCTCAGTCACACAGTTTCACATATGAACTCCAGAGAACAGTGACGTTCTTCTTTAGAAGGTGTTGGGTACCACAGGAATTGTCATCCCTACAACCAACGTAGTCAAAAATAAATTAGGACTTCAAAAAAAAACAAGGGTCAGATGGACCTAATAGACATCTACAGAACTCTACACCCAAAAGCAGCAGGATACACATTCTTCTCAAGTGCACATGGAACATTTTCCAGAATAGACCACATACTAGGCCACAAAAAGAACCTCAATAAATTCAAAAAAGATTGAAATTCTACCAACCAACTTCTCAGACCACAAAGGCATAAAACTAGAAACAAATTGTACAAAAAAACAAAAAAGCTCACAAACACATGGAGGCTTAACAACATGCTCCTAAATCATCAATGGATCAATGAAAAAATTAAAATAGAGATCAAGCAATACATGGAGACAAATGACAATAACAGCACAAAGCCCCAACTTCTGTGGGACACAGCGAAGGCAGTTCTAAGAAGAAAGTATATAGCAATCCAGGCCTATTTAAAGAAGGAAGAACAATCCCAAATGAATAGTCTAAAGTCACAATTATTGATACTAGAAAAAGAATAACAAATCAGGCCTAAAGTCAGCAGAAGGAGGGACATAATAAAGATCAGAGAAGAAATTTTAAAAATTGAGAAGAATAAAACAATAGAAAAATACCAATGAAACCAAGCTGGTACTTTGAGAAAATAAACAAAATAGATAAGCCCCTAGCCAGAGTTATTAAGAGAAAAAGAGAATCAACATACATCAACAGAATTTGAAACGAGAAAGGAAAAATCACAAGGGACCCCACAGAAATACAAATAATTATTATAGAATACTATGAGAATCTATATGCTAACAAGCTGAAAAACCTAGAAGAAATGGACAACTTCCTAGAAAAATACAACCTTCCAAAACTGACCAAGGAAGAAACACAAAATCTAAACAAACCAATTACCAGCAATGAAATTGAAACGGTAATCAAAAAACTACCCAAGAACAAAACCCCCTGACCAGATGGATTCACCGCTGAATTTCATCAGACATATAGAGAAGACATAATACCCATTCTCTTTAAAATTTTCCAAAAAATAGAAGAGGAGGGAATACTTCCAAACTATGAAGCCAGCATCACTCTAATATCAAAACCAGGCAAAGACCCCACCAAAAAAGAAAATTACAGACCAATATCCCTGATGAACATAGATGCAAAAATACTCAACAAAATATTAGCAAACCGAATTCAAAATACATCAAGAGGATCATACATCATGATCAAGTGGGATTCATCTCAGGGATGCAAGGATGGTACAACATTTAAATATCCATCAACATCATCCACCACATCAACAAAAAGAAAGACACAAACCACATGATCATCTCCATAGACACTGAAAAATCATTCGACAAAATTCAACATCCATTCATGATAAAAACTCTCAACAAAATGGGTATAGAGGGCAAGTACCTCAACATAATAAAGGCAATATATGACAAACCCACAGCCAACATCATACCTAATAGCAAGAAGCTGAAAGCTTTTCCTCTAAAATTGGAAACAAGACAGGGATGTCCACTCTCCACACTGTTATTCAAAATAGTACTGGAGGTCCTAGCCACTGCAATCAGACAAAACAAAGAAATACAAGGCATCCAGATTGGTAAAGAAGAAGTCAAACTATCACTATTTGCAGATGACATGATATTGTACATAAAAAACCCTAAAAACTCCACTCCAAAACTACTAGAACTAATATCTGAATTCAGCAAAGTTGCAGGATACAAAATTAATACACAGAAAGCTGTTGCATTCCTTTACGCTAACAGTGAACTAGCAGAAAGAGAAATCAGGGAAACAATTCCATTCACAATTGCATCAAAAAGAATAAAATACCTAAGAATAAACCTAACCAAGGAAGTGAAAGATCTATACCCTGAAAACTACAAGACACTCTTAAGAGAAATTAAAGAGGACACTAACAAATGGAAACTCATCCCATACTCTTGGCTAGGAAGAATTAATATTGCCAAAATGGCCATCCTGCCTAAAGCAATCTACAAATTCAATGCACTCCCTATCAAAATACCAACAACATTCTTCAACAAACTGGAACAAATAGTTTTCAAATTCATATGGAACCACAAAAGACCCCGAATAGCCAAAGCAATCCTGAGAAGGAAGAATAAAGTGGGGGGATTTGCTTCCCAACTTCATGCTCTACTACAAAGCCACAGTAATTAAGAGAATTTGGTACTGGCACAAGAACAGACCCACAGACCAGTGGAAGAGAATAGAGAGTCCAGATATTAACCCAACCATATACGGTCAATTAATATATGATAAAGGAGCTATGGACATACAATGGGGAAATGACAGCCTCTTCAACAGCTGGTGTTGACAAAACTGGACAGCTACATGTAAGAGAATGAAACTGGATCACTGTCTAACCCCATACACAAAAGTAAATACGAAATGAATCAAAGACCTGAATGTAAGTCATGAAACCATAAAACTCTTAGAAAAAAACATAGGCAAAAATCTCTTGGACATAAACATGAGTGACTTCTTCATGAACATATCTCCCCAGGCAAGGGAAACAAAAGCTAAAATGAACAAGTGGGACTATATCAAGCTGAAAAGCTTCTGTACAGCAAAGGACACCACCAATAGAACAAAACGGCATCCTACAGTATGGGAGAATATATTCATAAATGACAGATCCGATAAAGGGTTGACATCCAAAATATATAAAGAGCTCACGCACCTCAACAAAAAGCAAATAATCCAATTAAAAAATGGGCAAAGGAACCGAACAGACACTTCTCCAAGGAAGAAATTCAGATGGCCAACAGACACGTGAAAAGATGCTCCACGTCACTAGTCATCAGATAAATGCAAATTAAAACCACAATGAGATATCACCTCACACCAGTAAGGATTGCCACCATCCAAAAGACAAACAACAACAAATGTTGGCAAGGTTGTGGAGAAAGGGGAACCCTCCTACACTGCTGGTGGAAATGTAAACTAGTTCAACCATTGTGGAAAGCAGTATGGAGGTTCCTCAAAAAGCTCAAAATAGAAATACCATTTGACCCATGAATTCCACTTCTAGGAATTTACCCTAAGAATGCAGCAGCCCTGTTTGAAAAAGACAGATGCACTCTTATGTTTATTGCAGCACTGTTTACAACAGCCAAGAAATGGAAGCAACCCAAGTGTCCATCAGTAGATGAATGGATAAAGAAGATGTGGTACATAGACACAATGGAATATTATTCAGCCATAATAAGAAAACAAATCCTACCATTTGCAACAACATGGATGGAGCTAGAGGGTATTATGCTCAGTGAAATTAGCCAGGCTGAGAAAGACAAGTACCAAATTATTTCACTCATCTCTGGAGTATAAGAACAAAGAAAATACTGAAGGAGCAAAACATCAGCAAACTCACAGAGCCCAAGAATGGACTAACAGTTACCAAAGGGAAAGGAACTGGGGAGGATGGGTGGGAAGGGAGGGATAAGGGGGGTGGAGAAAGGGGGTATTATAATTAGCATGTATAATGTTTTAATGTGGGGGGTTTCATGGGGAGGGCTGTACAACACAGAGAAAACAAGTAGTGATTCTACAACATCTTACTACGCTGATGGACAGTGACTGTAATGGGGTTTGTGGGGGAGACTTGGTGATGGGGGGAATCTAGTAAACATAATGTTCCTCACATAATTGTAGATTAATGATACCAAAATTAAAAAAAAAAACAAGGGTCATGAGAAAGGGCCCTAGGCTCACACTTGCTCATATGATGAGTTATAGTGTGTCATCCATGCCAGGAACTCTGTGCTAGAAAGCAGCCAAAGCAATAGCTGCAGTACAAATTACAGACTTTGATCCCAATTTGCCCATTAGATGGGAGAACTAGGTTTGCTCTTTATATTTTATATTTCCGAATGTTTCAGAATGAAGAGAGGAGAATGTGGATTGAAGTCTTCCGTTCCCTCTTTATCTATCTCTAAATGGGATTTTAGGACTTGGTGTGTGTTACCTCGCCTTTCATCCAGACTCATCGGCAGCACAAATTACCTTGCTAAAGTATTCTTAGGAGAAATAATTAGCCACGTGCTCCTCCTCCACACAGTCTCCCACATTCCTCTGGAGGCCCAGATGCCTGACATAAATCATTTAGTCCTGAGCCCTTGCACACACCTTTCCCACTGGATTCCATAATTGGCAAAGTAGTTGCCAACCGGGTTTAAAGTGATTTGAAATTGTTTTCCATCCAGTCTTGCTGATAGCAAAGGTTTCCCCTTTACCTCAAGCATGAGTTACAGTAACATGATTGAGTGTAACCAGTTATTCAGTTCAAGCTGTGATTCTGATACAGTATAGACAATATGAATTCCCCAGAGCCCAGTGAGGCCATCTCAATGGTCCGTTTAAGTCCAATTCAATTAGACTCACTATGGTTCTTAGACTTTCTTAGGTATGTTTGCAGCAGCCCTCGGGGTTGACTGTGAGACTGGTATTCATCTAGGACTTTTAAATTAGGTCTCAGGTGTCATCATTCTAAATGAATTATTACAGTGGTGTGTTCATACTGCTGTAGTTGAAGTTATGTTAGCATCTCCTTTCAACCATATTAATCCACTGTGGAATGGAGCTTGTCATGTCAGGTCTCAGCCAGAGAGTGACTTTTTCCTTGAAACCCAGTTTTTAAAATAATTGGTCTAACCAAGTAAACACAGTGCTATACATTTTTTGATGACGTAGGAAAAGATCACCTGAATTTATTTTCAGTTTTCTGTTTGTTTTACTTTGTAAATAAGCATATGAAAGAATAGCTACCTTAATATTGTATTTTCTCACGTTTGAGTCTTGAATGCATCCCTATTTGAGGGAAATTAAAAGAAAGAAAGTTAATATATTGGTGGGATTTCTTTATTCAGAATTTCCCATTGTCTGCATCTATGATCTCTCCTCTGGAGCTCCAACTAACATTTTCTCCTTTCTTTTAATTTCCCAGGCTTTATATGAGCCCCCATTCATGACATCAGCAAGCATGTGGGAACATCTGTCAGCGCATAACTATTTCAAACGCATTAAAAAGTACACGCTCATTTCCCCATACTAGAGTTGCCTAACAAACTAGGGCTTCGAGCATAGTGACAGTGACATTAATACCAGAGCAGAGGGATCAGCCACCCTAATGGAGAAAGCACCCTATGCATGCGTCATCAATAACAAATCACATGCTGGGGAGAAAATAAAATAATTACAGGACCTACTTTTCTTTTTTCAGGCAATTCAGACACTACAGCAGTGTTCCAAGTTCCCAAAAACCAAAGGGTGGCAGCCTCACTCTGAGAATGTTTGCAAGAGAGAGTTTGAAACAACAGAGCCATGAAATTCAGAACAAAGCCACAACAGGTGAGCAGATTACATGGGGCACTAATTGGTTAGGATATAAATCAGAAACACAGAAAGTGAACATATTCAGAGTCTCTTAACTATTCCCAATGAAAGAAAAGCTGAACTGGCAAACTGGTATTTCTGAATGCTCTCTCTTATTGTACTGTGACTTTTGTCTACAAAGCATAAAAAGGAGATGACATTTTGCATTTGCGTGGTAAATCTGAGTGATACAGCAAGCGCTCCCCTTATCTGTGGGGGATATATCCCGACTCCACAGTGGATCCCTGAAACTGCAGCTAGTACCAAACCCTACGTATACTATGCTTTCCCTGTGCAGACATACCAATGATAAAGTTTAATTTAAAAATCAGGCACAGTAGGTGATTAACAAGAATAATAATAAAATAAAAACATTATAACAATATACTGTAATAAAAGTTATGTGAATGTGGTCTCTCGCCCAACACATCTGACTGTACTCACCTTTCTTCTCATGATGATGTAAGATGATAAAATGCCTACACACTGAGATGACGTGAAGGGAAGGGCGCAGGCACTGTGACATAGATTTAGGCTGCTATTGACCTTTGCATGATTCGTCAGGAGGAGGATCCTCTGCTTCCGGACCGTGTTGACCACAGGTGACTGAAACAGCAGAAAGCGAAACTGCAGATAAGGGAATACTATACCCAAACTGGGAAGTTCCAAGCCTCTAACTATGCAAGACACCTAAATTATGCAAAGAGGTTATCATGTTCTATCCATACACAAGGCTAAATTTATTTTTAGTCTTCAATATAAAATCTTAAGCAAAACTGTGGTGGCCCTCATGGTTTGCCTATTAAATACATGCATGCTAGAGCAAGTAGCAAAAGTGTTCTGCGGTTGCTTAAAGTGACCTAAATGGTGGAGGAAAATGCTAACTGGTTTCAGCGTTGAAAACTAGCTGGTGATAACTTAAGTGGATGGTCTGACTCTTTTTATTTCATAAATACCTTTTTTAGGAAGTGATATATATTATGAATAATATTCACCAGGCTAAACTTCCTTACCTACTTGAGAAAGGTTTCTCTGATAGGATTTAGATCATTAATCACACTAATCCTATCTCGGATTTTTTGCCCTTTCTATTCCCCCTTCATGAAAAGTTCTTTCCCCAGATATTTGCAGTTTCCTCACCATTAACATTGGGACTCAGCTCAAATATCTCCAGGGGCTCCTTTCCTGACCACCAAGCCAGCCCTTCTCACTATCACACTCTTAGAATCTGGGTGAGAAATCTGTCTTTTTCACTTCTGTATCCCCAATGCCTAGATAATGACTAATACACAATATTAAGTGAATGAAAGAAACACCTACACACACACACACACACACACACACACACACATACTAATAGTGATGATAAGAATTCAAGTCAAATTGGTCTGACATGTAAATTTATTTATGCTTTACTGAAGTGAAATGTAGATCTATTCTTCAAAGGAAGATATTGGAGAGCTTGTACTATCAAAAATTATGAAACATGTAAGGAATGCGATGTAAAATAACATCTAGGGTGGTCAAAGAACAAAAGGGACAAAACAGACCACTCACTGATGTAGGACGTTGAATTCCTAGGGTGTCATCTTGGTTTCCATAGAATCTGACTGGGTATCCACATGCAGCTACAACTGAGGGCCCAACAGCCATCGTGAACACAAAGGAAAAACCAGACCTATGGGGATTTCTGATTCTAGCATTATGGAAGACTAGATATCTCAGAAAAGGACCCTGGAAATTGCTAAATAAATTATAAAAGCTTTTTTATTTTTTCCTAAATTGTGTATAATATACATAACATAAAACTTAACATTTTAACCATTTTTAGGTGCACAGTTCAGTGAAACTAATTATAATCATGTTGTTATACAACTGTCAACATCATCCATCTCCAGCAGTTCTTCCATCTTCCAAAACTGAAACTCTGTGCTTTGAACAATAGCTCCTCTCTCCCCTCTTTCCTCACCACTTGGCAGTCATCACTACTTCCTGCCTCTAGGAATGTAACTACACTAGGTACCTCATATAAGTGGAATCATACTGTATTTGTCCTTATGTGACTGGCTGATCTCACTTAGCCTAATGTCTTCAAGGTCCATCCTTGTTGCAGCAGGTGTCAGAATTTCCTCCCTGTTTAAGGCCGCATTATATATATATATATATATATATATACACACACACATTTTGTTTACCCAATCATCTGTTGGTATACATTTGAGTTGTTACCCTGTTCTGGCTATTGTGAATAATGTTTATGAACATGGGTATGAAGATATCTGTTGAAGACCCTGCTTTTAATTCTTCTGAGCTGATATAAGAAGAATCATATGGTACTTGGATCATATAGTAATTATATTTTAATTTTTTAAGGAGTTGCCATGCAGTTTCCACAGCAGCTACACCATTTTATATTCCCACCAACAGTGCACAAGGTTTCCAATCTCTCCACAACCTCATCAACATTTATTTGCCAGTTTGTTGTTTGTTTTAATAATAGCCATCCTAATGAATATGAGGTGATTCTCACTGTGGTTTTGATTTTCATTTTCCTGATGATTAGTGATGTTAAGCATCTTTTCATGTGCTTTCTGATCATTTGTATGTCTTCTTTGGAGAATATTTAAGTCCTTTGCCCATTTTTAATCAGGTCATTTCCCTATTGTTGAATTGTAGGATTTCTTTATCTATTCTGTATATATACTGTAGAAGTGCACATATATGTATGTTTTAAATGCACTGCTAAACTGTTGAAATAGAAAGGAGAGTCCTTAACATCAAATACAATGAGAAATCTCAGACCTCAGAAGATCACCAAGGGCTGAGACCACCGTCTGACTAGGGGGTGTATGTACCTCTCTGGATGCTCAGATCTTGGGTCTTACCCACCCATGGCCAACAAGAAAGGACAGAAAGCAAGGCAGGAGACATAGCTTAATGGCAGGACTCCCCAAGAGTGAAAACCCTCTGCGGATGTGTTTCCGAGAAGATTTTTGAGAGGATGCTTGCTCGTCTCAGTCTTGTCTCTTGTTAGAACATAAAAAAGAAAATGCTCCCCCAATAATTCCTAACCATAAGCCCATTTTCATGTGTTTGGAGCCAGAATTCATTTATTGCTGAGGTGCAAGAAAACTCAAGTCAAAAATTTCCTGTGGTCTTGACTGGCGAATTTACAAATCCACTCTGGCAAAACACAGTTTAGACTTAAAGAAAAAATAAAATTGCAAAGGGCATGAGGCGACAATCACAAGACATGAGAAAAAAACTACCACAAGCAGGAATCAGCAAACAACAAACCATAAATACTGCACCACAAACTGAAGATATTAGACTAGTAATACAGTGACTAGAAATTGATAGGTTTATATGTGTAAAGAAATGTTTTTAATGTTCTCAAAATTTTGATGAGGATTAAGATATCATGAAAGATTACCAATAAGTTCAAGAAAGAACTAAATAGAGCTTCTAAAATGAAAAATTGGAGTTAAAAATCAATAGATGGATGAAATTGCAGTTTTACAGAAAATTAAGAAAGAATATGGAAGTTTTAAGAGCAAGATTTATAAGCTTCCAGGAATGCAGCACAGAGAGAAGCAGCAACGAAGCAACCCTGAAGAGCGGCTGGAGAGCATAGAGAATGGAATGGCATCTAAAATAAATCCAACCAGAGATTCGGAAAAATAAATCCAAAAAAAAATGAGGGAGAAGCAAGTAACCAGGACTGGAAATGATCTACTGTGCTTTAATTTGGGAAGCCCAGTGAATCTCAAGAAGCATAAATACAAACTCAATTCACTTATCACATCATAGAGAAGGATACCAAAAAATATACCATACAAACAGAGAGATAAAAGAGTATGCCTACAATTAAACTCATGGCAAACAATATTAAAGGCCAGAACACTGGTATATTCTCAATGAACTGGAAGCAAAATTAACTTGCAATCCAGAATTTTAAAAACTATCAAGAATAAAGGCAAATAAGCACATTTTCCAAAATAAAAAAATAACTGAGGCATTTCCTACCAACTGACTCTCACAAAATGAAATTCTAAAGCTTGTATTTCAAGAAGAATGAGAATCATACCAGATAAGAGTCTGAAATGCAAGAAGACAAAAGGGATGGTGAGGTGGGGGGAATCTTGAACTGCAGAAAACAATAAAATATCTAATTTGTGGAGCTGAAAAGAAATCAAGATGGAGTCGAAAACAGTAATGACATGTAAGTCAGCAGGAGATAGCCAGAGTTGGTCTTACATTTTGAGTGTCTGACAGGACTGCAAATATAATAAGTATAGACTATGTGAGGTTATATCTGCATGTTAAAATTTCTAGGATAGACACTAAAAGAATGGAAATAGTGTATACACTTCCAAACCAGCAGAAAGGAAAAAACAGAATGAAAAAGAAAAAAACAAAGCTAATCACAAGAAAGACTTAGAGAAGAAAAGACAAAAATACAATGATTTGAATAAACACAAAATAAAAATAATAGTAACGGTATGAGCAGAAAGAAACATTGATTATGCATTATGCACCCAAATAGTGCACAAAGAAATAAGTTAATATAACATGCAAGCTATACTTATGAATAAAATTATATTTTATAAATCATAGCACCTACATGCATCTCATTAGACTTACAATAAGATTTTTAAATCATGCCAGAATTTTTTAATAAAAATATTACATAGAAAGGCACACGACCTATGTAAATCCAATGTAAAAATATAGTAAGATATGGGACCAAATAAATGAGGCAAGTTGAAGAATTGTGCACATGATCATTTCTTTGTTAAAAAAATTTTAAGTGTGTATATATATGATTAGACTCACACATAAACACATACATCTGTATAAAATGCATAGAAAAAATCTCGGACAAATGGGAAGCTCTTTATAAACTTAGGCATTTTGCAGTATTGGAAATTGTTAATACAATAAGCTTGCATTCCTTTTATAATAAAAAAAAAGCAATAAAAATATAGAAAATGCAAAAAAAATGCATCTAAAGGGCTTGAGGGACTATAAACAGATAAGAAAAACAAGAAGGAACAAGATGAAAGGCATGGAAAAGAAGCAGGTCTGAGCTGGTATAGGGAGACGGGGGAAAAGTGAGAAATTGGCAAACAAACACCGAACACTTATATACATGTTGTTCCCATTTAACTTTTGTGATTTAGAAAAAGGGCTCTTTTATTTACTCGTTGGGTTTTTGTGTGTGTTTTTTTGGCTGTGGGGTTTTGTTTTTTTTCTTTCTTTTTTAATGTGTGCTAATATGTTGCCAAAGCTCTAGATTTCTCTACAGCTAATTAAGACCCTCGTCTGGATTTGGACCCTGGAGATAAAGGTCAGAACTGCTGGTAGGACTCTCAATGGCTGTTGTTCTTTGCAATCCTGAAAGCTTAACTCCTCAACCGCCAACCTGAAAACGGTGTCATCCTTTCCCTTGACAGACACGCCCCCTCCTGTTTCAGTCTTTGCCCATGTAACCCCTCATTAACTCACTGAACCCCTCCGACTGGATTCACTTGCTTGTTTCTTGCAGCTTTGGTATTTTGCAGAGATAATGCTGCCTGAGAATGTCATTTCCTCTCTCCTACGGCTAGTTAACATCAGGACCCTGATTTTCCAACCAGCCACCATTTTTTTCAGGATTAAAAGCCCTGTGAGGAGGGTGTTAATCAGAGCAACACCTAAAACAGTTGGACTCTAGGTACCGCCTCAAATCCTGAGGTAAAAGCAGCCTGGAAATATCCAGGGGCTCCCAGGCATTAAAAAAAAAAAGTTCTGAAAACTGAACAAGGAAATGGTCAGGAAAGACTCAGGCAGGAAAGGAGGTAATGAGTCCTATAAATCCTGAGGTCTACCAGTGTGGGTGTGAGGAAGGAAAGAAAAGAAAAGAAAAGAAAGGTGCCCCTCCATACAACCTAATTCATAGCAGAATACAAAAACATTCTGCTAATGCAATTTGGGGGAGGTTCAGTTGCACAATTAGTTATTAAGTTCTTAAAATATGAACGAATGGCATGGCTAATTAAAATTTTGGCCTAAAAATATTGTAGCCAAAATCCCTTTATTCTTAGCTAGCAAAAAATGACAGAATCCACTATTGAAGGCCTCCTCAAAGGCTGCTTGGGCTTAATTACAATTCTTGTGATGTCAAAGCTATCTGGCCCTTTTGTTCCAATACAATAGCCCCAGTATATCAGACTTTTTTTGCTTGAAGGGACAGGACATGGAGGTTTCACTCCTTTTCCACTATGTAAATTTTCGGCCTTCTGAATGGCTTTACTTGTAGGTAGAGTGAGCAAGTGCCGGAAGTGACTGCAGGGGCCGCCTGAGTTCTCGCAGGAATGTCTCCTGCACCGAAGTTCCAAAACACCTGAGACACCAGCACAGAAGAGACATCCAGCTTAAAATAGAATTTAGAATTAAGCCATGTCCTTTCCTTCAGGGCTCCTTTAAAGTACAAGTATGACAGGAGCAACAACAGGTCACTAAACAGTACAGCTTGAATTAACACATTAGGGATGCCAAGTACCCGGGACCCCAGGAAAGACCCTTCACCATCCTGAGTTTCAGTAAAAGATGAGATGGCTGGGCTAGATCCACGTCTTCATCAGGAAAAGAGGTTTAAGTGAGAGGAGGCTGGAGGGGCTTCCTCGGGAGGGCGTTTGTCCTAGCACCCACCACACACGGGCCACCTCCACTTCTCACTGCCTCCTCATCCCCTGCCCACTCAGACCCTAGCTAAGAAACCTCAGAAGCTGCTTCCAGCAAAAACATTATACAACAGCTACGCTTCTAGAAGACGATTCCAAGTTTCCTAACTGCCTGGAGTTATGGGTTTCTTTGGTTATCCGATGAAAGCTATGATCCCCGTGACTAATGACTGTAACTTCACCTGCTCTAAGAAACCGACCCGAAGTGTACAGCGGCTGAAGCCTAACAGTTTGGTTCTCACTCGTGGGGAGTCCAGAATCGTGCTCCTGCTCTGCAGGCGGCTCTCCTCTAAGGGGTGATTCAGGAGCCCGGGTTCTTTCCCATCTTAGGGTTTTGCCATGGTCAGCATGCGGGTTCCAGGGTCCCTGCACTCTTGGGCATTGAGCTGGAAGGAGAGTGTGGGAGAGAGGTTAAAGGCCAGGCCTCGGCATCGCATACAAAACCTCCCTGAGCCCTCCCATGTATCTTGACGAGCACATGAAGTTAAAAATCCCCTGGATTCAATCCTTGCTTTCCTAAATAACAATAGTTGAAGACCTGAGCACCTGCTGCATAGGGATCACTAAAAAGGGGCAAGAGAGTCCAAAAAGGGAGATGAAGAGAGACAGAACCTCTTCTGTAAATCATATACATATATGCACACACATATATGCATGTAATTGCATATGACTTACATTTTATGAGTAACCAGCTCTATTTGGTGATAGGAATAATTCCTCTTTCATGAACATGTTCACTGCCCACTTTAGGGGGTGCTCCCGTCCCAAGGGGCAAACCCTATATATTAAAACTCACCACAGTAAATAATGTACCAGAAAGCATTTAGGACATTGTGAAGAATTATTCAAGTGGTTGTTAAAATGACAGTTCTACTTGGAATTTCATTGTATATATATTTAACATTTTAGAAAGTGCTACACTTTGGCAAATACCCAAGATTATGTCCAAATTAATAGTGAGTATCTGCATACTCAAGCTGTTATTCAAACAGGGGCAGTTAAGTTTTAAAAGAATTTTCAAATCTGGTGAAATGATTCCCTGTATTAAATGTGAATACAGAATACAATAAGATTTAAACAGAATGCAAAAATCATTATTATGGTATTCATTTTAACTGAGGAATTTTAAAAAAGAAAGAAAGAAGAAACCCTGAACAACTGAACAAAACTTCTCCCTACTATGTGCTTGTGGAACCTCTCAACCTCTCTTATTTTTCTTTTCCTCTGCACTTTCCCAAACACAGAGAAAAAGAAAAGGAAGAGGGTCCAAAGATCTTCTCCACAAGATCTGGAGCCTCTAAAATTTGACAGGACAGCTGTAGCCCTCAGAGGGAAAACGCTGGAAAGAGGGCATCCCACTTGGCCCCGGGTCCATCACCTACTGGCTCATGGTGGATGGCATAGGCCACCTGCTGCCTGAACACTGACACCTGCCTTTTCTTTGTTATCACAGGGGGGTGGGAAAACAAGAACAGGTGCTATCAGAAATTGGTCATTCCAGATGTTTTGATTTTAATGAGTGTGTGTGTGTGTGTGTGTGTGGCTTTATTAATTTTATAAGAAAATAAAACAACAATCTAAACAATATAAATCAAACTAGAAAATATTTCTCTTCTTTTTTCAATCAAACTAGAAAATAAGAACAGCTGAATGTACATTTCCTAAAGATATATTACTTGGAACATTTTAACTACTTTTTCAAGATGCTTATAGAAAACATTACTTTCATCATATGCACTTCCTTTCACTTTAAATAGAACCTAAATAACTTGCTTATATAAGAGAGAAAAAAATTCTTTTTCCTCTATGCATCTTAGGTTCATTGGCTGAGACTGTACAGATTTGACTGACAAAAGACAGATTATCAAGAGAAAAACAAGTTTATTAGCTTGTATATCTCACATATACACAGGACTACTCAGAGCTGAGTAAGAAGAGTAACTCAAAGGGATGATTAGAACTTGAACTTATATAATACCTCAGCAAAGAATAATTATTTTGTAGAAAAGTGTCAAGACAAGGGAAAAGAACTTTGAGCTTCTACGAGGGGCATATTTGGGGAAAGCAAATACATAAGGTAACTAATAGTAGTAGATAGGGGCCAATTAGTAAAGCTTGTTATGTGGATTCCTCTGGTGCCATTTCCGGGCTGCTAAAGATCTGGAGTTGGCTTCAGTTATTAACTTACGTCCTTTCTGGTAGAGAGGAGATGCGGGACACCTTTACAAATATATGCCCTTCCTTTAGACAAATGGGGCAGGGCAGAGAGCTTTTCTTGTATCTGCTTCTTCCCAGTTACCTTTAGCTCAAAATGATCTTTGTGTAAAAGTAGAATAATTTGGGGTGACGTTTTCTTCTGCCCTTCACTTACTAGATGTTATAACTAATGTTAAAATGGCTTTGTTTTCTATTTTGAGTGCTCTATCCATTCCAATTTAATTTTAAAATTCCTAATGTGGGGGGGGTGTCTTAGCTAATATTGAGAATATCAGCTCAGCCTCATTGGATATCTTAATGTAATCAGACTAGACCAGACGCCATTTTCAATTATGGAAAACAATTTAGGTGCTTTGATATTTTTCAGTAATAATGCCTTGCTTCATTTTTATCTTTAAACTTGACATAAATATGGCCCTTATTGAGATATATTTTAGATGAGAGTTTAATAAGACTTTTAAAATAAGTATAATTATAGATTTATTTTTAGATTATATAAATCTTTTTTATAAGAGTGATAATAAAGAGAAATTTGAAGAAATATTTTATAATGGGTAACAGCATAAAATTGCTTCTCTCCCATTTGCGACTTTTTACTTAATGACTTCTACTTTTCCCAATATGCCATACAAGGAGAACACAGGCATTACTATTTAGTAAAGGGAGTGTTTTACCTGTAAATTCCTTCACCAGAATGCAATTTCTCTTTACTGTTGTGATAAATTGTTGATATCACCATTGTGTCTAAATGGGCCAGCCATCATGGAAGAGTAACTTTGTTGTTTTTGTATGTCCCAAATATTAAGTTATATGAGTCTATACACCCTTAAGCCCTAGGTTAGAGTTATTCAAACCTACATTCTGTGAATTACAGAATCCAAAGCCAACCTCAAGTGTTCAGATGAAACTTGCAAACCTGTTTACATGTCACCCAGAGTGTCTTCTTAAATAGCTCAGTTAATAGTTCTACCCAAGTCTTGTTTGTATCACCCTGGTCCCGTGGTAATGTTATTTTAGTGGTAAAACTCTGCCTTCATCAAAAGAAACTACCTGTGCAAGACATTGGTACTAAGGTTGGGAACTGAAGGAAGGAGACTTTACACTATATCAAGCCTTGGACACACTTACTTTCATAAATCTTTGATCTCCCCCCATGAAAGATTTCCCCTTGTCCTCACAGGGTATAGGATTATAAGCCACAATATCATCTCTCCGTTTCCTTTCTGCCCCTACCTTTCCCCTTCCTCTGTCATCCTATGATTTGTCCATCCCAGATTGGTTTTGGAAACCCCAATTTTATTGCCTTTTTTTCTTTAAATTAATTAATTTATTTATTTTGTTGTCATTAATCTACAATTACATGAAGAATATTATGTTTACTATTTTATTTTCCCCCTTCACCAAATTCCCCCCCACAAACCCCATTACAGTCACTGTCCATCAGCATAGAAAGATGCTGTAGAATCACTACTTGTCTTCTCTGTGTTGCACAGCCCTCCCTGTGCCCCACCACACATTATACATGCTAATCGTAATGTCCCCTTTCTTTTTCCCCATTCTTATCCCTCCCTTCCCTCCCTTTCTCCCCAGTCCCTTTCCCTTTGGTAACTGTTAGTCCATTCTTAGGTTCTATGATTCTGCTCCTGTTTTGTTCCTTCAGTCTTTCTTTGTTCCTATAGTCTTTGGGTTTCAGGTGAGTCTCTTGTAAGCAGCATAGAGATGGGTCTTGCTTTTTTATCCATTCTACTATTCTGTGTCTTTTGACTGGTGCATTCAGTCCATTTACATTTAGGGTGATTATTGAAAGATATGTACTTATTGC
Source organism: Manis pentadactyla (assembly GCF_030020395.1). Classification (NCBI taxonomy): domain Eukaryota; kingdom Metazoa; phylum Chordata; class Mammalia; order Pholidota; family Manidae; genus Manis; species Manis pentadactyla. The sequence continues at coordinate 105,020,128 of NC_080024.1, forward strand.
CATTGCAGGCTTTAGATTCATGGTTGCCAAAGGTTCAATGTTATCTTCTTTAGTATCTTATTGTCTAACTTAACTCACTTATTGAGCTATTTTAGACACTGTCTGGTCATTCTTTATTTTTCTCCCTTCTTATTCCTCCTCCTCCGTTCTTTATATGTTGGTTGTTTTATTCTGTGCTCTTTTGTGCTTCCTTTAACTGCTTTTGTGGGTAGTTGATTTTATTTTTTGCCTTTAATTAGTATTTGGTTGGTCTGCTTTCTTTGCTGTGATTTTATTTTCTCTGGTGACATCTATTTAGTTTTAGAAGTGCTTCCATCTACAGCAGTCCTTCTAAAATACCCTTTAGAGGTGGTTTATGGGAGGCAAATTCTCTCAACTTTTGCTTGTCTGGGAATTGTTTAATCCCTCCTTCATATTTAAATGATAGTCATGCTGGATAAAGTATTCTTGGTTCAAGGCCCTTCTGTTTCATTGCATTAAATATATCATGCCATTCTCTTCTGGCCTGTAAGGTTTCTGTTGAGAAGTGTGATGATAGCCTGATGGGTTTTCCTTTGTAGGTAACCTTTTCCCTCTCTCTAGCTGCCTTTAAAACTCTGTCCTTGTTCTTGATCTCTGCCATTTTAATTATTATGTGTCTTGGTGTTGTCCTCCTTGGATCCTTTCTGTTGGGAGTTATGTACACTTCCATGGTCTGATCGATTATTCCCCACCCCACCCCCTGTTTGGGAAACTTTTCAGCAATTATTTCTTCAAATACTCTTTCTATTCCTTTTTCTCTCTCTTCTTCTTCTGGTACCCCTATAATGTGGATATTGTTCCTTTTGGATTGGTCACACAGTTCTCTTAATATTGTTTCTTTCCTGAAGATCCTTTTATCTCTCTCTGCATCAGCTTCTATGCATTCCTGTTCTCTGGTTTCTATTCCATCAATGGCCCCTTGCATCTTATCCATTCTGTTTATAAATCCTTCCAGAGATTGTTTCATTTCTGTAATCTCCCTCCAGACGTCTATAATCTCCCTCCAGACTTCATCCCTTAGCTCTTGCATATTTCTCTGCATCTCCATCAACATGGTTATGAGCTTTATTTTTAATTCTTTTTCAGGAAGACTGGTTAGGTCTATCTCCTTCTCAGGGTTTGCCTCTGTGATCTTGGTCTGTATCAATTTCTTCTGCCTTTTCATGGCGATAGATATATTTGTGGGGAGCTGGTGTGTGTGTTGGATAAGAGAAAGTCCCTTCTTGCCAGTTTATGGCCTTCCTCTCCTGGGAGAACAGCGGCCTCTAGCAGCTTGTGCTGGGCAGCTGTGTGCAGACGGGGCTTCTGATCTTGCCCGGCCGCTATGGAGTTTATTTAGCTCTGCAGTTGCTGTGGGCATGGCCAGCCTCAGGCTGCTGCTCCAATATGGCGGAGCCGCATCAGAGGGGGAACAGGCGGGAGGCTGTTTATCACGGTGAGGGGCCTCCGAGCTGCACTGTGGGGGTTCGGGCACCCAGAGCTCCCTGAGGTTCGCAGCTGCTGGGCTAAGTGTCCCAGGGCACTTCCGTCCAGCTGTGGGGTCCCTGTCCCTTTAAGACTTTCAAAAAGCACTCGCTTTTCTTTGTCCCGGGTGCACCGGCTGCGGGACCCGCTCACAGGTCTTACTGTCCTGTTTCCCTAGTATCCAGGACCCCACACATGCACTGCGTCTGCGCTCCGGGACAGATGGCTAGGGCTGGGTGTTCAGCAGTCCTGGGCTCCCTCTCCCTCTCCGCTCCAACTCCGCTCCTCCCGCCGGGAGCTAGGGTGAGGGGCGCTCGGGTCCCGCCAGGCCATGGCTTGTATCTTACCCCCTTCGCGAGGCACTGGGTTCTCGTGGGTGTGGATGTAGTCTGGCTATTGTCCTGTGTCTTCTGGTCTCTCTTTTAGGATTAGTTGTATTTGTTGTATTTTCAAAAATATATTTGATTTTGGGAGGAGATTTCCACTGCTCTACTCATGCCGCCATCTTGGTTCTCTCTCAGTCCAGCAGGTGACTTGAAGGGCCTAATGGAAGAGTGGCCATGAGCTCAGAAAGGGAGTTAGACAGAGGCATCTACTCTGGCTTCAGAAGCAAATGCTCACTCTCCTTTTAAAATGGAGTCTCGGTGGTGCTGAAGGGTTGTTCAGCATTAAGGACCGGTGCACATGCTTCTTGGCTCATGTCTCTCCCACTCGCTAAAATGTGAGCTTTGCACAAGTACCATGCCCTGCTCACAGCTGCCTCACCATTGCCTTTTTATGTAGAAAAATTCAATCCCTTTCTATAGCCTCCATACCCAAATCCAGCTTCTGCCCTCCTTTGTATATCAAACACATCTAGTTGCTCACAGAGAGTTTTTCACAATATAAAATCCATCTGCCTCAAAAAGGCCTGTGAGCTGATCAATAATTACTTTAAATATAAATGGCCTAAATTTTCCAAACAGAAGATACGGAGTGGTTGAATGGATAAGAAGAAGAAAAGAAAACAAGAGCCAACTATATGCTGCCTAGAGAAGACTTATTTCAGTTTTAAGGATACACTCTGACTGATAGGGATAGGGTAAGATATTCTATGCAAACAGAAAACAAGAGAGAAGAGTAGCTATCTTATATGAGACAAAATAGACGTTAAGTCAAAAACTGTAGTAAGAGAGAAAGAAGGTCATTACGTAATGATAAGAGTCAATTTGTCAATAGAAAATAACAATAGTAAATATATATGTACCCAATGTTGCAAATATTAACCGCTCTGAAGGTAGAAATAGACAGCAATATAGTAACAGTAAAGAACCTCAATACCCCACTTTCAACAATGATAGGTCATCCAGACAGAAAACCAATAAGGATACATGAGAGCTGAACAACACTTTAGACCAAATGGAACTAACACATATTGAAAACATTCCATCCAACATTCTTCTCAAGTGCACATGGAATATCTTCAGGAGAGATCACATGAAGGTTCCTCAAAAAATTAAAAATAGAACTACCACATGATTCAGCAATCCCACTTCTAGAAATAGATCAAAAAGAAATAAAATTATTACCTTGAAAAGGTGTCTGCAGTCCCATGTTCATCACAGCATTATTTACAGTAGCTGAAATATTTAAACATTCTATCAACAGATGAAGGGATAAAGAAAATGTGGCACATCTATACAATAGAATGTTAGTCAGCCTTTAAAAAGAAGGAAATCCTGCCATTTGCAACAACATGGATGAACCTGAAGAACATTATGCTGAGTGAATTTAGCCAGACACAGAAAGACAAATATCACATGATCTCACTTATATCTGGAATTTTTTAAAAAGTCAAACATAGTAACAGAGAATAAAATGATGGTTACTAGAATCTGGGAGTGAGGAAAGGGGACAGATTGATCAAAGGGTGCAAATTTTTCAGGTACAAGATGATAAGTTCTGGAGACCTAAGGAGCAGCATGGTGTAGTTAATAATAATGTATGTATTGGATATCTGACCTTTGTAAAGAGTAGATCTCAGGTGTTCTCAGTACACACCCACAAAAATAGTAGCTATGCGAGGTGATCAATATGTTTATTACTTTGATTGTGGTAATCATTTTGCGATGTATACGTATATCTAAACATCACATTGTATACATTAAATATAAACAATCTTTGTCAAAAATAAATACATAAATATAAAGTCTTGTGGGTAATACACAGTGGTATTTCTTCTTCATTACATGCACTTGCTGGAAGCTCTGGGACTTTTTCCCACCACTTTTTAACTGCTCTCCACCCTGCCCACCCCATACACATAATTAGAACGTGGATCACTTCAATGATTTTTTGCTGCCTGCGCATATAAGCTTCCACAATTGTTCTAAGCAACACACGTTTTTAGGTTATCGTCTCTTTATAGTTGGTGTCTACATCGCTTTGAGCAAACAGGTTGACTGAAACAATACAATATTGACTTTTGTGAAAGAAGAGACACCATTTGCGATTTCCTGTTTGATGCATTTTGTACACTCTAAGTGCTCAGTAACGCTGGTTAAATGAAGAGTTGTAACATTCTGAAGTCTTGGCTGCAATTAACGTTTTAGATGGGGAAGATAAAAATGGCAGCTCAACATTCAACATTTGTCAAGAAGGATGTAGCCTGAGGGGCAATGTTACTGGTGTGTGATTTAAATAGCATCACTGAAATAATTTGTTGAGTAAAAGGAAATTGATTCTGCATTTTTTTAATCTATGCAGTATGTACTCATACAAAGCTTAAACTGGTTTAAACATTGAGGTGATTTATGTAAAATCCCAGCAAGTATGACAGGTAGTATACTCAGGTGGGAAAGGTATTGTCAACTGGAAATAACGAATGTGCTTGTGGTATCCTTCTGGCAGTCTTAATTTTATTGCTCTGAACATAAACATTTATATGGTGAAGGAACATAAAAGTCTCCTTTTTTTCAAAGCCCCTTTCAGGTATATTGCTTACATAAGAGCTCCACATCCTCGAATGGCATAATAGACAATGTACAATAGACGACATATGATGCATCTTTTCCAACACCTCTATGCCAACAGTCCAAATTCCTGGATTTTGCAATAACAGTATCCAGCAGATAAAAAAATGAATAAGATGCATCTATTACATTAAATTTGCATCCATGGAAATTTGAGCCTCTATACTTAGTACTAACCACTGGCCACTTTTCTGCTGTGGCATCCACCCTGTGTATCATAATTAGCTATTGACATGTCCCAGCCACTCCACTGACAGGTCTTTAAACCCAGAGACTGGCTCCTCCTCCGTGTGTCATTCCAGACAAATAGAAGGCTTTCAGAAATGCTTATCGCGTGAGGGAATGCCATGACCTGATTATTTGCTCTTTGGGGCCTCTCTGAAACTTATAGTTACAATGTCAACCTCAAGTTCCTTTTGTCCTTCTAAGCTCATCTTATCCAACTCTATAGAAGCAGCAAACAGTTTTGGAGCACATGTCATACACGGGCCCTGGGCTACACAGCCCCGAGTGCATCCTCATGTAACCCTTAGCACAGGCCTAGAGGGTTGGCCTCACGATTAGCATTGTCTTCGCTCTCTGAAGAGGTAACTGAAGTTTAAAGAAGGTAAGTAATTTGCCTGCGATTATACAGCTAGATGGAGGCCCAGCCAAGAGTTAAATCTGTATCTGCTGAATTCCAGAACTCCAATGTGATTTTAGGCATTTCACTAAAATTTTGAACTGGAAATGAGCCAAAGAAAAAACCGAGTGCCATTAGTAATGGATAAAAGGTGTCTTGTCTCTGAGGGCCTTGGGGCTTGTAAAAATTCAGGCTCTGCATCTCTTTCGTCCGTGTCTCTAGATGGAGTGCCTGAGCGTGGGTTTCTCCAGGAAGGACGGGGCAGTGGAGGGGAGCTGGGCCCATCAGGAGGGAAGCCCGTCTCCGCCAGCAGAATGGCCGTGGGTGAGGGACTAGAAACAGGCAAGGCTTTCTCCTGGCTTGAAAGGCACAGCCTCTCCGTAGCAGTGGTCCTGCCGTTCTGTACCAGGAGAAAGCACAAAGGCAGGATTCAATTATGAGATTTCACCTTTACATAGCTCTAGGGGGAGAGAACTACATTAATTAAATTTAACCACTGTTGAATTCATCTGACTCTTCCTATGCTTACCAGGGGCGTCTCCATAAAGAGCACATTGTCTGTGAGCAGCCAGAGTGAGTGTCTACTATGTTATACGATCCGAAGGAGGCCAGAAGGCCCACAGCCTCCCTCCCAGGCCCCACTTAGCCTGCGCCAGGAACAGAACCTTCCAGAGTTGATCCTTCCCACAGCCCCTAGGCTGGGCCAAGCCCCTTCCTCTGAACTCCCACAGCATCCTTTGCAAACAAGCATATAACATCATACAGCATTCATAAAAGAACAGCAACAATGCGAGTTGAAGAAAAACCTTTCTATCACTTTCAGCTCAGCTCCAGCACTGCTGACTGGTGAATCTGCGAGCCTGGGCTTGGGGGTGTTCAAACAGGGAAGGGTGGCCACTCATCCAGGTCCTAGAGGGGCTTCTGAATTAAGCAGCATGTTGGAAGGGGTGACCTCTAAAAATGTGACTCTCCAGTTCCTTGAGTACAGGGCCAAGTCTTCATGTGGCACAGTTGAGGTGTTCAGACAAAGGGCAAATGACAACTTTCCCTCTGGTGATTCTGAGGACGATTTGCAAACACCCGAGCACCCCTTCATCACCTAAATCAGATCATACACCACGGTTGCTCCTTGGTAAGATGAATTTTAGTTCTTTGTTGAGTTGCTTATTTATAATCCAACCTTGTTTGAAAGAAGCTCTCGAGTGACACTAATGCAAATTGGACAAAGAGAGAGTGTTAAAAAATGCAGAGACAGACTTAAAAAACCTCGCAAATCCTACAGCCTAGTGGCTGTGGCCAAGTATTTACTCTATGGAGCAATAGTGACATCCAGCGGTCAATTCTGTTATACCTGGATGCAGTGGTGAAATTGGCTCCCAACCTAGAACTAATTATACCAGGAAAATTATTTTTTGATCAACTCAATTTTAGGTTCTTCTGAACTTCAAAAAAGGTCTGAATCTTGTGTTTTCAAATGCAGGAAGACACTTTCCTCTGTCTCCCTGCTTTTAGTTTTAATGTTTGCAGATAGACTTTGCTTAAATATAGAAAAAAGAGCTGTCTACTGCCTCTTCTATAAAATGGAGCAGGTAATAAAGTCCCTGCCAAATTGGAGTCTGCAATGAGTTTCCACGAGAAACACAGTGTGTAAAGACGGCCATAAAACCACACCAGAGGCAAAAAAGAGGGAAGGTACTCCATAAGTCAAACATGGAACAAAGGAAGGAAAGCTGAAAGAATGAGGCCAGATTAATGCTCTCACGCAGAGAACTGTCCTGACGGTAGGACCTTTGGCTTATTTTCTGTTGTAGTCCCAGAATTTAGCACAGTATCTGGCATATAGCAAGTGCTCAGATATTTTTTTCCTCTATGGATAAATGAATGACTGCATTGAGAATTTTCTAGGCATTATACCCCAAAGGACCTGCCAGTTAAGAATGAGGTGGGTCTATCCTAAGAGGACTGTTTTAAAAGTATTGTAACAAATAAAATTTCTGGTTGAAATGATTCTATTTACAAAAACAAAAAAAGGATGAGGTGGTCTGCTCAGCCCAGTTTTGATCCCGATGTTGCCTCTCAAGGTTGCAGCTGAAGTCCAGCAGAGAGGATAAAGACTCAGAATGATCTTACTGGTCCACGAGTAAAACAGGCTAGACAGGAAAATGGGACTAAATCAACAAAAATTCCATGTCTGTGTAGTTTATATTGAAAATCTGCATGTTTAGTTACCTAATTCGTTAACTGAGACATTTAGTGGCTGACCCACAACCAAGCAGTGGCCCAAGCGGATGGGACAGGAACCTGTGACAAGTGGCAGCCCCCAAGGTCACAGTTTAGACAGCCCGCCCTTCATTCCCCTAAGTTCTGACAGCCAGACTTCTCAGAGGCCAATCTACAGAGCCATCTGTGCAGACCTGTTCCACGTGGTTTTGCATAAGCTGTAGCTTAGATTTTTTATCCTGTTTTTAATAAAGTATTTGTAACAAGAAATTGCCTTCAATATAAATAATTGTCTTTCATAACATTTTAGGGACCAGTTACCAAGTAAGTATCTTTATTGTTTAGAAGTTTTTACTATTACGTGTTGACCATGTTGATACAGTGCCAGCAAACATAGTAAAATATGTAAAAATATTGTCCAGACAATCTTACACTGCTCTCCTCTGGATCCACCTCTGGAAAAAAAAAAGACTTAAAGAGTCTTTACACCTCATCAAGTGACATTTTTGTGTAGTCTGTAAAAAATATGGCCAAAAATGATTATTTTCCATTCATATGATAATTCACCTCCCTATATCCTTGCAAAAAATGTAATAAAGCATGACATTCTTAGTAACAATAGTATGAGATTCTAATTATAAGAAAATACAGAGAAATCCAAGTCAACTTCTTCCTAAAATTGTAGTACAAACGAGTGTTGTCTTGTAATAACAGTAACGTGTTTTGTATTAAGGAGATAATTGTTGGCCATTACTAGAAAATTGTTAATTCTTGAAAAGACACATGTATATAAATTGTTAGTACCATTATTATACTCTTCTCCCTACATGTAATACAATAATACCAGCACTACAACCAACAATAAATTGAAGAGTATGCATGGGAACTCATGTAATGATTTTACTACATCTTCTGTGCTGATGGACTACAGTTTAGAATAAAATAAAGATTTGTCAGATTAAAGAATAGCTCAAATGAGTGATTAGGACCACAGAACAATCTTCTACCTCTGGGTTCTGTTAGCACAGTGGCATTTGTGCCCTAATGCAATGCATAATCCCAACCACCCAAGAGCAAGTTCCTCATCCTAGAACCAATTCAGCCCTTAGTTCTCACATTCCTCTCAAGGTCCAAAAGCCCAAGTTTTAGAGAAGAGAGAAGAGTGCAGTCTGAGACCAAAGAAAAGGGCCTTCTGCATCCATAATTATGGATGCCAGCCACACTGTTACTGGATTTCACTGAATTCATTATGTAACACATAAAAAACATTATAAAGAAATATAACTGTTTCAAATGAAAGTCGATTTACATTAATTTCCTCTGGATATTTTGGGGGATTTCAACCCAACTTTGAAAAGAATTAGACATATTAATATCTTTTAATAACTAGCCATTATTTCTTAGCTAAAATCTCTTCAGTGGCTTCCCATCACCTGTTACATAGATTCTGTCTGAAATAGCACATAAGGCCTTCGTGGTCTGACCTCCCTTCTGCCATTCCCCTCCTACACCCTACCTACCACATGCCTCCCCCAAAGAGTGCTCAACATCCCAAACAAGTAAAAATATAAAATAGACTCATTATTTATCCTTATTTCCCTGCATTCATTCAGCAAGCTTGAATTTCAAACCTTCTACATGACTGTCTCTGAGGATAAAACATTGTCTCTATTCAAAAAGCTCATAACCTAGTAGGTTGCTATCAAATGTCATAGAGATGATGACACTTTGACACTTTTTCTAAGAAGGAAACAGGACACACACCATGTTTCCAATCAACAAGAAGAAGAGGCTGAGGCCTTAAGGACAAGACAGGGCAGAACTGGAAGCCAAAGCTTCCGATTAGGGAAGCAGCTTCAAAATAGCGATCACATCCAAACGTGGGCCAATCCAGATGAGTTACCCACAAAAGATGGCAAACAGGAGAGAGAACCAGCCGTGGAAAGGCAGAACGGAACACAAGGGAGCATCAGAGATCAACCAGATCTTTCAAGATCACCAGATTCCGATGGCGCCGAAGAGAACTGAGGCCGGCCACCTGGCCGTGATGAGAAAGGCCCGCTTCCCCGGCACTGGGAGCACTCTGGTGTGCGCAGAGGAAAAGCGAAGCCTGGGGATCTGGAAGGCTGGCAGAAGGGAGTGATTGATTTAAGCTCACAGAGATCATTCAGACTACGGGAAAACTGAAAGGTGAAGACAGACCAGCACATTGGTACCTGGAAGGGCTCTGGATTCCTGTCCTTTCACGGAAAGCAAGCCTAAGAATTTGTAGATCAAGAGTGGAGCAAGAGTAAGTTGATCACTTCCTCTGTGGCCATGGGGAAGGGCACATGGGAGTGTGAAAGATGGTACCCAGCCCTCACTGCTAACCAGGATTTCTCACCTGTGTGAGGAAGGGAACAGAGGAAAGGTATGCAATGGACAGCATCTGTGGCTCTCATTTTCTCCAGACTGCTACTTGCTGGGCCCACATTAATCCTTGTGAGCTCCTATGCAGTACTCAGATCTCCATTCTGTACATGAAGAGGCTTGAGGCTCAGATAATTAAGTAACTTGCTCAATGTCCACACCATTCACTGCATGTTAGAGCCACAGTTCCAGAACCAGGACTTGTAGCCACCATGCTATGGTGTCTTTCTGTTTGAGTCATTTAATTGGCCCCAAATCTCATGAGAATTGAGCCCTATTGGACATCATTAAGGGAAAGGCAAATGCAGTTATTCTGTCCCCCACATAAGATATTAAGGAACACTGGTCACCGAGAGACTTCCAGGTTGACTTCACAGAACTTGCCTTTGGGATTAAAATAAGCCAGCAGGTGCTAGAGTCCTAAAAGAAAAACAAAACACTAAAACGTATCAACACTGGTCAAAAAAATAATACCCACAATCACGTAAATGCATATCTGGTTTATATTGTAGAGCAATTATTGTTAGATAAAAAATCATTTCTCTTAAAACCAAAATGCAAGGTCAAAATAAATGAAAAAATTTTTCCATTTTAGAAGTCAATTATACAGGATGGTCACACATGAAAGGAGCTAATTTTCCTCTATCACTAGAAGGCGTTGGGGGTTATTTTAAGCCTTTGTCATGCTGCACAGAGATTGTTTATGCAGCAAGCAGTTTCTACAGAGGCAGGGCCTGAAGAAGAAATGTGCGTGCCTCAGCAGAGTCAAGAGAGTGTAGGGACCTGCCAACTGAAATTCGGTGTACTGAATGAAAATATTTACGGCACCACTTTATGAAATGATCCATTTTCAAGGCATCAACTGCTTTATGCAATATCTCATCACACTGAAACATTCCCTTCTGGGTCTACGCATAGAGGAAGTTGAAATATGTTCTTATGAATATTATTGGCATGATTGGAAAAGCTATTTGTATCTACACTTGAAAATGTATTTTAAGGGGCATCAAATTAAGGGTGCTGCAAATTGAAATTTTGGATGTGCCTATTCCATATTGTAAATAGGACCACCTCTGGAAGCTTTGTTTTTTATTTCTTTCATGCCATTAGAAAGATATGTATGCTCTGCAAATTTAGAATAATGTTTTTGCTTTGCTGCTTTGTGGTATAATGGAAAGAGTGCACAGCTGAAAATTTGTCTCTCCAGTGCATCTAGAATACTAATATCCCAGTTATCATAGAACTTGCATTTATTTAGAAAGATGAGACAGGTCTCTCTTGCTTTCTTTTTTATTCATTCACTTAGCTCAGTAAATGCTATATGTAAGGCAAAGGAATCTAAATTTTCCATTAAATCAAAGTTTTCCCAACCTCAGCACTATTGACAGTTTAGGCCATATAATTCACTATTGTGGGGGAAATGTCCTATGAACTGCAAGAAGTTTAGCAGCATCCCTGGCCTCTACTCACAAGATGCCAGTAACACCCTCCCCCTAAAATGTAGCAACTGAAAATGTCTCCAGACATTGCCAAATGTCCCCTGGAGGGCGAAGTCAGCCCATTTGACAATGATGCTCTAGACTATTTGAGATGCACTCTCCCAGCCCAATGGGCAGACATAATTGAGCCCTGATTTTCCTGACATGTGGTCAACAGCTATCTTTACTAGAAGCCACTGTGTTTCTGGATGAGATCTCAGTTAAGCATCTCAAATGCAGTAAACTTAACATTCAGCTCTCACATGGCTAGGAATAATAACCATGGCCAAGTGTACACAAGGAGAGTTTTCCCCTCTAATATTTAAGTTCAATTTTGTTTTTGTTTTTAAATTAACCTCTGCTCCACTACCTTTAATACATTTAGTAATACTGTCAAGGAGACAACCACCAATGAGCAGGTAAAGGCTAGGCCAAGGTCATTTGATCTTTGTTCCTCTCTGGTGTTTCTGCACACACACAGAGTGGACCTTGTTGCCTCCTTAAATCAGGACTGGCTGCATGGTTATTGTGCCCAAATAAGAAACAGAGATTCTAATCTCCTGCTCTTACCTGGTCTAGAACCAAAGGGACACATTTCCTTTCCTTCACCACATCAAGTAAAGAGGGAGTCTGGCAATAGTGATAAACCCCATAGATCAGCTAAATTACATCCCAGCTTCAAATGTATATGGGTACACACCTCTCAATCTCCATGTGAGATTAGATTAAGTGTATTCTAGCATGCATTTCATTCACACACATCCCTAAAGATTCAGAGACAGGGGAGGATTGTGACTACAGCCATCACTGCTTTGATTCAAATGTTTTGTATCACCAATATGCTGCCCAAAACATTACTTAGGATGGAGAACTGCATTTCAACACAGCACACACAAAGCCTCTTACATTTCAGGATTAAGGTTTTCATACCCTCCTAGCTCAGACCTGAGCAAATATCCCTGCCACTGGGATATGCAGTCATAGTTTCCTATCTGGGCACCGGCCCACATGGCATACTCTACCTCCAGAGACTGAAATCATTTTGCTCAGAGATTTTGATTTACTTCATTAACTCCAGAAACCTCAGGAGAGGCCATGAGACAGGGCAGTGGAATGCAGGCTGATGACAGCGAGTCTCCAGGGTATACGGGAGAGTGCTGAAAGGCATTTCCCTATCCCTGCTCTGTGTTAAGACAAAACACAAAAACATTGGTGTTCCATAAAATTCAGAATCAGAGCTGAAATGCCAAGTCACCAACAGCTAGCCAAAACCTACCTCTTTGTCCTGGTATGAGTTAAAAGCCCATTGATAGCATCCAGGGGATATTGTGTTTTTCATGGAACAATCTGCTCTTCAAAGGATTTCAGTCACAAAGGACTTCAGATTTCAGATCTGATCATTCAAGGTAGATGTAGAATACATCTCAAAATGCACTGTTATTTGAAATGGAAATAGAGGAAGGTATTATAGTCTTTATTTTTTTATGAATTGTTAAATTCCTCCAATCCCAAAGATGCATTTCCATCTTGTTTTAAAAAATTTTTTCAGTCAGTTTGTGTTATGAACTTTAAAATTATTTTGTCTGGAACTTGTCAAATAAAACTTAAACTCTGTTTCAGTGTAGAAATTTATGTTGTTTCTCATTTTCTTGCCTTCTTTGCTCTTAATGTGTTATTTAATCTGTGAATATTATAATCATTCGTCCTCTACATAGCAGGCAAATATTCCATTCTGCTGTCACTGGGTGAGACCCTCCCTCAGAACCTATGGCCCAATTTTAGTGTCCAGAAATAGCTACAAGTATCTAGTAAGCACAAAACACAAACTACTTTGGAAGCAGTCCCTCGTCATAGTCAAACTCCCAACATTCTATTACACAGAACTGTCAGGCGCAATAGAAACTCTATAATTCATTTTCTTTCTTCACCTATATTTACCCTCACCTCAATCCACAAAGGATTTCAGGCAACCTACAAAAATATATACATTACAAAAGAATAAAATAAATGAGAGAATCAGGGCAGAAGTAAATGAAGATAGAAAGCCAGTAAAAGCCAGAGGGAAGACAAGAATACAGACGTGCAGAGCACGAGTCCCTGGCTGATTGCAAGAAGTGAGCCCAAAGCATAACTTCAAGTTTCCGAGTGATTGTGTCAATGACAGAAAGATGATCAGTTATGAGATTGAAGCAAAACTGCTCAAGAACAGCTCTATTGGATGTCAAGTCCTGAGAATAACCCCTCTGGAGATGCCTTCTAAGGTACTACATCCGACTAGGAATTCAGTGGCATCTGGATTCATTATTTTCATCTTCTTAACTTTTATCAGGGCAACACCCAAGCTCTCCCAAGAAAGACATGATCAGTTCTCAATGTTAAAATAATCATTAGGAGGGGCGGAAGATGGCGGCGTGAGTAGAGCAGCGGAAATCTCCTCCCAAAACAACATATATCTATGAAAATATAACAAAGACAACCCTTCCTAGAATAAAGATCAGAGGACACAGGACAATATCCAGACCACATCCACACCTGAGAGAACCCAGCGCCTCGCGAAGGGGGTAAGATACAAGCCCCGGCCCCGCGGGAGCCGAGCGCCCCTCCCCCCAGCTCCCAGCGGGAGAAGAGCAGGCAGAGCGGGAGGGAGACGGAGCCCAGGGCTGCCGAACACCCAGCCCCAGCCATCCGGGCCAGAGTGCAGGGCCCTCGATACTGGGAAAACAGGGCAGCAAGAACAGTGAGCAGGCACTGGAGGCTGGGCGACAGAGGACATAAGAGAAGCGTGCGACCATATTTTTTTTTTTTTTGCTTTTTTGCTGCTTTGTTTTGGCGAGCGCTTTTTGGAAGTCTTAAAGGGACAGGGACCCCAATACTAGGGAAACAGGGCAGAAAGACCGGTGAGCAGAGGCCTGAGGCTGGCACCGGAGAAGAAAGAAAAACGAACGACCACCTTTTTTTTTTTTTAATTAAAAAAAAATTTTTTTTTTTAATTAAAAAAATTTTTTTTCTTGTTTTTTTTTGTGGTCGTTGTTTTGTTTTGGCGGGTGCTTTTTGGAAGTCTTAAAGGGGCAGGGCGGGTCACTTAATCCAGAGGTAGGGAATCCGGGATCTCTGGGCACCCTAACCCCTGGGCTGCAGGGAGCAGGAAGGCCCCTTACGGAGATAAATAGCCTCCCAGCAGCTCCTGCTCCAACGCGACTCCACCATTTTGGAGTAGCTGCCAGAGCTAGGCCACGCCCACAGCAACAGCGGAGATTAACTCCATAGCAGCCGGACAGGAAGCAGAAACCCTGTCTGCGCGCAGCTGCGCAGCACAAGCCACTAGAGGCCGCTGTTCTCCCAGGAGAGGAGGGCCACAAACCAACAAGAAAGGAAGTCCTTCCAGCCGTCACTCATCCCAGTTCTGCAGACTATTCCTATCACCATGAAAAGGCAAAGCTACAGGCAGACAAAGATCACAGAGACAACACCAGAGAAGGAGACAGACCTAACCAGTCTTCCTGACAAAGAATTCAAAATAAGAATCATAAACATGCTGATGGAGATGCAGAGAAATACGCAAGAAAAATGGGATGAAGTCCGGAAAGAGATCACAGATGCCAGAAAGGAGATCGCAGAAATGAAACAAACTCTGGAAGGGTTTATAAGCAGAATGGATAGAATGCAAGAGGCCATTGATGGAATTGAAATCAGAGAACAGGAACGCATAGAAGCTGACATAGAGAGAGACAAAAGGATCTCCAGGAATGAAACAATATTAAGAGAACTGTGTGACCAATCTAAAAGGAACAATATCCATATTATAGGGGTCCCAGAAGAAGAAGAGAGAGGAAAAGAGATGGAAAGTATCTTAGAAGAAATAATTGCTGAAAACTTCCCCACACTGGGGGAGGAAGTAATCAAACAGACCACGGAAATACACAGAACCCCCAACAGAAAGGATCCAAGAAGGGCAACACCAAGACACATAATAATTAAAATGGCAAAGATCAAGGACAAGGAAAGAGTGTTAAAGGCAGCTAGAGAGAAAAAGGTCACCTATAAATGGAAACCCATCAGGCTAACGTCAGATTTCTCAACAGAAACCCTACAGGCCAGAAGAGAATGGCATGATATATTTAATACAATGAAACAGAAGGGCCTTGAACCAAGGATACTGTATCCAGCACGACTATCATTCAAATATGATGGTGGGATTAAACAATTCTCAGACAAACAAAAGCTGAGGGAATTTGCTTTCCACAAACCACCTCTACAGAACATCTTACAGGGACTGCTCTAGATGGGAGCACTCCTAGAAGGACCACAGCACAAAACACCCAACATATGAAGAATCGAGGAGGAGGAACAAGAAGGGAGAGAAGAAAAGAATCTCCAGACAGTGTATATAACAGCTCAATAAGCGAGCTAAGTTAGGCAGTAAGATACTAAAGAGGCTAACCTTGAACCTTTGGTAACCACGAATTTAAAGCCTGCAATGGCAATAAGTACATATCTTTCAATAGTCACCCTAAATGTTAATGGGTTGAATGCACCAATCAAAAGACACAGAGTAACAGAATGGATAAAAAAGCAAGACCCATCTATATGCTGCTTACAAGAAACTCACCTCAAACCCAAAGACATGTACAGACTAAAAGTCAAGGGATGGAAAAACATATTTCAAGCAAACAACAGTGAGAAGAAAGCAGGGGTTGCAGTGCTAATATCAGACAAAATAGACTTCAAAACAAAGAAAGTAACAAGAGATAAAGAAGGACACTACATAATGATAAAGGGCTCAGTCAAAAAGAGGATATAACCATTCTAAATATATATGCACCCAACACAGGAGCACCAGCATATGTGAAACAAATACTAACAGAACTAAAGGGGGATATAGACTGCAATGCATTCATTCTAGGAGACTTCAACACACCACTCACCCCAAAGGATAGATCCACTGGGCAGAAAATAAGTAAGGACACGGAAGCACTGAACAACACAGTAGAGCAGATGGACCTAATAGACATCTATAGAACTCTACATCCAAAAGCAGCGGGATATACATTCTTCTCAAGTGCACATGGAACATTCTCCAGAATAGACCACATACTAGGCCACAAAAAGAGCCTCAGAAAATTCCAAAAGATTGAAATCCTACCAACCAACTTTTCAGACCACAAAGGCATAAAACTAGAAATAAACTGTACAAAGAAAGCAAAGAGGCTCACGAACACATGGAGGCTTAACAACACGCTCCTAAATAATCAATGGATCAATGACCAAATCAAAATGGAGATCCAGCAATATATGGAAACAAATGACAACAACAACACTAAGCCCCAACTTCTGTGGGACACAGCAAAAGCAGTCTTAAGAGGAAAGTATATAGCAATCCAAGCATATTTAAAAAAGGAAGAGCAATCCCAAATGAACGGTCTAATGTCACAATTATCGAAATTGGAAAAAGAAGAACAGATGAGGCCTAAGGTCAGCAGAAGGAGGGACATAATAAAGATCAGAGAAGAAATAAATAAAATTGAGAAGAATAAAACAATAGCAAAAATCAATGAAACCAAGAGCTGGTTCTTCGAGAAAATAAACAAAATAGATAAGCCTCTAGCCAGACTTATTAAGAAGAAAAGAGAGTCAACACAAATCAACAGTATCAGAAACGAGAAAGGAAAAATCACGACGGACCCCACGGAAATGCAAAGAATTATTGGAGAATACTATGAAAACCTATATGCTAACAAGCTGGGAAACCTAGGAGAAATGGACAACTTCCTAGAAAAATATAACCTTCCAAGATTGACCCAGGAAGAAACAGAAAATCTAAACAGACCAATTACCAGCAACGAAATTGAAGCAGTAATCAAAAAACTACCAAAGAACAAAACCCCCGGGCCAGATGGATTTACCTCGGAATTTTATCAGACATACAGGGAAGACATAATACCCATTCTCCTTAAAGTTTTCCAAAAAATAGAGGAGGAGGGGATACTCCCAAACTCATTCTATGAAGCTAACATCACCCTAATACCAAAACCAGGCAAAGAACCCACCAAAAAAGAAAACTACAGACCAATATCCCTGATGAACGTAGATGCAAAAATACTCAACAAAATATTAGCAAACCGAATTCAAAAATACATCAAAACGATCATACACCGATTCATCCCAGGGATGCAAGGATGGTACAACATTCGAAAGTCCATCAACATCATCCACCACATCAACAAAAAGAAAGACAAAAACCACATGATCATCTCCATAGATGCTGAAAAAGCATTTGACAAAGTTCAACATCCATTCATGTTAAAAACTCTCAGCAAAATGGGAATAGAGGGCAAGTACCTCAACATAATAAAGGCCATCTATGATAAACCCACAGCCAACATTATATTGAACAGCGAGAAGCTGAAAGCATTTCCGCTGAGATCGGGAACTAGACAGGGATGCCCACTCTCTCCACTGTTATTTAACATAGTACTGGAGGTCCTAGCCATGGCAATCAGACAAAATAAAGAAATACAAGGAATCCAGATTGGTAAAGAAGAAGTTAAACTGTCACTATTTGCAGATGACATGATACTATACATAAAAAACCCTAAAGACTCCACCCCAAAACTACTAGAACTGATATCGGAATACAGCAAAGTTGCAGGATACAAAATCAACACACAGAAATCTGTGGCTTTCCTATATACTAACAATGAACCAACAGAAAGAGAAATCAGGAAAACAACTCCATTCACAATTGCATCAAAAAAAATAAAATACCTAGGAATAAACCTAACCAAAGAAGTGAAAGACTTATACTCTGAAAACTACAAGTCACTCCTAAGGGAAATTAAAGGGGACACTAACAGATGGAAACTCATCCCATGCTCGTGGCTAGGAAGAATTAATATTGTTAAAATGGCCATCCTGCCCAAAGCAATATACAGATTTGATGCAATCCCTATGAAACTACCAGCAACATTCTTCAATGAACTGGAACAAATAATTCAAAAATTCATATGGAAACACCAAAGACCCCGAATAGCCAAAGCAATCCTGAGAAAGAAGAATAAAGTAGGGGGCATCTCACTCCCCAACTTCAAGCTCTACTATAAAGCCATAGTAATCAAGACAATTTGGTACTGGCACAAGAGCAGAGCCACAGACCAATGGAACAGACTAGAGAATCCAGACATTAACCCAGACATATATGGTCAATTAATATTTGATAAAGGAGCCATGGACATACAATGGCGAAATGACAGTCTCTTCAACAGGTGGTGCTGGCAAAACTGGACAGCTACATGTAGGAGAATGAAACTGGACCATTGTCTAACCCCATATACAAAAGTAAACTCAAAATGGATCAAAGACCTGAATGTAAGCCATGAAACCATTAAACTCTTGGAAGAAAACATAGGCACAAACCTCTTAGACATAAACATGAGTGACCTCTTCTTGAACATATCTCCCCGGGCAAGGAAAACAACAGCAAAAATGAGTAAGTGGGACTATGTTAAGCTGAAAAGCTTCTGTACAGCAAAAGACACCATCAATAGAATAAGAAGGATCCCTACAGTATGGGAGAATATATTTGAAAATGACACATCCGATAAAGGCTTGACGTCCAGAATATATAAGGAGCTCTCACGCCTCAACAAACAAAAAACAAATAACCCAATTAAAAAATGGGCAGAGGAACTGAAGAGACAGTTCTCCAAAAAAGAAATACAGATGGCCAACAGACACATGAAAAGATGCTCCACATCGCTAATTATCAGAGAAATGCAAATTAAAACTACAATGAGGTATCACCTCACACCAGTAAGGATGGCTGCCATCCAAAAGACAAACAACAACAAATGTTGGTGAGGCTGTGGAGAAAGGGGAACCCTCCTACACTGCTGGTGGGAATGTAAGTTAGTTCAACCATTGTGGAAAGCAGTATGGAGGTACATCAAAATGCTCAAAACAGACTTACCATTTGACCCAGGAATTGCACTCCTAGGAATTTACCCTAAGAACGCAGCAATCAAGTTTGAGAAAGACAGATGCACCCCTATGTTTATTGCAGCACTATTTACAATAGCCAAGAATTGGAAGCAACCTAAATGTCCATCGATAGATGAATGGATAAAGAAGATGTGGTACATATACACAATGGAATACTACTCAGCCATAAGAAAAGGGCAAATCCAATCATTTGCAGCAACATGGATGGAGCTGGAGGGTATTATGCTCAGTGAAACAAGCCAAGCGGAGAAAGAGAAATACCAAATGATTTCACTTATCTGTGGAATATAAGAACAAAGGAAAAACTGAAGGAACAAAACAGCAGCAGAATCACAGAACTCAAGAATGGACTAACAGGTACCAAAGGGAAAGGGACTGGGGAGGATGGGTGGGTAGGGAGGGATAAGGGGGGGAGAAGTAGGGGGGTATTAAGATTAACATGCATGGGGGGGTAGGAGAAAAGGGAGGGCTGTACAACACAGAAAAGGCAAGTAGTGATTCTACAACATTTTGCTATGCTGATGGACAGTGACTGTAAAGGGGTTTATAGGGGAGAGCCTAGTAAACATAATATTCGTCATGTAAGTGTAGATTAGTGATAGAAAAAAAAAAAAAAGGGCAGTTCCTGTGTGGTAACCTCCAACGAGTTCTACACAAATGTATAAAGGGCATATAAAACTGTAGGCAAAGGGTCTGTTTGTGTTTATACAGAGGATCAAAGCCTAATTGGGCTACCCCGAAAATGAACTAAGATACGATATGAAAAAGAACTTCCAACATCTGCACTCTCTGGAAGACTCATGCCAGAAGATGATCATCAAAAAACCCCAACAAAGATCCACGCACTGCTACAGCTGTAGATGCACTCATCCCACCAGTTCCTGGACTTGCCATGGGAATGAGGAAGGAGATATCTAAGCTGGCCTGTGCATACAGTAAAAGAACAAAATTGGACTGGATCTATACTGTTGGAACTCAACCAAGAATTTGGAGAAGTGCAAATTGTAGCGCTCCAAAGTCTTACAACTACAAACTATTTACTGTTAAAAGAACATATGGCATGTGAACAGTCCCCAGGAATGGGTTGTTTTAATTTGTCTGATTTCTCTCAGACTGTTCAAGTTCAGTTGGACAATATCCACCATATCATAGATAAGTTTCCACAAATGCCTAAGGTGCCTAACTGGTTTTCTTGGTTTCACTGCAGATGGCTGGTAATTACAGATATGCTTTGGTTATGTAACTATACTCTTATTATGTTAATGTGTGTGTGCAATTTAAGTAGTATCTTAAAACCTGTACATGCTGAAGTTACTCTACAAGAAGATATGTCAAAGAAATAATCAATCTTCCCATGTTTTCTTCCGCCTGCTACTTCTATAGCTTTTCTTCTTCCTTCCTAATTACAACCCTTAAATAGAATTCGTGCCTCATATCAAATTTACCGAGTATCATAATTCTTCCAAGTGGTGAAGATACCTCAAGACAAATGCTGGGCATAGAAGCCACAGGGCATAAATATGCAAAGAAGTAAAAAGCTAACTTTTTCAAACAATAAGGCTTCTCTCTCACTTACCAACTTCACATTTCCCTGTATGGCCCCGGAAGATGACTGGTTAGCCAGAGACGGGTAAGATTCCTCAAGGGAGGAACAACCTAAGACAGGCACAGTCGCAGGGGGGCCATCAGGTGAGAAATTGGGGATCAACAGAGGTGAGGCTTAGAACCTCACCCCCCCGTTCTGAGAGAAATCTCCTGCATACGTGGATGTTTTATTGCCCTGGTCTAGCTTGGATTAACACATAGTCTACAGGCACACACCTGATCATCTACATGTGCTCTCTTACAACACTAAACTATGTTTTCTACCTTTATCTTGTATCTACCTACCACTTCAGCATTTTATTAAAAATAATAATAATAAAGAGAGAAATGTGGTATCCACATATAAATCAAGTATAAAAACCAAATGAGTATTCATATTTGAACTGACTGTTTAGAGTTCATAATGCATGAGCAAAATCGAAAGTTTCTGTGATGACTGCCCTTGTACTGTTCACTATGTAACTTATTCATTATGTAAGAATTTGTTCTACATGTAAGAACTTGTTTGTTATGCCTCAGAAGATTGGAGACTGACAAAAATTAGGCTTGGGGTGGATTAATGATTGTGCATTGAGCATTGACTCCCCTATACAGAATTTTATTGTCGTTAACAACCATTTGATCAATAAATATGAGAGATGCCCTCACAAAAAAAAAAAAAAAAAAAAAAAAAGGACAGACTTCCAATGGTAAAATAAATTAGTAACCGGGATGTAATGTATAGCATAAGGAATATAGTCAAGATATTGTAACAGCCTGGTAGGGTGATAGCTGGAACCTAGAATTATGTATATAAATGTTCTACCACTGTGTTGTACACTTGAAACTCATGTAATGTAATACTGTGTGTCAACTACCCTTCAATAAAAAATAATTATTTAAAAAAAATAAAAAATAAAATAAAATAAAATAATCATTAGGGAGGGAAACTTGGAGACACCATCCAGTGACTCGTAACTCTGCAAATTTTTTTCGTCCTTCCTCCTCATCTCCTACAGTTTTATTGCATGCCTGTCTGTCTGCTTTCTGCACCTCCTCCCTAACTCTCCCTTCATATAGACAGAGACAAAACCCCCCTACAGACTCCCTCTTTGAAAGTGGCATATGTGTATAACCTCAGAACACCAGCCCCAAAAACCAATAAGTCTTCATATTAATCAGAATCCTTAAGGCAGTAAAAACACATTTTACTCAAAAATACACCCTATCAATTTCTATGGAAAATTTGGGTTGTTTTTACTTATAACTTCCTATAATCCATACATCCTACCTGTAATAATCTGTCCTCAGTAAAATCTTTTCTGGGGGAAGGGGAGTTAACATTATGGGAGAAAGCAGGCATCAGAGAGTAATAATGAATGTTACATGCTCTTGTAAAGAATATCTTCAAAGGAGAGGAGGCTTGCCAGTGTTGCTGAGTAATGATCTTTGAATGCAGCATTAAAGTTGGAGCATGAAGGAAGAGAAAAAAAATATTTAATGACATCTTAATATTCCCAGTCTTGCAAAAAGCTAAGAACTGGTCACAGTTTATCAGTGGCTGTACATTTTAATATCATCAGACAACAATTTTTTTCCAATCATAGTAATAGAGTTACCGCAATCACAGGGTGGTAGAAAGGAAGGGAAATAAAGTAGGCTATAAACTGCTTGGAAAGCCTGTCTTTCCCAGTTGGCTTTTAGTATGAATGTGGAAACTGGGTACAACAATCGATTGGCTCACTTTGTCAGCAGTTTGGCCAGAGACTCAGTAAATATTGAGGATGTTTCTGAGAAATAACCTTTGATTGTCATATTCAAAACAAGTCCTTCACCTCCTGGGACACAAGTGTGGTCAGAAGTCATTTCAGGGTCTAGTATGTCACTGACTCCAGATCTTCCAGTTCTTCCTCTATGATTCAGTTGAAGGAGAATTGTACATTTAGAACTTTGCACCAGGCCAAGAGGTACTTAATGAATATGGGATGGAGAAGGAATGGGTGAGGAAGCCTGTTTATTCAGGAGGCAGGAATGAAAAACCAAGGGTGGAGAAACAGAAAGCAGACTGGAAGGTGAATTTACTGAGAACCAGTTTGGCGGAGTTATCACTGCACTTCCCTCTCCAACTCCACTCCACCACTCCCTCCAAATACCAGTGTCCTTACTATTTTCTTGCTGCAGAAATTTGATAGAGAAAACAGAAACTATTTTAGCCAATGACTCTTCCTCCTTTTGAAAACTCCTGAGCTAAAGAAAAAAAGAATGCAAAGTGTACTGGTCAGCTAGGGTTACCAGTAACCAAGTACCACAGGCTGGGGGAGGTGTGGGGAGAAGGAGGCCTTTAATAACAGAAATTTATTTTCTCACAGTTCTGGAGGCTGGAAATCCAAACTTATGGTGTTGGCAGGCAGGGCTGGTTTCTCCTGAGCCATTTCCCCTTGGCTTGTAGATGCAGCCTGTCTTCCTCATGTCTTCGTATCGTCTGCATTCTGTGTGTGTCTGTCTTCTCGTGTCTTCTTATAAGGATACCAGTCATATTGGATTAGGGCCTGTCTGAACGACCTCATTTTAAATTGACTCTTTAAAGGCCCTACTTCCACATATAGTCACATTCTTAGGTACTGAGGGTTAGTACTTCAACATATGAATTTTGGGGTGGATACAGCTCAACACAGAGAAATATATTTTAGAGAAATGTGGGAGAGGTGTATGAGTCCTGTGGGCAGGAAGGTGATAAGACCTGGAAGGAGTCACTCTGCAGGACACCTAGGGAGGACAGACGACCCCTCAGCCTCCACCAGGCTTAGAGCGCCACCTCTGCTCTAAGCACTCACGTTAACAGCGCCTCCCAATCTGAAGACCAGGACACCATGAGTGTTAGTGGTCGGACAAACAGACTGGTGGCCAATGACCAGGTGGTCTTTCCTGACACCCAGGTTCCAAGTCTCAAATCCCTTGCATAATTCTGGGATCCCATAGAGAGAGCCTTAGTAATGACTGATATTGAAGTTCTAGATAGCTCTGTGGAATAGGGGCTCAGGGACAGATTTATATTAATTTAAAAGAAATACAGAATGTGATATTTCTTGTTTGTGGACTGAATTCATAACTGTTGGAGTTAGGTCAGGATGTATTTAAAGTTTGATAAAGAATTAAACAAACTAGAAACCATCTATACAGTAAGCCAACCAAGTCTCTAAAACAGCACAGAAGCAGAGCAGAGCTCAAACCAAAAGGTCTTAGGGTACAAAGCAATTTATTTGGACATAAGAGGCAAGAGTAAGTTGGTTCTCCTGACCTACACCCACAATACTTTCATCTCCTCCATGAATGATAATAATGGTAGTTCATGGGCTCTGGAAACTACAATTTGTTCTGCCTCCCCACCCCATCCAATCATGCCTGCACTCTCAATTCAACCTGAAGTCCTTCCTGTAGATCTTCCATATATCTTGGTGTTTTAGCCTTCTTTCTAATTTTACATATCTTTTGTTTACTCAATCATCCTCCTTAAATGATAAACTTTATGATAGAAAGATCTCTGCTTTCTCCTTCCTTTGGACTGCATTACAATACTTTGAGAAATTCACTAGGTAATCATGAGTCATACTCATGACTGAGAAGGCTTTCTTTTCCACCCTTCATAAGCATTAAAAAGACCCCATGGGTCCCTTTGTACTTTTCAGACAGAATAGGCAAACTGGATGAAATTTCCCAGTTTTACCATTAACATAGGTTAAGAGTGTTTTCAAAATATTTTTCTTTCAGGTGGCTAAGTTCTAGAAAGATCACTGGAATAAAAATATATCTGGCATTGAAAAAAATATAAAATAAACCAGAGGAGAAACCCAAGCATATATGGTCAATTAATATACAATAAAGGAGCCATGGATATACAATGGGGAAATGACAGCCTCTTCAACGGCTAATGTTGGCAAAACTGGACAGTTGCATTTAAGAGAATGAAACTGGATTATTGTCTAATCCCATACACAAAAGTAAACTTGAAATGGATCAAAGACCTGAATGTAACTCATGAAACCATAAAACTCTTGGAGGAAAACATAGGCAAAAATCTCTTGGACATAAACATGAGTGACTTCTTCATGAACATATCTCCCCAGGCAAGGGAAACAAAAGCAAAAATGAACAAGTGGGACGATATCAAACTACAAAGCTTCTGTACAGCAAAGGACACCATCATAGAACAAAAAGGCATCCTACAGTATGGGAGAATATATTCATAAATAACAGATCCGATAAGGGGTTGACATCCAAAATATATAAAGAGTTCATGTGCCTCAACAAACAAAAAGCAAATAATCCAATTAAAAAATTGGCAGAGGATCTAAACAGACACTTCTCCAAAGAAGAAATTCAGATGGCCAACAGGCACATGAAAAGATGCTCCACATCGCTAGTTATCAGAGAAATGCAAACTAAAACCACAATGAGATATCACCTCACCACCAGTTAGGATGTCCAACATCCAAAAGACAAACAACAACAAATGTTGGCAAGGATGTGGAGAAAGGGGAACCCTCCTACACTGCTGGTGGGAATGTAAATTACTTTAACCATTGTGGAAAGCAGTATGGAGGTTCCTCAAAAACCTCAAAACAAAAATACCATTTGACCCAGGAATTTCACTCCTAGGAATTTTCCCTAAGAATGCAGGAGCACAGTTTGAAAAAGACATATGCACCCCTGTGTTTATCACAGCACTATTTACAATAGCCAAGAAATGGAAGCAACCTAAGTATCCATCAGTAGATGAATGGATAAAAAAGATGAGGTACATATACACAATGGAATATTATTCAGCCATAAGAGGAAAATAAATCCTACCATTTGCAACAACGTAGGTGGAGCTAGAGGGTATTATGCTCAGTGAACTAAGTCAGGCAGTGCTTGCTGCACTGATGGACAGTGACTGCATTGGGGTATGGGTGGGGACTTGATAATATGGGTAAATGTAGTAACCACATTGTTTTTTCATGTGAAACCTTCATAAGAGTGTATATCAATCATACCATAATAAAAAATTTTTTTAATAAATTAAACAAATATAACAAAGAAATAAGCCAGACAGAGAAAGACAAGTACCAAATGATTTCACTCATCTGTGGAGCATAAGAACAAAGCATAAACTGAAGAAACAAAACAGCAGCAGACTCACAGAACCAAGAATGGACTAACAGTTGCCAAAGGGAAAGGGACTGGGGTAGATGGGTGGGAAGGGAGGAATAAGGGGAATAAGGGGCATTACAATTAGCACACATGAAGTGGGGGTGGAGAGGGCACAGGGAAGGCAGTATAGCACAGAGAAAACAAGTAGTGACTCTATAGCATCTTACTACACTGATGGACAGTGACTGTAATGGGGAATGTGGTGGGGACTTGATAATGGGGGGAATCTAGTAACCACAATGTTGCTCATGTGATTGTGTATTAATCATACCAAAATAAAATAAATAAAACTTCCCAAAATAAGCCAGAAGAGAGGCAAATTTCAGAGAAAAAGCATGAGAATGTGAAGAATTGAGTCTGGGGTAATATTAGCACTTGAAAGTCCTAAGCCCACTTCTCTTACCCAGGCCAAATATGTGCCTTTTCCAAGCCTGGAATTCTGAACCAATGAAGAAATAAAGCAAACAGATCAAAATGCCCCCTTTATTTCAAATAAGGTTTATACTATAGAACACAGTGCACACCTGCAGAGTAGTAGATGTTCTAACGCAGAGTTCCTGAATTAGAGCACCTGCACCATGCCGGGAGGACTGGGTGCCCTTTGGCTCCTCTGATGGGTGCCAGGCCTTTACCACGAGGCTTCCTGCAGGTCAAGAACAATCGGGATCACATGATCCCAGAGGGCAGCCCATCAGTCAGGAAGGTTTCTCCTCTCCAAAGCTAGAAATGTTATGCTAATGGGTATGACTGCCCACGGAAAGGAAACACAAGAACTGAATCAGTGTTCTTTCTCTAATGGGTATGTTGAGGGTAAAGTTCCATAGAAAATCCCAGTGGACCATCCCACGGGCAGATACAAAGGACGAGATGAGGAGCGTTCAGGAGAGAGGTCTAGGCTGGGCCATGCCTTTGGATGTCATCAATGTCCAGTAGCAGCTGAAATCATGAAAACAGAGATGAGATTCCTCAAAAAAAAAGCTGTGGTGTAAGGAAAGGGGGACTAGGAATAAAGCCCTTAGGAATTTGAGCATTTAAGGGTAAAGCAGACAAAGAGAAGCCAAGAAAGAAAAGAAGAAGGGGAGTCCAAGAATGGTGCCATGAAAGCCAAGAAAATGAGAGCCAGAAGAAGGAAGGAATGGACGATAAGGCCCAACACCACCACACCAGCAGGTGGACCAGGTTTGGTAGTTGGGTGGCCTCTGGGGCACGTCTGCCCTTCTGCAGTGATTTCAGGAAGTTGGTGGTGAGAAGCTGTAATGTAGTAGGTATAGAAATGAGCAGATGAGAAAGACCTTGATTAGGTTCCTGGAGAAGGAGATAAGGACCTAGCTTCCTCTCATCCCATGAATACCCTCTCATCTCTACGTCCAGGAGAGGAGAGCCCTAATGGTGGCTGCAGAGTAGCTCTTGATGGTTAAACAGGCAATTACAAAAGCCATGATCTTTATCTTGGATCCACAAATGTGCCCCCAAAAGATCCAAAAAACTCATGTGCTAAATTTCATGTGCTTTATGCGTCTGTGCATTTTTCTAGAGATTTATAGCTCTCATTAAATCCAATTTTCTGGGATTAGGAGATGAGAGAAAAGGTTACTGAATGGAGATGGGTCAGGATTCTAAGTCCTCTTCAGGGCAACTATGTAGTTAAAGTCATAGGTGTTGGGGTCCAAGTGGCGGAGAAAAAAAAGTCATCCAAGAAGGCAGTGTTTGCAGATGTATTTAACCAGCTGCTGCCCAGAAGACACCTGAGGGCTCAGCTAAGTCAGGCTTGATAAAGAACAGGAGAAACCAGGGCCAGCACAGGAGAGCTAGAAGGCAGAGAGGCCATCCATTCACTTCCCAAGGACTTGACGAGTGCCTGTCCCGGGGCCACTGCTTTAGGTCCTGGGGCTACAGCCTAAGGAAATTCATGTTTAGAAAGTGAGAGACTGCAACTTGAGATTTCAGGGGTGAAAGCATTTCTTTCACTAACCTTGAGTGGGGTGTTCTTAGTTCATTCTTAAGTCACAATGTTCAGTTTGGGAGAAAAAAAAAAGAAAGCAAAACAGGGCATGGTGAAAAATTCCACCAAACTGCTAAGATTGGTCTCCTATTCCCTCACTTGAGTCATGGGGGAAGAAGGAAAAATCATAATGACAATAAGAAAAAGAGAGAAAATTAATATGTTCAAACTTTGCATTTCAAATTTGAGCTGTCATTGTGGTGAGACCCCTTCCAGCTGCTTTGTCTGGCCACGTCAAGAAGTGACCATGATTTATTGTGCCATCTCCGTAATTTCAATGCTATTGATCTCCCACTGGACTCAGTGACAAGTAAGGTCAACTGCTGTGTAAAGAGACAGTGTGAGTAATGCTGCATCCACAGAGCTGGCACTGATGTAAGGTGCGAGGTGGGGGAAGGAGGACTCTTAGCCATTGGTTAAGAAAAAGTCCCTTCCAAATGGCAACCTCCCAAATGCCCCAACACCTTTTGGAACAATCAGTACTTGCATGGAAAAATATCCTGAATCATATTAGAAACGGTTCCCTTGTCCCGTTCCCTCTCAAACATGCAAACAGTTGGCTTTGCTCACATTTTCATTTTGTATTGTAAGTAATGCCTAACATGAAGTGTCCAAAACCATGCCAGCCCTATCTGCATGCTTTCTGTTTGGTATTTCAGTTAATCCTCATCTCATTATCTCCTATCATCCGCCCCATACACAGATGAGAAAGATGAGGCACAGAAGATGCAACAGCTTGAGGAGCTGGAAGCAAAGCTGGGATCTGAAGCCTGGCCATCTGTCTGCACACCTTGCTCCAGGCCTGCTGTGTTAGCCTATTCTTGCCCATTCAAGGCAGTCAGCTTATTCCAGCTTGTGTTTTCTCTTTAAACATGTGTATACATTTCTAAAGGACTTTTGTTCTGCCACTACTGAGTAAAGTAATGAACTTACTGAACTTAATGAACAGGATCTAGATCAGAAGTTTCTGTATCTGCAAATAGTTCATTAATGCTAATCACTTTTTTCAAATGTTTATATCGCATTTCCCCCAATAAAGGAAAAAGAGAAAGGAGGAACCAGCGTTGATTGAAAAAGCACCTACTGCATTCTAAATATTGTGTCAAATGCAGTAAACCTCACATGATCCCTGAGGTAAATTCCTCATACAAAACCCTTACATGAGGTAAACGTAATGATCCCATTTTATAAACTGGGAAATGGAGTCTCAAGAAAGTTATGGATGCTTCTCCAGGTCTAGCGATGCGAGAGGGAGAAGTGGGCTCAGAGGCCTCAGTGATTCCACTTCACTGGGACTGGACACATACTGTGTATGTCTTGGTAACTTGGTGCCTTTTATTTTATTATTCATGCAGATGAGAGAAATGGGAGGGCAAGAGAGAGGCAGGAAGAGAAGAGAGTGACAAGGAGCGTCACAGTTGGCTTCAGAGCTTAGACATTCCTGCCACACTGGTGAAACAGCGCCTCCTCACACCAGATTTCCTCAAGGTCTGTCTAAAGTGTTGTCAAAGACTTTAGATTCCAGTTGTCCTGGGGACAACCTTGAGCTGTTGCACTCAAAGTTTCTTCTCTAGCTAAAAGCCAAACTCCCTCCACCTTCTGGCAAATGCACAGGAACCTGTGTGAAGTCTTCTGCTTTCCAAATGCCTGAGGACAAGGTCAGGGGTTCACTGCCGCTGGGAGCTCATTCCCCACAGCAGCTCCGCTGGTAGAGAGGGGGTTCCTGGAGAAGCAGGTAGGAGACTAGCCTCCTCTCCTCACACAAGTATCATCTCAATCTTATCTTCTCAACTCTTTCCCTTCACTGAAGAGTTCTTGAAAGTCTGTACAAATCTCACTTCAAAGTCTTTTTTGCCTAGAGGGGAAAAACAGCTACTGTTTTTGTCTAATGGGAGTACTGTGCTGTGACTGGGTTTGTAGCTGCAGCGTGTCAAAATGCCAAAAAAGTGTGTCAAAAATAACATTTAAGAAAACTCAGGGGAGGCATGCTATAGTCCTAAATGAGCATCTTTATTTCTCTGTGTTGAAATTTGTTAGTCTCCTCTCAAGAGTCTTAATAAACCTCAAAAAAACACACAATACTTAATGAACACAATTTAAGGGCCAGTTCAGCCTTTGATACTCCCATTACTGTCAAAACATCTCTCACTTGTATTTGTGAGCTCTCCTCTTCCAAGTCTTTCTATTCAATTTCTTCTTCAGTGGACGCTTGTCTTCCCAGCATCCTGACCTTCCAAAGTATATCCACCTTGCCATGAAGTTAATCAACTAAAAGCAATTGGTTTCAATTTATTTTCTTTCTCATTATTGAGGGAAACATCACAGAGTATTTCCTGACACATTACAGATAACAGTCAAATTCATGACAACCCTGTGTTGCCTAGGGTTTGTATATTTAACATAAAGGCTTTGAAATAATATTCAAGAGCCCCTATAGGCAGGATGCTGGCCTCCCATGACCTGGCTGAAAGAAGATGAGAATATTAAAGTTATGGAAGTTGTTCAGATAATTCAAAGTGTCTTAGTGTCTTTTTGTATAACTTGAAGAGGGAATACTTATTTACTTATTTCCATCAAAATCCAGGGTGAAGGTTTGACCTAGTGCAGGTCTGATCCCTGAATTTCCTGCCTCCCCCAGCTCAGTGGTCAGTTACTGTTTGTTGACTGCCCAGCTTCCCTGCTGCAGAGGCAAATGCAAGTTAATCAAGATCAAAATGTCCCCATTTCCTTGGCAAAGTGATTGAAAAATAGGTGGACCTTTGACATACCAAGACCATAATTATTTTGCAATAATTATTTTGCTATGAGGAGGAAAAGGGTATCTCTTCTAAGCTCAAGGATGATGTAAAGCTAGAAAGATGGTGGCTGTTTCCACTGAGATGCAGAGAATGTCTTTGTACAAATGACGTCGACAAAGGTGACCAAGGACGAAGAAAAGAACAGTCTGTATAATAGTGTTTGAACCCTCAGATCCAAGGTACCTTAAGTCAGAGCTGCTATCTTAGATTTCCAAGTATCATGAGCCAAGACATTCCTTTTTGTGCTCATGTTAGTTGTATTTTGCTTCTCCACATTCTAAATAATATACCTGATTCTTCACATAAGTTCCAAAAACAGTGTTTGATAAACCAGAGGCATCATAATTCAATATAGGTGGGTTTTGAACTTTTCTGTGGCTATAGCTATATGTTACAAAGATGTGGGGTGTGCATACCTAAACAGTTTTCCCCAGAAATGGGCTAAAGTTGAGTATCTGCTCACCCCTCATCTTGTCTCTCTCTTTTCCCTGCAGAAGCCCATTGTCTTCCCAACTCTTGTTTGCTAGAGGCTCTGATACATCTATGGTGGCAATCTTTCTACATGGTGATTTAGCAATAGGAATTAAGAGACTTTGATATCCATACCATTGAGATTATTCCAAAAATACTAAGGAATCCATTAATGGATCAAAAATGAAAACTCACACAATCATCTCCATGAATGTTGAAAGAATATTTGAAAATTTCACTATCTGCTTTTTATTTGTTTAGTCATAGCAAAATATGAAAAGATGGCTATTTCCTTAGCATGACAAAATATGTCTATCTCAATCCAAAATCCCCACCATACTTAATGGTGAAATACATAGTCTCAGTAAAATGAGAAACAAGACAAAGAATGTCCATTATATCAGCTACTACTTAACATTGTTTTGGAGATATTAGCCAAGGTAACAAAACAAGAAAAAGAAAAGAGGTTGAAAAATGAGAAAAGAGTAAGCAAATTATCATTATTTGAAGTGGTTTAATAGTTCATCACAGAGGTGAGGCTTAGAACCTCACCCCCCCTGTTCTGAGAGAAATCTTCTGCATACGTGGATGTTTTATTGCCCTTGTCTAGCTTGGATTAACACATAGTCTACAGGCACACATCTGATCATCTACATTTGCTCTCTTACAACACTAAACTATGTTTTCTACCTTTATCTTGTATCTACCTACCACTTCAGCATTTTATTAAAAATAATAATAATAAAGAGAGAAATGTGGTATCCACATATAAATCAAGTATAAAAATAAAATGAGTATTCATATTTGAACTGACTTTTTATAGTTCATAATGCATGAGCAAAATCAAAAGTTTCTGTGATGACTGCCCTTGTACTGTTCACCATGTAACTTATTCACTATGTAAGAATTTGTTCTCCATGTAAGAACTTGTTTGTTATGCCTCAGAAGATTGGAGACTGATGAAAATTAGGCTTGGGGTGGATTAATGATTGTGCATTGAGCATTGACTCCCCTATACAGAATTTTATTGTTGTTAACAACCATTTGATCAATAAATATGAGAGATGCCCTCACAAAAAAAAAAAAGTACACACTTCCAATTGTAAAATAAATAAGTAACTGGGATGTAATGTATAGCATAAGGAATATAGTCAAAATATTGTAACAACTTGGTATGGTGATAGCTGGTACCTAGAATTATCATGTATATAAATGTTGAATCACTATGTTGTACACCTGAAACTAATGTAATGTAATATTGTGTGTCAACTACCCTTCAATAAAAAATAATTATCTACAAAAAAAAAAAAAAATAAGGCCAACATCAAAAAAGGCCAACAGAATCCATTACAATAACAAAAACAGATTTTAAAATATTTTGGAATAAATTTAGGAAGAAATGTGCAAAATTTACATAAAGTAAACTTTAAAATGCTACTAACAGGCAAAAGGATGATAAATGGAAAGACAATCATTTTCTAAAATAGAGAAAATCAAATTACAAAGGTGTACTTTCACACTAAATTAATCAGTAAACTTAAAACAATCCTAATATAAACACTCACAGAATTAACAACAACAACAACAACAAAAAAAAGGCAGAGCAGTTTTATTGTTTCTGTGGAAAACGGAAATGGACAAGAATATCCAAAAAAAAGAAAGCTTTGTGAAAAAGAATAATAAAGAAAGGAGGCTAGCTATGGTAGGTATTGAAAGATAAAGATAGAATAATGTTTTAAATAAGGTACAGTTCATGAAAAAACAGATCAATAGAACAGAACAGAGAAACTGAGAAATAAATGTAAATATATAATGGGATTTAATATATGATAATTCTGGCATTTTTAAATAATGGGAAAAGATAGGTTACATAACAAATGTCATTGGTTAGCTATCTGACAAAAGAGTTAAGTTGCATCCTATCTCATACTTTACACAAAAATAAATTTTAGACCATGCAAAAATTTGTGTAAAATATAAACTCATAAAAGCACCAAAGGAAAATAGAATAGTATATTTAAAATATCCAAGTAGAGAAGGCTTCCTATGCATATAACTCAAGATTGTTAAAATAAAAGATGTTGACAGAGACAACCTTACATATAAAGTATTTCTGAATGGCAAAAAGCAAGTAATACAGAGATCTGAAAAGATAATCTGGACAAAAAATACTTGGAAATGACAGGACAGCCAAAGAGCTAAAATGCCAGCGATATAAGAAGAATGCCTATAAATTAATAAGGAAAAAACTAAGAACCCAAAAGAAAACACCTCCCAAAAATACCCTGCCCACAAAAAGGAAATAATAAATGGCTACTAAAAAATACTCAACATTACTCAAAATAAAAAACTCAAATTTTAATGAAATAACATTTTAATCTCTTAAGTTGGTGAAGATCAAAACATTTTGTAGTATGTTGTGTAGATGGGAAGAATAAGAAAACAGACTCTTCTCTCTCACATTAATGATAGCAATATAAATTAACATAACGTCAGTGGAAATACAATGGTAATACAGTAGTCCCCCCTTATTGATGGTTTCACTTTCCACAGTTTCAGTTACCTGTGGTCAACCACCATCCAGAAGCTGATCATCCTCCTTTTGACAAATTGTCAGAAGGTCAGTAGTAGCTTAATGCTACATCACAGCACCTACATCCTTCACTTTATGTTATCTCAGCACACAGGCACCTCATCACAAAAGGAAGGGTGAGAAGAGTACACTAAGGAAGAGACAGAGATAGAGACCACATTCACATAACTTTTATTACAGTTTGTATTATTATAATTGCTCTATTTTCTTTTTATTGATGTTAATCTCTACTGTGCCTAATTTATAAATTAAACTTTACCATTGGTAAGTATATATACGGATCAGGACCCACCCAATAGGTCATGAGATGTCATGAGACATATCCTCAGTGGATAAAGGGGACTACTATACCTATCAAAATGTTATATTTTTATAACTTTTAACTCAGCAATTCCACTCCTAGTTTTTTACACTGTGGGAGATAAAGTCTATGCAGTAATAGTCAGTACATATTGTTTAAAGCAGGAAAAGATTAGCATCTTTTTTCCTTTGTACTTTTACATAGTTTACAATTTTTCCAAAATGGGAATCTATTTTTACTACAGCAATCAGAAAAAAATGTTTAATAAAAATTAAAATGTGTGTGGCCTTGTTCACAGTCTCTGGCCTCCTAACTTGCAAGCAGAGCCCAGAGCTGGGGAACAGCTAGCAACAGAAATAAGAGACAAGACAGTCAGTCACCAGAAGGAGCTGACTGTTGTAACCCACTTTGTATAAGAAATTATTTGGCTCATCGGAAGATAATTCTGAAAGAAGAAGGTTGGTTTCTGGCATGAAGGGCAGCAGAAACTTCCTATACTCTTTCCCTTTTGTTCTTACTAAATGTGGCAAAAAAGCACATAACATAAAATTTGCCATTTTAACCATGTTAAGGGTACAATTCAGTGGTAGTAAGTACATTCATATTGTAGTGCCTCCATCACCACCGTCCATCTCCAGAACACTTTTTATCTTCTAAAATTGAAACTCTTTACCCATTAAACCCTAGTTCCCTCTTCCTTCCTCCCCCAGCCTCTGGCACTGACCATTCCACTTTCTGTCTTTATGGATTTGTCTAATTTGGATACCTAATGTAAGGGGAATCATACAGTATCTGTCTTTGTGTGACTGGTTTATTTCGCTTAGCATGTTCCCAAGGTTCATCCATATTGTGGCATGTATCAGAATTTCACTCCATTTTAAGTCTGAATAATATTCCACTGTGTACATATGCCACATTTTAACCATTCATCTATTGACAAACATTTGGATTGTTTCCATGTTTTGACTAATGTGAATAATGCTGCAGTGAACATGGGTGTAGAAATGTCTGTTTCAATTCCTTTGGATATATACTCAGAAGTGAAATTGCTAAATCATATTATAATTCTATTTTTAATTTTTTTACTACCATACTGCTTTCCATAGTGTCTGCCCATTTGGCATAACCACCAGCAGTGTACAAAGGTTTCATTTTGTCCACATCCTTATCAACACTTGTTATTTTCTCTGTGCATGTGTGTATGTGTGTGTGTGTGTTTTTATTACAGCCATCCTGATGGATGTGAGGTGGTATTTCATTGTAGTTTTGATTTGCCTTTCCCTAATGATTAGTGATAGTGATGTTAAGTTTCTTTCATGTGCTTTCTGACTGTTTGTATATGTTCTTTAGAGAATTTTCATGTCCTTTGCCCATTTTTCAATTAGGTTGTTTTTTTATTATTGAGTTATAGGCGCTCTTTATATATTCTGAATATTAACCCCATATCAACTATATAATGTGCAAATATTTTCTCCCAGTCTGTAGGTTGCCTTTTCAGTCTGTTAATAGTGTCTTCTAATGCACATAAGTTCTGAATTTGAAATAGTACAATTTATCTATTTGTTTCTTTGTTACCTGTGCTTTTCATATAATATCCATTCTTTCCACTCTTAACTTGTGTCACAATTCAGAAATTATTAAAGAATTAGTTGGTTTAGTTGTCCACATTCTTGCCCCGTCATGTGTTATTCAACTATAGGCAGTGATGTGAAACTCCTCACCACCCACAGCAAACGTAGGATCTCTGTTAGAGGATGGAAAATGGGTAAGGAGGGACCCCACAATTATCAGCTTTCAATACAAACTCCTGATCTGGGAGAAGCAGGGCTAAAATTTTTTTTTCAAAGATTTATATCCTTATGAGGTCCTCTCACCAACCAATAAGCCAGCTCATACGCTCAGGGGAGATTAACCTACACCAGGGACACTTGTCTGTATCCTACTTCAGTCTTTTCTGAGGGAGAGAAACCCCAAATGCAACCTGATAGCCTTGTGACACAGAATGGAAAAGTATTTTGAACTCTGTTTCTTAGGCAGCATAAAATTTTGTGATTTGTTGATCAAGAATGAAAAGCAGCAAAGCAGAGTAAGGAGTCTGTCCTCGTGAGGGGCCGGCAAACACATTCAGGCGCCAGAATGACACCATGTTTCAGATGACTAAACACACATCCTCCAGTACATGAATATAAAATGATGATCCCTTTACATGAAAATTAAGCACCTTCTCCCTGTGTCCAACAACAAAAAGCAAAGCATCACTTCATGTATTATTCATCTCATCTTTAGTACATATATAATAATAGAAGTAAGCGCTTATATATACCTGCTATATGCTAAGTACTGTTTTAAAGCACGCATGAACATATGTATTCCTCCCAACAACTTCATGAGGTAGATATTATTATTAGCACCCCCATTTTATAGATGAGGAAATGAAGGCACAGAGAAGTTTTAGTAACGCATCCCAGGTCAAGAGACTGAGAGGGCAAAGCTAGGATTTCAATGTGGGCTGTCCAGTTGCAGGACTGTGATCTTAATGGTGACAATGTACTGCCTCTGGACTTAAAACTACATATATATTTATATTTATACATAAACTCGTGTATTTATATGTAAATATCTTCATCTAGAATCACCAAAATCCCCTCTTCCAAGACAATTTCAGCAGGCGGGAAGAGGGAATAAATTGGCAGGTCATCTGTTTTTCTCTTGGATCTGAGCAATATGTGCCAAGCCTTCAAGATTCCTGAACACAGACTTGAACAGCTTATAACAGAATATCCAACAGCCCTTCCACACTGGTGGGGATTGATGTCTTGGTTCAATGAGTAAAGTTTCTGTTGTGGAATTTCAG
Organism: Manis pentadactyla; assembly: GCF_030020395.1. NCBI lineage: Eukaryota > Metazoa > Chordata > Mammalia > Pholidota > Manidae > Manis > Manis pentadactyla. The sequence continues at coordinate 105,057,144 of NC_080024.1, forward strand.
GCAGCCTCAAAAATGTATGAAAATCTAAAACAAGAGAAGGCTCTAGTCAAGAAAGGTTTGTTAGTACCCCCAAATTGCTCTGGGTGGGCAGCTGCCTCTGCTCTGGATGCACTGACCCCACCTGAGCTCTCCCACCACCTAGAGCCCCCTTCCCGTTATATGAATGGGCTTTCTTCTTTCTCAGTCCTACATCTGCCTCATTATGCTTCAATTTCCTTATCTATAAAATGTGCTAATGAAAGTATCTGTATCATTATAATAAAAATTAAATAACCCCTGTAAAGTTCTCAGACTGCTGGCATAGTGTTGGATTAGTGTTCATTGTTATTTATATTATCAGCCCTACTGAAGATCCATTTTATCCCTTGATTTGCATTTTGTGTGATGGTTCCAAGTGGCTGTTCCTTCCTGTGGGCTGTTCCACGCATCTGATGACGCTATCATAGACGACTTCAGTTACTGATTATTGTAGGTTGAATTGTGTCCCCAAAAAGATGTGTTGAAGTCCTAACCTCCAGGACCTATCAGGGTGGGCTTACTTGCAAATAGGGACTTTGCGGATAGAATCAAGTTAAGATGAGGTCAAACTGGATTAGGGCAGACCCTAATCCAATATAACAAGTGTCTTTATAAGAAGGGGAAACACACACACACACACACACACAGGGAGAATGACACGTGACAATGGAGGCAGAGATTGGAGTGATGTGTCCACAAGCCAAGGAATGCCATGGATTGCCGGAAGCCCCCAGAAGCTGAGAAGCAAGGAAGGATCCTCCCCTAAGGCCTTTGGAGGGAGCAGGGCCCTGAAGACACCTTAATTTCAGACGTCTGGCCTCCAGAACTGCATGAGAATACACTTCTGATATTTTAAGCCTCTCAGTTAGTGATTATTTGTTACATCAGCTCCAGGAAACTAATATACTCATCTTTTCACATTCACTCTATGGGTTTTCCTTCCCTACATTCCTTCCCCAAACAGTGGCTCTTATTCATGTTTTTGTGATGAACTTTCCCTCATTTTATAAATATCTGAGGATGTTTAGTCAAATGTCTGTCAGAAACTGCCCTGTTCTCTACAGTTGTTGCTCTCTTTAAATTTTGTTACATATTAATTCTTTCCCTGTTGCAAAATATGATCGTGCAACCAGAAGATATGACACAGAGCACTGGATTTCTCTGGCATAACTGTCAGTGTTTGGGAATAATCTGTTAGCACTGGAATGAGAGGCCAGTCTTATCCTGCTGGGTTTTCACGAGTCTTCCCTCGGATCTGGCCATTCATAATCTTGATGTCCTAATATTCTTTCAACTGAGAGATTGACAGAGAAACCACTGTCATTTCACTCACTGATTATTCAATTCCATATTCCTAAATCTCATTGTTTCCAGCTTCTCTAAGCTAAGTATTACATTTTATTTCAGCTAAATCACCCCTGTAATAGGCTGAATCTTACTCAGAGATTTTGCTGACTTCTCATTGATGGAACATAAAATGGTGTCTAGCATATATACATTTTTACAGTTTAATTCTGGGCTCCCAAAAGATAAATTGTGAACCAAATGGGGAAAAAAGATATGAATAAATAATACCAGCCGAACAGACTAAAATATGTAGGAAAAGTTAAGCCCCTCTCAGTAAATGTCACGTATGAAATTGTTTTATATAATTTTATTCATTGGACCTAACTGACTCCCACAAGATTTCATTTGATTTTCAGAGATTGATACCATTATGTTCTGCATTCCAAGTATGAGATCAAAATATTTTCAGCACCAGACTACAGCTTCTCGCCCTGTGATGCAGAACTTTAACAATGGTGCATTCTCCAAAACAGAGTGACATCTGAGGTTCAGCTAGACTGCCCCCAAACCACTCACTGAGGACTGGTATGTGGGTAATTACCAAGCAAGAACAATATTGAGAAAAGAGTGTCCACCACTGCAAGTGATTAAACCAAGGAAGCTTAGAACAAGAACACAGGAATCACTCCTGACTTTCACCAGCTATTGCCCCAGATGCAGCTGTTTGGGGAGAGCAGAGCTACTGAGCTAACCACACATGCAGGCAGATGTGGTAGAGATTGTTCACCACACCATTTACCTATTCCTCCCAGACATACAGCTGGACTACATATCCCAGTCTCCCTTGCGATGTGATGCTGCCAGGTGACTGAGTTCTGAACATTGGAATGTGGATCAAAGTGGTATACTCCTCCCAGGCAACCCTCCTTGTTCTTTCTCTTCCTTCATCTGCTAGCCAGACTCAGAGGGAAAGTCCAAGGCTCTGGGGCAAAAGCCAGAAAGCTTTTTCTATCATTATTTTAGGCTGTGGGAGCTATACAGTCTCTGTCATGACTATTCAACTCTGTTTGTTGTATCAGGAAAGCAGCCATCTACAATATGTAAATGAATGAATGTGCCTGTGTTCCAATAAAACTTTATTTACAAAAACAGGTTGTGGCCCTGAGACCATAGTTTTCTAAACCATGCCCCAGGAGGACCATGAGATGGAAGGATCTCGGGTTCCTGAATAACTGTATGGATGAATCCACCCCCTCCCATATGTTGGACTGGTTGGGACTTGAGTGATGTGTTGGCAAGCAGTTCTGCTCATGGAAGTCACTCAGGAATCCAGACCAACAGAGGCATCATCCCAGCATACGCCTTCACAATCACCCCTACTCTTGAAAGGGAGTATTTTAAATTGGACCATTCTTAAAGCTTCCTCTGAGAAGGGGCATGTGTCATTTCCTTTCACATTTTATTGGCTAAGTCAAGGTATATGACTACGTGTAACTCCAAAGGAGAACAAAAAAGGAAATAATGGAGGTGTGACCTAACCATATGCCCAAGAGGAGAAGAGAATCCAATTAATTGTAAATGGCACTAATGTACTACAGAATTTAAAACAAAGCTATCAGTTGTTCAAAGCCTGAGTACAAGAAAAGTTTAATTGGACTGCTATGCCCCTGAGGCTGAAGATTGACCTACTCAAGAGAAGACAAAGATGGTATTAGAACTCAGGCCTCTATGCATAGAGCAGGCTTAGATTAGATGCCAGGGTCAGGGTTTTCAGAAAACAACATTAAAACACAAGGAAAATGGAAACTGGGGGGAGCTACAGTTGGAGGAAGAGAAGATGAGGGGACCTACAGTAATATCCTAGATACAATTTTGTTTCCAGTTCATCCTGTCCTCTTCCCTTTACAGGAATGACAGAATTAAACTGGTCCATTTACAAATGATTCTCACTTAGGTGGAGCCACATGAAATCACCAATACTTGACCATTTTTTACCTATGAAAACAGTTTCTTACAGTCAAGTGTAATATCATATATTTTAAAAACCACTCACATTCTCTTTGAAAATACAATACCATAAAACAGTTCCATTCCATTCATAGAATTAGAGGGTTCTATCCAAAAATGTGCCCAGAAAATAAAATATTTCCCAAATTGTAACTAAATTCAAGAGAACATACTCATAAAAGGAGCATGACAGACCATAGTGCAATCTTGGTACTTTCTCTTCGAAAGCTGCAGTCTCATTTCTAAACCTAAGGAAGAGAGAAGGAATACATATATACTGAGCTCCAACTATGTGAGGGGCTTAGAGCCAAAATCCCAGTTGAGCTGAAATGGGGAATAAGTATTTGGCTGACCTCCAAGTAATCCTAAGGATCTTTTTGTCTAGAGAAATGGAGCCTGTAGCCAGGAAGAGGTAGAGAGGAGCTGAAATGAATGTGACAATACAGGGTCGACTCTGAGCCCAGCCTGTGACACCAGGTCTGAGCCCTACAATAAGGGACTTGAGGGGCTGTTTTCTTAGGGGGCTTTGTGAGATATAAGGCATAAAGTGTGGGTCTGCAGGGTCATTGGGATTTTGTTCCTTCTGGGCAGAAGAACAGGTCAAGTAAATCTGCAGTGGCATCTTGGTTTGCTGCCCAGCACACAACACATAGAGGAATGTGAGCAGATTGGTCATAAGCACAGGTGAAATAATCCCTCAGGGAGCTCAGAGGGAATAGAAGAAGACTAAGGAAAGAGGTGGGGGTGATGTCCTAGACTATGTGGGGGTAGGGGGGAGGTGGCAATTGGCTATAGGATCATGATCACTTCTTACAAAGTATATTAGGGTTCTTAAGCGAAACAGAACCAATAGGGTGTGTGTGTCTGTGTGTCTGTGTGTGTTTGAGTGTACACATGCATGCACACCAAGAGATTAATTATAAGGAATTAGTTCATACAATTATGGAAGCTGGCAAGTCCCAAGATCTGCCATGTGAGTTGGCAAGCTAGACCCAGGGAGGTCCGTGGTGTAGTTCCAGTCTACAGGCTGGTGGGCTTAAGACCCAGAAAGGACCAGTATTTCAGTCTGAGTCCTAACACAGCAAAAAAACAGTATCCCATTTTGAAGGTCATTAGGCAGGAAGAATTTTCTCCTATCTGGGGGAAGGTCAGCCTTTTTGTTCTATGCAGGCCTTCAAGTGATTGGACGAGGCCCACCCACATTGGGCAAGGCAATCTGCTTTACTCAGTCTACCGATTTAAATATTAATCTCATCCAGAAATATCATGCAGAAACACCTAGAATAGTGTTTCTGGGTACCCTGTAGCCCAAGCAAATCAACACACAAACTAACCGTCACACAAAGTAACCTCATTTATTCACACAGACTGATGATTTGCCATTTCACATAATCTTCCCAACAACTGCTAAATTAGGTATTATCAAGGCAAATAAATAAGTTAAGTGGATTTCCTGAGGTCACAGCTACTGAAGGAGCCAGGTTTTGAACCTGTGACTTCATGCATCAGTTGTTTGTAATAGCTTTCCAGCATAAAGATTCCTTTTTAATAGCAACAAAATGCCATAACTTTGTTTATAGTCTTGATTCAATAAACTATGAAGAAAAAAATTTCAAACAACTGGAGAAAACTGAATATGATCTGGGATTTAGATTATACTAAGAAATTATAACAAGTATTTTTAGGAGTAATGTGGCAAGGTTCTTTAAAATAAAAACCATAGATAGACCATTACATGGCAGTAGTTCTGTTTGAGATGATACATCACAAATAAAGCTTTTTTTTAAACTTTAAGTTCCTCCAAGCAGAGCCCCAGTACAGCATACAGATGGTGTCCATGGTACACCCCTATCAAATATTGAATATTCACCCTGGCTTAAAATGAATACACTTCATTCTAAGCCAGGCTCTCACCACATGATAACAAGGTGGCTGCAGAAGTCTTGGTCCTCACATTCTCTCAGCTTTATGGTCAGTAGGAAAGAAAATGTTCAATTCCTTGACAGTCTCCTCAAAGCCCTGAGCCTTATGCTCATTCACCTAACTAGGTCAATTGCCCTTATCTGAACCAATCAACTATGGTTAGGGGGTTTAACCCTGGAGCTGAAAAACAGAGAAAATCCCATGCCACATTACATGGGCTAAGGTTATGGAAGAAGTGCTTCCCAGAGAAATGTGGGATGCTCTTAGAAAGCCAGAATAGGTGATGAATAGCCAAAACCAACAATTTTCCCTCCCACATCCTCCTAAATAGTAGTGACTCTGGGCATCCTAGTCCTGAGCTGTCAGGTGACAAAGAGTTAGCCCTTCAAGGACACAATGCTTCCTAAGGCCATGGGAGTCTTATAAGAAATTGGCTCAGCTATTCAGCCATAAGAAAGAAACAAATCCTACCATTTGCAACAACATGGATGGAGCTAGAGGGTATTATGCTCAGTGAAATAAGTCAGGCAGAGAAAGACAAATACCAAATAATTTCCCTCATTTGTGGAGTATAACAAGGAAGGAAAACTGAAGGAACAAAATAGCAGGAGACTCACAGACTCCAAGAAGAGACTAGTGGTTAACAAAGGGGAGGGGCGTGGGAGGGAGGGAGAAGGGGATTGTGGGGTATCATGATTGGTGCACATGGTGTGTGTGGGGTCACGGGGAAGACAGCGTAGCCCAGAGAAGACAAGTAGTGACTCTGTGGCATCTTACTACACTGATGGATAGTGACTGCAATGGGGTATCGGGGGGAGGACTCGATAATATGGGTGAATGTAATAACCACATTGTTTTTCTTGTGAAACCTTCATAAGAGTGTATATCAATGATACCTTGGAAGGAAGGAAGGAAGGAAGGAAAGGATGGAGGGAGGGAAAGAGGGAGGAAGAAATTGGCTCAGGACAGTTGTCCAGTCTTACATTCCACTATTCTCTTAATCTAGACAAATTAATTTATTGTTTCTTTTACAGTTCTGGGACTTTCTTGTCTTTATGTCAAGTCCCTCCACCCGAAGTACCCTCCCTCCAGCCCTCTCTCATCTTGTAAACCTCCTCCATAACTTCGATGTCCACTTCAGATGCCACTTACCTCTCAAAGTTTCTCTGAGTTCCCTCCTCACAGCCCTCCCATCCAACCTGATCCCTCTTCGCCTCTATAGCTCTGCAGAGCTCTCTTACAACACCCCTGCTCTTCCTGTGAATTCATGGGGTACAGAACTAACGGTGCTGTCATCTTACTCTCCGTTCCAGACTGTAAACACTCAGAGGCAAGCCTGTTTTTATCCATCTTCATATGTCCCAGCACCAACTCACAGTCAGCACTCAGCATTTACTAAATTCAATTGAATGCAGCATCCAGAGATATGCCAATTCTCACAGTGATTTTAACCATTATTAAAAAAAAATCAAGATGTTCTATTTCTTAATCTGGGTAGTAGATTCAAGAGCATCATTTTATTTTCATTATTATTTTAATTCTTTAATATGTATGATACACAATTTGTTTTAAGCAAACAGGGAAAAATAGAGCCTGAGTTTTCATGGACTCTCCGTTATCTACGCATCACTTTCACATGTGCCGAGCTGCTTAAGTAAACTGTTGAGGGCTCGAGGCAGGCATGCCCGGGCTGTAATTCTGTTCATGTGTTTCTTAAAGCTCAGTCTCTGCTGCCTTAAGAAAGCACTAGCTGAAACTTGATGTCTATAATTCTTAATTACAATTGCATTCCTGGCTTTATGTGCATCTCTGCTCATTTAAACTCAATGCTGACTGACAAATCGTGCTCGTCCGCCTATTCGACAGTAATTTAGTCAGGCAACCTGCAGCTTGCACCAGATTGATGAGCAGCTGTTTGATCTGTTTGGGGATGTATTGCTGTTTCCTCGGTGTAGGCTGCTCTGTGCTGCTGCTGAATGGATGGATAGTTTTGTCTCCTCCAGTGACATTGTGGACACCCCGGATGGCCTCTCCTGTAACTCCAAATGCACATTCTAAAAACGTCAATTACTCTCCATCCAAGATGGAGCATCACATAGAAAAGCAGGACCCAAGGCTCATCAGACTCAACTCAAACTTGAATTGCTGTTTTTAAGTGCAGTTCAGGTTGACACCCAAAAGATGGCTATCCTTCAACCCCAACAATCTAATTGTTATTAATTAAAAGTGGTGATTTCTCTCTAAAGAGCTTTCTGTTAGGAAAAGGTGCCTTCCACTGTAATAACCCTACTAACAATACAAAATACAGTATAATGTAAACTATGACTGTGAACCACCCACTCTTCCTCTGCCGTGTGGCAGGGACTTCAACCTCCTAAGCATGTTTCTGAGCCGACTGCCTTCTCTTCAAGCTGTGAAGAGCTCCCTCTTCCCTGTGACTTGCACTTGATCATTTCTCCAGTCCAGATTTTTTTTGGCCCCTACGACCTGACTACAGAGTGAATGAAAGGTGTCCCTAAGGTATAAGCAACTACTTTATTGAGGTATAATTCACATACCATGTAATTCACCCATTTCAAGTGTACAATACCATGGGTTTTGGTACATTACATATTAGCTTTTTAATCTGTGACAAAATATATAAAAAGTAAAATTTGCCATTTAAAATTTTTAAGTGTACAGTTCAGCGATATTCACTACATTTACTGTGTTATGCAAACTTACCACTTTTTCCAAAACGTTTTTATCACTCTGACAGAAGCTCTGTAACCGTTAAGCAAGTGCACCTATCCCCTCCCCCAGCCCCTGAGAACTGCCATCCTGCTTTCTGTCTCTATGAATCTGACGATTTAGGTGCCTCTTATAAGTAGAATCGTACAGTATTTGTCTTATATGATTGGCTTAGTTCACTTAATGTAATGCATTCAAGCATAATGTTGTAGAATGTTTCAAAACTTCCTTCCTCTTTGAAGCTAAATAATATTCCATTTTTATGTATGACCACATTTTATTTATCCGTTCATCTGTCAGTGGGCTTTTGGGTTATTGCCTCCTTTGGGCTACTGTGAATAATGCTGCTACGACCATGGATCACAAGTCTGTGTTGGAGTCCCTGCATGCAAGCCCTTCGGGTTTGTACCTGCGAGTGAATTGCTGGATAGCATTGGTAATTCCATGCTTAGCTTTCTGAGTTCCACCAAACCATTTTCCATGGTGGCTCCACCATTTCACAGTTCCACCAGCAATGCACTAGGGTTCCAATTTCTGTACACCCTCACTCATACTTACTATATCATGTTTTTTTGTTTCTGTAAGCTGTTCTGGTAAGCGTGCCAAGCACAATTATAATTCCTAGCGTCTGGGAGAGCGATGTTCACACACAGTGGTGGAAAGAAAGAAGGAGTTGCCCAATCTGGGCTTGGAAACATGCTGACACCACCACACTTTAAGGAATTTAATGTAAGTCAGCTTTAGTTGCAGATGGTGTTTAGCGGCCTCATTTTATGTCCTATCACATCAAGGTTGCATATCCGGGGCCCTAAGTCTACACAGGTAGATCACCCCACTTGCAAACATGCTAATTGGTTCCTGCTAAGGGATGACATCCAGAGAACTGGGAAGTTACCCATGGGTGCCCATAAACATGGGTATGTCACAGTAATATATTTTATGTTCTACATGTAAGAAAGTCTCCAAGAGTTGAAGACAAATATCAGGGGAGAAAAATTCAACCTCTCAAACTGCAGTTGCGAAGAGTCCAATGTAGGCACCTTTTTCAAACTCCCAACCTGCCTACCAAGCCAATATCACTAGAAATAAAGTGAATTTTCTCTTCACTGAGAAAACAGAAGCAATTAATGTGGCTTTTCCATCAGGTTTGGGCTCCAGTAGGCCTCTCCCTGGCCCCCTTCTCTGAACAGGCTGCAGCTAGATTTGAGCGGAGGCCACACTCTGTGCAGCTCCTCCCTGCCCCTCTCTGGCTGCCACACTCCCTTCAGGGTTCCTAAAGAGCAGGCCCTCAAAACATCACAGGCAGCTGACCTGAAGCCCCAGCTCTGATTCCACCTTGCACCAAGCACGCTTTCTCTATGAGACCTCTTCCACCCACCTCCAACATGGGACAAGTTATCTCCCAGGTCGTGAAGGAGGGCCTGGGGCAGCCCAGCTGACTGTCTGCACTGTGGGAATCTGCACTTTAGCTTGGGTAAGGAATGCAGTCCCTAGGGGTGCACAGCAAACAGTCACTCTGGTGGAGGTGAGGATGAGGATGGGGAGCGCTTCACAGTGTTTGTGATTCAACCTCACACAACCCTGGTCCCCTCTGCCTGACCTCAGTCACTCTGATCACTAGTCTACCCTTCTTGTTGCCAATGAACAACTCTCTCTCGATTCGTTCCTAAATGATTTCTACTCCTATGTGACCCTCAAGCCACGAGGACTGCTCGGTACCCTGTGGTTGGTCAGTAAGTACTGATTTAATAAATTCTGAAATCTTCTGGTGATGGAAACACCAGCCTCCTTTCAACGTGCCTGTTGATGCGAAAGGAGGATGGTGTGCAGGCTGATGAAATGTTTGTGTTGCGGAGGAAGTGGGGTGCTCTCCTGGGCATTTGGGGCCCAGGAGGAGAGTCGGGCAGTGGCTGACATAAGGCTACAGAATGTGTTTTCCCATTTGTTTCATGGTCGGCTGCCTAGTCTCCAGCCCTGCACACACAGCAGTGAGATGGGTCCACCCAGTCTTTTTGTCTACTTTATATTTTGGGCCTCAAGCCCTGAGGATTCTGTTGTTTAGAATTAAAAGTCCCTGCCCTGTTTTAATTTGCAAGTAGATAAAAAGATCTTCTTATAGATCAACCAAGAGCATTTCATCTTTCCTTCCAATGACTTCCATCCCAAAGTATACAAACAATTCAAGAAACAGTCATAATAGTTGTGAAGTCAAATATAACCAGATGGTTTTCCAGGCCCAGCTATCTAAATACCATGTCATCTGTGTTACATAATTCTTACAGAAAGCACGCTGCTTTAATTGTGCAGCCGAGATCATGACAGATTGCTTGGTATTTTGACATCACTTTCTTCCGTGTTTTCTCTGCTCCGAGCGCAGGAAAACTAATTATGTCCAGGTGGGGCCCAGGTGCTGTATGTATGTTGACTCCGGAGGGCCCACTTATATATGAAACGATTTCATTGGAGCATTCTAGCTTTGAAAACTTGCTCTCTTGGCCCTTTTTAATAAGTGCTCATTTCTCTCTAAATATTCCCCCATTCCCATGCTGATTAATGACTAACTGAAGGTCTACAGGAATGGGGTGGGCTCTGGGAAGGAAGAGGGCATCCTCAGGTCCCCTGCAAACTGTGGACCGTTGTTCTTTACTCTCCAGAAACCTATCTTCACAGCACTTGGGCTCCTTAAATTAGCATCACCCTATTCAGTGCTAAGTTGACTGAGCTCCCTTCAAATTTAGAACAGAAAAGTACAGTTCTAGAGAATATCTACCAAAAGTAACAGGAGTTCTGAAGATGGATGGTGGTGATGGTTGCACAACGATGTGAATGTACTTAATGGCACTGAACTTTGCACTTAAAAGTGGTTAAAATGGTAAATTTTACGTTATGTATATTTGACCACAGGAAAAATAAGAGGTAACTGGTACTAACTTGAGGAAATGGGGAGAGCAGAAATTAGGGCAATATGCCAACTTCAGAACAGTAATTTTTACAGAATCCTTTCATTCTGTTAATTATTTCAGAGACGACCGTCTTACATTGGCATGGAATTGTTTTATGGTCTGTAAAGCACCTTCATATACCCTCTCCTACTTGACCCTCTCTTTTTATGGAAGACAAGTAAGTGGCTTTATCACCGAATGGCAAAGAAGACATACTGCAGTTATCTTTGCTGAAGAATAAGCTACTCAAAATCTAGTGGCTTAAGAACACTCATTGATTTTGTTCACCAGTCAGCAGTTTAATGAGCAGTGCTTGGTGGGGATGGCCGCATCTGCTCCACACAACATCACTTTGAGTGGCTCAGAGAGGACTGCAGGATCCATGTCTAAGAATGGTTCCCTCACAAGGATGGCGAGTTGGCACAGGCTGTCAGCTGGGAGTGAAGTCGGGGACATCAGCTAAGGGGTCTTCTCTACATGGGCTCCTCCACATGGCTGCTTGGGCTTCCTGCAGCATGGTGGCCATGTTCTAAAAGTAGGTGTCTCAGAAGACAGGAAGTGGCAGCCCCCACTCTCTTAAGGCTTGAATCCAGAAACTGGCCCATCATCACTTGAGCTGTATTCTATTGGTCAAAGCAATTACAAAGCCCACCAATAGTCAAACGGAGCAGACATGGACCCAACTTTTCAAAGCAAGGAACAGCAACCAATCTATGGCCATCTTTAATCTGCCCCAAGGATTCAAGGCTTAGAGTGGGCTGGCCATGTTCTCTCAGCTAGAAAGTTATACTTGACCCTTGACTTTCTGGATTGGTGTGATGATTATTGAAATTATTTCTTTCCCATGAAGCCAGTGGATAATCATGATCAAACCACTTTTCCTTCTTTAAGCTTGAAGGTAAAAGTAAATCCTTAAAAGCAATTTTTTGAACTACAAAATGCTTTGAGACACATCTTTTCTGGGTCTGAGATCTAGGTTTATACATGAAACCTTTAGTTTAGTTTCTGTCTATTATTTAAATGCTACCTCCCATAATATTCATTACCACCAAAAATGCCTATCAATGTAGTATAACGTGTTCTAAATCTAAGCAACTTTAACATCCAAAATGTCATGCATATCGAATGATCTCGAGTAAGAAGGGATTCTTTTTATGTTAACCTAAAAATTGCAAAGATTAGAAATGTTCTACTACAATTAAGATATGTCTTTCATAATATGAACCATTTTAAGGTGAACCTCTGTAGGTAAAATAACAATTTTGCTTTGGTTAAGTTTACCTTACAGCCAAATTTGCTAGAAAGGAACTATTCCATCAAGTGGGAGATACTGACCTATGAGTGCTTCATGTTTGACAGATGAGGTCGTTAAGCCACGGAGACTTGGGAAAACGTCCTTTACAATGAGAGACCTGGCAGTCACTACCTTACCCAAGTGATCGAACTCTGCGTCCACATCACTAACAGTGGGACAACCTGACATGAAATGAATGCCTCTCAGTGCAATACAGTAGGAAGCACACAGGACCACCTGTAAAATATCCTTGCCAAAAATGTTTAACTGGACTCCCATCAGCCTTCAGACATAACTTTGAGCAAGTGTTTCTCATCTGCAGTTCCTCCACCAACCATTGACCACAGAAAATAAGTTGAGTAATAATTTACTCAAATCTCCCAAGAATGGAACATAACTACTTCCATCCTAGGTGCATGGGATAGAGGTTAATTCCTTACATAAAATAGGTGCCTAGGGAAGTACAGCTCAATTGTTTCATAAATCTTCAACTGTAAAGGATCAAATTAAATGAGGAAGTGATCAGACAAATCCAGAATAAGACATTCTGCAAAACAAGTCACCTCATTGCTTCAAAAAGAAAATATCATGAAAGAAAAAGCAGGGATTGTTAATTAAAGGTGAGAAATGACTTCTCCCACAATCTAGGATTTTTGCCTATTCTTGACCTTTATCTACAAGATTCATATAAAATGCAATCATTTTGTGTCAAGCTTGTTTCACTCGACATAATGTCTGAGCTTCACACAAGGTATTGCATGATTCAATAGCTCTCTCCTTTTCATTGCTGTGCAGTATTCCTTTGTGTAAATATGCTACCATTTATCTGTCCATTTTATTGTTGATAGGCTTTTGAGACATCTCCAATTTGGAGAAATTATGACTAAAACTGCTATGAGTGTTCTGCTTGAGGCATAGCCAATCATTTCTTTTGAGTATATACTAAGCAATGGAATTTCTGGGCCATTGAGTCAGTATACTGAAATTTATTAGACAAATTTATTAAATTTATTCATATGTGGGCTCTACTTTAACAAGAGAAGGGAGAACAAGAGACTAAAAAGACAACAACCAAATTCATGGGTGAGTCTTCATTGCTTTGTGGATTTAAAAAAAACAGCTCTAAAAGATAATTTGGAGTCAGTTGGAGAAGGTTTAATGTGGACTGAATGTTAAATGTTATTAGGGAATCATTTTAAATTTTCTTAGGTGTGGCAATTCTATTGTGGTTATGTAGGAGGCTGTCCTTATTAGGAAAATGCATGCATAAGTATTTGGGGGTGACATGTCATGACGTCTGTACTTACTTACAAATGGTTCAGCAAATACGTGAGGCAGGGGGATGGAATCTATACACAGAGATAGAGATAAAGATAGAATAAATATGGAAAAAATGTTAACCATTGTTGAATCTAGGTAGTGGGTATAAAGGTACTTATAGAGGTACTCTCTTGTTATGTTATTTCTTCAACTTTTCCGGTTATTTTTGAATTGTTATAATAAAAATATGTTTGGAGTAGGATATATAAATCTGAAGCGACCCGCTTAAAATGACAGTTAAGGAAAAGAAAGATTCTAGAACAGATCTCGACTCTTAATTCTGCGCCATCCGCCTCCCCGTGCATTATAGCATTTTGGTGTCACAAACCAATTGTTAAATTTGAATATGCTTCTTCAAATTAATTTCCTTCTGCAAAATAGCCCCACGAGTCTAACCAGACAGCACAAAGACACCCCAGGTTTCTGTTGTAAGTAAATTGAACTGAATCCTGCCGGCCAACTCACACCTCCCCATCCCCTCTCTCTCCACCTCTCTCTCCCGTTACACAGCCACTTTCAAGATCTCTCCACAACCACTTTAGACCCTTGTCCACGTTGCCTTCTTCTAATGCAAAACTAAATTGAAAGCTTAGTGGCCCTAGCATCCCACACAGCCCCGGAACCCTGTGCCCGCCCCCGGGGCAGGAGGGGACTCGGTAACACGCAGCCCTTGTGTTTGAGGTTCCCTCGCCCAGCTGCTGCTCTCCGCGGAGCTTCTCAGGTGGCTGGGCCGCTTTGAAGGTTTACTTTCAATTAAAAAAATAAAAAAGAAGCCAAATCAGCAGCTGTCAGGGATGGAGGGAAGATTTATTCAGGGTGGTCAAAGGGGAGCGCGGCCAGCAGTAATGGCCTGAAGGTAGAGAGGAAGGAAACCCAAGCTGGAGAGAAAAATCCCTCCCGGCAAGGTCAGGCGGGCTCTGAGCGAGGCCTCCCGGGGGAGGCGGCCTGGAATCCTGCGGCCGCGCTGGGTCACTGGGGAGAAGAAGGTCCTGTGCACAGACGCTCGGAGGCTGGGTTTGCGAGGGGCGCTGCCTGGGGGCGGGGGGGGGTTGGTCAACGGATAGGGCCTTGAAAGCATAGCTTATTAATCAGATGAAACCAGGCCTGCAGGATCAAAACATGACCGATTCTAAAATTGCTTCCTGATTTAGAAGCTGGTGCTGCCCACCCGCAAATGAGATGGGGGCGCGGAGGCCGGGGCCCCGGGCAGCTCCGCAGGCGCAGAGCTTCCGCCAAAGTGGGCCCCGGGGAGCAGCCGCGCACGTGTGCGGAGGACGGCCGCTGCCGGGTCGGTGCGCCCACCGCCTTTCGTTTCCCATCTCTGCTCTTCTCCGGCTGCAGACGTTGGACACGCTAGTGTGAAAACGAACGTGCGCTTTGCAGATGGCATGAGCCCAGTCCCGCATTAAGCCTCATCTAGGCCCGGTAACTTCTGGAACTCAGGGAAGCCAGGCATAAGTTTGAAAAACTTCTCCACGGCCTCCTGCCCTTGTTTGCGCCCCTCGTCCTTCCACCCCATCTTGGATGCAGTTGGAATAGAGAACCTAGAGTGAGCTCTGGGCCCTATCCTGTTCCTCCAGCGGTGGTAAGTGTCCACACACTGCACCTGCTCCCATTGCCCCGTGGGTAGCTGCTGGTTCCGCTGGGAGATGTTGCCCAAATATCCCAGACCTCGTTAGCCTGTGACTGCTTTAAATGTATATATACGTACACATATATAGCATAATTTTATACATTATATATATTTTTATCATATACGGAAAAAGACTTTTTTTAAAAAGTAAAATTATGAATTAGATACAACCCACATTTGTCTGCCTTCCAGACACTGGCCTTTTTGTAGCTTACCTGTCATTTCTGACAGTCCTCAAAGAGATGCCCTCACACAAACGCCAAACCGGTTTGGCAGCTGCAGTCCGCAGGGTGCAACCGCGCTCTGCCGGTGACTCCTTGGCCCTCTGCCCCTGTCGCCCCCTGGTGGGAAAGGCCTGGGACTGCCGTGCCCGTGGAGAATCCAGTGGTCATGCTGGCCTCCAGATGGTGCTGCGCCAGGTGAGCTCCGCGTGCCAGACCCGGAGCTCCGAAGAGCGCTGGCTTCCGTGCAGGGTGGGGGAGAATGTCTTCTTTCCTAGCAGCTCTGTATCGCGTTCGACTCCTGGCCACCGAGGCAGCTCTGTTACACCAAGACAATCATAAAGTCCCTCTTGAAATGTCTTTATCAACTTCAGGGGTCACCCCTTGCCTGGAAGACAGGCTTCCAGTAAAAAAAAATTCTATCAACCATTGGCCCTCATACTTCCCTCCAAACAAGTTCAAACATAAGCCAGGAAGATAAATGTACATTAGTATCCACTCCTTTCTTTTCTTTCTTCCCCACTTTTCTTACCCCAAATAAATTTTTTTCTCTTTCCCAAGCTACAGAACAAAATCTCACAGGATCTTAATAAATGAAACAGATATTGACTGATAGAAATGAAATGAAAGCTTTATCTGCATCAATATATCTGGGACTCTCCTTAGTAAAAATTTTTATAAATCTTTAAAGCCCATCATCACTGAGGGATGCCCTAGCTAAATGAAATGGAAAAATTCTGGAAGGCTAAAAATTTGAAATGTGACTTGGACTCATGGGACATGGTGCAATGCAAAATTAGAAGCTATTTTGTAGTTAAAATCATTTTAATTTTCCTTTTTACATCCTAATCATGTAAGCTCCTTTTGGGGCTGGACATTAGCTGGAACCTGGATGCAATACCAAATTTAGCCAGTGGGGGAGTGCTTAAACTGAGAAAATAAAGTTGAAGATTTGTTTTTATGAAGAGATATTTGAAGTTAGAGTATCATGAGTTCACAGCTGCTTCCAACAGTTAGACTTCAGGATATTTTGGTATATGGCTCCTACAATGAGAAACAGCTCCTTTGGGGGGAATCACAGAGAAATGTAGAAAGTAGATGAAAGAAAAATGCCAGTACAATAATACCTTGGGAAAGATGGGTAGAGGTTTGTCATGTGGAAGATAAGAAGAGAATTACTGTGTTTCAATGCATTTTGGGAGGAAATGGTTTTGTTCACTTTTATTGAGGAATAGTTGACATACACCACTGTATAAGTTTAAGGCATACAAATATTAGTTCAATTTGCACATATTGTGAAATGATTATCAAAATAGGTCAGCTAACATTCATCTTCTCATACAGATACAATTTTTGAAAAAGAAAGAAGAAAGGAATCAAGGGAAAAAAATTCTTGTGATGAGAGCTCTTAGGATTGATTCTCCTAACAACATTCCTCTGGATCACACAGCAGTGTGCCTACAGTCACCGTGTTGTCCATTACATCCACAGTACTTTTTTACCTTATAACTGGAAGTCTGTACCTATTGACTGCCTTCATCTAATTCCTCCTTCCCCCACCCGCAGTCTGGTAACCATGAGTCTGATCATTTCTTCTATGAGTTTAGGTTTTGTTTTGTTTTTAAATCCCACATTTAAGTGAGATTATACAGTATTTGTCTTTCTCTGTCTGACTTGTTTCTCTAAGCATAATGCCTTCAAGTTCTATCCATGGTATTGCAAATGGTAGATTTCCTCATTTTTTATGTATTCCAATATTCCAGTGTATGTATATATCGCAGCTTTGTCCATTCATCCCTTGATAGACACTTAGGTTGTTTCCCTGTCTTGGCTATTCCTGTCAGTAATGCTGCTGTGAACACGGGGGTGCAGATATCTTTTCAAGATATTGATGTTGTTTCCTTTGGATATTTTCCCAGACATGAGATGGCTGGATCATGCAGTAGTTGAATTTTAATTTTTAAGGCATCTTTTTACCGTTTTCCATAGTGATTACACCCATTTACATTCGCACCAGCAGACACAGGGGTCCCTTTTTTCCACATCCTCATCAGCACTTATTACTGCTGGCCTTTTTGATGCCAACCACTCTGACAGACATGAGGTGATACCTCACTGTGCTTTAAATTTTCATTTCCCTAGTGATTAGTGATGTTGAGCATCACTTCATGTACTGTTAGCCTTTGGAATATCTTCTTTGAGGAGATATCTATTCAGGATCTTTGCCCATTTTTTCATTGAGTTATTAGTATTTTTTTTTTACAATTGAATTGCATGAGTTCTTTATATGTTTCATATATTAACCCCTTAGCAGATACAGGGTCTGCAAATATTTTTTCTCATTCTGTAGGTTGTTTTCACTTTGTTGATGGCTTCTTTTGCTGTGAGGAACCTTTTTATGAAAAGAATGATTTTTATATGTAGGGTTTGAAGGTCCTGAAGTACAGTAATTTATTTAAAGCCAATAATTTGTAATATTTTTTACAAAGGAAAGATTAGCAAGTGACACCAGTGAAACAGGCAGAGAAAAACTTGTATACTTTCCTTATAGTCCTAAGGAATGTTTAAGGGATTCCTCGAAAGGGATTCTTCTTGGAATGTGTGTCTGTGCCTATGTGTCTCTGTATATGTGTGAGTGTTGATGTGGTGTTGGTGTGTGGGTGTGTGTAGGGGGGGTATATGTATGTTCCCTTATGTGAGCCCCTTAGGGCAATCTTACCTTCCCGTAAGGGAAAAGAAGTCATTGTTTTGTTTTTTATAGAGTTTATATAGCCTTAACTGATTTTTTAGTTTAATTCAATATAAAATACTGAAAAATGAGAGACCTTATTATCAGATTTCTTTAAATTGTGGTACAAAACAGTATTGCCCATTTATATACTCAATGGCTGCTCAGAAATAAAAGGGACCAACTGTGTGGAATTACTGCCATCTGGTGGAGAAGATAAAGATTGCTGTTGTGAAGAGAAAAAAAAGACCCATAGGTTTGGATTTTGTTTACTGGGATTTGTTTGTTTTGATGAGATTTGATTCAGAATTTCATTTGCTTCATTCACTTCTAAAAACTCTGACTCACTACCTTCCTTGTGTGGAAGAGGAAGGGACCAGAGGCCTCCTAAATGCTGAGAGGCGGCGTGGGATGGGCCTCAGACAGCTGGACCCTGGTTTCAGACTCCTTGAGTTCAAGCGCCGGCTTCATTACCTGAATGTGCCACTGGAGCAAGTCGTCTACTCTCTTTAGCCTTTTGTTTCCTCATCAAGACAATTCTGTTTTACACGGAATACGGAAGGACATACTTAAGGTTCCACATTATCATTATCCATGCCAATCCTGTTCTAGCCTTCTCTAGTCACAGCCTCGTCTATACTAGGAAGGACCGTGTTGCTCGGGAAGAGAGAGCCAAGCGGGCATTTCCGTAGCAGGACAGCTGTGCGAGCGCTGCCCTCTTGCACCCCTGCAGACATCACTATAAAAGAAACAATTTGTCGTGCTCGCCCACTTCGCT
Organism: Manis pentadactyla; assembly: GCF_030020395.1. Classification (NCBI taxonomy): domain Eukaryota; kingdom Metazoa; phylum Chordata; class Mammalia; order Pholidota; family Manidae; genus Manis; species Manis pentadactyla. The sequence continues at coordinate 105,076,025 of NC_080024.1, forward strand.
GCAGAGCACATCTGGGTGCGTGGTCCTGTTGATTCCAAGCCGGATGATATGTAACTCCTTAAAGGCTAAGGCTCTGCAACCTGTCCCATAGTCCCACTACGTGGTATGAACCCTGGGGGAGCTATTACCTCAAAGCAGCAGACGTTTTCCTCGGCCTGGAGAATAGTGTGCCAGAGGTCAGCCTTCAAGCTCCAGGCTGTCCTTTTCTTGGTCCTCGTGATGCCTACAGAGTGAAGAATACTGAGGAGCAGACCATGGTGTCCAGCTCCATACCAGGGGGGCTGCAGCCCTTGAGAACCCTTCTTAACTCAGTAATAATTATGACCTTTAGCCCAGGCTAAGCTTCATGAAGCCAGAGGAACAAAACAAGAAATAAAGATTGAACTCACAACGTTGGATTCCAGAAATGGAAGCCAAAAAAGACTGAACAGCAAACCAGTTGCTTAACCGCCTGCTCAGCCCTGACCCTGATGCCCTAGATTGGGGCGAGTAAACAGGAAGGGTGGAGCAATAATTTTAAAAACATTTGACTTCCAGGTTTTAAGAAGGAACTGATACATGCCTCTCTATGGGAGAAAAAGTGAATCTTCCAGATCTTTACCATGACTCTCAGAAATTCTAGGTAAGGGTGAACATCAGAAAAGTGTTTCAATAATGTACCTAAATTTTCTTAGGATTTCCATGTCCCTGCTTACACTGCCTTCTGGTCCTGCATGCTGTCTATTTTATCCATTAGCACCCTTGGCGTATGAATCATACTTGTTTTAAATTCCAGGTCTGATCAACATCCCTCCCACGTTTGGTTCTGATGCTTGCTCCATCTCTTCAAATGTATTTTTGCCTTTTAGTATGCTTTGTAATTTTTTCTTGATAGCTGGATGTAATGCACTGCATAATGGAACTGTTATAAACAGACCTTTAGTGACAAGGGGGTGAGGTGAGGGGGTACAGAGGCACTCTATTGTCCTCTGGTTAGGTCTCGGTCTCTTCACGAGCCTGTGCCTCTGGACTATGAACTCACAGGTGTTCTGGGGTTTTCTGCCCATGCAGGTGGGTCCAGATGGGTAGAGCTGGCTGGAGTCAGGCATCCCCCACCTCTGGTTGGTTAGGCTGTGACACCCCAGCAGACTAGGCCCTGGTTAACTGTTACCTAACCTTTTGCTGCTGCAGTTGTCTTTTATGGCCAGTGCCTTATGATCTGTGGTCAGAGAGCAGAGCACAGGCAGTCTCGAAATCTGAAATGACAGGTGGCTTTCGCTTATCCCACTCATCCTTTCACAGTGACTCGTTGTTAACCGAACTGGCTCTTTCCACGTAAAGTCCTCTCCTTCCCCTTGTTCCCTCATAGGGGTTTAAGCCCATAAGGAAATGACAACACGGTGGACAAGGGAAAGCATCGAAACAGAGAGACTATTTAATACCAAGTGTGGCATCCTTGGGCTGCAGCCTCTGGCATAAGATGAAAACCCAAAGGGACTGAGAGGGAGAATTAAGGGAGAGAGGCACGAGCCTGCAGACAGCTTGCTGTCACTGGTGATGCCCCTTCTATCTCCACAGTGCGGCTTTCCCCCACGAGTGTATCCATCCTACTGTGGTTACATTGTGTGCTTTACGGTATTTCAAAATCAACCACCCTTGACAGGGTCGTTTTGCAGTGACTGTGTTCCTGTAGAGAAGTAGCTGTAATCTTTAAAAAAAAGTATCTCCAATTTCATAATAATGTTTGTCTCTTTTATCTCAGCCTCCACAAAGCAAAGAGTGATGTAAATATCTACATCACCTACCTGTACGCAGCTTGCAGAGGCTGCACTTAATACACAGTAGGGTAGGTGTTCGCCATGTCACTAACTAGCATTAAATACAAACACTCCCAATATGCACTACCTTGCCATTGCTCAGGAGCCTTGGCATCAGCTAAGTGACTCTCCTGGTCTGGGCCATGCTAGGCTTCATACAGCGGGTCTTGCTTGTCCACATTTGCCCATGCACGATCACCTGCCAAGTCCACTGGAGGCTGGCTGCTCTAAAATGGTCTCCATTCAGACAACCTGATTCTGCTCCAGGCAGCCTCTTATCCCCCAGCAGGCTAGCCTCGGTGTGTTCACCTGCAGCTGAGCGAGCTTCTAAGAGAACAGATGTGCACAGACCCCTGAGACCTAGACTCAACACTGACATGGTGTCACTTCCGCTGCCTGTTGGCAGCAGTTTATTGACCTAAGGAAATCCCTCTGGATGAGAAGAGCTACAGAGTCATATTGTAAAGGGTGTAGGTACAGGAAGGTGTAGAGAACTGTGGCCTTTGGGACAGTCTTACACAATATATGAGGAAGACAACCGGATCTTCATGATGCCCCCTGTTTTTGAATCCCCTTGGAGTAGACCTGTAGTATCTCTGCCCCTTTCTGCTGGGAACCATACCCCAGAACCTCTGGTTTCAGTCTTCTCTGGGGCATCTCCACACTGTCTATATATTTTGATAATAGAAACCAACATGCTCACCTTTGCCCAAGTGGTTCCAACTATGTTTCCATCACTTGGAACCAAAGAAATAATAATCAAAAGAGCCCCGAAACATAAAATTCCCAACTGAAAAGGCAGTGTTCATACTTTCAGGGACACTCAGTAAACTGGGTTCGTGAACCACTTTTTCTTTTTACATATAGAGCAGGGGCTGCAATCCAGATGCCCAAAGGGAGCCCAGAAGGGGAAGGAAGGAGGCCTGTGGGAACCAGAAGGACAGCTCCCTGTTGATAGAAGCAGCTGCTACTCAGATTCTGGAGGAATTATTGGCCCAGTGTTGCTGGACCTTCCAGTTTCTCAAAACAACCTGGTAATCTCAACTTAATGTTAAATTTCTCAATTTGTAAATAATAATAAAATCAACTCATCTTGTAGACCAGATGCATCCATAACTCCCAGCTTAGAATCCCCATTTTGAAATGCATTGTGAATTCACCACCTCTTGGTGAATTGTGATCTCTGCCTCACTGCCGGGATCCACACTTCCCCGGGCTCCTCCCACCCTCCCTCACTTTCACCACCAACACAAACATGTAGAACACTTCATAAGCAGGCTGTCCAGGTGACGAGAACAGAGGCCCAGAGAACTTCACTGCACTGAGGGTGCTGGGCTTAGCAGCCAAATCGCTCAGCATACCCACCTAAGAGGAGAGGATCCCAATTTTTACCTTAAGAAAATTACAAATACAATGTTCTGGGCCAGTAGGCTGCCCATACACAGCTTAAGCTGTGAATGTTAAATCTCTATAGACCAAAGTCCTGCTTCATTACGCTTCGACATAGGATGCCTTTGCCAGGTATCTGTTGCCTATTAGCTCCAAGCCAACCTTTTTTATTCACCGCACTAGGCGGGAGCTAAGAGTCGTATCTTTCCCAGGTGCCTTCGACAACTGTCTTTCAATTAGGTTCCACTATGGAGGCCCTGGCAAGAGATTGGAGGACAGGAGGGACTGTAAAGAAAACTCACTTAGCACTTCTGACTTGACTAGGCACCTTCCAGGAGTGGTGCACAGCAAGGCTTCTGCAGCAACCGAGGGAGGCTGAGCGCCAGCTGGACCCACCCGTTGGCCATCCGTGCCCTAACTACTGGGCTGTAGGCATCACCTACAGAGATTCAAGCATCTGTCTCCAGGATCATAGATTCTCTTTTATTTCTCTCTATTTCTAAAGATGGTATCTGCTTCTTAACTTATTAATGTCTGGGTAATGTCCACATCCATTTCTTGCTTTTTCAGCTTCCCAGGATCCTGTAGTATTCAATTCCCTGTTTGAAATCACTAACGTGGTTTCTGTTCTCTTGACTCAACCCTGACTGATAACAATTACTAGAATGAAAAGTTCACTTTGTACAATAGGATTGCTTTTTCTGAAATCATAATGTGCAAAAGAGATTCTTCAGATGCCAAGATCCTTGCTACAGAGAAGTAGTTAACAAAAAGCCATGAAAAGTGCTTCTGCAAAATAATCATGATAGTTGTGTTACTTATATCTAAAGCCCTCAAGATCCATAAAAACACCAAGCCTGAAGTGTCAGTTGTAATGGCATTTATATCCCTAAATCCTTCTTCACTCTTCTTGAATCTGTTCCCATGCAGGCCAGCCGAAGCCAACACCTAGGAACCAATATTCCAAGGGACGTTCTGCCAATTGTGCCCGTGGACTTGAGTCTGGATTTTAAATGAGCTAGTAAGTGCTTTAAATTTTTAAAAATATGTATTTTAAAATAAGTATTAAAGTATTTTAAATCAACTTAAAATTCAATACTTTAGTTTAAAATTTAATAAGCATTTATTGACCAGCTCTTTTTGTGGAGAAAAGATTGCTCACACTGGAATGGGGACCTGCATTTGATAAAAGGATTGACCTGAGGATATTGGGAGACGTTTAGACACACAAACTTGTGTTTCTAAAGAAATGGGATTTTTTTTTTTATAGAAATATCTATACCGAAGTAATAATTATGGCTGCTTCTTAGGTCTAGGAATTACTTTATTATTTTTATGATAAGTACATATTACTTTTATTTTAATAAAAAACATATTATAAAGTTCTTCCAGTGCACATTTAAAAGACTTGGATTTAAAAACTGGAATTTACATTCCATTTTTAAGGAAAATGCCTAAAATACCTTTTCAATAAGTGTCTACTGACCACCTATGTGCTACCTGTGGCATTGTATTAAAAGAACCGCAAAGTAAAACACCTACCTCAGGATTTTATTGGCAAGGTTCACAGGCATCTTTGCAATAATTAGCTGACACATAATAGACTCAATAAAAAATTTTAACAAATCCATGAAAGTACCACCAAAATTATTTATTCAAACTCTCATTTCATAGAGGATTATGCCTGTTCTGTTCACTCATCATACACATATCATATTTCATCACTTCTAAGACAAAAATTGCTCCCTTTCAACAACTCTGAAATTAGAATGGGACTTAATATCAATGTGATTTTTTAAAGTATTGTTTCGTAGAAAATTTGCAGAATTTCCTCTTTTATAGTGGTAAACTAAATAACAGTATATTGTACATTGAAAACATCTTAGATTGAATGAAATACCATATATATTTTTTGTATTTTAGAAAATGTATGTGAATATTTAGGTGTGTTTCTCCAAGGTTCAACTGAAAAAAGTTTTCATGGGGCCACACCATTCAGTGAACATTCAAGCCACCAGTGGTCATGTGAAATCCACTACTAATTTATAGATGTTAAAACCAACAGCTGACAAGTAGCAACTTTATAAAAATGTGTACATTTATGAGGGTTTATTTCTCCAGTTTTAAAAACTACTACTAAATGTTAAACATGTGTCTCCTAGTTCGAACTCAGTGCAAAGCAAAAGTGTATGTAAAAATTACGTGCATTTCTAAGCATTTACCTACTTAAAGGATTTTCATATTTTAGTGTTTCAAATTAATCAAAGGTTTAAGAGGTCTAAGAAATATGAAAATGACTAAACTGTAATAACAACTCTGAGAAGTTACAGCAGGAACTGCTAAAATCTAACGATAGATGAAATGTACTGTGAAATCAAAATGAAATGTTATGACAAAGACAGCAAAGAACATTGAAAAAGAAAAAGGAACAATTAATAATGACAAAAAGAACAAAATGTCACCAGACTAATAAAATGTGACTCATCGGTAAGGTATAACCTACACCATCTGCATAATGAAGGACTTAATCTCGTTGTCAGTAAAGTATCAGGCATGCCAATTAGACATCAAATACAGAAATATATCCGATAAATAGTTATTGATAACTACAGGTTCTGTGCATGTCATAACAGGTACATCAGGTTGAAGTCCTTTTGCCATCTCTTAGCCTTTCTCTTTCTTCCACATTTTCTCACCGAGAAGTTTTATGATGTCCGACCTGGGAGACGTAGACAGGTGTCCACTGCCTGTCCCTCACCCTCTCCTGCCAGGGCCTCTGAGATAACTCCACTGAGGACCTTTGGGAGCCACAGTTACCTGCTCTTTCCTCCACTATCCCGCACTTCCTTCTTTTTTGGGATCCGGAACACAGTCTGGAAGTACCCATGCCCTCCGCCCTTCCATCTGGGAGCACCCAATCTCCCTGCTCCGGCCAACGCAGACCCAACTCGCCTGCCCAGTGATCACAGCAGAGTCGACTACCCAGCAAAGAGGACAATATAGTCCATTTTCTGTTGCATACTTTAGGGAATGGTTTCTAAACCTGACAAGTTTTCATCACTATAAAATAAAAAGGGAAATTCACTTAAGACTGTAGCAAACACTGAACTTGGAAAGAAATAGCTCTTGACTTCACCACTAATGTGCGACCTAGATCTAAAAGACAGAAAAAGGTGATGACTAAAAAACTACAGTGCTTTTGTGCCTATGAGTTTACAAAAATGTCATCATCAATGTTTAATTAAACCATTACTATTCACCAGAATAATTTTCCATGAACTTCCAGGTTCTGATTCTTTTTTAAGTTTTCAAGTTCTTTGATTTTATGGGCTTTTTGGTGGAGCAGAAAGGGCAAGATGAAGGCCAGATCAAATCCATATAGGTGAGGTTAAGACTAAGATTGCTGTAAGTGATAAAATTAGCTTTAAGACGACGTTGACCGCTTATGTGATGGTGAGCTTTGTGAGCTTTGCTTTTTCATACAAAACATTTTCAAGAAAGCCCTCTGAAAATGCTTGTGACATAGTGGATATAAAAAAGGATTGACAAGGGAATTCAACCACTGAAGCCAAAATGTGATTTCATAGGCCACTGTTTGACATCGTTGATCTTGGGAGTAAGTTGAACGAACAATTGAGAACAGAGTAAAGGGGGCCCAGCAAAAGATAAAAATACCTAAGAGAATGGCCAGTGACTTGCCTAATTTCCTGGCTTTGAGGAGCTCAAGATGTTCCCTTTGGCGAAGAGCCAGAGAATCTGAATGGAAGAGGGAGTTCACTTTGGAAGCAATTACATTGCAGTTCATCTGGGCTCTTAAAGGAAACAAGAGACTGTTCTTTCTTCCCTGCCTCTCAGAATGAAGAGACACCACTGCTTCCTTAGGTTCTGGAAGAGATGTCCTTGAAAACAGTCCACACTTCAATGACAGTCCACAGTTGCGGGAAGAGACTGGAGACATGAGGTCAGGATGGCTTTGCCACCTACTGAGATTACAACGCTTCCAGAGGCTCCAGTAAATGTACATGTTGAAATAAGCCACAGAGAAGATAGGGAGCAGGAATTCCAAGAGTGACGTGATGACAAGGATATACCACACAGAAAAGAACCCTGGCTCACAGTTCTCCCCAATCTTCCAAGACTGTGAAAACAGAATTGCCGGCCCATGCACAAAGAAGGCCAGCGCCCAGACGGACAGCATCAGAGCCACCATCTTCAGGATCCCAGTGTGTCGAGCTCTGTAATATACCTAAAAGAAACCAAATAAGTTATGTTCAATATAATGAAAAGCCACTGACTGCATGTGTTTCAGGGATGGGAATGCTAACCGGACCGGTGATACGATGTGGACCAGTACAGAGGGTTCAAGTTTGGAAGAGCCTGGGCCTTCAAGGCAAAAACTGTAACCCTCAAGGTTAAACCTATGACATTATAGAAAATGTCAAGCTCAGAATCTACACTAAGAATGTACTTGCCCCCAGTCCACAGACACTAATTTGAACTTTCGAACAATTGAAACTGGATGCACATTTTCACAATGTCCCTCAATCTGCTGGCTGACTCATGACTGGCATTTTTTTTTAATGAAGTGGAATAGTCAGTGTCAGGATATGTCACATATCACAAGGGTATATATTGTTTAAAGAAACTTTTACTTTGGAAATACAGATTTAGACAGAAATGTGTGACCAGAATCACAGTGTAAAATGCACTTCTATCAGTCACTGTCAAAAAGTTTGAAAGCCACTGGCTTTTCTGCTTCCAGTATTGAAGAAGAATCTATCCTGCAGTTTTTCCTGAGACTTCAAGGTGGGGTCAAAAAGAGAAAAAATTGTCATGTGTCTCCCAAGAAGATGAAGTGCAAAGAGAGAGAAGTTTAAACCTGCTGTGGAGAAATACTACAGTGTTATTAATCATGACCGAATCATTTCTTTCCATAATCCTTTCTACCCAATAAAAATGGTGCCAAAGCTGTCATGGCCAGCCACCTTGGGAGACATGGCTGTGGTGAGAGCCACAGTCTCTGTTAAGGGCAAAGAATATTCTAGGTCCACCTGGTCACAAAGATAGGCTTCTGCAAGGGAAAATGAAATCCTAAAAGCGAGAATTCTCGTGGTTCACAGGACCCATGCTCTTTGATAAATCCTGAAATCTTTAAGAATATCTCCTATAGGAAATCCAAAGGCCAACCACCTTATATGAGAGATAAATGTATGAACCAACAACAATATTTTAAGGGTACTTGGAATAAACAACCTCTCAGAATCCCTTTTAGATCAGTAAGATTCCTTCTAGCCAAATGTCCCATGTTTCTGATTTTCTTACTCCAGAAATGATCTACCCATGAAATTGGAACATCCGTCCCTTTTCACTCTCTCTTGTACTATTTTCTCCAAATTTTTAAGTCTTACTCTACAGTGTTTTCCCATTCTTATTAAAAAGGTGCAACATTGCCTGGTACTGTCTTTCTTTGATGGATTGTACATGCTGGGAAGGGTTCACCAATTGGCTGGAGGTAATAGGAAACTGGTTTAACAAAAATCTTACTTTTAAAAACTGCAAGGAAGTGGGGTTTTTTCTTTCCCAAATTTCTGAAGGTAAGCTAAAATACATATGGTGCTGACCACAAGCTCCCATATACCATACGCATTTTTGCCTTCTGCTTCTCATGCCACTAATTAATACATCTCTTGCACTAAATCTAATGATTATGAAGATGGTAACAATACCCAGATGGTCATAAAACTGCATTTAGTTTTTTAATTGCTCTGTTCAGCCTTTGTAATGATATGATGCAATATGCCGGAAGGTGATCTCTTTTCTATTATGCATAAGGTCAAATGGATGATGGCCAGCCAAGGGAACTGAGAACTTGACGCCGATCTCTTCATCTCCAGGTAGTATTGTTGACAGATACTCAAGCATTGCATGAATCCAGGCCCAAGCCAGTTGAAGTGGCCTCCTGACACTACCCATGGCTCAGTTCTCACCCCCTACGGAATATGTGCTTTACTGAGGATATTGCCTCTGACCCCACTTCCTTCCCTGCCCCAATAAGATACCCAAACATTCTGTCAGTGGGTTTCTTTTGGGAGGCAGAGCAGCCCCATGAACTTGTTGGTGTTAATAATGAGATGGGATTACAGAGCTTGTTGTAGGTCGCAATCCCTGAATTGTGACCCCAAAAAGATAATGATGCAATCCTCACACCTAGTACCATGACCATGACCTCATTTGCAAATAGGGTCTTTGCCAATGTCATCCAGTTAAATGACGTCATATCAGTTAGGGTGGGCCCAATCCAACATGACTGGTATTCTTACAAGAAGAGACACAGACGCCCAGGGAGAGCACTGTGCACTGTGGATGCAGAGATTGGAATGACGCATCTCATCGCCAAAGACAGCCAGTAATCCTAGAAGCTAAGAGGAGGGCGTGGAACAGGCTCCACTGGTGGCCTCAGAGAGTGCATGGCCCTGCCTATACCTTGTTTCAGACTTCTGGCCTCCAGAACAAAAATTTATTTCAGAGAAACATTTCTGTTGTTTAAAGCCTCCCAATCTGTGATACTTTGTTCAACAGTCTTAGGAAACTAGGCAACCCTCCCAGCAACAGTATTTTTCATGATTTTGATTTTACAGTTGAGTTCCCTTCTCCCTCTTCAGATAAAGGAATGTTCTCCACGTGGTCTTCATTCGGTGTGCATTTTAATTCACATCCCTTCCAGCGGTGCTGTGCCCCTTCCACCTGCTCTCTCTTGCTTCAGCCCACATGGATCTGCTGCTTCAGGAAACTTGGTTGAGCGCTGTCATCACGTGCTGCCATCTGCATGGAGCCTCCTTTTCCAAATTATCGTCAGGTTTCCATTTCCCAGGCCCAGCCCACCACCCTGCTTTAACAATCTCCTCTACTTTCAGCCACTGCTAGAGCTCAGCCTCCTCACAACCACTTCCTACGAGCCCCGCGCTCTTTGAAGGCTTCCTTCAGGCTCACAGGGCTGCATTTGAGCCATTCACTATCAGAGGTGCAAGTGCTGCCTGAAAGCCCCTGGGAGCAGCTGCGCACTCACGTCTGGAGCGCCTGTTGCACACATGACTGTGTGATGCACAAGGGCCCGGGGTCCCGCTGACCCAGACTGCACCAAGTTTCCAGCCTGCACCATTGCCAGGGGAATTCCTCAAGGCAAGACCAGGAAACAAACCCACCATTTCTCTCTGGACATCACTCCTCATCTTTCTTAACTTCTAAGCACTTTTTCTAACTAGCAAGTTGTCCTTTACCTTCCCATAAACCTGGGGAAGGTTCAAGGGCTTGGACATTCGGTGAAGGAATGTCCCAGTGAACATTAACTGGGAACACCCAGAATGAGTGAAGGCTATGAAGAAATACTAACCTGGAAAGAAAGGAAAATTTTGAAGTACAAATGGAATAGATTGTGGATTAAAGTGCTGTTTTCAAACATTCTGACTGTGACCTAAAGTAAGAAATATGTTTTTACTTCATAGCCAAGTACACAGACTGAAGTATTCATAAAACAATACTTGCATCCATTATATGCAAGGTACTCTGATATTTTATACTCTATTTTTTTAATACTGTTTTATTATGCTCCTTTCCAAATTTTTTTATTTAAAAAAATGTTACTGGTCACAACCCACTGAACTGATTTCCTGACTCAATTAAAGGGTCACAACCTGCAGTTTGAAAAACATTGAGATTATAGGCATCTGAATTGCTAATACAGACTGATCTGCACTCTCTCCATAGTCTGTCCAGTACAAACTGCAGTGGGCTCTGGTGCCAGTGAAGCGCCCAGCGCCCCATGTCTGGCTGTGCCACCATGTCCCTTCTCCCTGCTTCCTAGCTCTGTGGCGGCTCAGCTGGACACCATATGTTTCCCAGCTTCCCTTGCAGTGAGGGAACTGCATGTGACTCCATGTGACTAAACTACACGAATAAAATGTGAGTGGAAATGATTGTGCAATTCTGCACTAATTGATTAAAGAAAATCCCTTTCCCTGGACTTCTGCCCTTTGTTCTTCCTTTCTAGAACCTGGAGTGATAACACTTTAACCAGGCCTAGAGCAGGAGTCAGCAAACTACTGTCCATGGAACAAATGTGCAGCCTACCATCTGTTTGGATAAATAAGGTTTTTTTAAACATATTACCTAATGTGTTATCTATAAGATTACTTATAGACAACATATTACTACAACTGCAGATTTGAGCCATTGCAAAAGACCACAGGTCATTTCATAGCAAAAACTTGTGGACTTCTGCCCTAGAGGATGCAGAGCCACCCCGTTAGCCTGGGTCCCTGGGTGAGTCCCTGGAACAGTCTCCCACCTTCCCTGGACTGTTCCATGACAGCAAAATTAACTTCTATTTTGTTGGAGCCTCTGCATTTTTGAGTCTCTCTGTTAGAGCAGTTTGTCCCTGCCTTATCTTACACAGCCTCCCGATCCCATCTGCCTCCAAGCTGCATAGTCCTCCCTGCCACAGCTGTCGCTGTTCTACACCTCCAGCACCATACTCAGTCCCATTGTGTCGAACCCATTTGTTTATGGATCTGTCTCCACATTAGACTATTATGCTCCTCAAAAATAGAGGCTCTTCATAATCCCTGTTGCACCATAATCCCCCAAAGATTGGGTCCCTCAGACTCAAGAGTCAAAGAAGTTTCCTATCTAAATCTCAAAGATTTCAGATCACTGCCCATATTTCTATGGCCCTCTTTCACCTCTTGTCCTTACCTGGCAACAACCTGGCTTTCTCATTTGTATTATTGCTGATAAGTTTAGCTTGCTTAAGAATTGTCACTACCTTGTTGATAAAGCTATAAATCTTGGGTAAGTTCAGACTTTCTTGGTGTGGGTCCTAAACTGACACTGGGACTGGATCTTTCCAGTTGGTCCCACCGTATAAGCTGTAGCTTCTCTGTATACTGTCTTTTCCTTTGGCCATTCAAAATTGGTTTTCTCATGACATTCAAAAGTCTGGGAGTCTTTCTGCTGGCCCATCAAATTCCATCCTGAGGAAAATATTCAGGTCTCAGTTTGAAGAGTGGAACTGGTAAACCTACTGTGAGCCTTCTGCATGTCCAATCCGCTGTGGACCCAGTATCCCACTTCTGACAACTGCCTTGGGTTTTCTTTGACGCCTTCCCATTTTAGTGGCACGTAGGGGGCAACGTAGCCAAATGACACACAGAAAATGTTCACTAAGGGCCAATGAGAACTTAGTGTCAGATAACAAAAGAATAATCAGGCTCCTCTGGGGTTGTCAATTAAGTAAAAAATTTGACTTAAAAAAATTCTTGCTTGAGAACCCAAAATTCACAAGTATATAATCCTCTAAGGAAGAAAAGTTAGTGTTTTTACTTACAGCATTTGAGACTGACTGGTATCGATCATAGCTGATGAGTACAATATTATACACAGATGTTGTACACAAAAGATAGTCAATAATGAGCCAAAATACACAGGTTTTATTTCCAAAGTTCCAATCAAACATCCTGTAAGGAATGTACAAAGGAATGGAGATTGCGCCTGTATAGGGGAAAAGGGTAAAAAAAAAAAATAGTACCTATAAATGAATACAAAGCAGAGTAGGTACCCAACCCAATGATATATCTGAATTGATCAAAAATGGCTTGATTATAATTTAGAATATTCATGGTATTTCAACCATGAATTCTTATAAACTCAGGACTAATTTCTTACATGTTCTTTAATAACGTTATTGTAATAACTGTCACAAACATCATGCCTCTAATGGTTCCTTACTTCCAAATTAGGTACAGATGCCAACCTGTATTTTGAGCCACATACAGCACAAACCATCTCTACATTCATGACCCAACCCAAACAGGATGGGCCACCCTTCCCTGAGACACATCACACATTTTTACATCTCTTTGCCTCGGCCAACAGCATTCTTTCTTCCTAGAATGTCCTCCTCTCTTCTATGGAGAAGTCTGTTTACTTCCTTCCCATTCTTTACTCCATTCAAAAAATGACTTCCTTGTCACTTTCTTGGAAATGCCTAGGCAGAAGTTACCCTGCCACCAGCACTCTACTATATACTATACTTTGCTCATCTCTCCCTCTCTCATGCACGATATATTCTACTTTACATCATTATCATCTGTTTCTCCTGAGGACTGGGACTATGTTGGAAGTCGATTTTTGTATTTTTCACAACATCTACAGTTGACCAACGGCTCAGACATTTAACTTGAATAAATTAATAACAGCTAATTAGTAGTGGGCAATTACTATAAGCCAGACATTGTGCTATGTGCATTACATATATCATCTCATTTAGCTTCATAGAAACTTTGTGAGGTAGGGACCGTGCTGAGTTAGCAGATAAAGAATCTGAGGCTCGATAAAGGAGACATTATAAGCCCAAAGTCCACTCAAGTAGTAAGTGAAGGAATGGACTGAAACCAGGAAAAGTGATTTCAGAACCCCTACATCTAACCACTGCCCTTCACTGAATGAGCAAATGCACATGTGCTTTAGTTCAGCACAGAAATTGCTTAATTGTGAAAAATGATGAAACTATGTTCCCCTTCCTTTAGCTTTGGAGGGGTTCTGAATTGCACTGACAGTTCAAACAGGTGACACTATTCACTGAAAATATCATCTATGAAGTGCGAGCTCAGCTTATATCTTCCTTCGTTGAGTATCTTCATATTTTATCAGGCACTTGGCAGGAATTCCCATTTTTCATATGGAACCAAGTTAGCCTATGCTTATGGTGCCCTCCCTCTCGAAGGCGTGTGAATGTATGTGTATGCACATATGCACGCGGTATAAAAGAGGTCCTCAGGTTCACCTGACATAAATCAAAGGATCCTCAAAACAGAGATATTTATTATATTTGGCCCAGAGTTGTGCCTTCCAACATAAGTATTTTACACACACACACACACACACACACACACACACACACAGTCATTTCCTCCACAGAATGAGGAAGAAGAGTGCCATGCCAGTAATCATTGACATTATAGGTAGTGCTGTCTGTTGGAAGGTTAAAGGGTGGGGTGTGGGCTAAGAAATCTTTTTCACATACTTTCTGAATTACATGAAAGAGGAAAAGTGTGTTCAAAACCTTAGGAGCTACTTGAATTAGCATTTGGCTGAAAACAGGCTCCAGTCTATTCCTCTGGTTTTAACAAAACCCTACAGTCAGCTTGTGCTCTATGTGACGTTTTGGTACGAACATCATGTGCAGTTCTGTCTTGAGTGGTGAAGATGTTTGTGAATCATTCCAAAGGAGTTCCAAAACTGTGAATCGGAACTATTTCTACAATGAACCCACTCTGAAGCTTTCACTCTAGAATCATACTTTCTGGCCAAATGGACTTGATAAGGAAGACTAAGAGCCAGTTCCTTGGTAAGAGCAATAAGCCTCAGCATGACAGGTTAAGGGGAGAAAAGAGAGAGAAAACCCCACTGTATTTTTTTAAAGGTGGTGAAGGGGGAAAGAAAGGAGATGAGGTAGGAGGAGAGAAGGAAAGGGAAGGAGAGAGAAAAGAAAAGCCCTTAGACCCTCGGTGACTTGCTCCCCTGAGCCAGACTCAGCCTCTCCCAGTCTCACCTCCTGCTACTTCCTCCACTCACTCCCTCATCTCCAGCCCCCGAGCCTCAAATACACCACACACACACCCTCAGATCCTGCACTTCCCTGGGCACGAATCCTCCTCCCTCAGGGAGCCCTGTGTTTACTCAAATGTATCTGGATCAGCGAGCCCTACGCCTAAAGTTTAAATTTCAACCTCCACCTCCAACCTGTTTCCTCTCCCTCCGCATGCTATGCTTTTCTCAACAGCAATCTCCATCCTCTAAAATGCAATATAATTTTATTTATCATTATTCACTTATTCATATTTATGTCTGTCTCTCTACCCTGCTCCCAGTAAAAAGAGAAGCACCATGAGCCAGGGATTTTTGTCCCCATTTTCACAGCAATATCCCCAGTCCCTCAAAGGGCACCTGGGTCAGAACAAAGCAGTACTGCCTGAATGAAGAGGCGAGGATGGCAAAGCCCAGTTTGCTTGAAAATTGCCACCAGTCTGGTATTGCCCCTTCTTTCTGAAGCCAGCTGAGAAGCTACAACTTCCGGGAGAAAATGACAATCAAAAGATGAGGGGAGCTAAAAGCCCCAGTGGGCTCCCTGGACCAAAAAATGAATGGGTAGATCACAGTGAGTGGACAGAGGGTATTACGGACTGAATGTTTATGTTCCCCAAAATTCATTTGCTGAAGCCCTTATCCCTGGGGTGGTTATATTTGGAGATAGAGCCTACAGAGAGGTAAGTAAAGTTAAATGTGGTCGTAAGAGCAGAACCCTAATCCAACAGGAATAGTGTCCTCAGAAGAAACACCAAAGAGCTCCTTCCTCTCTCTCTCTCCACATGCACACAGAGGCCAGGAGGGGGCAGCGAGACCGCAGCCATCTGCAAATCGGGAAGGGAGCCTTCACCAGAACCAGACCGACCAGCTGGCAGCTGAATCTGGGGCTTCCCGGACTCCAGAACCATCCGAAAGCAAACTGCTGTCATTTAAGCCACCCAGACTAGGGCTCTGTGTCGTGGCAGCCAGAGCCAACCAATTCAGAGGGAAAGAGAGTCCTGTACTGAGGCCTGAAGGCAGTAAAGGCAGACCTTGCCATCCTGAAAACACGACTCAAGACTCTGTGTCGGCTGCAACCATCTTTCACTCCTACAGATCCTGTCCGGGCCATCCATCACAAGGTTGCGTAGACCATAAATCCCCACACAGATGTAGGTGTGACGAAAGACCCACAGACGGAAACATTAGACATATGAGACTAATTTTATAGCTATTGATAAATACAGATAGTACTTTTTTTCCTGGAATAGTGTACAGATAAGATATATTTATATCAATGTAGCTAGTACTGAAACTTTTCCTAAATGAAATTTTGTTTTCCAACATTAAATTCAGCCTGAGAAGCTACCAGGGGGCCACTAATTTTGATTTTCAACAGGCAACCGATTCTGAAACCTATGAGAAGAGGGCATTCATCCAGAAAGCCCACAGTACTGAGCACATGCGAGGCCCTGATCTGCCCTGCCACGTGGTTCTAGGGCTCCAGGTCTCATGACCCCAGCTATTAGGAATTGCTGGCTGACAGCCACAGAGAACCTCTCAGTGTTCTGCCCTGGCCCACCAGCACTGCCAGGAGTCCTACAGGCTTAGAGCTGAAGGGCACTTCCAAACATGGCAGAGGAGAAAGAACAACATTGACACAACACTCATATCTTGTTACCAAAAACTCTGAGACTGTTCTAACTTGCTGATGGAGGGGGGCCACTAGGACCGCTGAATAACCGCATCTGCATGGACGCTGCTCAAAGATGAGCCACATCTCTATGTCGTAGGGCTCAGGCCCACGACAGTGGCACTGGCCTGATGCTGACCCTGGGCCGTACACAGAGACGCTCTCTTCTTATTGGGAACCATCTTTGTTCAAAAACTTCAGGCCTCGGGTTTTCTCAGCTGGGGACAGTTTTGCCCATCCTTCCTTACCATCAGGTACTCAGGGCTCACCCGCTGTGAGTTGGCCAAAATACACAATCAACTTTAAGCACTGAGTGTTATCTAAAAGATACACAGTTCTGTGAAGGAGCAGAGGGACAAGCACATAAATATACTCATACGTATATGTGTTCATGTGAACATAGATAATGATATGGAAGGATCTACATCCAGTTGTTGATGTTGGTTACCTAGCAGGGCAAAACCGAGAAGAGAAACAGGAGGTTGTTGTGGTTCCTAATGCTTCTATATTACGTACCCACCTTTATCTCTGACCCTGTCATTTCTATGCCATGGCTCCTAAATCAATCTCTCCAGCCAGAAGTCTCCTCCAGAACCTTGATCAATGCAATGTCAGAAGCATAAGTGGCCCTCCCCAAGGCTCTCTGTTTCTACTAATAACGCCATAGTTTTCTTGTCCCCAGAACTCGACCTTTAACTCACCTTTGTCCTTCCCCTGCCAGCTCTGCCGCCTGGACATTTCCACCCTTGTTGGGAGCCACACAAAGACAACAAGATGGCCACAGTTCATGAGGTTCCTGCTTCACTTCCTGGAGATTAGCTGCGAGCCCGCGCGCGCCAACAAGAAAGCCCGCGCGCGCCAAGAGATACTCTTCTCCCCCTCCTTCCCCATTATCATATACCAATCAGAATGTAACTCGCTGCGCCTGCAGCCAATCCCCTGCTTACAAGTATCCTATGGTCCACTCTGCCCCTGAACACTGGTGTATATCTACCCCCGTCTTACAATAAAATTTGAGGGCTTGATCAGAATACTGTCTTGCCTTCGCTCTTCTCTCGCCCCCATTTTCTTTCAGGTCGGATCCCCCTCGTCCCCACAAATAACTAGGTCCCGCTGGACGGGACAAGTGGCGCCCAACGTGGGGCTCGAGGCGCGGATCCTTCGCAGGCGGACCCCCGAGTAAGATATCGTCTGGCCAGACCCCTTCTTGATGAAACAATAGGAGACGCCTTTCGCCGCTCACGGAGGTCGTCGTCCCTGGTGAGTACCGGCCGCCTTACAAGAAAATGGGAACTAAATTAAGTAAAGAAGCGGTCTTCATAAGAGACCTAAAAAGTTCACTTAGGGAGAGAGGAGTTCGAGTTAAAAAGAAAGACTTGGTAAAGTTTTTTATTTTTGTTGATGAAGTCTGTCCGTGGTTTATCATTAATGGCCCCGAAATTCATCCTAAAAAATGGCAGAAAGTAGGTAGAGATTTAAATGATTATCTTATCAAAAACGGCCCTGACTCTGTTCCTGTTTCAGTATTTTCCTATTGGGGTCTTATCAGAGATATTGTTGAAAATACTGACCCTGATAAACGTCAACTCTTGTCAGTGGCAGAATATTGCCTCCGCCCCCTATCTCGGGCGGCCTCAAAATCGTCTCTTTCGAGTGATCCCCCTGCCCCAAAATCAGCTAAATCCCCCTCCCCTAGCCCGACACCATCTTTGCTCGGTGCCCTCCATGATACCCCTCCCAAATGTTGCATTTATCCGCCTCTCCCTCGAGATTCGGACTTTGTCGATACACAAAAGGTTTTTCCAGTCGTGACTAAGAGCCAAAATGGCGAGCCTTTAGATCCGGGAGACGCGGCTGAACTAGAAGACGAAGCGGCCAAGTATCACAACCCAGATTGGCCTCTTGCCGCCCCGTCGCTTAACCCCCCTTCTTACACACCCCCAGTTTTGAAAAGAGCCTCTTACACTCCCTCTATTCAGCCTCCCAATGTTTGCGCCCCGGCCTTTTTGCCCCCGTCGGCCCCTCCGCTACCCCCTCCGGCTCCCGGTCCTGTTAGCCCCCCTACCAGCACTGAAGACCTAATAGCACAGATAGTAGAACAAAGAATAACTTGCCATCTCCAAAAATTAGTTGTCTCCCAACCAGTTCGTCCCGCATTATATTCGCAAAGGGGCCTCTCTAAGAAACCGCTTACAGCCACAAAACCTAAAAAACAACCTAAAAAACTGCTCTTTCCTGTTCTTACCCGGGCCTCCGCCCGCTCTGGCCCCACCTCCACAACACATAGCCCGGAGGAGGGCGATCTTGAAAGCGACGGCGAAGACGCCCCTGCTGCTCAGGAAATAGAAAGTGAGGGAGAGGAGCAGGCTGAGCCAGAGCCGGCCGAGCCTGCTGATGGCCCTAGAGAATTTCACAAAATCCATTTCAAAAGCTTAAAAGAGCTGAACGCGGCCGTTAAAGCTTATGGCCCCAATGCCCCTTTTACCCTTTCTGTTCTTGATTCGCTGTCTCGAGGAGGACATTTACTCCCAGGTGAATGGCTGCGTATAGTCCAGGCTTTGCTGACCGTTGTCAGACCATCGCTGCTGCCAATGTAAAAGACCCTCATTCCCCAACAGCGTCCTGGACTTTTGATAAGCTTACGGGACAGGGCAGATATATCTCTGAAACCAGGCAGCAGCGCCTTCCCCTTGGTCTTTTATCTCAAGTGAAAGATGCCGCTTTGGGCGCTTGGATATCACTCCCTGCTTCCGGGACTGCTAACACTCCTCTAACTAAGATCACTCAAAGCTCGCAAGAAGACTATAGCGAATTTGTTAGCAGACTGTTAGAGGCCGCCGAAAGGACCCTTGGTTCCGCGGCTGCCAATGATAAGATTGTAAAACAGCTAGCCTATGAAAACGCCAATTCGGCATGTCGAGCCGTCCTCCGCGGTAAGACTCGAGACAAAACTCTTGATGAAATGCTGAGAATGTGTAGAGATGTCGATCCTTTTACATCCAAAGTCCAAGCCCTTTTAGCTGTAGGTGCCGCTGTTCAAACTCCCCCGGCTTCTTATCCTCCTTCCTTCCCCAAGGGCGCACCGCCTATGCGTAACTGCTTTAAATGTGGACAGCCAGGCCATTTCGCTCGCCAATGCCCTACCACAGCTCCTCCTCCTAGAGTTGGGTCAGTCCCCGGTATTTGCCCTCGCTGCCATAAGGGGCGGCACTGGGCCAAAGAGTGCCGTAACAATCCAACAAATCCTTTTTACAGTACCACAAATCCTTTCACCCCCCCTTTTCAGGGAAACGGGCTGAGGGGCCAGCCCCGGGCCCCCCAGCCAATTCCATTTCAGCCGGCCTCGGGGAACAGCCTAGCTGTAGCACTCCCGCCCTCTATCGGGCCACACCCGGGAGTGCAGGACTTGACCTCTGTGCCTCCTCCTCAACAATATTAACGCCTGAAGAGGGAATTACAATTATTTCCACAGGAATTTATGGCCCACCTCCCAAAGATACTTATTTTCTAATTTTAGGGCGAGCTTCCACCACAATAAACGGCCTTATTGTCCACCCTTCCTTAGTTGACAATGACTATACTGGAGAAATAAAAATTCTTGCTAGTGCCCCCCAGTGCCCTGTCAGCATTATGAAAGGTCAGCGCCTTGCGCAGGCGCTCCCCCTCCCTTTAAGTACATCTCACCCTGCTATTCATAAGCAGCGAGGCTCCTCTACCCCAGGTTCTTCAGACTTATATTGGATCCAAGCTATTACTAAAGAACGCCCCACTCTTAAACTTAAGATCCAAGGAAAAGTATTTGAAGGAATTTTAGATTCGGGGGCCGACTCTACGGTCATATCTCAGGCTTCATGGCCCTCCAGCTGGCCCTTACACGCTTCCTTGACCCATCTACAAGGAATTGGGCAGTCAAGAAACACCTTACAGAGCTCACAGTTATTAAACTGGGAAGATGAAGAAGGAAATACCGGATTCATTCAACCCTTCGTAGTTCCTGGGTTGCCGGTAAATCTTTGGGGAAGAGATATCCTCTCTCAAATGAAGGTCATCATGTGTAGCCCTAATGAAGTTGTAACACAGCAGATGCTTTCACAGGGTTACCTCCCTGGTCAGGGGTTGGGCAAACTAAAACAGGGAGATCCCAACCCGATACTGGCCACGCCTAAGATAGACCGCTCAGGTTTAGGGTTTGAAAAACATTTTTCGTAAGGGCCGTTGCTCCTCCTGCACTCCAGGCAGACAAGATTACTTGGAAAAGTGATGTTCCTGTCTGGATCGATCAATGGCCCCTTACCACTATAAAATTAAATGCAGCCATAGAGTTAGTGCAAGAACAGCTGGCTGCTGGACATATTGAACCTTCTACATCCCCTTGGAACACCCCAATCTTTGTAATCCAAAAGAAATCAGGCAAGTGGAGGCTCCTACAAGACCTCAGGGCGGTTAATAAGACTATGGTCTCTATGGGCGCATTACAACCGGGAATTCCCTCTCCAATAGCCATCCCTAAAGGGTATGTCAAATTAGTAATTGATCTAAAAGATTGCTTTTTCTCCATACCTTTGCATCCTGATGATTGCAAACGTTTTGCCTTTAGTATACCCATTACCAATTGTGTAAGGCCTTCTCCCCGGTTTCAGTGGAGAGTTCTCCCACAAGGAATGGCCAACAGCCCCACTCTTTGCCAAAAGTTTGTAGCCCAGACTATAGACCCCTTTAGGTTGCTCTTCCCCACTTTGTATATTATCCATTATATAGATGATATTCTTCTTGCCGGTCCTGACCAGCAACAGCTCTATGCGGCCAGTCAACAGCTAGTCACTGCCCTCCGAGATCGAGGACTACAAATTTCCCCAGAAAAAGCCCAGGTCCACCCCCCCCAACTTTTTTTAGGCTTTGAATTATTTTCTAATAAAATCCTCACTCAAAAAATTCAGTTAAAGAGAAGCTCCTTAAACACTCTTAATGATTTTCAGCGTCTGCTAGGAGACATCAACTGGCTCAGGCCTTATTTAAAGCTGACCACCGGAGAGTTAAAGCCCTTGTTTGATGTCCTACGTGGAGACCCTGATCCTTCCTCCCCCCGCTCGCTTTCATCAGAAGCACAAAGGGCATTAACCATTGTAGAGCGGGCTATTTCTGAACAGACCATTAGCTACTTCTCTCCACATCTAAGTTTGTGGCTGCTCATTTTCCCTACCCCCTTCTCCCCTACAGGAGTCCTTTGGCAAAACCATCCACTATTTTGGGTTCATTTGCCAGCCTCCCCCCCTAGAGTCTTAGCTACCTATCCTCAATTAGTTGCTGCCCTCTTACGTTTAGGCCGAGAGGCAGCTCTCAAGTTGTTTGGGAGAGACCCTGAAGTTATAACCCTCCCATACAATACATCTCAATTACAATGGCTTATTCAACATGATGATGATTGGGCAATTAGCTGCACCTCCTTCCAAGGGACAATAGACAATCATTACCCTGCAGACAGATTAGTCCAGTTCCTTCAAAAGACCCCGGTTGTCTTTCCCAAGAGGACTAAAACCACGCCAATTGCTGGGGCCGTAATGGTGTTCTCTGATGGGTCCTCCTCCGGTATAGCCGCTTTCAGTATTAATGGGCAAGTTACCCGAATACAGACAGACCTCTCTTCTGCACAACTTGTTGAACTAACTGCAATAATCAAAGTTTTTGAGCTTTTAATAGATGCCCCCTTTAACCTTTACACTGACAGTGCCTATGTAGCAACCTCTGTTCCCCTATTAGAGACAGTGCCTTACATACGTCCCTCTACAAATGCTTCCCCCCTATTCGCAAAATTGCAAAAATTAATTCTAAACCGCGATGCCCCTTTTTTCATCGGGCACATACGCGCTCACACTGGCCTTCCAGGGCCGCTTGCCAAAGGCAATGACAGAGTTGATCTGGCGACTCAATTAGTAGCCTCTGTCACGTCAGACTCACCCTTGGCTGCAGCCCAACGGGCTCATGAACTACATCATCTCAATGCTCATACTCTTAGACTCAAATTTTCAATCACCCGAGAACAGGCCCGCCAAATAGTTCGGCAATGTCAAGGATGTCTAACTCTCCTCCCAGAGCCTCATAACGGAATCAACCCCCAGGGGTTAGTTCCAGGAGAGATATGGCAAATGGATGTCACTCATTACCCTCCCTTTGGTAAATTAAAATATATCCATGTGTCTATTGACACATGTAGTGGTTTCCTATGTGCATCCTTGCAAACGGGAGAGGCAACTAAAAATGTTATTACCCATGTTCTCTCATGCCTGGCATATCTACCACCACCTAAAATCTTAAAAACTGACAATGGGCCTGGATACGCCAGCTCTAGCTTTAAACAGTTCTGTGCGCAGTTAGGTATTAAGCACATAACAGGAATTCCCTATAATCCCCAAGGCCAAGGCATTGTTGAAAGAGCCCACTTAACCCTTAAAAACATGTTATTCAAACTTCAGTCGGGGGGAGAAGTACTCTATCCGAAAACAGGTAATGCAAAGACACTCCTAAATCATGCACTGTTTGTTCTTAATTTCCTTACTTATGACTCCGCGGGTAAAACCGCTGCTGATCGCCTTTGGCATCCCTCCACGGCAGATAATTATGCACAGGCTATGTGGAGAGATCCGATGACCAACACATGGCACGGGCCTGACCCTGTGCTCATATGGGGGAAAGGACATGCTTGTATATATGATGCTAAGGCACAAAATGCCCGATGGCTCCCAGATAGGCTCATTAAACTCCTAGACACAAATAGAGGCAAAAACAATAATAATTCCAGTCCAGGGCATATTAACCCCTGAGAAGCCTTCCCTTTCTGTTTATTTTCAGGAGGCAAAAATGAAGATTTCTACACTATTGACCCTCGTCATGACCTTTCGCCCCGTTTGGACCCATCAGATTTTCAATTTCACCTGGACAGTCACCAGTGAAGCAGGAGACGTCGTTTTCAGTTCTTCTACCTTAGCAAGTTCCCCCCCATGGCCTGTTCTTGCCCCTGACCTCTGTGACTTGGCCGCTGGAGCTTCTGCAGCCTGGGGGACCCCAGACATTTACTTTCCTTTTTCCACCTCCCCTGAGACCTACCCTGAGGGACAATCTACCACCTCTCCTGGGTGTAACAACACCCCTAGGAGAACCTACCTCAGAGAAACAGAATTTTATGTTTGCCCGGGAGCTCATAGAGATCGAGCCCTTAACTATAAATGTGGATATAGAGACTCCTATTTCTGTGACTCCTGGGGGTGTGAGACTACAGGAGATGCTAGTTGGAAGCCTAGCTCCACCTGGGATTATATAACTGTAAGTAGGGCTTGGAATCCCAAGCCTAACTCAACTGTTACCCCAGAATGTCAAAGCACCCAATCCACAAGGGGGCGATGTACACCGCTCTCCATTGCCTTTACTGACAAGGGAAAAAGGGCCCCTATTGATAGATGGCTCAGGGGACATGAATGGGGGCTAAGGCTTTATGTTTCAGGAAAGGACCCTGGGCTCACTTTTAAAATCAAATTAATTCGATCCATTCCAAACGCCAACAAGCACGTTGTCCTTGGCCCTATTGCCCCTAAGGCAAGAGACCCAAGACCTTCTAACCCTTCTCCCCTGTCTACTAGTACTGTTTTCCAGGCCTTGCTCCCCCCAGTTTTACCCTCTACAGGCGAAATCCTTAAAGGCCTGGCTAATGTGACTGCAGAATCCCTTAACTCCACTGGATATAGCGAGTGCTGGTTATGTTTCTCCCCCGTTCCCCCGTTTTACGAAGGGATAGCAGTTTTAGTAAACACCTCAGCAGACCTCATACTTACCAATGACTCCAGCAAGACTCGCTGGTCAGACCCCTCCCGTTTTTCAGAGACCTCTCCGGGTCTCACATTGACGCAGCTTTCGGGAATAGGCCTCTGTATACATAGCCCCGTCTTGCGTCTACCCCCTCAGCTAATACCCATTTGTAACAGCTCCTTCTCACCCCCGCTGTCCTATGAATTCCTTGTCGCGCCCAACGGTACTTATTTTGCTTGCTCCTTTGGCATAACGCCCTCTGTTAACCCGCGCTTGCTAATATCTAACAATGAATATTGTGTTTTAGTCATGCTCATGCCCAAGATTTCCATACATCCCACCGAAGACCTCCTTCCATATTACTCGGGCTCTACTCGCACTAAGCGTGAGCCAGTAACCGCCATTACCTTATCTGTGATATTAAGATTAAGAGCAGCTGGGGCTGGAACAGGCATTGCCTCCATAATTACTTCTAAACAACAATATTATGCTCTTAGTCAGGCTATTGATAAAGACATACAAAATCTGCAAGAAGGTTTAGACAGCCTGAAAGAATCTGTTGTCTCTCTCTCTGAGGTAGTGCTCCAAAATCGCCGAGGGTTAGACCTCCTTTTCCTGAAAGAAGGAGGCCTCTGCGCTGCTCTTAAAGAAGAATGTTGCTTCTATAAAGACAAAACAGGGTTAGTGCAAGATAGCATTGATAAAGTTAAGAAAAACCTAGAAGCCAGGCAAAAACAAAGAGAAAAGGATGAGGCCTGGTATAAAAACTAGACCTCTGCCACCCCTTGGTTAACTACTCTGATCCCCACCATCCTTGGACCCTTGGCAGGATTCTTCCTTTTAGTGTCTCTTGGCCCTTGGGCCTTAAGAAAACTGACAGTTTTTATTCGAGAGCAGGTTGACCAGCTCGTCAAGCCAGCGGTTGCTGTTCATTATCACAGACTTACAGCCTGTGATGAAGAGTCTTACACCGAACCAACCAATGCTCCCGGTCTCCGGTTCTCAACTTTACAGGCGCCTCAACCATGGTACCATCGATTCTGGCACCGTACTTAATGTGGCCCATATGCTGGTCAGCCAGAACCAGACATACCCCTAACTATGAGGGTATGGGCATCGAGATGAGTGCGAGACAAAGTACCGCAAGGGAGGGTTCTTCCTAGAACCTCTCTGGTCCTCCCTGAGAATACGCCTGGCTTGCATAGAGGTTGGTATCCATATGTACATAAAGCCTTGATATATTAAGATCAATTTGGCTTTCAGCTCTGCCTCTCCTCCCTAAAAGATACCGAGAGCATTTGCGAAATGTTACCCTGCTGGAGGAGCCAGGCCTCTATTCCCTCACTCGATTAAGGCCCACCTTTCTGAAATAAATAGAAAGGGAGGAGATGTTGGGAGCCACACAAAGACAACAAGATGGCCACAGTTCATGAGGTTCCTGCTTCACTTCCTGGAGATTAGCTGCGAGCCCGCGCGCGCCAACAAGAAAGCCCGCGCGCGCCAAGAGATACTCTTCTCCCCCTCCTTCCCCATTATCATATACCAATCAGAATGTAACTCGCTGCGCCTGCAGCCAATCCCCTGCTTACAAGTATCCTATGGTCCACTCTGCCCCTGAACACTGGTGTATATCTACCCCCGTCTTACAATAAAATTTGAGGGCTTGATCAGAATACTGTCTTGCCTTCGCTCTTCTCTCGCCCCCATTTTCTTTCAGGTCGGATCCCCCTCGTCCCCACAAATAACTAGGTCCCGCTGGACGGGACACACCCTCATCCTAGCTCAGAGCCTAATCACATGACCGCTGCTTAGGTAGCTGCAGGATCGTTTCTGTCACCACACTGCACCCGCTCCAGCTTCTGTCACCTACTATATCTCCTCTGATGCCGCTAAGGAAAAGCTTCAATCTATCCACTCACTCACCTGCTTTAAAAATCTTCTAAGTTTCCACATTGCCTGCTGAATACACTCCAATCCAGATTCACACTAGCATTCAAGGTCCTTCAAAATATAAAATCCGACTATTCCAACTTTATCCCCTAGTGTTCTCAGAGTGCCATGTGCACACTAGCCAGCCTGAAGCTCACACTTGGCAAGATATGCAGAGTAACTGTCCACCAGCACATCTTTGCTGACCCTTGGAATACTCCCCCCTGCTGCACTTCTGCCTATGGAAATCCTACCCATGCTCCAGGGCTCCGTGTGGATGCTGCTATCCACTGATCCTCCTCTGAGTGCCCACAGCCCCTGGCAGCTCTTCTGGGGTCCTCACATTGCTCTACATTGTGACAGTCATTTGTGAACGACCCTTATCCATTCTACTATATTGAGACCTTCTGAAGAAAGAGATGAACCTGGTCTTCTATATATCTCCTCATTATCTGATCGTGCTAGAGTTCCTAACAGAACTTACACATGGCAGGTACTCTACTAACATTCAGGTGACACATATCTGCAGAGAAATCAAGAGAAGAGGACTAGCATTTTTTGAGCAACCGCTGTGTTCCAGGCAATAAGTACTCTATGAATCTTGTTTCATTTTAACACAAAAGCATGCATTTATGTAGCTATAGACAATGACAAATGAAATTATACTAGAAGTTCCTATAAAACAATATCATCAACTGACATTTCTGTATATACCTAAAAACCCAAACATGCAAGGCGAAGAGCTCCAGAAACAAGTAACTCTTAGACTAAAACAATTTGAGAACTATTCTGGACTTATTTTTATTTGATCAAAAGGAAATAAACTGTTTTCAGATAAAAATTCCCCTACAAGCCTGATTTACACATATAACATTCCCCTAAAGTAGCATATAGCCTCCCCTGAACTTTGAGCCTTAAACTTTTTGTTTTTAATCATCCCCAATTTCATAGTTTCTTGAAATAAAAAAAGCTTATTTTAAGGTTTTAGAAATAAATTATAATTGGAAAAGATTATCTTAAATAAAGATAAGTAACTTACCGACAAAGAAGTCAGAAATGGCCAAGTTAAGGAAAAAATAGTTACTTCGACGTCTAAGGTTTTTGTCCACCAGAAAAGCTAAAATGACCATGGCATTTCCTAGCATTATAGCAAAAGCTAGTAAGCTCATGAAAAATGCTAGAGTAATGCGAGTGCTTAGTGCTGAAATAACTGTGCTATTAGTAGCTGACATCTCATCAAATGATGAAGAAGCTCAGTATAGCAAATTAATTAAGCAAAGCAATTCTGACAAGTATGTTTTCCAGTCAGATACCTAAAATATATAGTTTCCTACTCACAACAACATTTTTCAAAATCTAATGATGATCTCCTAGTACTTCCTGATTCTTGATAAAGCAGACTTGTGGTAACAGTTTCCCTTTAACTGACACTGAAAAGGTTATTTCCAGAAGACAGTGAAACGTTTTAACAAAAACATTTTAATGTGATTCATCCATCTCCCATTTATAGAGCAATATGATAGAATACATATAAAATAGAATTGAGACATTGTATAGGTAAGAAATAAGGCTTAAATGAGATTCATTTTTAAACTAATATACATCCAGTTACATGTTCCCCTCTGAGCACGATGGATTGATTAACAGGGCTGAATACACCAGCCCATCTGAACCAACCAACAACTGGGCAAAATATATGAAATGATGGTTTTTAAGGCATTGGGCATCAGGCAGTGAAGGCCGATGATCCCCAAGAGAACAGGAGAAAATGAGGTGAGCCCTGCAGTTGTCCAGGCTCACCGTCTTGAGAGAGATTCCAGGGCACAGAGCAGAGAGGGGAGACCTCCAGGAGGAGCCCAGCAGCCTTCCTAAGATGGCAAGATGGATCTGAGAGTTGGGGAGTACCAGGCAGGACTCTGTGCTGCCGGGCTGCACAAAGCAGTCCAGAGAGCTGTAAAGGACCCTCCTCAAGTATTCGCCAGCACAGTATGTGAATAAACATTCATAGGCAGGAAAAGGAAGCACTCAAAAAGATCAGAGGGAAAAGTACCCAACACTCACGTGGGGCCAGTTACAGAATTTGTTTCCACCAGCCAGACAAAAGTCATAATTCCTGGGGTATTGGGTAGCATATTCAGAAGGGTCTTGCACAGTAGTCAGAAATAGTTAGCCCTATACTGAACATTGCATGGATCCTGCTTCACAATGATTAAAAGTAAGATCTGAAAGGATCAAAGATTTTGCAAGTAACTTAATTACAGTTCTGAACACAGCTCAAGAATATTTACAGAACATAAGAATATCCACTACCCAACAAGGTAAAATTTAATATCTGGGATCCAACTAAAAATTATCAGGTATGCCAAGAAGCAGGCAAATGTGACTTACAATACACAGAAAAATCTGTCAGCTGAATCCACCCAGAACTGACATAGATAATGGATTAACAGACAAGGACATTAAAGTGGTTATTATAGCTGTGTTCCATATTTTCAATCATACAAATGAAGATACAGCAGATACTCTTTAAAGATCCAAATCAAACTTCTAGAAATGAAAACGAGAATGTCTGAACCAAAAATACTTTATGAAGGATTAATGACAGATCAGAAATTGCAAAAGAAATGAATAGTAAACTTGAACATATAGCAGCATAAGCTGCCCAAAATGAATCACAAATAAAAAAGAATTTTTCTTAATTAAAAGAGTCCTCCTAAGCTTACAGGACAACTTCAAGTGCCTAAGTCTGTCTAATACGAGTCCCTAAAGAAATGAGAGAGGAAGGAATAGAAAAAGATATTTGAAGACATAGTGGCCAAAATCCATTTCAAAATTTGATGAAAACTATAAATCAAGAAGCTCAATGAACCCGAAACACAAGAAACATGAAGAAAACTACACAAAGCATATCAAATCAAATTGCTCAAAACCAATGTTTAATAAGAAAATCTTAGAGCAGCTGGGGCGGGGGGAATACAAATAAAACAGCAGATTTCTTATCAGAAGCAGTATAAGCAAGAAGATAGTGGTCCCACATCCTCTAAGTGCTAAAAAAAACCTATCAATACAGAATTCTCTATCTAAGAAAAATAACTTTCAAAAACAAAAGCAAATAAGGGAATTTTCAGATACATGAAACCTGAAAGAATTCTTCATTAGTAAACTAGCACTATAAGAAATATGAGAGGTGGTCCTGCAGGCAAAAAGAAAATGACAACATATGGAAAATGACACCAAGTGGAAATTCATATTTCCATTATGAATCTACAAAAAGGAAAGAAGAGTAACAGAAATGGGGGTTTCTTGCTTGTCTCTCCTAATGGAAGCAAGAGAATATTATTCTCTCTCAGCTTTGACTCAGATGTCCCTAGGGTGAAGGACTCTGTTGGACAAAATCTCCTCTTTTGAATAACCAAGAAGTAAGCAGGACAATAGTCAACCCAATGAGGACAGTCATTGGGGAGTACCAGGCAGGACTCTCTCCTCCTCCAGGAGGAGAGACAAGGATGACAACTGGAATGGCAACGGGGTCCTGGATAAACAGGCCTTGTGGTTGGAGCAGACGCTGAGCCAACATGCCCAAATGAGACCTGGCCTAGACCCAGACGGGGGTTGTGTTCTTAGGTGTCTAAATTCAAATGGCATTGAGTGAGCCAAGGCCCAACAGCCAGAGAGTCTCACTGCATGTGAGCCTTACAGGCTACACAGCCTGTGGAAATTTGTAATTAGAGATTTCAACCTATCAGGTGCTTTTTAACAACTCTACAGCCATGCCTCAGTGTTAACCATTCCTTCCCTATGATGTAACCCACAGTATTGAACAAACATTAAACAGGACTAGCAGGCTCCCTATGGAGAACTGATGGGCCCAGCTGTGGGAACTCACTAGGAAACACTATCTTTCAAACCATATAACCAGAGAAAAGGAATTTGCCTATGTTTCTAAGAGGTTTGGAATCTTGAAATAATTGAAATATACTTTCTAACCCACACTCCTATAAGAAAAGATGGATTTTGTTGGGAAGGAAAAAGATGGTACATAATTATGTCTGATTTATATTGTAGCATGTATCCATGATACTCTGTGTGGTGCAGTACAGAAATCATAGGTAAATTTAATACTGTAGAAGCTAATAAAATTTATGACATTACTGAGGTGGTTGATAAAATGTCCTGTGAGATTGAATTAAAACCCCCTCATGATGTTATCCCTTTGGAAGAGAATTGGCCCGAAGAAGATTTAGACTTGAGTGGTAGTTAGTATTCTCACACCTCAGTAGATGTATACCTTAAAGTACCGATAACTAAGCCAGGGAGACCAAAGAATTAATGAAGTTAGTCCAAAATATGAGAACATTTATGCTGTTCTGTGCCAATAGTATTGGATTGCTCAGATGGCTGCTTAAATCCATACCAACCTCTTACTATTATAGTTGTTTCAAACTTACTGCATTTTGATTGCCTATGTGATTATATGCTGCTTTAAGGCAAGTACTTGCTGTCAAACCAAGAGTTATCATTACATCTTAAAAAGGCCTGGATACATTGTACGGTGACAGATGGTAACTATACCTACTGTGGTGAACATTTCATAATGTATATAATTGTCAAATCACTGTGCTGTACACCTGAAACTAATATAATACATGTCAACTGTACTTTAAATAAATAAATAAGGCCTCAATCATGGGTTGGGGAGCAGGACTATGCTGTGAAGGGTATTCCAGAAGATCTGGAATTGACCTGAGTTGTTTTGCTAAAGTACCCACAAGGCCCCTGATCAAGACATGAATTGTGCTGATTAATACTGCTGCTTTACAGCTATGGGTCTGAGTTTCAGACCTATTGTTCCAGTTTTTAGCATTTGTTCATGGATAACACTGAAACTGATCATTTGCATCTGCTTTCCATGAACCCTCAGAGGGCTATGGTATTGGGGCTGTTAAGTAGTAAGAATATACCTATATGACCAGCAAGGTTTAAGAAACCCTGGGCTGACACTCCAGTTGTGGATCCCTGGTTTCAAGGTGTTCCACACACCTGCCAGTTGGTCCTCGTCCTAGAGAGGAAGCATGTATGTGTGGCCTTTTCAAAGACAGGACATCTGGAGCTCAAGCCTGGCTTCTCTAGACTCCCGGCTGTAAAGCAGTCGTGGGCTGTGATGCTTATCTCTCCTCTACGCTGCTGCTATACTGGGTATTGCAGTAAACCACAGACATGTGAGCATTGTCATTTTGGTTCCTGTGAGTCTTCGCTTGTGATGGAATCCTGTTTAATTATCTCCATTAATGTAGTTACATTCCAGATACTTTAGGAAAAACACAGTTACAACCATTTCTTGCCCTCATCTCACCACACACACACACCCACACACATACAAACATGCATGCACACTCTTCAAGGACCAATGCTTATATCTCTCGCCCAGCAGAGAGCAGTCAGCCTAATGACACACAGTGGAAACTTGAGGCTGTCAAAACTGCAAGATACAAAAAGATACCAGACTTGATCTTTTCTCTAGTGAGGTAAAAAAAAAAAAATCCCAGTAAAAGGAGGGGCAAGGGCCTAGGTAAGACAGTGGGTGGTCAAAGAAGGAAGATTTCAAGGTGAGGCAGAATTAAAACTGCAAGTTAAGGCTGAGAGAGCATTCGTTTAGGGCGCTTCTGAAGGCTTGCACAGTGAGGGCCCACCCCTTGTGTGGCCCCAGCGGGCAGAGTCACAGGGTCAGTGGCAAAACAACCAATTCATCCTTTATCCACACTTCCAGCCCCCGGGCTCCACTGACAGTGTACAGTGAAGAGGTGCCCACACCTGCGTCAGGGATCACTGTGTATCAGAACCAACAAACAGAAGGGCCCAGAGCAGGTAACAAGCAGCCGACAAGTTAACCAGTATCTTACTTTACACTGTCCCGGAAGCAGATCCTGGGACAAGGATGTATACAAGTAGCTTATTTGAGGGGTGATTCTAGAATACTGAGAGAAGAGTGAAGACACGAAGGGAGTCAGTAAGGTGATGGTCAAGTCACCATTTTGGCTAAAGTAAGCGAAATCCCCCTGGGACAGTCTGGAAGCCAGTGTGGAACATGCCCCTCAGAGTTATTCCTGTAATTGTGAGGGAGCTGAAAATCGCTGATCGAAGACTGCTAGGGTTTGGGGGTGACATGAATTCTCCAGGATTTCCAGCCGGAGGTGCATATGCAGAGCTGTCCAAGGCCAGCCAAGAAAGCCTGCGAGCAAAGAGATGCAGATGCTGGCAGGTGGGAGGTCAGCAGGATGAGCTGCAGCAAGAAGGCCAAGAGGTAACAGGCTGGGCACCAGCAATATCAGTTACGACCAAGGGCTGCTCCACAGTGAAGAGGAGTAGGAACCATCTTCCCAGATTTTGCCTTTCTTAGATGGTAGCTAAGGACTCAATTTACAGACCAAAAGGTTAGGCATCTGCCTCATGACTTACATGAGGGGCCCCCACTGGAGATTTTTTAATGTGGGTGCTGTGTCTAGCTATCCTGTATTTTCAGTTTATATCCTGGAATTGAGCCACCCCAGAAGGTACATGCCACTCCCACCGAGTGCTACCCCGGCCACAGATCTATTAGCAGAAAAACACCAAGGGGACAAATCAGCCTACTTAAAGGTGTAAGAATGCTCAAATATCCTCATAGAGAGAGTGGGATGTGACAGTGGTCACTGCGACTTCAGTGCTGGAGCTGACGATGCAATAAGCTGTTTGAGAGTGGTGTCCATGGGGAAGGTCAGACTGTGTTGAGACAGCGTAGAATGTGCGTTAGCCCTTGTTGCAAGAGACCAAGTGGCCTGCAAAGCCTGAAATATTTACTATCCGAGCCTTTTACAAAAAAGTTTGCCAACCCTGAGTTAAACGCTCAGTAGGATTCCTAAAGACTAAGGGACTGAGAGTCGCCAAAGCCCATACACTATAGCTGGGAGCCCCAGGTCCAACTCACATGCTGATGAATATATTCGTTTTTGCTACCAATATGTGAAAAGCAGATATTTAATGGCAAGAGCAGGCGTCTAGAAAACCACTCTCTGGTGTTGGAGAAAGTGTGAAATGAGTTTGAGGTCATAAACAACAGCCATTTGACCCTGTTAGGCTCAGCATCCCAGCCATCTAAGGTCCCCGTGGGTGGACAACAGATAAAAGGATTTGACCAGGCCAAGCTGAACCAGACAGCAGAAGCCTAATAACTGATTCTTCAGTCATTCTACACCAGTGTCGTATGCCTGTTTAATTGCAAAGCCTGGGTCGATCTATAGTTAAGGTAGATTACAGTAAGTCTAGAATTTCTAACAGAGATTTTGGGGGTTAGAGAAAGGTTGCCCACACACCGAGATCTGGCAGGAATAGTACAAAGTTGGTTAAGACTAACTGCTTCTTCACAGAGTTAACTCAGTACTGTTAAGAAATGGGTACCCCCTACTCAGGCTCCTACTACCTCACTCCACTCTCACAGAGGGATCCAGAGAGACTGACCAGCCTGCCTTACTGTTGTCAGGGGTCCCCAAAACCACCTTCACACTCAGTGATTTGCTAGAAGAAGTCACAGAAGTCAGGTAGGATGTTATATTCACAATTATGGTTTATACAGCAAAAGGACACAGATTAAAATTGACAAAGGCAAAAGGCTTACAGGGCAGAGCCCAGGAGAGACCAGGCATAAGCTTCCTGATGTACTCCCCTAGTAAAATCATGTGGATAATGCTTGATTCTCCCAGCAACACACATATGAAGTGTGGCTGACCAGGGCAGCTCACTCGAGGCCTGGTGTCTAGGGTTTCTATGGGAGTTTGATCACATAGGTATGCAGTACCCACAT
The DNA here is from genome assembly GCF_030020395.1 of Manis pentadactyla. Classification (NCBI taxonomy): domain Eukaryota; kingdom Metazoa; phylum Chordata; class Mammalia; order Pholidota; family Manidae; genus Manis; species Manis pentadactyla. The sequence goes on from NC_080024.1 coordinate 105,110,088, forward strand.
GGCTGACCTTAATTATTTAGTGTCCAGCCCCTCCAGAGTGATATCACATGGCCCCAGATCTCCACCATGAATCACACTGTTATTGTAGCCTATCTGGCCAAGGTCCCACTTAAGCAACATCACTTTAAGCAGGGAAGATATTCCAAGAGTTTAAAGGTTATCTCCCAGGAGCTGCAAGGGCCAAACCTTTCTTTGAAATGTAAAGGGTTTGGAAAATCCAGGCCTGCTGAGTTAATCCTTTACTGAACTCTTACCTTGATGATTCTCCAGAACTAGACGGATGATAGGCAGATAAAGAAGTAGCTACAAGAAAACAGCAGCCAAGAAGCTCGATGGAGAATGGCCAGGGGAGTGCTCTCAGCCCTGGAGAAGGAGGGCTTTGCTCCCTGCACATCTCAGTGGGCTCCATCCTTGATGCCCACGGATGATAATTGTTTTCAGCTATTTTGTTCTCTACGTGGTCTTTCAAAAGCTCTCCTCCACCAGCTTGAGGACCACGAGGCAGAGGTTAACTAGACAGCACTGTGGCCACTTAAGAAACCTGATGTCATTAAACAGTAAGAAAGCTTTAGCAGCTGCTCTTTTAAACATGTAAAAAGAATTAAATACACAAACTGAAAAGCCCAGAGAAGATCGAAGGCAGCTCAAAGAAGAAAAAAACGAGACAGAACTGTCAGTGAAAAAGAACAAAAGAAGAAGCTACAAAGAACGGGCAGAACATTCACAGGAGAGCCTGCTCCTGCTGCCTCCTCACCCCTGCACGGAGGCCTGCTGGGAAGCCTCTGCATGGCCACGGCTTCAGTCTCTGGTTTGCTGAAGGAGACGAACGCGCTGGAGGCCAGCATGCAGTGTCCAGTTTCCGCTGCGTGAGGTTAAGGCTCTTGCTGCATCCCTCTTGACGTTAGCAAAATGACTGTTCAACGCAGTGCTTTTTTTCACAGTGACTAGATGAAGCATCGTAATGTTTATTTCTGTTCTTAGCTGTTTAAGCATAGTAGTGGATTATGCTAAAATACCTAAACAATACCAATAGGCTTTGGATCACTGGTCACAGTCCACTAACAGAAAATTATTTTAATTCATTGTTTAGTAGCAGATTGCTAATTGATATACAAAAGCCTCGGGTGTTTAACAATTTTGATTAAAAGGGCTTAATCATGACCTTTAGAACATTAAAGTTTATAATTATAAAAGTCTCTCTAAATAGATTGTATTGAATAGTGAACACACCTATGAAGATTACTGATCACAGTTATGGGATTCATTTATATATACTGTCTATTTCCAGAACTTGAATTTTTAAAGTAGCCTAAATATTTTAAAAGAATAGTTAGACATACACCAGGGTCTGCCATACAAGTTAGAAAGAGATTCAACATTTAAATAAATTCAACCAATACATTTAAATAAATTCAAATAGGATACCTAGAATGAAATTCTGAGCACTATACGTAAGCAGCTCTATTTTAACACAAGGTAAGAGAATGAAATGTAGCCTAAGGGGATTCATCGTTATCTTTTTCCTGAATATTATCCACCTGACAGCCCACTTCTGTGAAGGCACTTCCCTTAGCCTAAGGCCACCAGGCAAGATTCCCCAAGGCTGTCAGATTGCTTCCTCTTGACATTACAAAAATTAGTGCAGAGTACCATGCACAGTCCATAAAATAAATCCCTGTTTACCTCCTGGGCCAGCCCACTCGGTGCCCTTTCACAATCTTATCTACGGTGAGTATAATCATTTTGTTTACTATCATACCTTATCTTACACTGCAGACCAAGTTTGCAACATATTTATCTGTCTTTCTTTCCTTCCTCCCTCACACTGAATGCTTTCTAGTGTCTCCAGTTTAGAGACTGGAATTAAGAAATTACATAAAACAGGTACTACATGACTTTTTTAATAGCAAGGCCTTGAAAGCTGACTAAAGATAAATACTGGCTATATTTAAAATGGACTCTGCAACTGTGGAAGAATGTAAAAATTCCTACTGTCTCTTGGTAGTAATTAATAATGAATGAATGCAAAGAAGAGTGAAAGGTTAAGAAGTATTGACAAGTGGGGAAAATCAGATTTTTAAAAAGGATCATTAGCACTAATTTGCATGCCATGAATGGAAAAATAAACCCTATTTTAAGTCATATCTTTCTATGTAATGCATACTTTATCTTTACTAGACAAATCTGTAAAAATCACAATACCATCTTGCACACAAAACCTCCAGCTTGTGTGCAGTTAAAGTATATATACATATAAAAGGATGTCTGTCAAGATTTTGAAACAAATTATTAAAACCTATAATGACCAGATCATTGGTAATTATCTGTTATCATACACAATCATATGTTACTGAAATTTAATTTGCTAAGGTTCATTCACTAACTACTACTTCACAAATATCAAAACCATGTGGACCCAGTTACTCCACTCCTAGGAATTTGCCCAAAGAAAACAAAATCCCTGATTGAAAAAGATATATGCACTCCTATGTTTATTGCCACACTCTCCACTATAGCCAAGATATGGAAGCAACCTAAGTGTCCATCAATAGATAACTAGATAAAGAAAATGTGGTACATATACACAATGGAATATTATTCAGCCATAAAAAGAAAAAATCCTACCATTTGCAACAACATGGATGGATCTAGAGGGTATTCTGCTCAGTGGAGAAAGACAAATACTATATGATTTCACTTATTTGTGGAGTATAAAAACAAAGTGAAACAGAAGGAACAAAACAGCGTTTGACTCATAGACACTGAGAAGTGACTAGTGGTTACTAAGAGGGGTGGGGAGGGGGATAAAAGGGCACAATAATTCACAGTCACAATATAAGTTGATCACGGGGACTGCTGAACCACTGTGATGTACATTTGAAACCAGCATAAGATTGGATATTAATGATACTTTAATTCAAAAAAAACCTGTGATCTTTCTCATATATTAGTTGATTTATTAATTTTTCACATCTTTTTTTTTATACAATAGATTTCAACTGTTAATATCTGGGTAACCCAACATTAGTACTTTCATTGAAACAAATGAAAAATATTACATATTATGATATAATCCTACAGTAGACCCATATCATTCTGCTTCATGTTGTAATTAGATGTTTACTTCTGCTCACCTGCACTTTATGAATGTACATACTTGTCTTTTGTTTTCAAAATACTGAATCCAAATAGCTAATATCCAAAATATACAAAGAACTCATACAACACCAAAAACACAAATAATCCAATTAAAAAATGAGCAGAGAATCTGAACAGACATTTTTCCATAGAAGACATACAGATGGCCAACAGGCACATGAAAACATATTCAACATCACTAATCATCAGGGAAATACAAATCCAGACCACAGTGAGATAGTCCCTCACACCAGTTAGAATGACCACTATCCGAAAGAGAATAAATAACAAGTGTTGGAAGGATGTGGAGAAAAGGGAACCCTCCTACACTGTTGGAAAGAATGTGAGTTGGTGCAGCCACTATGGAAAGCAGTATGGAAGTTCCTCAAAAAATTAAGAAATCAAAAATACCATACATATCCGGTAATTTCACTTCTGGGAGTTTGTCCGAAGAAAACAAAATTACTAATTCAAAAAGATATACACGCTCCAATGCACAGCATTACTTATAAAAACCAAAATGTGGAATTAACCTAAGTGTCCACCAATAGATGAATAAATAAAGATGTGATATATATATAGCGATAGAAATGAGAGAAAACTTGCCACTTACAACAGCACAGATGGACCTAGAGGGTATTAAGCTACATGAAATCAATCAAACAGAGGAAGACAAATACCATATGACTTCACTTATATGTGGAACCTAAAAAACAAAATAAATGAACAAACAAGACAGAAATACACTCATGAACCCAGAAGACAAACTGGTGGTCACCATAGGATGAAAGGACAGCATAGGGAATATAGTCATTAATAATGTGATACCTTTGTATGCTGACAAAGGGTAACTACACTTGTCATGGTGAGCATTTAGTAATGTATATAAATACTGAATTAATATGTTGTATGCATGAAGCCAATATAATATTGTATATTAACTCTTAATTTTTAAAAACTGAAATAAAACTAGAGTAATTCCCAGCATGATTTTTAAAAATAAATTATTCATTAGGATATGAAAATTAATCACTTTTTTCTCTTACATATGAAATTGTAAAACTAGACATTTATATAAGCTAAACTTTTGAATCATTTTAAAAGGAAAACATTGAGAATGTCAAAGTGTTTCAAATATCAAATCATTTCTCTATGCTCTTCAATGTTTTGGTGATTGATTTATACTTTAATTGAACATGTATTTTACAAATGTGCCCACAAATAATTTTTTTGGAGCACCAGACACCAAAAGTTTCACATCTATATTTTATAAAATCATTGTCCAAGATGGTGACAATCCCATATACTACTCTTCTTTATCTAATTTTTATAGAGATGTAATTCAAATATCATAAAATTCATGCTTTTTAAAGTATACCATTCAGTGGTTTTAGTATATTTACAAAGTGGTGCAACTGAATTCCAGAACATTTTCAACACCTGAAAAAGAAGTCTCATACCCATTAGCAGTCACTCCCCATTCCTTCTCCACCAACCCCCTTGTCCCAGCCCCTGACAACCACAAACATGCTTTCTATATTTATAGTTTTGTCTATTCTGGACATTTCATATAAATAGAATCATACACTATGTGGTCTTTTATGACTGGCACACAAAATAATGTTTTCAAGGTTTATCCACATCATATCATGAATTATTAGTACTTATTTCATTTTTATGGCTGAATAATATTCCATTATATAGATATGTTATATTTGTTTAACCATTCATCCATTGATAGGCATTTGGGTTGTTTCTGCTTTGGTGCTATTGTGAACAATGTTCCTATAACATTTGTTTTTAAGTTTTTGTGGGGACATATGTTTCCAGTTCTCTTAAGTATATACCTAAGAATGGAACTGCTGGGTCAAAGGGTGACTCTATTTCTAACTTTTTGAGAAACCAACAGATTATTTCCCAAAGCAGCTACAATATTTCGCATTCTCAGCATAAATGTACAAGGATTCCAATTTCTCCACATCCTTGCCAACACTAGTTATTTTCCATTTTAAAAATGATTTTTTATATTAATTAACCTTTTTATACCCATCCTAGAGAATGTGAAGTGGTATCTCATAATGGTTTTGATTTCCATTGCCCTAATGTCTGATGACACAGAACATCTTTTCATGTACTTCTTGGCCATTTGTATATTTTCTTTGGAAACATGTCTACTAAAATCATTTGTTTGCTTTTCAATTGGATTACTTTGTTGCTGAGCTGTAAGACCTTTTTGTATATTCTAGATACTAGACTCTTATCAGATATACAATATGCAAATATTTTCTCCCATTCTGTGTACTATCTCTTCACTTTCTTAATAGCATCCTTTGAAACACAAAAGTTTTTAATTTTGATATATGCCAACTTATCTATTGTTTTTCTTTAGTTGCTTGTGCTTTAGGGGTCATATCTAAAAAAACTATTATCTAATCCAAAACTATGAAGATTTTCTATTATGTCTTCTATGAGTTCATACTTTTAACTCTTATATTTAGGTCTTTGATACATTTTGAGTTTATTATATATGGTGTGAAGTAGGGGTACAACTTTATTGTTTTGTATGTGGATACAGAGTTGACACTGTTTGTTGGAAAGACTATTTTGTTACCCATTTAATTGTTCTGGTACCCTAGTAGAAAATATATTGACCATAAGTGTATGGGTTTATTTCTTGATTCTGAGACTGAGGTCTAACCATAGGACTATAGCACACTTCCCTTCTCCCCATACCTCGCCATCATATCACTAAAGGCCTACTGATACCAGTTCCTTTTACCCAGTACATCTTGTCTGGCTATCAATAAAAAAATTACAAGGCATACTAAAAGGCAAAAAATAACTTGAAGACACAGAGCAAGCATTAGAAGCAAACATGGCAGGGATGTTGGAATTATCAGACTGTAAATTTAAAACTACAATGAATATGCCAATGCAAGAAAGAATGGCCATATGCTAACTTGAAAGGACATATGCACCCCATGTGTACTGAAGCATTATTTACAATAGCCAAGATATGGAAACAACCTAAATGTCCATTGATATGATTAGAAAAAGAAAATGTGGTATATATATATGCTGGAATATTATTCAGCCATAAAGAGGAATAAAATATTGCCATTTGCAACAACATGGATGGATCTTGAAGGCCTTGTGCTAAGTGAAATAAATCAAACACAGAAAGACAAACACCATATGATCTCACTTACATGTGGAATCTAAGAAACAAAGACAAAAAACAAACTCATAGGTAAGGAGAACAGATTAGTGATTGCCAGCAGTGGAAGCTGGGGAAAAGGCAAAATGGTTAAAGGGAGTCAACAGGTACAACCTTCCAGTCATAAGATAAATAAGTTACAGGGATGTAAATGTAGTTAATAATGCTGTTGCATATTTGAAATTGCTAAGAGAGTAAATCTTAAGAGTTCTCATCACAGGATAAAAAATTCTGTAACTATATATCATGACAGATGTTAGTGAGACTTAGTGTGGTGATCATTTCAAAACACATACAAATATAAAATCATGGTTGTATACCTGACACTAACATAATGTTGTATATCAATTATACTCCCCCCCCAAAAAAAAGAAAGAAAACAAATGGGCAATGTAAGCAAAGAGGTGGAAATCCTAATAAAGATCCAAAAAGAAATGCTAGAGATAAAAAACACTGTAACAAACAAACAATGCCTTTGATGGGCTCATTATTGGACTGGGCATGGCTGAAAAAAGAATCTATGGCCTAGAAGTTCTATCATCAGAATCCTGCAAAATCAAAAAGCAAAGAGAGCAAAGAAACACAATAGAATATCCAGGACTTTTCAGACAACAACAAAAGATAATATATTCCTTTGGAGAAGGAAAAGAAAGAGAGAAAGGAACCAAAAGAAATATTTGAAACAATGACTGAGAATTTCCTCAAATTGTCAGCCACCGAACCATAGATCCAGAAAGCCTAGAAAATACCATGTATGATAAATGCCTAAAAACCTACATCTAGGCATATCATTTTCAAACTACAGAAAATGAAACATAAAGAAAAAAATCCTGAAAGAATTTCAGAGGAAAAAAACATTTTACCTGTAGAACAAAAACAAGAACTACATCCAACTTCTCAGAAACCACACAAGCAAGAAGAGAGTGGAGTGAAATATTTAAAGTTTTGGAGAAACTAAATTGGTGGAGTTATTTTCTGTTTCCTGTACCCTGCAAAATCAGCCTTCAAAAGTGAAGAAGAATAGACTTTTTCAGACAAACAAAAATTGAGGGAATTTGTTGCCACCAGACATGCTTTGTAAGGAATGTTAGAAGTTTTTTAGAGAGAAGGAAAATAATATAGTCAGAAACTTGGATCTATACAAAGAGAATTGAAAAAGGACTAAATGAAGGTAAATAAAAACTTTTGCTTTCCTTATTCTTAATTGATCTAAAAGATAATTGTTTAAAATAAAACCAACTGCTGATGGACAGTGACTGTAATGGGGTATATGGTAGGGACTTGATAATAGGGGGAATGTAGTAACCACAATGTTGCTCATGTAAAACCTGAGCATAAGATTGTATATCAAAGATATGTTAATAAAAAAGTAAATAAAAAATAAAAATAAAATAATACCAACAATATATTTGATTATGTATGCTTATATGTTTATCATATACATGCTTATATATAAATGAAATACATGACAGAGTGATACAAGGGATGGGGGAGAAATTATGGTTATTTTATTATGAGATACTCATACTACCCACCTAGTAATATAGTGTTACTTGAAAGTGGATGTGGATTAGCTGTAAATGTTTATACTAAACAATTTCATGACTTCATTCAGTAGTTTTGACAATAAGCCAAAGATTTAATCATCAGTAGATAAATCCCATATAATCATATTTGCAAAGACAAATTTAGTTTTTTCCAGTCCTTTACAATAAAAGCCAGAAGGAAATTCAAATTACTAAATATCAAAACAAACAAAACCCCATTCTTTCCCTAGTTATTTCTTCATCTTGATTAGAATATATAACTAAATTTGGAAACTAATAAGCCCCAAACAAAATCAATTAAAGTTTAAAATAATTTCTAAAAATCATCACATGCCAGTGGTATTCACTTATATTCCATTTTGGAAACAATAGCACACATTTGTCATCCTTGTGTGGAAAGACAGCAAACATGTGTCACAGGCAGCTCATAAATCCTAGGAATAGAAATACCCAAGAAACATCCCCGCCCTCCGCCAAGAGAAGCTCAATAGGTATATTTGTAAGAGTATCAGAATATGGATTTATGCCAATGGTTTATCCTGTTACCCAACCCATCACTAGACTGTAATTTTGTTAGAATCTCTTTAAACTACTATCTCTGTATTATTGCAGTAGCCTCTTAAATACTTTCTGCTTCCACTCTTAATACTTTTCAATGCTTTTCTGCTGAGCAACCAGAGTTCTCTTTCTAAAAGGCAAACCTGATTGTGTCATTCTGCTTAAAATCCTTCAGTTGTTTCACATTGTTCATTTTAAGACCTTATCAGGCTCTTTCAGATCCTGACTGACTCATGGTCTACCTCTTCTGTTTCATCTCACAAGATTATTTCCCTAGCACCATGCACACCAGCCACACTGACCCTTCATTTCCTCTAAGCCGAAGTTCTCAATAAGTTTATAGGAAAAAAAAATACCTGTAAGGTAGGTCCACCAATGCAGTCCCCAGATCCTTTATTTCAGCTGGGAATTTTTTCTCACACTCTTCAGCTCCCTGCCTTTGGACAACTTCCAGCAGCTCTTCCGGCTTTCTTCCTGCCTGCCACATCACCTCACCACTGCCAAAACAAAGCCACTACTACCCTGAACAATAGAGGGTCTTATTTCTTAATTATGGTAAAATACACATGAGATAAGATCTACTATTATTTTATATGTCCTATTCAGTACACTTATTAATATAGATGTTAATATTAGGGGTATTCATATTGTCATACAACCAACCTCTAGAACTGTTTTCATCTTGCAAAATTGAAATTGCCAACAACTTCCCATTTTCCCCTCCTCTCAGCCTCTGACAACTGACATTCTACTTTCTGTCTCTATAAATTTGACTACTCTTGGTACCTTATATAAGTAGAGTCATATAGTACTTGTCCTTCTGTGACTGGCTTACCTTAGTATAACATCATCAAGGTTCATCCATATTGTAGCATATGTCAGAATTCCCTTCCTTTTTACAGCTGAATAATATCCCATTGTATGTATGTAGGACATTTTGTGTATCAATCTGTGGATGAACACCTTGGTTGTTTCTACCTTTGGGCTATTGTGAATAATGCTACTGAAGGGCCCCCACCCATAAGATGGCGAACTTCCGGCTTCTCTTTCGGGTCCTCGGTTCCCACTGACGCCACCTGAAGCCCAATCACCCCTCGCCCCCCTCCCACTCCCAGCACGTAGCCAATAGCCACCAGCCCCGTAGAAGTGACACCTCAATCACCCCATGCCCCTTCCTATATAACCCAGCACCTTTCCCTAATAAAGCGGAATTCTCCGGTGAATTGCTGCTGTGTGTCGCTCCTTTCCTTTCATTGGTGCTGAAACCCGGGAGACGGGACACCCCAACTGGGCCCCGTCTTCCCCCGACACCAGCAGCAGCTTGTCCTCATCCTCTTTTTCCGGCGCTGGCTCCTCACACTCACCACTCCTCTCTGGCCTTTGGGTAAGTTTTCCCCCAGAGCGGGCTGCTCTTCCCCGAGCTATCACAGCGCCATTGACCGTGATCGTCCGGCAAGGCCCTGACGCTTGGGGACGAGGAGGAAACTCTCCCCGCCTTAGGCCTTCACGGCTGCGGCGGACCCTCAGGCCGCTCCTCCAACAGCCATAAACTAGGTGACGCCTTTGCGGATGAGAACGCTCCCTTCCCCCCTCCTCCTTCCGTTCCTTCCGCCGAAAATTCCTAGTACTAGGTACCTCAGACTCCGGCACTCTGCCTTCGTAGAGAAGTCGGGGTGACGACCCACACTTCCTAAGAAACCGACTCGTATATACGAGTTTCCGCAGACCACCAAGGATCATCGGGGACGCCCTTCGTCTCCTTGCGGTCTGCTCCCAGTCCGAGGGTCTCCGTTCGTCTTCCCCTGTTTGTGTCCTTCTCTGTCCTTTAGCCATGGGAGCCTCCTCATCCCTCCCTGGAAGCTCACCTCTTGAATGCCTGCTCAAGTATCTAGCCACCCTCTCCCTGACGCCTGATATAAAACCAAAACTTCTCCGTAAATACTGCTCCCAAGATTGGCCGACATGCCCCCTAGACAATAAAATGGCCCTCAGGGGGAACTCTTGATCCTAACATCACTCGCGATCTCTTTAACTACTGCCAGCGCCTGAAAAAATGGAAGGAGATTCCCTATACCGAAGCTTTCCGCCTCCTCCCCCCGCCTCCCCCCAAGTTCTCCCAGCCTGCAAGCCGTCTCCCCCGCAGAAGCCTCCCGCCCACTCCCTTCCCCCTCCTCTCCTACAACAGCCCCTCCCCCTTCCTCCACCAATATCTCCTCCCCCACCTCACCCCCGTGCAGATCAAGCCTGAGCCTTTCAGCCCCCCTCTAACTAAGTCCAAGGAGCCTCCTCCGTCTTTGCCCCCATCACCTGTTTCTCCCCCACAGACTGAGCCAGAACCCTTCAGTCCCCCTCAGACTCGGTCCCAAGGGCCTCCCAAAATTATCGCCCCCCTCCGGGAGGTAGCATGATCCAAAGGCATCGTGCGCGTTCACGTCCCTTTCTCCTTAGGAGATTTAGCCCAACTTGAGAAACGCCTAGGTTCCTTTTCCACTGATCCCACGACATATATCAGGGAGTTTCAATGGACCCTCCAGTCATACAGCCTCACACATCATGACATTTTCATGCTCCTGGCCAATACCCTCCTTCCTGAAGAGCGTAGACGAGTTTGGGACTTCGCCCAAACACACGCTACCGAAACCCATAGGACTGACCCAACCTATGCCCCTGGCCCCACCGCTGTCCCCAAACAAGACCCACACTGGGATCATAACACCTCCGTGGGTCTCTGCTCTCGAGATATCTTCGCCTGCTGCTTAATAGCAGGTCTGAAAAAGGCAGCTCGTAAAGTAGTCGATTTTCAAAAGCTCCAAGACATAATTCAAAGGAGGGAGGAAACTCCCTCCGAGTTCTTAGACAGACTCACTCAAGCCCTATTACAGTTTACCAGCCTGGACCCAGAAACGCCTGACGGGAGACATGTCCTTATGACATACTTCCTAGCTCAAAGCTACCCGCACATTAGAGCTAAACTCAAAAAGTTAGAACAGGGCCCCGCTACCCCACAGACTGAGATCCTAACAGTGGCCTTTAAAGTCTTCCATAACCGGGAGGAGGAGAAAGAACGCCGTAAACAAAAGGCTGATCAGGCCAATTTCCAAATGTTGGCCCAGCTGATAAAACCACAACCTGGGCGCCCCTCTACAAACAAGCCCCCCCCAGGAGTTTGTTTCAAGTGTGGAAAAGAGGGGCATTGGTCAAGGGCGTGCCCCTCCCCCAGATCTCCTACCACCCCATGCCCCAGATGCCACAAAAAGGGCCACTGGGGGTCTGATTGCCCAACCACCTGAAGGGGAGGCTGGACGAACAACTCCCATCCTAAGCCTGCTGTAGTGGGGCTGGCAGAAGGAGATTGATGGGGCCCAGGGTCTTCTCGCCCGACCATTTCCATCACCAACCAGGAGCCCAGGGTTACCTTAATAGTAGACGGTCACCCCATCTCATTCCTCCTAGATACAGGAGCCACCTTCTCAGTCTTGCGGGAATACTGGGGCCCTACCATGCCTGCCATTACTCCTATAGTCAGGGTAGGAGGTAAACAGATTTTCCCATTAAACCCCCCCCTTTTATGCACAATCCAGGACAATCCCATATCTTTCTCCCACTCCTTCCTGGTTATGCCCCAGTGTCCCATCCCCTTACTAGGACGGGACATCCTTTCTCTCCTCCATGTTTCCATAACTATATCCACTCCCACAGACCCCAGTACTCCCTTTCTAATGGCCCTCATAGCCGATGACCCCCCTCTACCCAATGAAAGCTCCAGTTCCGCCCTCATACACCCTGTAAATCCCAAAGTTTGGGACATTACAAGCCCCTCCGTGGCTCTGTGTCCTCCTGCCTCTATCAAATTACGTGACCCCTCTCAGTATATCTGTCAGGCCCAATAGCCCCTAACCACTTCAGCCCTCACAGGCCTCCAACCCATCATTCAAGATCTTTTAAACAAAAATTACCTCAGACCCACTCACTCCCCGTTTAATACCCCCATATTAGCTGTTTAAAAAAACCAACGGATCTTTCCACCTTGTACAAGACCTTCGCCTCATCAACATGGCCATCGTCCCTATCCATCCCTTAGTCCCAAATTCATACACCCTTTTATCGCAGATCCCTGCCTCAGCCTCCCACTTCTCAGTCCTAGATCTCAAGGATGCATTTTTTTCTACCCATCTGGACCCCTCCTCCCAAGATTTTTTCACCTTCACCTGGACGGACCCATACACAAGACATTCTGAACAACTCACTTGGACAGTTTTGCCACAAGGCTTCCGAGATAGTCCCCATACTTTTGGACAGGTCCTCGCTCAGGACCTCAAACAGTTTCATCATGATCACTCCGAGTCCACCTTATTACAATACATGGACGATCTTCTACTCAGCAGTCCCTCGTGGGAACAGTCTCAACTTGACACTGCCTCCCTACTTAACCTTCTAGCTTCCAGAGATTACCGGATATCCCCCGTCAAAGCTCAAATCTCTTCTCCTACTGTCACTTACCTTGGATTCCTTCTATCTCAACAAAGAAAGTCCATTACCTTAGACAGAAAACAGCTCCTCTCTGACCTGTCCGTTCCCAAAACCAAGACAGAAATCCTTTCCTTTCTAGGCCTGGCTGGGTATTTTAGAGCATGGATCCCTAACTTCTCCCTCTTGGCAAGACCCCTATACGACCTCAGCAAGAGCCCCCCTGAAGAACCATTATCCTCCTCACCCCGACACTCCTTCATTAAGCTCCGTCAAGCCCTTGTGGGAGCCCCAGCTCTCCATCTTCCTGATTTGTCGAAGCCCTTCTCATTAAACATTCATGAGAGGTCGAGTCAAGCTCTAGGAGTCCTAGGCCAATATTATGGCCCATCCTTTGCCCCAGTAGCTTATCTTTCCAAGCAATTAGACCCCACAGTTCGGGGATGGGGGATGGGCCCCCTGCCTACGGGCATTAGCCACTGGACAGCTCTTGCAGAAGGAAGCTCATAAACTGACATTCGGGGCGCCCCTTACCATTCTGTCCCCACATCACCTGAAGGATCTCTTAACCTACAAAAGTTTACAGACTCTCCCTCCCTCCAGACTCCTGACCTTACTGTCCTCTTTCCTCCAAAATCCCATTCACCCCCTTTGCCATCCATACCCGAATCATGACTTTTTCCTCCTTTACTGCTCCCTCGCTCTCTCTCGCTTTTTTTCCTCATTCCTATTGTCTTCCCTGCCACCCCAGCCTCCTTTGTATGGCGATTCAAAGTCAAACAGACTTACACACAGCATCAAACAAAAATTACTGCCCTCATTGCCACATCAGACTGCCCTCTGAAAGGCTGCTCCAAGCCTTTATACCTCCACTTTCCTCCCTCCACCGAAGTGTTCACTAGCAGCTACCTTTATTCTCCCTACCTCTGCTTCCTCTATGACCAAAAACAAGCCTATTGCAGGCGATGGTCAGACACCTAGGGGGGATGTCCCTACTGGTCTTGCACCATTCACTACATGGGTAACTCCCAGTACCCACAGTATTACTCCTCCAACTGTTTCATAAAATATCCCAACAGCTCATTCTCCTTATCAATCCCAGATCCCTGGGACTCTCAATGGGCCGCTGGAGTCACAGCCTCAGTTTACTATGGGGGGTCCTCGACCCCCCCACGGTACCCTTCATATCTCTTGGGAGTATGTTCCCTCTCATTCCCAGATCTCTCAAGTTGCATCAGATATCAGACATTCTGAAAAAGTCATTATTCAAACATTTGACGGCACCTCTTCATCTTCCTATCCCTGCCCCTCTTCCAATTTCTCCTACTCTTGGTTACAGCTCATTCAAGACACCACCATCTTTCTCAGCCACACCCTCAACACTGCCAATTGTTTCTTGTGCGCATCACTACAGCGCCCACTGCTGGCCGCCGTGCCCCTAAATATTTCCAACTACTCCTTCCATGCAGAAGGACAACCCTTCCGTCCCCTGGCAGACATACCCCTATGGGAACCAGAATACGCAAACAATCTCACCATCCACCACTGTGTAGGCCCAACTCCACCCCCCTCCAGCGCACTTCACTGTCTCTCTATCTACACCCCTACCTCCGGCTCTAAGACTTTTATGCAACCAGGTCACTTCTTTTGGTGTAATGGCAGTCTTTTCAACTCACTGCCTCCCAACTCCAGCACACCCTGCATTCTTGTCACCCTAATCCCACAACTTACACTTTACAGCATGGCAGAATTCCTTGAGCTCCAACCTCCCTTGCCCTTGCACACAAGAAGGGCTACTTTCCTTCCCATTATGGTCGGTATTTCCCTAGCCACCTCAGCCACTGGGGCAGGATTTTCAGGGGGAGCCTTGGGTCACTCTCTACAGGCAATTAGAGATCTCAACACCAAACTTGAGGGAGCCCTGACATCCACTGCCGATTCCCTGGCCTTTCTCCAAAGACAGGTCACTTCGCTAGCTAAGGTCACCCTTCAAAACCGGCGGGCCTTAGATCTGCTTACAGCCGAGAAGGGCGGCACCTGCGTCTTCCTTCGGGAAGAATGCTGCTATTACATCAAAGAATCCGGCATTGTAGACACTGACATTACCAAACTCACCGACCTTGCCTCCAGCCTCCACTCTGCTTCCAATTCCAACCCATTCTCTTCAATACTAACAAACCCCTTCCTCACCTGGCTGTGGCTCATTGCAGGCCCTATAATAATCATTCTCCTCACCTGTCTCTTCTTGCCTTGTATAATAAAGTTTATCAAATCCCAAGTTAGTAAAATCTCTAATCAAACTTTCAACCAGCTTTTACTCAGGAACTACCAGCTTTTAGCCACAGAAGATCCCTCACCCTCATGTAACCTTCTCACCACACGCTGAGATGGACCCCTCTCTCCACTGGAAACTGTTCCTGGAAACAATGGCCACAGACGCCTGGCTTCTGGCACCCGTATCCTCCTGGCACCATTAGAATCAACAAGTCCTCGACCTATGGTTACAGGGAACCTTCATTGATTTCCAACCTGAAGAAGTCCACATCTACCTGTCCTTATTGTGGGGAGTCCTATCAACCCTTTCCTCCCAGTCCTCAAGCCCTCACTCCCTTCTCCACCCCCGTTCAGCAGGAAGCAGTCAGAGAGAAAGCAACATCCACAACCCCATAGTGGAGAAAGGGGGAAATGAAGGGCCCCCACCCATAAGATGGTGAACTTCCTGCTTCTCTTCCAGGTCCTTGGTTTCCGCTGGCACCACCTGAAGCCCAATCACCTCTCTCCCCCCTCCCAATCCCAGCACCTAGCCAATAGCCACCAGCCCCATAGAAGTAACACCACAATCACCCCATGCGCCTTCCTATATAACCCAGCACCTTTCCCTAATAAAGCGGAATTCTCCGGTGAATTGCTGCTTGTGTTGCTCCTTTCCTTTCAGCTACTATGAACATAAGTGTACAAATAGTTCCTCAAGACCCTGCTTTCAATTCTTTTGGATATATACTGTTAAAAAAACAAAATCTGCCTGGTAAATTTGAAAGTCTAATTGGATTTATTCAACAATTTCATGAATGGGGCAGCATCCTATCCAGCAAGTAAAAAGGAGCTTCAAGGAGCCATACAAAATGGAAGGCTTTTATAGGCAAAACGGGACAGAGATAGGACGTCACGAACAGAAGAAAGGATTCAGGCAAGGTCACCTTCCTTTGGAGGAGGGGCAGGGGTCTATCATGCAGATTACCTCACTAGTGCTGATCAGATAATTCTAGATTGACTGGTTAAAGGTCACATTCCTGGGAGTGGCTGAAACTGCAATTAAGTCTTTGTTTTTGAGGGGACAAGTGACTCCTTTGTAGGCCCATTTGTTTTTTTAAATAATACCCAGAAGTAGAATTGTTGAATCGAATGGTAATTCTATGTTTAATTTTTTGAGAATTTGCTATACTGTTTCCACAGTAGCTATACCATTTTACATTCACTCTAACAGTGCAAAGGAGTTTCAATTTTTCCACACCCTTTATCAACAGTTATTATTTTCTGGGGGTTGTTTTGGTAGTAGCCGTCTTAATGGATGGCAGATTGTAGGGAAAATGGAAATTCAATCGCAGGATCCTCACCCAATCCTAATCTACTCACCCACTGTGCACGTGCAATGAAGTAATACTTGTCCTATTGTGCAGGCATATGCTTCCACATTTGGCAATAAGCCATTATTGCCTGTGTTGCTGTATAAAGAGCTTCACCCAGTGCTCAGCACAGAGCCTGGAGCAGAGGCAGAGACAGAGATGGGCTTGGTGCATGCAGAATTACCAGAGGCAGATGTGATTCTAGTGCTCAACCAGCCATCAGAAGACTAAAACTTGATATAAATCTTTTACCCCACAATGTTCCATTGTCATTTTTCAGTCTCACTGAATTCAGAGTAAACTCACCTGAGCTGGAAACACCCTCCAACCTGGAGCTACACAGGTGACATATCATTGTTTTGGTTTGCATTTCCCTAATTATTAATGATGTTGAGCATCCATTCATGTGCTTACTGGCCATTTGTATATCTTCTTTGGATAAATATCTATTCAAGGGACTCTCTTGTCCCCTCCTGGTGTGAGCTGGGAGCTCTGTCCTTTCACTTTATCTCTAAATGAAAGCCTGTACATTGCTCTCCTACCTTGAGTGTTTGTGAAGCTCATTCTTCAGCTTCATGAACAAGAACCCCAGCATCAATATAAACAGTGTTTTTAATTGGTCCTCTTACAAGGAGAGCAGATTCTTTTGAATCAACATCTATTGAACTTATGCAAATAAATATACTGCCAAAATATATACATACATACATATATATATATATATATATGTATGTATGTATATTCAAGACCTTTGCCCATCTTCAAATTGGGTGATTTTTGTTGTTGAGTTTTATGAGTTTTCTATATATTCTGGATATTAACCCCTTATCAGACATATGATCTTTTTTATTGAAGTATAATTGATATACAATCTTATATTAGTTTCAAGTACACAACACAGTGGTTCAACAGTTACCTATATTATTAAATCTTCACTCCCAGTAGAGCAGTTACTATCAAAATAGGAAGATATTACAAACCATTGGTTATATTCACCATGCTGTACTACCATCCCTGTGACCAGCTTATATTACGGTTGAGAAGTTTGTGCCCCTTTATACCCCTCCCCTCCCCACCTATGCATCCCACCCCTCCCCCTGTGGTAACCACCAGTCACTTCTCAGTGTCTGTGAGTCTACTGCTGTTTTGTTCATTTTGGGGGTTTTTTGTTGTTTTTAGAGTCCACATATAAGTGAAATCATAAGGTATTATCTTTCTCTACCTGCCTTATTTCACTTAGCATAAGCCTCTAGGTCCATCCATATTGTCACAAATGGCAGGTTTTCTTCTTTATGGCTGAATAATATTCCATTATTGTACATCTTGTATAGTGTATGTGTACAACATCTTCTTTATCCATTCATCAATTGGTGGACATTTTAGTTGCTTCCATATCTATTGTAAATAGTGTGGCAATAAACAGGGGTACATATATCTTTTCAAATCAGGGATTTTGTTTTCTTCAGGTAAATTACTAGAAGTAGAATTACTGGGTCATATGGTATGTCTATTTTTAGTTTTTTGAGGAACTTCCATATTGCTTTCTACAGTAGCTGCACCAATTTACATTTCAGACATATGATTTGCAAATATTTTCTCACATTCCAGAGGTTGCCTTTTTACTCTGCTGATTGTGTCCTTTGATAGTTTTCTTTTTTGAAGCAGTCCAGTTTACCTACTTCTACTTTCCTTGCCTGTGCTTTTGATGTCATATTCAATGAGTCCCATTAGTTTGTAATCAGACATAGATAAAATAAAAATGAGAAATACTGAATTTTAAAGAAGAAAAAGTTTACCCAGAGTCTTCTTTGATGCCTAACTTATCTGCACTATGGTCTTACTTTTCTTGAAGCAATATACTCTGTTTCCTTCTCCATGATATAATTCTGGTTCAAACTTACAGGCATCTCTTTCTTCTATGTATTCTAGAGTCTTACCTCTGACAAATTATTTAATCCTGCCAACATCTCTACTTTCATAGTATCTCCTCCAATTTTAAATCTAAATTGCCTCTTGGCTTTAAACTTCACACTTGACTCTATAGTGGCGATTCCTCTTGAAAGGAGAAAAAGCTCCTCTAGGACTTCTCATCCATACCCTCCCGCATATCTCAGTACTTGAGAATCACAGCTGTGCCCAAATGAACATTCTTATTTCCGGCATTCCACTGCTGGTTTCCTGACTCACTTTCCTGTCTGGGTGCCAAAAGGCATCTCCACTTGAGATCATCCCATAATACTTATTTATTCACTTCCATTTTCTTTCCAAGGAAGTTTCTATGGGTTCTCTCCTCAGGAGATCCAATTTCTCTGATGTCTGGCTTCACCTTTGTCCGATCTAATGCATCTGGGTCAGCCAGAACCAGCACATCACATCCAGGCTGGTAGCATTCAGCAGGCAGCTACCTGAAGGGCATCGTGTAAGACAGCAGAACAACAGCAATGAAGGGGTTCAGGGCATCTAAATGGCAGTAAAATGGCTTCCCAATCAGGAAACCAGGTGAGACTTAAATGGCACTGTCATCTACCCATTTGCCCAGCCTGGTATCTGAATGCCAATCTTAACTCCTCTCCTGCCCTCAGCCTCACATCCAGTCATCAAGTTATCTCAATTTTACCTCCTAAATACATCTTAAATCCATCCACTTCCATCCATCCCCACTATCAATAGCTCAACTCAGGTCACCAGTGCCTCCAACATGGCTTTTCTTCACACCCTTTTTCATTTTAAGGGAGGAAAAATAATTTTCCCTCTATTCTTCTGAGTTCTTGGCTAAGACTTCCTGTAATGAAAAAAAAAATGGATTAACAAGAGAAAAACAAATAGAAGCTTATTAACATATATGCCTCATGTATACACTGTAGACACCCAAGAAAAATGAAAAAAAATTCCTGAGATGGCCCGAGCTGCTATCTTAAATACCACCTTCAGCTAACGGTAAAAGAGAGATGGGGGTTGGGGGAGGCAAGTCACAGGAAGGTAAGAGGAGGAAATGTTTGGCAAGCAAAGGCTGCCCCGCCTTGCAGATAAGACTCTCAAGTGAAAAAGGTATATCTGATAACCCGGTACAGGCTCTCTTTCTTAAGTAAATTTGTAATGCAGATTTCCTTTACAAAAAGGTAATTTGTACTCTGTTTTCAGAACTTCCATCATGCCTGCATTTTCTTAAAGTAACCAGTTCAACTCATCTTTATGCCAAAGAGGCACTTTCAAGGGGAGCACATTCAGCTGTCCTTCAGTATCTTATTGATTATAGAACTATCTGATTTCATTTCTTTTACAATGAGAAACATGCTAACCATCACTTACTGAGCTCCCACTGTATGTAAAACTTTCAACTAGTGACATTTCACATATGATTTCATTTCATTCAACCCTTCAAAAATCCGATGAGGAAGGATTCCTTAGCCCCACTTTACACATAAGGAAAAATAGGCTCAAAAAAGCTAAGTAAATTGTCCAAGATGGCTTTTGTGTCCAAGGCATGGAATGAAAATTTAAATCCAACTCTGACTTCCAAATCTACTTCTCCTTGATTACACACACTTGTGATTTATCTCTTGCTTGTTGAATGACAAAAATAATATAATTTAGTAATGAGTTTGACATCCTTTATTCAAGGGGAAACAATCCATAGGTGGGGCAGTAAGTGCCACCCAAAAAATGGAGCACTCTTCCCAAGCTGATTTTGGGCAAGAGCAAGTTTTACAGAGCATTAGAAGAGGTAAGGCAGAAACAGGGACTGATTGGCTAGGACGTTAGAATTTCCTTGTAAGGCTAGCAGGTCTTATTTTTTAGAGTAAGTTAAGCTAGCTAAAACTGAGTTGGAGGATCATGATTGGTATTGAGGTAGGGCAGGGACATGGGACAAGCATCATGATTAACTTTTCCTGACTATGATGAAAAAAATTCCATGATATAAACAGTAAAGTATGAACAGCAGGACTCTATCTTTTTTTTTTTATAGATAATTATTTTTTATTGAAGGGTAGTTGACGCACAGTATTACAGTACATTGGTTTCAAGTGTACAACACAGTGATTCAACATTTATATACATGATAATTCTAGGTACCAGCTATCACCCTACCAAGTTGTTACAATATTTTTACTATATTCCTTATGCTATACATTACATCCCGGTTACTTATTTATTTTACCATTGGAAGTCTGTCTTTTATTTTTTTTTTATTTTTTATTTTTTATTTTTTTATTTTTTGTGAGGGCATCTCTCATATTTATTGATCAAATGGTTGTTAACGACAATAAAATTCTGTATAGGGGAGTCAATGCTCAATGCACAATCATTAATCCACCCCAAGCCTAATTTTCATCAGTCTCCAATCTTCTGAGGCATAACAAACAAGTTCTTACATGGAGAACAAATTCTTACATAATGAATAAGTTACATAGTGAACAGTACAAGGGCAGAGCAGGACTCTATCTTAAGGCTAAGATTCCATTTTAAAAACCAGGGAGCTAGGAGGTAAGATTCCTAATGTATTCTTTGGTAATCAGCCAGCAACCTACCTTAAGGCAGGTCAAGCAGTCCTAACTGGTATGTTTCCAGGCTTGAGGATAACCACGATCTTACAGAATGGATCAATAAATACCTCGTGTTTATCTTACAAAATGATCTAGAGAACTAACTGTGGAGAGTAACATAATGCCTCTCACCAGACAGACAGCATGAAACCATGTCAAGTTCACACACACACACACACACACCCTGCCTTTTGCCCCATTCTTGAAGTCTTAAAAGAATCCTAAGCCCTTAAGTGTGCCTCTTCTCTGAGGTTGCCCACACTCCCCTTTCAAGTGTGTACTTTTGGCCTTAAATAAAGACGTCTCATTGTTCAAATTATTGCGTCTTGTCTCTGCGCTTTCAGTGGCATCTCTGTTACTTTGCTATTTCAGTTTTCTGAACTTAAGCACAAGTCTTCACTCTCTCTGCCCTGCTTCAGACAAGTAGGGAGGAGCTACTGAGAGCTCTGATTTGGGCTTGCAAGTTCCTGTTGCTTGGGTGACCTGGACAGGACTGCAGCTGTATGATCATGCTCTTTAGTAGCCTGCCTGAAAATCTCCTTTGCCTTTGGGAAGTTCTCAGAACATAATCTCACTCCATTCAGTGCTCAGCAGCTCCCCCAAATCCTGGGGTGGTGGGGATTTAGTTCAAACACTGTGCAGATTCAAGTAGACACTGGATGCCAGGTGACCCTAGCTTTAGGAGTTAGCAAGGGATTTCCCCCATGACCAGCAGGAGTTTAATGAGCTTCCCTTTCCTCTGTTTGCTCTTCCCTGCTCTCTGCTGCCTGCAAGGCAGCTGCAATTCCCTGAGAGTTTCACTTTAATGAATGCCTTCCTTACTTACACTCATCTGACCTGCTAGAGAATTATTTCTCATTCAGAGTCAAGAACTCTCCCCCATATAGGTTGAGAGGGGAGGGGGTTGCTGGAGGTCAAATCAATCAGTGGTCAATCATTTAATCTAACCATGCCTACAATAATGGAAGCTCTATAAAAATCCATACAGGTGGGGCTCAAAGAGCTTCCAGGTTGATGAACACATGGAAGTAACAGGGAGGGTGGCACACCCAAAGATAGCTTAGAAGCTCCATGCTCTTTCCCCCATACTTTGCCCTATGCCTCTCTTCCATACGACTGTTTCTGAGTTATATCCTTTTACAAACAACCAGTAAACTAGTAAGTAAAATGTTTTCCTGAGTTCTGTGAGCCACTTTAGCAAATTAATCCAACCACAGGGAGTCATGGGAAGCTCTGAGTTATACCAGCTTGGTTAGAATCACAGGTAACATCCTGGACTTGTGACTGGCATATGAAAGGTCAGTGCTGCATGAATCTTCTGAGACAGAGCCCTTGTTCTAGGAACTGATGCTATTTCCAGGTAGATAGTGTCAGAACTGAATTGAATTTTAGGACACTGAGCTGATGTTGCAGAATTACTTGTGTGGAATATGTGTGGAAAATCTCAGAAGTCAAGTATTTTTTTAGTAGAATTTTTGAGAGTAGAAGAAACACAAAGTATAAGGTAAAATCAAGCCGAAATGACCAGGCAAGGAGGCAACAAAGGAGCCAAAAATTTAATAGGGCACAATCCTGGGCAATGTTCACTGGTCTAGTTAGTCACAGGCTGGAGAAGTCACGCCCAGCAGGGCAGGCAGTGAGTTTATAAAGATGTTAGGGAGAGGGAGAGCATAGGTCTGCAGTGGCTTGAAGATTGGCTAGCCTAAGGCACGTGTAGGTTTTTCATTGACCTTTACAGTAGACAAAGGACTAGAAAGTTACTACTCCTTTTCCAGGTTGGGAGGGGACAGCAGCAAGGGATTTTGGCACGTACTAGGCTGGGGTTGGGGGCTTTGCTGCCCCCTTTCCTTATTTAGTGAGGGCTGAGCTCGTCCTACGTGCTCACTCCTCCCTCCAGTGCCTCCAGCCTTTTGGTTATAATGGGCGCCAACTTGATCTGGCTACTTCTGGCTGAGGAGGGGCGGTGCGGGCAGTGTTAGGGCTGGTGGGAGGCTGGAGAAAGCTTCGAGGGAAGGGGCGAGTACTGATGTACCAGCATTTGGTTTACCGCGATGAGAGATAGTTCAGCCAGGCATTGTTGTAGGAACTTAAAAATACAAGGAGTTGCTGGCAGAAGAATACAATAATTAGTGGGGTTATAACAGGGAGGAGCCAAGGTAGGAGTTGAGACTGCCACCATCTAGAGAATGGGTTTTTAGCTAGGTCTTCTCTGCGTTTTTGAAGATTTTCTTGTGGTTGTTTGATCCTGTCTTTGACTGTGCCTGACCTGTTGGCATAAAATCAACACTCTTCTTTTAGGAACAGGCATATTCCCCCTTCCCCGGCTGTTAGTAAATCTAGGCCTCTCTGATTTTGGAGGGCCATGTTGGCAAGGGAGTCTAGTTGTGTCTGTAAATCTAAGACCGTGTCTGCCACTTGTTGTATGTCTTCTATTAGTTGTGATGATAGTTGTTTATAAAAATGAAGTGAGAAACCCAGTCCTGCTGCCCCTGTCCCTACTGCCACAGTGATGCCTAGCCCAACCATCAATGGTATGAGTTCAATTGCCCTCTTCATCTGTGTAATAGAGGAACCAATCAGGGGGGTTGGCAGGCTCTGATTTCTGGGTGCTATCGAGATGGAAGGAAGTAGAATCACCAGGGCACAGGATCCAGACCATCCCAGGGGCAAGGCCGGGTAGATGGTGGCTCCACATTGGAAGGCCATCCCATTTAATGGAGGGCAGAGGTTCTGATTACCGGAAATCACCAGGGTCCTGGAGCAGACCTGTGGAGGCCCCATCCTACCCCTAGGGAGTCATTTCGTGTGATGCATTGGGCTGCAGGAGAGTCAAAGGGTAAAGAAATGGCAGGACAGGGGGTGGGGGGACAATAAGCATTGTGCAGGCTGTGTAGGAGGTGTCCAATTCCAGGTAATGGGAACCACTGAGGCCCAAGTGGGACTGGATCTCAAACACAGCCAGCAGTCTTTGGCTAGACTGGGGTTTGTGGAATTAAGTAGAGAGTGGGTAAGAGGATGGCCCTCAAACATGCAGGCTACTGGACCTGTCTCTAGAGGCTTAGAGGGGATCCCGTGACACCCACAACTGAGACCTGGGAAGGATGTAAATGCCCATGAAAGGAAGGTAAAACAGAGTAGGTAGCCCCCATGTCCACCAAAAAGGAGATGGACTTACCCGCTACCCACAGTGTGGCCCTGGTCTCAGCAAGGGTGATAGGGGTGTTCAAGTTCAGGCAGCTTCAGTCTTCGAGTAGGCCTAGCAGGTCCAGAGGGCAGTCCCTCAGGGGGACCTGCCTCCCACGAGACTCTGTCATGGCTGCACGACGTTCCCCAGCCAGGCACTCTACCTTCCAATGACCTCTCTTACCGCAAACTGGGCAGGGTTTAGTCAGCTTATTGGTAGGGTTTGGGCATCTCTTTGCCCAGTGGCCTTCCTGCCCACACCGGAAGCAAGATCCCAGAGGCTCATGAGCTCTGGACCGGTCTTTGGTGTGATGAGACCCCTGTCCTGACGGCCGTAGGGCCGCTGAGAAGGCTCGGGTTCAGGATGCTATCCTCCTCTCATGTTCTTCATCATGGGTATTAAAGACTTTAAAGGCCATGGTTGCCAGGTCATGGAGTGGAGTCTGAGGTCCCTCCTCTGCCTTTTTTAACTTACATCTTATGTCTGGGGCTGACTGGGTAATAAAATGAGTAGCCAACACCATGGACCCCAATGATGAGTTGGGGTTGAGGCGGGTATGTATGGAGAGAGCCTTGGTGAGCCAGTTAAGAAAACAGGCTGGGTTTTCATCAGGTCTCTGAATAATCTCTCTCAGCTTATCATAATTAATGGCCTTTTGAGCTGTCTTATTCATACCTGCCAGTAAATACTAGAGCATTCAGTCCTGCTGAATTTCCCTGTCTTGGGTATTATAGTCCCATTGGGGGTCTGTGAGAGGAACCACCTCCGTCCCAATTGGCTCAGCCTGATCCGTGTTATGTGCCTCATTTGCACAATGTTGTGTGGTGGAGGTAACATGGTCATATTCTTCAGATGTAAGAGTGGAGGTTAGGATAACATGTATATCATGCCAGGTAAGTTTGTAGGTCCGAGTTAGGTAGTCAAACTCTTTGGTATAAACTGGGGTTAGAGGAAAAAGAGCCCAGGCATTTCTCAATCTGGGATAAATCTCCTAGGGAAAAAGGGATGTGAACCCGGACAACCCTTTCTGCCCCCGCAACCTCTAGGAGAGGGGCTACTAGTTGGGCCTTTGGGGCAGCCACTGGGCCTTGGATCTGGTGACCAGAGGGCTAGAACAACTGGGTGCTAAGGGCGGCACGGGCACATAAGATGGCAACAGGGTGGGAACAGGAAGTGAAGGACAAGATGGTGGCAATGCTGGAAGAGAAGGATGCAAACGGGGAACGGCAGGTGTGGGGAGGAGCGTAGGGTCGGGAAAGGAGGTGGGTCTGTGCTGGGAGGAGTCTTGTCCATGGCTTCCAGAACCGGAGGGTGGGAGGAGCCTGTTTCAGTGGGAAAAGAGGGCAGTGAAGGTGGAAGGAGAGGGGGAGGGGATGGTGTGGACACCAGAAGAGGAGAGGAGCAGGAAGACAGCATGACTGAGGACAAAGGACCTAAAGATGGTGGCAAAGAGATGGGGAGGAGATCGCGGGCTGAGGGAGGTGGGCAACTGAGGTTCTCCAGCGGATCTGAAAAGGAGGAAGGACTGGGCAGAGTAAGAGGCTGACAATCCTTAACTGGAGATTGGGCCTGGAGGAGAACGTGGGTCATTGAACACTTAACATAAAGGTCAGGATGGAAGCGCAAAAGGCCTGGACATATGGGACTTCAGACCACTTCCCAGTTTGGTGACAGAAGTTAGTTAGGTCAGTAAGGAGGCTAAAATCAAATGTTCCCTCTGAGGACCAGTGAGATTGATTGTCCAGAGGATACTGGGGCCAAGTCTGAGAACAGAGTAGGACCAGTTTCTGTTTACGGATCTCCTCCACTATATCTAGGGTCGCCAGATTGGATATGAGACAGCGCAGAGGGGTCTGAGCCTTCTATTTAGAGAACTGGTTCCCCATGTCTGTTACCCGTTTCCAGGAGCCCCTAAACTGGCGAGCCCAGCGTCCCAAACTTGCTCAGGTTAGGAGGAGACAGGGAAGTATTGTACTCTTCCCCGGAGATCTGGGAGCCCAGACGAGGACGTCTCCTCTATCTTGGGACCAGGACAGGCGTAATGCCTGGAGAACCTGGACATAGCTACGATTTTGAAGTTAACCGAACCAGGTGGAGACAGGACTGGGAAAACAGACTGGAGGAAAGGACGGACTCACCAAATCACTGTCCGAGGTGCTGGGAGTAGGCAGAGGTCCCAGATCGGGGAAGGAGGGGTGGGAGCTACCAGTGGCCGGCCAGAGCCCCACACCTTATCTCCTTCCCGGGTTTCGGCACCAGATGTAAGGTAAAATCGAGCCGAAATGACCAGGCGAGGAGGCAACAAACGAGCCAAAAGTTTAATGGGGCGCAATCCTGGGCACTGTTCACTGGTCTGGTTACTCACAGGCCGGAGAAGTCGCACCCAGCAGGGCAGGCAGTGAGTTTATAAAAAAGTGAGGGGGAGGGAGAGCATAGGTCTACAGTGGCGCGAGGCTAGCCTAAGGCACGTGTAGGTTTTTCATTGGCCATTACAGTAGACAAAGGACTAGAAAGTTACTACTCCTTTTCCAGGTTGGGAGGGGGCAGCAGCCAGGGATTTTGGCACATACTAGGCTTGGGTTGGGAGCTTTGCTGCCCCCTTTCCTTATTTAGTGAGGGCTGAGCTCATCCGACGTGCTCACCCCTCCCTCCGGTGCCTCCAGCCTTACACACAGGAAGTGAGTTTTCCTTTACACGTTTACACAGTTGAAAAAAATCAAAAGAATATTTCATGACACATGAAAATTTTATTAAATTGAAATTTCAGTACCCATAGTTTTACTGGAACATAGTCATGTGATTGTTAGTGTACAAATTATCTATGGTTACTTTCACACTACAACAAAATCAAGTAGCTGTGACAGAGATGGCTCACAGAATGTAAAACATATAGTAGTTGGCTATTTACAGAAAAAGTCAACTCTTGGTCTATATTCCTTGACCAGATTCAGACTTCTCCATTACATCTTCCTAACTAAGCAGTTTTTCAGTATCAGCCCATGGCCTATTTAGCTCTTTGTAAGCTTTCCAAAACTGAATGCAGAGAAATTAGATAACTTGCCCAAGCTCACAACGCTAGCAAAAAGCACACATAGGATTCAAATTGGAGACTCAAGAGGCCCAGCTCTAAGCTACTACATTATATTGCCTCCCTAGGGGAGCCTAAGAAATCAGTAACCTCAATGTCAACTGGAAATTCTAGATACTGTTAAAATCCTCAGAAATTGCCTACCTTACATAAGAGGTATTGCTTGTAGGACAGTTCTCCCCTAAATAGTGAAGAGAATACAATTTAGTGGCTTTATTGGATTCTATCACACACTAAACACCATGGAAGGCATCTCCTTTAACACCCATAATATCCCAGATAAGGAGGAATCATAATCCTATTTTGATAAATTAGGAAACTAACAGCAAAAAAAAGATTATGGTTCCTGATAAATTCAGACTTAGTATAACAGTGGGATGGTGATGGAGTGTAGAAAGGTACATACCAGGTGCTCAGATACGCAAAACTGTAAACTTATTTTTCATATCTGAACAAAACTTTATTAACAAGTCCCCATATTTCCATTCCTGTAAGATGGGGGGTGGGCAGGGGGA
Source organism: Manis pentadactyla (assembly GCF_030020395.1). NCBI lineage: Eukaryota > Metazoa > Chordata > Mammalia > Pholidota > Manidae > Manis > Manis pentadactyla. Next base: position 105,137,969 of record NC_080024.1, read on the forward strand.
GAAATGTGTCATTTAGAATATTACTGTCACTTGAGGTATAAAAATGTAGTAGTGAAAGGTGTTCTATTTCATTAGTCATCAGGGAAAAAAACAAAATAAAATAACAAAGTGATGCCGCTACACACCACATAGCATAATTAAATGAAAAAGGTAATACCGATGTGGATGCATAGCAATTAGAACTCTCATTGCTACTGGCAGGATTGGAAAGTGCTGTAACTATTTTGGAAAACTGGCAGTATGAGATATGGGTGCTGGAGCTCACAAGAAGCCATGCTACATTTGCAGGAATTCTGTAAGCTGATTGAGTTCACACTGGTAGCTTAAAATTGGATAGAGTGGGAGTATTTACACCACAGGGACTGGCAAACATTATAAATCAGCACTGACTCCAGAGTGAGTTGTTCAAAATTCACCAGTAAGTATACACTAAAACTCCACATATACACATCCCATGACTAGCTAGGCAAATCCACTTCTAGGTATATAAGCTTTAGAAATGTGTCATATTTGGACCAAAAGCCATGTGTAGCTCTGGGAGTAAAAGGGCTCCCTGCCTGGGGCAAGCTCCTTATGAATCCACTAACACCAAATGACAAGGGGAAGAGCAGGTTGGGAGGCAGGGTTTTTACTGCTCACAGCTCAGTATCTTGCTTGGCTTCCTCTGGCATGCTCCCCAGTCCTTCCTCTCCACCCCTGCTAGCAAACCAGCTCTGTCCCCTCCAAAGGCCACTGACTGTCTCTTCCAGCAGGAACTCCATGGGCGGGTCCCTGGTGACTGGCTGGCACCAGACCAGTTAGGTACCAGGAACAGAGGAGGAGGAAATGGCTGTTTTCTCTCTACCCCTTGCCCCAGATCTACCAGGGGCTCTGCCATGGTAAGCACCCATTGGTATGTAAATGGACTAAGAAGAGGTGGGAAATTCTGGGTGAAAACTTCCACTTAGCCCCCATGACAAGAATGTTAAAAGCAGCACTAATTGTAATAGCTTCAAATTAGGATCCCAAATACCAATAAATAGAACTGATAAACTGTCGTGCTCATTTAATGGAAATACTATGCCATAAGAATGAAAAAACTGCCACATGCAACCCAGATGAAGCTCACAAAATTCTGGAACAAAAGGGAGTGTGGAGGGCTGGTATTGAGCTTTTGTTCAATCTAAGTGCTGGTTACGTAACTGTGTTTATTTTGTGAAAATTAGTAAAAAGTTCTATTTTTAAAAATCAGTCATCTTCATAACTAGACATCATATGCAAAAAAAGTGAACTTAAAATATTTGACTAAGAAATTCTTATACAGAAGTTAACTAAAAATGGATAGATCTAAATGAAATACATAAAACCTTAAAACTTTAGAGAACTGAAAAAAATCTTCACAACCTGGAGTCGGCTAGGCAAGAGTTTTAAGACATGACACAAAAACATGATAAAAAAAGATAAATTACACCTCATCAAAAGTAAATGTTTTTAGTCTGCAAAAACTAGTTAAGAGAATGAAAAGACAAGCTACAAACTGGGAGAAGATATCTGCTTAATCACATACCTAACAAAAAACTTGTATCCAGAATATTTCTTGGTTTTGATAAATATGCTATAGTTATATACTACTAGGGAAAGCTGAGTATTTTTACTTGTAAGTCTATATATAATTATTTGAAAATAAAAAGGCTCAATTAAAAAAAGATATTGGTAGTTTTACCTTCCAACTGCCTATTTTTTATCTTTGACTGGTATTCTAATATTCTAACAAAATGTTAATGGGGGGATATGACTGATAAAACATTTATAGAAAGCAATTTGGCAAAACCAATTAAGCTATTGTAAGGTGCAAATATTTGACTAAGAAATTCTATTTCCAGGAAATTTTCCTAAGAAAGTAATCAGGAATATATATAAAAGCCTGCACACAATTTACTTTATGATATACCCAAAAGACAGAAAACAATGTAGCCGTAAGAAATTAAGCTATAGAAGAATATTTATTGACATGGGAAAACATTAACAATATACTTCTATATGAAATATGCAGGATACAAAACAGTATATACAGTTTAATATCACTTTTATGGAAAGAAAAATAGCCATATATACAAAATCATGCATAGGAAAAAAAATAGGATGTACATATCAAATGTTAGTAATGGTTATCTCTAGATAGAACTAGAGGTGGTTATACATTTTCCCAATAAATTTCACCTATCCTCCGAATAGTATGCTTCATGCTATTCTTTCTTGGTGATGATTAGGTTCCAATAATTATCTTCAAACAGGCTCTGTTTCATAACATTGCAATTTCCATTTAAAATATAGATGCTAACTGCTCCTATATACTGGTATATGGACAGTATTTTTAACTAATACAATATACTATAAAATATGCCATAGCATAGATGTAGCTATAGAAAATTATTATTTGGAGAATTTGAAAATCCTCTAGTTGAGAGAAATTTTAAATACAGAAAAAAGTTTATCATTAGTTAGGAGTCTAATAGTAGAGCAGGAAGTAATTCAAATTCCAGAGCTGGACTTTTGGATCTCTCCTTACTAGTTACCTAACTTTGGGCAAAGGCAATGAGTCAGGAAAATGTGAATAATTTTGTTGAAAGAAGCAAAAATAAGGGTTTTTTTTAATAAGGGAAAAATAAGACCACAGATATAAAGGTTTTCCATAAAGACCTAAATTAACTGTTAGATAAAACAGCAAAAAATTCAAATCTGGTGTTGCAGAAAAATTTACTCATTTATTTCTCTATAGCAACAAATTGTTTTGTATCTCCTTTCACAGGTTTCATATGCCAAAACTGTGAGACTATTTTAATGTTAACTAATGGTTTTTAACTTTTTAGTTTAACAGCTAATACATAAGACATACTTTTCATGGAATCTGTACTAAGTGTTCTAAATATATAGAGGTCATCCTCTGATGACTCTTGATAACTGGCAACATTAAACACACTTACAACGAACATAATTTAGATTTTATTTCTCAGAATCCATCCTAGTGTAAACGTCAGAGAACAGAAAAACACGTCTGTCTTGTGTCCACTTTTCTCGGATCCAGCACCATCTCAAATTATCTCCTAATTTCTGTTCCCTCCCTTTGGAAGGGAATCTCAGGCAAATCCATTATCAATTAAAATCTTTTGATAATTATTTGCAATCATATTTGAAAGGAAACTGTTGACGATTTATTGTCATATCTCAAGAAAAAATTTATTGTCTAGATGCCTAGAAGTCAATGGCATAACTTTCATAGAGGTCAATGAAAGAAGGAATATAAACACTGATAAAAAGAAAGGTTTGGTAAGAATGGAAAAAAGAGGGATTGTCTTTGTTTTTCCAAGTAGAAGGTTTGTTCCTTCTCTCCACAAAGCCATGGACTTGCGCAAGCTGGCTGGAGTGCAGACAGAACGTGTACATCACATTTATCTCACTAGAGGGCATTCTCCTATGTGACACCAGTTGTTCTGCCACCTCCACCCCACTCTGTAAACGTCCCATTAACCAGAGCAGAGCTTTTACCGCAGTTCTAATTTATCAATAAAGATCACAAGAAAGGTACTTCGGATTGTTAAAAAGAAACCCAGAATATTACACCAACACATTTCAAAGTCAGGAGGAAAGAAACTACTGACTCTGTTTCACTCTATAAGAATTAACAAAAAAAAGCAGAAACTAGGAAATCATTTTTTGAAATTTCACAGTTACGTATTTGCAAAAAATTGAGGCATACATTTAGGCTAACATATGTGTTAGATGAATCACCACTTCAGCACATAACTACAGATGGACACTCCTGGGTTTTCACGGAACCATCACTCAGCAATGAACACCATAAAACAAAAGGTGATATACTTACGAACTAAAATCACAAGAAACTCTCCAAGATCAGTCTTCAGTGAGCTCCAATTCCAATAAGCCACAACGACAAGAAGACAATATTCATTTAACAAAATGAGAAGCCTTATGACAAGAAATCAGGTATCTGTATTCCTCTAGAGACATTTCTTCCCAACCTAACAAAGGCACTTGACATGTACTGAGATGGACAGTGAATTCAAGTACTGCCCTGGGCAACTTTACCCTCCTAAAATTAGATGAAGTGGTGAATAAATCCTAATTCATTCGTCCAAACAGTCTGAAATACATGACTATATCACAAGTTCTCTATTTCTGGCAGATATCATAACCCAAGAAGAGTATGCTGGTGCCCACGATGAACTGGCTGACTTGAGTGTAACGGATCCTCTTGCACAATGTATTCCTTCGTGACTGTGAGATCTGCATGTAATTACAGGGAAAATAACCATTCAAAGGTAACAGGTATTAGTGCTCACTCTTCTTCTTGTCTTTTCTTACTTTTTTGTTCTTTCCAAAAGCCTTAGATGATTCCTCCTGAAAAAGACACAAATCACTGTAGTATCTCCCTATTTATATGAAGATGATGGCGTAGGAACCCTAAATGTGATCATACAGAGTATGTATAATGAAAGTGTAATTACTTCCATATCCAAAATCTTTCTGTTTTACAAAGCACTTTCATTTGTAGTCCATTTTAATATTTCCAAAGTAATCAAGGATAATCAAGGAAAATACTCATTTACGCTTGAATTATTTCAGTACTAAACTATTTTTCATTTTCCAAAATAAGGCAGAAATGTTTAAATGGATATGAATGTACTTAAGAAATATGGAACAAAAAAAAAATCAGAGTATGAAGGAAGAAAGCATAAAAAGGCCTACCAGGGAGAAGGGAGAGGCTCTGACACTAACAAGAATGTTAGAATTTTATACATGTTTAACGAACATCTAGTTTACTGTACCGTTAGCTACAACCTCTCTGGATCTCAATTTTAGGAAGTGGTCTCTAAGATTTTTATAAAACTCTAGGATTCTATGAAATTAAGCTTCAAAGAGATGAGGTGATCTACCCAAGGTCACACAACTGGCCAGTCACATTGTTCTGACCAGAACTTAAATCTTGGTGACTAATCCAAAGGTTTGGCTAATGCACCACACACTTTAGGATTCATTCTTCTTTTTCTTTTCTTTTTTTAAATATTTTAAACTGAAGCATAGTTGACATAATATTATAACAGTTTCAGGTATACAACATAGTGATTTGACATTTATATACATTATAAAATGCTCACCAGGTAAGTGTAATTACCATCAGTCACTATACCAAGTTAGTACAGTATTACTATGTTCCCCATGCTGTATCTTTTATCCCGTCTTATGTATTTTATATTGGAAGCCTATACCTCATGATCATCTTCACCTATTTTGACTACCCTTCTAACCACCCGTTTGTTCTCCATATTTATTTCTAGTTTTTATTTTAGGTTCCACATGTAAATGAAATCACATGGTATCTTTCTCTAACTTACTTCACTTAGCATAATAAGTGGACCTCTAGGTTCATCTGTGCTGTTGTAAATGCAAGTTTTCATTCATTTTTATGGCTAATATTCCATGATGTATGTGCACTACATTTTCTTTATCCATCATCTATCAATGGACACTTAGGCTGCCATCATATCTTGGCTATTTAAAATAATGCTAATAAACACAGGGGCGCATATATCTTGTGAATTAGTGTTTGGGGTTTGTGTAAATACCCCAAAAGTAGAATTACTGGGTTGGATGGTATTTCTAATTTTTTGAGGAACTTCCATACTCTTCCCACGGCTAGACCAGTTTACACTCCCACCAGTGGTTCATGAGGGTTCCTTTCTCTCTACAGCCTTACCTACACGTGTTTCTTAATCTTTTGATACTAGTCATTCATATTTGTGTGAAGGGATATCTCACTGTGGTTTTGATTTGTATTTCCGTGGGTTTAGTGATGCCTATTGGCCATTTGTATGTCTTCTTTAGAAAAATGTCTATTCTGGTCCTCTGCTCATTTTTAATTAATTATTTATTTTTTAGTGTTGAGTTGTATGAGTTCTTTATACATTTTGGATACTAGCCCCTTATTGGTATATCATTTGCAAAAACATTCTCCCATTGTGTAGGTTGCCTTTTCATTTTGTTGGTGGTTTCCTTTGCCACGCAGAAGCTTTTTAGTCTGATATAGTCTCCTTTATTTTTGCTTTTGTTTCTCTTGCCTGGGGAGGTGTATCCAGAAAAATACTGCTAAGGCCAATGTTTGAGAGCTTACTGTCTGTTTCCCTTTGGGAGTTTTAAGGTTTCAGGTCTTACATCTAGGTCTTTGATCCATTTTTCAAGTTTATTTGTGTGTATAGTATAACAAAGTGGTCCAGTCATTCTTTTGCATGTAGCTGCCCAGTTTTTCCAATACCATTTATTGAAGAGGCTTTTCCCATTGTATATTCTTGCCTCCTTTGTCCTAGATTAACTGACCACATAAGCAAGGGTTTGTTTCTGGGCTCTATTCTGTCCTGTTGATCTGTACGTCTATTTTTGTGTCAGTGCTGTGCTGTTTTGATCATGTAGCTCTGTAGTAGTTTGTAATCAGGGACCATGATACCTCCAACGTTGTTCTTTCTCACAATTGTTTCGGCTATTTAGGATCTTTTGTGGTCCCATACAAATTTAAGGATTATTTGTTGCAGTTATGCAAAAAATACCATTAGTATTTTGATGGAGAATGCACTGAATCTGTAGACTGTTTTGGGTAATGTTGATATTTTCATAGTATTAATTGTTACAATCCATGAACACAGTATGTCTTTCCATTTATATCATCTTCAACTTCTTTCATCAATGTCTTATAGTTTTTGGAGAATAGTCTTTCACCTCCTTGGTTAAATTTATTTCTAGGTATTTTTATTCTTTATGCAATTAAAATAACTCAGTTGTAAATGAGACTGTTTTCTTATTCTCTTTCTGTTAGTTCATTTTTAGTATATTTAGAAACACAACAGATTTGTGTATTTATTTTGTATCCTGCAACTTTACTGAATTAATTTATTAGTTCTAATAGGTTTTTGGTGGAGTCTCTAGGGTTTTCTACACATAGTATCATGTCAGCTACAAATAGTGACAAGTTTACTTCTTCCTTACTTAATTTTTTTTAAATTTCATAGGTAATGGGAGAAACTCTCTAGGTATAATATCAGTAATTGCAGCTTACCGGTGAATTTGTGTAGTTCTTCTCTACCAGTATGTTCCTGGCACAGTTGTTGATATGCTTAAAGCGATCTGGTCCTAGCAGAATCCCTCCATACCAGCGTGATACTACCACCATGACATTTCTCACATTCAGAATCTGTTATTTTCAGAAGCATAATTAGATACACATATAGACATATGCACATGTAAATTTTAAAGGAGAATGAAATAACCCATATGTAAAATTGCACATAAAATTTCCCCATGACTTTAATGGCAGAACCACATGAGTGAGCAGAGTGAGCCTGCTAATAACTCAGGGGATGGAATGTTAGAATGAGAAGGGAACTTGGAAAACACTGTGCTGCACAGTGTCCTCCAATTCCAAACTGTGGGACAACCAGGCAAAGTGAAGGGGAGATCATGCAGGTAGGCTCCCAGTTCTTTGTGACTTAAGCCAGAATAGCTTTGTTTAGGCAGCCTTTTACCCTGGGCTAAACAACAGCACAAAGCCTGCTTCCAAACAAACTACTAGAGAGAACTGGGGCTGCATGACCACTGGTTCCTACCAGTAAGGTCTTCCTCAGTTTGACATCTGTCAAATGCTGCACTTTATGTAAAACCCACCAATCCAGGGACCTCACCCACACACAGTTCCTATCAAGGGAATGGCCTGGTTAGAAAAAACAACCTCCACATACAATAGCAGAAGAAACTAAAGCAACTACCTTAGGAAAAAAAATAATCCATTCTTAAAATTAATGGACAATCAATGATCACCAGACAGATGAAGAAAATCCAGCAGCATGAAAGAGAAAGGACAAGATAAACAAACTAAAATGGACCAGGAACAATTAAGGGAGAGAACATCTAAAAAGCGAAATACTAATTAGTACAGTTAAGAATATTTTAGAAGATATTGCATCCATAAAACCAGAATAGCACACTATGAAAAAGGAAAAATAGACAACAAGAAAGAACTTTTAAAAATTAAATAATGGTTGCTAAAAAAATGTTTTAATTCAATAGGAATTCTGGAATATAGTCAAGAAAATGTCTCAGAACATAAGGCAATGAGATGGGCAACTTAATAAAAAAAAGAAACCTCTGGATCTATCCAGATGGTCTAACACCCAACTAACAGGAGTGTCACAGAGACAGAAGAGAGAAAATAGAGGGGAGGAAACTGTCAAAAACAAAAGGGAGAGCTGAAGACAGTCTTCTGCTGCCTATGACTCAAAGAGCTGGAAAGCACAGCACTTGTTCTTAAGTCTTTGCTTTCTGCCCATATCCAGTGGTTAAAATTTCCTCTCAATGTAAAAAAATTAACTGCTAAATTAAACTGAATATATCTCATGATTATATAATCTAACTGATTTACTTATTCCTATGTGGAGCTCTGATTTGGCGAGAAATTTTATGGCTCACAGAACAAGATTAACAGGGTTTGACTTAAACTTACCTCCATGAGATGGAGAAGACGTCCACCAGCTGCTGTTTCCCCATCATCCTCACAGTCCTGTAAGAAGGTCTGTTTATCCTCACAATATATTCTAGAAATACATATAACAGCATTACATTTTGAAACCTTAAAATATTGAGTCAATTACTCTTTCATACTTGCTGCAATCAATTTACTTCTAAAATGAGCACATTTGCTTTAAAAAAATCCTTATTGAACTATATATTTTTTCACTGAGATTTACTACCCAGTATCAATTTTTTGTATTTGGGAGAGCTGGCTATCAAGGACGCTTCCTTTAAATCAGACATGCTGTAATTACTAGAAGATATGCTTGTACATCAGACACTTTCCCTACTTTAATAACCTTAAAACTATGAGATAAAAAGTAGTCACTGGAAAACATTTATTGAGGATGTATTATATAGAAGCATGATACATAATAGCCACCAGGAAATTATATAAAAGAAACAAGTAGCATACTCCTGTTTGTAAGAGAAACACTAGCCATCAAGCATTTCTCTATCTTCCCCATTCTGAGTTAAGAATTATAAGATCTATTTTTCTCAGTAATTTCCCCCTGGATAGTTATCAGTGTCAGAGATAAATCATGTTATTTTTACCCATTTACGTTATCTAGAAAGTTAGCATTTGGAATCATAATGTAGGCTAAAATGTAGTACAAAAAGCTTGGCAAATAGGTGCCAGATACAAAAAGAAAACAGTGCCAGTTAAGGTTATGCCACCTAGTGGATTTCTTAGGCCCCTACAAGTGGTACCATCAACAGGACTAGGCAAATAGCAAAGGTATCTTTCCGGCTGTGGCTGTAGCAAGCCAGATACTACCTTACCTATATACCTCAGTTACCTTAATTTTATTAGAGTAATCCTATTCATTCATTCATGCATGTATGCATCATTAAATTCATCTTTCCACCAACCTATCTATTAATATGCAAAACTACAAACTACAAGCACAGACTAATCCCTCATTTTTATACTGATGACCCTAACTCATTAAGAAAACATCAAAATTCTATACAGCAATATTCTAGTATGTAGGGAATTATATAACAGTTTTTTGTAAGTTTTGGCACGTAAAGGGATATAACTTAGTAATATTTAAAACTCACCTATCCAAAGTGATCGATTTTTTTTAGTCTTTTCAGTTTCAGATAGCCTAGATTTTACAGTCTCAATCACATTTTTAAATTGCACCAAATCCCTATGTCTCTATTGTGATTTATTTCAGTCCTAAGCTATGTTCTTTTAAGTCTGTGCTAACTTGCATATTTAAAAATAGACCTTTCACCACTTAACTAAGAAATCAGCAAAGATTTGCATAAAACCTTAGTACTGAAAACTGGAAGGCATGTAGTAAAAGAATCACTTTTAATTCACTGCTAAGGGGAAATAAATTGGTTAAAAAAAGAACTTTGTAAAAAATCTGGCAACATGATTCAAGGGTTTCAAAAATGTTTATACTTTTTGATAATTCTACCTCTATAAATCTATTATATCTTCCCTTTAAATTATACCATTTCATTTCAAAAATAATCTGAAGCAACCAGAATCTATCCTCTAAGGAAATAATCTAAAAAGTATACAAATATGTTCACAGGACTACTTTACCATAGTTAAAAATATGAAAACTAAAGCAAAGAAGAAATGGTTAAACAAAATGTGAAATGGAACCTCAAATATTATACAACCATTTAAATAGCAACATGGAAAAACGTTTTGTTAAATTCAGAAAAAAATAGGATACTGGGGTAGAGCACTGAAAAAATAAACTTTGCACAGAAGATATATCAAAATATTATCAGTTACATTTAATGGAAGAAAATGGCTGCTTTTCCTTCCATTCTTTATTTTCTGTAGTTTCCAAATATTCTACACATGACTTTATGTGAAAAAAACACATAATATTTATTATTTTATAAAATCATGCATCAGTTTCCCCTATATTTTATAAACTGTACATTCCTGAAATTGTGATAATCACTTACCGGTATGCATAGATGTTGTGGGTGGCACTAGCTATTTTCTTATTCTCATACAACCTGGCAAGAATCATTTTCACCTTAAAAACAGCAGTAATATAAATACACTAACGTATACTGTTTATTTGCTCTGTACATAAATGCTAGAAACATATCTTAAACATATTGATCTGAATACTATTGTATTAAAATAGTTATTTAAGAATCTTCTATACTCTGAAAAAGCCATTCCCAAAGTTTTTTCATTTTAGTGGCAGAAACTGGTTCTCTCAATTGGTATAAAAATGATAGACCTAGTATTTTTGAGCACCAATTATCAACAAATATTTGTGCATTCACCAGGTCTAAGCACTTGTACATAAATATTTTTCGCCAGATAATTTTAAATGTAAATATGAGAATTTCTAAAAATGAGCTGAGAACATACCTAATTTATATATCCAATGTGATAGGTGTACAATTATAGCATGCTTCAAATGTTATAAACCTAAACTCTGAGAGTGACACAGGGCCCATAAAAGAGGTAATAACATATGAGGTTCTTAAAAGATAAGTGGCAATTCTTCTGCACCAAAGGGATGAGGGGGGTGGGACAGGAAGATGCCCTTCCAGAGGAATCAGCATGTGTGAATGTACCAGATTTAGCAAATGAAAATAAAGGATGTTCAGTTAAATTAGGATTTCAGATAAACCACAAATAATTTTTTATTGTAAGTGTGCCCCATGCAATAATGTTTATCTAAAATTCCAACTTAACTAAATATCCTCTATTTTATCTGTCAACCCTAGCAGGGACATAAAAAAGTTCATAAACTGACCAATAGTTTTATGTAGCTGTAACTTAAGAGTATGAATGAAAAGATGAGATGTTTTTGGAATGACGGAGCTAGGGTTATATCACAAAAGGCCTTGTGTGATGAGTTATATGTTTCCTTGTAGACAATAGAAATCAACAAAGTTTAATTGAGGGGTAATGACGTGGTCAGATATTTCAGAAAGGTAACTGGCAAGGAGTGTGAAAGAAAAAGTGGAGGTAAGGAAGACTGAAGGGGCGTCAGGGAGATTAACTTCGATCAGAAATTGTGCAGTCTTTTATTATCATTTTTTAAACCTTTCAGGTGCTCAGATCCTGATCAATGGAATAAAGTAGACATTTACCTCTAAGATTTACTTCAGCTCTCATAAATTATGATCCTATAAATCTAAGTGACTGTAATCAGAAATAGAAGATCCAAGATGAACAGAGTCAAAATAGAATATTGAAGGAGAATCCTGGCTACAAGATTATAAGCAATGGCCAACAAGTTGCAGAGGAAAAAGCCTAGAAGCCTGCACCAGAAGCTGTTCTCTTGACCACAAGTCAAGGCAGAAAAGAACTTCCTCTTTCAGAGTCTAAAAGAGAGTGAAATGGCAGCCTGGTACCAAGAACCATATCCCTGTGGGTCAAGGCTTTCCAAGAACTTAGAGTCACTGCAGAACCCAAAGAGAAGAGACTAATGCTTAAAACCTAACCTAAGTTAATGAGGCAGTTTTGCTGTTAATTTAACCTTTTAGAAATTACTGAAATTATCTCTCATCAATAAAGTTTAAACTAGGTTATATATATTATACCGTCAAGCAAGAAAATGATTCTGCTGAAAATAGAATGAGAAAGACAAAAATCTTTTAGGAATAAATTTTTCACTAATAAGTCCCCCACTTGATATCCCTGAGTGGAAATCAGGTCACCTAAGATCAGGAAGCAGAAAAGAAAAGGAATTCTGGTGAGCAAGACTGGGCTCTGCCAGTGGGTCCACTGTCCCCTTAATCGGGCAACAGTGGAGCAGTGCAGACTCCCACACAACAGCACAAATAATCCTTTTTAACAAGCAATTAAGCATCATAATTTTCTATTAACACCATGATGGGTTTTTCTTGTTTGAAAATCCATTAAAGGGTTAAGCCCTAATCAGAGTTTAGATACAATTTTGAAAGCAGCTACAAAGAGAAACTAAAATCTTCCATGATTCACAGTAATTCAGGGGTAGGAAAATGAGCAAATATTTTTATCTTATATGAAAATTAAACATAATAGTAAAAATAAGGATATTATTGCAAAACCATTTACTTGAGTATCTTTGGTAAAACAACATCAAAGTGAGCTGGACATAGTTTAATTTTACCTGTTTGGGACAAACTACTGGTGCCAAGTGTGCCTGAAAAGTACTTCTTCGGTCTGTAATAGGAATGCCATGATCAATCGGCGGTAATTCTTCTATTTCTATAAATTTAAAGAATTACATTACTTTTATTTAAAAAACTCTCACATTCAAATACTGAAAATTTGGCAATGGTTCTGTGGGGAAGGTGGAGCTGAGAAAGAGATGTAAACTATATGGCACGTCAACCTGAACAGCCATTAATAGTTGTATATTATTTTAAGTAAGAAGTTGCCAAATTAAGTAAGATAAAACTACTTGATTTTTACCTGCCAAGGTCACCCAGTGGAAGTGGCAGGTCAGGACTCAAATCCTAGACTATCACAGCAGTATAAGTATAAATAGTTTTTAAAAATATAAATGGATCTTGAAACCAAAAGGATTGATGGCTGCTAACAGAACACAATTTATTTATCCATTCTTTTGTTATGGACCTCTAGGTTGGGAAACCTATGACTTTATTTTGTATAGCTATAACATAATGTCTTCTGCTAATAAAACTATTCCTACTTCACAGAACTGAATTAAGTATATCAGTAATACACTGAACTGATATTCAGAGTATCATGATTTCTAGTTATTCTGCCTCTTAAACGAGTTTAAGAGCCATTAATTTACCCTTAACTCTGCTGAGAAACTTACCAATCATCCTGGCTGTTTGCTCCACCTGCCTCATTTAGGATGAAAAGTTGTTCATGAAAAAAGAATCAAAATTGGTTCCACTGTCTAGTCACTGATCTGTTACATCTTACCAAGTCATTCTGCCTTACAATTGATGAAATACTTCAACTAACACATGTGAAAATATTTCTGTAGGGCTTTCAATAACTTGCCAAAAATCACTGCACTGCTTTGTGGCAGGGCTAGGATGAGAAACCAGGTTTATGTAGGACATTTTACCTTCCCCCTGATAGTGTCCTCTTCTTGAACGGCTTGTGACCACTGTACTAGTACAGTAAAGCCAATATGAACTGGATACTATTTAGTATGATGGTGATTTTCACCAAATCTGCAAATATATAAATGAATAAAATGGGAGCTACACAGATTGAAGCAGGGGTGGGAGTTCTGGGTCTTCTCCCCCAATCTTTTACTACCCCTTTGTTTCCTCCATTAGTCCTGAGATACCATGCAAGAACTTTAAAGCTTTGTAATACTGTTTCAAAGCTAAATAATGCCACAGGAAACTCCTTACTTTCAAACAGAATGAATGTTCCCTTGGGTCTATGATATTTTTTAAGAGACTTGAGGAAATTGACCATATCATTCAAAAATTTTAAATACTGAAAAGGAACATACTTTGATAGAAACATAGAGTTGATTTAACACATCTACTTATTAAAAGCTTTAATTCAGTAGCTGCACTTTCAATTAATTTGTGAGCATTGACCAAAATTTAACTGGAAACATCAAGAGACAGATGAGAATTTCAAAATGAAATATAAAAACAGGATGTGAACTGAAAACATTAACACGTGTTTCTTAGTTTCAATTTCTCCCATCATGATTCAAAGTAGCAAACAAACAAAAACGGTAAATTTCTATTTTTTTTTCCTCACTATTCTGAGAGACCTGGCAAACAGCAAAATGGCCAGCAGGCCAGAAAAATACAACTCATTCTCTGCAAATTAATAACTACTTCCTAACACGTGAGGATATACTAAATTTCTAGACCATTCCAAAAACAATACATAATACTGCCATCCCACTTTCCTCAAAAGAAACTAGTTGGTAACATTATACCTGTTCGATTTTCACTGATAGCAAAATCCAATGCTTTAACTGGATTTTCTGGTTGATATGCTAAGATGAGATCATCCTCACATTCAACATCTTCCTCTTCAGTTTTCTTCTTTACATCCGGGCCTATGTGGATATGAGACATTATGAACAATCTACAAAGATAATAAGAAATTTCACTTAAAAAATTGTTGATGTTGGTCTTTAAACACCATTCCTCAATAGAAGGAATTAGGGCTTCTATGAGAAGTGATTGATTCCAGAGTTGAAATGAGGAAAATAAAAGATAGCCCTGGAACATCTTATGATTCCAGAGAGTAAATAAATGATCAGAAAAAGATGGGAGCACATAAGAACTTTAGTATTTTTCCTACCTGAAGGAGCTCCTAAAGGCCAAGTCTGGAACAATTTGAGCAACAAAAAATGAAAGTATGGAATTTAACCCACAGTATAAAATAATATGTAAGTTCATATTGATATAAATAAATAATGGAATAAATAAATGGGAAACCAGACATCTCTTTCTCACAACTGAATTCCAATTGTAGAAGGAAAGAGGGAATGAGAATCATCATTAAGCAAATACCACACAGTAAACACTGTTGACAAGATACACTAATAGATCCTAAAATGAGTGGGTGAAAATCTAAGAATTAGATATTAGCATAGCCTCGAAGTATTTCCCCCAAGATACCTATCAACTACAAAAGGACACAGTAACTGTGATGGTTAATTTTATGTCAACTTAGCTGGACCATGGTACCTAAATATTTGGTCAAACACTATTCCAGGTGTTTCTATAAAACATTTCTTGGATGGAATTCACATTCAAATAAGTTAACTTTCAGTAAAGCAGTTTGCCCTTCATAATGTGAGTGAACCTCCTCCAGTTAAGGTCTTAATAGAAAAAGGACTGACCTCCACAGAGGAAGGGGGAATTCTGCCAGCAGACTGCCTTCAGATTTGAGCTGCAACATAAAATCTTCCCTAGTTTCCTGTCTGCCAGCCTACCCTGCAGATTTCAGACTTGCCTGCCTCTACAATCTTGTGAGCCAATTCCTTAAAATAAATCAATCTTACCCTCTCCCTCCTCTTCCTTCTTCCCTCTTACTCTATAAATACATATACACATACACACACACACACACACACACACACACACACACACACGATATGCATACATCCTATTGGTTCTGTTTCTCTGGAGAACCTTGAACAATACAGTAACTTAACTGTGGAGACATCTGGTCCAAGATAAACATCATCAATTACCAAAAAAAAAAAATTGGTGTCATGTGCTCCTTGATATAATGCACCGTGAAGGACACAGTATCATTTTTGTGGTATTTTTGGCAAAAAGCCAAATCTCACTCCAATTGTGAGAAAATGGATAAACCTAAATTGAGGGACACTCTACAAAATAGTTATCTGTACTCTTCAAAAGTGTCAGGTCATAAAAGTCATAAAAATCAAAGAAAGATTGAGGAACAGTTTACAGACTAGAAGAGAGTAAGGAGAAATAACAATTAAATGCAACATAGAATCTTGGATAGTATCCTGTAACATCAGAAGGAATTAGTGGAAAAATTACTAAAACTTGACAACGTTCTTAGTTTAGTTAATATACCAGTGTTAGTTTCCTGTTCTTGATAATTATACTATGGTTATGCAAGATGTTACTAGGGGAAGCAGGGTGAGGGATATAAGAGAGCTTTCTATACTACTTTTGCAACTTTTCTGTAAATCTAAAATTATTTCAGAATTTCAAAAAATTGTAAATAGCTGTAGATAATTATTTTTAAAATTTAATGTCTATAGTAGAAAAAAAATGAAATTATAAAAAATAAACTTATGCTGAAGATTAATAGTAAAATTAAAATAACTCTTAAGTGGCTACCCAGGATAGGAAAATTCTTATGCAGTATCTTGATCTCTAGCTTGTACTCTTTGCAGTTCTTCAGAATTATTAATCCTTCCACTTTAATGTGAAGTCTAAAAAAACAATTTTTGATTTTAAAAACTCCAAGCAAAACTTATAAAAAGTATAAATTGTACAACACAAATCAGTAATTCTAAAATTTGAAGAGTGGCTAAACTAAATTACAGATAGATGTAAGTGGGAAAGGGAAAATATCATTTTTAAGATGGTAATTTTCACAATTTCCCAAAACTTGAGTGATTCCAAACTTTTTGGAGTCCTAAATTTTCACTGATATACATTTCATTTCTGCAATTATCCCACATTCTAGAATGGTGGATTAGCAAAAATCAGTTTTATCTTGAGATCCCATGAAATGCTGCAAAATCATCATGGATCATAGAAAGTTAAGGAAAATACTTAAAAAAAGATTGTCACATGGACAGAGTATCTTCAGACCATTTACCTCTTTCATTTTAATGGAAGCAGTAAAAATAGTTGCTTCTATATAAAAAGAGTAAAATGCTCTACTTAAAAAAAAAAAAGTACTACAATCAACTTCATTTTTTCTTTTTTTTTTTTGTGAGGGCATCTCTCATATTTATTGATCAAATGGTTGTTAACAACAATAAAATTCTGTATAGGGGAGTCAATGCTCAATGCACAATCATTAATCCACCCCAAGCCTAATTTTCATCAGTCTCCAATCTTCTGAGGCATAACAAACAAGTTCTTACATGGAGAACAAATTCTTACATAGTGAATAAGTTACATGGTGAACAGTACAAGGGCAGTCATCACAGAAACTTTTGGTTTTGCTCATGCATTATGAACTATAAACAGTCAGTTCAAATATGAATACTCATTTGATTTTTATACTTGATTTATATGTGGATACCACATTTCTCTCTTTATTATTATTATTTTTAATAAAATGCTGAAGTGGTAGGTAGATACAAGATAAAGGTAGAAAACATAGTTTAGTGTTGTAAGAGAGCAAATGTAGATGATCAGGTGTGTGCCTGTAGACTATGTGTTAATCCAAGCTAGACAAGGGCAATAAAACATCCACATATGCAGAAGATTTCTCTCAGAACAGGGGGTGTGAGGTTCTAAGCCTCACCTCTGTTGATCCCCAGTTTCTCACCTGATGGCCCCCCTGCGACTATGCCTGTCTTAGGTTGTTCCTCCCTTGAGGAATCTTATGTCTCTGGCTAACCAGTCATCTTCCGGAGCCATACAGGGAAATGTAAAGTTGGTAAGTGAGAGAGAAGCCTTATTGTTTGAAAAGGTTAGCTTTTTACTTCTTTGCATATTAATGCCCTGTGGCTTCTATGCCCAGCATTTGTCTTGAGTACAATCAACTTTAAATGCATACTGATTTTGCTAAAGGAGTCCTAAGTAACTGGTTCCCAGTAAATAACCTTCTAAAAAATTAGTAAACTATTATTTTTTTAATCCCTCTTTTTTTCAAACTGAAAACAATTCTATCGGTGGTAACAACAAAACTATTTTTAAAGGAACTTAAATAGTGCTATATTCCTCCCTAAAAGACCTTTGTGGTTAAGTGGAACAAAGACTAGCAAAGTAAATAGAAAAAATCAGAAATTTCCATTTCTTGTATTTAATGATTCAGTAGAAGAATAATAGAGCAAAATATTTATTTTCAAATGTCCTGAAATTAGTGGTGATGGTTGCACAACTTTGGAATACAATACAAACCACTGAATTATACACTTCTTAAGGGTAAATAATTATGAATAATATTTCAATTTAAAAAAAACAAATTTCAAAGTAGTTTTATGTATCAGCTAATGTGCCTTCCAAGGTTCTTCTATAAACACTACATTCATCTGAAGCCAATGTCTAACTCATACATTCCAATAATTCATGAAGAATGTTCCATGGTTCATACTACCTTAATAATAGTCAAAGAAAGCAGAGATTTTTGACCCAAGTTCTTTAACCTTAAAAATTCTACTACTATTAGAGTATAATATGAAACCAAACGGCTAAATAACCCTTACAGAAAGAAAGAACCATAATTACATAAACAAATGAATTTTCTAGAGAAATTTTATCATACATAAGCCATAAAACCAAATACAAATTGTCATTAAAAATTTCAATTAGAATATCTACATGAAAATTTAATTATGGCTAAAAGAACAATGCTAATATTTTTCAAACCTACCTGGTTCTGTCATTTGAGATTTTTGTATTAGAACATCTCTTATTTTCTCCACCCACAGGTAAAGAATACTTTCACCAATATTCTGTCTAAACAAAATTCAGGGGGAAAATTTTTGTTACTTTAAAAATTTTTTTCTCAAATTCAAAAAAATACAGACATATTTACAATCTAAGAAATCATATGCAATCTAGCCATGTCTTTAAAAATATTTATGAAAACATGATATTTATAGATTGAGCATTTAATATAAATTGTGCATATCAACATTAAATATTCCAACTGGCTCCAAAATTAACAGTGCTTAAAACAGGCAGAAGCATTACAACCAAAAAGGAAAAAGAAAATTTAACTTGAAATGATGAATTAGACAGACATAAATGTGATTTAGTTTCTATCAGTGAACATAGTTTCAGTATTGATGTCTAATCATTGCTTGCTTTTGTAAATGTTTTGAAATTTCAAACCACTTACTCAGTTCACATCATTTGGTATACTTATTTCAAAAAGGATGAATGCAGAGCATTTGAGGAACCCCCCTCTGAGAGCCAATACACAAGACTTAGAAGACAATCGATGCAACAACTTTATATTCATATTTTGTTTTTGATAAAGTATTCTATTGCCCAAATTGATTCATTTTGATCCTAAATAATGTCTGGCTGCTTCAGACCACCTTAACAGATCATTGAGAAAAAGAAGGTATCATGGTTCACATCCACTGAGTTTTATGTTAAATGAGAGCAGCAGCAATAAAACAAAGGTCCAAGTGTCTACTCTTCAAGGAATGACACAAATTTTAGATTAAATTTTAGTATGTGTGTTTAAAGAAATTACTGCACTCTCATTACAACACATTACCTCCTTCCTCTAAATGTTCCCTTTCAAACCATTATCTCTTTATCACCACTCATCAGCACCCAACAAAGGCAACTTTCAAAACAAGCACACAGAAGAAAACAATAGTTTTCAAATAGTCCTGTACCCTCAAATCCTCCCCATCTCAGGACCTTAGCACTAAAGCGGTCCTGTGTTCTTTAGTAAGCTGTCATTTTAGAGAGAAGTCAGTTGGAAAGGTTTTAAAAAACTGGGAATGTTGGTTGAGTGTCTTTTAAACAATTCCCACTTCCATCCTATCTTCTCAATAAAAGACCTTTAGAGGCATAGGGACAGTATGTATATACTAAGCTCAAAGTACATTCATATATATGTGTATATACACACACACACACACATACATACTATATATCTCAACACATTTAATGCCTTGGAAGCCCAAGTACATTCATATATATGTGTGTGTGTATATACACACACACATACATACATACACACACACACACACACACACACACACACATATATCTCAACACATTTAATGCTCATAATTGTCTAATAAAGTAGGTATTACCTTCCCATGATAAAATGAGAGAACAGACCTAGAGAGATTAATTAACTGGTCTAAAAAAGTCTTAAAGCAGTAAGAAGCTCAGAGCCAGGTGAATGCAGACTTACTCCAAAGCTCAGGTGGCCCTATCAAGCAGCTATGCCCATAAGCAAATAGGCCACTTGAACTCGAGTCTCAGTTTCATCATCTATAAAACAGAGATTTAGAGCATCTGGTCTTACTTTACAAAGTAGTTTCTTTTCAGATAGTAGACCTATCTTAATTGACTCAACAAATCTTTAAGGGCCTTGCCTATACACCAAATACTAGTGCAGCCCTGGGGAGCGAATGAGAAAACTGGATCCCTTATCCTAGTATTTGTAACCATCAATATCCCTACAAATTTATGGGTTTATAATTCATTCCATCTCCTAATCTTATTCTATTGATTTCTTCATATCATCATCCTCCAAAGTAGAAATACTAACATCTCATGTTTACTGAACATCTACTACAGAGAAGAGATAGAAAATGCAGTTAATCACCCCTTGAGACAGAAATCATCCCTCCATGAATATAATTCACATTCAGTTTTGTTGTTGTTTGGCGGGTGGGGGGTAGAAAACAGTTTTGAGGAATTCTCACAACATGTGATTTTTCTAAAAAATGAAGAAGAAATTAAACCTTAACTCCACAGCTCTTCTCTGGCCCATGGCTTCCTGCAGATTATACAACAGCACTTCTATTTAACATCATTTATCAAATGCTTCCTCCCTAGTATTTAACGAGACGTTCTGAAATCTACCATAAGGAAATTATAATGGGTAGGAAAGGCTTCCTGCAGAAAATGAAAATTACTGTTTCCCCTGGACCCCAAAATTCTATCACTGATGTGTTTTTGTTGTGCTGTTAGGCTGTATTTGTATTTCCTCCTGTATGACAGTTTGTTCACATCCTTTTAACTATCCACTAGGGTTTGCTGATCTTCAGACTTTCCATCACTGTAATGAAGTCTCTCACAGAATTAAAAACAAACTAAAACAGGCGAAAGCTGGGAGTATAACATTCTAAATATTTTTAAATCTGTTGTTTACTTGTTGTTTTATCAAAATATTTTCATATATTCATAACATCCATACATAAAATATTTAACTAAAAGGAAGGTATGATAAGCAAATTAACCCACATCTAAACAACCACTAAATCCTAGTTTATATTGTTAAGTATTTCATTAAATGACCATTCTTCTCCATCTGCATTCTTGTTGCCTTAATAAAGGCCTCCACTCCCTCCCTCCTGAGTTGCTGACTGCTGTAGGGTTGGTGGCCCTTCAAACTCTTCACAGCGCATGCTCCACACTGCCGCACACCTGATTACATCACTCCCACACCTAACCCACCGACAGCCTACAAGGTAATGTCCAAACTCCTTACTGCAGCTTACAGGTTTCTTCCTATACCTACCTTAGTTTATACACCTGGCATCCTAACCTACTTGGCTGAACTCTGAAGACTGCTTCACACCTGCATGACTTTGCTTATGCAATTCTTTCTATCAGAAAACATTCTACCCTTTTATTACCTGTCAAACACTGTACTCAAAGGTCACCTGCACTATGCAACCCTCCTTTACAACATGCCCAGAGACAGTTTGTTGCTAAAACCTCTAAAAAATGCTACTACAGTACTTGATCCAAACCTCTCAGTAATTATGTCACTATACTGTACTGATACACATGTATCTCAATTTTTAAACTCCAAACTCCTAACAGAGTGCCAGCATATAGGAAACACTCAATGTTTACTGGAAAAACTGACTTCTTTCAGAATACCCTCTATAAGAGGAAAATAAACTACAATTCATCTTCTCATCTAGGCAAAAATCAAACTTAGCATACATTCAAAATGCTAAATTAATATGAAAATCTCAACGGTGTCACAGCTAAAACATAATGGAACTATAAACATTAAGACCTACAGTCATACAATTATCTCATATGTTTAATTTTCAAAAGCCAATATTTTGATGGCCCCTGCTGGAATTTCATGGAAAAACATGATTAAAAGTTATCCACAAAACTTTAAAAACAGAATATTTCTATTTAGACTACATGTGTTCCCACATAATGCCACCGGACTGGGGTTATTCAAGCACTTTTAATAAACAAGACAGTATGAGCCATTCTATCTTTAGAACAAACTGCTTTTAATTTCTGATCCTTCCAAATTCTCAAATAGCTCAAATGAGCTAATTAGGGAAAATAGCAAGTGTGTCCAAGTTACAGGGTATCTCTTAGTAAAGGATGGAGAAAAGACAGATGGGAAGCCATTTCAGAGTGCTCGACACTGGGCACAGGTAGGGCAAAAATCTAACCGATGAATATGATTCAAGCCAAGTACGGAAAGACTTTCAAGATAGAGGGAGTGTTCAACACCACCAAAAGGTACAGAGGCCAAATAAGGTTAAGAACTGAAAAATGATCATAAGATATACAATTACAACATCAGTGGTGAACACATTTG
Source organism: Manis pentadactyla (assembly GCF_030020395.1). Lineage (NCBI taxonomy): Eukaryota > Metazoa > Chordata > Mammalia > Pholidota > Manidae > Manis > Manis pentadactyla. The sequence continues at coordinate 105,160,473 of NC_080024.1, forward strand.
CAGATTTTTATCTTATTCTACTTTAAGGGTGAAAGATAAGTTGGTAAAAAAAAATAATAATAATAATATTTATAATGCTGAGGATGATGGAATCACTAAATGGGGATCTCTCTATTGTAATGTCCAGTTCTTGATTACTTACAGGGTCAACTGTAAATCTGGGAATCAAGGAGGACTACCCTTTTTCCAGGAAGGAACAAACAAAATAAATTGCATGAACCCACACTGTTTTTAATTAAATATTTTGGGAGGAAAAAAAACCTGGCCTAGACCCAAGGTTTACAAACAGCGTACTCCTAACTGCACCAAAAGGCATGGCCACCTAGAACACAGACAATACTGACCAGTTCCTGGATTAGAGTAAAAGTGATATTCTAAAACATTGCTTGTTTTACTAAATTAATATAGGTCACTAAAATTATCCAAATCACGGTCATATCTTCTCTGGACTACTGAAATAGCCTCCTAACCAATGTCTCACATCTAGTTTTGCTCCCTTTCTATCAGTTCTCTACACAGAAATAGGACAGTGTTTTCAAAATGAAAATCTTATCATGGTACCACAGCATTTAAAATCCTTCTCTGCTTCCCAAAGGTCTTGGGATAAAGACAGAAACCCTTAACAGGTCTACAGGGCTCTGATGACTTCCTGTGCCTACCTTGCTAGGTCACTTTCCTACTATGCTTCCTTCTCTCCCCTCCTCTCTCTTCCCACTTCATACCACCATTACTTTGTCTTGAAATGTGCCAAGCTCCCTGACACAGAGCCTTTGCACATGCTGTGGGATTTCACTGGAGTTACCTTCACCTAAGTAACTCAGCTCTTAAGTCAAATAAGCCATCCATGACCTCCTAGACTAGCTCAGATCCTGTTTAAACTAGATCAGTACTGCACATTAATATCTTGTATAAAACATCACAGCTGTAGTTTCATGTTCATTTTTTATATTGAGTCATATTATCTCTTACCAGTAAATTCTAAATGCCATGAAAACAGGGACCATTTAGTATTTGTGAATGAATAAAAAAGTGCAAAAGACAGTGTATTAATAGACTTTCAATCTCATGGCCTAATACAAGAAAACTACCATTAAAAGTATATAGTTTAAAAAATAATTATGCTTAGGATTCTGCTGTTACCAGTTTCATTCAACATAGCTTATGAAAATAATCAGAACAAGAGTAGTATCTCTGAATTTACTTTCACAAACTAGATAATTGTTTTTATAGCTATTAGTTCTACATAGTACCGTACTTGTGTATCTAAGAAGTCGTATCAAATGTATCTAAAAAGTTATACAACCAATCTTTCAAGGACTCTTCAAGAGACTCCTTTTTGTTAATGGAAAGGCAGCTTAGCAAAAGTTTAGAAAAGGTCCTAACACAACACAGTCCCTACAGAAGTCCATAATAGAATCACTAGTAGAATTTTTTTAAATCACCTGTCACTTACATATATATTTCTTCAAGGCTATTCGATAAATCTGCACGTTCTTGCCCTTTAAGCCACGGAGCACTAAGATTAAGATAGACAAGATTATTTGAGGATTGTGCTTATACACAATTAATTTCACACATAAATTCACTAATTAAATCACAAATTGGTTTTATTTAATTTTCAGAAATTATTTTCATTAAAATGTTATCTTATATATATAAATCCATAGTTTCAAAATACTTTCATTTGGCACTAACTCATTTAGTCTTTGCAGGGACTCATGATGAAGCCAACACCAATATTATTCAGTTAAAATACGGTAAAAAAAAAAAAAAAAAGAAAAAAGCCAGGGCTGAGTTCAAAGGATATCATAAACCTGCCCAAGTTGACATAAATGGCAGAAAAGGTTCTAGAATCTAAAGTTTCAGATTCACAGTATTTGCCACACTATCAGGAGTTCCCAATTTTTTTTCTAACTGGTGTCTCAAAAACAACTCTAACCAATAAGCTGGGTGCCACAATGACTGTAAAAAATAACTTCTTCTGAAAAAGCATTTACATTTACAAGCATTCTATTAATTTTATCTATTATTTTTGATAAAATAAAAACTAAAAATTACAGAACCATCATTAATAGTAAATTTTAATGCTGTTTGAAAACACTCATACAAGAAATCCCACTGGTAGGTAAAAATTTTAGTAATTGAGATTTAATACAATCTGTTCACACAGGTTTATACATCTTAATAGGTCAAGCAAGCAAGGATGATCAAAGGTTACTTGCAAGCAACAGGTCAAGACTCAATAAGGTTGGGATGCTGAGAAGATGGTTCCTCAACAACACAGGCTGGGAGAAGCACCAGAAGCATCATGGGCAATTCCTGGAAGGCAGGCAATCTTAGGCAGAGGCATGTCAAAGAAATGTGGCTAAGCCGGAAGAATTAGGTTAGGGGAAACTCTACAGGCCCAGGTTTCTATATTACTAGGTTGTCCAAAGAGGAAGACTTCCTTCCCCATCTCTAAAGATAATTCTGTAGCTCTTTTACTCCTATGAACCCTGTGATTCTCTTTTATACTAAGTAACATACTTCAGTGTTTTTATATAATTTCATTTTTTATTTAAATGCTCTATACCAAGTTCAAAAAGGTATTTTTCATTTCTATATACCTTTTGATAAGAAAGATATTTTATGTAAACACAATGTAGAGCAAGTTTTCAAAAAGTATCATCTTTTTATAAAAACATAAACAGAGAAATATAGCTTACTTCAGTTGATAAATAGGTGGAGCTGTACCTGGGTATTCATTCGGTAGCATCACCTACAAAGCAGTTTAAAAACAAATCTGTTTATGCTTTACCATGGCTCAAATTAATGATATTTACAAAGCTAGTCACTGGACAAATTTCTAACTTGCCAAAGTGAAAAACAAAACCATTGCTTTGTTAAATCTCAAGAGAGAATTCCCTCCTCATATTTACACTTCTACCGTAAATGTGTTGTTAGTGATACCAATTTTTTAAGAAGGAGCTCATTATTTGCAGAGAAAGTAGAAAAGCAATGGAAGTTAGAAAATAAGGATGGAGAGGACAAAGATGAAAGTAAAAGAAACACTGAAATAGGGGCACTGGGCCCTAACCACAAATGAGTAAGTGGCTTTATAACATGTTCCAAGTATTTTCTGAAGAAATGCTAAAAAAAAAACCTAATTACTGTGAAATATATAACTAACATTTAGTAGAGAACCATATACCTTTCTTTTCAAATCAGAATTATTGTAAAAACAAATACTTCCAAAATCTTATTTGGGCACCATTTATGTCAAAATTATAGGTAGTCATCAAAGAACAGCATTAGAACAGAGAGCCTTACTGATCCTTTCATTTATTTATCCTAACCACAACTGATCCTCAACTAATGAAGAAATAAATATCTACTCTATGAACCATCTAAATTACTAACCTATTTTTCCTCTTAAATGTTAGCCATCATCCTAGACTTAGACCCTCTCCTATTAAATGGACAGGATAAGGAAAGGAAGTGAAACTCAAGTCTGTCAATGATACATTAAGAACACTTAAATAATTAAGCTGAGACAGGAAAAATTGAGACTATCAAAGTTTGACTTAAGAGTGATTTGAGATTTAATTACCCATGTGTTCAGATAATCAACAACAAAAGACAATTTAGAAAAAGTCACCCAAGAGCAGTCACTACAGGGATACAATAGTAGTCAACCACATACAATGTTGTAACTGGAAAATGGCTGTAAGGAAGGGGAAAAGTACCTGCAAGCAAAGTGTCCACTTGGGGTCATCTATATCGTCGCTAATTCTAATACAAAATATTTTGGCACAGTCATCAATGACACACCATTCATCGCCATAGATGGCTGCCATTGCTTCAATTTCCTCACTCTGAAAGAAGGTGATATGGGAAAAAAGTCAACAAATGTACATACCCTAAAAACCGCAAGTCTTCATTACTCCTTTATAAGAAAGAATTTGCATTTAACATTACTAGCATAGATGAAGGATCCCTGAAGGAACGCTGCCAAACATTTGGCTGCAGGACACTACTGACGGTCCTGGAACCATCACTCTTACTTTTGGCCACTACCCAGCCAAAATACACCAGCACTCCCATACTCTGCAGCGAGATTCACAAATGAAAGGATAAATTTATCTTCTCTGCTCCAACCCTCTCTTTTTTTTAACAGGTAACCCCAACTCCCCAGTGGCTTTGCTACATACTAGCCCTACATTCCTACCGAGTCTCCGTTGTGTGGTTTTAGATTTGGGCATGGCGGCTGATGGTTGTTTTGGTTTTTTGGTAATCAAACCCTCAAAACATTTCGGAAATTATTCCTTTGGTTTAGGATTAAAAAATAATAACCAGACCTAAAGGTAAAAATAGGATGCAAAGTATGCAACTTTTTATCATCTCAGTTTGTCCTCACAGCCCAGGTGGAAAGCCTTAAGAGCGCCCACGTGAACCACCCTCTGGAGAAAGCTCAGTACTAAGAGGAGTACTTTAGAAATTATTTTCATTAAAATGTTATGTATATATATCACTGAGCCTGCGGGGAACTCCCGGGGTTGTGTCATTATTGCGCATTTTGCAAAGGCAGAAACCGGGGCTCTTAAGCGGCCAGACCAAGGTGAGCCGGCGGGGAGCAGAACCCAGGTTTCTACCTCCGGGCCGGAGCTGCTCAGTCGCGTGCTGATGGCCGACGAGGTCCGGTCGGGGACAGACTGAGCCCGCCGACGCCCGGGGTCTGCCAGCAGAAGAGCCAGAACCCAGCGCCGAGCAAATGCAACGCGGAGGAGGCCCGGACACTGCAGGCGGGAACTGGGGCGGCCCCGGGCAGAGGGTCCTCGGTGGAGGCGGCGCGGGGCGGCGAGGCGAGGCCGAGCCGCGCCTGGAGGTCGGCGCCCCGCCGGGGCCTCACCTGCCTCTGGTCGCTCCCTGAGTCCCCCTCAGCCATGTGGCCCCGGGAGCGGCCGGCAGGCCGCTGCTTGCCCAGGTCCGGAGCGCGGGGGCGTGGCAGTACAGCACCCGGCGGAGCGCGGATTGCGGCGCGATGCAACCCGGAATCGCAACCGGCTCGCATCGCGCAGCCCGCATCTACTTCCGGGTTGCAGGGCAGTTGGTGACCGGGTCTCCCTTACCCGGGATGCTCGGCGACCCTCGCGCCCTCCTTCTCTCTGTCTTTTGGCCCCACTCGGGGGAAGCCGACCTGTGCAGGGTGACAGGAGGCCTTCTCGGCTGTGTCTCCTGGAAAATCGCCTAGGCTGGGGGCTTCAGCTCGCCCCATGCGGCCTGGGTACCACCGGAACCCTCAGGAGACGTTGGGGAGTCGGGTTTACGGCCACGTCCCGGGAGGGGCTCGACGGCAGCGCACACAGCCCCAGACTGGTCTTTGCATTTCAAGGCGGGTTTGGGGGTTTTGTTTTGTTTTGTTTACGTGTTTTAATATACTTTTTCTTGTTTGGGCAAGGATGGGATTGATTTACCAGAAACAGGCGAGGAGAGGGCAGGCGGCAGTTTTGAAAGCGGGCCGAAAAACATATTCACCCACTAACTGTCGTTGTGATAGTTTCCTTCAGTGTTCGTGAACATTTTGTTGTTGTTATCGTTACTCTACAATTACATGAAGAACATTATGTTTACTAGGCTCCCCCCTTCACCAAGTCCCCCCCCCAATACCCCATTACAGTCACTGTCCATCAGCGTAGTAAGATGCAGTAGAATCACTACTTGTCTTCTCTGTGTTGCACCGCCCTCCCCGTGCGCCCCCCTCATATTATATATGCTAATCGTAATGCCCCCTTTCTTTTTCCCCGCCTTATCCCTCCCTTCCCACCAATCCTCCCCAGTCCCTTACCCTTTGGTAACTTTTAGTCCGATCTTGGGTTCTGTGATTCTGCTGCTGTTTTGTTCCTTCAGTTTTTCTTTGTTCTTATACTCCATGGAGCTTTTTTTTGTAAAAGGCACTAGTTATGCCAGTCAACGTAAGGGTGATTGTTGCAGCATCCACAAATTTTTTTAAAGTTTGTGTCATTTCTCCTCCACACCAAGACACGCATTCCATACATTGGTTGTGAAATTGTATCAGTCACCTTATTCGAGATACCTTAATCAAGCCGTGTACTCTCTTACTCAAGGTATTTTATCCCCTCTTGCCCCTTTACACACACATACAAAAACAAAAAATATCACATCTTTCCTCTCACCCATCTTCCTTAGTCATGGGTATGTTTTAATTTCCCTTTAAAACTCTTCTCTGAAAAAATAAAACTCTTCTCTGAGTCAAGGATGTACTTGCATGAGCACATGTAAAGAATTCTGCCTGAATTACTTTGACAATTCTAATGTAATCCTTGTGGATTTAATAATTGAACAGGCATTTATTAGGTCTTTATAAGATATGCTTTGGAGGTGTAAATTCAGATGTCGTGAATTTCCTTTAAGGAGCTAAGATGTGGAGCAACAGAAGTAAATCAACATTAAAATAGAATAGAATTATGTCTTGTGTTAGTAGCACAAAGAAGAGCCATCCATCCAAATTTTCTTGGGCTTCTTGTTCCAGAGAATTCTTAAAAGGAGTTACAGAAGAACACGCAGTGGTTAGCTAATTGAAGAAGGGGCAAGAAGTTGTTTCAGATGTAAAGAAAAATATTGTCATAAATACTGTGGCCCATTTAAAGAATCTTACAGTTCATTGCCTCTGACATCCCAGCTGTTAACCTCCTCTTGTCACATGGCTGTGTAACCCCTGTATGGGTGTCTCTGTAAGTCTGCACATGCGCACTCACTGATTCCAAGGTTTGGAGGGCTTTAGCCCTCTGTGATGTCAGTCATATCCCCTCTCTGCAGTTACTTGGTTTGAACAGTAAATTTCTTCATTTTGAGCAAAAACAGTTTCAAACCTTCCAACTAAGCTAAGCCCTGAAGTCCATGGTGCAGCCAGTACATTACGGTATTTCTTTTCTAGGTGAGGAATTGCCTGGAAGTACTGGGGAGTTTGGTCACCGTGCATCCAGGTTTCCTGAAACTTTTCTGCAGTTATCATCCAATCACTGCCTATGTGTCCATCTAATATTAAACAGCTTTCCTTCCTTTCTTCACTCTGAACTCTTCCTTCATGATCTTGTCATATGTCTTACAGCTTCTGTTGTGTAAAATAGTGGTTTTCACACTTTAAAAAAGCCATAGAATCCTTTCTTCAGTGAAAGCTTATGTAAAATAGATTAGGTTGTTCTGGCTGAGACAGTGGTGGTGGGCCTGAAGTGCCAACTACTCAGCAATCCTCTCTCCCAGTGACCTGCTAAAGATTTTAAACTCAAATTTGAAAACTACCAGGTTAAAATGTTACAGAAAGCAATGCAGAGTACAACTTCACCTTTCAAACAAAGTACAATATATCCAGTTTATTATACATGATACCTCATTTCTTACCACATATCAACAGCAATCCAGTCTATCCTACCTTCTGCAGAGTACACCCATGTTTTTCTTTTAATTCCTGTTTGCTCATAGTTAGAGCCTTTAAGTCTTTAAAGCTCAGATTCTAGAGGGAAAACGACCCTGCCAAAGATAACAAAGCCCTCCTTGATTCTCTGAGTGCTTAAGAGTGTGGCCAGTAGAAAGAACACCAATCTCAGTTACGCAAAGAGCACTTTGGAAAGAGGAGAGAAATAATTTTGGAAGTAAAGTGGAGAAAATCTTTACTTTGCAGAATATATTGGGAGAAAGCAAGACTTTATAGGCAATTCAGTTGAAAAAGACTACCTAATAGGAACTTTGAGCAGTTGCCTAAACAGAGGCTGAGAATGGTCTGCAAATAGTAACATAGACAACTGGATACAAGAGGGGCCTCTAAACCAGATGTCACTGATTTCCACATCAATTTACCCAAATGGTTGTATTCAGTTCAAAACTGAACTCAGTATCTTTTTCCCTGAACGGTTCTTCCATCTTCCCCATGTCAGTAACTGGAGTGATGGTGCCCCTTCATCAGTAATTGCCCAAGCGTGAAGCCTGAGAGACACCCTATACTCCTCTCTCATTGCTTTCATACCCAGATGGCAAGTCCTGATCATTCTGATTCCTTCATATCCCTTATGTTCCTAAACCCTCCTTCCTAGTCTCTGATTCCATCTGGACCCTCTCTTAAGTCATCTGTCAGAGTAATCATTCAAATGTACAAGTCAGGCCATGTCTTTTCTTCCCTGAAATCCTGTACTTGCTTCCCATAGCCTTCATGATAATGCTTAAACACTAGCTACCCCTCTAATTTTATGTCCCATTCTTTCACCCAATCTGTTTTATTCAACCTTTCTCTGATGAAAGAACTCTAAGGCTTTTTAAAAAAGTATGAAAACTGCTATTTTACACAGTAGGCACTGGGTAGGGAATGGAGTTAAGATATACAAAAAGGCTAGTGACTAGAGTGAAGGAAGGGAATGGACGGATTTAACAGTAGATGAAGAGTCACATGGTATTAGGATGATAGCTGCAGAAGTCTTCAGGCGACCTAGAAGACATGCATCAGCCAGATCTCCAAACTCTCACATAGAAGAGAAATATAACTGGCTGCACCAGAATTTCTATGTAGGATGGACTTTAGAGGCCAATATGGTTGGAAGGAGGTGCCTGAAATTTTTGCTTAAGATTAAGAAACATCAACTGTCTAAACCAGATAACTGGGGAGGAGAAGGGATATTATTAGACCACAAAGGGCCAAAAACCCTCTCTTGGTACCAAAAATGAATGCATATAAAGAGAGAACACAAAGATGACCATTACTGAGTTGTGACAAAGCAGTGTGACCAGAGATGGTGACAGCTATGATATTAGAGGAAAGGGGAATGAATTATTTGAATGGAAAAAAAAATACCTGGAAGTGTATACATCTGATTGTAGCAGAGATGCCTGTTATAACAATGATGCACATTGGCAGGAGGAATTAAGGCTGTGAAGGGTTCTCCATAGTCCCTGGATGGCTCAAGATTCCTCCAAGTACGCTCTAGGACCTTGCCATACAAATTGAGGTCTGTAGCCAACAGCATCACGGAATGTGAGAGCTCGTTAGAAGTAAATTTAGGCCCCACACACATCTGCCCAGTCTGCATTTTAATAAGATTCTGGGGTGATTTGTATGAACAATAAATTTTGAGTATCATAAGTGAGGACCATGAGAAAGTGCCTCAGATCCTAGAGAGCAGGGAGAGTAACTGAAGGCCCCAGCTAGTGTGCTCTGAGATGTATTACTCTGTTTGGACTGAGACCGTGTTTCCCATGGGCTGCTCTCAGCCAGGCACATGGCAGTTACTCAAACAGGCCCATTCCTAGGAGACAAGACACTCCTCTGATGGGGAGGCTCCAGGGCTTCCTGAAGGCCTTGCTGAACTTTCCTTAGTATTACTGCCCCTTCCTCCCCTCTCCATATCCATTCAGGTTATATTTGCCTCAGTTTGAGGCCTCTCTGAACCTCTTCAGGCTCCCTTCCTAGTTTCTGTAACAGGTATTTCCTCCAATAAATTTCTTGCACATTTAATCTCATTTTGATGACTTCTTCTCCAGGATCCAGACCAGCAGAAACTGCTTTGGGATAAGTGTAACACAACTGAATTTTCCCCATATTATAGTAATAATATATGTTTCTGAAATATTTTTCTTAGGAAATATGTCCTTAAAATATTTAGGAAACAAACACAAACAAACCATGTTGGCACACTATTAACAATAAGTCTTTCTCCTATTCTCTGTGTTCATTTTATGCTCCCAGCTAATAAAAGCCAATGTGGTGAACTATAGGCCAAAGAATGCCAAGGCTATAGGTTCTCTGCATCATTTATTTGTGTTCTGCCAACAGTTTGATAAATTATGGCCAAGGAAAGTGATAGCAATACAAAGGAAGATTAACATGCTGGATACGAAAACCTTAAGTTTTATAGAGAAGCTGTGTAAAAGAAATAGTCAAGTACAGACAGAGTCAAGATTAACAAGCAATTAGGGAAAAGCGGAAATCCTTGAATATTATAATGCCACCATAAATAACACTGCAGCCTGGAAGTTCAGCCTTGAGTTGTACAAACAGTATCCAGGAAAGTAAAAGCATTGCCAGGAATTTCCTGACTTAAAAAGATACGAAGGGAATGAAAGGGTGATATCTAATGCATAGTGCTAAAGCTCATCTATGGTGGAACTGTGGAGTTACACCAGGATCCTGTGCAGCCCGATCCAATCACCTCTCCCATTTCAAAAATAAGAAACCCCACTTCAGTGGCCTCTAGGGCAGTGCTTGATTTCCCAGCAACAGTGTGTCCAAATGTGTATTACACAGAAATTAATCCCTCAGAGTATAAAGTGGTCAAAGGGAGGCGTTCTCTAGCCAATCAAGTTCATTATCACTGTGCTAAACAAATTGCCTTTGATATTTTTGTTCAGTTTTTCAGAGCCTTTAATATTCTAATGTGCAGTATAAATCTCCAAGAGAGGACAGTAGTATTCAGCTTTTAGTAAAGAATTTGACTAAGGAATCTTTACCTCCCTCCCACTTCCTAAAATCTTGGAGCAGTACAATTACTGGAACACTCTTTGTAAGCAGTATCCCTATTAGCATCGTTATACTTCAAGTTCCCCTGGTAGCAGTTCAAGTTCACTATTACATCTATTTCTGGTCCAAAATTAAGAAAGACCTGAGTCCCCACTTGCCAGAAGTATTAACTCTTGACTTTTTAAATTTTTTTTTATTTTCAAGAAGCCTTTTCTTAATAAATATACTTCTGAACAGGATAGTTACCAGTTATATTTTTAATTAGTTGTTAAAACCTTAGGAAGAATTGATTTAGAGCCAACAAAGAATGAGATCCTGGATGGGAATGGGAGAGGGTAAACCTGGGGCTAAACTTTCCTTGGGGTTGCACACACTTAAACTGCCCTAGTCCTTGTCTCTCTACATTCTACTTCCTTACCTCTTTACATGACACCTCAAATTTCTTTTTCTCTAAAAGACTTTTCACAGTTGAACGTAGAAAACAAATCTCCCCATACCCTAAAATCCATGTTCAAAGGAGGTGATGTATGTGAAATTTTTAAATGCTAGATAAAAATACAAGTTATTTGCTTTTCCCTCTAATGGGAATATTCTTTCCCCATCTTCAAATGGCTGTCCTCTTACCTTTCAGTCTCAGCACTTTTTTTTTATTAAAGTATCATTGATATGCAATCTTATGGTTTCACATACATTACACAGTGGTTCAACATTTACCCACATTCCCAAGTCCTCACTCCCTCCATTGCAGCGACCATCAAAATGTCTATCAGCATAGTAAGATGTTATAGACTCTTTAATTGTATTCTCCATGCTGTACTACCGTCCCTGTGACCTACCTATATTGTGATGGTGAATTCACAATGCTACTTCATTAAAGACTTCCCTGACCATCCTAACTAAAGAATTTCCCCCTTCCCTCTTGATGCCCATTAATCAAAGACCACCAGGAATACACTGTAATCCAACAAAATTGGGCTTACTGATATGCCCAGTAGGCATTTCAGTAAGAAAGTCTTCCAGTGGGGCTTGTTAGGAGTTTGGACTTGTGTGCAAGAAAATGGGGTTCACTCTAGATTAGGGGCTGTCAGGAAATGGGAGTAATTCTATGGATATCGGTGAATTTTAATTTAAAGGCAAAAGGAGCAGAGTGAGGCTAAAGCTGCAGTTGGTAAAGAACCATTCACTCATGTTAGCTGAGAGGGGTGGTTTGGTCATTTTACTGGTTTGCAAAGTTTAAACTGTTAGTCAGAAAAATAGACATGAGCCAGGTGGAGAGAGAATAAACGCAAAAAAGCCCACTAAAAGGGACTCAGTTAACCAGATAAAACCAGAGAGCCAGAAAGGACTCATGGAGTTAATGAATTAATCAGTTGAAGTTCCAAAGGCTTGGAGTAATTTAGAATGTCCAGATATTCCCCAGGTAAAGAAAAAGTATCCCAGTGCAGCCCGTGTCTTCATTGTAAAAATTAGATGATTCAATTGTAAAATCTACTTAGCCTGAAAAATGCCCAGCTTATTCTTTAACTTAACCTATGATATTTTTTCCTCTTCTTCCTGCCCCTTAATCGAGTAACTTTGAAACCAGGGCAGGAGACAGACCTCAAAGGTACAAATATACCGATGTGGACAAAGAATGCTGAGATGCAGGTCAACACAGTCACCTAAATAACCCTATTCTTAAAAGGAAAACTTAAAAGAAATTATAAATCACCTGTATACATCATGCCTTACACTGACTCCTACCCAAAAAAGCCCTGTAAAAACCCCAGACCCTAAATCCTTAAGTGCACCTCCTCTCTGAGGTTGCCCACACGCTCCTTTCTTGGGAGTGTTTTTTTTTTAATTTTGGTAATCGTTAATGTACAACTACTTGAAAAACGTTATGGTTACTACACTCCCCCTATTATCAAGTCACCCCCACGTACCCTATTACAGTCACTGTCAATCAGCATAGTAAGATGCTATAGAATCATTACATGGCTTCTCTGTATATTCTGCCTTTACCGTGTTTCCCCTGGCTACAATACATGTACTAATCGTGATGCCCATTTTCCCCCTTATCCCTCCCTTCCCACCCATCCTCCCCAATCCCTTTCCCTTTGGTAACTGTAGTCCATTCTTGGGTTCTGTGAATCTGTTGCTGTTTTGTTCCTTCAATTTTTTCTTTGTTCTTGTACTCCACAGATGAGTGAAATCACTGGATACTTGTCTTTCTCTGTCTGGCTTATTTCACTGAGCATAATATCCTCTAGCTCCATCCATGTTGTTGCAAATGGTAGGATTTGTTTTGTTCTTATGGCTGAATAATACTACATTGTGTATATGCACCACATCTTCTTTATCCATTCACCTACTGATAGACACTTAGGTTGCTTCCATTTCTTGGCTATTGTAAATAGTGCTGCGATAAACATAGGGGTGCATCTGTCTTTTTCAAACTGGGCTGCTGCATTCTTAGGGTAAATTCCTAGGAGTGGAATTCCTGGATCAAATGGTATTTCTATTTTTAGTTTTGTGAGGAACCTCCACATTGCTTTCCACAATGGCTGAACTAGTTTACATTCCCACCAGCAATGTAGGAGGTTTCCCCTTTCTCCACATCCTCGCCAACATTTGTTGTTGTTTGTCTTTTGGATGTTGGCCATCCTAACTGGTGTGAGGTGATATTTCATTGTGGTTTAGTTTGCATTTCTTTGATGTTTAGTGATGTGGAGCATCTTTTCATGTGCCTGGGCCATCTGAATTTCTTCTTTGGAGAACAGTCTGTTCAGCAACTCTGCCCATTTTTTAATTGGCTTACTTGCTTTTTGTTTGTTGAGGTCTGTGAGATCTGAATATAATTTGGATGTCAACCCCTTATCAGATATGTCATTTATGAATATATTCTCCCATACTATAGGATGTCTTTTTCTTCTACTGATGGTGTCCTTTGCTGTACAGAGAAGCTTTTTAGTTTGATATAGTTCCACTTGTTCATTTTTGCTTCTGTTTCCCTTGCCCAGGGAGATATGTTCATGGAGAAGATGCTCATGTTTATGTCCAAGAGATTTTTGCCTATGTTTTTTTCTAAGACTTTTATGGTTTCATGACTTACATTCAGGTCTTTGATCCATTTTGATTTTACTTTTGTGTACAGAGTTGGACGATGATCCAGTTTCATTCTCTTACATGTAGCTGTCCAGTTTTGCCAACACCAGCTGTTGAAGAGGCTGTCATTTCCCTATTGTATATACATGGCTCCTTTATCATATATTAATTGACCATTTATGCTTGGGTTTATATCTGGGCTCTCTATTGTATTCCATTGGTCTATGGGTCTGTTCTTGTGCCAGTACCAATCACCTTGATTACTGTGGCTTTATAGTAGAGCATGAAGTCAGGGAGCATAATTCCCCCTGGTTTATTCTTCCTTCTAAGGATTGCTTTGACTATTTGGGGTCTTTTGTCATTCCATATGAATTTTTGAACTATTTCTTCTAGTTCACGGAAGAATGCTGTAGGTATTTAGATAGGAATTGCATTGAATCTATAGATTGCTTTAGACAGGATGTCCATTTTGAAAATATTAATTCTTCCAAGCCAAGAGCATGGGATGAATTTCCATTTATTAGTGTCCTCTTTAATTTCTCTTAAGAGTGTCTTGTAGTTTTTAGGGTATAGGTCTTTCAATTCCTTGGTTAGGTTTATTCCTAGGTATTTTATTTTTTTTGATGCAATTGTGGATGGAATTGTTTTCCTGATTTCTCTTTCTGTTAGTTCATTCTTAGTTTATAGGAAAGCCACAGCTTTCTGTGTATTAATTTTGTATCCTGCAACTTTGCTGAATTCTGATATTAGATCTAGTAGTTTTGGAGTGGAGTCTTTAGAGTTTTTTATGTACAATATCATGTCATCTGCAAACAGGGACAGTTTAACTACTTCCTTGCCAATCTGGATGCTTTTATTTCTTTGTGTTGCCTGATTGCTGTGGCTAGGACCTCTAGAACTATGTTGAATTGAAGTGGGGGGAGTGGGCATCCTTGTCTTGTTCCTGATCTTAGAGGAAAAGCTTTTAGCTTCTTGCTGTTAAGTATGATGTTGGCTGTGGGTTTGTCATATATGACCTTTATTATGTTGAGGTACTTGCTCTCTATACCCATTTTGTTGAGAGTTTTTGTCATGAATGGATGTTGAATTTTGTCAAATGCTTTTTCAGCATCTATGGAGATGATCATGTGGATTTTGTGCTTCTTTTTGTTGATGTGGTGGATGATGTTGATGGATTTTAGAATGTTGTACCATCCTTGCATCCCTGGAATAAATCCTACTTGATCATTATGGATGATCTTTTTGATGTATTTCTGAATTTGGTTTGCTAATATTTTGTTGAGTATTTTTGCATCTATGTTCATCAGGGATATTGGTCTGTAATTTTCTTTTTTTGTGGGGTCTTGGCCTGGTTTTGGCATTAGGGTGATGTTGGCCTCATAGAATGAGTTTAGAAGTATTCCCTCCTCATCTACTTTTTGGAAAACTTTGAGGAAGATATTAGGTCTTCACTAAATGTTTGGTAAAATTCAGCAGTGAAACCATCTGGTCCAGGAGTTTTGTTCTTAGGTAGTTTTTTGATTACCAATTCTATTTCTGTGCTGGTAATTAGTGTATTCAGATTTTCTGTTTCTTCCTGGGTCAGTCTTGGAAGGTTGTATTTTTCTAGAAAGTTGTCCATTCCTCTTAGGTTATCCAGTTTGTTACCATATAATGTTTCATAGTATTCTCTCATAATTCTTTCTATTTCTGTGGTGTCCGTAGCGATTTTTCTTTCTCATTTCTGATTCTGTTTATGTGTGTAGACTCTCTTTTTTTCTTGATAAGTCTGGCTAGGGGTTTATCTATGTTGATTATTTTCTCAAAGAACCAGCTCCTGCTTTCATTGATTCTTTCTATTATTCTGCTTTAATCTTTATTATGTCCCTCCTTCTACTGACTTTGGGCCTCATTTGTTCTTTCTTTTCTAGTTTCCTTAATTGTGAGTTTAGACTGTTCATTAGGGATTGTTCTTCTTTCCTGAGGTAGGCCTATATTGCAATATATTTCCCTCTTAGCACGGCCTTCGCTGCATCCCACATATTTTGCAGTGTTGAATTATTGTTGTCATTTGTCTCCATATATTGCCTGATCTCTGTTTTTATTTGGTCATTGATCCATCAATTAGTTAGGAGCATGTTATTAAGCCTCCATGTGATTGTGGGCTTTTTCATTTTCTTTGTGTAATTTACTTATAGTTTCATACATTTGTCATCTGAGAAGCTGGTTGGTAGAATTTCAATCTTTTGGAACTTACTGAGGTTCTTATTTGTGGCCTAGTATATAATCTATTCTTGAAAATGTTCTATCTGCACTTGAGAAGAATGTGTATCCTGTTGCTTTTTGATGGAGTGTTCTGTAGATGTCTGTTAGGTCCATCTGTTCTAATACTTGTTCAGTGCCTCTGTGTCCTTACTGATTTTCTGTCTGGTGGATCTGTCCTTTGGAGTGAGTGGTGTGTTGAAGTCTCCTAAAATGAATGCATTGCATTCTATTTCCTCCTTTAATTCTGTTAGTATTTGTTTCGCATATAAAGGTGATCCTGTGTTGGGTGCATAGATATTTATAATAGTTATATCCTCTTGTTGGATTGATCATTATGTAATGTCCTTCTTTGTCTCTTGTTACTTTCTTGGCTTTGAAGTCTATTTTGTCTCATACAAGTACTGCGACTCCTGCTTTTTTCTCCCTGGTAGTTGCATGAAATATCTTCTTGCATCCCTTTACTTTCAGTCTGTGGATGTCTATGGGTTTGAAGTGATTCTCCTGTAGGCAGCATATAGACAGGTCTTGGTTTTTTTTTGTTTTTTTTTTGAGAGGGCATCTCTCCTATTTATTGATCAAATGGTTGTTAACAACAATAAAATTCTGTATAGGGGACTCAATGGACAATCATTAATCAACTCCAAGCCTAACTCTCAACAGTCTCCAATCTTCTGAAGCATAATGAACAAGTTCTTACATGGTGAACAAGTTCTTACATAGTGAATAAGTTCTCACATGGTGAAGAGTGCAAGGGCAGTCATATCACAGAAACTTTCAGTTTTGATCACGCATCATAAACTGTAAACAATCCAGTCAGATATGATTTTTCATTTGATTTTT
Organism: Manis pentadactyla; assembly: GCF_030020395.1. NCBI lineage: Eukaryota > Metazoa > Chordata > Mammalia > Pholidota > Manidae > Manis > Manis pentadactyla. Next base: position 105,177,145 of record NC_080024.1, read on the forward strand.
GTACTTGATTTATATGTGAATCCCACATTCCTCCCTTATTTTTTTTTAAATAAAATGCTGAAGTGGTAGGTAGATGCAAGATAAAGATAGAAAGCATAATTTAGCGCTGTAACAGGGCAAGTGTAGATGATCAGGTCTGTGCCTATAGACTAAGTATTAATCCAAGCTAGACAAGGGCAACAAAACATCCATGGATGCAGAAGATTTCTCTCAAAACAGGGGGGATGAGTTTCTAAGACTCACCTCTGTTGATCCCCAATTTCTCACCTGATGGCCCCCCTGCGACTGTGCCTGTCTTAGGTTGTTCCTCCCTTGAGGAATCTTACCCCTCTCTGGCTAACCAGTCATCTTCCGGGGCCATACAGGGAAATGTTAAGTTGGTAAGTGAGAGAGAAGCAATATTCTTTGAAAAGGTTAGCTTTTTACTTCTTTGCAGATTTAAGCCCTGTGGCTTCTATGCCCAGTATTTGTCTAGAGGTATCTTTACCACTTGGAAGAATTATGATACTTGGTAATTTTCAATATGAGACACGAATTCTACTAAAAGGCTGTAATTAGGAAGGAAGAAGAAAAGCTATAGAAGTAGCAGATGGAAGAAAACATGGGAAGATTGATTATTTCTTTGACATAACTTCTTGTAGAGTAACATAAGCATGTACAGGTTTTAACAAACCACTAATTAAATTGCATACACACATTAACAGACTAGAAATACAGATAGATATATAACAAAAGCAGACCTACAATTACCAGCCATATACAGTGAAACCAAAAAACCAGTTAGGCCCCCTAGGCATTTGTGAAAACTTGTCAATAATATGATGGATATTGTCTAACCAAATATGAATAGTTTGAGAAAAATCAGACAAATTAAAACAACACATTCCTGGGAACTGTTCACATCCCATATGTTCATTTAACAACAGATAGTCTATAGTAGCACAACTTTGAAGCACTACAACTCTCACTTCTCCTAATTCTTGGTTGAGTTCCAACAATATAGAACCAGTCAAATTTGTTGTTTTACTGTATGCACAGGCCAGCTTAGATATCTCCTTCTGCATTCCAACGGCAAGTCCAGGAACTGGCGGGATGAATGCAGCTACAACTGCAACAGCGCCAGGATCTTTGTTGAAGTTTTTTGATGATCATCTTCTGGAATGACTCTTCCAGAGGATATTGATGTTGGAAGTTCTTCTTCATATTGTATCTTAATTCGTTTTCTGGGTAGCCAAATTAGGCTTTGATCCTCTGTATAAACAAAAACAAACCCTTTGCCCACACTTTGATATGACATTTATACCATTGTGAAGAACCTATTGGAGACCACTACACAGGAACTGCTTTTTTTTTAAGAGAAAGAAATATTATCAGAAAAATGTACTTCCACAGCTGATCATCCGACACCCTTTAAAAGATCAAAATTAAGGATATGCAAAGCATGCATTAATCGTTGATTTGCAGTTAATTTTATCCTATCAGGAAGTAATCCTCCCCTTTTTTTGTTATCATTAATCTACAATTACATGAAGAACATTATGTTTACTAGGCTCTCCCCTACACCAAGTCATCCCCACAAACCCCATTACAGTCACTGTCCTTCAGCATAGCAAGATGTTGTAGAATCACTACTTGTCTTCTCTGTGTTGCTCAGCCCTCCCCTTTCCCCCATCCCCCACATTATACAACCTAATCATAATACCCCCTTTCTTCTTCCCCACCCTAATCCCTCTCTACCCTCCCATTCTCCCCAATCTCTTTCCTTTGGTAAATGTTAGTCCATTCTTCGGCTCTGTGATTCTGCTGCTGTTTTGTTCCTTCAGTTTTTCCTTTGTTCTTATACTCCACAGATGAGTGAAATCATGTGGTATTTGTCTTTCTCCACTTCGCTTTTATTCACTAAGCATAATACCCTCTAGCTCCATCCATGTTGTTGCAAATTGTAGGATTTCTTTGTTCTTATGGCTGAATAACATTCCATTGTGTATATGTACCACATTTTCCTTATCCATTCGTCTACTGATGGACATGTAGGTTGCTTCCATTTCTTGGCTATTGTAAATAGTGCTGTGATAAACATAGAGGTGCATCATTGGGCTGCTGCATTCTTAGGGTAACTTCCTAGAAGTGGAATACCTGGGTCAAATGGTAAGTCTATTTTGAGTATTTTGAGGAACCTCCATACTGCTTTCCACAATGGTTGAAGTAACTTACATTCCCACCAGCAGTGTAGGAGGGTTCCCCTTTCTCCACAACCTCGCCAAAATTTGTTGTTGATTGTCTTTTGGATGGTAGCCATACTTACTGGTGTGAGGTGATCTCTCACTGTGGTTTTAATTTGCATTTCTCTGATGACTAGTGATGTGGAGCATCTTTTCATGTGTCTGCTGACCATCTGAATTTCTTTTTTGGAGAATTGTCTGGTCAGTTCCTGTGCCCATCTTTTAATTGCAATATTTGCTTTATGTTTGCTGAGGTACATGAGCTCTTTATATATTTTGAATGCCAAACCTTTATCAGATCTGTCATTTATGAATATATTCTCCCATACTGTAGGGTACCTTTTTGTTCTATTGATGGTGTCGTTTGCTGAACAGAAGCTTTTCGGCTTGATATAGTCCCACATGTTCATTTTTGCTTTTGTTTTCCTTGCCAGGGAGATATGTTCATGAAGAAGTCACTCATGTTTATGTCCAAGAGATTTTTGCCTATGTTTTTTTCTAAGAGTTTTATGGTTTCATGACTTATATTCAGGTCTTTGATCCGTTTTGAATTTACTTTTGTGTATGGGGTTAGACAGTGATCCAGTTTCATTCTCTTATATGTAGCTGTCCAGTTTTGCCAGCACCATCTGTTGAAGAGACTGTCATTTCCCCCATTGTATGTCCATGGCTCCTTTATCATATATTAATTGACCATATATGTTCGGGTTAATGTCTGGAGTCTCTATTCTGTTCCACTGGTCTGTGGGTCTGTTCTTGTGCCAGTACCAAATTGTCTTGATTACTGTGGCTTTGTAGTAGAGCTTGAAGTTGGGAGCGAGATCCCCCCCACTTTATTCTTCCTTCTTATGATTGCCTTGGCCATTCGGGGTCCTTGGTGGTTCCATATGAATTTTTTAACTATTTTTTCCAGGAAAGAAACAATATTAAGAGAACTGTGTGACCAATCCAAAAGTAACAATATCTGTATTATAGAGATACCAGAAGAAGAAGAGAGAGAAAATGGGATAGAAAGTGTATTTGAAGAAATAATTGCTATAAACTTCCCAAAACTAGGGGAGGAAACAGTTGCTCAGACAACAGAAGTACACAGAACTCCCAACAGAAGGGACCCAAGGAGGACAACACTAACACACATAATAATTAAAATGGCAAAGATCAAGGACAAGAACAGAGTTTTAAAGGCAGCCAGAGAGAGAAAAATGGTCACCTACAGAGGAAAACCCATCAGGTTATCATCAGACTTCTCAATAGAAACCTTACAGGCCAGAAGAGAATGGCATGATATATTTAATGCAATGAAACAGAAGGGTCTTGAACCAAGAATACTATATCCAGCATGATTATCATTTAAATATGAAGGAGGGATTAAATAATTCCCAGACAAACAAAAGTTGAGGGAATTTGCCTCCCACAAATAACCTCTACAGGGTATTTTAGAGGGACTGCTCTAGATGGGAGCAATCCTAAGGCTAAATAGATGTCACTAGAGAAAACAAAATCACAGCAAAGAAAGCAGAGCAACCAAATACTAACTAAAGGCAAAAAATAAAATCAACTACCCACAAAAGCAGTCAAAGGAAACACAAAAGAGCACAGAATAAAACACCCAACATATAAAAAATGGAGGAGGAGGAACAAGAAGGGAGAGAAATAAAGAATCATCAGCCAATGTTCATAATAGCTGAATAAGCAAGTTAAGTTAGATGGTAAGATACTAAAGAAGCTATCCTTGAACCTTTGGTAACCATGAATCTAAAGCCTGCAATGGCAATAAGTACATATCTTTCAATAGTCACCCTAAATGTAAATGGAATGAATGCACCAATCAAAAGACACAGAGTAATAGAATGGATAAAAAAGCAAGACCCATCTATATGCTGCTTACAAGAGACTCACCTCAAACCCAAAGACATATACAGATTAAAAGTCAAGGAATGGAAAAAGATATTTCATGCAAACAACAAGGAGAAAAAACCAGCTGTTGCAGTACTAGTATCAGACAAAATAGACTTCAAAACAAAGAAAGTAACAAGAGATAAAAAAGGACATTACATAATGATAAAGGGCTCAGTCCCACAAGAGGATAGAACCATTATAAATACGTATGCACCCAATACAGGAGCACCAGCATATGTGAAACAAATACTAACAGAATTAAAGGAGGAAATAGAATGCAATGCATTCATTTTAGGAGACTTCAACACACCACTCACTCCAAAGGACAGATCCACCAGACAGAAAATAAGTAAGGACACAGAGGCACTGAACAACACACTAGAACAGATGGACCTAACAGACATATACAGAACTCTACATCCAAAAGCAACAGGATACACATTCTTCTCAAGTGCACATGGAACATTCTCCAAAATATACCACATACTAGGCCACAAAAAGAGCCTCAGAAAATTCAAAAAGATTGAAATTCTACCAACCAACTTTTCAGACCACAAAGGTATAAAACTAGAAATAAATTGTACAAAGAAAGCAAAAAGGCTCACAAACACATGGAGGCTTAACAACATGCTCCTAAATAATCAATGGATCAACAACCAAATTAAAATAGAGATCAAGCAATATATGGAAACAAATAACAACAACACAAACCCCAACTTCTGTGGGACACAGCGAAAGTAGTCTTAAGAGGAAAGTATATAGCAATCCAGGCCTATTTAAACAAGGAAGAACAATCCCAAATGAATAGTCTAAAGTCACAATTATTGAAATTGGAAAAAGAAGAACAAATGAAGTCTAAAGTCAGCAGAAGGAGGGACATAATAAAAATCAGAGAATAAACAAATAAAATTGAGAATAAAACAACAGAAAAAAACAATGAAACCAAGAGCTGGTTCTTTGAGAAAATAAATAAAATAGATAAGCCTCTAGCCAAACTTATTAAGAGAAAAAGAGAATCAACACACACCAACAGAATCAGAAATGAGAAAGGAAAAATCACGACAGACCCCACAGAAATACAAAGAATTATTAAAGAATACTATGAAAACCTATATGCTAACAAGCTGGAAAACCTAGAAGAAATGGACAACTTCCTAGAAAAATACAACCTTCCAAGACTGACTTAGGAAGAACAGAAAATCCAAACAAACCAATTACCAGCAAAGACATTGAAGCGGTAATCAAAAAACTACCCAAGGACAAAACTCCCGGGATGAATGGATTTACCTCGGAATTTTATCAGACCTACAGAGAAGATATAATACCCATTCTCCTTAAAGTTTTCCAAAAAATAGAAGACGAGGGAATACTCCCAAACTCATTCTATGAAGCCAACATCACCCTACTATCAAAACCAGGCAAAGACTCCACCAAAAAAGAAAATTACAGACCAATATCCCTGATGAACATAGATGAGAAAATACTCAACAAAATATTAGCAAACCGAATTAAAAAATACATCAAAAGGATCATACACCAAGACCAAGTGGGATTAATCCCAGGGATGCAAGGATGGTACAACATTCAAAAATCCATAAATATCATCCACCATATAAACAAAAAGAAAGACAAAACCACATGATCATCTCCATAGATGCTGAAAAAGCACTCGACAAAATTCAACATCCATTCATGATAAAAGCTCTCCACAAAATGGGTATAGAGGGCAAGTACCTCAACATAATAAAGGCCATCTATGATAAACCCACAGCCAACATCATACTGAACAGCGAGAAGCTGAAAGCTTTTCCTCTGAGATCGGGTACAAGACAGGGATGCCCACTCTCCCCACTGTTATTCAACATAGTACTGGAGGTCCTAGCCATGGCAATTGGACAAAACTAAGAAATACAAGGAAGTCATATTGGTAAAGAAGAAGTTAAACTGTCACTATTTGCAGATGACATGATATTGTACATAAAAAACCCTAAAGACTCCACTCCAAAACTACTAGAACTGATATCGGAATACAGCAAAGTTGCAGGATACAAAATTAAACCACAGAAATCCATGGCTTTCCTATACACTAACAATGAACTAATAGAAAGGGAAATCAGGAAAACGATTCCATTCACAATTGCATCAAAAAGAATGAAATACCTAGGAATAAACCTAACCAAGGAAGTGAAAGACCTATACCCTGAAAACTATAGGACACTCTTAAGAGAAATTAAAGAGGAAACTAACAAATGGAATCTCATCCCATGCTCACCGCTAGGAATAATTTATATCGTCAAAATGGCCATCCTGCCCAAAGCAATATACAGATTTGGTGCAATCCCTATCAAATTACCAACAACATACTTCAATGAACTGGAACAAATAGTTCAAAAATTCATATGGAACCACCAAAGACCCCGAATAGGCAAAGGAATCATGAGAAGGAAGAATAAAGTGGGGGGGATCTCGCTCCCAACTTCAAGCTCTACTACAAAGCCACAGTAATCAAGACAATTTGGTACTGGCACAAGAACAGACCCACAGACCAGTGGAACAGAATAGAGACTCCAGACATTAACCCGAACATATATGGTCAATTAATATATGATAAAGGAGCCATGGACATACAATGGGGAAATGACAGTCTCTTCAACAGATGGTGCTGGCAAAACTGGACAGCTACATATAAGAGAATGAAACTGGATCACTGTCTAACCCCATACACAAAAGTAAATTCAAAACGGATCAAAGACCTGAATATAAGTCATGAAACCATAAAACTCTTAGAAAAAAATAGGCAAAAATCTCCAGGACATAAACATGAGTGACTTCTTCATGAACATATCTCCCTTGGAAAGAGAAACAAAAGCAAGAATGAACAACTGGGACTATACCAACCTGAAAAGCTTCTGTAGAGAAAAGGACACCATCAATAGAACAAAAAAGTACCCTACAGTATGGGAGAATATATTCATAAATGACAGATCCGATAAGGGGTTGACATCCAAAACATATAAAGAGCTCTCACACCTCAACAAACACAAAGCAAAGAATCCAATTAAAAAATAGGCACAGGAGCTGAACAGACAATTCTCCAAAGAAGAAATTCAGATGGCCAAAGGACACAATGAAAGATGCTCCACATCGTTAGTCATCAGAGAAATGCAAATTAAAACCACAATGAGATATCACCTCACACCAGTTAGGATGGCCACCATCCATAAGACAAACATCGACAAATGTTGGCGAGGTTGTGGAGAAAGGGGAGCCCTCCTACACCGCGAATGGGAATGTAAATTAGTTCAACCATTGTGGAAAGCAGTGTGGAGGTTCCTCAAAAATCTCAAAATAAAAATACCATTTGACCCAGTTATTACACTTCTAGGAATTTACCCTAAGAATGCAGCAGCCCCATTTGAAAAAGACAGATGCACCCCTATGTTTATTGCAGCACTATTTACAATAGCCAAGAAATGGAAGCAACCTAAGTGTCCATCAGTAGATAAATGGATAAAGAAGATGTGGTACATACACACAATGGAATATTATTCAGCCATAAGAAGAAAACAAATCCTACCATTTGCAACAACATGAATGGAGCTAGAGGGTATTATGCTCAGTGAAATAATCCAGGCAAAGAAAGACAAGTACCAAATGATTTCACTCATATGTGGAGTATAAGAACAAAGAAAAACTGAAGGAACAAAACAGCAGCAGACTCACAGAACCCAAGAATGGATTAACAGTTACCAAAGGGAAAGGGATTGGGGAGGATGGGTGGGAAGAGAGGGATAAAGACGGGGAAAAAGAAAGGGGGCATTACGATTGGCATGTATAGTGTGGGGGTGGGGCATGGGGAGGGCTGTACAACACAGAGAAGACAAGTAGTGATTCTACAGCATCTTACTACGCTGATGGACAGAGACTGTAATGGGGTTTGTGTGGGGGACTTGGTGAAGGGGGGTGCCTAGTAAACATAATATTCTTCATGTAATTGTAGAATTATGATAATAAAAAAGACTTAAACAATATTAGTGACCATTAGTCTTGAAAATATTCATTGAACCATTTTCCAAAAGCTGGCAAAAATTTGTATCTAATAGGCAATAATGATGATTTATGTTTATGTCTACTATTTGCATATTTTACTACCATTGTTTGTTTTTAAATACCTTTTGATACTTACAAAGCTACTGAAAAGTTACTAGTTTAGTTGAATTCAATAAAGATTTCTTAATATTGTCCAAGGCACTATGCAATTCATTTTCAAGAAGGTTAATAAACTATAAAGGAAAAGGAATAACTGTGTCTCTTTCAATAAGACTTATTTTCGACTACATGTAACATACTGAATTATCCTAATTTGTGCTTATGAGATTCAAAATCATTAACATTAATATGTCACAGCTTAGCACCATCTTGTGAGGTTGAAATGGTACACATTTAAGCTGCAATTGGCACATAGTTTCTTCACATACTTTGGAAGGGCTCCAGAGCCAGGATACTTAGGTAAAAATTCTGACTTTGCCAATGACTAGCTGTGTGACTTAAAGTTCTGTGCCTCAGTTTTCTTGTCTGTAAATGGGTATGATAATGATAGTGGGTATTGCATAAGATTATTGCAAAAATTAAATGATCTAATCTACTTAAAGGGCTTGGTATATTGCCTGACACACAGTAAACATTCAATAAATATTTTTATTATAGGTTACATTACAATATATTATATTGCTATTATGTTATTGTATTTTTACCATGGAGTTTACAGAGCAGTATAATAAACATTTTACAGTAAACAGCTGTATAATGTTTCATACAGAAAAGGTATGAAGTTTCATTATCCAACTTAGTATTTTTTGCTGCTTGCTATGTGGAAGTTTATGAATATCAGTAAGATGCAGTTTCTACCATTGAGGAACTCCCATCTAAAATTTCAGCAACTGCGCTGTGGTAGAAACAAAACTCTAGACCTTTTATCTACTTCTTGTAAATGTGTATGTGAAACCAACTTTTTCCCTTTCCCATCTCCTGTGACCTGTGTTGGTTATGTGAAGTGATTCTTGCCACCACCACTGTGTAGCTCTATTAACCACAATCTTTGTACAATGCCAAGCAAATCTCTGTGTCAGCTACTCATGTACATATGCCCACTTTCTCTCTCCTTCCAACTACTGCTGTTCTCCCAGGACACAGAGCAGAGAAGGGTAAAGAAACAAGCAGAGATCCAGGTTCCTTTCACTGTCAACATCACCATCATCAATGCACAGACTCCACAGTTATTGCAGAAGGGCACAGAGTGTAGAGCATTGTACTGGAGATCTTATGGATGGGACTGGATGTGGTTTATACCACTCTGTCCACCCATTTTAGTTCTCTCCTTGGCTTCAGATGCCAGATTGATTGTTGTTTTGGAGTGTACATTTGCCTTCTGAATCCATTCTCTGCCCCTTTCTCCTCGGCTCTGTGTCCAGTCCTCCTGGACTCCGCACTGTAATTGCCCATCCCTGTCTGCTGTTCCTCTGCCATCCCTTCTCTCCCCACTGCTCACCTCAGTTCAGGCCTCTCCTCTCAGCCCTAGACTACTGCAGAACCTTCTCTGCTCATCTTCCTGACTCTCGACGTTTCCCTTTCAGCCATCCTGCTTCCTGCCAACAGAACTGTCTTATTAAGGCATTGCTTCGATGATGTCAGTCTTCTGTTTAAAAGCCTTTCCATCTTCTGCCTTCCCTGTCTCAGTAAAGGTACCCCTATATGCCAGCGCCTGGACCAGAACCTTGGGGGCCATCTGTACTCTTCCTTGTCCCTCACCCCTCTTACACAATCGGTTACCAAGTTCTTTCTGTTCTGCCACCTAAATATTTCTTGAATCAGTTTACTACTACTTTTCTCCATCCTCAAAGTTCTTGACAAGTTCAAGCCACTGTCTGTTGACTGGCCTATGCCACAGGCTCCCAACTGGTTCTCTTGCCTCTGACATCACTCTCTCTCAACCATTCTCCACCTAGCGACCAGGTTTATCTCTTTCTATGACAGAAATCTAATACTGTGATTCTCCTGCTGAAGACTCTTTTGGGTATTAATTCCATGGCTTTGAGGATGAATCTCAAACTCTATGACACAATGCAGAGGACCCTTCATGATGTGGTTCCTACTGACCTCTCTAGTCTCATCTCTTTATCCCAACTCTCTCCAGCTGCTTGTCTTGCTCTTATGTCTTCGCTTCACTGAACTACATTCACTTTTCTTATCAAGGCACAGGGCTGCTCACCTGTGGTCCTTCTCCTTTTTTACTCCCTCTGCATAGAATGCTCTTTCCTCTCACCTCCCTCCCTCTACACAGTGTTTTAGACTCAGCTTCCTTGATGGCAGTTACCATGTCTTCTTTATCTTGGCATTGCCAACACCCAATGCAGTGCCTGGCATCTGGTGGACTCTCTTTTCAGACAAGTTATGTGAATTGTTTATGGTCAGATGGCCGGTTACATAGCAGAGAGCTGGAATTCAGTCTGGCTTTCTGATCCTAAATTTTGTGGATATTCCATTTCATTGTATTGCCCCCCACCTTGGATAAAATATCTTAAACATACTTTAAGATCCCAGTTCACTCATTAACTCAACAACTATTTATTAATTTTCTAATATGTGTTATGCACAGTATTAGAGGGAGTAAACTGGTGCACACACAATTCCCTACCTTCAGTACACTTCTAGTCTGATGAAAGACATTGGTAAGTAAAGAGGCCTTTGTAGCACAGTGTGATAAATGTTATCATAGGAGTGAGTCCCAGGCAAATTGGATAGCCTGTAGGAGGGGCACATGACCCATCAAAGGGAGGCTTTTGGAGAGAAGGGACGTCCAGGCTCAGACTGTATGAAGTACAAGCCTCAGCAGGACGAGGAAGCTGGGGAAGAGGGTTCAAGGCACAAAAGAACAACACAGGCAGAGGTCCTAATGTGTCAGAGACTGTCAGTACAGGGAACTGAAAGTTGTTCGTAATTGCTGAAGTGGAAATACCGTGGTGATAAGGATGAGAGATGAATCTGGACATTTCAGGGTTTTATGACGCTAAGGAGTTGCAATTACATCCCAAAGCAATTAAAAGGCAGAGTAAAATTCTAAGCAAGAGAATTTTCTGATCAGACTTAAACAATTTGGAAACATCCTCTGACTATAAAGTAAAGATTAGATTAGGGTTGGGTGTGTGGGGGAAGGCAGGGGGAAAGGATGGAGAGAATGGAGGAAAACAGACATGAGTGCTTGCCACGAGAAAGACTGTAAGGAGGGAGGCTGGTTGCAGGGTGGGTGGGGAGAGGAGAGGTTGCCCTTTCCACTGGGTTGGGCTTGACTAATTGGTGTGAGTCAGCTCTGGAGTGATGTTGGGACCGGGGTCACAGATGCGTGAGGCCTGAGCACTCGGAGGGGTAGTAAGCCGTGGCAGCTCATGACCTCCCCCAGGGGGTATGAGGAGACGTGGAGTTTAAGGCAGAACCTGAAACATTCAAGGAAGGGCTAAGGACAAGGAGTTCAGGGAAACCAAGGGAAGAGAGCATTCCCAGGAGGAGGACGGGGTTGCTCGTGTATAGAATTAGGACTTGTACAGGTCGACTGGGTTTTGCAATCATGAGGCGTTTGGTGTCCTCAGCAGGAGCAGGCCAGCAAAACAGGGGAAGCAGAAGCCCAGGTGCAGACACTGGAGAGTGGAGAGGAAATGGAGAAAGCCAGGGTAGGCCACTTTCAAGTAGTTTAACTCTGAAGGAGGAAAGAGTGCTACTCTGGCAGGAGGGTTTTACTTGCAAGGTGGTAGAGATGAGAGGACACTGTGCAGCAGGTGCCTTGTGGAGCACTGGAATACCTAGGACAGAGCTGATGCAGTGGGGCACTGAGGAGGCGAGCAGGAGGACTCTGCCCTGAACGCCGGCAGAGGCTGGGCCTGGGATAGGAAGCTGCCTCTTTCATTTTCACAGAAAAAGAAAAGTAAGAAACGGTATGGGAGCAGGTAAGTGCATGCTGGTTTTGTGGCAAGAAGTTGGGGGATTCTCACCTATTGGCTTTTGTTTTCTTGCTAAAGTTGGAGGTGAAGTTGTTAGGGGTTGAGTTCGTTCTCCTGGGTTCTTGCCTCCTCCGCAACAAAGAACTGAAAGGTCGGGACACAACAGCAAAGCAGTGACGGTTCATTTGAATACGCTCCAAGGGAGGAGCTGGCCAGAGTCAAGGTAGACAAACGCCTTGATCTGTTAGGTGGGAGGCTTACATATTGCATTCTGCTTAGGAGGCACCTCTTTGACTGACAAGGTGGGGTTATGTGACTTACAGGTCTTTCTACATAGCCATCCTTCTCAGTGCGCATGTCCTTTCCCCACGTTGAGGTGTGTTCTGGGCAGTTCTTAGTTCTGTCCATTGGTATCTGGTTGGAGGGGAAGTTTTCTCCCTTAAAAGCCTTTGTTGTCTCCCAGGGGACCCCTACCTGGGCAGTGTTCGGGCAGCTTTTTCTTTGAACCTTATCTACACGGCTTCTACCTTATCTTCCCTTTTTCCAGCTACTCATGTCTATCTTTCTACCTAACATTCCTAACAAAGTAATCTGTTGGGAGTGTGCAGAGGAGCTGGTGGGGTGAGGGCTTTGAGGAAAGTGAAGACAAGCCCACCCTCAGTCTAGCCCCTTGTACCCTCCCTCTATTCTTCCTCCCTAGGCCATTTCCTGCAGGACTCATAGCTTCAAGTGCTCTCTACACAGAGGATCACAGATTAGTATCATTAGTCTAGACATCACTTCTGAGCTTTCAATCATCTACCTGTCACCTACACTGGAGTATCTCAAAGGCTCTTTCAACTACCTACCCCTCTAGCTTCAGCTCAGAACTAGACAGCAGCTCGTTGGCCAGTGCTGAGAATCCAGCCAGCGCTCAGTTTCATGCATTTGCAGTGTGTTCTACACTATGCACGCAGTTTGCTTAGCATGTCATGTCCCCAAACACTTCCAGGTGTTCAAATCCTGTCCCTCTTCATGACTTAACTTCTACAAAGCCATCCTTTCTACAAAGCATTCACTGATAGCCCCCACTGGAAAACAAAACTTTCTTCCCCTTTGTGGATAAAATGAAGGTTCCTGTTGAGACAGGGACCATGGGCTTAGACAGAGTAGGGTGAGGGCCTCCAGAAAAAGCAAGGCAAGATATTTACAGTCAGAGCAATGTAACAGTGTAAGGTCCCTATCGAAACTCTGTGTTGAGCATTATGCAAAGTCAAGGTCACACTAATTTTCTAGGATAAAGATACTAGACTAGGAATATAGACATCATCAGTGAGATCAGTTAAAGGTCAAAAGGCCAGGGGCAACTTGGCCTGGAATGTTTTGAGTGTTCTGCAAGGGTATCTCAGCATAACCTGTGACTTCACTGCAAACAGCCCTGGCAAACAGACAACAACCCAGCCCACCTTAGGGTACAAGTCCACACCCTAAGCCCTCAGTTCCCAAAAATCCTCAACTGCCTATAAATCCCCTAGACAATGCACCACCCCGGGCTCTCTTGTCCCCTCCTGGTGTGAGCCAGGAGCTCTGTCCTCTCACTGTCTCTCTCAATAAAAGCCTCTGCCCTTGCTCCCCTACCTTGACTGTTTGCTAAGTTCATTCTTTGACTCAGCAAACAAGAACCCTGGCATCACTGTGACCAGGATTCTCACCTGGCCCTAGTTGGCTAGCTCACTATTGTGTGGACAATACCTTGTTATTGACTCTTTATAAAGAGCTCTGCCCAGTGCTCTAGCGACACAGTGGCACAGCTGCAAGGCTGCAGGAGAGCAGAGCAGAGGCTGGAGTGGTAGCAGAACAGAGGACAGAGGCCCAGAGGACAGCTGTGTGGGCAGAGAGGCCCAGAGGCAGAAACCAGCTTGCTGCATGTACTCTCACTCTGAGTGAACGAGATTTTAGTGATTGACCTGCCACCATGGAAATAAAGTTGGGTATAAATAACCCTTTCACCCCAAGAACGTTGTACTGTCATTTCTTTGGTTACACTGAATCCATAGTGAACTTGCTCATGGCTGAAACCCATTGGCAAGACACCCTTATTCCTCTTACCTGAACCTTTTTTTCTTTCTTACTCTTATTATTATTTTTTTTGCAAATGGCAGGATTTTTATTTTTATGGGTGAAAACTATTCCATTGTGTATATGTACCATATCTTATTTATTTATTTATCAGATTTTGGTATCAGTAATCTACAATTACATGGGCAACATTATGTTTACTAGACTCTCCCCATCACCAAGTCCCCCCCACATACCCCATTATAGTCACTGTACATCAGCATACTAAGATGCTATAGAGTCACTACTTGTCTTCTGTGTTGTACAGCCCTCCCCGTGCCCCCCCACATTATGTGTGCTAATAGTAATGCCCTCTTTTCCCCCTTATCCCTCCCTTCCCACCCATTCTCCCCAGTCCCTTTCCCTTTGGTAACTATTAGTTCATTCTTGGGTTCTGTGAGTCTGCTGCTCTTTTATTCCTTCAGTTTTTTTCTTTGTTCTTATATTCCACAGATGAGTGAAATCATTTGGTATTTGTCTTTTTCCACCTGGCTTATTTCACTGAGCATAATATCCTCTAGCTCCATCCATGTTGTTGCAAATGGTAGGATTTGTTTTCTTCTTATGGCTGAAAAATATTCCATTGTGTATATGTACCACCTCTTTATCCATTCATCTACTGATGGACACTTAGGTTGCTTCCATTTCTTGGCTATTGTAAATAGTGCTGCGATAAACATAGAGGTGCATCTGTCTTTTAACTGGGCTGCTGCATTCTCAGGGTAAATTTCTAGGAGTGGAATTCCTGGGGAAAATGGTATTTCTATTTTTAGATTTTGAGGAACCTCCATACTGCTTTCCACAATTGTTGAACCTGAACCTTTCTTAATGGTTATTATTCTCTACCTTTAAATGTACTTGCTTTTTTAGAAGTCTTATGTTGCCTCACCTGCATTGCCAGGTTGTTAAATTCTTGAAGACCAGGCTGTTATCAGAGTCATTTTAACCTTAAAGAGTGCCTTGCACATGTATCCACTCACAAACCCATGTCATTTACTAAGTTAATATATATTTACTGACTAAAGCATATATGAGTCAGTCAAGCATGAAGGACAAATTCTCTGCTCTGGTAAGTCTACCTGTCATTCTAGTCTTCATTCCACTGGTAAGCCTATACAATGTCATGGATGTTTATGGGTGACTTGTAAATCTTTTTCTAGCCCTCAGCTCTTGCCTAAAACATACTCCCAAATTTCCATTTTCCTGCTGATCTCTCAAATTCACTATGTTGAATGTACTCATTTCCCATTTCCTGGTGTTTCCTATTTAAAGCTGAGGCTCAATGTAAATATTACCACTTCTAAATGTCTCCTCTACTCTAGTACTCACTGATCTTGTCTTCCCAAATCCTCTAGAATTTACTTTATCACATTGCTGTTGTTATTATGGCTTGCCTTTTTCCTTAGTTTTCATTGTATACTTTGCTTCCCAAATTAGATAAAAAACTTCTTGAGGCCAGGAATTTGTATATAAATGTATCACTTTTTAGCTGTACTCCCCAGTCTCCTCTAATCTATTTCCTGATTCTGTTGAGAAAAAAATTAGCTACCACCAGAGGACAGTAGAGAGGTTCGACAGAATAAGGATGGAAAAAAGGCTACAGGTTTAGTAAAGCGGATATAGGAGGACTTACATTACTCTCCTTAGCTTCATAGAAACAGACGTGATTTGCTTAATTCTGGGTGCTACATTTTAAGAGAGAAAAGTAGAAACTGTGTATCAGAATGTGTGACCAGTTGGAGTACTGGGAATGTAAGCGTAGAAAAGAAAAATCAAGGCAGTTTAGCTAGTTCTCTTTGACTTGGTACAAAAGTGGCCTGTGAAAGGGGAATTAAACTTACTCTTACAGCTTTCTGTTGAGAACTAGCAGGTGAGAGCTCTGTTTGAGCTGGCACTTGCCTCCCTGAGAAAACTTTTAACAGGAACAATGGTGAGGGTGGCGGTAGGGTGGTATCTTGCCAATGGTTTTCAGCCCTGGGCAAGTTCGCTATGGAGTCAATGTGTCCAAAGAAGTGACAGTAGAAAGTTCTTGGGATGAAAGGGTTACACCCAACTTTATTTCCACAGTGGCAGGTCAGTCACTAAAATCCCGTTCACTCAAAGCGAGTCTGCGTGCAGCAAGCCAGTCTCTGCCTCTGGGCCCCTCTGCACAGCCGTCCTCTGGGCCTCTCTGCATAGTCGTTCTGCACAGCTGTCCTGTGGGCCTCTGTCCTTGGTGCTGCCACCACTCTAGCCTCTGCTCTGCTCCCCCGCAGCCTTGCAGCCCTGCCACCATGTCACACCCAGAGCATTGGGCAGAGCTCTTTTTATAGAGTCAACAGCCATGCAGTGCCCACAGGTGTACAGTGAGCCAGACAACCAGGGCCAGGAACTCTGATTTTATCCACACTCCACCCCTCCAGGATTCTCTCCTCTTAATCTAGGTGCCTTTACTCCTCTGCAGTGGTCCCTGTGCAAGGAAGCTCGAACATTGTTCTCCAGCCTCTCCAGCAAAGTCTTGCAGACACACAGGCCAGACTTGTGGCTCTGTCTCTGACCTCTGCTCTTTGGTCCTAATGGCTGGAACTGCTGCTCTGGTTTCAGTTGTTGCCATAGCTCCAATAAGATCCTATTTGGCTTCCCGTCTAATTCCCTTCCATCTACTCCTGCCCGTATCAAGTTAACCCACATCTGGGTCCTCGTGACCCTCGCTGGGCCCCTCAAATTCCTCCTATGAGTAACAGGTCTTATTTCTTTCCAGGTTCTCGTTGCTTCAGCTACTATATGTGTCACCTCGCATTTTGTAATTGCTGCCTCAAGGCGGGCTGCACTGTCAGAGAAGACAGCTTTCCCGTCTCTGATCCCGACAGAACAATTCCATCCACCCCTAAGTCCCACAGCCACCGGCTCAGCCTGAGTATAGGGGCGGACCATAGAGTGCTCCATGACCTGGGGAGGGAGCTGCTCCTCTCTTTGGGGAACTTTCAGCTGCTGGGTCTTTATTTTCTTTGCATCCACTGGGCATGATTTCAATACAGGAGGGGCCGGTGCCTCCAGCACCACCCCTTCATCCTTCTCCAGCTCCTCTCATTTCTGGGGCGGATGGCACCTCTCTCCACTCCCCCGAGTGCCTCCTCTGCTACAGTGCCTTGCAGCAATGCCAGCTCAGTCTTCAGAAGCTCTCTTACCTTCAGCTCAACGCTCCGCAGCTGACGTTCTTGTGCCACCTCTGCCTGTGCTTCCCTCAGGAGTTCATCTTTTTCCTTGATGGCCTCTTCCTCCTTCAGAACACCTGGCAGCACTGCCATCTCGTCTCCAATGGCACCTTGCTGCCAGCGCTCTCTTGCTGCCTCCTCCCGCATGAAGGCCATCTCCTTCCTCAGGGAATTCACAGAGGATTGCAGCTCGCGTTCTCGTGCCTCCATTTCTTGGGTCTCCTCTGTAGACCTTTTTAATACTGTGAGAAGCAGCCAACCCACAATCCCCACTGCCTCACGGGCACTCTGCTTCTCAAAGGATCTGCTTACTATGCCAAGGGCCACCCCTACTGCCTCAGGTGTCACCTCCACTTGCCTCCAGTCCTGAGGTGGGGCCCAGGCAAGCCACCTCAGACCACATACCCATTGGGGGATGATCCATTGTTTCCCCATTCACAGGGGCAGCCTGCTGAAGCACCCCTCCCATAAGGGCAGCCTGTCTTTTTCCTTGGTCAACAATGAACCCTGCTGACTTTCACCAATTGTCTTGCCAATGGGTTTCAGCCCCAAGCAAGTTCGCTATGGATTCGGTGTGACCAAAGAAAATGACAGCAAAACATTCTTGGGGTAAAAGGTTTATACCTAACTTTATTTCCAGGTGGCAGGTCAGTCACTAGAATCCCATTCACTCAGAGTGAGTCTACATGCAGTAAGCCAGTCTCTGCCTCTGGGCCCCTCTGTCCACACAGCTGTCCTCTGGGCTTCTCTGCACAGCCGTTCTGCCCAGCTGTCCTCCGGGCCTCTCTGCATAGTCGTCCTGCACAGCTGTCCTCAGCGCTGCCACCACTCCAGCCTTTGCTCTGCTCTCCTGCAGCCTTGCAGCCCTGCCACTGTGTCAAGCCCAGACCACTGGGAAGAGCTCTTTTTATAGAGTCAACAGCCATGCAGTGCCCACAGGTGTGCAGTGAGCTGGTCAACCAGGGCCAGGTGAGAATCCTAGCCACAGAAACCTTCATTTTATGCACACTTCTGATGACCCTTCCAAATCTAAGATCTAGGAGTCTGTGATTTGATCTACTTCCAATTCAGGCCCAAATACTGGTCCATCAAATGCCTTTGCTTAGATCTTCAATAAATGAACTAATACCGCTTGCTATGGTAACTCATCAAGAGACAGGCCTTGATCTGCTGTATCAGGTGTTGACAGGTGACTTGGGAACAGACAGTGGAGATTACTGGGGCTTTGGAAAACAGATGTGTTTTAGAAGGCTCAGAAGAGCGAAGAGCAGTGGAGACCCTGCAGGAACAGGCAGCTACTGAACAGAAAGGCAGTATGGACAGGGCTGTTTGTTGGAGATTAAGAACAAAAGGGCTGAGAGCAAGAAAGGGTGGCAGTAGTGTGTCAGGCTCTTTCTGGGTTCAAGGAGTAGAGAAACACTGAGGTTACATCAGGTTAAGAGTAGGAGTTTGTTGCAACAATACAGAGAGATACAAGCAGGAACACCTGAGCTGCTGCGCGGTTGTGAAGATAAACTGTAGCTCCCAGTTAGCGCCCTCTGGGGAGCCTTACCCTTTGTTCCCTACTCCAGTGTTTTCCCCCTCGGGGGTCTCAGTCAGTCTTTCTGCTCTTGATTCTGCTATTCCTCATCACCTTTTTTCAACTCTCCTTCTTGTTGTCTCATGGTTTCTGTTTTCCTCTGCCTTCACTTCCCCTCCGTAAGCCTGGTGAAAGACTGTACTTTGTATACTTCCCAGTCAAATAGGCCCCGAGAGAGTCTATGTTCTTTAATACTACTCAGTAGAGAGCTTTTCTGCTGGCCAGACACTATCTGACAGGGCTTTGGTGAGCCTAATAGAAAGGTGACCACTGTGGAGCCAAGAATAGTAGGTCGTATGAGGAAGCTCTCAAAAGGGGGCTCTGGGCAGGGCTGAGGCTTCCAAGAAGGGGTGGTGTAATTGTTAGGCACACTGCTTGGCCAGTTATGGATGGAAAAGCAGGATATATATTCATGATAAACAGAGTTAAGGGCTAGAGGGAGAACTGGAAATGTTGCCTAACAAGCCCATGTCTTAAGGGAAAAGCTATGAAAGTGAAGGGCTTGATTGAAAAACAGGCTCTAATGGGTATTTTTGTGATTGTGGGTGCCCATTATCCATGGCCTCTTCTTTTGGTAATAGCTTTGCACCAGGATATTGTGTGTGCCTGTAGGTAGGTGGGTAGCTACCTCTCCTATGGAAGGTAGTCTTGTGGGATTGTCAGCCAAGGTGCCCTGCCCTATAAGCCAAAAGTCAGCCTGTCTCTCTGTCTTTCTCAATTTTGCCTCTTGTGAAGAATGCCAAAAGGACAGGAAACTAAAATAATTGGAAATTACTCCTTCCTAGTGGTAGTGCCCTGGAAAAACTATAGACTAGCTCTTCCTACCCAGATCCCTGGAAATGCCTTTGTCCTGCCCTTGCCAGGCTAGATTTTCAGCTGTTTCTTTGATACTGTGCAATACATTCCATACTTGCCTAGGTCAGCCAGTGCTGTGCTTGTTGCTTGCAACCAAGAAACTACAGATATAGGAGACCTTTCTAAACTTTTTCTGTGTAGGGATCCAGCAAAAGCAGTCATTGGTGGAAGGCAGTTGCTTAGATGTCTGTGTGTCGTATCCCTAGCAAAAGAGGGACAGGCACAGAATTAAGGCTAGATAAAAATCAGTTAATATCTGGAAATATACCAACTCACTTACTTCAGTTATTAAATAAACTGAGTGTAATGGCACAAATGGCAAACAAAATTTAGACAGCTTTTAAGAGAGAAAACACCCCCAATGACCTCATAGCCTTTATGCTCTGGAGTTAATAATAACTACAAAGTGATTAATATGTAGGTGTAGGGGATAGTTAATTTTCCCCAACTCAACAATTTATCTGGATTTGCCTGATGACATCTGACCTACTTTTCAGCATTCCAGGCAGTAATTACCCAAAGGCCTCCCCAAAGTCTCAGTCCATAAAACCCTCCTTTTAATAAGATTTAACAAGCCTTTAGTGTGCTCCTGTAGCACTTCAAAGTCACACTGGCACCAGGGGAGTGTTTTTAAAACATGCAATGCACAAAGTGCATTCTGGAATGTTTCAGGCCTGAGATGAAACTGCACAGATACAAACAGCAGGTACTGTAATCTGGAGGGAATCATGTTCTGGAAGGTATCCTTGGGATGTGGGGAGGGCAACTGTAGTTAGAGGGCTGCGCGCTCCTAAGTTTCCTGAAACAAGTAAATAGAAGCATGCTAGGTGGATCCAGTCTGAATGAGGCAATGGGCAATTCTGATGAAGTGCACTGTGGTCCTAGATTACCTAGTTAATTTTTCAGTTGAGTCAGGCTGCCACAGGAATGGCAGGGCAAAGGGTTAGTTACTCACAAGTCCCTTTTCCATCTATCCAGAGCTTCCATTTCTATTCCTACTTACAGTGTATATAGGGATGACATAGCTGCTTTAACGTGCTCCATCTGCAAAGTTACAATACCTAGCTGCTCATGAAGTTTGGAGAAAATATTGTTTCCAGAGGTCCTATAACTGTCAAACAAATAGAGTATGACATGACTAATGACAATATGGTACAACTGACCCTTGAACAACATGGGAGTTAGAGGTGCTGACCTCACACAGTCAAAAATCCAGTTACAACTTATGACTCCCCCAAAACTTATCTACTAATAGACTACTGTTGACCAGAATCCTTACTAATAACATAAACAGTTGATTAACACATATTTTGTGTATGTATTATATACTGTATTGTTACAATAAAGCTAGAGAAAAGAAATCGTCAGAGAAAATACATTTACTGCACTGCATTTACTGAAAAAAATCTGCACGTCAGTGGACCCATACAATTCAAATCTTCAAGAGTTGTTCAAAGATCAACTGTAGTTGCTTTGTTGTTCTAGAACGACACTATTCAAGATGGTAGCTGCTAGCCATATGTGGCTATTTAAATTAAAATAAAAAATTCAACTATTTAGTCATTCTAGTCAAATTTCATGAGCTCGGTAGTCACTTGTGGCTAGTGACTACTGTATTGGACAAGATAGAGTTATAGAGCATTTCCATCATTGCAGAAAGTTCCAGTGGACTGCAGTGTTCTACAATAATTATCACACCCTTGTGTTTTTGTCTGAACTAGTTGGCAATAAAAATGTGAGAGATGTCTTTTCCTAAAGATTTTTAAAGTAAATACCAAAGAGACTCCTGTAAAAATGAAGTACAATTAGTGATCTTAGCAAGACTGGAACTTCTTTTATGGGTGATTGTAATAATTACCTGCTATCACCTTCATTTTCCTAGTCTTGAGGATCTATTTTCATTTACTAACTCAAGGAGAGAGTACATTGAGTTGAAAAAATGAGAGTAGTGAATTTAGGCAATTACATCAGCATGGTAAGAATGAAGGCTTTTGTGGAATCATGTGAAAAATTACTTCAATCTTCAATTTTTATTTTGGCTCTGAAGATAATTTAGTATCCTTAGAAAATAAACCCTGAGATATCTTCTCTGCAAGGCAAATGTGACTGCCTTAGTTACCACACATTTTGCAGTTGAAATGTGCTAATCAAGCCTTTTTTATTACTAAAAGATGATTCTAGACTGGGATATACAAACAATGCCCTCTATGTTCTCCAAAGACATTCTGAGACATGTGCCACATGATGTGTCAGATGTGGTTCAATGACCAATCCTTCTACAGTGGGTTCTCAATACACTTTTCTAGACGTCAATTGACTGAAAAACTATGGTCCCTTAAAAATATTAATTTTTCATTACAAAAGAACATGTTCATTAAATACATTGGAAAATACAGGAAAGTTGAAAACATTTTCAAGTGCTCATTTTTTTGTCTTTTTTAGTTGTGCATATATTTTTTAAGGTTGTAATAATACTAGAGTTTGAACCTTCACATTGCAGACTGCATTAATTCCTAGACCTGTTGTGAATCGAGTCTGAACAGTGGACCCTTTATGAAAGATTTGATGGGGGGAGGAAGTGAAGGAAATTTTGTAATCCTCATCTCTAAGCATTTCTCATGATTAGCTTGTAACCGTTACACCTGTATGGATGGCATTTTGCGATCATCCTTTGACCCGTGAAAAGTAAAAGGGACGTAGCTAATTTACACTGCCAGCGAAGTTTCCATGGGTAAAGTCGCAACCAAAGCAGAAAAGAAAAAAATCTGGACAGCTGGGTGATGTATTTGCTTAATAACAAATTTGCAGAGCACTAACACAGTATTTATATTTGCTTCGACTGGGGAGGCTTCCTCTGCCCGCCACAGCTCCTCGGTGTCCTCAGAGCCCGGGCCACCCCTTCTCCGGCTCGGGTGTGACGGGGGGGGCGGGTCGCGGAGGCTGTGCCCTACCTGGCAGTTGTTGGCAAAGACTGGAGCGCCTGTCAGGGGTCCGGGCGGGCCCGGAGCGAGCAGGGGGCGGAGCCGGCGCCGCGCGCCGGTCACGTGCCGCAGAGCCTGGCGTGCACAAAGCGGGCGCGCGCGCTCGTAGGGCTGGCGGCGCGGAGGGGCGGTGCCACCACTCAGAGCTGTGCCCGCTTCCCTCGCATTCCGCAGTGTTCCCGCCGTCGGGACCCCGAACCTAGTCCCCGCGCGGGGCTGCGAGTCCTCCGGCGGTAAGAGCCGGAGTCGGGGCGGTCTGTCCGCGCCTGGTGGGGTGCGCGCGCCCATCCCGCGCGGCTCCGAGGAAGGTCGGAGCGGTGGCCGGGCGACCCAGGGCTCCGAGCCCGGGCGCTGCATCCTGGCGGCGCCTGGCTGCTCCAGAGCTGTGAGGAAGCTAGTTGTTAAAAGTAGTAAGATGTTGGCATTTGTTACACCAGCACTTGCGGTGCTCCGACTTGGTGCATGTGTCACACTCATTCCCTATCAGATCGTCAGCTGCATGCTTTCTCAATACTTTACTGCGCGCCTCATTACTCATTTCCTAATATGGGGAGGATCGATTCCCCGTGGAAGTCACGAGCTGTCCACGTGACCATCCCACAAGTTACCGCGTGGTCAGTTCGACAAGCGTGAAAGACTGTTAAAGGGATTGAGAAACAGTGTGAGAGACTGCAGCTGCACGGTCGAAACAACGATTCATTTACCCGGTAGCCCTGTTGATAGCCGGGAGGTGTCGAAGAGTTATCCTGGTTTAGTTAATATTATAAGTCGTCGAAGGCGTTCCTTTCCCTAGACCTTATTGTGAAGTTGAACTGTTGGCAGTGTGATAATTAAATGAGTCCGCTCAAGTGCTGCAAATTTAGCTATTAGGCTTTTGTGGATAGTGAATAGCATAATAAAATCAGCTTTAAAATCAGTGATGTGTTTTCCCTGCAAATTTCTGCTCTAGCATTGTAGTTGATAGATTGAGGATATAGAGTTCAGAATATCCTAACCCTTTCATTCAGCATTTGGAAAATACTTTTTGGTTCGAGGGCTAGCAATGTTTGTGTTCTAACCCTGATAATGAATTTTTTGCAGACAGTGTGGTAGCTGTAATTCCTGTAATTTTTAAGATCTCCGTACTCATTACAGAAGAGTTAGAAAATCCACCTTCATCCCTAGTTCTAAACTAGAAGCTGTACCAACAACCAGTGAGGGGTGGGGAGGGAGAAAACTGTCAGTAACTTTTTTTTTGTCATCTTTTTCTGTTCTCCCAGGCAGAGCTACTCTGCCAAAGCTTCCAGCAAATGGTATTCAAAAAAGGAGATAACTGCTGTCTTCAATTTGAGTAGCTTATCTGAAGCAGTTGTATCGCAGGGTAGACTTTTGCCAGGGCCTTTTTATCAGATGACGTTTGGTAAATATCTCACTGTTTGAAATTTCTGGTGATTAATCCATGTCTCCAGAGGCTTCTCCTCTTGCAAGTATTATTTGAGCAATATTTACACCTATAATTCAGAGCATCTAGATGTTATTTCTATAAAACATTGGTCCCTCACTCTTCCCCTGAAACAAAGTGATATGATACTTGTTTAGACGGGACAAGTAGGTAGAAGAATACAGTCACTTTTGAATGATAACATGGTGCAGTGTTCATTGAATTTTTTCCTTATATCTTTCTTTTATTTAGAGATACATCTACATATATATATATATTTTTCGGTATCATTAATCTACAATTACATGAGGAACATTATGTTTACGAGGCTCCCCCCTTCACCAAGTCGCCACAAACCCTATTACAGTCACTGTCCATCAGTGTAGCAAGATGCTGTAGAGTCACTACTTGTCTTCTCTGTGTTGCACAGCCCTCCCAGTGCCTCCCCCCACATTATACATGCTAATCGTAAGGCCCCCTTCCCCCCCCTTAAACCTACCTTCCCACCCATCCTCCCCAGTCCCTTTCCCTTTCGTAACTATTAGTCCATTCTTCTGTTCTGTGATTCTGCTGCTGTTTTGTTGCTTCAGATTTTTCTTTGTTCTTATCTTCAACATATGAGTGAAATAATTTGGTACTTGTCTCTCTCTGCCTGGCTTACATCACCGAGCATAATACCCTCTAGCTCTATCCATGTTGTTGCAAATGGTAGGATTTCTTTTCTTCTTATGGCTGAATAATATTCCATTGTGTATATGTACCACATCTTCTTTATCCATTCATCTACTGATGGACATTTAGGTTGCTTCCATATCTTGGCTATTGTAAACAGAGCAGCAATAAACATAGGGGTGCATCTGTCTTTTTCACATTGGGCTGCTGCATTCTTAGGGTAAATTCCTAGGAGTGGAATTCCTGGTTTAAATGGTATTTCTATTTTGAGCTTTTTGAGGAACCTCCATACTGCTTTCTCAATGGTTGAACTAATTTACATTCCCACCAGCAGTGTAGGAGGTTTCCCTTTCTCCACAACCTCGCCAACATTTGTTCTTGTTTGACTTTTGGATGGTGGTGATCCTTACTGGTGTGAGGTGATATCTCATTGTGATTTTAATTTGCATTTCTCTGATGACTAGCAATGTGGAGCAACTTTTCATGTGTCCTTTGGCCATCTGAATTTCTACTTTGGAGAACTGTTCAGCTCCTCTGCCCATTTTTTAATTGGATTGTTCACTTTTTCTTTGTTGAGGTGCGTGAGCTCTTTATATATTTTGAATGTCAACCCTTTATCAGATCTGCCATTTATGAATATATTCTCCCATACTGTAGGATACCTTTTTGTTCTATTGATGGTGTCCTTTGCTGTACAGATGCTTTTCAGCTTGATATAGTCCCACTTGTGCATTTTTGCTTTTGTTTCCCTTGCCTGGGGAGATATGTTCATGAAGAAGTCACTCATGTTAATGTCCAGGAGATTTTTGCCTATGTTTTTTTCTAAGAGTTTTATGGTTTCATGGCTTACATTCAGGTCTTTGATCCATTTCGAATTTACTTTTTTGTATGGGGTTAGACAGTGATTCAGTTTCATTCTCTTACATGTAGCTGTCCAGTTTTGCCAGCACCAGCTGTTGAAGAGGCTGTTATTTCCCCATTGTATGTCCATGGCTCCTTTATCATATATTAATTGACCATATATGTTTGGGTTAAAGTCTGGAGACTCTATTGTGTTCAACTGGTCTGTGGCTCTATTCTTGTGCCAGTACCAAATTGTCTCGATTACTGTGGCTTTGTAGTAGAGCTTGAAGTTGGGGAGCGAGATCCCCCCACTTTATTCTTCCTTCTCAGGATTGCTTTGGCTATTCAGGGTCTTTGGTGGTTCCATATGAATTTTTGAACTATTTGTTCCAGTTTGTTGAAGAATGCTGTTGGTAATTTGATAGGGATTGGATTAAATATGTAGATTGCTTTGGGCAGAATGGCCATTTTGACAATATTAATTCTTTCTAGCCAAGAGCATGGGATGAGTTTCCATTTGTTAGTTTCCTCTTTAATTTCTCTTAAGAGTGTCTTGTAGTTTTCGGGGTATAGGTCTTTCACTTCCTTGATTATGTTTATTCCTAGGTATTTTATTTTTTTTTATGCAGTTGTGAGTGTAATTGTTTCCTGATTTCTCTATTAGTTCCTTGTTATTGTATAGGAAAGCCTCAGATTTCTGTGTGTGAATTTTGTATCTTGCAACTTTGCTGTATTCCGATATCAGTTCTAGTAGTTTTGGAGTGGAGTCTTTAGGGGTTTTATGTATAATATCATGTCATCTGCAAATACTCACAGTTTGACTTCTTTACGAATCTGGATTCCTTGTATTTCTTTGTTTTGTCTAATTGCCATGGCTAGGACCTCCAGTACTATGTTGAATAACAGTGGGGAGAGTGGGCGTCCCTGTCTTTTCCCTATATCAGAGGAAAGGCTTTCAGCTTCTCACTGTTCAGTATGATGCTGGCTGTGGGTTTATCATATATGACCTTTATTATGTTGAGGTACTTGCCCTCTATACCCATTTTGTTGAGTTTTTATCATGAATGGATGTTGAATTTTGTCGAATGCTTTTTCAGCATCTATGGAGATGATCATGTGGTTTGTGTCTTTCTTTTTGTTGATGTGGTGGATGATGTTGATGGATTTTCAAATGTTGTACCATCCTTGCATCCCTGGGATGAATCCCACTTGGTCATGGTGTATGATCCTTTTGATGTATTTTTGAATTTGGTTTGCTAATATTTTGTTGAGTATTTTTGCATCTATGTTCATCAGGGATATTGGTCTGTAATTTTCTTTTTTGGTGGGGTCTTTGCCTGGTTTTGGTATTAGGCTCATGCTGGCTTCATAGAATGAGTTTGGGAGTATTCCCTGATCTTCTGTTTTTTGGAAAACTTTAAGGAGAATGGGTATTATGCCTTCTCTGTATGTCTGATAAAATTCCGAGGTAAATCCATCTGGCCAGAGGGATTTGTTCTTGGGTAATTTTTTAATTACTGATTCAATTTTGTTGCTGGTAATTGGTCTGTTTAGATTCTCTGTTTCTTCCTTGGTCAGTCTTGGAAGTTTGTATTTTTCTAGAAAGTTGTACACTTCTTCTAGGTTTTCCAGCTTGTTAGCATATAGCTTTTCATAGTATTCTCTAATACTTATTTGTATTTCTGTGGGGTCCGTCATGATTTTTCCTTTCTAGTTTCTGATTCTGTTGATGTGTGTTGATTCTCTTTTTCTTTTAATAAGTCTGGCTAGAGGCTTATCTATTTTGTTTATTTTCTCAAAAAAAACCCTCTTGGTTTCATTGATTTTTTTCTATTATTTTTTTCTTCTCAATATTATTTATGTATTGTCTGATCTTTATTATGTCCCTCCTTCTGCTGACTTTAGGCTTCATTTGTTCTTCTTTTTCCAATTTCAATAATTGTGACTTTAGACTATTCATTTGGGATTGTTCTTCCTTCTTTAAATATGCCTGGATTGCTATGTGCTTTCCTCTTAAAACTGCTTTCGCTGCATCCCACAGAAGTTGGGGCTTTGCGCTGTTGTTGTCATTTGTTTCCATATATTGCTGGATCTCCATTTTATTTTGGTCGTTGATCCACTGATTATTTAGGAGCATGTTGTTAAGCCTCCATGTGTTTGTGGGCCTTTTTGCTTTCTTTGTACAGTTTATTTCTAGTTTTATACCTTTGTGGTCTGAGAAGTTGGTTGGTAGAATTTCAATCTTTTTGAATTTCCTGAGGCTCTTTTTGTGCCCTAGTGTGTGGTCTATAATGGAAAAAGTTCCATGTGCACTTGAGAAGAATGTGTATCCTGTTGCTTTTGGATGTAGAGTTCTGTATATGTCTGTTAGGTCCATCTGTTCTAGTGTGTTGTTCAGTGCCTCTGTGTCCTTACTTATTTTCTGTCTGGTGGATCTGTCCTTTGGAGTGAGTGGTGTGTTGAAGTCTCCTAAAATGAATGCATTGCATTCTATTTCCTCCTTTAATTCTGTTAGTATTTGTTTCACATATGCTGGTGCTCCTGTATTGGGTGCATACTTATTTATAATGGTTCTATCCTCTTGTGGGACTGAGCCCTTTATCATTATGTAATGTCCTTTTTTATCTCTTGTTACTTTCTTTGTTTTGAAGTCCATTTTGTCTGATACTAGTACTGCAACACCTGCTTTTTTCTCCTTGTTGTTTGCATGAAATATCTTTTTCCATTCCTATCATATAGATGGGTCTTGCTTTTTTATCCATTCTATTATTCTGTGTCTTTTGATTGGTGCATTCATTCCATTTACATTTAGGGTGATTATTGAAAGATATGTACTTATTGCCATTGCAGGCTTTAGATTCATGGTTACCAGAGGTTCAAGGATAGCTTCTTTAGTATCTTACCATCTAACTTAACTTGCTTATTCAGTTATTATGAACACTGGCTGATGATTCTTTATTTCTCTCCCTTCTTAATCCTCCTCCTCCATTCTTTATATGTTGGGTGTTTTATTCTGTGCTCTTTTGTGTTTCCTTTGACTGCTTTTGTGGGTAGTTGATTTTATTTTTTGCCTTTAGTTAGTATTTGGTTGGTCTGCTTTCTTTGCTGTGATTTTATTTTCTCTGTTGACGTCTATTTAGCCTTAGGAGTGCTTCCATCTAGAGCAGTCCCTGTAAAATATCCTGTAGAGGTGGTTTGTGGGAGGCAAATTCCCTCAACTTTTGCTTGTCTGGGAATTGTTTAATCCCTCCTTCATATTTAAATGATAATTGTGCTGGGTACAGTATGCTTGGTTCAAGGCCCTTCTGTTTCATTGCATTAAATATATCGTGCCATTCTCTTCTGGCCTGTAAGGTTTCTGTTGAGAAGTCTGATGATCGCCTGATGGGTTTTCCTTTGTAGGTGACCATTTTTCTCTCTCTGGCTGCCTTTAATACTCTGTCCTTGTCCTTGGTCTTTGCATTTTAATTATTATGTGTCTTGTTGTTGTCCTCCTTGGGTCCCTTCTGTTGGGAGTTCTGTGTTCTTCCATGGTCTGAGGGACTATTTCCTCCCCCAGTTTGGGGAAGGTTTTAGCAATTATTTCTTCAAAGACAGTTTCTATCCCTTTTTCTCTCTTCTTCTTCTTCTGGTACCCCTATAATGCAGATATTGTTCCATTTGGATTGATCACACAGTTCTCTTAATATTCTTTCATTCCTGGAGATCCTCTTATCTCTCTGTGCATCAGCTTCTCTGCGTTCCTTTTCTCTGATTTCTATTCCATTAACAGCCTCTTGCACCTCATCCATTCTGCTTTTAAGTCCTTTCAGAGATTGTTTTATTTCTGTATTCTCCCTTCCAACTTTATCTGTTAGCTCTTGCATTTTTCTCTGCTGCTCCATCAGCATGGTTATGACCTTTATATTGAATTCTTTTTCAGGAAGATTGGTTAAATCTATCTCCCCAGGTTCTCTCTCAGGGGATGTCTGGGTTATTCTTGTCTGTATCAAGTTCTTTTGCCTTTTCATGGTGATAGAGGTAGTCTTAGGCAGTTGGCGCATGTGTCAGCTGGGAGAACAAAGTCCCTTCCTGCTTGCCTGTCGCCTTTCCTTCCTGTGAGAATGGCTACCCCTAGCGGCTTGTTCTGGGCAGCTGTGTGCCAATGCAGCCTCTGAGTCTGGCCCAGGTGGCTGCGGAGGAGTCTCTGTGCAGCTGCTGTGGGCGTGGCCAGTCTCAGGCTGCTGCTTCACTTTGGTGGGGCCGCACTGGAGGGGGAACGGGCAGGAGGCTGTTTATCACCGTGAGGGCCCTCAGAGCTGTGCTGCCACCCAGGGAGTTAGGGCACCCGGAGGTCCCTGGGATTCTCAGCTGCTGGGCTGAGTGCGCCTGGACGCTTCTGTCAAGCTGTGAGGCTCCTGTCCCTTTAAGACTTCCAAAAAGCACTCGCTTTTATTTTGTCCCAGGGGCACTGTCTTTGGGGAACCACTTGCGGATTTTGCTGTTCCGTTTCCCTAACATCCAGCACACCACACACTGTGTGTCTGCACTCCTGGTGTGGATGACTAAGGCTGGGTATTTAGCAGTCCTGGACTCCCACCCCCTCCCCACTCTGACTCCTCTCCTTCTGCTGGGGAGCTGGGTAGGGTGTGCACTCAGATCCTGCTGGGCTGTGGCTTGTATCTTACCCCCTTGGTGAGGCACTGGGTTCTCGCAGGTGTAGATGTAG
Organism: Manis pentadactyla; assembly: GCF_030020395.1. Classification (NCBI taxonomy): domain Eukaryota; kingdom Metazoa; phylum Chordata; class Mammalia; order Pholidota; family Manidae; genus Manis; species Manis pentadactyla. Next base: position 105,207,606 of record NC_080024.1, read on the forward strand.
CCTGGCTGTTGTACTGTATCTTCTGGTCTCTCTTTTAGGAATAGTTGTATTTGTTGTATTTTCAAAAATATATATGGTTTTGGGAGGAGATTTCTGCTGCCCTACTCATGCCGTCCTCTTGGCTCCCAACAAATTCTACCTTTTGATTTAGTGTTTAGTCTGCTCACATTTAATTTAATAATAACTTTGGATTTACATCTTTACTTTTCATTTTCTATATCATAGTCTCAGGCTTTTTGTTACTTGTTCCACCTTTGCTGCCACCTCTTGTGTTAACAGGATTCTTCAGTGTACCACTGCAATCTCTGGTTATTAAACCCTTACAACATCTTAGGAGAGCAGCTTTGCACTCTATCTGCTACATTCCGCATACGGGCCAACAGAAAGTCAATTTCTGTTACCTGCTTTTTTGTGACTATGAGTCATACTTCCCTGGTTTGTTTTTCCTCTTTCACAGGTTTTTATTGAAAACAAGACATTCTCTATAATACAGTTCAGCAACTCTGAACTCTGACTTTTCTCCCTAGAGCTTGTTGTTCTATTTGTCTGGCCTTCATCTGTGAACTCTGGAATGTGTCTGGCCTGCTGATATCTCCACTTTGTTTTTTAGAGACGTTTTAATGTTTTAGCATGGTTTCTGTTATGGACTGAATGTTTGTGTCCCCATAAATTGATAGCCCTTATGCCCAATGTGATGGTGTTAGGAGATGGGGTCTTTGGGAGGTTATTAGGTCATGGCGGTAGAGCGCTCTTGAATGGGATTTGTTTCCTTGTAGAAGAGGACCAGAGAGAGCTCTTGGCCCTTCTGCTGTGTGGAGACATGGTGCAGACAGTCTTCTGTGAACCAGGAAGCAGGCTCTCAGCAGACACTGAATCTGCTTGTGCCTTGACCCTGTATTTCCGAGCCTCCAGAACTGTGAGAAATGTTGTTTAAGCCCCCCAGTGTGTGGTGGTTTTGTTATAATACCCCAGATGTTTCTTAGAGTTTGCCCCATATCTACATAGATAGGTGGTCAGCTAGCATCTGGGAAGAGGTTGTGTTTGAACATTCCATCCCATAAGGCTTCTCCCCTCTGCTTGTGGAGGTTGGGGTGTGCTGTAAGAATACGGGCACTTCTCACATCTGCCTCTGCTTTTACTTTCTGTAGGGCCCTCTCGTTTCTCCTGCATAGTTAGCCAGGAATGTGTGGGCAGTGTATCATCCTTCTCTGGTTCTCATTTCCAGGCTGTTTTTCCATTTGCCCTATGAGAGGGGCATAATAATGGCCATCCAGAGAGGTCCTCCTTCTAATCCCTTGGACCTGAACATGTGTTAGGTTACATGGCAAGGAGAAATTAAAGTTGCAGATGGAATTGAGATTGCTTAGCAGTTGACCTTAAGATAGGAAAGTTATTCTGGCTTATTTGGGTGGGCCCCACATGATCACAAAGGTCCTTAACGGTGTTAGGGGGAGGCAGGAAAAGAGTGAAAGGGAGATGTGCCTGTGAGAAAATGGTCAGAGAAATGCAATGTTTCTGGCTTGAAAATGGAGGAAAGGGGTGACCTCTAGAAACTGGAGAAGCAAGGAGTGAATTCTCGTCTGGAGCTTCTGAAAGGAGCACAGCCCTGCTGATACCATTTTGGCGAATCCATCTGGGCTGCTGAAATACGGAACTATAAGGTCATTGTTGTTTTAAGCTACCAAGTTTGTAGTGATGTGTTGCAGCAGTACCAGAGGGTTAATCCATCTAAGGGGAAAAGCAGCCTCATGCTACCAGACTTGTGGGTTTTCCCACTCATTTCCTCCTGGGTTTGCTACTTTTACTGACAATAATTCTTGGCCTTTTCCTGCAAATCAAGTTAATTCCTCAGAGGGCAAAGCTGCCGATTTTCACTGCTACTCCTAGCCCATCAAACTTGTGGGGTGGAGCAGGGTGGGAGGGGTGTGGTGGGGAATAGTCTGTGGCCAGCAGCTAGGACCCCTGAGTTCTCACCTGAAGTTCTAATTCTGGTTGAGTATGCTTCTTAATTTGTTGTTTGTCATTAGTGGATATCCAGTCCCAGGAAATGATTAGTTTTGTAATTTTGTCCAGCTTTATCCTCATTTTTCAGGATGATTCTCTGATCTCTATATGCCACCATAGCGAAAAGTTATTTCACCCCTTTTCCCTGATAATTTTTTTTGATCATTTGAATGATCTTTTAAATTAACTATGACAAAGGATATATTTCTTGTTTGATTATTAACCATAGTCTGATATCCCCAAGAGTTATTACATAATCCCATAATTGGAAGATTCATGTGCATTTACGAGTTAAAGAACGAATTTATTGTATTTCACACTTTTCATTCTAATGACTAGATTTAATTAATTTTTACATATATTATCATGAATCTACTCTGTATGTGCTATAAGCATGTTTGAATGAGTACATTTTACACCATTCCAGTCTGTTTCCTCATATGGTGATAACTTGTGAACCAGATACAGAGTCTTCACTAAAGCTGAAAAAAGAGTACCTTTTATAGTCAGGCAGCAAAAAGCAGAGGTGGTGGGTTATTTGCTATGCTTAACTCTGGGGTTTCAAAAATGAGTTGCACATAATTGAATCTGCTTGACCCCTACATGTCCTACTCACTGTTCACCTTCACAGCCCTGCACCTTCTCATTCTATGAGTACCTAAAGTATTTTGCCATCTATTTCCACATGGCCCAAGTCCACCATTCTTGAAAGTACAGCTCAGGTGCTGTCTCCGTAAATTCTTGCCTGAGTTCCTGCAGCTGGAAGGAAGCTATGCTTTTCCAGATCTGCCAAGCACACTACAGCACTTTAATTCATTTCAGTCAAAAACTAGATTGCATTAATCTTACTCTCAAGGAATTAGCGTATTTCTTTCTTTGTATTCTCCAGGAGCCCAGGTCTTATTGCTCATCTGAGTAGTTACATATCAGATCAGTTCATTTATCTGTACTTTGTTCTTCACACATTTGGCCATTTCTGCTGTTTTCTTGAACTTGGAACATGAGAGTGTGCTAAATTGGGCCTTAGTTTGATTTGAACATTAGCATACAATCTCTTATATTAGAAAATAAAACTTAGTTGAAAGCAAAATGATTGCATCACATAGGAAACATTCAAAATTCATGTGCTCAATATTTAGGCATGATTGAATTTGCAAAAAGCTTAATTTCTAATTGTGCTCATGAAGGGAATCAAATTACCTTGTTCCAAAGTGATCTTTTACCATGAAGATAATTTAAAATATATTAGTGAGGTTCTGTGATTTAATAAATAGAGTGATGAGTTGAAAAGGGATTTGGCTTATTATAAAGCACTTTAAATTCTTGTCCTTTGGAATATATAAAATAACAGCTCCCAAAGTTTTGTGAGGGGCCTTTCTTGGTACATTAGCGACCTCTAGTGTTCTTTAATAAAAGTCAGTATACCAGAATTTTAAGATATATTTAGCATTTGTTCTTTATTTTTCAAATGTGATTAGAATTGTGAAGTTTCGCATCTTAATCAGTTGAAAATAGGGATACAGTCAATATGGTAAATAATTGAATTATGGTACTGACCTTTCTTATTGACTTGCTGTTTTCGAGCAGAGCTGATAATGCATGAAAACAAATGCTTTCTGTGGTCTGTATCTCAGGAACTCTCTGGCTCACTTGGCATTTAGAAGATAAATATAATATAACCCTGAGGTTTATGTATGCTGATCTGTCTTGTTCCCTGTGATACCATTTCTCACGTTTATGCAGTGAATGTCCACTGTATGTCAGGCATGGTCCAGAGGACTTGACCTGTATTGTTCCATTGAATGGAAAACACCAGCCTTGAAGCACAGGTATAAACATTGCTGTTTCTTGCATGTTAGGCATTGCAGGAAGTAGACTGAGCTGGGAATCAGTGTGCAACAGGTGTGTTGCTGTGTTAGGGTCACACCTATGGAAGGAGAAGGAAGTAGGAGCTGGCAGAGGCTGAAGTCAAGCTATGATGCACTCTTAAGGGGCACCCCCGCTACCTGTGGGTAGCTCTACAGAAGAGATAACCCTTCCAAGCTGTCCTAACTTGGGGTGAGAGTGCTTGATCCCAGGGGACAGTCGGTGGGTGGTGGCAGACCACTCTCGGGGCAGGGTGGGACCTTGCATGAGTGGCTTCCTTCCACTGAGACAATCCCTAAAGTGGGGAACAGCTTAAGACTGCTTCCCAGGGATTCCCAGCATGTGGGGTAATAAGCCCTTTATTCTTCAGAGGGAGTCTGGGAAGTGCATCACAGCTTCGACGACAGCCCACCCTTTATTCTGCTCAGATTTACTTGGTGTCTTTCTGGGAGCAGTTCTTTCAGGGGTCAGCACGCCCCTCTCCTGGGGGAAACATAGAAGAGGAAGGTGCGTGGAACACCTTTACTGCCATTTAGTTCTTTGATGGATTCGAGAAGTTATAGTTTTATAGATCATCTAGTTTCTTTCTCTTGTTGCTGGAGTAGGAGTGATGCCCTTGCCAGCTTTCTGAATCCCAGGTGGAATCTGTGAGTCCCAGTTAACTTGTGACTTACGCTTTTCTTGTGGTTACTTCAGAGGCATTGCTAGTTCTTAAGTGTTTCATTAACTTGATCATGTGTCTCTGCCGTACACATGTCAGGCAATATTTAGTATGTCTTAATCTTTAAGGCTACGTGAGTTGTCTGTTTAAAAAAACTCTGTGTGTACATATCTGTGCATATGTATTTCATTTTAGATGTCAGGCAATTTTATGAGACTAATAAACTGGCCTTTGTCTCACACCTGCTTATTCTGCTTCACATTTTCCTAGAGGTGCCACTTTACTATTTCTCAGCTGTTATTTCTGTTTTCTTTGTGAATCTAAATACACTTATGTCACTGATTCTTTTTTTTTTAATTTTAGATTTTCTGCTGGCTTATTACCTCTGGATGCGTGTTTGATTCTCCGTGTTTCTCCCTGTCTTAAGCCCTGCCAGAACTACTTTGCCTTTCCTGTTCTCTTCTTTTACAACTGGATTTTGGTTCAGTAAACACCGAGTTTTCATTATCACAACTTTGCTAGCTTGAGCCACATAGGTTGTGTGCTTGTTTTCTCATACTGTCCTCCTATAGTCATACGCTTTGTGTAATGATTGCTTCTTGGAGATAACTCTCCAGATGCCCTGTGTCCTCTTGTTCTAACCTGGACTAGTTTCCCTCTAGAACTTGACACATGGATGTCAGTCTGAAGCTTTACTTCTCAGTCACTCTGGGAATTCTCTTCACTTTCTTATATTGGGTTTTCTCCTTCTTGATTTTTCTATCATTTGGTGGAATAACAGCCTTAAGGAGCTTTTTGAGAAAGCTTGCATGGAAAGTCAATTTTTTGAGAATTCGTATGTCTGAAAATGTTCCTTATTTCTGTATTTGAGTGAGAGTTTGTTTCTGTATAGATTTCTAGGTTGGAAATCACTTTCCCTCAGTTTTGAAGGCACTGTGTCACTGTTTTCTAGATTTCAGTGTTGAGAAGTCTAGGGCTATTCTGATTCCTTATACACAGTCTAGTTGTTTTTAATCACTGGAAGGTTATCAGTTAGAATGACAGATAATATAATAATTTGCTGCAAGATAGTTTATTTCTCTTGCATGTAAAAGTCTTGATAGGTAGGTAGGTATATTGGTGACAAATATTCAAACCTTCTAGCTCATTCTACTAAATGAGTTGTGACCTTATCATGAGGGCATCCCAATTCTAGGAAGCAGGGTGGAGGAAGTGAAGAAAGGAGAAAGAATATGTACAAACTGCCTCTTCTAGAAGATTCCTGAAGTTTCTTTTGACACTTAGTCCCATTGGCTGAGATAGTCATGTGGTCACACTAGCTAAAGGGCAGCTGAGAACAGTAGTCTTTATTCTAGGCAGCCATATGCCCAGCTGAAAATGCTATCAGGTGAGATGGGATCCTCCCTTTGCTCTTGATTCCTAGAATCTCATTGTTTATCTTCAGACTTTTTAGTCTGTGTGTTTTCTCTTGCTGCTGTAACAAATTACCATAGGGTTAGTGGCTTAAACACTACCCATTTATTATCTTAGTTCAGAAGGTTAGAATTCTAGGTAAGGCCTAGCTGGATTCACTGCTCAGGGTCTCATAAGACTGAAGTGAAGGTGTCACCTAGGCTGTGTTCTCATCCATGGCTTGGGGTCATCTTGAAAGCAGATTGAGCTTGTTGGCAGAATTCATTGCTGTTGTAGGACTGAAGTCCCCATTTTTTTGCTGCCTGTCAGCCAGAATCACTCACAGCTCTTAGAGGCTCCCTTCAGGTGTTAGCTGAACCGTCTCCTCCAAAGGTTCTCTCATACTTGCAGTTGCTTTGGCAGGAAGAGCCCAGTCCCTTTTGAGGACTCACTTTATTGGGTCCTGTACACCCAGGATAATGTCCCTTTCTTGAAGTCTGTTGTATCATGTTACCTAATCTTAGGAGTAAAATCTATTATTTTCCCAGGTTGGGGTTATGCATATATGAGCCACAGGGGCACAGCCCTTGGGGGTTGTCTTAGAATCCTGTCTACTGTAATCTGGAAACTCAAGTCCTCTGGTTTGGGGATATTTTCTTCTGTTTCTGTATTTACTCAGTTTTACAGAAGTAAACTGTTGGTCAGATAAAAGGATTTCATGTTTGATCCTCCAATTATTTTTTATCTTTTTTCATTTATTATTCCCTCTCAGGTATCTTCTTTTTCCCTAATTTTTTAAGAGGCATCTTCACATTTGCCTTCTAATCTTTCTATTGAATATTTTATTCTGCTATTAATTATTAAGAGTTCTTTATTTTTCCCTGTGTGTTCCTTTTTGTAATCTTCATTTCTTATTTAATGAAGAAATCCCATTTTTGAGGATGTATAGTTCTTTTTAATGTTTTCTTTATTTCTATGTCTCAAGTTTTTCTTTGTCTTGATCTTTGTTCTTTGAACTCATCAGATCTCAGGTGGTAATCAGCTATTGATTCATATTCAAGAGTGACACTTTTCAGAGATTATAGAAATTTTGTGAATATGAGTTGAACTTGTTGACTGGCTGGCTTCATTGTGGGGTGAACTTCATTGAATTTGTGTAGTAGACTGGTGTATTTTTGCACCTCTTTCATGATGTTTTCACATATACTAGTGTGCATAACATGCTTATTAACTTTGGTACCTCAGAGTTCCCATCTTTAAAAAGGGGTATCATAATAGTACCTGCCTCTGGGCTTTTGTCAAAATTTAAATGACTTAGTAAAAGTAAAACTTTTAGAACAGAGTCTGGCACATAGTAAATGTTAACTAAATATTGGGTAGTATTATATAATATTTCATTTATTTAGAAATCATTGTGTTTTTAAGAATCAAACCTACCCTTAAATTTGCTCTTATTTCTGATTTTCTTAGGAAAGAAATTATGCATCATTTTTCAGATGCACATCTGTTTTTCAATAAAAATATGGATTTTGGCTTTATTTCCAAAGTTTGGGGAACTGCATTTTTATATACATGGATATTGGATAATTGAAGCTTATCCTTTAAAGTCACACAGTATTTAACAAGTATAACTGTTTTAAAAAATTTAGATGTAATCAACATATATTAGTTTCAGATGTACAACATAAAGATTCAATATTTGTGTATATTATGAAATCACTGCAATAGGTCTGGTTAACATCTGTCACCATATACAGTTATAAAAATGTTTTTCTTTGGTGAAAACTTTTAAGTCTATTCTCTTAGTAACTTTCAAATATACAGCACAGTATTAACTATAGTCACCATGCTGTACATTATCTCATTGTAACTTTATTTTTTAACTGGAAGTTTGTACCTTTTGACTTCCTTCACCCATTTCACCCACTCTCCACTCCCTGCTTCTGCCAATCTGTTCTCTGAATCTCTGAGCTTGCTTGTTGGTTTGATTTTTACATACTCTATATAAGATTGTAAGGTATTTTTCTGTATGACTTACTTTCATTTAGCATAATACCCTTAAAGTCCATCTGTGTCATTGCAAAGGGCAAGATTTATTTCTTTTTTTATGACTGAATAATATTCGATTGTATACATGGACCACAATTTCTTTATCCATTCATCTATAGATGGACACCTAGGTTGTTTCCATATGTTGGCTATTGTAAATAATGCTGCAGTGAATAAGGGTGTGCATATATCTTTTTTGAGTTAGTGTTTTCATTTTCTGCAGATAAATACCCAGAAGTGGAATTTCTGGATAATATGGTAGTTTCATTCTTAATTTTTTGAGGAACCTCCATTCTTTTTCCCATACTGGCTGTACCAGTTTACATTCGCACCAGCTGTCTACAAAGGTTCCTTTTCTCCACATCTTTGCCAATGCTTGTTCTTCTTGTCTTTTTGATAATAGCCATTCTGACGGGCATGACATGATGTCTGGATTTGCATTTCCCTGATGATTAGTGATGTTGAACATCTTTTCATGTGCCTGGCCATCTGTATGTCTTCCTTGGAAAAAGAAGTTTTCCAAATATTTAGGTTTTCTGCCCATTTTTTAAAATTGGGCTATTTTGTTTGTTTGTTTTGCTCTTGAGCTCCATGAGTTTTTTATTCTGGATATTAACTGCTTACCAGATATGATTTGCAAATATCTTTTTCCATTCTGTTGGTTGTCTTTACATTTTGTTGATGGTTTCCTTTGCTATGCAGAAGCTATGTAGTTTGATGTCGTCCCCCTTATTTATTTTTGTTTTTGTTGCCTTTACATTTGCATTTGGTTTCAGATCCAAAAAATCATTACCAAGACCCATGTTAAGGAGTTTACTGCCCAGATTTTCTTCGAGAAGTTTTATGGTTTCAGGTCGTTAATCCATTTTGTTGTGTGGTTTAAGATCTTGGTTCAGTTTCTTCCATGCAGCTGTCCAGTTTTTCCAACACTATCTGTTGAACAGATTGTCTTTTCCCCATTGTATATTCTTGGCTCCTTTTTCATAAATGGCTGTATATGTGTGGCATTTTTATAGCTATTTTTAAAATGTCTTAACACATTTCCCTGCCTGCTCTAGTACAGTATATCAATTTAGTAAAACCCCCAAAAAGTATTCTGATACTTTCCTCAGACTTCTATTAAAGTTACAGCTCATTTTTTAAGTAATCTTGAATTTCCCCTAAGAGTTCAGTATGCATAATTTGTAGAAAGTGTTTCTCTTTTCCAACAGATGAATCCTGAAGCATGCATTAAGAGATTTCTTTACAAGAAGTAAAATTTTTCTTGTGGAATTTCTGTTACAAGTAGATAATTTTATATAAAAATCATCTTTAAAAATCAACATGGGAATGGTCATAGCATTATTCATAATAGCCAAAAAATAGATGCAACCCAAATGTTCATAAACTAATGAGTGGTTAAACAAAATGTGATGTCACACAACAGTATTACTGAGCACTACAAAGGAATGAAATACTGATACATGCTAAAGCATAAATGAACCTTGAAAATGTGCTAAGTGAAAGAATCCATATGCAGAAAGCCATATATTAGGTGAGTCCATTTATGGAAATGTTAATAATAGCCAAATCCACAGAGACAGAAAATAGATTAGTGGCTTCCAGGGATGTAGCGGAAAGGGGATTGGGGAATGATTGTTAACGGGTACAGATTTCTTGTAGAGTGAGGAGAATGTTCTAAAATTAGACAGTGGTTGTTATACAACTCTATGGATATATTAGAAGCCACAGAATTATACTAAATGGTGAAATTTATGGTATGTAAATTATCTTAAAGCTGTTACTGAGCAGTCTGGATATGGGGATTTTTGTGATCCATCTAAGATGAATTGTGTGATGATGAGAGCAAAATAATGGTGCAGTAAGGAAATGGCTGACAATTCACTGAGCAGAGAGTGGAGTTGGGGTGTTTTGGGGGCATAATTCATGGCTTGTGTTAACTCCGCTCTTTGCTCTGACCTTTTTTGTGCACTACTGGTCCTAACATACTATGTGGCACCCATTTTTTTAAAAGGAAAAGTATCATGCTCCAAGTTAATACTTTATTCCCCTCACTTTTTGGTACTTATTTGACAAATTGGTCAAAATGCTGTCTTGGTCAGGAATATTTTAAGCAGTGTATCTTTATTTAGGAATAAATATTAAAAAATAGAGCTGCTGTTCTGTGTACTGGGGATATAGCAATGAACAAAACAGACCAAGTCCCTTCCTTCCTAGAGGGGAACAGACAATAGGCATAGGAAGTTGCAAGTGCTCTGAAAATAAATAAAACTGGGCAGAAGGAGAATTAGGGGACGGCAAGTGCTACTGGAGCTAGAGTGGGCAAGTAAACCTCTCTGAGCAAGACGCATGTTGTAGCTCTGAGTTTTAAAAAATATTAAAATGTGTCCACACTGCCTTTTTCTACTTCCTTAGGTCCTGATTATTTTGACCCTTTGTAGTGTCTAGGTCCTATCTCTCTCCTTTCAGCTGAATTGTTTTCCTAAAGGTTGTCAGTAGTTTGCTACTTTTAGGGTTTCTGTTTTCATATTTTCATATTTCACACAGCCCTGCTCTAACAAAGCTGATCTCTTTGGGAGGAGACACCATACAGTCTATTTCTTTTGTTGCATCTCTGGCTGCTTTCATGGTTCCTATCTTGTTTTATTCCCTTTCCCCTTCTTAATACGTGTTCCAAAAAATGTTTTAAACCATTCTTCCCTTTCTCTTGAAACTTTACCCCTAACAAACCCATCTACTCCTATGGCTTCCCTGTTTTTCCTGGATGGTTATTTGGAAGCCTGTATCTTGACCTCTTCTTTTTTCTCCAGGCATTCAAGGCCTCTGTTTAGCTGCATGTTGGGCACCCTTACCTGCCCCGCAGGCGTCGTAGGTTTCATGTTTTTGAAGTGGAACTGTGCTTACTCCACACCTGCTCCTTACACAGTGTTTGAGTTGGTTTTTGAAATACTTCTCACTTTAAGTCCTCCTTTTACTGTATCCATTTGAGAACACCTCATTACTTTTTATCCAGACTGTCTCCCAATTACTTTTCTGACTTTCTCTAATCTCTTTATGTCATTGTGTATGGAGGTGCCCAAGCAGTATCCTGATCTCAGCCCTGATTTTGTCAGTACATCCTCTTTCTCAGCTCTGGTATTGTCCAAGTACGTTTTCTGTGACTCTTGGGAGGCCTTGTTCAGAGTTTAAGCATGTTAAATGAATGATTAATAAGAGTGTGGAGAGACAGCAGGAGGCTCAGAAGAGAACAAGATAGTCACTTGCTGAAAGGAGTCCCTGTGAGGGGGAGTGGCTGGAGCTGGACTTTTGGAAAGCACCACTGACCGACCACTCAGGACTGGATAGGGAATGCCAGGGCCTGAGGGATGAAGAGGAAGATGATGATACTACTTGTTTTATGTCTGTACAAAGTGTTACAGAAGGCAGGATGGTCTTAACTTTGGCCCAGAGAAGCAAGTTAGGCTTAAAGAAAACCTTTCCCCCACTATACCTAAGAGCAATGATGCTGCAGGAGATTCTTGAAGAAAAATTAAAACTTCTTCTACCCATGAGGAATTAAAAATCAACAGTGACCGCTTTGGGGTGTTTCATTGGTGTCCTGGAATGGAAATCCAACCACTGGTCTCTTCATGTGCCTTCTATCCTCTGTTCAGTGAATAACAGCTTTTCATGGTATTTCTTCTGCCTGAGAGCTTGCATTCCTTACTTGGTGGGCTTCTTGAAATACAGGTTGCTAGGTCTCACCCCTGGCATTTCTGATTCAATGGGTCTGGGACGGCACCTGAGAACATGCATTTCTGCCAATCATGGGTGATGCTGATACTGTGGGTCTGAGAATTTCCACCTAGAACTTTTCTCTGAGTCTTCACATGGTGGTCAGGTGATCTCGCCTGTGGTCTGGTATCATTCCTCTGAAACCTTTCATGGGTGTCCCTTCACCGTAAGGGCAGCCTGAGCCCTCCGAGATTGCCTGTTACGACTCTTACTTCACATTCGGCATTGCCCTGCTGCCCCCCACCCCCATACCCTATTTCTGTGTTATTAAAATAATTCTTTTCTTTAACAAATGTTCCTCTCTCTATCTTTGCATGTGCTGTTCCCTCTACCATTCCATATAGTCTGGCCCTTTGGGGTTTTATGTTATTTAGTCAGGTTCCTCATTAGTTTTTATTGCTTTCCTGATCCTCATATCAAAACAATTTAATTACTAGAATTCTGTGCAGCTGCAAAAATGGTATAAAACAATTAGATGAAGTATTCAATAGGTTGAGAAATAACATTTCTTAACTTGAATGTACCATGTGGTGCCAGACTCGAATTTCTATTTTTAAACAACTTTGTTATTTTTGTACTATACAATTCACCCATCTGAAGTGTACAGTTCAGTGGTTCAGGTTTATTGAAAACCTCTGAAACCATCAACACCATCAATTTTAGAACATTTTCATCATCCCAAAAAGAAACTTTATAGTCATGAGCTATTGCTCCCTATTACCCCTTCTCCTCAGCTCCAGGCAATGACATACCTATGGTCTGTTGCTAATGATTTGCCTATTCTGGACATTTTGCATGAATGAAATCATACAATATATGGTCTTCTGTGACTGGCTTCTTTTATTTAGCATGATATTTTCAAGGTCCACCTATGTCATAGCATATATCCGTACCTCATTCTTTTTTATTGCCAAATAATCCATTGCATGGACATAGGGCATTTTATTTATCCATTCATCAGTTGATGGACATTTGGGTGGTTTCCACTTTTTGGATATTAGGAATAATGCTGCTGCAGTCGTTCATGTGCAAGATTTTGTTGTAGACATGTGTTCATTTCTCTTGGGTTTGTGTTTGTACCTGGGAGTGAAATTGCTACATCATATGGTGTCTCTACATTGAGTATTTTGCAGAGCTGCTGAACTACTTTCCAAAGAAACTGTTCCACTTTCTCACTGGCATTGTGTGCAGGTTCCAATTATAACACATCCTCAGAAACACTTATTGTCAGTCTTTTTAAGGCATCATAATGGTTATGAAATAGTATTTCATTTGGTTTTTATTTGCATTTCCATAATGATGAGTGATGTTGGGCATCTGTTCATGTGCTTATTGACTGTTCTTTGGAATAATATTTACTGAGATCTTTTGCCCATTTACTTAAAATTTTATTTTAAAGACATATTTTTTAGAGCAGTTTTGGCTTCACAGCTAAATCGGAAGATAGAGATTTTGCATTTATGCCCTGCCTCCACGCATGTGTAGCCTCCCCCAGTACCAATATCCCCCACTGGAGTGGTCCATTTATTACAACTGATGAACCAACTTTGACGTATCAGAACTACCCAGAGGTCATAATTATCTTAGGGTTCACTCTCATATGTCCTTTGGGTTAGTGCAATGTATAATGATATGTGCAGAGTATCTTCACTGCCCTAAAAATCGTCTGTGCCCCACCTCTTCATCCCTCCTCCTACCCAACCTCTGGCAACCACTGATCTTTTTACTGTCTCCATAGTTACGTCTTTTCCAGAATGTTGTATAGTTGGAATCATACAGTATGTAGCCTTTTCATGTCCTTTGCCCATTTTTAAATCAGGTCTTTCGGGGTTTTTTTGTTGAGTTTTAGGAGTTATTCTGGATATACGTCCTTTATCAGATATATGACTTGCAAGTATTTTCTCCCATTCTCTGGATTGCCTTTTCCCTCTCTTGATAGTACCTTTTAATATACAAAGTTTTAAATTTGATATAGTCCAGTTTATTTCTGTTTTAGTTTATCTGTTTTTATGCCTGTGCTTTTGGTGTCAGATCCAAAAAAATCATTCTGAATCCAGTGTCACAAAGCTTTCTTTCTATGTTTTCTTCTAAGATTTTTATTAGGTCTTAGATCCATTTCTAGTTAATCTATATGTATGGTGTAAGATATGGGTCCAACATAATTTTTCTTTTTTTTGCACATGGATGTCCAGTTTTCCCAACACCATTTGTTGAAGAGACTGTCCTTTCCCCTTTGAATGATCTTGGCACCCTTGTTGAAAATCATTTGACCATATATGTGAGAGTTTATTTCTGGGCTGTCTGTTCTGTTTCAGTGGTCTATATGCCTGTCTTTATGCCATTACCGTACATGTTTGATCACTGTAGCTTTTTGACATTAGTTTTGATATCAGGAAGTGTGAGATCTACATTGATCTTTCTTAACGTTTGGCTGTTCGTGGTCCCTTAAACAGGGATTCCATGTGAATTTCCGGATGGGATTTCTTATTTCTGGAAGAAACGTCATCAGGATTTGCTACTGACTGCATTGAATCCATAATTGCTTTGGGTAGTATTCACATTGAACAATATTAAGTTTTCTCATCTGTGAGCACTACATGTCATCCCATCTATGTCATCTTTAATTTCTTTCAGCTATGTTTTATAGTTTTAGTATACAGATCTTTTGCCTCTATGGTTAAGTTTAATCCTAAGCATGTTATTCTTTCTGATGTTATTATAAGTGGAATTATTTTTCTTAATTTTCTTTTCTGATTGTTCATTTTTATCTTTGCCCGTTTTAAAATTGGCTTATTGGCCTTCTATTTGTTGTAAAGTTTTTTATATATTCTGGCTACAAGTTCCTTATTATTACATGATTTATAAATATTTCTGTATTCTCTGGATTGTTCTTCCTTCCTTACTAATATGAACTCTTTGCATAAAAAAGTATGAAAACACTTTCCCCAAAATGTTACCTTTAAAGTGATAGGAAATGCTAAGACACTTTATTAGGATTCACTTTGTTAAAATATTAGACTTCATGATCATTTTTCTGTTTTTAAAATGTGATAGTGCATTTTACAGAATAATATTCAGCCATGAGAAATGTTTATTGACACTATCAATATACCCTGGAAAATAAATATTGGTAGAAGGAGTATAACATAAACAAATTTTTAGATTTGTCTAAAAAATTTCAAACTTCTACATAGGAAAAATGATTAGAAACAAATAAACCAAAATGTTTACAGTATTCATATAATGACTAGGACAATGCATATTTTTTCTTCTTCCTGTCTGTGTTTTTTATGTTATATTTAAGTGTTTCTCACTATACCTTATTTTTTAAGATCATAGGAAATTTTGCAGCCCAAAGGAAAAGTGAAACTCATGGGAAAAATAAATGTAAGGATAGGATATCCCTTCATATGCACAGTCAACTTAAGTTAGAATATCACTCATTGTATTTCATCCCGCCTTAGTGTAGAACTAGAGAGAAGTGTCACCCCCATCCCTCCCTCACATTCCCCTGCAGATCTCTTGCATTCTCCATTTCTTCTCTCTTGTTAAGTTGTAGAACTGAAGTGAATCAGTGATACTGGACTTACATGTATTACCAATTAGTTTGAAATTCCTAAAAGAGCAGTTAGCCACTTACAGAAAATATGATTGATGTAGTTTATTTTCCATTATTGAATATTGACTCTAGGAGAGATCATTTGCTTCATTATAAACCATTCCTTCACTTGTGATACATTCTGTTAGTCTATATCACTTTAGAAAATACTGTTCTATTTCTTTTTTCTTTTATTTTTTATTAAATGAAACCTAATTTGAAAAATACTCTTAAAATTATAATGCTATGCCTACTTGGATAAGGGAATTGTAGTATCAGTTAAATAACAGTAGCTAAACCTAAAAGAGAGAAATCAAAATTAGCTTAAAGACAAACACCTGCAGAGCTGTGCCATGGCTGTGGGTGGTCAGAACCAGGCTGCCGTGAGCTGAGTCACACCTGCAGGTCACCCCTGGGCCCTCACTGTGATACCCTCTTCCTTCCTAGGGATGCCTGAGAATTCAGGGGATCCTGGGACAGCTTGTGGCCTCTGTGGGCTGCAGGTGGAGCAACAGGAGCAGAAGGGCCACTTGGGAAAGGCTGCAGGTGGGCCTGGGCACTGGCCAGCATTTGTCTGATGCGGTCACCTTCTCTTAGCTTCATGAGGTTTCTCTCAGTCTGCATGGCTGCCTTCCAGCTTTTCTGAGCTCTTTTCTCATGCAAGAGGAACTCCCTTTGGTAAAAGGACCTGGTTTTCTCCAATTCTTTGCCCATGTCTTTGGCTGTCTTTTTGAGCAGCTGGAGAATCTGAAACTTACAGTTCCAGTTTCTGCACAAGTTAATCAGTTTCTTCTCAATTTCTGCACACCTCTTTTCCTCCTTAGCGATTTGGCTCTCAAGTTGCACAGTAAGTTCTTGGTGTAGTTCAAGCAGACTCTGGAGCTTCAGCTGAAGTAGTTGACTTTCCAGCTGTAGGATTTCACACCTCACATGTTTCCTCTGCCTGGAGGGCGGCTGTTTGTTTTCTCAGCTCTTCATTCACTTGCTTTTGTTCCCTCGATGATCTGGCTCTCTCTCAGGACTCTGAGGGGACACAGGGGAGTCAGCATCGTGCATGTCAGCCTTCAGTGCTGCTTCTGACCCAGGACGGGGTGTTTGCAGTTACCCACTTCCTGCTTTTGCTTGATTTCCAGGCCGTTGCCATCCAGATGTCTCGGGGGTGCAAGTGTGGAGTGGCAAGGAGCAGGGTCTCAGCCCTGATGGTAGTCAGCTGACTCCCTCTTTCAGGACCTGCTGCGCACATGCGTTCGACTGCAGCAGTCCTTCCTTCTCCTCCTTTTCCTTCAGCCTCTGCCTGCATCTTGTGATGTCCCGGGCAAGGACTTCTGCCCTTTCTGGAAAAGCAGTGTTTCCTTTCCAATCATCCAGCATTTTCTTCCCAAGTTGTTCTCCATCCTTCTGTGATGCCCCAAGGGTCAGTTTCTCATCAGTGGCCTTGGGAAGTGTAAGAGGCTGCCTCTCTCATCCCTTTGCCAGAAAGCCCAGAGTGATCTGAAGGGACAGCCTCAGGTGTGTGGTCACCACTGCCAAGCTCAGGCTTTGTACGGTGGGAGAACTGGCCTCCCCTGCAGGTTGCCTACCGGTGTCATCATCTGGAGTCATTCATTCTGCAGTGTCAGCACAATTTCCTGGTACTTTTGGCGGGCAGAACAGCTTCTGCCCTGAGCCTCGGCACGTCGTGAACTCCATGCTCTCCTTACCATGAAAAGCATCTGCACAAAACCTGCCAGAGTTCCCCAGGGGATTCCAAGGAGTTCTTTTAGGCATCCCCAGCTCTCAGCGATCACCAGGAGAGCCCCTCACAGGCGCTCCAGGATCAGCTGGCCCATGAGTCTGGCAGCAGGCAGCAGGCTGTCCATGGCTGCAGGGGCTCCACAGCTCTGCCTCCAAGTGCCGGTGTCTGTGGGCAGAGGGGAACACTCAGAACCCTGCAGAGTCCCATCGCTAAGGGCAACAGGGGCCCGAATAATAGGGCAGATCGGTTAGGTCGGGGAGGGGAGGACAGCCAGGTTCTAGAGCACAGCTCTCCCTACCTGTTCTTATGGAGAAAGTGATGTCACCTGCGCAGGCACACAGGGCAGGAGGAAAAGGCCTTTCCCAGCCGGAGCTCTGACACTCTAGGCCCACCTAGCCCTGCAGCCGACCTGGCTGACAACACAGGGCCAAGCCTGGCCTCTCTGTGTATGAGGGCGTCAGGGCGGAGCTGCTGGGACCCGTCCTGGCTGAGGCCCT
The DNA here is from genome assembly GCF_030020395.1 of Manis pentadactyla. Taxonomy (NCBI): domain Eukaryota; kingdom Metazoa; phylum Chordata; class Mammalia; order Pholidota; family Manidae; genus Manis; species Manis pentadactyla. The sequence goes on from NC_080024.1 coordinate 105,225,182, forward strand.
ATCTCCTGTCTTAACATTTTCTTCTGCTCCAGGGATGCCCACTGCTGCCCACCAGGGCCCGGAATCTTCCTCCCCTGAGGCTCCCTCTCTCCTTGTGTTCTTGTCCCTGTGGGTGTCGTGTGAACATGTTTCCAGACCCTGCTTTACAGGATCCTAGAAACATGATTTCTAAAAGGTAAATATTAGGAAACAAGGTGAGTTAGGAGCTGATGACAAATGTCAGTTACAGAATTTCAAGTAACTTAGCGGCCTCCAGTTCATTAGCCTTTTCTAATAGGAAACACAAAATTAAGTAAATCAGTTGACCACAGTTTATTTTCATTCTGGAAAAGAGATAACCTTCAACACTTTAAAGTGCCTAAGAAACCTTATATATCAGGAAAGAAGAACAATTTAAGAAGAAAATTAATTGCTACAATTTCATTACTTGAGGTGTTTTGCCACTCCAGTGGAATTGCTTAGATTTTCTCTTTAAAAAATTTAAGTGCTCAGAACCCAAGAATGGACTAACAGTTACCAAAGGGAAAGGGACTGGGGAGGACGGGTGGGAAGGGATGGATAAGGACAGGAAAAAAAGAAAGGGGGCATTACGATTAGCATGTATAGTGTGTCAGGGGGCATGGGGAGGGCTGTGCAACACAGAGAAGACAAGTAGTGATTTTACAGCATCTTACTATGTTGATGGACAGTGACTGTGAACGGGGATGTGGGGGGGACTTGGTGAAGGGAGGGAGCCTAGTAAACATAATGTCCTTCCTGTAGTTGTAGATTAATGATACCAAAATAAAATTTTAAAAAAAATTTAAGTGCTTTTTCTTGTTATGAAACTAGACAGGTTTACATAAAAATGTTGAACTCTCTGCCTTTCCCAGCTCTTACGTGATAGCATATAACAGGTGCTGCTCATTGTAAAGCATGGAGGTCTGTGTGGAGACAGACCAGGTCTCTTTTGGTTTTAATGTATGAAAGGAGACTCAGGCCCAAGCGGTGCTTCTTTCATGTCCATGAGAGTTTTATCACATCTGTGAAAACCCAGTGAGGGAGCGAGCAAGTCCAAAGGACACGAGCTCTCAATCTGGGGGGTTGGCCCAGTACTTTCATAAGTGACACACATCTGCCAAAGAGAAGTGTATGCTATATTTTTGCTCCTGGAGCCCGTAGTATTGAAGGTAAATTCTTGGGTTACCTTTTGGGGCAGAATTTTAATGCTGAGGAACATGGTTGGTTTTAAGAAGTGGATCCTCTGTAATGTTCATTTGCAATTTTTTAAATTACTCACTGCAATTTAATTTTTCTACCACATCTCATTTTTCTTTTTTAAAAAAGGATGTTAATGCAGCAGCAGACTCACAGAGGCCAAGAATGGACTAGAGGTTACCAAAGGGAATGGGCTGGGGAGGGAGAAGGGGACCAAGGGGCACCACAATGAGCACACACAATATAGGTAAGTCACGGGGATGGGAGCAGCACAGAGAAGACAAGTTATGACTCCAGCATCCCACCATGCTGCCAGACGGTGACCGCAATGGGGTGCTAGCGGGGGACCCAACAGTACAGGCAAATGTTGAAACCACAATGTTGCTCATCTGAAACCTTCATAAGACTGTAAATCAATGACACCTAATTTAAAAAAAAGAAGCAGCAGCAGTTAGATTGACTAACACAGAAAGCTTTTGGCAAAGTGGCCTGTTCATGAGGCATGAGAGAGAAAATGGCTCAGATCAGATGGGCTTCCTTACTGTCATCTGAACACTGAGATATCTTCTCTGAACTTCCAATCATGAATGACTATTCATGATTGTTTACTGTTTAGATCTGTTAGGTAGGAAAATAGATATGAGCAGGGTAGAAAGAGAATAAGGCCAGGAAAGCCCACTAAAAAAGACCCAGAGTTAATGAGTTAATCAATTAAAGCTCAAAAAGCCAAGAGTAAGTTGGCCTGTAATGTTAGAATATTCCCCAGATAAAGGAGGTTACTTCAGCATAGCCCATGTATTTATTGTGTTAGTCAGGCAGGCCAAGCTTATTTTTAAACTTTACCTACAGGCTGTTTTTTTCTCCTTCGGCCCTAATCAAGTAATTTGCAACCTGGGCAACTAAATTAGCATGGAGGCCCAGCTGTAAACATTTTAAAAGGCTTGGAAGGATTCCATCTTAAAGACAAGGTTGCATTTTTATACCCAGGAAGTTAAGAAGTAAGATTCTTAACTTACTCTTTAGCAAACACACAGTAACTCAGCCCACCTTGGGCAGCTGGGCAGGCAGTCTTAATTGATATGCTCCCAAACCAGGAAGCTGCTCTCCTGGGAGGGGACCAGAGCTGTAAATTTCTTGTGTTGTTAATTTTAAATATTCAGAGACCACTTAACAAGTCCACACCCCTAGCTCTTCGACACATTCCTGAAAAAATCCTTAAAAGGGGGAACTCCCAAACTTTCAGGGTTCTCCTCTCTCTCTGAGGTCACCTGCACTTTTTCTCTAAGTAACTTTAAATAAAACTTTTACACTGCTTCACTACTGTGTCTCTGCCCTTCAATTCTTTGTTGTGGTGGGGATAAGAACTGAGGAAAATACACAACAACCACCCCCAACAGACCTTATAATAAAAAAGAAGTAACACTGATTATGGACACATTGAGCTATATAGTAGGCACCTTCATTGAGTTGAGCTTAAATCAGGTTATTTAAAAACTGACACATATTATTGTTGCAGAGCTCTTAGAATGAATACAGGTCTATCTGTATTCCCATTTTCAAGGGCCCTTTCAGGGAAGTAAATATTGATGTTAAAATTCCTAAGAGCAATGTTATGTTGCATAATTTTAAAATTTAATTGGAAATTCTTTGGGTTTGGTTAAGTGCCAAAATATGTTATGATCCAAAATTTGGGAGCACTAACTCAGAAGTATATTAAAAATTAAAATAGATTGTATTTGGCAGGTTTAATTCAATTTACATCATATGTTTTTTATTAAGATATTATTGATATACACTCACGATGGTTTCACATAAAAAAACAATGTGGTTACCACATCCACCCACGCTATCAAGTCCCCACCCATACCCCAATGCATTCACTGTCCATCAGCGCAGCAAGATGCCACAGATTCACTGTTTACCCTCTCCATGCTACACTGTCCTCCCTACGACCCCCCACACCACGTGCACCAAACAATACACCTCAATCCCCTCCCACCCTCAACTGCACCCCCACACCGCTCCCCCCTGGCAACCACCAGTCCCCTCCTGGAGTCTGTAAGTCTGCTGCTAATTTGTTCCTTTGGTTTTGCTTCGTTTTTATACTCCACAAATGAGGGAAATCATTTGACACTTGTCTTTCTCCACCTGGCTTATTTCACTGAGCATAATATCCTCCAGCTCCATCCATGTTGTTGCAAATGGTAGAATTTGTTTCTTATGGCTGAATAGTATTCCATTGTGTATATGTACCACATCTTCTTTATCCATTCACCTACTGATGGACACTTAGGTTGCTTCCATATCTTGGCTATTGTAAAAAGTGCTGTGATAAACATAGGGGTGCATATGTCTTTTTGAATCTGAGAAGTTGTAGTCTTCGGGTAAATTCCAAGGAGTGGGATTCCCAGGTCAAATGATATTTCTATTTTTAGTTTTTTGAGGAACCTCCATATTGCTTTCCATAATGGTTGCACTAGCTTACATTCCTACCAGCACTGTAGGAGGGTTTCCCTTTTTCCCACCTTCTCACCAGCACTTGTTATTCTTAGTCTTTTTGATGCTGGCCATCCTTACTGGTGTGATGTGATATCTCATTGTGGTTTTAATTTGCATTTCCCTGATGATTAGTGATGTGGAGCATCTTTTCATGTGTCTGTTGGCCATCTGAATTTCTTTGGAGAATTGCCTCTTCATATCCTCTGCCCATTTTGGGTTATTTGCTTTTTGGGTGTTGAGGCATGTGAGTTCTTTATATATTTCGAATGTTAACCCCTTGTTGGATTTGTCATTTACAAGTATATTCTCCCATACTGTAGGATGCCTTTTTGTTCTGCTGATGGTGTCCTTTGCCATACAGAAATTTCTTAGTTTGATGTAGTCCCCTGTGTTCATTTTTGCTTTTGTTTCCCTTGCTTGAGGAGATGCGTTCAGGAAGAAGTTGCTCATGCTTATAATTAAGAGATTTTTGCCTCTGTTGTCTTCTAAGAGTTTTATGGTTTCATGACTTACATTCAGGTCTTTGATCCATTTCAAGTTTACTTTTGCATATGGAGTTAGACAGTGATCCAGTTTCATTCTCATGCATGTAGCTGTCTAGTTTTGCCAACACCAGTTGTTGTAGAGGCTGTCATTTCCCCATTGTATGTTCATTGCTCTTTATCATATATTAATTGACCATATATGGTTCGGTTCCTATCAGGGCTCTCTAGTCTGTTCCATTGGTCTATGGGTGTGTTCTTGTGCCAGTACCAAATTGTCTTGATTACTGTGGCTTAGTAGTAGAGCTTGAAGTTGGGGAGCATAATCCCCCTAGCTTTATTCTTCCTTCTCAGGATTGCTTTGGCTATTCAGGGTCTTTTGTGGTTCCATATAAATTTTAGAACAATTTTGTCTAGTTCATTGAGGAATGCTCTTGGTATTTTGATGGGAATTGCATTGAGTCTGTAGATTGCTTTGGGCAGGATGGCCATTTTGACAATAATAAGTCTTCCTATCCATGAGCATGGGATGTGTTTCCATTTATTGGTATCTTCTTTAATTTCTCTTAAGAGTGTCTTGTAGTTTTCAAAGCATAGGTCTTTCACTTCCTTGGTTAGGTTTATTCCTAGGTATTTTATTCTTTTTGATGCAACTGTGAATGGAATTGTTTTCCTGATTTCTATTTCTGCTAGTTCATCAATAGTATATAGGAATGCCACAGATTTCTGTGTATTAATTTTGTATCCTGCAACTTTGCTGAATTCAGATATTAGATCTAGTAGTTTTGGAGTGGATTATTTAGGGTTTTTAGGTACAATATATGTCATTTGCAAATAGGAACACTTTAACTTCTTCCTTACCAATCTGGATGCCTTTTATTTCCTTGTGTTATGTGATTGCCATGGCTAGGACTTCCAGTATTATGTTTTTTTTTGGTTTTTTTTGTAGATAATTATTTTTTATTGAAGGGTAGTTGACACAGTATTACATTACATTAGTTTCAGGTGTACAACGTAGTGATTCCAGTATTATGTTGAATAGAAGTGGGGAGAGTGGGCGTCCTTGTCTTGTTCTTGATCTTAAAGGAAAGCTCTCAGCTTTTTGCTATTAAGTATAATTTTGGCTGTGGGTTTGTCATATATGGCCTTTATTATCTTGAGGTACTTGCCCTCTATACTGATTTTATTGAGAGTTTTTATCATAAATGGATGTTGAATTTTGTCAAATGCTTTTTCAGCATCTATGGAGATAATCATGTGATTTTTGTCCTTTTTGTTTATGTGGTGGATGATGTCGATGGATTTTCAAATGTTGTACCATCCTTGCATCCCTGGAATAAATCCTACTTGATCATAATGGTTGATCTTTTTGATGTATTTTTAAATTTGGTTTGCTAATATTTTGTTGAGTATTTTTGTATCTATGTTCATCAGGGATATTGGCCAGTAATTTTGTACTTTGTGGTGTCATTGACTGGTTTTGGTATTAGAGTGATGCTGGTCTCATAGAATGCATTTGGAAGTATTCCTGCTTCTTCTATTCTTTGGAAAACTTTAAGGAGTATGGGTATTAGGTCTTAACTAAATGTTTGATAAAATTCAGCAGTGAATCCATCTGGTTCAGGGGATTTGTTCTTAGTAGTTTTTTTATTACCAATTCAATTTCATTGCTGGTAATTGGTCTGTTCATATTTTCTGTTTTTTCTGGGTCAGCCTTGAAAGGTTGTATTTTTATAGAAAGCTGTCCATTTCTTGTAGGTTATCCAGTTTGTTGGCCTATACTTTTTCATAGTATTTTCTATTAATTCTTTGTATTTCTGTGGTGTCCGTAGTGATTTCTCCTTTCCTATTTCTGATTCTGTTTATGTGTGCAGACCCTTTTTTTCTTGATAAGTCTGGCTAGGGATTTATCTATTTTGTTTATTTTCTTGAAGAACCAGTTCTTGCTTTCATTGATTCTTTCTATTGTTTTATTTTCAATTTTATTTGTTTATGCTCTAATCTTTATTCTGTCCCTCCTTCTACTGACTCTGGGCCTCATTTATTCTTCTTTTTGTAGTTTTGTTAATTGTGAGTTTAGAGTGTTCATATGGGATTGTTCTTCTTTCCTGAGGTAGGCCTATATTGCAATATACTTTCCTCTTGGCACAGCCTTGGCTGCGTCCCATAGATTTTGTGGTGTTGAATTATTGTTGTCATGTGTCTCCATATATTGCCTGATATCTGTTTTTATTTGGTCATTGATCCATTGGTTTTTTAGGAGCATGTTGAGAACCCTCCATGTGTTTGTGGGATTTTTCATTTTCTTTGTGTAATTTATTTCTAGTTTCATACCTTTCTGGTCTGAGAAACTGGTTGCTACAATTTCAATCTTTTTGAATTTACCAAGGTTCTTTTTATGGCCTAGCATATGATCTATTCTTGAAAATGCACTTGAGAAGAATGTATATTCTTCTGCTTTTGGGTGTAGAGGTCTGTAGATGTCTGTTAGATCTATCTGTTCTAATGTGTTGTTCAGTGCCTCTGTGTCCTTACTTATTTTCTGTCTGGTTAATCTGTCCTTCAGAGTGAGTGGAGTGTTGAAGTCTCCTAGAATGAAGGCATTGCATTCTATTTCCCCTTTTAATTCAGTTAGTATTTGTTTCACATATGTTGGTGCTCCTGTGTTGGGAGCATAGATATTTATAATGGTTATATCTTCTTGTTGGATTAACCCCTTTATCATTATGTAATGTCCTTCTTTGTCCCTTTTGACTTTCTTTGTTTTGAATTCTATTTTGTCTGATACAAGTACTGCAACTCCTGCTTTTTTTCCCAATTAGTTGCATGAAATATCTTTTTCCATCCCTTCACTTTTAGTCTGTGTATGTCTTTGGGTTTAAAGTGAGTGTCTTGTAGGCAGCATATAGATGGGCCTTGTTTTTTTAATCCATTCAGTAACTCTATGTCTTTTGATTGTTGCATTCAGTCCATTTACATTCAGGGTGATTATCGATAGGTATGTACTTACTGCCAATGCAGGCTTTGGATTTGTGGTTACCAGAAGTTCAAGGTTAATTTCCTTACTATCTAAGACTCTAATTTAACTCACTTCATATGCTATGACAAACAATCTAAAGGTTCTTTTTTTTTCTCCTCCTTTTTCTTCCTCCTCCATTCTTTATATATTAGGTATCATATTCTGTACTCTTTATCTATCACTTGATTCACTTTGGGGATCATTGATTTAATTTTGCATTTTCTTAGTAATTAGGTGTTTGGCTTTCTTTACTATGTTATTATTACCTCTAATAACAGGTATTAAACCTTAAGAGAACTTCTATCTATAGCAGTCCCTCCAAAATAGACTGTAGAGATGGTTTGTGGGAGGTAAATTCTCTCAGCTTTTGCTTATCTGGAAATTGTTTAATCCCTCCAAATTTAAATGTTAATCTTTCCAGATAAAGTAATCTTGGTTCCAGGCCCTTCTGCTTCATGGCATTAAATACATCATGCCACTTCCTTCTGGCCTGTAAAGTTTCTTCTGAGAAGTCTGATGATAGCCTGATGGGCTTTCCTTCATATGTGATCTTATTTCTCTCTCTGGCTGGTTTTAACAGTCTGTCCTTGTCATTGATCTTTGCCATTTTTATTAATATATATCTTGGTGTTGTCTTCCTTGAGTCCCTTGTGTTGGGAGATCTGTGCACCTCCATGGCCTGAGAGACTATCTCCTTCCCCAGATTGGGGAAGTTTTCAGCAATTACCTCCTCAAAGAAACTTTCTATCCCTTTCTCTCTCTCTTCTTCTTCTTCTGGTATCCCTATAATGCAAATATTGTTCCATTTGGATTGGTCACACAGTTCTCTCAATATTTTTTCATTCTTAGAGATCCTCTTTTCTCTCTGTGCCTCAACTTCTTTGTATTCCTCATCTCTAATTTCTATTTCATTTATCATCTCCTCCAGCATATCTAATCTGCTTTTAGAACTCCATTGTATATTTTATTTCTGGTACTGTTTTCTGTAATGATTGGATCTCTGACCAGAATTCATTCCTGAGTTCTTGAATGTTTTTCTGTACCTCCATGAGCATGTTAATGATTTTTATTTTGAAATCCCTTTCAGGAAGAGTCATGAGGTCGATTTCTTTTTGTTCTTTCTCAGGTGTCGTATTCATAATTTTACTTTGAACCATGTTCCTTTGGTGTTTCATGTTTGTATATGGTGCCCACTAGTGCCCAGAACTCTACTCTCTGAAGCTGCTCAGCCCCTGAAGCAATGTCGGGGGGGGGGCACGTAGGGGAGTGGTATTGGTGCCTGGTGGGAGGAAAGAGCTCCTCCCTGCTTCTGGCTGCTATGCCTGTCTCCACTGCCAGAAGCTGTGGGCCGAGCATTCAGGTATAAGCCTCTATGCTTTGCATTTGCAGTTGCTGTAGTCAGATCTTCCCTCTTGCTGGCCTTATGCCAGGGTAGGGTTTGCCAGTTTGTGAGCCAGTTAGGGCTGGCCGGGAGAAAGGTGCAGTAGGCTGCCTATCACAGAGGGGTCCTTGGAGCTGTGTATAAAGCCAGGGAGCTTGAGCTTTGCACAGAGTGCACCCATACAATTTTGTCTACCTGTCCTTTCTCCTGAGCAGTAAGCTCTGTGCAATCCTTGCCCCTTTAGCAGCCCTCTCACTGTTAGGAAGTCTCTCAGACTGCCCACCTTTCTTTTGTCCCAGAGCAGCCAGATATTTATCCCTGCATTCCACAAGTGGCTGAAATCTCATTCTCTCCAGGAATTCTGCCTGTCTTAGCTTTCCAACCCCCTAATCACGAGAGTACCATGAAAGCACCATGAAATATAGCTTTGTGCTCCCAGAGCAGATCTCCATAATTAGGTATTCAGCAGTCCCAGGCCTCCACTCCCTCGCTGCTCTGTTTCTCTTCCTCCCACCAGTGAGCTGGGGTGGGGAAAGGGCTTGGGTCCCACTGAGCCATGGCTTTGGTACATTTCTCTGTTCTGTGCAGTTTATTCTTTTCTCCAGGTGTATGTAGTTTGGTGCAGCCCTCTTTCCTGTTGCTCTTTTCAGGATTAGTTGTATTAATTATATTTTCATATTATATATGGTTTTAGGAGGAAGCCTCTGTCTCACCCCACCATCTTTAATCCTTTTCCAATGTTCTATTTCTTACAAACACAAAAGTTTTTTTTAAATTCAGGTTTGAGGGTGAATTTTTTTTTTTGCAGGCTTTAGAGGAGTAATGTTGAATGAATGTACCTTGTGCTCCAATTGAAATAATGGCTTTGCTAACTTACACATCTGGTTTGACCACAGTATCTGATTTAACAGTAGTATTCACTTATTTTAGACATAATGGATGTGATAGGAAGATTCCTATGTAGTACTTTTTTCTATTGTAGAAACTCTGTAGTAATGAGTAATTTGGAAAAGGGCTGTAATACAGCAGAGTCTTAGTTTAACAATAGCCCGATGTGTTCCTGTGTTTTAGGAGTTGATAATGCTTCTTTTGAAATATAATGCCAATGCCACTGTTGTTAATGGGAGCGGACAAACAGCAAAAGATGTCACTCATGACAGAGAAATCAGAACCGTGCTTCAAGGTAAGTATCATGGAATCTTAACATAAATAGCATTTTCTTTGATTGTAGCCAAGGCCCAGAATATAAGCTGAAATGGTTTCTAAGTTGCCAAAATAGACGACACCACGCCTGTGCTCTACAATAATGTAATTTGGGAGTCACTGATTAGACACAAAATTATGCAGATTTCCTCATAGCATTTAAACACTTTATACAAGATTTTGGCAAATTTTGGAAATCTTTTCACCAAGTCTCCAGCAAAGCTAAAAGTAGAAAATTAGTGGCATGAGAGAGAATGGCTGACAGGCTACAGAAACATGATAATGAAAGAATACAGAGAGCAGGGCAGAGAAATTACAAGAGATACAGCTATTTGGAGTCATTTACCATTGGGGAGGATTGCTCTGGCCAGCTCCCTTGTTCTGAGGGCTTCATTGTAGGCATTTCTTACTACAATAATTCCTCGATGGATCAACCTGATTGTTATGAACCTCAAAGATTAAATTGCATTTAAGAAGACATATGAATCCTAAGTAACTCAGAAGGACTTCTCTAAAATAGCTTAAACCCTCATGCTTTATCTTCTGAATATTCTGGGGTTTGCTTATAATAATTATTTTTCAGTAGTCTGTGTTAGAGAACATTTCTTAATTACTGCTTTAGGAATAAATATATTGAATTAGAGTTGCAATTTCATACATAACCTTTGTTTCTTTCCTTTGCAGAGTAAGACAAGGAAGAAACAATTTTGCATTTGGATGTATTCATTTCTTTGTATTTTTACTGTAAAACCCAAGATCTTGTTTTTACTATTTTCCAATTGTCTTTGAGAATTAAAATCTTGTTTTCTAGTTAAAAAATGTGTGCTTCTCAGACATCTTTAGGTCGATGTCTTAACACTTGCTTGCATTTAAAATGAACCCTCTCATTTTTAACGAACAAGTGAACCAACACATATCTTCTGTAAGGGTCTGTATTATGTGATTTTGGGGAGCCCTTTAATACATTATAATCTCATTGAAAGGATGAGGTACTCTTTGGTCTGGTCCTACCATTTTAATTATAACAAGGTGAAAACTGAAAAAGGTTCTTCTGACAGACTAGTATAGTTATATATATAACTAGTTAGGTTAACCTGTCAAATGACATTTCTTGGGGTCAGTTATAAAGACATGCTCTATGGCCTCCCCAAAACCAAAATGCATTGAGGGCAAACACTTGACTTTGTAGGCACTATGATTTGTCAGCTAAAATGATTCTAACTTGGGAAATGGAGGTACAAACTGGAGTGATTCAGCTCCGAGTTCACCTTACATAGCTGTATACAAAATAATTTGTGGCTATTATGTTAAATGGGTCAGACAGCAGGGAGTGTATCCAACAGCCCACCAAGTTAGACCAGAGACCATATCATAGGTAATGCATGTTGAGACAGGAAATGTAACACCCCCGAAATAAACATAGGTAGACCAAACAAAATAGTTTTCTGTATCTGAAGAGCTATTATATTGGAGGAGAGAGAATCTTACTTGTAGCAGACCAGGGCCACTTGGAGTTCCAGGAAGTTTACTTTGGGGCCTGCATATTGTAATAATGGCTTGGGTTGCCTGGAACAATGTAGTGAATTTCCCATGATTTGGGAGAGGATAGATTACTACTCGCCAGGCATTGAGTTTCTTCTTCATACCATTTGTTTATTTGGAGAAATTTCCAACCTATGGGAATTTTCAAGAATAGTAACAGTGAACACTTGTATGTCCTTCACTTAGATTCACCAGTTGTTAACATTATGCCACATCTGGTTCATTCTTTTGTATATTAATTTTAATTTTAATTTTTTTTAACTGTTTGGGAATAATTTATGGACACTGTGATACTTAGGCCCTAAATACTCCAGTATGTGTCTCTTAAAAACAAGGATATTACATAATCATAATCACTTTCAGGAATTTTAGCATTAATATGGAAAAGTTATCTATGTAATATATAATTATTATGTATTAACTATATAATAGATAGTTTACATTCAAATTTTGCTAATTGCCCAGATAATTTCCTTTGTAGCATTTTTCCCCCAATCCAGGGTCCAGTCCAGAATTTCACATTGCATTTGTCATATCATTTGTCTCCTCTTACCTGGAATAATTCCCTAACTTTTGTCTTTCATGATCTTGACCTTCTTGAAGAGGAGGGCAATTGTAGACTTGTTTGTAGAATGCCCCTCAATCTGGATTTTTCCCTTTTTATATAATTGGATTCAGGATGTGCATTTTTGGCAGGAATATCCTGTAGGCACAGTTGTATCCTTTGCCTGTGCCTCTCGTTAGGAGCTGCATGCTGTCATTTTGTTCTGTTGCTGGCAGTGTTAATTCTGCTCACTTTGTGCTCCAATATAAAGGTACCTTCGCCTTTGGGTAGGTATTATTTGTGTAGAAAATATTTTGTGGGGAGAATTATTGTGTAGAAAATAATTTGTGGGGAGAAAAATTGAGACCATGTAAATATCCTGTTTACCAATAATTACTTATTAAGGTAGAGATTGTGAAATGGTGATTTTCTGATGTCAGTGAAGTACGTTTGCCAGGGTCTTGCCTGCATTTCAGGTGTACTGCTGTCTAACTTACCACGGGCATGGACATAAGTGTGTTGTCAGGATGGGGTTAGACGTCACAGTCTCTGTAATCCCTACAGTCTTTGGGTTCTGATTGAAAAGAAAGGTAGAGTTAGTTTAAAGTCATAACAAACTTAATATTTATGGGACAAATTAGTTTTTGAATGGAGTATTTGCTTTAAAAATATTTATTGAAGTATAAAATATATGGGTGAAAGTATACATCATTCATGGATATATATGCACATCCGTGTAAACCACACCACAAGAAACAGAATGTGCCCAGCGCTCAAAATGCCTTACCTCCCTAAACTGGGGTATTTGCTATCCACTGGCCAAGTCACCTGTCTTTCAGTGTCCTGAGTACACACACTGTCTGGACGGGAAATGGCCAGGAACGCAGGACAGGCACATATTCAGGGTTTTCAGTTTCAAGTGGCTCTTTTCCTTCATTTATGAGCCTAGACAGTCTAGAAAGAAGTGGCAGGGCATCCTTTACCCCCCTTCCCCAAAGTTGGGAGCCAACATTATTAAACATTATTGGATTATTCAATAAATATTTATTGGGTAAATACATATTGTGCTAGACACTGTTATAAATGCCTAGGATACACAGAAGAGTAAGAACAGGTACCCGACTGCAAGAATGACTGAGGGGCTGCATTACACGCCAGGTAATACACCAAGTAGCAGAGGTTTGTCCTAGAGAGATAGGATGTGACTGTACTCAGCTCCCAGTCCAGTAGCCATAGAGCCAGGAGAGGAAAGATCAAAGACTGTGAGTTGTGATCCTGGCCAGCAAAAGAAGCATGGAGAAGAGCCTGTGGAGAGACTTGCCCACCTCGTCTGAGGCAGAGAGGGAGTCTGGGCATGTAAATATAAATGAGAGAATGGAAGATGATGGTATGGGTAATGTCAGTCATTTCGTCAGACAAAGCTAAACTAGTTCCAGCTATTCCTATATTCAAGACAGTACGCGCAGTGTCTCGAGCAACAGCACCGACTGATTACTAACTATTAGTGAATGTTTATCTGTTTACCCAGTCACCTGGCTCTGGTTCCCCACTCTGCTTCTCTGTCCATGACTTGACTTAGGCCAGGAAAACCTGAGGAGACTTTCATAGTTTTTCCCTTGTAGCCTTTTGCACAGGAGATTATACACATATTTTAAATAGGATTATCAAATCTTTCTATGAAATTGCTTCTTTTCTGTAAGCCAAAACAGAAATCAAATAGCAAAAATAAGACCTTAATACATATTCCAGTCTCTTAAATCATATTACCAATTGCTCGCTTTCTGTGTTAGAGAAGGAGGTTATGGTAGTGATAAGAGCATGGACTCTGGAACCAAGCTGCCCAAGTTCAAATCTCTGCTCCTCCACTACCTGGGTGTGTGATGTTGGTTAAGTTCCTTAACCTCTTGGTGCCTCAGTTTCTTCATCTGTACAAATGGGGTAATAGTAACATTACTTCATAGAATAGTTAGAATTTAATGAATTAGTATTCTTAAAGTGCTTTGAATACAACTTAGCACATAATAAGTGCTATACTATCTGTTAAACTTTATATTATGTGGAAGTATATAAGTATATATAAATCTATATTTATATGGTTTGTGCATTTTTGTACCAGTGCTATTTCTGACTATTGCTTTTCACATTCTAATGTTCTAGAAGTGTTCGAATGCCACCACCCACTTATCTGCCTTCCCAAGGCAGATAGATAATAGCTCAGCATGCAATAGTAATTCAGAATTATTTGTGATGGGTATTGTAGTGAGTAAGGTACTTAAAAGACCTCTGAATTGAAAATGTAAGTTCAGCTGAACCTCAGAGAAGTTGAACTCTAATCTGAAATGTAAGGCAATGAGAATAACAATAAAGCCTAACTATGTTTACATTACAGTTCAAAATACTGTGACTCTTATGGTGATAACCATATTTTTTATACATCTTTGTAATGATATAGTAATAGGGTCCTGTCTAGAAGTAGAGAAATATGTATGTTCTTTCTGCAGCTGTAGAAAGGACTCAAAGAAAGCTTGAAGAATTATTTTTAGCAGCAGCAGGCAGAACAGCAGAACTCACAGGTCTGGTAAAAACAACAACACGCTTATTTCTTTATAATTCCAGAAACTTTTTACTTAATGTTAACATCATAAGTTAGTTGGATGGTGACCAAAGTACTCTATCATAACGAATGAGCAAAAATCCTTAAAAATCTAAAAACACTTAATGTGATAATAGGTTAAGCAGGATACATTGTAAATTATAATGTTTTTCTCTGAATTTCTGATGTACATCCCCACTGCCTGCTGAAAACTTGATGGATTAAAAATCAGACTTTTCAAGGTATTACTTAATGTAAAGAACATTTTATTTTTTCAGTTTAAGCCAATTTAAAATTGAAACATAATATATAAGATCCTATAAAAGAGTAAATTTCTCTCATTTTGATGATCAGTACTTCTGAAAGGTATGCTGTACTTGTAGAAAGTAACATCTAAAGAATGGACAATATTTTGGAATATTTATATCATGTTTAGAACAGACTGAAAGCTTTACGTTTTCTTAGGAGACTTACTTTCCAGTTTCCGTTTCTTATATAGTCTCATTAAACATGACACTCTAAATTTGTTCTAAATTCAAGACTGAAGCATTGCCATTTGCTTTAAAGTTATTTCAGTTGATTTGAAAAGGCCTTTATGGTTTCCAAGTACAGTGCCTAAAACATTTTTTAAACTTTGTGAAATATAGACTAGATAAAGAAGTTTTTAAAGCAGTAAATTAGGAACAACAAATTCTGTAGAACCTTAACACTACACATTTAACACTTAGGGTTTTCTCTTCTGAATGATTGTCTATGGTAGACTGATTAGTAATTTTGTGGCCACCAGTGTGAATTGCAAGACCGATAGGAGTGAGCAAATCGTCATGAAATTCTCATGTCCAGGAGGGGATGGGATGGCACTGGTGTCGCGGGTGGCGTCTGTTGCGGGGCGTGCAGGGCCTGAGACTGAATCGCATTTGAGGATGAGCATGGAGAGTGATGAGAGATGGCTGGTTTGGTGAGCAGGAAGCTGCTGAGGGCCCAGATGCCAGCCAGCCTGGCTCTTCAGTGGGAAGGTCCAGCTGAACGTTTGTACCATCATGTATTTAATGGGAGAAAGTCTATCTTTGATATGTAATTACACACTGCATTTTTTCAACTGCTAGCTCAACAGGCCCAAGTCTCCGGATATTAACTGGTCAGATCAGTTAGGAAACACACTGTTGCATTGTGCAGCTTACCGGGCTCATAAG
The DNA here is from genome assembly GCF_030020395.1 of Manis pentadactyla. Classification (NCBI taxonomy): domain Eukaryota; kingdom Metazoa; phylum Chordata; class Mammalia; order Pholidota; family Manidae; genus Manis; species Manis pentadactyla. Next base: position 105,240,835 of record NC_080024.1, read on the forward strand.
CAATGTGCCTTAAAACTTCTAAAAAGTGGAGCAGACCCTAATCTGAAGAATAAAAATGGTAAGCATGTTGCTGAAAGCCACTGTTGGTCATGTGAAGCTGTAGAAAGAAGTCAGTGCAATATGAAATGAAGTGTTTTGTTTTAGTATCCAGCCTTTGTTGAACTGTATGATCGCTACTTAATTTTGAAGTCAACGCATTCACACATGAGAAAAAATAAAATTAATTGACTTTCCAGTTAAGACTTAAATGTTTAATAGTGCCTACTGATGCACTAATGATACTAAGATATGTTTCCCTTGAGGGAGGAATTTAAGTACAATTGGTTCTCATTGTTTGCAATAGTTATGTTGAATAATACTGTCACAAACACTGAATTTAGTGAATATTGAACCATTGCTCTTAGGGGAAATGCAGAGTTAGGTTCTTGTAAGCATCTGGTCATAACATTTTTGTCCACTGATGAATACATTACCTGTGTTAAGTTTGTTTCTATTTAATAACACCTTATTTAACATACACTATAGATGCATTAACACTTTGCTCACTGTGAATAGCACTGTAACTCAGGCCTGAACAAAGCCTATCTAACACATGTATTCTCCATAAGGCACATTACAGCCTTCTTGTGCTTTGGAACACTAGACAACAGTTAGCACTATGCTTCATGGCCACTTTCAAGAGTGAAATCACTAGCAAAACAAAAGATGTGAAAAATGTGACACTGTATAGACTGTGATGAGGATACTTGTTTATCATATGAGAACTGAAACAAGGCAGAGCATCACCTTATTCTGCCTCAGCTGGGAACATGTGCATCAGAAAACTCAAGTTTTTCACCACTCTGGACATGCTCGTGAATGACCGAGAAACTGCTCTGAGTATTGTTTTACAGATGAATGTTAATAATAAGTGAATTTGGAAATATGGAATCTATAAATAAGTACCAACTATACATGTATGACAGTATCAAAGACAGAATGGGATAACCAAAAATTAGCTGCAAAAACTGTCTTGGATGTTCAGAGGAAGAACAGTCATTTAGGGCCTTTGTGCATCACTTTTTAGGATGCTTCCCCCTGCTTCCCACCAACTTGGATTAGGACTTGTCAGTGGTCTCACAGGACCATGTGTTCACCTCTGTTGTAGCCTAAATCACACTCCATGGTAATTATTGGCTTCTGTAGTTGTCTCCCATGAAACTGAACTCCTAAGGGTCGGGCTAGTATTTCGCTGTCTAGTTTACCCAGCACCTAGAGTAACATATATCACATGACACCTACATGTTGCATGCTTGTTGAAGGTTTAGGTGATTAGAAATAGCTTCACAAAGAAATAGGTATTTGAGATAGACCTTGAAGTCCTAGTAGGATTTTTAAAATTGTTTTCATCTCTAAGTGCTTCAGTTTGTATCTCTAACAAAAGCACCCCCAATATGTTCTTTTTTAATATAAACAGATTACCATTATTATCTAGTAATATTTTGATAAGCAGAAATTTGGGAAACTATATTCAAAGCAGATAAGGTTATGAACAAAGGCATTAAGGTGAAAAAATGAAAGCCATGCTTATGTGACGTCCCCAGGTAGGCACATCTGAATGCATGAGAGGGAGCAGTGCTAGATCATCCTGAAAATGTAGATTTGTCTTGTAGAGTGGAAAACCTTGAAATGCCACATAATTTGGAGGATCAGGGGGACCCTGAAAAAAGAAATAGGTTAGCAATGGAGGGATGAGGTACTTTAAAAAGATTAATATGGTTACAGTATCTAGGACAGGTTATGACAGGCCTAAGGTTGTAGGAAGGGATCAGTAGGACCACTGAAGTGGCCTTAGGTGGAGAGATAGGTCTTAGATGAGAGATAGTTAGGGCTTAGGTGATTAGTTTTATTGAAATCTGTGGAAGTAGAAAAGAGAAAGACAATTAATTATAGTATCTCCTGTGTCTTTTCTGTTCCCTTGATTTGGCTTTAGCTCTAGACTGGCACTAGCCAATAAATACATAATGGGAGCTACATACATAATTTCAGGTTTTCTAGTAGTCACATTAAAATAGTAAGAAGAAACAGATGAAATTAATTTTAATGTATTTTATTTAAAGCAGTATATCCAAAATACCATGTCAACATGTAATCAATGAAAATAATTATCAATGAGATTTTGCATTCCTTTTTTGGTACCAAGTCTTTGAAATCTGGTGTGTGTTTTATGCTTAACATCACATCTCAGTTTGGACTAGCCACATGTCAAGTACTGAATAGCCACATGTGCTGATGTCCACTGTATTGGACTGTGCAGCTCTGGACATTCCAAGTGGCTTGAAGCTCTCCAGTTAGCCATGCTCTCCAGCTCACCTTTCATATATTCTTCTTTCTACCTGAAATGCCCTTTTCCTGTTCATCCATCTGCCAACCCCTAGGTTCACTCAAGAGTTAGTTCAAACTTTCTTCCCTAAAGGGGCTCCCCTATTTATCCCTGGAATAAAGGTTAGAAGAAAAATTGGGGAATTGAGAAGGGGAAGCACTCAGGGGACATGAGGGAAATATCAGTTCTGTGGAAGCCAAAGAAAGAGATAAAATGTTGCATAAAGGGGTAGGATGTTCTTGTTGTCCTGTGCAGCTTAGACTGCAGAAGGTGAACACTGAACAAAGGCCTCGAGATTCAGTGGCTCAATTCCCACTGGTCATTTCTGAAAGTGCAGTTTCTTCTGGGTAGTTGGGGTAGTTGAGCAAAAGCTTGGTGAGGGGTTAAGGATTGAGTAGGAAATCAAGCTGAAGCAGTACCATGCACTGTATCTGCATCTTCACAGTATTTAAGAACAGCAGGAATGGCTCTGTGGCCAAGTGAAAGATTTTTTTTAGGCCAAGAGAAACAAGCATATTTAAAAGTTAAGGAAAGCGAGGAGGAGCCAAGATGGCGGCGTGAGTACGGCAGTGGAAATCTCCTCCCAAAACCATATATATTTTTGAAAGTACAACAAATACAACTATTCCTAAAAGAAAGATCAGAAAATACAGTACAACAGCCAGGCTACATCTACATCTGTGAGAACTCACCACCACATGAAGGGGGTAAGATACAAGCTACAGCCTGGTGGGACCCAAGCGCTCCCCGCACCCCAGCTCCCGGTGGGAGGAAAGGAGCTGAAGTGGGGAGGGAGAGGGAGTCCAGGACTGCTAAATACCCAGCCCTAGTCATCCGCACCGGGATCTCAGACACACAGTGTGTGGTGTGCTGGACATTAGGGAAATGGAACAGTAAAACCTGTGAGTGGGTCCCCGCAGCCAGCGCACCTGGTACAAAAGAAAAGCAAATGCTTTCTGAAAGTCTTAAAGGGACAGGGGCCTCACAGCTGGATGGAAGCATCACGGCACACTCAGCTCAGCAGCTGGGAATCCCGGGGAACTTGGGGTGCCCTAACCCTCTGGGAGGCAGTGCAGCTCTGAGGCCCCTCACAGCAATAAACAGCCTCCCATCCATTCGGCCTCTGGTGCGGCCCCACAATAGCAGGGCAGCAGCCTGAGAGTGGCTGCGCCCACAGCAACTACCCAGAGCCTCCTCCACAGATGCCTGGGCCAGACTCAGAGGACCATTAGCACACAGCAGCCCAGCATAAGCCGCTAGAGGTCGCCGTTCTTGCAGGAGAGGAAGGCAACCAACAAGCGGGAGGGGACTTTGTCCTCCCAGCTTACACATGCGCCAACTGCACACGAGTACCTCTATCACCATGAAAAGGCAGAAGAATTTGATCCAGACAAGAATAACCTAGAAAACCCCTGAGAAGGAGCCTGGGGAGATAGATTTAACCAATCTTCCTGAAAAAGAATTAAAAATAAAGGTCATAACCATGCTGATGGACCTGCAGAGAGATATGCAAGAACTAATGGATAAAGTTGGGAGGGATAATACAGAAATAAAACAATCTCTGGAAGAAATTAAGAGCAGACTGGATGAGGTGCAAGAGGCCATTAATGAAATAGAAATCAGAAAACAGGAACACAAGGAAGCAGAGGCAGAGAGAGACAAGAGGATCTGCAGGAATGAAAGAATATTAAGAGAACTGTGTGACCAATCCAAACGGAACAATATCTGCATTATAGGGGTACCAGAAGAAGAAGAGATAGAAAAAGGGACAGAAAATGTCTTTGAAGAAATAATTGCTGAAAACTTTGCCAAACTGGGGGAGGATATAGTCCCTTAGACCATGGAAGCACACACACAGAACTCCAAACAGAAGGTACCCAAGGAGGACAACACCAAGATACATAATAATTAAAATGGCAAAGATCAAGCACAAGGACAGACTATTAAAGGCAGACAGAGAGAGAAAAAAGGTCACCTACAAAGTAAAACCCATCAGGCTATCATCACACATCTCAACAGAAACCTTACAGGCCAGAAGAGAATGGCATATATATTCAGTGCAATGAAACAGAAGGGCCTTGAACCAAGGATACTGTACCCAGCATGATTATCATTTAAATATGAAGGTGGGATTAAACAATTCCCAGAAAAGCAAAAGTTAAGGGAATGTGCCCCCCACAAACCACCTCTACAGGGTATGTTAGAGGGACTGCTCTAGATGGAAGCACTCCTAAGACTAAATAGATGTCACCAGAGAAAAAAATCACAGCCAAGAAAGCACACCAACCAAATACCAACTAGAGGCAAAAAACAAAATCAACTACTCACAAAAGCTGTCAAAGGAAACACAAAAGAACACAGAATAAAACACCGAACATATAAAGAATGGAGGAGGAGGAATAAGAAAGGAATGAAATAAAGAATCACCAGACAGTGTCTATAATAGCTCAATAAGTGAGTTAAGTTAGGCAGTAAGATACTAAAGAAGATAACCTTGAACCTTTGGTAACCACGAATCTAAAGCCTGAAATGGGAAGAAATACATATCTTTGAATAATCACCGTAAATGTAAATGGACTGAATGCACCAATCAAAAGACACAGAGTAACAGAATGGATAAAAAAGCAAGATCCATCTATATGCTGCTTACAAGAGATGCACCTCAAACCCAAAGACATACACAGACTAAAAGTCAAGGGATGGAAAAAGATATTTCATGCAAACAACAGGGAGTAAAAAGAAGGTGTTGCAGTACTACCATCAGACAAAATAGACTTCAAAACAAAGAAAGTAACAAGAGATAGAGAAGGACATTACCTAATGATAAAGGGCTCAGTCCTACAAGAGGATATAACCATTATAAATACATATGGACCCCATACAGGAGCGCCAACATATGTGAAACAAATACTAACAAAATTAAAGGAGGAAATAGAATGCAATGCATTTCATTTTAGGAGACTTCAACACACCACTCACTCCAAAGGACAGATCCACCAGACAGAAAATAAGTAAGGACACAGAGGCACTGAACAACACACTAGAACAGATGGACCTAATAGACATCTACAGAACTCTACACCCAAAAGCAGCAGGATACACATTCCTCTCAAGTGCACATGGAACTTTTTCCAGAATAGACCACATACTAGGCCACAAAAAGAGTCTCAGTAAATTCAAAAAGGTTGAAATTCTACCAGCCAATGTCTCGGACCACAAAGGAATAAAACTAGATATAAATTGTAAAAAGAAAGCAAAAAGGCTCACAAACACATGGACGCTTAACAACATGCTCCTAAATAATCAATGGATCAATGACCAAATTAAAATAGAGATCAAGCAATATATGGAGAGAAATGACAACAACAACACAAAGCCCCAATTTCTGTGGAATGCAGGAAAAGCAGTTCTAAGAGGAAAGTATATAACAATCCAGGCATATTTAAAGAAGGAAGAACATTCCCCAATGAATACTCTAAAGCCACAATTATTGAAATTGGAAAAAGAACAAATGAGGCCAAAAGTCAGCAGAAGGAGGGACATAATAAAGATTAAAGAAGAAATAAATAAAATTGAGAAGAGTAAAACAATAGAAAAAAAATCAATGAGACCAATAGCTGGTTCTTTGAGAAAATAAACAAAATAGATAAGCATCTAGCCAGACTTATTAAGAGAAAAAGAGAATCAACACATATCAACAGAATCAGAAACGAGAAAGGAAAAATCACGACAGACCCCACAGAAATACAAAGAATTATTAGAGGACATATATACTATATGTTTGAAAACATATATACTAACAAGTTGGAAAAGCTAGAAGAAATGGACAACTTTCTAGGAAAATACAACCTTCCAAGACTGACCAGGGAAGAAACAGAAAATCTAAACAGACCAATAACCAGCAATGAAATTGAAGTGGTAATCAAAAAACTACCCAAGAGCAAAATCTCCAGGCCAGATGAATTTACTGCAGAATTTCATCAGAGATACAGAGAAGACATAATGCCCATTCTCCTTAAACTTTTCCAAATAATAAAACAGGAGGAAATACTCCCAAACACATTCTATGAAGCCAGCATCACCCTAATACCAAAACCAGGCAAAGACCGCACCAAAAAAAGAAAATTACAGACCAATATCCCTGATGAACATAGATGCAAAAATACTCAACAAAATATTAGCAAAATGAATTCAAAAATACATCAAGAGGATCATACACCATGACCAAGTGGGATTCATCTCAGGGATGCAAAGATGTTACAACATTTGAAAATCCAATGACATCATCCACCACATTAAAAAAAGGAGAAAAACCACATGATCATCCCCATAGATGCTGAAAAAGCATTTGACAAAATTCAACATCCATTCATGATAAAAAACTCTTAACAAAATGTGTACAGAGGACAAGTACCTCAACTAATAAAGGCCATATATGACAAACAGACAGACAACATTATACGTAACAGCGAGAAGCTGAAAGCTTTTCCTTTAATATCGGAAAAAGACAACAATGCCCACTCTCCCCACTTCTATTCAACATAGTACTGGAGGTCCTAGCCATGGCAATCAGGCAACACAAAGAAATACAAGGCATCCATATTGGCAAGGAAGAAGTTAAACTGTCCCTGTTTGGATATGACATGATACTGTACATTAAAAACCCTAAAGAATCCACTCCAAAACTACTAGACCTAATATCAGAATTCAGCAAAGTTGCAGGATAAAAAATTAATACACAGAAAGCTGTGGCTTTCCCATACACTAACAATAAACTAACAGAAACAGAAATAAAGAAAACAACTCCATTCACAATTGCATCTAAAATAATAAAATACCTAGGAATAAACCTAACCTAGGAAGTGAAAGACCTATGCCATGAAAACTACAACACACTCTTAAGAGAAATTAAAGAGGACACTAACAAATGGAAACTTATCCCATGCTCTTGGCTAGGAAGAATTAATATTGTCAAAATGGCCATTCTGCCCAAAGCAATATACAGATTCAATGCAATCCCTATCAAATTACCAACAGTATTCTTCAATGAACTGGAACAAATAGTTCAAAAATTCGTATAGAACCACCAAAGACCCTGAATAGCCAAAGCAATCCTGAGAAGGAAGAATAAAGTGGGGGGCGGGGGGGAATCTAGCTCCCCAACTTTAAGCTTTACTACAAAGCCACAGTAATCAAGACAATTTGGTACTGGCACAAAAACAGACCCACAGACCAGTGGAACACAATAGAGAGTCCAGACATTTACCCAAATATATAAGGTCAATTAATATATGATAAAGGAGCCATGGACATACAATGGGGAAATGACAGCCTCTTCAACAGCTGGTGTTGGCAAAACCGGATGGCTATATGTAAGAGAATGAAAGTGGATTATTGTCTAACCCCATACACAAAAGTAAATTCAAAATGAATCAAAGACCTGAATGTAAGTCATAAAACCATAAAACTCTTGGAAAAAAATAGGCAAAAATATCTTGGACATATACATGAATGACTTCTTCATGAACATATGTCCCTGGGCAAGGGAAACAAAAGGAAAAATGAACAAGTGAGACTATATCAAGCTGAAAATCTTCTGTACAGCAGAGGACACCATCAATAGAACAAAAAGGCATCCTGCAGTATGGGAGAATATATTCATAAATGACAGATCCGATAAAGGGTTGACATCCAAAATACATAAAGAACTCATGTACCTCAACAAACAAAAAGCAAATAATCCAATTTAAAAATGGGCAGAGGAGCTGAACAGACAGTTCTCCAAAGAAGAAATTCAGATGGCCAACAGACACATGAAAAGATGCTGCACATTGCTAGTCATCAGAGAAATGCAAATTAAAACCACAATGAGATTTCACCTCACACTAGTAAGGATTGCCACCATCCAAAAGACAAACAACAACAAATGTTGGCGAGGATGTGGAGAAAGGGGAACCCTCCTACACTGCTGGTGGGAATGTAAATTAGTTCAACCATTGTGGAAAGCAGTATGGAGGTTCCTCAAGAAACTCAAAATAGAAATACCATTTGACCCAGGAATTCCACTCCTAGGAATTTACCCTAAGAATACAGCAGCCCAGTTTGAAAAAGACAGACGCACCCCTATGTTTATTGCAGCACTATTTACAGTAGCCAAGAAATGAAAGCAACCTAAGTGTGCATCAGTAGATGAATGGATAAAGAAGATGGGGTACATATACACAATGGAATATTATTCAGCCATAAGAAGAAAACAAATCCTACCATTTACAACAACATGGATGGAGCTAGAGGGTATTATGCTCCATAATATAAGCCAGGCGTAGAAAGACAAGTACCAAATGATTCCACTCATCTGTGGAGCATAAGAACAAGAAAAAAACTGGAGGAATAAAACAGCAGCAGACTCACAGAACCCAAGAATGGACTAACAGTTACCAAAGGGAAAGGGACAGGGGAGGATGGTGGGAAGGGAGGGATAACGGGGGGGAAAAGGAAGGGGCCTTTAAGATTAGCATGTATAATGTGAGGGGAGGCACGGGGAGGGCTGTTCAACACAGAGAAGACAAGTAGTGATTCCATAGCATCTTACTATGCTGATGGACAGTGACTGTAATGGGGTTTGTGGGGGGGACTTTGTGAAGGGGATGTCTAGTAAACATAATGTTCCTCAAGTAATTGCAGATTAATGATAAAAAAAATTCAGTGGTGAAGCCATGTGGTTCAGGAGTTTTGTTCTTAGGAAGTTTTTGATTACCAGTTCAATTTCATTGTTGGTAATTGATCTGTTTAGATTTTCTGTTTCTTCCTTGTTCAGCCTTGGAAGGTTGTATTTTTCTAGAAAGTTGTCCATTTCTCCCAGGTTATCCAGTTTGTTAGCATATAATTTTTCATAGTATTCTCTAATTAATTCTTTGTAATTCTGTGGTGTCCACAGTGATTTTTTTGTTTCTCAGTTCGGATTCTGTTTATGTGTGTAGAGTCTCTTTTTTCTTCATAAGTCTGGCTAGGGGGTTATATATTTTGCTTATTTTCTGGAAGAACCAGCTCTTGCTTTCATTGATTCTTTCTATTGTTTTATTCTTCTCAATTTTATTTATTTATGCTCTAATCTTTATTACATCCCTCCTTCTATTGACTTTGAGCCTCATTTGTTCTTCTTTTTCTAGTTCCATTAATTTTGAGTGTAGACTGCTTATATGGAATTGTTCTTTCCTGTGGTAGGCCTGTATTGCAATATACTTTCCTCTTAGGATGGCCTTTGCTGCATCCCACAGATTTTGTGGTGTTGAATTATTGTTGTCATTTGTCTCCATATATTGCTTGCTCTCTGTTTGTATTTGGTCATCAATCCATTGGTTATTTGGGAGCATGTTGTGAAGCCTCCATGTGTTTGTGGGATTTTTCATTTTCTTTGAATAATTTATTTCTGGTTTCATACATTTGTGGTCTGAGAAACTGGTTTGTACAAGTTCCATCTTTTTGAATTTACTGAGGCATTTTTTGTGGCCTAGTATATGATCTATTCTTGAAAATGTCCCATGTGCACTTGAGAAGAATGTGTATTCTGCTGCTTTTGGGTGGAGAGTTCTGTAGATGTCTATTAGGTCCATCTGTTCTAGTGTGTTGTTCAGTGCCTCTGTGTCCTTACTTATTTTCTGTCTGGTTGATCTGTCCTTCAGAGTGAGTGGAGTGTTGAAGTCTCCTAGAATGAAGGCATTGCATTCTATTCCTCTTTTAATTCAGTTAGTATTTGTTTCACATATGTTGGTGCTCCTGTGTTGGGAGCATAGATATTTATAATGGTTATATCTTCTTGTTGGATTGACCCCTTTATCATTATGTAATGTCCTTCTTTGTCTCTTATGACTTTCTTTGTTTTGAAGTCTATTTTCTCTGATACAAGTATTGCAACTCCTGCTTTTTTCTCCCGATTAGTTGCATGAAATATCTTTTTCCATCCCATACACATCCCTTTAGTCTGTGTATGTCTTTGGGTTTAAAGTGAGTGTATTGCAGGCAGCATATAGATGGGCCTTGTGTTTTTTTTTTATCCATTCAGTAACTCTGTGTCTTTTGATTGTTGCATTCAGTCCATTTACATTCAGGGTGATTATCGATAGTTATGTACTTACTGCCATTGCAGGCTTTGGATTTGTGGTTACCAGAAGTTCAAGGTTAACTTCCTTACTATCTAAGACTCTAATTTAACTCACTTCATATGCTATGACAAACAATTTAAAGGTTCTTTTTTTCTCCTCCTTTTTCTTCCTCCTCCATTCTTTATATATTAGGTATTATATTCTGTACTCTTTGTCTATCCCTTGATTGACTTTAGGGGTAGTTCATTTAATTTTGCATTTGCTTAGTAATTACCTGTTCTACTCTCTTTTCTGTGGTTTTATTACCCTGGTGACTGCTATTAAACCTTAGGAACACTTCCACCTATAGCAGTCCCTCCAAAATAGACTGTAGAGATGGTTTGTGGGAGGTAAATTCTCTCAGCTTTTGCTTATCTGGAAATTGTTTAATCCCTCCTTCAAATTTAAATGTTAATCTTGATGGATAAAGTAATTTTGGTTCCAGGCCCTTCTGCTTCATTGCATTAAATACATCATGCCACTCCCTTCTGGCCTGTAAGGTTCCTGCTGAAAAGTCTGATGATAGCCTGATGGCCTTTCCTTTGTATGTGATCTTATTTTTCTCTCTGGCTGCTTTTAACAGTCTGTCCTTATCCTTGATGTTTGCCATTTTAATTACTAAATGTCTTGTTGTTGTCTTCCTTGGTTCCCTTGTGTTGGGAGAGTTGTACACCTCCATGGCCTGAGAGACTATCTCCTTCCCCATATTGGGGAAGTTTTCAGCAATTACCTCCTTAAAGAAACTTTCTATCCCTTTCTCTCTCTCTTCTTCTTCTTCTGGTACTCCTATAATGCGAATATTTTTCCATTTGGATTGGTCACACAGTTCTCTCAATATTCTTTCATTCTTAGAGATCCTTTTTTCTCTCTGTGCCTCAGCTTCTTTATATTCCTCTTCTCTAGTTTCTATTTCATTATCGTCTCCTCCACTGTATCCAGTCTGCTTTTAATACCCCCCATTGTGTTCTCCAATGATCCAACCGGAATTTATTCCTGAGTTCTTGAATATCTTTCTGTACCTCCATTAGCATGTTAATGATTTTTATTTTGAACTCCTTCAGGAAGAGTCATGAGGTCCATGTCATCTTTCTCAGGTGTTATATTAATTTTACTCTGTACCATATTTGTGTATGGCACCCTCTAGTTTCCAGAAGCTCTACTCTTTGGCACTGCTCAGCCCCTTAAGCAATGTAAGGGGTCACAGGGGAGCGGTATTGGTGCCTGGGGGGAGGAAAGAGCTGTTTCCTGTTTCCCAGCTGCTATGCCTGCCTCCACTGCCTGAACCAGTGGGCCAAGCACACAGGTATAAGCTTTTGTCCCAGAGCAGCCGGACATGGATCCCTGCTTTCCACAAGCGGCCGGAATCCCAGTCTCCCCAGGAACTCCGCCTGTCCCAGCTTTCCAACCCCGTAATCATGAGAGTATTATGAAAGCACCATGAAATGTAGGTTTGTGCTCCCAGAGCAGATCTCCAGAGTTAGGTATTCAGCAGCCCCAGGCCTCCACTCCCTCCCTGCTCCGTTTCTCTTCTTCCTGCCAGTGAGCTGGGGTGGGGGAGGGGCTCGGGTCCTTCTGGGCCACAGCTTTGGTACGTTACCCCGTTCCGTGAGGTCTGCTCTTTTCTCCAGATGTATGCAGTCTGGCACAGTCCTCTTTCCTGTTGCTCTCTCAGGATTCATTGTATTAATTATATTTTCGTATTATCTGCGGTTTTAGGAGGACGCCTCTGTCCCACCTCTCACGCGCCATCTTTAATCCCTTTGGACTTTTTGACAAAGGTTCTATGATGTGCAAGTCCGAACGTTGAGGCTGGGGTGCCGCTTCTTTCCAAGTAACACCACTGTGGCTTCTGGAGGTACTGCCCAGCTGTTATATTGTCTCAACTCTGTGGCTCTAGTGGGGGAAAGAGGCCTTTGGGATAGCCTCATTTGAGCACCAGGGTTGCTTGGGCCCACAAGTCCTCACAATCCTAAGCCCAGAATGACCTGGTCTGGCAGCATCCAGGGATAACATGCTTTGCCTCATACACAGGTTATAGGAAAAGCACTTTGTGAAATGTATTTCCCTGCCTGGGAAATCAAATTAAGACCTCTGTTCTCAGTTCTTTCCAGACCACCCACATGTGAACACTTTTCAGTTTGGAGCAGAAGCTGTGATTTTCAGCAGTGGCCACTGGTTTGGACTCTCCCCCAAAGCCACAGATTTACCCCAAAATGTGGCCCCATGACACATTTAAATATTTAGGCTGATGAGCCTGATACCAAAGTCATCCTTCCCTGAAGGCATTGGCAATCAGAAAACCAACAGCATTGTACCCTAACACTAAACAATTTTGCTTTGACAGAGAAGATTGGCAGAATCTGAGGGCCTTTCCTTACCTTGGCCAAACTCCATTAGGTGTCCTTGAGCACACAGTTCCCGCTGTCTCACTGCGGGGTCTTGCAAAATATGGAAAAAAGGATTATTTTCTTCTTAATAAGGTTAATGAGCCAAATGTTTGCAAGATGGCTTGAGAAGAGTGCTGGAAAAATTTTAAACAAATTCTTCCAAAGCCATTTCCTCAAAACCCCACTTTATCAAATTCCTTATTTCAAAAACTAAGTTCAATTCTAAAATGATATTAAAAAGGAGCAAGGTCACATTCTGAAATCTGCCATAGACCTTGTCACAAATATTGGAAGCAGCTTTGTCAAGCTAAGGCCATGGAAATTATGTCTTAATCTAACTGTTCCTTTCCATTTTTTCTAACTTTGTAGTACCAGAAACATGCCATTCTCTTCATATGACCGTCATTCAGGGTTATGATAACAAGCTAACTGTCTCCCAGTGATGCATACGTCCCAGTGCTTCCTGTCTCAAGGCCCACTTGCTTGCTTTTCTTGCAAACTTCATCCTGCTCAGTCATCTCAGCCAGAACTTTCCTGCTTCACAGCTGAAGGTAAGCACATTTTCTTCCAATTTCTTGGGTTCTTAAATGCTTTGGGATCATAAAATAGAGCAGGTTAGAAACAAATCTGAGAAAAGGTTATGTTGAGAATTTCTCCTAACAGTTCATCCTTTTAAGGATATTTTTTTGCTGTGTGTAAGCAGCATTCATCTCCCATTCATTGTATAAACTGCTTTGGCCAGGGTCTCTGCTAGGCACTGGGCTTTCATTATTCCTGGGGGAGTATATTGTTTTTCTAGTTAAACTATAACAATAAAATTCTATTACCCTTTTGTTTAACAAAGGCAGCCTTTGATATTAGTGAAATTATTAACTTCTCTTTATTCTTAGTCTTAAATTATTATCAAGCCCTATTCAAGAACTATGGCCAGATTTTCCTAATGGAATTGGGGGTGAAAAAGCATATTTCTTCTACCCCTTCATGAGAGTTACCCCTTTACTTAACTAACTTTTGTATTTTTAGGAACATAGTGTGCCTCTGTGGTGATTAGGGATGCTTCCTGTGCCTGCGGCATTAGGATCTAAGTAACTCTGCCATCAGCATATGCATGTGGGTGATTTGCGGTTCTGGGACAATGTATGCTCTCTGCCTCCTGGTCCATTGGTTCAGGGGTGGCTTTTTAAAATACTTTACACTTAGAAAAATGGAAAGGAACAGTTAGGTTGAGACATAATTTCCATGGCCTTAGCTTGACAAAGCTGCTTCCAATGTTTGTGACAAGGTCTATGGCAGATTTCAGGTTCATTGCTTGCTGACTTCCTAGCAAGCAATAAAGGGTGTAGTATAAATAAGAATTAAAAGTATATTCATTAGCACACACTCCTCCACAGTAGTTATCACTTGGACAGCCATGTAGTCACAGCTAACTTGAGACACTTAGTCTTTGCCTGATTGGCTCTGTCATAGCAGCCATGCAGTCTCCAGATTGGAAGTCCAAGTCTTTTTATAAAAAACAGCTATTCTCCATGTTTCTACTTCCCTAGGTTGCACTAAACTTTCTCTCCTTCTCTCAAACACATATACACACATTCAGATGTACATGCATACATATATGCACATGCAAAACCCGAGGGATAGAAATGGTACAGGGATGAGAAGGGATATGCTGACAGGAGGCCCTGAGGAAGACTGGGAACTTTGCCTTTCAGGGGTCCTGCATCTTTTGCAGCAGAAGTGTTTCTCTAGCAGTATTGCCCCCTCTCTGCTCAGAGCCACTTAAGGCAGGTTCAGTGTAAAGGATGTGTAAAGGATTTTAAAAAGCCACCCTTAAGCTTTGCCTTGTTAACTTTTCCAGGTATGTTTTCTGTATGAATACTTAATGGCTAATTAATCTTTCAGGATATTTTTTTGCTGGGTGTAAACAGCATTCATCTCCCATTCATTGTATAAATTGCTTTGGCCAGGGTCTCTGCTAGGCACTGGGCATACAGAGATGGCAAGGGCATTTCTTAACCTAAAGAACTCAGAATGCACTGAAAAGGGATTCCCATGTATTTTAATGTTAGCAATGCCATGAGAGATAAGGAGAAACAGTGTATAGGAGCATAAATCAGAGGCTCTTTCATGATCCTTTGGGAGAGGGGGCAGTGTAGGACAGTGTGCACAGAGAAAGGTGCCTCTGTGTTGAGCGTGAAAAGGTGAGGAAGGAAGTGGGGAAGGGATAGACACCGTATGGCAGGAACAGGCTCAAAGGAGAGAGACTGCATAAGCAGACAGACAGATGCTCTGCGGTAGATGGAATCTAGGTACTTGGAGCCCAGAGAAGTGAAAGACAAGCGAGAAGGTGAGGAAATCATATAAATGTCATCTTAAGTCTGTGCTTTGTTCTCTGGCTATGAGGAGTCATGGTAATAAAATTTAGATCGTTTTAAAATGCTCAACTCAAAATATGTATGTGCCAAGCACTTTCCTAGCAACTTGTGCATATGTCAAGTGTCAAAGTGTAGGGCCAGTAAGCATTTCTGAGGCTGCATCCTCTG
This sequence comes from Manis pentadactyla, assembly GCF_030020395.1. NCBI lineage: Eukaryota > Metazoa > Chordata > Mammalia > Pholidota > Manidae > Manis > Manis pentadactyla. The sequence goes on from NC_080024.1 coordinate 105,256,265, forward strand.
CAGGGAAAGAAGAGCATGGAGACATGCAGGAAGGGTCTTGGAGGAAGTGTGAACCAGTGAAGCAGAACTTCAAGAAAGGGAGGAGTGGAGCTGGCAGTAGGTCAAGGTTGGGGTGAGGAGGGCAGGGGAGGGGAGCTGCCCCACACATGGAAGGAGCCTTCCCAGCTATATAATTTGGACAAAAGCTCACTTCTTGAGACCTTCATTTACTTATCCTAAGATGTGATGACCTTGTCATTCCTACCTAATCCCATACTCCTGGTGAATATCAAATGAGAGATTATACTGTAAGTGCAGAGCTCTGGATGTGGTGTAAAATCTATACACCTGATAAGGACAGGCAACTTCCCACTTGCTGCATACACTGAGGAGAGCTTCTACTTTTACAGTGCAGTGGGAGAGAAAAGAGGAAGCGTGCCTCACACCCCAAAATACAGGGTCACTGGAAGGCCTCTTATAATTGGTCCTGGATGGAATTCAAAGGGTGTGCTCTGGATTAAGATGAGCCATTGTTTATCATGGATGAGCATTGCCATGTGAATAGCCAATTTCAGAGCTATAGCTTCTGTTCAGTGAGAGCAAGAATATTTGCATTAGCTGATCATGGTGATTTGATGCTAACAAAGACTGTAAAGACAGCCACAATCCACAAGTTAGAAATGCATCTATGCTGGAGTTCCTCCTCACTTTTTCTTTCAACAGAGTACTGATAATAATATCCATAATGTGATTCAATTTGATTCAGCAGCACCAAAACAGCCTTAGAGTCAGGAGCTCCCAGGCCTAGTGATGCCCAGGTTCTTGTTCACGGAGCCAAAGAATGAACTTCGCAAACAGTCAAGGTAGGAGAGCAAGGCAGAGGCTTTTATTTAGAGAAAGCAAGAAGACAGAGCTCCTGGCTCAGGCCAGGAGGGGACGAGAGAGCCCCGGGGTGGTGCGTTGTCTAGGGGTTTTATAGGCAGTTGAGAGACAAAGGGCTAGGGATGCACACCTGCTAAGTGCTCCCAAATACCTTGTGAAGAAACACTAAATTTCTTATTAGTCTTCCTGGTTATTTACAAGAATTTTACTGCTCTGATTTCCTCCCAAGATAGCAGCTTCCTGGTCTGGGAGCATATCACTCAAGACTGCCTGCTTTGCTCCCAAGGTGGGCTGAGTTGTTGTCTGTTCTTCAAGAAACTTTAACTAATTGGGTTTTAAGATGGAATCCTTCCTGTTTTTACTATGTTGTTTTGGGCTTGCTTGCTACATTGCCTAAGTTGCAACAAATTATTTGTTTAGGGCTGGAGGAAGAAAAGCAGCACTTGGGTAAAGTTAGAAAAATAAGCTGGGCCCCCAGCAGGCCAAAGCAAATCTCACAATGGATTCTTTTGCTTTTGTTTTTTTCCAGAGGCCCTCACCCTACTCTAAGCCAATGGTCCCTGTCTCACCAGGCTCCTTCCACAGCTCTGCACCCAAACCAACCCACCCTTAAACAGGTGCACATGCTTGGGGGAGGGACCCTGACCCAGTCAAATTAGCCTGTGGACTGGAATCCTGATGCTCCCACTTAGGCTCAGTCTCCAGAGGCTGTTTCAATAAAGGAGAAAAGATGGGCCTTGGAGCAATGCAGATGTAGCAGCTGGATGACCTTAAGAAAGTTAGTTGACCTCTTTGAGCCTCAATTTTCTTATCTTTGAAGTGGATGGGAGAGCAGGACATCAGAATAGCACCTACTAATAGTTAATTGGTACATTAAAGGAATACCTTTCACTGTGTGCCCTCTCTGACCTTAACATAGAGACCATGTAAGAGAAGCCATGGCAAAATCAAATTGCCCTTAAGTACAGAATTTCACATTAAATGATATATACAGAATGATGTATTGGAAAGTTTGCTTTTTTATCTGTTACAGTTTAATTAAAATTGCTAAGCACACATTTTGGGCCCTATACAATAGACAATGAGTTGCCTACAGTGCTTGTAGTAAAGTTAATCTTTTTGTTTATCAGGTACACCATGTAGCCCCCATGACTCAGATTAGCAAGTCACCATAACCTTACCTGTTCTCTTTCTCAGGTGTCTTATATCCTCAGCTAGATTTTGGTGAGCAGTATGGTGTTTTCTATCTTTTTTTATTACCAACCACACATAACCTGAAATTGGAACCTAGAAGTTTCCCACAAAGTTGACTAATTACATAGATTAAAGCCAAAAGATCCAAAAGTTTTCTCCCCTATAATTCTCCCATATACACACTCCTGCCACTCCCCCTGGATAACAACTTGGAAGCTGAGACCCACCTTGTGGGGCACACAGCACAAAGTGATCATCAGTTTCTCAACACTCCAGAGCAGGGTCCAAAGACCAAAAGCTGCCCTTGTGCTGAGGGCACCTGGTCCAGTTAGACTGGTGTCAGCTCACTTCCCAAAGGTGCTGATAAGAGGAGCCAGGTGAGTCAGAGAAGGCCTCAGGAAGTCCATCCAAAGATATGAAAAGGGTTAAAAATTTCTCATCTGGAAGAGGAAAGCAGCTGTTTAATATTGTTTTATTTAATGGCATTTGTTCAGCAGACTGAACCGGTTAGAAACTATTTCATGCTGTGGCAAAAGAAGGGAAATCTGGAGCCATTTTAGGGAGGGGAATGGAAACAGAACTTTGCAGAGAAGAATCTAGTACTGATTCTTAATCTAGTGCTGAATCTAGTACTTAACTGCAAAAAGGGTGTGGGGAAAAAGGAAGTTCCTATGACCAAGATTGGCACCTGACCCTAACCTGCTTGATGATGTAATTGGCCTACTGCTAGGCTAATGCTTTCACACCCTAGGCAAGAAGCTATAATTGACTGAGTTACTATATAAAGAGCTCCCCCCAGTGCTCTGGGTGGAGGCTGAGAAAAAGGTGGAATAAGGATCTGCAGATTGTTGGATGCAGACGTGATTCTAGTGCTCGACCTACTGCCAGGAGAATAAAGCTGGGTATAAACACTTTTACCCCAAGAATGTTCTATTATCATTTATCAGTCTCACTGAATCCATAGTGAACTTGCCTGGGGCTGAAACACTCAGGAAAGACAAAGGGTTTGATGGAGTTTCTTGACTCAATAAAAATGAAGCTCCAGGAGAGAGAGTTATAAATTCATAGCATCTTAGTGTACTTATAACTACTTTTTCATCTTCTTTTCTTCAATTTTGATTTCTTTGAACTGTCGTTGATCAGATTAGACTTCAATGTTAATAGAAAACCATTTTCCTTAGCCATTTTTCTTTCCTTCCTCCAACTTTCATACAAAGGAGAGAATAATTACTTCCCATGCAGTCCAGCCAATCATTAGCATTTATTTTTCCTGGATAAAAACACTTGAAACAGAATCAGAGAAGGGATGTCCTGCTTCTGGGAGACCTATAACCTTTTCAACTCACCAGGCTACCTTGTGATTTGCACCAAATGGAACCCTAGAGGTGTGAAATTAGTGAACATTTTAATTCCTCTACATTGATAATATTGGTCTTATTCTTTTTAATTGTGGTCTGTATTTCCTAACTTTTATTCATAGAATGATACAACACTTTTTGTTAGGCTGTAGGAAGGAAAAAGAAGGACATGCAAACAGAACAGAGAGATGCCATAGGGGGAGAACAGACCAGACCCCAACGTCCATGCCTTATATGGAAAGGGGACAGCTCTCCCTGAATTCCATCCTTCTGATGTGCCAACTAAGACCCGGATGTCAGCCTCCTTCCTCTTGGAAGGAAAAAAGTTTCTAGTTTTCTATTATGTCACCTTTAGCCAATCATACCTCTCCACGCCCCCTAGGATAGCTTGCCCACTCCTCCCCCTCCTAACCCCTTATAAGCCCCCACCTCCCTGACAGGGTGTGACTTCTCCAGCCTGTAATACCCAGGCTGTGGAATATCACCTGGGGGTACATTCAAATAAACTACCTGGCCCTTTATTGCCTCTCTTCGCCTGCTTATTTCGGCTAGAATTTATCTTACACTTTTTATCCTGAATATCTCACATACTTCAGGTTTTAATATAGACAGACCTCATGTAACCAGTATGGGTAGTTCCACAAAATAGTGGTAAAAGTAGTCACATCCCTTAATATTTGAATTAAGTGCTCAAGCACCAATCTGTTATATTGGAGGAGAAAAGCCAATATCTTCCTCTAGGCTGCCTCTGTACCCTGAATTTTCAAAAACCTTACCAGCTTACAGACTCCAAAGCTGAGTAATGGCAGTCTTGCATTTGGTCAATCTACCACTGTCTTTACTTCTCATTGCCACATGGTGCCACACTATTGGGAACCACTACACCTTCCAAGTGTTTGCTGTCCAGGTGGCCACGGTTCCCTTAGGCACCTGGGCCAGCCCCGCCAGGCATGCCTCATCAGGATGCTCAGACCCAGGCTCATACTCATCAGCACTTTCAAACCCATCAGCTGTAACCCCCAGGGTACTAAACAACCCTGGAGTTCTGGGCCACAACTGGGTTTGACCTTTACCTTCCCACTCTTCCTCTTCAAAGACCCACTGACTTTTTCTGCCTGAGACTAAACTGTTCCAGAGGTTGGGCATTTTTCCTTTTCAACATTCAAAAACTAAGACATCTGATTTCAACTACATTCTACTCACAAAATGTACTCTCTTGCCCCTTTTAAGTAAAACCCTCTTCCTTTCTCTCTTGCACAAAAGGTCTCATTATTTTCTTCTTTTACCACCCATGAAAACATTGGCCCTGAACATGCTCCTGTGTTTTCTGGGACATGAGAACCTGATAGTTCACCATTTCTGAGTGAAGGCTGTCCATTTTACTGGCACTACTTCAAAAGAAGAGGAAAACAAAATTTTAATCTCTGGCAAAAGCACTCATTTTCCCACAAAATTTAACAGAAATATTATCCACTAAAACTTAAGATATGACATATGAAAAAATGAACCCACTAACTCTGTTTCTTGCACATATTATCTCCCCCAAATATATCTCTTTAGAAACACAAACTGTTGATATCCCATTGATTAGGGTCACATTTTGACACATTAACAAGTAGTTACTGGGCACCTCAATAAGTCACTGAAGTGGATGTAAAGAGGAGGGACGTAGAATTCACCAGTCCTCCAGGGTGTTATGTGGCTACTCAGAAGGTGACACATTAACACTGGAAGTTGACTTTTCACATGAGCAGACTATGCCACATGCCAAATTCAAGGCTAGAACAAAACATGCTTCAGGAAATGAGAGCAAAGAAGGGTCACGTGGTTTAGATGATAGGCAGACACTCAAAGCATTTGGTCTTGACTTTAGGCTTAACTAATGGAGAATTTCAGAGAGAGGACAGTAGTAAAACTGTGAAAGGCAAACAGCTTCCTGGAGATAAGAACTCATGGAAGAGTAACACCCTTTATAGTGCCCACACTGCATTCTGCTTCTGGGCTGGGGAATTTGCATATAGTATCATATGTAAACCAAACTGTAATGTAAGAACTCTATGACCTAGGTAGTGTTGCCTCCATTTACGTATGTGGGAACTAAAGATGACCAAGTTTAAGGAGATCTATTTCCTTGGTGCTTTTTCTTTGTTTCAATGATCATTTCTCTTACCTAAGACAAAAATAACTCACAAATTCTATCTTTAGGATAAATTGGATATAAAACTCTAATAATACTCATACACCTATGTCTTCATCTGTCATTTCTCTCCCCACCCCCACCACACACACACCATTTCTCAAATTTCCCTTCCAAGAATATTGGAAATATTCTAAGAATATTAGAAATTATTTCAAAAAGAAAGAAAGGTGAGTAAACAGAGACATAAAGATATATCATTGCTAAAAATATGAACTCCTCCAGAGGCCAAATACCTTGTCACAGTCAGGTGTCTGAAGATGAGATTTAATAATATCTTTTAGGTAATCCCTCTGGTGAGCGTGTACAGCTGTATTCTTGTGAACATGCTCCTTTCCCAGAAACATGCACCATCTTTCTGGAATATAGTTGAACAAGGTAACAGACCTAAATACCCTATAGACTCAGCCTTTCTACTTCAGTGGAGTCTTTTATCTTCATTTGCATTATATAATTTGAGAAAAATCAATATCCATTTAGTTGTATGTATGAAACTCAATCTCCTATTTTGTTAATAATTTTGATTGAGTTTCTCCTTGCTGACAAGACAAATATTTATGTCAAACCCCAAAGTAAATAAAAATGATGAAGCTGGCACAAGTGATGGTTGGGACTAGTTGAGATTACTACTACTTTGGTAGGATCTGGGGAATGAAAGTAATAAACATAAAGCCTTTTTTGTTCAATTTGGTGGAAAAGACAAGCAAGAAAAAATCCCTACGTGAAAAAATTCTCAGCATCATAACTGATGAGTGTAGGTGCCTCCAAGGCCCTTCTACTTAATCAATTCAGTTCTGCTGCTCCATATAAATATTAACAGTGCTATAAAGTAAACAAATCAATAAGCTTCTGTAAATCCGGGGAGAGGAAATCCCAGGGCAAAATACCTCTAAAAACCAAAATCAGTTAAAGGGAGAAATAAAGTTTAAAATCTGTTTATTGATTACAAACTGCAGTCTGGGGCCTTCTCTCTTTCCTGCTCCAGCAGAAGCAAAAGCGGCCCTCCCCCTCACCTCTTGGGTTCAGATAAGCCCTTCTTGCCCAGGTAATTACCCTTTGATATGGAGATGAACTTCTTTCCACCACTGAGGAATGAAGCAAATGCACTAAAGCCGTACTTCTTTCCATCTCTGAATGCCTATCAATATGCAGATGTACTAAAGCCAAGTGAGATATTCTGGAAATATTACAATTTTACCCACACTTCAAATTTGAAGTTTTCTGCACATCGGTTGATTCCAAGAGAACCAAAGGCAAGGTTGTACAGAATTACTTCTCTGACTTTTAACTTCAATACTAACATTCTTACAAATTAGATTCTTTTCTACCCTCACAAACCACAGTGGATAATAATACCCATGCTTGATTTGGGGTCATCTTTCAGTCATACAAAAATGTTCACTTTAGAAGGTCACACAGAATTAAACCAAATAAGAAATCAGATGGAAGTCTTCACAAATCATTCCACAGCAATCAATAGCACTCCTGTCTGAAAAATATCAGCTCAATACCAGTGGTGGGCTTGGGCATCCAGTGGGAGGTACAAAAGGAGGGGGTGTATTTCATTGAAAATGACATCACCTGTAAAGTTCCTCACAACAAGCACAGAATCTTCCCAATTTATTCAATCACTTTCAGGAGAAGTCCTTCAAAATATTCTGCCCTACTCAGGTCAAAAAATCTGGGAGAGAGGGTGTGAACTGGCAAGGGCTCAAGATCCTCCTGCAGGGGATTGATGGTGTCAAAACTGTGGCAAGACCAGCTACTCAGTTACACACACTCTACTCTCACCACACAGCCTCCTGCAAGAACTGCCAGTGCCATGTGGTATTGGTTTCTGGGCAGGAAGGAAGACTGGGGCAAGCTCACTGGCCCGCATAGACTCCACCCTGCTGGTCTCCACTCTTTATCCTCCATTTTTTATGTGTCAGTCAGAGCCTTTAATGACTGTTGAAAGTCTAAATAGGTCTTCCCCTTCCAAAGAGTGGCTTCCAACATTTCAGAGACTTCATCTTGACCTTCAGTCAGAGTAATACTCAAAATATTTAATGCCCCACTGGGTCATTGACCTATCTGAGCAGGAGATTCCCTCCTACATCCCTACATTAAGGTAGACAGCCCCTAGATGGAACTAAAATGGGTCCAGTCAGGACAAAGTGTACAATGTGGCTACTTTTAATTTATGTAAAACTGTTGGGAAGGAACTTGGTTCAGAGTCATAGGAAAGTCACAGTGAATTGTGAAACCAAAGTCAAGAAAGCAAAGTTTTATTACACTCTGCATTAGAGTAACAGGGCAGGCCTGCCGAAGGTTGAACAGGCAGGCTGCTTACTGTGAGTCTTTTTTTTATGGGGTTTTTGGCAGGACAGGAAAGTCCTTGATTGACAATCTTTGGCCTTGGAGGCCTGATCTAATTGGTAAAAAGAACACATGAGCTGTACTCTGAAGTTTTTCTTTATCTGGGGAGTGTCTATGCTTGGATGCTTCTCATCTGGGGAGTTGTTTTTCTTCTGGGGAATGGACACTCCAAGTCACTCCAGGCCCTTGAAACTTCAACTAATTCACTGTGAGTACCTTCTAGCACTCTGGCTTTTTTTTGGTTAAGACTTTGAGTCACTTTTAGTGGCTTTACTCTCTTTTTTTTCTCTTTCTACCCAACTCCTGTCTGTCTTTCTGCCTAACAAAACCAAAACTGTCCCTAAATGTTGGTTTTCAAGATTTTACTGTTGTTTCCCACTTCTCATCTCTTCTTTCTTTACATGTCAGACTCTCCTTGCTCAATTCTCCTTCCTTCCCCTTTGAGGCCAGAGTCAGATGGGCTTCACAGCCCTCCCCTGCCTGCTCCTGCTCCTGCTCCCTGCCTCTTCATCCTTCATAGGCATTTCTAATATCATCTTGTCACCTGCTCCTCAGAGAACCTAACTAACAACTAGGAGAAGACGCACATATGCGTATTTGCTTATATATGCATAAGAAACTCCAGGAGAGATTGGTCACCTCTTGAGGAGTAATGGGGCATATGGGATAAAGGTGATAGGAAGACCTTTTATTATTCATACGTATCTACACATATGTACTTGTATACACATATAAATATATATGACTAGTACCTATTCAAAGAATGAAATAAAAATGTTAAATGCATCTAGTGAAGACAAGGAAAGAAGGCAGCACAGAAGCTGGACTGCTGAGAGGAGCCTTGTGATACTATGATTTGTAATAAGAAATGTGTAATTGGTCTTCCTTCACATTTCTGACAAAGAGCTACTAAAGCCATTGGAATTTTTCTAAGTGCGGAGAGCAATAAAGGTGTTCTTTGTTATGTTAATGAGGGGGCTTCTGAGGATGGGGGCTGGTTGCCTGGGAACCAACCATGTGATTAGAGGGTTAGAACTTTAATTCCCACCCACTGATCTCCAGGGAGGGGAGACACGGGGAGGCTGAATCAATTGCCAAAGGCCAATGATTTGATCAATCATACCTATCTAAACAAGTCTCCATAAAAGCCCCATAGGAATTGATTTGAAAAGCTTCTGGGTTGGTGAACACTTGGAGATGGGGCTGGTGGGTGAGTCGTGTGCTCAGAGAGCATGGGAGCTCCATGCCCTTTCCCCAAACCTGGCCTTTGCATCTTTTCCATCTGGCTGTTCCTGAGATATAGCTTTCTATAGTAAATTGGTAATCTTTTATGTAAACTGTTTCTCTAAATTCTGTGATATGCTCTAGCAAATTAATTGAACCCAAGGAAGGGGTCATTGGAACCTCTGATTTGTAGCCAATGGGTCAGAGACAAAGGTGACAACCTGAATTTGTGATTGGCACCTGAAGGGGTGGAAGGGAAGTCTTGTAAGACTGAGGTGGGATAAGGTTCTATCTCCATGCAGATAGTGTCAGAACTGAGTTGAATAGAACATCCAGTTGGCATCAAGAATTGCTTGGTGTTGCGGTGGGGGGAACTCACACATTGGAATGGAGGCTCTCCATTCACTAAGAGCTAATCCAGAATCTTATCCACATACACACCTCCATCCACCTCAGTCCCAGCCACACCGAGCAGTTCACAAAGACTACCTCCAACCCAGAGTTCAATCCTATGCTTTCTGTAAAGCTAGTTTATAAAATTATCATCTGAAAAAAGTGAAAGCCATATAATAAAAATCACTCATGTGCCCAATAGGAAAATAAGCCATATTATTCTCCTTACCAGCTGTTCTCCAGATGAGGAACACAACAAACTCTCAGCAGTGCAGAGAACATGCAGATACAGTGCTGCTAGTTTATCTTCAGAAAGATTCAGGGGAGCCCTGAAAACACAGCTCCCCATCTCCAGAATATCCACAGACTTCCCACTCAAGGGTTCCAATGGCATCAGTGTACTTTCTCAACCAAAAATGAGGATTAGTGGGTCTTTCTGTTCTCTGAATATCTTTTTTATTTTTTATTTTATTTTGGCATCATTAATCTACAATTACTTGAGGATCATTATGTTTACTAGACACCCCCATCAACAAGTCCCCCCAATACCCTATCTATCTATAGATACAGTCACGGTCTATCAGTGTAGTAAGATGCTGTAGAATCACTACTTGTCTTCTCTGTGTTGCACAGCCCTCCCCGTGGCCACCCCCCACATTATACATGCTAATTATAATGCCCCCTTACCCCCCCTTTACTACCCTTCCCACCCATCCTCCCCAGTCCATTCTTGGGTTCTGTGAGTCTGCTGCTGTTTTGCTCCTTCAGTTTTTTTCTTTGTTCTTATACTCCACAGATGAGTGAAATCATTTGATACTTGCCTTTTTCTGCTTGCCTTATGCCTTATTTCACTGAGCATAATACCCTCTGGCTCCATCCATGTTGTTGCAAATGGTAGGATTTGTTTTCTTCTTATGGCTGAATAATATTCCATTGTGTATATGTACCACATCTTCTTTATCCATTCATCTACTGATGGACATTTAGGTTGCTTCCATTTCTTGGCTACTATAAATAGTGCTGCGATAAACATAGGAGTGTATATGTTTTTTTCAAACTGAGCTGCTGCATTCTTAGGGTAAATTCCTAGGAGTGGAATTCCTGGGTCAAATGGCATTTCTATTTGGAGTTTTTTGAGGAACCACCATACTGCTTTCCACAATGGTTGAACTAATTTACATTCCCACCAGCAGTGTAGGAGGGTTCCCCTTTCTCCACAACCTCACCAACATTTGTTGTTGTTTGTCTTTTGGATGGAGGCAGTCCTTACTAGTGTGAGGTGATATCTCATTGTGGTTTTAATTTGCATTTCTAAGAGTTTTATGGTTTCATGACATACATTCAGGTCTTTGATCCATTTCGAATTTACTTTTGTGTATAGGCTTAGACATGATCCACTTTCATTCTCTTACATGTCGCTGTCCAGTTTTGCCAAAACCAGCTGTTGAAGAGACTGCCATTTCCCCATTGTATGTCCATGGCTCCTTTATCATGTATTAATTGACTATATATGTTTGGATTAATATCTGGATTCTCTAGTCTGTTCCACTGGTCTGTAGGTCTGTTCTTCTGCCAGTACCAAATTGTCTTAATTACTGTGGCTTTGCAGTGGAGCATGAAGTTGGGCAGCGAGATCCTGCCTGCTTTATTCTTCCTTCTCAGGATTGCTTTGGCCATTTGGGTTTTTTTGTGGTTCCCTATGAATTTTGAAACTATTTGTTCCAGTTCATTGCAGAATGCTGTTGGTGTTTTGATAGGGATTGCATTGAATCTGTAGATTGCTTTGGGCAGGATGCCATTTTGACATTATTAATTCTTCCTAGCCAAGAGCGTGGGATGAGTTTCCATTTCTTAGTGTCCTGTTTAATTTCTCTTAAGAGTGTCTTGTAGTTTTCAGGGTATAGGTCTTTCACTTCCTTTGTTAGGTTTATTCCTAGGTATTTTATTCTTTTTGATGCAACTGTGAATGGAATTGTTTTCCTGAGTTCCCTTTATGGTAGTTCATCATTAGTGTATAGGAAACAACACATTTCAGTGAATTAATTTTTTATCCTGCAACTTTGCTGAATTCATATATTGTTTTAGTTTTGGAGTGGAGTCTTTAGGGTTTTTTATGTACAATATCATGTCATCTTCAAATAGTGACAGCTTGACTTCTTCTTTCCCAATCTGGATGTTTTGTATTTTTTTGTTTTGTCTGATTGCTGTGGCTAGGACCTCCAGTACTATGTTGAATAACAGTGGGAAGACTGGGAATCCCTGTCTTGTTCCTGAACTTAGAGGAAAAGCTTTCAGGTTCTTGCTGTTATGTATGATGTTGGCTGTGGGTTTGTCAAATATGGCCTTTATTATGTTGAGGTACTTGCCCTGTATACCCATTTTTTGAGAGTTTTTATCATGAATGGATGTTGAATTTTGTCAAATGCTTTTTCAGCGTCTATGGAGATGATCATGTGATTTTTGTCCTTCTTTTTGTTGATGTGATGGATGATGTTGATGGATTTTCGAATGTTGTACCATCCTTGCATCCCTGAGGTGAATCCCACTTGATCATGGTGTATGATCTTCTTGATGAATTCGGTTTGCTAAAATTTTATTGAGTATTTTTGCATCTACATTCATCAGGGATATTGGTCTGTAATTTTCTTTTTTGGTTTGGTCTTTCACTGGTTTTGGTATTCGAGTGATGCTGGCTTCATAGATTGAGTTTGGAAGTATTCTCTTCTCATCTATTTTTGGAAATCTTTAAGGAGAATGGGTATTATGTCTTTTCTATATCTCTGATAAAATTCAGCCGTGACTCCATCTGGCATGGCAGTTTTGTTCTTGGGTATTTTTTTGATTACCAATTCAGTTTTGTTGCTGGTAATTGGTCTGTTTAGATTTTCTGTTTTTTCTTTGGTCAGTCTTGGAAGGTTGTATTTTTCTAGGAAGTTGTCCATTTCTTCTAGGTTTTCCAGCTTGTTAGCATATACATTCTCATAGTATTCTCTAATAATTCTTTGTATTTCTGTGAGATCCATCATGATGTTTCCTTTCTTGTTTCTGATTCTGTTGATGTGTACAGATTCTCTTTTTCTCTTAATAAGTCTGGCTAGGAGCTTATCTATTTTGTTTATTTTCTCAAAGAACCAGCTCTTTGTTTCGTTGATTTTTAAAATTATTTTATTCTTCTCAATTTTATTTATTTCTTCTCTGACCTTTATTATGTCCTTCTGTCTGCTGATTTGGGGCCTCATTTGTTCTTCTTTTTCCAGTTTCAATAGTTGTGAATTTAGACTATTCATTTGGGATTGTTCTTCCTTCTTTAAGTATGCCTGGATTGCTATGTACTTTCCTCTTCAAACTGCTTTCGCTGCGTCCAACAGAAGTTGGGGCTTTGTGCTGTTGTTGTCATTTGTTTCCATATATTGCTTGATCTCTATTTTAATTTGGTCATTGATCCACTGATTATTTAGGAGCATGTTGTTAAGCCTCCATGTGTTTTTGAGCCTTTTTGCTTTCTTTGTACAATTTATTTCTAGTTTTATACCTTTGTGGTCTGAGAAGTTGGTTGGTAGAATTTCAATCTTTTTGAATTTACTGAGGCTCTTTTTGTGGCCTATTATGTGGTCTTTTCTGGAAAATGTTCCATGTGCACTTGAGAAGAATGTGTATCCTGCTGCTTTTGGGTGTAGAGTTCTGTAGATGTCTGTTAGGTCCATCTGTTCTAATGTGTTGTTCAGTGCCTCTGTGTCCTTACTTATGTTCTGTCAGGTGGATGTGTCCTTTGGAGTGAGTGGTGTGTTGAAGTCTCCTAAAATGAATGCATTGCATTCTATTTCCTCCTTTAATTCTGTTAGTATTTGTTTCACATATATTGGTGCTCCTATATTGGGTGCATAGATATTTATAATGATCATATCCTCTTGTTGAACTGACCCCTTTATCATTATGTAATGTCCTTTATCTCTTGTTACTTTCTTTTGTTTTGCAGCCTATTTTGTCTGATAGAAGTACTGCAACACCTGCTTTTTTCTCCCTATTGTTTGCATGAAAATTCCATCCCTTGACTTTTAGTCTGTGTATGTCTTTGGGTTTGAGGTGAGTTTCTTGTAAGAAGCATATAGATAGGTCTTGCTTTTTTATCCAGCTATTACTCTGTGTCTTTTGATTGGTGCGTTCAGTCCATTTACATTTAGGGTGATCATTGAAAGATACGTACTTATTGCCATTGCAGGCTTTATATTTGCGGTTACCAAAGGTTCAAGGGTAGCTTCTTTACTATCTAACTGTCTAACTTAACTCACTTATTAAGCTATTGTAAACACAGTCTGATGATTCTTTATTTCTCTCCCTTCTTATTCGTCCTCCTCCATTCTTTATATGTTGGGTGTTTTATTCTGTACTCTTTTGTGTTTCCTTTGACTGATTTTGTGAAGAGTTGATTTTGTTTTTTGCCTTTAGTTAGTATTTGGTTGGTCTGCTTTCTTTGCTGTGATTTTATTCTCTCTGATGACATCTATTTAGCCTTAGGAGTGCTTCCATCTAGAGCAGTCCCTTTAAAATATCCTTTAGATTTGGTTTGTGGAAGGCAAATTCCTTCAACTTTTGCTTATTGTGGAATTGTTTAATCCCTCCTTCATATTTAAATGATAATCATGCTGGATACAGTATTCTTGGTTCAGGGCCCTTCTGTTTCATTGCATTAAATATATCATGCCATTCTCTTCTAGCCTGTAAGGTTTCTGTTGAGAAGTCTGATGATAACCTGATGGGTTTTCCTTTGTAGGTGACCTTTTTTCTCTCTCTGGCTGCCTTTAATACTCTGTCCTTGTCTTTGATCTTTGCCATTTTAATTATTATATGTCTTAGTGTTGTCCTCCTTGGGTCCCTTGTGTTGGGCATTCTGTGGATTCCATTGTCTGAGAGACTATTTCCTTCCCCAGTTTCGGAAAGTTTACAGCAATTATTTCTTCAAATATATTTTCTATCCCTTTTTCTCTCTATTCTTCTTCTGGTACCCCTATAATGCAAATATTGTTCCATTTTGATACCTCACACAGTTCTCTTAATATTCTTTCATTCCTGGAGATCATTTTATCTCTCTCTGCCTCACCTTCTATGTATTCCTGTTCTCTGATTTCTGTTCCATTAATGGTCTCTTGCACCTCATCCAGTCTGATCTAGTCCTTTCAGAGATTGTTTTATTTCTGTATTCTCCCTCCTAACTTGATCCCTTAGCTCTTGCATATTTCTCTGCAGGTCCATCAGCATGCTTATGACCTTTATTTTGAATTCTTTTTCAGGAAGTCTAGTTATATCTATCTCCCCAGGCCGTCTCTCGGGTGTTGTCCGGCTAATTCTGGACTGGACCAAATTCTTCTGCCTTTTCATGGCAATAGAGGTAGTCACAGTCAGGTGGCACATGGATCAGCTGGGAGAACAAAGTCCCTTCCTGCTTGATGGTCACCTTGCCATTCTCCACTGCATGTGTCAGTTACCTGCACACTGGTAGCAGCTTCCTGGTTAATCCCCTGAGCCGCTGTGGGCAGGGCAGCTGTCAGGGGAGCCCAGTGCCCTGTGGGGAGTGGCAGGCATGCCAGTTGTGCTCTCCAAGATTGGCAGTTGTGATCTCCATGCCTTGCCCTTGCTTCCTCTGCCTGCGCCGTACAGCTGTGCACTGGCAGTGGCCTTTGGGTCTGGCCCAGGTGGCTGTGTGCTGTGAGGAGACTCTGGATGCTTGCTGTGGGCACGGCCGCTCTCCATCTCCTTGGCTGCTGTGGCAGGGCAGTGCTGGCTGGGAATGAATGGCAGGCTGCTTATCACTGTGAGGGACTTCAGAGCTGTGTTGCCACCAAGGGGGCTGGGGCATGTGAAGTTCCTCAGGATTCCCAGCATGCTGGGCTGAGTGTGCCAGATGATTCTGTCCAGCTGTGAAGCCCCTGTCAGTTTAGGACTTTCAAAAAGCACTCGCTTTTCTTTTGTCCCAGGGGAGCCAGCTGTGGGGACCTGCTTGCAGATTTTACTTTTCCGTTTACATAATATGCAGCACACCATGCAATGTGTGTCTGTGCTCCTGGTGCGGATGACTAGGGCTGGGTATTCAGCAGTCCTGTGCTTCCACTCCCTCCCTGCTCCAACTCCTTTCCTCCCACTGGTGAGCTGGGGTGGGGGGAGTGCTTGGTTCCCACCGGGTTGCAGCTTGTATCTTACCCCCTTCATGAGATGCTGAGTTCTAGTAGATGTAGATGTAGCCTGACTGTTGTACTGTATCCTCTCGTCTTTCTTTTAGGAATAGTGGTATTTGTTGTAGTTTCAAAAATATATATGGTTTTGGGAGGAGATTTCTGCCCTACTCACGCCACCATCTTGGCTCCTCCTCTCTGAATTTCTTTAATAATCTTTGAGGGAGAGTTGGGAATACCATCCTGAATTGGTCAGGTATACAGGTTTAAAGTTTTTAAGTTAGTTTGTTTGTACTAAAGCTGTTAAAGGTTTTCCTTGGTTTTTGTCTCTAATGCAACAAAAAATTGAAAGGCAGAGCCACAGTAGTGGAGCAGAGTGAAAGTTTTATTTGAATATACTCCAAAGGAGGAGTGAGCCAGAGTAATAGTAGACAAAGGCCCTGAATTTTTAGGGAAGGGTCTATTTATCACCACCTAGTTAGGAGGCACTAATTTTGGTTGACAAGGTGAGGTCATTTGATTGACAGCACTAGTTATACACCCATTCCCCTGGTGCTTCTGTCTTTTCCAAAAATGCACACAGAAAAACCCAAGGAGAATTGGGGAAGCAAAACCTCAATTTTATTTAAATGAGATTATGAGAAGGTATGGTTTGAACAGTTCTTAATTTTATTCCATTGTGCCTGCACTGGGACCTGGTTGGGACCAGTTTGGCCTCATCTGATTAGTCAAGAAGTTATCTCCTTAGAAAGCCTTTGTTGTCTTCATGTAGGATGCCCTACCTGGGCAGAGTTTGGTCAGTGTTTTTTCCTTGAACCTTATCTTCCCCTTCCCCTGATGCTCATGTCTATCTTTCAACCTAACAAAGCCAGTAAGAAGTTTTTATTAAAGTATAGTTTATATACAATATTATAGTGGCTTCAAGTATACAACAGTGGTTTTTTTGTCAGGCAGCTGTGTCTGGGAAGTCTTTCCCTGCACACTAGGTGAAACCTCAACCTGGACTGGGTAGGGTTCTTGACTCTACAAATAAGAAAGAATTCTTGAAAAGGTCAGATGAGTGTAGGTAAGGAAGGAATTCATTAAAGTGAGAGTATCAGCAGATGTCAGCAGGTGTGCAGGCAGCAGAGAGCAAGGAAGAACAGAGGTAAGAAAGGGAAGCTCATTGAACTCCTGCTTGACATAGGGAGGTTCCCTTGCCAACTCCTAAAACCAGGGTCACCTGGAGTCCAATGTCTGCTTGAATCTGCATAGCATGGAAACTAAGTCCCTGCCACCCCAGGATTTTGGGGAGTCTCAGGGCACTGGATGGAGTGAGGTTATGTTCTGAGAACTTCACACAGTTAAAGAAAAGAGATTTTGGAGCAGGCTGCTAAAGAGCATTATCCTACAGCTGCAGTCCTGTCCAGGTCACCCAGGTGATGGGAACTTGCAAACTCAAGTCAGAGAGCTCAGGGACTCCTCCCTACTTCAGAAGCAGAGTGAAAAAGTGTGCTTAGGTCTAGAAAATAGAATGAAATAGCAAAGTAACAAAGATGCTTACCACTGGAAGAGTGCAGACAAAATGCAAAAAGTTGAGCAGTGAGGCGGCTTTATTTAAGGCAAAAAGTACATTCTCAAAGAAAGGGAAGTGTGGGCAACCCTAGAGGAGGTGCACTTAAGGCTTCCAAGAATGGGGAAAAAGGTGGGGGCTGGGAGAATAGGCTTGACATGTGGTCTCAGGATGCCTATCTCCTGTGAGAGACATTATGTCACTAGCCACAGTCAGTCCACTAGATGTTCTGTAAGATAAACTCAACACAAGGAATTTATTGATCCTGTTCTTCTCCAACATAGTGGTTACCCTCAAGCAGTGGAGCCATATCTTTTAGGACTATTTGCCCTGCCTTAAGATAGGGTTGCTTATTGTCTGATTATAAAATATATTAGGAATCTTACTTCCTAACTCTGTTTTTTTTTTAATGAATCTTAGCCTTAAAATGGGGTCCCTCTTATTCTTACTATAATATGTATAACTTAGCACTTCTCATCATAGGCAGGAAAAGTTTATCATGATGTTTTTCCCATGTCCCTGCCATACCTCAATTTTACTGTTATATACATTATTAAGTGCTCACCCCACCTAATGTAATTGTATCAGTATAGAAAGATATTACAGTATTATTGACTATATTCTTTATGCTGTACTTTCATCCCTGAGACTGTTATATTATGATTGAGATTTTGTGCCTCTTTATCCCCTTCACCTATTTTATCCTCCCACTGCAACCTTTCCCCCATGGTTACCACCAGTTGCTTCCTCCTTCTGTGAATCTATTTGTTTTGTGCATTTTGTTTTGTTTTTAGATTCTACAAATAAGTGAAATCATATGGTGTTTGTCTTTCTCTGCCTGGCTTATTTTACTTAGCACAATATCCTCACAGTCCATACATGTTGTCGCAAATGGCAAGATTTCTTTCTTTATTATGGCTGAATAATATTCCATGTGTATATGTACCACATCTTCTTTATCCATTCATCTATGGATGGACCCTCTTGTTGCTTCCATATCTTGGCTATTGTAAATAATATGGCAGTAAACATAGGAGTGCATATATCTTCAAATCAGTGATTTTGTTTTCTTCAGGTAAATTCCTAGAAGTGGAATTACTGGGTTGTATGGTATTTCCATTTTTAGGTTTTTGAGGAACTTCCATTCTTTAGAGCCAACAAAATTTCCTTATTAACTGATTTGTTGTAAGAGATATTCATTTTTGGAGCCACACAGACCTTGATTTAAGTCCCAACTCTGCAATTTAAAGCCTATGGAAGGTCAAACCAGTATCTTGGCCTCTCTCCCTCAATTCCCCATATGCAGACTGGGGAGAACACAATTACCTCACATGGTTGACAGAAGGGTTAAAATGAGACATGCCATGTACAGCACATGACATAGTACCAGTTGACACATAATAGGAAAATAAATAATAGAGCCTTCACCTTTCTTTTAAAGCTCTTTAAAATATAAAAGTGATACTTTTCCATTTTCCAGTCAAAGTCAATAATCAATATAAAAATCTCATTTTACAGTTGCCCATGCTCCCTTTCCTTTTGCAAAGAGCATCTGCCAAGGTGAGCAGCTTAACAGTAGCTGGGGCCACATTCATTTGTCCAATGATATCATTAACTTTGATGATTCATATTCCCCCAGACCCAGTCCAAAGACACAAGCTGATTTTGCTTTTCCCTATAGCCATTATGTGGTTATAATTGCCCCCTAATTCTCCACTTTACACTCCAAACCTAACCCTTCAGGGAAAATGAGTCAGCGAAGGTTGTCTATGGGTCGATTCTACAGCCATGAAAGACTATCCCCAATTTTCCTTCATCACTCACCCTCCCATCTCTGCCTCCAGGCAGTGCCCCAGAGGTGAGACTTCTATGATCTCTGTTAAGGAAGCTTAAGTTGAGGATCTTGGTCTTCAGACATGAATGTAAGAGGCAGATAATGAGGAACAAACATCCAATTATAAAATAAATCAGTCATGGAGATGAAAGTACAGCATAGAGTATAGGGTCAAAGATACAGTAATATCTTTGTATGTTGACAGCAACTATACTTATTTTGGTGAGCATTTGGTAACATATATAATTGTTGAATCACTGTATTGTGCACCTAAAGCCAAAGTAACATTGTATATCAACTGTATTTCAATTAAAAAAATAAAATAGCAAAAATATTAAATGCTACTGGGCAACCATAAACAATAAAAAACTGAATTCACATGTATATGGCAACAAAAAAAAAGATTGAAATTTGATTACTCTGTACATCAGGTCTTAGCCACAGTCTAGCTGCATTAGTCATGCTGAGTGTGATGTCCCATGGGGGTGTGTACAAATAGCTGATTGATCAGTAAGTTCACAGTCATAGCGAGTTTAGAGAATCAGATGCTTGACTCGTGAAAGGCCAGAGTTAGCATGAAGCAAAGAAAAACACAAAAGAAAACAAAATACCTGCCAGTTTCAGTATAAATTGATTTTCTCTTTATTGTGGGATAACAACTCTTGGTGTCACTTTCTAAAATGCTTTGTTTGGCCATTTTAGCAATTGCTTAATAAATACTCAGAAATAGAAACTTTGGATCATATGGTATTTCTATTTTTAACTTTTTGAGGAAACTCCATACTGTTTTCCATAATGGCTGCATCAGTTTACACCTACCAACTCAGCACAAGGGGTCTCTTTTTCCAAATCCTCACCAACACTTGTTATTTATTCATTCTTTTTCATTCTTCCATTCTGATAGGTGTGAGGTTGCAATGAAGTGCAGATCTCATTGTGGTTTTGATTTTTACTTTGCATTTTGATTTGCATTTCCCTGATGATTAGCACTACTGAGTATCTTTTCATGTGCCTGTTGTTCATTTGCATGTCTTTTTTTAGGAAAAATGTCTATTCAGGTCTTCTGCTCATTTTTTCATTTGGATTTTTTGTGTGTGTTTAGTTGTATGAATGCTTTATATAATGTTGATATTAACTGCTTATCAAATATATCATTTGCAAATATCATCTTTCAGTAGGTTGCCTTCTCATTTTGTTGATAGGTTCCTTTGCTGTGCAGAAGCTTTTTAGTTTGATGTAGTTATTTTTTTGCTTTTGTTGCCCTTGTATGAGGAGACAGATCCAAAAAAATATTGCTAACACCAATGTCCAAGAGTTAACTGTGTATGTTTTCTTTTAGATGTTTTATTGCTTCATGTCTTACATAGGTCTTCAATCCATTTTGAATTTATTTTTGTATATGGTATAAGAAAGCCATCTAGTTTCATTCTTTTGCACATAGCTGTACAGTTCTCCCAACACCATCTTTTTTGAAGAGACTGTCTTTTCCCCATTAAATATTCTTGTTTCTTCTATTGAAGATTAATTGGCCATATAAGTGTGCGTTTATTTCTAGGTGCTCTATTCTATTCCATTTATCTATGTGTCTGTCTTTGTGCCAGTACCAGACTGTTTTGATTACTATAGCTTTGTAGTACTGTTTGAAATCTGGGAGTGTGATAACTCCAGCTTTGTTCTTTCTCCTCAAGATTTTTGTAGTGTTTTGTGGTTCAATACAAATATCAGGATTGTTTGTTCTAGTTTTGTGAAAATTTGAATCTACAGATTGTTTTGGGTAGTATGGCCATTTTAATAACATTAATTGTTCCTATCCACAAGCACAGAGTATCTTTTCATTTTTTGCATCATCTTCAATATCTTTCATCAGTGACATAGTTTTCAGAGTACAGATTTTTCATTGCCTTGGTTAGATTTATTCCTGGGTATTTTATTCTTTTTGATGCAACTATGAATGGGATTGCTTTCCTAATTTCTGTTTTTGTTAGTTCATTCTCTGTTCATTGTGATTTATGTATAGGAACACAACATATTTCTGCATACCGATTTTGTATCCTATGATTTTACTGAATTAATTTATTAATTCTAATTTTTTAAATTGAGTGTTTAGGGTTTTCTACATATAGTCTTCTGTTATCTGCAAATACTGACAATTTTACTTCTTCCATATCAATATGGATGCCTTTTATTTCTTTTTCTTGTCTGATTGCTATGGCTATGACTCCCAGTATTATGTTGAATAAAAATGGTGAGAGTGGGCATCTTTTTCTTGTTTCCTATCTTAGGGGAAAAGCTTTCAGATTTTCATCACTGAGTATGATGTTAGCTGCGGGTTCTTTGTATATGGCCTTTATTATGTTGAGATATATTCCCTCTATACTCACTTTGTTGAGTTGTTACTATGAATGGATGTTGAATTTTGTCAAATGATTTTTCAGCATCCAGTAAAATGATCCTTCTGTTAATGTTGTGTATCACACAGATTTATAGATATTGAACCATCCTTTCATCTGTGGCATAACTCCAATTGGTTGTGGTGACCAATGCTTTTAATGTTTTTTGAGTCAGTTTGCTTATATTTTGTTGAGGATATCTGCACCTATATTCATCATGGATACGGGTCTGCAATTTTCTTTTTTTTCATGGTATCTTCGGTTTGGGCATCAGGGTGATGCTGGCTTTTCAGAATGAAATGTTTTGGAATAGCTTGAGAAGGATTGGTATTAACTCTTCTTTAAGTGTTTGGTAGAATTCTCCTGCAAAGCCATCTGGTCCTAGGATTGTTTCTTGGTAGTATTCTTTTTTTATTACCATTTGTCTTGCCAATGGGTTTCAGCCCCGGGAAAGTTTGCTATGGATTCAGTGTGAACAAAGAAATTGACAGCAAAATGTTCTTTGGGGTGAAAGGGTTTATTACCTGGCTTGTTTTCCTGGTGGTAGGTTGAGCACTAGCTTCTCTGCCTCCACCCAGAGCACTGGGCTGAGCTCTCTATATAGCACAATAATAGCTTATTGCCTAAAGGTGTGGAAGCGGTAGCCTAGCAACAGGCCAGTTACATCATCAGGTGGTTTAAGTTCAGTGAGGATCCTGGCCATAGGAACCTCAACTTCCCCACACCATTTCAATTTTGTTACTAGTAATCAGTCTGTTCAGATTATCTATTTCTTTCTAGTTCAGTTTTAGGAGATTAATGTTTCTAGGAATTTACCCATTTTTTTCTAGGTTGTCCAATTTATTGGAATTTTTTAAAATAATAAACTCATAATCATTTGTATTTCTGTAGTGTCACTGTAATTTCTCTATCATTTCTGGTTTTATCTATTTCAATCACCTCTCATTTTTTTTGATGACTCTAGCTAAAGGTTTATCAATTTTGTTCATCTTTTAAACAGTCACCTTTTAATTTCATCATCTTTTCTATTTTTTTAGTCTGTCATTTATCTCTGTTCTGATCTTTATTATTTCCTTCCTTCTACTAACTCAGGTCTTTGAATGAATGAAAGTATTCTGGAGAGCAGTGAAAGTTATTAAGCCACCCTCCCTGGCACAGTGACATAGAAAACCATTATTCAGCACAGTGGATAAAATGAGAGTTGCTGTGGCCAGGTTTCTCACCTGGCCATGGTTGACTAGCTCACTGCAAACCTGTGGGTAATACATGGCTGTTGACTCTATAAAAAGAGTTCTGCACAGTTCTCTGTGCATGACATGGTGGCAGGGCTGCAAAGCTGCAGGAGAGCAGAGCAGAGGCTGGAGTGGTGGCAGTACCAAGGACAGAGGCCCAGAGGACGGCTGTGTGGGATAATTGTGCAGAGAGGCCCAGAGGACAGCTGTATGGGACAACTGTGTGGAGAAGCCCAGAGGACAGCTGTGGAGCCGAGAGGCAGAGACTGGCTTGCTGCATACAGACTCACTCTGAGTGAATGGGATTCTAGTGACTGACCTACCACCTGGAAATAAAGTTGGGTATAACCGTTTCACCCCAAAGAGTGTTTTGCTGTCATTTTCTTTGGTCACATTGAATCCATAGTGAACTTGCCCCAGGCTGAAACGCATTGGCAAGACAATTGGCAAAAGTCAGCAGGGTTCATTGTTGACCAAGGAAAAAGACAGGCTGCCCTTATGGGTGGGGTGCTTCAGCGGGCTGCCCCTGTGAATGGGGAGGCAGGGGATCGTCCCCCAATGGGTATGTGGACAGAGATGGCTTGCCTTCTAGAGGACTGGGCCCCACCCCAGGACTGGAGGCAAGTGGAAGTGACACCTCAGGCAGTAGGGGTGGCTCTTGGTATAGAAAGCAGATCCTTTAAGAAGCAGAGTGCCTGGGAGGCAGCGGGGACTGTGGGTTGGCTGCTTCTCTCAGTCTTAAAAACGTCTATAGAGGAGACCCAAGAAATGGAGGTATGAGAATGCAAGCTGCAAACTTGTGTGGGTTCCCTAAGGAGGGAAATAGCACTGATGTGAGAGGAGGTGGCATGAGAATGTGAGCTGCAAACCTTTTTGGATTCCCTGAGGAAGGAGATGGCATTGATGCGGGAGGAGACAGCACGATAGCGCCAGCAGCAAGGTGCAATTGGAGACGAGATGGCAGTGCTGCCAGGTGCTCTGAAGGAGGAAGAGGCCATCAAGGAAAAAGACAAACTCCTGAGGGAAGCACAGGCAGAGGTGGCATGAAAACGTCAGCTGTGAAGCATTGAGCTGAATGTAAGAGACCTTCTGAAGACTGAGCTGGCGTTGTGAGGCACTGTGGCAGAGGAGGTACTTGAGGGAGTGGAGAGAAAGGTGCCATCAGCCCCAGAAATGGAGGAACTGGAGAAGGATGAAGGGGTGGTGCTGGAGGCACCGGCCCCTCCTGTATTGAAATCATGCCCAGTGGTTGTAAAGAAAATAAAGACCCAGCAGCCAAAAGTTCCCCAAGGAGAGGAGCAGCCCCCTCCCCAGGTCGTGGAGCACTCTATGGTCCGCTCCTATACTCAGGCTGAGCTAGTGGATTTGGGACTTAGGGGTGGATGGAATTGTTCTGTCGGGATCAGAGATGGGAAAGCTGTCTTCCCTGACAGTGCAGCCCGCCTTGAGGCAGTGATTACAAAATGCAAGGTGGCACATGCAGTAGCTGAAGCAACGAGAACCTGGAAAGAAATAAGACCTGTTACTCACAGGAGGAATTTGAGGGGCCCAGTGAGGGTCACGAGGACCCAGATGTGGGTTGATTTGATACGGGCAGGAGTAGATGGAAGGAAATTAGACGGGAAGCCAAATAGGATCTTATTGGAGCTATGGCAACAACTGAAACCAGAGCAGCAGTTCTAGCCACTAAGATCATTAAGACCAAAGAGCAGAGGTCAGAGACAGAGCCACAAGTCCAGCCTGTGTGTCTGCAAGACACTTTGCTGGAGAGGCTGGAGAACAATGTTCGAGCTTCCTTTCACAGGGACCATTGCAGAGGACTAAGGGCACACAGATTGAGAGGAGAGAATCCTGGAGGGGTGGAGTGTGGATGAAATGAGAGTTCCTGTGGCCAGGATTCTCACCTGGCTGTGGGTGACTGGCTCACTGCACACCTGTGGGCAATACATGGCTGTTGATTCTATATTATAAAGAGCTCTGTCCAGTGCTCTGGGCATGATACAGTGGCAGGGATGCAAGGCTGCAGGTGAGCAGAACAGAGGCTGGAGTGGTGGCAGCGCTGAGGACAGAGGCCCAGAGGATGGCTATGCGGGATGACTGTGCAGAGAAGCACAGAGGACAGCTGTGCGGACAGAGGGGCCTAGAGGCAGAGACTGGCTTACTGCATGCAGACTCACTCTGAGTGAATGGGATTTTAGTGACTGACCTGCCACCTGGAAATAAAGTTGTGTATAACTGTTTCACCCCAAAGAGCATTTTGCTGTCATTTTCTTTGGTCACATTGAATCCATAGAGAACTTGCCTGGGGCTGAAACCAATTGGCAAGACAAGCACACACTGAAGTCTAGATCTTCAGTGTTTTAAAAGGAATTTTCAAATACAACTGGAAAAAGCAAAGAGTGTTTGCAAAGAAAACTGTTGTCTCAAGAAATGTAAGTGTTCCACTATTGACTTGGAAATGAATCTCACATTTGGTACCTTTTACCCATTGAGTGGGAAAATGAACTAACATTTTTTCAGGTGATAAAGAACACAAACTAGCTCGGTTAGATTTTTTACTAACTATCCTAGGAATAGTTAATATTTTACTTTTTATGTTTACCAAAAGCATTGCTTTTAAAAAAGAAATAGCAAAAACTTTAAAAATACCCATTAGAGGCATAATGATTGTAACACATCATGTAGTCAGTGGGGGCACAATATAGGCAGTATAACAGAGAAGACAAGTAGTGACTCTATAGCATTTTACTACACTGATGGACAGTGACTGCAATGGGGTATGTGGTGGGGACTTGATAATAGGGGGAGTCTAGTAGCCATAATGTTCCTCATGTAATTGTACATGAATGATCCCCCCAGAAAAGTACCCATTAGATTCTCCTACTATGATGAATAATTTACCTTATATTGAGAAAGTATTCAGCTAGGGTGATTTGTTATCAGTATTTGAGCATCCATAGTAGTCTATGGCTCTGCCAAATTTATAAACAGAAATATAGTATTTACTCTAAAATATAGAATATGAATGTCGATGTATTGAATGCTGTATGTTAATGCAACATTCTGTACCAACAGAGGTCATAGTGGAAGGGATGAGGGGGTTAGTGGAGGCTGGGGTCCTGATACATTTAGTTGTGTCAATAGAACACTGGAAGAAGAGAAGGGTAATGGATTTGAAAGCCAGCCATTTATTGTGCAGCAAAATGCAAGCCCAGAGTGGAGGTGAAAGTACTCTAGAACTGCATTGCTTGGAATAAATAAATCAAAAGCATACACAAGAAAAGGAGGTGGGAGAGAAGCAGTACAGGGCTTTAAATCAGTGAGAATCAGACACAAGCCAAGTGGGGATCATTACCCGGGTTCTTTAAGTGAAAGATCACTTTCACCTGAAATATTTGGATCACTGAGGACAGTTAATGAAGGGTTCATTATGAAGTGTTTCTGAAGTGAGTTTTATTTCTTTTGTCACTTAATGTTCTCCACAAGCAATACCTCACAACAAAGGCATAGTAACGTAACTTATGACCCCACTGGGTTCTGAGAAGGGCCCTGAGCCAATGAGAAAATAATATATGTCAATTTTGGTTGCAATTTGGTTGGGATGGGGAACGAGTTGTCTGCTTCCTTGCATATAGCATTACCCCCTTGCTACTTTGAAAGAGGGGTGCAGTGTGGCAGTTAGGAGGTGGCTCCGGGACACACCTAACCAGAGTGTGGCATTGGGCAGTTATGTAACCTTTCTGGGTGGTTTTCTCAATTGTCAAGTGAGAATAATAACATCACCGACCTCACAGAATTAGATGTGAAAATTAGATGACTTAGTGCATGTGGAGTGCTTAGAATGTTGTCCTGAACACTGTAAGCATACCTATTGGTGTCATCACCCCTCCAACCAAGAATGGCCTACATATCCCCTTTTACTCCCCCTCCACCAGGTGGGCAAATTGTAGTAACAGGAGCTGATTGGTGACCTGGATAAAGTGGCCCCATGGAATGCACTACATTTATTTTCACATTCAGAACCCTCCCATGGATTTACAGTATTGACTGCAGCAGATCAGCAATGCACAATGACTGACGCTGGCTTTCAGTCACTCTGCCACAATCTCTTTCAACATTTCTTTTTTTCTGTATCAATTCTACCAGCAAATGCATTCCAGATTAAAAATATATAGCAAATCTGATCACATTCAGTGGACGCAGGCCTAAGACAGGAGTCTCTGTCAGAAGAGGGTCTCCACAGTGGTTCATGTTGGGCACAGTCCTTGGGCCTACATTAGGCAGGGCTCTCCAGAGAAACAGCTAATAGGAGAGATATATGTAAACAGATGTGTTATAAGGAATTGGCTTATGTGATTATGGAGGCTGACAAGTCCCAAGATCTACAGTCAGTAAGTTGGAGAGTAGGAGAGCCAGTGTGCAGTTCCAGTCAGAAAACTGGCAGGCTCAACACCCAAGAAAAGCCCCTGTTTTGGTTTGAGCCAGAGGCAGGAAAAGACCAATACCCAACCCAGTAGGCAAGCAGGAGTAGCTTCCCCCTTACTCATGGGAGCTGATCTGTTCTATTCAGGCCATAACAGATTAGATAAGCCTGCCTGAACTGGGAAGGACCATCTGCCTTACTCAGCACACTGATTTGAACCTTGATCTCATGTAGAAACACCCTCACAGACACACCCAGAATGATGATGGGCCAAAGAGCACCCAGGGCCCAGTCAAGTTGACACACAAAATCAGCCATTATAGGCCCATCCTTTCTAGCACATATGGACACACAAGAGGATCCTATCTGCATCCAGACTTCCCTGGGCCCTAAGAAGAAAGAACCAGGTGGTGAATCATCCCATTTTCTTGGGACTGAGGGGTGTCAGGATGCAGGATTTTGGCCCCAGGCAGCCAGATATAAATGGGGCAGCCAGAGTACAGGCCTATCAGTGGCTACTACCTGTCATTCCATTCCTTGCCTAATCACCTACCTACATAACTTCTAAACTTCAGCCTTAGTACTTGACCTCTGACTCCAGTCCTTTGTAAGGAAATTAGTTCCTTCCTAGAAGAAACGTTAGTGTAAGGCAGTAATGAGCAACCTGTGAACCTTGTGTCAAAAGCTGCCATCCTAGATTCACTCTCTCCAGGGATACTTCATAACATGGCTTCTTAAACACTTATGATGGGGCAGGTGGTGGGGGGTGAAGGGGGTGATATTAAGCTCCATTTCCTTTTTTTTTATTAAGGTATCACTGATAATACACTCTTATAAAGATTTTATATGAAAAACATTGTGGTTACTACATTCACCCATATTATCAAGTCCCCCCAATACCCCATTGAAGTCATTGTCCATCAGCGTAGTAAGATGCCACAGAGTCACTACTTGTCCTCTCTGTGATACACTGTCTTCCCCGTGACCCCCAACACACACCATGTGTACCAATCATAATACCCCTCAATCCCTTTCTCTCTCCTACCAAACCACCCTCCCTAACCCTCCCCTTTGGTAACCGCTAGTCCCTTCTTGGAGTCTGTGAGTCCGCTGCTGTTTCCTTCCTTCAGTCTTGCTTTATTGTTGTACTCCACAAGTGAGAGAAATCATTTGGTACTTGTTTTTCTCCACCTGGCTTATTTCACTGAGCATAATACCCTCTAGCTCCATCCATGTTGTTGCAAGTGGTAGGATTGTTTTCTTCTTATGGGTGAATAATATTCCATGTGTATATGTACCATTTCTTCTTTATCCATTCATCTACTGATGGACACTTAGGTTGCTTCCATTTCTTGGCTATTGTAAATAGTGCTGCGATAAACATAGGGGTGCATATGTCTCTTTGAGATGTTGTTTCCTTTGGGTAAATTCCTAGGAGTGGGATTCCGGGGTCAAATGGTATTTCTATTTTTAGTTTTTTGAGGAATCTCCATGTTGCTTTCCACAATCGTTGAACTCGCTTACATTCCCAGCAGCAGTGTAGGAGGGTTCCTCTTTTTCCACATCCTCACCAGCATTTGTTGCTCCTTGTCTTTTGGATGTTGGCCATCCTAATTGGTGTGAGGTGGTATCTCATTGTGATTTTCATTTTCATTTCCCTGATAATTAGCAATGAGGAGCATCTTTTCATGTGCCTGCTGGCCATCTGAATTTCTTCTTTGGAGAAGTGTCTGTTCATATCCTCCACCCATTTTTTAATCGAGTTATTTGCTTTTTGGGTGTTGAGGTGTGTGAGTTTATATATTTTGGATGTTAACCCCTTGCCAGATATGTTATTTATCAATATTGTCCCATACTGTAGGATGCCTTTTGTTGTACTGATGGTGTCCTTTGCTGTACAGAAGGTTTTTAGTTTGATGTAGTCCCATTTGTCCATTTTTGCTTTTGTTTCCCTTGCCCAAGAAGATGTGTTCAGAAAAAAGTTGTTCATGTTTATATTCAAGAGATTTTTGCCTGTTTTCTTCTAAGAGTTTTATGTTTTCATGACTTACATTCAGGTATTTGATCCATTTTGAGTTTGCTTTTATGTATGGAGTTAGACAGTAATCCAGTTTCATTTTCTTACATGTATTTTTCCAGTTTTGCCAACACCAGTTGTTGAAGAGACTGTCATTTCCCCATTGTATGTCCATGGCTCCTTTATCGTATATTAATTCACCACATATGCTTGGGTTTATATCTGGGCTCTCTACTCTGTTCCATTGATCTATGGGTCCGTTCTTGTGCCAGTACCAAATTGTCTTGATTACTGTGGCTTCTGTAGTAGAGCTTGAAGTTAGGGAGCATAATCCCAGCTTTATTCTTCCTTTTCAGGATTGCTTTGGCTATTCAGGGTCTTTTGTGGTTCCATACAAATTTTATAACTATTTGCTCTAGTTTGTTGAAGAATGTTGTTGGTATTTTGATAGGGATTGTATTGAATATGTATATTGCTTTAGGCAGGGTGGCCATTTTGACAATATTAAGTCTTCCTATCCATGAACACAGGATATATTTCCATTTAAGCTCCATTTCATGAGGGGAAGAGCACAAAGAATTCATGGTCATATCTTTAAAATGACCAAAATGACAAAGGCAAATTTCATACAATTCATAAAAGTGCCTGTGTCCAGCCATCTGGAAACTAAATCAATAAAAATTCCATGTTCTCACTAGAAGGAGACTTCTCAAAATCATTCAACTATGATCTAGTCAGAATTTTCTGCTTGAGGGAAACTGGACCCTTTTGCTGCCACTATCCAACTCCAACCAAGAGACACCTTGAAGATATTGGTAGTCTCCAGAGATACCACTCCTGTGAGTTCTACCTTTGAAACAGAAGTAATAACACATATTGCACAGTCAACTTTGAGAATGGTACATCAATACCCTTGCCATCATCCCATAAACTGTAGGGTCAGGCAGTGACCCCCAGAAAGACAAGAGTGAAAAAGAAAGGATATAAACATCTCAATCCACTGGACCCAGCCACTGCGTCCAAGTCAGAGAAGGATAGTTTTGGAATTTCCTGTTTTCATACATACCTTTCATTTCCTTTACTTCTTTCCTCATTCTAATTTATCTCACATATAATTGGGTTCATGGGAAGGATGGGGGAAGAAAAGGGGAGAGAACTAAGGGTAATCTTTATTTTTATCTGTGGGTTCAGAGTTCCACTAAAGATGTTTTTCACAGAGCAATTAAGATGACCGGTAAGTTGTTCTAAATTATTACACCATTATATTTCATAGATACTTTCTTAAAGCTAATATGACTTGTTTTTATTTTATAGTCTATTTTGCAACTGACATTTCTATGTATCTTCTTTAGGTGCATGTCTGGTTTTTTTTTTTTACATCAGATCTCCAGAGAGTACTACATAGAAGAAAAAATTCTAAGGAATCAATCGAGTTTTCTGTCAAGTCCAAGGAATATCCATGCTTTAACCACAAGCAGGAGAAAATGAAGCACATTATCAATCTATATGAAAACATCAACGATACAGCAAGAAATAACTCTGACTGTCCTCATGTGGTTTTGCCAGAAGAGATATTCTTCACAATCTCTACTGTCGGGGTTTTGGAAAATCTGATTGTTCTTCTGGCTGTGATCAAGAATAAGACTCTCCAGTTACCCATGTACTTTTTCATCTGCAGCTTGGCCATTTCTGACATGTTGGGCAGTTTATATAAGATCTTGGAAAATATCCTGATCTTGTTCAGAAATATGGGTTTTATCAAACCTCAAGGCAATTTTGAGACCACAGCAGATGACGTTGTTGACTCACTGTTCATCCTCTCCCTCCTTGGCTCCGTGTTCAGCCTGTCTATGATCGCTGCTGACCGCTACATTACCATCTTCCACGCTCTGCAGTACAGCAGCATTGTGACCACACGCCGTGCCGTCATCGTGCTGATGGTCATCTGGACATGCTGCATGGGAAGTGGCATCGCCATGGTGACCTTTTCCCACCATGTGCCTACAGTGATCACCTTCACATCATTGTTCCCTCTGATGTTGGTCTTTATCCTGTGTCTCTATGTGCACATGTTCTTGCTGGCCCGTTCCCATGCCAGAAAGATCTCGGCCCTTCCCAGAGCCAACATGAAAGGGGCCATCACACTTACCATTCTGCTTGGGGTCTTCATCTTCTGTTGGGCTCCCTTTGTCCTTCATGTCCTCTTAATGACATTCTGCCCAGATAACCCTTACTGTGCCTGCTACATGTCCCTCTTCCAGGTGAATGGCATGTTGATCATGTGCAATGCAGTCATCGACCCCTTTATATATGCCTTCCGGAACCCAGAGCTCAGGGATGCATTCAAAAAGATAATCTTCTGCAATAAGTACCAGTAAAATTATTGATCTTTGTTTTTAGGAACCACAGGGATAATTTTGTTATGTGACAGAATAATGTGATATACCAAGAAATACCCCCCAACTGTCCTTTCCTTCCCTAATGCACATGAGATTATCCCACTAAATAGTATTTGTGATAGCTTGGTTCTTTGTGAACAGTCTTGCTGTAGGTACAACTTTTATAACTAGAGAGATAAAATAGTGTACTAAAAAGAAGGATAGAATACAAGGCATATAGAGCAATACAAATTTGAGAGCTTCAGGCTAATGCAAAAGATGTTCTTCTATAGCCAATGACTTGGGTGGCCTCTCCAGGTTGTAGGCCAATATAGCTGACTTCTAGAAGATAAAGTACCAGAAAAAATACTCAGGGCAGAAACTACAGGGTCTTTATAAGGAAAAGGTGCCAATTAATTGCAGCAGCTGAATGTGCCTGTCTGCACTGCCATCAGAACACCTGCCACCCTCTCTCATGCCTGTATGCTTTATTGCATGCCACCTCAAATCTTTTTGGAAGCAGGTAGGATATACATCATAAATGTCAAATTGCCAGCTTTGAGCTTTCAGCAATAAAGGAACCTTCTATGTTAGTTATCTTTATTCAACTCAGGATCCCACTGGCATTAAAATCCTTTCCTGGTTAAAACTCATGTTTTAGAAGGAAAATTTTAAAGGAGGAAATAAAAATGTAATCCATTTGCTTCCTGTGTGGAAATAAATAAAATTGACTGTTTGAAGAAAGTATAACCAATCTTTGCATTCCAAATGTAAAAGGAAAGGAAAAGAAGCCCCAAGCTCCAATATGTATTTTGTGAAATAAGGAGAGTGTGTATGAATATTTCCACCATGCTTTTGGACTATGGGAAAAACCAAAACCAAAACACCACTTCAGGAACAGTGCTACTATTGAGACCCAAGCCAGACGCTGATGGAAAACATTTTACCTCCTTCCACAGACGAGCCTGAGGGGCAGGTCCAGTCACTGGAAAATTTCACACTACCATCAGCCACAGGAAAGATGCCAGACATTGAAAAGCAACCATCCCTGAAAGGAATAAAATTAATGTAATTTTTAAGTTCATCCATTGTTAACAGCAAAAGATAAAGCTTAAAGAAGGAGTACATTCTGATTGTAAACCTTTGCTAAGTTGGAGAGTAACTTAAAGGGATGAGTGAGGGAAGAAGTAAGGTCTTCAGGTGCATGGAGTGTGGTTGTTCGGGATCCAACGAGTGACAGTATCTCCCGGAAGAGGCAACAATTGGCCTGAAGAAGTTTTCCCTGAGCTGGTGAAAGAAGCCAGCCACAAACAAGACTGCTGGAATGGTGATGAGTTTGACACTGCACATGGAAATAGAACAGAACATAAGAAGCTGAGCAGAGAGCATGTCAAAAGGAAGACAGTTGGAAGGATTCTGGGAAAAAGATGGTGGTATAAGAAGGCAAGGCAAAAACCTCCTCCCCAAATCACATAGAACACAAAAACACAGCAAATACAACTAAACCTGAAAATGACCTGAAGACTGCAGAACAGACCACCTACATCTGGGGAAGAGAAGACCTCCCAGAAAAGGGTAAAGTGGCAAAGCCACAATCCTGCAGGACCCCCACCTTCCCCCCACCTCAGCCACAATCAGGAGCAAGAGGAACAGAGCAGGGAGGGAGCAGGAGCCCAGGACCACTGAACACCTGGCCCTGGAGATATGCTCCAGGAACACAAACCCACATTACATGGTGCTCTGGTGATTAGTGGGGCTGGACAACAGAGACAGGTGGAACACTCGGGGAAGCTGAGATTCCAGCCTCTTGTGCAGAACTCTACTGATCCCCCAAGACAAAAGCAAAGCGGGCATACTGAAAGACTTCCCAGCAGCAAGAGGGGTGCCAGAGGGACAAGGATTACACAGTGCTCTCTGCTTAGGAGAAAGGGCAGGTGGACAATACCTCCCCAGCCCACCCTCAGCCCAACAGGTTAGGAACTCTCAGGAGCTTCAGAGGCTCTGTCCTTGCTGAAAACGCTGCCCCAAGACTCCTCCCTGCAGCCCTCAGCCTTGCTGGCCAGCAGCGCAATCAGACTTTGCTCTTGGATAGGCAGAGGGAGACCCTCCCAGCTTGCTCAGCCTCATTTTGAGCCAGCATGTGGGGGCCAGCCCCAGGAGTTCATTTATTCCAGCAGGCACCAGTCCTGCTCGCCTGCAGCCCCAGCCATTGCAGCAGGCTGGACAGACTGGCTCTGCCCACAGCAGCTCAAGCAGTGCAGCACCAAGGCTCCTCCCTGCACACAGCCCACTTGACCTGACAATGGAAGCAGGTGCTACAGCCAGCAAGGCAGAGGGAAGATGCTTCCAGCTTTCTCAGCCCTGTTTTGGCCCAGCCACAGAAATACTGTAGAAGCCAGTCCCGGGAGATCCTTTCTCCCAGCAGGCACCTATCCCACTTGCCTGTGCTCCCCCACCCCCACCCCGCTATTGCTACAGGCCCGGTGGGGGCAGCTCTACCCCCAACTGCAACTCCAGCATCCAGCTCTGAGTAGTCTCCCTGCTCACGTGATCAGCCATTGGCCTACACAGCCACACAGCCCACCTGACATCAGATCACTGCGAGCCAGACAGAAAGGTGTCCCGCCCACTGCACACCAACAGCTGAGGTTCCAGCACAGGAAATTGAGTTCTGGGCACTAGAGGGCGCCCCCTACACAAAGTTACTATTCCATAGGAAAAAAAAAACAAACAAACAAACGAAGAGGCAGAGGAATTCAGTCCAAACAAACCACAAAACACAAGACAGGGTTGAGTGAAATTGAAATCACCAATATTCTTGATAAAAGGCACAAAGTAAAAGTCGTAAACATGCTCACAGATCTACAGGAAAATATTCAAGATCTCAGGAAGGACCTCAACAAAAATATAGAAGATCACTAAAAAAGACACTCATAGAGATGAAGAATACAGTATCCAAAATGAAAAAAACAATGGAAAGAATTAAAAGCAAGATTACACAGTTTTAAGCAGTTGTAAATGATCTGGAAATTAGGGAGCAAGAAAACAATGAAGCTGAAAAAGAGAGAAAAGGATCTCTAGGAATGAAAGAATAATAAGAGAACTGTGTTACCAATCCAAACAGAGCAGTATTTGCATTATTGAGGTATCAGAAGAAGAAGAGAGAGCAAAGTGATAAAGTCTCTTTGAGGAAATAATTGTTGAAAACTTCCCCAGTCTGGGGAAGGAAGTAGATACTCAGGTCATGGAAGCACAGAGAGCCCCTAACCAAAGGGGAGACAGTAGAAGGCATGTTGCAGACACCAGCCTTGCAGATGGCAGACAAAATAGCAGTTAATCAGGTCTGGAGAAATCCCTCCCTCACCACATGGATGATGCTATTCTAATGCATATTAACTTCATTTACTAATGTAAAATGCTATATGTGAGTTTATTTTCATAAAATCTAAAGCACACCCCTCTCAATGATTTTTTAAATGTTATTTCTATCATTAAAAGAATAACATAAGGCACATTTTTCTGTGATTAAATGAGTATTCTCAATAAAGTATAACCTTTCTTTGCTGTTGTTCTGTGATATGATGGAAGTGGGCAGAGGGTTTTAATCCTGTCTCCAGTGGTCCCTTATTGAATTCTGCCCTTGTTAGCATCTCCCACCTCTTCATCACTTTCACACTCAGATGTCACAGATGTTGCCAGAGGAAATCACCTAGAAATCCTTCCAC
This sequence comes from Manis pentadactyla, assembly GCF_030020395.1. Lineage (NCBI taxonomy): Eukaryota > Metazoa > Chordata > Mammalia > Pholidota > Manidae > Manis > Manis pentadactyla. Next base: position 105,291,568 of record NC_080024.1, read on the forward strand.
TATCACTGCCTTCAATGTGTTACATCTAATCTAAGAGACAAAATCAAGCAAGCTATTCTAATAGTATATAAAGCAAAAATAAAGGCTGAGTGCTAAGAGACATGTTCAATCCTAGGTCCTCAGCTATATTCAAATCTGATAAGGATCATTAGTATTCAAAATTACTGAAAAAGTTATGGTTTCCTACCTCTACCTTCATATGTAATTCAAACAAAAACAGTATCAAACTGCACACATTTGAATAAGAAAGATCAACAAAGCTCTGACTTCCCATGACAACCATTTCAATTCTGTTATCAAAATATCACTTTTTAACTGTTTTGCTGATGTCATAGCATGTGTTGTTTTGCTAATGATCTAACTTTAGATCAGACAGCTGAGAATGTTAGATAAAGAATGAAGTACTACAGCTGTCTTGATGCCTTTAAATGCAGGATATACTACAGCTGAGCCCTCTCTAATAAAAAGGAAGAAAAATTTCCTCTTCCTCTCCCCCATTTCTCCATGACTATAGCCTGAATGTTTGCATCCCCTCAAAGTTCAAGTGTTTAAACCTTAACTCTCAAAGGTGGTAGTATTTGGAGTCAGGGCTTTTATGAGGTGATAAGGTCATGATGGTGGAGCCCCCATAATGGGATTAATGCTCTTATAAAAGAAGCACAGAGGCTCCCTGCCTCTTCTATATCACTTCCTGAGCACACAGTGGGAAGAAGCCAGCAGTGAACCAGGACTAGCCCTCACCAGGACCCAGATGTGCTGGTTTTGTCTCAAGGGGGACAGTAGAGTGTACATGTGTGATCTGGGACTTTAGCCTCCAGAACTGTGAGAAATAAATTTCTGTTGTTGGTAAGCCCCCAGTCTGTGGTGTTCTGCTATGGCAGCCTGAAGGGACTAAGACACTATCTAGTCATAGATATCAGTACGTAGTTCAATAAACACCTTCAGCCACACTCTTAATGGCTGAGGTAGTGTCTTGCCAATGGGTTTCAGCCCTGGGCAAGTTTGCTATGGATTCAATGTGACCAAAGAAATTGACAGCAAAATGTTCTTTGGGGTGAAAGGGTTATACCTAGGTTTATTTCCAGGTGGCAGGTTAGTCACTAGAATCCCATTCACTCAGAGTGAGTCTGTATGCAGCAAGCCTCTGCCTCTGGTCCCCTCTGTCCATACAGCCATCCTCTAAGCCTCTCTGCACAGTTGTCCACACAGCCGTCCTCCGGCCCTCTCTGCACAGTCATTCCGCACAGCCATCCTCTGGGCCTCTGTCCTCAGGCGCTGCCAGCACTCCAGCCTCTGCTCTCCTGCAGCCTTGCAGCCCTGCCACCATGTGGCACCTAGAGCACTGGGTGGAGCTCTTTTTTATAGAGTCAAATTGCCCACAGGTGTGCAGTGGGCTAGCCAACCAGGGCCAGGTGAGAATCCTGGCCACAGGAACTCTCATTTTATCCACAGGTAGGAAAGGGGCTGAGAGAGCAGTCAAGAACACCCCAGACCATCTGGTTAATATCTACTGAGAAGCATGAGCAAATAAATAAATTAATCACAAAAAAATTGTCAGTTGATGTTTCCTACATAACATTACATATTACTGAGTGGTTATTTTAAGTCACATATTGTTCTAGAAGCTTTGCATGCATGAATCTCCACAAAAGCCCTAAAAACTTGGTGCTATCACTAGCCCCCATATTTTTAGATGAGTAAGGTGAGATTCAGTGATATCATGTAAATTCTGCAGTGGTACCTGTAGGGCAGACCTTGTGACCCCTGCCTTCAGATGCTTCACACTTTTGTGGAACCCCTGTCTCTCAAGTGTGGGTAGGACTGTGATGTGCTTCTAACCCATAGAATATGGCAAATGTGATGGGCTATCACTCTTGTGATTATATTACATTATGGAAAACATCTTGCTAGCAGATGTTAGAGAAACTCTGCCTGCCAGCTGAACAAAGAAAGCAGACATTCTGGAAGCCCCATTGGCAAGGATTACAGATAGCCTCTAGGAAAGGCACAAAAAAAAATATGGAAGCCGACCCTGACCATCAGATCAGAACGCAGTACAGCTCACACCTGATTTCAACCCCGTTGAGATCCTGAGCAAAGGATCCAGCCAAGCTGTGCCCAATTTCATGAGCCATAGAAACTGTGAGATACAAATGTGTATTGTTTTAAGCCATCAATTTTTTAAAGATGTTATGCTGGTATGGAAAACAAATACACTCACCCAACTTAAGTTAGTGAGCGCCAGAGTCAGGAGTCAACTCCAGGCTGCCACATGCCCCAAAGGCCTGCGATGTTAGGATGCTCCAAGTGCATAACCAGGTCAGGGCTGAGTGACTTCTTATTTTGCCTCCTTCTGTGCATGACAGGCAAATGGGGAGCACCTGAGGCTACTGCCCCCTCCTTGAGCACTTAGCTCCTAAAATGGGGATGTCACTCAGAGGGAAGGGCACCTCTTTCACCACCCCACAGCCAGAGCTGAGGCCCAGAGATTTTACCTGAGGGAAGAGGCAGGCCATTAAACAAATTGCTCCTAATCTCTTCCCAAAGCAACTGACTTCACTATCGAGTGTGTGGAGAAGTCCTAGCACTCTCAAAAAACCGTGGAGATGGCGCAAAAGACAGTTGGGGAAAGGACTGGGGAGGATGGGTAGGAAGGGAGGGATAAGGGGGAAAAGAGGGCATTACGATTAGCACACATAATGTGAGGGGGCATGGGGAAGGCAGTAAACACAGAGAAGACAGGTAGTGATTCTACAGCATCTTACCATGCTGATGGACAGTGACTGTAATGGGGTACGTGGTGAGGACTTGATAATGGGGCAAGTCTAGTAACCATAATGTTGCTCATGTAAATGTATGTTAATGATACCAAAAAAAAAAGACAGTTGGGGGAGAATAATAGATTCATGGCCAATGTAGGTGAATATGTAGTCAACAGTTTGCTGAGAGAAGGGAGGGCAGGGGGCAATGAAGAGCCATTTGGGTCAGATCAAATCTCAATCACTGACCTAGGAACAATCGTTCAAAGATCCCAAATGTGGTTAGATTTATCTTTGGTACAATTTATGCCATAGGACATTGTTGCAAATAATAGAGCCAGTGTGGATAAAATGAGAGTTCCTAGGGCCAGGATTCTCACCTGGCCCTGGTTGACTAGCTCATTGCACACCTGTGGGCAATACATGGCTGTTGACTCTATATAAAGAGCTCTACCCAGTGCTCTGGGCATGACATGGTGGCAGGGCTGCAAGGCTGCAGGAGAGCAGAGCAGAGCAGAGGCTGGAGTGGTGGCAGCGCTGAGGACAGAGGCCCAGAGGACTGTGGACAGAGGGGCCCAGAGGATGGCTGTGTGGACAGAGGGGCCCAGAGGACGGCTGTGTGGGACAGAGGGTCCCAGAGGATGGCTGTGTGGACAGAGGGGCCCAGAGGATGGCTGTGTGGACAGAGGGGCCCAGAGGCAGAGACCAGCTTGCTGCATACAGACTCACTCTGAGTGAATGGGATTCTAGTGACTGACCTGCCACCTGGAAATAAAGTGGGGTATAACCCTTTCACCCCAAGAATATTTTGCTGTTAATTTCTTTGGCACATTGAATCCATAGCAAACTTGCCAGGGGCTGAAACCCATTGGCAAGACAGCCAGTAATTAGTGGTGCTTAATGGCCTGAGTATGGTCAGGAAAGTGTCACATGGAGGCCTGCCCAAACCATCACCATACCAAGGCTGCACCCACTGAGGACATAGAAGGCATCATCCTGCAGAGGGGGTGGTGGGTAGATTTCACTAAAATAATTCATCCAGCCTCTGAACAAATGAACAAGCAACTAAGGATAGCAAGCCCCAGAAGGGGTAAGAGAATCAGTTCCCAGAGTTACTACATTGCACAGCTTACCCTTGAACGATGCAGGGTTGGGATGGGAGGCTGTTGGGGCACTGACCCCTTGCACTTGTCAAAAATCCAAGTAGAACTTTTGAACTTTTGACTCTTCTCAAAAATAAATTACTAGTACTGTTAACTGAAGCCTTGCCAATAACATAAACTCATATTAACTCATATTTGTGTATGTGTTATATATTGTATTATGAGAAACTACAGAAAAGAAAATATTTTTTCCAATTGTTGAAAATCTCCAAAAGTTTTTCCAGTATATTTATTGAAAAAAATCCATGTATATGTGGATGCATGCATTCAAACCCATGTTGGTTCAAGGGTCAACTGTATTATCTAAAATGTCCAGTTCCAGCAGAAAACTACAAAACATGCAAAGAAACAGGTAAATATGATCCACATACCAGGAAAAATAAGCTGGCAATAGAAACTGAGAACAAAGGTCAGACTTAACAAAGATATCAAAGTAGCTCTTATAAACATGTTCAAAAAATTAAACAAAACCATGATTAAAGAAGAGAAGGTATGATGATAATATCTCTTCAAAGAATGACTAAAAAAGATAAATTATTAAAAAGAACCAAATGTAAACTATACAGATAAACTATAATACCTGGACAATTAAAGAGAATGCAGGAGAGATACAACAAAAATGATGGGGCAGTCAGCTCCAAGAACTGGTCCCTCCACTGAAGTAAGAACCAACTGAATAGAATTTTCTGGCCTATAGAATCTAATCACAGCCAGGGAAGTACTTAAGGAAGGAAAAGGTTTCTAAATTTAAGAAAGCATGATGGCATTTCCCCCCACTTTTATAGAGATATAATTGACATACAGCTCTGTGTAAGTTTAAGATATATGGCATAATGACCTGACATCTATATATATTGCAAAGTGATCACCACAAGAAATTTATTAAAACTTCTATCATTTCTTAAAATTACAAAAAAAAAATCCTAGTGATGAGAACTTTTAGGATTTACTGTTAATAACTTTCACATATACATGTAGCAGTGTTAAATGTAGTTCCCGTTGTACAGTACATCCCCAGTACTTATTTTATGACTGGAATTCTGTCGTTTGACTCCCTTCATTCAATTCCCCACCCCATGGTGGTATTTTTGATTGCTTACCTACCACCTCTCCATCCCCTAGCTTGCAAGTAATGATGGTGTTACTGGCTGAGAATGATGCAGTTTTTCCCGGAACCTGCTGGAGGTGACAGAGAATGAAGCCAGCAGACAAGAGTTGGGAGCAACCAGCAAAGCTCTTTCAATAAGTGAAAAGAGGAAGTTCCTGCTACTCAGAGGGCTGTGGGGTCTGGGGTTTATATTGCCTCCTTCCAGAAGGAAGTCCCACCCTCCCCAGACCAAATAGAGAACTGAAGTGACGACATCACAACCCACTCTTGATTGGATGAAAGTACAGAGCTTCATCTGCACAGGGCACAACCAATCAGCTCACATAGGGCAAAGCCAACCAGAGCTGAGGTCCTAATTAAGTGTACTTTTAGCGTGGCTGAGTCTGGTGGGGGCTTTTTAAAACGTACAAGTGCCTTGAAACTTACAGGGGCCCTGAACTCTGCCTGCCTCTCTCTATCACCTACCTCATGTTGTACAGTACATCCCCAGTATTTATTTTATGACTGGAACCCCGTTCATTCAATTTTCCACCCTGTGGTGATATTTTTGATTGCTTACCCACCACCCTCCAACTCCCAGCTTACTAGTGGTAATGGAAATGGTGCCCCACTTTCCTGATGAAGTTTGCTGAGGGGACATGGGGGAAGCAGAATATGGACCTTGTCTTCTGTAAGTCCGGGGAAAGGAAATCCCAGGGCAAAATACCCCTAAAAACCAAAATCAGTCAAAGGGAGAAATAACGTTTAAAATCCATTTATTGCTTATAAACTGCAGTCTGGGGACTTCTCTCTTTCCATGCTAGCAGAAGCAAAAACGGCCCTCCCCTCACCTCTTGGGTACAGATAAGCCCTCCTTGCCCAGGTAATTACCCATTGATATGGAGATAAACTTTTTCCACCCCTGAGGAATGATGCAAATGCACTAAAGCCATATTTCTTTCCACCTCTGAATGCCTATATACTAAAGCCAGGCGAGACATTCTGGAAATATTACAATTTTACCCACATCTTCAAATAATTGGAGTTGCACATTTTTATATGTCCCATGGTTCCCTGAGAGACCAGCACAGAAGCTGACTTTTGTTTCACTTGCTGGAGCTGGAACAACATTCTAGAAGGTGTCTAATGCAAGCCCTTAAAGACACACCTATCTATAGCCCCCAGGGGAAGGGCTGGAGAACAGAGCAGGCAGCAGACTTGGCTCTTGGAAGTGGTAACATCACAGGAAAAACTTCACCTGGCAGTGCCTAAGCCTCCAGCATCAGGTTTACATGACAAGAGGTCAGAACTGAAGTTAAAGTCAGGCATCTGTAACTGTGTGTTTTGGCATTTGGCACTAGCAAAATCTAACACCTACTTGAAGATCATGACTTTAATTCTCAAGTACTGAGCCTAACTTGGCTTGTTTCCTCTAAGCATTAATGGCTTTTCAGTGCCTTTTGGCTCAATAAACATCTAAATTAATCTGTGGGTAGGAAGGAGTACCTCAGATAAAGATTAGACACACAAACTTTTTGTCACTGGCACCAGACTGAACTAACAGACCACCCAAATCCGGAAGACAAGTGAGGTGAATTTCATTAGGAACATGCTGAATCATGACTTTTATTAAAAAGAACAGCTGGAGGGAGGGGCGGAAGATGGTGGCGTGAGTAGAGCAGCGGAAATCTCCTCCCAAAACCACATATATCTATGAAAATATAACAAAGACAACCCTTCCTAGAATAAAGACCAGAGGACACAGGACAATATCCAGACCACATCCGCACCTGAGAGAACCCAGGGCCTCGCGAAGGGGGTAAGATACAAGCCCCGGCCCCGCAGGAGCCAAGCGCCCCTCCCCCCAGCTCCCGGCGGGAGAAGAATAGGCAGAGCGGGAGGGAGACGGAGCACAGGGCTGCCGAACACCCAGCCCCAGCCATCCGGGCCAGAGTGCAGGGCCCTCGATACTAGGAAAACAGGGCAGCAAGAACAGTGAGCGGGCACTGGAGGCCGGGCGCCGGAGGACATAAGAAAAGCGCGCGAGAATTTTTTTTTTTTTTTTGCTTTTTTGCTGTTTTGTTTTGGCGAGCGCTTTTTGGAAGTCTTAAAGGGATAGGGACCCCAATACTAGGGAAACAGGGCAGCAAGACTGGTGAGCAGAGGCCTGAGGCTGGCACAGGAGAATAAAGAAAAACGAGCGACCACCTTTTTTTTTAATTAAAAAAAATTTTTTTTTTCTTTTAAATTAAAAAATTTTTTTTTTTTTTTGGTGGTCGTTGTTTTGTTTTGGCGGGTGCTTTTTGGAAGTCTTAAAGGGGCAGGGCGGGTCACTTAATCCAGAGGTAGGGAATCCGGGATCTCTGGGCACCCTAACCCCTGGGCTGCAGGGAGCAGGCAGGCCCCTTACGGAGATAAATAGCCTCCCAGCCGCTCCTGCTTCAACGCAACTCCACCATTTAGGAGTAGCTGCCCGAGCAAGGCCACGCCCACAGCAACAGCGGAGATTAACTCCATAGCAGCCGGGCAGGAAGCAGAAACCCTGTCTGCGCGCAGCTGCGCAGCACAAGCCACTAGAGGTCGCTGTTCTCCCAGGAGAGGAGGGCCACAAACCAACAAGAAAGGAAGTCCTTCCAGCCGTCACTCGTCCCAGCTCTGCACACTATTCCTATCACCATGAAAAGACAAAGCTACAGGCAGACAAAGATAACAGAGACAACACCAGAGAAGGAGACAGACCTAACCAGTCTTCCTGAAAAAGAATTCAAAATAAGAATCATAAATATGCTGACAGAGATGCAGAGAAATACGCAAGAGAAATGGGATGAAGTCCGGAGGGAGATCACAGATGCCAGAAAGGAGATCGCAGAAATGAAACAAACTCTGGAAGGGTTTATACGCAGAATGGATAGAATGCAAGAGGCCATTGATGGAATTGAAATCAGAGAACAGGAACGCATAGAAGCTGACATAGAGAGAGACAAAAGGATCTCCAGGAATGAAACAATATTAAGAGAACTGTGTGACCAATCCAAAAGGAACAATATCCGTATTATAGGGGTCCCAGAAGAAGAAGAGAGAGGAAAAGAGATGGAAAGTATCTTAGAAGAAATAATTGCTGAAAACTTCCCCACACTGGGGGAGGAAGTAATCAAACAGACCACGGAAATACACAGAACCCCCAACAGAAAGGATCCAAGAAGGGCAACACCAAGACACATAATAATTAAAATGGCAAAGATCAAGGACAAGGAAAGAGTGTTAAAGGCAGCTAGAGAGAAAAAGGTCACCTATAAAGGGAAACCCATCAGGCTAACATCAGATTTCTCAACAGAAACCCTACAGGCCAGAAGAGAATGGCATGATATATTTAATACAATGAAACAGAAGGGCCTTGAACCAAGGATACTGTATCCAGCACGACTATCATTCAAATATGACGGTGGGATTAAACAATTCCCAGACAAACAAAAGCTGAGGGAATTTGCTTTCCACAAACCACCTCTACAGAACATCTTACAGGGACTGCTCTAGATGGGAGCACTTCTAGAAAGAGCACAGCACAAAACACCCAACATATGAAGAATCGAGGAGTAGGAACAAGAAGGGAGAGAAGAAAAGAATCTCCACACAGTGTATATAACAGCTCAATAAGTGAGCTAAGTTAGGCAGTAAGATACCAAAGAGGCTAACCTTGAACCTTTGGTAACCACGAAGTTAAAGCCTGCAATGGCAATAGTCACCCTAAATGTTAATGGGTTGAATGCACCAATCAAAAGACACAGAGTAAAAGAATGGATAAAAAAGCAAGATCCGTCTATATGCTGCTTACAAGAAACTCACCTCAAACCCAAAGGCATGTACAGACTAAAAGTCAAGGGATGGAAAAACATATTTCAAGCAAACAACAGTGAGAAGAAAGCAGGGGTTGCAGTATTAATATCAGACAAAATAGACTTCAAAACAAAGAAAGTAACAAGAGATAAAGAAGGACACTACATAATGATAAAGGGCTCAGTCAAACAAGAGGATATAACCATTCTAAATATATATGCACCCAACACAGGAGCACCAGCATATGTGAAACAAATACTAACAGAACTAAAGGGGGAAATAGACTGCAATGCATTCATTCTAGGAGACTTCAACACACCACTCACCCCAAAGGATAGATCCACTGGGCAGAAAATAAATAAGGACACGGAAGCACTGAACAACACAGTAGAGCAGATGGACCTAATAGACATCTATAGAACTCTACATCCAAAAGCATCGGGATATACATTCTTCTCAAGTGCACATGGAACATTCTCCAGAATAGACCACATACTAGGCCACAAAAAGAGCCTCAGAAAATTCCAAAAGATTGAAATCCTACCAACCAACTTTTCAGACCACAAAGGCATAAAACTAGAAATAAACTGTACAAAGAAAGCAAAGAGGCTCACAAACACATGGAGGCTTAACAACACGCTCCTAAATAATCAATGGATCAATGACCAAATCAAAATGGAGATCCAGCAATATATGGAAACAAATGACAACAACAACACTAAGCCCCAACTTCTGTGGGACACAGCAAAAGCAGTCTTAAGAGGAAAGTATATAGCAATCCAAGCATATTTAAAAAAGGAAGAGCAATCCCAAATGAATGGTCTAATGTCACAATTATCAAAATTGGAACAAGAAGAACAGATGAGGCCTAAGGTCAGCAGAAGGAGGGACATAATAAAGATCAGAGAAGAAATAAATAAAATTGAGAAGAATAAAACAATAGCAAAAATCAATGAAACCAAGAGCTGGTTCTTTGAGAAAATAAACAAAATAGATAAGCCTCTAGCCAGACTTATTAAGAAGAAAAGAGAGTCAACACAAATCAACAGTATCAGAAAAGAGAAAGGAAAAATCACAACGGACCCCACGGAAATGCAAAGAATTATTGGAGAATACTATGAAAACCTATATGCTAACAAGCTGGGAAACCTAGGAGAAATGGACAACTTCCTAGAAAAATACAACCTTCCAAGATTGACCCAGGAAGAAACAGGAAATCTAAACAGACCAATTACCAGCAACGTAATTGAAGCAGTAATCAAAAAACTACCAAAGAACAAAACCCCCGGGCCAGATGGATTTACCTCGGAATTTTATCAGACATACAGGGAAGACATAATACCCATTCTCCTTAAAGTTTTCCAAAAAATAGAGGAGGAGGGGATACTCCCAAACTCATTCTATGAAGCTAACATCACCCTAATACCAAAACCAGGCAAAGACCCCACCAAAAAAGAAAACTACAGACCAATATCCCTGATGAACGTAGATGCAAAAATACTCAACAAAATATTAGCAAACCGAATTCAAAAATACATCAAAAGGATCATATACCGATTCATCCCAGGGATGCAAGGATGGTACAACATTCGAAAGTCCATCAACATCATCCACCACATCAACAAAAAGAAAGACAAAAACCACATGATCATCTCCATAGATGCTGAAAAAGCATTTGACAAAGTTCAACATCCATTCATGTTAAAAACTCTCAGCAAAATGGGAATAGAGGGCAAGTACCTCAACATAATAAAGGCCATCTATGATAAACCCACAGCCAACATTATATTGAACAGCGAGAAGCTGAAAGCATTTCCTCTGAGATCAGGAACTAGACAGGGATGCCCACTCTCTCCACTGTTATTTAACATAGTACTGGAGGTCCTAGCCACGGCAATCAGACAAAATAAAGAAATACAAGGAATCCAGATTGGTAAAGAAGAAGTTAAACTGTCACTATTTGCAGATGACATGATACTGTACATAAAAAACACTAAAGACTCCACCCCAGAACAACTAGAACTGATATCGGAATACAGCAAAGTTGCAGGATACAAAATCAACACACAGAAATCTGTGGCTTTTCTATATACTAACAATGAACCAACAGAAAGAGAAATCAGGAAAACAACTCCATTCACAATTGCATCAAAAAAAATAAAATACCTAGGAATAAACCTAACCAAAGAAGTGAAAGACTTATACTCTGAAAACTACAAGTCACTCTTAAGAGAAATTAAAGGGGACACTAACAGATGGAAACTCATCCCATGCTCGTGGCTAGGAAGAATTAATATCGTTAAAATGGCCATCCTGCCCAAAGCAATATACAGATTTGATGCAATCCCTATGAAACTACCAGCAACATTCTTCAATGAACTGGAACAAATAATTCAAAAATTCATATGGAAACACCAAAGACCCCGAATAGCCAAAGCAATCCTGAGAAAGAAGAATAAAGTAGGGGGGATCTCACTCCCCAACTTCAAGCTCTACTATAAAGCCACAGTAATCAAGACAATTTGGTACTGGCACAAGAGCAGAGCCACAGACCAATGGAATGGACTAGAGAATCCAGACATTAACCCAGACATATATGGTCAATTAATATTTGATAAAGGAGCCATGGACATACAATGGCGAAATGACAGTCTCCTCAACAGGTGGTGCTGACAAAACTGGACAGCTACATGTAGGAGAATGAAACTGGACCATTGTCTAACCCCATATACAAAAGTAAACTCAAAATGGATCAAACACCTGAATGTAAGCCATGAAACCATTAAACTCTTGGAAGAAAACATGGGCAAAAACCTCTTAGACATAAACATGAGTGACCTCTTCTTGAACATATCTCCCCGGGCAAGGAAAACAACAGCAAAAATGAGTAAGTGGGACTATATTAAGCTGAAAAGCTTCTGTACAGCAAAAGACACCATCAACAGAACAAAAAGGATCCGTACAGTATGGGAGAATATATTTGAAAATGACACATCCGATAAAGGCTTGTCGTCCAGAATATATAAAGAGCTCACACGCCTCAACAAACAATAAACAAATAACCCAATTAAAAAATGGGCAGAGGAACTGAACAGACAGTTCTCCAAAAAAGAAATACAGATGGCCAACAGACACAGGAAAAGATGCTCCACATCGCTAATTATCAGAGAAATGCAAATTAAAACTACAATGAGGTATCACCTCACACCAGTAAGGATGGCTGCCATCCAAAAGACAAACAACAACAAATGTTGGCGAGGCTGTGGAGAAAGGGGAACCCTCCTACACTGCTGGTGGGAATGTAAGTTAGTTCAACCATTGTGGAAAGCAGTATGGAAGTACATCAAAATGCTCAAAACAGACTTACCATTTGACCCAGGAATTGCACTCCTAGGAATTTACCCTAAGAATGCAGCAATCAAGTATGGGAAAGATCAGTGCACCCCTATGTTTATCGCAGCACTATTTACAATAGCCAAGAATTGGAAGCATCCTAAATGTCCATCGATAGATGAATGGATAAAGAAGATGTGGTACATATACACAATGGAATACTACTCAGCCATAAGAAAAGGGCAAATCCAATCATTTGCAGCAACATGGATGGAGCTGGAGGGTATTATGCTCAGTGAAACAAGCCAAGCGGAGAAAGAGAAATACCAAATGATTTCACTTATCTGTGGAATATAAGAACAAAGGAAAAACTGAAGGAACAAAACAGCACCAGAATCACAGAACTCAAGAATGGACTAACAGGTACCAAAGGGAAAGGGACTGGGGAGGATGGGTGGGTAGGGAGGGATAAGGCGGGGGGAGAAGTAGGGGGGTATTAAGATTAACATGCATGGGGGGGTAGGAGAAAAGGGAGGGCTGTACGACACAGAGAAGGCAAGTAGTGATTCTAAAACATTTTGCTATGCTGATGGACAGTGACTGTAAAGGGGTTTATAGGGGAGACCTGGTATAGGGGAGAGCCTAGTAAACATTATATTTGTCATGTAAGTGTAGATTAGTGATACCAAAAACAAAACAAAACAAAACAAAACAAAAAAAGGGGCAGTTCCTGTGTGGTAACCTCCAATGAGTTCTACACAAGGGTATAAAGGGCATATAAAAGTGTAGGCAAAGGGTCTGTTTGCGTTTATACAGAAGATCAAAGTCTAATTGGACTATCCCGAAAATGAACTAAGATACGATATGAAAGAGAACTTCCAACATCAGCACTCTCTGGAAGACTCATGACAGAAGATGATCATCAAAAAACCCCAACAAAGATCCACGCACTGCTACAGGTGTAGATGCATTCATCCCACCAATTCCTGGACTTGCCATGGGAATGAAGAAGGAGATATCTAAGCTGGCCTGTGCATACAGTACAACAACAAATTTGACTGGATCTATACTGTTGGAACTCAACCAAGAATTAGGAGAAGTGCAAATTGTAGCGTTCCAAAATCTTACAACTACAGACTATTTACTGTTAAAAGAACAGAAGGGATGTGAACATTCCCCAGGAATGGGTTGTTTTAATTTTTTATGTCTGATTTCTCTCAGACTGTTCAAGTTCAGTTGGACAATATCCACCATATCATAGATAAGTTTTCACAAATGCCTAAGGTGCCTAACTGGTTTTCTTGGTTTCACTGGAGATGGCTGGTAATTACAGGTATGCTTTGGTTATGTAACTATACTCCTATTATGTTAATATGTGTGCGCAATTTAAGTAGTAGCTTAAAACCTATACATGCTGAAGTTACTCTACAAGAAGATATGTCAAAGAAATAATCAATCTTCCCATGTTTTCTTCCGCCTGCTACTTCTATAGCTTTTCTTCTTCCTTCCTAATCACAACCCTTAAATAGAATTCGTGCCTCATATCAAATTTACCGAGTATCATAATTCTTCCAAGTGGTAAAGATACCTCAAGACAAATGCTGGGCATAGAAGCTACAGGGCATAAATATGCAAAGAAATAAAAAGCTAACCATTTCAAACAATAAGGCTTCTTTCTCACTTACCAACTTTACATTTCCCTGTATGGCCCCGGAAGATGACTGGTTAGCCAGAGACGGGTAAGATTCCTCAAGGGAGGAACAACCTAAGACAGGCACAGTCGCAGGGGGGTCATCAGGTGAGAAATTGGGGATCAACAGAGGTGAGGCTTAGAACCTCACACCCGCATTCTGAGAGAAATCTTCTGCATACGTGGATGTTTTATTGCCCTTGTCTAGCTTGGATTAACAAATAGTCTACAGGCACACACCTGATCATCTACATTTGCTCTCTTACAACACTAAACTATGTTTTCTACCTTTATCTTGTATCTACCTACCACTTCAGCATTTTATTAAAAATAATAATAATAAAGAGAGAAATGTGGTATCCACATATAAATCAAGTATAAAAACCAAATGAGTATTCATATTTGAACTGTTTATAGTTCATAATGAATGAGCAAAACCGAAAGTTTCTGTGATGACTGCCCTTGTACTGTTCACTATGTAACTTATTCATTATGTAAGAATTTGTTCTCCATGTAAGAACTTGTTTGTTATGCCTCAGAAGATTGGAGACTGATGAAAATTAGGCTTGGGGTGGATTAATGATTGTGCATTGAGCATTGACTCCCCTATACAGAATTTTATTGTCGTTAACAACCATTTGATCAATAAATATGAGAGATGCCCTCACAAAAAAAAAAAAAAAAAGAAAAAAAAAGGACAGACTTCCAATGGTAAAATAAATAAGTAACCGGGATGTAATGTATAGCATAAGGAATATAGTCAAGATATTGTAACAGCTTGGTAGGGTGATAGCTGGAACCTAGAATTATGTATATAAATGTTTTATCACTGTGTCATACACTTGAAACTAATGTAATGTAATACTGTGCGTCAACTACCCTTCATTAAAAAATAATTATCTAAAAAAAAAAAAAAAAAAAAGAACAGCTGGAAGGCACAATTTCAGAAGCAGATAATTTTTATTTTATTCCTTTGGGCTAAAATTATCTGAACTAAACCTCAAAGTGGACAATTAATGTGGTTTTTCCCATTCATAAAAAGCATCATTTGTTCTGCTCATCACAAAAATATTCTGAAAGCAGTGAAGCTAAATTTGAGGTCTTGGAGGATGTTTGTATTACTTACTTAGTGTTTGTGAGCAGACAGATGTAAGAAATGTGTAAAATAAAACTATTCAAGCACCTATTCAAACATGGTTTTGTAAGAGATATTCTCACCTTCCCCATCCAGTTGGGGCATGGGGCATTCAGTAAACCTACCTTGTTCAGACGCTTGTACATCCTTCACCCATTTCTTCATCAAGATGTTTTAATATCTAATATTCTTACTATAATAGAGACAGCACATGAATAATATCCTGGTGCATTTCTAGTAAGATTATGTGATTATTCATCAACCCCTGTTCAGGGTATTGGTGAAAATCTTAGGCATATCTGGTGTGCCAGTGCTCTAGTCCACTCAGACCTCCACACATCGACAAGCCACTCCTTTGCATCACAACTGATATATTGTGCACAGACATTGCCTGATCTCTGCAACTGTTCAAAGATGGTCTTTAAAATTCAGAGACCACTCCCTCCACCACACAAATTTCTAATATATCTACTGCTCAAATTATTTCTAATATTTTGCCAAATAAAGATTTCTTGCTAAAATGCTAATGATACATTCCCTTTTAAAGGGAAATAAACTCTGCCAAATGCTCCTACTGAGTGCCTTCCTTCTATGAATTATCTGAAAGCTATGACACAATAATGTTTTGAGATTTAGTGGTTTTATACCAAGTACCTCAAAGGGAAACTGCAATGGCATGAACAATTCAAATAGTAAACATCTCTGTTTGACTTTGGAATATGTTGTGTAATTTTATTCCAATAAAAATCTAGTTGTTAACTAGTTTGCTGCTTAGGCTAATATTAAGTTAATTTTCACTCCTTAATCATAAGAAAGCCTTTCATCTTCTCACTTCTATATGTTTATATTCAGATTCAGTTCTCTTCTCTCTCTGGGTGTAACTATATTGAAATAGCTCTTTTGCAAATGATGTTTTCTTTGAGCAGAAATGAAAAGAGATAAATCTTTCTGACTATGGGACTTACTCTGGTGTTGACTTCATTTAATTTAGTATTTTATTAATTAAATATTTCAACATACACAATATAGAAAATAGAAAAGATGTAGGTAACACCCAGCTTTACCAAATTATAACATTGTCTATGTTTGCTTCAAATTATTTAAGAAAATAAAACATTACAGATAGACTGGAGGCCCAGAGCTCTCCTTCCTACCACCTTCTCTCTAAGAGCCAGCCTTCAGGGGGCCTGCATTGGACTACTCCATGGAGAGCCATGCATATTGGACTGGAGTTCATTATAAACTAAGTCACCTGAATGGTGCTTCTCGAAGTTGTGCAAGGCAGTACAGACTTGAGACCATATGTGATACTGTTTTGCATTAAAAAATTTTTTACATCAATGGTAACATAGTGCACCTATTTTTCTGTAATTTTTCTCCACTTGTATTGATACCGTAGTTCATTCATTTCACTGCTGTGTGTTATTTCACTGTATGAATAAAACATCATTTGTCTATTTTCCTGTTGTCTCAAATTGTTCATTATGAGCAATGCTTCTCTGAACATTCTTGGGTCTGTCTGCTTATGAGCATGTAGAAGAATTTCTCCAGAGCACATAGAGCATATTCACAGAGTGGGCACACCTCAAATTAACTGGAAAATGCAAAACTATTTTGCAAAATATTCTGCCAATTTATAATTCTACCACCAATGTATGGAAATTCCTGTTTGCCTATATCCTCACCAATTTATGATATCTTCAGACTTTGGTTATTTGGGCTCCAGTGCCTATGAGGTTGAGTTAGATTTCCACAATGTTAACCATTTGTGTTCCATGAATCCTTACTGATGACACATTCATTTTATTGGTTTGTCTTTGGATTCTTTGGGGTTTTCTATGTAGACACTTAATATTTGCAAATGTAGCTCTCATTCTTTTTCTCATTTCTCTGACTAGGACCTCCAGTACAATGGCAAAAATAAGCAAATATTGAGGTATTGCTTATGTTTTTCCTAACTTTGAAAGGAGTCCTTTTTAAAATTTCACCAATGTTTGTTTTCTGAAAATTACCTTTCATCAAGTTGAAGATGCTATTTTCCTGCCTCACTTTCTAATAGCATTTTTATTTTTCATGAATGTTGATTTTTATTTATGCTTTTTCAGCATCTATCAGATATCATTTGTTCTTCTTCAATTTATTAATATATATTACATTAATAGATGTTTTTATATTGCGCTACCTTTGCAAAGTAAAAATAAATATTAACATATATTATACCAACTATGGCCATGTTTACAAAGCTAGAATATGTTTTTTGACAAAATATTTATTTTTAATTGTATTTTATAATTTGAAGTTATTTAAACTGATATAATTAAATATATATTTCATGAATAACCTTTAATGAATTTAATGAGAAATGGGAACAGTAACAAAAAATAGTAATTCAAGATATGTTGTTTCCATAAATATTCCTTTTAAGATAAAGGAAAAGAAGAAATTCTGTATGTAATAATTAGTTGGCTACTCCTTTAAATATATTTAGTGATATTTTTATCTGTTTTATGCAGGTCCGTATTTGCTACACATGCAACAGTTTGCAGCTGGAAATTTTTATACTCACGGTGCCATCTCCTGTCAACGTTACTATATGATCATAGCAAACAACTGTTACATATTTTGCCAAAATGTGTAAGAATTTAAGACCTATTATTTGTAAAATATTACTGAGAAAATAATCCAGTTATTCCTCTTTGCAAATCTACACACATGCTCTTTTACTGATGTAAATGTAGTCTGTACTATTATTGAAAATTTTGACAATATGTTAAGTCTTTAAGAGCCTCTAAATAGGTATATAACCTCATGCAATGAAAGTACATATTTTTCCATATTCCCTAATGTCTCAATGTCAGATTTTGACTATGTTCCCCAGAACTCTGACAAAATCAGGTGAGCAGGGGTAGGAGCCCCACAAAAAGTTAAAACATACCCTCCAGAAGAGTGTCTCTTGCTTCATTTGGGTTATTAATAAATTTACCTAATTAATTCCTTAAGAGTTTCATATTAGTAGAAGCTATATCACATCTGAGGTAACAAATTCCAAGAGCTCATAACCTGTTAAAATTATTTATTTTTTATGTCGCTAGTTTATCCTTTTCAATTTTCTATAGGTCCTAGCAGTCTGGGGGTGATGAATAAGGATGTGATATTACAAAAACCTTAACTGTGAAGAATGCCAAAACTTCTCTTCTTCCTTCTAGCAGCCTGCCTTTTTGATGATATCCAACTCAAGAGAGTTTGGGACACTTTGAAAACTGTCATAATACCAATAAAGTTAAAATGTTGACTAAATTTTATGGAATATGTCTAGAAGTGGTAAACCTTTTAAGATAGGGAAAACACTGTCCTGAGAGGTGATAGAGTGATTTAGAATTCACTGGGGCTCAGTGGGGTTCAAATACTAGCTCCATGCCTACTATTTATATGACCTTGAACAAGATATTTAATTTCAAGAAGACTCCATGATTCCACTATTATATAGAGACAATAATATTACCTACCACATGGGATTTTTGTAAGAAATAAATTAGACCATGCTCAGCATAATGCTTAGAACGTGGTAAATGCTTGATAAATGTTAATGTCTATTGTTATTACTCCAGTGTCAGACAAGTAGTTGGAGCCTTTTGACCACAGCATAAAAATGGGGTTGCTTAGTTTAGTGCTTCCTCTTCTGATACTCTCACTCTATAGGGCCTTTTCCTTGCCCATTTCCCCTGTTTTCTTAATCTCTAACTCTCAATATGTAAAAATACTACTAACTAGAAAGCTCATCTCTAAATTTATTATAACAATTAACAAGAATTTCAGTCTAAAAATTATGCTTTCAGCATCATGACTAAACCACTTTCTCATAACCATAGCAAAGAAAAATGTCTAGGTCTAGGAACCCTGAATGTTTTCCTGAAAACTATTTGCATGCTTCTTTGATGATACATGCTTCTAAATATTTCCATGGCACATCTTCACTACAGCTCTAAATTTATAGTTGTGTTGTTATGATTTTCACTAGTTTCTATGCTTAAAAAATAGTCCTAACATATACATTGATTAGTGCTTAAAAGTTCAGGTTCTAAATTCAGAAAGAGCTGGATTCATATATGGGGGATCTTTGGAAAATAACCCAAGCTCTTTGAAGCCTCATTTCTCTCATCTATAAAACTGGACTAGTGACTCTCTTTACAGGTATGCTATGCCTAGATAGGGATATAGTGAGGATTTGATAAGAGTGCATTTAAAGTGCTTAGCATAAAATGCAGTATATTTGTTGACTAATGAATAATTAAATGATAGTATATTTATGTGTTGTTATTATTTCTATCATTTCAGATAATTAAACAGGGATCTGAAAGATTGAGCTACCAATTTTTAACCTTAGGTTGTGACCAAATTTATTACAGATGACCTTCTAGAAGCCTTATAAGAAATATTTAAAAGAAAGGCTTGAGTTCCATGTCAAGTGTGCTGAAGTAGGCTCCTAATAGCCAACCCTCTAAGAGATAATTATATACCCTGGACACAATTGTTAAATACCCAAAGTTCTGAGAAGTGAACAAAAGGCCAGCAAGTTTTAGATAGGACATATTTATATCTTGGAAGAAGGGAGTGACATGGATGAATCTCCATTTCTGTAGTTTTGATCTGAGGGACAGCAGTCTCAGTACCATGCAGGGTAATTAAAATTCTCCTATAAAGCCCATTTTTTTTCTAGCCTGAGGAACCAGGGCAACTACAGCTGCCAGAAAATCAAGGGAGTTGTTATAGAGGGGGTAAACAAGAAAAATAGGAGCCCCTAAATTTTGTGTATTAATCTGCCTAAGTCTCTGCCTGGCCCTGAACCAAGCACATAGAGGGCACACTCAACATAGCTTGCATATAAGGCTTAAAGAGCTAAAGTGGATTTTGAACTGCCAACATACAGGTGATCAATAGTTTGCTATTTGAATTTAAGCAAGTTAATTACATGCTAAACAAAACCTTCAAAATTCTTTAGAGGACTACAACAGAAATCAGAGTCTCTACAGCGTAATATTCATAATTTCTAGGATCAAATTCAAAACTAGTCAATACACGAACTAGGAAAATTTACCCTTACTTAGAAGAAAATACAACAAAAAAAGGCCAACTCTGAGATGACTCATATGTTATAAATGTCAACAAAGACATAACTGCTATTAATGCTCAATGAGGTAAAAGAAAATGTATGCAAAATGAATGAATGAAAAAATAGAAAATATCACCAGAAAAATAGGAACTGTAAAAAATAGAAATGGACATTTCAGAAATTAAAAATTCATTGGATGGGTTCAACAGTGGAGTGGATATGACAGTGAAAGAGCCCATGAACTTGAAGCTATATCAGTAGAAATAATCTAATTTGGGAAGAGAAAGGAAAAACATGGTTGTACAAAAATGAACAGAACTTCACGAAACTGTTATGTAATATCAAAAAGTCTAGCACAGGTAGTCCAAATCCCACAAGAAGAAGAAAGAATTAGGCAGACCAAAAAAATTGGATAATGGCCATAAACTTTACACATTTGAAGACATCAATTTACAGATTCAAGAAGCTCAGTACACCAAAGCAGGAAATATAAAGAAAACCATTTCTATGTATATCCAATTCAAGCAGTTGAAAAGTAAAGATGAAGAGAAAAATTTTTAAAGGAGGCAGAAAAATAGAACATACTACACAGAGGGAAACAATGATTCAAATAACCTTATACTTACTGTCAGAAACAGTGAAAGCAGGAAGATAGTTGAACAACATCTTGGTGTAAGGTAAAATTGAGCCGAAATGACCAGGCGAGGAGGCTACAAAAGAGCCAAAAGTTTAATAGGGCGTAATCCCAGGCGATGTTCACCAGTCTGATTAGTCACAGGCTGGAGAAGTCATGCCCAGCAGGGCAAGCAGCGAGTTTTAAAAGAAGGTAGGGGAAGGCAGAGCTTAGATTTACAGTGGTGCAAGGATTGGCTAGACTAAGGCACCTTTTTCAGGTTGGGAGGGGCCAGGGACTTTGGCACGTCATCAGTGTCCAACGTACTCACCCCTCCCTCCGGTGCCTCCAGCCTTACATTCTAGCCTTTTGGTTATAATGGGTGCTGACTCGATCTGGCTACTTTCGGCTGAGGAGAGGCTGCATGGGTAGGGTTGAGGCTGGTGGGAGGCAAGAGGAGGCTTGGAAGGAAGGGGTGAGTACTGATGTACCCACATGGTCTTGTGCACTTCTACTGTCCAACCTCTCTATTGGTGGCCGGAGGTTCTAGCAGATATGTTGCCTTTGTCTCTCTGGACAGGTATATCTACCATGATCACCTAGGCTTTGCCCCATCTAGTACTGTTGTCTGGATGATGAGAGACAGACTGAGGCTTGTTTGTAGCAAGCAGCCTGGACAAAAGAATGGAAAGACAAGCATTGGGCGGGACAAGGGGTTATCTTACTTAGGAGTGAGAAGGTAGGTAGGTAGGAGAGGTGTCCAGAGGAACTTGAGATAAGAGAGTATAAGGGTTAGGGATGACCAAGTGAAGAGGGACTACAGCTTCATTGATTATCCGCAGGTCTTGAACAAGCTGGTAGGCCCCAGATGGCTTCTTGACTGGAAGGATTGGAGTGTTACAGGGAGAATTAGTTGGTACCAGAAGCCTTTGGGAAAGAAGATGGTTAATGATAGGTTGGATGCTCTTGCAATGGGTGTGGGAAATAGGAAATTGGGGTCTAGAAGGAGAGGAGGATGGGTCTTTGAGGTGGATGAGGATGGGAGCATGATGGCTCGACACTACAGGAGTAGAGGTGTCTCAGACTATTGGGTTAATGCAGGTCGATGGTACAGGAGGGTCTGTGGAGGCCGCAGGGCTACAACTTATATCAGCTAAGATGACGAGTGAGCTCAGTTGGGGATGACTAAGAGGCAGGGAAATAGAGGCACCATGCTTGGAGAGGAGATATCTCCCTAACAAAAGGATGGGACAGGACGGGATGACTAGAAATGAGTGGGTAAGAGGATGGCTCTCAAAAGTGTAGGCTACCGGACCTGTCTCTAGAGGCTTAGAGGGGGTTCCCATGACACCCATGACCGAGACCTGGGAAGGATGTAAACGCCCATGAAAGGAAGGTAAAACAGAGTAGGCAACCTCCGTATCTACCAAAAAGGAGATGGACTTACCCGCTACTCACAGCGTGGCCCTGGGCAGGGCAAGGGTGATAGGGGTGTTCAAGTCTAGGCATCTTCATTCTTCAAGTAGGGCCAGCAGGTCTGGAGGGGAGTCCCTCAGGGGGGCCTGCCTCCCATGAGACTCTGTCGTGGGGGGATGACCTTCCCCAACTAGGCACTCTACTTTCTAATGACCTCTCTTACCACAAACTGGGCAGGGTTTAGTCGGCTTGTTGGTTGGGTTGGAGCATCTCTTTGCCCAGTGGCCTTCTTGGCCACACCAGAAGCAGGGTCCCGGAGGCTCACGAGCTCTGGACCGGTCTTTGGTGTGATGAGACCCCTGTCCTGCCAGCCACAGGGCCACCGCGAAGGCTTGGGTTCAGGACACTGTCCTCCTCTCATGTTCTTCATCTTGGGTATTAAAGACTTTAAAGGCCATGGTTACCAGGTCATGGAGTGGAGTCTGGGGTCCCTCTTCTGCCTTTTTAACTTATGTCTTACGTAACTAATACTTGTTCTGGTGAAGTCTACTTCTCTACTAGTTTAGGACTAATAAAACAGTGGCTATAAATGAAAAAAGACTTACAAATGACAATGGTTAAAGATCTGATGAGAGCTTACTGTAAGACAGTTGACATAAGGAAATTCAGATATTTCTGTAACACAAAACATTTAATAACAAAGTTTAGCATCATTCCCTTTGACAGTGCTTTCTAGGTAATTAAGCAGGTAATTTTATATTAGATAAACAAGCCAAATTGGCCAAATACTTTCTCTAATGAGAAAAAAAGCCAAATTAACCAAATACTTTCTCTAATGAGAAAAAATTCTTCTGACATGTTCCAGGGGGCTCTCTGGAAAAAATCAGAGTTAACTAGAGGTAAAAGCACCTT
Source organism: Manis pentadactyla (assembly GCF_030020395.1). NCBI lineage: Eukaryota > Metazoa > Chordata > Mammalia > Pholidota > Manidae > Manis > Manis pentadactyla. The sequence continues at coordinate 105,314,620 of NC_080024.1, forward strand.
TTTGAATTTGATTTTGGGAAGCTGTTAAAGTTTTTTAAGGCATTTGTCTAAATAGAATCATAAGTTACTATGAAACAATACTTATCTATTTAACTAGAATGACAATAAAAGATTTTAAAGGCAAATACAGAAGGTTACACAGTTATTAGCAAAGCTTAGCTTTTAGTTTTTTCATATTAAGATCTCATTATCTTAAATATTCAGACAACTCATTGAGACTTTAAGCATGAGAAACTGTTTTGATAAAACAATTAGAGAACTCTTTGCAATCTTTCAACATTAAGAGCAGACTAACAGTTAAGAAAACTTTGTCTTTTTAACTGAAAACAAAATTCTAATTTTGCTGTGTACTTAATACTGAGACTTATAGCATGATCATATTAAATTCTTCCACAACCTTTCTACAACTTTCTTTTTACATTCAGTGTTCTCCCTCTTAAATAAATAGCTGTACTTTAGAACAATTACCTTCTTTTACTCTCAACAAAATGGATTTCCATTCTTTATACTTTCTCTTATTAAAACACACATCTTTTAAGCAAGTAGAGATCTTTTCTTCTTTAAGTAGCTTTAATTAGGCCTCAAAACCATTAGGAACTTTAATTTTCAGTGAACACTGGTAAGTGGGCTATTGTAAACTATTGCACTAGCATTCTTTAGATTAACAAATTCATGAACACACTTTATAATTCTTGACACCATGTGCTTTACAGCATAATCTCTAAGCACAAAATATGTTGATTTAACTTAGCAAAACTTCAAGATTCTAGGTCACCACAAAAATTTTCAGGCTGTAGGCACACACATGGCAATACACAATCACTAAGATGTTCACTTGCTATGCCCGTCTCACCCACTCCCAACAACCACGCCACACCACTTACAAAACGGCAGGTGTGGGGAGGGGTGTAGGGTCAGGAGAGAAAGGAGGCAGGTCTGTGCTGGGAGGAGTCTTGTCCGTGGCTTCCAGAACTGGAGGGTGGGAGGAGCGTGTTCTGGTGGGGGAAGAGGACGGGGAAGGCGGAAGGAGACGGGGAGGGGGAGGCGCAGACACTGGAAGAGGAGAGGAGCAGGAAGGCGGCGTGGCTGGGAACGAAGGACCTGAAGATGGCAGCGACACGGGGGAGGCCAAAGAACTTAAAGATGGTGGCGGAGAGTGGGGGATAGTGAGCTGAGAGAGGCGGGAGACCAAGGTCTTCCGGCGGATCTGAAAAGGAAGAAGGACTGGGCAGAGTAAGAGGCTGACAATCCTTAACTGGAGATCAGGCCAGGAGAACCTGGGTCATTGAACACTTAATGTAAAGGTCTGGGCAGGGGCGCAATGTCCAAAAGGCCTGGACATATGAGACTTCAGACTACTTCCCAGTTCAGTGACAGAAATCGGTTAGGTCAGTGAGGAGGCTAAAATCAAATGTTCCCTCTGAGGGCCAGTGAGATTGATTGTCTAGAGGATACTGGGGCCAAGTCTGAGAACAGAGTAGGACCAGTTTCTGTGTACGGATCTCCTCCACTATATCTAGGGTTGTCAGGTTGGATATGAGACACTGCAGAGGGGTCTGAGCCTCCAATTTAGAGGACTGGTTCCCCGTGTCTGTTACCCATTTCCCAGAGCCCCTAAACTGGCGAGCTCAGTGTCCCAAACTCGCTCAGGTTAAGAGGAGACAGGGAAGTTCCCAGCACTTCCCCGGAGATCTGGGAGCCCGGATGAGGACGTCTCCTCTATCTCGGGACCAGGGCAGGCTTAATGCCCGGAGAACCTGGATGTAGCTACGATTTCGAGCCAGGTGGAGACAGGACTGGGAAAACAGACTGGGGGAAAGGAGGGACTCACCGAATTGCCGTCTGAGCTAGCAGAGGTCCTGGATCGGGGAAGGAGGGGTGAGAGCTGCCAGTGGCTGGCTGGAGCTCCGCACCTTACCTCCTCCCGGGTTTCGGCACCAGCTGTAAGGTAAAATTGAGCTGAAATGACCGGGCAAGGAGTCTACAAAGGAGTGAAAAGTTTAATAGGGCGCAATCCCAGGCGATGTTCGCCGGTCTGATTAGTCACAGGCTAGAGAAGTCGCACCCAGCAGGGCAGGCAGCGAGTTTTTAAAGAAGGTAGGGGGAGGCAGAGCATAGATTTACAGCAGCAGGAGGACTGGCTAGCCTAAGGCACATTTTTCAGGTTGGGAGGGGGCAGCAGCCAGGGACTTGGCATGTCTTCAGTGTCTGATGTCCTCACCCCTCCCTCGGTGCCTCCAGCCTTCCACTTGGAAGTGCTGAAAGAAATATCTGCCAATGCAGTATTCCATATCCAGGAAAGAAAAATCCTTTAAGAATGAAGGAAAAACAAAGATATTTTCAGAAAAATAAAATTAGGAGAATTTATCAATAACAGACATGTACTATAAGAATTGCTAAAATAAATTCTTCAAACTAAATAGGAATACCAGAGGAAACTCATTGCTTTAGGAAAGAATGAACAGCATTTGAAATTGTAAATAGATGAGTAAATATAAATAATTATTTTATTTTCATTTCTTGAAACTGCATATGACTATTTAGAGGAAATTTATACAATATTTTATTGTGAGACTTTATATGAGCAGAATATGTAGGATAGCTATGGCATAAAGGATTTGAGTGGTAAATAGAGCTCTGCAGTTGCAAGGCTGCTACTATTATGTGAAATTGTCAGAGGGGTGAATTTATTTTCCTTGGTTCTTGTCCCCAACACAACAGATTTAAAGGGCAGAGACACAGAGGTGAAGCAGGGTAAAAGTTTTATTTGAATGCACTCCAAGAAAGGAGTGGGCCTGAGTCAAGGTAGCTAAAGGCAGATTTACTTGAATAAAGCAGAGAGGAAGGAAAAACAGAAGAAAGGGAAGCTCATTGAACTACTGCTTCACCTAAGGGCAATAATCCCTTGCCAACTCCTGAAGCCAGTGTTACCTGGTGTTCAGTATCTCTTTGAATCTGCATGGCATGAGAACAAAGTCCCTAACACCCGAGGATTTGGGGGAGCTGCAGAGCACTGGGTGGAGTGAGACTATGTCCTGAGAATGTCCCAAAGACAAAGAAAAGAGATTTTAAGGCAGGCTGCTAAGTAGTATGATCATATAGCTACAGTTCTTCCCTGGTCACCCAGGCCATGGGAACTTGTAAGCCCAAATCAGAGCTCTCAGTAGCCCCTCCCTACTTATCTGAAGTAGGGTAGAGAGAAAGCGACACACTCAAAGAAAGATGAGTGTGGGCAGGCTCAAATAGGAAGCGTGCTTAAGGTTTTGGGGTCTGGGGTTTTATAGGGCTTTTTTGGGTAAGAGTCAGCATAAGACATGATGTTTACAGGAGATTAATAATTCCTTTGAAGTTTTGTCTTAAGAATTGGGTTATTTAGGTGACTTTGTCGGGGACTTCAGCATTCTTTGACAACACAGGTTTGTTTACACTTCTGAGCTCTGTCTCTTGCCCTGGTTACAAAGTTACTTGTTTAGGGACTAGAGGAAGAGGAAAAAACAGCATATAGGTTAAGTTAAACAATAAGCCAGGCCTTTGCAGGCTAAAGTAAATCTAACAATGGCATGATCTAATTGATATGATGAAGACATGGGCTGTGCATAGATACTTTTCTCTATTTGGGGACTACACAGACATTGCAAGTTTCTCCTGGCCTTTGGAGCTTCAGCTAATTAACTCATTAACTCTGTGAGTCTTTTCTGTTTCTCTAGTTTTATGTGATTAGCTCTTTGAATCCCTTTTAGTAGACTTTACCAGCCTATTCTCCCTCTACCCCCAATATGTTTTTCTGCCTAAAGAAATGATGCTATATTAGCTCTAAATATATTATGAGAAGCTAAGGATGTGTATTTAAAATCTAAGTAGAATATTGAAAAAATAATTAATTGAAAACTATAAAGTAAATAAACTAAAATGGAATTGTTTAAAAAATACTCAATAATTTAAAAGAAGGTATAAAAGAACAGTGGAAGAAAACAAAAGGAGGAAACATAAAATAAGAAATAATAAAATGGGGCGGAACCAAGATGGCAGCATGACTAGTTCATCAGAAATCTCCTCCAAAAACATATATATTTTGAAAATACAACAAATACAACTATTCCTAAAAGAGAGACCAGTGGATACAGTACAACAGCCAGGCTATATCTACATCTGTGAGAACTCAGCATTACACGAAGGGGGTAAGATACAAGCCATGGCCGGGCAGGACAGGAGTGCCCTCCCCACCCCAGCTCCCCGGCGGGAAGAAAGGAGTCAGAGCAGGGAAGGAGTGAAAGCCCAGGAGTGCTAAACAACCAGCTCTAGTAATCTGCACTGGGAACACATGGTGCACGGTGTGCTGAATATTAGAGAAATGGAAAAGCAAAACCTGCAAAGGATCCCTGCAACTGGCTCCCCTGGGACAAAAGAAAAGCGAGTGCTTTTTAAAAGTCTTAAAGGGACAGGGAACTCACAGCTGGATGAAATCGTCCTGGCACACTCAGCCCAGCAGCTGGGAATCCCGGGGAACTCTAGGTGACATAACCCCCTGGGCAGTAGCGCAGCTCTGAAGCCCCTCACAGTGATAAGCAGCCTGCCAGTCGTTCCCCCGGCTGGCACGGACTCTGACACACTGGCCCAGTAGCAGAAGAGTGGCCGCGTGTGCACACGGTAGGGAGCAGCCATGCATGCTGGCAGCAGCAGCACCAGAGGGGCCCAGGAGAGGCCCACATGAGCAGACGGTGGCAGTGGCCGAGCGGCCTGGGAGTGGCCCACATGAGCCTGGGGCAGCAGTGGTGGCAGAGCAGCCTGGGATCAGCCACGCCCCCAGCAGCTGCCCAGAATCTCCTCCTGGTGCACAGCCACTCAGGCAAGACCCAAAGGCTGCCGCCAGTGCGCAGCTGCCTGGCAGGGATGCCGCTCTTCCAGGAGAGCACACCCAGCATGCCTGCCACTCCCCTCAGGGCTCCAAGATACCCTGAAGGATACCCCGCCAACAGCAGCTTAGGTGATTAACCTGGAGGCTGCTCCAGGGGTGCAGGTAACTGACACAGGCAGTGGAGAAGGGCAAGGTGACCAGCAAGCAGGAAAGGACTTTGTTCTCCCAGCTGACACATGTGCTACCTGACAACAGCTATCTCTATCACCATGAAAAGGCAGAAGAATTTGGTCCAGTCCAGAATTACCCAGACAACCCCCAAGAGAGGGCCTGGGGAGATAGATATAACCAATCTCTCCGAAAAGAATTCAAAATAAAGGTTATAACCATGCTGATGGATCGGCAGAGAAATATTGGAGAGTTAAAGGATAAAGTTGGGAGGAAGAATACAGAAATAAAACAATCTCTGGAAGGACTTAAGAGCAGACTGGATGAGGTGCAAGAGGCCGTTAATGGAAAAGAAATCAGAGAATAGGAACACAGAGAAGCTGACGCAGAGAGAGATAAAAGGATTTCCAGGAGTGAATGAATACTAAGAGAACTGTGTGACCAATCCAAATGGAACAATATTCGCATTATAGGGGTACCAGAAGAAGAAGAAGAGAGAAAAAGGGAAAGTGTCATTGAAGAAATAATTGCTGAAAATGTCCCCAAATTGGGGGAGGAAATAGTCTCTCAGACCATGGAGGCCCACAGAACTCCCAACACAAGGGACCCAATGAGGACAACACCAAGACATATAATAATTAAAATGGCAAAGATCAAAGACAAGGACAGAGTATTAAAGGCAGCCAGAGAGAGAAAAAAGGTCACCTACAAAGGAAAACCCATTAGGCTATCATCAGACTTCTCAACAGAAACCTTACAGGCCAGAAGAGAATGGCATGATATATTTAATGGACTGAAACAGAAGGGCCTTGAACCATGAATACTGTATCCAGCACAATTAACATTTAAATATGAAGGAGGGATTAAACAATTCCCAGACAAGCAAAAGTTGAGGGAATTTGCCTCCGACAAACCACCTCTACAGGGTATTTTAGAGGGACTGCTCTAGATGGAAGCACTCCTAAGGCTAAATAGATGTCACCAGAGAAAATAAAATCACAACAAAGAAAGCAGACCAACCAAACACTAACTAAAGGCAAAAAATAAAATCAACTACTCGCAAAAGGAGTTAAAAGAAACACAAAAGAACACAGAATAAAATACCTAACATATAAAGAATGGAGGAGGAAGAATAAGAAGGGAGAGAAATAAAGAATTATCAGATTGTGCTTAAAATAGCTTAATAAGCGAGTTAAGTTAGATAGTTAGATAGTAAAGAAGCTACCCTTGAACCTTTGGTAACCATGAATCTAAAGCCTGCAATGTCAGTAAGTACATATCTTTCAATAATTACCCTAAATGTAAATGGACTGAATGCACCAATCAAAAGACACAGAGTAACAGAATGGATAAAAAAGCAAGACCCATCTAGATGCTGCTTACAAGAGACACACCTCAAACCCAAAGACATACACAGACTAAAAGTTAAGGGATGGAAAAAGATATTTCATGCAAACAATAGGGAGAAAAAAGCAGGTGTAGCAGTACTGGTATCAGACAAAATAGACCTCAAAACAAAGAAAGTAATAAGAGATAAAAAGGACATTACATAATGATAAAGGGGTCAGCCCAACAACAGGATATAACCATTATAAATATATATGCACCCAACACAGGAGCACCAACACATGTGAAACAAATACTAACAGAGTTAAAGGAGGAAATAAAATGCAATGCATCATTCTAGGAGACTTCTACACACCGCTCACTCCAAAGGACAGATCAACCACACAGACAATAAGTAAGGACACAGAGGCACCGAACAACACACTAGAACCAATGGACTTAACAGACATCTACAGAACTCTACACTCAAAAGCATCAGGATACATATTATTCCCAAGTGCACATGGAACATTCTCCAGAATAGACCACATAACTAGGCCACAAAAAGAGCCTCAGTAAATTCAAAAAGATTGAAATTCTAACAACCAACTTCTCAGACCACAAAGGCATAAAACTAGAAATCAATTGTACAAAGAAAACAAAAATGCTCACAAACACATGGAGGCTTAAGAACATGTTTCTAAATAATCAATGGATCAATGACGAAATTAAAACAGAGATCAAGCAATATATGGAGACAAATGACACCGACAGCAGAAAGCCCGAACTTCTGTGGGATGCAGTGAAGGCAGTTCTAAGAGGAAAGTATATAGCAATCCAGGCCTATATAAAGAAGGAAGAACATCCCCAAATGAATAGTCTAAAGTAAAAGTTTTTGAAACTGGAAAAAAAAGAACAAATGAGGCCCAAAGTCAGCAGAAGGAGGGAGATAATAAAGATCAGAGAATAAATAAATGAAATTGAGAACGATAAAATAATAGAAAAAAAATCAATGAAAACAAGAGCTGGTTCTTTGAAAAAATAAACAAAATAGATAAGCCCCTAGCCAGACTTATTAGGAGAAAAAGAAAATCTACACTCATCAAGAGAATCAGAAATTAGAAAGGAAAAATCACAATGGACTCCACAGAAATACAAAAAACTATTAGAGAACACTATGAAAATCTATATGCTAACAAGCTGCAAAACCTAGAAAAAATGGACAACTTTCTAGAAAAATACAACCTTCCAAGACTGACTAAGGAAGAAACAGAAAATCTAAACAGACCAATTACCAGCAATGAAATTGAATTGGTAATCAAAAACAACCCAAGAACAAAACCCCTGGGCCAGATGGATTCACCGCTGGATTTTATCAGACATATAGAGAAGACATTATACCCATTCTCCTTAAAGCATTCCAAAAAATAGAAGAGGAGGGAATACTTTCAAACTAATTCTATGAAGCCAGCATCACTCTAATACCAAAACCAGGCAAAGACCCCACGAAAAAAGAAAATTATAGACCAATATCCCTGATGAACATAGATGCAAAAATACTCAACAAAATATTAGCAAACCGAATTAAAAAATACTTCAAGAGGATCATACACCATGATCAAGTGGGATTCATCTCAGGGATGCAAGGATGATAAAACATTAGAAAATACATCAACATCATCCACCACATGACAGAAACCACATGATCATTTCCATAGATGCTGAAAAAGCATTTGACAAAATTCAACATCCATTCATGATAAAAACTCTCAACAAAATGGGTATACAGGGAAAGTACCTCAACATAATAATAAAGGCCATATATGACAAACCAACAACCAACATCATACTTAACAGCAAGAAGCTGAAAGCTTTTCCTCTATCAGGAAGAAGACTCGGATACCCATTCTCCCCACTATTATTCAACAGAGTACTGGAGGTCCTAGCCACAGCAATCAGACAAAACAAAGAAATACAAGGTATCCAGCTTTGTAAAGAGGAAGTTGAACTATCACTATTTGCAGATGACATGATATTGTACATAAAAAACCCTAAAGACTCCATTCCAAAACTACTAGAACTAATATCCGAATTCAGCAAAGTGGCAGGATATGAAATTAATACACAGAAATCTGTTCTTTTCCTATATACTAATGATGAATTAACAGAAAGATAAATCAGGAAAACAACTCCATTCACAACTGCATCAAAAAGAATAAAATACCTAGGAATAAACTTAACCAAGGAAGTGAAAGACCATACCCTGAAAACTACAGGACACTCTTAAGAGAAATTAAAGAGGACCCTAACAAATGGAAACTCATTACATGCTCTTGGCTACGAAAAATTAATATTGTCAACATGGCCATTCTGCCTAAAGCAATCTACAGGTTCAATGCAATGCCTGTCAAAATACCAACAACATTCTTCAACGAACTGGAAGAAATAGTTTTAAAATTCATATGGAACCACAAAAGACCCTGAATAGCCAAAGCAATCCTGAGAAGGAAGAATAAAGCAGGGGGCATCTTGCTTCTCAACATCAAGCTCCAATAAAAAGCTGCAGTAATCAAGACAATTTGGTACTGGCACAAGAACAGACCCACAGACCAGTGGAACACAATAAGAGTCCAGATATTAAATGAAACATATATGGTCAATTAATATACAATGAAGGAGCCAAGGACATACAATGGGGAAATGACAGCCTCTTCAACAGCTGGTGTTGGCAAAACTGGACAGCTAAATGTAAGAGAATGAAACCGGATCACTCTCTAAGCCCATACACAAAAGTAAATTCAAAATGGATCAAAGACCTGAATGTAAGTCATGATACCATAAAATTCTTGGTAAAAAACATAGGCAAAAATCTCTTGGACATAAACATGAGCAACTTCTTCGTGAACACATCTCCCCGTGCAAGGGAAACAAAAGCAAAAATGAGCAAGTGGGACTACATCAAGCAAAAAAGCTTCTGTACAGCATAGGACACCACCAAGAGAACAAAAAGCATCATACTCTATGGGAGAATATATTCACAAATGACAGATCTGATAAAGGGTTGACATCCAAAATATATAAAGAGCTCATGCATCTCAACAAACAAAAAGCAAATAAGCCAATTAAAAAATGGGCAGAGGAGCAGAACAGACAGTTCTCCAAAGAAGAAATTCAGATGGCCAACAGACACATGAAAAGATGCTCCACATCACTAGTCATCAGAGAAATGCAAATTAAAACCACAATGGAGATATTCCCTCACACCAGTAAGGATTGCCACCATCCAAAAGACAAACAACAACAAATGTTGTCGAGGGTGTGGAGAAAGGGGAAACCTCATACACTGTTGGTAGGAATGCAAACTAGTTCAACCATTGGGGAAGCAGTATGAAGGTTCCTCAAAAAGCTCAAAATAGAAATATCATTTGACCCAGGAATTCCACTTCTAGGAATTTACCCTAAGAATGCAGCAGCCCAGTTTGAAAAAGACAGATGCGCCCCTGTTTATCGCAGCACTATTTACAATAGCCAAGAAATGGAAGCAACCTAAATGTCCATCAGTAGATGAGTGTATAAAGAAGATGTGGTACATATATATAATGGAATATTATTCAGCCATACGAAGGAAACAAATCCTACCATTTGCAACAACATGGATGGAGCTAGAGGGTATTATGCTCAGTGAAAGAAGCCAGGTGGAGAAGGACAAGTACCAAATGGTTTCACTCATATTGTGGAATATAAGAACAAAAGAAAAAACTGAATGAACAAAACAGCAGAAACACAGAACCCAAGAATGGACTAACAGTTACCACGGGAAAGGGACTGGAGAGGATGGGCGGGAAGGGAGGGATAAGGGGGGTGGAAAGTAAGGGGGCATTATGAATAGCATGTATAATGTGGGGGGTGGCATGCGGAGGGCTGTTCAACACAGAGAAGACAAGTAGTGATCTACAGCATCTTACAATGCTGATGGACAGTGACTGTAATGGGGTTTGTGTTTGGGGGGACTTGGTGCTGGGGGGAGTCTAGTAAACATAATGTTCCTCATGTAATTGTAGATTAATGATACCAAAATAATAATTTAAAAAATCCATAACAGAAAACTTGTACCTTAATCCCCCATCTTACACTATTAACAAAAATTAGTGAGATTTCAGATTTAAAACTGAAAGGTAATACAAAAAAGATTTTAGAAGAAAATAGAACATCTTCAAGATCTTTCAGTAGGCAAACATTTCTTAAGCAAAATATGGCACCTATGAAGAGAATATTGATAAATAAAAATTAAGAACTTCTTTTCATCAAGTATACCTCACAATACATTTAACAAAGGGCTCGTGTCCAAAATAAATACTTTTTAAAATCCAACAAGTTTCTACAAATAAAGACAGTCCATCCAACAGAAAAACAGACAAGAATTTGAACAGACATTTCACAAGAGGACAAAGGCCAATAGGCACATGAAAATTTCTTTTTTTTTTTTAGGTATCATTGAGATACACTCCTATGATGGTTTCACAAGAAAAACGATGTGGTTACTACATTCACCCATATTATTGAATCCCCTCTATGCCCCATTGCAATCACTGTCCATCAGCGTAGTAAGATGCCATAGCATCACTGCTTGTCTTCTCTGTGCTACAATGTCTTCCCCGTGACCTCCCCCACACCATGTGAGCTAATCATAATACCCCTCAATCCCTTTCTCCCTCCCACCTGACCCACCTCCCCTTTGGTAACTGCTAGTCCCTTGGAGTCTGTGAGTCTGTTGCTGTTTTGTTCCTTCAGTTTTGCTTCATTTTTATACTCCACAAATGAGGGAAATCATTTGGTATTTGCCTTTCTCTGCCTGACTTATTTCACTCAGCACAATACCCTCTAGCTCCATCCATGTTGCTGCAAATGGTAGGATTTGATTCTTTCTTATGGCTGAATAGTATTCCATTATGCATATGAACCACCTCTTCTTAATGCATCCATCTACTGATGGACACTTAGGTTGCTTCCATATCTTGGCTATTGTAAATAGTGCTGTGATAAACATAGGGGTGCATATGTCTTTTTGAATCTTAGAACTTGATTTCTTGGGTAAATTCCTAGGTGTTGAATTTATGGGTCAAATGGTATTTCTATTTTTAGTTTTTTGAGGGACCTTCATATTGCTTTCCACAATTGCTGAACTAGTTTACATTCCCACCAACAGTGCAGGAGGGATCCCTTTTCTTCGCGTCCTCATCAGCATATGCTGTACCAGTATTTTTGATGTTGGCCATCCTAACTGGTGTGAGGTGATATCTCATTGTAGTTTTAATTTACATTTCCCTGATAATTAGTGATGTGGAGCATCTTTTCATGTGCCTGCTTGCCATCTGAATTTTTTCTTTGGAGAATTGTCTGTTCATTTTTTAATCAGGTTATTAGCTTTGTGGGTATTGAGGAATGTGAGTTCTTTATATATTTTGGATGTCAATCCCTTGGCAGATGTCATTTACAAATAATCCTCCCATACTGTAGGATGCCTTTTTGTTCTACTGATGGTATCTTTTCCTGTACAGAAGCTTTTTAGCTTGATGTAGTCCCATTTGTTCATTTTTGCTTTTGTTTCCCTTGCCCAAGGAGATGCATTCAGGAAAAAGTTGCTCATGTTTATATTCAAGAGATTTTTGCCTATGCTTTCTTCTAAGTGTTTTATGGTTTCATGACTTACATTCAGGTCTTTGATCCATTTGGAGTTTACTTTTCTATATGGGGTCAGACAGTGATCCAGTTTCATTCTCTTGCATGTAGCTGTTCAGTTTTACCAACACCAGTTGTTGAAGAGGCTGTCATTTAACCCAATTGTATATCCCCACGGCTCCTTTATTGTATATTAATTAATTTGGATTTATATCTGGGCCTTCTATTCTGTTCTCATTCAAATGACTGGGTTTATATCTGGGCTTTTTATTCTGTTCCACTGGTCTGTGGGGCTGTTCTTGTGCCAGTACCAAATCGTCTTGATTACTGCAGCTTTGTAGTAGAGCTTGAAGTCCCGGAGCGTAATCTCACCAGCTTTTTTCTTCCTTCTCAGGATTGCTTTGGCGATTTGGGATCTTTGGTTCCATGTGAATTTTAGAACTATTTGCTCTAGTTTGTTGAAGAATGGTGTCAGTATTTTGAGAGGGATTGCACTGAATCTGTAGATTGCTTTAGGCAGGATGGCCATTTTGACAATATTAATTCTTCCTGTCCATAAGAATGGTATGTCTTTCCATTTATTGGTAATCTTTAATTTCTCTCATGAGTGTCTTGTAGTTTTCAGGGCATAGGTCTTTCACTTCCTTGATTAGGTTTATTTCTAGGTATTTTTTGTTCTTTTTGATGCAATTGTGAATGGAATTGTTTTCATATTTCTCTTTCTGCTAGTTCATCATTAGTGTATAGGAATGCAACAGATTTCTGTGCATTAATTTTGTATCCTGCAACTTTGCTGAATTCAAGTATTAGATCTAGTAGTTTTGGAGTGGATTCTTTAGGTTTTCTTTATGTACAACATCATGTCATCTGCAAACAGTAACAGTTTAACTTCTTCCTTGCCAATCTGGATCTTTTATTTCTTTGTGTTGTCTGATTGCCATGGCTAGGACCTCCGGAACTATATTAAATAAAAGTGGGGAGAGTGAGCATACCTGTCTTGTTCCCAATCTTAAAAGAAAAAACTTTCAGCTTCTTGCTATTAAGTATGATGTTGGCTGTGGGTTTGTCATATATGGCCTTTATTATCTTGAGGAACTTGCCCTCTATACCCATTTTGTTGAGAGTTTTTATCATGAATGGATGTTGAATTTTGTCAAATGCTTTTTCAGCATCAATTGAGATGATCCTGTGGTTTCTGCCCTTCTTTTTGTTGATGTGGTGGATGATGTTGATGGATTTTCGAATATTGTACCATCATTGCATCCCTGGAATAAATCCTACTTGATCATGATGGATGATCTTTTTGATGTGTTTTCAGTTAGGTTTGCTAATATTTTGTTGACTATTTTTGCATCTGTGTTCATCAGGGTTATTGGTCTGTAATTTTCTTCTTCTGTGTTTTCTTTGCCTGGTTTTGGTATTAGGGCACATGAAAATTTCTTAATCTCATTAATAATCAGTGAAATAGAATTATACCCACAATGACACCACTACATGTCTGTAACTCTGGGGAGAAAATATGCTCCCAGCCCAAGCAAGTAACTTTTGAAGCTGTAATAAGTCACAGGGAGAAGTGGGAGAAACCCATTTATTGCTTACAAGCAGTCATACACTTCTGCTTGCCCATGTCTCTTGCAACCCAGATGCAAAAAGTGTTCCCATGCAATCTCTCAGGTCCAGAAATACCCTTGCTCTCTCTTGTAATCACTTATTGATATTGAGATGAACTATTTCTCTCCACCATTTGGAAGCACCTATTGATATGGAGATACACTAAGTCCATGTTAGAGATTCTGGAAATATTGCAATTTTACCTATAGCCCATCCCTCCAGGTATCTCGCCTCATAATCTAGTCACTCCCCATCTTCTGCAATGGCCCCCTGTGCAAGAAAGCTGAAGCAGTGTTACCAAACTAATAAAAGCTAAGTTCAAAGTCCTATACAGATTAAGTCCATAGCTCACCCATTCCACAGGTGCCAGTAGCTGAATGTATAGGGAGTTCAGAGTAATCATCCAACAGCAGCTGTAGCCAGGGGTGAGGTCTAGGCCACAGAGACTGTAGAAGAAAATAATTAAGGGTCATAAGATATATGATTTAATGACACCGGCATAGGCAAATCTTGTCCATCAGAGAGGATGCGTGCAAGAGAGTGGTCCTGAGAAAGGACAGTGACAGGAATGGGATCTCCTCCTGGTCTAGTATACCAGACCTTCACCGCCTCCCGCCCTGTGGGAGTTACAGTTGGGTCAATATATTGGGCTACAGGAGGTATATGCACTGACCATAAAGATAAAACAAAACTTCCCCATAAGATGTTCTTACCTCCCAGCCATTTTGTGTGCACTACCATGATCGTTGGCGGCCATTCTGCTGTCACTCCAGGAACACAGGAGACCAGCTTCCAGATCTTTTCCCCAAAGTGCCAGAAGGGTCAGCCATCGTTGATCCAGGTGTCAGAATATCCAGAGCCACATCCACGCAACACAGTCTCCAGGGTTTCACATAGTTGGGGCTGGCAGCAGGATGTTGCTCTGCTGGTCATATTCTGGCTTCAGTAACTTCTCTTTGGTTTCCATATACAGTTGTATAGGAGAGGCAGCTATGTGTTGTTAGCGTGTCCACAGAACTCAAGGCTCCTTTTCGGGGCTTCTCATTCAAATGCTATAGCACTGTCTATAAGCGAAGTGGCCAGCTCCATAGACTACTGATGTCCAACTTCAGGCCAGATTTCAAAATGGCATTGTACCTATCATGCCTGCTCCGGTAGTGTTATATGGTACATTAAACTTAAACTTTATTCCTAATTGCTGCACCCATTCTTGTAACTCATGTCCAGTAAAGTGGGTACCTTGATCACTCTCAGTTACCTGTGGCAAGGCATAGGCTGCAAAAAGAAGCTCTAGGTCTCTTTTGATGGTTTGCTGATATGCACAACATGCAGGAAAAGCAGCCAACAGCCCAGTAGCTGTGTTCACACAAGTCATGGCATACCGATAGCCTTCTGAAATGAGCAGAGTCCCAATATAGCAAATCTGCCACCTTAGTATTGTAAGGCATCTCCCCCTTTACTATTGTCACATGTTGCTGTGGGACTCAGTGTAAATCCCTCTTAGAGCACACAAGGCAATCATTCCAGGCTCTACTGACTTTTTCAAAGATTAACAGCAAGCCCCAGCACCAGGCTACAGACCACATTGTCTTTTGCACCACATGCAACAATTGTGGATGTAACCATTGGGCTAAAGCTTTACTTTTACCCAATGCACCTGGGCCAATGTGTCTGCTTCATCATTCCCTGGGGATGTCAAAGGAAAATGGACAGTTACGTGATATATGGCAACTGTCAGTCTGACCAGAGGCCCATAGGTCTTGCCACAACTCTTGCCCTCAAAAGGGCCAATGACCAAGCATCCAAGTGGTATGGTACCATGTTGGTAGCCACAAGGTTAAGCCCTGCTAGAAGGCCCAGCTTTCAGTGCAGACAACTTACAGGGGAGGTTTCCTCGGTGATCACAAGCCATACTGCCTGCAACTCAGCCCACTGACTGCTCTTCCCCTCTCTGTCCTCTATCCATATTTAATCAGTCTTAGGATGGAAAGCCACAGCCCTCCACTGTGGGGCTGCCCATGACTGGAGCCATCTGTGTCGAAGCATCTTCAGGGATAGGGGTTTTTCCCTCCTGATAAGGACTCTCAGCTACCAATGGCTCAAAGCAAGTTCTTCCTGCTTTCCACTGGTATAGGTCACTGGCCCCAATAACACTGGAGTTCTCCACTTAAGGGGCTAGTAGAAAGGTCACTATGCTGCTGGAAATATGCACCCCATTTGGCCAGTGTAGGCATCTGTGCCACACCACTTCATAGGCTTTCAGTCTCACACCCACCCCATGATGGGATAGGTAGTTACTACTTTGGTCGGAGCTTTTCCATGATGGGCTCCATGGCCAGCAAGGCATGGTACACAGCAGCCAATTGCTTCTCTATTAAGGTGTACCAGACCTCTGCTTCCTTTCCATAGTTGGGACCTGAACCCAACAGATTGGTGTATCCATTCAAGCTGCTGCCAAGGGCCCCATCCATAACCGTCTTTGGGTACATGAACATCTAGGTCACAGGGCCTTGATGAACCCATTACACTCAAGGCCTGTACGGTTTTGACTGCTCACTTAGCAGCAATAAAAGCAGCTCCATGTTTCATCCCAGTCCCACCTGATGTCCTTTCATATCAATCTGTATAAGGGCTTCAGAATTTGTGCCAAGTGCGGGATAATACTTTCCAGTAGCCAAAAACACTGAAAAACTCTTGTAATACTGCCATAATGGTAGGGGTAAGGAAAGCCTGGACCTTGTCTATAACTGCTACAGAAATAACTTTAGTTTTAACTGAACAGACAACCCCCAAGAACTTTACTGACAAACCAGTTCCCTGGACCTTGGTGCTTTTCACAGCCCATCCTCTCTCTTGTAGATGTTGTAGCAGTCTAGGAACTGCCCCTTCTAGATCTGCAAGAGAATCAGACGTGAGCACGATTATCATCAATGTAGTGATACAGCTGCACCTTTGTGGATTCTTCCATGTGGCCAAGTCCTGGGCTACAACTCTGTGACAAATGGTGGGACTGTGGATGTATCCCTGTGGAAGGACAGTGAATGTCCACTGCCAGCCTTCTCACGTGAAGGCAAACTCTTCCTGACTTTCCTGTGCTATGTCAAGAGAGAAGAAAGCATTACCAAGGTCCATAACATAAAGATACATCCCTAGTTCATGATTGAGGGTGTTGATAAGGGCTGCTATAGAGGGACAGCAGCATGCAAAGGCAGTGTGACTTTATTCAATTCCCTATAATATAAGGTCATGTGTCAGGAGCAGTCCAGCTTTTTCACTGGCCACACTAGGGAATTAAAAGGACTATGAGTGGGCTTTATGATGCCCACCTTCTCCAATTCCTGTAGAGTTTCTCCAATCTTCTTGTGCCCCCCCAGGCAATTTATACTGCTTAGTATTTGTCACCCACTGAGGTACAGGTAGAGCTACAGGGGGGTGCTTAGCATGTCCCCTCAGAACTGCCTTTACTACATGTACCCTCAGTCTGAACTCACCTACAGTGGTCTGTAACCACAGGCCCTGCAGGGTATGAACCCCCCAAATATATTTCTGGATGGGAGAAATGTATACAGTATACTCCTTTGGAGGTAAATCCTATCCTCAATGGGATTTGGGCTTTCTTCACTCTAATTGCCTTACCCCCATAGCCATCTATCACAGCAGGGGTCCCAGGAAAATACTCCAGGTTGCCATAAATCAGAGAACGTTCAGCTCCTGTGTCCATCAGTGCCAGGACACGTTATACATTCACAGGTAACCAGTGAATTGCTAATTCTACATGTGGCCTCCAGTCTCCACTGTGTTCCCCAAGGTGGGGGCCTTGACCCCCACCCTCAGTCAAACCACAATGCCCAATTATCCTCCTGTGGGGGTGAGGCCCAGGCGGAGCCTGAGTACTCTCCCTCAGGAAGTCTTTCAGGGACATAGGCCAGACATGGGGTTTTGCATCTGGCTTCTGTGCTCCGGACCTCAGCAACTGGAACTGCTGCTCTGGCTTTAACTGGTGCCACTCCAACAAGATCCTACTGGGCTGCACATGAAATTTTTATTTTACTACCCAGCCTTTATCAAATCCACCCACATCTGGAGACCTCCATGGGGATCTTTGCACCTCTCCTTTCAGTCATAGCCCATTCTTCCTTCTGTGCTCTTATTGTTTCAACCTCCCCCAGATCTGCTAAAGTACGAGTAGCCTCAGTTATGGGTTGCCCTATGGGGGGCAGGAATAGTCACTAGGGATCCAAAGTGAGATGGGGGTGCTGTATGGAGCACCAATCATTCCTATGGTGAACAACTCCTCATCAGGGCCCTGGAGGCCCATATTATAGATTATATTTTTCATGCCCAACTCCTGTAACATCTGCTGGAGCTCTGCATACATTTTCAAGCTAGTGGTATGTATAAATCACCCTGATTAGGCTAACCTGCCCTGATGGCAGCTGTCAGCTATTCCAGAAGTACCTTATTCCCTGAGGTGGGATGGGCACTTTGCAACCACTGCCAGAGGGAGGGGTGAGTCATCAGGGAAGCCAGTCTACTAGTTTCTGAAGCCAATGTAACAATGTTTTCCACCCCCATATCCCAGAGACACAAATGCCATGTAGGTAGAGGTTCCAACAGCTTCTGCTGAAACCAAATGCTATGTCCATGAGCTCATCCTGGGTATAGGGGCAGAGCATGGAGTGCTCTACAACCTGTGGAGGGGGTGGCCTCTTCCTGAGGAGCCCAAGGTTGTTGCGTTTTTACTTTATTTACAACCTGGCAGGCCTTCAGTAAGGGAAAGGCTGGTGCCTCAGGCGGGGACCTCAGTAACAGTTCTGCTCTCCGCTCCACCCCCTCATATTTCCCTAACATGTCCTCTACTATCTCCAGGGCTGAAGGCAATGCTATATCCTCCACCTCCCCAAGGCCTCTTGCAACACGGATTCTCCTGCTGCCTCCTCCCTTGCTGCTATCGTATCTTCCAGTAGCACAACCTGTCTTCTCAACAACTGTCTTTCTTAAGGACATCCCATGTCATTGTCCAGCTCCTCCAAGCGATGTCAAAGTGTCTCTCTCTCTCCCCTCAAAAACCCTTTCCACTATCATTCCCACAATGCTGGCTGCTACACGGCTACTCAGGGCCTCTAAGCAGTCTTCTATCTCACGGAGGGCTTATTCCACAACTCTGATGTCTCCAAGGGCCTACTCATCCAGGAGGTGTTTTCCTAGATCAACTTCCCACTAGGGGCTCCCCAAGTGGAAGCCCCATGAACAGGGGGCTCCTGGGTGAAGCCGTACCATCCACCACTGCCAGAGGGGAGGGTGAGTCATCACTCCCCACCACAGCAGCCACCAGGGCCTCCCCACCATCCACAGGAGGGTTTCTGTGTATTTCACCACCAACTCCAGTAGCAGCCTGCCCAAGTGTTGCACCCACAAAGACAGATTTTGGGTTCAGAGGTACTAGCAACTACCACCAGGTGTAACTTCACAGGGTGGGGGGAATTGTATGTTCCCAGCCCAGGGGAAATAACCTTTGAAGCCAAAATCAAAGGGAGAAATAAAGTGGGAGAAACTCGTTTATTGCTTACAAGCAGTCATCCACTTCTGCTTGCCCATGTCTCTTGTGACCTGGCTGCAAAAAGGGACCCCACCCTACCTCTCCGGCCCAGATATGCCCTGGTTCCCCCTTGTAATCACCTACTGATATGGAGATGGACCATTTCTCTCCAAACTTGGAAACAACTATTGATATAGAGATGCACTAAGGCCAGGTGAGAGGTTCTGGAAATACTGCAGTTTTACCCACAATGCCTGCCAGAAAGAAAAAGGCTGATTGTTGGCAAATATGTGGAACAACTGTAAGTTTGGAAAACCGACAATATCCAGAAAGCTGAGTATAATGTATATACTGTGACCCGGCAACTCCACTCCTAGACAGGAATGGGTACCTATGTGCACTAGAGTTCATGTACTGGAATATTTGAAGCAGTGTTACTACTGATAGTTCCCAAGCTGGGAATGAACAAAACATCCATCAGATAAATATGCAGTTTATTAACACAATGGATTACTATACAGCCATGGGAAGCATGGAACAAATACATGCAACAAAAATCTAACAAATGTAATGTTGGGCAAATAAGCCAGATATAAAAGAATACATATTGCTTGGTTCCATTCATATGATATCCAAAAACAGACAAAACAATCTATGCTCTTAGAAGTCAGGTTAGTGGTTACCCTTTGGGAAGTAGTAACTAGAAGGAAGCAAGGGGGGCTTCTGGGTGCTGGTAATATTACTGATTGGGACGCTGATTATACATGTGTTCCATTTGTGAAAAAGCATGGACTTGTTTGTACATTATACTTCAACAAAAATGCCTCTGCCTGGATTACCAATTCAGACTAAAGAAATGATTCCTTCCCTCTTATGTGCCTTAGTTCCCTCATTATTAAAGTAGGGGTAATGGTGCTTACCTCATACAGCTATTATAAAAATCTAAATAAGTTAATGCACAAAACGTTTAGAAAAACAATATTAAGTTGGAGCTTAGTAAGTGTTAGCTGTCAGCATGGCTTTATCTAAGGTATGCTGTCCCCAAGATAAGTAAGGAGCAGCAGGCTTTGGGACTGACCCCCACATGTCTCCCCAGGGAAACTGAGGAGTACTCCTGAGAATCCCACATATGCTAAGTATTGCAGTGAAGAGCACGCACACATGCCTCACGGCTATGGAATGGGAGCAGAGGAGAAACGGAAGACCCGAGGTGGAGAGCTGGCTGTTCCCCAGCCCAGTCCCAAATATATCTGTTATACCTGCTAAAAAGTCTATCACTAAGTGTAGCAGCTATTGCATCCATTGCCTTCAGAGAATCAGAAATGTTGCTCTGTCAGAGGGTGGGAAATGAAACTTACCAGGTGTAAGTATTTTGACATAACAGCATCTAGGGAGGTGGTGACACCATATGCTTCCTATTTTACCAAAGGCCAGTAAACTACCACAGGCATTTTGGTAAACTTTTATTATGGCACCCTTGTCCCTGGACCTGACCTCTATTTTGAAGACCCAGGGCCTTGATAGTGACCGGCTCATGATACAAAATCTGAGGTAGACAACAAAGAGTTCATCTACAATGGGAAGTTCAGAATCTAGAATATTCACACTGGCATTTTCTCCCTGTAGGCAGACCCACAGAAGCAGCCAAATCTTTATGAGACAGGTATCTGAAGATATATCAAAATACCATAATGGCAATCAGCTAAGAAAGCTGAAAAATAATCTCCCTGGAGAGCTAATGGGACTGGAGATCTGGATTGATGTCTAAGAACTGGCAGGCTTGTTCTGCCTCTCCACTGGTGATCAACTGCATACCCTGCCTCAAAGCCCACTGCTTTGTACATCTCTGCTCTGATGCTCTTTTAATGCTGGAACACAAATTTACACAGCAATCATGTGTTCCATTTCCAGGTCTGGGGAAGTGGTGGACTAGGACTCAGTACTGATAATCTGCCTTTTAAAGTAATAACACAGATTAGTTGATAAAAGTTGAAGTCTCCAATCAATGCCTTCTCTCCCTGAAGGCAAACTTCTTTGGGGAGTCACACTAGAAACTGGGCACCAAACACCTCCCATTTGGATGCAGCTGGAAATGGCTAGTTTCTCTCTCCATGAACACTGTGGCTACATTGTGCCTTCCCTTATTCTAGACCCAAAGAATTCAATTTGAGTGTTCTAGTTATATCAGAATCCAGCTATGCTCCCAAATCAATCCCCCCAATCTTAGGTGGTGTCTGTCGACAAGTGACTGACTTGATCTTCATTTCCACTTTCACCAAGGACACACTGAATGGCAGGTAATGCCCTGCAGTCATTATCATGAACTACTTCAGCGACCCAACGGGGAAAGCCATGCCCCTTTCATAACAATTACTCCAAGTCTTGAATAGAAAAATCACCAAATACAGAGACTGCATGTATATTATGTGCAAAGCTTTTATCTTGGTGAGGGGAGATGGTGGGTAGGGATTACCTTTTCCTAACTGTTTCTTCTTCAGTCACTTCCCACTTAATTGTAACAAGGAGATGTCAGAGAGTAAAGAACAGAAAAGGAAATGAGGCCAACAGAGGTCAAAGGAAAGGGCATCGTCCAGGCATGGTTCTGCACCCCTTCTGCACACACACGGCTCACTCAGTCCCCAGAGCCTTGCATGGTACACTTGGGCTCCTTTTGTTCCTTTCTACCCACTGGAGGCCCTGGGGCCTCCAGCTTCCTTTTCTCTGTTTTGTATTACTACCAATTACTCCAGCATTTGGGGGAATTCTCTCCCCCAAATCATTCATGGAGTAGAATGAGCAGGAGGCAGCTAAAAATATGTTTTATTACTTGTTTAGGATTAGCTAAGACCACTAAATGAGAATAGTGATAGGAAATAATACAGCTTTCATACTCCATTGAACTATCGAAATACATTCTGGCATGTTCAGCAGAACTACAATGAACTTGGAGATACATGTAACAGTAAAAGCTCACTATCTCCTCCATCCCAGCACCATTACCAAATCTTAGTTAGCTAATGGCAGCCACCATAGTAAGAAGTACTATAATTTATTTCCCCAAATGACTTACAAAAAACCACGAAGGCAAAAAAATCTGAATTTTTGTAAATTAGTAACTCCAACCTTGCAAACTGGGTATCGACAGGCTGCAGAAGGAACAAAAAGTAGGTAACCTGTGTTCTCTTGCTAAAAGATCTGCTATTCTAAAACCATGAACAATTCATGTATATAAATGAATAAGAGACTATAATTTTTAAACAAGTACTCTAGATAATTCTATAGAGTAATGTCTATTAAAACCATGCAGTGGATAAGTGATTTTTAAAAGAATATGCAATAATTGCTCTGCTTTGCTAAGTTTTTCACTACATCTAAAAACTGCCACATTTTTCTAAGTGGTGATGTAAAGTAAGGACAATAGTTCACCTAGGTGTCAGTTTTGGAAGGACTCAAGCAAGAAGCCAGGGCTGACAACTGTAATCGTTCTGAAATGGCAAATGCAATTCTAGTTAGTGATGAGATGCTGGATCTTACACTGTGCAAAGTCCACGTTTTAACAGAAGAACAAGAGAAACTGCTGCTTTTTGGGCCAAAGTGTGTAATGGGCCTATAGCACATAGTGCCAGTAACTGACAGCTAACCTCAGAGAGAATTCATCAGAGTCTATCTGTAGGCTTCCTTTATAGTCACATCCTCCTGTGGCCGTACCACATATAAATCTGAAGAAAATGTGCAACATGTTCACATGAGAGAGATTTTCATTAAATCTTGAGAAAAAGAATTATGGCATTTTATTCAATAAAGAAAGGTCAATCTGTCTAACTACATTCTTGATAACTAGAAACATTAATTGCTATGGTAGGACATTCTTCAGAGAAAGCCTCTAAAATCCAAAACAATTCTATGCTGGCCTCTGAAATGTTCTATCCAGTTCCAGAAATGCATCATATTAGCAAGTAAAGTAGTTATTACTTATAATGAAATGTAATCATTGGCCAAAATTACAGGTAAATAACTTTCATGACCATCTAAAATTTAGTTTTAAACTTATAAGTTTAGCAATATATATTGAACACTTATATTCAATTGTACAGAATGCAAACCATTTAACCTTGAAACACACTATATAACAAAACTATGGAAATGAGCACACACACCCTGCCCCACAAACCAGTATGCTCCCTCATCAACTCTATAATTGCAATAAATTTAATACTGTAAACAAACATTGAACAGATCAGAGTTCTGTGAAAGAGTTCTGTGGCTTTAACAAGTGATAATTTTTATGAGCTAAGAGAGTAAAGATAGATGGAATTCTTAGAATTACTTAAAAATAGATTTTTAAAGACAAAGGTCCCTATTCATTCTTATATACACACACAAAAGTTCATCTGTCACAGACAGCAAACGTTGAATTTATACACTGGCATTTTCCTGCTGCATCCTGCACATTTAGGACAATTAAAATAAACAGAAAGTTGTCAAATCTAGGATGGATCGTTCAGACCTGCATAAGATGAAACACAGCTGCTCTCGTGCTACTGCATGTGTGCTCACTGCTGTTTCTCAAATGCAAAAACCAAGTAAATACCTAAAAAGAAAATAAATAAAAGTTAGAGCTTGGTTTCTCACATCCTCAGGGTAAACAAAACAACATCTCAGTCCTGTTCATAATTTGGTGAAAATTCTCCAGCAGCTTTTGAAGAGGATAAAAATCCCATTATTTCTAAGAGTTCCTCAACTATTTTGAGTGACATTTAAGCAGATACAGAACTGTATCTGTTTACATGAAAACAAGTACCAACCTACTGTAATATTGAGTGATATAGCCTTTGAGAAAACCAATTCAACAGCTCTAAAAATCTCTAAAACAGTCTGAGATTAAGAAAAATGGAAAGAATGAAAGCAAAGAAAATAATATGACATAATTCTTTTCACCTGGAGCGAGCGAGAGAGAATAACTGCACTGTTAGGAGCACTACTGACAGTGGTACTTTTAAGTTTTCTATTCAGGAAAATAAAAAACAAAAATCTAGTAAGAACAATTTTAAGGAACATATATATGGAGCACAGTAAAATCCATCCAATTATCTAACTGTTGTGTTGTAAGGCCTGGTAAAGAGATTGAGCCAAAGCCCCATGATTGTGGATTCTTTGAGATATTCTTTATCTGGCCCCAACAGTGATATTCCTGCATGAATCCAGCACCTTAAATAAGGTTACCTGCTTTGATGTGTGTTCATTCAAAGACATGTAAATACATCTCTGGTTCCCTGTTTTGAATCACACTTAAGTTCAAATTCTATTATATATTTTCATAAGATACCAACAGACGTTATGTAAGAATGTATCTGAAAAGATGACAATTCCTTAAAACATTACAAGGATGTTCAGGTGTGTGCTAGGACATTTAAGCAGTGAGTCAAGATAATAGGCCACATAATTTGGCATCCATGCTCCTTGAGATAACTTCGGAACGGGGAACGGATGAACAATAGCAGACCACAAAATAGCCTCCCAATCCTCCATCTTTCTGCCCTTCTGATCCAACAGATACAGGAGTACCATACCATTCTTTTTGAAGTACTACTTTGGTCATGCTACTCTCTGCTCCTTATCTATTAGTTCCCCATTTTTCTGCAAGGGAAATGAAATATGGCTGATGTGTAGCAGACAGGTGGACAGAAAACAGGCAGGGTGCTATCAACACTAGAGATTCTTCTAGAAGATAAGGAAGCAAAGCAGTCTAGAGCATTCACAAGGATGTCAAAAGATTTAGGACAGGCCAGTATCACATAGCTTGCCCCATACTCCATGTTATCTTTTTGCAGTCTAACCCTGCCAAACCACCCCAGACACACCTATACCTACTGCAAACAACACGGCAGTCCTGACCTGCACTAATATAGGGTCATTTCAAAACATTAAGATGCAGTCTGATTTCAAAACGCCAATTCTTTCCTTTGTAACTCAAACTTCCTGAAAGTCTCAGGTATTGCATAAAATGCTTTCTGCACAGGGCACAGGTATTTCAACTGGGATTTAAAGAAACAAATCTTGAACCACTTCTAAAAGCAAATTAGCAACAATTCTCTATTGTCCTATCACATTTAAAGAATCTTCTAGAGGAGCAGCGAGTTCTGGTAATACTTGCTTAATGATTAGACTAGTAGGAGTTTAAAATATAGCTTCTTACACTTATTAGACTGTGACATCAGGCAGGATGTTCTCCAGCCCATGAAGCCCTCCAGTTTAGAATAGTGTACGCAATTCACCAAAGAGCAGCAGACTAGTCAATCCCGAGATGGTAGATCCTGGTACAATTTGGCCATTGCTCCTTTCATGCTCTTTTCACATCCGTAATCTGTTTCTTCCTCAACTGTCTTGAGTGCCATCCAATTCTTCACTGTCATGTTATCCCTAAAGTCTATATTTAATGTAAAAATACAGTTCTAAACTATAGCCAGTACCACCATCATGACCTTTGCCCAAAGTTGTTTTCCTTACATTGTACTTTGGGATTGGCAGGCTCTCTAAGAGAGCTGGCTCACTTCCTCTCTAAACAAAGTAATGCAATGGGTAGTCAATGCACACATTTCTCAGTTTGTCAAAGAGAATCATGTCCCTAATATATCCCCCAGTTCCATTTCTAGTAAGGGTACTGATGTTCTAAGACAAATAGGCTCAAAATGTTGGCCCAACCTGTCTTTCCTTTTCCTCTCTCTGTAATTCACCAAATCCTAAGAAAATTTCCTTTGACATGGGCTTCCATGAGACATGGTCACAAGTACGGATTAGCAATGCGACTTTAGTCAAGTTATTTAACTGCTTTCTTATCTGTGAAAAGAAGATAAAACTAATAGTAGTCAACTCACAAGGCTGTGAGGATTAAATGAGTTATAAGAAAAGCTTTCAGTAGTGCTTTGAGTACATGTTAAACACTCAGTAATACCAAATATGATTATTTCCCAGATTTCATTAGTTTTCATTAATGATGACTCCCTTTCATCTGCTTTCCCCATTATAGTAACTTTAGCACTTAGGACAGTTTGCCTAGTAGTGCATTTGTGTCTGCTTCCAGTGGAAGGCACAAGGTCCTTACTTGTCTACTTTTTTACCCCCCAAAGGACTCTCACAGAACTTAATGTAATACTCAATGTTTTTCAAATGGGTTTTCTTCGATGACCACTGTGCATTCAACATGATCAACAAACATTTAACTGAACAGTTGGAACTACCTTTTAAGTCCACAGGGCAACCATGTAAGGGTATTCTCATCATCTTAACAATGAGGCTCTGGCAGCTAACTTCCTTAGCACCTATCTGCTGAAGAACGACAGGACTTCACAGATTTTCCAGGCTTCTTACTTCTCTTTGGAAGATAGATAAATCACTTCAGAATGTCTCCATACCATATCTGTGCCCAGTCCCACAATGCTCAAGAATATCCTGCTCACTGCTACTTCACTAAAGGTTCTATTATTTATTATGCTTTCACTGTCAATATCAGAGTGGTCAGACTTATATAAAATCCATAGATGTGTTCTCATATTTCCAATAGAAATCTGATGAAAAGACATCATATACAGATGGCCAAATAGTAACAAGCAGGCAATGAAAGTGTTTAAGAATGCTTGTGAAAGTCTACCTGAAGGAACATCTTGCATCTATTTTCTCTTGGCACTAAACAGCTATGCAAGAAAGGGGGTATTACACATACATACAGGGGTTTCTAAACATAAACACACACAACTAATATGTCAGAAAAATTCTACAGTTTTCAGATTTTAATGATCACTTTGAAACAATCTTTGAAAATATCAGTAAATGTACACAGATGATATACTTACTTGTAGCTTCCCATTCTGATTTACTTAAGGTTCCCTAAAATTACAAAGAAAGAAAGAAAATTTAGATTGAATATGGAAGTATATCTATGCTTCTTTCAGTAATGGACAGAGGTGCCCAAACAACCCTAACTTCACTGAACATACAATTAACTGAATATTGTGATCTGAACATACAGAAGAAATCAGTGAGATTAATGTTTAGTGTCATCTTCTTACCACTTTTACACTCCTGCCAAATTCTCTAAACCGCTGATTCTCAAAGGGTGAATTTGTGTAGAGGGTATTCCAAGTGTGTGTAACTGGAAAAAGCAACTACCTTAAATTTTTAACTTGGAAAATGAAAAATAAAAAAGCTTATCTCAAAACATCAAATAGTATTACAAGAGGAAGATTTTCGTATTTTTACAAAAGGAATCACAAAATAAAGTACATATCATACAAAGGATAGAAATTATATTTAAAATCTTATCAAAATACCAAAAAAATCTTTGATACAGTAATATATGTGCTGCTTCTGCACATACATTGACTAACAAGAAATAATGGTAATTCTAGTAATTACTGTCATTTTGAAGAAGTGATGAATGTAAATAGTTTAAGATGTCACCAAAATGTATGATGAAAATATCTGTGACAAAGTCATGGCTACAGCTAACAACACTGTGGTATTGCTGCATCCATAATTAAAGAAAATGTGAACTTCCACATAGAAGTCAGTGAAAATGAAGATGGATTTTTTTCCCATCTAAGATCATTAGCTCCTGAATTTTACCTATGGAACATATGAGTTAATAGCACTTAGGTTAAGATAAAATGATATAGCAAGGAATATAACCAAGCCTTTAACTTTTTCCTCATCTTCAGCTATCACTCTATTCACAGTTCATGAAGTACATTTTAACCTATAGCCTATAGATTATAAAAAATCATCATAACTTAGGGGAAGTGGACTGATTTGTATGTGATCTGTAACTCAGTGAACCCAAGTACTGTTCAAAACCATTGAAATAATTTCCTAAGTTTCCCTATAACATATGCTTTTTAAAATTGGCTATAGAATATGTTAAAAATGAAAACATACCAAAGGTAACTTTACTTGACTGTTCTTCATGTACTTTGCTGCATGTTCATAGTCATCCACCTTCTCAGAGGCAAGTTTGGAATTCTCGTTTGCAGGATATGGCTAGGGAATCAAAGACAATTCCTAGTTAAGATAGTACAGTGAAATTCACAATTCACAATTAAGCACACGAAATCACTGAAATAAAATAACTAAGACAATAGTCCCTAAGTATTACTTTAAGAATATAAACTACACATACTTTTGAAATATGGAAAAAAAAATGGGTGAAGGGAATCCTCTAATGAAGCAGTGGTGATGGTCAACCTTGAGTGTAATCATAGAATATTTACAGTTGGCCTAAACTACATTGTTTAATCACCACCAAGGACCACTTAGCAGCAAACCTGGCATCCGTCCTGTCCTAGGTTTTTCTGTTATAACACAAAGCTGAAAGAAGTTACTATCAAAAGAGCTAAATATTAATTTGAACATTATGATGGTTTAATAGCCATGGAAAGCATTAACAGCGATTAGAAATACTATAAATGAAAAACTCAAGTTGTCAGAGAACACAAGTTCAAGACGATAAATACTCCAGACTTCAAAACATAGGCTGTCTCCATATTTCCACAAGAATCTGAAAGGCCACTCCCAAAAATGCTGTATTAGAGGGTATGCTGGCTAAATGTTTATTCAAATTATCTCAAGCATTATTTTTAATCCATTTTAAGTAATCTCTTTATAATATGGAGTATAGTATTTTTTTTGGTAATATATGTCAATCAAAACATAGTGAATTGCAAAGAATACTTACTAAAACAGCCATCTACTCCACAAAAATTATGTATTGTTTGTAATTCCTTTCTTTGTCTCATTACAGCAAACCAGCTAGCAAGGAAACACTTAAGACAGATCTTTCTGACAAATTTTTAAGAAAATGATCCAGGAATGTCTACTTTGTTATCTTCTTTTCTCCCTTTCTTTATAAATATCCTGCAGAAAGCTCAGATATTAGAAGTTTAGCTATTTGTTTGCTGTTTAAAAAGTGTTTAGCTTTATGAATTCCCATACTGTTACCACTAAGCAACTTTACTTTTTATCGCATCTTAACACAAGGGACTTAAGAAATACCACTTTCTATTGCTAAGTTTTTTTTTAACTGTCAATGCCATATCTTGTGGTTTTGTCATATCACAAAGCTTCAAAACTTTAATTTGAATGACTGCCAAACTACTCTTTTGGACACATAAGACTCCTCTATGTGATTATTTGCCTGTCACTGGATGTCTGGTTCCTATCTCGTATCAGCAATTGTAAAAGACCAAACAACATATGATTTATAAAGCTGCAAAACTGCTTTTTCAAAATTTGCTACTATACATACATCCTATTACGTGTCTCTCTCAAAGTAGTTACTATTCTAGTACTATATTCAGGTGAGAAAAAAGAACCAAGTGTCAGGACTTTACAAGTACACCCCCTTGGCTCAAGTCTCTTCATTCTTCCTCCCCTCTGCTGCACTGCTCCAGGAGAACAGAACAAACTTCTGGTTCTTGCTTAAATTCTGGGCCAGCTGAACACTGACAGCTGTAGGAAAGGACTTTTTTTATAGCAAACATCAGAAAACAGACCCATTTACACCGCTGACCTGTACTAAAGCAATACCATTCTGACTGTTCTTTCTGCCTCCCGTTGTAACATGTTCTCACCCTTGTTGGGCCATTCCTCTTCCGCTCAAAGTCTTTACAGGCCTGCAGAAGTGACTTGGTGAAGAAGTAGGAAAAACCAAAGGACTTTTTCGAACTACACCCTTTTCTGCTCATGTATGTCCCTGGACAGCCACAGTGACAGGTCCTATCCCAAAGGACAGTACTGGGAGAAAAGGAAGACTGGAGAACCACTGCACTAAAGAAATACTGAAAAGTTCTTAGTGCTTTCTTAAACATCCCCTTCTTATGTTTCTCTGTCTTCACTCTTACAGTTTACTTTCTTCGGCCCTTTTAAATATGCACAGCACTTTGAATCTTTCATTACTGCAGTCCTCACCCTGTACTGAATTATTTGCTTATATGTTGATTTCCTCAATATACCATAAATCTTTGAAGGAATGGGACCCTGCTATCCCATATCCCACAGCCTACATATATTTCTGAATAAGTTACACAAACCAATTAATTACCTACATGCTAAGAGAAAGTATAAATAACTGATTACTGTACACAGAGCACCATGGAGTAAAAATGATGTACTAAGGGCATGCACATGCATTGCAGTTTATGCACACACACTTTTTCTAGTTTTCTCCTTTCCTTAAAACTAACAAAAACAAGCCTCTCCTCCTAACATAAAGCAAATACAAGCATTCCTAATTCTAAAATACAGGAAATATAACCAATGAAGAATATAACATTTTAGTAATTATTGGTTTGAAAAGACCATTTAGATTTAAAGATGACGACCCTCTTCTCAAAACTGTGGACAGGGCTATGTGGATACAACTCCAGTGGGAGACTTTTGTTTGAAGACCACCTATAAACACTGAAAAAAACCTGAAAGCTAATAGCCATGTGACCTTGAACTAGTCATTTCTCCTGAGCCTCAGACTGCCCATTTAAAACTGAAATGTGGCTGCTTTGCTACTTCATGGGAGTAATTATGAGGATAAATAAGAGTATTTATTTATTATTTGTAAGTATCTAAATTTACTATTGAGTATCTAAAGTACTTTAAAAAATTCAAAACTGAATAAACTCTCTACAATTTCATGACCATTTGGGTAATATGATTCTGCTGATCAGTAACAGAAATGCTGAGTATTTTAATCTGTCCAACTAAACACCAATAAAGGACATAAGGAAAATTCATCAATGGCTACACACTGTTTAAGCTTGAGTAGGCTACCTTAACTGTGGCATCAGGGAAGTACAAAAATCCAGGAGTTAAAGCAGGTCACAGCAACAACACAGTATAAAAGACCCAGATCTTGCTAGCCAGTAACCAAAGAACTAAATTATATTGTATGGTCTATCAGCTCATCTTGGACCTAAGAAAAGTTTTACACTACTAATGTAATCAAAGTGCATTACTGGAAGGAAGTAGTTCTCAACTGGGGGTGATTTTTTATTTTTTATTTTTATTTTTTTATTGAAGTGTAGTTGACACACAGTATTACATTAGTTTCAGGTGTACAACACAGTGATTCAACATTTATATACATGATAATTCTAGGTATCAGCTATCACCATACCAAGTTGTTACAATATTTTGACTATATTCCTTATGCTATACATTACATCCCGGTTACTTATTTATTTTACAATTGGAAGTGCGTGTATATATATATATATATATTGTGTGTGTGTGTGTGTGTGAGGGCATCTCTCATATTTATTGATCAAATGGTTGTTGACAACAATAAAATTCTGTATAGGGGGTCAATGCTCAATGCACAATCATTAATCCACCCCAAGCCTAATTTTCGTCAGTCTCCAATCTTTTGAAGCTTAACGAACAAGTTCTTACATGGAGTACAAATTCTTACATAGTGAATAAGTTACATGGTGAACATTACAGGGGCAGTCATCACAGAAGCTTTCGGTTTTGCTCATGCATTATGAACTATAAACAGTCAGTTCAAATATGAATATTCATTTGATTTTTATACTTGATTTATATGTGGATACCACATTTCTCTCTTTATTATTATTATTTTTAATAAAATGCTGAAGTGGCAGGTAGATACAAGATAAAGGTAGAAAACATAGTTTAGTGTTGTAAGAGAGCAAATGTAGACGATCAGGTGTGTGCCTGTAGACTATGTGTTAATCCACGCTAGACACGGGCAATAAAACATCCACGTATGCGGAAGATTTCTCTCAGAACAGGGGGTGTGAGGTTCTAAGCCTCACCTCTGTTGATCCCCAATTTCTCACCTGATGGCCCCCCTGCGACTGTGCCTGTCTTAGGTTGTTCCTCCCTTTAGGAATCTTACCCGTCTCTGGCTAACCAGTCACCTTCCGGGGCCATACAGGGAAATGTAAAGTTGGTAAGTGAGAGAGAAGCCTTATTGTTTGAAAAGGTTAGCTTTTTACTTCTTTGCTTATTTATGCCCTGTGGTTTCTATGCAACTGGGGGTGATTTTGCACCTGAAGGGACATTTGACCATGTCTGCAGTCATCTGGGGCTGTCACAACTGGGGGTGGGGGTGCTAGTGGCATTGAGTGAGCAGAGTCCAGGAATGCTGAACTTAAGTGCACAGAACAGCCCCCCAACAACGAAATTATCCAGTCCAAAATGCCAACAGTCCTGAGATTAAGAAATCCGATTTAAAAACATTATTATCTAGAAAACAGAATTTGATGACAGCATCAATGATTCATTCAAATACTTCCTAAGCACCCACCACAGAAAGTTTCTGTGCTGAGCTCTGTCCTGGAGAAGAGTCTAGAGTAAGTTATAAATAACCTTGTAATTTATATAAATATTGGCTGTCTACCTGGCCTTAAAAGGAATCTCAGAAACAGCCAAATAAGTTTACCATGACCTTAAACTTTTACACCTTCTCTAAATACTTACCTCAAGGGCCTGCATTCTTTTTAACAGCATTTTGTTTTCATTGTTCTTAATCTTTTCTTCATAGAATTCCAGAAATGTTTTTTTGTAGATTAGTTTCATATTGTACTTCTTCGCCATTCTGTCCAAAAGAGATTACTCAATGAAAAGGCTTCCAAAATCCTTGTAATTCCTCAGTAGCTTACTTTCACACAACAGTGATGGTGACATCTTCTGGGCTTAACTTTTAAGCTAAGATCTCCTCTTTAACTCATTAGAGGATGCTGCATACCATGCAGCTCATACCATGCTCATAAGGAAACATGCATTCTAATGGGTCACAGGTAACTATTAATGTAACAGGTCAGGAAGTAAAATGGAAGGCTGTGAGATGAGAACTAAGAGCTGTAAGAGCACTTTTCTACTGATTCCATGTTACTTGATTGCTCACAGTGGCACTGAAAACAGCTGCCAACTCATTCTTGGTTTCTCTGGCAGAATATACTATTAATTTTTATCCTGCATTTTGGGCTGCTTCTTTGCAATCTCTTTGGCAGGTTTTTTTAAATCCAACTTCTAAATTTAAGGTTCTAAAGAGTTTGGCCCAGAGCCTTACTGCGTTTGCACTTCCCTACTTTACACACCTTGCCAGCAGCTCTCTGTAGCTCAGCTGTGTCTTTCGTCACACTCATTTATCCACTGCTTCCTAGAAATGTCTACCACGATGTGTTCCAGGCATTCTCTAACTTTCCATATCCCAGGCTGAACCCCACTATGCTGTTCTGCTAGCCAATCTTTGCTAGTTCAGTAAATCTATCTAACAATGCATGCCAGAAATCTGGGAGCTCCCCATGCCATCTCCCCCTCTCCTATGCCCACCATATCCTCTCCACTTACCTATAACCTGCCTACCACAAAGGCCCACCTCCTGCCTCTTCACTGCCCAGTCACTATCAAATACTTCCTAAGCACCCACCACAGTCCATCTTGCCCAGTCACTATCACCACTCAGCTGCAACACTGCACTTCTTTCCCTGCTTCTGTTCTTATTCCCCCTCAATGAATTTTCTAACTGCAGCTAGACTGAGCTTTCCAATATGCATACATGTATTTTTATGCTCTTCACTGGCTCTCTAGCACTCTTAGGACAGAGTTCAAAAGCCTATGACATGGCTTCTAAGGCACACATTTGTAGGAATGCCACCTCATTTTGAGCCACCTAGTCCATGATTCCTTAAGACCAGTGGCTGTCCTTCAGTTCCTTGAATGAGCCAAGCTCTTTCCCACTTCAGGGCCTCACACATCTCCCACTACTTGGGACATTCTCCCTTCCAGTCTTCAACTGGCCAACTCCTTTTCATCTTTTAAATGTTGACTTAAACATTCCAGGGGAGCTCCTTAAGTCCTCAATAACATTAGGTCTCCCTACTATACTCTTTTTTTTCCCTCACAGCATTTGTCAAGTTTATAACTATCTGCAGACAATACTAGGGAGCCCGGGTAAAGAAGGTAAAGAGGCAGCAGGTAAATAAGGAGAGGAAGAGAGGAAAAAATTCTGAAAGGGTACATGGGAGGAAATGCTTGTGAGGTAACAGCTGAGGGGAGAGGGTGAAAGAAACATTTGTGAGCCAGTGTGGTTGGTATGTAAGAGGCATATGTGAGACAGGAGTCCCTGTAACTTGAATTAGCCTGCCTTGGAAAGACAACATGAGTAAAATTAAAAGTCTCTTCTATTCCAGGCAGTTCATTTTCTATCATAAATCTCCAAAACAAGCCCTTAAGAATGAGACCAAGTTTAACAACTAAGAAATTTCATAATTACAAACAACTGAAATGGATTTGACCAATTTGAATAGGTTTGCCACATAAAAACTAATTGTATTTTTGTTCAGTTTCTTATGGCAAAATGGCATTTCAAAGTGCCTACACATTTTCAGATTGTCTTACCAAATGATATGTTTCAGTAATTTTTTAAAAATTTAGATACTAAAGTGATGAATTTAAGTAGAAAATTTAAGTGCTTAATGCCAAATGATTTCCCTCATTTGTGGAGTATAACAATGAAGCAAAACTGAAGGAACAAAACAGCAGTAGCCTCACAGACTCCAAGAAGGGACTAGTAGTTACCAAAGGGGAGGGGGGGAGGGAGAAGGGGATTGAGAGGTATTATGTTTAGTACACATGGTGTAGGGGATCACGGGGAGAACAGTGTAGCACAGAGAAGGCAAATAGTGAAAATAGTGAATCTGTGGCATCTCACTACACTGATGGACAGTGACTGCAATGGGGTATGGATGGGGACTCGATAATATGGGTGAATGTAGTAACCACATTGTTTTTTTGTATGAAACCTTCATAACAGTGTATATCAATAATACCTTAATAAAAAAAAAAGAAAAAGAACATTTAAGTGCTTGCATATTAACATTAAAAAAAACCTTTCATTGTATTCTTAATCTTTTTGGGTATACTCAAATCACCAACTTTGTTAACCTAAAATACCAATCTAATATATTAAACACATGAAACAACCTACTAAAAATACTTTTCTTTTATAAAGTTAAAGAGCAGTAACATATACCAAAAGAGTACTAATTTTAAGGGGAAAAAATGTATTTAAACTTTTTAACTTTTCAGCTTTTAAATTGCGCATAACAATTTTCCTCATGTTAGCTCATATGCTACTTAATTTTCTTGTATTATATTAAATATTGTATAAAATTTTCAGATATTGCAGAATTCTGAAAATCATATTATACCCTTAATTTCACAAGCTGACAGATAATTCAAATAATCACCAAACAAAAACAAGCAATAAATAAAGCTCTTCTTTTTCCTCAGTTAACAAAACTTCTGTTCTTAAAAAGCAGGAAATCAAGTTCAGTCAACTGTGACATGCCCTACATTAAGTGAACTCTTCCATTCTCCCTATTAGGGAAAACCCCAAGACCAAGATGTCTCATAAAGCCTTGAAGCCTTACCTGATGAAGCCTGGTAGCTGGGCTTTCCCTGTGTCTATGGTTTGCCAGGACTCCTAGGAATTCAGGTGCATGAGTGAATACACTCCTGAATTGGGATTTTATTAGCAACATTGCCTAATTTCAAAGCTATAGTGAAATATGAAACACCTTTCAATACCTATCCTGTCAAAAGGAGGATTTTGCTCTATGGGACTCTTATTACCAAAGTTACTAGTAGTTACTTTAAAAAAAAGCTTTTTGCTGTTTGCAATGTCAGTTATTTTCTGCCATATGGTGAAGCCAACAGGCTCCCTTTTTTACCTTCTGCATAAAATTATTCCAGGAATTAAAGAAAACTAAGTAAGGCTTTTGGAAAATCTATGGCACCAACCCTGAATTTGAGGCTACAAGGTAACCTCTTTCTTTTACAAGGTTATACTTTTTTTGGGGTCTCATTTAAAATGAAAAATGAATAGAAATGCTGACTTTTTTCCCCTCTCTTCTTTCTCTCTTAAGGCAAAAAGAGAACAGTAACAGATTAATGACATTCTTACTCATTTAGCAATGGAAAATAGACCAAGAATTCAGGGACATCAACAACACCCTCCAAGTTGAAGTCGTATTTGCAGCCAAATAAAGGATAATTTCCTTTCTTCTGAAATTTCACAGTATATATTTCATTTCCAAACGATTCTGTTTCTGAAACTTCAAGACGTCTTCTACAAAGGTTATCCCCAAACCAAAATAAAAAGATTAAAATTGGTATTAGCTCATTTATTTTTATCAGATTATGTATGTGAACAAAACTACATGATGCAATTTTAAAGACATTTGATTGTTTTTAATTGGATGAGCATTGTTTTAAGAAACAATGCACTCAAAGATCATTAACAATCTCACCAGTAAAATTAGATTGCAAGTAGGTTTTACTCTCATGACAGCTGGTTAAGCCTCTGTGCCTCATTTCTGACCTGGAGTTAGACTAGCAGTATACCACCTCTGGTTTGATAGAGTATCAATCTCCAACTTACACATGAAAATGTTTTAGGGGTTCAACTGTAAATCTCTTTTGAACTTGTTTTGAGTTTCTACTCAAACACATTATCAAAGTGCTCATCCCTTTTAAGATACACATGGTATGTTTTATAAACTCTATTTCTGATAGTTGTTACTTTAAAATAAGCTTAATGCTGAGTATTTTTTAAACCACAATATATTTAAAAGTACTTA
Source organism: Manis pentadactyla (assembly GCF_030020395.1). Lineage (NCBI taxonomy): Eukaryota > Metazoa > Chordata > Mammalia > Pholidota > Manidae > Manis > Manis pentadactyla. The sequence continues at coordinate 105,351,452 of NC_080024.1, forward strand.
CATCAGTTCAAAGCTATTGGGAGTGGTTCCAATAAAATAGCCTCCAGGGCTCAGTCTCTCACAGGCATTTCTGAGCATCATGTCAGCCTGCTCATAGGACTCAAATGAGTAATGACAAACAAACTGACAACTGCAGATGTCAAAGCACATTTCTGGGTCACGGAATTTGTCAATCAAAAGTTCCTGAAATAAATTAAAATGGGCCAAGATTTTGAAGCTAACTGAAACATAAAAACTTTCAGTGATTTCTAGAATGAGTCCTTAGAATAAAAGCAGATATGCCCCTCCCACTAACATATCATTTCTGTTATTATGTTTAATAAAGGTCATAATGAAATCTTTAGTTCTGGTTCAACAGAATTTGATTTGTTTTCATAGTCATTTTAAAAACCAGAGATTCTCAAATCATGTTAAAAAATAATCAACTATATTGAAAGGAGCTGATCCTTTCATTTAGCTTTACTTGAAAGTAAAATGATGTTGAACAGTAACTAGGGTTAAAAAAAAATACAAAGCTGGCCTTTGGAACATTTCTTTAAACGCCAGTTTCCAACTTCCTAGAAAAATACTACCACTTCTCACTTTCACAACTGCAAATAAAATGTGTAGAGTTAAAGGTACTTATAATAGTTTAATGAGGTAGCAAGTCAAAGAACATAAAGTTAAGCAGAGACTTTCACTATTCAAGTGTGTCTTAGTTCTTAACTGTCACAGTTGTAAAGAGAGTCAGAGACAGGAAGAAGGTGGATAACATCAGACTCTGATATGTTGGGACACTATTCTAGTAAATTACAAGGTGAACAAATTTATTATTCTAATACATTACTGGTAAGTCCAGTTCTATTTCAAAACACTGGAAGATAAATCTTGTGCAAACAGGAAAGTGACAAACTATTCAAAAAATTTTAATTATTAAAAGCAAGCAATTCCCAGAACTTGAGTAGATTTAACAAAATTTACCAGAAACAGAATTGAAACTGAAAATGTATATCCTAAGATTTTTAATGCTTCAGAGCACATTTTTAAAAAAGAGCTGTTTTTAAAACAAATCATTTACTGAAACTAAAATTTAAAAAAGTAACAAAATAACCAAAAAATCCTATACCTTTGAACTATCAGCAATTATAAATTCTGCATTGAAAATATATTCATTATCACGACAACGGTTTTTCATGTCCTCATACCGCTGCTGACATTGTTTGACAGAAATATCAGCGATATCTGGAAGGGAAACAGGTGTTAGTAACTATCAACAAAGACCCACAGAGAGAAAATGTAAACGCAAAGATGGCGCAAATCTAGACATTAATCTCAACAGATAAACTATGGCATGAAATCAAACCTTAGTACACTCAAAAAGGTTTTTTCCTTCAAAGAAGAAAAACTCTTTGATGCAATGCAAATGCCCTATAGTTTTTCAAAAGGATTAAAAGCTTTCTTAATAGACACTGGTAAGTTCTATCACGATTTTTAAATGCTTATCACAAATTAAAAGTTGGAAGTTTAGATTCAAATTTGTTATAAAACCTAACACTATACAACCAACTTTGGAAATATCAATTTTTTCTTAATAAAATGTATTTGCCTTTTCCTTGTGTTGAGATTCGCACTGATGATGCAAAAGCAATGGTGGGTAAAATGCTGGTACCTTAATCATGAATACAAGGTAGTAACACCAAATAGTATTGGTAATAGTTAATATAGTCTTCACTACTATAAACTAGCATAGGAAAAAAAAGCCAATTTCATTTAAGAATGTCCTTGATAAAGCAGTAAAAATTAACTTTATTAAATCTTGGCTCTTGAATACATGTTTTCCATATTCTGTGTAATGAAATGGAAAGCAGTAAAATGTTTCAGCTATATAAAAAAGTCTGATCAGGAGTGGGGTAACTGCCTTTTGAATTGTACTGGCCACTTTTTTCAAAGAAAACTGTTTTCGCTTGAACCATGGACAAACTGGTTATTCAACTTGGCAATTTGGCAGACATTTTCTTGAAAATGAAGAAAGTAAGCCTGTCACTTCAAGGAAAACAACATACAGTATTTATTACCAATGACAAAATCTGAGCTTTCAAGTGAAAATTACAATTCTGAAAAACTCGTCTCTACTACCATGGGCTGGGCATCTTGCCAATGCTCAAGACTTTTCTGACTGTTAGTGATATTAAACAAATGTCTTTTTTTTTTTTTTTGTAGATAATTATTTTTTATTGTAGGGTAGTTGACACACAGTATTACATTAGTTTCAGGTGTACAACAGTGATTCAACACAAATGTCATTTTTTAATGTCAACATTAGACATCATTTCTTGATGTCAACGTAACTTAAGTGAACAATACTTCTCCAAATTACAAAATCTTGCAGGAAAAAATATCCATTCAAAGTGCAACGTAGACTAATGGATTTAAATGTAACAGATTATGAAAAGTTCATCTATATGAATTCAGATTCCATACTGTAAATGACCTTGAAGGAACTACCACTTGTTCTGATATAGTACCAAGTTCTGATATAGTACCAAAGATGAATATCCTCAGTTATCAGAAATGCTATTGAAAGTCCTTCATTTTACAAGTACTTATCAATAAAGTAACATATCAAAACATATGGAATGCAGTAACAGGTGTGAGAATCCAATTGTTTCATTCCAGACTTGAAAGAGATTTGTAAACACACTTTTCAAAATTCCAGTCTTCTCACTAAATGTTATTTAATTAAAAATATTTTTATAATTCTCCATTTTAATGTCTATAATTAATAGACATAACCACATACACAGCAGCTTTCGGGGTCCTCAATTATTTTTTAAGCGTGTACAGTGGCCATAAAACCAAGAAATTTGAGAAATGCCAATCTAGGCAATATTTCAAAGGTGGTGCCATGCACTTCCTGTTAATCGTCACAATGGAAAGAACAGGATGTCTCCTGTCATCATCCTTCAGTGTGAAAACTGAAGAGTGGATTCAGAGATTTGACTCTTTCAGTTATTAAGTTCCTATCAACCTTTCACCTAAAAGCTTTCACATCTTTTTATGCTTATTGCTTAGCTCTATTATTGCATGAAGGGTAGAAAATAGTGATTTTCATCATTTCTCCTTTATTACGATTTTTCAATAAAAAGGAATTCCCCTTTTCCTATATTTGGTTACCTTGAAATATGGTTCATATACAGTAGGGAAGATAAATACTCAACCTTCCTCCCTCCCACACTTAATTTCTGAATTTCAGATTAATGAGTAAGCTTTCTAGCAAACTCCAAGGGTGAACAAGATGTTTCCTTTTATTTGATGTGTTTCAGTCCACTGTAATCACACACCTTTTAATGAAGAAATTGTTCTATCTTTGGCCAGTGGAATTCAAGTTTGTGCTTTAAACATGACTTCAATAATCTTTCATTGCTTCTTTCTTTTAGGATTATAACACCATTGTTAATGTCTCACAACTCATTTTAAGAAACACCTATCTCATGTGTACCCCCTAGATATTTTGTCATAAGATATTTTAGTGTCATTGGGTAATGAGGTACTTCTTATTTTCCACTTACCTAACTAGCCACAAATTACTCTTTCACATGCCATTTTTTATCTTACCAGTACAAACGAGCTTGCTAATTCTTCCCTTTTTCCACTTGAGCAAATCTCCACCTTTACCACATCCCAGGTCCAAAACAGTGATATCACGTTTCTTTTTCTGTCGTACCTTTTCTAAAAATTCTCCTAAAAGAGAGAAATGTCATAATAAATGATCTCTTGTCCATTTTTACTAACGTATAAATTGTTATGCCTCTAATAACTAACTTTTGTCCAACACATAAACTACTAAATGTTCATTTATGTAATTATATAATTATAACATACATATGTTATATAAATATAACTTTTGACAAACATTTTGAAAATAACTAAGAATTAATAACTTGATCCTCTAGTATTAAAGATGAAACAGTATGGGTCTGGTATTTTAAAAAATTTAAACACATTTTTGAAGGTTACTTTCAGGATTTGATTCAACATTAAATATCGGCCATTTTAATTAATAATTAATACAAAATGACTCAACACTTGTTCGTAAAACACTTTTTTTTTTTGCAATTTTCCCTTTCCAAAGCATTTAGCTTATTATATACTTAAGTAAATCAAAATAATTATGGGATAAGACTATTTGATTTTCATAAAAGATGTCAGGTTTGCCACCAAAAGAAATACAAGAACTACTCAAAAAATTACACATTCCTCCCAATTTTACTGTCATCAGAATTCTTAAACACTTTTAAGTAAAAATGGAATCTTTCATTCCATTCTACAAAATCACATTAACAGCCAATGATTATCAGCAGATCTCCATACATCCTTAGCCAAATGGTTCAAATATTAAAGGTATACTAACACTTTTAGACAACTAAAGTATTCAGCAATTTTAAAACTTGATACAATCCTAAATCCTAGATCTACTCTTCCTGTTTGAGTTTAACTCTTCCTATTTCACGTGTACTATTTCTGACTGCTAAAATATTCTGTGTAAATACTTCTGCTTTTCACTATCCATAGGATCTTGCTTTCAACAGAAGCACAAGTATTCCATATTTAACTTTCTGCTATGAATCTTAAGAAAACAGCATTAAACAACACTGAAACAGTGAAAAACAAGAATTACAAAAGCTCTTTATTTCCACGTAGTAAGACTAAAGACAGGGGAAGTGATCACCATAAATCAAAGATATCTTCATCAAATTCAAGAAGACCACTCAACTAGTTACTGAGCTATAAGTACCAACAAGAAAGAGAAAATGAATGACAAAGAATGGGTGTTGAAAAGAGAAAGGAAAAAAGCCAGAGAAGCAGCTGGCACAGGCCACCTGGACTGCATTAGGACCACAAGGACAATCGCAGATAGCAAACAACCCACTGAGACAGTTGCTGGAACAGCTGAAGAAGGAAAGAAAAACATAAATATGCTGACAGATAAATTTTAAAGTCTGACTTAAGTCTTTTTAGAAATGACCAATTTTCCTGATTATATTTTCTACATTGTTAGTAGAAAATATGGCTGAACTTAAAAAACTTTACTGTGAAAAAGTTCCAAACACACTGGCTTTTAAAAATTCTCTAAACTCATGTAAGAATATGACTTTAACGTACTAGAAATATATAGGACTAAATACATTCTGAATCCTTTCCTCCACTGACATCCATTTCAACTTCAAAGGTGAGCTTCCATAGATAAAATACTGGCTGCAAAAGTGGAATGTCTTCATCAATCTTCAAAGTACACTTTATTTCTCCGCAGTTACCGCACAAGAAAAACAAGTTCACTGAACAGTCAACACACATGACCTTTATCAATTCATTAAAGGCCCAGAGGTAAAATATCATGATGCTGTCCATTTTCTTGACTTAATGGAACTTGAATGTTTAATCCAACACTACATCATTGCTCCAAAAGCATTAGAGTAGAATAACCACTGATTAGCACTAGGTAACCTTAGTTTTAAGTTAAAAAGAGCACATTGCCTTTTGAAAGCCTGATTATCAAATTAGTATCAATCAAAAACATTAATATCGGGGGGGCGGAAGATGGCGGCGAGAGTAGAGCAGCGGAAATCTCCTCCCAAAACAACATATATCTATGAAAATATAACAAAGACAACCCTTCCTAGAATAAAGACCAGAGCACACAGGACAATATCCAGACCACATCCACACCTGAGAGAACCCAGCGCCTCGCGAAGGGGGTAAGATACAAGCCCCGGCCCCGCGGGAGCCGAGCGCCCCTCCCCCCAGCTCCCGGCGGGAGAAGAGCAGGCAGAGCGGGAGGGAGACGGAGCCCAGGGCTGCCGAACACCCAGCCCCAGCCATCCGGGCCAGAGTGCAGGGCCCTCGATACTGGGAAAACAGGGCAGCAAGAACAGTGAGCAGGCACTGGAGGCTGGGCGACAGAGGACATAAGAAAAGCGCGCGACCATTATTTTTTTTTTTTTTTTTTTTTGCTTTTTTGCTGCTTTGTTTTGGCGAGCGCTTTTTGGAAGTCTTAAAGGGACAGGGACCCCAATATTAGGGAAACAGGGCAGAAAGACCGGTGAGCAGAGGCCTGAGGCTGGCACCGGAGAATAAAGAAAAACGAACGACCACCTTTTTTTTTTTAATTAAAAATTTTTTTTTTTTTTTTAATTAAAAAAATTTTTTTTCTTGCTTTTTTTTGTGGTCGTTGTTTTGTTTTGGCGGGTGCTTTTTGGAAGTCTTAAAGGGGCAGGGCGGGCCACTTAATCCAGAGGTAGGGAATCCGGGATCTCTGGGCACCCTAACCCCTGGGCTGCAGGGAGCAGGGAGGCCCCTTACGGAGATAAATAGCCTCCCAGCAGCTCCTGCTCCAACGCGACTCCACCATTTTGGAGTAGCTGCCCGAGCCAGGCCACGCCCACAGCAACAGCGGAGATTAACTCCATAGCAGCCGGGCAGGAAGCAGAAACCCTGTCTGCGCGCAGCTGCGCAGCACAAGCCACTAGAGGCCGCTGTTCTCCCAGGAGAGGAGGGCCACAAACCAACAAGAAAGGAAGTCCTTCCAGCCGTCACTCGTCCCAGTTCTGCAGACTATTCCTATCACCATGAAAAGGCAAAGCTACAGGCAGACAAAGATCACAGAGACAACACCAGAGAAGGAGACAGACCTAACCAGTCTTCCTGACAAAGAATTCAAAATAAGAATCATAAACATGCTGACAGAGATGCAGAGAAATACGCAAGAGAAATGGGATGAAGTCCGGAAGGAGATCACAGATGCCAGAAAGGAGATTGCAGAAATGAAACAAACTCTGGAAGGGTTTATAAGCAGAATGGATAGAATGCAAGAGGCCATTGATGGAATTGAAATCAGAGAACAGGAACGCATAGAAGCTGACATAGAGAGAGACAAAAGGATCTCCAGGAATGAAACAATATTAAGAGAACTGTGTGACCAATCTAAAAGGAGCAATATCCGTATTATAGGGGTCCCAGAAGAAGAAGAGAGAGGCAAAGAGATGGAAAGTATCTTAGAAGAAATAATTGCTGAAAACTTCCCCACACTGGGGGAGGAAGTAATCAAACAGACCACGGAAATACACAGAACCCCCAACAGAAAGGATCCAAGAAGGGCAACACCAAGACACATAATAATTAAAATGGCAAAGATCAAGGACAAGGAAAGAGTGTTAAAGGCAGCTAGAGAGAAAAAGGTCACCTATAAAGGGAAACACATCAGGCTAACGTCAGATTTCTCAACAGAAACCCTACAGGCCAGAAGAGAATGGCATGATATATTTAATACAATGAAACAGAAGGGCCTGGAACCAAGGATACTGTATCCAGCACGACTATCATTCAAATATGACGGTGGGATTAAACAATTCCCAGACAAACAAAAGCTGAGGGAATTTGCTTTCCACAAACCACCTCTACAGAACATCTTACAGGGACTGCTCTAGATGGGAGCACTCCGGGAAAGAGCACAGCACAAAACACCCAACATATGAAGAATCGAGGAGGAGGAACAAGAAGGGAGAGAAGAAAAGAATCTCCAGACAGTGTATATAACAGCTCAATAAGCGAGCTAAGTTAGGCAGTAAGATACTAAAGAGGCTAACCTTGAACCTTTGGTAACCACGAATTTAAAGCCTGCAATGGCAATAAGTACATATCTTTCAATAGTCACCCTAAATGTTAATGGGTTGAATGCACCAATCAAAAGACACAGAGTAACAGAATGGATAAAAAAGCAAGACCCATCTATATGCTGCTTACAAGAAACTCACCTCAAACCCAAAGACATGTACAGACTAAAAGTCAAGGGATGGAAAAACATATTTCAAGCAAACAACAGTGAGAAGAAAGCAGGGGTTGCAGTACTAATATCAGACAAAATAGACTTCAAAACAAAGAAAGTAACAAGAGATAAAGAAGGACACTACATAATGATAAAGGGCTCAGTCAAACAAGAGGATATAACCATTCTAAATATATATGCACCCAACACAGGAGCACCAGCATATGTGAAACAAATACTAACAGAACTAAAGGGGCATATAGACTGCAATGCATTCATTCTAGGAGACTTCAACACACCACTCACCCCAAAGGATAGATCCACTGGGCAGAAAATAAGTAAGGACACGGAAGCACTGAACAACACAGTAGAGCAGATGGACCTAATAGACATCTATAGAACTCTACATCCAAAAGCAGTGGGATATACATTCTTCTCAAGTGCACATGGAACATTCTCCAGAATAGACCACATACTAGGCCACAAAAAGAGCCTCAGAAAATTCCAAAAGATTGAAATCCTACCAACCAACTTTTCAGACCACAAAGGCATAAAACTAGAAATAAACTGTACAAAGAAAGCAAAGAGGCTCACGAACACATGGAGGCTTAACAACACGCTCCTAAATAATCAATGGATCAATGACCAAATCAAAATGGAGATCCAGCAATATATGGAAACAAATGACAACAACAACACTAAGCCCCAACTTCTGTGGGACACAGCAAAAGCAGTCTTAAGAGGAAAGTATATAGCAATCCAAGCATATTTAAAAAAGGAAGAGCAATCCCAAATGAATGGTCTAATGTCACAATTATCGAAATTGGAAAAAGAAGAACAGATGAGGCCTAAGGTCAGCAGAAGGAGGGACATAATAAAGATCAGAGAAGAAATAAATAAAATTGAGAAGAATAAAACAATAGCAAAAATCAATGAAACCAAGAGCTGGTTCTTCGAGAAAATAAACAAAATAGATAAGCCTCTAGCCAGACTTATTAAGAAGAAAAGAGAGTCAACACAAATCAACAGTATCAGAAACGAGAAAGGAAAAATCACGACGGACCCCACGGAAATGCAAAGAATTATTGGAGAATACTATGAAAACCTATATACTAACAAGCTGGGAAACCTAGGAGAAATGGACAACTTCCTAGAAAAATATAACCTTCCAAGATTGACCCAGGAAGAAACAGAAAATCTAAACAGACCAATTACCAGCAACGAAATTGAAGAGGTAATCAAAAAACTACCAAAGAACAAAACCCCCGGGCCAGATGGATTTACCTCGGAATTTTATCAGACATACAGGGAAGACATAATACCCATTCTCCTTAAAGTTTTCCAAAAAATAGAGGAGGAGGGGATACTCCCAAACTCATTCTATGAAGCTAACATCACCCTAATACCAAAACCAGGCAAAGACCCCACCAAAAAAGAAAACTACAGACCAATATCCCTGATGAACGTAGATGCAAAAATACTCAACAAAATATTAGCAAACCGAATTCAAAAATACATCAAAAGGATCATACACCATGACCAAGTGGGATTCATTCGAGGGATGCAAGGATGGTACAACATTCGAAAGTCCATCAACATCATCCACCACATCAACAAAAAGAAAGACAAAAACCACATGATCATCTCCATAGATGCTGAAAAAGCATTTGACAAAGTTCAACATCCATTCATGTTAAAAACTCTCAGCAAAATGGGAATAGAGGGCAAGTACCTCAACATAATAAAGGCCATCTATGATAAACCCACAGCCAACATTATATTGAACAGCGAGAAGCTGAAAGCATTTCCTCTGAGATCGGGAACTAGACAGGGATGCCCACTCTCTCCACTGTTATTTAACATAGTACTGGAGGTCCTAGCCACGGCAATCAGACAAAATAAAGAAATACAAGGAATCCAGATTGGTAAAGAAGAAGTTAAACTGTCACTATTTGCAGATGACATGATACTGTACATAAAAAACCCTAAAGACTCCACCCCAAAACTACTAGAACTGATATCGGAATACAGCAAAGTTGCAGGATACAAAATCAACACACAGAAATCTGTGGCTTTCCTATATACTAACAATGAACCAACAGAGAGAGAAATCAGGAAAACAACTCCATTCACAATTGCATCAAAAAAAATAAAATACCTAGGAATAAACCTAACCAAAGAAGTGAAAGACTTATACTCTGAAAACTACAAGTCACTCTTAAGAGAAATTAAAGGGGACACTAACAGATGGAAACTCATCCCATGCTCGTGGCTAGGAAGAATTAATATCGTTAAAATGGCCGTCCTGCCCAAAGCAATATACAGATTTGATGCAATCCCTATGAAACTACCAGCAACATTCTTCAATGAACTGGAACAAATAATTCAAAAATTCATATGGAAACACCAAAGACCCCGAATAGCCAAAGCAATCCTGAGAAAGAAGAATAAAGTAGGGGGGATCTCACTCCCCAACTTCAAGCTCTACTATAAAGCCATAGTAATCAAGACAATTTGGTACTGGCACAAGAGCAGAGCCACAGACCAATGGAACAGACTAGACAATCCAGACATTAACCCAGACATATATGGTCAATTAATATTTGATAAAGGAGCCATGGACATACAATGGCGAAATGACAGTCTCTTCAACAGGTGGTGCTGGCAAAACTGGACAGCTACATGTAGGAGAATGAAACTGGACCATTGTCTAACCCCATATACAAAAGTAAACTCAAAATGGATCAAAGACCTGAATGTAAGTCATGAAACCATTAAAGTCTTGGAAGAAAACATAGGCGAAAACCTCTTAGACATAAACATGAGTGACCTCTTCTTGAACATATCTCCCCGGGCAAGGAAAACAACAGCAAAAATGAGTAAGTGGGACTATATTAAGCTGAAAAGCTTCTGTACAGCAAAAGACACCATCAATAGAACAAGAAGGATCCCTACAGTATGGGAGAATATATTTGAAAATGACACATCCGATAAAGGCTTGACGTCCAGAATATATAAGGAGCTCTCACGCCTCAACAAACAAAAAACAAATAACCCAATTAAAAAATGGGCAGAGGAACTGAACAGACAGTTCTCCAAAAAAGAAATACAGATGGCCAACAGACACATGAAAAGATGCTCCACATCGCTAATTATCAGAGAAATGCAAATTAAAACTACAATGAGGTATCACCTCACACCAGTAAGGATGGCTGCCATCCAAAAGACAAACAACAACAAATGTTGGCGAGGCTGTGGAGAAAGGGGAACCCTCCTACACTGCTGGTGGGAATGTAAGTTAGTTCAACCATTGTGGAAAGCAGTATGGAGGTACATCAAAATGCTCAAAACAGACTTACCATTTGACCCAGGAATTCCACTCCTAGGAATTTACCCTAAGAATGCAGCAATCAAGTTTGAGAAAGACAGATGCACCCCTATGTTTATTGCAGCACTATTTACAATAGCCAAGAATTGGAAGCAACCTAAATGTCCATCAATAGATGAATGGATAAAGAAGATGTGGTACATATACACAATGGAATACTACTCAGCTATAAGAAAAGGGCAAATCCAATCATTTGCAGCAACATGGATGGAGCTGGAGGGTATTATGCTCAGTGAAACAAGCCAAGCGGAGAAAGAGAAATACCAAATGATTTCACTTATCTGTGGAATATAAGAACAAAGGAAAAACTGAAGGAACAAAACAGCAGCAGAATCACAGAACTCAAGAATGGACTAACAGGTACCAAAGGGAAAGGGACTGGGGAGGATGGGTGGGTAGGGAGGGATAAGGGGGGGAGAAGTAGGGGGGTATTAAGATTAACATGCATGGGGGGGTAGGAGAAAAGGGAGGGCTGTACAACACAGAGAAGGCAAGTAGTGATTCTACAACATTTTGCTATGCTGATGGACAGTGACTGTAAAGGGGTTTATAGGGGAGACCTGGTATAGGGGAGAGCCTAGTAAACATAATATTCGTCATGTAAGTGTAGATTAGTGATAGCAAAAAAAAAAAAAAAAAAAAAAGGGCAGTTCCTGTGTGGTAACCTCCAACGAGTTCTACACAAGGGTATAAAGGGCATATAAAAGTGTAGGCAAAGGGTCTGTTTGTGTTTATACAGAGGATCAAAGCCTAATTGGGCTACCCCGAAAATGAACTAAGATACGATATGAAAAAGAACTTCCAACATCTGCACCCTCTGGAAGACTCATGCCAGAAGATGATCATCAAAAAACCCCAACAAAGATCCACGCACTGCTACAGCTGTAGATGCACTCATCCCACCAGTTCCTGGACCTGCCATGGGAATGAGGAAGGAGATATCTAAGCTGGCCTGTGCATACAGTAAAACAACAAAATTGGACTGGATCTATACTGTTGGAACTCAACCAAGAATTTGGAGAAGTGCAAATTGTAGCGCTCCAAAGTCTTACAACTACAAACTATTTATTGTTAAAAGAACATATGGCATGTGAACAGTCCCCAGGAATGGGTTGTTTTAATTTGTCTGATTTCTCTCAGACTGTTCAAGTTCATTTGGACAATATCCACCATATCATAGATAAATTTTCACAAATGCCTAAGGTGCCTAACTGGTTTTCTTGGTTTCACTGCAGATGGCTGGTAATTACAGATATGCTTTGGTTATGTAACTATACTCCTATTATGTTAATGTGTGTGTGCAATTTAAGTAGTAGCTTAAAACCTATACATGCTGAAGTTACTCTACAAGAAGATATATCAAAGAAATAATCAATCTTCCCATGTTTTCTTCCGCCTGCTACTTCTATAGCTTTTCTTCTTCCTTCCTAATTACAACCCTTAAATAGAATTCGTGCCTCATATCAAATTTACCGAGTATCATAATTCTTCCAAGTGGTAAAGATACCTCAAGACAAATGCTGGGCACAGAAGCCACAGGGCATAAATATGCAAAGAAGTAAAAAGCTAACTTTTTCAAACAATAAGGCTTCTCTCTCACTCACCAACTTCACATTTCCCTGTATGGCCCCGGAAGATGACTGGTTAGCCAGAGACGGGTAAGATTCCTCAAGGGAGGAACAACCTAAGACAGGCACAGTCGCAGGGGGGCCATCAGGTGAGAAATTGGGGATCAACAGAGGTGAGGCTTAGAACCTCACCCCCCCGTTCTGAGAGAAATCTTCTGCATACGTGGATGTTTTATTGCCCTGGTCTAGCTTGGATTAACACATAGTCTACAGGCACACACCTGATCATCTACATGTGCTCTCTTACAACACTAAACTATGTTTTCTACCTTTATCTTGTATCTACCTACCACTTCAGCATTTTATTAAAAATAATAATAATAAAGAGAGAAATGTGGTATCCACATATAAATCAAGTATAAAAACCAAATGAGTATTCATATTTGAACTGACTGTTTAGAGTTCATAATGCATGAGCAAAACCGAAAGTTTCTGTGATGACTGCCCTTGTACTGTTCACTATGTAACTTATTCATTATGTAAGAATTTGTTCTACATGTAAAAACTTGTTTGTTATGCCTCAGAAGATTGGAGACTGACAAAAATTAGGCTTGGGGTGGAATAATGATTGTGCATTGAGCATTGACTCCCCTATACAGAATTTTATTGTCGTTAACAACCATTTGATCAATAAATATGAGAGATGCCCTCACAAAAAAAAAAAAAAAAAAAAAAAAAAAGGACAGACTTCCAATGGTAAAATAAATTAGTAACCGGGATGTAATGTATAGCATAAGGAATATAGTCAAGATATTGTAACAGCCTGGTAGGGTGATAGCTGGAACCTAGAATTATGTATATAAATGTTCTACCACTGTGTTGTACACTTGAAACTCATGTAATGTAATACTGTGTGTCAACTACCCTTCAATAAAAAATAATTATTAAAAAAAAAAAAAAAAAAGAAAAAAAAAAAAAAACATTAATATCTTATGTAGTCAACCAGAAATAAATATGAGAAGAATTTATCTCAAATACCTAGTTTTAGCTTTGACTCGTTTTAAAAAGTCAAGGTTTGGTAATTAAATGAATCAGAATTAAAGACTTAGTAGCATAGTGTATGATTAACCCTTTTGGGAGAAAAAAAAAGAGACATTAGCTGAAACAAAAAATTTCAAGCTATAAATGAAAAAACAATCTTACCAATGAGGACACTTTTCATCCAATTATTAAAGTTTCTTAAGTAAAAAATACGACTTTGGCTACGCTTCTCCAAACCAACTTCCTGAAGTTCATTGTAGTGGGCAGCCACAGCTGAGCTGTGTCCTTCTTCCAAGTTCTGAAAATAAGAGAATGGAACAAAACTAAGGATTAGAACATGGCAAAAATAAGCCTGAAGAGCATCTGACCTATGTAAGGATAAAATACCACTGGCATGGATAAGCTTCAATAAGCAATGAACCACAGAAATTCCACTAATTATAATCAGACATAAGATTTGTTTTCCCTTTTTCCCTATTTTTAAAAATGTCCTGGTTTAAAATTTTCATCTTGCTCTTTCGTCTGTATAATTTTGGTATCAATGTTTTAATAAAAACAGTACTCTGCAAAAGTTCTGATTTATTCAATAAATGCCAGTCAGTGGATGAGGTTCTTACAAGAATAAAATAGAAATTATATTTATTATATTATTAAAAAATTGTTGTATTAAATGAAATAATATACACAAAGTGATTAGAACTCACATTATGTTCAGTGTCAGTGATTTCTATTATTTGCTATTAATCTAATTCAATAATTTCCTTTTATACTCCCTATTTAAGACCCTAAAAGTGCCGGGCTTCAGATCCCCCAACTTCCCTATTCAACTGAAGTGCTTCACCTTTGACCTATTTTACATATTAAGTTTAAGATTTTTCGCTTGAAAAAAGGGATCTCTTGCTAGTAAAAGTTTGAAAACTGTGTTTATAATGCAAGTTTCTCACTCCACCAATGACAGATACCTAGCTTATCTGCCACTTTCCTCTTCAAGGCTGATGGCAGGTTTTTACTCATTTAATGAAATAACACTAAATACTCTTTCCCTCCAAATCCAGATTCTGTCCTTCACAATATAGTATTCCCAGATGGAAAGGACCTGCTATCCCTTGCTCTGTAATATCCCTGCTACTTATCAGGCTTTTGCAACCACTTAGATAAAATGTATGTAACTACCCCCAGAAAGTTGGAAACAATATAGCTTAAGGTATTACATTAAGAAAGTACTGTAAAGCTGGGTATCATCTTCAAATTTATCATTTTTAGTGATAATCTCAATTACTTCACACAAAAAAGATGAACACCTAATAAAAAGGGAAAAAAGGCAAATCATCTGAACCTTATACTCTTATCTTTTTTAAAACAGTAAGGAAAAGCAAACAATAAAAACTAGCTATCAAGGTTCAAGTTAAATAAAGAGTCCTGAAATAGCATAAAAATTATTTCATTAGCAGAAATTTCACATATATAAAAACAATTACAAGAGTTTTAAAAGCCTACATTCTATCTTAAGATGCAATTTATTAGAAATAGAACATTCTTAACTTAGTAAGATTATGTAAAAACCAGTATTATTTCACAGCTGCTCCAATTTTCAATCTGGCATATTCCATTACAAATAAAAGAAAATACATTCAACATACTTTGTGCCTTTCAGGAACATCCTCGAGTTCTATTTTTCTCTTTTTCTTAGTACCATCTTCAGCAGAAGGTTCATCTTTTGGAAAATCCTTAATTTCCAGTTTTCTTTTCCTTGAAATACCTTCATCATCACCAGACCCTTTTTCTTCTGGGACAGTTTCATCATCAAGTTTTCTTTTCTTGTATGTAGAATCTTCCCCACAACTAGAACTCTCCTTTACAAGATCATCTTCAAACTCCATTTTTCTCTTTTTTGGTGTGTCTACCTGCCCGCAGGTAGGAGCCTCTTTAGAAAGTCCAGTCCCAATAGTGGTTGAGATTTCATTAATATTGAATGAAGACACTGTTTCTGAATTTATTGGTGCTTTTGCCTCTTCAAGAGAGATCTCTGCACATTCCTCTGCTTTTGCAGAATTTTCCATTTTTGATTACTTACACCATAAAACTTTATGAACTAACACTGAAATGGCAAAAATGTGATATTATTTGTAAATATAATAATGAGACTTTAAACAATTTAACCAGCAAGTAGCCACTTAATTTCAGTGATCAACTAGTTTAAAAAATATATCATTATAGAATATTGAAAACAATGTTAATTGGTATATATTACATAGGAACTTCTGAATATGCTAATATGGAAGCGCTAATTATAATCCCCAAACACTTCTACAATCTTAACCACAGAAGTCACTACTGGCATGGAAACTGACAAATGAAGTAGGGGTACTATGCGAGTAATAGTTCCATTTCTATTCTGATCCTTATTCTACAGACTTGATTCCCAAACTGTGTGCTGGGCACTGTAACAAACATTCAGAAAAAGCAGAATATTTCAAAATATTACGGGAAAGAGTAGAATCTGACATGCGCAAGATATCACAGATACAGCTTCAAATGGCACAGTTTCAACAAGTATACTGCGTTACCTTTCTTATCAGTAACATCAGAACTCTGTGGAGCTGAGATTTCGGTGGTACCAGAGAAAATCAATGTGAAAAAGGAAATAAAGATGGTGAACTCAAATCTGATTCAAGGTCTGAGAAGTTGTCCAGTACCCAACAGGTGACCCACACTATTAGTAAGCACTAGTGGTTAACTAAGAATTAAACACAGAATCATTTTTTATTTAAATTTGCATATTAAAAAATTAAGTTGTGAGGACATAAATACTACTAAATTTTTTTGGAGTAAACTACTAAAGTGGTACTGCTAGGTATTTGTTTTGGCCTAGTAATACTGAAAAAAGTCAGAGACATTAAGGCCACCAACAGGAAAAGGCTGGGAACCTACAGATGACTTCTGAAATCCTTATTTCATAATGGCTGTCAGAATTAGGTAGAAAATGATGAGAGAGAAAAGGCTTTGGACAGAAGTTTCAAAACCCAGCCTGCAACTTAATGATCATTAAGTTTCTTTCCAATGTTCTTAGGCCTATGTGTAAAATAGGAGGGGGAGGAGGAAAGCGATAAGTGAACCTATCTTTTGGACAAGAAGTCATTCAACAAATTTACTGAACTACAGAGGAGCTCAATGAGGCACTGTGTATACTAGTCTCCAAGAAGTTTACAGATTATATACCGCTATTAAAGTATTAGGATTATACTTTTTATCAAAGTATTATTCAAACCAAATGAAGAAGGGAGAGAAAAAGTCCAAACAACAGTGAGATTCAGCAAACTCAGAACCGGAAAGTTATGGAGGGGGTGGGAGGGCAAAAGTCTTTTCAATAAAGAAATAAAATAAGAAATAAAGCTGCTCAAGGGAATGAGTCAAAACAACTCACTATAAACCCAGAAGGATTTAGAAGATAATAGTTTTCACTGTCCAGGGTTTGAAGTAAAATACCAAGGCATACCAAAGCAGGAAGAACTGAATCAGAGGGAAAAAAATCACTAAGAAATGTAGTTTTCAGAGTAACTGCTTAAAATGCTTACCTAGTAAAACCCAATTATCCAATCCCTACCTCCTCCTCCCTGCCATTTATTTCCTAAAAGAGAAATAGAAATAGGTTTTAAATTCAAATAAACCAATGTGATTTTTCACCTTTAACTATAATTAATCACTAAAAATTAGTGTCAGGAATGAGAGTGAACTTAATATTATTTCTGTAAGTGAAATATCACAAAAACATAATCAGAGTCCTGATTCTCAAGATGGCAGCGTGAGTAGGGTGGTGGATATCTCTTCCCAAAACCATATTTATTTTGAAAATACAGCAAATACAGCTATTCCTAAAAAAGTGACCAGAAGATACAGTACACCAGTCAAGCCACATCTACATCAAACATCTCATGAAAAGGTAAGATACAAAGCCGTGACCTGGCAGGACCCAAGCAATTCCCCCACCCCAGCTCACCAGAGGGAGGAAAAGAATCAGAGTGGGGAGGGAATGGAAGCACAGGACTGCTAAATAACCAGCCCTAGTAATCTGCACCGGGAGCACAGACACACATTGCATGGTGTACTGGATATTAGAGGAACGGAAAAGTAAAATCCAAGACTAAGATTGCAAACAGGTTCCCACAGCCGGCTGCCCTGGGACAAAAGAAAAGTGGGCGCTTTAAAAGTCTTAAAGGGACAAGGGTTTAACAGGTGGACAAAATTGTCCTGGCACACTCAGCCCAGCAGGCTGGGAACTTTAAGGAACTTCAGGCGCCTCAATCCCCTGGGTGGCAACGCAGCTCCAAAGCCCCTCATAGTGATAAGCACCCTGCCATTCATTTCCCCACGCCAGTACTGCAAGCGAACTGGCTGACCCACCATTGCTGCAGAGCAGCCCTGCCCACAGCAACCACACAGACACTTCTCCCAGTGCACGGCTAACTGGGACAGACCCAGAGGCTGCCCAGTGCCCACAGTTGACAAACACAGACAGTGGAGACCAGTGCAGAGTCTGGAAGGCACAAAGGGGCTTTATTCCCTCAGCGAATAAGCACTGCTTGACTGTAAACCCCACCAGTGCCCTAGGCCATCCTGAGGGCCGCCCCACCAAGGGCAGCTAAGGAGATTAACCCAGAGGCTGCCACCTACACCCACCTGACCGGCACAGGCAGAGGAAACTGGCATGGAGTCTGCAAAGCATGTACGGGCTCTGGCCTTGTGGTGAACATGCACTGTGGGCCTGCAACCACTGCCAGTGCCCTAGGGCATCGCGAGGGCTGCCCCACCAATGGCAGCTCAGACACTGCTACCTGTGTGCGGTTGCCCAGCACAGGGAGTAGAGACAAACCCAGAGTCCGGAAAGCAAATGGGGCACCGTTCATGTGGGAGAACACATGCTGTTCGCCTGCAACCCCTGCCAGTGCCCTAGGCCATCCTCAGGGGATTAACCCAGAGGCTGCTCCCTGTGTGCGGTTGACTGGCACAGACAGCGGAGATGGGCAAGGCGACCAGCAAGCAGGAAGGAACTTTGTTCTCCCAGCTGACATGCACCACTCATTGGCGATCACATCCATCCCCATGAAAGGCAGAATGTTGTTCAGTCCAAAATCCCTCAAACACCAGAGAGAGGGCCTGGTGAGACCGAAAACACCAATATTCCTGAAAAAGAATTCAAAATGAGAGTCATAAGCACGCTGATGGAGCTACAGATAAATATACAAGACCTAAGGGATGAATTCCAGAGGGAGATAAAAGAAATGAAACAAACAATGGAAGGATTTAAGAGCAGACTGGATGAGGTGCAAGAGACTGTTAATGGAATAGAAATCACAGAACAGGAATAGAGAGAAGCTGAGGCAGAGAGAGATAAAAGGATCTCTATGAATGAAAGAATATTAAGAGAACTGTGTGACCAATCCAAATGGAACAATATTCGCATTATAGGGGTACCAGAAGAAGAAGAAGACAGAAAAAGGGATAGAAAGTGTCTTTGAAGAAGTAATTGCTGAAAACTTCCCCAATCTGGGCAAGGAAATAGTCTTTCAGACCATGTAAGTCCACAGATCCACAACACAAGGGACCCAAGGAGGACAACACCAAGACATATAATAATTAAAATGGCAAAGATCAAAGATAAGGACAGAGTATTAAAACCAGCCAGAGAGAGAAGAAATATCACCTACAAAGAAAAACCCATTAGGTTATCATCAGACTTCTCAGCAGAAACCTTACAGGCCAGAAGAGAATGGCATGATATATTTAATGCAATGAAACAGAAGGTCCTTGAACCAAAAATACGATATCCAGCAAGATTATCATTTAAATTTGAAGGAGGGATTAAACAATTCCCAGATAAGCAAAAGTTGAGGGAATTTACCTTCCACAAACCATCTCTACACTGTATTTTAAAGGGACTGCTCTAGATGGAAGTTCTCCCAGGGCTAAATATATGTCATTAGAGAAAATAAATATAAGCAAAGAAAGCAGACCTACCAAATACTAACTAAATGCAAAATCAGCTATCCACAAATACAGCCAAGGGAAACACAAAAGAGTACAGAATAAAATACCAAACATATAAAGAGTGGAGGAGGAAGAAAAAGGGAGAGAAAGAATCATCAGACTATGCTTATAATAGTGTAATAAATGAGTTAAGTTAGATGATTAGATGGTAAAGAAGCTACCCTTGAACCTTTGGTAACCACGAATCCAAAGCCTGAAATGGCAATAAATACATATCTATCGATAAACACCCTAAATGTAAATGGACTGAATGCACCAATCAAAAGACATAGAGTAACAGAATGGATAAAAAAGCAAGACCCATCTATATGCTGCCTACAGGAGACTCACTACAAACCCAAAGACATACACACCCTAAAAGTAAAGGGGTGGCAAAAGATATCTCATGCAAGCAATAGGGAGAAAAAAGCAGGTGTTGCAGTACTTGTATCAGACAAAACAGACTTTAAAACAAAAATGTCACAAGAGATAAAGGACATTACATAATGATAAAGGGGTCAATCCAACAAGAGGATATAACCATTATAAATATCTAGGCACCCAACACAGGAGCACCTACATATGGGAAATAAATACTAATAGAATAAAAGGAGGAAACAGTATGCAATGCATTCATTTTAGGAGACTTCAACACACCACTCACCCCAAAGGACAGATCAACCAGACAGAAAATAAGTAAGGACACAGAGTCAGTAAACAACACACTAGAACAGATGGGCCTAACAGACATCTACAGAACTCTACACCCAAAAGCAGCAGGATACACATTCTTTTCAAGTACACACAGAACATTTTTGAGAACAGACCACATACTAGGCCACAAAAAGAGCCTCAGTAAATTCAAAAAGATTGAGATTGTACCAGCCAACTTCTCAGAACACGAAGATACAAAACTAGAAATAAATTGTAAAAAAGAAAACAAAAACGCTAACAAACAGCATGGAGGCTTAACAACACACGCCTAAATCATCAATGGATCAATGACCAAATTAAAAAGAGATCAAGCAATATACGGGAATAAATGACAACTACAGCACAAAGCCACAACTTCTGTGGGACACAGTGAAGGCAGTTCTAAAAGGAAAGTATACAGTGATCCAGGCCTATTTAAAGAAGGAAGAACAATCCCAAATGAATAGTCTAAACTCACAATTATTGAAACAGGAAAAAGAAGAACAAATAAGGCCCAAAGTTACCAGAAGGAGGGGCATAATAAAGAAAAGAGAGGAAATAAATAAAATAGAAAAGACTAAAACAATAGAAAAAAAATCAATAAAACCAAGAGCGGCTTCTTTGAGAAAAAAAAAAAAAAGATAAACCCCTAGCCAGACTTACTAAGAGAAAAAGAGAATCTACACACATAAAGACAATCAGACATAAGGAAGACGAAAATCATGGTGGACACCACAGCAACACAAAGATTCATTAGAGAATACTACGAAAATCTATATGCTAATGAAGTGGATAACCTAGACGAAATGGACAACATTCTAGAAAAATACAACCTTCCAAGACTGACCAAGGAAGAAAGAGAAAATCTAAACAGACCAATTACCAACAACGAAATTGAATCGGTAATCAAAACACTACCCAAGAACAAAACTCTAGGACCAGAGGGATTCACTGCTGAATTTTATCAGACACTTAGAGAAGACATACATCCATTCTCCTTAAAATTTTCCAACAAGTAGAAGAGGAGGGAATACTCCCAAACTCATTCTATGAAGCCAGCATCACTCTAATACCAAAACCAGGCAAAGATAACACAGAAAAAGAAAACTACAGACAAATATCCCTGATGAACATAGATGCAAAAATACTCAACAAAATTTTAACAAACTGAATTCAAAAATACATCAAGAGGATCATACACCATGATCAAGTAGGATTCATCTCAGGGATGGAAGGATGGTACAACATTCGAAAATCCATCAACCTCATCCACCACATCAACAGAAATGACAAAAACCACATGATCACTTCTACAGATGCTGAAAAAGCATTTGACAAAATTCAACATCCATTCATGATAAAAACTCTCAACAAAATGGGTATAGACAGCAAGTACCTCAACATAATAAAGGCCATATAGACAAACCCACAGCCAACATTATACTTAACAGTGAGAAGCTGAAAGCTTTTCCCCTAAGATAGGGAACAAGACAAGGATGCCCACTCTCCCTGTTTTTATTCAACATAGTACTGGAGGTCTCAGCCATGGCAATCAGACAACACAAATAAATAAAAGGCTTTCAGATTGGTAAGAAAGAAGTCAAACTATCACTGTTTGCAGATGACATGATATTGTACATAACAAACCCTAAAGAATCCACTTCAAAATTACTAGAACTAGTATCTGAATTCAGCAAAGTTGCAAGATACAAAGTTAATACACAGAAATCTGTGGCATTCTTATACACTAACGATGAACTAGCAGAAAGAGAAATCAGGGAAACAATTCCATTCACAACTGCATCAAAAAGAGTAAAATACCTAGGAAGAAACTTAACTAAGGAAGTGAAAGACCTATGTCCTGAAATCTACAAGACACTTAAGAGAAATTAAAGAGAACACTAATAAATGGAAATTCATCCCATGCTCTTGGGTAGGAAGAATTAATATTGTCAAAATGGCCATCCTGCCCAATGCAATCTACAGATTCAATGCAATCCCTATCAAAATACTGAGAGCATCCTTCAACGAACTGGAACAAATAGTGCTAAAATTCATACGGAACCCCAAATGACCCCAAATAGCCAAAGCAATTCTGAGAAGGAAGAATAAACCAAGGGGGATATTGCTTCCCAACTTCAAGCTCTACTACAAAGCCACAGTAGTCAAGACAATTGGTACTGGCACAAAAACAGACCCACATACCAGTGGAACAGAATAGAGAGTCCAGATATTAACCCAAGCATATATGATCAATTAATATACGATATAGGAGACATGGATATACAATGGGGAAGTGAGAACCTCTTCAACAAGAGAATGAAGTTGGATTATTGTCTAATTTCATACACAAAAGTAAACTCAAAATGGATCAAAGACCTAAAATGTAAGTCATGAAACCATAAAACTCTTAGAGAAAAACATAGGCAAAAATCTCTTGGACATAAACATGATCAGCTTCATGAATATATCTCCACGGGCAAGGGAAACAAAAGCAAAAATGAACATGTAGGACTACATCAAACTAAAAGGCTTCTGTACAGAAAGGACACCATCAGTAGAATAAAAAGGCATCCTACAGTATGGAGAATATATCTGTAAATGACATACCCAATAAGGGCTTGACATCCAAAATATATAAAGAACTCAAGCACCTCAACAAACAATAAGCAAATAAGCCAATTAAAAAATGGGCAGAGAAGCTGAACAGACAGTTCTCCAAAGAAGAAATTCAGATGGCCAACAGACACATGAAAAGATGCTCCACATTGCTAGTCATCAGAGAAATGCAAATTAAAACCACCATGAGATATCACCTCACACCAGTAAGGATCGCCACCATCCAAAAGACAAACAACAGCAAATGTTGGCAAGGATATGGAGAAAGGGGAACCCTCCTACACTGCTGGTGGGAATGTAAACTAGTTCAATCATTGTGGAAAGCAGTATGGAGGTTTCTCAAAAAACTCAAAATAGGAATACCATTTGACCCAGGAATTTCACTCCTAGGAATTTACCCTAAGAACACAGTAGCCCAGCTTGAAAAAGACATACACACTCCTATGTTTATCACAGCACTATTTACAATAGCCAAGAAATGGAAGCAACCTAAGTGTCCATCAGTAGATGAATGGATAAAGAAGATGTGGTACATATACACAATGGAATATTATTCAGCCATAAGAAGAAAACAAATCCTACCATCTGCAACATGGATGGAGCTAGAGGGTATTATGCTCAGTGAAATAAGGCAGGTGGAGAGAGAGAAGTATCAAATGTGAAATATAAGAACAAAGCAAAAACTGAAGGAACAAAACAGCAGCAGACTCACAGAACCTAAGAATGGACTAATAGTTACCAAAGGGAAAGGACTGGGGAGGATGGGTGGGAAGGGAGGGATAAGGGGAAAAGGGGTAATTTGCATCAGCACACATAATGTAGGGCAGGGGGCACAGGGAAGGCAGTAAAACACAGAGAAGACAAGTAGTGACTCGATAGCATGTTACTATGCTGATGGACAGTGACTGTAATGGGGTATGTGGTGGGGACTTGATAATGGGGGGAGTCTAGTAACCATAACGTTACTCATGTAATTGTATATTAATGATACCAAAATAAAAAAAGAATAATGATAATGTGAAAGTCATTAAAAGATAAAATAAAAAAACATAATTCGGTGAGCGTAGACAAGACAGAATTGTAAACGATGGTAGAAATGGGTAAGAATGTTTAAAACCAGCTTCAAAGTGGAACAATGAATAAACTCCAAACTCAAGAGAGTTGCCCCTCAGAATCTTGAGAAAGGAGCGTACGGTAGTTAACTGACAAAGAAATGGATATGGATTAAATGTCCAAATAGGTATTTTGACTTGGCTTTCCAGTCACACCTTTCAGTGAAGCCACGTCTCCGTCATTACGTTTCCCAGATAACCACGGGGCAGGGCGTCAAGGCCGCCGGGCTCACCCACAAGCAGCGCAAGCTCGACGCCCTGACTCGCCTGCTAGACAGCTCGGGGGCCGTTAAGGACGCAACAGAGCCGTGAAGTGAATTCTCCAGCCAAGTTCACCCTGAAGTCCTTGGCGCACCTAAATCCTACTAAACCCGTCGCTCAGGTTTCCGAATAGCCGCTCAAGACATTATAGACGCTTCTTCGGTTCCGACAACCCATCCCCAGCCCGTCCTGTCAACGCGGCCCTGGGTTGCGGCGTGATGCCGCTCTTTGGGCTTCTCCAGAGCCGGGCTCGCTCGGTTTGGAGGAATCACAGCGCTTGCACTCTCACAAGTAGTGCCCATTTTCTTTCGGGCTGGGGGCACAACAAAGCCCTCGTAATGGGTCTGAATGCACAGGGCTAACGCGAAAGCAAGGCCCCGTCAGGAGTAATTGGAGCGCCCCTTCTACTTCCGCGGCAGCGGCGGCGGAGGGGCTACAACCAAAGAAAAAACGAAGGGCCAGAGCTCCAGCCACCACTCACCGATACAGCTATCCACCGTTCTGTTTGCGGAAGCGGCGCCTCGCCACGCGAGGGTTGTACGCCATTTCCGGTAGGTGTGCGGGTCACATGATACCGCTCTCAGCCCGGAGTGGAGTGCCTCGCGGCCGTCGCGCCGGAACTACGAGTTCCGTCGTCCCATGCACGGCGGCTTGCTGAGGGACGCGCCGTGACCGCGAGCACGTTGCTCGCGGATGAGGTTGGCGGGGCTGGGGTTGAAGGGCGGTCGTCGTTCGGCGTCCTGACCCATTTTTGGTTTGGTCACTTTTGAGTGACACCTGTGTAGCATCTGAGTGCTCTCGTCCGGCCTGTGCAGCGGGAAGCAGCGGCGGCTTCAGCGTCCTAGAAGGTAGCCAGGGCCCAAAGTTCTTGGGGCAGCGGGAGGCGTCGGAAGGGCACCTTCAACCCCGTACACGTGCTGGAGCCGACCCGGGGCGCTCCCCTCACGGGCGGCGACATGGGTTCGCTTGCGGGGCCAGGGTCATCCACGTTTGCCCTCCCCACCTTAGCCGGCGGCCGACGGAAGTCTCCTGCCGCGGGCCAGTCCTGCCTTTGGGACTGTTCTTCAGCCTTAGGCTCTGTAACCCTTTGCTCTCTGCCCTACCCTTCCTCAGAAGCCCTCCGAGGAGGTGTCTGGGTCCCATCCGCCCCCGGAATTGTTTTAAAAACAAGCAACATCTTCTCCGGGTCTGGCAGTTATTCCCTGCCGCCTTTTGGGAAGGTCCGCAGTACCTCCCTGCAAAGAGGCCATTCTCATCTGTCAAATTCTGGAGAAAGGGGCCGCCCATGCCTATTCTTAAAAACGCCTAAATTGGAATATTTTTTGTTGGCTGGACTTTGGTATGGGATGGTTGCGGGAGACAATACACTTTTTGTTCATTCCCTAATTTCCCCTAGAGAGTCGATGAGATGGCAGCTACTGTACTAAAAGCCCAAAGCTCTGTAGTAAAGGGCTTTGAACCTCAGGCTAGGGTCAAAACCGTACTTGAAAACTAAGATTACTGATGCGTGTGTGTATTAACGTTCTGTGCCTCAGCACCTCTCCACTTTAAGGATGTAAAATACCAGATTTACAGTCCATCTTGCATTATTATTTACCAAAATTGATCCCTTTAAAAGCAGCTGTGAAAATGTGTTTTACTAGCCTGCCCACTTGTCAATGGGCACAGTTAAATTAATGAGTAGACTTAGCCTGGGGGAAGGCAACATTCCCAGCATGTGTTTAACAGTCTAGTCACTTGTAAATTGTGGGTATTAACCTTTCTGAGGTTATTGATCCCTTAGAAACCAAGGGATGAGGCCTATTTTTAACAAATGAGGATGAGCCATCGATTTCAGATGACTTTGCTTGTATTTTAGTAAGGTAGGTTGAGAATTTACTTTAGTTCATGAATATTGACAACTGCAAAAGTATGCTGTGCTGGAGATTGAATTTACTATTTACATATGCATGCATTAGAACAGTGTTTGGCCATTATCTGCACGGTCTGATACTAATTTTCTAGGGGTAATTGCTGTTGTAATTTTAGGATAAATGAGTTTAATTTTGACTTTCTAAGATTTTTTTCACTAGTTTAAAAGCCTCTTAATTATATGTTCCTACAGACTCCACCGTGAATTGGTGTTGTGCATGAGGTATTAGAGATCACATTTTGTCATTCTTATAATACCTGGAAGTCACGTAAATTCAACTGAGAAAAAAGGAAGAACTCTTGAAAGTAGTAGTAATGAAGGGGGTAAATGGACTAGATAAAATGTTTTAAAGTTACCATTGCTGTTATTTCCTCCCATTACTGCCTGTGTAATATCTTGTTTGCTGGAATTGAATTAAAATAATAATAGCTAGTATTTTAGTATCTTCCGTGTGCCAGACTAAGTGCTTTACACATTTCAACTCATTTAATTCTAACACAATCCAGTAGTTGTTAGGGGTAGTTGTTACAATTATTTTTGCTGTATAGATGAGGGTCAAGTAACTTGGCCAAGGTCATGCAGCTGGAAATTAGTGTGTAGGATTTGGACCCAGGCATTCTGGCTCCAGAGACCAGACTCTATGCTAACAATGAAACAGTACCTGCTAAAAGACCTCACTCAGAACTGGAAACTGGCTGGCGCATAGTGAGACAGGGACCATGGGTATAGTCAGAGTAGGGTGAGGGCCTCTGGAAAAAGCAAGGCAGGATATTTACAGTCAGAGCAATGTACTTTACATGCAAGGAAACCCCCTACCCAAACTCTGTGTTAGACATTAAGCTCTAGAGTCGTTCTTCAGTGAGATCAACTAATACTCCACAAATAAAGGAAAGTAGCCCATGTAAGCTAATCGTTTGTAATCATGTGTAAGAATCACTTTAGCATGTTGTGGGTAAAACTGTAACATTTCCGGAATATCTTGCCTGGCTTTAGTATGTTTGAATATCCACAGGGGTGGAGAGAAGTTCTGGTTTTGCTTCTGCTGGAGCAGGAGAGAAGGCCCCCCACTGCAGTTTGTAAGCAATAAACAGATTTTAAGCTTTATTTCTCCCTTTGACTGATTTCGGTTTTTAGAGGTATTTTGGCCCTTGGAAATTAGTGTGTAGGATTTGGATCCATGGCTTACACATGCTAAAAGGCCTAGGCCTATGTGCTGTCTTTCCTCCTTCAGACCTGATGAGATGACTTGCAATCTGGGCAGTTAATAATGGCAAGCAAGCCCTGCCATAAACAACATAGTAAAAGGCAGGAAGGATTCCATCTTCAAGATAAGATTGCATTTTAATACCCAGGAAGTTAAGAAGTAAGATCCTTAACTTAATCTTTAGCAAATAGACAATACCTCAGCCCACCTTGGGGGCTGAGTAGGCAGTCCTGTTTGATATGCTCCCAGACCAAGATGCCAGTAACTCAGGGAGAAATCAGAGCAGGAAGGTCCTTGTGCTAATTTAATTCTAAAAATTCAGGTACCACTTGTCTTGCCAATAGGTTTCAGCTCCAAGCAAGTTCACTATGGATTCAGTGTAACCAAAGAAATGACAGTAGAACGTTACTTTGGTGTGAAAGGGTTTATTACCTGGCTTGTTCTCCTGGTGGTAGATTGAGCACTAGCTTCTCTGCCTCAGCCTAGAGCACTGGGCCAAGCACTCTATGTAGTGAAATAATAGCTTATTGCCTAAAGGTGTGGAAGTGGTAGCCTAGCAACAGGCCAGTTACATCATCAGGTGGTTTATGTTCAGTAAGGATCCTGTCCATAGGAACCCCAGCTTCCCCACACTCCACCCTTCCAGGATTCTGACCTTACAGTCTACATGCTTTCAATCTTCTGCAACGGTCCCTGTGCGAGAAAGCTGGAGCACTGTAACCAGATTCCACAACAGCAACAGAGGATAACAACAACTTAGTGATAATAACAAAAATTAAGATAACAACAAGATTTTGATACAGGTAACAAAAATTATAATAATCCTCAAGCCAGAGGAAGTTCCCAATCCACAAAGACCTTAGGGGAGATAAGAAATATGTTTTAATGACACCAACATAGGCAAATCTTGTCCATCAGGTAGGATGCATGCAAGACAGTGGTCCTGTGACAGGATTGTAGCAGAAAGGGGATCCCTTCCAGGTCTAGTATACCATACTTTTACTCCTTTCCCTGTGGGGGGTTACTGAAGGGTCTCTATATAGTGCTACTGGAGGTGCAAACACTGGCTATAATGATAAAACAAAACTCCCCAGTAAGATGCTCCTACCTTCAGGCCGTTCAGGATATACTACTGTAACCTTTGGCAGCCACTCTGCTAATATTCCAGGGATACACAGGAGGCCAGCTTCCAGGCCTTGTCCCCAAGGTGCCAGGAGAGCCAGCCATTGTTGGTCCATGTGTTGAAAGGTCCAAGGCCACGTCCTCTCAATGGAGTCTCCAGGGTTCAGTGCAGTTGGTGCTGGCAGCAAGATATTATTTTGGTGACTGAACCTCGGCTTCAGTGATTCTTCCTTGGTTTGTACCTGCAGTTGTATAGGGGAGGCAGCCATATGTGTTAACATGTCTATGGGGCTCAGGGCTCTCTTTTGGGGTCTCTCATTCAAACGCCATAGCATTGTCCATAGGTGGACTGATCATCCCCGCAGACTGTTGGCATCCAACTTTAGTCCAGAATTTAACAAGCCATTGTGCCTCTCTATCATGCCTGCTGCCATAACCATCATGCAGTAGGATTGTATGGCACATGAAACTTCCATTTGATTCCCAGCTGTCACACCCATTCTTGCAGTGTATGTCCAGTAAAATGGGTGCCCTGATCACTCTCAGTTACCTGTGGTCGGCCATAGGCAGCAAAGGGATGCTCCAGGCCTCTTTTGATCGTCTGCTGGTCTGCACAATGGTAGGAAAAGGGTAGGAAAAGCAACCAGAAGTCCAGTAGCTGTGTCCACACAAGTCATGGCATACCGATACCCTTCTAACACAGGTAGAGGCCCAACATAGTCTATTTGAAACCTGACGAGGGGTATAGACCCCTTAGCTATTGTTCCATGTTGCTGTGGAACTCAGTGTAAGTCCCTTTTGGAGCACATGACACACTCCTGCCAGGCTCTAATAACTTCTTCAAAGGTCAAAGGCAAGCCCCACTGACAGGCTACAGTCCACATTGTCTTTTGCCCCGCATGCAACAAACGCTGATATAGCCATTGGGCTACATTAGAGGCAGGCTTTCCTTCTAACCAATGTATCTGGACCAGTTTATCTGCTTCATCATTTCCTGGGGATGCCAGTGGAAAATGACCTGCTACATGGTTTACTGTAATTATTTTAGTCTGACCACAGGCCCAGAGGTTTTGCCATAGTTCATGCCCCCAAAGGGGTTGGTGACCAATCAGCCAGTTGGCATGGTACAAGGTTGGTAGCCACAGGGTCAAGCTCTGATAGCCCAGCAGCCAACTATAGGGGAGGGCTCCTGGCTGATCACAAGCTACATGGCCTGCAACCCTGCCCATTGGCTGCTCTTCCCCTCACCATCTTCCATCCATATTGTCTCAGTGTTAGGATGGAAAGCTATGGCCCTCCATTTTGGGGGCTGCCCGCAGCTGGAGCCATCTGTGTACCATGCATCTTCCGGTATAGGGGATCTTCCTGCCTGATAGGGACTCTCTGCTACTAATGGTTCACAAGCAAGTTCTTCCTGCTTTTCACTAATATATGTCACTGGCCCCAATAAGTGTTGGAGTTCTTCACTCAAGGGGCTACTAGAGAGCACTATGCTGCTGTAAATATGCGCACCATTTGGCCAGTATAGGTGTCTGTGCCACACCACTCTTTGGCGTTTGCATCCAGTCTCATATCCACCCCAAGATGGGATAGGTGGTTATTACCTTTATTGGGGCCATTCCAGTGATGGGTTTTGTAGACAGCAAGGCGTGATACATGGCAGCCAGTTGTTTTCCTATTAAAGTGTATCACACCTCTGCCTCTTTCCAGAGTTGTGACCAGAATAATCCAGTAGGTTGGCGAGTTCGTTCAAGCTGCTGCCAGAGACCCCAGCCATAACCATCTTCAGTGACATGAACATCCAGCTCACAGGGCCTTGATGGGTCTATCACGCTCAAGGCCTGCACGGCCTTGGCTGCCCATTTTGCTTTAGTAAAAGCAGATGCATATGTCTCATCCCAGTCCCACCCGGCCCCCTTTCGTACCAACTGGTATAAGGGCTTCATTCAGAATTTGTGCCAAGTGTGGAATAAACACTCTCCAGTAGCCTAGAAGACCCAAAAACTACTGTAGCAGTGCTACAGTTGTAGGGGTTGGAAAGGCCTGGACTTTATTTTTAACTGGTTCTGGTATAACTTTGGTCTTACCCAACCAGAGGACTCCCAAGAATTTGACAGACAAACCAGGTCCCTGAACCTTGGTACTGTTCACAGCCCATCCTTTCTCCTGTAGATGTTGCACCAATCTAGGTGCTACACCGTCTAGATCTGAAAGAGAGTCAGATGTGAGCATGACATCATCAATATAATGGTACAGCCACACGGTTGGCGGTTTCTCCCATGTAGCCAAGTCCTGGGCAACAAGTCCATGACAGATGGTGGGGCTGTGGAGGTATCCCTGTGGAACGATGGTGAAAGTCCATTGCCGTCTTTCCCACGTGAAGGCAAACTGTTCCTGACTTTCCTGCCCAATGTCAATGGAAAAGAAGGCATTAGCAAGATCTACCACAAAATAGTATGTTCCTAGTTCATGGCAGAGGGTATCCATCAGGCCTGCAATAGAGGGGACAGCAGCATGCATAGGGGGTATGACTTTATTCAGTTCTCTGTAATTCACAGTCATTTGGCTTTATTTACTGGCCACACTGGGGAACTGAAAGAACTATGGGTGGGCTTTATAATACCCACCTTTTCCAGCTCCTGGAGAGTTTCTCCAATCTCTTTATGCCCTCCAGGCAGTTTGTATTGTTTGGTATTAGTCTCCCGCTGAGGCACAGGCCTATGGGTGGGTGCCTGGCATATCCCCTCAGAACTGCCTTCACCACACGTACTCAGTCTGAACTCACCTGCATTGTTCTGCAACCATAGACTGCAGAATATCAATCCCCAAAATATACTCAAGGATAGGAGATATATACACGGTATACTCTTTTGGGGGTAGATGTCTCATTCCCAAAGGGATTTGGGCTTGTTTCACTCTGATAGCCTTACCCTCATATCCATCTATGATAGTGGGGGTCCCAGCGAACCGCTCAGGGTCACCATGAATCAGTGCGCATTCATCCCCTGTGTCCACCAGAGCTAGGACATGTATGTTCACTGGGGACCAATGGATAGGAATTTCAACATGTGGCTTCTGGTCCCTCAGGGAAGGTACATAGACCTTCCCCTCAGTCAAACCGTGTTCTCCAGTCACCTTCCTGTGTGGGCTTGAGTGAGGTTGGCTTGCTCCCCAGCAGGAAGTCTTGGAAACACACAGGCTGGACTTGTGGCTCTGTCTCTGACCTCTGCCTCTTTGGTCTTAATGGCTGGAACTGCTGTTCTGGTTTCAGCTGTTGCCATAGCTCTAGTAAGATCCTATTTAACTTCCCATCTGATTTCCCTCCATCTGCTCCTGTCTGTATTAAATCAACCCACATCTGGGTCCTGGTAACTTTCATGGGGCCCTTTAAATTCTTCTTGTGAGTAGCAGACCTTATTTCTTTCTGTTTTCTCATTGCTTCAGCCTCTCCTGAGCCTGCTACTGTACCTGTCACCTCGCTTATGGGATGCCCTAAGTGAGGGGAAGAATGGCCACTAGTGACCCAAAGAGGGATGTGGGAGCCATGTGAAACACAATATTTCTCATCCCAGTAGTGAAAATCTCTCCATCTGGGCCATAATTCTCTAGACTATAGATGGCATTTCTTATGCCTAGCTCTCGTAACACCTGTTGGAGCTCAGCATACGTCTATCATGTAACAGGAGGGGATGGTAGGTCACCTGGATTGGGCCACACAGCACAAAGTGCAGCCGTAAGCCAATCGAGGAGGGAGTGACTCCCTGGGCTCTGAAGTACATTTTGTAATCGCTGCCTCAAGGCAGGTTGCTCTGTCAGGGAAGCCAGCTTTCCCATTGCTGATCCTGACAGAACAATTCCATCCACCCCTAATTTCCATAGATGCAGAAGCCAAGCTGGTATTAACTCCAAGGACTTCTGCTTAAACTGGGAGCCCAAATCCATCAGCTCAGCCTGAGTATAGGGGCGGACCATAGAGTGCTCCACGACCTGGGTAGGGGGCTGCTCCTCGGGGAACTTTTGGCTGCTGGGTCTTTAATTTCTTTACAACCACTGGGTGTGCTTTCAATAAAGGAGGGGTCAGTGCCTCCAGCACCACCCCTTCATCCTTCCCAGCTCCTCCATTTCCTGGCCTGATGGCATCTTTCCCCTTCCCCAAGTGCCTCCTCTGCTACAACCTTTACCCTTTCTACTGTGCCTTGCAGCAGTGCTAGCTCAGTCTTCAGCAGCTCTCTTACCTTCACCTCAATGCTTTGCAGCTTTCTTGTGCCACCTCCGCCTGTGCTTCCCTGAGGAGTTCGTCTTTTTCCTTGATGGCCTCTTCCTCCTTCAGAGCACCTGGCAGCGCTGCCGTCTTATTCTGTAAGAAGTCTTTTACCTCTTCAGCGGCACCTTGCTCGTGTTCCTGTGCTGCCTCCTCTCGCATCAATGCCATTTCCTTCTTGAGAGAATCCACAGAAGTTTGCAGCTTGAGTTTACATGCCGCCATTTCTTGGGTCTTTTCCAGGAGCATGTCCTTGTCTTCTGTAGACTTTTTTAGTACTGTGAGAAGCAGCCAACCCATAGTCCCTGCTGCCTCATGGGCACTCTGTCTCTCAAAATACCTACTTACTATACCAAGGGCTATCCCTATTGCCCCAGTTATCACCTCCACTTGCCTCCAGTCCTTGGTTGGGTCCCATCTTCTAGGAGGCAAGCCACCTCAGACCACATACCTGTTGGGGGTAATCCGCTGTCTCCCCTTTCATAGGGACAGCCCACTGAAGCACCCCTCCCATAAGGGCAGCCTGTCATTTTCCTTGGTCAACAATGAACCCTTCGACTTTGCCATTGTCTTGCCAGTGGGTCCACCAAGTTTGCTATGGATTCAGTGTGACCAAAGAAATGATAGTAGAACGTTTCTTTGGGGTGAAAGGGTTTATTACCTGGCTTGTTCTCCTGGCGGTAGGTCGAGCACTAGAGTCTCTGCCTCCTCCCAGAGCACTGGGCCAAGCTCTCTATATAGTGCAATAATAGCTTATTGCCTAAAGATGTGGAAGCGGTAGTCTAGCACCCAGCTAGTTAAATAATCAGGTAGTTTAAGTTCAGTGAGGATCCTGGCCATAGGAACCCCAACTTCCTGACACCACTTAACAAGTCCACACCCCTAAGCCAGGAGCTCTGTCCTTTCACTTTTATCTCTAAATTAAAGCCTCTGGCTCTCCTACCTTGAGTGTTTGCTAAATTCATTCTTCGACTCCACAAACAAGAACTCTGGCATCAATAATAGGTTTTCAGAAAATGTTTTGATAATTAATGGTTGGGTTATTATGTGCAGAGAGAAAATAGTTAAATAAAGATGTTATCATGTAGGCTGAGAGCTCCACCAAGACAGCAATCATTATGTTGTCTAGTGATTTAACTCAGGTTCAGTGGTGCCTGGCACACCATGGATGCTTACTGAAGAATGAATAACCAAGAAAGTTTTAAAAACAATCCTTTTAATTTTTAAAGGACATACAAGATTTATTTCAACCCCTTTATATGACTTCTTTATGTGCTGTTTGGATTATTTTACCTGTTTTTCACCCACTCACCCAGCCTGGTTTGAATTTCTCCTGATTTGGATTATACTTTGTCAGTGAGGGAAAATGAAATAGTAACTTGTAATTTCTGCTCAGCATAAAGGCAAGCAACAGATTCAGTAGATGTCATTCCTTTTTTTTTTAACTCAGTGTTCTCAAATTGAGCCCTGAGAGGTGTAAAGTATAATTTCTATTGTAGAGTTGTAGATCACTTTTTAAAAATGTAAACATTGTTTTTATGGATACAGTGTTACAGCTTCCGAAAAATGTTGGTGTTCTTGAAGGTAGGAAAGAGGTGGTTTATGGAAGTCTGTTTCTCCAAACAGTAGAGGACAAACTGTTCCTCCAGTCCACTCACTATAGTGTCCCTACTGAAATTTTGCTGCCTTTTTGGAGCACATAAGAAATCCTTGTTTAAAAGGCTTTTCCTATAGTTGAAATTAAGTTTTGTTTGAGAAATCTCTAAGTTTTTTATGTGATGATTTGTTTTGTATGTCAGCTTGTCAAGGCTATATAGTACCTTGTTATTTGATCAAATACTAAACTAGGTATTACTGAGATGGTATTTTGAAGATGTGGTTAACATCTGCAATCATTGACTTTAAAGGAGTCTGCCCTCAGCAATCTGGGTAGGCTTCAGCCAGTCAGTGGAAGGTCTAAATTTCAATCAGAGGTCTCTCAAGAAGTAAAAAACTGCAGCATCGATTCCTGCCTGAGTTTCCAGCCTGCAGATCTACCTTACACATTTTAGACTTGCTAGCTCCCACAATTGTGTAAACCAATTTCTTACAATAAATCTAAATGTATTTAAATGATCTAGTGATGCATTTCTAATAGATAAAAGTACTTATTTATCTAAATATAAATAAACCTAAAGACAAGATACTGATATATGTATATATTTTTTCCTATTGGTTCTGTATCTCTGTAGAACCCTGTTTGATTCAGATTTTGGTACTGAGCAATTCTAGAGGAAAAGGATGTTAAGGATGAATTTTCTGAATTGTTTTTTGACCTTCCCTAATCTGATTAGATTTAAAGGCATGAATGACTATTTCCAAGGGGTGATAATGCAATAGAAATACTCAAAACACAAATTATCACCCAAATACTTAAAAAGGACAAGGTTCTGGGTGACCACGTATTTGATGACTTAAAACATTTTTGTCAATTTAACAAGTATGAAATTGACTGGTTTCCCCTAACTGCTGGAAGAAGTGGGGAAAGAACGGGATGAGTTCAGGTCTTCAAGTACCCAGCTCCAGCTCTGCATAGAAAGTTTCTATGTCTGTCCTAAAGAAACTCTTACCTGCTGTAGATGCAGAGCTGAGATTGCCAAAACCCAAACCCAGAGTCTCATCTACAAAGTGGCTGAATAACAGTGAAAAATGGATGTATTTTTTCTGACAGGGTGTATGCTGTTAAAATGAGAGTGCTCATTGGGAAGGAATGAGATCCTCAAATTTGGAATTGAGTTCTGAACCCCATTGTAATCAGTCTTCTTTGCCAGTAGAAGCAGTCCTTCCTTCCCTTTCATGGAGGTTAACCCATTTTTGCCTGAATTATTTGAGGTAAATTGTCTTTCAAGCATTGCTGATTATCCTCAGGAACTACCCCTACCGCCCCTCTTGCTTCTAGGCCTGTAACTAGACTCAAGTCCCAGCAGACCCTCAAGGGTCAGCTGCATAGTGTGACCCATGAGGAGGTGTTCTACTCTCTTAAAAACTGCATGATTTATTTCAATTTATACGCATAGAAACCTGGGGAACATGTATGGGGGTGGATATTAAGGGTATGGGATAATAATGGAAGGAACATGAAGTTGGATCAGGCCAAATTTATTGATAAGGGACCACTAAGCAGATTCTGGATTCACTATTATAGTTTGTGGAGGTTAGAAAGGGCTCTAACACTTTGGTTGGCTGAAGCATGGAATCTGCGGTGACCTGCACTAAATGAAGTTGCAATGCCAGGCCTGCCTTGGTGCACTGTAGAGGATGGCATCCAAAGGCTTAGATAGCATGGAGTGGTAGAGTGGGCTTATTGTGTAGGACCAGCTCACCTACCAGGGGACTTTCTCCACAAAGGTGAGAGGTAAACTTGTTAGGAGAGCCCCCAAATCGTTGAAGAGCTCTGTGGTTCAGAAATCACAAAGGGAACTGTTGACACTGAACTGGGGAATCCTTAAATGCAGTGGGGATAATTGGAAATTGGGCAGATATTATTTTCTTAATAGCAAATCTATTATGCTGAAGGAAAAAGCCAGAGGAGAGGGTGGTTGAAGTGCAGGAAAGATAAAAGCAGTAGAAAAATACAAGGAAAATGTGATTGAGCAGAGTCTTGTAAAAGACAGGAAGGGGTTAGATCTAGAACACAGAGGGAGGACTGGCTTTGAATGGAGGAATGGTTCATCTTTTCTTTCTTTAGCACTTGTTGCTTCACTTTGTGCTTTCATGTTGTGGTGATGGCTTCTTTACAGCTCACGAACCAACCTCTGCTAGTGTCAAACTCTTTCTACTGCAGCTTCCTTACCTCTCTGAGCCTCCATAGAACTGAAGAGAATTAAGAATTAGGGCCTTGCTCTAGATCAGGTTTTGGATTAAGGGAATGTCAGTGACTGGTTTGATCTTCAACCCAGACACTAAAACTTTCTCCATATTAGCAGTAAGGCTGTTTTGGTATATTCACTGGAGTAGCACTTTAAATTTCTTTCTAGAACTTTTTCTTTGCATTCACAACTTAGCTGTTTGGTGCACAAGGCCTAGCTTTTGGCCTGTCTCATTTTTTCACATCATTCCTCACTAAGCTTAGTAATTTTTAGCTTTTGATTTAAAGTGAGAGATGTGTGATTCCTTCCACTAGAACACTTAGAAGCCATTGTAGCATTATCAGTTGGCCTAATTTTTTTTTCATTATTGCAGTTTATTTCTTACTGAAATATAGATTGGCTTCAGTATACAACATAGTGATTCAACAGTTATTTACATTATAAAGTGCTTACAACTAGTGTAGTTCTGTCAACATAGAAAGATGTTACAGAACTATTCACTGTATTCTCTATGCTCTGCTTTCATACCCATGACTAATTTATATAGATTTTGTGCCTCTTTATCCCCTTCACCTATTTCATCCACCACCCCACCTCAAACCCTCCCCCATGAAACCACCAGTTATTTCCTCAGTGTCTGTGAGTCTATTTCTGTTTTGTTCATTTCATTTTGTTTTTAGATTCTGCATATCAGTGAAATCATACAGTATTTGTCTTTTTCTTTCTCTGCCTGGCTTATTTCACTTAGCATAATACCCTCTAGGCCCATCCATGTTGTCAAAAATGGCAGGGTTTCCTTATTTTTAATGGCTGAATAATAAATACTCCTTTGTGTGTATGTACCGTATCTTCTTTATCCATCTATCTATTGATGGATACTTTGGGTGCTTCCATATCTTGGCTATTGAAAATGTTGTGGCCATAAAAATAAGACTGCATGTATCTTCTTGAATCAGATTATATATATACTTTTTGAGTAAATGTGTAGAAGTGGAATTACTGGGCTGTGTGGTATTTCTGTTTTTAGGTTTTTTACTCAACCTCCATACTGCTTTTCTTAGTGATTGCACCTGTGTACATCCTTTCAACAGTGTAGGATTAGGATGGTTCCCTTTCTCCACATCCTTGCCAACACTTGTTATTTCTTGTCTTTTGCATAGTGGCTGTTCTGACTGTTGTGAAGCGATAATCTCACAGTGGTTTTGATTTACATTTCCCTGGTGATTAGTGATGTGGAATATCTTTCCATGTGCCTGTTGGTCATCTGTATTTCTTTTTTGGAAAAATGTCTGTTCATGTCCTGTGCCCATTTTCTAGTTTGTTTATTGTTTTTGTGGTATTGAGTTTTATGAGTTCTTTGTATATTTTGATGTTAGCTCTTCATTGGATATATCATTTGTGAATATATTCTCCCATACTATAGGTTGCCTTTTTGTTTTGTTATCTCCTTGGCTATACAGAAGCATTTGTTTGATGTAGTCCCACCTGTTTATTTTTGCTTTTGTTTCCCTTGCCCAAGGAGATATGTCCAGAAAATAATCTCATGCTTATTCAAGAGATTTTTGTCTATGTTTTCTTCTGAGAGTTTTATGGTATTATGTCTTCTATTTAGGTCTTTAATCTGTATCAAGTTTACTTTTGTGGATGGTCTTAGTAATCCAGTTTCATTTTCTTGCATGTAGCTGTCCAGTTTTCTCAAACTATTTTTATTGAAGAGACTGTCTTTCCCTTGTATGTTCTTGCCTCCTTTGTCATATATTAATTGACCATATGTGCATGATTTTGTTTCTGGGCACTCTATTCTGTTCCATTCATCTATGGGTCTGTTGTTCCTGTGCCAGTACCATACTATTTTGATTATTGTAGCTTTGTAGTACAGCTGAAGTCAGGGAGTGTAAAACCCACAGCTTTGTTTTTCTTAAGATTGCTTTGGCTATTTGGGGTCTTTTGTGGTTCCATATAAATTTTTAGGATTATTTGCTCTCATTCATTGAAAAATGCCTTTAGCATTTTGATATGGATTGCATTGACTCTCTGAATTGATTTGGGCAGGATGGCCATTTTGACAATATTCTTTCTATTCCTGA
Organism: Manis pentadactyla; assembly: GCF_030020395.1. NCBI lineage: Eukaryota > Metazoa > Chordata > Mammalia > Pholidota > Manidae > Manis > Manis pentadactyla. The sequence goes on from NC_080024.1 coordinate 105,390,393, forward strand.
GCATGGGATAGATTTCCATCTATTTGTGTCTTTTTCATATCTTTTCATCAGTGTCTTACAGTTTTTAGAGAATAGGCCTTTCACTTCCTTGGCTAGGTTTATTCCTAGGTAGGTTATTCTTTTTAATGCAATTGTAAATGGAATTCTTTTCTTGATTTCTCATTCTAGTAGTTTGTTGTTAGTACGTAGGAATACAACTGATTTCTGTGTTTTAATTTTGTGTCCTGCAACTTTGCTGAATCTAGTTATTAGTTCTAACAGCTTTTGGTGGAGTCTTTAGGAGTTTTCTATATGTAGTATCATGTCATCTGCAAATACTGACAGTTTTACTTATTTTCCAACTTGGATGACTTTTCTTTTTCTTGTCTGATTGCCATTGTTACTACAGTTTGTTTTCTGAGGAAGGAGTTAGACAAGGAAGGGGTTAATGAATTCTGAGATGGGTATGGATTGGTAACTCTGGAAGGGGAAAGGCTAAAGTTGAGAAAATTCAACCTTAATAACTTTAGTTCATTTTTAAAGGGAAGAGGGAAATAGCTTCAGCTGATTATTCATTCAACAAATATTTCTTGAGCCACTCCTATGTATCAGCCAGCGTTTATTTTAGAGGAACCTGGAATGGCACAGTGAACAAAACAGGGGAAAAAAATCTCTGTCCTTGTGGGTAAGTAGTAACCACAAGTTACATAGGATGTTAGAAGATAAGTACTATGACGAAGGAAATAAATAGAACAAGATAAGGAAGATTGAAGTGTCAGTGCTGTAAGGGAGGGGAGGATTGAGAGCTGTGCTGGAATTTTATGTAGGATAATCAAGGTAGGCTTCACAGATCAGGTGCCATTTAAACAAAGACTTATAAGAAATGAAGGGGGTAGCCATGCAGATTATCTAGAGAAAGACTATTCTAAGCAGAGGGAACAGCTAGTGCAAAATACTTAAAGCAGGAGTCTTTTTAGCATTTTGGAAGAGCTGCAAGGGGCCTAGGGTGCCTGGAGCAGTGAACAAGAAGACTGAGAGTAGATGATGCATTTAGAGAGGGAAAGGGAGATTTGGTAAGGTGTTGTAGGCAATCATATGAACTTACGCTCTTATTCTAAGAGAAACTGCAGTTTTAAACAGGAGAGACATGACTGATGCATACTTTATATTCTGTCATCAGCTGAAACTAAAGTGTAAGCAGCTTGAAGAGATTGGGAAAAGTATGGAATGGTCATTGAAAGGAATGGGATAAGAAGCTGATCTGATCAGAAACCATCATGGGTTATCACACAGCATTCAGAGCCTTTCTAAGGTGGGATGATGGACCATCAATATATGCTGGTACTAATGTACTCCATTGTGTGGGTTTCGTTAGTACTCACCTACCCAAATTTTGTGAGAAAAACAGATGGTTAGCCTGGCTCGAAATTAGATTTTGTGGGCTGGTATTGCAGGGGTACAAAGTAGTAATTTAAGTAATGCACTGCAGAGTCTAGGCTGGATAAAGATTTCAGAGTGAAACCAAGAGGAGCTGTTAGATTTGAAGGGGAAAAGGGGGCAGGGCAATTCCCTGGATTAGAGTTGAGAGTATGGAAGTGGAGGCTGGAAGTAAAAGAGGCTGTAGAGAGTGGGATAGTGTAGTTTCAGACTTTCAGTTGTGGAGTAGTATACAATGATTTTAAGGTCAACGACAGGACCAGTGGACTGAATTGCTAAAGAAACTGGGATTTTTACATGGGTCACCTAATGGAATAATGGCAAAAGTTTAGGTGAAGGAAGAATATGAACTTGGTTTGACCAGGTCCATAGGTGAGAAGATGAAGAAGGGAAACTAGAACTCATTATTGATACCCCATTTTAAGAATGAGGAAAAAATAGAAGTAATGCCAGAAAGGTTTAGAATTCACATCTTTCTGATGAAAAGCCTGTATTCTTCCAATTACAATAGGATAACACCTACCAGAGCCAAAAAGAAAGTGGGTGGATGTGGAACCCTATGGATTCTGGACCAGTGTGACTTTTAACAGATCATCATGACTTGATTTATGGAACTCAGATCCTCTAAAAGAGATACAGAAACATTTTTATGTAAAAGAATATATGTAATTTTGGAGAAAGTCATTGATTTTCTTTATAAGTGATACATTTGACATTGAAGTCTGCTCTGAAAACCAATGGATTTTTTTAAGAGTCTGAACACTTTTTAATATGTATATTACCCTTCAGTATAAGGGTTTTTATGTTTTTTTGATATCGTTAATGTACAATTACTTGAACAATATTATGGTTACTAGACTCCCCCTATTATCAAGTACCCCCCACATACCCCATTACATTCACTGTCCATCAGCATAGTAAGATGCTATAGAATCATTACTTCTCTTCTTTGTGTATACTGCCTTGCCCGTGTCCTCCCTCAGTGCATTATATGTGTGCTAATCATAATGCCTTTTACCCCCTTATCTGTCCCTTCACACACATCCTCCCCAGTCCCTTTCCCTTTGGTAACTGATAATCCATTCTTGGGTTCTGTGAGTCTGCTCCTGTTTGGTTCCTTCAGTTTTTTCTTTGTTCTTATACTCCACAGTTGAGTGAAATCATTTGATACTTGTCTTTCTCGGTCTGGCTTATTTCACCGAGCATAACACCCTCTACCTCCATCTATGTTGTTGCAAATGGTGGGATCTGTTTTCTTCTTATGGCTGAATAATATTCCAATGTGTATATGTACCACATCTTCTTTATCCATTCATCTACTGATGGACACTTAGGTTGCTTCCATTTCTTGGCTATTGTGAATAGTGCTGTGATAAACATAGGGGTGCATATGTCTTTTTCAAACTGGGCTCCTGCATTCTTAGGGAAAATTCCTAGAAGTGGAATTCCTGGGTCAAATGGTATTTATATTTTCAGTTTTTTGAGGAACCTCCATACTGCTCTCCACAATGATTGAACTAATTTACATTTCCACCAGCAGTGTAGGAGGGTTCCCCTTTCTCCACATCCTCAGCAATATTTGTTGTTGTTTGTCTCTAGGATGTTGGCCATCCTAACTGGTGTGAGGTGATATCTCATTGTGATTTTAATTTGGATTTCTCTGATGATCAGGGATGTGGAGCATCTTTTCATGTGCCTCTTGGCTATCTGCATTTCTTCTTTGGAGAAGTGTCTGTTCAGATCCTCTGCCCATTTTTTTATTGGCTTGTTTGCTTTTTGTTGTGGCGTGTGAGCTCTTTATATAATTTGGATGTCAACCCCTTATTGGATATGTCATTTATGAATATATTCTCCCATACTATAGACTGTGTTTTTTTCTACTGATGGTGTCCTTTGCTGTACAGAAGCTTTCTAGTTTGATATAGTCCCACTTGTTCATTTTTGCTTTTGTTTCCTTGCCCAAGGAGATATGTTCATGAAGAAGTTTATGTCCAAGAGAGTTTTGCCTATGTTTTCTTAAGAGTTTTATGGTTTCATGACTTACATTCAGGTCTTTGATCCATTTTGAGTATACTTATGTGTATGGGGTTAGACAATGGTCCAGTTTCATTGTCTTACATGTAGCTGTCCAGTTTTGCAACACCAGCTGTTGAAGAGGCTGTCATTTCCCCATTGTATATCCATGGCTTCTTTATCGTATATTAATTAACCATATATGCTTGGGTTAATATCTGGTCTCTCTTCTGTTCCACTGGTCTATGGGTCTGTTTTTGTGCCAGTACCAAATTGTCTTGACTACTGTGGCTTTGTAGTAGAGCTTGAAGTCAGGGAGCATAATCCCCCCAGCTTTATTCTTCCTTCTCAGGATTGCTTTGGCTATTTGGGATCTTTTATTCCATATGAATTTTAGAACTATTTGCTCTAATTCATTGAAGAATGCTGTAGGTATTTTGATAGGGATTGCATTGAATTTGTAGGTTGCTTTAGGCAGGTTGGCCATTTTGACAATATTAATTCTTCCTACCCATGAGCATGGGATGAATTTCCATTTATTAGTGTCTTCTTTAATTTCTCTTAAGAGTGTCTCGTAGTTTTTAGGGTATAGGCTTTCACTTCATTGGTTAGGTTTATTCTTAGGTTTTTTATTCTTTTTGATGCAATTGTGAATGGAATTGTTTTCATGATTTCTCTTTCTGCTAGTTCATCATTAGTGTATGGGAATGCAACAGATTTCTGTGTATTAATTTTGTATCCTGCAACTTTGCTGAATTCAGATATTAGATCTAGTAGTTTTGGAGTGGATTCTTTAGGGTTTTTTATGTACAATATCATGTCATCTGCAAACAGGGACAGTTTGACTTCTTCCTTGCCAGTCTGGATGCCTTTTATTTCTTTGTGTTGTCTGATTGCTGTGGCTAGGACCTCCAGAACTATGTTGAATAAAAGTGGGGAGAGTGGGCATTCTTGTCTTGTTGCCGATCTTAAAGGAAAAGCTTTTAGCTTTTTGCTGTTAGGTATAATGTTGGCTGTCTGTTTGTCATATATGGCCTTTATTATGTTGAGATACTTGCCCTCTATACCCATTTTGTTGGGAGTTTTAACATGAATGGTTGTTAAATTGTGTCGAGTGCTTTTTCAGCATCTATGGAGATGATCATGTGGTTTGTCCTTCTTTTTGTTGATGTGGTGGGTGATATTGATGGATTTTCAAATGTTGTACCATCCTGGCATCATTGGGATGAATCCCAGTTGATCATGATGGATGATCTTTTTGATGTTTTTTTGAATTCGGTTTGCTAATATTCTGTTGAGTATTTTTGCATCTATGTTCATCAGGGATATTGGTCTGTAATTTTCTTTTATTGTGGTGTCTTTGCTTGGTTTTGGTGTTAGAGTGATGTTGGCCTTGTAGAATGAGTTTGGGAATATTCCCTCCTCTTCTACTTTTTGGAAATCTTTAAGGAGGATGGGTATTAGGTCTTCACTAAATGATAAAATTCAGCAGTGAAACCATCTGGTCCAGGAGTTTTGTTCTTAGGTAGTTTTTTTATTACATATTCAATTTCTTTGCTGGTAATTGGTCTATTCAGATTTTCTGTTTCTTCCTGGGTCAGCCTTGGAAGGTTGTATTTTTCTAGAAAGGTGTCCATTTCTTCTAGGTTGTCGAGTTTGTTACCATATAATTTTCCATAGTATTCTCTCATAAATCTTTGTATGTCTGTGGTGTCCATAGTGATTTTTCCTTCTAATTTCTGATTCTGTTTATGTGCGTAGACTCTTTTTTTCTTGTTAAGTCTGGCTAGACATTATCTATTTTGTTTATTTTCTTGAAGAACCAGCTCCTGCTTTCATTGATTCTTTCAATTGTTTTATACTTCTCAATTTTATTTATTTCTGCTCTAGTCTTTATTATGTCCCTCCTTCTACTGACTTAGGGCCTCATTTGTTCTTCCTTTTGTAGTTTCATTAATTGTGAGTTTAGACTGTTCATTGGGGATTGTTCTTCTTTCCAGAGGTAGGCCTGTATTGCAATATACTTCCCTCTTATCACAGCCTTTGCTGTGTCCCACAGATTTTGTGTTGTTGAATTATTTTTGTCATTTGTCTCCATATATTGCCTGATCTCTGTTTTTATTTGGTCATTGATCCATTGATTATTTAGGAGCATGTTATTAAGCCTCCATGTGTTTGTGGGCTTTTTCATTTTCTTTGTGTAATTTATTTCTGGTTTCATACCTTTGTGATCTAATAAGCTGGTTGGTACAGTTTCAATCTTTTTTAATTTACCGAGGTTCTTTTTGTGGCCTAGTGTATGATCTATTCTTGAAAATGTTCCATGTACACTTGAGAAGACTGTGTATCCTGTTGCTTTTGGATGGAGTGTTCTGTAGATGTCCGTTAGGTCCTTCTATTCTAATATGTCATTAAGTGCCTCTGTCTCTTTACTTATTTTCTGTCTGGTTGATCTGTCCTTTGAAGTGAGTGGTGTGTTGAAGTCTCCTAAATTAAATGAATGGATTGCATTCTATTTCCCCCTTTAATTCTGTTTGTATTTGTTTCATATATGTAGGTGCTCCTGTGTTGGGTGCATAGATACTTATAATAGTTATATCCTCTTGATGGACTGACCCTTTGATCATTATGTAATGTCCTTCTTTGTCTCTTGTGACTTTCTTTGTTTTGAAGTCTATTTTGTCCTATCCAAGTACTGCAACTCTTGCTTTTTTCTCACTATTAGTTTCATGAAATATCTTTTTCCATCCCTTTACTTTCAGTCTGTGGATATCTTTGGGTTTGAAGTGAGTCTCTTGTAGTCAGCATATAGATGGGTCTTGTTTTTTAATCCATTCAGTAACGCTATGTCTTTTGATTGGTGCATTCAGACCATTTACATTTAGGGTGATTATCGGTAGGTATGTATTTATTGCCATTGCAGTCTTTAGATTCGTGGTTACCAGAGGTTCAAGGGTAATTCCCTTATTATGTAACAGTCTCTTTTACTCATTTCTGTACTCTTTGTCTATCCCTTGGGTGACATCTATTTAGCCTTAGGAATACTTCCATTTATAGGAGTCTCTCCAGAATGCACTGTAGATGTGGTTTGTGGGAGGTAAATTCTCTCAGTTTTTGCTCATGTGAAAATTGTTTAATCCCTCCTTCTAATTTAAATAATAACCTTGCCAGGTAGAGTATTCTTGGTTCAAGGCCCTTCTGCTTCATTGCATTAAATATGTCATGCCACTCCCTTCTGGCCTATAAGGTTTCTTTTGAGAAGTCTGATGATAGCCGGATGGTTTTTCCTTTGTATGTGATCTTTTTTCTCTGTCTAGCTGCTTTTAATAGTCTGTCTTTATTCTTGATATTTGCCATTTTAATTATTATATGTCTTGATGTTCTCTTCCTTGGGTCCCTTGTGTTGAGAGATCTGTGCACCTCCCTGGCTTGAGAGACTATCTCCTTCAGTTTGGGGAAGTTTTTATCAATTACCTCCTCAAGGACATTTTCTATCCTTTTTTCTCTCTTCTTCTGGTACCCCTGTAATGTGAATATTGTTCCCTTTGGATTGGTGACACAGTTCTCTCAATATTCTTTCATTCTTAGAGATTCTTTTTTCTCCCTGTGCTTCAGCTTCTTTGTATTCCTTGTCTCTAATTTCTTTTCCATTTCCCATCTCTTCTACTACATCTAATCTGCTTTTAAATCCCTCCTTTGTATGTTTCATTTCAGGTATTGAATTTCTTAATGATTGAATACCTGACTTAAATTTGTTCCTGAGTTCTTGAATTATTTTTCTGTACCTCCATAAGCATGTTTATAATTTGTATTTTGAACTCTCTTTCAGGAAGATTGGTGAGTTCGGTTTTGTTTGGCCCTTTTTCTGGGGTTTGTGAGATTTTGGTCTTAACCAGGTTCTTTTGACGTTTCATTTTTCTTTGTGGTGCCCATTAGTGCCCAGAAGTTACAGTGTCTGGAGCTGCTCAGCCCCTAGAGTGAGGTTGGGGTTCATAGGGTCAAGGAACTGGTGCCTGGGGGGAGGAAAGATCTTTTCCTGATTCCCATCTGCAGTGCCTGTCATTAGTGTCAGAGCCAGTGGGCCAAGCACACAGGTGTAAGCCTCTGTGCTTTGCATCTCTAGCTGTTGTAGGTGGGGCCTCCCTCTGACTGGCCTGACGTCAGCACAGTGACTGCTGGTTTTTGACCAGTGCCAGCAGGCTAGAAGGAAGGCGCAACAGGCTGCACGTCACTGTGAAAGGCCTCGGAACTGAGTAGGCAGCCATGGGGATGGAGTGCCTGAACCTCCTCAAAGTTCCCAACCTGCTGGGTAGAGCACACCCAGACAGCCTTGTCCAGCTCTCCCTTCTCCCACACAGCAAGCTCCGTGCAAAACCTGCCCCTTCAGCAGCCCTCTCGCTGCTAGGAAGCCTCTCAGACTGCCTGCCTTTCCTCTGACACAGAGCAGCCGGATGTGGATCCCATCCTCCACAAACGGCCGGAATCTCAGTCTCTCAAGTACTCTGCCTGTCCAAGCTCCCTAACGTCCAGAGCACCACACTATATAGGTTTCTGCTCACAAAGCAGATCTCCAGGGCTAGGTGTTCAGCAGTCCCAAGCCTCCACCTCCTCCCCACTCTGTTTCTCTTCCTCCCACCAGTGTGCTGGGGTGGGGGAAGGGCTTGGGTCCCACTGGATTAAGGCTTTTGTACGTTACCCTGTTTCGTGAGGTCTGCTCTGTTCGTGAGGTCTGTATGCAGTCTGGTTCAGTCTTCCTTCCAGTTGCTGTTTTAGGGTTAGTTATATTAATTAACTATATTTTCATATTATTTGTGGTTTGGGGAGGAATTCTCCATCTCACCTCTCACACCATCATCTTCTGGAAACCAATGGATTATTAATGAAATTTCTTGGGAACTCAATAGGGGGCATAATTTAACCTTTTCTGAAGACTAAGAATTAACAATGCCTCCATCATTACCACAACTTGTTTTTGTGGCTCAGTTCTGGTATTAGCTCAAAAGCAGAATAGGTTGAAGGAGATAGATGATGTAATAGAAATTAAATTGAAGCCATAAAATGCGTTAAGGAGCAGGAAAGTAATAGCCCAGAATGTACTACAAATGAACTTGTGTGCTTTTACTTTTTCTAAACAGCAAACTAAATTTGATTTGAAACAGTAGTCAAGATGTGATTAAGAGATAGAAATGAATAAATAAGAATAATAGTTTGTTGAAAGACGGACATTTGTATTTCCTCCTCTTTGGTGATAATTGAACATTTGTGTAATGAGACAATTATTTTCTTCATTTAACTTTTTATTATGTCTCAATCACATGAGTTCTACATTTATCCCTTCCTCATACGTCTCATACGTACACTTCAGGTTAAGGCTATACTTAATACCAGTAAAGCCACAGTGTACTGTACTTTAAAAAAATGAATAGACTTTTTTTTTAGGGATGTTTAGATTTACAGAAACATGGAGCAGAGATATTCCCATGTTACCTCCCACACACCTGACACAGTTTCCCCCATTATTAACATCTTATGGTACTCTGGTACATTTGTTAGAATTGATGAACCAATAGCAGTATGTTATTAGCTAAAGTTCGTGTACATTAGGATTCACTGTGTGTGTGTTCTATGAGTTTTGATAAATTCATAATGACATTTATCTACCATTAGAATATCATACAGAATATTTCATCACTCTAAAAATGCCCTGTGCTCCACCTGTTCATCCTTTCCCACCGCTACCCTGGAGCCCCTAGAGACCACTGATCTTTTTACTGTCTCTATAGTTTTGCCTTTTCCAGAATGCTTTATAATTGGAATCACACGATATATAGGCTTTTCAGACTGACTCTTTTCACTTACCAACATGGATTTAAGTTTCATCCATGTCTTTTCAAGTCTTGATAACTCATTTTTTAAAAACTTTTCAAAATTCATTTTGTTATCATTAATCTACAATTACATGAAGAACATTATGTTTACTAGGCTCCCCCCTTCACCAAGATGCCCCACAAACCCCATTACAATCACTGTCCATCGGTGTAGTAACATGCTGTAGAATCACTACTTGTCCTCTCTGTGTTGCACAACCCTCCCTATGCCCCCCACACATATTATACATGCTAATCATAAGGCCCCCTTTCTTTTTCCACGCCCCTATCCCTCCCTTCCCTCCCATCCTCCCCAGTCCCTTTCCTTTTGGTAACTGTTAGTCCATTCTTGGGTTCCGTGATTCTGCTGCTGTTCGTTTTTCAGTTTTTCTTTGTTCTTATACTCCACATATGAGTGAGATCATTTGGTACTTGTCTTTCTCTGCCTGGCTTGTTTCACTGAGCATAATACCCTCTGGCTTCATCCATGTTGTTGCAAATGGTAGGATTTGTTTTCTTCTTATGGCTGAATAATATTCCATTGTGTATATGTACCACATCTTCTTTATCCATTCATCTACTGATGGACATTTAGGTTGCTTCGATTTCTTGGCTATTGTAAATAGTGCTGCAATAAACATAGGGGTCCATCTGTCTTTTTCAAACTGGGATGCTGCATTCTTAGGGTAAATTCCTAGAAGTGGAATTCCTGGGTCAAATGGTATTTATATTTTGAGCTTTTTGAGTAACCTCCATACTGCTTTCCACAATCATTGAACTAGTTTACATTCCCACCAGCAGTGTAGGAGGGTTCCCCTTTCTCCACAACCTCGCCAACATTTCTTGTTTGTCTTTTGGATGGTGGCGATCCCTACTCGTGTAAGGTGATATCTCATGGTGGTTTTAATTTGCATTTCTCTGATGACTAGTGATGTGCAGCATCTATTCATGTGTCTGTTGGCCATCTGAATTTCTTCTTTGGAGAACTGTCTGTTCAGATCCTCTGCCCATTTTTTAATTGGCTTATTTGCTTTTTGTTTGTTGATGTGCGTGAGCTCTTTATGTATTTTGGATGTCAACCCTTTATCGGATCTGTCATTTATGAATATATTCTCCCATACTGTAGGATACCTTTTTCTCCTAATGATGGTGTCCTTTGCTGTACAGAAGCTTTTCAGCTTGATATAGTCCCACATGTTCATTTTTGCTTTTGTTTCCCTTGCCCGGAGAGATATGTTCATGAAGAAGTCACTCATGTTTATGTCCAAGAGATTTTTGCCTATGTTTTTTTCTAAGAGTTTTATGGTTTCATGACTTACATTCAGGTCTTTGATCCATTTCGAATTTACTTTTGTGTATGGGGTTAGACAGTGATGCAGTTTCATTCTCTTACATGTAGCTATCCAGTTTTGCCAGCACCATCTGTTGAAGAGACTGTCATTTCCCCATTGTATGTCCATGGCTCCTTTATCATATATTAATTGACCACGTATGTTTGCGTTAATGTCTGGAGTCTATTCTGTTCCACTGGTCTGTGGCTCTGTTCTTGTGCCAGTACCAAACTGTCTTGATTACTGTGGCTTTGTAGTAGAGCTTGAAGTTGGGGAGCGAGATCCCCTCCCACTTTATTTTTCCTTCTCAGTTTTGCTTTGGCTATTCAGGGTCTTTGGTGTTTCCATGTGAATTTTTGAACTATTTCTTCCAGTTCGTTGAAGAATGCTGTCGGTGATTTGATAGGGATTGCATCAAATCTGTATATTGCTTTGGGCAGGATGGCCATTTTGATGATATTAATTCTTCCTAGCCAGGAGCATAGGATGAGTTTCCATTTGTTAGTGTCCTCTTTAATTTCTCTTAAGAGTGTCTTATAGTTTTCAGGGTATAGGTCTTTCACTTCCCTGGTTAGGTTTATTCCTAAGTATTTTATTCTTTTTGATGCAATTGTGAATGGAATTGTTTTCCTGATTCCTCTTTCTATTAGTTCATTGTTAGTGTATAGGAAAGCTGCAGATTTCTGTGTGTTAATTTTGTATCCTGCAACTTTGCTGTATTCCAATATCAGGTCTAGTAGTTTTGGAGTGGAGTCTTTAGGGTTTTTTATGTACAATATCATGTCATCTGCAAATAGTGACAGTTTAACAACTTCTTCACCAATCTGGATTCCTTGTATTTCTTTGTTTTATCTAATTGCCGTGACTAGGACCTCCAGTACTATGTTGAATAACAGTGGGGAGAGTGGGCATCCCTGTCTTGTTCCCTATCTCAGAGGAAAAGCTTTCAGCTTCTCACTGTTCAATATGGTGTTGGCTGTGGGTTTATCATATATGGCCTTTATTATGTTGAGGTACTTGCCCTCTATACCCATTTTGTTGAGAGTTTTTATCAAGAATGGATGTTGGATTTTGTCGAATGCTTTTTCAGCATCTATGGAAATGATCATGTGTTTTTTGTCCTTTTTGTTGATGTGGTGGATGATGTTGATGGATTTTCGAGTGTTGTACCATCCTTGCATCCCTGGGATGAATCCCACTTGGTCATGGTGTATGATCCTCTTGATGTATTTTTGAATTTGGTTTGCTAATATTTTGTTGAGTATTTTTGCTACGTTCATCAGGGAGATTGGTCTGTAGTTTTGTTTTTTGATGGGGTCTTTGCCTGATTTTGGTATTAGGGTGATGTTGGCTTCATAGAATGAGTTTGGGAGTGTTCCCTCCTCTTCTATTTTTTGGAAAACTTTAAGGAGAATGGGTATTATATCTTCACTGTATGTCTGATAAAATTCTGAGGTAAATCCATCTGGCCTGGGGTTTTGTTCTTGGGTAGTTTTTTGATTACTGCTTCAATTTCTTTGCTCATAATTGGTTTATTTAGATTTTGTGTTTCTTCCTTGGTCAGTCTTGGAAGATTGTATTTTTCTAGGAAGTTGTCCATTTCTTTTAGGTGTTCCAGCTTGTTAGCATATAGGTTTTCATAGTATTCTCTAATAATTCTTTGTATTTCTGTGTGGTCCGTCATGATGTTCCCTTTCTCATTTCTCATTCTGTTGATGTGTATTGATTCTCTTTTTCTCTTAATAAGTCTGGCTAGAGGCTTATCTATTTCGTTTATTTTCTCAAAGAAGCAGTTCTTGGTTTCATTGATTTTTTTCTATTGTTTTATTCTTCTCAATTTTATTTATTTCTTCTCTGATCTTTATTATGTCCCTCCTTCTGCTGACCTTAGGCCTCATTTGTTCTTCTTTTTCCAATTTCGTTAGTTGTGACATTAGTCTATTCATTTCGGTTTGTTCTTCCTGCTGTAAATATGCCTGAATTGCTGTATACTTTCCTCTTAAGACTGCTTTTGCTGCGTTGCACAGAAGTTGGGGCTGTGTGTTGTTGTTGTTATTTGTTTCCATATATTGTTTGATATCTATTTTAATTTGTATGTTGATCCATTGATTATTTAGGAGCATGTTGTTTAGCCTCCATGTGTTTGTGGGCCTTTTTGCATTCTTTGTACAATTTAGTTCTAATTTTATACCTTTGTGGACTGAGAATTTGGTTGGTAGAATTTCAATCTAGGCTCTTTTTGTGGCCTAATATGTGGTCTATTCTGGAGAATGTTCCATGTGCACTTGAGAATAATGTGTATCCTGTTGATTTTGCATGTAGAGTTCTATTGATGTTTGTTAGGTCCATTTGTTCTAGTGTGTTGTTCAGTGTCTCTGTGTCCTTACTTATTTTCTGTCTGGTGGATCTGTCCTTTGGAGTGAATGGTGTGTTGAAGTCTCCTAAAATGAATGCATTGCATTCTATTTCCTCATTAATTCTGTTAGTATTTGTTTCACATATGCTGGTGTTCCTGTGTTGGGTGCATGTATATTTATAATGGTTATATCCTCTTGTTGGACTGAGCCCTTTATCGTTATGTAATGTCCTTCTTTATCTCTTGTTACTTTCTTTGTTTTGAAGTCTATTTTGTCTGATACTAGTACTGCAACACCTGCTTTTTTCTCCTTGTTGTTTGCTTGGAATATCTTTTTCCATCCCTTGACTTTTAGTCTGTGCATGTCTTTGGATTTGAGGTGAGTCTCTTGTAAGCAGCATATAGGTGGGTCTTGCTTTTTTATGCATTCTATTACTCTGTGTCTTTTGATGGTGCATTCAATCCATTTACATTTAGGGTGATTATTGAAAGATACATACTTATTGCCATTACAGGCTTTAGAATCGTGGTTACCAAAGGTTCCAGGTTAATTTCCTTACTATCTATCTAAGAGTCTAATTTAACTCACTTAGTATGCTGTTACAAACACAATCTAAAGGTTCTTTTCTGTTTCTCCTCCTTTTTCTTCCTCCTCCATTCTTTATATATTAGGTATCATATTCTGTACTTTTTGTCTATCCCTTGATTGACTTTGTGAGTAGTTAATTTAATTTTGCATTTGCTTAGTAATTAGCTGTTCCACTTTCTTTACTGTGGTTTTATTACCTCTGGTGACAGCTATTCAACCTTAGGAACACTTCCATCTATAGCAGTCCCTCCAAAATAGACTGTAGAGATGGTTTGTGGGAGGTAAATTCTCTCAGCTTTTGCTTATCTGGAAATTGTTTAATCCCTCCTTCAAATTTAAATGATAATCTTGCCGGATAAAGTAATGTTGGTTCCAGGCCCTTCTGCTTCATGGCATTAAATACATCATGCCACTCTCTTCTGGCCTGTAAGGTTTCTGCTGAGAAGTGTGATGTTAGCCTGATGGGCTTTCCTTTGTATGTGATCTTATTTCTCTTTCGGGCTGCTTTTAACAGTCTGTCCTTATCCTTGATCTTTTCCATTTTAATTACTATGTGTCTTGGTGTTTTCTTCCTTGGGTCCCTTGTGTTGGAAGATCTGTGGATCTCCATGGCCTGAGAGACTATCTCCTTCCCCAGATTGGGGGAGTTTTCAGCAACTACCTCCTCAAAGACACTTTCTATCCCTTTCTCTCTCTCTTCTTCTTCTGGTATCCCTATAATGGGTATGCTGTTCCTTTTGGTTTGGTCACACAGTTCTCTCAATATTCTTTCATTCTTAGAGATCCTTTTTTCTCTCTGTGCCTCAGCTTCTTTGTATTCCTCTTCTCTAGTTTCTATTTAATTTCTTGTTTCCTCCACCGTATCCAACCTGCTTTTAATACCCTCCATCGTGCTCTTCAGTGATTGGATCTCCCACCTGAATTCATTCCTGAGTTCTTGGATGTCTTTCCGTACCTCCATTATCATGTTGATGATTTTTATTTTGAATTCCCTTTCAGGAAGAGTCACGAGGTCCATATCATTTAAATCTTTCTAGGGAGTTTTATTAATAATTTTACTTTGGACCAGGTTTCTTTTGTGTTTCATATTTGTATATGGTACCCTCTAGTGTCCAGGAGCTCTATTCTGGAACTGCTCAGCCCCTGAAGCAATGTTGGGGGTTGCAGGGGTGTGGTATTGGTACCTGGGGGGAGGAAAGAGCTGTTACCCGCTTCCCGGCTGCTGTGCCTGTCTCCACTGCCTGAACCAGTGGGCCGAGCACACAGATATAAGCTTTTGTCCCAGAGCAGTTGGATATGGATCCCGCTTTCCACAAGTGGCCGTAATCCCAGTCTCCCCAGGAACTCTGCCCGTCCCAGCTTTCCAACCCCATAATCGGAAGAGTATAATGAAATCACCATGAAATGTAGGTTTGTGCTCCCAGTGCAGATCTCCGGAGCTAGGTATTCAGCAGTCCCAAGCCTTCCACTCCCTCCCTGCTCAGTTTCTTTTTTGAGCTGGAGTTGGGGAGGGGCTAGGGTCCCACTGAGCCACAGCTCTGCTACGTCACCCCATTGGTGAGGTCTGCTGTTTTCTCCAGGTGTATGCAGTCTGGCACCGTGTTCTTTCCTGTTGCTCTCTCAGGATTAGTGGCACCAACTATATTTTCTAATTGTATCCAGTTTTAGGAGGAAGCCTCTGTCTCTCCTCTCATGCCACCATCTTTAATCCTCTCCGGTAACTCATTTCTTTTTATCACTAAATAATATTCTATTGTATTGGAGGCTCCTCAGGTTACTTATCCATTCACCTATTAAAGGACTTTGTGGTTATTTCAGGTTTGGGGCAATTATGAATAAAGCTGTGGTAAAGATTTGTGTGTGCAGGTTTTTGTGTAGACATGACTTTTTCACTCACTTGGTAAGTACCTAGGTCTGATACTGCTGAATCATATGGTAATCCTATGTTTGGCTTTGTATGAAACTGCCAGACTGTCTTCCAAAGTGGCTGTATCATTTTGCATTCCCACTAGCAGTGTGTGAGAGTTCCTGTTGCTCCACATTCTCACCAGCATTTGGTGTTTTCAGTGTTTTGAGTATTAGTCATTCTAATAGGTGTGTAATGGTATCCCTCATTGTTTTAATTTGCAACACCCTAGTGACATGTTGAACGTTTTGTTTTTTCTTTTTTTTTGAGATATGATTGGCATATATTTCAGGTATACAACATAATGATTCAATATTTGTATGTATTGTGACATGGTCACCACAATAAGTCTAGTTAACATCCATTACCACATGTGCTGTCTCTGCACCTCTGGCACTCATCAGTCTGTTCTCTGTATCATTGAGTTCAGATTCTCTCTTTTTCTTTTTAGATTTCACAAATAAATAAGATCATGCAGTTCTGTGTCTGACTTATTTCACTGAGCATAATGCCCTCAAGGTCCATCACAGTTGTTGCATATGGCAAGTTTTTCCATTTTTATGGTTTAATAATATTCCATTGTGTATACATACCATGACTGCTTTATCCATTGGACACTTAGGTTGTTTCCAATATCTTAGCTATTATAAAAAGCAATGAACATGAGGGTAAATATATCTTTCTGAGTTAGTGTTTTCATTTACTGCAGATACTCAGAAGTGGAATTACTGCATCATCTGGTAGTTCTATTTTTAATTTTTTGAGGAACCTTCATACTATTACCCATAGTGGCTGTACCAGTTTACATTCCCACCACCAGCAGACGAGGTTTCCCTTTTCTCCACATCCTCACCAGTATTTGTTGTTTCTTGTCATTTTGATGACAGCTCTACTAAAAGGTGAAGTGACTTCAGCATCTTCCAAGTGCTTATTTGACATCTGTGTATCTTATTTACAGAGATTATTCCACTTCTTTATCCCATTTTGTCAGAGTTCTTTTTGTATTTTATATAAGAGTCTTTTATCTGATACGTATTTTGCAGATGTTTTCTCCTAGTTTGTGGCTTGTCTTTTTATTCTTTAAACAGTGTTTTTCATAGAGCAGAAGTCCAACTTACCTTTTTTTCCCCATGGATTGTGCTTTTGGTGGTGTAAAGTCCATTTTATAAATGGTATTGGATTTTTTTAACTTTAAATTCCTAAATTTCATTACTAGTATATACTAAAGTAATTGATTTTCATGTATTGGTTTTGTATCCTGTAACCTTGCAATACTTGTATATTAGTTCCAGGACCAGAGTCTTTTTGTAGATTCTTTGAAATATTCTGCATAGACAATTATGCCATCTGTAAATAAAGATAGTTTTATTTCTTCCTTTCCAATCTGTATGCTTTTTGGGGGGGTAGGGGGTCTTATTGTACTAGCTAGGACTTGCAGTACAGTGTTGAATAGGAGTGGTAAGAAAGGACATCTTGTCATGTTCCCAGTCTTAGGAAGAAAGTGTCCTGGTCTCTTACTATTGAGTATTAGATTAGCTGTAGGTTTGTTGTAGATGTTCTTCATCAGATTGAAGAAGTTCAGGTTCTCCTGTACTCTTTGTCTGTTGAGAGTTTTTAAAATCATGAATGGGGTGTTAGATTTTGTCAGTTGCTTTTGCTGTATCAATTCATGTAGTCATATGATTTTTCTTCAGCTTCTTCATAGATTACATTGGTTTTTCAAATGTTGAACCACCCTTGCATATCTGGATTAAATCCCATTTCGTTGGGGTGTGTAATTCTTCCTTAACATTGTTGGATTGGATTTGCTAATATTTTGTTTAGGATTTTACATCTATGTTCATGAGAGATACCAATTTGTGATTTTCCTTCCTTGGATATCTTTTTTTATTTAAATTTGGTATCAGGGTAATGTTGGCCTCACAGAATGAGTTAGGAAGACTTCCTGCTTCCATTTTTGAGAAAAGGTTGTGGAGAACTGGTATTATTTCTCCCTTAAATGTTTGGTAGAATGCACTAGTGAAACATCCAGGCTTGGTGGTTCCTTTTGTTGAAAGGTTATTAATTATTGATTCAATTTCTTTAAAAGATACAGCGTTATTAAGGTCAACTATTTCTCCTTGTATACATTTTGGTAGTTTTATGTCTTTCAAGGACTTGGTCTATTTTATATAAGTTACCATATTTGTGGGCATAGAGTTGTTCCCAGTATTTATTAGTTTTAAATGTCTTTGATCCAGATTAGTAGTCATGACTCCTGTTTCATTTCTGATACTGGTATTTTGTGTTTCCTCTCTTGGTTAGCCTGACTAGAGATTTATCAGTTTACTGTATCTTTCAAAGAACCAGATTTTGGTTTGTTTTATTTTCTGTTGTTTTCCTTTTCAATGTCATTGATTTTTACTCTGATTTTTGTATTTTTTTTCCTTTGGCTTGCTTTAGGTTTATATTACTCCTCTTTTTCTAGTTTCACAAGGTGGAAATTCAGCTTATTGAGTTTAGATCATTTTTCTAATCTGTACATTCAGTACTATAAATTTCTCTGTAAGTACTGCCTTGCTGCATCCCACAAATTTTGAAAAGTTGTATTTTCATTTTAACTTACTTCAAAATAATTTTAAAATTTCTTCTTAGTCTTTTTTGACCTGTGGATTATTTAGAAGTATGTTGTTTAATTTCCAGATATTTAGGGGCTTTCCAGCTAGCTTTCTGTTAATGATTTCTAGTTCAATTCCATTATAGTCTGAGAACATACTTTTTATGATTTCCAGTCTCTTAAGTACATGAAAGTGTATTTTATGTCCCAGAATGTATTCTGTTTTGTTGGATGTTCCATGTAAGCTTGAGTAGAATGTATATCCTGCTGTTGCTGAATGATGTAATCTATAAATGTCAATTAGATCAAGTTGGTTAATCACACTGTTAAGTTCAGCTATATCTTTACTGATTTTCTGTCTGCTAGACCTATCAAGTAATGACAGGGGTGTTGGAGTCTCCAATTACAATAGTGGATGTTTATGTTTCTCTTTTCAGTTGTGTCATTTTTTTTTTTTTTGGTCTCCTGTATTTTGCTCCTCCTGTTTTTCGTTGTATACATGGTTAGGATTGTTATGTTTTATCATTACATTATTGTTATGAAATAGCCCTGTTTTTTTGGCAATCCAGGAATTTCTGAAGTCTGCTTTGTCTAAAATTAATATGGCTACTCCAGCTTTTTTTGTTGTTAGTGTTAGTATGGTATATCTTTCCCCGTCTCTTGAATTGTAACTTATATGTGTCTTTATATTTAAATTGGGTATTTTTTAAACAAAATCTAGTTGGCTTTATTTTTTTTAATCCACTCTGACAGTCTGTCTCTTAACTGGTATATTTAGAACATTTTCTTTTAAAGTTATTACATTTTTGGATTATTATCTGCCATGTTTGTAAATGTTTTTTATTCATTGCCAATTGTCCTTTCCTTTTCTTCCTCTTTTCTGCCTTCTCTGGTTTTAATTCAGAATTTTATGATTCACTTGTACTTTTTTAAAATAAATTTTTTAGTGGTTTCCTTAGAGTTTGTAAAATATATTGTTACCTACTCTAAGTCCACCTTCAGATAACACTGTATTACATCATATGTGGTTGCAAGTACCTTATTCTCAATTCCTCCCTCCTGGTCATTGTGACAACAGTCTTTCATTTCGCTTATTTATGTGCTATTAATCACCCAATACTATTAGTATGTTAAATGACTATCTTTTAGGTCAATTAAGAATAAAGATTTTATTTTACCTTTATTGATTCCTTCTCTGACAGTCTTCCTTTATGTAGATCCAAATTTCTCCACTATTTCCTTCTTGAAGGACAAACCTACTGGTAATGAATTCCTTCAATTTTTGCCTGATAACATCTTTATTTTTCTCCCACTTTTGATGGATGATTTTGCTCTATATAGAATTCTAGTTTGGTGTTTTTCCTTTACCCAGTTTAAATACTCACTTCACTCTCTTGCTTGCCTAGTTTCTGATGAGAAGTTGACTCTAACTTTTACACTTGTTCCCATGTAGCTAGGGTGTTTTAACTAACCTTCCAGCTTCCTTCAAGATTTTCTTTGTCTTTGATTTTCTGCAGATTGAATGTGATATGCCTAGGTATGCATTTTAGATATTTATTCCTACTTGGTTCTCCAAATTTCTGGACCTGTGGTTTGGTGTTTGTTGGTACAGATTCTGGAAAATTCTCAGCTAGTATTACTTCAAATATTTCTTCTGCTACTTTCTGTGTATCTTCTCTTTCTGGCATTCCTCTTATGTGTATGTTACCTTTTGAAATTTTCAATGTAATACTTGGATGTTTGGGTTTGGTTTGGTTCAGCAGTTTTTTTGTGGGATTTTTAACCTTTTTTTGTCTTTGCATTTCAGTTTGGGAAGCTTCTGATGACCTTCTTTTAGACTAGCTGATTCTTTCTTTGGCTGTGTCATTCGTGTGTTCATTAGAGTAGCACTTTTAATTTCCTTCAAGAACTTTTCCTTTGCATTCATAACTTGGCTAACTAGTGCAAGAAGTCTAGCTTTTGGCCTGTTTCAGCTTTTGACATGCCTTCTTCACTAAGCTTACTTATTTCTAAATTTGATTTAAAGTGAGAGGTATGGGACTGTTCCTTACACTTGAACGTTTAGAGGCCATTTAGGGTTATTAATTGGCCTAATTTCAATATTGTTGTGTCTCAGGGAATAGGGAGGCCTGAGGAGAGGGAGAGAGACAGGGGAAGGGAATAGTCAGAATACACACAACTTTATCCATTTAGTTTACCATCTTATGTGGGCATGGTTAGTGGTGCCCCCAAACAATTGAAATAGTAACATCACAGGTCACCATAACAAATCTAATAATAATGGCAAAGTTTGAAATACTCTGAAAATTACCAAAAGATGAGATAGAGGCACAAAGTGAGTAAGTGCTGCTAGAAAAATGGCACCAATAGATTTGGCTCAATGCAAAGTTGCTGCAAACCTTCAATGAGTAAAAATGCAGTATCTGAAGTTCAGTAAAACAAGGGGTGCCTGTAGTATCTATGCTGTGACTTGCAGTTAGACAAAGTAAGACTGTCATTTACATAGAACTCGTCCGCTTTGTGATTATATTTTCACTGTTAGGGCTTCTGTGGCTGTGCTGTATGGGCTGGAGGAAAGCAAGCCAAAAGACTCCATTCCTTTCACTCTTGCTTTAACCTGAGCAGCTTTGCTTTTAGATTTATTTTCTTTGTTGGACATCCAAATGAGATTTTGTTTGACAGAAGAGTTTTTTGAATTCACACAATAGAGAACCAGATCTTGCTGTTGAAAATTGCTGTTTCAACTCTTTAACTTTTTAGTCAATATGTCTTATATTTCTTAAATAAGAATAGAGTATAAATTAGTTAATTCCTGGTACACTCAGTTGTATTTCTAGTGCTGCTTCAATGTCTCAGGCTTCGAGATTGTGAGGAACAAAAACTTTATGTAATCTTGAGCAGTGTGTGTTTGGAAAGGATATAGAGGGAGGAGAGGAATCTCATTAGCTATCCCATTCAGCCTCATGGAACTGCATCATTTGGCTTCAGGAGATAACTACTCTAGAGTCCCAGCAGCACATAATGTTTGTGCTTTCTCACTTATGTGTTCAAGTCTAGTCCACCCTCCCTCCAGTCCTTTAACTCAGTTTCTCTTCTTTTGGTGACATTGCTTCCTTAGGGCTTTACTCTTGATTACTGTGTCTTCATCCTTCACCCTGTCTCTCTTTGCCCCAGGACTGCTACATGAGAGGTTCCTACCTACTGTTTCCTTATGCCTTGGCTTGGGCTTATCTCTAAAATACTGGGTATTACTAAATTGGCTAGTTAAAATTTCATACATGTTTTCAGGGTTTGTACCAGGACCATGCTGGGCAACTGTTTATCCTGTAGAATCTTCTTTTGGCTCATGCACTGATCCTAAGGTTGTTTTGCTGTGAATAAGGGTAAGAGATTACCTTGCTTGCTTAATAACTTGTAACATTTTCTGAGCACTTGCTACATGCTAGGCATTTTCTAACCATCTTACTTATATTCATTTATTTTATCCTCATAACACCCTATGAAGTAGAAGTAGGTTCTTTAACCCCACTTTGCAAATTGGAAACCAAGGCACAGGGAAACTGAATAACTTGTCCAAAGGGTACATGGTTTATAAATAATGTTTCCAGGATTTGAACCCAGGCAGTCTGACTTCTGAGATTCTGAGCTCTCATTTGTTAAACTCTACTATACTGCATGCTCACTAAAGTTAAGTCATGACAGAATTGGGCTTTACATAGAATTTCTAAAGCATAAAAGGGCAGCCACAACAGCAATGTAATCTTGTCTCTTCATTTGAGTCCAGTGATGTATTTCATCATGTATTTCCATAACTGAAGCAATAAGCGATTTGGAACACTTCCCTCATCTATTCATACTGCTGGGACAGGAAAATAACAGTGACTTTTGTGTAAGAAATATGCTGTCTCATTGTTTTTTTAAATGTATTGCTAAATTATTGTATTTCATTGGAAAAAAAATTATGATTAAGTTGCTCATCACTCCTGGTTCTCCATTTGTGTCAGAAATATTTTAGGGGCCTGTTCACAACTTCCTCAGGTCTATTCCTCCACCTGTTGGGATATAGCTGATTTGATCTGGGTAGGGTTTATGAGGAACGGCACCTCCATTACTGGCCAATAACCAGCAACTTTGATCTTTAATTGAAAAGATGAGTAGACTAGTAAAATCTGGAAATGGAAGCTGCTGGTGAGCATGGGACATTACACACAGGTGCTAGCTGTGAGACAAAATAATTCCTACCTTGCCTTGGTTTTTATTGTTTCTGAAGACTATTCATTCTAAAATAGTTAGGATACTGCTCAGTCTGTACTTGCCCTCTACTTTAACTTGCACTCATCTAAAGTAGGTTTGTTCCTTGGAATCTAATGAGTCTTATTTGTGTATGTCATCAGTATTATGATTGATTCCCTTTGGAAGTCAAGAGCTGCACTGTTGAGTATGTTAACCATTACCCACATGTTGCCATTTAAGTGTAAGCATATTTAATTTTAGCTTAATTTTAGTTTTTGAGTTAAAATTTAAGACATATTCTGGGCCCTGTGTTTACTTAGGGAGTTTTCATCAGGTATCTTAATGTGTTTTGGTCTACTGAAAATTGGCATCATCTTTTCCTTCTATAAGTTAGTGATGCAGCAGTGCCTGGGATCAAACTAGGTTTGAGTCCCAGAACACTTAACAATTTAAGTGATATTGGGCAAGTTATTTCCTCTCTCTGTGCTTCAGTATCCTTAAATATAAAATGGTGACAGTAGTCCCTCCTTTGTTAGGGTTATTACAAGAATAATATGAATTAATAAATGCAAAGTATTTATAAAACATCATCCTGCAGTAGGGGCTCAAAAACATCTTACCATTATGATGATGGTGATCGTTGAAAATCCCCATGCTGCTGCTAGTACTGAAGCCATTTGCTTGCTGGATGAGAAACGATCCCCCAATTCATATTGTCAGGAGTAAGCTTGTCCGCAGGAGATAGTGTTTTATTTGATCTAGGTGGAGACCAGGAATCTGTGTTTTCAAACCACCTCCACTACCCGTCAGTGTCTTCAAACTGCCATAATACTAATGTGTAGCCACAAGCCCAGAAGTTTAAAGGAACAAAGGTCAGTCTATAGCTGAAGAGGTAATAAGGAACGATCCTTGAAAATACTAAGCTAAGTGAAAGAAGCCAGTCAAAAAAGACCACAGACTATGAATTTATATAAATATCCAGAATAGACAAATATAGAGAGAAAGTAGATTGGTTGTTGTCTGGGCCTGGGAGGTTGAGGGAATGGTGAGGGGTTTCTTTTTGGGGTGAGGAAAATGTTCTAAACCTAGATATTGGTGATAGTTACACAACTGTGAATATACTAAAAATCATTGGTTTCTACACTTTAAATGAATGACCTCAATAGTATGTGAATTATAGCTCAGTAAAGATGTTTTTCTAAATAGAAAATAAATGGGCAGAATAAACATTTTTTCTAAAAATGAGAGGGAGTAGTTGGGGAAAGCAGAGGAAAAGGTGCAACCTGGCAGCTTGGAAAAATCTTGGAAAAATTTTTCTTTAAACCTTTTTCTGTTTTTTTTTTAATTCACAAACAGAAACTTGATATTCTGATTATCTGAAAGTTAGATTTGCAGGAACTTCAACTGCTGGAAAACTGACCTATAAGGAAATAGATTTAGAGGAAAAAAAGCCTTTTGAATTCAGAAAACACCTGCACTAAAACTACAGACAGGAATCAAAGATAATGGTGTTGGAGAAAAGCTTCAAAATAAATCCTACCAAAATAGAGACCAAAAATTCATGGAAAAAGTTTGAAAGGAA
This sequence comes from Manis pentadactyla, assembly GCF_030020395.1. Taxonomy (NCBI): domain Eukaryota; kingdom Metazoa; phylum Chordata; class Mammalia; order Pholidota; family Manidae; genus Manis; species Manis pentadactyla. The sequence goes on from NC_080024.1 coordinate 105,414,282, forward strand.
TTTTTTGTGAAAAATGAAGCTAAACTTTATATTTGACAGATTTTAGGTTGTAATTCCAGCTGAGCTAATTCTTAGAATAACTAGTTGGTGTTTTTTCTTCTTGGCATATACATAAGCATAGATTTGTAGATAGGGGATTGTAGGAGTGCTCAATAAGATACTTTTTATTTAGTACAACAAATAGTTTTATAGATATAATTAAGGGCTTAATCATTTTCTCTATGGCTTTTCTAAGTCATTTAACACTTAAGTTATTCTTTATTTAAAGCACCTGTCCTCATCCCTGTAGCTTTTTCCCTTTGGTTGTTAACTGGTGATTTTTCAGATTGTTACTTGTCATTGACTTTGTTTTTGATTGGATCTGTCTCCAGTATCACCTAGCAAGGATTCCTGGGAGCCTTATTTGTTTTGCAAGATTTGCAGTTCATTTCACAACTGTGAGGAAGTTAGGGTTCCTATGGCCAGGATCCTCACTGAACTTAAACCACCTGATGATGTAACTGGCCTGTTGCTGGGCGGCCACTTCCACAAGCTATTATTGTGCTATATGGAGAGCTCCGCCCATTGTTCTGGGCGGAGGCAGAGATGCTAGTGTTCGACCTACCGTGGAGAACAAGCCGGGTAATAAACCCACCCCAAAGAACGTTTTGCTGTCAGTTTCTTTGGTCACACTGAATCCACAGTGAATTTGCCCGGGGCTGAAACCCACTGGCAAGACAGCAATTCATTTGCATTATGTTGTTGGATTACCTGAAAGCCTGATAGGAGTGTACATTAATTATTATTTAGGGAGCGATGAGTCGGGATAAATTTTATAGGGGACAGTTCATTAGTGGATGTTTGTATATGATGATAGTCAGCTTTGTACCCTAGATAACAAATATTCATGTAAAATGGAGTATATATATATCGGAGTGCAGATTTATTGGGGTGCTAACTCAAATCTTGTTGACCCTTTGTAGCTCTGGGAGGAAGGGGATTACCTGCCTGGAGCAAGTTCCCTATGAATCTGATGAGGGGGAAGGAAAACAAGGGTTAGAGGTTGGGAATTAAAAGTTTTATTCAGCCCTACTCTCAGCACTGCCTAGGGCTCCCCACCTTGGCTGGGCTCCCAAGCTGTCTCTCTGGCCGCCTCACACACTCCTTCCCTCAGCTCCTTGTCCCCAGAGGAACTCTGGGCAGGTCCCTGGTGACTGGCAGGTGCCTGACCAGTTATGTACCAGGAATGGAGGGGAGGAGAGAATGGCTGCTTCCTCTCCACCCCTTACCCCAGACCGGCAATCCCATGACTGACTGTAGCTCTGCTGCCAATAAATATCACATTGATGTGCAAACAAACTCATATGTATCTACAGTGGGCACTATCAAGGCCAGGTGGGAATTCTGGTCAAAAATGTCCATTTTTCCCACACTTATTTAGTGTAAATTTTAAAAATAAGATCTATTCTCACTGTATATTGGAAGTAGTAAGATGACTGCTGTGGGGTGGGAGTAGAGATTGGGGGTCTGATAGGTCCTGCCTGTGATGTTGTGGGAGGGGAACTGATTGCTGTATAATAATGGAGAATCCTGTCTAGAGAGACACTAAATGGTTTGTTCAAAGTAATACCACTGTTAGCTAATCTGAGTCCATTTTATTTCAAGTCATTATCTTTTGAAATTACATTATGCTTATGATTAGCACACATAATTTAGGGGACGGGTATATGGGAAAGGCAGTATATACAGAGAAGACAAGTAATGATTCTCTAGCATCTTACTACGCTGATGGACAGTGACTGTAATGGGGTATGTGGGGGGGATTTGATAAAAGGGGGAATCTAGTGACCATAATGAATCAAGTAATTGTACATTAATGATATAAAAACATTTTAATTAAATTAAAAAATTACATTATACTGTCTTCCTGGCAAAGTGTTTTAGATATCTGGAAAAGTCTCATTTCTCACCAGCCAATAACGTAGGTGATTTATGATTTTAATGTAAGTTAGTCTAAAGGTGTTACAGAATAAGTGATACCGATCTCAGCTGTTCATCAGACCTTAACATTTGAAGTAACAACTGACACTTTTGTGATCCTTGTTAGTTTAGAAAAGCACTTTTACATCAGAACTTTCATATAATTCCTGTAACAATCCTGTGACACAGTCCTTGTTTGACTAGTGGACTTGAACTCAGAAGCTAAAGACAGCTGCATGGAATTATGTCCCCAAAACATTAGAGTCCATGTCTTTTGCTTTCAGATCGTATGGTTTTCCCATTATACTTTACTGCTTCTTTGGAAAATAACAGCCTCACAAATATCCCCTTTGTAGCAATAAATAGCCTCAAAACATGATCCTCCATGATATCTGCTGGACCTGTTTACCATATTATATTTAAATTATGTCTTCTGATAGAATTTATTAATTATGGTATGTTAGGACTATATACATTCACTTTAATTTCTATGGATTTGGTAGCAGAGTCTGTCCTTTTACTTCCTAATAGCTCATGATTTTTTTTTAAAAAATGGATTGTTTTAAAATGGAAATTTTTTTTTTTAATCTTGCCTCTTTAGAAGCTGAAATTCATCAGTTGCCATCTTCAAAATGCAGTGGAATGTACCTAGGACTGTATTCCAGCTGGCACATAGGACATGCATGGAACCATATAAAGCTGGTCTTTTTGGACACTGTCAAAACATAAAGGGACCATTATTTTTGCATAAAGTTGAATCCAGAGTAGTTTTGGTACAGGACCCTCAAAAACAACGGGTGCACTTAACCACTGCCCAGTGTGTTGCAAAGGAAAAGAAGCAATTTAATGCTCATCCACCTCAACCAGGAGGCTTACCCAGTAAGCAGTGGGAGCAAGACATTTTATGCAGGAGGCTTGTATCATCCAGTGCCTCCTCCCCAGGAACTCCTTCAGGAAAAAAGGAAGAACCTGATCCTTTGCAAGACAAATCTATTAGTCTTTATCAGCGATTTAAGAAGACATTTAGACAATATGGAAAAGTTTTGATTCCAGTGCATCTAATAACTTCTGGTATTTGGTTTGGAACATTTTATTATGCAGCCATAAAGTAAGTCTTTGCTGGAGTGCCTTTCCTTGTTTTATCAGAATGTTAATCTTAATGGTACTAATGAAAGCCTCAGATAGTTTTTTAAAATGCTTTAATGTCTTTAATTGATGAGGATTACTGTTTGTAGCTGTTTTTCACATTTTAATGAATGAGCTAATATTTGCTGACTTTGCATAGCAAACATTAGGCTAAAAGTTAACTATCATCTCATTTAATCTTCACAGCACCCATTTGAAGCAGGTAGTGCAAATTTAATTTGTTAATGATAGAACAGATTAAGCAAGAAAGTTAAAATAACTTAGCTTTCAAAGTAACTCGGTCTGATTTCAAAACCCACGTGCTTGCTTAATCACTATGCTCATCTATTAGCATCTAGGGTAACAGAAATAAAACATGAGATTTCAGAAATTTGGCAACGCCTTGAGTTCTGTACAACATATTTCTTCAATTGTTCATAAATGTAAAAAGAGATCTATTATTTTTCCATATGGATGATTTTGGTGGAAATAAGTAAGATACTTATTTGGCTAATACCCCTCATGGACACAAAAATGAACAAATTTCAGACTTATGTTTTAATGTTACATCTGATAAATGTCAAGATAAGGTCTTTGTTCTGATCAGAAGTTAATTTGTTGTTCACTTAAATATTTGTTATGGCAGATCTCATGTTAGGTGTTCTCACCACAGTAAAGTAACTTTTAAAAAGAAAAGTTTATTTGGTGGACTTAGCCTCCAGGTGTTAAAAAACCTAGAATTTCTAAATATACCTTTCTTGTTAAATACATTTCCTTTCTTTTAAGGTAAACTATATTATTTATACTGTTTTAGGAGCAGGAGTACATATGGTAACAGATTCCCAGTGATTTCCTATTTGTTTCTGTCACTAGCAGAACTGAGTTTGTGCTGATGTGTATGCCTCTTCCTTTGGGCACGTTGTCTGGGCTTTCCTTGTAGTGGCCCGTGCATGACAGAGCATCATTGCCCTGAGGGCAGTGACATGCCACAGTGTAGACCACTTTGGCATCTTAGTAATACTCCTAATGGGTTTAGAATTACTTTATACTTTTGAAAAGTCCACTGATTTTCAGTGTTTGGCTTCATTTAATGGTTTGATGTTAAGGTCTTAATAAAATAGGGTGGTTCTGCATATAAAGCTCACTCCTTAGAAAAAGCTAATTATTTACTAAATTAAAAAAATAGAATAGAGACTGTACTAATTCTTGGGAAATATGGGATGTTTCTTTACAAAGGTTCTGAAAGGGTTTTTTTTACCTTGTATAATTGATGCTGTTCTGTTTCTCTTCATATCTGTCTTGCCATTATGTTCCTGTTACTCAGTTATATTCTTCTGCATTATATATGATGATTTTCTTTAAGAATTGTCCCTCTGCATGAGATCCTTGTATGTACACTTTATGAAATATCTTTGTTTATTGATGATGTTTTCTGAACATGTATAATATTTAAAGAAGTCTTCAAAACTGCCTTTAGTTTTTAATACAGCTTAAAATTGTGTACCAATTTGAATTACAATTATAGACATTCAGTCCTTCTACTTAATGAATGGCTATCTACGTACTAAATTTTCTTTTTTGAGCAATCAAGGATTTTTTTAATTCATTATTGTGAACATGAGTCACAATTACTTCTTCCTCCCTCTGTAGGTTGCCCTAAATAAAAATTCAGCCAGGAGACCTTAGAGAAATATTAATTAATTAATTAATTAATTGAATATGAGATTTTCATATGGACTATTAAAAAGAGACTTCCGTTCCTTTCACTTTTCCTTGTCTTAACTAAAAGTATTCTATAATGAAAACAGCAGACCCCAAATAACTGAGTGATGTGAATTAAACATAAGATTTTTTTCAGGGCTGTCCGGCACCTGAGGCAGTTGTGACATCCTGCTAGACCCTGTGGAATACATACATCTTTTTTAGTTTTGTCCTTCCCCCTCTTTTTTCTGTAAGATCCTTGTGTACAATACAGTGGTAAGACTGTCCACTTTAAAATCATATCCTTTATCCATCACAACTTGCCTTTTGGCTATTTGTCAACATTAGAGTTTCATTGACAGACCCACCATCACCGCCAACTTTAACTCAGACTGGTGCAGTTAGAGCATCACATAGCCAACTTATGTAGGAGGATGTGTTGCTTCTCAGCCCAGTCCTTCTTAGTGTTTTTATTAAATCCTTAGTATTTCAGAAATTGAAAGTTGATTTGTTCTAAGTGAAGATCTTAATCACAAGTAATACTTAGAAGGTAAAGAATTACGGTGTATTTTAATAGCAGTGTACCTTTTATTGTGAGATAATTGTATTGTAAAATTAGAGTTGATTATCTTAAATGCAGGCTTTCTGTTCAGCTGACAAGAGGCTGGCTTCATTTTATTTGGTTTTAGCTAGAAAACGTTCTCTGTTACTTGCTTGTTGCTGAGTTAGTATTAAAAGAAAGGGAAAAAATAGTTTGTAACGTGAAAGATGGGCATTTGATGTCCCACTGCATTACTGATTAGGATTTGTTTGTCACTGTGACAACCAGCATTACTACCTTTCTAGGCACCACAGAGCAAAATGTCATTCTGTATTTAGATAACTCAGTGATGCAGATCTCAGACTTTTGTTTCAGGGAGATCTAAATTGTGCATGCTAATAGATTTTATTTTAAGCTAAGCTGTTGCCACTTCTGTCTGGGAAAAGCTGGCAGAGATCTTAATCTAACCAGAAGTGCTCTGTTTGATCAAATGTAACTCTGATGATGGCTTTGTCCCTACATTTGGATGCCTCATGTTTTGGGCCTCAGGTTACTACAGTTACAGATCCACTCTGATGCAAAATCTTGCCTGGTTTTTCCTACACTTTATCTGCACTGTGAATGTCCTTTTGCCCTTGTGTATTTCTGCATTAGTTTGAACAGCCATAAAGCTAACAGCTTGTAAAGCACAGATTTTCTGTCAGGCCTGGGAATTCCAGAGTAAAAAGTGACGACAAGTGGATATTACTGTTGACTCAGAACCTCATTAATATTTCATATGTAGCAATTCCAAAAGAAATAAAGGTTATTTTTATTTTTAAAAAAATCAAGTCACCAAATCAATATTTTAGAAATAAGTGGAACCAGGTCCTTGCTTCTTTATTTTACAAAGGATACTTGTGCAAACTGTCTAAGGTAATTATTGTTTGATCTTTATGGTAGACTTTAAAAAAAATCATTCATTTTGTCTTATTTTTGTCAAATATATGCCCTTTTTTTCCTCTTCGTGATTGTTGTAAAATTTGTAGGTCTTACATACTGGGCTTAGTCTGAACTAGGAAATAATTGGTGAAATAATTTTCTAATTGTATTGGTACTAGAAGATATAAATAGCATTTCATGGTAGAATGATACTCTACATAGTGATTGATGAGATCCATAGAGTCTGTTGTTACCTAAGGAGATTTGGAAAGGAGCTTATGGTGGAGATAGAAGAAACCAGGTTAGATCTATAGTTATTTTTTAAATTTAACCCTTAAAGTTCCTTTCACTTACCCAGTGCCTTCTTGTTGTAGATGGTAGGTAATTTTACTTGATGATGAATAATCCTGGCTATTGATTTCTTAGATGATAGTGAAATCACAGAGAGACTTTTTCCCAGTTACCCAAATTAATTTTTAATATTTAAAATAAATTGCATGTTTACTGCTACCATAGGTACAGCAGATCCAGGCAATTCCTTTGCTTAATTACAAAGAGGAAGAGTACCTGTACTATGGAGCAAACTGTGGAACCTACCTTAACTAAGAGTCAACTTAATTAAACCAATGACAGAACAAACTGACCCATTATGTGGCCCTTGTGATGTACTGAAATGGACACAGAATCGACTGTGCACTTTTCCTGATGAAAAATATTTAACTTGAATCTAATCATGAGAAAACAATCAGACAAATCCAAATTGAGGGATGTCCTGCCATGCAACTGACCTGGGAGCTTCAGAAATCTCAGTGTCAACAAAGACAGCCTACCTTCCTCCTCAACATAGAGTTCTGGGGAGCACTTACAGAGAAAAGGAGACTAAAGACACGAGGTGTTGATAAGGGGCATACGGAACGATTCAGGAGCTCCTATTGTGAAATAATATTGTGCCAACTGCACACCATAGTGTGTGTTCGATTTCCTGAGTGTGGTTGGCATATCTAGAAGTACAGAGCAAGACTCTGGTTCTGATTTAGGGTGAAGGGTCCCAATGTCTGTAGAACCACGTACGATAAGAGAGATGGAGAGAGCAGGCGCCAGTACAGCACAATACTGATAATCAGGGAAATAAAGAATAAGTTAAGACTTAACAGCTCAGATGAGAGGCTTTCTCTGCCTTCTTTCCCTCCCTCCAAAAATTTGTTGGAATTTATGGTGGTTGCTTCTTCACTTGCCTTTTAAGTCTGATAATAGAATAGAAGCATCCTTTTAGAGTAATTGAAGTTTTTATCAAACCCACAGAATCATTTACTCTGCGTAATAACACAGTAAGTGATATTACAATATTATTTGCTTTTACAATAATAGTATAGTTTTACATGTAATTTTAGAGGTAAAAAGCCTATGTCTTATTTGATTTAGAGCATTCTAAGGAAGTGGTGTTTGAGGGAACCAAGATCAGGTAAATGTTTCTGACCCATCCTTTTCTCTTAGGTTACTTAAAGCTATCTTACTGTTTGTAGCTTCTGCCTTGCTTCTGCACATGGACATCCCTAATTAGCTTGTTTTAAAAAAATAGAAGGATTTACTAGAGCAAAATTAAGAGACAGTGTGACACTAATGTCTATGTACATGTTCTTTTAGAATGAAACTAAAGTGCTTGATGACAGAATTGACTTTTAAACAAAATTTGGTTTTGGTGTTTTCAGATAATCTTTTGAAAATACTTTGTTTCTTTCTTAGAGGAGTGAATGTCGTTCCTTTTCTAGAACTCATTGGGTTACCTGACAGCATAGTAAACATTCTGAAAAATTCCCAGAGTGGAAATGCACTAACAGCATATGCCTTGTTTAAGGTAGGTACTATTATAAATAGATTGCTCCTCACACTTAAAAAGTGACCTGCTTAGTTCCCTCATAAAACCCCAAGTTAACTCTCATTAGTTACCTTTTGAACCTTAAAACAATATACTGATCTCTTATATGTCTAATGACTAAGTTTAAAGTTTTTAAGTGTAAATAAAATGATGGTTTAGGAAGAGAACTGCTTTGAAAATAGTAAATCATAACCTGCTGTGATCATTCAGATGAGACTTCTGAATTTCCAAAACTCATCTCTTTGGCATTTCTCCTATTGATAGTATATTAATTTTCCTTAATTAGGGATCCACAAGCTACCTCACTTGGTAGTGAAATGTGACATTTATTTTACTGTTTATAATAGTTCATCTTCTTTATAAGTAAAATAGTAAAGTTTAATTCAAATTATTTTATATAATAAACCTTAGATTTGTTGTGAGATAGTATGTATGCCTCATTTTTAGAAGTTCAGTTTCTTCAACTGTTCTGGATTCAGACAATGACATATTTATAAATATTTCTATAACTATGGGTATTTATTTTGGAAAAGGAGATTCAGTATAAATTGTGGAATTTAGCCATATTAATCTCATTGTTCTCAGTTGTCAAATAATTACGAAATTCTGTATAGCTTCATCCTAAAAAATAAAACATTTGAAAAATAGATGTTATTTTGTTTTGCTTCTGTTATATAAAAATATTTAGAATTATGGTTTTGTAGCAGTACTCAAGCATAATGTTTTATTCTGTAGCTCTCATTAGAAGTCTCTGAAATCTTGGGGGTAATTCTTCCTCTCTTACTGTAATTTTGACTAGAGGGTTAAAGCTTAATTGCTGAGTGTTTCAACACTAAAACATTAAATTCATAAATTATCAAGTTTCTAGTTCTATTGAGTGTAACCTTAATAAATCAAACTATCACAATGATGTGAAACACTTCCCCGATTGTAACTGCTTCTTGTCTCCTACTTCCAGCATGTGTGCAGCTCTTACACCTCATACCAAGTCTCTGTGTTAGTTTTTTGTTTCCCAGTGTTTGTTTTCTTATTTGATTATGAGTGCCTAGGAGTTCAGACTCATGTTCTCTCATTGCCTTTTCACTCTGCCTGGTATTATGCTCTGGAGGCAAATCGATGCTCAATGTGCTTTGTTGATTTGGAAATAAAACATGAAGTTGTACATGTAGGCAGGTTAGGGTCAGCAGTGTTTCTTCGTGTTTATTGTTCTTGAGGTGGGAAATGAGGGGATTCTCCTGGGTATTTTCTGTAACCCACAGTTTCTCAAGTAGAGCTTCACTCACTGACATTTATTGCTTTAGTAAGGCAAAGCCTCAAAAAAAGGTGTGGCAAAGAAGATTAAAAAAATAACCTGTGAGTATGACTTGTGGCACTGGCTCAGATGCACTCAATTGCCAAGCACTGTCCTTGAAATGCACCTTTGTTTGGCAAGGTTTGCCAAGCCCCCTGCTATGTGCCGAGCACCATTCTAAGTATTGGGAATACTGTAATTAAATAAACTTCATAAAAATCCTGGCCTCATGGAGTTTATGGTCTAGTAGGAGGAAGCAGCTGGAGAGAGACAAAGAGGCTAAAGTTACACACACACACACACACACACCACACACACACCCCCACCCCCGTAGGACAGAACAGACCAGCAGTGGGAGATGTTTGTGGTGTTTGTTTGCCTGACTGAGGATTACAAGAAGGTGGGAAAAGTGATCAGGAAGCTGTATGGGCAAAGAGCTTTGTCAGCCAGGGAATCCTAAGTGCAAAATCCTGAGTCTGCAGGATACCTGGAGTATTTGAGGGAACAGTGGAGAAGCCAGTGTGGGTGGAAGGAATGAGCGGCAGACCAGCAACAGAGTGGCCAGATCAGGGCAGCCTGCAAGGCCATTGTGAGCACACTGCCTATTAATGGGGAGATGAAAAGTCACTGGGCATTTGCACATCTGACTTGTGTTTTAACAAAATCACTTTGGCTTTGAGATTGAGAATATCTATATATAGCAGGACAAGTAGAAGCCCAGAGCCCTGGTGGAAGGTTACTGCAGCTGGTCTGGGGAGTTGCTGATAGTGCCAGGACTAAGGTGGTACAGGAGAGGTGGTGAGAAGCAAGTGGATTCTGGTAAATTTTGAAGGTGGAGCTGAGGGGATATTCTAATAGATTGAATGTAAATTACATAAGAGAAAGGAGGATTTGAAGCTGTCTTACAGGTTTTTGGCCTGAAAACTGAACAATAAAAGTTGCCATTTCCTCTGAAGCAGCAATTTTGAGAAGAGCAGGTTTGGGATGGAGCCATTGGACTCAGGAGGTCAGTTTTGAACAAATGACAGCTTGAGATCCTATTAGACATGCAAATGGTAAAGAAGTAGGTGGTTGTATATAGTGGAATTAAGAGTAAAGGCTCTGTCTGGAAATTTTAAGTTACATTTAAATCTAAGAATCGCTGGTATATAAATGACACTGCCAACGTGAAACTAGGCAAGTGAGGTGGGGGGAAAGAAGGGGTCCAGGGACTGACTTCAGTCCCACTGTGTTCAGAGGAGGGCAACAGGAGAAATCAGCAAGAAGGACTGGAAAGGGGCTGCTGGAAAATGGAAAGCAGGAAGCCAAGTGGAGGTTGTGCCTGAGGAAAAAAGTGGGAGCTGTCTCAGGTGGTCCTACCGGCTCAGGGTCCTGTGGTGACTGGGGAGCAGCAGGGGTGCAAGTTGCCTAGATAAGTTCAAGAGAAAAGTGGAGATAAGGAGCACAGACAGCTTTCAAAGAGTTTTGGTACATGGCATGCCTACAACAAGACTGAATTTTAAAAGGAAAGCCTCAGGGTGTAATGCAGACTCTTTGCTATTATGATTCCCTTTGACTAGTTACATCTACTATTTAGTTTTAGTCCTTAAATCTCTGATCAGAGTTAAACCTGTGCATATCTGCAATATATGTACCATTTTGCCACCTTTTGGCCTCATAGAAGTTCCTGGTAGGGATTCCAAACTCAGTGTGGGTTATAATGAGAGAGTAGCATAAGGCCTAGGAAAGTCAAAGGAAAGAGATTTGGAAGTGAAACTAAACTAAGTTCATTGAATAGACATGTGGCTCATGTTTGTCTCTCACCATTTGAAGTAGTTTGGTTCTAGTTTGTTCCAGTATACAGAGTCTGCAGGTCAGCAGGACTTTGGTGTGGTGGTCCTGAGCCTCCTTTCTGATTTCCCAGTGAGCCTGCGCTCAGGTTCACCAGTACATGGTTACAGACTTCATTGCTTCCACTGTGAATATTCTGTAATCCTGGGCCAGTGGCTAAGTGGCAAACATGTATAAAATGAGCTTAACCTTGTTAGGAGGGAAAATCTGTATAAAATATAACCACATTAGATTAACCACATAATAAAGCAATAAAGTGATTTATGCTGTTTGGTCATTACCAAGACTTTAATTTCATATTGTTTTTGCTTCAAAGGATAGTCCTAATCAGGTATTGATCTGCCTGTTGGCTTTTTCCATCAGATTGCTACACCTGCCCGCTATACCGCGACTTTGGGAGGAACCTCCCTCACTGTGAAGTATTTACGCAGTCGAGGCTACATGTCAACACCACCCCCTGTGACAGAGTATCTACAGGACAGGATGGAAGAGACAAAGGAACTTCTCACAGAGAAAATGGGAGAGACAAAGGATAGACTCACGGAAAAACTGCAAGAAACCAAAGAAAAGGTTTCTTTTAAGAAAAAAGTGGAATAGGGTGCCTTATGTAATAGGCTATAGATAGTTCTTGCACTTTAACCCTCTGGAGACTATGGACAAAGATACGTGCTCCTAAATATTTTTTTGTAGTATGTTGCCTAAATATGCCAGTTGTCTGAGGGTTAAATAACTAAGATACCTTTTTAGAGTTAAATATCAATGGAAAAAATCTGTGTTTTTTGAAAAGGGAAAAGGAACTGAGTATAAGAATTTCACATCAATGGCAGCATTAAGCAATGGTTAATGTCTTACAAGTCAGAGCTCTTTTTCAAGGTCTTCAGAATGATGCTTGCTTTATGTTTTGTTGCAGTTGATAATTTATACAAAGTAGGTGACTCCTTGAATAACTGATGGGGCCCTGGACAGGATGTTAACACTGGGTCTTCATCTTTATGCTGTTCATGGAGGTTTTAACTGTATTCATTTTTCAGTTGTGGAGACAAACTGTTATCATTGAGACTGCCAGCAAATAAGAGGTTATTTAGTCTTTGTATAAATATAGTATATAGCAGTTACATACCAGTTAAAATAGAGACTTAATATGAAGAAAGGTGAATAGTTTGAGTCACATATATGTGAATAAGATGTATTGACTATATGTAAATGAAAAATTGGCCCTTTAGAAATGATTTTTACCTGAAGCTTATCATAATCAAGTTTTTTAAAGGAAATATATATGGTCATACTACTTTTCCATTTAGAACATAAAAGTAAGTAAATTGTTTGTGTCCTTTTCAACTAATCTTTCAGAGGAAAAGTGACAATAATTATACCTTAAGGTTATGGTTGAAATCAAATATCTTAAGCAGCAACTTAGGCTTGTGGTTCTTAGGCAGACACAGGTCTGGAGGAGGGTAAAGGGTTCCAGCTGAGGAACTGCTGAGGGTTGCCCTGCCTCCAAGACAGCCTTTGTCTCCACAAGCCAGCACCTTCTCCCAGTGTCTTCATTTCAGAGTTGACGCTGGTTTCATAATGGAATAAATTTGTAAATTGCAGCTGCTCCTTTTCCCCTCATATTGAAATATCCTTGCCTGAGCATTTCACTTGAATTTTTTTTTAATAGCAAAACTATCATTAAATGATCTGCTTAGAATGAAATTAAGCTGGTGTCAGATGTCAAAGTTGCTATGATGGTGTGGGTATGTTTGAGGATGGGTGTCTCTCTTTCCTTTTACTCCATTTCCTTTGGTTCTAACCCTTGAATTGGTATCTGAAGAGGGAATGGGCTCTATCTAGATCATCTTTGTTTTGAGTGTCTGGTAAACGGAGAGACAGTCAGAGGCCCTGGCAGAAACAGCCCTGCAGGGATCAGTGCTCATCAGCAGGATTTTCTGTTAAATACTTAGTATGGCCAAATTTAGAAAATACTTTTTAAAGGGAAAAAAGTTTACATTTGAAACATCTGATTCCCATTATATTGGAAGCATCTCCATTATATTGGAGCATGTTTTAATTTACTATCTTGTGGTTGTACAGAGCGGTGAGGGGTCTGATCATACAGTCCTGATCAGGTAGAATGGCTTGTCTTCATGGCATGATTTCAAATTAACAGCACATTTTCAAATCTAAACACAACATGTTTTAGCTTGTTTTATTAAGTAATTGATATGTTTGCAAATATGACATGGTAAGAATCTACAAATTTCTTGTTTTTATTTTTTAACCATTTGAGACTATGCCTGTGTTTTTAAAATCTTGTGTTTTATGTAACTCTTTCTTCTAAATCAATTTCTAAATATGTGAAAACTCTTTTCACATTGCACAGGGCATATTTTCCACTGGGGATGAATTGTGGTTTCGTAAAGTCACTGAGACTAAATTTTCCTTTTCCTGGCTATCTACCTTCTTCTGTTCAGTCCATTTGAGTTTTGTTGCCATCCAAATTGGGTTGTGTTTATCCAGCTATAGAAAGTGAGATGCTGATGAGTGCTTTGGAATTCTCTAGTAAAATATTCTCTGAAGATGTGAGAAATTTTTCTGTCATCATTTGGCATCAGGAATATTTGTATCATGTCAAATGCTGTTGGGAGCATATTGCTAACCTAGTTCTTCAGGCACAATACAGTAGCTTAAAAGGGTGATACCTGTAATGGGTTGTTTGGGTGCTAATCCTAGGGTAACAGAATATAGTGATGTGTATCAACTTAAATGAATTATCAATTTATATAGTAAATGCATGTAGTTTGCTATATATAATAAACCCTATTTCATTTACAGTAAGCCTCAGACTGTTTTAATTCGCGCATAACTTCTCTGAGCTGGGAGGCAGAGCCCCTCCAGTGTTGGCCGTGCTTGTCTGTGTTTAAGCAGGATGTGTTGACAGGAGGAGTGGGACTGACTGAGACTGAACTCACATGAAATGGGTAACTAAATTAATAATTGAAAGCCGATTAGTAATCAAAATGAAAAATAGATGAAGTCAGAGACTTAGTTATTCAAGAATAATAGCAAAACCAACCTTTGAAGTACCAAAGATGTCTTTTACTGGAACACCTTGCATACAACAGAGTACAGTTTACAGATTTAAAAAAAGGAGAAAAAAAAAGGTATATACTGAGGTCACCTTCCCCCCAGTAGGGAAAATAATAAAATTATTCCTTCAAAGATAATCCTCAGTTTTTTTTGATATTACAAAGATGAAATGCAACTATTAGCTGTCTTATTTCAGTGATCTTAGAAGATAATTCCAGGGATTTTAAAGATCTTAGTAGTTTGGGCAGAGCAGGTGTTTGAAGAAAAGCAAGTTGTCTATTAACCAATCCAGATGTTGTAAACAGCGCTATTGTAGCATATAGTAGATCTAGTGACTAGTGAAATGGACAGAAGTTGATTTTAGTAAATGAGACAGAAAAAGTACATCTTCCCTGATACTTTTGAAGTAATCATTTTTATAAAATGTATTTTTGAGATACATATTTTCTGAATTAATTCTCTCTGAAAAATACTTGTTTTCCTGGTAATGTAGACATACTGCTTCAGTTGGTCACAGCTCATTTTTTGAAGTGGGGTCCTTCATTTATTTCAGATTTTCCAAACTTTGAGTCTCCAGAAAGTCTAAACTAAAGTAGATTAAGTGTTACAATGTTGGTTTGAGGTATTTAGGGGCATTTAAAGCTTAATTCTTAATTGACTTCATCCATGCCATGGTCTACAATGTGTCAGATCATGTCAGCCGAGATGCCAAAGTAACACAGGAGCATTAGATAGAAAAGTGTGAGCATCTCCACCATCTTGGTGTTTAACCACCTGACCCAGAAAGCTTTAGAACCAGAATTGGGCAATTTTAATTATGCATTTTGTGAAATACGAACTTTGGCAGTCTTTCTTGGTCCCTGTGTATGCTGTAAAATATCAAGTTAGCACTAAATGGGATTCCAAAAGATTGTACCCTGTGTATCTCTGAAGGTACAGTAGAGTCAAGACTTCATTCTTCCCTTAAAGATTTAATGTACTACGGGCCCACTCCTTCCCAGAATTCATCTTCAGCCATGAATTTTAACCTGGCCTTCTGATTCTTGAGAAATCATTCTCCTGCATTTTGAGCTTATAACTTATTTTTGAGAAATTCTGAGTGAGGCATTTGGATACAATTTTTCCCTCTTGAGATTTTTCCTTAGTGATTTTTGTGTCAAGTTGCTTCATTTTAGCTAGTCAGAACAAATTTTTGATTGTTTTGCTTTTTCAAGGTTAGGTTTTGAAAATAAAACTGTTTTCCTCCTATGCATCATTGGTAGTCACCAACAATAATAATTACAGATCATAATTATCCTGTGGGAATTATCTGGCTATTTTGATAAAAATTATCTTAGTAGAAAGAATGCATCTTGATTTCAGAGACTTTTATGGCTAAATACAATATTAAGCCTACTCTTTATTCTGAGGACATTACTGGACAGTCATGGGGAAGTGCCCAGCAAGCCAAGGTTCATTCCCAGAGTGTGGCAGCTTCTCTTTGCAGATAAAAGTGCTCGCAGAGAACACCCTGGAAGGGAGTGCTTTGCTCCCTTGCTTTTTATCTGGAACAGCATGGTCTGTAAGAAAAGTCATAGGACGGTTCAAAGATGTTCCACATGCTGCCCAAACACATCTTCATTCTTCCTGAAACAATTGCATAGACCTTTTCATCCATCTTTCCTTCCTTCTCCCTCCCTTTATCCAGCTTCTGTTTTGAATTTTGACCCCTTGATAGAGTACTATGAAGTGAGAAAGAAAAAGGTGAGTGTGCACATGTGTGCCTGATGGTGCTGTGCACACCACTTCTCCCTCCATCTCTAGTGGGCAGATCATGTGGCCCATCCTTCCAGAAGAGTGGGCCAGCAAACTTGCTGCTGTCCCTCACCTTTTTAATCAAATGCATGGCTAAAGTCGCCTTGTACTCTGTTTTCATAATTCCATAAAGGTTACTCTGTGGACATGACAGTTTATTTTCCATAAAGACTACTCTAAGCATATGACATATGGAATTAAAGTGATTCTGTATCATCATTATACCAGTTAGATGTCTTAGCTCCTTAAAACTAAATTAAGTATTTTTTTCTTTTGGTATCATTAATATACAATTACATGAGCAACATTATGGTTACTAGACTCCCTCCATTATCAAGTCCCCACCACCCATTACAGTTGCTGTCTGTCAGCATTGTAAGATGCTATTAGAATCACTACTTCTCTGTGTTATACTGCCTTCCCCGTGCTCCCCCCTCCCCACATTATGTGTGCTAATCATAATGCCCCTTTTTTTCCTTATCCCTCCCTTCCCACCCATCCTCCCCAGTCCCTTTCCTTTGGTAACTGTTAGTCCATTCTTGGGTTCTGTTGCTGTTTTGTTCCTTCAGTTTTTTCTTTGTTCTTATACTCCACACATGAGTGAAATCATTTGATACTTGTCTTTTCCACCTGGCTTATTTCACTGAGCTTAATACCTGCTAGCTCCATCCATGTTGCAAATGGTAGGATTTGTTTTCTTATGGATGAATAATAGTCCATTGTGTATATGTATCACATCTTCTTTACCTATCTACTGATGGGACACTTACGTTGCTTCCATATTTTGGCTATTGTAAATAGGGCTGCAATAAACATAGGTGTGCATATGTCTTTTTCAAACTGGGCTCCTGCATTCTTAGGGTAAATTCCTAGGAGTGGAATTCCTGGGTCAAATAGTATTCCTATTTTGAGTTTTCAGAGGAACTTCCATACTGCTTTCCACAATGGTTGAACTAATTTACATTCCCACCAGCAGTGTAGGAGAGCTCCCCTTTCTTCACATCCTCACCAACATTTGTTGTTTGTCTTGGATGGTGGCCATCCTAACTGGTGTGAGGTGATATCTCATTGTAGTTTTAATTTGCATTTCTCTGATGATTAGCAATGTGGAGCACCTGTTCATATGCCTGTTGGCCATCTGCATTTCTTTCTTTGGAGAAGTATCTGTTCAGATCCTCTGCCTATTTTTTAATTGGATTATTTGCTCTTTGTTTCTTAAGGTGCTTGGGCTCTTTGTATATTATGGATGTCAACCCCTTATCGGATATGTCATTTATGAATATATTCTCCCATACTGTAGGACACCTTTTTGTTCTACTGATGGTGTACTTTGCTGTACAGAAGCTTTTTTGTTTGATATAGTCCCATTTGTTCATTTTTGCTTTTGTTTCCCTTGCCTGTTTATGAAGAAGTTGCTCATCTTTATGTCCAAGAGAGTATTGCACATAGACACATAGGTTTCTGCTGAGAAGTCTGATGATAGCCTAATGGGTTTTCCTTTGTAGGTGATCATTTTTCTCTCTCTGGCTGCTTTTAATACTCTGTCCTTGTCTTTGATCTTTGCCATTTTAATTATTATATGTCGTGGTGTTGTCCTCCTTGGGTCCCTTGTGTTGGGAGATCTGTGGACTTCCATGATCTGAGAGGCTTTCCTTCCCCAGGTTTGGGAAGCTTTCAGCAGTTATTTCTTCAGAGATACTTTCTGTCCCTTTTTCTCTCTCTTCTTCTTCTGGTACCCCTATAATATGAATATTTTTCTGTTTGGATTGGTCACACAGTTCTCTTAATATTCTTTCATTCCTAGAGATCCTGTTATCTCTCTCTACCTCAGCTTCTCTGTATTCCTGTTCTCTGATTTCTATCCATTAACAATCTCTTGCACCTCATCCAGTCTGCTCTTAAGTCCTTCCATTGTTTGTTTCATTTCTGTTATCTCCCTCCTGAATTCATCCCTTAGGTCTTCCATATTTCTCTTTAGCTCCATCAGCATGCTTATGACTTTTATTTTGAATTCTTTTTCAGTAAGATTGGTGTTTTCGGTCTCACCAGGCCCTCTCTCTAGTGTTTGAGGGGTTTTGGACTGAACAAGGTTCTTGTGCCTTTTCGTGGTGGTGGGAGTGGTCGCCAGTGAGTAGCACATGTGTCAGCTAGGAGAACAAAGTCCCTTCCTGCTTGCTGGTCTTCTTGCTGTCTCCGCTGCCTGTGCCCGTCAACTGCACTCAGGGAGCAGCCTCTGGGTTAATTCCCTGAGGTGCCGTGGGCTGGGCGGTCCTCAGGATGGCCTAGGGCACTGGCGGGGGTTCACTGCGAGAACAGAGCCCTTTCTTGCTTCCTGGACTCTGTGCCGGTTTCCTTACTCTGTGTCGGTGATCCAGGCTTAAGGGTGGCCTCTGGGTTAACCCCCTGAGCTGCCATGGGTGGTGCAGCCTTTGGGATCGCCTAGGGCAGTGGCTGGGGTTGCAGGTGAGCAATGTGTGTTCACCTTGAGAACAAAGCCCCTTTGTGCCTTCTGGACTGCACGGGTTTCTGCTGTTTGTGCTGGTCAACTGTGCGCACGGGTCAGCCTCTGCGTCTGGCCCGGTTAGCCGCACGCAGGGAGAAGCCTCTGTGGGGTTTCTGTGTGCTCGGCTGCTCCCCTGGCTGTTCTGCAACAATGGCCAGTCAGCTGGTGTGCTTGCAGTGCCGGTGGTGGGGAATGAACGGCAGCCTGCTTATCACCGTGAGGGGCTTTGGAGCTGTATTGCCACCTAGGTGGTTAGGGTTCCTCAAATTCCTTAAAATTCCCAGCCTGCTGGGCTGAGTGTGCCAGGACGATTTTGTCCCCCTGTTAAACCCTTGTCCCTTTAAGACTTCGAAAGCATCCGCTTTTCTTTTGTCCAACGGCAGCCAACTGTGGGAACCTGTTTGCAGTCTTAGTCTCCGATTTTGCTTTCCGTTCCTCTAATATCCAGTACACCATGCAATGTATGTCTGTGCTCCCGGTGCAGATTACTAGGGCTGGTTATTTAGCAGTCCTGTGCTTCCACTCCCTCCCCACTCTTACTCTTTTCCTCCTGCCAGTGAGCTGGATTGGGGGTAGTGCTTGGGTCCTACCAGGTCATGGCTTTGTATCTTACCCTTTTCCGTGAGATGTTGAGTTCTCACAGATGTAGATGTAGCCTCGCTGAAATACTGTATCTTCTGGTCACTCTTTTAGGAATAGTTATGTTTGGTGTATTTTCAAAATATATAAGGTTTTGGGAGGAGACTTCTGCCTCCCTACTCATGTCACCATCTTGAGAATCTCTCCTAATTTAGATATTTTTAAAAAAGAATATACAGCATTTTTTCTTTATACACAAATATCTCAGATATTGCCTTGTACTACCTGTGCACCTCTAAGTATTAGATTTGAGATTCCGTAATCACTGAACCATGTCTTGGCTAATTTGTATTTTACTGAATTGAGGCAGTATTTCCCTTGGACACTTAATATGGTGACTTAATTGTCACTGGTGCTTTACTTCCCCAAAAATTGTGGTTACTTAGTTCTCTCTTGTGCTAAGGGGACCAGAAGCACAGGCTGTAAAGTCCTCATATACCAGAGGTTCTGACTGTGCTAAGCTGCAGGTGTAGATAGAATTACAGCGCTTGGTTGCTATGGTGCTCCATCAACAGGTACTTTTTATTCCCCTGTTAAAGAAGGTACAGGGTGTGGTAGGCTATAATTTGCATTCCTCCTTCTTTGGGTTCAGAAATAAAGGGCAAGCCTTACTTTTCAAAAGAAGTTAAAAGTACTATCAAATACTTTTGTCCACAACACCTATGCAACTTCTGTTGAGAAATCTAGACCATTAGGTAACTGCATCATTTTGGAAGCACTTTAAATTAATAGGAGTTTTCTAAGTCATAAACCTCAGGTGTTCCATAAAGACTACTCGAAGCATATGACATGTGGAGTTGCTTATAGAGAATTTATATAGAATTTTGCCCCTTGTGGTTAGAACATAGTGACCAATATGTTGAAAGAGGCACAGAAGCTGCATCTGAACTTCCGCCTCAACTTTGGTTTGGTATTCGTCCTCTGGTGCCAGGTATTAAGATAAAGTAAGTCCATGCTTTGGGACTTCTGAAGTGTTTTGGAGCTAAAGGCAGTTTATTAACATCATTTTTCCTCTACTGGTGTCTTTCATCTTTTGGCTTTTAATAATTTTTCTTCAACTGTTACATTCTGTTGTTTTCATCTTTTTTTCTTTAGTGACAGAAAGGGGAAAAAGTAGCTATTTTGTTGTGTCATTTCTGATTACAGTAAGGAAGCATTCGTTTCTCATGCTCCAGCTTCATTTTCCTCCCAGACTACAAGATGGGACGTTTGCTGTGGCCTCAGTGCTAGCATCTTATTACTATTTAGATTGATCTTGGCAAAGCAGTTAGTAGCTCTTTTGAAACACCTAAATCCATTCCTTGAGAGTAAGTAATCAAAACTTTGGTAATTAGATCTAGCCTTTATTCATCTGTGCATGTTTAACATTTCATATATCCAAAGAGGATTTGACCTCAGGAAATTCCCCATTGCCCCTTGATAAAAAGGGAGTTTGCTCTTTCCTGTTGCCTCTGTGGGGGAGTCATGACCCTGGTCATGATGTCTGAGCCTGTACTTGGGGCACACTTGGAGCCAGCTCAGGTTGGAATTTTCCACTTATGTGGGGCCAATCACCGGGACATATGAAGCGATCAGAGAAGCTGGCATTTGTAGAAAATTTTAACACTGAGAAGTTCAGTATATCCTGGACTAAGAACTATAAGGTTTCACCAAAGGACACAGGCTGGCCTCTCTGAATCCCAAGGAAATGACCAATCCTAAACCCTGGCAACTTGGGAGCAGCTCTGAAACAGCGTGAAGTGTCACAGAGAAAAGCTGTGTTCTTCAGTGTCTTGTCGTTGGGGCCCACTATGGAGGGCACAGTGTCTAATGGCCTTGAGAGGCTAAAGCTTGCTGTGCTGCATTTGCCTCATGTCCCTCTGTCACTCACATGTGGGTAGCATGCATGCCTACTTCTCATCAGCCAGAGAGGGAGAAGCTGACCTGCTTCTGTCATGGACGGCAGACCCTCCATCCGAATGCAGAGGACTGAGGGGCTGGAGCGTCTCACCTTCCCTGTCCTCAGGCTGTGCTTGGCTGATGCACTTACAGAGTCCAGCAAGTGGTGGGAGAACTTCTAGTCAGTGATGGAGAATAGATGTGTTCATCTGAGGCTTAAAGGAGGTTGACAGTAAGGCAGAAGGTGAGTCCTCCTAGATGGTGTTGCAGAAGACAGTGATTGTGTCCATGAAGCAAAGGAAAATGAAGACCATGGTGTGGGTTCTAGCTACAAAAAGGGAGAGGAGCCCTGAAGTGCAAGATCCCAGCACTTGGATCCTGAAGGTTATCCAGGGTCTACTTCAGGCCTAGACAGGGGAGGTGACGGAAACTCTAAGGGCAGTCAGTATTAACCAATCTCCACACCATCACCAGCCCACCTTCCCAGAAAGAAAGCCAGAGAAGGAGAAAAGATTGGGGGAGCGGCAAGGCAGGGAAGGAAATTATTTTTAATTATTCTGTCTTTGGAGTTTTATAGTTTATTATTAAGGCTCTACAACCTCCTTGCCCACCCCACATGGTGTGGCTCATTAACCAAAAAAAATCTAGGTCTAGATTAATGGGGAGAGAAATGTGTGTTTTACTTATATCCTATAGAAAGGAAGGTTGGGCCTCGTGCTGTAGTCTTTACCTTGACATTGGGTACTCCAACCCTATGTGGTACTAATTAAAATTTGTGCCTGCTTTTTTTTCCCCCCCAATTTTATTGAGAAATAATTGACTTACATCACTGTACAAATTTAAGGCACACAGCATGATGGTTTCATTTACATGTTCTGTGAAATGATTACCACAATTGTTTCAGTTAACATCCATCATTTCATACTGATAAAGTAAAAAGAAAAATAAGTTTTCCTTGTGATAAAAACTATTAGAATCTACTCTCAATAACTCTGCTGTATATCATACAGCAATGGTAACTATAGTTGTCATGTACATTATATCACTAGTACTTATAATGAAGTTTGTACCTTTGGAGCCCCTTTTTTCCATTTCCCTGCCCCCAACCTCTGGCAACCACAAGTCTCTGAACTCTTTGAATTTGGTGTTTATTCTAGATTCCACCATATAAGTGAGATCATACAGTGTTTGTCTCTGACTTACTTCAATTAGCATAATTCCCTCAAGGTCCATCCATGTTGTCATAAATGGCAATTTTCCCTCTTTATGGCTGAGTAATATTCCATTGTGTATAATACCATCTCTTCTTTATTCATTCATCCATTGATGGACTTGCAGGTTGTTTCCATGTCTTGGCTATTGTTAAGTAATGCTGCTATTTCCTCTGGATATATTCCCAGAGGTGGAATTACTGGATCATATAGTTCTGTATTTTACTTTTTGAGGAACCTCCATACTGTTCCCATAGTGGCTGCACTAATTTACATTTCCACCAGCAGTTTGGAAGGGCCTCCTTTTCTCCACATCTACACTGGCATTTGTTATCTTGTATCTTTTTGTTGATGGTCATTCTGAGAGGTGTGAGGCCAGATTATCTTGTGGTTTTAATTTGCATTTCCCTAATGACAAGTGATGTTAAGCATCTTTTCATGTACCTGTTGACCATTTGTGTATCTTTGGAAAAGTGAGTGTTTTGTCCATTTTTTAATTGGATTATTTGTTTGCTATTGAGTTATGTGTTTTTAATATATTTTGGATATAACCCCTTATGAGGTACATGGTTTGCAAATATTTTTTCCCATTCCATACGTTGTCTTTTCACTTTGTTGGTTTCTTTTGCTGTGAAGAAGATTTTAGGCTTGATGTAATCCCACCTGTTTATTTTTTATTTTGTTGCTTGTGCTTTAGGTACCATAGCCAAAAATCATTACCAAGAGCAATGCCAGGGAGCATCTTTTCTATGTTTTTGTTCATGTTTTTAGGTTATTATATTTAAGGCTTTAAGCCATTTCCAGTTAATTTTAGTGAGTGGTGTAAGATAGGGCTCAAGTTCCATTCTTTCACATGTGAATGCCCAATTATCTCAGCACCATGTATTGAAGAAACTGTCTTTTCTCCACTGAGTATTCTTGGCTCTCCTGTCAAATGCTAGTTGACCATATATGTATGGGTTTATTTTTAGACTCTTAATTCTTTTTCATTGGACTATTTGTCTGTTTGTATGATGCCATTACCATACTGTTTTAATTACTATAGCTTGAAATCAGAAAGTGTGATGCCTCCTGCTTTGTTCTTCTTAAGATTTCCTTGTTTTTTTGAGGTTGTTTGTGGTTCCATACAGAATATAAAGCAAAATTGGTATCCTGATAGGGATTGTATTGATTCTGTATGGAACCACAAACAACCTCAAAAAAACAAGGAAATCTTAAGAAGTATTTAGTAGTAGTGACTTTTAGTAGTATTGACACTTTAAAAATATTAATTCTTCCAGTTCATGAACATGGGATACCTTTCCATTTACTGTATCTTCTCTGATTTCTTTCATCAATGTCTTATAATTTCCTTAGTTATAAGACATGTAACTTTCACCTCCTTAGTTAAATTTATTTATTGTTTTAAAACACTTTAAATTTGTTTTGTTAAGTATTTTTTTAGTTGGCGAGGCTGTGGAGAAAGGGGAACCCTCCTACACTGCTGGTGGGAATGTAAACTTGTTCAACCATTGTGGAAAGCAGTATGGAGGTACATCAAAATGCTCAAAACAGACATACCATTTGACCCAGGAATTGCACTCCTAGGAATTTACCCTAAGAATGCAGCAATCAAGTATGAGAAAGACCAATGTACCCCTATGTTTATCGCAGCACTATTTACAATAGCCAAGAATTGGAAGCAACCTAAATGTCCATCGATAGATGAATGGATAAAGAAGATGTGGTACATATACACAATGGAATACTACTCAGCCGTAAGAAAAGGGCAAATCCAACCATTTGCAGCAACATGGATGGAGCTGGAGGGTATTATGCTCAGTGAAACAAGCCAAGCAGAGAAAGAGAAATACCAAATGATTTCACTCATCTGTGGAATATAAGAACAAAGGAAAAACTGAAGGAACAAAACAGCACCAGAATCACAGAACTCAAGAATGGACTAACAGGTACCAAAGGGAAAGGGACTGGGGAGGATGGGTGGGTAGGGAGGGATAAGGGGGGGCAGTAAAAGAGGGGTATTAAGATTAGCATCCATAGCGGGGTGGGAGAAAGGGGAGGGCTGTACAACACAGAGAAGACAAGTAGTGATTCTACAACAGTTTGCTACGCTGATGGACTGACTGTAAAGGAGTATATAGGGGGGACCTGGTATAGGGGAGAGCCTAGTAAACAAAGTATTCGTCATGTAAGTGTAGATTAATGATTAAAAAAAAAAAAAAAAAAAAGCAGTTCCTATGTGGTGACCTCTAATGAGTTCTACACAATGATATAAAGGGCATATAAAAGTGTAGGCAAAGGGTCTGTTTGTGTTTATACAGAGGATCAAAGCCTAATTTGGCTACCCCGAAAATGAACTAAGATACGATATGAAAAAGAACTTCCAACATCAGCAATCTCGGGAAGACTCATGACAGAAGATGATCAGCAAAAAAAAAAAAAAAAAAACTCCAACAAAGATCCACGCACTGTCACAGGTGTAGATGCACTCATCCCACCAGTTCCTGGACTTGCCATGGGAATGATGAAGGAGATATCTAAGCTGGCCTGTGCATACAGTAAAACAAAAAATTGGACTGGATCTATACTGTTGGAACTCAACCAAGAATTAGGAGAAGTGCAAATTGTAGCACTCCAAAATCTTACAACCACAGACTATTTATCGTTAAAAGAACATACGGGATATGAACAGTCCCCAGGAATGGGTTGTTCTAGTTTATCTGAATTATCTCAGACTGTTTAAGTTCAGTCGGACAATATCCACCATATCATAGATAAGTTTTCACAAATGCCTAAGGTGCCTAACTGGTTTTCTTGGTTTCACTGGAGATGGCTGGTAATTACAGGTATGCTTTGGTTAGGTAACTATATTCCTATTATGTTAATGTGTGTACACAATTTAATTAGTAGTTTAAAACCTATCCATGCTGAAGTTACTCTACAAGAAGATATGTCAAAGAAATAATCAATCTTCCCATGTTTTCTTCTGCCTGCTACTTCTATAGCTTTTCTTCTTCCTACCTAATCACAACCTTTAAATAGAACTCGTGCCTCATGTCGAATTTACCGAGTATCATAATTCTTCCAAGTGGCAAAGACACCTCAAGACAAATGCTGGGCATAGAAGCCACAGGGCGTAAATATGCAAAGAAGTAAAAAGCTAACCTTTTCAAACAATAAGGCTTCTCTCTCACTTACCAACTTCACATTTCCCTGTATGGCCCCGGAAGATGACTGGTTAGCCAGAGACGGGTAAGATTCCTCAAGGGAGGAACAACCTAAGACAGGCACAGTCGCAGGGGGCCAGCTGGTGAGAAAATGGGGAGCAGCAGAGGTGAGGCTTAGAACCTCCCCCCTCATGTTCTGAGAGAAATCTTCTGCATACATGGATGTTTATTGCCCTCGTCTAGCTCGGATTAACACATAGTCTACAGGCACACACCTGATCATCTACATTTGCTCTCTTACAACACTAAACTCTGTTTTCTACCTTTATCTCGTATCTACCTACTTCAGCATTTTATTAAAAATAATAATAATAGAGAAATGTGGTATCCACATATAAATCAAGTTTAAAAATCAAATGAATATTCATATTTGAACTGACTGTGTATAGTTCATAATGCATGAACAAAACCGAAAGCTTCTGTGATGACTGCCCTTGCACTGCTCACCATGTAACTTATTCACTGTGTAAGAATTTGTACTCCATGTAAGAATTTGTTCGTTATGCATCAGAAGATTGGAGACTGACGAAAATTAGGCTTGGGGTGGATTAATGATTGTGCATTGAGTATTGACCCCCCTATACAGAAATTTATTGTGGTTAACAACTATTTGATCAATAAATATGAGAGATGCCCTCACAAAATATATATATATATATATATATATATATATATATATATATATATATATAAACACACTTCCAATTGTAAAATAAATAAGTAACCGGGATGTAATGTATAGCATAAGGAATATAGTCAAAATATTGTAACAACTTGGTATGGTGATAGCTGGTACCTAGAATTATCATGTATATAAATGTTGAATCACTGTGTTGTACACCTGAAACTAATATAATGTAATACTGTTGTCAATTACCCTTCAATAAAAAAAAAAAGCAAAAAAAAAAAAAAAGTATTTTTTTAATGCTTTGTATATGGGATTTGTCAGAAAATTTGTTGTTAGTGTATAGAAATGCTACTGATTTTTGTATGTTAATTTTGTTTTCTTGAAACTTCACTGAATTCGTTGATTTTGTTCATCTTTCAAGGAACCAACTCTTAGTTCTATTAAATCTTTTCTATTATTTTTGTGTTCTCTATTTAATTTATTTCTGCTTTAACCTTTATTATTTCCTTCCTTCTGTTAACAGTGGGCTCAGTTTGTTCTTTTTCTATTTTATGTTGTTTATTTGGGATCTTTCTTGTTAATGTAGGTGTTTATTTCTATGAACTTCCCTCTTAAAACTGCTTTGGCTGCATCTCATAAGTTCTGGTATGTTGAGTTCCCATTTGTGTTTCTCTCAAGAAACTTTTTTATTTCCCCTGTAATTTATTCTGGTGTGTTTTTGTCACTGGCACTTTAAGCTACAGTGGTTGGTGTAGAGAGCATTCCAAAGCAAACTGCTATATACATGTCTGTAGTAATTGGACAAAATATTTTTAAAATTAAATCTGCAATAAAGTTAGAGCAATGGCAGCTCCCTTGGTCAAGGGCCCTGCATGGCAAGCACACACCATCCTCCAGTCTTCCTATCAGTGCTCCTACTGAATAGGTGATATTTAAAGACAACCGTCTGCCAGAGACAATAATTTGAGATCAACTTACTATTTGAACCACTGAGGTATATAGGCTCCAAAGCCCTTTAACTGTAAGGAGGAAATCTCACAGAAGTGGGACAGATTCTAAATCGTCTAGAGTCCCATGCTGAAGATGGGAGTGACCAACAGAGTCCACGCCTAGGCAGCAGCTCAGGGTGGAGAGCAGGCAAGGGCCTGGGGTCACCTGGCGCACCACAATCAGAGAGACAGCATTTGTACTGTGATTTCAAATTAGGCTCACTCTGCTGTGTGGATTGCTGGAATATTTTGTGCTTACAGATGCCTGGTAACAGGAGCAAATGGCTTGTACATGAAGTTATACAGGAGTTAATGTATACAGCTCTTTGTAAGTGTATATACCTCTTCCTGGCAAGGCTGTTTGAAAGTCTATGTTTCAGTCACCACTATGCTATGTTCAAATGATTAAAACCATAGTTTTTGCACTTACGATTTTTTAGAACGGTGAGAGTATAGAGTAAGATTTGTGTTACTAGGGCAGCAGCTGAAGTCTGCACGGACACATCTGTGAACAAAACTTGACAAATGCGAACATTTTACTTTTTGGCTATTTTTAAATGTACGTTTAAATTAGACTCCATTCAAAGCAGAACAGTGTAATGAGAGAAATGGAATTATTATGTTCCAAATATCAGACTCATTATCAACTGTTATTTGCAAGTATCATTGTGGGGTTAGAATGCAGTGTTTATTCCAAAGCTCACCATGAGTGATCTCTGCAAGAGGGCGCTCCAAGCTTGCTTTGCATTTCTAAATGACCCCTGAAGGGGTAGGGGGAGTCAGCAGCTTTGCTGTTTCACAAATGACCTGATGAGCAGAGTAAGTTGATGCAGGAAAGCCAGATTGGAGGGGTCTGGAGTCTGTGCAGGCGTGTTTCAGCAGCACAGAAGCACCTTGACTCCCATGTTCCCTGCATAGGGCTAGGGAGTGCAGGCAGAGCGCATGGTGAGCGAGAGATGGTGATGGGTGGCCCGTAGGTCCTATACTGAGCCAAGCCTACCTGAGCAAACAGTGGGTCCGGAACCTGGTGTTTCCCACCAAGCCACAGCACCTGGCACTTCTGAGGATCTGCCCAGTGTTGTGTGTGCTGCCCCAGGGGTGTGAGAGCCCCACCCCTGTCTCAGTAGCTACTTTGATTTCAGCTCCTTGTGACTGTGCAGCTTCCTGGCCTGGGTTGCCTTGTTTTTCTGCCTTAGGGCACCTTCTCAAGTCTTCAGAGCCCCAGGATGACTGGAAAGATATTCCCCAGGGCAATGTTCATTAACTGGAGATTGGTGCTCCCACCTCCCCTCCCGCAAAGGTGCCCCTCTGGTTTCTTGGCACAGTGTGGAGACCAGCACCAGTCCCCTCTACTGTCCTGTCACTGCTCCCTCATTCTCCTGCTTCCTCCTCTGGGAGCAGCTCCCAGATAAGCTACCTGCATTGAGATCCTTGACTCAACTTTGCTCCCAGGTGACACCAGGTATGTCTATACCTTGTGGCAGATGAGGTGGGAGGGACTCTTTCATGTTATGGCAAGCAGACGCCATGGTTTACTGAATAGGATCCATCGAGTATGAATCTCAAGCTCTGTATTCCCTTTTTCCTTCTGTGCAGAACTTTTTCCACAAGGAAAGTTGATCCTAGCTTTAGCTTCACTCAGGGATAGTAAGTTTGGGGAATATTTTTTAACATTCCTTGAATGATCTGCTGAGTAAGAGATTTTAGAATTTATTCCAGAGGATACTGTGGCTTATTAGCAACTATTTGCTGTTCTAAGGGAAAGAAATCTTGTTTTTGTAGTTACTTTCCCCAATATCTTTCTTATCCCCCTTCAAGAAATTCAGATTCTAAAATGCATGTTATGACTAGAGTTAAATAAAATTATTTAAATGGTGTTTTTAAGCTTTTGGTTTCCAAAGTTCATTACTAACATAGAAATGCAAAAATAAATTGTATTTTCTACAACCATGCCAAATTCTAATAGTTTGGTAGATTGTCTGAGGTTTTGTACATACATGATCATGTCATCTGTGGATTCATATACTTATTTAGTGCTTAGAGATAGTATCAGTCCAATCTCCCAGTGAAGGAAATTGAGAGTGCTACATTATCACAGACTGCAAACCTCCAGTGCAAGGACCAGAGCCTCCTAGGGTGTCTGTTGCTCAGTGGTTCTCAAGGCAGAAAAGTTGTTCATGCTTTGGGCGGATGAACTGCAGTTCCTCTGTGACAGCCATCCAGAAACCAGATAACCGTAAACTCCTGCTCTTGGCCCAGGTGAAGCTGTTCTCAGCAGCTCCTCCCACAGAGGATGACCCTGAGTGTTCTGTGTAGAACCCAGAATTGGGAAAAGAATCCTATGATCTGACTGGAGTGATTTATATACAGCAGAATATAACGATTTCCGAAAAGTCAGAACAATGAAAAGCTGAATGGGAAGGTTAGCTAGGGAGCCATAAGAAGTGTTTTTTTTAGATGGATTTTAAAACACATGCAGTGTTTTTCCACTTATGTGCTCTGTTTTTTGAGAGATTGAAAGAAAAACAGGAGACACATGTATATCACTGGTTATTTTTAATGATTTTGTGCTGTGGTTTGACCACAACATTAAGAACAAGCAGCAAAAGCTGATTTCATAACTAACAGCACTTAGAGCAACATCTTTCTTTAAAAGTATTGTGATTGCAGACTTCAGTTCCAAGACCTACATCACCACTGTTGAGTTAAAAGAGGCAAATACACAATAGCTGAAAACCTTTTTCTGTGTGTAACTGGGAATTGTGTTGAAACGAAAGCACAAATCGCTGTTAGATACCTTAATGACGTCTAATTATCAGGTCACATATGAACCGTTGAAAAGTTCCAATACAGTTGTACTTTTTTAGTAGGCTGCATTATAATAAAAATTAACTAATAAACACTATGAGCAGTATTTTGAAGTAGCTTTAAACTAGACAAGTGTACAATTAGAAAATGGGATTTTTGAAAGCTATGGAATGAAAAATAGCAATATACCAACAAGCACATCAAAATGAACCAGCATCATTAACAATGAAGTTTAAGCCTCATTAGTTCTGTAGAAAGGAAGCAATGGCATGGTAACAAATTTTAGTAACCTCTGAGTCTAGAACATTCTCCGATGACACGCATGCCCAACAGTTCTCCCAAGAGATGGAACCCGGAGCAGGGTGGGGTGTTTCTGGCCAAAGGAGCCTCCGTTCTCAGTACTGATCCTGAGGGGGCCCCTGCAGCACAGCAGACAACGTGCTGGGTGGACAGAGCACGTGAGATAATTCTCTTTTCAAGGTCCTTTCAGAACATTATAAAAAAAAGGCTGACTTTTTAGTCAGCTCATTAATTGGTAATTTGTTTTGTGGAGGTTAAGGTAATGATCCTGTAGTGATTTTTAAAATCACAACATACACCACACAGTAAATTAACAATGTGGAGTTATTAGAATTACCCTCTGATGACAATGAAATAGAAATGGATTGGAGAGGCGAAACCTCACGATTGTCTTCACAGACAACATTGGAAAGGACGCAGACACCCATGGTTCAATAGTGGTTTTAGTGAAACATTGTAGGCATTTCTGTTCATAATGTGAAAATACTAAGATAAAAGCAGAAGTCACAGACACTAAAAACTGAACTGGAAGTAGATGATGAGTAAGCAGTGTGATAACATGCAGCTGAAAATGTGACCCTCACTGATGGCAAAACCAGGCTTGTTTTTGGGTTGAGATCACCATGAGACAGCAACAGGAATGAATGTAAGATTCTCTGGCTGCTAGCTATATCTCTACTAATGATAACCCAAAACGAGACAGTTTCTATGAAGGGCAGTGTTCAGTGCATTCGCTTTCCCAAGGTATTCTGTCCCTACAAACTACTGGTAGTTCATTGACTCCACAGCTTCAGTTTTTCCAAAGAGAAAGGCCCAGAGAAACTTGGGACCTTATGGGAAGGTTAGCTCTATGCTGAACAAAGTCCTCTGCTGTAGGCCATTATTTACTCTGACATAATTTTTGCAATTTTAACAAAATGTGCACTTTTCCCTGGATCTGCCATCTTCATTATTCTGTAACATGAGATAATGTCTTTTCATAAAGCAAATTGAAAAATCAATTTTTTTTCTAACACACACTGGTCCAACTGAGCATTACTAAAGAGATTAAGAAGCATATAGTGGCAACCCAAAAGCTGTGGGATTTTTTAAAATTAGTATTTCAAAAGTGTTTTCATAGCAAAGATGCAGCTCTCGATTGCTATACATATGCTGGTCATAAACCGTGGCTTACTTGTTCAGACTTCTTTTCCTTGTGTTATTATATTGATATTTAATAGGAAAATAAACTGCACAGACTTTTATCTGTATGCATACATTTGCAAATTTCCTTACAAAAGAGGACAAAGCACATAGGCATTCACAAATTCTATGCCATTTCTGTTAAAATTCGTATCTATACATTATATTACAATATTAACAATTTTTTTGTTCTACCCATTGGGTAGGATATGTGCATAATATATTCAAGTTATATACAGCACCTTACAAATAAAACACAAGGAAAGACGGATGGCTGATAAAGCACCATTGTAAGTGAGGCACGACAAAGGTGACAGCAGAGCATGGCGCTGGTAGGGCCCCAGCTCCCCGAGTCTGCTGGAAGTGGATGGGTTGCTTTAAAACTCCTGACATGCAGAGCTCGAAAATGAATAGGGATCCACACAGCACACAAGTTTGCGCATCGAAGTCTGCAGTTCAGTCCCCCGTGTACAGTAAATGAGCACACCGAAAGGCGGGGACAGGACTGAAGGAAGACGGTGCTCGCCCAGCAAGGCCTCCCAACTACTCACCAGCTCCCTGACACTGCAGCCTGACTGCCTGATCCTGGCAGCAAACTATACACTTGGACTATGCAAAAGATGCAGCTCTATGGGAGGTGAAGTTACCTAAGCTGAGGTGGTGACTCCAGCTCGGGGAGTCTTTCATGCTGGCCGCTTGGGGCCTGGACAAGAGGGCCTGCTTGGAACCCATGCCCAGCGGGGCTGGCACCCAGCAATCAAGACCATTGTCTGTGATTTGGGGGATGCAAGGCTTCTTGCTCTGTGACTGGTTAGACACAGTCTCTGTGGAGACTTGCTAGCGTGTCACCCAACCATGACTTTCTCAATGGTCCTCAAGGCCTGTCAGACCAGGTGAGCCTCAGCCCTGCTGTCCCCTGGGGTTGGGAACACCGAAGGAAAGCTAGGAGGGGGCCTATGTCACCTACAAAGGCTTGGTGCCAAGCACTGGTGTTTTTTCTGTTTTAGTCACATAGACAAAATCAAACAAACAGTTAACAAAACCCAAGTATCCTTCCCAGTTTTTCCCTTCGTACACTGCTGAGCTTAGGAATTTTAAGAAAATGAAGGGTGAAGCTACCAGCTGGGGTCATCGGTACTGCACTCACCGGGCTTGCCCCATGGGGGCTGTGGCGCCTGGGTCTCCCGGTGGGGCAGACAGGCCGCAAGGTGCCCTGTCACAGGGCAGGCTGGCTCTAGGAGAAGCAGGGATCGGAGCAGAGAAGCACAACCCTTTTAAAAGGACTTGCCTTCTGGGCCCTTCTCCTTCTCATGATGGCAAACGAAGGGGACAGCGTGGAGCTCTGGGAAGTCAGGTCATGTGAACCACATGCCCCATGTGCTGAGGCCCCTGTCCTGCTGGCTCCACTTCCTCTCCCATAACCTTGAGCTGAAATTTGTGGACTTAAGTATAGTCCTTCCGCTATCTTGAAGTTTCTCATGGGCTGTGTGTCCATACACATCTTGGAGAGAATGCAGGGTAAGCTTGCCAAGCTTCTTTGGCATTATGTTTGGTTAGTGACTCAAAGAATAGATCCACTTTTAAATGCTTAATTTGTTTAGCAAAATATCTTGTACCAAGGACTGCTTCAGTATCTGAAGAACGCTACACTTACTGAAAAAGAAGCTATCTGCCTGAACTTTGTGCTGCTATAAATGGGACTCAACACACCTTGGGCTTCATGCTCCTGGAAGTCCCTGGGACAATGGACAAACGGGACAAATGGACAGCAGGATGCCCAGGAGTATCAGTTCCCACCAGCTGTCCTTTTGAACACTGTGATCCATTTTTTAAATGCTCTACTGAACTCCTAAGCCTATTCCTGACTGCCTGACCCACCAGTTTCTAAACTGGAGCCTGGGTTCTGTGAGCATGTTGGCTCCTGGGTATCAGGCCTGCTGTGCAGACTGCGTCCCCATAGTCTCCTTTCCCACACCAGGCAGCGAGGGGCAGCACTGTGCAAACAGGCTAGCCACAACCTTCAAGAGCCTCTGCTCTCAATCACCTTTTTCTTATGTCAAGGGGAAACTGACTATTACTTTTCAACTGATGACCTTGGCTTTTAAACGAAGTCATTATTGAAGATCCTCAAAGACCAATCAAGCCATGGTTGATGTGACTGTGTCTTTAACTATTTAACTCAAAGGGCAATTCTTTAGGCTGAGTGGGAAGGAATCTGTTTTCTCGGACGATTAAGGTTATTTGAATTAAATAATTATTTTGCCAATACTGTGGACATCTGCAGAATGTTCATATACTTCTAAAGTGACTAAAGAATGTACAGGTTTCTAACCATGGCTCATTCTTGTAGCAGGTAGAAAAATAAGCATTGTAAAACCATTTTGAGCTACGGGATGGGTTTCACCCACTTTACCAGAATTACAGGCAAGGTTTGGAAGGATGACATCATTAGCTAACCCCACTTTGCAACTGAGGGGACAATCCAGCAATGACCTGCCCCAAGCCTCCACCACTGGGACAAGGTTCCTCATCTTCAGCTGCCAGGGTGAGGTGAGGCTCCCCGCCAGGAGACACCTGCCTCCGTTGAGCACAGCTGGCTCCAAGAGCAGTGAGCAGGTTGGTGGGGGGGCTGGAGGGCGCAGGCCTGCCTGGCTGGGACCCCCACTGAAGCCCTCGGTGGACACACTTCAGACAGGGTCTGAAGCACGAGTGACAACTGTTGCCCCTTTTCTTTCTCCTTTTAAGAGCCTAGCTAGTTCTGTGGAAGTTACTGTGTGGCATGGGAGAATCTAATGCAGGGTCCAATCCCCAAGACAAAACAAAACCCAGCTACCTTGCAACCAACAGAAACAGCATAAAACAGCAAGGGGCAGTGGACAGGACATGGACTTCTCCAGCTCAGCCCACACACAGGCCTTCACGGGCTGTCGCTGCTTAGATCCTCAGACAGTTGCAGTCCACGGTGCTTAGCGATGGCACCCCAAACACTGTTTCATGCTGGAGGGCATAATTGCCCCGGGTGGGTAGCTGCCACAGATGAGCCCTCCCAGGGCCACTACTGTGGAGCCACTGGCCATGCTGACTTTCAGAAGAAAGGTGTTTTACATAAGAATGGATGTTTGCAAATATCGGGATTAAGACTAAGACATTCAATAGTATTTAAAATTAGTTGTCTAGTTGCATTTTCTTACTGCACATTGTGCTTTTTATCCTGTGCTCTGAGAGTCGCTCCCAGCCCTGCTCTGGTTTGTCACTGATTGTCCAGCTCTGGCCACCACTGCAGAGAATGAGCAGGCTCCCACAGGCACTGGGTAGGTTCCGAGTGCTGCATTCCTGCTAGAGGGCTGTACCGCACTAGTGGTGTGCAGTGGCTTACCATGCCTGGCAACATGGCGCTCCTCAGTCACCTCCAGGGGCTTCCTGTGCCTAAAGAGCCCACTGCCAAACCCTCATGCCAAGGCCAGGTGGCTGCATGGGAGCCTTGGCAGCACCAAGCAGCCGCCCTGCCTGACCTGAACTACCTGGGAAAGGAAAGACACAATGGGAACACACTGAGAAGTCACAGGTGTCAGCAGTATTAAAAGTAACCACCTTGCATCTTAAACAATTTATTGCATAAAATTATGTATGTATCTGAGTGTATTTCATGCCACAGGGGAAAAAAAACTACACTACCGAAGAAACTGCACTGTTGGAGGGCACATAAATGCATGTGTTGGGTTCAATTTAATAAGGTAGGCAGCCGAAGGCTGGCAGAGGGACTCAACAGGTCAGGAATGCGGGAATTCAGCACTTGCTATCTTCCATCCAAAAGTCTCCCAGAGCTCTGGTGATGACTTTCCTGACTGACAAAGGCAGCAGGGGTTAGGCTACCTCCGGCAGGATTAAGGGAGCCCTCCAGGCTGTTCTGCCTAGCACTCATCCACGGGAGAAGAGGCAGCGCACACAGCTTCCTGTGAAAGAGCCCCCTCCCAGGGAGTTTGAACATTAAGGTGGTGCAACTTCGACCACACCACCACAACACACATCAACTCCGTGCGCTCATCTAACTCCCCCCTCTTTATTTCTGAGCACACAAAACAGAAATTTTGAATCATATTTTTAGAACAAAATAAGAGCTCCACACCTTGGGAGAAAAAGCAAACTGGCCAATTCTTCCTGGGGTGATATATAATAGTGTACCCTTATCAGTTGGTTATGAAAAAGGCCATTTGGGCCTCTTTCTCTGCAAAATCTGCCTTCATGTTAAATACATCAGGTGCCTCTGTGGGTTTTACTTCACAACAGCTTCCAAGTATCCCTTTCTCTGCGTTCCCACACCCACCCTTTGCCAAAACCATCCCCTGCCCCCAACGCCTGCCCCCAATAAACACTGTTTGCGGTCAGACAGGGTGGAAGTTTGTATTATTTCAGTCTCTTCTGCATGCAGTTCCCCTGAAAGGAATCAGAAACAAAGACCACATTTGCACATTTGGCTTTACTCAGTTGTAGCACGTTAAAACTGAATAGCACGTGCCCAGGCGCAGAGGGGCAGCACAGCCCCCTCTCTCCTGGGTGGCATTCTCCTCCACTTGCGCCGTTGAGCATCAGACAAGGTCCCCAGGCTTCCTGTCTTTAACCGGGAAGGGCACCACGGTGCTCCCCGAGCTGTCCCGCTGGAACGGC
The DNA here is from genome assembly GCF_030020395.1 of Manis pentadactyla. Taxonomy (NCBI): domain Eukaryota; kingdom Metazoa; phylum Chordata; class Mammalia; order Pholidota; family Manidae; genus Manis; species Manis pentadactyla. Next base: position 105,450,422 of record NC_080024.1, read on the forward strand.
AGTCTGCTGCCCCTGTGCACGTGGCTGTGCTGGTGGTGGAAGAAGGAGGCGCCTGGGTAGTGGCCCATCACCTCGCTGTAGGTCGGGGGTGGCCCCTCCATCCTCCCACCACTGCTGCACATGCTGGCACTGATGCCCGAGTTGCTGCTGGGTGGGCACGGGCCCCCACTGTACACAGAAACATCTATTAAATCACTGTCAAATATGGTTCGGTTGGGTGGGGCCCTCACAGATTCTCGGTTGAGTTCCATCTGCTGTTCAGGGTCCCTGAGTTGCAGCGCACAGGGCCCCTGGTAAGGAGGTGGCTCCTCCCCGTCAGACAGGGAGATGGTGGGAGGAAGGTCAATTTCATGCTGCACATAGGGATAGGTGGGCTGGAAGCGGCTGAACCGATCCCTCTGGATAAAGGATGGGGCAGGAAACCTGTCCCTGGAGCGTGGGGCATACATGATCTGCAAGGAAAAGAGGGGAGCTAGAGACATTCCTGGTACAATGATGACGACGGACATGATGGTATCAAGGAAATTCACCAGTTGGAAAACTTTCCCTGACAAAACAGGAAAAGTCTATTCCAGAAAAAAGTGTAGCTTTCTTATTCCTCATGATGTACCACTCACCTTGCAAAACACAGTTTATCCAGGATGGTCCAACAATGAAAAGGCGTGGTTAACTGAATTGGGTTTAATGGGAGTTATTGCATATGCTGTGTATGATCTGCTCTGGTTCAAGTAGAACACGCAGTAATTTCCTGAGTGTAGTACACGGGACACAGTGGAGGGCAGGTGCAGACAGCGTCCAGTCCCGTCCACCTGGGGCCCAAGTACAGGTCCCGCTCCATTGCCTATAAGGCAAGAGGGCTGCCCCCCTGCATTCTTGGGGCCTTGCAGCTCTCGAACCTGGAGTGGGGGGCAGCTCGGTGCTTTCATTATAAGTGGAAATTTTAATTTCACACCACAGTACCTGGAGCTGGAAGAAGGCTTTGGGTCAATTTATGAATTATTTATAGGAGCTTGCCACCTTATCAAAAAATAGGGAATGAGTGACTTCTGTTTTCTAGGCTTTTTCAGTTACTTCTTTCTGGACAAAAGCTTCATGTAGTATTTTTTAGTAACTGACATAAAAAATATTTTTATTCCAAAATAAATATGATTGATATTGTTCCAAAATGAATCCAGGTAGTATATTTCTTACATAATCCTCTCATATATTCCACTATCCAGGTTTCTTCTACAGGAAAGATTTTATACACATATATATGTATATATGTATGTATGTCCACTGACTTCTCTCACCATATTTTTAACTTAAAAGCAAAAAACTATGTTATTTTAAAAATCAGACAGTTAAATTTGGAGATTTGGGAATGAATCGTGATGTAGTATTAATAAATTATGCCCACATCTGCCAAGCCTTATTATTAGCAGCTTATGGGATCATGTGAAGACCAGCAATTCTCAACCTGTTTTCTGTAAAGAGCTTTAGACTAGCACAAATAATCCCTGGGACAGTCTAGGGAAAATCCCCTCCCCACTTTCTTAACCAGAGTTATAGGTATATGCCTTAAATTAAATGTGTTATTTGGTTATCTGTAATACATTTAACCCTTCCACTGATTCTGCTGCACTGGCTTATTTCCCTCTGCACATAGGGCCCTCCTCCTGCCCCCCACCCTCACCCCGTCAGCCCCTTACCTCTGAGGGAACTGGCCGGGGCCGGGAGCTGTCTGAAGGCCACAGGTGCCCTTCCTGACAGGGGGAGGGGGGAAAAACACCATGAGAAAACCATTAGTTGCATTAGCAGCCCCCCAAATCAAGGGGTCACATTCGTCTTTTGACAGTGGCAGACCTGTTTAAAACACAGAACAATAGGGTACTCTGGTCCTTTGGGACACCTAACATCTAAGCAGAGAATTGTGACAGAAAGGAAAAATTAGTTTAGGTTCAGCCATAACATATTTGAAACAGATTGGATTTGAAATAGATTCAAAGTCAAACACCTTTTAAACTATACACTGTGTGCTTGCAATATATTCAAAATGTCATCAAAACCTGTTCAGCGGTACGTAGACTTGGGGGGGGTCTGGGTGAATTAAGCTCTTAGGTGCATAGCTGGCCATGCTCCAGCCAAGGCCCTTGAATTGTGGCTCAGCTTTGAGTTCAGCAGCAGTGAAGACAAGCACTGCCCAGCCACACTGGGTGGCTCTCAAATTGAAAGCAGTTCTCAAACCCTGAATGCCCTTTGAGCATCTTCTAGTAAATTCAGTTTTCAGTCTATGTATTCATAAGGCAGATGTAATTTGACACCTAGTTGCTTAATATCTTTCTCAAAAATGTTTGGCCAGATTGACAAGCTGACAAGTCAACAGTAGGCATCATGAAGGGTCATACCACAGACTTGTTTATAACGCATTTCCCTATGTCATTCCTTTTGAACCCAGTTGTTGACTGGTTCTGTTGGGCTGTTAGCTAAAGGCCTGTTTACTATAATAAAGAGAATAAAGAACTATGGGGCTGGAGAAGTGGGGAGATGCGTGCGTTTCTGGATTCCCAGGAATACACATACATGACCTTATGTGATCACTGAGCTTCCTTATAACTTAAAAGCACCCACAAGCAGGCCTGCAAGACAAAACATCCCCAAGTCTTCAGAGAAAAGGCTAGTCCTCTCTTGCTCTCTTCTGTAGGCCAGCATGCTAATACAAATGCCCTTTTGTGGCTGAACAGGGTGTTTGTCCAATATATACAGCCTGCTCCTAAGATAGCCACAGGACATCATGGAATCAGTGGCAAAAATATGACAGTCTCAGCTGCGCTGAGAGGAAGTTTGGGCTTAAGGTCTAGCTATAAAATTATGTAACAGGCCACTACAGCTCTGGCATGGCGACAGGTGACAGAACACAAGTGAATCTAACAAAGTGGCTGACCATCCCCACTAGCAGACCCCCACCGGGCAGAGGCAGCCTGCACAGTACCACAGAGCACGTGTGCCTCTGGACCACAGTGAACAATCATTACCAATGTGGGTTGCTGTAGAGATTCTCCCACAGAAAACAGCATAAAAGCTCATTCTCAGAAGCTTCTAAGACTCACAATTCTGCCCCAGGCCCTCTCCCTGTCCTGCCCACCAGTGGGTGGCTTATTGATGCCCAAGCACTACCTTCCTCTCTGGGAGCAGGTGGCAACTTAAAATTCAAGGAAACGGCCAGAAAGCCCACCACCAAATGTAGGGGAGGGAGTCCCAGCAGAGATGCACGTTTTCTGAAAACAGAAATAACCATCCTCAATGGCTTTCTTTTCCTAGAAATAAGCAAAACTTGAAAAATGTCTAAAAGAGATCAAGTCTTTCACAATCTTATTTCACCAAACTTGAACCAAGCTCATTGTTGTTACTACTAAACCCCTTTGATGCTTTCTGGCCCCCAGCAGCGTGGAACACACTCTTGCTAGTCAGAGCAAGAGCACCCCGTGGCCCACACCCTGACCTCTGCAGGGTGGGGTGGGAGTGCTCGCTGGGGGGTTCCTGAAATGCTGGGGACCCTCAGAGCCCCCTCCCTGCAGCACCGGGGGCCTCCCTCCCCCCTGGGTCACCGGCCTCCCGCCGGGGCTGGGACTGCTCCCGCCCCCTCGGCTGCTCCCCTCACCTCTCACTGACCCCGCTGACCCTCACCTACTTGCCATTCTCCCTCACCATGCTGCTTCCCTCTGCCGTCAGCATTACTGTTTTGATAATGACAACTTATTTAACCACTCCATGGCAATCACTCTCTTCCATTTATTCACTTTTGTAGAACACTTGTCTTTCAAGCCATTCACCTTGTGGTACACAGGAGATGTTAAAACCACAACATCAACAGGATGCCACAGGGAAGCAGTTAAAACCAACAGCCCAGAAAGCAGTCATTCCCATTCAATGCCTGGTGCTGATAAGGGGATGGGAAATGACATAGTTCTAGAAAGGTAGGATCTGGGCCCTGTGGTGGCCTAGGGACCTGCCTCACACGGGCACTCACACCACAACTGGCTTGGGCCACTGCCCTCCGGGCTGCCCTGCCTTGCCAGGGAGCCCTCAGCAGCAGCAAGCTTCTCCTGCTGCAGTGGAGCCCATGGGGACTTGCTGTCCTTGCTGAAGTGAAGTCTTCTGAGCATGGATGGTGCAGTGAGCAGAGCCCATCCAGGCCTGTAGCCAACAGAGAGGCTGTGGCTGGCGGGATGCAGAGCTGTGGGCCGTCTTGTGCAGACATCCCTTCAGTGCCTTCTCCACATGCTATTGGCGACATCCTTGGGGCCTAACTCATCATTAGGTTGGCATCTACTCAAATGGCAACATTTCTGGATCATCATTATGGAACCAGTTTTTATCTCAACAATGAAAGCTCTAATGTTCTTACAAATGCCTGTGTTGTCACATTGTGTTATATTCAGAATAAGCTATGAAATAAGGTTATACTCAAAGTAGGTCACAGAATTTTGAGCAATGGGAATAAAATTTTTCTAATATTTTTAACAGGCTTAGATGCAGTCCCTCTTTGATAGCTGTTGCCTCATAAGAATTCCAACTGAAAGCAAGGGAAGCATTATTTATCCATTACTTTTATTATACATACCCTGAATACTCCGGCAGCACTCAATCCTTTCTCATTGCAACACCTGAGATGATGCACACACACACACACACACACCTGGCAGGTTCTGTGTCACATCCTTCCATGGGTGGTCGGTGGGGGTGGAGCCAGAGTCTAGACAGTCCCTGTTAAGCTGTCACCCCCAACCCTTTGTTCTACTCAAGAAAGAGCATTCCAGAATGTAAGGGAGTGACATTACTCTAGGGATCAATTTGATTCCATTCTGGTTTACTTTTTTAAGGTATACTGATCTCAAATCACTCATCTCATATCTATTATTAATGCCAGTTCCTTGAGACACACATTAAAACTGAGCCAGACATGGTGGGTGGGGAAGGGGGACTGTCACACCTGCTCCAGGAGCTTACAAGGAGGCTCCTCTGATCTAGGGGATGAAGGAAGTAGGCCCTGAGCCTTCTCTGTATGTGCACTGCTGGCATGTTTTTCTCAGTCTCTACTCTTCTGCCTGGAACAAAGTCACCATAACAAGAAAGGTATTGACCAATTGTTACCTGATAACAATATTACCCAGTGGACTGGGCTGTGTAAGGACAAGTGGGCCTCACACTAGGAAAGCCTACGGCTGGAGTCCTGGCCCTACCACTGACTCCAGGCAGCTTACCCAGTTTCTCCAAGCCTCATTTTCCTTATTTGTAAAAGGAGGTTGTTTAGGCTCAAACAGAGCAATGAATGCATATTCCACAGCAGCACCACACCTTGCATATAAATACTACAGGTAATGGTTTCCTGCTGTAACACACAAATGACAATTTGTGGGGGCAATTTTCAGTTATCTCCCGTAGAATAATGAGTTCACTGAGATTTCTCTTTTCTTCTATGATGATCTATTCCAAAGGTGGCATTTTGAATGGAAAGGCTGAAAGTATAAGGAAGGCTTAAGCAAAGTTGCTTTATCTCAGATTTCTTCAAGACTTTTCTCATGAGGCTGGGAACAGATTCCTAAAACCAGCATCACCCACAAGACTCCTCACAGCCAGTTCTTCTCCATGGCTTCCACTACTTGGTTTCAGCAAAACCCCAGGTGCTACACAAAACAGAGACCACAGTCATATAATGACTCTGTGCTCCTAGATCATTAGCTCAGTATGGCAACTAGCTGTCCACAGAAGAAATGACCATGAGTACAAACATCAGCAGAGGTTCCCTGCACCACACCCTGGTTCTTCCTACGCCATGACGTGAAAGCCAGAGGCAGTAGGCAGGTTAAAAGAAACAACAACTTTATAGAATTCAATTTTGTAACAAGCTTTTATTTTCTCTTGGACCTTCTTTTATTTGCTAAAACAAAACCTTTATTGTGAATGAATACATTGCTGTTTGTCATTGGCTACTGCAGTCATTGTCAGGCCCTCACATTTGATCATCTCTGAGTGGGGTGACATTTTTCTTTTGAGTCTGAACGCTGTGGGCAGAGCTCAGACCACTGTAACCATGCTGAGGGAGAGGCTTTCCCTCATGACCGTGACCCCCCTCCAGAACCACAAAAAGCATAAACACACACGTGCAGGCCCGTACAAGAGTGCGTGTGTAGCTTGTCTCTTATGCACAGTACACTTTGAATCAGTCAGCTGCCCTGGCCTTCTGGGCTTGGCCTTGGAAGTTGCCTCTGTGGGTGCCCTGCTGAGCACAGCCCAAGGACCCAGGCCTATGAAGCCCCTGGGTCCTGAGGAGCTGGCTGTTCCTTATAGGGGCTCTACTGAATCTACATCTTGTGGAAAAGGGACATGGGAAAGCTCCAAATCTTGCAGGCTTGAAGATATGCATTTTCCAGCTCCTTTAGGCTTGAGGAATATGCTTGTGTTTTCCTCCTTCCGAATGGTCAATGAATAACCATATTGATGAAAAATTTCCCATAGGTTGACTTTGTTTGACACTAAATATCTGCGTTAAAAACTTAAAAAAAAATCACTTTATCTTCTAAATGATTGTCTTTATGATGCCTAGGGCCAAAATGTGCTATTTGCAGACCTGGAAGATGACTGTATTTTCTTCCTTTTAAATCTGACTGTTTGGCACTTTTGGGGTATTAGTGGTAAGTGGAAAATAACAATTGACTTTTCTTTTTTTAGATGGATGTTCTAATTCAAGGAGAGAGAATTTGTCCTTCTTCCAACTTTTTGCTCTATTTGGGCTCTGAAGGGATTGGATGTTGCCCACCTACATTGGTGAGGGCAGATTTTCCTTATGCAGTTTATTGAGTCAAATGCTAATCTCTCCCAGAATTACTTTCACAGATAACAGCCAGAAATGATGTTTTATCAGCCATATGGGCATTGGTCCAGCCAGTCAAGTTACACATAAAATTAACCATCACAATTAGTGATACTGAATTTTTTCATGTGCTTATTGGCCATTTGTCTATCTTCTTTGGGGAAATGTCTATTTAAGTCCTTTGTCCATTTTTAAATTGGGTTGTCTATTACTTTGTTGTTGAATTGTAGGAGTTCTTTATATATTTTGGATGTTAATCCCTTTTCAGATATTTGATTTGCAAATGTTAACTCCCATTCTGTGCGTTGTCTTTTCACTCTTTTGACATGTCCATTGAAAATTTTAAAATTTTGAAGTCCAATTTATGTTTCTTTTTGTTGTCACAGGCAAGAAACCATTGCCAAACCCAATGTCATGAAGCTTTATCCCCATTGTTTTAAGAGTTTTATAGTTTTAGCTCTTAGATTTAGGCTTGTGATCCATTTTGAGTTATGTTTTGGTATATGGTATAAATAAGGGTTCAGTGTCATTATTTTGCATGTGGATTTCCAGTTTTCCCAGCACTATTTTTGAAACGACTGCCCTTGGTCTGTCTGTCTGTCTGAATGCCAGCACCACACTGTTTTGATACTGTAGTTTTGTAGTAAGTTTTGAAATCAGGATGTGTGAGACTCCAACACTATTATTCTTTTTCAGTATTATTTTGTCTATCTGGGAGGGATGTCCCTTGAGATAGCATATGAATTTTAGAATGGGTTTTGCTATTTCTGCAAAAAACAGATGATACTGATATTTGATGCAAAAACACATAATTGTGATTTTTTTATAGGGATTGTACTGAATCTATAAATTGCTTTGGGTAATATTGACATCTTAACAGTACAGGTCTTCCAATCCATGAACACAAGATGTCTTTCCATTAATTTCTAATTTCTTAGTGAACAAATCTTTCACCTCCTTGGTTAAATTTTTTCCTAAGTATTTTATTCCTTTTGATGCTATTATAAATTGAATTGATTTCCTAGTTTCCTTTTGGGGTTGTTCATTGTGAGTGTAAAGAAATTCAACTGATTTTTGCATGTTGATTTTCTATACTGTAACTTTGCTGAATTTATTAGTTCTAGCAGGGTTTTTTCATTTGTTGGAATCTCCAGGGTTTTCTACCTATAAAATCATGTCATTATGACTAGAGATGATTTAGGTATTTTCTTTCTAATTGGAATACCTTTTATTTCTTTCCTTGCCAAATTACTCTTGCTAAAACTTCCAATAAATAACATGTTGAAAAGAGGTTGTGAAAGCAAGCATCCTGGCCTTGTTCCTGATCTCAGAGGAAAAGTTTTCAGTCCTTCACCACTGAGATATCAGCTGTGGGCTTTTCATAGATGGCCTTCATTACAGTGAGGTAGTTTCCTCCTACCCTAGTTGGTTGACTATTTTTAATCATGAAAAAGAGTTGAGTTAGGTCAAAATACTTTTCCTGCATCAATGAGATGATTATGAATTTTTTCCCTTCACTCTGACAGCATGGTCTATTACATGGATTGATCTTCATATGTGGGACCATCCCTGCATTATAGGAACAATCCCCACTTGGTTGTGGTGTATAATCCTCTTAGTATGCTGCTGAATTCATTTTGCTAGTATTTTGTTGAGGATTTCTACATAAGGGATATTGGTCTTTGATTTCTTTTCCTTTTGTGTCTTTGTCTGGCTTTGGTATCAGGTAATGCTGGCCTCATAGAATGAGTCACAAAGTATCCCCTCCTCTTCAATTTTTTTGAAGAGTTTGAAAAGACTAGTGCAATTTCTTGAAATGTTTAGTAGAAATCACCAATGAAGTCATCTGGTATAGGTATTTTCTTTTTGGGGAGGGTTTTGGTTATTGAACTGATCTTAATTGTTACAGATCTATTCAGATTTTCTATTTCTTCATGATTCAGTCTTGGTAGGGTATGTGCAATATAATGAGCCATAAGAAATACATATTTTTCAAGTATATTTGGTCTTCATCCACAGTTTCTGAAAACACTGCAGAGTCTTAAAGGTGAAATGGGTGTTTTGTCATGTTAATGAGAGAATTTTGGAACCTCCCAAGGGCAGGGGCTGGAGGCTGATTCAGTCAATTGCCAATAATTTCATCAATCATGATTCTGCAATGAAGCCCTCACAAAACCCCCTGAGAAGAGCTTATTGCTCTCTGCTCGCTTGGATCCTACTTCTCAGTTGAAGAGAGTTCTAAGCTTGGTGGGGCAGAACGCCTCTATGTGCCACCAAGCCAGGCCCCAAGCTCCACGGGGATAGAAGGTCCTTTACTTGGGACCTTGCTCTATGTATCTCTTTGTCTGGCTGTTAACTTGTATCCTTTATTAAACTGGTAGGTTAAGGGCTCCATCCTGTAAGACTGCCCTCCACCCCCAACTCCAGATGTAGGTTGCAAGCCCCAGGCAGTTCCCTGTGCTTCTGACCTACTGGCTAAATATTGGAGGTTCCCAAGACCTCCCCATTAGGTTTGATTAATTTGCTAGAGCAGCTCTCAGAACTCAGGAAAACAACTTTACTAGTTAAGTACTGTTGATTGTAATGTAAAAGGTGTTTCTTACTGTTCTTCAAACTGAAGGCCTCTAATCTAAGCCAATTATCACTCATTTTAGATGTGAGGAAACTGAGGCCCACGAAGGGCACATGACTCACTGACGGTGACACAGCCAGCCTGAAATAAGGAAAAGCCATTGCTGAGTATTCTGGCTTCTATCCAAGGGCTCCTCAGTGCACGAAAGTACTGAAATATTTGGAAATCTATTTTTTTTCTGTCCCAGGGTGAGAATTTTAACGCATAGGTAAAACTGACTTTTGGATATTCAGCAAGACCTGTACTTGTGAAATTTTCTCCCATTTTCTTATGCAACCTCTCCACCACCCCAAAGCTTTCAAGTTACTGTCTTTTCCACCCTAGATGGCAGTAACAGCTTAGATGTAGAGGCAATACTTCTAAATGTCAATGACTGTTCCCACCAGCATCTCCCCCTTTAAATCTCCTTGGGAATCCACAGACAGACTGATTCTCAAGACTCAAGACTTCCTTCCCAACTCTACTCAATCTAGGGCATGTCCCTTAAGAGGAAGACAAATCATCCAGGAAAAGTCTGCTGGGAAGAAAAGAAAGGGAATCCACTGTCTTATATTTCCAGAAGACAGTGAATCAGGGAGGTCTGTGAGCCAGAGGAATAAGCAGAAAAGCTACACAGTTGCCTCTCTGAGGCTTGTTGATAGGGGATAGCGTGCAATTAGACTTCAAGAGAAACCAGCCTGGGAATCAGAAAGTTCATGGTGACAGGCAAATGTTGAACCACACACTTGCAGTCCAGGCAGTGACAATCACCGTTTTTATGGGGAAAGAAAGCCAAGGCATGGGATGAATGCTTTCCCAAGGTCAAGGAGCTGGTAGGGGACTAACTCCAAGCCAGAACCCAGGTACCCTCCTTGAGTCTTTAGACAGCCTTGGGAAGCCTCTCTAACAAGGGTCACTCAGGATGAAGTACTTTTTCCCCCAGAACAAACCACACTAACTTTCAAGGACTAAGCAAAAACAAAGAAACTTTACCATTAGAGTATAAATGCTAATGCCTGTTTAAAAGGTTACTAAAATTTGTTTATAAAAATGTTCATCAACTTTATTTAAAAATATGATTTTATCATAACTTTTGTCACAATACAATCCATATTCACATGAGTCACCTGTGGCATCTACAGCTGCTCAGAACATTATTGGAACTGCCTTCAGCATCACTTTATGTGCACAGTTTGTTTTTTCACTGCAAAAGTAACACATGAATACATTCTTACCATAAAAGATTTAACAACACAGACCAGGCTCTCTTCGTCCACCTTGTCCTACCCTTGCTGCTCCCCAGAGGAAGCCATTGGTTTGCTGTGGGTTCTTCCTGACCTTTCTCTACAGTATCAGTTTGTAACTCAGACATCAGTCTTATTGAGTCACACTTGGCTTTGCACCAAAATTGTATCGTTTAGCTTTATCAGCCACATCATTCATATTACTTAACTCTAAGTGGACTTTGGCAGTACCAAAAATCAAATCCATCCTCAGAGAACTCGTAAGGAACAGGAAGATTTGCTATCATTGAGATTTTTTATTTTCCTTGAAAATTTTCCAAAAATGACCTGCAAGCTCTGAAAGTAATTTTAAAACTGTTCTGACCAATGACAACATCAGTTGAAGAACAATTTGAACTGTTCACAGTGTGTTAAAGGCAAATCTTGTTTATTGAAAAGGCCCATCTACTTCTGTTCAGATGAGAAACTGCCATGTAATACCTGGCCCAGCAACCTTATCCAATTTTTGCCAGCAACTTGGCCTCCTGTTTTTTATTTGATGGAAACTTTCTTTTTTTGAAGTTGTTAAAATTAGCTACCTTCTAATGCTTCAATCAGATCAGCCAAAGGTTTTTCCTTTTATTTGACCAGTGTGGCAGCTTGACTCTGTGAATGCCCTCGCTCGCTCAGAGAGAAGCAGCATGACAGACGGAGGAAACCCAGGCTTGGAGTATGCAGTGGGTGCTGTCCTGCTCTGACATCCCCGCAACACTTGGAAATGCAGTTTCAGTGGCTCATGAAATAACAGAGACTTGTTACTGGATAAAACTGACAATAAATACCCCTGGTCTTACGGTGCAGCAAGAATCTGCCTACCCCAGAGGGAAACTGTCCACTGCCATAGGTCAGCCCAGCCTGTTGGGAAATGAAGCCTGTGGCTCTCTCTTCTTTATTCTGGGGTGACAGAGACATGCCTATTATATAACTGTATAATCAAGCCCTTTAGTTCATTTTTTTGCACCTTGCTGAAAATAGTTCATTTCCATCATTTTAGACATGCTTTTCTAAACACATGATGAAGTAGGGAAAGATAAGTAAAAGGCAGGCCACACAAAGCAATCCTGAGAAGGAAAAATAAAGCAGGGGGAATCTCACTTCCCAACTTCAAGCTCTACTACAAAACCACAGTAATCAAGACAATTTCGTACTGCCACAAGTACATACCCACAGACCAGTGGAACAGAATAGAGAGTCCAGATATTAACCCAAACACATACGGTCAATTAATATATGATAAAGGAGCTATGGATATACAACAGGGATATGACAGCCTTTTCAACAGCTGGTGTTGGCAAAACTGGACAGCTACATATATATAGAGAATGAAACTGGATCACTGTCTAACCCCATACACAAAAGTAAATTCAAAATGGATCAAAGACCTGAATGTAAGTCATGAAACCATAAAACTCTTAGAAAAAAACATGGGCAAAAAATCTCTTGGACATAAACATGAGCAACTTCTTCATGAACATATCCCCCTGGGCAAGGGAAACAAAAGCAAAGATGAACAAGTGGGACTATATCAAGCTGAAAAGCCTCTGTACAGCAAATGACATCATCAATAGAACAAAAGGCATCCTACAGTATGGGAGAATATATTCATAAATGATATATCCGATAAAGGATTGACATCCAAAATATATAAAGAGCTCACGCACATTCAACAAACAAAAAGCAAATAATCCAATTAAAAAATGGTCAGAGGATCTGAACAGACACATCTCCAAAGAAGAAATGCAGATGGCCAACAGGCACATGAAAAGATGCTCCACATCACTAATCATCAAAGAAATGCAAATTAAAACCACAATGAGACATCACCTCACACCAGTAAGGATCACCACCATCCAAAAGACAAACAGCAATAAACATTGGTGAAGATGTGGAGAAAGGGGAACCCTCCTACACTGCTGGTGGGAATGTAAATTAGTTCAACCATTGTGAAAAGCAGTATGGAGGTTTCTCAAAAACCTCAAAATAGAAATACCATTTGACCCAGGAATTCCACTCCTAGGAATTTACCCTAAGAATGCAGCAGCCTTGTTTGAAAAAGACATATGCACCCCTATGTTTATCGCAGCACTATTTCCAATAGCCAAGAAATGGAGGCAACCTAAGTGTCCATCAGTAGATGAATGGATAAAGAAGATGTGGTACATATACACAGTGGAATATTACTCAGCCATAAGAAGAAAACAAATCCTACCATTTGCAACACCATGGATGGAGCTAGAGGGTGTTATGCTCAGTGAAATAAGCCAGGTGGAAAAGACAAGTATCAAATGATTTCACTCCTCTGTGGAGTATAAAAACAAAGAAAAAACTGAAGCGAAAAAACAGCAGCAGAATCACAGAACCCAAGAATGGACTAAGTTACCAAAGGGAAAGGGACTGGGGAAAATGGGTGGGAAGGGAGGGACAAGGGGGGGAAGGGGCATTATCAGTAGCACACATAATGTCGGGGGGCGTGGACACGGGGAGGGCTGTACAACACAGAAGACAAGTAGTGACTCTATAGCGTCTTACTATGCTGATGGACAGTGACTGTAAAGGAGTATGTGGGGGGGACTTGATGATGGGGGGAATCTAGTAACCATAATGTCACTCATGTAATTGTAGATTAATGATACCAAAATAAAAAACAAAATTAAAATTAAAATTTTTTTTTTAATTTAAAAATTATTTTTAAAAAAGAGAAGAAAAGGCAGGCCAGAGCAGTCCGACTCCTCAGTCACAGTGGGAATGAACTGTGGTGACTCCCTCACCCTGAGCCCCTCACCAGGCCCCAGGACCCAGCTGGTGGGCTTCTTGAGCGCTGTGAGCTCTGAGCCTGGTGCAGAGAATTCTCATGGGTGTCCAGAACTGTCTGTGCTCAGGCCAGCCCGCTCCCAAGGCCAACAGAAAGGAGCCCACAGCCACCTCTGCCCTCCTGGCCACAGATGCCAGCCACAAATGGCATTCACCCTGGGGGGATGACTGTCTTCAGGGACCTGAATGAGCAGGGGCCAGGTGGAGAAAATGCAGTACTCTGTTGTCCAGTCACATTTGGTTGAACTCCTGATCTTGTAGGAATGATCTTTACTTCCATAAGGGAGGTCTCTCCCATTTTCTGGAAACCAGTAGCCTTCTTGGTCTACCTTTGTTTTCATTTTCACCCTTATGGTAGAGGCAGAAGAATATTTTCTCTGAAGAACAATCACCACTGTGCAAACCAATAAGTGGCCACAGCACCTGCCTACTGCTGAGGGTTCCAGGTCAAGAGATGAGACCGCAGTCAAAAGGTGAGCACAGGCCCATCTTGAGTGGCAGCTGCGCCATGGCTTCAGTCTTGGGGTACCAGGCAGGAACAGAGGCCAGTGCATGCTGATATGCTAACTTATCAAGAGAAGATGCTAATTCCAATTTTTATGTGAAGCCTCTCAATTTTTACAAATTCAGTCAAATTCTGTCAAACCACCTTATGGGGCCAACCACACACACCAGCCACACTCCAGGCCAAGTCTGCATTGTCCGGAGGGAAGGTCTCTGGGTGTGGGAGTCCCCATACCAGAACACGCTGGATTTGAGAGACCCAAGTTTCTGTTCCTACACAGCCAACAGCCACATTCCTTGTCCTCCTTCCCCACAGCCCAGGGACAGAACATGTGGCTTCTCTCTCTGTCTCCCACGTGCATTTTCCACTGGAGCTGGAAAGCACAGGCTGGGCTGAGTGCTGGCCTGGTGCTGCTCTGTCCCTGCAGGGAGGCCCAGGAACTCCTATTTTCACAACTGATTACCTGCAGCAGTTGGTAGTGGAGAAGTGCCTGATGTGACTCCTTTTGTTAATTTTTAAATTAAAATTGACTTTTATAGGTCAAAATGGATGAATACCCACCATTTCCTACAGTTCAAACTAAGCAAAAATGTTCTTGCCCCTTTGCTGTTCCTCAAAAGAAGGCTGGCACCTTGGCCTCACCCACTGTCCACCGTCCACCACAGCCTGGCTGCCCAGGTGGGCTCAGTGGACCCCACTGGGCCGGGCTACAGACTGTCAGAAAAGGCCACTTGGGCCTCCCCCAGCTATGGCAGAAAAGCCTCCAAAGACTTGAGCAAACATCTCTCAGGGCTGTATCTGGAAAATGTATGCCGCTTTATTGTTTTTCTATTACTTGACAGTCTAAGATAATGGAGAGAAATCTAGACAGTCTCAAAGCTCTGAAATCACATAAACCAGGTTATAAAAAATATGCTGAGACTACCTCAGAAAGAACACATATGGGTTTATATCACAAGCCCACTCACTGCTGTTTACCATTATTTCAGCATTTACTTTTCTTGTAATTTAATTTAAGCCTGGGTTGCTAATTTTCATTTTCATCCAGAAATGGCTCTTTCTACCAAACTCAGGGCCAGCACTGTCCTATCCCCAGGCTCCCCTGGAATGCTGTGGTGATGAAGGCTGACTGGCCTGGGCCAGTGCAGACTCCACCCATTCTTCCCTTGGCCAGAGGGAGCTGCATAGAAAGTACGAGCTGCCAGCAGGCACTGTTAGAGCTGGTGAGGGGAGACACAGTGGGCAGGTGGCTGCTGTGTGGGGAAGCCAGGGCGCCAGGGAAGGAGCCTTGACTGCACAAAGCAGACCTCCTGGAAACAGGGCAAGCCTGGCACTTGGCCCAGAGGGGCAACTTGTCGAACCAGCCACTTGCAGAAGAAGACTCCACCTGAGGACCAGGGATTTGCAGAGCTCCTGAGATCCTCTATTACTAGCCTTAGGCGTGCTTTCCCTTGGCAGTTAAAGCAGAATGCAGTGCGTAGAGGGGCAGCTCTCAGTCAGGCAGTGAAGTGGCGTCAACTCAGAACATCTACATGCTCAACCTCCTCCTCAAAAACAGAACCCAACTGTCCTTTATTATTCCATCTGGACTAGGTGGGCAACCCCTCCCACTTAGGCTCCTGGGAAGGCAGGATTTAGAGGTGGACAAAGTAATAGGTGCTCTTGGGGGTTCTTGGGGGCAGCCATGAAACCCCACGGTCAGCACACCACAAACATCAAGTGGCACAGTCCCCCGCAGAGGAGCCCAAAGCCGCACAGTACCAAGGGGAGCCTAGGAGGCTTCACCTGCCAAGCCGCCAGGAAGAGCAGGGCCCTCCCCACAGCACCGTGACCATCTCCTGTGCTCAGGCCCAGCTACTTCTCCATGCCTTGAGGGAGGGGGGAGGCTGTCACAGGCTGTCACTTTGAGATGCTGAGGGAGGGCCACCTGGAAGGGCCACTTGGGACTACCTCGAGCTGAGTTCTCATGCCCATTCCAAACTCCTCCTGCAGTCTATAGCCAACGGACACACACCTCACCCACATACACCAATGGGCATGGAAACCCCGGGCTTCCAGAAGAAGAGAAAGCCCAGTGAGAACTAGCCAGTGGATGCTGCTGCTGGTGGAGGTGGGGGGCAGAGGCAGAGCACAGTGAGGACACGTCGCACTGTTTCTTCTTATCTTGCTCTGGCCTGGCTCATGTCCAGTGAATGACTAGAAGGACAACGGAAGACAGAAGTCCCTAGGGGAGACTGCTCCCAGGGTGGAGTCCCAGACTGGGGCCCTCTGACCACCCAAGTTCCCTGTGGGCCCCAACACTTTCTGCTGCACTGCCGGGAAGTGTTCTCTTATTCTGCTGGAGCTCAGAGCCAGCCATGAGATCCACTTGTATTACCAGGCATCCTCTTCTGATGAGAGAGTGGCTCTGGGAAGGGTGGCATTTGGCACCTGGTGAGGTCAGGGGTTTTCCTCTTTGCACTACTGACATGTGGGGTCAGATCATTTTTTGTTGTGGGGGCTGCCCAGTGTACTAAAGGATTTAGTGCCCTGTCTCTGAGGTGTGAAAACCAGAAATGTCTCCCAGCACTGTCAGGGGTCGCCTAGGATGCAAAATTGCCCCTTGTTGGGAACCACAGTGTAAATTAATCAGACTGCTTTCCCAGTACTATATTAAGCACATGTCATTTCTTCAAAGGAGACAGAAGAAGGAGGTAATCAGGTAGCAAAAGCCTTGTAGGGGGCAAGCTCCTGGGAAGAGGAGGGCTGCCCTGACCATGGATTCGGATCTGTTCCAAGGAGAGCAGGGTGGTGTCTTTCTCACCTGCTTCTTTCCCTCTCTGGATTGTAAACTATGCTAATAGCCGTACTCATGAAACGGAGCTACCCAGTCTGGGCCTGGATTATATACGGTCACTGTGTAAAAATGCATCCTGAGTCTATGAAACTTTGATGAAAGCTCATTGTGAAGCTGTGCAATATTCACATCCGCATTTCATTGAGGAAAATCTGACCATTGGGAAGCAACAACACCCAGAATTGGGTCACTCAAAGAAAAGAAAAAAATAGCATCATGGCAGCAAAGGAACAAACCTGTGTGCAGCCTGCATCTCCATGACCCCCAGCTCAGAACTGAGACTGAGCTCTCATAGACGAAATTTTCCAGTGTTTATTAACAAATTCAGGCACACTGTGACAGAGGCCTCTATGAGTACACTTGCTAGTTACTGTGGGTTCACTTGCCTTACCATGTGCAGCCCTTAAGGAACATCTAAAAGTCACCAAATTACCTTCTCAATTTCAAGAAAGTAAGGCTCTGCTGCCCGGCAGCCCCTGGAGCAGGGTAGACACAGGCAAACTGCAGCCCCTGGGAGAGGGCACTGCATGAATCCCCTTCCAGATGAAACAGAAGACACATTTCAGAAAACACACTTAAATTTTCACTTTTCTGCTTTCATAAAATTGTCTTCCTTCTTCACCTCTGGTAAGGACATGACTGTGTGTGCCGTGCCCTTCCCCCGACTGTGCCAGGCAGCTCCCAGTCGGCAACAGTGGCTGCGGACAGGGAGGACAGCTGTGGCAGGTCTGAGTTGGGAGCGGGGAGGAGCCACCTCACCCACATCAGGTCGGGGGAAGCACGTGTGCGGGGAAGACAGCAGGCCGGGTGCAGGAGGGGCAGTCGGCGCTCTGTGCGTACTCTGGGCTTGCAGGAGAATGCGGCAGAAGGGGAGGGTGGGTAATTCATGGATGTACTTGAGGAAACTTGAAATCTGCCTGCCAGCTAGGGAGCTGACAGCAAGAGGGCACTTACAGCCCTTGCACTCAGGCTGGCAAAGAGCAAAGGGTGATCCTTCTGCAGTTCTGAGGCTGCGGCAGTGGTGATTTTCTCTGTCATCCCTCTTTAAACTCAGGACAATTACATGTTTTCTGTGTTCAGAATTTCAGAGGAATTCTTTCCCTCCTTCAGTGACCAGAGTTGTCCTTCCCTTCTGTAAGAACGGGGAGTCTACAGGAGTCAGGACACCAGTGTTCAGTAAGCCTGAATCCCTCGGGCACCACACTGCTGCGGTGACAAAGGGCCCCCAGGGAAGCCACCGCTATGAGATGAAAGCCATGGTACAAGGGCTGGCGGGGTTTGTGGGCCTGGCTCGGGGCTGGAGAGATGAAGGAAGGGGGAGGCAGCAGAGGCGGGGGGCAGCTGGCTCCTTCTCAGGTCGGGTGCTAGCAGCCCTGAGGCACCCTGTCTGGTCTCTGTGGGTCTGGAGAGGCAAGGAGCAGCCCCATCCACTTCCTTTCCCTCCACCTACCATGGACATGAACACTCAGCAGCCTCAGCTCACTGGGTAACTCTGCAGCCTGATGAAGTGCGATCCTGCCCTCCTCAGGGGTCCCAGGGGCCTGGGCCCAGCTGCCCTCTGCCATACCCACCAGGATGGCTGTACCCCACACCCACAATGGCCTTCCTAAGCCAGGCACCAGATAGCCCTGTCCTCATACATGAGTTTCATGGGGTCTCTTCCTCCTTTGCCCACCCCCAAAGCCAAGAATTTATAACTGCCTAAACTCATCATTCCCAAACCTTTCACCGGAAGCTAAAGAATCCGACTGTAAAGCCAGCTCAGAACAGAGTCCCAGTAGCCCTTGGTCTCCTAGGTACAGACCACAGGGCAGGTTAGCTGAATAGTTGTGCCTAATTTTCCAAAGGAAGAGGGTTATTCAGAGCAAGAAGTAGATAGAATCCTTAAACTAACCTGAAGAGCCTTTGCATGGGCTGCCCTGTGAGCCCCTGCATAGCCCAGCCCGCCCTGGTCCATCTGAGGGGTGCTAGCCCTTGCTGTCTGGTTGCCAGTCTCCTGTCTCCCCCATACCCATGGCACTGTGGAACCCCCAAGATGCCTTACAGGTGCAGGTGGTGCTGCACAAGTAGTTCTTGATCACTGGAACACCTTCAGGGCCACACTTAAGAACAAGTTTGTGTGTGACAACACGGATGGTTCTCACATGTATAATGTTGAATGAAAAAAGCCTTTCATGAAGACATGAAAGGACACCTACTGTATGATTCTAATGTCATGAAATTCAAAGGCAGGTGAAACTCATCCATGCTGAATGTCAAGAGAGAGGTGACCTTGTGGGGGGCATGCCCAGAAGTGGGGCCTGAGTGGGTTTTTGGGGACTGGTCAATTCTGTTTCCTCATTAGGTACTGGTTACACAGGTGTTCAGTTGTGCAAAAATTTGCTGAGCTGAACGCTCAACAAAGTGCACTTTTCTGTAAGTATATAATCTTCAATAGAAAGTTTGCAATACCTATAAACCATACTGGGCTGACACAAGAGCTGTCCTGCTTTGTGGCCCTCACTGGCTGCCAGCCTCACTTTTGGGGCCCAAGACAGAGGCCTGGGCAGCACCCGAGGGGCCCAGGCCTACACTTACCGGCTGCAGCCCGTCCTCTTGCCTCCGGCTCTGACTCGGGCGATGGATGAAGGACCGTGTGGAGACTTTGTAATGATTCAGCAGGCAGACGATGACTATGACCATCACTGTGACTACTACGACTATGATGATGATCTGGGCGAACTCCAGCTCCGCTGCGACAGAAGAGGAAAGCGTATTAGCCACGTGCCCTTTGCACCATCACTCAGCTCTCCAGATGCTTGCCTCCTGAGGGCACTCTGATCATTACAACCACCAGGCACCCCTGGTGCCTACGAGGACTTTGGGAGAGAGAAACCCTTTTTTCCCTAGGCCTGCTACCCAAGGCCACTGCCGGACGTTGACATTCTAACAACATTTGAAGAAAGGAGACCTAGGCATGGGGCTCTTTCCAACAGACCTGTGTGTGGCACTCAGCCTAACCTTGGTGCTCAGACAAGCCTTATCTTACAATTTTATCATGAAAAGGGCCTTAGGAAAATATATTCTATTGGCTTTACAGGCCCTTTAGAAGTGCCGTGCTAAAACAGACACCATTTCACACATGGAACTCAAAGTCCAGCCCACTGTGCATCCAGAGATTGGCCACCACAGGGGCCATTCTTTCCCACTTGGCAGGCAGGCCCTCAAGGGCCACCATCTCTTTCAGTATGAAAGATGGCAGCTTAGGGCTCACTATCCCCTAAGCTCTGCTCCTGCCAGATGACATCCTCATACTTCCTGCCCCTAGAGGAGTTAAGGAAGTCTCTCAAAACCAAAGCTGTTTCTCCAGTCTCTGTTTCTCTAGTTAATTCCACCTTTATGGTTGTGTCGAGATCCATGCAGTACACTGCAGAGAAAGTACATATGGATAAAAAGCTCCAATCTCCCTTCCTCAAAGGCTTTGCCTTTGGAAGTAATTTAGAAAACATATCTTCACTGTCTCCCACCATGTGACACCCTGTTTTATGAGCAGTCAGGTCACCTCTAGCACTTTCTGACACTGCAATTACAAAGATCTAAATGCTGTCAACACACGCTTCACACATGAGTACAGAGCTACCTCTAGAATAATCGCACACTGAGTTGGCAGTTTGAAGCTTTGGTTTTACGGGGAAGAAGGAGGTGTTCAGTGAGGTCAGCCCAAGAACCAGACTTTTTTGCTTTCTAGCATCCAACTTATGGCTCTGCTGAGTGCTGCCCACCCATTTTCCTCTGCCTCTCCCCACAAACTGAAAGGAGGAGATTGTGCAGGGGCATCAATTTAAAGAGGTTCTGGGAGATGGTTAAGAAGACAGCACACGACTTTGTGGTAGGGCAGGGAGGTGTGGGGTATAATGAAGAGCAACCAAAAGAGGGAGAGCTCTGTCAAATGCAGTACTGCCTCCAACCTGAAACACTTGTGCACACACATGTGCACACAAACACACACGAACACATGCATGCACACACATGCCTACAAACAGCATGCATGAACACACATAATCACATGGGTGAGGTGCATTTATATGCATATAAATATAGACACTGTATGGATACACATACACAAAAGGCACATGCACATATATGTGCAAATACACACACACATACACCCTCTTGCTGCAGCAGGGCCCAGGCTGCTGGCCAGTGGGGAGGTGTTCTCTCTCGTAATCTGGACTCACACTTCGGATGATGCCGGCAGGGTCTGGGTAGTACCTGGCCCCTAATACCTGCAGCTGTGTGTCTCATCAGCCACAGCCCAGGAGCAGAGGGATGGGAGCTCGGATGGGGTGATGGTGGGTCTCCCCGGATCCCACTATGTCCTGTCCTGCCCTGTCCTGCACTCCTACCCTGTTGCCTGAACACCTGAGGGACAGAGCTGTATACACGTGCACACTGGGGGCTGCCTGTGGCCCTGGCCTGTTAGGGCTGGCTGCAGGTGCATCTGGAGAACAGGGAGCTGGGCACACCCCTCACTGGCAATAAAAGGGCAGTGCTCTGGCAGCTCTAGAGGCCAGCAGTCAGCTAGGCCCAGGTGCAGATCTCCCCACTTCATTCCACTTGACTGGCTGTCATCACTCTGGATACCCCCCCAGCCTAACAGCTGGTCAGCGTAGCCTCCAGGGGAGCTGGGAGCCCAGTTCAGTCCCAGAAGCTCATCTGAGCATCTATTTCCTGTGAGGAAGAAATCCCCAGGGAGCCACCAAATTCATGTACACCCAAACACCTCCAAGGGACTGTCAGAACTCTTCATGGCAGGAACCTCCTGGAAAAGTCTGAAACTGCTCCCAGTCAGAGGGCACAGACAGGGACCTTTGCAATTGGAGCACAGATAAATGAGCCCTTATTTATCCTCAGTCTGTGGGATGTGTGACATGCTTGTTAGCCTAGAAACACTCTCTTTGCCTTTACACATGACCTTCCCATGTCCAGGATACTCTGTGTAACTGGTGCCCATGTGAAGCCTCCCCAGCTGGGTGGCTGGGGATAGCTTACTTCATCATTTATGACACAAGATGTTACTATGTTTTTTCAGTTTGTCTCTCACATGAAACTATGATCAGGAACCTATTTCTATTTATTTTGTATTTGTGGTGTCAGGTAGTTAAGTGGCTTCATCACTAAAAGATCAATCAGTGAATTAGGGTGTACACACCTGAAGCCCAGAGCGGGTTCTGGGCCAAGTGGCTCCAGGTGTGCTCTGTCCACCTGCACAGGCATGCTTCCTGGGAGGACTGCTACCGCAGACCAAACTGAAGCCTGCACCAGCCACAGAACACAAGGAGTGCATCTCAGAGAAGCTGTGGTGACGTATGGGGGGAGAAAGCCATCAACCAAGGGTCATCACCCCCGTGACGAGTAGTCAGGGAAGTAGGGAGTTAATTCTGCTCAGGTCAAAGGCAACTGATGTAGTATGTAGAGCAGCCCAAAATAATGCTTTGTTTACCAACTCTTCTATTTTGTGGATGAACAGCAGAGTGTTCATAAATTGCCTTTCAGGTTAAGTCATGCCCTGTAATCGACAAATTTTCTTTTCCCCCCCAAAAAACATCATTGTTCATGGACTTGGAAAGAGGGAAAAGTAATGATTACAATAAGTGGTCCCACACAAAGTCTTCATATGTTAATTCTTCACCTGGAAGATGGCTGTCTAGGTCATCTTTTCCTGAATATGGAAAGCCATATAGATAACCATTTGTAGAAAAGGAATCAAATTATATTTTCATACATCTGTGAAAATTTGGGGGCATATCTGTGTTTATCTGAAAAGGATTCTTACTATAAAAATAATGAAGACTTCCTGAAAATTTAAACTACATAGTGTACAATGCAAAAGTTCTCCTTTGTAAGCCTGCAGCACTCCCTGACCCCCCACCTAACCTCATGCCATCCTGGGGGGAGCACAGTTCTCCCACTGCGTATCTCTGTGCCTGTGCCTATTGAATAAGGGCTTTCTTCTTTTTAATGAATGGAATTATTGTACACATATATTGTTCTACTTTTTTTTCACTTTATACATCACAGACATCTTTAAACAAGAATATTTATAAACTGACCTTACTCTTTATGGTGGCTATCTATTCCAGAATATGCATATACTGGAACTTACATTCTCCCAGCAATGGATGTTTAGGTGTTTTCTTTTCTTTTTTTCTTTTATTACCAAAAGATTGTTTATGCATGTGAATGAATGTATGTGAGTGTGTGTTGACCCACATTTGTAAGTATCTCTACAGGGAAGGTTCCTAAAATTGAAAATTTCTGGGTCAATGACGTATCCTTTTAAATGCTACTGGGTACA
Source organism: Manis pentadactyla (assembly GCF_030020395.1). NCBI lineage: Eukaryota > Metazoa > Chordata > Mammalia > Pholidota > Manidae > Manis > Manis pentadactyla. The sequence continues at coordinate 105,473,658 of NC_080024.1, forward strand.
AGGCTCTGCCTTCTGAAAAGGCTCTTGCCAGGAGAGGGCATGCTCCCACAGCCTCATTAACAGTGCACAACCTTTTCACTTGTACTAATCTGATGGACAAAAATACGTATTTTGTTTTAATATGTATTTCCCCAATTACAAGTAATTAGTAATTATTAGTAATTTGTTATTCTAAAAAATGGTTATTAGTAATTTGTAGTTTTATTTTGCATAATCTTATTAGTTCATATCAGTTTATCTATAGTTTTCCCACTTCTTTCTCATTTATTTGTAAGCAGTCTTTACATATTATGACTATACGTCTTTGCTACATGGGTTACAAATATTTTCTCCTAGTTCTTTAAATTCTTTAAATTCTGCTGAGTTGCTCTATAGAAGATAAACATTATTATGTCATCTAATACCATCTTCTTTTATGCTTCTAAGCCTCCTGTTTGATTAAGATGGTCTTCTCCAATATTCTAAAAGTATTTTTCTTCTACAATTTTTATAGTTTGCATTTTTACATTTAGATCTTTATTGGCTCTAGATTTTATTTCCTTTGGTCTGAGACAGCACATAGAACATTTCATACTCTCTGAAAGGCATAAACCTTCTGATCTATCATTATATTAAAAAGTTCATTGCAAGTAAGGGGAAGAAAGAAACTGTGGGAAACAGGTAAAGAATCTTTCTTTCAGAGGGACAGCTTGCTCTGTAGGTTGCACTTCACCAGCTTTCCTGTCACACACCGTGAGCAGAGCCCTGCCCACTACCCCGCAGACCAGCATCCTGGAAACCCACCCTGCCCCGTGTGTCCACCACACTTACTGTACACCCTCTTCAGTGCTCTAATATATTATCATAATAATGCTCTGGATCGGTTACCCCTTATACTCTTAAAAGCTAGTGATTACCCTCAAAAGAGCTTTGTTTGTATGGATGACATGTACTGATTTTATTTGAAATTAAAACTGAAAATTTTAAGTATTTATTGATTAAAAATAAACTTATTACATGTTAACATATATAATACTTAATAGTTATATATGTTATTTTTCCAAACAAAAACACATAATGATAAGAACGGTGTTGCTTTACACTTGTACACATCTCTTTAACATCTGTCTTAAAAGAAGACAGCCAGGTCCTCCTCTGCTTCACTTCCACTCTTCTGTGACACGCTGCTTTGGATGAAGAATATGTAGGAGACTGGCCTTACTGACCACCTGAGAGGGGCTCAGGGCTCCTCAGGGATCCTTGGCCACATGTGGAGAACTGTGGTCTAAATGACTGCTAGTAGGTGCTCTGGTACAAACCCTACCAGCCTGGACACCTCAGGGACACTCCCGATGCCAGGATCTGATATGTGGTCAGGGCATCTCCTGGGTTGCTGTCCTAAGTTTTCATGCAGGAGGACAGCCACAGCAGGTGTGTCTGTGGCACACAGGACACAGGGCTCATGGGCATTCTCACTTGGGACAGGGCAAGAGCAGAGGCCAGCCAGAACCAGGTTCTTGCAGCATCACTCACTGTGGTTCACAGCCCAGCTACGAGGAGCAGCTCTCAGGCAGGGATCGGCCCAGGTCCCGAAGGCCTGGCCACCTGATCAGACAGAGGGGCAACAGCAAGCAGAGCAGCCGTGATTCAGCCCCTGGCTGCAGGTCAGTCGCCTGTGGTGTTGCTTTCAGTTCTCAATGTCAGGGACCCACAAGATGCCACAGAGCCCCTGGGCACGGAGCCCCAGCAGAGCCGTGCAGCACCAGATATACAGCAGACACTCACTTTGAACTTGGCACCAGACAATGAAGAGAGACTGTTTTCTCAAACAACTGGAAAAGATTAAGGTTTTACTCTCTTTGGGGCTACAGATACTTCCCCCCAAGAAGGGGTCCAGAGGATTCTCAGTGAAAATTGGAGTGAACAGAGGGAGGGTGTGTAGGGACAAGCATAATGATGTCCAGAGTCCCCTGCTACCAATAACCTCTTTCTCCAAGACCCCCTCTAAGCACACCCACCCATACCTGTCCTCCCACACCCTCTTTCACTTTAAACAGGAAATTCTTCTAGAAAAATGCATCATAAAAGGCCAGGTAAGTAAAAACCACAATATCCTAGGATCTCCATGGCCTGGCAGACAGGAAGGGGGCTGTGGCCCTGCAAGTCCAGCTGCCTGCCTTCCCGCCCTCCTCATACCTTTGGTAGTAGTGGGGATAGATGATCCCTGTCTCTTCCTTTGCCGTTCCTGAACCCTCCCCAAGGATCCCCAGCCCCAAATGGAGACTGCGCAGAGGCAGGCAGGGCCCCCAAAGTGTTCTGCCAGCCACTGTATGTGGCTCTGTCACCGAAGGCCTGGTTTTATACCTTCTCAAGGAAACAACTTTCACAGGGCAAGTAAAAGAAGCTTTACATCAAAAAACAAAACTAGCAAAACACGACACAACCTTGCATTTCCACTTGCGAATGTATCCGATGAAATTTAGCACACCTGTTCTTCAAAGTGTCCAGTTTCAAGATTTCTGTACTCCTGATCTCAACCAAGATGCTTCAGGGGCCTCTCAGGACCTCACCCAGCAATTCCCCGTGCTATACACTCAGGGCTCAGGCAGGCCGAGCACTCTCCACTTCCTGATGAAACCACAATCCTTTCGAGGTGGCAAGTCCTGGCCCCGTGCTTCTCACACACATACACACCCTCCTGCGCACACACATACACAGCCTCCTACCTACCACCTCATTCATTTCTCTTCAGTATGCTCCCAACTTGGGAGGCCCAGGCTGCAAAAGCTGTGTAAGGGTGACAGAGGCACAGTGAGGCCCTCACCCACTCCACAGGGAACCCTTCTGACAGGGCCTGAAGAGGCCTGTTTACCAAACAGACACACATATGCTACTGGTTCCTGAGAATCAAGGTGGCACTCAAGCCTATGCCTGGGAGCAGCAGTCTGGGCACAAAGGGAGGCAGACACCAGCTGAGACCTGGCACTGCATGGGGCCCTGCTGTCCCTCCCTCCCCCTGGTCTGCCACGTCTGGCTCTACAAGATGTCTGTTTTCCTGTGGTAAGGGAGAGGCAATGTGCAATGGCGCAAAGAACTGTGGGTACACAGAAAGGAAAATTCCTGTGGTTTTGGTTTTGGGGGATGGGCTGGAAAGGCAAGGCTTAAAAAACAATGAATTCTGGAAGAACTATTAAAACAAATGCATTTTTTAAAAAACCTACAGGAATAGTACAGTTCTGAGAAAACAGTAAGATACTTTAGGGTTTCCAAAATTTCACATGCCCAATATGGATTCTGAATACAGTCCAGTGCCAGCTTTTGATCCTATAGCTGCTGACGTCAACAGAAGAATGCCACAAAGCAGGCCATGCTAGGAAAGAATTTTAGGCCAAAATCAAAATTTCACACTCCCCCTCCTTTCAGGGGCTGTGGTTTATGATGCTATGACAGATGAGTCATTGCAATGCAAACTCCAGACATTTTGTAATAAATCTAGTCTAAAATTTACAGGAAGGCGTCATGACACCTTATTACTGTAAAACAGTGATAGTGATGATGGTGATGATGACATCTATTTTTATAGAAACATCTCCAAGAAATTCCAAGCTGCACAGTGGAGAATTACAGGAACCGAAGAAATTGTGTGAGGTCTCTCAGTCTATCCCTGGTTTTACGAAGAGCTGAACTGACTCATATTAGAAGCATGAGCGTCTGCACTATTTTTAAAGAATTCTGGGGAAGTGTGGTTCTACCATCTTAGGCTCCCAATATAACACTCATTTCTATTTGTGGGGTGGTTAACACCATCTTCCGTTTGGTATTTCCTCCATTAATATATTATCCTTCATGGAAGTTCTGTTTTCTAAACGTTTAATTATTTTTAAGATCCAGATGGGTAATTTATGCCCTTACAGACCCTATAATGGGGTCGAGAGGGGCAAAGTGTGGGCCTCTAATGAGAGACCCATGAGCCCACTCCTTTCACCAGGCCAAGCAGACACCCTGGCAGCATTCAGAGAAAGTGGCATGCATTTTGCTGTGATGGCACCAAGGGCTGAATGCCCCCCTAGGCCCCTCACACCACATGAATGGCTCTGCTCCCACCCCAGCACCAGCTCTTCGCTAAGTGCTAGACCCCACCGGCATGCTGAGACCACAGCTGGCTGCCACAGAGGCTCACACTGCAGGCACCCTCTCTGCCAAAGGGCCCTCCTAGGTCCCCACTATGGGTCAGGCAGAATGAACGCGTGTCTGCACTCCCTTTCCATCCTCCTGGTAGAGATGCATGCGGAGAGAGGAGATGGTCTTAGGGGTGTTTTACTCTTTATTTATGGCTCCAAGATACTATTAAAGGACTGAATGTTCCTAAAGTCTGGTAAATTCTTTCCCAAATCCTATAGAGACTGGGCAGTGGGGGTAGGAAGATGGGTGGGGACAGGAGTTGGAATCTGCATAGACTATAATTGCCTCAAGTTTGTGAAATGTTGGTATAAAAATACTCTTGGAGACTAATGCTTGAATGAAAGTTCACACTCATTAAACACCATGGTTGAAGGGGGAAAATTCAGCCTCTGTCATAAGAATAACTTCACAGCTTGAAGTTCAGAAGGCAAAACAGAGCTGTAATGCTAATGATCACATGATACATTTTGAGTTTTCTTTTCAAGACTCATCTTTGGGATGAGTTGACTACTCAAATCTGTCCTACAACAAGTAGAGCAGCAGAAGAGGAGAAGAGGCAGCCCCCAGGAATGCGCGGACTGCCCATCACTGCCCAGCTTCATCCTACTTGAGGAGCCCTTTCCTAACCCCTCAGTGACGGGCTCACTCCCGTGCTCTGCCTGTCACAGCACTTTTCACTGTCTCATTAGTGTCCATCTTCTGGTCTTCTTCCCCCACGGAGTGAGCGTTGGGACAGCGTCCTCAGCAGGTAGCACATGCCTGCGTATGAAATTGGTGCTCATTATAGATAAACTGATGAAGAAATCCCTAGAAGGAAGGGACCCCAACTGCTGGGCCCCAAGTGTCTAATCTGCTTTTAACAGTGCCTAGCACAGAACCATATTCTACCAAACACTTAACTAATGACTTTGGTGGTGAAGTTTTGCTAAAGGTTTTCATATTCCATAGCAGTTATTCAACTACTACTACTCAAGGCAACTGACTGGGGAAAGAGCCTCAGGGTTCCTATAGGTCACATGTTTACAGAACCCTATTTATATTCCTATATTTATATAAAATGTTTTGCATGATAACAGATGTGGGAGATTATATCTGTAATCTGTAGGAGAAGAGATGAGAACAGATCACAACCAAACGGCACAAGACCTTCTGAGGGCAAGGTGTGGCCTAGAATTGTCCAGCCGATTCCAGGCCAAGGCAGGAGCCTTGGATGGCACTGGCAAGAAGGTGCAGTTAGCAGTGAGACTGATTACAGGATCCCTAGACACAGACACTGCGAGTCCACCCAGCCAGAATAACATCTCTTCAATTTACTAAGGCCCAAGCATCCATTAAATACAACTTTTCACCATGCATTTTCGAATCTAGGATTTTATGATCTCTTTAGAAAGAAGTTTAGCTAAATATGCTCCAATGAAAGATGACTGACAGAATTTTCTGAAAGCACATCAGAGGAGTAAGAGCAATTATAAACCTTTTAAAAATCTACCCCTCTGGCATGCTATAAATGGGAAAAAGTACATACATAAAACCAAAATTCCCTCTATAGGATTTACTTAAAATCTACCCTCACCCCCACCCCATTATTAATTTAGGAAGGTGTATCAGAAAATATACAGCTGCACAAGTAACTCTCTTATCCACAGTTAAGAGCAGAGATTTCTGAGAGCTCTGCAGCCAGGCACCAGTCTGTCTCTCACCTCCCTTGGCACTCTCTGTCTCCCTCTCAGTCAAGTCCTCTCCTAACACCTACTGTTCCTGCACTGGTGGCCTGAGAAACCACCCAGTACATCACCCACATTCTGAGAAATGCATCTTTTCTTTAAAATGCTGTTTCCAATGACTCAGGTTGAAAAAAAAAGGGCCATGAGTCTAGCAGTTACAGAATTTCCGCGGGGCAGTGGGTGGGTGGGTGGGTGGGAGGTGGGGAACCCTAGCCTCATGTATAGATCATTTGAAAAAAACAAAACTCCAAAGCAAGAAACTTGTGTATCTACATGTAACATCTCCAACATGAACAGACGGATGGCAGACAAGAAAGGAGATGAAAAGCCTGAAATACATCTTCCTGAGGAGAGTCCAGCCCTGATCGTCTCAGAGCTGACAGACCCCTCTCAGGTAAACACAAACTTCTCTAGAAAGAGCTTCCACTCTTCTCAACTCTGTCCTCAGACCAAACTCCAAGAACAAGTACAACAAACCCCGGAGAGCAGGCATCAGTCACAGCTGGCCTATGGAAGTGTACCTTTTTTCAAGAACAGGTCTTTAAACGGGGCCTCCTTCAGTGTGCTGTTGCTGAGGGGGTCACTGGACATAATCGAGTCCTCTGCCAGGGGGAGTCCGACCGTGATGCAGCCCCCAGGTCAAAGCATCCCTTCAGCTTCAGGCAAGCTCCTCTCCAGGCAGCTCAGAGCTGCAGTTATAGCCAGCATGGGGTGTGAGCCCGCGAGTGTGTGTGTGTGTGTGTGTGTGTGTGTGTTTCTGTCTGTCTCTCGACTGTATCAGCGGGGCCCAGCCCAGGTGCTAGACTCCAATGCTGTGGCTCTGACCGCAGACTGGCTACCAATTATCAACTGCCATCCACAAAAATCAGGAGCTCTGTGGCAGGAAGCCGGCAGTGTCACAGAGCAGATAACAAGCCCAGGGTCTCAAATCCTTAGAGGAGACGGGGACCCAGTGTTGTCTATAGCAACACATAGTAATGATGAGCCCACATTTCTCACACCTGGCCTTACACAGGACACATTACACACAGAACAGAATGCAGCTGGACAGATTATCCTGTTCTACTGTGTTCAGTAATCTTTCCAACAGGCAAATATCAAACCAGACAAGGCAGAAAGTAGGAAATCTGCAAATCTCAACACAATATTTCTTCCCTTGATAGCTGCTAGAAGCTTTCAGAGTTTAAGAAATGCAAACAGAGCTTACCGAGCAGAGCAGGCACACACAGGGCTGCCCAGCCACCCGCACTTCCTGGCTGTGGGTGCAGCTTCAAGAGCACGTCTGGCTCAGAATGCCCCCACAGCGTCCCTCACGTGGAAGCCGAGCTGCGGCTGTCCTCCGGGTCCTCTTTGCCCCAGAGTCTAACTGATGGGAGCAGCTTGCGTGGCTCTTGCAGTTAAGCTCTGCACTGGCGCCTGGCAAAGTCAACAGGGGAAGATGCTGGTGGTGCTCCTCCAGCCCCTGCCCCCACTCCCTGTGCCCTCCCTTCCCCGGCAGCTCCTCTCCTCTACCCGTTCTCATCGTTACTTCTCAGTGCATGGCAGCACAAATAAGCCACAGAGAAGCCTATCAAGACAGGACTCTAACTCTTACTACGCAGCTGTAATTTACAAGGTTTAGAAATTAGAGAAAAGAATCCCAGGTACCAAGAAAAGGCAATTCAAACATGAAAGCAGAGATATATCTCAGGAGAGCGCTTTTTCCTGATTCATTTCGGTGTAAGCAGTCTTTTTTCCCTTGAGGTAGTCTAAACAGTTTGTTTTATATGTCCACAAAGCATCTCGGGTGCATGCTGCTGCCCTGGGGCTGTGTGAAGAGACATAAGAAAAGGCTGCCTGTCTGTTGCAGCACTCTTCAGAAGAAATTATGGTGTGGCCACAGTGAGCAGGGCAGCATGCCATGGTGATATTGCAAATAACCCCTGCCACAAGCACTGCTCTGTGCCCAAAATAACCTTTGTTTTTCCTTATTTAGGGTAAACAGCAATGACATGTGGGCCATAACAATAGTCTTGGCTGTCCGAGGAGTTGTCAAAGCAAAACTAAACTCTGTTGGTTACTACCAGCATGAGAAATGAGGGCAGTTATATCAGCAGCCAGTCCCTGCTGTCTGCCCCAGTGTCACCTGGGGCCAGTAGCAGTGTCTGGGCTTGATGTCACTGCTGGGCCCTCAGGTTGGCCAGAAGACATCACTATCTCATGTTCTAATTACCGAGGGTGGGGTAGGAAAGGAACAAAAGATTTGTCAAGATTTCTCAGAGATTTCATGTGGATGAAAGAAATGGGAATTTCACCAGGAAAATTAACAGTTGCACACATTTGCATGTGCCAATCAAGAGAGTTTGATTTTTCTTGAGCAATTTCTAAATTTAAAACGCAATGTTCCCCTTTTGTGTTATACTTTCCCTGATTTCTTATCAGAGCCTCAGCACTCCGCTGGGTGGATTTAGAGGGTGGGGCTTGGGTTAGGGCCCACGTGTGCTGAGCAGGAACACCCCTCAGAAGGGCCGGCATCAGAGAGCAGCGAGCCACTCTTCCTGTCCCTGGAGGCCTAGGGTCGCTGCTGTCTGTGGATGGCATTTTTCTCATCAGTTTAGTCATGGTAACAGGATCACTGTGAAACCAAGTCCTTAAAGAGGAATATCCAAAAATTTGCATATGACTATCATTCATGTCTGTTGTTGAAAATTAGGGATTTAGCCACCATTATTGGACTGAAAATCTGCGACTGCTGATGGAAAAATTTGCATGTTTAAGTAGTCGCGGTTAGTCTACTTTGGGGTTTAACATTATTTAATGTACATATATTATGTGTCAGAAAAATCAACATATTTTTTCATTTTTAAACGCTGTAGGGTTTTCCACCTAGCCTTAACACACTTATTTTATCTGGCTGGCTTCCTTATCACTGAGCATTTGGGTTATGGGAGTCAATCTTAACTAAACTCCTTGTTCATCCTGTTTAATCATTCTCACTGTTTAATCTATTTAAAAATCACTTTCAAAGCTCTTAAGTTTATGGATAACAGTTTACTTCAAAGTGTTGCCCAAACCTTGCAGCAGGCACACAGCTGGCTGGCGTAGGTTCCTGTGTGGGTTCCCGTGGGACAGGCTGTGTGCTAGCCAAGCCGCCTGGTTAACACAGGGAGTCGCCTCTCTTCAGCATTCACTGATGGGTTGTTGAGGCTAAGTCACCAGGTGGTGGCCTTAATTTTGTTCCTATTCCCTTTTAAGAACTGGCCTGATAAGGTTGCTTCAGAAAAAAAGCATAGATGTCAGAGTGTGATTGGGGCTTCATGCCCTGACAAACACTTCATCTGGCTGGTCCTGACAGCATGTGGGTCACTGGGGCTTTTAAACTGATAGGTGCCAATATTTCTTTTCCCTTAATTCAGAGAAAATGGCAGCACACACAGCAGAAGGGTGTGGGAGGACACTAGCCTGCTGAACAAAAACACTTAAGTAGGAAAGTGTAAAAAACATTTGCATTCAAGAACTCTTTCCTCCCTCCTTGTCTTTAAATATACATCTTTAAAATGAGTAGTACCCCAAAGGGCTAATTGATTTTACCAGTGTGAATTTAGTGGTTGATAACATGTTCCAAAGTTGTACAAGGTTTCCCTGTGTACAGGCAAGGTCTTAGAAATGCTTTGAGGAAGGGTCGCCCAGGACAGACACTTCACTGGGTCTGCTGAGTGCAGTGAAGACCTCAAGAGCTCTGCCTTCACAAGGCACTCTACCCAATCTTCAAGGTTTTCTCCATAAAGGTCTTCAGTTCTTTAATTCCTCTGACAAGTATTTACTAAGTAGTTATAGTCCTTACAAGGAAAACATACTGATCTTCAATATAATCTGGCAGACAAGCATTTTCTGTAGGGTTGAACTAGTCTCAGGTGCCTTCAGCACGTAGATACTTATTTAAGGAAGTGAACAAGCTCTGAGGACTTGCTTCCAGCTGAGATCTGAATATGACAAGCTTTGGAAACTGGGAGCATCTGTGAGCTGAACAGCTAAAAGAGGCAGCACTGGGCAGAAATTTTTAGCTCAGGGACTATATAGAGCTCATTACCTTCAAAGAGAATCTCTGGGTGGTAAAAGGGGTGCTCTGCTATCCCAGAATCTTACTGATTCATACAACCTGGCTTATCACCTGGCCTGGGCCAATCCTGGTGTACCCTGCGCTTCCTGGTGTACCCTGTTGTCTCTCCCCCTCAAGTTCCCACCCTCAACAGGTATCGCTTACTGACAATAGAAATTTTCACAATTGCTATACAGCAGAAAATTAGCATTTATAAACTGCTATGTACTAGGTACTTTAAAGCACTGTATCTTTTACTCATACCAACTTGTGAATTACATTTCATTATTCCTACTTCACAGAGGAGGGAGCTGTGGCTCAGAGAAGGTGAGCCTTTTGTCCAAGGTAAATAAATGGCTGCTAAGAGGCAGGCTGGGAGTTGTAATGCTGACCCAGAAGCTCCTATCCACCCACCCAACAGTGGGCGGTGAACTTAGAATTCTCCAACAATCAACAAACTGAAGTTCATTGAAACTAACCAAAGAACTAACTAGGTCAGCAGATCAATACAGACTTATCTGGACTTTTTTTAGCCTGACTACCTGATTCCTTTTGGGCACTAACTTGAAAATCTACATTAAAGATTCTGTATGTCTCTGCATGTTGTCAGAGACTCTCAGAACCATTGCCATGTGTCTTGTAAGCCTGTTAATGTGACTGGTTAAGAACGGATGGCCTGGTCCATTCCAAATTCCCATTCTTTGAGGCTTATGACTATGCTGTAAAATTCTGCTCTGAGATGAAGTTTTCCACATAAAAATTAAGCCTTGGAATTTTGCCCTTAGAAAACAAAACAGTACATTTTAAGTAAGTTTGCTCTGTTTATGGTCATGAATGAGGATTTTAAATGAACACAAACTTTTACTCCTACAGACTCAAAACACAGTAATGGTTTGATAATTGTGGACATGAGTCTGTAGCATGGAATAATTTACTAATGTGTCCTGACTGCTCAAAAAATTGCAACAGAGAGGTTTTTGTGTAGAAATGTGAATATTCTGCATGTGTTCCACAGTACTTAATACCTCAACGTTTCATAGAAATGTCAGCAAATATAAAAATATGCAATACTATGGAACAAACTGACAAGGTTGGTTAAAAGTTTATTAAATAAATTAGCTAAAATAAATAGCCTAAAAGTAGCTTCCTAATATGCAACAATACTCCCTGTCTTAACAGACTTTGGAGTTTACCTTATATATCATCTATACCACTATAGTATTTTTTTTCTCTAACGGAAAAAAAAATTATATATTATTCTGCATCTATGACGGCATAGATTTTCATAATGGCTAAGCTACTCCCTAACTAAGTGGATTACCTTTGAAAACTGCAGTTAACTCTTCTAAGTCCCAGAAGAAAAAGGAAGAAGTTTAAAGTCTTCATAGTGGCTAAATTCAGGGACCAGTTAGACCCAAGGATGGGTTCCAGTCCTGCCATCTGACTGTCACCTTGAACTAAGGCTGTTTCCTCATCTGTAAAATGAGGCTAAGAATACCCATGTATCACAGTGTGCCTGGAAGGATGACATAAAATAACACATCTAACCCTTGCTGCTCCAAGTGTAGTCCAAGGCCCAGTATCATCAGCAATAGCAGGGAGCTGATTAGAAATGTAGGCCCACCCCGACCTACTGAACCAGAGGCTGCATTTGGACAAAATTCCCAGGTGATTCATCTGTACATGAAAGTTTCTGAAATTTTGCTCTAATTCAAACATTAATTAAATGGGCAAACCTAGGGCTCAAAGAATTTGTGACTTGTGCCCATCTCCTAGAGGAAATGAGAGTAGAATTAAGATCTGTTTTGAGCCCAAGCCACTGACACTCAACAATGATTTTAAAGAACAGTACTTGACATGCAAGTGTTTGTGTGCACATGTGTGTAAAATCATAATGCCGCCCTCTTGGGCTAAAGGCAGGGCTCAGCACCCAGGGCAGGTGTGTCCTGCTGTCCTCCCACCAGTGCTGGTGGGCTGTTGCTGATCCATTCACACCCCTTAGGAGAAGCAGTAGAGGATGACATGGTGTCAGGGTTCATGATAATGATGAAACTAATCACCTTAACAGAGTCTCTGGTGTTGGAATCCAATTTCTAGGATATTTTGCATTCTTCATAAAAACTCCAGGAGTCCCGAAGTACTTCTGAACACATGTTAAGAGGAATTCCAATTTTTCCTTCTGGCAAAACTCAAGTATCATGAGTAGACTCTTCTTAAGAACAGAATTATGAAAATGCCACTGATCCATTCCTATGAATCTGGCCCAGCTCTCTCATGTCCTCCTGGGCCTCCCTGCTTCCTGAGAGAGCCACATGCTAGGGAAGAAGAGTCCTGGCATTGCAGGATTCTGGGAACAGATTCCCACTTCTGCTGGCGATCAGCTGCGGCCAGCACACCCCAAAGTTTCTCCTATCAATAAGGCTTAGGATGGTGCCTTCACAAAACTGACGTGAAGGAAGAGAATCTTTTTTTTTTTTCTAGATTAAATGTTTTATTGAGGCATAACACCGAAAAATGCCCCAATCGTAAGTGTATAGCTTGGTGAGTACAGTGCACACACCCATGTAATGACCCACACCCCCAGAAGCACTTTTCAGTCACTACCATGCTCCAGGACAACCATTACATTATCCTGACCCCATAGGTTCATTTTTTTTTTTGGTATCATTAATCTACAATTACAGAAAGAGCATTATGTTTACTAGATTCCCCCCTTCACCAAGTCCCCCCAACATACCCCTTCACAGTCACTGTCCATCTGTGTAGTAAGATGCTGTAAAATCACTACTTGTCTTCTCTGTGTTGCGCAGCCCTCCCCGTGCCCCCCACGCACTATACATGCTAATCATAATGCCCTCTTTCTTTTCCCCCACCCTTATCCCTCCCTTCCCACCCATCGTCCCCAGTCCCTTTCCCTTTGGTAATTATTAGTCCATTCTTGGGTTCTGTGATTCTGCTGCTGTTTTGTTCCTTCAGTTTTCCTTTGTTCTTATACTCCACATATGAGTGAAATCATTTGGTACTTGTCCTTCTCCACTTGGCTTATTTCACTGAGCATAATACCCTCTAGCTCCGTCCATGTTGTTGCGAATGGTAGGATCTGTTTTTTTCTTATGGCTGCGTAATATTCCATTGTGTATATGTACCACCTCTTCTTTATCCATTCATCTACTGATGGACATTTAGGTTGCTTCCATATCTTGGCTATTGTAAACAGTGCAGCGATAAACATAGGGGTGCATCTGTCTTTTTCAAACTGGAGTGCTGCATTCTTAGGGTAAATTCCTAGAAGTGGAATTCCTGGGTCAAATGGTATTTCTATTTTGAGCATTCTGAGGAACCTCCATACTGCCTTCCACAGGAAGAGAATCTTTAAAGGGGTACTAGAAATGATCTACTCAAGCCCCTTCATATTTCAGGTGGAATATACACATATTTTATACAAAAATATACCAAATATTTTAATTCTTAGAATAGCCAATTTTAATACTTGAAGGTTTAATACAGTGATGTTACTCAGAAAAATATTTTATCTTGCTTTTCAAATGTCTTACATTTCTCAATTTCATCCCAAAACTGGAAGGCTAAATAACTTTCACCAGTCATCCTATTTCTGTGTAGGCCATAAAAAAATGAGGCTCAGTATGTTTATAACTCAGATCACAGATATTACCATTCCACTTCCCAGTTCTTACCCCCATAAAAACTTTACTCCTTGAGAGAAGGAAACACACTTTCATTAGCACTACACTCCAGGCAAACACTGTACACTCTCTCTACATGTAAGGTATATGGCACACATATGTAGCATCCATGTTTTGTGTGTGCTGTTGCTAAATTACTGAAAAATGTTGTGATCATTGTTCTTGAAGATTCTAAGGCGGCGGTCCCTTTGTAATCGTAAGCATTGATTGGACGATCTGATTGTGGAAAAGAGGTGCATACTATCATTTCTGGAGCTCCTTTTTGTTTTGTTTACAAATTTCAGGATATGCCCAGAAACTTCTGAGACCTTTAGGTTCCTGACTTTGGCAAAAGCATTAATGTCTTCAAAAGCTGAGATAAAGTCTTGGCACATTCCAGGGTTTTGGCTATTGTATTAGAGGATAAGCTAAGGCAAACACTGGATAAATCACAGGCGGAAAATCCAAGATAATCCATAGATCTACGTAACTACACCATGTTCTCATCTCTGCCACTTGAACACTCACCTAGCACACATATGGTTTAAAAATACGAATCACTCATTGCTTTCTGGTAATCAGGTGTCTTTGAAAACATTCGGTCAATCCTCATTTGTGCTAGTTTCAGAGCTGAGCACTTACTACGTGCCAGTCACTGTGAGGCGATGGGATACAAAGAAAGCCAGAAGCAGTCCTTGTCGATGATGTCTCTAGTTCATGTTCTGAGAAGAGCTAGTGAAGTAGTGAGGCCAGTATGACTCAGTGCAGCACCCAGCAGAGCGCTCCGCAGGGAGCTGGTGAGCAAATGAATGAAGGTCCTGCAGGAGCATACAGGAGTGTACTTACCCTAAATAAGAAAAAAACAATCATGATAGCTAACACTTACATAGCACTTACTATTGCCAGTCAGTATTCCAAAGTATTTTACTCATTTAATTAAACCATTTAATCCTTACAAGTACCATATGAGTACTAGTTATTATCCCAGCTTTACAGATGACAGAACCGAGGCACAGAGAGGTTATGTGACATGCCTAATGTCAAACAGCTAGTAAGTGGCAGTGCCAAGAACTGGACCAGGAAGTCTCTCTCCAGAAAATCCTAACCACTGATCAGGCTAACTCTAAATCTGGCAGGTCCAAAAAAATACTGTTTTCAGAAGGGCCCCATTTAAAAGATGTGATGAATTACTTCTCCTAGACCTAGGCTCTTAGAAGGGCTGGAAGTGCACAGAGACCATTTAACCACTCCCACACCCCCACCATCGGAGCAGGGAGTCCACACCTCAGGGAAGACAGTGTTAGAAGCAAACTTAATTGTATTACTGGGCAATTTTCCTTTATGTTAAACTAAACCTGTCCTCTGGTACATTAAGGGTATTGTCTTTTATGTCTTTCCTTTCCTTGGGCTCTGAAAAAATGAAGTAGCCAGCCGGCTCTATGCTGGTAGTGTAAGAAAGTAAATAAAAATAAAAATAAAAATTTATAAAAATCAGAGTTTTCCAGAAAAAAGCACCCCCTCCTTTTTTTCCTTCCTATTTCTAACTTGTTGTGTCTATAACCCTTTCTTTTCTTTCTCAAAATATCCTCATTTAGGGATTCTAATATTAATGATCCCAAGGAACCTGAAGGAATTATCCAGTTTAATACCTTACTCATTTATGAGCTGAAAAAGTACTGAGAGTAAGAGATAATTTTTAAACCCACTACAGTGTTAGCCAGATTTTTTTGTTCAAAAATGAGGAATCCTTACAGGTAGGTGATGAAATCACCACATGGAAACACGAAGCATTTAGGAATCATTCAGGAAGAAGAGACTTTTCAACAAATGTGACAACCAGATAGCCACATGCAGAACAAACGAAGCTGGACCTCTTCCTCATACTGTATACAAAAATTAATTCAAAATAGAATATATATTTACATCCAAGAACCATAAAACTCTTAGAAAACAGGAGCAAATCTTTGTGATCTTTAATTAGCCAAAAGCCTTCTTATTCCACCAAAAGTAAAAGCAACAAAGAGAAATTGATACATCATATTAATCAAAGTTAAAAACTTTTGTGCTTCAAAGGACACCATCAAGGAAAAGTAAAGGATTGAGAGGAAATTTTTACAAATCATATATCTGAGAAGGGACTTGTATCTAGAATATATAAAGAACCTTTACAACTCAAAAATAATAAGACAACCCAATAAACTGTTCTCATAGAATATCTACAAGTGGCCAATTTGCACATGAAAAGATGCTTAGCATCACTAGCCATCAGGGAACTTCAAATCAACACCCCCATGACATTCCACTTTACACCCACTAGAATGACTATAATAAAAAAACTGGTAGTAAGCATTTGTGAAAACATACAAAAATGGAAACCTTCATCCCTTATTGACAGGAATGTGAAATGATACAGCTGCCGTGGAAAACAATCTGGTATTTCGTCTCAAAGTTAAGCATTGTTACTATGTGACCCAGCAATTCCACTCTAGGTATATACCTAAGATAAATGAACACAAAGATGTATATACATATATAGCCAAAAAGTAGAAATAACTCAAATGTCCATCAGCAGGTGAATGGATAAACTAAACATGGTACATCCACAGAGTGGGATATTAATCAGTCAAAAAAAGAAGTACTGATAAATGCTACCACATGGATGAAACTTGAGAAACATCATGCTCAGTGAAAGAAGCCTATCACAAAAGACCAAATATTGTATGGCTCCATTTATATGAAATGTCCAAACTTGGCAAATCTATACAGACAAAGAGAGGATACGTGGTGGTCTAGAGCTGGGAGCTTGGGAGAAAATGGGGATGACTGTTAATGGCTACAAGGTTTCTTTTTGGAGTAACAAAATGTTCTAAATTTAGATCATGGTGATGGTTGCACAACTCTCTAAAAATATGAAGAACTACTGACCTGTACACTTTTAAATGGAACTTTTATGGTATGTGAATTATATCTTAACAAAGCAATATAATAAAAAACAACTGTGAAATGAAATTGTTCTATGATTATTAACAATTAGCAATTTCTTCTACTGTTTATAATTTTTGTATTTCCAGCTTTAATAATCAATAGGTTTCGTTTTGTAATACTTATGTTTTGTGCCATTGTTTTCAAGTATCTTTCTAGGTGTGGATCATCTTTCTTTTCCATAAATATAAAATTAACCAGAATGCAATTATCAACATACTTCTCTTCTTCAACACTAAATTTTGAAAAGCCAGAAATATCTATCAGAATAATGAAACACACAGACCTGAGCAAGACAACACTGATATAAACTTGCCAAGTGATTATAATTTTTTAATCTCCTATTATTTCAACATTAACCAGTGGTTCACAATGGGTATAAATCAAACAATATTGCTTAGAATAAGGACAAGCTGGACCTGCAGTGGCCAGAACTTACGGTGGCTGACACTGTCAGCTGCATGGTGGACAAAGAGACTGAGCCCAGAGCCACCTCCTCCCTCCTCTGAGCTCTGCCCCCACCAGGCAAGCTCATGGGCACACACTCATGCTGCCTCTAAGCGGGGAGCTGCTCCTTACAGCACCACTCTGCAGACACGCTCTCTCTAGGACCCACAGATGTGCTGTGTGTAGGGTGTAGTTACGGGTGTGCATGTGTGAATATATGCAAATGCTAAATGAGGATGGTTATGGAAATTCTGGATATACGGAAGTTTGGGAGGAGAAGAAAAATGTTGTAAGACTACCAAACACCTCCATCCCCATGATCCTTGGCACAATCCCCTGCATTTCTAGGCCACAAATCAGACACCTAGATGCAAGCTAAGCTTCCCTGAGGTGAACCATCAGAGAGCGTATCTTCTGTAATCAACGGTATGTAAAGCACTGTAAGGGAAAAAGAGACATCCATGCCCAGGTCAGCTTGCAAAAACCTCACAGTCTTGCCAGAGAAACAAGACTAGACTGCCTTCCTGACCCCCATGAAAAACAGAAGCAATTAGAAAAAAATTTAAATGATATTACTACATGTAAAGTCTCTTTTGATACAAACAAGTTTTAAAATGTGAGTCAGATAATAAAATTCTTAAGAAATTGCTAGAACCTGAATCACTTCACCAAGTTTTGGCTTCCTTCTACACCCCAACTGGGAAACATGATTTCTAGAAGAAACTACAAATTCCTTCTAAAATATGTGTAGATTATAAATGCTATATGTTCATACTTCTTTTTCTGATCTCATATTTCCAAGAGTTAAATGCAACATTAAAAACTGAAGGGATCATAACATCCATGATCCTGCCTTGAAAAAATCACACCTACACTCTTTATTGTGTGATTTTTCCTTAAAAGGGTTTTAAAAGTATGGTTGACTACATACTGCCAAGCCTACTAAGTACAGTTTGATCTGTGTGGGTCCACTTATGCATAGGTATTTGTCAATAAAAACATTAGAAAATTTTGGAGATTTCTAACAATTTGAAAAAACATTTTCTCTAGTTTCGTTCTAGGAAATGGTATATAATACATGTAACATACAAAATATGTGTGAATTGACTGTTATTGGTAAGGCTTCTGGCTTTGGGGGAGTCAAAAGATATATGCAGATTTTCCACTGCATGGAAGTGTTGGGGGAGCCGGTGGTCCTAACACTCATGATGTTCAAGGACACCTGTAATAATATTTCCTGCTCACTCTACCAAATAGTATTCACTGTTCGGCCTAGAGCAGGTCTTCCCATATGGCTGTTTGATCGCTCCCTAATCATGGTTTTACTGCTTCTTGGGCCTTCAGAAGGAAGGGAAGCTGTACAGTGTTTTTCAAGCCTGGGGTCACAGCCTATTAGGGCAGTCGGTGTAGTAGGCAGCTGCAACCAGAATTTAAAGAAACAAAACAGAATGGGAAATATCAGAGTGCAAGTAGCAAGGATAAGCACCACAAGAAGGCTTGTTTGGGTTCTGCATGTACATGTCCATGTTTGCAAATGGGCTGTGATAGAAGATGTATTTCTCACTGTAGGTTAAGGTTAAAAATCTTTGAAAGACACTGGATGAAAGAGTAACTGACTATTCAAATATTTCATTTCTCCCCATTAAACAAGGTAAATCATCTTTTTCCACAAAACTCAATTCTTCATCAAGAAAATACCAGCAATACACTAATGAAGTCTTTTTAAGGTTTGTGGTTGTAATTCAGAAGACTAATAACACATGTACACCAGGGCATTGTCCCTCTAGTTGGAGGATCCAGGTCCTACCTGCAAACTGTGTGACTCTGGATTAGTCACATAGCCTTCCTTACGAGTTTCTTCATTTATAAAATGGTTATCGTCACCCTCAATGCCCTAACGGTATCATAAAGATCAAATAAAACAATACATGTATAAGTAGCATACAATTATAAACCATGCATTATTTCTCATTGGGCTTATTCACAAGTGACAGCCGAGTTCTATATTGCTCCATTGCTTATAATCTTTGAACTAACTCTGCATACATTCTTTCAAGCGGTGCTTCTCAACAGGCTGCTGCAGATTTTATCACCTGAGCATTTTACAAATACCAGTGCCTAGGCTTCATCTCAAACTGACTAAATCCGAGGCCTAAGAGGTGGGCTTAGGCATCTGTAAGTTTTAAAGCTTCCCAGGTAATTTTAGTGTGTGGCCAGGGTTAAGAGTCATTGTCCTATAGTCCTACACTTACCATAGTAAACATTTAGTAATGTATACATAATTACTGAATTACTACATTGTACATCTGAAACCAATATGACATTGTATATCAATTATAGTTCAATAAAAAAAAATGAAAGAAAGAATCACAATCCTAGACTGCCTTGCTGCTCTATTTACTTTAAAAATTCTGCTGTCTTCCTCTCTCTACATACAGACAGGCATGCACGCATGAGTGTGCGTGTGCACACATCCTTGTGGAATACATTCTTTCATACTTTAGCTGACTTAGGGAGGAAACAAAAAGCCAAGGCTGATTTACTTAACCTCTTCATTCGTATTCTAATTACCTGTGATATCAAATGTGGAAGTCAAAAATCTTTTATGCCAAACCATTTCCTATAATAAAAATCTTTAATTTAGACAAATTATTACCTTAGAAAATCTCAAAAAAATCTCCAAAGAATTTTTATTTATAAAGTATTTTTTAAAACTTGTTAAGTGTGAGAAGAAATGGCATATTCTATAGCGAGCAAACAGAGCACAAGATTTGAATTCTGCCTTTCTTTCTCTGGGTGTTTTAATTGTTCAGAGATAACAAGGGAGCCCTGTAACTCCCTAATTAAAGTCAACTAAAACCCACACGTGACTACTGGGTTAGGGCCTTCTCCTCTTTTTTATTCATACTTAAAAAAACATCTTAAAACAAAAAGCATAAAAAATTCCAGTGAGAAGATGAGCATCAGTCTTCTTCTTTGCTTCTTCTTTTTCGTGTGAAAATAATGAGGCCTCTGGATTAAAAATAAATTGGTCTTTCAAAGTAGTTTTCAATGTAAGATGCTTTAAAAGTTAAAAAAAAAACCCAAGTTAAACTAAATCTCCAGGGCAAGTGATCAGCAAGTGCTTTCTGAGCTTTTAATATGTCTGCAGGTCTGATGGATACAGAAAGGACTAGTCAGGAGGCAGGACTTCTTTGGGTCTAGACGCTGATCATGTATATCCAACACGCCTTGCCAGCCATAATTCCATGATGGGGTGAGTCCTTGGTAGAGATTATAAGCACTGCCAATTTGAAAAGGAAAAAAAAAATCGGTGAGGACTCAGGTGGTCCAGGAGGCATTGTGGCAGAGGTGGCATTTGGGACGGGCAGATGCTCCTGGTACACGTGAATTCCGAATGCACAATTCAGGACATGCAAAAAGTGGCACCCCCACCCCCCTGCCATGTGATGCTGCAGATTGTGGGTCACTTGGATTGTCTGCTACACACAAGTGGACTCTGAACACACACATATGCACACACCCTGCCACACATTCTCAGTACCTGCCTCTGTCTTTCTTCATTTGCTTTCTATTTTTTTGTTACAGGAGAGGCCAATGCCCCGTGCAGTAAGGGATAGTCTCTTCCTTCCATCCATCTGCTTGTTTATTCTCCCCACCACACCTCCACCCATTTGCCTCCCCTGGGCTTTCCTTATTTCTCAAAGCCCCTTTTCCTTTTCCTACACTCCACTTCTCCCTCTTCTGAGTTTCTTCTCTCTTTTGATTTTTTGTTTCTTTCTAGCTTCACTATGTAAAGCCTGATCAATACTGCAATCGAAGCCTGGTGTTACTTGTGGCAACCCTGGATGTAATGACCCTGCCTGGGGAAAGACAGACCAAGGAGAGGCTAGAAGCAGCTGCAGGAATCCCCGTAACAGAACTATGCATTCTGTCAGGGAAAGAGCTAGAGACAACTGTCTTCTGTCTGCCAGCTACTTTGACTCAACTCTTTCTTGACTTCTGGGGTAGTGTGGTTTTACCCAGAAACTGCAGCATTTCCAGAATCTCTCGCCTGGCCTTAGTGAATCTCCTTATCAACAGGTAAATACAAGGGGGAGCTGAGGGCATATCTGGACCAGAGAGGTTGGGTGGGGCCCCTTTTTGCAGCCTGGTCATGAGAGACACAGGGAAGCAGAAGTGGACAACTGCTTGTAGGCAATAAATGGGTTTCTTCCACTTTATTTCTCCCTTTGACTGCTTTCGGTTTCAAAGGTATTTTTCCCCAGGCTGGGAGAATATTTCCCCTGGAGTTACAGGGAGCTATGAGAGGCGTGGCTGCAATGCCACAATCCAGCCCTGAGAAAAACATCCAAACAAGCTGGGCTGTCAGAAAAGCCAGTGGGCACAGCAGCAGAAACTTTGATTAAAATGTATGAATGTAGTTCCTGCAAACTCTCTCTGGGTCTCTATCAAGGATTTTCAAACAATAACAAACACGACGTCTTACTGGATGAATCCGTGTGTGTCACAGTGGCCTCAGCTCCTTTTCTAAGTCTCATGAGTCACCACACACAGACAAAACCTCAAGCAGAGGAGGGCAGCTTGCAGCAGCATACAACTATTGTTTCACTGTCTTTTCCTACCACAGATTATTTTAAACAGATTAGAAGATTCTGGAGGAAGGAACTAATGATAAAAAGAAGAAAGACAGCAGCATGATGGACAATTTAGCTGAGCTTCTTAAGTGCACAAACAGCTGAACATAAAACATAAAGACAATGTTGCTGGGCTCTGGATTAGGGGAGCATTTCTGCTAAAATAGGTTAAGACAGTTCCAAGGAATCAGTGGTGATCATTTATTCTCTGTGAGGAACTGTGTTGATAGTACAAGGCACAGAGCAGTAGGTCTAAAAAATGTTTTCCAAAATTTAAGTGGTTTAAGGAGAACACCAGGTGAGTCTGCCGCCAAACAAACAGTGAGGAGGGTATGTGTCTTTTGTTCCTTCACCTGGTGAGGTAACAAGTTACTGATGAGGTACTTTTCTAAAACAATTCTAAGGCAAAGGAGAAAACTGGAACTTAAAAAAGAATGTATCATTTGATGATATATTTGAAAATACATTCCAATTGAAGTTTCATTATTTTTAATAGTCTACTCAAAAAATAAAGGATAATAATCCATTTTCAGAAAATGGAGAAATCAGTATATTGATTTCTCAGCCTCCAAAAATTATTACATTATTTATAAAATCCCTGTGTAAAAATTTTCAGCTCTGACTGGTTCATTCAAAGCAAAGAAGCTCAAAATGATATCAAAAGGGGAAGAAACAGGAAGCCCTGCAGGGGGAGAGAGGAGGCACAGGTGCACCTTAAAACACAGATATGATCTCTAGCATAGATGTTACTGGGGTTTCAACCTCAGATTCAAGGAATTAATCTGTCTTTTCACAGTATTTTCAGATGGCTTCTCAAAGTTCCAATGCGAAAGAGGACAAAGAAATTATTCTTGTGAGAATATTATTTCATAGATGAGTGATATGAGACCAAGTCCTCCTCAGCAACCTAGACAATGATGCAACCTACATAACGCTTTCTGGACTCCAGATATGAGGTGTGTCATGAAGTCTAAAATAAATAAATTACTGGTAACTTAAAGGACAGCCATCCAATTTACATGAAAGAGATCCAAGATCAGCTATGGGTTGAAAGTGATCCTGGTTTTTTTTGTAGACGCTGTAAAGCTAAAGAAATAGACAAAGGATGCAATAAGAGTAAACAGGATTATGAATGAGTAAAGACTCTATCATAAACAACTGTTCTTAAATACCAGAGAAAAATAACTCCACTGTGTACCTGGCCTGGACATGGGCCCTAGAAAGTATCCAAAAGCCTCCAAATCTGTACAAATATCCAGCTATCCAAGAGAGGTTAAGTCTCCAAAACCCACTGTCACATGTCAACTGGAGATGGGAAAGAGGTCTTCTGGACAAGAGTAATTGGGAGTATTTATCTCTTTGTGTCTTGAACTATCCCAACCCATTAAACTAAGTGAGGACCCAGGGATGTGCAGGTCCTCAACTTATCCTTGCAGGTGGGCTGAGGGTGAATGTGAGCTTTTCTTGTGAAGGATGCTGAGTGATTAGCTGCTCTCAGTAAAGGCCAGGACAGTATATGTCTCACATTCCCTACGTCCAACACAGTTTGTGGTAAGGTGCTGGTTAAGTGCTCAGTAAGAATCTGCAAAATCTGTGAGCCTGAGCCCACAGACAGAATTCTGGAACATGATGCCTCAGGCTGTGGTTCTGAGTGTGGTTTTTGGACCAGCACTACCTGGGAACTTGTTGGAAATGCACATTTTCAGGCCCAACTCAGATCTACTGAATCAGAAATTGGATATGCAGCATCTGGGTTTTATGGGGCCCTCCAGCAGACTGTAATACGTGACAGAGTTTGAGAACTGTTGACCTAGGGAAATGGTAGCATTTCAAGAGTGAAAATCTCCAAGAAAAAATGAACACACACATAATGTTTTGATACTGCTGGCTTCCTAGGTCTCTGGGTCTCTCATTCCCTTGACTCTGGACTTGCAATACCTTTTGTCTTTTTGAGTAGATTTACTGTATTGTTACAGGGACATATATACATAGAGGGCCACCCAGATTCTTCAGGCATCCAGACTGCTTCAAAATTGACTTGTCTGAAAGTGAGATGCTTGAGTATGTAGATGTGTTGTAAGTACTGTATCATCAATGACCCATTCTGACAAAACTATATGATGGGAAACTTTTCCTAAAAGGGACCCTTGTAAAATTACCATCTTGTCACATGCAGTCTGATGTCTGATGAGGCGAACAGAAAACCAGTGCTGTCTGGAAACAGACCCTCCTCGGAGGAAGCTTTCATCAACCCAAGACAGTCTTCCCTATCCTCCTAAATAGGGCCTCTTTCTGATGTATTTTCAGTTGTCTTTTTTTTTAGTAGCTCACTGTCAAATTAATATTGTGCCTGAGTCAATTGTTCCTCTTTTTAACATCTCTCATTTCTGCTCATTTCACAAGAAGTTCTAATTTTTTCAAGAATTCCACTGACAATGCGTATTATGTGGACCATTCTGTATTTTGAGTTCCCTCCTTTAATTTCCTTTTGACTGGCATTCACTACCATCTGCAGTGGGGAATCTAGACCTTACAACCATGTTAATTTAAATGATTTTTTCTTAAAAAGAATACTGAGTCAAATTATCTTGATGGAAGAAAACATTCTACTTCTGATCACACTGTACCCTCCCCCTATTCTCCCCTACTGTGTGTTACTTTGGCTGAGGTAATTAAATTCCTCTTTACATTCTTTCAAAATCAGCATGAATGTCACAGGAAAACTAAGGTCAAGAAGGAATTTGGGTCTTAAAGGAAGTAATGATAAATAATGCATGGAGGATAAAAAAGTAGCTTTCTACTTTTAATTTTCTCAGTTGCATTTTAGTTAAGGCAACTGGCCAATTCATCTTTAGTAATTAATACACTTCATAATATTTTCATGAGACTATGTCTGTTACAGTTTTTCATTCTGTTATATCTTCAGGATATCAAAAGCACCCATCTATTTAAGTCCTAGCAAATAAATCCCCCAAACTCCCTGCCCTGGCTTCCATCTGGGGCAGACAAATGTGTAATGTTCAACTGAGAACATTTTGCGAAAGTAAACCTTTTCTCATCTGAAGTCATACTGCAAATTCCTAGTTGAAATCTTTAGGTTTTAGAACATTCAAATGAAACATAAAAGCATTTTCTCTGCATTCTAAGGTTTGAAAAATAATTCTCCCTAGCTGATGCTCTTACTTCCTCTTTTTACATTGCATTATCTGTTTTGCCTGAGGCTCAAGTGATCCTCTTTTTTTAAATACAACACAAGTCAAATCCACAAGAAATTAGATATTACTTAATATTTAGGTACGGAAGGAGAAAAAGCTGACTGAAGACTGTTATGTATTTGTTTCAAGTCTCTGAGGCTTCTCTTAAAATTAAAAGGACAACTGCTATCATAATCTGACTTTGGCCAGAGAAAGACAGAATGCTAACTGTGACTCAGAACCCATATCTTCTGTTCTTTTCTGAGTACTTTTTTCATTTTGTAGATGATAGTAATTTTAGCCTCAAGGAGTCTGCCACACTTTCAACTTTCATTCAACTTTCAATTTATCAGCTCTTCAGGGATTAGCTAGCCATGCATTACAGAGTATTTTTGGTCAGCTTCTTTAAGGGAAGAAGCAGGGGAAATCTGAGAGTTTGGTGACAGTTCATTTAGGAGGAACTAAGTCTGCAGATATGAGCTTACTTTCAGTCACCCTATTTGATTTGTTCCCCCAGTTTGGTTCAACATTAGGATATTTTTCTTCCAATATAAGGCTTATCACTCTAATATCCTGTTATTACTAGGAATCTGCAGTTTCCACATAATTTAACACCAGTCTGTGTTAAGTAACAGATATCTTGGTTGATGTAGCAATTGTGCTTACATGTGGAGAGAATCTGGGAGAACGGTCATCTGCATCAGTGAAATTCATCACTAAAATTAAATGTTTTAATTTTCCTAATGGGCTTCAAAGGAGGAGGAAAACCAAATGTGCTTTTGAAAGATAATCTCCTGGAAGAGGAAGTCTGTACAGAAGCTTAATCAAATCTGGGGCAGAAGTTACACTGCCAAAAATTACTAATCACCAGAATGATCCTTCTTGCTCATTACTAAGTGTGGACACCCTTCACCTGGAGCAAGCTGCTAATCCCCATGGTCAGGCATAATCCATTTCTTCTCCCATCTCTTCACTGCAACATTAAAGGCTCAGAAAAGACCCCCTTTAAAAACAAAACCCAGAAGGTGCTGTTATTTACTACCAAGATAATAAATTAATGCAGCTTGAAGCTTTTATGCTGGAATAAAGAGAGCTGGTAACAAATTTGTTCCTGATGCCTTAGAAACGAGCCCCTGTGACAAACTCCTGCTTTCTCTCTCCAGGGAAGCTGATATATTGACTAGACAGGTAGATATTAGGTACTCAGGCTGTCTGGGTGCTATGGAAATTATGTCGAGTGCATCTGACCATCGGCAATGGAGCCAGACAAGCATGAGGCTCATTCTAATTCTAGCCAGGAAAGGGGCCTCATCTGCATTTGCCTTTTCACTGAAAGGCGGTCTTATTTGTAAGCTCAGACCTGTGTTAAGATAAGCTCTGTCCTTGTTATCTATTTCACCAGGCAGTAGAACCAAAGGATAAAGACAATCTAAGTGCCCATGTGGGCAGGAAAGCTTTGAGTGCCATCAGGCCCACCACAAAGCCTGAAGCCCCAACAAGAATAAGTTTACAGAGCAAGTTAATCACTTCATTTGGAAGGAAAGCTCTGAGGGATTTGGACAATTTGGATTTATCCTAATTATAGGATCAATCAGGAGACATATCCTAAGGCACTTGTTGCACTATTATCCTCAGACATGTTCTTTACTTTCTTCCCTCACTACATACTCTGAAATTAAATCTAAATTAAACTGAATTAAAATAAGTGAAGATATATAATTGTTGGGCCAGAGTTAGCATGGAATGGATATGAGGAGAGATCACTTTTATAGCAATCCTTCCATCTACCCATCCATTTATTAAAGCTTCATGAGTACCAGGCACAGTGCTAGTCACTGATGAGAACAAAATGAGTAAGTCCCTGTTCTCAGAGAAGCCTGAAGTTGCTGGGGGTGAGGGCATAAACTGATAGCTACAAATCAGCTGGCAAAGACTGTAATACTGACATTACAGCCCACAATGGGAGAAGATAGGAAGTGCCTGGCTAGTGGGAGGAAGCATGAGCTCAGAGAAGGTTCCTGGAAGATGTGGCCACTAATCTGAGTGTTAAGGGACAAGTAGTAATTAGCCAGATGAAAGAGGGAGGGGAGAAAGGGACAGGATTCCAAAGGAGAGAAACTACCATGAAACAAAGACTTAGATACGACAATGATCATGGTGCGCTGGGGGCAACTTTAAGCAATGTGACGTGGCCAGGATGCTGTGATGAAGAGAGTAAAGAAGGCAGGTGCAGACTTCAGATCTTGTGGGAGGGGGGGAGCAACTAAAGAGTGTGGGGTTATGTGATCTACTTGGGATTCAGAACAACTGAGCTCTGTGGGAAACATTTAGAGGAGGACAGGAAGACGGTCAGCAGGCTGTCCCAGTGCTTGAGGGAGGAGGAGGTGAAGTCACGAGCCACTGGCAGAGCAGGTAGAGTGGGAAGGTGGTAGAAATACACAGAAGTACAATGACAGAACCTGGGGGAGA
The DNA here is from genome assembly GCF_030020395.1 of Manis pentadactyla. Lineage (NCBI taxonomy): Eukaryota > Metazoa > Chordata > Mammalia > Pholidota > Manidae > Manis > Manis pentadactyla. The sequence continues at coordinate 105,501,033 of NC_080024.1, forward strand.
GGGAAAAGCAGTATCAAAAAGGACTTCCAGTTGTCAGAGAATGGCATAAGTGCTTACAAGGTCAATTCTCTTCACTCTGTGCACAACATTTCTTAAGCCCAATGACATACCAGAATTGTGGAGGTGAGAGGAGTCCGAAAGAAAGCAAAAGCAAAGCCAGGAAACAATGACGAAACTACACCAGCAAAGCCACAAAGTAGTAGTGCCCTGCTTCAGGGTGTGGTCTGCTTGAGGACGTCTGTGACAAAAGACTGTATTAAAGACTTAATATAAGACATGAAACCATAAAAACCTTTGAAGAAAATACAGGCAAAAAACTCTTGAGCAGGGGGTGCTGAAGATGGTAGCGTAAGTAGGGCGGTGGAAATCTCCTCCCAAAACCATATATATTTTGAAAATACAGCAAATACAACTATTCCCAAAAGAGAGACCAGAACATACAGTACAACGGCCAGGCTACATGTATATCTGTGAGAACTCAGCATTTCACGAAAAGGGTAAGATAGAAAGCCGTGACCCAGTTGGACCCAAGCACTCCCCCCACCCCAGCTCACTGGCAGGGAGAAAAGAATCAGAGTGGGGAGGGAGTGGAAGCACAGGACTGCTAAATAAGCAGCCCTAGTAATCTGCATGGGGAGCACAGACACACATTGTATGGTGTACTGGATATTAGAGAAACAGTAAAGTAAATTCCAGATGGAGACTGCGGTCGAGTCCCTACAGCCACTCCCCTAGGACAAAAGAAAAGTGAACACTTTAAAAGTCTTAAAGGGACAAGGGTTTAACAGTTGGACAAAACCATCCCAGCACACTCAGCCCAGCAGGCTGGGAATCTTAAGGAACGTCAGGTGCCCTAACCCTCTGGGTGGCAACACAGCTCTGAAGCCCCACAGAGCGTTAAGCAGCCTGCTGTTCATTCCACCTGCTGGCACTGCAAGCAAACCAGCTGACCACCATTGCTGTGGACAGGCCAGGGAGCAGCCCCACCCACAGCAACCACACAGTCTTCTCCCAGCATGCAGCTAACCAGGCCAGACCCAGAGGCTGCCACCAGCATACAGCTACCTGGCACAAAGGAAGCCGGTGCAAAGTCCGGAAGGCATGAAGGGGCGCCATTCTCGCAGGAGAAAACATGCCATGGGCCTGCAACCCCAGGCAGTGCTCAAGCTATCCTGAGGGCCGCACGGCCCATGGCAGCTCAGGGGATTAACTGAGAGACTGCTCCCTGTGTGCGGTTAACCAGCACAGGCAGCGGAGAAGGGCAAGACGACCAGCAAGCAGAAAGGGACTTTGTTCTCCAAGCTGACACACATGCCACCTGCTGGCGATCACTTCTATCACCATGAAAAGGCAGAAGAACCTGGTCCAGCCGTAAATCACTCAAACAATGCCAGAGAGAGGGCCTGGCGAGACAGACATAACCAATGTTCCTGAAAAATAATTGAGAATAAAGGTCATAACCATGCTGATGGAGCTTCAGAGAAATATGCAAGAGCTAAGGGATTAAGTCCGGAGAGAGACAACAGAAATGAAACAATCAATACAAGGACTTAAGAGCAGACTGGATGAGGTGCAGGAGAGTGTTAATGGAATAGAAATCAGAGAACCGGAATAGAGAGAAGCTGAGGCAGAGAGAGATAAAAGGATCTCTAGGAATGAAAGAATATTGAGAGAACTGTGTGACCAATCAAAACGGAATAATATTCACATAATGGGGGTACCAGAAAAAAAGAGAGAGGAAAATGGAGAGAAAGTGTCTTTGAAGAAATAATTGCTGAAAACTTCCCCAATCTGGGAAAGGAAATAGTCTCTCAGACCATGGAGGCCCACAGATCTCCAAACACAAGAGACCCAAGGAGGACAACACTGAGACACATAATAATTAAAATGGCAAAGATCAAAGATAAGGACAGGGTATTAAAGGCAGACAGAGAGAGAAAAAAAATCACCTACAAAGGAAAATCCATCAGGCTATCATCAGACTTATCAGCAGAAACCTTACAGGACAGAAGGGAATGGCATGATATATTTAATGCAATGAAACAGAAGAGCCTTGAATCAAGAATACTGTATCCAGAAAGATTATCATGTAAATTTGAAGGAGGCATTAAACAATTGCCAGGTAAGTAACAGTTGAGGGAATTTGCCTCCCACAAACCACCTCTACAGGGTATTTTAAAGGGACTGCTCTAGATGGAAGCACTCCTAAGGCTAAATATATATCAACAGAGAAAATAAAATCACACCAAAGAAAGCAGACCAACCAAACACTAACTAAACGCAAAAAATAAAATCAACTACTCACAAAAGCAGTCAAAGGAAACACAAAAGAATACAGAATAAAACACCTAACATATAAAGAATGGAGGAGGAGGAATAAGAAGGGAGAGAAATAAAGAATCATCAGACTGTGTTTATAATAGCTTAATAAGTGAGTTAAGTTAGACAGTTAGATAGTAAAGAAGCTACCCTTGAACCTTTGGTAACCATGAATCTAAAGCCTGCAATGGCAATAAGTACATATCTTTCAATAATCACCCTAAATGTAAATGGACTGAATGCACCAATCAAAAGACACAGAGTAACAGAATGGATAAAAAAGCAAGATCTATCTATATGCTGCTTAAAGAGACACACCTCAAACCCAAAGACAAACACAGACTAAAAGTCAAGGGATGGAAAAAAGATATTTCATGCAAACAATAGGGAGAAAAAAGCAGGTGTTGCAGTACTTCTATCAGAGAAAATAGACTAAATAGATGTCACCAGAGAAAATAAAATTATGGCAAAGAAAGCACATCAACCAAATATTAACTAAAGGCAAAAATTAAAATCAGCTATCCACATAACCAGTCAAGGGAAACACAAAGAGTACAGAATAAAACACCTAACATATAAGGAGTGGAGGAGGAAGAATAAGAAGGGAAAGAAATAAAGAATAATCAGTCTGTGTTTATAATAGCGTAATAAGTGAGTCAAAATTAGACAGTTAGATAGTAAAGAAGCTACCCTTGAACCTTTGGTACCACAAATCCAAAGCCTGAAATGGCAATAAGTACATATCTATCAATAATCACCATAAATGTAAACCCAAAGACATACACAGACTAAAAGTGAAGGGAAAGAAAAAGATATTTCATACAAACAATAGGGAGAAAAAAGCAGGTGTTGCAGTAGTTGTATCAGAGAAAATTGACTTCAAAACAAAGAAAGCAAGAGGAGATAAAGGACATTATATAATGATAAAGGGGTCCGTTCAACAAGAGGATAGAACCATTATAAATATCTATGCACCTAACACAGGAGCACTGACATATGTCAAACAAATACTAACAGAATTAAGGGAGGAAATAGAATGCAATGCTTGGACTTCAACACACCACTCACTCCAAAGGACAGGTCAATCAGACAGAAAATAAGTAAGGACACAGAGGCACTGAACAACACACTAGAACAGATGGACCTAACAGACATCTACAGAACTGTTCACCCAAAAGCAGAATGATACACATTCTTCTCAAGTACACATGGAACATTTTCCAGAATAGACCACATACTAGGCCACAAAAAGAGCCTTAGTATATTCAAAAAGATTGAAATTCTACCAACCAACTTCTCAGACCACAAAGGTATAAAACTAGAAATAAATTGTACAAAGAAAACAAAAAGGCTCACAAACACATGGAGGCTTAACAACATGCTCCTAAATCATCAATGGATCAAAGAACAAATTAAAACGGAGATCAAGCAATATATGGAGACAAATGAAAACAACAGCACAATGCCCCAACTTCTGTGGGATACAGAGAAGGCAGTTCTAAGAGGAAAGTATATAGCAATCAAGGCCTACCTAGGAAGGAAGAACAATCCCAAATGAATAGTCTAAATTCACAATTATTGAAACTGGAAAAAGAAGAACAAATCATGCCCAAAGTCAGCAGAAGGAGGGATATAATAAAGATCAGAGAAGAAATAAATAAAATTGACAAGAATAAAACAATAGAAAAAATCAATGAAACCAAGAGATGGTTCTTTGAGAAAATACACAAAATAGATAAACCCCTAGGCAGACTTATTAAGAGAAAAAGACAATCTATACACATAAACAGAATCAGACATGAGAAAGGAAAAATCATGACGGACACCACAGAAACACAAAGAATTACTAGAAAATACTATGAAAATATATATGCTAACAAGCTGGATAATCTAGAAGAAAGGGACAACTTTCTAGAAAAATACAACCTTCCAAGACTGACCAAAGAAGAAACAGAAAATCTAAACAGAACAATTACCAGCAACGAATTTGAATTGGTAATCAAAAAACTATCCAAGAACAGAATCACTGGACCAGATGGATTCACTGTTGAATTTTATCAGACATTAAGAGAAGACATTATACCAATCCTCCTTAAAGTTTTCCAAAAAATAGAAGAGGAGGGAATACATCCAAACTCATTCTATGAAGCCAACATCACTCTAATAACAAAACCAGGTAAACACCACAAAGAAAGAAAACTGCAGACCAATATCCCTGATGAATCTAAATGCAAAAATACTTAACAAAATATTAGCAAACTGAATTCAAAAATACATCAAGAGGATCCTACACCATGACCAAGTGGAATTCATCCCAGGGATGCAAGGATGGTACAACATTCGAAATCCATCAACATCATCCACTATATCAACAAAAAGATGGACAAAAAACACATGATCATCTCCATAGATGCTGAAAAAGCATTGGACAAAATTCAACATCCATTCATGATAAAAACTCTCAGCAAAATGGGTATACAGGGCTAGTACCTCAACATAATAAAGGCCATATACAACAAACCCATAGCCAACATCATACTTAACAGTGAGAAGCTGAAAGCTTTTCCTCTGAGATTGGGAACAAGACAGGGATGCCCACTCTCCCCACTGTTATTCAACATAGTACTGGAGGTCCTAGCCATGGCACCAGATAAAACAAAGAAATACAAGGCATCCATATTGGTACAGAAGAAGTTAAACTGTCACTATTTGCAGATGACATGATATTGTACATAAAAAACCCTAAAGACTGCACTCCAAAACTAAAAGAACAAATATATGAATTCAGCAAAGTTGCAGGATACAAAATTAACACACAGAAATCTGTTGCTTTCCTATACACTAACAATGAACTAATGAAAAGAGAAATCAGGAAAACAATTCCATTCACAATTGCATCAAAAAGAATAAAATACCTAGGAATAAACCTAACCAAGGAAGTGAAAGACCTATATCCTGAAAACTATAAGAAATTAAAGAGGACACTAACAAATGGAAACTTATCCCATGCTCTTGGCTAGGAAGAATTAATATGGTTAAAATGGCCATCCTGCCTAAAGCAATCTACAGATTCAATGCAATGCCTATCAAAATACCAACAACATTCTTCAACAAACTGGAACAAATAGTTTTAAAATTCATATGGAACCACAAAAGACCCCGAATAGACAAAGCAATCCTGAGAAGGAAGAATAAAGCAGGGGACATCTCACTTCTCAACTTCAAGGTCTACTACAAAGTCACAGTAATCAAAGACAATTTGGTACTGGCACAAGAACAGACCCACAGACGAGTGGAACAGAATAGAGAGTCCAGATACTAACCCAAACATATATGGTCAATGAATATATGATAAAGGAGCCATGGACATGCAATGGGGGAAATGAAAGCCTCTTCAACAGTTGGTGTTGGCAAAACTGGACAGCTACATGTAAGAGAAGGAAACTGGATCACTGTCTAATCCAGTACACAAAAGTAAATTCAAAATGGATCAAAGACCTGAATGTAAGTCATGAAATCACAAAACTCTTAGAAAAAAAAATAGGTAAAAGTTTCTTTTACATAAACATGGGTGACTTCTTCATGAACACATCTCACCAGGCAAGGGAAACAAAAGCAAAAATGAGCAAGTGGGACTATATCAAGCTGAAAAGCTTCTGTACAGCCAAAGACATCACCACCAATAGAACAAAAAGGCATCCTACAATATGGGAGAATATATTAATAAATGACAGATCTGACAAAATATATAAAGAGCTCATGCACCTCAAAAAATAAAAAGCAAATAATCCAATAAAAAATGGTCAGACTATCTGAACAGACAGTTCTGCAAAGAAGAAATTTAGATGGCCAATAGACACATGAAAAGATGCTCCACATTGCTAGTCATCAGAGAAATGCAAATTAAAACCACAATGAGATATCACCTCACACCAGTAAAGATCACCACCATCCAAAAGACAAACAACAACAATGTTGGCGAGGTTGTGGAGAAAGGGGAACCCTCCTACACTGCTGGTGGGAATGTAAGTTACTTCAACCATTGTGGAAAGCAGTATGGAGGTTCCTCAAAAAGCTCAAAATAGAAATACCATTTGACCCAGGAATTCCACTCCTAGGAATTTACCCTAAGAATGCAGCAGCCCAGTTTGAGAAAGACATATGCACCCCTATGTTTATCGCAGCACTATTTACAATAGCCAAGAAATGGAAGCAACCTAAGTGTCTATCAGTAGATGAATGGATAAAGAAGAGGTGGTACATACACACAATAGAATATTATTCAGCCATAAGAAGAAAACAAATCCTACCATTTGCAACAACATGGATGGAGCTGGAGGGTACTATGCTCAATGAAATAAGCCAGGCAGAGAAAGACAAGTATCAAATGATTTTACTTATCTGTGTAGTATAAGAACAAAGAAAAAACTGAAGGAACAAAACAGCAGCAGACTCACAGAACCCAAGAATGGACTAGCAGTTACAAAAGGGAAAGGGACTGGGGAGGATGGGTGGGAAGCTAGGGATAAGGGGAAAAAGGGGCATTACAATTAGCACACAAACGTAGTGGGCGGGGCATGGGGAAGGCAGTATAACACAGAGAAGACAAGTGATTCTATAGCATCTTACTACGCTGATAGAGAGTGACTGTAATGGGGTATGTGGTGGGGAATTGATAATGGGGGAGTCTAGTAACCATAATGTTGCTCATGTAATTGTACATTAATGATACCAAAATGATAAGAAAAACAAAGAGACAACCAAAACAAAAGACAACAATACTCTTGAACATCAGCATGAGTGATGTTATTCTAGACATATCTCCCCAGGCAAGGGAAACAAAAGCAAAAATATACTAGTGGGACTACATCAAACTAAAATCTTCTGTACAGCAAAGGAAACCATCAACAGAATGAAAAGGCCACCTACAGTATGGGAGAGTATATTCATGAACAATTTATCTGATAATGGGTTACCATCCAAAATTATATAAAGAGCTCATATGTCTCAACACCAAAAAACAAACAACCTGACTAAAAATAGGTCAAGTACATGAACATGCATTTTTCCAAGGAAGACACACAAATGGCCAACAGGCACATGAAAAGATGCTCCACATTGTTAATCAAGGAAATCCAAAACACCACCATAATGGGACATCTCCTCATACCAGCCAGAATGGCCACTGTCTAAAAGACAAGAAATAACAAGTGTTGATGAGGATGTAGAGAAATGAGAACCCTCCTACACTGTTGGTAGGAATGTAAACTGGTGCAGCCACTGTGGAAAACAGTATGGAGGTCCCTCAATAAACTAAAAATAGAAATACCATAGGACCTAGTATCTCCACTTCTAGGAATTTACCAGAAGAAAATAAAAATCTCTGATCTGAGAAGATATATGCACCCCTGTGCTTATTGCCGCATTAGTTACAATAGCCAAGATATGGAATCAACCAACGTGTCCATCAAAAGATAAATGGTTAAAGAAGATGTGCTACATATAGACAATGAAATATTATTCAGCCATAAAAAAGAAAGAAACTCTGCCATTTCTGACAACATGGAGGGACCTTGAAGGTATTAGGCTATGTGAAATATGCCAGGAGGAGAAAAACAAATACCATATGATTTCACTTATATGAGGAATCTAAAATCAAAATAAACAAACAGCAATAGACTCACAGATTGAGAAGTGACTGGTGGTTACCATGGGGGAGGGGGTTAGGATGGGTGGATAAAGTGGGGGGGACAAAGAGGCACAAAATCTCAATCATAACATAAATTAGTTATGGGGATGAAAGTACAGCATAGAGAAGGTAGTTGATAGTTCTCTACACTAGGTGGGATAAGCATTTGATAATGTAGATAATTGCCAATTCACAACATATTCTTAGAGCGAACATAATATTGTCTATCAACTATACTTCAATAAAAAAATATTTTAAAAAAGAAGAAAGAAACCAAAGTAGAAGAGCTGCGTACATTCGCTCTAGAACCTCAGTTACTTTCCTCCATCTTAGCCAGGCCTGACCACTGGTCTTGGGATGGTTACCCAAGCATTACATTTCCTCTGCAATGGCATGCTCCTCTCAGGTTAATTCACATTCAAAGGGAGGTTTAGATTTAATTCTCTGACTGCCCAGAATGCCCATTCAGGGTTCAAATGGTGCCTGGCACAGAGCTGACAAGGACAAGTATTCGCCCCTTTTCCTTTTCTCACCAATAGACTCTTGCCCTTCTGGGAACCCAAAGGCTAAGTGCTAAGTGCTTCTGTGCTTCATGCTTTGCTAGCTGCTTATGTGTGTGTGTTTTTCCCCCCCTCATTTTTGGCAGGAATCACTATGCCCATTTTTTACAGAGGAAGACATTAAGGCTGAGTAGGTTAATGTTACTTGAGTAAAGATACATGGCTAGCAAATGACAGTGACTTCAACTCTCAAAAGCCATGCACATTTCAGTGTGGAATAAATCATGGAAAGAAAGATACATGCATTTTTTAAGTAAAGCTCTAAACTACCAAATGCTGTGGTCTGCCCTCTGCAAGCCCCAGTCATGCACACACAAGCACACACACCCAGTCCTGGTAAGCATGGCAGCTGAGCTCAGAGTGCTCATATGCCAGCAGTGCACTGAGTCCTCAGCCCCTACCTGCTCACACACCCATCGAGACAGGTTTGCTGTTTATATTTTTAACCACTGGGTAAGGGTCTGGGAGCAAACAGAAAACAAAGAACTAAAATTATCGGTTCAAATTGCTGGACAAATTTTAGAAAAGGAGGCATAGAAAATGAATGAGACAAAACAGAGGCTAATGCTAAGATGCAATTTTATAGCTGGATGATCTCTAGTTTCTTTTCATAACTACATGAGTCCCTTTTTCATGTTCCCAAAGAGAAGGTTCCAAAGAATTTAGAAGAGTTTATCCAGAGAAAACAGAATGTAAGCAGCTCAGCTGTTTGAAATATGCTAGACTGTCTCCAGATAGTTTACTAGTGAGACAGAAAATGAGAGACAAGCCTCTGTAAAAAGGTCATTACAAGGAAAACAAACCAGCAGAAAGGTGTTATACAGAGCACAGATCCAGGTGTCAACCAACTGGCAACCCTGTAATCATCCAATTTCAGAACTAAAAGTTACATGCTATTAAAAAAAAAGAAAAGGGTGAACTTGTAACAATTAAGTGATGCTGCTCTTCTCTTCGCCAAGAGCTTTCTTAAAAAGAGAGCTACAGCTCGAAGATATTTTTATGGTTTCATAAAGCAGGAAAACACTAAATCCTTAGTGGCCATTATTAGGTCCAAAGCCCTACCTCTGGACAAGGCCATTACCCCATCACCCAGGAAAGGAGGTGACTGATGACGGTCATCCCAGGAGAAATCCAGGCCTGGGCACAGTCACCTTGGGTCTCTGTTAACAGCTGCTCCAGAGATCATCACCCTCAGGTTCCAGGAGGGTCCTCCCAACAGCAGGTGATGTTCTGATCATCTAAACTTACTCCAAGATCATCCTTGTCACACCATCTTATGTTGTGAGGGGGATGCCAGGGAACCCAGCAGACTGAGAAAGCTCCTGAGCTGGAGGGACCCTCCAGCTGGGGAGCTAGTCCTACTATAGCCCCAGGCACGGAGAGCCCAATGAGTGGTTCCCATAGAAAAGTCAGGCAACTGGGGATGATGGCCAAGGCTGGGGAGGCAGGGAAGGCTGCAGGGGGCAGCAAAGGGGCTGAAGCAGGGGTTTGCCCCACTCTGCCCAGAGCCTGGCCGGCTTACTGGAGCAGCACAGGGGTCAGGCACATGGGGTCTGGAATGCAGACCCTGGGGTCCAGGACTCAGAACTCTATCCTATCAGCACTGCAAAGATGTTGAAGTTCTGGAGCAGGGCCTAGGGCATACATGGCAGAAAGTAGAAAAATGAGACTGGTCAGGAGGTCCCTGAATTAATCCCAAGGAAAGGTGTCAGTAGAAATGAGAAATGTATAAGCAATGAATGGGAGAAAGCATAGAATTAAAAATATAGATTCATTTGTGCTAAGATTTGTAATGAACTTGGGGAAGGGGAGGTAGGAAGGGGAGGGAGAGAGATGAAGGCCTGATGGACTTCATAGCTCACAGTATCCAGCACCTCTCTGCTGAGAAAGGGACATGGGAGCAGGAGAAAAGTCTGGCTCTTGCCAAGTGCATATGGCCCTCAAATGATGTACAGATGGAGTGCATTCTGAAAGTTCATTCAAAAGGCAGCTATTTGGAATTGGGAACTATTATTTCTACAGAAAAAAATGACATTTCAAACTATGGGGCGATGTCCAGGATACCTCACAAAAGTCTCTATAATCCACATGTAACTGAAATAATGCTATAGGCAAATATGGCATTTCAACTCAACTATACATAGACTCTTGGTGACTTTGGGAAACCAAATCCAATGTCATTGTGTCTCCATCAATTTAAACCTCGATTCAGGAAGATGCTGGGAACATCTGAACTATATTTGTAGCTCGTCATACTGAACTATATTTGTAGATGCCATGTGGAGCTACATCTCCATGTGGAGACCAGGAATTCTCTTCCTTTTAACCAATGCTAGTTATCCATGCAGGAAGAGTCACCCAGCTTGGGGTAAGCCAGAGAGCTTTCGGCTCAGTGAGTGGAGAAGAAGTGATTGCCTACTAAAAAGGAACTGGCCTTCTTAAACACTTCCCATACTCAACCAAATAACTAAACATTAAAAAATCAAATGACTATAACTGATAATTGCATCTTTCATGAGTATTTCCTGGATATTTCTCACATTCATAAACCACCAATATAATTTTAAACAAATAGTATTATATTAATAACTCAAAGCAACTTATGGTCTACTGTGATTCCTTAACTCAAAAAAAGACTTGACATCTTTCAAACTGCTTATTTTCAAGAATTCTGCTCTGATTTCTAATATTTGTCCTCACTGAGTTTAGCTTGTTTTTATCCCATCAAAAAACAGAAGTTGCTGCAGGCTAAATATACTTGGTTAATAAGCCAGCATCAGCATCTTATTTGGCTGCTTCCATGACCTGCAATATATACCCACACATACTCTGTGTCACTGTCACTTCTCCCAAGGGGGAGCTGCCTTTTTTCTTTGAAGATTAGTACTTCTCTGTTTCTTCTTTCCTATGTACCACCCCTCACCCTCAGCTCATTCTCTGGCATCTAGCACAACACTCAGCAAGCACTATTTGGAGGAGGAGAGTGAGGAAGATGGTGATGGTGATGATGGTGGTGTGGTGGTGGTAGTGGTGGTAATGGTGATGATGGTGCTGGTGGTAGAGGTGGTGATGGTGGTGGTGGTGGCAGTGATGGTGGTGGTAATGGTGGTGGTGGCAGTGGTGGCAGTGATGATGGTGATGTGGTCATGGTGGTGATGCTGTGTTGGTCTGGCAGGTCACAAGGTGGGACAAGGGAGTCACTCTCATGTCCTAAGACAAGCAGGGTCCTAGAATAGTCAGCCTACTTTGGGGGAAACTTTAAGGTGTTCCACAGGAACATAAATAGCTATTAAAATTGGGAAATGTAATAATATTGAGATAATTTATCAGAAAGATGATGCAACCAACTGTTTTTATTTTTTTTTTAATTTACTTATTTTTATTGAGTTTGTAGCAAGTACTTTTAACTGGGAATCCACAGATGAGCCTCAGGGGTGTGCAGACCCCATAAGTATATATTTAACTTGGTATATTTGCATTTTTCTGAGATGAGAGTCACTGGCCTACATCACATTCTCAAAGGTTAAGAACCACTGGTTATTAGATCTAGTCTCCCCACTCAATCTCTCACCCCACCACGAAGAAGTAGAATGGCATTGACCTCCCTGTCTTCACTCCCATTCCAGCCTCATATGTGGAAGGTATCATGGACTCTATTTAAAGACAAAAATCATAGCTCAGATTTAGAGATAACAATAGAAAAGCCCATTCACAATTCAGGAGTGAATAAAAATTCCAGGATGAAACTATGCTGTCAGTTGTTAACTTGAAACTAACAGTCCATTTTCAGGTAACCTGATTTTGTTTTCATAAGAGGTATGTCTCACATAGCCAAACTATATTAGAATTAACCTACAGCAAATCAATTTGCAACTGATAATACAGCCAGCAGTTTTTCTTATTAAGGCTCCACTTTTCCATAAGAGGGAATTTGTGTATGCTAGATACATACACAAAAGCTCACTCTTCCTTCACTTCATCTTTCCCTTACTACCACCAAGAATGAATTCACATTTTAGTTTTTTAAGAATTAGAACATCTCCATTTCTTATGTTTTAGAATTTTTCTCAAAGGTTGCCCTTTTTTCTAATCACAATCCACAGAATCACAACTCATTCTGTCCAAATTTCTTATTTATTTATTTGTTTGTTTATTTTGTTATCATTAATCTACAATTACATGAAGAACATTGTTTACTAGGCTTCCCCCTTCACCAAGTCCCCCCGACAAACCCCATTACAGTCACTGTCCATCAGTGTAAGATGCTGTAGAATCACTGCTTGTCTTCTCTGTGTTGTACAGCCCTCCCCGTGCCCCACACACACATTATACATGCTAATCGTAATGCCCCCTTTCTTTTTCCCCACCCTTATCCCTCCCTTCCCACCCATCCTCCCCAGTCCCTTTCCCTTTGGTAACTGTTAGTCCATTCTTGGGTTCTGCTGCTGTTTTGTTCCTTCAGTTTTTCTTTGTTTTTATACTCCACATATGAGTGAAATCATTTGGTACTTGTCTTTCTCCGCCTGGCTTACTTCACTGAGCATAATACCCTCTAGTTCCACCATCCATGTTGTTGCAAATGGTAGGATTTGTTTTCTTCTTATGGCTGAATAATATTCCATTCTGTATATGTACCACATCTTCTTTATCCATTCATCTACTGATAGACACTTAGGTTGCTTCCATTTCTTGGCTATTGTAAATAGTGCTGCGATAAACATAGGGGTGCATCTGTCTTTCTCAAACTGGGCTGCTGCATTCTTAGGGTAAATTCCTAGGAGTGGAATTCCTGGGTCAAATGGTATTTCTATTTTGAGCTTTTTGAGGAACCTCCATACTGCTTTCCACAATGGTTGAAGTAACTTACATTCCCACCAGCAGTGTAGGAGGGTTCCCCTTTCTCCACAACCTCGCCAACATTGTTGTTGTTTGTCTTTTGGATGGTGGTGATCCTTACTGGTGTGAGGTGATATCTCATTGTGGTTTTAATTTGCATTTCTCTGATGACTAGCAATGTGGAGCATCTTTTCATGTGTCTATTGGCCATCTAAATTTCTTCTTTGCAGAACTGTCTGTTCAGATAGTCTGACCATTTTTTATTGGTTTATTTGCTTTTTATTTTTTGAGGTGCATGAGCTCTTTATATATTTTGTCAGATCTGTCATTTATTAATATATTCTCCCATATTGTAGGATGCCTTTTTGTTCTATTGGTGGTGATGTCTTTGGCTGTACAGAAGCTTTTCAGCTTGATATAGTCCCACCTGTTCATTTTTGTTTTTGTTTCCCTTGCCCGGGGAGATATGTTCACAAAGAAGTCACTCATATTTATGTCCAAGAGATTTTTGCCCATGTTTTTTTCTAAGAGTTTTATGGTTTCATGACTTACATTCAGGTCTTTGATTCATTTCGAATTTACTTTTGTATATGGGGTTAGACAGTGATCCAGTTTCATTCTCTTACATGTAGCTGTCCAGTTTTGCCAGCACCTTCTATTGAAGAGACTGTCATTTCCCCATTGTATGTCCATGGCTCCTTTATCCTATATTAATTGACCATATATGTTTGGGTTAATGTCTGGAGTCTCTATTCTGTTCCATTGGTCTGTGGCTCTGTTCTTGTGCCAGTACCAAACTGCCTTGATTACTGTGGCTTTGTAGTAGAGCTTGAAGTTGGGGAGCGAGATCCCCCCCACTTTATTCTTCCTTCTCAGGATTGCTTTGGCTATTTGGGGTCTTTGGTGTTTCCATATGAATTTTTGAACTATTTGTTCCAGTTCGTTGAAGAAAGTTGTTGGTAATTTGATAGGGATTGCATCAAATCTGTATATTGCTTTGGGCAGGATGGCCATTTTGACAGTATTAATTCTGCCCAAATTTCTAACATCACCACATCGAAAAGACTGGCCTCAAATGAGCAAAGGCTTATCACCGGCATCTCCTGGTGTGCCCCCAGCATACTGCAGACCGACTTCAATACAAGCCACTATTTGAGACTCTCAGTACTGCAACTGCAGAGTAGCTAAATCTCTTCTCAGAAACTGGTAAACAGGCCCTTTCATCCATTAGACATCTACTAAAATATTAGTCTCATTTTGCAAAGTAATCAAGTTTTGTCCCAGTCAGTGCAGGCACGGAACAGCATGCCCAGGAGTTCACTTGCCCATTATGAACCCTGTTTGTGTTTACTATCACATCTGCTTCAAATCTCAAGGGCCGAAATATGAGGCAACATGAAACTAGTCTCATGCAAATTCAGACACTTAAAAAAAAGCTAACCACAATGCCAAACAAAAATGCCACCAGGAAATTAAGGCAGAACTTGTTACATGTGAGGTCAAGATATCCAAGAATATTTTAAAAACTTATTCTAAATAATATGGGTAACTGTTGAACCACTGTACTGTATATTTGAAACCAATATAATATTGTATATCAAAGATACTTTAATAAAATAAAAAAAAAGTTATTCTAAGGATTCTTTTCCACAGAAAACTGCATATTGTTTTGCTTCATGTTGTCAATGTTTCTTTCAAAGCCGGGCCCTTGCTGCCATGGAACCAGCAAGTTTCCCTAAGTGGCACTCATGGCTTCCCCTGTGGTCTTCCCTCCGGAGACTCCAGTGCCACACTGTCAACATCCCTCAGTTAACACTCCACCTTCCACTGCCACTGGATGCTCTCGAGCTACTACTGCCTTGAATGACGATTTAACTCACCATGTGTCTTTGATCTCTTACCCCATCTGAAAGTTCTGAGCTCAAAGGGCCTAGCAGAATACCATAGACAGGGCAGACTACCCAGGCTGTTAGGTGAAGTGAGGATGAATACCTGATTTAACCGAGCCAGGACAGCATCTGTTATCCAGCTTAGTAGAAACAATTTTTAGTTCCAATCAGAAGGGTTTAAACAAGAAATATTAGAATATGATTGGGTGAACATTAAATGATGGGTTATAAACTAGGTAAGACACTGGGCAAGAAATCTACTCTCTTGACATTTGAGATTACTTTTAGGAAACAAACTACCCTCTCCAAAGACTTCCTTCATAACCCTTCCTTTAAACTATTTTTTTTTTAAGTGTCATCAGTGACTGAACTGGGGAAGGAAAATAATGGGATGGTACATCATCTCCTCCTTCCAAAAAAGCTTTGTGCTCTAAGGAGGTGTTATATGGGGACAAGGGACAAAAAGGGAGGGGCCTCCAATACAAATACTTCCTTCAGAAACAACAAACTTCAAGCTCTGAATTCTCTCCTTTAGGTACTGTTTGGAACCCAGTAGAACTTGATTCAGAGAAGCAGGAAGGCAGTTCTGAGAACACTTGCCACCGTGGGATCTCTTTCTAACTTGTGGCATTTCAGAGCAGTGGTCTGGGAAGTGCTCACACCCAGTGCCAGAGCCCCATGGGTGTCCAGAGCCAGTCTTAGGCAGCAAGGGAAGTGAACCCTGAGATAGGAAGTTACCAGGCAAAGCCACATTACCCTGCAATTCTGCAAAGCACTGTACAGTAAGTTCTTCTGGAGTATTTAGATGCCATGAGTTGGGGATACAAAGATGAACAGGATGTAATTCCTGCCCTAAAGGAGCTACTATGGTGAGCAAGATGTCCAGATGGGTGAATCACAACATGACAAGGATCTAAACAGCAGCTGGGACAGAGCACTGTGGACTGGAGCAGTGGCCACTCTGCTCAGGACTGGGGACAGCACCAGGAAAATGCTGCCTTGGTTGGCTTCACCCAAGAGCTGTAGTTCAGCCATGTTCCACTTTTTCCTACCAGACTTACTAATAATACAAAAGTAATCAAGTAACAGGTATAATAACAAAAGGTAGAAGGACTGTTATTAAGTTGGTAATAGATATATTTCTGCATATCTGGCCATCTTAAAGTCTTCTCAATTACCGAAGAGGAAAAGTGAGCATTTGGAATAACTGAAATCATAGGCTTCCACTAGTCCAGTTAAGAAATGAAGTTTACTTTAATGTCTTCATCAACTACCCAGAGAGCCCCCATCCAAGGCTATGCGTGAAGCCCACACACCTCCAAGTGGTCACATATAGATATCAGCCTAGAAGAAAATGCAGCCTCTTTCATAAAGTTCCTGACCAGAAAATACTGAGATGGGGACATGAGACAGAGCATCAGTTACAAAATATTTGGCTTTTCTTCCCTCCAGAAGACCTGAACCTTCTTTACCCGGAAGGTTCTAAACATCTGAAATTGAATTTGGTGGCAGTCTCTCACCCTGAGTTGGCTTCTCCAACTATATTCCTTCCACCAAAACACTATTACACTCCTTCCCCATCTGACAGAAGATGAATTCCAGTCCAGTGTTTGTTTGCTTATAACACATGTTCTGTTAACCTCTTCTTGTCACCTCTCACTTTAGCCCAGGGTACTCCTAAGACTTCTAAGAACAAATTGAGAAAAACTTCACAGGAGTATCACTGTGAAGCAAACCTTTTGAAGCAACAATTCCTTCCCCAATGAACATGGCCCTTCCTGCATCCTGTAACAAGCAGCCGTACCACAAGGAGCAGCTCTATCCATACAGAGGGAGCACTTAGGCACCCCAAACTTCATCAGGGATTTGCAACTCTAATTTTGTGCTACTTTGTACCCTCTGCGCTCGTACTATTAGAATAGGAAAATGCGAGACCACCAACTAGAACTCTTACCACTGGTACTGGTTAAAAATTCCCCGTTCTATGAGGGTCCATGTAAAAATGATCACTTCTCAATGAACAATGGTTCAAATAAGCTATCCCCAAATACCACAGGTCAGTTGCCAAAATTTAGTAGCTCTAATTTAACTAAAAAATGATGAACTCTGTACTTTGGGAAACATTAACAAGAAACATAGAAATCATAAGACAATTCTAAGCACCTTAACTTTGTCCCTGTTGAAGGTTCCCTTCTCTGCTTTCCTCCTGGGGTTTCCTGCTCTGTGTGCATAGAAGCACAATAAAAGATTTAGAAAGTCTCTTGACAAGGGGTGAAGGATCCCTAAATTTTCTAAGGCAAACACAAAAAATGAGTAAAAAGGCTGAAGGGTTCTCAGAGTCTCCTTCTGTTCCAAGCCCGGTCCTCTGCATCTGAATCACCAAACAGAACCAGGAGCTGAGAGAATTCCAGCTAACTTGCGGCAACTGCAGAATGACACCAGGATGAGAAGGTAGCCAGACAGAGGAGGTGGTGGGGGCTGATTTCTTCTGATACTTGAAATCCATCAAGAAACCTGTAACTCTAAACCTGTTTCACTATCCTCTCAACTGTTAAAACTCTGGCCTAGACTAAAGGATGAATCCTGTGTATTCTTCACCCACATTAGCAATGATTAATTAATTACTCATTGTTCTAATTCTAAGCAACACTGGCATGTGAATGGCATCAAGCAGCCTTGACTACCCAAAATGATCATCTACAGTTTTAGGAGAACACATTTTCTGGACACTAATGAGGATTAAGCCCAGGCCTTTGTTTCATAGGCCACCAGAGACAGCAGTGGGCATGGAAGTGGCATGACCTACTGGTAATCCCCACATGCAGAGGGCTGTGGATGGAGATGGCAGAAACAGAACTGCTTTAAGGGGCTGTGCTCAACTTTATATGATTTTATATGGGGCCCTTGGAAGCACTGGAAGTTACAGGGAAATGGAAACTCTCTTTGAATTTAGTGGTTCTCAGCTTTTGACAGCTCTCTGGAGGGAAGAGAAGACACATTTCAGAAAGATAGCCTTCATGCATACCTATGGTCACAGGGCGGTTCTTACCCTCAAGCAGCCCTGGGCACAGGAGACTGCAACTCCTGGTGAAGGGCCCACTGGATCTCGTCACAGCAGGTCTGCAAGGGACCTCAGACAAGGAGTCAACTGAAGGCTTCCTGGTTACCTGTCCAAGCACAAAATCAGGAGCATGCCCTTTAAATGTGTCTAGAGCTGTGCTGATCAGCGGCATTTCTGCACTCATTAAGTACCCAATTAAGGAAAAAAAACAGCAAATAAAAAAAAACAGACAAAGACGTTGCTGGGCCAAGGCCATGCCACACCCCTGCTGTTGGAGCCCTGCCTTTCTTCACAGCCTCTAGGCAGGGAGGGGCCTGGCAGAGCCCTGAGAGTTACTGTGCACTCTCCCATTCTCACCTGGCCTCAACCAGGCCCTGTGCGTCTGGGCTCCTGCTTGGTGGCAGTCTAGGCAACCAGCTGCAGGACAAGGTCACTATGTCCTGGGCCATGTAGTAGTGCTTTGAGAAGACCCACTGCCCGCTGCAGAGCTGACACACACACACAGAGCCACACTTTCTGCTTCCGGTTGCTCGGACCCTCCTGGATGGTCGGTCACATATCAGTAATTCTTTGTTGTACAATACAAAGTATTATGAGGGCCAGTTTGCGGAGAAAACTAAAATGTCATCTTCTATCACAGCCTTTTATCTTTGCTTCAGTTAGACTGAGAATGTCCTTCGAGGGCCTAAAGATTTTTTAAAAAGAAGAAAAATCGCCTGCAAAATAAAATACAACCCCCCCACCAAAATACTTCTTAAGCCCAGCAGCTTAAATTTGATGGAGACCAGCCATCTTGCCTTACTTATGCATAACAAAGAAAGCAGATATATGAAAATAAATAGTACCTTATTCTTTCAGGGGAAATTTAATACAATTCAACCAAATTGTTGGTATAATTTTCAGTTAATATCAAAAGAGAAATTAAAACTAAAAATAATGTGAGTCATTAGCACAACAGATTTTTTTAGGATATTTCTTCCTCAAAAGAAATAAGTGAGATTCCTTTCAAAATAAATATAAGCAGAGTCCAACTTATGAATTAGATTGGTTCCCCAAATTCAATTATAATTGACTTATCCTGCAACTGATAGCATTTTTTCTGTGGAAACAGGAGTACAATGATTTATTCCCCTGAGAGCTCAGTTCTATTACTGGTTAGTATTTCAGTCCTGGGTCTGAGTCCCTGAGCCTGTAGGAGGACAAGGTGGCCAGGGGAGGGCAGGGGCTGGGAAAGAAGTTTCTCGGGCTGAGCAACATGAAGAACAGATAGTAGTGGGAAGGAGAAGGGAAAAGGACACTTCTCAGGTTTCTACTAGGTACCAGGCTTTTTAAATGTAAGACAACATCTAAGATAAGCATCTCAAGACAATAAAGCCCCTAACATTCAATTGTTGTCACAACTTCTTCTGTCTTAATAATTTTTTTTCAAATTATGCATTTGCTCCTGTTAAGCCACTGAAATCAATTCATTCATAAAGTGTTTATGTACTAAATACCCATGAAGGGAATTTGATTGAGTAGAGGGTACAAGATGAGTGGAGCTAACATCTGACCTAGGTACAACATCAAGGTGGCCTTTCCATGTGCCCTTTCACAGCAATCATGCCAACTAGTAGCTTATGCTAATTCGATAGAAGAGGTTAGACAGCTGTAAATCTAAGTAACTTGACTAAGGTAAGAGGCAGTTAGACCTGGAAACCAGACCCAACCAGCCTCCGAACATGCTCTGTCTATTACAACTTGTGAACCCTGGATCATAATTAAGTCACATGTCCTGATGTTGCAGTAACTTTTCTGACTTTACTTCCTCCCTGCCTCTCTGTCTTTAACAAGAATGAGGCATTGCCTAGCCTCTCTTGCAGCCAGGGGTGACCAGTTGATGTCTGGTCATGAGACATTCATGTCTAAACGTGTTGTGGGGGACTTCTAGGGAGGGCCTTTAAAGGAAGGAAATGTGTACTATTTTGGACTTCTTACTCTTCCTCCATGCTGGATGTCATGGGTGGAGGTCCAGCAGCCATCCCAGACCACAAAGCAACCTCAAAGTCTGCTAAGTGCCGGGAGGGTGGAGTCAAAAGAGAGAAAGACCCTGGGTCCCCCAGGAGTTAAGTGAAGCTACTCTACCTGCCCCAAAACTGCTTTTTTCCAGAATTACTTTTAATGTGAGGGAAAAAGCATTTGTGGTTTTAAGGCACTACTGTCAGATATCTGTTACTCACAATTCCTAATACCTACACCCAATACAATAGCAAATCCACAGCATTGTAAGTTTATTAAAAAAGTACATTATTTTCAACAAACCAAGGTATTTTCAAGCTAGAGTTTAAAAGCAGTAGTTATCATTGTTATTCTCATTTTAAAATATGCAAATATTCTAATATTTTTGGCAAAAAAGTTCTCATACTTCCATTTTAAAGAGAGAACTTTCTGTATTCTACTAGCATAACAATTATGACCAGTAAGATTAATGGAATAGAAACTAGCAAAGGAAGTTCATTTGCATTTAGAAAAATGAAAAAAGGAGCCAAGACAAAACACTTGGTCTAGTGCTAATGACAGTCTCAAATCTTCAGAGAATTTCAATGCTGTGAAAAATGTTTTCAAAAGCTGTAAACAGTTCGAGTTTTTATTTTTATCTAGGCAGTTGGCTCTTTGGCAAAAACGTAAGTTGCTCAGGACTGTTTCAATGACAAATGAAGACAGTGTTTCTATGAGCAGGCACGATGAGGACAGCCAAGTGTACTGTTCTGCTGCTGAGTAACTAAGAAGCAAAATTAGCCATAAGAGTGCCTTGGCCAAAAAATCCTCCCCACCCCAGAAAAGGCCTCACCTTCAGTCCATCTCCCCCAGGAATTTCAAGCAATCCAGACATCTCTGAATTAGGAATACATGAGGTACACACTTTTCTTCCTTAAGTGTATTCATCTCAGCCGCATCAGTGCGGGCTTACTGAACCTACAAAAGTGAACAGCACACTGAAAACAGTGAGGTTGGATGATGGGGGAAATGGTTAATACCAAACAAAACAACACAAGGTGAGGAGAAGATCAGCGAATCCCAAACAGGACAGATCTGAGAGGCATTAGCAGCATTCCTTCCCTCTTGGGACCAGACCAGGTTTGGGCTCTCCCACGTTAGCAGTGTGACTCTGGGCAAGATACTTAAACCTGCTGGGCTTTAGTATTCTCATCCATTCAGTGGGTACAGTTACACTCTTCAGAGGGACGCTGAACTGATTAAATTCCCAGCACAGTAACCAGCACACAATAGATGTTCAATAAATCCAAGCTTCTTTCTACTTTCTATGACACTTTTAAAATCCGGATGAATGTTTATAAGCAAAACAAACAAAAATATTTTCAAACCTTCCTTCCTTTGGGCAGGGGGGACTCATGTGCCATGGATAGTACAGTCATAAAACCACAGTAAAACAACTCTGTTAATTATTTCCACTGGGCCAAGACATACCTGTAGTCATTTAATATATCATAAGCATGCCAAGGTCAGTATTCTATTGAAAACAGAAGAAATCTCAAGAATATCAAGCAGAAGAGTTGGGTTTCATGCCAGCATTCTGCAGACCCTCAAGAGAAGGGAGAAAGCAGCCAGGGAACAAGGGCCTTGTTCAAGGACCTTCAACTATGATCTCTTCTTCACTGATTGAGACCCTCCAGCCTCATCAACTGATAGGACTGTTAGAGCCCCATGTCTTAGACACCTGCCCTGCCTGCCAGATGCCACGCTCTGAACAGCCCCAATGGGCCCTGACTCAGCTCGCTGTTGGAGACGGCTTGCTCTGTTCCCTTCTGCTGCTGGAGCTTCTCCCCATACAGAGGCCTGTCAGAGGAGCTGTGGGAATCACACGACACACTCTCTTCAGCCATGGCTTTGGTCCCACCCTTAGGTATCCCTGCCTACCCCTCTATTATAGACAACTGTTAAACCTAAAAGACAATGCATAATTTTTACAAAAACCCTAGGAAACATAACTATCTGGGAACACTATGTTTTATGGGGAGCTATAGTCATAAAAAGCTTTTTTCTTTGGTGCTATGATTTCTTTTACATCGCTGCTTTGAGTTCAAATCATGACATAATGAGATTTAATTGTCTTTACTTTTCAGACAAGGGCTGAACTGATTAAATTCCCAGCACAGTAACCAGCACACTATAGATGTTCAATAAATCCAAGCTTCTTTCTACTTTCTATGATACTTTTAATATCCTTTTGGATGAATACAGGGTGAAGTACTCTATGTTCCAAAATAGCAACGTAAGCATAACAGACATACATAGAGAGACTTGCACAGTAAATCCCTACTGATTGAGCCTTACTTTTATGGTCTCTTTTTTTTTTGGTGTGTGTAGTAGGGGGGAGTGTGGACAGAGACACAGAAAGCAAGGATTCTTCAGAGAAGTGAGGAGATTCAAACCTAAGTTGTATCAAGTCTAAAGAATAATATACACCTGGACACTTTAATGACCCACAAGATAGAGGAAATAAGCAAGGGAGGACTGGAGCAACCACACTGTAAGGGAAAAAAGTGGGTTTCCAGGCAAACTGCCAAATTAAGAGAAGCAGGAGATGAGAGGGAAGAGATAGCAGGAGCAGAACAAGGTCACTGGGGCTCCTCAGTGTCCCTTACCTACTGTGATTTAGATTTCACAGAGGTTTGGGGTTTTGGTTTTTGGGTTTGGGGACTTTCTGTTGTTGTTTTTGAAGATAACAGGAACATATAAATGAACTGTTTACATTCTCAAAAACACAAAAACCAAGGAGAGCAGGTGAGGCAAAGGATCTCAGCACACTGGTCATTCAGGTCTTAACAGACAGAGAAAGACAAGCAACCCCAACCTTCAGGGTCTGGCCCACTCAGCAGAGGTGGGCAGCATGCTGCTGGCTCTGGTTTACACATGAGGAAGGAAACTGCCAGAGATGTGTGATTTACCTTCAGACAAAACAACTTAAGTTTGCTTCTAATGAAGATTATTTAATAACAGTCATTTTTCAATCCAGAATACTGCTCCATTTAGGAAGAAGAAAAGGAAAATAAAATTTCCATAACCACCAACAAAAAGTATAAAAAGGGGAGGGAACTGGAACTTTGAAATGATCCAGATATGTCCTAGCTATGGGGGGTTAAACCATGGTGGCTCAGAGAATCATTGAGGGGTCTTGAAAGGCCATCTGTTTAACAATCCTTGAGAAAAGGGGTCTGTCTTGTGGCTTTTCTATCTCCTATGGGGCCAGGCATTTGATAGACACTTAAAGTATTTATTGATGCATAAAAACTATGGATACCTCTGTTTATCAGCACTAGTAGCTATGACCATCTATTCCTGTTGATCTGCTAATGTTGACTGTCACAGCACCCTATAAGGAAGCTCTGTATCCTATATTTCTTTTGTTGAGTTGAAAGGAATAATATGGAAAAGACACAGAATATGTCCATTCTCTCTATAGACTTACCTAGCCATAAGTGAGGAATAGCTAGCTTCGTTTCATTATCTTCCTTATGCCACTATAACTAAAAAATCATTTTTGTGTGGACAGATTTTGGAAGTCAGGCCACTCAATATTCACCCACCAACTCTATTTAGATGGCCTCTGGTGAGCCATCCAGAACCCACCCCCTCTTCCTATTGGCATCCAGAGGTATGGCCAGAAAGGTTTTCATCTTGGGTGCTTATAGGCACCTCTGTAATTCTTCCACCCATCCAAAATTAAGCTGGATTTAATTATCATCCTAAAAAGCACTACATGGATTTTGATTTAAAGATTAAGTAGGTATTGCAAACACATTCATATTACCAAAAGAAAATCATCAGGTATCCCTAAAACAAAGATGTCAGTCATCCCAATGATAAAAGTATGTTTTACTAAAAAAAGCATGTCTTTACTGACAAGAAATAGTAAATATTCAAGTACACCCATGGTAAACCATCAGTTCAGTCCCCAAATAGTCAGAAATGGGATATGGGGTTAAGTTTCTTCCTCGCCTAACAAAGAACTGTACTAGTTACACTAGATGAAGCAAAACAGTCTCAATATAGAGGGTAACAGTTGGTTCAAGTTTTACCTTCCTTTCTCAGTCTGATCTATTTTAAGTCTGCAGCAGAGGAAACTTGGCAGCTGAATGTTTCCAAAAGTTAGCATGCCACTTCCCTACCTCAGATCACATATGAGGGTGCAGTCTGGGAAGAACAGAGATTCCTGGGGGGCGGGCAGGGGGGCAGGCACCAGCTTGGAGCTCATATGTCTTGTGAGTTCATTAATGCCCTATCAATAGCCTTTACTGAATTTTTTTACTGAAATTCACTGAAAATAAATTTGAAAAACAAAGGACCTAGTTAAGGGGATGGAAAAATAGGGCAGGCTCAGATTCAGCTGATTTAGGTCAGCAGAGCTGGCAGAGTCACAAGGTCTCAATGTAGCCAAACTGCATCCTAGGAGTCAAGGATGATGACGTCCATGACAATCCCTCTACCAATACAGTGTAGTGTCATTTACTCTCATTTCATCTCATTACATCTCATAGATGTACATTTACAACAGTGTACATCTACCTGTAAAGTAGGATGACTGTCACCTTTTCAGATGAAGAAATGAAAGCTTTGAGACATTAAACAACTTGCCAAAGATCACACAATTTAGGCCCTGCACCTACTTCTCAATCACTCTGCAATCCCAGGGGTGAGGGAGGTCTCTGATGCCAGATGGTTGAGTAAAATTAAAGAGCTCTTATCAGGTATTTTAGACTTCCAAACTTTTCTTTCTTACTATTACTCATTGCTCTATGCCTTTGGCTTTTAAGTTTTCTCTAGGATAAATAAAACAATGATTATTTATAATTGCCAGAGCATTTGACAATCAGGAAAACTTTAAGGGTCAGCTGTTTCAAAATTAATTTCAGATGCAACACATGTCCTCCTCATGCTGGACCACTTAAGTAAACCAATGTACATTTTAATGCTTGATATCTCATAAGGTCCAGGAAACATTCGTATAGATCCTACATCAAATAAAGTTCGTGTCTGTGAATGGGCATCATCGCACCCTTGACTTCTCTGAACATGTCTCTTGAACTGTGACCAGAACCCCACCCACGGTGATGAAGCGCTCTAGAACAGATGGCTCCTCTGCTCGAGTAGCTCTGCTGCAGTTTGATTACATGGCAGAAACCATTCATTTTCTTATATACTTCTCTTCTTGAAAAATCTCTTAATTATCGCATTACTCCAATATAAAAGTGGTGCTCAAAAATTTAATGTTAAGTACAAAATTTTAATAAGTTATAAAGTGTACATCTATTTCTCATTAAGAAATTTTCAAAATTCCATTTTCTAAAACCTGGGAATAACTGGGTGATACACCAAGAAAGGGATAAAGGACAACAGGATGTAGTAACAGAAGCTAACTTTAAAGGCGGGGGGCAAACAAAACTAATTATCTATATATTGTCCCCCTGTTTATTTCAGATAAAAAAAGATATCTTAAAATCTTTGAATTTCAATCACAGAACCTGAGGAACAGGCATAGCATAGGGCCCCTAATGACTTCTTGGGATACTCCCTGGGGAATAGGATCTGGAAACTGGGAAGTTTTAAATATCACTAAGGCCATATGACACAATCATAAGCCATTTACAAGTGACAAAACAGAATCCCATCTCTTAGGAGACTTCCCTAACATCACACAGTTGCTTATGAAAAACTCAGGCCTAGGCTACTTGTTTTCCTTTATTCCACATAGACCTCAAGCTTCTTTATTAAGAGAGATACAGTTATGGGTACTGACTAGGTCACAGTTCATTTGCACATTCTTCTATGGGTAATTTCAACCACAGCTCTGCATTCTAGTTTCTACATTCTTATCAACCCACCAACAAGAGCTTCTGTTTCTTGAACATTTGATGTTGAAATCAGGGTCTTCTTTAATTATCATTTTCAACATAAAAGGTTAATATCAAAATAGGAAGCTTGATCTCATTAAGATCCTTTCACAGACAAGCTCTGATACCTCACCTTGTGGGAGAAGATTAAATTTAAAAGATCACAGATGAGGAGAAAAATTATTCTCAAATCTTGCCTTTTTAAGTCAGTCAGTCAGAATTCCATTGGTCTTATGAAATGCAAGTCCTTAAGGGGCCCTTTGGAAGCACATTCAGCCCCACTTCTTCCCACTGGCATGGAGACTCCATACTTAAGACGCAGAGCTCTTCTAGGGCTTGCCTAAGACAGTAGTCACAGCCTGGAAGGAAGAACTCAGAATGCCCTTGGGTTCTGAGACTGTGCCAAGCTACCTGTGATTCCCAACATCTACTTAGAAGCCATAGAGAAAAAGTCAGCAGCCAGACACTTAGTCACTTGGGCTGTCACACATTTTCCTTATGTATAGTAGTTCTGGCGAAGTAGCTGGCTCACGCTGACAGATGCAAAGGTAAGGAGACACTCTTGTGATCACCTCACCTCCTGAGGGCTTCAATTCCCTGAAAATAATTTGCTGGTTCCTCTGTTTGCTTTTAACAACATACAAAGAAAAAAATAAAAGAAAAACAGGAACTGAGGAGTTCTACTTTTTCTTTAACAGTTAACCTAAAGGTGAAAACTACCCCTATACTCAAAAACTATCAGATCAAAAGACTGCAATGGGGACTCCTTGTTACTGCACCTCAACACCAAGTGTGGTCCATAATAAAATGGCAGACTGGGCATTTCACAGATAGAAGAAAGGAACCTGCTGGTTAGAAAGCATTAAGTCACTGTCCAAATGCATGCAGTAATCTCATAATCACACAATCTTTGAGGTAGAAGACGCCTCACAGATCTCTAACCAACTCCTGTGATGGGGAAGTTGAGGCCAGGAGAAGGGAAGTGATTTAATCAAGGTCATTGGAAAAGCAATTTGCAGAGCTGTTACCAGAACTGTTTCCTAACTGTAAAGCAGTTTGATCTTGGTCTCTAAACTTTGAGGGAAAAACTGATTATATGTACATACACACACACACACATACACACACACAAATATGTGTATATACAAATATAAACATACATATATATCTAGACATTCCAATTCTAGACAAATAGAGACTAATTCTGGTAATTTTTTAGTGGATTGGACTTGATATGTAATTATTGAATTATAAAAACAACTTGGCTTAAATATCTAGACATTTTCTATGAATGCTATTTCAAGGTAAGTATAATTTATTCCAGGTCTCTGCCATTCATTCATTTATTCATTGGCCAGGGGGGTGAGTCCCAGAAGGAGCTAGTAATACTTCAAGGACCCTGTGATGCAACAGTCATGCAGATGTTGTTCTAATCACCTATTGGTACTGAAGTACCCCTTGGTTATTAATTAGTCAACAATTATTTAGTAAGGAAAAATGGAAGTAGGGATTCTCTTTTTCCTTAGAAAGACCTTTACAGCCACTGAAGATTGGTGATTTACAATCTGGATTAATTACTTTTATCTACAACATAGTCTCACCTTGGTCCTGCAGATCGTGGTTGCTACTGCATTCTGGAGTAGTAGTAGTGATGACATGTCCAGTGATAGTGACTTTTAAGTTCCTGAAAATTGGCAAGACATTCCTTATAAGAAAGCTATCAACTAGGCAGTTGATGTGCTTCATTATACCATGATTGCCCAAGCACGTGAGATGGCCCATTAGTGACTTTCTCTTGTGGCATGGTAGGGATGGGGTGAGTTACTTTTGTGAGAATTAGAAATACACATTTATTATGTAAGTTAAATTACCCTGTAACGTTTGTCCTAATTACACCTATTAATAGAAAGCAACACTGGCATAAATATTCTGGGAATTTATGTATGACACTATTAATATATTTTTCTTAGTTAAAATGTATTTAACTAACATCAAAATTATTTTACATTTCTGAACAAACACTAACTGATATGAAAGAAACATATAAAGTCCTTGCGGGAATCTTTTGGCTTCTCATCTTGCTAGAAATATAAATTTGCTACCCATATGCCCACAAGTGCTGTCCATTTATTCAGGTTTTGCCTACATAGATTATAGCTTTTCTTTTATTGCTGCTTTAATGCTTTATGGGTAAGCTGGGTTGGCAGTGGCCTAAATGTTGGGTCCAGAACAATGCCTTCCATGACTACACCTCTCCACATTGCCTTGACAACCTGCCCCTGCTGGTCAGAGAAGTCTGGTGTGAGTGGATGAACTAAGGCCAGCACAGGGACCTCTGTGTACCCTGCCCCATTGCCAGAGCTAGTCTCAAATGGATGGATGTCTTCCCACTTCAAGAGTGTCTTTCCATTCTTGTTTTCTTCTGCCAGAGTGACACCTACTGGATATATGTATGAGTGCAGCCCATTCCAGTGCTACAGTCCCACTCAACACCCTCCCTCGGTCTATTTTTGCGCAAGGGTAAGAATTTCAACCAGCTTGGATAAAAGCACAAGTTGTATAACGTGAAGATAAATTTGGCAATAGTTGCTTAGTAACTGACAACAGTGCAATCAATAGTCTATTTCCCAGAGCACCCTACTCCAATACCTTTTAAAGAGACAGTTTGAAAAAAAAAAATTGTATTTTAACATGTGAAACTTCCTTTTATTTTCAAAAAATGATTACATTTTGTTTCTGTTCAAAAACTGTTTTCTAAATCAAATTCAAAGTGGAAATAATGGGACTGGTTATCAAGAATTTGGGTATACTGGTGTCTGATAGCTGGGTGCTATTCAGTGAAAGTGATGATCACGATCATGATGTTAAAAATGATGGCTAACAGTTATACAGTGATTATTACATGCCATATGCTAACATAAATGCCATTCCTGACCTCATTTCTTAACTTCCTGTCTGCCTATAAAAAACTTTGTCTAAAGGAAACCACCTTCAGGTACCGGTTTTGAGAAGGTCGTTTAGATTTGGATCTTTTCCAAAGTATAGGCATAAGTCTAGTATTTGCTTATGATTTTATTAAGCCTGATGAATGGTCTGGAATGGCCACGTTTCATGACAATAGATTGATAATACCTATATTTTATAAGGCATGAATCACCCTTTAAAGGGTGGTTCCCTTTAGAAAAGGGACAAAAGGGTAACTTTACAGGGAAAAACCTGACAAATGCTACCTCAGCCAGGTTATCACGGCCAACATCAACAGTCGTAAGTCACGTTGACAATGTGTACCCTTGATCTGATCTGATGTGCAAAGACTAGGAGGTAATCAGCTACCACCAATCCCCTCCCCTGTTTTGGAATTTTCCAAATATATTTCAACTTTTCCCACTGTTCTGTTTTTCTTTACTGGCTGAAATTCCTTTTACTCAAATGCATTCCCTACCTTTGGAAACCTACCCATATTTAAGAGACATGAAGCTGCCTTGCCGTCTCAGTCAGAAGTCTTACTTTCTGCTTTGTCTACATGGCTATCTGATCGAGGCTCATGAGTCAGTTCTCTTTTTGAAGAAGCCCATCTGGGTTCCGGGAGAGCCAAGTGCCACGCCTCACTCTTCCCCAGTGCATCCACTTCAGTCCTCTTCTATATATTTCACATGATTAAAGAGACACATATACTGCCCATAATCATGTGTCTTCATTGGATTGTAAGGTCACTGACAGCAGAGTTTACATGTAATTTCTGCCAACTCCAACTTACTCATTCTACTGAGGCCCTATGGCCCCCTGATAACATGCAGAAATGACAATGACCTATCATGGGGAGGTAAGCTTTGTTCACTAAAAATGTTCCCTGATCACCTGGAAACAATAAAAATCTAAGAAATTCAAACTGACAATAAATTGCTCATATTTATACGTGTCAAGTTTTCAGACGTAATGATTCTAGAAAAAGCATCACTAATGCTAAAGGAGATTTTATTTACCCAACTTATAAGCATGCAAAGTATGTGCCTAGTCATTGACTGACGAGATAGGGCAGGGATGCATTCCAAAACTATCATTTGCCTTATGCTGGATGATTAATAAATCTAATGCTTAACATAGACTCACATTCAGTCTACAATAATGAAGCCACAAAGAAGACACTGGAGAAGCTGTTAAAAAAGAACGAAGAGAATAATTCACATACAAAAAACTACTTACCTACCTTCTTAGAAAATAATACACCTTACAAAAATATCTAAATAATAATCTAAGCCCCAATTTTACTCCATCTATAGGATAATTCAATTATGTACTCCATACTTCTTTCAGTGTTTATTTCTGTGTCTTTGTCTAATCACAACCAGTTGCTCTGAGGCACACCTGTCTTATTAGGGCAGATCATGTAATTGTTCAACTCAGAAACCAGCTGATTTACACTTCTTTGTACCCTAAGGTAACAGTTGCTATATATCTCATAGAAATATACAACAAAACTTAGATACTTGTAGTTTGCTGTCTTCTAGACCACTCCAAATCAAAATAGTAACCCAAAAATCAATAAGTTATCTAGTATTACATTCCATGGGTAAGAGAACATCAACACATTTCATCAGAAGCCATCTAGGTGAATAATTTCTAAAAACAGAACAAGAAGAAAAATATATGTGGAGATGGATGGAGAAGGAAGGCTGTGACTAACTCTATTGCTGTCTTACTGCAATTGTATCTAAAATTTGTATCCCAAACTAATTCAGAAAGATAGTGTTCAAGTAACATGACTCTACTATATGTTTTTCTCTCCTCTTATGGGTTAGAATTAAAAGAAAACTTAACCAAAGTCCATAGTTTATTTATATTTCCTTATTTTTTTTTTTACAGAATGCCTTTTTGCTGCTCTAGGATCCCATCCAGGATACCATATTACATTTATTCATCACGACCACTTAGGTTACACTTTACTATGATGGTTTCTCAGACTCTCCTTGTTTTTAATGATCTTGACAGTTTTAAGGAGTACCATCAGATAGTTCGTAGAATTACCCTTGACTGGGATTTGTCTGACTTTCTCCCCTCATGAATAAAGTTATGGATTTGGGGGAGGAAAAACCACAAAGGCAGAGTGTCATTTTTGTCACATCAGATCAAGAATATATACTATTGATGTGACTCATCACTACTGATGTTAACACTGGTCACCCAGCTGTGGCAGTGCCTGGATTCTATACTGTGAAGTTAGTCTTTTTCTCCTTTTTTATACTATACATTTAGAAGGAGTCACTCACTCTGCACAGCCCACACCTCATTCTTGGGGGTGGAATATTTACATGAATTACTGGTTAACTTTTGAAAATATGCACAAGGGAAAATTACTCACTGAAGTATTATTTTTAATGATCAAGGCACTAAAACTTAAACTCTGTTATAATGTTCCTGAATATTAGTTTTCCCTAAAGTAGGTAATAATATTAAAGGACAATAGTTCATTGTAGCAAAAAAATTTGTAGATCTATTCAAAAATATCTTTGGACTCTGAGTTGTTGGTGTCTAGACATTCATGTGTAGATTTGGTTTCTACACATTATCCTTTCCAGATTACACCTGACCATATAAAGGTGAAATATTAATGGAAAAGTTATATCTAAAGCCATATTTTTAAATTAAATGCTTGAAGTGGACCTACCAAAATACACACCTCTTTTATGTAACATTTTTGGCCTTCCTGACTTAGAAAAAAAAAGTAACTAGTCTGTTACATTCTCAGTTACTACTATGGGTTACTTTCGGATTTTGGCCATAATTTGGAATATTTCTATATGGGAATTATGTTAGTAGTTCAGACAATTGATGTTGAGCAAACAACTGGAACAGAAAACACTTCTAATGCCTGTGTTTGTCTATGAATCACTCATTGATCCATCGGTTCAGTAACCATTTACATATGGAGTGCCTACTGTGTGCCAGGAGTCAGGGAAGAAAGAGGAAAAAAGGTAACTCTATTACCTGTTCAAGCACAAGACAGACAACAAATGGGATGAGGGGATTATATTTCACTTATGTGACTAGAATAATTAGAAGAAATAAAACATACTTAAGAGTGAAAAATGAGCTAGGTAGAGACACCTCAACAGAGATAGCCTTGGATGGTAAGACCCACTCAGTAACTGGTTGTACAAATGGCAACTTCAGTCAATAAATACCAGTTACACTTACAAATCAGAATAGCATAGCTAACTTGACCTGCTCTCAGGTCACTGATGCACTCATGAGACTGTCAGGATTGTCTTCACTATTAACACCAAAGACGGCAACCCACTCAGAACACATACCACAGCATCCTGGTGGTGGGCAAGGCTATTGTTTTTATATGAAGGACAAACACTATTAGAAGCAGCAGGGATGGCAATTAGCCAATGTGTCTGAGCTGATCTAGATCTAGATAATAAAGGTATCAGAAAACTAAAATTAAGTTCCATGGCTATTAATGGGATCACCCCCTGTTCCTGGCACAGGGGACATAATGTTTCAACTTCTGAAGGGAAAAACTTCTGTTCAAATCATGCAAATAATTATTTTAGAAGAAATAAATACTTTTAATTTAGGATTTTGCTAACTTTGTAATTTCTTTCTGTTAAGAGACAGTTTGCAGACATATTTTAAGAGTGCTATTCTTTATAAAGTCTCTTCTCACATCTTCAGATGCTTTTCTGTCACTATAACCAGTGTCCAGATGCCCAAATTAAGTACCGTAAGCCCAGCAACAACCAAAACGATCCTTGTGCCTTAGATAATGTGTACACAGGTCACCAACACATAAGTGTACAAATATTTTCAACATGCGCCAAATAGAGACGTTTATTTGTGGACAAAAATATTGATGTTGCTAAGTGATAACTGAACGAATCACCAACTATGAGACTTTTTTATTTATTTCCATCTATTTCCCCATGATAAAAAACTTTAACACTATTCCAGGTCTACATATATTTAGACTTAACTAGAACATCATATTTACTAAAATATATGAATAACAAAATACCAACCTGTTACCATTTTTCAAATCCTTCTTTAAGAATATATCATGGATGATGAAGTATTAACTAATCAACATAATAAAGAAAAGAAAACTTAGAAAATAAAATAATTTTATTATGGCTGGTTTCAACCTAATTCTTGGTTCTTTTCTGCATAGAAAACTCTCAGTATTTCTTACAAGAGAGAAGTAAACTCAGGTAAAGAAAATCCATTCACAATTCCAAACTGAAATTCAGTAAGTAACTGTATGCCCATATTCCAGTAGGGTAGCCAAAGAAGAGTGAAACTGGCCAATTTTAGGTTCTGTCCCCTTCCCTGTACCTTCTAGAAGGGCAGCACCCCCTAACATTGGGACACAATGGGGAAGGAGGAGGAGTAGAGAG
This sequence comes from Manis pentadactyla, assembly GCF_030020395.1. NCBI lineage: Eukaryota > Metazoa > Chordata > Mammalia > Pholidota > Manidae > Manis > Manis pentadactyla. The sequence goes on from NC_080024.1 coordinate 105,534,679, forward strand.
CCTAAGTCCCTAGAAGCTACAATGACAGCCAACCACCAATCATTAGGAAGTGGTGGAAGAAAGATGAGAACCTGGCCACCAACCAAAAGCCCAAACCACACAGTGCAGAGGGGGCAGAGGGAAAGAAATGTGGCAGGGCTGGGGTAGCATCATGACTCACCAGGGGCTAAAGCAGCCTGGGACCAAAGGGATCTGAGCTTTCAAAGATGTGGGAGTCGAGATCTAAAGATTGTGTACAACTCCTCCAAATTCGTAGAAGGCAGAGAAGACATAAATGTAAGCACCAAGAAAAAAGTGAAACACCTCCCAACAAGCATTCTAACAGAAGCTTCTTCCATGATAGAAGCTATCCACCTACATTCCCCCAGCAAAGCAGCAGCCTCAGGTGTCATGAAAAAGGGCTTCTGGACAACTGCAGAGAAGCAGCTTCTTGCCCAGGCTTGTCACTGGCTGCTGTGCCACTGGGCCGCTTGGTGCCCCATTTTGCTTCTCTGCCCACTTCACAAACCCAAATGCATCACAGGTCCAGGTCTCCTCAGCCTGCTTTGCAAGGTTTCTTCCTTTTTTCCTCCTGTGCCCTCAGCCAGGGGCCCTCCACTAGCTCCTCTCCTGTCAGGTGCTCTGTGATACTGTCCTGCCCACTCTTCTAACCCCAACTTCACCAAGTCTCAGCTACTTCTAACCTACCTCCTTTCTTCTGTCACCCCCTCCCTGCAAACCCGAGTGCTTGGGGCACACCTCTCTGCTCTCTGTTCCATCACATACTCTCTGGTACAGCTGAGGCTTCGGCCACCTTGCAGGACTCACTGTTCCTACCATGTTAATACACATGGCCCAGGAGCATGACCCAAAAGAGTCTCTACATAAACAAAACATGAAATGGATTCTTTATAGAAGGAAACCCAACAGGTGGACTTAATCATATGTGTGTTGGGGCCCTAAAGGGAAGGTCTGTGCAACTCTTCAAGGACTGGGTGGGACCCCGCTGCTACGCCATCAGGCAGGCCCCAAAGCTGCTTACAGGGGGATGAAAGAACCTGCTTTGTTCTCGACTACTCGAGGTTAAGTAGACAATTGGGTCCTGCCAGAGTTTAAGGAAGTGGCACTGGTGGTGATGGTGGTACTCAGAGACACACAGACAATCACTGGCCAGGAACCTGGAAGACAAGAAGTGCTGAGTCCTCTGCCACCTTGTGATCCAGAGGCCAAGTCGCCGGGCGTGGACTGAGAAGAACTGGCATCCACACTGCTCAGGGCTGCAGGGAGGGTGTGGCTGGAGAGTAGTGTGGCCAGAGCGTCCTGGCCCAGGGTGGCAGCGTCTGTACGTCAGGGGGCTCAATGGAGTGAAAGAACAGGACATGCCAAATTGGAAACCAGCACTGGCTGGACCCTGAGGAAGGGACTCATGCTGGCACTAGGGTCAGGAGCCAGGCTCTGGGCACCACTTCCATGAATCAGGTTCTTGCCCTTTGTAGGATTCTCTAGGACACCATTAGGTCTGGGTAGCCCCAAGGGGCTCTCAGTCTGACCACCTTGGTATTCTTTAGCACCTCAGTGGTGATCAGCTCCTGGCTCTCTGGTTTTTCTTAAGCTAATAGTGATGTGAATCCTTATGTACTGCCTATTGTCTGAGCATATTACAGAAGACTGCTCAGCAGTACTCAATCTTTACATGCACTTCAACAAAGCCAGTCTAATCTGTCACACTTAGCACCTTCCTTATCAGTATTTTCAGGGACATTTCTTTTCTTATTATAACATACTTTCATAATGCAATTGAATCTACTCACTTTCTATACTGGAGAGCTTTGATTTATTCTAAGCCTTTTGTACTTTCCAGTATTAAATCTATCCACAGATCCATTATGGGTTCCAGAATTTTGTTTTCACCCATCACAACTTGCATAATACTGATCAGGTGAAGATTTTCTTATGCTAGCTTTCCTTTTATTTCATTATAGAAATCTTGAAATTCTGTGAATGGAACCTTTTTTTCCTTTTACATTTGAAGTGACTGCCTGCTCAGGGCTCTCTATTTTTTATACTCTTTTTGAAGCCATCCCTTCTCTCTAAAGAACTATTACAACATTTTGTTGAAATATTTTTTTTTTGGCATTTCTCACCTAATTTATAGTCATCTGTTTTTAAGTTTTATATTAAGTAGATAATAAGCCCATTGAAAACAGCAACTGTGCCTTATTTCTCTTTGTGGACATGACCAACATTTTAAAAAAAGGGTTTATTGAATGAAAGTATGCTAGCTGGATGATGGCAGTGTTCAGAACAAGCCATGAGGCCGGTAATATAATATACATTTTATATAAAAAAATGCAGCTCAGAAAAATTAAGGAACTTCCCAAGTTTCCCTGGCTTCTAATGTGGCCGTGTCTGAATTTGAACCAAGTGTTTTGACAGCAAAACACTTGCCTTCTTGACTATTCTGCTGCTGGCTCCAAGAAAGCAAGAACTACAAAAGCCTGAGACGGTTAAGTTCCTGAAACTAAAACAAGACAGTCCTCTTCCCCAGGGTGCGGTTCGTGGGAGCTCACCAGGCTCCCTGCTCCTCTGCAGATTCTTAAGCCTCTTTTTTTTAGCACCACAGCCTATTTAGGTTTCATCCTTACAACTCAGATACTCAGGTACAGTTCCCTTTCTTCATACATGTAAAAACGCAGTCATAGATTGTTCAGTTTAAATGCCTCATGAGTAAAATAAATTTAACAGAATCATTTGGTCTTTTGAATCTTACACACTGTTGATAAAATGAAGGTTCCTGTGGCCAGGATTCTCCCCTGGCCTTGGCTGGCTAGCTCACTACACACGTGTGGGCAATATGTTGCTATTGACTCTATATAAAGAGCCTTGCCCAGTGCTCTGGGAGACACAGTGGCAGGGCTGCAAGGCTGCAGGAGAGCAGAGCAGAGGCTGGAGTGGTGGCAGTGCCGAGGACAGAGGCCCAGAGGACGGCTGTGCGGGATGACTGTGCAGAAGGCCCAAGGACGACTATGTAGGTGGAGAGGCCCAGAGGCAGAGACTGGCTTGCTGCATGCAGACTCACTCTGAGTGAACAGGATTTTAGTGACTGACCTTTCACCTGGAAATAGAGTTAGGTATAACCCTTCCACCCCAAGAATGTTCTACTGTCATTTCTTAGGTCACACTGAATCCAGAGTGAACTTGCCTGGGGCTGAAACCCATTGGCAAGACATATACAAAAACCCATGCCTTTAAGCTCCCTGACCAAACACCTAGTCTCCCCAGCACCTTCCAGAAGCTGTACCTGAGCCTGTGACTTGGACCAGCTCCCCCCATCCAGTGTTGATTCTTCAACTATGTGAGGAGTCATTTCATTGTTTCTGAGATATACAGACAGCTGTTTCATTATGGTTTCAGCCTAAATAAAACTCCAACTGTTTATTATGAATGTTGAATAAAATCAACAGGGCATTAAAAACTGTCAGCAGGGAGCGAGTTCATCAAATTAGATGCTTGCATAGCACCTCTCTCTGTGCCTAGATGCACATATTTCTCATCTTTGTAAGGCTTTTCTGAAACACCACAGTGCCATCGCAACCTGACAGCCCTCCACCCATGTGACTGTATCTCTGTAAGATGCATACCAACATCAATTTATGACCAAAGTGAAACTCAACTAGACTGCTTGCCTTTGGGAGCTGAAAATTCAAGAAGTTGCTTTACAACTCATGAAATAATTAAGAGAGCCCTGTGGATAAAATGAGAGTTCCTGTGGCCAGGATTCTCACCTGGCCCTGGTTGATTAGCTCACTGCACACCTGTGGGCACTACATAGCTGTTGACTCTATATAGAGCTCTGGGCATGACATGGTGGCAGGAGAGCAGAAAAGAGGCTGGAGTGGTGGCAGCAGCGAGGACAGAGGCCCAGAGGACAGCTGTGTGGGAAGACTGTGCAGAGAGGCCCAGAGGACGGCTGTGCAGACAGAGGGGCCCAGAGGCAGAGACCGGCTTGCTGCATGCAGACTTGCTCTGAGTGAATGGGATTCTACTGACTGACCTGCCACTGTGAGAATAAAGTTGGGTATAACCCTTTCACCCCAAGAATGTTTTGCTGTCAATTTCTTTGGTCACACTGAATCCATACTGAACTTGCCTGGGGCTGAAACCCATTGGCAAGACAACTGGTGAAAGTTGGCAGGGTTCATTGCTGACCAAGGAAAAAGACAGACTGCTCTTATGGGAGGGGTGCTTCAGCGGGCTGCCCCTGTGAGTGGGGAGACAGTGGATTGTCCCCCAATGGGTATGTGGTCTGAGGTGGCTTGCCTCCTAGAGGACTGGGCCCCACCCCAGGACTGGAGGCAAGTGGAGGTGACACCTGAGGCAGTAGGGGTGGCCCTTGGTATAGTAAGCAGGTCCTTTGAGAAGCAGAGCACCCGAGAGGCAGCGGGGACTGTGGGTTGGCTGCTTCTCACACGAGCTGCAAACTTCTGTGGATTCCCTGAGGAAGGAGATGGCCTTGATATGAGAGGAGGCAGCACAGGAGTGCTGGCAGCAAGGTGCCATTGGAGACACGATGGCAGAGTTGCCAGGTATTTTGAAGGAGGACGAGGCCATCAAGGAAAAGGATGAACTCCTGAGGGAAGCACAGGTGGAGGTGGCATGAGAACGTCAGCTGCGAAGCATTGAGGTAAAGGTAAGAGACCTTCTGAAGACTGAGCTGGCATTGTTGCGAGGCACTGTAGCAGAGGAGGCACTCGGGGGAGTGGAGAGAGGTGCCATCCGCCCCAGAAATGAGAGGAGCTGGAGAAGGATGAAGGGGTGGTGCTGGAGGCACTGGCCCCTCCTGCAGTGAAAGCACACCCAGTGGTTGTAAAGAAAATAAAGACCCAGCAGCCAAAAGTTCCCCAAGGAGAGGAGCAGCCCCCTCCCCAGGTTGTGGAGCACTCTATGGTCCGCCCCTATACTCAGGCTGAGCTGGTGCCTGTGGGACTTAGGGGTGGATGGAATTGTTCTGTCGGGATCAGAGATGGGAAAGCTGTCTTCCCTGACAGTGCAGCCTGCCTTGAGGCAGTGTTTACAAAATGTGAGGTGACACATACAGTAGTGAAGCAATGAGAACCCAGAAAGAAATAAGACCTGCTACTCACAGGAGGAATTTGAGGAACCTCGTGAGGGTTACAAGGACCCAGATGTGGGCTGATTTGATACAGGCAGGAATAGATGGAACGAAATTAGATGGGAAGCCAAATAGGATCTTAGTGGAGCTATGGCAACAGCTGAAACCAGAGCAGCAGTTCCAGCCATTAAGACTAAAGAGGAAGAGGGCAGAGACAGAGCCACAAGTCTGCCCTGTGTGTCTGCAAGACTTTTTGATGGAGAGGCTGGAGAACAATGTTCGAGCTTCCTTGCACAGGGACCCCTGCAGAGGACTAAGGGCACCTAGATTGAGAGGAGAGAATCCTGGAGGGCTGGAGTGTGGATAAAATGAGAGTTCCTGTGGCCAGGATTCCCACCGGGCCCTGTTTGACTAGCTCACTGCGCACCTGTGGGCAATACATGGCTGTTGTCTCTATAAATAGAGCTCCGCCCAGTGCTCTGGGCACAACATGGTGGCAGGGCTGCAAGGCTGCAGGAGAGCAGAGCAGAGGCTGGAGTGGTGGCAGTGCCGAGGACAGAGGACCAGAGGATGACTGTGTGGGATGACTGTGCAGAGAGGCCCAGAGGACGGCTGTGTAGGCACAGAGGCAGAGACCAGCTTGCTGCACACAGACTTGCTCTGAGTGAATGGGATTCGTGTGACTGAGTTGCCACTGTGAGGATAAAGTTGGGTATAACCCTTTCACCCCAAGAATGTTTTGCTGTCAATTTCTTTGGTCACATTGAATCCATAGAGAACTTGCCTGGGGCTGAAACCCACTGGCAAGACAAGCCCCATTCTGAGATGGTAAAATGGAAGCAATCAGTATTCATTATATTATGCCATCTAATATTTCTAAAGTACTAAGTAAAGTACACCCACATTGTTAGACATGGATGGATTTTTCCAATAAGTTTTAAGACCTGTTCTTACTCTCAAGTAGTTTGTGCAGGAAGTTAATTTTTAAAATAGTTCAAGCTGTCAAAGAAACCCAGTATCTGCAATTCCAACTTTAAGGTATAAAGAACCATGTGCTCTAAATGGATGTTACTCAAGTAAATGATGAAATGCTGCATGTTTTTTTTCTTTTTACCTCAAAAGACAACTGAAATAAAGTCAGTAACAGAAAGGTGATTAGCGAAAGGAGGTGCATGATTTTCATAGGCATGAGAACTGTAAATGCCGACATCTGGGCCTGTTGTAATCTTATTATCAATAAATTTCAAGACAGCACACAAAAAAATGTCAACAGCTGCATAGCTTTACCTCAGCAATGCAAATTTCCAGTGTCATTTTAAGTGGTAGAAACTCAAGAGAAGATGCCTCCATCAAGGAAAATGTAGGAACACTGTCCCTCTAAGTCAGCTCACTCTCCCCTACGTGATTTCAAGCTTTCCTGCTGCCTCAGAGTCCCTGGGGTGAACCCACGAGCAAACGGGAGCCACTCTGCTGGCTTTCACTGTGCTTTCACTAAGGGGAGCAGTGTGGTGGCGACTGGGGACACCTGGACAGCGTCATGCCTAACCAGCTCAGATTAAGTGCTTACCACACTGACCTACTGTGGATAATGTGAAGGTTCCTGGGGCCAGGATTCTCACCTGGCCCTGGTTGGCTAGCTCACTACACACGTGTCGGCAATATGTTGCTACTGGTTCTATATAAAGAGCTCCGCCCAGTGTTCTGGGAGACACAGTGGCACGGCTGCAGGAGAGCAGAGATGAGACTGGAGTGGTGGCAGCCCCAAGGACAGAGACTGAGATGGCTGCAGAGGCAGAGAGGCCCAGAGGCAGAGACCGATTTGCTGTGTGCAGACTCACTCTGAGTGGATGGGATTCTAGTGACTGACCTGCCACCATGGGAATAAAGTTGGGTATAAACCTTTCGCCCCAAGAACGTTCCACTATCATTTCTTTGGTCTTATTGAATCCATAGTGAACTTGTCTGCAGCTGAAACCCATTGGCAAGAAACCTACAAACCACAATGAGCACATGCCCTCTTCAAGTGTAACAACAGTTTATAACTTTTGTCCAGAACGCTGAGTAAACCCAACATTATTCAGTTACATCAAACTGTGCTGGGGTTTGTGGTATTGAAAAAAAATCACCACCTTCAGCCATTTACTGTTGAGCTATTTCACTGTAAGACAAATCACTCTCGAGCACACACAGGAATTAAGTGGCGGGTGGGGGGGTAATATTCTTCCGCAGAGCTTTCCTCACTGACTTCCATTCCCTCATTCCTTGGCTTTCCACCTGATGAGTTACGAACATCGGTGTCTTGCCACTGAGTTTTAGCCCAGGCAAGTTCACTTGTGAGACCAAGAAATAACAATGGCATGTTCTTGGGGTAAAAGGGTTTATTACCTGGCTTGTTCTCCCAGTGACAGGTCAAGCACTAGAATCATGTCTGCGTCCAACAGTCTGCAGGTCTGCAGTCCTCCTCCGTCTCTGCCTCTGCCCAGAGCGTTCAGAGTGGCTCAGTCAAAACCAGCGTGTGGCCTACGGGTGTGGAAGCAGTAGCCTAGCAGCGGGCCAGTTACATCATCAAGTAGTTTAGGTTCAGGTGAGGACCCTGGCCATAGGAACCTTCACTTTATTCATAAAGTGTTTATACCCAAATTTATTGCCACAGTGGCAGGTCAAGCGCTAGAATCCCATCCGCCTCAGCAAGTCTGCATGCGTCTCTGCCTCTGGCCTCTCCGCCTCTGCAGCTGTCTTGGTCTCTGTCCTCAGCGCTGCCACTACTCCAGCCTCTGTTCTCCTGCAGCCGTGCAGCCTAGAGCACTGGGTGGAGCTCTTTTTACATGGAGTCAATAATAACATATTGCCCACATGTGTGCAGTGGGTAAGCCGACCAGGGCCAGGTGAGAATTCTGGCCATAGGAACTTTTCAATTTCTCTACAATTGGATAAAAATTACATTCACCTCTCCATCTGTGCATGTAAACCTTCTTTCTCTGCCTCAACCGTTGTTGGTTTTCACAAGCTCAGCCCTACTAAGTCCTGGACAGAATGACAGAGGCTACCCCATGAACCCTAACTCTGAAAGGCCTCATTTCACAGGTGGGGATTTTCCTGAGGCCCAGAAGGGGAAGCAATGGGTTTGTGGCTCCATTCAAGTGACTTCACCAGAACCCCGTCCTTCCATACTGCTGCTAAACAACCCCATCTCAGCTTTGGGTTTAAGGTGCTTCCAGTACTATGACTCTCCAGATGAAGCCAACGGACTCTCATCTGTTGGGGTCTTCATAACACCTTTCTTGCTTGATGGGCTTCTAGGTTATCATTTACAGGTATCACTTCTTAATACCTCAACTCCACTATGACCTGAACACATAGGAACTCACTGTGTGCCTTGGTGTGATAAATGACCTTTCTGAGCTCCACATCTTCCACCTTTTTCCTGACCCTCTAGTGTTACTGGGACTGGCTGTGGTCCTGTGACACATTTTGTAGGTGACAAGCACCACTATTCATGGTGGACTGCCACATGGAAGTCACACAAAAGAACAACCAAAATTACTTCTGGTACTAACCACGTCAGTCCACGAAAGAAAAGGCCATTAACAAATCCCAACAGGATAAGACAAGATTATACAGAACCATTCTCTTTGAGCACTGGCTATGTAGGGTCACTGAATAGTTTATAATCTTTAAAAGCTAACATTTAATCAAATTCATATTTTCCTATATTTGAAGTAAGGTTTCAGTCTGATTTTTGGTTCCACCAAAAGGATTCGTTTACATTTAATGTGGATATTACAGAGCAAGGCCTCCGAAGAGCCCCCTTCCCTTCTGTATTTATAAACCAGAGCTCTTGGGCTCCAGGTGTCTGTCTCACGTGAACATGCATAGCAGTGGGTAACTCCACAGTGTGATGAAGAGGTGATGAGTCCTGGGGAGCAGGTCTGGAGCCATCCTCCCCCATGCCGTGTCCAGAGTCCATGGAGCTGTGCTGTCATGGCAGTGAGCCAAGACCACCATGGGCACGACACTGACTCTACCCTCTTCTCCTAGAAGAGGACTTTCTGAGGAACCTGAAAGGACTGAACTATCTGCCCATTAAAATCTCAGGGCTGATGTCATACAATGGATGTTTATATTCTAAGAAAATTTAATTTATGCTTTATCTAATACTACCTTCAATTATAAGAGTAATACCTGCTGATTATAGAAAACTTAGAATACAGAGAAGCACACATGAATGCCACCTACCATTGCTTCTCACATTCTGGAGGTTTCAGGGAGTTGAATCCTTTGCCCTAGGTAGCATCTGAAACTTGAACTAAACCTCTTCGAGCTTCTCTTTGTCCTCTGAAAAAGCACTGGTGTGATCCACTTCAGCTTAAACATCAGTAAGTCTACCTGTAAGCTCTGATGTTCCTCCTTCTCATCTTAAGGGAAAACAATATGAAATTTCCATCAGGTGCTTTGCAACCACACACACACTTTGCTTCCATAGTCCATCATGCAGGCTGCCACCAACAACAATTATTTCCAGAAGCCACTCAAGGTAAACCAATCTCTGGGCCTACTACTGGGCTGATTTCACAGTTTTCTGTCTCTTTGTACAGTTTCTTTTCAGGTCTATAACAGTATTAAGCTCAGGGCTCAGTTCCTTCCAGCTTTAAATACCTTCGCCTGATTAGGAAATGAGAAGGAAAGCATAGCTTCTGCTATTTATGATGTCCAAGAAGGTTTGTTTACCCTATTAGCAAAATCAACAGTTGTGACTCCATGGAACCCTAAAAATGTCCCTGACCCATTGCAGCACCCTGACTGAGTAATAACACTCCAGGAAAACAGCTCCAAGGCAAACAAGTGTCTCCAGCAATAATCATCTTTTCACTAAAGTTTCCCAGTCCTCTTTCTGGATGTTATTTTTGAAAAGCAGCATAGTTCCATAGCAGGTTAGCAATTTAGACAGCAGGGTCAGGGCTACAAGTTTGTGATCCTAGGCTCTGTTCCACGGTGACTCACACTGCATGCATGTGCAGTCATGTGCTGTGTGCATGCTCAGGGTGGCCTGGTCCCGGTGTCCCTGGGACCAGCTCCATGCCAGAGCCTGCACTGGTTCTCCTCAATGTTCATTTCCTTAATTAACCCTCCCAGCAGCCCTTCTGAGGTAGTTGCTTTGTCTTTATTGAAGAATCTGTGGTTCAAAACATAAACTGACTTCCTCAGGGGCACACACTAGATGTGAGAAGGGCAGAGTTTGGATTTGAACTAGGCTCTGGCTGACCACATAGGCTGCCTCTCATTCACCAACAAACTCCAGATGACTCCACCAGTCTATCTCTGAGACATAATGTAAGACAGACCAAGACAGTCAATGCACAAAAATAGTTTATAAATGCTTATCAAATAATGGGATGTTAATTTTAATAATAAGGCAACAGTGCAAATTTTCTCCAATTGAGAAAGGCCTTGCTCTTCAGTTCAGTTTGTTAAACCATTCAGATCCTGGAACACACATCTGTGTCCCCAACCAGCAGACCAAACAGTAAACAAAAACACTGCTGCATACATTGCATGGGCTCAGGAGCACAATAGACAAAACAATATAGGAGAGAGCCAGGTGGTCTCAAAGTTCAGAGGGCTCCACACCCAGAAGGATCACACTGCTGGGAGTGTTCTGGCAGCAGGCCACAGAGATAGGGTGGAGATAATTTTAGGAGCAGGCACTTAAGACCTTCAGCTCAAACTGGACTTAGACACTGTGCTTGTCCCAGGAAGGCTTAAGGTCACACAAAGCTGACTGCTCATCTGTGTATACTTGCTACGCACACCTGACAACTTTCAAGGTCATCTGAGATTTAATTGGCAGGACTGAGTCAGAAGAACCATGTTCAGTAAACCCTTAAGAAATGTAAACAAGTGAATCCTAAATTGCCTTTCCATGAGCACCCCAGCATGAGTGCCCCTGGAATGGTGGTGGGCTGCACCGATCACTGTCCCAGGGTACCAGGTAACTGCCTGTAGAGGGCAGTGACTGCAGCCCTCATCTACCTTGGTTATCCAGAAGTGGTTCTCCCTTAACCTGAGCAACTGGGCAAAAAAGAGATGCGAAAGGCACCGGGAAGGACTCGGAAGGAATACAGGCCAAGGGGAGGCATCTTTTGTATCTTGGAGCTTGGACATGCAACACAGGTCCTTCCTCCTGGTAAATATAAAGCATCATCAGATCTGTGCTCAAAATAGCCTCAGTGGCAGGGAAGCAAACTTCAGAGAGAGATTCACTTAAAAACACCAAAGACTCTTGAGGAAAAGCAACAAAAGAAGAAGAACAGAAGGGAGTTTTTTGTTTCTGAAACACCTCCTTCCCTCCCTCTCCTTCTATTCCTGAGGGCAACCTCAAGAGGACTGCAAGCCCACCTCCCTGGAAGTGAGGAAGGGAGATTAACACTAAACAATAGGGAGACCAGAGTGCACAGGATCATCTCAGAAACCTGTGTGGAGATGTGAGGTCCAGCAGGTTCTGCCTGCAGGATCAGGGATGGTTTCATAAAGGTGCAGACACAGACGTGATTCAGGTAGAGAAGGTGCATCCAGGGAGAGGAAACAGGGTGAGCACAGGGAAAAGGCCAATTGTCCTGGAAAGCACTGCACAGCAAAGAAGTGATCAGACATGAAGTGAGAAGGGAGGTGAGGAGGTCAGTCGGTGATCACGTGCTTCAGGATGGCAAAATAACCTAATATTTACTGAGCTGGCAAGGCCTAGTCTGAAAGTAGATTATTAAGCAACTTCACAAAAGACACTGGCTTATATTCTGAACTGACACAACTTCATAAACCACTAACTGGATTCCCAACTACATAATATCAGTCAGTTCCTTGAACAGAGATTTACTATGTTAGAAATAGAATTTGAGTTCAAAGTTATTTTTTCATATGATATCTAGTGTGATAAACTTCTCAAACCAGACAAGGTCCAAGGGTAATCCACACTTTAGAGACTTAAAGAACATTCCCAAGCATTGTGACCATGGGATACTGTCCCGAGGCATCTCAACTACTAGCAATATTCAGTATTGAATAGAATTACACAGAATGCTGACGCTATATGATCTTGCAGCAAGAAACACCAGTTCCGGTCTCCACAAGCTCCTATCTCCAAGGGCACTTCGGAATCACCCCACCTGAGAAACTGCCATTCACGTTTCAGTGGTTATTCTCCCATGCATCTCTGTATACATACACACACATGTGCACACACATGTTCACAGAGGAGATCAAAGGGCCCTCACATTTTTTTTTTCATTCAACAATCTGTAGGGAACCTCTTTCTGTAATTACTGTAATTTCTTGAGCCATTGTTGGCATTAAGTCATCATTGTTGACATCAGTTCATGTGGAAACAAGTTCTCAGGATTATAATGAGCCATTTAAAGTGAACCATTTTTAACTGTTGCAATCAACATCCTTGGATATTTATCTTTGTTCACTGGTCTGAAGTGCTGAGTACAGCGGTATGCACATTTTACTTTTTGTTACATTTTTCCCAAAACCTTCCAAAACGGCAACCCCAACTTATACCATGGTGGGAATGCCTTGTTGGGTCAGGCTGGCTTTGGAGGTAAGAGAGAAGTCTCAGCTGCTGGCATTCTGATGGCACCACATCGGCCGCAAAGAAACTCCATCACAGAAAGTGGAGCATGAAGGAGTCCGTGCATCTAAACACTTAAGTTTTCCACTTTACTCATGGATGGCTGGCACTACCACAGAAAGGGGTTGGACATTGGCTCTGCTTTGTCCTCTTGTGGAGATGTCAACAGACTTGATGGGACCAGAGTGGGCAAACATCGTGGCAACCCCAGAAGTTAGAGTAGAGAAAAAAATGCTGCTAGACACCAAGAGAGTCTTCCATCTTAAAAACTGTTGTTGGCAGACACTGCTGATCTATGTATTTTATACCAGATCTTTCTTCTGACCTGCTGTAACTAGCATGTATGGAGCTTCCTTCAAATTACCTTTCCTACTGCTCATTATAATCTGAAGTGATTTATAATGTTCTTATGAATCACACTGGGTAGATTATTTTCTTTAATTCCAGCCAGCAGCTGTTGAAGTAGACTAGTAAATAACCACTGTAGAACCCCCACTGAACTCTCTGAAAAGGCTGTAAATATATTTAACAACCCACAGCATAAACACATCTCTAGTTCCCAACCAGGATTGAATACCCTTCCAAAACTCTGTTAGTTATGAATGTATCTGAAGGGGAAAAATAGGCTCTACAGGACACATTTGGAATGTTTATCTCTTCCAGAAAAAATACAAGTCCTGGCACTTCCTGTTTCCCTTAATATACCCTTAACAAATGCAGACATCTGCAAACATTAGTGTTCTTACATACACTGAGTTTATTTAATATCCATCTAACTTTAGATACAAATCTACTTTGCCTTAGAGACTAAACAAAGAATTAGGGAGTTCTCAATTTCTTGGCCCATGTCTCTTACCAGTGTTTTTCTTAATTTGTATTTTTAACAAAAGACAAATACAGATAAATCAAAAAGATTTGGTGTAAAAACGAAAAAACAAAACAAAAACCAGCCCTGTTTTACCTAATGTCCCCTGACAGCTATTCATGTACTTTCAACTATACCTGTTACTTATTTCCTTGTTCTTGGGCTAGAAGGAACTTTAGCCTGTTGGTGCCTACCATTCAGTCTGCCCACACACTCCAGGGCTGTCAGAGCCTCCAGAGATATCCCTGTGGGCCCTACCATAGCTGTCAAGGGCCCAGTGGCAATAGCCAGCCCAGGACATAGTCATGTGGCTCCATATCAGGGCATTTCTCTGCCAGCTAGGGACTTGTTCCTCCCCTCCAGTATGAAGCAGTTATACTTTCTTTTCAGGTAATGAAATTTTCTTTTTGAAATAAGAATTACATTTAGATAGCGTTTACCTGTTGCAATTACAAGGATGCAATTGAGCAAATATGCAAATATCTACCCCTGTGTAAGTCCCATAGATATCTGATATAACTTCTTTCCTCCAAATAAGACACAGCCATCATGATACAAACCTAATTCATATGTTATTCACATTTAAGCAAAGAAAAACATGCAAACATCACAACAGTTATGAACACTGAAATAGGCAGGGGTGGTATTGTCTTTAAAGAGTGAAAAGGACGTGGAAAATAATCCATGTTTGTATATCTGCAACACACAAACATAGTGCTTTCTATAGTGAAGGGCACAAAGTTGAAAAGAGCTCACATCTGTTTTTTCTGTTGGCAAAACTTGAGCTTCCTTAAATTCTGATTCCTCCCTTGAATAGCTCCATTTCTATGCCAATAAGACAAAATAAAATTGAACTATATTTAGTGACTGAAAAATTACTCCCCTGAAATCCCGCTTCAGCTAGTCGGTATTTAAACAGGCATCGCACTGCTCCACAGTGTGCATCCCTGTGCTCATCCACCAGATGCTCCATTCCACTTCTGGGCCCCACGTCTCTCCAGAGGCCTCAGAATAAAGTGCTGTTGGGAGGCATAAAAATGATTTTCCAACAAGCTTTCACTACTCAAACAAGCCTGGGAGAGCAGTCATTCCATTCTGAGAAACCACTTGTGGGGATTTTTTTCTTTGTAAAGAGGAGAGCAGAATTAAACCCCAAATCAGAAGTTCACCAAAAGAAACTGAATTTCTCATTAAGAACCAAAGAGGTGCAAAAACACTGCCCACAATTTCCCTCCTAGGGACAAATAAGAAAAAAAATAGTCATCATTCCTTCAAAGGCTTCATTAAATGGATAAACCCCAGAGCTGTGAATATTAACGAGAGCCTAAAACTTCCCTAAAGAAGACTTTTTACAGTGATAGTAAGAGAGTCATAGAAAGAAATAAAACATTTAAATGACACCTTTCATATAAAAAAATATATACTGGGGAAGGTGGGGAGGGGGTAAGAGCATTATAATTAGGACACATAATATGGGTGGGTCACGGGGAAGGCAGTATAGAACAGAGAATACAAGTAATGACTCTATAGCATCTTACTACGCTGATGGACAGTGACTGCAATGGCGTGGGGGGGCAACTGATAATATGGGTGAGTGTTGAAGCCACAATGTTGCTCATGTGGAACCTTCATAAGATTGTGTATCAATGATACCTCAATAAAAAAATACAGAGAGAGAGAGAGATGGAAAGATGCTTTTTGCTCCCATTTACACTATACTGTTTCACTCTTTAAAATTATTCTTTAAAACTGCTTTGTCACAACTTCAACTATCTACATACACTAATTTGGTATGAGATAACTACAAAAGTATTCTTATCCCCATTTTATAGGTGAAGAAATCAAGGATTGATAATATCATATTATACACACTATATTCATCCATGCCTAGACTGTAACAATCAGGAAACCTGATTTACTGCTGCAACTCAGACATTGATGAAATTGGTACATATAACCATAACCTAATTTTTGATCCTTAGTTTTCTCAGTTTCCAGGCAGTTTCTCAGTTTCCATTTTCAAAAGACACTTTTCACTTTTCTTCATACCCCATCTAATTCTTTAGCCAACTTGCAGAAATAAACCTTCAAGTAAACTGATTGAAAGGGTATACTATACAAACAATAAACATAAGAAGGCTAGAATGGCAACATTATTATCAAATATAATAGACTTCATGATGAAAAGTATCACCAGAGAGAAAAATCATTTCACTATGATGAAAGTGTCAATTCATCAGGAGTACATAACAATCATAAATGTGAATGTGCCTGAAAACAGCTTTAAAATCGATAGAGCAAAAATAGAATCAACAGGAGACATAGACAATCATAATGATCACAAATAAGTATTTCAATCCACCCTCTCAGAAGCTGCTAGAATGACTTGATCGGTGTGGGGCAGGGGCATCAGGATACTTTTCCTATTAAGGGACCAGATAGCAAATATGGTAGAGCCATACGGTCTTTGTCATGATTCAACTCTTCTTTGGTAGTGTAAAAGCAGCCAGAGATGGTATTTAAAAATTGTATGTAGCTATGTTCCAATATATCTTTATTTATAAAAATAGGCAGTGGAATAGATTTAGCCTACAAACTATAGTGTGCTAAGCCCCAAAGTAATAATAATAATTTAAAAAATGGCAAAGACACAAAGATCTGAAAAACACTATCAAACATCAGGACTTATAAAAGAGATTACTCCTAACAACACACACAACATAATAGACATTCTTTTCAAATATCTGTGGGAACACCACATGCTATGCCTTAAAACAAGAGGCAATTAATTTTAAAGACTGAAATCATACAAAGTATACTGTTTGACCACAGTAGGATTAAAGTAGAAATTAACAATATTAAGATAACTAGAGAGCCCCAAATATTTGGCAATTAAACAACCCATTTCTAAATAATCCATGGATCAACTAGGAGATCATGAGGGAAATTGGAAGATACAGTAAATAATAATAATAAGAAGAATTTCAAAATTTGTGGGAAACAGCTAAAGCAGTGCTTAGAGGGAGGTCTATAGCCTTAAATACTCATGCTGGAAAAGGAGAAAGATATAAAATCAATGACCTGGGGTCTCACTATTAGAAATCATAAAAAGGGCAAACTAAATCCCAAGTAAAAGGAAGGAGATAATAAAGATAAAAACACAAATCAATGAAATAAAAAACAGAAAAGTAGAGAAAAATCATGAAAGGAAAAGCTGGTTATTTGACAAGATCAATAAAATTGATAAACCTCTACCTAGATTGGTCAAGAAAAGAGAGAAGACACAAATTACCAATATCAGGAATGAAAGAGGAAATAACACTACAGATCCTAAAAATATTAAAAGGGTAATGAAGAATATTATGAACAATTTTGTGCCAATAAATTTGACAACTTAGATGAAAGTCAACAAACTTCTTGAAAGACATGTGAATGCAAAAATTAATGCAAGAAAGATAAGTTGACTCTGTAATTAAATCTCTCTTTCTCTCACACTCTCTCTCCCTCTCTCCAGGCCTCATATGGCTTCTCTAATGAAGTCTATTAAAAATTTAAAGAAGAAATAATACCAAACCATCCACAAATTATTTCAGAAAATAGAGAAGGGAAAATTTCTCATTTTATGAGGCCAATATTACTGATACCAAATCAGATAAAGACACCACAAAAATGAAAAACAATAAGCCAATATCACTCATGAACCCAGATGCAAAAAAGACCTTGACAAAATTTTAGCAAAAAGAATCCAACAGTAGATAAAAAGAATACATCGTGGCTAAATGCAATTTTATCCCAAGAATGGAGGGTTGGTTTAAGAATTGAAACTCAAAGTAAGTAATCGGACTTATAGAATAAATGTTTTTAGAAACAATTGAAATTTCAATAGATGAAGAAAAAATAGTTGACAAATACAAAAACTCCAAGCAAAGTAGGAATAGAAGGATATTTCTTCAACCTGATTTAAAAAATTTAGTAAAAATATACAGCTAATATTATATACTCAGCTGTGAAAGGTCCAGTGCATTCCACCTAAGATTAGGAACAAGGCAAGGATGTCCTTTTTTTAAAAATTTTATTTTGGTATCATTAATCTACAATTACATGAAGTACATTATGTTTACTAGGTTCCCCCCTTCACCAAGTCCTCCCATATACCCCTTCACAGTCACTGTCCATCAGGGTAGTAAGATGCTGTAAAATCACTACTTGTCTTCTCTGTATTGCACAGCACCCCCTGTGCCCCCCACACACTATACATGCCAATCCTAATGCCCCCTTTCTTTTTCACAACCCTTCTCCCTCCCTTCCCACCCATCCTCCCCAGTCCCTTTCCCTTTGGTAACTATTAGTCCATTCTTGGGTTCTGTGATTCTGTTGCTGTTTTGTTCCTTCAGGTTTCCTTTGTTCTCATACTTCACATATGAGTGAAATCATTTGGTACTTGTCTTTCCCGCCTGACTTATTACACTGAACATAATACCCTCTACATCCATCCATGTTGTTGCAAATGGTAAGATCTGTTTTTTTTCTTATGGCTGAGTAATATTCCATTGTGTATATGTACCACTTCTTCGTTATCCATTCATCTACTGATGAACATTTAGGTTGCTTCCATATCTTGGCTACTGTAAATGGTGCAGTGATAAACATAGGGGTGCATATGTCTTTTTCAAACTGGAGTGCTGCATTCTTAGGATAAATTCCTAGAAGTGGAATTCCTGGGTCAAATGGTATTTCTATTCTGAGCACTTTGTGGAACCTCCATACTGCTTTCCACAATGGTTGAACTAATTTACATTCCCACCAGCAGTGTAGGAGGGTTCCCCTTTCTCCACAACCTTGCCAAAATTTGTTGTTGTTTGTCTTTTTGAAGATGGCGATCCTTACTGGTGTGAGGTGATATCGCATTGTGGTTTTAATTTGCATTTCTCTGATGACAAGCGATGTGGAGCATCTTTTTATGTGTCTGTTGGCCATCTGAATTTCTTCTTTGGTGAACTGTCTATTCAGCTCCTCTGCCCATTTTTTAATTGGATTATTTGCTTTTTGTTTGTTGAGGTGTGTGAGCTCTTTATATATTTTGGATGTTAACCCTTTATTGGATCTGTCATTTATGAATATATTCTCCCATACTGTAGGATACCATTTTGTTCTATTGATGGTGTCCTTTGCTGCAGAAGCTTTTAAGCTTGATATAGTCCCACTTGTCCATTTTTTCTTTTGTTTCCTTGCCTGGGGAGATATGTTTATGAAGAAGTCACTCATGTTTATGTCCAAGAGATGTTTGCCTATGTTTTTTTCTAAGAGTTTTATGGTTTCATGACTTACATTCAGGTCTTTTATTCATTTCGAATTTACTTTTATGTATGGGGTTAGACAGTGATCCAGTTTCATTCTCTTACATGTAGCTGTCCAGTTTTGCCAGCACCATCTGTTGAAGAGACTGTCATTTCCCCATTGTATGTCCATGGCTCCTTTCTCACACATTAATTGGCCATATATGTTTGGGTTATGAGTCTCTATTCTGTTCCATTGGTCTGTGGCTCTATTCTTGTGCCAGTACCAAAATGTCTTGATTACTGTGGCTTTGTAGTAGAGCTTGAAGTTGGGGAGTGAGACCACCCCCCCCCCACTTTATTCTTCATTCTCAGGATTGCTTTGGCTATTCGGGGTCTTTGGTGGTTCTATATGAATTTTTGCAATGTTTGTTCCAGTTCATTGAAGAATGCTGTTGGTAATTGATAGGGATTGCATCGAATGTGTATATTGCTTTGGGCTGGATGGCCATTTTGACGATATTAATTCTTCCTAGCCAGGAGTATGGGATGAGTTTCCATTTGTAAGTGTCCTCTTTAATTTATCTTAAGAGTGCCTTGTAGTTTTCAGGGTATAGGTCTTTCACTTCCTTGGTTAGGTTTATTCCTAGGTATTTTATTCTTTTTGATGCTTTTGTGAATGGAATTGCTTTTCTGATTTCTCTTTCTATTAGTTCATTGTTAGTGTATAAGAAAGCCACAGATTTCTGTGTGTTAATTTTGTATCCTGCAACTTTGCTGAATTCCGATATTAGTTCTAATAGTTTTGCAGTGGAGTCTTTAGGGTTTTTTATGTACAATATTATGTCATCTGCAAATAGTGGCAGTTTAGCTTCTTCTTTACCAATCAGGATTCCTTGTATTTCTTTGTTTTGTCTAAGTGCCTTGGCTAGGACCTCCAATACTATGTTGAATAACAGTGGGGAGAGTGGGCATCCCTGTCTTTTTCCCGATCTCACAGGAAAAGCTTTCAGCCTTTCGCTGTTCAGTATGATGTTAGCTGTGGGTTTATCATATATAGCCTTTATTATGTTGAGGTACTTGCCCTCTTTGCACATTTTGTCGAGAGTTTTTATCATGAATGGATGTTGAATTTTGTCGAATGATCTTTCAGCATCTATGGAGATGATCATGTGGTTTTTTTCTTTCTTTTTGTTGATGTGGTGGATGATGTTGATGGATTTTCGAATGTTGTACCATCCTTGCATCCCTAGGATGAATCCCACTTGGTCATGGTGTATGAACCTCCTGATGTATTTTTGAATTCGGTTTGTTAATATTTTGTTGAGTATTTTTGCATCTATGTTCATCAGGGATATTGGTCTGTAATTTTCTTTTTTGGTGGGGTCTTTGCCTGGTTTTGGTATTAGGGTGATGTTGGCTTCATAGAATGAGTTTGGGAGTATTCCCTCCTCTTCTATTTTTTGGAAAACTTTAAGGACAATAGGTATTATGTCTTCCCTGTCTGATAAAATTCCGAGGTAAATCCATCTGGCCTGGGGGTTTTGTTCTAGGGTACTTTTTTTATTACCGCTTCAATTTCATTGCTCGTAATTGGTCTATTTAGATTTTCTGTTTCTTTCTGGGTCAGTCTTGGAAGGTTGTATTTTTCTAGGAAGTTGTCCATTTCTCCTAGATTTTCCAGCTTGTTAGCATATAGGTTTTCATAGAATTCTCTAATATTTTTTTGTCTTTCTGTGGGGTCTGTCATGATTTTTCCTTTCTTGTTTCTGATTCTGTTGATGTGTGTTGACTCTCTTTTTCTCTTAATAAGTCTGGCTAGAGGCTTATCTATTTTGTTTATTTTCTCAAAGAAGCAGTTCTTGGTTTCATTGATTTTTTTCTATTGTTTTATTCTTCTCAATTTTATTCATTTATTCTCTGATCTTTATGATGTCTTTCCATCTGCTGACCTTAGGCCTCATTTGTTCTTCTTTTTCCAATTTTGATAATTGTGATATTAGACTATTCATTTGGGATTGTTTTTCCTTCTTAATATAGGCCTGGATTGCTATATACCTTCCTCTTAAGATTGCTTTTGCTGCATCCCACAGAAGTTGGGGCTTTGTGTTGTTGTTGTTGTCATTTGTTTCCATATATTGCTGGATCTCCATTTTAATTTGGTCATTGATCCATTGATTATTTAGGAGCATGTTGTTAAACCTCCATGTATTTGTGAGCCTTTTTGCTTTCTTTGCACAATTTATTTCTAGTTTTATACCTTTGTGGTCTGAAAAGTTGGTTGGTAGGATTTTAATCTTTTGGAATTTACTGAGGCTCTTTCTGTGGCTTAGTATGTGGTCTATTCTGGAGAATGTTCCATGTGCACTTGAGAAGAATGTGTATCCTGTTGCTTTTGGATGTAGAGTAGTTCTACAGATGTCCATTAGGTCCATCTGTTCTAGTGTGTTGTTCAGTGCCTCTGTTTCCTTATTTATTTCCTGGCTCATGGATCTGTCCTTTGGAGTGAGTGGTGTGTTAAAGTTTCCCAAAATGAATGCATTGCATTCTATTTCCTCCTTTAATTCTGTTAGTATTTGTTTCACAAATATTGGTGCTCCTGTATTGGGTGCATATATATTTATAATGGTTATATCCTCTTGTTTGACTGAGTCCTTTATCATTATGTAGTGTCCTTCTATATCTCTTGTTACTTTCTTTGTTTTGAAGTCTATTTTGTCTGATACCAGTATTGCAACATCTGCTTTTTTCTCTTTGTTCTTTGCATGAAATATCTTTTTCCATCCCTTGACTTTTAATCTGTGCATGTCTTTGGGTTTGAGGTGAGTCTCTTGTAAGCAGCATATAGATGGGTCTTGCTTTTTTCTCCATTCTATTACTCTGTGTCTTTTGATTGGTGCATTCAGTCCATTTACATTTAGGGTGATTATTGAAAGATAGGTACTTATTGCCATTGCAGGCTTTAAGTTTGTGGTTACCAAAGGTTCAATGTTAGCTTCTTTACTACCTTACTGTCTAAATTAACTCACTTATTGAGCTATTGTAAACACAGTCTGATTATTATTTCTCTCCCTTTTTATTCCTCCTCCTCTATTCTTCATGTATTGGGTATTTTGTTACGTGCTCTTTTTAGGAGTGCTCCCATCTAGAGCAGTCCCTCTAAAATACCCGGTAGAGGTGGTTTGTGGGAGGCAAATTCCCTCAACTTTGCTTGTCTGGTAATTGTTTAATTCCTCCTTCATATTTAAATGATAATCTTGCTGGATACAGTATCCTTGGTTCAAGGCCTTTCTATTTCATTGCACTGAATATATCATGCCATTCTCTTGTGGCCTGTAAGGTTTCTGTTGAGAAGTCTGATGATAGCCTGATGGGTTTTCCTTTATAGGTGACCTTTTTCTTCTCTCTAGCTGCCTTTAAAACTCTGTCCTTGTCCTTGATCTTTGCCATTTTAATTATTATGTGTCTTGGTGTTGTCCTCCTTGGGTCCCTTCTGTTGGGAGTTCTGTGGGCTTCCGTTGTCTTAATAACTATTTCCTCCCCCAGTTTGGGGAAGTTCTCAGCAATTATTTCTTCAAAGACACTTTCTATCCCTTTTTCTCTCTCTTCTTCTTCTGGTACCCCTATAATGTGGATATTGTTCCTTTTGGATTGGTCACACAGTTCTCTTAATATTGTTTCATTCCTGGAGATCCTTTTATGTCTCTCTGTGTCAGGTTCTATGCGTTCCTGTTCTCTGGTTTCTATTCCGTCAATGGCCTCTTGCATCTTATCCATTCTGCTTATAAATCCTTCCAGAGATTGTTTCACTTACGTAATCTCCCTCCGGACGTCATCCCTTAGCTCTTGTATATTTCTCTGCAGCTCCATCAGCATGTTTATGATTTTTATTTTGAATTCTTTTTCAGGAAGATTGGTTAGGTCTATCTCCTTCTCAGGGGTTGTGATTTTGGTCAGTATCAAATTTTTCTGCCTTTTCATGGTGATAGAGATAGTTTGCAGAGCTGGTGTAAGTGATGGCTGGGAGAACGTCCCTTCTTGTTGGTTTGTGGCCTTCTTCTCCCGGAAGAACAGCAACCTCTAGTGGCTTGAGCTGGGCACCTGCGCACAGACGGCGCTTCTGATTCTTGCCCCACTGCTATGGAGTTTATCTCTGCGGTTACTGTGGGCGTAGGCTGCCTTGGGCTGCTGCTCTGATATGGCGGACCCGTCAGAGGGAAAACTGCCGGGAGGCTGTTTATTTCTGTGAGGGGCCTCCGAGCTACCTTGCTGCCCAGGGGATTAGAGTGCCCAGAGGTTCCAAGGATTCCCAGCTGCTGGACTAAGTATCACTGGATGCTTCCATCCAGCTGTGGGGTCCCTGTCCCTTTAAGACTTTCAAAAAGCACTCGCTTTTCTTTGTCCTGGGGGCACTGGCTGCCGGGACCCACTCACAGGTCTTACTGCCCTGTTTCCCTAGTTTCCAGCACCCCACACATGCAGTGTATCTGCGCTCTGGTGTGTATAGCTAGGACTTGGTGATTAGCAGTCCTGGGCTCCCTCTCCCTCCCTACTCTGACTTCTCTCCTCCCACCGGGAGCTGGGGGGAGGAGCACTTGGGTCCCGCCGGGCTGGGGCTTGTATCTTACCCCCTTCGTGAGGCACTGGGTTCTCGCAGGTGTGGATGTAGTCTGGCTGTTGTCCTGTGTCTTCTGGTCTCTCTTTTAGGAAGACTTGTATTTGTTGTATTTTCAAAAATATATGTGGTTTTGGGAGGACATTTCCACTGCTCTACTCACACCACCATCTTGCCTCCCTTTCTTCCTTTTTTTTTTTACCATTTTCATTCACCATTTTTCTGAAGAATCGGTCAATGTGGTAAGGCAAGAAAATGAAATTAAAGGCATACAGGTTGGAAAGAAGGGATTAAAACAGTCTCTCTGTGAAGATCACATTACTTTGTACAGAGAAAAACCAAGAGTATACACAGAGTTGCTAGAACAAATAACCGAATTTAGCAAGGTCACAGGATACGAGATTAATGAATAAAAACCTATAGTGTTTCTTTAAGCTAGCAATAATAAATTAGAAATGGTTTTATTTATAAAAGCATAACAACACCCTAAAGAGTAAATTTAATGAATGACATGTATGCTGAAAATTATAAAACTTTACATAGAAAAAAATCAAAGTTGACCTTAGTATATATATAGAGAGAGATACAGTGTTAATAGATTGGAAGAGTCAATATTATTAAGATGGTAATTCTTCCCAATTAATCCTTCCATTCAGTCTATTGCAATTAAAAACAAGCACACTTTTTCAAAAAGACTGACAAACTCAATTAAAAAATTTTATGGAAAGGAAAAGGACCTAAAGCCAAAACAGCCTTTAAAAAGGATAAGGTGGTGCTCCATCCCCCTTGGCTGGCAACGCAGCACAGAGGCCCCCGTTGTAATATGCAGCCAGCTGCTCCTACCTACTTGCTGGCACAAGTTCACAATCCTGCAGCTGCTGCTGGCAGACAGCTCTGCCTACAGCAGCTACAGGGGCATAATGTAGAGGCTGCTCCCTGTGCGCTCAGCCCAATGTCCCTGGTAGTGGAAGCAGGCACTGTGGCTGGGAAGCAGGAAAGACCTCTTTCTTCCTGGCAAGTGCCAGGGCAAATCGCCTGAAAACCCCACAATCTCTCCAGGTACTGGGCAGCTCCATAAAATAGAGCTCTGGGCACTAGAGAGCGCCGCCTTCACATAATCATTATTCCATATTATTCATTAGCAATGTGAAGTGGCAAAAAAAACCTTTTCAGACCAAAATACCTCAAACACCAGAAAAAGGCCTACATGCAACTGCAATCACCAATCTTCTTGATAAAGATTTTAAAACACAAATCATAAACTCGGATGGGCAGAGCCAAGATGGCGGAGTGAGTAGAGCAGCGGAAATCTCCTCCCAAAACCACATATATTTTTGAAAATACAACAAACACAACTCTTCCTAAAAGAGAGACCAGAAGACACAGGAAAACAGCCAGACTACATCCACACCTGCGAGAATCCAGTGCCTCACGAAGGGGGTAAGATATAAGCTGAAGCCCGGCAGGACCCGAGCACCCCTCCCCCCAGCTCCTGGCAGGAGGAGAGGAGTCGGAGCAGGGAGGGAGAGGGAGCCCAGGACTGCTAAATAGCCAGCCCTAGCCACCAGGACCAGAGCGCAGACACAGCACATGCGTGGGGTGCTGGATACTAGGGAAACAGGACAGTAAGACCTGTGGGCGGGTCCCCGCTGCTGGCGCCCCAGGGACAAAGAAAAGCGAGTGCTTTTTGGAAGTCTTAAAGGGACAGGGACCCCACAGATGGATGGAAGCATCCTGCGACATTTAGTCCAGCAGCAGGGCACTCCGGGCACCCTAAACCTCTGGATAGCAGGGCAGCTCAGAGACCCCTCATGGAGATAAACAGCCTCCCGCCATTCCCTGTCCGACATGGCTTCACCATATTGGAGCAGCAGCCTGAGGCAGCCTACGCCCACAGCAACAGCGTAGATAAACTCCATAGCAGTGGGGCAAGAATCAGAAGCACCGTCTGTGCGCAGGTGCCCAGCTCAAGCCACTAGAGGTTGCTGTTCTCCCAGGAGAGGAGGGCCACAAACCAACAAGAAGGGAGATTCTTCCAGCCATCACTCATGCCTGCTCTGCAAACTATCTCTATAGACATGAAAAGGCAAAATTTGAGGCAGCCAAAGATCACAGAGTCAACACCTGAGGAGACAGACCTAACCAGTTTTCCTGAAAAAGAATTCAAAATAAAAATCATAAACATGCTGACGGAGATGCAGAGAAATATACAAGATCTAAGGGATGAAGTCCAGAGGGAGATTACAGACGTCCAGAAGATGAATACAGAAGTGAAACAAACTCTGGAAGGATTTATAAGCAGAATGGATAAGATGCAAGAGGCCAATGATGGAATAGAAACCAGAGAACAGGAATGCATAGAACCTGACACAGAGAGAGATAAAAGGATCTTCAGGAATGAAACAATATTAAGAGAACTGTGTGATCAATCCAAAAGGAACAGTATCCGCATTATAGGGGTACCAGAAGAAGAAGAGAGAGAAAAAGGGATAGAAAGTGTCTTTGAAGAAATAATTGCTGAGAACTTCCCCAAACTGGGGGAGGAAATAGTTACTCAGACAACGGAAGCCCACAGAACTCCCAACAGAAGGGACCCAAGGAGGACAACACCAAGACACATAATAATTAAAATGGCAAAGATCAAGGACAAGGACAGAGTTTTAAAGGCAGCTAGAGAGAAGAAAAAGGTCACCTATAAAGGAAAACCCATCAGGCTATCATCAGACTTCTCAACAGAAACTTTACAGGCCACAAGAGAATGTCATGATATATTCAATGCAATGAAATAGAAAGGCCTTGAACCAAGGATACTGTATCCAGCAAGATTATCATTTAAATATGAGGGAGGAATTAAACAATTCCCAGACAAGCAAAAGTTGAGGGAATTTGCCTCCCACAAACCACCTCTACAGGGTATTCTAGAGGAACTATTCTAGATGGGAGCACCCCTAAGACTAAACACATATCACCAGAGCAAATAAAATCACAGCAAAGAAAGCAGATCAACCAAACACTAACTAAAGGCAAAAAAAAAATCAACTACCCACTAAAAGCAGTTAAAGGAAACACGAAAGAGCACAGAATAAAACAACCAACATATAAAGAATGGAGGAGGAGGAACAAGAATGGAGAGAGGAAAAGAGTTTCCAGACAGTGTATGTAACAGCTCAATAAGCGAGCTAAGATAGGCAGTAAGATACTAAAGAGGCTAACCTTGAACCTTTGGTAACCATGAATCTAAAGCCTGCAATGGCAATAAGTACATATCTTTCAATAATCACCCTAAATGTAAATGGACTTAATGCGCCAATCAAAAGACACAGAGTAACAGAATGGATAAAAAAGCAAGATCCATCTATATGCTGCTTACAAGAGACTCACCTCAAACCCAAAGACATGCACAGATTAAAAGTCAAGAGATGGAGAAAGATATTTCATGCAAACAACAGAGAGAAGAAAGGGGTTGCAGTACAGTATCAGACAAAATAGACTTCAAAACAAAGAAAGTAACAAGAGATAAAGAAGGACATTACATTATGATAAAGGGCTCAGTCCAACAAGAGGATATAACCATTATAAATATATATGCACCCTACACAGGAGCACCAGCATATATGAAATAAATACTAACAGAACTAAAGGAGGAAATAGAATGCAATGCATTCATTTTAGGAGACTTCAACACGTCACTCACCCCAAAGGATAGATCCACTGGACAGAAAATAAGTAAGGACACGGAGGCACTGAACAACATACTAGAACAGGTGGACCTAATAGACATCTATAGAACTCTACACACAAAAGCAACAGGATACACATTCTTGTCAAGTGCACATGGAACATTCTCCAGAATAGGCCACATACTAGGCCACAAAAAGAGCCTCAATGAATTCCAAAAGATTGAAATTCTACAAACCAACTTTTCAGACCACAAAGGTATAAACCTAGAAATAAATTGTACCAAGAAAACAAAAATGCTCACAAACACATGGAGGCTTAACACCATGCTCCTAAATAATCAATGGATCAACAAACAAATTAAAATAGAGATCAAGGAATATATGGAAACAAATGACAACAACAACATAAAGCTCCAACTTCTGTGAGACACAGCGAAAGCAGTCTTAAGAGGAAAGTATATAGCAATCCAGGCATACTTAAAGAAGGAAGAACAGTCCCAAATGAATAGTCTAACATCACAATTATCGAAACTGGAAAAGAAGAACAAATGAGACCTACGGTCAGCAGAAGGAGGGATATAATAACGATCAGAGAAGAAATAAACAAAATTGAGAAAAATAAAACAATATTAAAAAATCAATGAAACCAAGAGCTGGTTCTTTGAGAAAATAAACAAAATAGATAAGCCTCTAGCCAGACTTATTAAGAGAAAAAGAGTATCAACACACATCAACAGGATCAGAAACAAGAATGGAAAAATCACGACAGACTCCACAGAAATACAAAGAATTATTAAAGTCTACTATGAAAACGTATATGCTAACAAGCTGGAAAACCTAGAAGAAATGGACAACTTCCTAGAAAAATGCAACCTTCCAAGACTAACCAAGGAAGAAACACAAAAGTTAAACAAACCAATTACGAGCAAAGAAATTGAAGCAGTAATAGAAAAACTACCCAAGAACAAAACCCCCGGTCCAGATGGATTTACCTCGGAATTTTATCAGACAGACAGGGAAGACATAATACCTATTGTCCTTAAAGTTTTCCAAAAAATAGAAGAGGAGGGAATACTCCCAAACTCATTCTATGAAGCCAACATCACCCTAATACCAAAACCAGACAAAGACCCCCACCAAAAAAGAAAATTACAGACCAATATCCCTGATGAATGAAGATGCAAAAATGCTCAATAAAATATTAGCAAACCGAATTCAAAAATACATCAAAAGGATCATACAACACGACCAAGTGGCATTCATCCCAGGGATGCAAGAATGGTACAACATTCGAAAATCCATCAACATCATTCACCACATAAACAAGAAGAAGCACAAAAACCACACGATCAACTTCATAGACGCTGAAAAAGCATTGAACAAAATTCAACATGCATTCATGATAAAAACTCACAGCAATATGGGTATAGAGGGCAAGTACCTCAACATAATAAAGGCCATATATGATAAACCCACAGCTAACATCATACTGAACAGCAAGAAACTGAAAGCTTTTCCTCTGAGATCAATAACAAGACCGGGATACCCACTCTCTCCACTGTTATTCAACGTGGTACTGGAGGTCCTAGCCACAGCAATCAGACAAAACAAAGGAATACAAGGAATTCAGATTGGTAAAGAAGAAGTTAAACTGTCACTATTTGCAGATGACATGATATTGTACATAAAAAACCCTAAAGACTCCACTCCAAAACTACTAGAACTGATATCAGAATACAGCAAAGTTGCAGGATACAAAATTAACACACAGAAATCTGTGGCTTTCCTATACACTAACAATGAACCAATAGATAGAGAAATCAGGAAAACAATTCCATTCACAATTGCATCAAAAGGAATGAAATACCTAGGAATAAACCTAACCAAGGAAGTGAAAGACCTCTACCCTGAAAACTGTAAGGCACTGTTAAGAGAATTTAAAGAAGACACTAAAAAATTGAAACTCATCCCATGCTCACTGCTAGGAAGAATTAATATAGTCAAAATGGCCATCCTGCCCAAAGCAATATACAGATTTGGTGCAATCCCTATCAAATTACCAACAACATTCTTCAACAAACTGGAACAAATAGTTCAAAAATTCATATGGAACCACCAAGGACCCCGAATAGCCAAAGCAATCATAAGAAGGAAGAATAAAGTGGGGGGGATCTCGCTCCCAACTTCAAGCTCTACTACAAAGCCACAGTAATCAAGACAATTTGGTACTGGCACAAGAACAGACCCACAGACCAGTGGAACAGAATAGAGACTCCATACCTTAACCCAAACATATATGGTCAATTAATATATGATAAAGGAGCCATGGACATACAATGGGGAAATGACAGTCTCTTCAACAGATGTTGCTGGCAAAACTGGACAGCTACATGTAAGAGAATGAAACTGGATCACTGTCTAACCCCATACACAAAAGTAAATTCAAAATGGATCAAAGACCTGAATGTAAGTCATGAAACCATAAAACTCTTAGAAAAAAACATAGGCAAAAATCTCTTGGACATAAACATGAGTGACTTCTTCATGAACATATCTCCCTGGGCAAGGAAAACAAAAGCAAAAATGAACATGTGGGACTATATCAAGCTGAAAAGCTTCTGTTCAGCAAACGACACCATCAATAGAACAAAAAGGTACCCTACAGTATAGGAGAATATATTCGTAAATGACAGATCTGATAAAGGCTTGACATCCAAAATATATAAAGAGCTCATGTACCTCAACAAACACAAAACAAATAATGCAATTAAAAAATGGGCAGAGGAACTTACCAGACAGTTCTCCAAAAAAGAAATTCAGATGGTTCATAAGACACATGAAAAGATGCTCCACATCACTAGTCATCAGAGAAATGCAAATTAAAACCACAATGAGATATCACCTCACACCAGTAAGGATGGCTACCATCCAAAAGACAAACAACAACAAATGTTGGCGAGGTTGTGGAGAAAGGGGAACCCTCCTACACTGCTGGTGGGAATGTAAATTAGTTCAACCATTGTGGAAAGCAGTATGGAGGTTCCCCAAAAAACTAAAAATAGAAATACCATTTGACCCAGGAATTCCACTTCTAGGAATTTACCCTAAGAATGCAGCAGCCCAATGTGAATAGACAGATACACCCCTATGTTTATCGCAGCACTATTTACAATAGCCAAGAAATGGAAGCAACCTAAGTGTCCATCAGTAGATGAATGGATAAAGAAGATGTGGTCCATATACACAATGGAATACTATTCAGCCATAAGAACAAAACGAATCCTACAATTTGCTGGAGCTAGAGGGTATTATGCTTAGCGAATTAAGCAAGTGGAGAAAGGCAAATACGAAATGATTTCACTCATCTGTGGAGTAAAAGA
Organism: Manis pentadactyla; assembly: GCF_030020395.1. Lineage (NCBI taxonomy): Eukaryota > Metazoa > Chordata > Mammalia > Pholidota > Manidae > Manis > Manis pentadactyla. Next base: position 105,565,214 of record NC_080024.1, read on the forward strand.
ACAAAGGAAAAACTGAAGGAACAAAACAATAGCAAAATCACAGAACCGAAGAATGAGCTAACATTTACCAAAGGAAAGAGATTGGGGAGAATGGGAGGGTAGGGAGGGATTAGGGTGGGGAAGAAGAAACGGGGTATTACGATTAGCTTGTATAATGTGGGGGATGGGGGAAAGGGGAGGGCTGTGCAACACAGAGAAGACAAGTAGTGATTCTACAACATCTTGCTATGCTGAAGGACAGTGACTGTAATGGGGTTTGTGGGGATGACTTGGTGTAGGGGAGAGCCTAGTAAACATAATGTTATTCATGTAATTGTAGCTTAATGATAACAAAAAAAGGGGAGGATTACTCCCTGATAGGAAAAAATTAACTGCAAATCAACGATTAATGCATACTTTGCATATCCTTAATTTTGATCTTTTAAAGGGTGTCGGATGATCAGCTGTGGAAGTACATTTTTCTGATAATATTTCTTTCTCTTAAAAAAAAAGCAGTTCCTGTGTAGTGGTCTCCAATAGGTTCTTCACAATGGTATAAATGTCATATCAAAGTGTGGGCAAAGGGTTTGTTTTTGTTTACACAGAGGATCAAAGCCTAATTTGGCTACCCAGAAAATGAATTAAGATATGATATGAAGAAGAACTTCCAACATCAACATCCTGTGGAAGAGTCATTCCAGAAGATGATCATCAAAAAATGTCAACAAAGATCCTGGCGCTGTTGCAGTTGTAGCTGCATTCATCCCGCCGGTTCCTGGACTTGCCATTGAAATGAAGAAGGAGATATCTAAGCTGGCCTGTGCATACAGTAAAACAACAAATTTGACTGGTTCTATATTGTTGGAACTCAACCAAGAATTAGGAGAAGTGAGAGTTGCAGTGCTCCAAAATCGTGCGACCATAGACTATCTACTGTTAAAAGAATATATGGGATGTGAACAGTTCCCAGGAATATGTTGTTTTAATTTGTCTGACTTTTCTCAAACTATTCAAATTCAGTTAGACAATATCCATCATATTACTGATAAGTTTTCACAAATGCCTAGGGTACCTAACTGGTTTTCTTGGTTTCACTGGATATGGCTGGTAATTGCAGGTCTGCTTTTGTTATGTATCTGTATTCATATTGTGTTAATGTGTGTACGCAATTTAATTAGTAGTTTGTTAAAAGCTATACATGCTTATGTTACTCTACAAGAAGATATGTCAAAGAAATAATCAATCTTCCCATGTTTTCTTCCGTCTGCTAATTCTATAGCTTTTCTTCTTCCCTCCTAATTACAGCCCTTTAGTAGAATTCGTGCCTCATATTGAAAATTACCAAGTGTCATAATTCTTCCAAGTGGTAAAGATACCTCAAGACAAATGCTGGGCATAGAAGCCACAGGGCTTAAATCTGCAAAGAAGTAAAAAGCTAACCTTTTCAAAGAATATTGCTTCTCTCTCACTTACCAACTTTACATTTCCCTGTATGGCCCCGGAAGATGACTGGTTAGCCAGAGACGGGTAAGATTCCTCAAGGGAGGAACAACCTAAGACAGGCACAGTTGCAGGGGTGCCATCAGGTGAGAAATTGGGGATCAACAGAGGTGAGGCTTAGAACCTCACCACACCACCCCACCCCATTTTGAAAGAAATCTTCTGCATCCGTGGATGTTTTGTTGCCCTTGTCTAGCTTGGATTAATACTTAGTCTACAGGCACACACCTGATCATCTACATTTGCCCTCTTACAGCACTAAATTATGTTTTCTACCTTTATCTTGCATCGACCTACCACTTCAGCATTTTATTAAGAAAAAAAAAGGGATAAATGTGGGATTCACATATAAATCAAGTATAAAAATCAAATGAATAATCATACCTGGCTTGACTGTTTACAGTTTATGATGCGTGATCAAAACCGAAAGTTTCTGTGATATGACTGCCCTTGCACTGTTCACCATGTTAAGAACTTATTCACTATGTAAGAACTTGTCCACCATGTAAGAACTTGTTCGTTATACTTCAGAAGATTGGAGACTGTTGAGAATTAGGCTTGGGGTTGATTAATGATTGTGCATTGAGTCCCCTGTACAGAATTTTATTGTTGTTAACAACCATTTGATCAATAAATATGAGAGATGCCCTCTCCAAATAAATAAATAAATAAATAAAAATTATTTTTAAAAATGTAAGTAACATTTCTCTTTACAAAAAAAAAGGGGGACAGGGGGCTTCTGTTTACAAGGTGATTTAACTATGAGTTCCATTAAAAATTTAACCAGCTCTCTAAAAATAGTTTGATATATGTGGAAAATCACCATGAAGCCCAAATACCAAACATACCTAGACTGTGCAGTGAGCTAATTACCCTCTAGTTTTAAATAAAAGTGTTGATATATTCATATGGATGCTACACTAAAGAAAAAGAAAGTTACAGGCAAGTACAGATAAGAAGTGCCTTGAAAGAATAATCAGTAAAATCTAAAGAAGGCAGAAAAAGATAAACCCATCAGGAGTGGCAGTGGCAGAAATGAAAAGTATATGGTGGGTTCTAACCTACAGAAGTACACAAAGGAAGTTATCTTGGGAAACCAAGAGACACACCTGAAGTTATCCAGAGAATTTAACAGAAATACAAACAGGAAGGCAACATCTTCATGGCCCGTTCAAATTAAATGCACTCTTAAACTGCATTTTAAACTAGGTCATTTCATACAGTTTTCACACTATCATTCCATTTTGCCTTTTGTCAAGCAAGAGAGCTGTGCAGCTTTCCTCAAACCTTTACACTTTACAGTTCAGGGAAAGGCAGAGAAACTTTGAAGTCTCTTTAATTCCCAAAGGAGAATGTTATTCACCAATTCAGGTGAGTCCTTAAACTCAATTCCAAAAAGCCTAGTCAGCCACCTTTCCATTCATCCTGCCAGCCAGCCTGCTATCAAAATAGGTATTTTAAAAAACCCATATTATATAAATTTGGATACATGGGAAAGGTTGGAGCATAATCATTTCCAAAACATCAATAGCAATGGGTGACTGGGGTACCATTCATAATAAAATCAAAATTTAAATTAAACACAGATATTTAAAACCAAAGTCTTGTTAGGCATAGTAGGAAATGTTCTGGTTTATACAGAGTATGAAAAACTGAGATCTATGAGCTAAATGTAAATCCTTAATCTGTTTCTACCTTCTTCACCATTAAGCCTTTCTCAAGATGCTCTACATTCCCAAGATCTACTAATTTCAATGTTATTTTCTTTATCTTTTTCTTATTCTTTAAGTGTAAGTAATGAGGAGTCAAACAGTCAAATGTTTGACAACAGGTGGGGACCAGAAATGTATTAAAGTGAACGGACTGTCAGTCTGAAAAAAAATCAGTTATAGCAAGAAAAATCTCTCCCTATGCAGATTAATGTACACAAGTTTATTAAAATAGAGATCCCTCCAGTTGGTATTAAATTTGAGCCTATAATTAGAACTATGAGGGCAGGGACATTCTCTGTCCACCAGCTTATCCCTTAACTCTTGACACAGAGTAGGTGCTCAGAAAATATGATGAATGAATTAATGGAAAACAATGGGTGAATTAATAACCATTATTAACCAAAACCAAGAAAACATAAGGTGCATGTTATTTTTGGCCAAATGAGATTCATTTCTATTTTGCTGTGTTTTGTTTTGGTTCCAGCCAGCAGTCTCTGACCTCCTGATCCAGGGCTCCTTCTCCTGCCCCTGTGCAGGAAGGGGTCCACTGGCTCCTGGCTTTGGAGCCCAAGGACTGAAGGTGCAGAGCTGGGTGCTGGTCCACAATAGGAAGAGCGAGAACTAGAAATCCAAAATATCTGACAATTACACAGGTGAACATGCTTCTGTATTGCGAAGTCTGATGACAGCCGATTCTTCTTCAAGCACATAAAAAAACAAGCAAGGCAATAAACATCAAAAGATCAGTAGTGAGATTAGGCTAGCCACCAAGGTCACCTGGTTGCCCAGATTGTTAATTCCTTAGATAAATGCCTTTACTCCAATGCTGTCCACCCACAGCCCTTCACACTTCCTTAGGAAATACAGAAAACAGGAACTCTAATTTTGTTAGTATTTTTTTTCCCCAACTCCATTGTACAACAAGCAGTGATCTGGTCTAATCTGTTTAGAACTAAATTCAGAGCACCAGTCATAGTAACCAACAGACCTATTTTATAATCATCAATTTAATGCCACATTTAGTCTGTATAGATTTCTACAACAGAAGTTTCTGCCTTGAATTTGAATTTGTAGTCATATACTTCCAAAAATCTGCTGCCTTGGAGTCCTCTCATTACCCTTTAATATTTTAATTAAATAGGATGAACCATTCCATCCCATGTACTGTGGGAAGTTCATCTCCCCAAGAGTTTAACAGTCCACAGGCATTTGGACTTAGACTCTGACTCACTGCTTCCACTGAGTTCTTTCATTAATGTTCCCTTCTCTCAATACAGTCACCCAGCTCTAAACGTGATCTTCCTTCTTTATTCTACAAAACAACACATCGAAGATGGACTACTGCACAATGTTTAAATCAGAGGCCACGGAGTGGGTCCACATGGCATCACAACTTGGCACAGCAAACACATGAAGGTCCCTCAGGCAATCCACTAGCAGACTTGTAAGTAGTCACTTTTCCTCCTGAGGTGCCACCCACCTGCATATTACTGTCCTCTCCATACAAGGATCCTTTCTCCATTTTCTCCCTCCATCCTGAAGCCCTCACATGGTCTGACAGTCAGCATAACTCCACATTTCTCTAAGGAAAGTCAGCTCTTTCTGTATTTTCAGACTATGACCAGGGGTCACAGGGAGTGAAAACCTTGACCTGTCATGCTGAATGAGGGCCTTGAAGGTTCCACGCCAAAGAGCAAACCTTCAGTTACCAGGCATTCTGCCTCCTCCTGAAGTCAGATGATAGCTAGCCAGAATAATTTCTTTACTTCCCACTATACAACCTTTCTGTACTATAATGTTGTGATATAGTGTGGTTATTAAGCCATAGACTGATTCAACATCTGCTCGGTAGAGTCTTTGTGTTGAAGAAACATCAAACATAGGGCCATATCCTGAACTGTAACTTGTGCCAGCCCTTCCCACTTTGCTGCCTCCAGGACTAGGTTGGTTCTAAGCCCAAGGCAGAAGCTGGAGTTAAGAACTAGCAACTTATAGCTTTGTAAAGTGCAGGGGCCAAGAGTAAGTGAACCAGGCCTGGAGGCAGCAGGGTGCCCAGCAGATCAAATTCCTGAGAACTATGTTAAGAGATAGCTTAACACCATCCAAATCATAGCATGGAAGAGTTTTCAATGAAGCTCCTTCAGAATGAAGACTTACCTCGGCCCACATGACTCTATAACTGGGACTTGTCTGTGCCCCTTACCAAATACTGTGCCCCAGCTAACATTTTTTATACACTGACTTCTTCCTCTCAACTCAACTATAGACTTCCAGAGGGCAGGACTCACATTTTCTGGGGGGTCTGCTCTGAAGAGTGACTGCATATTATACATGTTGCCAAACTATAATTAAGAACCTGTGCTTTTCCAGAAACTGACTCATAGACACAGAGAACAGACTGGTGGTTGTCATAGGAGGGCTTGAGAAAGATGGGTGAAATAGGCAAAGAGAAAAACTAATTAGTGGGAATCTTTGATATCTTGATGGGGTGAGAGCTGCATTAGTGTATACGCATATCAAAATTCATTGAGCTGTACACTAAGATTTGTGCATTTTATTGTATGTATCTCAATATAAATAAACAAACACATAAAAAATTTTAAAGTACCTGTTTTTTTTCCATCCCAAGGGAATAACAGCTCGTGACTGAGGCCAGCATGGAGCCTGTGGTGCTGCTTTGAGTCACATGAGCCACTAAACTCAGAATGGCTTCCTTTCTCCTCCGGGTCATTTGCAGATTATTCTTGGGTCAATTTGCTTGTACTGCAGATGCTGCTAAAAATTTCATTCATTTTGGCCAGGATATTTTTGGAATTGTGCTGGAAGATACTTTGCCCAAGAACATGAAACACTGTTAGAATCATGTTCTTCCCTATCTAGAAACATACTGACTATTTGATAATCGACTCTAAGACTGTTCATTAAGTGGCTCCAGGATTCAGGATTCAGTTTAAAAAATTTTTTTAAGGGTGGTATCTTTTAGATCCAAAGATTGTTTCTCTTCTGGCAGGAAAACAGAGGGAGATGTCTTTCTTCCTCTTGTTACTTTTAAAGTCTGTAGCTATACATTACGGTTCCACACAGTTACGCTGACTTTCATGTTTGTTGCAGCAGCTTGGTGACTCCACAAATTATCCCTCAAGGAATTGGGAGAAACAAGGCTAGAATCACAGGTGGGGGAAAATCTCACTCTTTTGACTTAAATATGAACTTTATGATCAGGCAATTTTTTTTTTCTATAACTAAGGAAATACATTTGTGGATGAGACACCCTGAAATATCATGTAATCACCTTGAATTATCTGAGGTACTTTGAAATAGAAAGCATCCGACTAAAGTGATAAGCATATAACTTGCAAGAAAGAAAACATTATCCAAGGATGACAGTGCTTCTAATTAGAATCTTCTCAGTGGGATAGCACCACAGTGTGTCTCTAAAGAACAGAACAACATAATGCAACAGGATGTACTGCATGTAGACAACATGTGTGGACAGAATACAAGTTAAAAACATCAGTAAGCTGTCTTTTGTGCATACGTATATTCAAATGCCCTGCCAATATTCAAAGAAAGGCTATCTATTGACCTGAGGATTCGTTTTTCTTTCTCAGTGTTCTTTCACACTGGATGGCTGGCAGCTTGATTCCTGTTTCTTGGAATGTTCGCTCTGAATATGAAAAACATACTTCACAAACCAACCCGACAGATTCCACCATAAAAGCATGTATTGCTTACTTGTGCCTCATACCCTGAACTCTGCAGCAGCCCAGTCCCCTACAGGGCCTTCTAAAAGTCCTGCACACCTACAGCCTGCCTTGGAGGTTGCCAAAGTCTCAATATGCATCATATCATCTGCCACGTGTGAATGACCTCCTTTTAAAAGGAGCTGGCATTCCAGGTAGCTTGCAGTAATCACCACGCATTATATCATCAAAAGTCATCCTCAGAATGCCTTTCTGGGTGTCTTGCCAATGGGTTTCAGCCCCGGGCAAGTTCGCTATGGATTCAGTGTGACCAAAGAAAATGACAGCAAAATGTTCTTGGGGTGAAAGGGTTATACCCAACTTTATTTCCAGGTGGCAGTTCAATCACTAAAATTCTGTTCACTCAGAGCAAGTCTGCATGCAGCAAGCTGGTCTCTCCCCTTGCCTCTAGGCTGCTCTGCCTGCACAGCCATCCTCTGGGCCCCTCTGTCTAGACAGCCATCCTGCACGGCCATCCTCTGTGCCTCTCTGCACAGCCATCCCACACAGCCGTCCTCTGGGCCTCTCTGCACAGCCGTCCTGCACAGCCATCCTGCACAGCTGTCCCACACAGCCGTCCTCTGTGCCTCTCTGCCTGCACAGCCATCCCACACAGCCATCCTCTGAGCCTGTCTGCACAGTCGTCCCACACAGCCATCCTCTGGGTCTGTCTGCACAATCATCCCACACAGCCGTCCTCTGGGCCTCTGTCCTCGGCACTGCCACCACTCCATTCTCTGCTCTGCTCTCCTGCAGCCTTGCAGCCCTGCCACCATGTCACAACCAGAGCACTGGGCAGAGCTCTTTATATAGAGTCAACAGCCATGTATTGCCCACAGGTGTGCAGTGAGCTAGTTAACCAGGGCCAGGTGAGAATCCTGGCCACAGGAACTCTCATTTTATCCACACTGGGATACCATTCTATTTGGAACAGGAAGAAATAAATCAGAAATCCTTGAAGCCTTTCCCAGCAGCCAGACCTTCCTTAAAATCTACCACTGCTGTATACTGGGCAGCTGACCCATGCAGGGTTCCTGGAAGGAGAAGGTAGGAGCAAGCACTAGTCCACACAGAGCCAGAATCAGTCCATGCAGTCTTTGACCCAGTTCTCCTTAAACATCTTTCATTTTCATATTTTCCAAGCAAGGGTTTCAAGTAGCCCATGCTATGTCAACTTCCCTTCAACCCAACCTCAGCTGGTCCCAGGTCTTCTTTACCCTCCTGTAATCCAGGGCACAGTAAACCAAGAGCTATGGTCACAGACCAGCAGCAGGCACGTCACCTGGAAGTTTGTTTACAAAGGTACAATCTCAAGCTACAACCTGACCTCAAAATTGGAATCTGCATATTTGCAAAACCCCCAGGACTCAAGTGTATTAAAGGCAGGGAGGTGTTCTAACCCATGCACTGGCTGGGTGCCCACATGCAGCCTCATGCTTCCCTGCAGAACCAGAGTCAACAGCCAAAGCCAGCACTGAGCAAACTATTCTTTTGAATATGGCATAAACTAGCTGTGCGGACTTGGGTGAATTATGTTCACCTCTTTGAAAGAAAGATATTCAAAAAGGTAATAATAATAGTTCTTGACTCAGTGTTACTGTGAGGATTAAACTGGGTAATACAGGTGAAGCACATTTAGCTCAGTGCCTAGCATGTGGAAGGTGCCCAACAGGTGTTGGCTGTTGTTAGTTTGTGTTTTCGCATATGTACTTTTAGACATGGGGTGGGGGAGAGCTCTGACCTCAGGCACCTGCTCTCAGGTGACTGTGGAACAGCCCAGGTAGTGTTCAGGGAAGAACGTCAGGCAATGAGTGGACAGGCCAGGTGCGGAAGCTGCATTCTGGGCCTAGAAAGGACGACAAGCAGGCACTAGGAAGTTGGGAGGCTGGTACCGGCCTCCTGTGCCACATGAGCGAGCAGAGAGGGGAGGCAGCTGGTAGAGGATATGAAACCAAAACAAAGCAGAAGGCACGCTGCAAGGCGCTGGTGCTCACAGCAGAGAGGCAGGCTGTGCTGCAGGAGTGCCAGGCCAAGTGCCCCTGCCCCGGGCCTGACTCTTGCCTTGGTTGAAGCCCTGGGTGCTCTCTTGGACACAGACGGGCCCCGTGAGGGGCTGCCCCACTCTTCTGAAGCACCAGTGTAACCCAGGCCAGACTGTTCACTATTCTACTTCCCCACTTGGTGCTCCTGTGGCTGCCTCCCTCTCCCCCTCCAGCTGAGCCCCCTTTTCTGCTTCATTGCAGCCATACATGCAGCCAAGTCACCAGATTCCCTCGGAGAGGGCCACATGGTGGCCAGAAATAAGGTCAGAAGACAGGAAGATCGCTGGGAGGGAGACTGCCTGTTGGAGAAAGGCTCACATTTGGTCAGCCTGGAAGTAGGTCTTTGAAACGGGGTTAAGAAAAGATGGGAAGAAGAATGGGGTCTTTTCAAGGCAGCAGCCACCCTCAGTATGGAGCCCGGTTCTGTGACTGGCCTGATCTCCCAACGGCGAGCCTGTCAGAGGGCCACATGAGCCTATGCCTCAGCCTGCAGGCCCATCTGCATATGAAGGCACAGTACACATACACATCTCACTCAAGGGCAAATTCATATGCCAAATGACAACCTTGTCAGTCATGTTAGGCCATCCCCCATGCATTGCTTTTTGAGGCTGATCAGTAATGATTGTCATGAAGTGTCTGTAGAACTGGCATTTTTTAATTCATTTATTTGGCTTCCCTGCCTCAGAGCCTTCTCCATTGAGCTGAATTAAGATCAGAACCATCAAACTTAGTGGTGTCTTAACAAAGGGAACTTGCATCAGTTCATGAAGGCCAATGTTCTCTCTGTTCTCCTATTCAGTCCAAACCCACTCAGCACTGCCTGCAGACTTGCCTCTCTTTGCGGAGGGCTACTGCAAACGACAGAGCGCTTTTCATGACGCAACACAAACAACAGTAACATACACTGTAAACACCCACCCGGATAATCTTTCATGAGATAGATGGTAATGTAACAAACACAGGGACTGTGAGACCACTCAGAGTAGGGGGGAGGACAGGAGGAGGAAGGAAGGAAAGGAGGGAGGGAGGGAAGGAGGGAGAAGGGCGCAGGGGGAGGCAGGAAGAGCCTTGGCGCAGGACCCAGGTCTTCGCTTGGCTGTGTCTACCTCTTACTGGCTGCAGTCCCTAAGCAAGCCTCTTACCTGAGTTTCAGTTCACTCAGATGTAAATGGGAAAAGCATCTTCAAGCATTTGGTAAAGATGAAAAGAATATATGAAAAGTATTTTGTACACTACATATCATCATGGAATTTACATTTTATTTTTCCCTGACTAGGATGAAATAACACCATGAAAAGGAAAAAACAGAGTAAGAGAGATACACGGTGAGTAATGCTCAAGACAACTGAGAAAATTTTGTCTGTTATTTTAAAAGTACGGCTGAATTACAAGTGATCTCAGGATACAAAGAATGCGTGAGAGATTATTTTTTGCTTGTGTACTTTCAGCTTTATTGTTGCGGCTAGCTTTGCCCCCTGACTCCTACAGACGTCTCCTTTCCTCTGCTCATACCCACCAGCCTGTTCTGAGTGCACAGTATGTTTTCCAACATTATGAAAATCCCTTCTAACACTTACAGTCTGTCTCGGCTGACCTGGGGCTGATGCTTTCTCCACCCCATGTAGAGCAAGGAGTCACCACAGGCTCATTGACAAGAAGGGGCCTAACAGGCTGCTGCAGAAATCCTGAAGGCTCCAGGACTGCTGCCCCTCTGAACTGGGAGGGAAATGAACAGGCCCGGACAGCGTGCTTCACGCACTTCCGATGGGAATGTTTGGTGATAATAGTATCACAAAAAGCCCCACAGGAAGTCAGCTACCCCCTTCCCGAAATAAAATCATATTTCCAAATTGAAATAGTCCATGAGACTTAAAGCATATTTAATACTTTTAAAATGTTCTGAAATGAAAAAAGCTGCTCTCAGTTTGCAGGCACAGGGAAAACCCACACACATCGGAAGGGCAAGTTACCCGTTGGAGATCCAGGGCTGAAAAGAGGAGGGGGCGCCGCTGAGGCAGCCACAGCATGCACCCCAGCAGTCACTGCCCCCCTGGTAGGAGTCTCAGCCTTCCCTTACTGGGCGAGCTGATGCGGGTAAGCTGAGGTGGCACAATGCCTGGGCAAAGAAGTCTCCCCCTCCGGCGGATGGCAGTGTGTGGTGGTGAGGCTTCTGAGCCTGGGTCCAGGCCCCGGGGTGTCCCAGCGAGTGCCATACAGCACAGAATGAACTTTGTGATCACATGGGGACTATCCCCAGGAAGCGCCCCAAAATATTTGAGAGCACCCAGTAGTATCAAATGAAGTCACATGAATAGCAGTTCCCAGGGATGTGCTCCCCTCCTGCTGACACAAGGCCTCCTGTCCCTCCAGAGACACTCTCTTGAGAATTTCTGCCAAGTCCTTGTGGCCACTGGGCTCTGCTGTCCTGTCACCAGTGCCCCACAATCCTCCTAGAGCCCAAACTCCTCCTGACCCCAGGTGCAGGAAGGGAGGAAAGCAGTTTCTCCTTTTTGTTACCCTCCTTTAGAGTGGTCACAGTAACATTCTACACAGTTTGGTAAACAGGTCTTCCAGTTTTCACTTACGGGGCCCCATTCTCCCTGGGACCTGGTCCCAGTTAAGCTGGAGTTCTCTTCCCCACCCTGTGCTAGGTCTCCTACTCTCCTCCAAGGTCTCAAGCACCATGGCTGGGCCCAGCTCAGCATGCCTGCTGCCCTTTGCTGTGGATGACCCCCGAACCTGGAGTGGCTCCTACTTGAGTTCCTCTTTCAGAGACTCCACAAGCCTCCTATAGGAGGGGCCTCTTATAGGCAGGCCACCCCACCAGACTCTAAGACCCTCTCAGCCACAATGTAGGCCCAAGATGGGATCCCTGCACCCTGAAGCATTTCCGTTAACTTTCAATGGTGTTGCTAAAATTTCTGCACAACCCATCAAGTTTACAGGAATATCCATGTCTCCCTGGGGATCCTGACTGGTTTAGTACTCCAACTGTCCAGGATTACCAGGATCTACAGGTGCTCTATGGTTGGAAAGGCCAACTTTAAAATGTTTAAATTTAAGATTTGCATGGACAACTCAAAGGCATGGGAACTAATGCCCACTGAACACTTACTACATGCCAGGTGCCTTATTCTTCACTCTTCCTGCAAAACAGAAAGTTGTTAGTATCTGTTTTACAGGTGGGAACATGAAAACTTTGGATATTAAGTGATTTGCTAAAAGTCACACACAAAAAATAACATAATAAGAATATTATTTTGTTTATATATTATATATAATAAATATGTAATATATAAATAAATAGTAAGTCAGGACACAAAATGCAGGTCTAAACTCCTAAACCACTCTGTTCCCGCATCAGCTTTCCCAAGTTTCAGTGTATCTGACTAACTGCACACAAGTGTGCATAGGCCTGCTGGTGAGCATGCACCCATGCAAAGCACGCAGACTCACAAATCAAGCACAGGGACTGCAATCAAGCTTTTCTAACACTTGGGCGGGCACAACGAGGACAAGTAGCTTTAAATGAGGGCGGCCTTCATATAGAAGGGGGTGGCATGGATGGTGACACAAGCCAACTTAACTGGCATTTTAATTCTTTTTAAGATCAAAAACATCAAGTCACCCTTAAAGCTTTGGAAGCTGATAATAAATAGTGGGTTTAGTCTGACCTGGAGAAGAATGCAGGGTTTCAACCTCAGAGATCATGCATAAAACAACATCTACTTTTCTGGAAGCTGTAATACATACAGTACGTTCCATGTGATCTGATTATCTCACGGCTTTTGCTAGAATAAGCAGGTTTTAGAATAAATAGTGTGGGGGTGGGTGGGAGTGAGGGGTTAGTGAGCAGTAAAAAAATGGTTACTGTTTTAAGCCATTGTTTTTAGAGTAGTTTGTCACAGTATTACTGGGGTAATAGTCAACCCATACTATAGTAACTTTCCTTTCTAGTAATAAAATGACTAGGAAAGTTAGGAAACTTTCATTGCCAGACAACAAAGTAATCACTCTGCTTATTTTTTTTCCCTAAAAATCCCAGCTTAAAAGATATACCTCTTTTCACAGCATCTTACTATACTGACAGACAGTGACTGTGAAGGGGTATGTGGGGGGGACTTGGTGAAGGGGGGAGCCTAGTAAACATAATGTTCTTCATGTAATTGTAGATCAATGATACCAAAATAAAAAATTGAAAATTAAAAAGATATACCTCTATTTAGCTACATTTTTTTAAACATAAGAAACTATATTGGTTTTCTTTAGGAGAAAAATTAAACAGGTATGACGGGCTGTAAAATTGGAAGTTTTGAATGAAGCACCAAGACACAGTAAACATAGTATGCCAAAGCAAAGGTACCAGATCAAGTGCATAAAGGAAAAGCATAAAATAAAAATAAACAAGCTGCACAGGAAAATTACTGGCCCTTCGATGCTTACCACCCTGAAGTACAGAGGGTGGTGGCAATAGTGGAAAGGGGGCCTTCCCTGGCACTCTGAGGCTCGCTCCCGATCCCCAGGGGGGGAGGAGGGGGCACCGGATCCACATCGACCCAGGCGCCTGGGAGCCGGAGAGGAGTCTGTGGTTGGGGCCTTCTCTGGCGAGTCTGTGCTCTGCACCTCCCTGGCCAGGGAGCAGGGGAAGCAGGTAAGCTGGCTCTCTCCTTAACCTAAGGCCAAAGCACAGAGAGGTTCATGAGACTATCCAAAAAGCTTCAGACAAGTCAGGGAGGCTCAGTTGACTGCTGCCTGATTCCCACCAGAGAAATCTAGAGACCAAGGAGCGGGGCTGACTGGCTGCTTTGCAGGCAGTGAAGGAAGGTAGCTGCTGCTGCTGCTGCATAAGATGGGAGCTGAGGGATTTCCTAGATCTGCCACAGCAAATGGTAGGGGTGAAGGAGAGCTCACTGAAACTGGTTCAAATACTCCCCAAACAGTGCAACTGGAAAAGTAAAGGGATTCCAACTCCCTGTGTGCAGGGGTCATCCAAATAGTAGGGAGTGGTCAGCAAAGATAATGCATCACATACAGCAAGGGAAGTCCAGTACGGTGTGGCTGGGTTCTGTGCTTAAGGTCTCATGGGGCTGAGCTCTCCTCTGGAGCTCAAGATCCTCTTCCATATTCATCCATGTTGGTGGCATAATCCAGTTCCTAGCTGTTGTAGACATGAGGTCCCATTTCCTTCAACAAGGCCGCTCACTTCTTTAAGGCCAGAAGGAGGGCATTAGATGCTGCTTTCGACTTACCTGGTTAGATGAGGCCCACCCAGGATGACTGGGGACCTTAATTACATCTGCCAAATGCCTCCAACACTTCCACAAAACTTAACCTAATCATGGGAGTGGCTACCCTAGCAGTCACAGCTCCCACGCATACTCTGAGGAGGGGGTTACCTAGGGTGTGTACACTGGGGGGCAGGAATGTTGGGGACCATCTCAGAATTCTGCCTCACATACCATGAAAGTACCAAAAAAAGACAGTTATAAATACATGGAAACCCGAGTAGGGCAAACCATCCTAGGACCTTGCCAGGCAGGAACACCGTGTCTACTTCCCTGTGCCCTTCTTGTAAGATTTGACCCTGGTTGCAATGCTCAAGGAAGAAGGGTGGAAGCATAAGGGCGGAAGGACAGAGGGTCATACCCTGCTTCCTCGACTCCCGCCCACACATATGGGCTGGGGGGCACAAGAAGAGGAGAAATGATAGCTTTTAACTACTCAGTTATGACTGTAATCTTAATTATTGCCTAAAAATGAAGAGTCAGGGAAATGCCAAAGATTTAACCAGGAAGAATGAAGATCCTCCACAGAAGACAAACAATGTTTTCCTAATTAAAACAAAAAATGTTTCCTAATTAAACCTTGAGTCCTACTTGGTTGATTTTAAGGAATTTGCCTAAACAGTGGGTCGAGACTACATGCTTTCTGAACTTTAAACATCTGATAAGTGTCTTAAATACGTATGTATATACTTTATATATTTAAGATAACATGATAAAATATTTTTAAAAAACTTGAAAACAGCATGAGTTTCTTACAAAAATTCCAAAAACAAAAACAATTTTTACACCTGTGTCAAATTACAATGTGTTTAATCATGTCAATATGCTTAACAAAAAAATAATTAATCTTAGACTTTTCCAAACAAATATTCACAGTTAAGATATAGAACAGGTCCATTTAGGAGGTTCAGAGAACACACACACACTTACTAATTAACTAAATCAGGCACAATGGACTCTGGAAACGCAGAGCACAGGAGAAGGGGTCAGGATATGTATCAAAAGCAGACAAAGTCAGGCTAGAAAAGGGTACTTGGAGAGAAAGACCAAGCAGAGCCAAGAATGGCCGGCCCAAGTCTGGTTTAAGGAAAGGCATGTGTGATAGCTCCTAGGCAAAGCAGGCGCATCCTTAGGCACAGTGAGTTTCCTTCCCACACCGGGATTCACCAGCAGTGTATACATCCCAAAAAACCCAGTTTGAACGTCCTCCCAATTTGTAATTCCAGGTAACATGTAAAGACTGAAAACAAGAGCATCATTTAGAACAATGTCTCCTCTCAAACTGAGCTCATGAAACAGCCATGTCTGCAAGTTGCTAATGGGTCTTTTTTCTAAAAACAGAAAGGATTCCATGGTTAAAGAGGTATGGAGACTGTCACATTAAACCCAGTTGAGTAGGCTTTCTGACTCTCAGGATATTCAACAGGGAAAGGGATGATGAGTCTTCCAGCAGAAGAATGCCAGTGACAGGGCCAGGAGGCAGCTGAGGGCGGGGGTACACATTCTCCATCAGCAGCATCCTGCCTACTTTTTAACAAAAGTCAGTGTCTGTCTCCTAAATCTCATGTAAAGTTCTATGTGAGTATAGTTTTTGAGTTGCCTCTTCTGGGTCACCTGTCCTAAAGAATAGCTGCCCCTAAGTGCTCCCCATGTGCCATTCTTGAGCAGCTGGGTGTGTACACAGGGTGCCAACCCTGTTTGAAAATAGATTCCTTTGTCAAATAAGAGACACCTTGTAATACGTCAGCAAACAGAATACTAAAGATACATGAAACACAGTGTAGGAAAACTTAGACTAGAGCTATCAAGGTGATGGTTACCCTTCTGTGCCCCACCACTATAATAGGATCATATGCCCTTCAACAGAGAAAGGCAACTGAGCCACTTTCTGGTGATATTAGAAGATAATATTTAGCAGACATGGTAAGATGCCTTCTACTAAATATTTAAGAAAATTAGACTCATCTTCATGAATTCTTATGAGGAATTACCAGTTACAGTTACTTCAGTGTCCAAGTCCTTAAACAGCATATATTCAAAAAGAACTGGTAAATTACAGGGTCTTTAGAAGACACTGATGGTTAAAAAACTATTATTTTCAAATACACACACCCAATTTCTACACTCTTTTTTTTTTCTTTTACACTCTTTTTCATGTGTATTCATTACTTAAGGGACCTGTAGCTAGGTACACATTTCATTTCACCTAGTGAATTCCAACTATGTTTTAAACTTTAAGTTTTTGTTGGTAAATGCATCTATTTTGCACAACAGCACTAAAGGTTATAAAATATTCTTAGAGCAACTTTGAGCTCAAGAAAATGAAAAATCAACAAAAACTGTCAAACCATGGTATTCTCAGGGTATTTACCAGAGATAGTTTGAGAGAAGGTAGAGATTTTCATTTCTGCTAACTTTTAGAAGATTTTAAGACTTTTTGGAAGAGGCCAAGTTCCCTTTGAGGAGATTAACCAAAAGAAGGAAAACCCAAAGCAGACAAGATAAGTGCTGACCCTGACTCTCTCTGGTACACCAAGGAGAATAGTACACATTGACTCCAATTGCCTTTGAAAATAGAAGAAGATGAGGTCCATTTCTGGCAATACAGTAAATGAGATCCCCAGACCCACCCTCTGCTGAAAAAATCTAAAGTTTTGGATAAAAATAAAATAGTTAATATAATAGAAGAAGAAAAGCAAGCAACACTCACGAGCCAAAAGCCCAGTGGAAGTGGGCACCTAGAGAGTCAATGAGCACTGAAGATATTCACCTCCAAAGTATTTACAAGGCCATGAATTTGAGTTTCCATTTAAATGCTCTTGGAGCACAGTAGACAGGAGACAAAATCCAAGGCATTTTGACCATGGGAGTCCAGCAGTGAATACTGCTGCTAGCAAAGCTGGGTGTCTGGGGTCTATGAAGATCATATCCTCAGTGTAATGGAAAACAAGATATAAACCTACCACCATGTCCCAATCCTACCATTCTGACCTACAAGGAAAATTACAAGTCTTGAATGCATGGAAAAATCTCCCATTAGAATTCATATCACTGGAGGGGCAGAAGATGGCAGCGTGAGTAGAGCAGCGGAAATCTCCTCCCAAAACAACATATATCTATGAAAATATAACAAAGACAACCTTTCCCAGAATAAAGACCAGAGGACACAGGACAATATCCAGACCACATCCGCACCTGAGAGAACCCAGCGCCTCGCGAAGGGGGTAAGATACAAGCCCCGGCCCCGCAGGAGCCGAGCGCCCCTCCCCCCAGCTCCCGGCGGGAGAAGAGCAGGCAGAGCGGGAGGGAGACGGAGCACAGGGCTGCCGAGCACCCAGCCCCCGCCATTCGGGCCAGAGTGCAGGGCGCTCGATACTAGGAAAACAAGGCAGCAAGAACAGTGAGCAGGCACTGGAGGCTGGGCGACTGAGGGCATAAGAAAAGCGCGTGACCATTTTTTTTTTTTCTTTTTTGCTGTTTTGATATGGCGAGCGCTTTTTGGGAGTTTTAAAGGGATAGGGACCCCAATACTAGGGAAACAGGGCAGAAAGACCGGTGAGCAGAGGCCTGAGGCTGGCACCGGAGAATAAAGAAAAACGAACGACCACCTTTTTTTTTTTTTTTTTTTTAAATTAAAAAAAAATTTTTTTTTCTTTTTTTTTTGGTGGGCGTTGTTTTGTTTTGGAGGGTGCTTTTTGGAAGTCTTAAAGGGGCAGGGCGGGTCACTTAATCCAGAGGTAGGGAATCCGGGATCTCTGGGCACCCTAACCCCTGGGCGGCAGGGAGCAGGGAGGCCCCTTACGGAGATAAATAGCCTCCCAGCAGCTCCTGCTCCAACGCGACTCCACCATTTTGGAGTAGCTGCCCGAGCCAGGCCACGCCCACAGCAACAGCGGAGATTAACTCCATAGCAGCCGGGCAGGAAGCAGAAACCCTGTCTGCGCGCAGCTGCGCAGCACAAGCCACTAGAGGCCGCTGTTCCCCCAGGAGAGGAGGGCCACAAACCAACAAGAAAGGAAGTCCTTCCAGCCGTCACTCGTCCCAGTTCTGCAGACTATTCCTATCACCATGAAAAGGCAAAGCTACAGGCAGACAAAGATCACAGAGACAACACCAGAGAAGGAGACAGACCTAACCAGTCTCCCTGAAAAAGAATTCAAAATAAGAATCATAAACATGCTGACAGAGATGCAGAGAAATACGCAAGAGAAATGGGATGAAGTCCGGAAGGAGATCACAGATGCCAGAAAGGAGATTGCAGAAATGAAACAAACTCTGGAAGGGTTTATAAGCAGAATGGAGAGAATGCAAGAGGCCATTGATGGAATTGAAATCAGAGAACAGGAACGCATAGAAGCTGACATAGAGAGAGACAAAAGGATCTCCAGGAATGAAACAATATTAAGAGAACTGTGTGACCAATCCAAAAGGAACAATATCCGTATTATAGGGGTCCCAGAAGAAGAAGAGAGAGGAAAAGAGATGGAAAGTATCTTAGAAGAAATAATTGCTGAAAACTTCCCCACACTGGGGGAGGAAGTAATCGAACAGACCACGGAAATACACAGAACCCCCAACAGAAAGGATCCAAGAAGGGCAACACCAAGACACATAATAATTAAAATGGCAAAGATCAAGGACAAGGAAAGAGTGTTAAAGGCAGCTAGAGAGGAAAAGGTCACCTATAAAGGGAAACCCATCAGGCTAACGTCAGATTTCTCAACAGAAACCCTACAGGCCAGAGGAGAATGGCATGATATATTTAATACAATGAAACAGAAGGGCCTTGAACCAAGGATACTGTATCCAGCACGACTATCATTCAAACATGACGGTGGGATTAAACAATTCCCAGACAAACAAAAGCTGAGGGAATTTGCTTTCCACAAACCACCTCTACAGAACATCTTACAGGGACTGCTCTAGATGGGAGCACTCCTAGAAAGAGCACAGCACAAAACACCCAACATATGAAGAATCGAGGAGGAGGAACAAGAAGGGAGAGAAGAAAAGAATCTCCAGATAGTGTATATAACAGCTCAATAAGCGAGCTAAGTTAGGCAGTAAGATACTAAAGAGGCTAACCTTGAACCTTTGGTAACCACGAATTTAAAGCCTGCAATGGCAATAAGTACATATCTTTCAATAGTCACCCTAAATGTTAATGGGTTGAATGCACCAATCAAAAGACACAGAGTAAAAGAATGGATAAAAAAGCAAGACCCATCTATATGCTGCTTACAAGAAACTCACCTCAAACCCAAAGACATGTACAGACTAAAAGTCAAGGGATGGAAAAACATATTTCAAGCAAACAACAGTGAGAAGAAAGCAGGGGTTGCAGTACTAATATCAGACAAAATAGACTTCAAAACAAAGAAAGTAACAAGAGATAAAGAAGGACACTACATAATGATAAAGGGCTCAGTCAAACAAGAGGATATAACCATTCTAAATATATATGCATCCAACACAGGA
Organism: Manis pentadactyla; assembly: GCF_030020395.1. Taxonomy (NCBI): domain Eukaryota; kingdom Metazoa; phylum Chordata; class Mammalia; order Pholidota; family Manidae; genus Manis; species Manis pentadactyla. The sequence goes on from NC_080024.1 coordinate 105,584,956, forward strand.
GCACCAGCATATGTGAAACAAATACTAACAGAACTAAAGGGGGATATAGACTGCAATGCATTCATTCTAGGAGACTTCAACACACCATTCACCCCAAAGGATAGATCCACTGGGCAGAAAATAAGTAAGGACACGGAAGCACCGAACAACACAGTAGAGCAGATGGACCTAATAGACATCTATAGAACTCTACATCCAAAAGCAGCGGGATATACATTCTTCTCAAGTGCACATGGAACATTCTCCAGAATAGACCACATACTAGGCCACAAAAAGAGCCTCAGAAAATTCCAAAAGATTGAAATCCTACCAACCAACTTTTCAGACCACAAAGGCATAAAACTAGAAATAAACTGTACAAAGAAAGCAAAGAGGCTCACAAACACATGGAGGCTTAACAACACGCTCCTAAATAATCAATGGATCAATGACCAAATCAAAATGGAGATCCAGCAATATATGGAAACAAATGACAACAACAACACTAAGCCCCAACTTCTGTGGGACACAGCAAAAGCAGTCTTAAGAGGAAAGTATATAGCAATCCAAGCATCTTTAAAAAAGGAAGAGCAATCCCAAATGAATGGTCTAATGTCACAATTATCGAAATTGGAAAAAGAAGAACAGATGAGGCCTAAGGTCAGCAGAAGGAGGGACATAATAAAGATCAGAGAAGAAATAAATAAAATTGAGAAGAATAAAACAATAGCAAAAATAAATGAAACCAAGAGCTGGTTCTTCGAGAAAATAAACAAAATAGATAAGCCTCTAGCCAGACTTATTAAGAAGAAAAGAGAGTCAACACAAATCAACAGTATCAGAAATGAGAAAGGAAAAATCACGACGGACCCCACGGAAATGCAAAGAATTATTGGAGAATACTATGAAAACCTATATGCTAACAAGCTGGGAAACCTAGGAGAAATGGACAACTTCCTAGAAAAATATAACCTTCCAAGATTGACCCAGGAAGAAACAGAAAATCTAAACAGACCAATTACCAGCAACGAAATTGAAGCGGTAATCAAAAAACTACCAAAGAACAAAACCCCCGGGCCAGATGGATTTACCTCGGAATTTTATCAGACATACAGGGAAGACATAATACCCATTCTCCTTAAAGTTTTCCAAAAAATAGAGGAGGAGGGGATACTCCCAAACTCATTCTATGAAGCTAACATCACCCTAATACCAAAACCAGGCAAAGACCCCACCAAAAAAGAAAACTACAGACCAATATCCCTGATGAACGTAGATGCAAAAATACTCAACAAAATATTAGCAAACCGAATTCAAAAATACATCAAAATGATCATACACCATGACCAAGTGGGATTCATCCCAGGGATGCAAGGATGGTACAACATTCGAAAGTCCATCAACATCATCCACCACATCACAAAAAAGAAAGACAAAAACCACATGATCATCTCCATAGATGCTGAAAAAGCATTTGACAAAGTTCAACATCCATTCATGTTAAAAACTCTCAGCAAAATGGGAATAGAGGGCAAGTACCTCAACATAATAAAGGCCATCTATGATAAACCCACAGCCAACATTATATTGAACAGCGAGAAGCTGAAAGCATTTCCGCTGAGATCGGGAACTAGACAGGGATGCCCACTCTCTCCACTGTTATTTAACATAGTACTGGAGGTCCTAGCCACGGCAATCAGACAAAATAAAGAAATACAAGGAATCCAGATTGGTAAAGAAGAAGTTAAACTGTCACTATTTGCAGATGACATGATACTGTACACAAAAAACCCTAAAGACTCCACCCCAAAACTACTAGAACTGATATTGGAATACAGCAAAGTTGCAGGATACAAAATCAACACACAGAAATCTGTGGCTTTCCTATATACTAACAACGAACCAACAGAAAGAGAAATCAGGAAAACAACTCCATTCACAATTGCATCCAAAAAAATAAAATACCTAGGAATAAACCTAACCAAAGAAGTGAAAGACTTATACTCTGAAAACTACAAGTCACTCTTAAGAGAAATTAAAGGGGACACTAACAGATGGAAACTCATCCCATGCTCGTGGCTAGGAAGAATTAATATTGTTAAAATGGCCATCCTGCCCAAAGCAATATACAGATTTGATGCAATCCCTATGAAACTACCAGCAACATTCTTCAATGAACTGGAACAAATAATTCAAAAATTCATATGGAAACACCAAAGACCCCGAATAGCCAAAGCAATCCTGAGAAAGAAGAATAAAGTAGGGGGGATCTCACTCCCCAACTTCAAGCTCTACTATAAAGCCATAGTAATCAAGACAATTTGGTACTGGCACAAGAGCAGAGCCACAGACCAATGGAACAGACTAGAGAATCCAGACATTAACCCAGACATATATGGTCAATTAATATTTGATAAAGGAGCCATGGACATACAATGGCGAAATGACAGTCTCTTCAACAGGTGGTGCTGGCAAAACTGGACAGCTACATGTAGGAGAATGAAACTGGACCATTGTCTAACCCCATATACAAAAGTAAACTCAAAATGGATCAAAGACCTGAATGTAAGCCATGAAACCATTAAACTCTTGGAAGAAAACATAGGCGAAAACCTCTTAGACATAAACATGAGTGACCTCTTCTTGAACATATCTCCCAGGGCAAGGAAAACAACAGCAAAAATGAGTAAGTGGGACTATATTAAGCTGAAAAGCTTCTGTACAGCAAAAGACACCATCAATAGAACAAGAAGGATCCCTACAGTATGGGAGAATATATTTGAAAATGACACATCCGATAAAGGCTTGACGTCCAGAATATATAAAGAGCTCACACGCCTCAACAAACAAAAAACAAATAACCCAATTAAAAAATGGGCAGAGGAACTGAACAGACAGTTCTCCAAAAAAGAAATACAGATGGCCAACAGACACATGAAAAGATGCTCCACATCGCTAATTATCAGAGAAATGCAAATTAAAACTACAATGAGGTATCACCTCACACCAGTAAGGATGGCTGCCATCCAAAAGACAAACAACAACAAATGTTGGCGAGGCTGTGGAGAAAGGGGAACCCTCCTACACTGCTGGTGGGAATGTAAGTTAGTTCAACCATTGTGGACAGCAGTATGGAGGTATGTCAAAATGCTCAAAACAGACTTACCATTTGACCCAGGAATTGCACTCCTAGGAATTTACCCTAAGAACGCAGCAATCAAGTTTGAGAAAGACAGATGCACCCCTATGTTTATTGCAGCACTATTTACAATAGCCAAGAATTGGAAGCAACCTAAATGTCCATCGATAGATGAATGGATAAAGAAGATGTGGTACATATACACAATGGAATACTACTCAGCCATAAGAAAAGGGCAAATCCAATCATTTTCAGCAACATGGATGGAGCTGGAGGGTATTATGCTCAGTGAAACAAGCCAAGCGGAGAAAGAGAAATACCAAATGATTTCACTTATCTGTGGAATATAAGAACAAAGGAAAAACTGAAGGAACAAAACAGCAGCAGAATCACAGAACTCAAGAATGGACTAACAGGTACCAAAGGGAAAGGGACTGGGGAGGATGGGTGGGTAGGGAGGGATAAGGGGGGGAGAAGTAGGGGGGTATTAAGATTAACATACATGGGGGGGTAGGAGAAAAGGGAGGGCTGTACAACACAGAGAAGGCAAGTAGTGATTCTACAACATTTTGCTATGCTGATGGACAGTGACTGTAAAGGGGTTTATAGGGGAGACCTGGTATAGGGGAGAGCCTAGTAAACATAATATTCGTCATGTAAGTGTAGATTAGTGATACAAAAAACAAAGCAAAAAAAAAAAAAAGGGCAGTTCCTTTGTGGTAACCTCCAACGAGTTCTACACAAGGGTATAAAGGGCATATAAAAGTGTAGACAAAGGGTCTGTTTGTGTTTATACAGAGGATCAAAGCCTAATTGGGCTACCCCGAAAATGAACTAAGATACGATATGAAAAAGAACTTCCAACATCTGCACTCTCTGGAAGACTCATGCCAGAAGATGATCATCAAAAAACTCCAACAAAGATCCACGCACTGCTACAGCAGTAGATGCACTCATCCCACCAGTTCCTGGACTTGCCATGGGAATGAGGAAGGAGATATCTAAGCTGGCCTGTGCATACAGTAAAACAACAAATTTGACTGGATCTATACTGTTGGAACTCAACCAAGAATTTGGAGAAGTGCAAATTGTAGCGCTCCAAACTCTTACAACTACAGACTATTTACTGTTAAAAGAACATATGGCATGTGAACAGTCCCCAGGAATGGGTCGTTTTAATTTGTCTGATTTCTCTCAGACTGTTCAAGTTCAGTTGGACAATATCCACCATATCATAGATAAGTTTTCACAAATGCCTAAGGTGCCTTAATGGTTTTCTTGGTTTCACTGGAGATGGCTGGTAATTACAGATATGCTTTGGTTATGTAACTATACTCCTATTATGTTAATGTGTGTGCGCAATTTAAGTAGTAGCTTAAAACCTATATACGCTGAAGTTACTCTACAAGAAGATATGTCAAAGAAATAATCAATCTTCCCATGTTTTCTTCCGCCTGCTACTTCTATAGCTTTTCTTCTTCCTTCCTAATTACAACCCTTAAATAGAATTCGTGCCTCATATCAAATTTACCGAGTATCATAACTCCTCCAAGTGGTAAAGATACCTCAAGACAAATGCTGGGCATAGAAGCCACAGGGCATAAATATGCAAAGAAGTAAAAAGCTAACCTTTTCAAACAATAAGGCTTCTCTCTCACTTACCAACTCTACATTTCCCTGTATGGCCCCGGAAGATGACTGGTTAGCCAGAGACGGGTAAGATTCCTCAAGGGAGGAACAACCTAAGACAGGCACAGTCGCAGGGGGGCCATCAGGTGAGAAATTGGGGATCAACAGAGGTGAGGCTTAGAACCTCACCCCCCCTGTTCTGAGAGAAATCTTCTGCATACGTGGATGTTTTATTGCCCTGGTCTAGCTTGGATTAACACATAGTCTACAGGCACACACCTGATCATCTACATTTGCTCTCTTACAACACTAAACTATGTTTTCTACCTTTATCTTGTATCTACCTACCACGTCAGCATTTTATTAAAAATAATAATAATAAAGAGAGAAATGTGGTATCCACATATAAATCAAGTATAAAAACCAAATGAGTATTCATATTTGAACTGACTGTTTAGAGTTCATAATGCATGAGCAAAACCGAAAGTTTCTGTGATGACTGCCCTTGTACTGTTCACCATGTAACTTATTCATTATGTAAGAATTTGTTCTACATGTAAGAACTTGTTTGTTATGCCTCAGAAGATTGGAGACTGACAAAAATTAGGCTTGGGGTGGATTAATGATTGTGCATTGAGCACTGACTCCCCTATACAGAATTTTATTGTCGTTAACAACCATTTGATCAATAAATATGAGAGATGCCCTCACAAAAAAAAAAAAAAAAAAGGACAGACTTCCAATGGTAAAATAAATAAGTAACCGGGATGTAATGTATAGCATAAGGAATATAGTCAAGATATTGTAACAGCTTGGTAGGGTGATAGCTGGAACCTCGAGTTATGTATATAAATGTTCTACCACTGTGTTGTACACTTGAAACTAATGTAATGTAATACTGTGCATCAACTACCCTTCAATAAAAAATAATTATTTAAAAAAAAAAAAAAAAAAGAATTCATATCACTAAGCTTGACCTTAGGCAGATTTATAACCTAAAATCATACTTTTTGAGTGAGTCAGAACACTCAGGCCAATAATAGAAAATGGTCAAAAGCTGAGGGGTGCTCCAAGACATCTGATAGATATAAATGCATGTAGCCTTTGGAGGATCCCATCCTTAAGCTGGACCTCATGAATTCCCATTACATAGTTTTAAGAAATATAAACACACTTAAAAAAAAACAATCACAGAACAAATGAGAAATGAAACACCATAAGCAACAGCTAGCAAAAGCATAGAAAACTGCAACCTGCAAAGACATCAGCTATGGAAAATATCAGTGTAGAGATATAGTTAAGGGCATTTAGTATGTTATAAAAGAGAAGAAGGAGAGGATTGACTTAAAGATGGCAGCATGAGAGATGAGACATAAGCCTTCAGCCAAAAATACATATAATACGAAAATATAACAAATACACCTAATCCTGAAAGAGCAACAGGAAACAAGGCTGTGACAGATTACCTACATCTGGGGAAAATAGCAGACCTCACAGAAAAGGGTAAAGTAACAAAGCCTCCATCCAGCAGGACCCAAGCCCTTCCCCAAACCCAGCTAACTGGTGGGAGGAAGAGAAATGGAGAGGTGAGGGGGTGGGGGCCAAGGACTACTGAACACCCAGCCCTGGAGATCTACTCTGGGAGCATAGACCTACATTACATGGTGCTCTGGAGATTAGTGGGGTTGGAAAGCTAAGACAGGAGGAATAGTTGGAGAGACTGAGATTCCAGCTGCTTGCAGAGAACAAGTACCCAGAACTGGCCAGTGTGGGACAAAACAAAGGTGGGCACACTGACAGAATTCCCAACAGCAAGAGGGCTGCTAAAGGGGCAAGGTCTGCACTGAGCTTGCTGATCAGGAGAAAGGACAGGTGGACAAAATTGTCTGGATGCACTCTGCCCAGCAAATTGGGAACTTTCAGGAGCTTCAGGTGCTCCAACCCCCTCACTGGGATATGCAGCCTTGTGTGCCTTCCTCCCAGCTGGCACCAGGTCATAACCTGGCTGCCCCCACCATTGTGCCAGGCCAGCCAGAGGGTGGCCCTGTCTATGGCAGCTGCAAGTGCAAAGCACAGAGGCTGCTCTTTGAGAGCTCAGCCCACAGGCCCTGGCAGCAGAGACAGGCACTGCAGCCGGGAAGCAGGAAAGAGGTCTTTCCTCCCAACAGGCATAAGCACCACTCACCTGTGACCCCCGCCATCGCTCCCGGAGCTAAGCACCTCCAAAGAGTAGAGCTTCTGGGCACTAGAGGGCACCAGCTACACAAAGTTATTATTACAAATATGAAATGGCAAAAGAATCTGCTACAAACCAAAATCCCACAAACACCAGAAAGAGAACCAAGAGAAACTGAAATCATGAATCTTACTGACAAACATTTCAAACTGAAAATCATAAACATGATCATGGAGGTATAGAAAAATATTCAAGACCTGAGGGAGGAATTCAAGAAAGAGATAGAAACTTTGAAAAATACAGTATCTGAAGAAATATACAATGGAGGAAATTAAAAGCAGACTAAATGAAGGAGAGGAGACAGTAAATGAAATAGAAATTACAGAACAGGAATATTAAGAAGCTGAGGCACAGAGAGAAAAATATCTCTAGGACTGAAAGAATATTAAGAGAACTGTGTGACCAATCCAAATGGAAAAAATATAAGCAATATAGGGGTATGAGAAGAAGAGAGAAAAAAAGGGATAGGGAGTATCTTTGAGGAGGTAATTGCTGAAAACTGTACCAATCTGGGGAAGAAGATAGTTTCTCAGGCCATGTAGGTGCACAGACCTACCAACACAAGGGACCCTAGGAAGACAACACCAAGACATATAATAACTAAAATGGCAAGGATCAAGGACAAGTACAGTACAGAGTACTAAAAGCAGCCAGAGTGAGAAAAAAATCACATACAAAGGAAAACCCATCAGGCTACCATCAGACATCTCAACAAAAACCTTACTGGCCAGAAGGGAGTGACATGATATATTTAATGCAATGAAGCAGAAGGGCCTCAAGTTAAGAATACTCTACCCAGCAAGATTATCATTTAAAATTGAAGGAGAGGAGGCAGAGCCAAGATGGCTGCATGAGTAGTTCAGTGGAAATCTCCTCCCAAAAACATATATATTTATGAAAATACAATAAATGCAACTATTCCTAAAAGAGACGCCAGTGGATGCAGTACAACAGCCAGGATACATCTACATCTGTGAGAACTCAACATCACATGAAAGGGGTAAGATACAAGCTGCAGCCAGGCGGGGTCCAAATGCCCCCCACCCCAGAACCCAGTGGGAAGAAAGGAGTTGGAATGGGGAGGCAGTGAAAGCCCAGGACTGCTAAACAACCAGCTCTAGAAATCTGCTCCTGGAGTGCAGACACAAGGTGCACGGGGTGCTGAATATTAGAGAAACGGAAAAGCAAAACCTGCGGGCAGGTCCCCGCAACTGGCGCCCCTGAGACAAAAGAAAAGCGAGTGCTTTTTGCAAGTCTTAAAGAGACAGGGACCACACAGCTGGACACAGTTGTCCCGGCACACTTAGCCAGCAACTGGGAATCCTGGGGAACTTTAAGCGCCCTAAACCCCTGGGCAGCAGCACAGCTCTGAAGCCCCTCACGGCACTAAACAGCCTGCCAGTCATTCCCCCAACTGGCATGAACCCCGACACACCAGCTCAGTAGTGGGAGAGGGGCTGTGCGTGCCGGGGGCAGCAGCACCAGAGAGGACCAGGAGTGGCCCATGTGGGCTGGTGGTGTGAGAGGGGACCGGGAGTGGCCTGTGTGAGCCCGCCGCGGCGGCGACTGAGCAGCCCGGGAGCGGCCAACATGTGCCAGCGGCCTTGGCGCCAGAGGACCCGGGAGAGGTCCACGCAAGCCCGCAGTGGTGGCAACCAAGCAGCCTAGGAGAGTGGCCCACATGCGCTGGTGACCACGGCACCAGAGGGGCTCGGGAGAGGCCAGTGAGAGACCTCCACAGCGGCAACCAAGCGGCCTGGGAGAGCGGCAGCAGTGCCAGTGGGGCACGGGAGAGGCCCACACACACCTGCAGTGGTGCCAGAGGGAGCTGCCATGCTCCCAGCAGCCGACTGGAATTCCAGCCCAATGCACAGCCACCCAGGCCAGACCCAAAGGCTGCTGCTGGCACACAGCTGCCCGGCAGGGGCACCGCTATCGCAGAGGAGTACACCTGGTGTGTCTGCCACTCCCCGCAGGGCTCTGCGCTGCTCTGACAGAGACCCCGCCCACAGCAGGTTAGGGATTAACCTGGTGGCTGCTCCAGGAGTGCGGGTAACCGACACAGGCAGCAGAGAAGGGAAAGGCATCCAGCAAGCAGGAAAGGACTTTCTTCTCCCAGCTGACATACCCGCAAACTGCATACAGCCACCGCTATCACCATGAAAAGGAAGAAAAATTTAGTCCAGTCCAAAATAGTCCAGACAACCCCTGAGAGAGGATCTGCAGAGACAGACCCAACCAGTCTCTCTGAAAAAGAATTCAAAATAAAAATCATAAACATGCTGATGGATCTGCAGAGAAATATGCAAGAGCTAAAGGAGCAATACAGAGGGAGACTACAGAAATAAATCTCTGGAAGGACTTAAAAGCAGAATGGACGGGATGCAAGAGGCCATTAATGGACTAGAAACCAGAGAATAGGAACGCATAGAAGCTGACGCAGAGAGAGATAAAAGGATCTCCAGGAATGAAATAATATTAAGAGAACTGTGTGACCAATCCAGAAGAAACAATATCCGCATTATAGGGGTACCAGAAGAAGAAGAGAGAGAAAAAGGGATAGAAAGTGTCTTTGAAGAAATAATTGCTGAGAACTTCCCCAAACTGGGGGAGGAAATAGTCTCTCAGACCATGGAGGCCCACAGAACTCCGAACACAAGGGACCCAAGGAGGACAACACCAAGACACAAAAAAGGTCACCTACAAAGGAAAACCCATCAGGCTATCATCAGACTTTTCAACAGAAACCTTACAGGCCAGAAGAGAATGGCATGATGTATTTAATGCAATGAAACAGAAGGGCCTTGAACCAAGGATACTGTATCCAGCAGGATTATCATTTAAATATGAAGGAGGGATTAAACAATTCCAAGACAAGCAAAAGTTGAGGGAATTTGCCTCCCACAAACCACCTCTACAGGGTATTTTAGAGGGACTGCTCTAGATGGGAGCACTCCTAAAAAGAGCACGGAACAAAATACCCAATACATGAAGAATAGAGGAGGAGGAATAAAAAGGGAGAGAAATAATAATCAGACTGTGTTTATAATAGCTCAATAAGCGAGTTAAGTTAGACAGTAAGGTAGTAAAGAAGCTAACATTGAACCTTTGGTAACCACAAACTTAAAGCCTGCAATGGCAATAAGTACCTATCTTTCAATAATCACCCTAAATGTAAATGGACTGAATGCACCAATCAAAAGACACAGAGTAATAGAATGGAGAAAAAAGCAAGACCCATCTATATGCTGCTTACAAGAGACTCACCTCAAACCCAAAGACATACACAGATTAAAAGTCAAGGGATGGAAAAAGATATTTCATGCAAACAACAGGGAGAAAAAAGCAGGTGTTGCAGTACTAGTATCAGACAAAATAGACTGCAAAACAAAGAAAATAACAAGAGATAAAGAAGGACATTACATAATGATAAAAGAGGCTCAGTCCAACAAAAGGATATAACCATTATAAACATATATGCACCCAATACAGGAGCACCAACATATGTGAAACAAATACTAACAGAATTAAAGGAGGAAATAGAATGCAATACATTCATTTTGGGAGACTTCAGCACACCACTCACTCCAAAGGACAGATCCACCAGACAGAAAATAAGGACACAAAGGCACTGAACAACACACTAGAACAGATGAACCTAATAGACATCTATAGAACTCTACATCCAAAAGCAACAGGATACACATTCTTCTCAAGTGCACATGGAACATTCTCCAGAATAGACCACATACTAGGCCACAAAAAGAGCCTCAGTCAATTCCAAAAGATTGAAATCCTACCAACCAACTTTTCAGACCACAAAGGTATAAAACTAGAAATAAATTGTACAAAGAAAGCAAAAAGGCTCACAAACACATGGAGGCTTACCAACACGCTCTTAAATAGTCAATGGATCAATGACCAAATTAAAATGGAGATCCAGCAATATATGGAAATAAATGACAAAAACAACACAAAGCCCCAACTTCTGTGGGATGCAGCGAAAGCAGTCTTAAGAGGAAAGTATATAGCAATCCAGGCATATTTAAAGAAGGAAGAACAATCCCAAATGAATAGTCTAATGTCACAATTATCAAAATTGGAAAAAGAAGAACAAAAGAGGCCTAAGGTCAGCAGAAGGAGGGACATAATAAAGATCAGAGAATAAATAAATAAAATTGAGAAGAATAAAATAATAGAAAAAATCAATGAAACCAAGAGCTGGTTCTTCGAGAAAATAAGGCTGCTGTGTACCATACTTTGCTGGCTATGGAGCCCATCGCCGTTACAGCTCTGACCAAGGTAATAACCACCTATCCTATCGCGGGGTGGGTGCAAGACTGGACCCAAGGGCTATGGAGTGGCATGGCACAGACACCTACCGTATATCATGTGACTGGCCATTTGTCTTTGGCATCCCCAGGGAATAATGAAGCAGATGCCTTGGCCCAGGTGTGCTGGCTAGAAGGAAAGCCTTCCTCTGATGTGGCCCAATGGCTACATCAGCATTTGTTTCACATGGGGCCAAAGACAGTGTGGGCTGTAACCTGTTGGTGGGGCTTGCCATTGACCTTTGAAGAAGTCAGCTGAACCCAGAAGGAGTGCCCTGCATGTTGTGCAGATCAGCAAACCAGCAAGAGGGGCCTACAGCATCTCTTTGTAGCCTATGGCCGGTCGCCAGTGATTGAGAGAGATCAAGGCACCCACTTTATTGGACATGCATTGCAATGATGTGTGCAGCAATTAGGAATAAAATGGATGTGGCCCTGGACATTTCGACACATGGACTAGTGATGGTTGACTCTTCTGGCACCTTGAGGAAAAGGCCTGGAAGCTGGCCTCCTGTGTATTTCTGGAGTAACAGCAAAGTGGCCCCCCAAAATCATGGTTATTTGCCCCTACAGTCCTTGCGACCTGTATGCGCGCCCTGCTGCAGCTGCCTCATGATGGCTGGAATGGACGAGCTTTGGACTTAATCTGCATGGGACTTTGAACCTAGCTGAATCCTCTGGCTTGAGAATTATCATGATTGTGTTGCTGTTGTCAAGAAAAAAATGCTTAAAGAGAGGCTTGACTTTGTCTAATGTTTGGTAAAAGTTTTGTGAGTAGTTTAGCATGGTTGTTAGGAATGAGTAAACAAGTGTAGCAACATATTTTGTGCTTAGTGAGAGATTGTGCTGTAAAGTATATTTGCTTAATCTGCATAGGCTGGATCTTCTGGCTTGAGGATTATCATGATTTTATTGCTATTGCATGTCATTAGTTTGGTCAGAAGAGGGGGAATGAGTAAATTGTAAGGTGAGATTTCTGGAAGGGTAGCCTGTGGGTAAAACTGTGACATTTCCAGCATATCTTGCCTGGCTTTAGTGCATTTGCATCATTCCTCCGGGGTGGAGAAGTTCATCTCCGTATCAATGGGTAATTACCTGGGCAATGGAGGGCTTATCTGTACCTGAGAGGTGAGGGGGAAGGCCGGTGTTGTGGCTGCTTGAGCAGGAAAGAGAGAAGGCCCCAGACTCTGTTTATAAGCAATAAATGGATTTTAAACTTTATTTCTCCCTTTGGCTGATTTCAATTTTTAGAGGTATTTTGCCCCAGGATACCTACAGTGGTGGTCACAAGAGAGCTTTACAGGTTTAAGCAAACACCACCAGTAGATCATGCAACCCTGAGGCAACTGTGTAGCTCCCTCCAAAATGAAGCTATCCTTGGTTATATAGGTGGTTTCATGGATGAATATCTGATTTATTACTTTAGTGTATCCTGCAGGCAGTGAACATCCTGCAAGGGGAATCATCTGACTGGAAAAAGTGGAACAAAATTTGTCTCTGGACTTAGTGATCAATGGTTCCTTGGCTCTAGAAGACATCCAGGTCATCCTCAACTCTCTGGACAAGGTTAGTATGCATAGGTGACAAACTTGCCCTTGAACTCCTGCAGGCTACGGCAGTTTCTACCATCACCAATCCATCCTGCTACACAGATTAATGCCTCAGACCAAGGGGAAAGGCCAATAGAAAAATGTAAGGAAAAGCCACCTGACTTTTTCAGGTAGACTGATGACTTATGAGTTTTTTTCAGCTGTTTGGTTCTGGGATACTGAGGGAGAAGGTTGAAGTCAATATTGCAGGTTGGCCTTATTCTGTTGGAGTTCTATTGATAGCTGCCTTAATTAGATGTTTCATGAAACAAATGGAATGGATTTGATTCCATCTTTGCCATGATCAACAGAATGACATACTCATGGGGAAATTTGCCAGAAGCCAAGGTGGTGCAGAAACAAGAGTTATCTATTATTGGAAAACAGTTCTCCATGGGTCTCTTGAGGTTCTGCACATCTTGTGATCAGAGGCATTAACTGTCCTTTGTTCTGGATTATCATTCCAAGAGTATCTGTATAGTAAGTAGCCTTGAGAGATAAAGACAGGGTCTCCCTCTAGAACAAATGGCAAGTTTGTTTACTTCAGTATAATAAAAGATAGTTGTCCTTCCAGACTAAAGGACAGGCATGCTTACTGCTCATTATAAAAGATTTGGGTTCCCTAAATTAAGGGTTTATTTAATTCAACCATTGCATGCACATCCATATGGGCTCATTTGCACCCAAGTGAGACTTGGTGCAAGGAGAACTGATATAAATATGCTGATGCTCATGTTGCTTGTTATTCAGTGAGTAATAAAGTCCTTTGCTCTAATCCAGGAATCTCCTGTCTTTTGCATCTAGAATGGTAGGCTAAATTGTTAGCTTACAAGTAAGGTAGAACTTTAGACCCTTCACAGATCTTGACTGAAACAGCCCAAAAGAATATGGGCAAAAAACTTTAAGAGGCAATTCACACAAGAAAAATCAAAATAACCATGTCAAATAGATGTAAATTAGAGTTTCAGTGAGTATTACTTCACACTAAACAGCCTGACAAAAATTGAAGAGTCTCACAATATCAAGTGTTGGTGAAATAATTCTGGTGAAAGTATAAATTGCACAATCACTTTGGAAAACAATCTGGCCTTCTAGCACAACTGAAGATGCAAATCACTTATCAATATCATTCATCATTCACAGTGAAGAATCTCTTGCACACATGTACCAAAAGACCTGAATAAGAAAATTTATGTCAATACTATTTGCAATAACAAAATATTTAAGGCAACTCAAAAATCTATCAATAGGAAAAAGTATATATTCACCTTGTGGCATATTTAAAAATACCACACATGCAACAATATGGATGGATGTCAGTAACATGTTGAAAAATAAAGCAAGTTGCAGAACACAGATATTGTAAGTCCTCATATAAAGTTTAAAAACACATAAAACAAAACAAATTGTTAAGGAACATGTACATATGAGGAAAACTATAAAGCAAAGCAAAGCAATGATAACCCAAGTTCTGGGTAGTGGTGACTTCCAAGAAGATAGGGAAATGTGTGGGCACAGAAACAACATAAACAAAATGTACTTGAACTGTGTGGTGAGAACCTGAGTGTCCCTGGGACTGTAATGTTTCTTAATACCTCACACATATGTTACAGATATTTGCTTAGAAGAAGCCAGGTTTTTAAAGGGATGCCAGCTGCCTGAGGAGCACAGGCTGACACCAAGCTGCCTTCCTTCAAAAAGACACCATTTGGGAAACACTGCCAAGGGCTTCCTCCCAGAGAGTTGCCATGTTCTGGAGTAATGAATCCAAACTCCTTTTATATAATCCCATCCAGAGCTTATAAAACTCTTGAGGATTAAACAACATTAATGCCCTGAGACACTGACCCCTCAATCAAAAATAGTGTCAATTTAAAGTACTGCTCTGTTGGTTTTCAGGAACAATGGGAATTTAGAATGCCACCCACACAATAAAGAGCCCAACATTGTAAAAGTGTCTGCAAAGAACCTTGCTGTCAAAGTTCTGTCTGCACCCTCAGACTTCTCCACAAATCACAAGCTCAATGGCAGCCTTGCCAGAAGAAGAGATGCTTTCACTCCATTAGCACTGTACCTCTTCAGTTTACAAGACTGATTAAACGAAGATGGGAATGCTCTCAGCAATTCAGAGGTCTCAAACTTCCTGTAAAAAATGAGCTCTTCAGAACATCATTAAAAGAGATCACTCATGATTCAGTTTACTGTTATAGCTGCTATGGAGATACAATCTTTTTAAGACTTTGCTATAGCAACACGTATTGCAACCCCCTCAGTTTTGGGGGCAGAGAAGAAGGAAGAGATGTAAATAAATTTTGATAAAGGTTCAAAGACCCACAATCCTCTTTTGTCTCATACATGGAGAACTTCGGAATCAAAACATTTCAGCTTACTTAAGAAACATTCCCCATGAAATGCAAATAGATACCTAAATTAGATAAATAGTTATCTAAATATAATTTAGAAATGTTTTTAGCCCTACAAGTCTTGAACCATTGTCTGATATTTTTTTAGATCTTGAAAATGATAAAGCAAAGAGAAACCATTGTTAAATGACGGAAATTAAACATCTGAATTTGTAAGTCTAAGATAGAGAGTTTGAGATTTGTTAGTAAACATGAGGGGAACTTCCACTGATGTTGCCCATTAGCAGTTTAAGCATCTGTTCTTCCTGGATAATTTGTATAAGCGTCTGATCGATGGTTTGCTTTATCTGACAATCTAATTTATCTATCTTGGATTCTATATGCTTTTGGCTTTTTAAGACAATTGTCCTATAAATAAAAGGCTTCTAGGACAAAGCTTTCATGAAACACAATAGAAATAATCACTTCTAGGACCAGAACCCTGTTTGTCTTCTCCACCTTTGCTATATATTTGGGAGCATTACAAAAAGCAAAGTCAGAGCTACTTATTTTTCTTCCCTCATGCCTATATGCAGCTCACTAAGGATTTTGGTCCATTTAGAATAGGTATAATTACAGGGACAAGGTCTCAAGAAATAGAAGAGTGCATGCCAGTGTTCTGCATAAGACAGGCACACTCTCTGAGCCATCTTCACAACAGAAGACTATTTACTCTGTATTCCACTATTTACATTCTTTCTTTAACAACAGCTGACCCTTTAAGATTCATGTAATTTAACTGCTCCCAAACTATTTAAATATACTTCAATATAGAAACATGTCCATGAAGAGAAAAGATGCCCACCCACTAAAACACCTTCAGTGCTTAGCCCACAGTGGTAACGGGAGAAGTGAGGATGCACAGCTGGTGGGGTTTTGTTAATATGTGCTCTTTAATCACAGCACAGAGCAATGTTTTATTCTGCTACTGGAAGAACCTTTTCATCCTGCTCATCTATAAACAGTGAAATGAGGCAGATTTGAGCAGAGACATTGAATCTGGAGCTCTCACTTGCTCACTGGGCACTGGAAGAGGCTGTGGCAGCAATGCAGGCCTGGGTTTCACCTCTACACTTATGCACATGCCTAGATCACCAATGTGGATTGGCTAAATCTAACTGGAATGAGCTCAGAGACACAGCTGCTCAAGGTAGAATTTAGAAAATTAAGTGAACCCACAGCTTCTTCAGATGAATATACATATATACAAACACTGAATCTGAATGGAGTGTTAAGGCTCCTATAATAAGTAGCATCCCAATTAGGGATACCATACATAGCCATATTATTACCTGCTCAGTCTCTACTTTGGGCCCCACAATCTTGGTTAGCTGTCAGCTAGGCCCACCTGACTTAGATCTATGTTTAATTATACAAGAATGAGTTAACTCTGAACTTTATAATGAAGGAAGGGAGGAAGTAAATGGAATTAGTACTTGTTGAGTATCTATTATATATTAGACACTGTGCTAGGTGATTTATTTACACTCATTTAATTCTCACAGCATTCCATGTAATCAGCTTCTCTCATTGTACAGATAAAGAAACTGAGGTTGAAATAAACCATGTTAACTCTTTTTAGGTCATATACCCAGTTACGAAGGGGTCAGGATTCAACCCAGGCTTCAGCACTCCAAAGGGTGTCATGGATTCTTTGAAAACAGGTGGGTCCGTATTACAGGAAGAGAACTATATAGTTTACAAGAAGTAAATGTAAGAGTTAATATGTGAAACACACTACAAATGAAAGATAACAATAGTAATTTCCCATCTCTATCCCTTCCCATTTAGAAAATGGTCAAATTTTCAATAGGGTGCAGACAAGAGACATCAGTCTGTCTAAAACCATTTTAATCATCCTCTTTTCATTGCCCCAGTTGCCTGTCTTTATCCATAATAACATACTATGATCTTATAGCTGAAAAAAGCCTTTATTACTTTCTGCTGAGAATTTTTAACCTGTCTGCAATTTCTCTGTGTTCTGACTTAAGTCAGAGTCTTCATCAACTGAACTCTTAAATGTTTCATACTTAAAAGGATAGGCTAATGGGTGCCAGTTAGGATCCACCTTTTATTGTGACCTAGGTCTGACAGCCTACAAATAACCTTGAAGGTGCTCTAGTGAAATCAAGTCTAAGATATGTCCAAGGCTTAAAGTGTTTTCTACTTGGCAAGACAACTCAGCAAAAGCTCTCAAAGCTCACAGAAAGCTGAGGTAACAGGAACTGACGAGCAAGACAGGGCAGAGGTGGAAGTCTCGAAGGCCCATGAGCTACCTGTCAGCTAATGGGGGCCTAGCACTCCCCACATACCCCAAGGAACATCTGCAGCTCCTGAAGTTTGAATATCCCTCAAGAAAGAAGTGAAAGAAGAATGGAATTTAAAGGTTCACAAAGAAAAAAGTTGCACACTCTACAAAAACATCTTGGGTTTAGCTCACAGTGGTAATGTGGAAAATGTGATATGTCCACTCTGTTTTCTGAAGCATTAGACAAGTCAGATTCCAGAAACTGGTATGATGCTGAATGTAACCCTGGGGACAGAAATGGTGCAGAGAATAATAAGGACTGAACAGGAATAGAGCTTTTCAGGACCAGCTGTGTGACCACAGGGTAAGCCTATCCAGAAAAAAACAATATGCAGAGTAGGGCAGACTGGGATGACTTGTTAATCAAGCCATAACATTTATCAAGCTTACAAACTATGCAAGCTGTTCTGGTGCTAAGCAGGCTTCTCTGTGCAGTTCAGACCCTTATTAGTTTAAAGGAACTGATCTTGGCAACTCGTGTCTATAGTCCAATAGGAGACCTGTGCTCATTGCCAGTTAAGTCAGGGCATAATCTTTGAAGCCCAAAAGACAGCAAGAGAAATGGGGTATTTTCCCCAAGATAATGCATAAAATAAGCCAAAAGAATTTTACTTATCAGTGTTTATGGCAAATAATTCATGTTGCCGAATTTATTTTCAAGCAAAATTTGACACTCCAAAATATTACAGCCAAAGGGAATTTGACTAAATACCTAGGACAATATTAGAACATTCAAATATAGACGGAAAACTTTAAATTAAATAACAGATGAACACAGTTATGGCTAACTAGAAGTAGAAGGAGGCAGAATACTAGGAAAAGTCAAACTCCAAAATTTTCTCAAGTTAAATGTAGAAGTCATTAGTTTCCTAAGGCCATTCAATGGATCACGCGATTTAACATAGGAATTATGAACCACATAAAATTAGTCAATGAACATAAGATTAGCCAGTAAGTCTAAGGAAGTAGGAACCTAGCATATGAATGAAAAAAGCAGCAAATCTATTAGAACAGAATACACATTCAAAAACATCAATATTTGAAAGGAACCCTGAGCGAAAACTCTGAGCACCAAAACTTTCCCACTCCGGCAGCTCCTGGCAAGTGCCTTATAAAATCATGCAGGGTATACCTGTTCCAGAATATTTCCTTACAAAGTTGTTCATAGGAAACAAGGCCATGGGTGATTAGGTGGCTATTAACTACATAGGGAGCTAAAAGATCAAATACATACTGAGGCTATGGAGGAAGCTTTGTGTTTTAGTCAGGTATTTCATGCCACAAACGATGTTCAGCTGAGGGGTTAAAAAAGTGTAGCTAAAATAAAGCCACATTTCCTTATTAAGTTCTCTTCATCCTGGAAGCCCAATGCAAGAGACAACCAGCAAAAGAAACAGGACAATTAAATTTAAAAATAAAACACTATGGTCTGCCTCCGAATCCATTTTAGATAAACACAGTGATGGTTAGAAGAGAATCCAGAGAACTTTAGGATTAAGCAGTACAAGTACTCTGTAGTAATTGGGATTTCTGTGCCCAAGAAATGTCTTCAACTAAACATGTAAGCGATCACAGTAACGTACACTCCAGATATTTCACATCTTTGCAGTCCCTGGGGCATATTTTCCCAGTGCCAATGGCAGTAAAAACAGATTTGCTGGGTTGGTTCCTGATACAGTCTGATTTGGGGGGGTTAAGCCAAACAAACAAAGGGGAGGCTAAGGTCTTTTGTTTAGGTTTAGGGATTTTTACTCCTGAGAGCCGATACTTCCTAACCCAACGTGCCCAGGAGAGACGTGCTGCTAGGTGGTGTTATGGCAGATACACTGATGCTGTAAGCCTTTCATATCATTGAGTCAGAATCAACCATTCTCTTTCTCATCCCAATATTTTCAAGTCAATACTCAAGGAAAAATTTTCACCATTAAAGAACATGCACATTTTGTATTGAACTGATACCTGTGTGATTATTTTTGAGAATATTTTGCTTTCTCTTTTCAGAAACAGGATTAAAAAGCACAGTGGTGACAAGGCCTTCTGAGCTTACCTGGTTTCTCCCTCTTCCTTTCTTAGGCTGCACTCAGATTATTCCCAACAGGCCTGTTTGTAAAGACACAAGTGAAGCAAGCCTGGCAGTTCCCATAGGTAACCCAATGCAGGCTCAAAGGATCTTGTCCTCAGAAATTATTTCCATTTCTCTAACCTCAGTGTATTAGCTTTTATTTGGAAGAACTAAATTTAATTCCATTTCGACCGAGTTGATGAAAAGATCACTTCAGCACCACCTCCACACCTCTTCCTTTCTTTTCTCTCTAATTTTCCCTTACCTCTCATTCATGCTACATCAATCCTGTAATTGCTGCAAACTCTTCATCTCTCATCCTGGTGGTCAGGCCTCTGTAGTGGAGATGGAAGAGTCGCTCACCAGGCTCTGAGGGTGAACCTTGTCAGATGTGAAACAAGCCACTGTATGTCTGGTTTTAACCTCTCCTCAGACGTCTCCTTTTTCAACCATTTAATCATCTTTATGGCTTTCTCTGGAACCCTCTATAGTGCCCCCACATAACAGAATCAAATCATTATAGAGCTGCAGAAGACTGTGTAAAAGGTCACCAGGCTTTCACAGAAGAGAAACCTGAGGCGCAAAGAGACTCAGTGACAAGCAGAAAGTCCCCCAGCTGATTACTGATGGAGTTTTAACTAGAAATCACGGGTTCCAATTCCTATGAAAACATACTACCTGTTCTTTCAAGATCTAACTGTGTATAGACTATGCTTGTTTTACCCAGTTCAGATATGAAAAAATTTTAGTTATCATACTTTCTTAAATAACATCATCCCCAAACAACAAGATTCAAATTTCAGCTATCAGAGTATATTAATTGCACTAAGTATAAACTCTACAGGTAGCTCTTCAGTCCATAAATCACTATGTAAAAATAACAGATGAGCCTCATGATCAGTAAGCAGTCACAGCACTTCTTTGAACATCTGCAGGTGATTGGTCACCACACAGCTGTCATTCAGAGGCAGACAGCAGAGCATGTAGTTGTGGGTGTCCTCTTTCCTGGGTACACATACATGACATTTTACAAAAACGAGTAATCAAAAGAGGGATCTAGCCAATGACAAAAAGAAATAAAAAGTGAAAATGTTGGAAGTGAAATCTGAATCTACTCTAAGTGGAAGTATAGAAGAAATAGCTGACAGTGGGAAGGGTGACCCTGAGACCCATGAAGTACAGCCAGAGAAACTCAGAGTAATTGACACCAATGAGGAAAGTGGTCATAACAAACAGAATGAACTATCCCAGAGAACATGATGCTGGTAAAAAAATTTTACATTAAAGAAACTCAGATATTTCACAACATTGAAAATACAAAAGATAAAATGTAAGCTGATCAAATTTTAAAAAGGAGTATGACAATTGATCAAAGCATCGGAAAAATGCTTGTTCAGCATCCTAGGTTGTAAAACAAGAGGCAAAAAACACTGTTCAAACTACTCTTGTTAAGTTTTACAAAGAAATTCAACACTTTAATTCTCAATGTTTTAATGTTTTAATGAAACATTTCAATTCTCAATGTTTCTAATGTTTTAAATTACAACATGCTAAATAAATGTTATTTTTACTATTATTTGTCATTTCCTTATACATTTATAATTGATATAGTAGAGTTTTAATGTTTTGACAAAAAATGTTTAAAGGTCAGAGAACAACTGTAATTTTACACATTGATTATTAGTGGTGCTAACTGGTAACATCTCCTTTCTACTGTAGGTGCAGCTGAGACTCAGCTTATTGGTGACCAGCTCCTACCACCTAAGGGAATTAAGAGACATTATTACATTTCTTTATTCAGAAGTAACCACCATTCCTAGGAGTCCCCACAGTGTGCCAGGGATTATACTCTAGGCTGTCATGACAAGCCTGTGAGACAGCCACTTAGTGACTTGTCCAAGCCACATGACTGAGTTACACTCCAAAGCAAGTTCTTCCAACTCCAAATCACCCTCTCTGCCCACCCTCCACAGCCCCGTCCTAGTCCTTCGGTGGAAAGGATGGCACCTCTTATGAAGGACAGATATTGCCACATCAGAATTCATCACAAACAGCAACAGCGAGTAATGCAGGCACCTCTGTGGGACTTTGGCATAGGTTTATTAACGAGCAGACAGACCAATCATAACTCACATTCCTGACTTTTGCAGAAAAGAAGATGTGTGTTCTGTATTACTACTTGTTTAGCTCTGAGTGTACCTGTTCATCTGAAGACAATGGATATTCTTCTTTAAGCCACAGTCTCTCCCTTCTCATCTTTTACCTGATGTTTAGTCTACAATGCTCTCCCAGAGTAAAACAAAGTTCACGTCAGAATGGGTCCCATTCAAAATGCACATATGCTTTCTTGTCTGGGTGGTCTCGAGCACGCCTATGCTAGTGATTCCCATACCTGCAATTTTTCTATTTTATACTGAGCTGCTTTAAACTCAATACATTGGTCTCTTTCATAGCAAGGAAGGTCCCTTCTGATCTTTTTTCCTCTTCCCTTTTCATATCTGCTTCCTTTATCTGATATTTAAAGTACAAAAATACAGAAGATTTTGAAAAGTCTCCATTCCTATTCACAGCACTTAAGGTATTTTTACTCAGGAGAGGGAACCTCACACATATCACTTCTGGTACCTGTGGTGGGGAAACATGTTGCTTGTTGAAAACAGTGGCAGATTGTCAACTATCTGTAGAAGAGGATTTTCAGAGGCTGAAGAGAATAGAAATAGTGCTGAAGCAGAAAAGTGTTGTTTTTTCAATTACACCATTTATAATAGTAGTTAGGGCCATCTTCCACATAACTGAGGGGAAAAAAAATCATGGAGTAAAAAAAGTGAAACAAAAACAAACAGACAAAAACCCATCCTCATCAATCTCCACTTTCAGGTATATAAGTTGTAAACATTTTATCACATATTATCAGTTGATAGTGAAACAGGTAAACCATAGGAGACAGAATCTGTATATGGTCAAAACTTAAAAATCCAATGTAATACCAGCACCTCATGTTCATGTTCATGCAAATAATGTCAAACCTAAAAAATCCAATGTGATATCAGCACCTCATGTTTATGTTCATGAAATAATTCAAATTTATACAACAAACCCTGCTGTCACCCTTCATTCTAGAGCATTTCCTCCCCCAAATTCCTTCTATTACAGCAGATATTTGCTGCATCCACTGACCTACAACAACTGTCTGGACATAAAGTCTACACAAGACACAACAGACTCCCCCCACTCTCCTCACAGCCCACGGAGAGTTGTCCAGTCAGAGTGTGTCTCAGCCTGTGGACATGGGACTCTTCCAGGGGAAGCCAGACAGCCCACTGATGACTCCCCAGTAGCTGAGTTCTCTGAGGATGCTCAGGAGAAGTCGAAATTTACCTCGAAGCACTGAGAAGAGCTGTTTTGTGGGCAGATCACTTTCACAGGCTTCGCCCAAACAATCCTCCCAGTGGGTAGTCCTTGCTTGGTGTCAAACCTGTGGATTCCAGAAGGCATGACCCACACTGACTGAGAGCTCATGAGAAGGACAGCTACAGAACTTGATTCATTCTGCCATCAGCAGGAAGCTACTTTGCCTTTTTCCCTAAATATTTCTTCTTTTGCAGAGTCAACAAATAATTCAGAATCTACTGGATAGCCATATTGTATACCTAAGAGCTTAGCACTTACAGTATTAAATTTTTTAAATAACTTGGTGGCTGGAATACACTTCATACACAAAAATTTGGTAATACCATGTCAATAATTAGTATTCAATTGTGGGAGAGTAAAGGAAAGAGTACAGCTTAACCCAAATAAGAGTATTTTAGAAAAATTTTTCACAAAATATACCTCCATAGAGTCCTAAGAGCTAGTTAACAATCAGGGTCAACACAGAGGCTATTTAGCTTTGGGAAGGAATTTCAGGAGATGTGACACCAATTGATAAAAGCTAATTCACTCAGCAGTAATTGCACAAACCTATATGATATGAAACTGAGTCAAGAGCTAAAGAAAATACAAGGCAAGCTGGTCCTAGGATCAGACGGAGTGGTTTTCCATATCCTATCAAAAAAAAGT
This sequence comes from Manis pentadactyla, assembly GCF_030020395.1. Taxonomy (NCBI): domain Eukaryota; kingdom Metazoa; phylum Chordata; class Mammalia; order Pholidota; family Manidae; genus Manis; species Manis pentadactyla. The sequence goes on from NC_080024.1 coordinate 105,608,690, forward strand.
TTGGAATGAATATTTAGTACTTCAGAATTCAAAGCATTCTCAGTATTTTTTTTATTACCCAAAGATTTTACTTCTAACCCAGATTTGTTTATTAAGCTTATCCAGAACTTCTATATTGTGTACAGTACTAACTTCAAAGAGGTCTGAGGCTAGTGGAATAAGGCCACTTTAAGTAATATGTTATCTCATGTTAGAAGTATCAGAAACACAATTTTACTATGATTTCAAATGTTTCAAAATATTATTTTAGTTGCTAAAAATCTTGAAATAGAACCTCCTTCATTTCATTGTGCAAGTACAATGCCCCTTGTACTTACCATGTACTAAAACAAACAAAACAAAAACCTGTTTCATTCACCTGTCCCTGATTCTTAAAGAATGAACACTCATGCACACACAGGCATGTGCACAGGCACACTCAGGTGTGCATGCACATGCACATGCACACACAGGCACCCTACTTCTCCTCTTCATTCTGACCTTTTCGTGTCTCTGTGTGTATCAACACCCACCTACCTGACTAGCAGACATTTCACAATGTGCCCACATTAGCTCAGTATGAAAAGAGACAATGTAAATGACAACTATGGAGGATTGGAGAGAAAAATAAAGGAACTGGGGGTGAGACCAACAGACAGACAAACAGACAGAAATACTCAAGAAAATTGCTTCCAACCAGAGTCTAGGGCCACACTGCTAATCAAGACAGGTATTCAGCTCTTCGCTTCTGCAGACTTGCTTAGCATCGAAATCGGCTGTCTGCCCAGGAGGATGAGGTAATGTCTAGGTTTAATGCCAAAATCTCTCTAACTGGCAGGACACATCGGGTAAATATTTCTACTGCAGGAGACCATATTCATTGGATGCGGCTGCCAGGTTTATTATTGTTATTATGCCCATTAATATTAATTCTTAGCCATTGTACCTGTTTAAGATTGAAGACAGAGCGCCAGGATTTCTGCTGAAATCATACTAGTAGGTATGGGAGAAAAAGGGTAATTCCCTGCCTTTGCTCCCCACCCCCAGTCTTCCCCTAACAATGACAGCCACAGTGCTAACCTGCAATCCCTTTCACAAACTCGGGGCTGCACAGCCACCCACCTCCCACTGCCAAGGCAAAGTCTTCCCCCGCAAGCCATTGTACGGCATTGCTCTTGCTGACTACGAATCTGGAACTGCTAGTCTTTTCCCCAATTTATCCTGTCAGTGAGAATGGGTTGTCAGGGTTAGCCAGTGGGTTTGAAGCCTACTTCAAGCTATCGTAACAGTTGTAATATTTGGAAAACTAGATTGCCAATGGTTTCTTCTCCCTTTTAAAAAACAATTCTAAATTTGCTATACCATCTATTTTTGATGACCTGTTTTATGGCCTCACAGATTATGGACACGACGGTGCCAATATCCAAAAGGTCTCCTTACTGTTGTTCCCTTGATGATCTGTTCCTGTTGTTACTGTCAACAATATGCATTCATGTCATAGCACAGGCCACTTGACATGAACCTTTATTCAGTAAAAAAATCAAGACTTTTGTTCTGGGAGTCAGCAACTGGATGCCTAACTTGACATGGGTTCAGGAAGGACCACCTACAAGATACAGTCAAACTTCCTCCAATCTTGATTCCTCTCACCGGAGTTGGGAATAATGCTTTTCTCCCAGAGGCATTCTTCAGGTGGTTGGGGGCAGAAAGCATGATGCCAGGGTGAAATCTTCCCCAAAAAGGCATTATAAGCCCAGGATTATGTGTGAACAATACAAAAAGCATGTGAGACCTGACATCATCCTGCCACAGGAGAAACATGTGTACCTCTGCACTCTGACATCACCTATGTGACCTCACAGGGATGATGGAGCTCTGGAAAACAGAAGCAAGAGACAACTCCTCCAATGTGCCAAAGGCAGAAAAATTAACAGAGCTGCTATGGCTGTACATGGCTAGGGCTGCTGGGCTGTGAGCTACTAAGATTGTATGCACAGTGACTCCATGAGGTTAGCTGAATATTTTTTTTAAAGATCAAACAACTCTCCATAAACAAAGAGTTTCAAGTTATTCTTAACATTTCCAAATCTCAGTCTTGGACAACAGATATATGTTTCTCAATGAGTAACTAAAATTTCCAGTGAATAAGGGAGGTAATTCATTGGAGATGGGGATAGACAGGAAATGAGATCATGGTGATGTCTTTTATTGTTAGGAGAGTGGAGGCCTGGTTGTTTTTCCCAAGAATAATATTGGAAGGAGAGTGAAGAGTGAAAAAGGAAGGGGAGCATGAAGTTTCCCCTAGGGAAGGAATACAGTCAGAAGGATTTCTTCCATGTCATTCTCACCTGGGCTTCATCCCATTGTGACAGATGAAAAGTCTTTCCACCTCCCAACAAAGTATTTCTTCTCACTATAGCTTTGGTTTTCAGAAATCTTCCTTCCCCAAAGGGAAGACCTTCATCACATACAAGAAAATTAAGGCTCTCCAAATGTATTTTGATCTAATATTATGACATGAAAGCCGACTGTGCCTTCTTATAGGGCTTAGTAATCTGCTTTTGAAAAATGGTAATAATTAAGTGCGTGCCCTTTTAATGCTGTAAGAATCCCTTTTAAATCTGTAATAAAAAGAAGCTAAATAAAATTGCCAAAAGCCAAGCAGTATAGACTTTATTGAGACTGGAGAATGCTCATTATGAGCTGAGCAAAAGGCTGGATGGAAATTACTAATTAAGTGAACATTACAGCTTTCAAACTCATTAATTCATCTTACTGCATTTCCTGAATATATGCACATTTTTACTGTTTGTTAAACTAATAAAAAAGCTATGTAAATGATTGGTGCACATGGTGTGTGTGGGGTCACGGGGAAGACAGTGTAGCTCAGAGAAGGAGAATAGGGACTCTGTGGCATCTTACTACACTGATGGACAGTGACTGCAATGGGGTGTGTGGGGGGGACTCGATAATAAGGGTGAATGTAATAACCACATTGTTTTTCTTGTGAAACCTTCATAAGACTATATATCAATGATACCTTAGAATAAAAAGCTATGTAAAAAGATTATTAGTGAGGAGGTTCTAATCCTTGTGCTGCTTGGTTTTCTATCTTCAAGTCCACTGAGGTGCTGTTGGCAGGGCTGACCACGTTCATATTTGCCGGAGCAAATATATGTGTAAGTGTGACATTTTATACTCTGTGGTTTTAACTTTGGCTTACATTAATGCGGTAGTGTGGCGGTAACTGCCACAAACCTTGAAATCACACTCTTTTCCTCCCACCTCCCAATCCCTTTATTAATCTAAATTATGGGAGACTGACTCTAATACCAAAAGCAAGAGTCAGAGCACTGATGTCCTTCTCTCTGAAACCCCACCTGATGCGGCCCAGTTCAGTGCTGATTCTTGACACTCTCCAACGCAAAACACTCTCAATCTAATTGGATACTTGAAAGAGGGAATTCTGATCTCCTCTGCTCTTTGTCTCCACTGGGAACATGGCTTAACTTCCACAGGAAAGATTTAGGTCAGATGAAAAGACAGTATTAATATCTCCAACAGAAGACTTGTTAAGCACTAGACGGAAACCTTGTTCCCTGAACATCTTTTAATAGAATCAAGAGGGAAGATGGGGGTCATCTGGCTCTCCCCTTGACGTAAAGAAAGACCCCATTAAAATCATTCTGGGCAGTGAGGCTGCCTTATTTTTAAAGCATACATTTTGTTTTTCCAGAGGAGCAGATTTCACAATCTTTCTTAACAACCCACTGTACTCCAGCTCCTGACAGCATTCACGACTCAGGATTCATTTCCTCACTCTTGACCTAAGTCTCCCAAGCTGCCACCCACCACCCATGCTCATTTCCTCCCGTGTTCTCTTTGGTGCCCATGCAGAAGAGCTGGGGCCTGTCCTCTGCATAATAACCCTTCCAGTTCCTCCTGACACAGCCAAATCTCCTCCAGGCCAAGGAGGGAAGGCCACAGAGGCAGCAGGAGAAGGAAGACAGCCTGGGGTTTGTTACAGAATTAAGAAAGGGTCCTTGAAGTGTGTGTGTATTGGGAGGGAGAGAAGGGCAGGAGGGCAGATCAATGGGAAAAACCTCGACAGAGGATGGTGGTTGAAGGCAAAGGTGATACAACATTGAGTTCAAAGATGAATAGAGATCTTTGAGCTCACTTAATTTTATAAAATAACTGCTTATGATTTTGCCATGTGATCTAGGCAGGATCTTTGAGTTTCAGCTGTCATCTCAGTACAAAATTAATTGGGAGTTGGGCCCAATGACCTTAGGGGACCTTTTCTTGTTCCAGAACTTGTTTTATTAACCTATTCGTGACCCATCTTAGCTCTAAAGATTATTAACCCAATTTTGAGAAGCAGCTAAGGGAAGATTTAAGAATCCTTGATGTATTTCTTTCCTTTTTACTAAGCTTCATTATTAGTAACAACTTCCTTAAAAAAAAATGCTTCTTACTTCAAGACAGGAGAAAAATATACCCTTATATTTCCTCTAAGATAAATAAATGGACTCACTGTAAATGACAGCACCAAAGCTGTTTTTCTTAGGCTGATGTATTGAAAACATTTGTTGACTGAAGGCAGGTTTAGAGAAACAGAAGACATACATTTACAATTTCATTTTTCAGTAGAATTTTAAGCTCTGAGATTTGTCGACTAAAGAACAAAAGAGATTTGGGTTCAATTCCTGTCTCAATTTCAGATCCCTGTTCCCCACTTACATTCACCTTTCTGACATGAATATTCCCCAATTTACAAAACAAGGCCATTATACCAAATGATTTCCAATTTCACTTCTGTGATGAAATTCTGTTTTTATGGATACAGACTGGAATTTTAATAGGATTTCCTCAGAATCCCACCACATAAACCCTTCTGAATAGTCCCATACTTTCACATTCATTTTCTCAGGCAATGATCTATGCAGTGTGAAAACTTGGTGAACTTGGAAATGGTATCAAATAAGCTCTTAAGGTCCATCCTAACCACTGCACTGGGAGGCCAGGGGCACAGGGTCCCAGTGAACAGGGCTGAGACATACCCAAACTTGAATATAGCTCCTTAGGCTCACTCGCACTGTTGTAACAATAGGAGAACGGACAGCATGTACAGAGAGAAGGTACTGAGTTAGAAATTACCATTTTATAAGACTTGTTTAACAATCATTTAATAATTCATTGATAAGGCCTATATCCTGAGAGGCAGGCACCCAAACTTCTTACAAGTTACATATTTTCTTCAAGTTCATAAATTATAGATGTTACTTACCTAATGCATATTTTCTACAGTATAGACACAGTCGATATAATTAAAGAAGATATATTTCACTTGTTTTACAAAACTCAGATAAAGACTTGAGAGAAGTCCTTAAAAGAGACTGTTTCAGTGACACACTGCATTGTGAACTTGTTAATAAAAGGCTTTTACAGACATCAGTAGCTAAGCTCTTCAACTGAGTCCGGGCTGCAAGTGAATCATATTAAGCTCTATCTTTTTCTTTTTTTTAACTGAAGCCCCTTTAAGCAGAAGTTAGAAGATTTTATTTCTTTTCACTGAATATATGCTTTTGTGTCACACAAGCCAAAAGCTACCACAACTGGAATACAGTAAATGTCAATATTTAATCTGTCCCTTCCTTTTCCATTTTTAAACCACAATGCCTCATCTCAGCATGATTAATAACAACCATCCTGCCTCTCCCCGACTGGCCCCAGATCCTGTTACTGTTGCTAGGTAACGTCTGCAGTCAGCTGTCCTCCAGACACAGGAGAGTAGGTCTCCGGGTGACCACTCCACATTCCCGGATGGCAGTGCGGCCATTACTCTGTCTGGAGCCAGCATGCCTGCCTCCATACTGCAGGGCACTGCCAGCACTGTTTCAGGAAGTGGAGCCCATGGATGGAAGGACCAAGGGGCCAAGAGGGGATAGGTGAGGCCCCCCCCATCTAACAAGCATTCTTCCTCCTAACGACTGTGGGGCTAGGGGCCGGGGGCCACGGTGGATGTGCCTGTGGCTTTCACCTTGGCCTCCCTTTGCCTATTCTATGTGCTTCTTTTCTCTAAAATAGTGAAGCCCAGTGGTGGAGCAAGTATACAAAACTATGTTCTGCTCTCCCACACTGGGATTTCCCGGTGTAGCCACAGAAAACCACTGAATCTCAGCTTCCCTCAGTTTCTTGAGTAAAGAAGAAAAGCTCTTATTTCATGAGCCAGCAGAATGTTCTATGACTTAATGAAAGGATTCTATTGAAATATTGGAAAATATTTCCAAAGTATTCCAAGTGATTCCCAACTATGAACACATAGGGAAAGAATTTCTCAGAATTTCTTCTCAGAACATTAGGGACACCAAAGCCAGAAGCAGTAGTACATAGTACAAAGAGAGGAAAAGTGATTTATTTGTTTTCACATAATTATTTTTAGTGATTTATACTTTCAAGATCTAAATTTCTCAATTTTTTCTAGCCCTAAAAACTGACTCTGTGGTCTAACAAAAGTGCAGAAAGAAACTTCATGACATTTTATACAGAACCATACTTCAGTGCAAAACAAAAAAACAAAAGACTCAATTAAAAAAGAAAACCAGAGTGTTAGGATTTGTTTTCAGATGAAGGGCATGTGCATTCCCAGCCTCAGTGGACTTGTAGAAAATAATTTTAAAATTGGAACAATTAAATTTATTGGTTTTAGGCAACATGTCAAGGTATTTAGAAGACAGGGCTTATATAAGGCTTAGGATTACCCTCCAGTTATATTTTTGGCCAGGGAAGAGACATTCAGAGACAGCAGGAGTAGGTGAGCTGTGTAATAGAATAGTAGGGATAGAAGCAATGAGCAAGGTGGGCTGTGCTTGACGTGGTGCTCCCACAGGGTACACAGATGGCCCGGGCCCTTCAGCAAAGGCCAGAGAGCCCAGTTCTCTGGGGAGCAGTGAACTCCTGCAGGATGCAGTTAGGACCAGCATTCTGGGCATGCACCTCACTCAGGTGTGAATCAGACGGGCTCTGTGTAGAGGGGCTCAAAGGAGGGTCAGTCTACCACAGCCAAGATTTCCCTGGAAAAGATCAAAGGGCCTGAGACACCTTCCCTGAGACTGCCCCAATGTGTAAATACCCCATTCCTCTTTCAGGCTGGACAGTGCTCCTCAGCCATACTACGTCGGCTTCAGGGAGGCAGACGGTCCTGCGGGGCCAAGGGAGAGGCTTGTGCTACGGAGCTGCTTCTCCTAACAGATGCAAGAAGGGTGAATGAACAGGCACAGCTGGGATTCGGACAGAGAAGGAAGAGATAATCAATTTTGTTGTACTAATAAAACAGACCCTCTCCATAATTTTTACCTATACATCAAGGCAAAGGAGCAAGCACAATTCTGGGCAGTAAAAGGATGTCACTTCAGGTAGAGGCAAACTGGAATGAGAGGAAAGCTTTTCAGAAAGGCAAGACTCCATCAAGTGCCTGGGAACAGGGAGAAATACCCAGTTTCACCTTCCTGCATGCCTGGGAATCCTGACAGGAAGCCACCACATATATGCCTCTGTATTTGTAAGGCCTCACAGTATCACTTCCTGACCATTCAAGGAACTTAAACATGACATGTTTCTGGTAGATTTAGCCTATGGTAGCATAGGTCTTACAGAACGACAAGCTGCATTTTCAACTCTGGCCTAGATGCTTGTCTACCTATAATTAATTCTATTATGCTATTGTGGACCAACAGTGAATGGGGGTGGGGGTAGGGTTGGGCTGGGGAGAGGGGCCAAAAACTATATAAAAGCAAAAAAAACAAAACTATCATATTATACCCATAAAATATAGTGTTACAGTGCTAGATACAATGAAGCAAGCTTGATAGCTATCCATAAATTGATGACAGAAACACCTCTGTTATTCAGTGATTAATGCAAGTCTCTTCGTGGAGGTCTGCAAATCTAGTGATCCAATAGCACCAATGTGCAAAGCTCTGGCATGACAAGGCACAGACCTGCACACTGTCACTAGCGGGAAAGGTGCTGGCTTGAGGAAGAGGAGATCCGTTCTCTTGGCCTCTAGTTCTAGATCTTATTCTTTGTCTGTAAAATGGGTATAAAACACCTCTGGGCCACCTGATATTAACTTTATTACTGCTTGTATACAAACATCCTTGATACACTCAAGTGCTTCTTTTGCTGTAAACTCAAATGTTAGCACCTTAACTATGGGCTATTAATACACTTATGAACATGACATACAATTTAGAGTCAGTGGTACCAGCTATTAATTATTTCCAACATACAAAGTATTTTAAACAGCAGTAAGTCAAACTTACTGTCATTCAACTTTAAATGCATCTGTCCTAGGGCATCTCTCTAGAAGTCTCTGTCTTTAAGCTAGACGGGTACATACAAGTCTGTAGACTGAGCGTGATGGATGCATTCAGTGACAGAGCTGGTGACTACTGGCCACCAGAGCTGGATTCCAAGGGTCATCAACTACAGACAGAAAAAATAATCCCTGGGATGTTTTCATTACTCCATTGCCTTACAGAAAGACACTTATAATAAATCATCTAAAAAACACTATTATACAAAGGCAGTCCATCCACCCCCTCGTCAGCTACACAGGACTCTGCACGGTGTGTAGCAGGTGGAATACAGTCTGTTGTCTTCTCCACACGGGAGGTCTAGGTGGCAACTGAGTGACTCCCCTCTGGTGAAGAGGCACAGAGATGCCCTGGCTACCCACTGTGTCCAACTAAATTCCTCTTGCAGCCCAGGGATTCTCTCTGATGTCATTTTCAACCTCTGAGAGATTCAGAATAAAATCACAGCTCACTGACATCAGGGAGGGGAGACTTCAGCCTGCCTCTCCCCACCTGGTGCCCTGTGCTGAAAGAAAGAAGAGACTGGCACAGCCAACACTGGTATACTCCTTGGTTATAAGAACCAAAACCCACTATTCCATATCCTGTAAGGAGAAGAAGCACTGCCAGAAAAGTCTGTTAATTTTAGGGAGGAGAACAATTCTTACTCAGGACTTTACAGAGTGGAGATTCTCAAGAGGCTAGCTCAGTCCTGCCTCCTGGGGCTACTGGCGCCCCCCAGGGCCCAGCGGCCCTTCACTGAGCACACCCTCATCCACAGCCCTTAGGGCTGCTCTGGCAGGCCCCGATGCAAAACACCATCCAGGAACCAAGGCCACATGTGTCAGGGAGACAGTGCAAAGTTCTCCTTTGCTTTGACCATTCTTTTTTTTTCTGGCAAACATTATTAAAAACTTCCCCGGGAAACTTCTATAAACCACAAGATGAGGTAAGACATAAGAGGGTTTTAGGCTGTAATTTTTTATATTTTTACTGAGGTATAATACACATATGAAAAAAGCACACATACCACAAGTTAGTTTTCAGAAACTGAATACACCAATGTAAATGCTTTTAAATGGACTGTAATATTTTGAAATAAAAATCTCACAAAAGGATACATGAAGTGAAAACATGTTCAATTTCAATGTAATTCACTTGCTATCATTTTAGAATAGATGGTAACAAAGCTTAAGGGAATATAATCACTAGACCACATTAGGTCACAGTAAGTTGTTTTTGGTCCATTAGCTTTATATCCAATAATGGTGAGTCACCAGTTGTCAGCACTTGGGATAGATGGCATACCCAAGACAGAAGTCTCCTGGTCTCTGAAGAACTAATTGCAGCTTTCTAACCATCACGGAGGTTTAGGATAAGTGAATGTTTATCCTCAAGTGATACATTGAAAAATAAAGAGAAATGAGATGGTCACATCCCATTTCTGAGTGGAGATCTGGATTTTATTCATTTTAATATGAGTTATTTACACAAGGAAAATAAATGTATGCAATTTTTATTCATCTTTTAGCTATTTCCCTTCATGCCTGGCACATAATCCCTTGCCTTCCTCTTCCATTCTAGGTTTCTATAAGTCTCTCGTGTTAAAAGGAGCAGACAGACCCTAAGAGTATTTTAATGCAGTAAAGGTGTTTGAAAGCAGAAATGTGACTCCAACCCACATACTAGAAAAAGACTGTTGCTGTGACATAATGGTACCCCTGCCTGTGTTAGGAATGGTAGACCAGGGGAACTTGAGCCACACCCTGCTGCTCTGGGAACTTAAGTGCTTTGACTTATGGGTCCTGACAAGTATTTTCTATCTGTGTATCTGCCATGGAAGTAACAGTGCTCACATCTGAGTGTCCACATGTGAGTGTGTGCATGTGTTGTGTGCATCTGCACACAGGGGACACTGCACTCAGATCTAGAGCATACCAACAAGGTCTAAGTGACAAAAAATAAGACAATTCTGTCACAGCTGAAAATGCCCAGAGGCAAACAACAATCAAATGTCTCCCAGGCCTCGCACCCCTAAAACATCCATGGTTGGTGCTCAACAATGAAGGTCTCAGGCTGGTTAACAGAAATTGCTGTCAGTGCAGTTCTCACATGGTCTACATTCCTCAGAAATGCACCTGGAAGGGTGGCAGGGGGGAAAACTAGACAGAGTTTAAGCCCCCACAACATTCAGGGCATATTCCAGTCCTGCTTCTCTGCCCTCCAAGGCAGCAGAGTATAAGCAATGACTTAGCTGGATGAAAGGTGTCGGCTCTTCCTTGGTGGGTCCTGCCCCAGCTGTGCCCCAGGACGCTCTCATTTCCAGGACTGGGGAAAGAGCAGGTGTGCCTGGCTAAGGAATCAGGTGGCTTCTTTTCCATAAGGAAGGCAGGGTTATCCTATAAACTTCAATCAGCTCACACTTTTCCTGGCTCAAAGTCCTACACTGCCTTCCCCTCTCATGTGAAGTAAAAGTCAAATTCCTCACCAAAGACCGTGTGGCCCTAAGCAGGCCTCTGACCTCCGGCGCCCCTTGCTTACAGTGCTCCGGCCACTCTGGCCTCGGTGCTGCCCCTCCCGTACGAGCACACTCCTGCCTCAGGCCTCTGACTTGCTGTTCCTCGCACCTGAATGCTCTTCCATGAAATGGCCACGTGGGCACTCCCTCGCGGGACTCAGCTCTGCTCCAGTGCCGCATTCCTGAAGGCCTTCCCTGCCATCTGCTGCCACTACTCTCCATTCCCTCCTCATTTCATTCTTCAGAAATGACATGACATGATATTTTTAGTGTTTATTTTTGGTCTTCATGAAGGCAGGAGCTTTATTTGATGTTTTATCTCCAATGTTGAAGATATAGCAAGAGCTAAAAGACACTTATTGGATGAATTAAAGAAGAAACTAACAAAGTCATTAATTAATGCATGCAGGCAGTCTGTGGACATTAACAACCCTGACAATGAAACAAAGCCAAGGCAGCAACAAGAAATGAAGTTGATGCCATGGTGTCTTGCCAATGGGTTTCAGCCCCCCGGCAAGTTCGCTATGGATTCAATGTGACCAAAGAAATTGACAGCAAAACATCCTTGGGGTGAAAGGGTTATTATACCCAACTTTATTTCCAGGTAGCAGGTCAGTCACTAGAATCCCATTTACTCAGAGCAAGTCTGCATGCAGCAAGCTGGTATCTGCCTATGGGCCCCTCTGTCCGCATAGCTGTCCTCCAGGCCTCTCTGTACAGTTGTCCTGCACAGCCATCCTCTGGGCCTCTGTCCCCGGCACTGCCACCACTCCAGCCTCTGCTCTGCTCTTCTGCAGCCTTGCAGCCCTGCCACCATGTCGCGCCCAGAACACTGGGCGGAGCTCCTTATATAGAGTAATATTGCCCACAGGTGTGCAGTGAGCTCATTAACCAGGGCCAGGTGAGAATCCTGGCCACAGGAACTCTCATTTTATCCACACATGGTCACCCCTTTGCAAAGGTTTTGACCTTTGGGGGAAGTTGGGGTTCCTATGGCCAGGATCCTCACTGAACTTAAACCACCTGATGATGTAACTGCCCTGTTGCTGGGCGGCCACTTCCACACCTTTAGGCAGTAAGCTATTATTGCGCTACATAGAGAGCTCCACCCAGTGCTCTGGGTGGAGGCAGAGACACCAGTGCTCAACCTACCGCTGGAAAAACAAGCCTGCTAATAAACCCTTTCATCCCAAAGAATGTTTTGCTGTCAATTTCTTTGGTTACATTGAATACATAGCAAACTTGCCTGGGCTGAAACCCATTGGCAGGACAGCCTTTCTGACCAATTCCCAACCAAACAGCCAGGGCCTGAGAAGTCCTTCAGCTCATATACTTACTGGCAGGCATCCCACAGAAAGAGGAAAGGGGGAACCCAACTAGATGGGCAGGGCACTATGCCGTTTTCTCCACTCCCTGGAGATGAGGTCAAATTCATTACGTTTCCTGAACTGAGTTATGGCTGAGGAACAGAAGAGAAATGATCACCTTCACAGAAATTCTACTAGGAACAAAAAAACCTCTATTTAAAGCAGAATTACAAAAATTCAAATGGCTTTAAATTGTACCTTGCTGTTTGTTGTCACAATTAGTCAAGCAAGTACATTTCCAGTGTTTTGGAGAAAGGAAATTGTTTTACTTCACTAAGGGGAAACAATAAATAAGTAATAATAACCAAAAATAAATGTGTAGCAGAATTATTTTGCATGTGAAAATCACCTATGATGTCACATATCCCAGGGAACCAGGTCTGCAATGTGCAAATGCTTCTCATACTCGGCACTTGCCTGTGCTAACAGCCCTCAGGGCCCTTGGGGAAATAATAGGATTTAGGGACTATTTCCTCATTAGATGGTTTCTGAAGCTTCATCTGATTACTGTTTGGAAAGCATACAATACAGTTAAAACTCAGTTTCTAGGACTGTTTCTTAGTTATTGATATTTCCAAGTAGCTGATGTATCCCGTACCATAGGTAATTATCAATAATCACAGCTACTTCAGGAGAGGCAACTTTCAGATTACTCTAAAACTAAACCAGGAGACAAAAAGGGAAAGTCCCTTTTTGAAGCATTAATAAGGCTTTATTTTTCTGTATTTACAACCATAGTTGATGTTTTCTATTCTTATTTGCTGTGGTTATATTATTTATCCTGGTGCCTTAATATAAAAATTACACCACACAGGACTCAGTAGTATCTGACACATGGACAAAACTATTAAATTACTAAAATTGAAGCATTTATGCACATCAGCAGTGAGAATTCAGAGAGTGGGTAGGGGACACTGGGGCCATGCACTGGGCCAAGTTAAAACCCAGACAAGAGCAGCTGCCACTTACCATGCATGTATCCAAGGAACTGGCACCTCATACACACTCCCATTCAATACATCCCTGCACAGAGTCACCTGAGACCAGGAAGCAGCATCAGTCATGTGAGCACACTTTCTGGGCCAGGTTTGCTGGGACAAGATTCAAACCTGGGCCTTCCTGAGTCCCAAATCTGTGTTTTTACTGCCCAACCACACTGCCTCACAGTAAGGCAAAATGCACAGAGAACAAAAGCAGAGATGAGCAAAGCAAGTCCCCCTGTCAGTTGAGGTGGGAGCACTGACAGTGATTCTCAACACACAGTGGACATGTTTCCACAGGGTAGGGTAGAGGCTGAAGCAGCAGCTGCTGGTAGCCAGAAAAACAAGCTGTGAGCATCTCCCTGGGGCTACTAGATAAAGGGCGCTGGGTGAGTGGGCCCAGAATGAGAAACAGGTCTGAAGTGCCACCGAGGCCTGTCATTTGATCTACACAGACCAGCTGTATAAGCTCTTACAAAGGCCCAAGTTTCAACCATCCAGGAGGAGGCAAGGGATGGCTTCCAGGCCAGTCAGGTGGCACTCCAGCACCTATGGTAAACTTTGTCACCTCCTCTAGGAAGCCCTCCTGACTCTCTCAAGCAGATTCAGACAACTGGGATGAGACCTCACTGTACCTGTCACATATCCCCACTGTAGTGGTATTCACTGTCTGTTCTCATGACTTTCCCCACCAGCCTATGAAGCTCCCTTCAATGAGGGTTTGTCTTTTCATCTTTGGATGCCAACAGCTAGCCAAGTCCTAGCAAATAACAGGTATTCAGTTAATACTGGCTTAACATATCCTCTAGAATATTTCTCCAAATATGTCACTGGTCTCACTGTAGACCCCTCCCACTGGCTAATGTGCCTTCCCAAGGCTCTCCAAAGAGCTGCAGAAGTATTATATTCTAATTTGTAAGAACGATCCTCTACCATAAGTATTAAAATGTCTAATAATACTGCTGTATTCAACACAATGGAATATTACTCAGCTATAAGAAAAAAACAGATCTTACCATTTGCAACAACATGGATGGAGCTAGAGGGTATTATGCTTAGTGAAATAAGCCAGGCGGAGAAAGACAAGTACCAAATGATTTCACTCATATGTGGAGTATAAGAACAAAAGAAAACTGAAGGAACAAAACAGCAGCAGAAGCACAGAACCCAAGAAGGGACTAACAGGTACCAAAGGGAAAGGGACTGGGGAGGACGGGTGGGAAGGGAGGGATAAGGGCGGGAAAAAAGAAAGGGGGAATTACGATTAACATGTATAGTGTGGGGTGGCATGGGGAGGGCTGTGCAACACACAGAAGACAAGTAGTGATTTTACAGCATCTTACTATGTTGATGGACAGTGACTGTGAACGGGTATGTGGGGGGGACTTGGTGAAGGGGGGAACCTAGTAAACATAATATTCTTCATGTAATTGTAGATTAATGATACCAAAATAAAATTTAAAAAAAATACTGTTGTATTCAAAGCCAAGCTTAAGCAACTTTGTGTAACTATGAATGATATTTAAATCCACCACCAAAACATCTAACTCAGTATCAGACTAGCTGACACTCACTTGAAGAATCCAAGAAGGTATAGGGACCTATATCATACATGTGCTCAGAGACCATCTTTCCTGGGGGAAAAGTTACATCTTTTTAATTCTGATAGGAGAAAAAAAATGTCTACAGTATGCTCATTGGTGATATCAAAATGTTTTTAGTATCTTCTAAAGGTAATATAAAAAGCATAGCTTAAAACGTGTTTTCTGAAGCTACCCCAAAAACACACATTTTGCCCACTCTGACCTTTTGTCCTCCTAACCACTAGATCTTCTGCCCCTCTCAGACCTTCAGAATCTAGCATCTCCCAGCAAAGGCCTCACTAACACCCTCAAGAAATGCCAGCTGAGTATGAACAATGTGACCAAGTATGAGTACAGTTGGGTCTTGTCCCTGCAGAAGAGGGCAGTTTGGATGCACACCTCTGCTGATCCCTTTCCTGCCTGTGAGGCAGGAGCAGGTACTAATTACACAGTTTAACAAGATAACTGCTTGGCTTTCAAGACAAGGCCTAAACTGGCCCTGGAGGGAAATGCGGGCCACCAAACAGTCAGACTAAACATTGATTCGTAAGAAAATCTAATCAACTTTGACTTTCGGTAACTCATACAGCTTCTGCCTATCTTCTCCTTAAGTATGCTTGATGGCACACCTCTGGAATTTTCTGGTTTTAGTCCCCTAGGACAAGGGTTGAAGACATGCAATAGGCAAATCATTTACTAAATTATTAGCAGAGCTGCAAAGTTGTTATGCAAGTAAAAAAAGGTTGTCTTCTCTCAATTAGGGGTGCCCAGAATACAGACAGAGTTCCAGAGGAATGCTTTTCCACCCAGCCTGCAGTAAATAAGGGTGTTACTGTAAATAAAGACAAATGGGAGGTTCACTAAAGAAAATCAGAACATTCCTCATAAAAACTGTGAGCAACTTTAAATCTCTATGTCATTACAAGAGAAATTGTTGACAAGTCCAGAGTTGCACAAAATATTTCACCAGCTCTCCCACACCCCTACGTTTGCTTTCTCCACTTCCTTCCACCTTTCAGACATTGGGAGCCAGACACACAGGGAGCTCCATCCAGTGGCCTGTCCCCTGACATCCACTGGGTACGACAAACTCAACATGTGCAAACCCAGACTACTCCGACCCACAGAGTCCGTGGCTCCGTCAATGGCAAACGAATCCTGCCATGAGATCAGGCCAGCAACTGTGAAGTCCTCTTGCCTCCTCTTTGCTCTCACATCCCACCTCTAATCTACCTGATCCACAGCAAACCACTGTTGAGTCACCATTCAAATTACACCCACTACTTTTCGTGCCCGCACAGGGACCGCCCGTAGGTGCACACCACCATCCCTTCTTCTCACTTGTATCATTCCAGTCTCCCTGCTCCCATTCTTACCTTCAGCCTATGCTCACTCTCACAGCCAGCTGAATCTTTTAAAATGCAAGTCACGTCATGTGACATCCCTGTTCAGAACCTTCCAGTGCCTCCCATTTCAGAGTAAAACTTCCTGTGAGCGGTTTGTGAAGCCCTACGTGAGCCAGCCCAGGTGAGCCAGCCCGTCACTCTGCTCTGATGCAGCTGCTTCATTCATGACCCTCAGCCCCATCAGGCAGGCTCTGCCCCAGGGCCTTTGCATTGAATAATCCTATCCCTCTAGCTCTGCGAGGCTTACTGCCTCTATTCCTTTGGGTCATCATGCAAATGCCACATTCCCAGTGAGACTTTCCCTGACCCCCTATTTAGAACTGGAACCCCCAGACATTTGATACCCATTCTTTCCTTCATTTTTCTCCAAAACATTCTTCACCTTCTCCTATACCATTTAATTAACCAATTTCATTTATTGGCTCTTTCCTGCAACAGAATTTAAGCTCTATGTACTGTCTGCATTGTTCACAGTAGCAGGTGCTCAATATTTGCTGGATGAACAAATGAACTACATTTTCACCTGAAGTTGCCATCCAGGGCTCACATGTTATTATAGTAAGTGTCAACTTCCAGATGTCTCTCAATCCCATGTTTTAACTCAAGGGCAAAATCTAGAGTCCATGATTTCTCATTATCACAAATCTGTGATGTAGCTGGTTTGCTTTACTCCACTCTATTTAATTACTCTTTTTCTACGGCAAAGCCCCTCTCCTTACCTCTCAACCAACCCAATTCATCAGTCATCTCTTCGTACATGAACACTATCCCAACAAACACTGTTTTCAGTGACACAGACACACCTACAACTACTTCAGAAAACAGACAACGGCCTTGAATAGAACTTCAGATCTATTCATCTTTACATCACAGTTTAGCATGCAGTCGTACACTATTGTTCTTGTGAGCTAATCGTTTCATATGTGTTCATTACTTCCTGATGAGACTGTGAGTTCTGGGGGGAAAGAAGCTATTCATAAGATCACATGTGCATTAATCGGGGTAACGGGAGTCTGCGTATACCATAAGACATAAAAGCATCTGGGACGTCACCCACAAAACACACCATATTAATATAAAACAGAACAGCCATGCTACTTTGGCATTCCTCATAGCAGCAGGGAGAAGAGCTGCCCAGCCTAAATATGAAAAAGATCTACTTAAGAAGTAGTGAAAAGCACAGAATTGAAAACAGCAGAACAATGTTCACATCCTTGAATTCACAAGTCTGCTCTATTTCCCTTTGAAGTCAAGTCAGCACTTTTTGATCTAAATCAAACTTGGGGGTGTTCCAGAAACTGGGAGGAATCATACCAGACCCAGGGCAAACTCAGGTCCCAAACTGCGCTTCCCAGGAGACCATGACATTTGCCTCTGTTCCAGGAACCGCCTTAGCCCCAGACCAAACACAACCCATACTAGCCAGTGAATTGAGTCCAAGGGGAATCCTGGGCCAACCCCATTACCTGCAGTCCTTGGGCTGCCCAATTTCCTAAGTCAGCCTGTGTCCCTCTATAACCACCATCAGCAAACCTTGGGCCAGACATAACCCAGCCTGACCTGAGAACTCCAGTACCCACCAGGTCTTTGCATTTATTTACTGTCTTAGAAAAGATACTAGCAAGAACCAAGAGTGGCCTTCCCTTGGGGGCCGAGTAGCCACAGCTTATAGTTTGTGCCCTTTGTGCTTCTGTTTAGTTACTATTTTAAATGGATACAGTAGGCATGTGGTTTAAAAAGGAAACTTCAGACGGTACAAAAGGATGGGGTCCTTTTCAAATACACTGTATTAGCATCAAGTAATTAAAAGTCTTCATTCATAAAAAAAGATATTAGCTTAAAATATATATTGGGGGAGGTAGCATGGTCCAACTGCAAAACCATTTAAGTCATCCAAAACTCACTGTTTATTAGCAATGTCAAGTGTCCTAATTCTTCTGATTTGAAAAGAAACTAAAGCCTGAACCATTAGAAAGTACCCAGAGGCCGTCAGTCTTTCCAATGATCTTCTCTTTTGTGATTTTCAAAAGCAGAAGAACACTTCTTGTTGGGGGGCAGTTTATTTTGTTTGTCTGAAACTAGAAATAAGAGTTACAATTGTTTTCAGGGGCTCTAAACAGTTTCAGAATTTATGGAGAGTACTTTGGCCTTTTGTAAACAGATGAATTTCTGAAATATAACTCGGAAACATGCATGTCTAAAATAAAAAGCAATTCTTCCTTCCCTTGATTTCTCATTAGTTCAGTAATTTGCCTTTCGAACATCTCAATGCCTAGCGGTCTGCCCAATATAGGGCAGAAACACACCCTCTTCCCTTCAAGCTCTGCTTCCTACCTCAGACTTAAATCCTTTAAAGTACCAGCCCACAGACCTTCCATTTCCACGCCAGTATCCTCCAGCTCCCTCTCCTGCCTTTCTTCCCATAACCCAAATCCCTGTCTCATAGGCTGCGTGCTTACTCCTGGGGCTTCCAGGCTCAGCTACAGCTCTCCTACCGACTGAGGCATGGGCTTTGCAACACATCCCTCAGCACTTGCTGGGCACAGATACACACTTTTCACTGGGAGCCCAAGGTTGACTCCAGCAGCCCTGGCTCAGGCTAATGTCACTGCCCCAGAGGAGACAGTGACAAGTACTTCATCACCTCAAGCTTCCCAGCAAGCCCGGCAGATGCTGACCAACTCATAGTGCTGACTTCATCACTGACCCCCTTTGGGAACCACCACCTGACCCTGGAATAGCAGCACCTCGCCCCAGACCCCAGAAGACACCTGTAGTCTAGCACACCCTCTGTCACCCTGTGCTCCCTCCCCTCTCTGCAACTTGGCACTCAATTTCTAATTTTTGTTTTTAAAGGGAGGTAGGGAAAATTAAGATATTGAAATACTTATAAATAGTCCCTTTTCTAATTGTTCAGTAAAAGTGTTGATTTTTGCCAAGCACCTTTGCTTATAATCATGTCACTAACAGAAATGTTTGGGGGAAGGTGGAAGAATGTTTTTCATAAAAGACAGTGTGATGTGGTCAGTAGAGCTGCCTGGACTCATCCACCTTTGAGTGTCACCCAGCCTGTGGCACAGGAGGTGGAGGCCAAAGGGCCTGGTGATGGTGGGGACAGTGGGGCACTGGTTCTTCCCCTGACACACCCATTCTGGCCCTTCTCTGCAGGCTCCCAGCCCTCTCTGCAGTACACCTCCCCACTGTCTATGGGATTAGGGTCCACAGTGACGAAACTGCCCCCTCTGCCACTTCTCCATCTGTAGCCAGAAGCCTCTGTCTCCTTCCTTGACCCCCAAGAGTCAGCCAGCCCTTCTTCCAGGGCATCCAGTAGGCCCTCTCACCAGCCTCACCTCTGTCGCTCTGTCCCCTTCAGCCTCACCCTCCTCCTGCTCTGCCCACGCTCTCTCCTGTAGGACTTCCACATGCCACCCTCACCCCAACACTTTATTCACCTTTCACATCCCAGCTTAAATGTCATTTCCTTGGGGGGCTTTCTTGATCCTCTAAGTTGAAGCCCCTTATTCATGACCCTCCCATAATAACTTATTTTGCCCTCTTCCAATAGACTGCATGTTGCAGGGGACAGATGGGACTTTTGCTATCCCTGAGTGCTGCAGAGTCCCCATACCCAGCAAGGACCAGACTTTGGGCAGACACTTAATAAATATTTGTTGAATGAACCAATAAGTGAATGCTGGTGCACAGGGATAGAAAAAGGTTGTATCTGAAAGAGACATGAATGGTGAGGGTGGGTATAGGGCATGTGATTCTGACAATAGGAGCCACGTCTTGGGCAACAGTCACATCTCTAGAGCCACTGGAGCTCTTCCCAGCAGCTGGGAACACATGCTCAACACTGTCACATCATGTCCCCTAAGAAACCAAGCCACTGCTACAACACAGGTAATGTCGAGCCATTAGCCTGTCTGCAGAAACCTTGCCTCCTCAGGTGTGAGCCTGAATCACCTGCCTGCCCAGAAAGCAGACGTGGTATTAGGGCTTGGAGGTGAGAAAGCCTAGGCAGAGCAGGGCAAACTGTCTCCTTGGTAACTCTCAGCAACCTGACATTCTCTTCGCTCACACTCCCAAGGCCAGACTACTTCTTCCTGGCAGGCATGACCACTTTCAACAGAGGCAGAAATCTGTCCACCTGAAGATAGCTGTGGCAGGTGGCCAGAGGGGAGGGAGCTGTATATGCTGTCACTCAGGGTGGACACGGGCACATCTGTCTGCAGCCCACATGGTTTCTGGGACAGATCTCCTGGGAAGCCTTGCTCAAGCTGTGCCAGAGAGCGGCATGTGCCTGGGGTGATCACTGTATGTCTTTCTCAGATGCTGATGCTGGCTACGCCTCTCTGGCTGACAATGGTGACAGCCTGAATGTGGGGAGGGGCAGGAGAGGGTGGCCAAAGTGACTTTCTATGTTCAGGTCATTTATTTCTGACACATGTCATTATGCCCCAAATCTAACTTCACAAACATTCTTTCACATTACAAAACTCTAGTCATATTGATTTTTAATTAAGGGAAAAATCTGAAAATGCTGAATTTTGACACAAAAGTGGATTTCAAATATTTTTAATGATTCTATCTAATTTGCTCTAAGTTATATGATTCTCCCTTTTGCCAAAGTAATCAATTGATCCCCTAATGAGAATAAGAAAGCCTAATTTGATTTTTCATATTACAATTACATAGTTGTAAGTCAGACTCATTTAAAATGGAAATCAATAACCATGGCAAGAACACTGAACATGGCATCTGACCCCAGGTGCAGACATTCCCAGAGAGCCCCTCTGTGAGGTGACACCATGCTAAAGCCAACTAAACCCAGAGGGATGCAGTGACCACAGTGAAGTCAGTGCTGAAGTGGTTTGACTTAATGTTTCACCAAGAGCTTTTTTAAAGGCAACTAGCAATATAATCTCATCATGAGAGATTACTTTCTGCATAGTGAAGAAGCCAAAAGCATCTAACCATGTCTGTAAGAATAAATCTTCAGTTTTCCATTTAAGAACTGCTTTTGTTTTTTGTTTTTTGTTTATTTTTGATTCTTTTTGGTATCATTAATCTACAATTACATGAGGAACATTATGTTTACTAGACTCCCCCCATCACCAAGTTCCCCCCACAAACCCCATTACACTCACTGTCCATCAGCATAGTAAGATGCTGTAGAATCACTACTTGTCTTCTCTGTGTTGCATAGCCCTCACCATGCCCCAACCCCACATTACACATGTTATTCGTAATGCCACTTTTCTTTCCCCCCTCTCCCTTATCCCTCCTGTACCACCCATCCTACCCAGTACCTTTCCCTTTGATAACTGTTAGTCCATTCTTGGGTTCTGTGATTCTGGAGCTGTTTTGTTCCTTCAGCTTTTTTGTTGTTCTTATACTCCATATATGAGTGAAATCACTTGGTACTTCTCTTTCTCCACCTGGCTTATTGCACAGATCATAATACCCTCTAGCTCCATTCATGTTGTTGCAAATGGTAGGATTTGTTTTCTTCTTATGGCTGAATAATATTCCATTGTGTATATGTATCACATCTTCTTTATCCATTCACCAACTGATGGACACTTAGGTTGCTTCTATTTCTTGGCTATTGTAAATAGTGCTGCAATAAACATATGGGTACATATGTCTTTTTCAAACTGGGCTGCTGCATTCTTAGGGTAAATTCCTAGGAGTGGAATTCCTGGGTAAAATGGTATTTCTATTTTGAGCTTTTTGAGGAACCTCCATATTGCTTTCCACAATGGTTGAACTAATTTACATTGCCACCAGCAGTGTAGGAGGGTTCCCTTTCTCCACAACCTCGCCAACATTTGTTGTTCTTTGTCTTTTGGATGGTGGCAATCCTTACTGGTGTGAGGTGATATCTCATTGTGGTTTTAATTTGCATTTCTCTGATCATTAGTGATGTGGAGCATCTTTACATTTGCCTGATGGCCATCTGAATTTCTTCTTTGCAGAAGTGTCTGTTCAGCTTCTCTGCCCATTTTTAAATTGGATTATTTGCTGTTTGTTCATTGAGCAGTGTGAGCTCTTTATATATTTTGGATGTCAACCCTTTATCAGATCTGTCATTTATGAATATATTCTCCCATACTGTAGGATGCCTTTTTCTTCTATTGGTGGTGTCCTTTGCTGTACAGAAGCTTTTCAGCTTGATATAGTCCCACTTGTTCATATTTGCTTTTGTTGCCCTTGCCCAGGGAGATGTGTTCATTAAGAAGTCACTCATGTTTATGTCCAAGAGATTTTTGCCTATGATTTTTTCTAACACTTTTATGGTTTCATGACTTACATTCAGGTCTTTGATCCATTTCAAATTTACTTTTGTGTATGGGGTTAGACACTGATCCAGTTTCATTCTCCTACATGTATCTGTCTAGTTTTGCCAACACCAGCTGTTGAAGAGGCTGTCATTTCCCCATTGTATGTCCCTGGCTCCTATATCATATATTAATTGACCATACATGTTTGGGTTAATGTCTGGAGTCTGTATTCTGTTCCACTGGTCTGTGGGTCTGTTCTTGTGCCAGTACCAAATTGTCTTGATTACTGTGGCTTTGTAGTAGAGCTTGAAGTTGGGGAGCAAGATCCCCCTCACTTTATTTTTCCTTCTCAGAAATGCTTTGGCTATTCGGGGTCTTTGGTGCTTCCATGTGAATTTTTGAACTATCTGTTCCAGTTTGTTGAAGATTGCTGTTGGTATTTTGATAGGGACTGCATTGAATCTGTAGATTGCTTTAGTCAGGATAGTCATTTTGACAATATTAATTCTTCCTAGCCAAGAGCGTGGGATGAGTTTCTATTTGTTAGTGTCCTCTTTAATATCTCTTAAAAGTGTCTTGTAGTTTTCAGGGTATAGGTCTTTCACTTCATTGGTTAGGTTTATTCCTAGGTATTTCATTCTTTTTGATGCAATTGTGAATGGAATTGTTTTCCTGATTTCTCTTTCTATTAGTTCATTGTTAGTGTATAGGAAAGCCACAGATTTCTGTGTGTTAATTTTGTATCCTGCAACTTTGCTGAATTCTGATATTAGTTCTAGTAGTTTTGGAGTGGAGTTGTTAGGGTTTTTTATGTACAATATCATGTCATCTGCAAATACTCACAGTTTAACTTCTTCTTTACCAATCTGAATGCCTTGTATTTCTTTGTTTTGTCTGATTGCTGTGGCTAGGACCTGCAGTACTATGTTGAATAACAGTGGGGAGAGTGGGCATCCCTGTCTTGTTCCCGATTTTACAGGAAAAGCTTTCTGCTTCTCACTGTTAAGTGTGATGTTGGCTGTGGGTTTGTCATATATGGCCTTTATTATGTTGAGGTACTTGCCCTGTATACCCATATTGTTGAGAGTTTTTATCATGAATGGATGTTGAATTTTGTCGAGTGCTTTTTCAGCATCTATGGAGATAATCATGTGGTTTTTCTCCTTCCTTTTGTTGATGTGGTGGATGATGTTGATGGATTTTTGAATGTTGTACCATCTGTGCATCCCTGAAATGAATCTCACTTGGTCATGGTGTATGATCCTCTTGATGTATTTTTGAATTCGGTTTGCTAGTCTTTTGTTGAGTATTTTTGCATCTATGTTCATCAGGGATATTGGTCTGTAATTTTCTTTTTTGGTGGGGTCTTTCCCTACCTTTGGTATTAGGGTGATGCTGGCTTCATAGAATGAGTCTGGAAGTATTTTCTCCTCTTCTTTTTTTTTGGGAAACTTTAAGAAGAATAGGTATTATATCTTCTCTGTATGTCTGATAAAATTCCGCGGTAAATCCATCTGTCCCGGGGGTTTTGCTCTTGTGTAGTTTTTTTATTACCGCTTCAATGTCATTGCTGGTAATTGGTCTGTTTAGATTTTCTGTTTCTTCCTTGGTCAGTCTTGGAAGGTTGTATTTTTCTTGGAAGTTGTCCATTTCTTCTAGGTTTTCCAGCTTGTTAGCATACAGGTTCTCATAGTATTATCTAATGATTCTTTGTGTTTCTGTGGGGTCCTTCGTGGTTTTTCATTTCTCGTTTCTGATTCTGTTGATGTGTGTTGATTCTCTTTTTCTCTTAATAAGTCTGGCTAGGGGTTTATCTATTCTGTTTATTTTGTTAAAGAACCAGCTCTTGGTTTCACTGATTTTTTCTATTGTTTTATTCTTCTCAATTTTATTTATTTCTTCTCTGATCTTTATTATGTCCCTCCTTCTGATGACTTTGGGGCTCATTTGTTCTTCTTTTTCCAATTTCAATAATTGTGGTTTTAAACTATTCATTTGGGATTGTTCTTCCTTCTTTAAATAGGCCTGGATTGCTATATACTTCCCCTTAAAACTGCTTTCACTGCGTCCCCCAGAAGTTGGGGCTTTGTACTATTGTTATCATTGGTCTCTGTGTATTGCTTGATCTCTATTTTAATTTGGTCATTGATCCATTGATTATTTAGGAGCATGTTGTTAAACCTCCATGTGTTTGTGAGCCTTTTTGCTTTCTTTGCACAATTTATTTCTAGTTTTACACCTTTGTGGTTTGAGAAATTGTTTGGTAGAATTTCATTCTTTTTGAATTTACTGAAGCTCTTTTTGTGGCCTAGTATGTGGTCTATCCTGGAAAATGTTCCATGTGCACTTAAGAAGAATGTGTATCCTGGTGCTTTTGGATGTAGAGTTCTATAGATGTCTATTAGGTCCATCTGTTGTAGTGTGTTGTTCAGTGCCTCCGTGTTCTTGCTTATTTTCTGTCTGGTGGATCTGTCCTTTGGAGTGAGTGGTGTACTGAAGTCTCCTAAAATGAATGCATTGCATTCTATTTCCTCCTTTAATTCTGTTAGTATTTGTTTCACATATGTTGTTGCTCCTGTATTGGGTGCATAGATATTTACAATGGTTATATACTCTTGTTGGACTGACTCCTTTATCATTATGTAATGTCCTCCTTTACATCTTGTTACTTTGTTTTGCAGTCTATTTTGTCTGATGCTAGTACTGCAACACCTGCTTTTTTCTCCCTATTGTTTGCATGAAATATCTTTTTCCACCCCTTCACTTTTAGTCTGTGTATATCTTTGCGTTTGAGGTGCATCTCTTGTAAGCAACATATAGATGGGTCTTTCTTCTTTGTCCCTTCTATTATTCTGTGTCTTTTGATTGGTGCATTCAGTCCATTTACATTTAGGGTGATTATTGAAAGATACGTATTTATTGCCATTGCCGGCTTTAGATTTGTGGTTACCAAAGGTTCAAGGATAGCTTCTTTACTATCTAACCATCTAACCTAACTCACTTATTGAGGTATTATAAACACAATCTGATGATTCTTTACTTCTTTCCCTTCTTATTCTTCCTCCTCCATTCTTTATATGTTAGGTGTTTTATTCTGTGCTCTTTTGTGTTTCCTTTGACTGCTTTTGTGAGTAGTTGATTTTATTTTTTGCCTTTAGTTAGTATTTGGTTGGTCTTCTTTATTTGCTGTGATTTTATTTTCCTCTGGTGACATCTATTTAGCCTTAGGAGTCCTTCCGTCTAGAGCAGTCCCTCTAAAATACCCTGTAGAGGTGGTTTGTGGGAGGCAAATTCTCTCAACTTTTGTTTGTCTGGGAATTGTTTAATCCCTCCTTCATATTTAAATGATCATCGTACTGGATACAGTATTCAAGGCTCTTCTGTTTCATTGCATTAAATATATCATGCCATTCTCTTCTGGCCTGTAAGGTTTCTGTTGAGAAGTCTGATGATAGATAGCCTGATGGGTTTTCCTTTGTAGGTGACCTTTTTTCTCTCTCTGGCTGCCTTTAATACTCTGTCCTTGTGCTTGATCTTTACCATTTTAATTATTATGCGTCTTGGTGTTGTCCTCCTTGGGTCCCTTGTGTTAGGAGTTCTGTGGGCTTCCATGATCTGAGAGACTATTTCCTCCCCCAGTTTGGGGAAGTTTTCAGCAATTATTTCTTCAAATACACTTTCTATCCCTTTTCCTCTCTCTTCTTCTTCTTGTAACCCTATAAGGCAAATATTATTTCGTCTGGATTGGTCACACATTTCTCTTAGTATTCTTTCATTCCTGGAGATCCTTTCATCTCTCTCTACCTTAGCTTCTCTGTGTTCTTGTTCTATGATTTCTGTTCCATTAATGGTCTCTTGCACCTCATCCAGTCTGCTCTTAAGTCCTTCCAGAGATTGTTTTATTTCTGTATTCTCCCTCCTACCTTGATCCTTTAGCTCTTGCATATTTCTCTGAAGGTCCATCAGCATGGTTATGACCTTTATTTTGAATTCTTTTACAGGAATATTGGTAAAATCAATCTCTCCAGGTTCCCTCTGAGGGGTTGTCTGGGTTATTTTCGACTGGATCAGATTCTTCTGCCTTTGCACTCACTATAGAGGTAGTCGTGGGCAGTTGGCACATGTGTTAGCTGGGAGAACAAAGTCCCTTCCTGCTTGCTGGTCACCTTGCCCTCCTCAGAGCAGCTTCCTGTTTTATTTTCTGAGCCGCCACTGGCGGGGCAGCCGTTGGGGCAGCTCAGAGCCCTGCAGGGACGGGCAGGCATGCCGGGTGTGCTCTCCTATGAGAACTGTGACACTTGGCACCCTGTCCCCGCTTCCCATGTCTGTGCACACCAGCGGAGCCTCTGAGTCTGGCCCAGGCGGCTGCAAAGGTGGCTCTGCGCGGCCACAGTGGGCGCAGCCACTCTCTGGCTGCTCCTCTGCTATGGTGGGGCCACGCCAGAGGGGGAATGGATGAGAGGTTGTTTATCACCATGAGGGACTTCAGAGCTGCACTGCCTCCTAGGGAGCTGGAGTGCCTGAATTTCCCTGGGATTCCAAGCTGCTGGGTTGAGTGTGCCGGGATGCTTCCATCCAGCTGTGAGGCCCCTGTCCCTTTAAGACTTTCAAAAAGCACTCACTTTTGTTTTGCCCCAGGGGCACCAGCCGTGGGGAACCACTCACAAATTTTACTGTTCCCTTTCCCTAATATCCAGCATGCCATGCAATGTGTGTCTGCGTTCCTGGTGCGGATGAATAGGGCTGGGTATTTAGCAGTCCTGGGCTCCCTCTACCTCCCCGTTCCAACCCCTCTCCTCCTGCCCGTGTGTTGGGGTGGGGCGCACGCTCGGGTCCCGCCAGGCCCAGGTTGTATCTTACCGCCTTCATGAAGTGCTCAGTTCTCACAGATTTGGTGTAGCCTGGCTGTTGTACTATATCTTCTGGTCTTTCTTTTAGGAATAGTTGTATTTTCAAAAATATATATGGTGTTGGGAGGAGATTTCTGCTGCCCTACTCTCACCGCCATCTTACCTCCACCCTCGCTTTTGTTTTTTAAATCTTGAAAATTATTATATAATGAACTCTACTCTTTAAGAAATTAAACTGAACACCTATTGAGTTTACTTAGGCTTGCTGTGAGTACATAGGCTTCTGTTTGCATCCATGCTTTCCATTCCCCACCTCTGTGCTCCCTCAAACACTGAGGCATGTATACCAACACAGAAATGCCCAGCCTCTGAGCGCAGCCAGGACCCTTCACTCTTCCTTTCATTCCCCTACTCCCTGGATGATCCCAAATCCCATCCAGCCAGACAGGATCACATTTCACCCACAGGCTTCAAAGCTCTGGGAGAAGGGAATAGGTTCTTTCCCCTAAGGCCAGGCATCCACCTTTCTACTTCTAAAAGGACAAAATCAGAGGGAATAGGTTTAGATCTCAGTGACATTTATAAAAAATTTCCCAAAATCTTGGGGAGGCAGGGGTCCCCAGTGTCACAGGACAGGAGTTTTGCTTATCTTGGTCAGTCACTCAGACTAGTATTCATGGAATTCAGGCCATGTCATCAAGCAATGTTGTGGAAAACCTTTATCAAGAAGCATTTAAAAAGGCACAGGGAGCTACCAAGGCAAAGCGATACATGACATCAGTAACTCCCAAGTCTTTCCTGCTGAAAACCTCAAGTTTGTTTCAGGTGTACAATAAAATAATTCAGTATCTATATATACTGTGAAATGATCACCAAAATAAGTCTAGATAACATCCCTCATCAAATGTTGTTCTGATATAGGCATAATCTAATTTAAACATTACCACATTGCTCCATTCTCTTGTTTACAAAATTAGGTGAGGCAAACATCTGCAGGGCACCAAACCTAGGGTTAAGCAAGTGATGTCAATGAGTGAATCAGGCTGGGTGAAAGAGAACAGAGCACATCTCACCACTTCCATAAAAGGCTCTGCCTCTGTGTGGAGGACACAGCAAGCATGCAGTCATACACTATTGTTCTTGTGAGCTAACTGTTTCATATGTGTTCATTACTTCCTGATGAGACTGAGTTCTGGGGGGAAAGAAGCTATTCATAAGATCACATGTGCATTAATCAGGGTAACAGGAGTCTGCACATACCATAAGACATAAAAGCATCCGGGACGTCAGCCACAAAACACACCACATTAATATAAAACAGAACAGCCACTGTTACTTTGGCATTCCTCATAGCGGCAGGGAGAAGAGCTGCCCAGCCTAAATGAAAAAGATCTACTTAAGAAATAGTGAAAAGCACAGAATTGAAAACAGCAGAACAATGTTCACATCCTTGAATTCACAAGTCTGCTCTATTTCCCTTTGAAGTCAAGTCAGCACTTGATTGGTCTAAATCAAACTCAGGGATGTTCCAGAAACTGGGAGGAATCATACCAGACCCAGGGTAAACTCAGGTCCCAAACTGCAGTTCCCAGGAGACCATGGCATTTGCCTCTGTTCCAGGAACAGCCTTAGCCCCAGACCAAACATGACCCATTCTAGCCAGTGAATTGAGTCCAAGGAGAATCCTGGACCAACCCCATTACCTGCAGTCCTTGGGCTGCCCGATTTCCTAGGTCAGCCTGTGTCCCTCTATAACCACCATCAGCAAACCTTGGGCCAGACATACCCAGCCTGACCTGAGAACTCCAGTACCCACCAGGTCTTTGCATTTGTCCGGCTGGGATATTGTATTCATTCAGAAACACCTCTACTATGGACAAATGCCTACAACTAGAGAAGCTAGATATGGATCCAGACAGTGTGCTCTTCCTTTCCTGTCTGGGACTGCAGTGTGGGCAAGATGAAGACAGATTTTAATGTCTCCATTTTGAAGCAAAGAACTCACCTGGCATATGAGCATTAGACTATAATTAGGTTTGTCACTTTTTCTGTGAACTACTTTCTGTCTTCAAGTGTTTAAACCCATCTGATGTGCTTGGGGGGTAGGGGCAGCATTCATCGTACCCATAAAGTATTTTCATTTCAGTTGAGAAGCTTAATTCATGTTGCCATCTACAAACAAATGCTATTCAGAGAATGATAATGACATACTGAGATTATGAGTAAATTAAAAATAACACCATCTTTGCAAGTTTGTAAAAGATAAGCAGACACGTTCCTGCCACAGTCTTCTCTACATGCCACTAAAGGAAGAGAGAGAGAAAGAAGAAGAGAGGCTCCTAAAATGTCTGTGAATTATGAAACCTGCTCCCTTTCATCCACTGAAAACAAAGATAAAGTACATTTGTGGAGCAAAATTATTCATGAGATAGTATAAAACTCTGTAGAGCATTAGCCAGGGACCTATGTGATTCCTACATAAAATCATTTTATTGCACTTGACCTTAAATTGTCTCTTCCTAACCTTCCTGCTAACATTAAGACCAAGCAGATGCACTAAGGTAAGAAGATAGAGGTCTGGGAAAATGAATAAGATTGGAGCCTGTCAGGTAGGTTTTCTACTGGTTGGGAGGAGACCCAAATCCTCAGACTTGGCTCACAGCCTCAGCAGGGTCAGGGTCCTGCAGACTCCACAGTCCTGCTCCTTTGTTCATATTCTAATGTGTTTTTGCAGCACAGAACAGAAGCTACATTGTTGTGTTGGAACATTTCATGAACCTCAAGTCTTTTATCTGAAACTGAAGCCTAAATGACTTCTTTTATCTGCCTAGTTTGCTGGTCATCCCCTTGAGTGCCTGAATGAAAATGAGGAAGGCCAGTGCTGTCACACTTCGGGGTGCGATAAACTGCACTGCAGCTCTGAGGGCAGAGAACTGTCGGGGGCTGGGACTTGGTGTGCAGGGGGAGGCACCACCTGTGGGCTGTGTGGGGCGCAGTGAGGCCTCACCCAACAGCCATGCCCTCTCACCCCTGTCCTACAGGGCTGCTGGGAGGTGTGCGGCTTTGATTCCCAAACTAAATCACTCTGCCTAATGAATCCAGTTCTCTGTATAGATCAAAATCGATACTTTTATGATCTGAGTTTCCTTCACCTTCTGACTTTCTCTTAAGAGATTCATGTTCACTCTTGGAACAAGAGGTACTATTTAGAAAATGTCTTCTATAGAGCCAAAAATTCCATAAAAGCCTTAAAACAAACAAACAAAAACACTGTTCTTTAAGAAAAACATAGCACCATCAGTGTGTGATTAGCAAGAAATGAGAAAGCTGGGTGTCTGGATCCAGGGACTGTCCAGGCAAAGCTGTGAGCATGCAGCCCTGCCGTGAGCATTCCTCTCTTCTGCCCACATTTTGGTCCTGTGCTGCCACCAGGACCCGTACCCCACCATGCTCCCTGTGGCTCTAGACTAGTGGTTCGCAAAGCGTGGCCCTTGGATGCCGCTTGCAGCTCCAGTGGCATCTGCAAACTTGTAAGAACAAAAAATCAAGGAACACCCCAGGTCTTCTGAATCTTGGAGGATGGAGTGATTAGATGCCTGAAAACCTGGAGAAGCAGTGCCTGATCCTCCTCATTAAAAAAGAAAAATAGTACTTCATTCCTTTCTAATGGTGACGATGACATTTACTGTGCACGAAACCTGCGCTAAATGTGTCACATCTCACCACATTCACTGTCCCTATGTAGCAGATACACAGTGACAGGCTACTAGAGTGGAGAACCTGATCCATGTTCACTCTTACTATTTGCACACACACACTTAACCAGATCAAGGACATGAGCCTGATTCTCACAGGTGCCTGTTTATGCTGGGCCACTGAGACTAAAAAGGGCAGTTCTCAGTTTGAGACCGACTTTGGTGCAAACAGGCAGGCAGGGGCCCCATCAGAACAAACTAGTCAGAAAGGCCACAGAGAAGAGCCAATGGGGGAAACACCACCAGTCACAGGGACATGCTACAAGTGGTGTGTACTAATCAGGACATTGTCAGTGATATCTACAGGACTGTGTGCTGTTTAACCCACAATAATGGCATTCAACACATTGCCTGCAGACATGCTTCTTTAACAAAGTCAGCCTGGGCATGGAGAAGTGAATGTGGTTGTAGAAACAGGTGCGAGATGAAGGGTGCAGTTACAATGGCCCTACATGTGTCATCACAGTGGTCTCAGTGGGGTGCTCTAGTTGCTCAACATATTGGGAGGGACGTTAACTTGAGGGCAGGCCAGAGCACTACTAGTGAGGAAGGTGCCTATGCAGCCAAGGGGTGAGGTGTCAATCTGGGGAAGGAGAAAACAATCTCCTTATACCTGTCTTCCTGTACCCTGTACTTGGGAAGAGAGAATCAAGATGCTGTAGTTCCTAATTCAATTCAGAACGAGAAAGAGGAGACTCATTACTGTAGATCCCACATTCTACTTCTCAGAATGCATTCCTAATTTCAAAGTGTATTCTTTAAAATTAATATACAGAGAATAATGATAAGCACTGACAAATTTTAAATTGTGGTTTCGACTACTTGAGAATTACCTAATAATCCATTCATTCAAAGCAGTATTTCCAGAGCTCATACTATATGCCAGGGAGAGTGCAAGGGGACTTGGTACATATCTCATGAAGCTTTGAGCCCAGTGGTTCAGGACATTTGCTGTTTTGCTCTGGTACAAATTTGATGCGTACAGTGTAAGGATTATACAACCACAGAAATTTTGCCATTTTAACCATTTTAGGTATACAGTTAAGTGATATCAATTATATTCACACTATATTGTGCAACCATCACTACTATCCATCTTTTCCATCACCCCAAACAGAAACTCTAAAAACATCAAACAGTAAGCCCCACTGTCCCCATCCCCCCAGCTCTTGGTAACCTCTAAATCCTTTCTGCCTCTATAAATTTGCCTACATATCTCATATAAGTGGAATTAAAAAGTAATTTTTCTTTTTTCCCCAGTTTATTTCCCTTAGCATGTTTTTCAAGGTTCATCCACACTGTAGCCTATATCAGAACTTCATTCCTTTTTATGGCTGAATAATATTCCATTGTATGGGTATTCAACAATTTACTTTTCCATTCATTAGTTGATAGCTGGATTGTTTCTACCTTTTGGCTGTTGTCAACAATGCTGCAATGAACACTGGTGTACAAATACATGTTGGAGTTTCTTTTTAATTCTTTGGAGTATATACCTAGAAGTGAAATTGCTGGATCTTATGATAATTTTACATTTAGCTTTTAAGGAAATGTTAAACTGACTTCCACAGCAACTGCACCACTTCATAGTACTACCAGGAAAGCACAAGCGTTCCAGTTTCTCCATCCTCACCAGTGCTTGTTATTTTCTGATTTTTTATTACAGCCCCCTAGTAGGTGTTAAGTGATATTGCATAGTTTTGACTTACCGTCTCCCTAATGACTAGGTATGTTGAACATCATTTCATGTGCTTTTTTGGACACTTGCATTTCCTCTTTGAAGAAATGTCTACTGAAGTGCTTTGTCCATTTTTTCCTCTTGATATTCTATTTTTATCTTTAAACTTTTTTCCAGTTTAATTGAGCTATAACTGACTTACAGCACTGCATAAATTTAAGGTGTACAGCATGATTTAACTTACATATACAATGAAGTGATTGCTAAAATAAGCTTAGTTAATGTCTATCATCTCATGCAAATACAAAAGAAAAAAAAGGAAAAAATGGGTATTTTTCCTTGTGATGAGAAATCTTAGGATTTACTCGCTTAACAACTTTCATATATACTATACAGCAGTGTTAGCTATAGTCATCATGTTATTCATTACATTCCCTGTATACTTATTTATCTTATAACTGAGTGTTTGTACCTTTTTATCACCTTAATCCAAGTCAGCCCTCCATCTTCCATCTCTGGTAACCACAAGTCTGATCTCTTTTTTCCAAGTTTGGTATTTTTTTTTTTAGATTCCACATGTGAGATCATACAGTATTTGCCTTTCTTGTAGCCTAATTCCTTCAAGGTATATCTATTTTGTACCAAATGGCAGGATTTCCTCATTTTTTATGGCTGAATAATATTCCACTGTGTGGAATTTTCTTTATCCATTCATCCATCAGTGGACACTTAGATTGTTTCCATGTCCTAGATACTGTAAGTAATGCTACTATGAGCATGGAATGCAGATATCTCTTAGACATAGAGTTTTCATTTCCTTCAGATATAGTATTACCCTCTTATTCACAGGTGATACATGCCAAGTCCCCCAATGTGTGCCTGAAACCATGGATAGTACTGAACCCTATATATACTACCATGTTTTCACCTGTACATATATACTTATGATAAAGTTTAATAAATTAGACAATGACAGATCAATAACATTTACTAATAAAAAACAGAACAGTTATAATATACTATAATAAAAATTATGTAAATGTGGTCTCTCTCTCTCTCTCAAAATACCTTACTGTACTGTACTCACCCTTCTTTTAATGATGTAAAGTGATAAAATGCCTACATGATAAGATGAAGTGAGGTAAGTGACATAGGCATTGCGACGTAGTGTTAGATCACTGCTGACCTTCTGATGATACATCAGTGGGATCATCAGCTTCTGGATCACAGTAGACAGCAGGTAACTGAAACTATGGAAAGCAAAACCTTGCATAAGGAGGGACTACTGTATATTCCCAGAAGTGGAATTGCTGGGTCGCATGGTAGTTCTATTTTTAATTTTTGGAGGAATATCCATAATATTTTCCACAGCAGCTGCACCAACTTAAAACCCCACCAACAGTGCACAAGGGTTTCCTTTACTCTATATCCTTACCAGCATTTTTCCCATCTTTTTGATGGTAGCCATTCTAACAAGAGTGAGCTGATACCTCACTACAGTTTTGATATGAATTTCCCTGATGATCAGTGATGCTGAACATATTTTTATGTACCTATTGGCCACCTGACTATATTCTTTGGAAAAATGTTATTCAGGTCCTTTTCCTATTTTTAAATTGGATTTTATTTATAGTTTTGCTTTTGAGTGTATGAGCTCTTTACATACTTTGGATATTAACTCTTTATCAGACATATGATTCGCAAATATTTTTTCCCATTCTGTAGGTTGTCTTTTCATTTTATTGTTTCTTTTGAAATTCTTTGCCCATTTTTTAATTGGCCTTTCCATTTAGTTTAAGGAGTTTTTATAAATCCTGGATAGTAAATCTTCATGAGATATATGCTTTGCAAATATTTTCTTCCATTCTGAGGGATGTGTCTTCACTTTCTTGGTAATGACTGGATGCACAGAAGTTTTGAATTTTGATGAAGACCAGAAGAATCCACTGCCAAACCTAAGGTCATGAAGATTTTCCCCTATGTTTTCTTCTAAGTGTTTTGTGGCTTTAGACATTATATTTGGGTCATTGATGCATTTCTAGTTAATTTTTGTACTGGTATGAGGTAGGGCTCCAAATTCATTCTTTGGCATGTGATCTCAGCACCATTTGTTGAAAAGACTATTCTTTCCTCATTGAATGGACTTAGCACCCTTTTCAAAATCAGTTGGCCATAGATGTATGGTTATACATTTCTGAACTCTCAATTCTATTCCACTGATCTATATGTCTCTTTATGTCAGTACCATACTGTTTTGATTACTGTAGCTTTATAAAGTTTTGAAATTGGGAATTCTAAGTCTCTCAACTTTGTTCTTCTTTTTCAAGATTATTTTGGTTATTTAGGGCCCCTTACAATTCCATATGAATTTGAGGATCAGCTTTGCATTTCTGCCAAAAAAAAGGCCGTTGTAATTTTGAGAGGGACTGCATTGAATTTATAGATCATTTTAGAAAGAGCTGACATCTTAGCAATGTTAAGTCTTTCTACCCATGAATATATGGTGTTTTTCCATTTAATTGGGTCTTTAAATTTCCTTTAGCAAGGTTTTATAGTTTTCAGTATACAAGTCTTTTCTCCTCGGTTAAATTTATTTCTAGGTATTTTATTCTTTTAGATGCAATTTTAAATGGAATTGTTTTCTTAATTTCCTTTTCAGATTGTTCATATCGTGTGTACAGAAACACAATCAATGAACTTTTGCTGAATGTTTATTAGCCCCAGTGTTTTAGGATTTTCTATACCTAGGGTCATGTCATCTGTGAATAGAGATTGTTTTCTTTCTTACTTTGCAAATTGGATGCCTATGATTTATTTTTCTTATCTAATTGCTCTGGCTAGAATTTCCAATATTGAATATCAATATTCAACAATATTGAATAACAGTGATGAAAGAGGGCATCATTGACTTGTCCCTGATCTTAGAGGTTTCCCTCTTAGTCTTTCACCATTGATGCCCTTAATTTTGAGGAAACAAATTTCCTTCTATTAATGATTCTTTTAGTGTTTTATCATGATGGGATGCTGGATTTTGTCAAATGCAGTTTTTGTGTCTACTGAGCTGAGCATGTGGTTTTTCTCCTTCTTCTATTAATGTGGTATATTACATTGGTTGACTTTCTTATGTTTAATACAATCCCCTTATATTTTAAAAAGATAATTAACTGTAAAATATGTATTACTAAGCAAAAACTATGCTCTGAGCATCTTTTTAAAGATTAGTTCATTATTTCATTCAGGATATATTAACTGTACTCCCAGGCATTATTCTAAGTATTGACGGTACATCACACCAGTGAACAGACATATCTACCCTCCTGGAGAAACATTCTGGGACAGAGGACAGCCAGCAAGCAAAATAAGTAAAAAATACATTATGCTAATTAATGACAAATGACAAGGAAAAAAAAAATTGAGTAGCAAAGGGAGCAGAGAGTATGAGGAGGTTGGGAGTTTAGACTGAGAGGCCTGGAGGAAACCTTGCAGCATTACAGTTTCCACACATGTCCGTAACCTAGCATTGCTTGAGAAATAAAGAAAAACACTTTTAGTGAAGAGGAAGAAATTGCCTGAATGGACTTTGTGTCTTTCACACAAAAATCCTCTGCCAATCCACAAGCTATAATAGGAAATTCCACTTCCTTTCAGCTCTATGTCCTCCCTACCAACAGATACAGACCCTAATGCCAAATGTAACTGTGGTTTTTGGAGTTGTGAGACAATGAGAGTATAAATGGCACCAAATATTGCCCTCCTGAACCAGAACAAGGCTGTAGAATCCATCAAGTGATGAGTAAGTCATACCCCAAAATCAAATGTTCCAGCATACCCACTCTTTCCAATTCTCATCCCTTTCATTCATTTTTGATAGCTGAAAATATTCAGGACTGTGCATTTGTCCATAACTCCTATAAGCTAATTTCCTAATGGTATGATTCTTTAGGAAGTTATAAAAGATTAAATCATCTTTTCATTTCTGACTCCAACATGCTAACAGAACGAACATATTCATGTAACCTACAGAATAAATGAAAACATGCAGCATTGGAATGAAGAGCAGACATACTATTTGATTAACTGAATTGAACATGTAAGCAACATTTGAGTGCCAATTAACTAAATCCTAGGAACAAACAGAAAATATATCCAGGTTTGTAAAGCCTGATACTATGCAGGTTAAACATGAACTAATTTAAATTACAGAATAGCAATATACTTATTACCAAGTATGTAGATTTTTAATAGGGAGCTTCCCAGAGAAAACAATCATTTGACTTCATATCCAAGAGCCTGCCACCCTAAGCTGAGCAATGTTTCTTTCAGCCACGTTCACCTCGCCTGCCTTTCTCCCATTGCAGCAGATAGGGCACGCTGTGTGAGCAAAAGGAAACCTGGGCTTCCTAGTCTGTGCCCAGGCCAACCAATTAGCATGTTACCATGAAGGGCAGATGCACATGAATATGGAGCACAGAGCCTCATTTTTCTTTTCAGTCTATCAAGTCATGAATTCACTAATCTAATTTTGTCCTAAAACCTTGGAGGTTGGATTGGGGCTGAAGGGAAGGAGGGTTTCACAAGCCCCACGTACATGGATATGACACTCCAAACAGCCAGGCTCTGCCATCCCCCAAAATATTTCTGAGTGAAATGGCTCCATCTTTCTAAACCCACATGTACTTCCCTGGTGGAAGGTGCTAGATACATAGTGATCTCCAAATTATTCCCAAAATTCTCCAAAAATATCTGCAATAGCAGATAGCCTTGATGTCATGTCATTCATTTACATAAAGAGAAAGGAAGACTTGCTGTAATATCTTGAGCCTAAAAGGCAACAGACATAATTAGACATTTAATAAGGAAAACTAAAACACTGAAGTGAGATTACTGGTTGACATGAAATCAGAAAAATGTAGGGGAATGAAAATATGCAATGCCTAATTTTATTTATCAGATTAGACCAATTTCTGTAGAAAATTACTATTCTTTGCTCATCAGCACAGTTTAAGGCAATGTAAACACATCTCTCTTGCTACTGTTCCCAGATACTTCTCTGTTGAGCTATTAGCCGTAGTTTCATTTTATAAAAATCATAAAAAAAAAAAATGTGGCCAAACAGCTAGATGGAGTGTTCCCAGCAATATGGAGAAACAGTTGTGTTTATGCAGAGATTAGTCTTTCAAATTGAGAGATCTCCAAAGCTCCATTTGTACTTGAAAGGCTTGTCTTTTTGTTACCCAGTAAATAGCTCATTCACATTCTACAAAGAAAACCCTCTAAATTGGAAGAAATAGCCATATTTAACATTAGGTAGGGAAATGGGGATGAAAGCAAGAAAAGAAGTCTATTTCCCCCGTTTCTTGGACTAGATCAAAGCCTGTCTTTATAATTTAAAATAGCCTATGAGAAGCAGAAATTTCGTGAAAGGCTGAGAAGTACCAGCCATAAACACAGAAATTATGCCAGAGAACAAGTTAAGAAACACATTTTTAAAAAGAATTCTTGGGTCCTTTTCTCTTATTCTGCCACACGTATTTCTTAGCTGCTACATTCCCACCAAAGATGGAACGGTATTTGTGAAGATGGTCTAAAATGCAGTGTGAGCAACTGGTCTTTATTCCAGGGCCATCTTTCCTGAAGCACAGGAATGCCCATGAGAGTATGCTGGGATGACTGAAATGCGACCTGCAGTTGATTTCTCAGGATTAGGAAAAAAAGATCAGAATTGTGTGGGTGGAGTGCGCACTATATGATCAATAACTTAAGAGTCTCCTAAAGGCACAATATATGTTGGTCAACTCACTATCTCAAAAAAATGATAATGTGGGAGATGAGAATATGTGTTAAGAACTGTTTTTAAGCCTGTTTGAATATAAAATAACACAACAGAGCTACAATGCTAACAGGTAACAAAGTCAACGTCTCCAGGTCTTCATCTGTTCATGTCCATGGGCCACGCCCTGGCTATGCTTTTCCAAACCCCAGGCTCGGGTAGGGAGGGTTCAAACAACTGGAAAGTGGAGCCTGGAAAGCAGGACACCCTTTCAAAGATGAGAAGGGGAAAGGAATTCTCTCCAGAGACAAAGAAAAGAGCTGGAGAAAAGGAGGGAGCCTGAGAATCTGTCCTCACCTGTTGAAGTTCAAGGGTGATGTGACCCCACCCAGGAAGAAGTCAGCACTCACATGGCAGCCCTTCCCTAAGTGCACATATGTATCATGCCTGAATCTAGAAACTGTATGTAGTACCTTCAAGGCAATCACCAATTGCTTCACAGAAATCCTTACATCCCTGGACCCCTAGAACAGCAAGTAGGAAAAACACTCCACAACCCTTTAAAGTCATCCTCAGTTGCTGCTTCTGAAGGTTGGGACCTGCCTGTCAACTGTCCCTTAGGAGGCCAGGGAAGGCCCCCATAGCAACCCCACCCAAAGTGACTAAAGAGCCCACAAATGCCCTTCACAAGAGCACCGTTACCTTCCTTGAGTCTACGTAACAGTCATTCACCAAAGGTCAGATTCCTCTGGCTCCTTCGCTACAAAAAAGTTCCTGGATGGGGTCCTGCTTGGTCTTTGCATTTCTGAGCAATGTCCTTACCATCCCTGCTCCACCCCTTACAGCCACCACATTGGAGCCTGCCCCAGTCTTCTGGACCATCAACCTGCTGTGCTAACACACTCCTTTCTTGCAGAGATTTTCAAGGCTTGGTCATAGAAGACTTTTGCATTAATTAAGGGAAGAAGATATATCCCAATTATGAATCTCCCAGATTTCTTTTTATAATCACTAAAATCAGTTCCAAGAGCTAACTACTTACAGAACAATGAATGTCTCCTAGTCCTGTCTAAAATTCAGCTTATCTCATACCAAACTGAACAGTCTGGTGAATCAAATCTTTCATTCACCCAGGCTTAACACCTGAAAGTTTCCCCTGGCTTCTCCCCAGCCAACTCCAGAGTTCATCAGTCATCCTTAAGTGTTGGCAGTTTTCTTACTGACCCCTTGCTTCCTACTCTTACTGCCACTGTCCAACTCAGACCTGTCTCACAGCCGGTGTGTTTATTTCCTGATATCCCAGCTGACAATCTGCATACTCTGTGGTGGTAAAGGGTTCTAAAAGTATTAGTCACCGTTTTGCTGTGGCTGCTGCTGCTGTTGTGGCATAATGTCAGTCCACTGCTCAAAACCTTCCCATAGTTCCTGCAGAATGAAGTTGACCACATCAACTGAACAACCGACCCCAAACTCTTTGTTCAGCACAGGTTTTCTTTTCTCCAAGAATCTTCCACTCTCCTTCAGTAAAGTCAGTCTCACTGTGCCCTAAGTCCTCCTGGCTCTTCCTTGCCTTTGTTTATAAAGGAGCACCCCTACTCCTCCTTGGTACTCCTCATGCCTCTCAAAAATCCCATATATTCTTCAAGGCTATCTGTAGCCCTAGTAACCCCAAGCTCTGGCTCTTCTCATTTTCCATAATACTCCAGCATTCATTAATAAATTTATTCATTTGCTTGACAGATGTCCCTGCAGCTCCTCCTGGGGGCTGGCACTGTGATACCCAGTGAGGACAACACAGGTCAGCTTCCTGCTCCCACAGAATTTGCAGAGAAAATAAACGAGTCCATTCCCATATGATATGATAAAGTAAATTATTTGTCAGCTGAATAAGGTCACACAAACAGCAAGCTGAGGAGGACTTACCTAGAATAGTGTTAGCTGCTGTGAGTGGCACATACCCACAGTGATGGCTCATTCACTGCAGGAAGAAAATATAATTACACACACATATAATGGGGATTATCCTAAAAAATCTTTTACTGATAAGGGGGTCCATGACCCAAAGTCATGGAGCTATCAATTCCCTACCTAAATATTCTCATCACCAATTCTTTGTTGTTGTTCACCCTCAACAGCAGCATTTCCTTATAAGATAGATTTTTCTTTAACCAGCAAATTGATTAAAACAAAACAAAAAGACACACATGGCATTGGTCACATGATATGGGTCCACTCTAATGAACTGCCCTAAACTATCAATTTAGGGAAATAATATTAGTAAGTATTATATCCAAATACACCTCCATTCCTCTATCCTCACAAAGCACCTCTCTTTTGTATTCTTCTTCAAAAGAAACCTTGAGAAAGTGTGCAGTGAAATGATAGTGCCCACGAATGAGGATTCAGAGACTGTGACTCTAGATTCAACTCTTTGTTACCAACAGAGATGGATCTAGCATGTAGCCTAAGGCAGGAACTTAGGGAATGCTAACTCAGATGAAGGGGCTGGGCTAAAATTTGTAGACATGGAGCTAATGTAAATGTCTATATTTTTCACAGACAGTAAACACTGAGAAAATGTAGAATTGGAAAACTTTTTTCTTTTTATATAAACATTATCTTTATGTATGAAAGAGCATAGGTATTAGGTTTCCTACTGTTGCTATAACAAATTACCACAAACTAGTGGCTTAAAACACAAATTTGTTATCCCAAATTCTAGAGGTCAAAAGTCCGAAATGAAACTCACTGAGCTGAAATAAAAGCATCAGCAGGGCTGTGCTCTTTCCCAGAGGCTTTAGGAGAGAATGCTTCTTTGGATTTTCCATCTTCTGGAAACTGCCACACTCCTTGGCTCAAAGCCCCTTTCTCCCTCTTCAGAGAGAGCAATGTGGGCCCGGTTCTTTTCTCATCACATCTCTCTCCCTTCTCCCACTACCACAGCTCCTCCTGACCACAGCCAGGAAAGGGCCCCTGCCTTTTCAGGCCCATATATTTGTACCTGTCTGGACAGTCCAGGATAACTCCTGCACAAGGTCCTTAACATAATCTTATCTGTAAAGTCCCTCCTGCCATTTAAGGTAACATATTCATAGGTTTCAGAGATTGAGGGGTGGATGTTTTTGGGGGGCCATTATTCTGCCTGCCATACCTTACCTGTAATTTAACAAAACAATGCAGTGAATGCAACATACATGCAGAACTGCTCTCATGGAGGTATATGTAATTGTCACATGGCATACAAGCTCGAACCAGGCCACAAGTTTGGTCAAATAGAAAGCCCCAGATGATGCTTGTATAAATGGTATGTGCATAAGACTCTTTCTACTTCCTCAGTCAAGAAATAGAGCTAAGGCTTATATCACTCATGCTGACAAATGGCACTTTTAAAAATGTGCAGCTTCCCTTCTTAGTTGCTAAATTTATTTTGTCTAAATGGCAGTTTGAATCCCTTGTCATGCAAAGTCAACAACTGTGTCATTTGTTCCACTGCTCCTACCTTAGAATCAGCCATCAAGCTCCTGCATGCTCCCTCCACCCAGGGCCTTCATGTTCTTATTCTGTGGTCTAGATCCAAGTAGGAGACACACCATGATGACACTTTTCAACAAGAAATGGATTTACAATTCTCACCATTAGGAAAAGTCCAAGAAGTCATTAGAAGGTGTACTGACAGCAGACATCACGGTGCCAGGAAACACTGCTTCTAGAACATTCCTGGGTTTGCTCACTCGATCAACAGACATTTATCAAGCAGCTAGTCATGTTCAAGGCACTGCTGAGGACAGAACGGTCTCTAAAGCGCAATTCCCTCCCTGCCTTCAGGAAGCTCATCTCCATGAAGGCCAGGAGGATAAGCAGAGACACAAGTGAGCTACACAGGAGAAGGCAAGGCCTCACACTGCCAGAATGGAGCTGAGAGAGCAGCTCCTTACAGCAGAGGGCACTGGGCAGCTTGTGGAGGGAGCTGGACCACGCACGACAGGCAGACATGACTCTTTGGAGAGGAAAGAAAAGGCAAAGGAAAGGCAGAAGTAATTTTAGATAACACTGAAAACCATGGAATGTCCTACTGATGTACGATTTATCAAGATTTTCTAGCTTAAGTTGGGTCTAAACGTACATTGATAATATAAACTGGTTTATACAAGCAAATACAATATTATTTTCTAATTTCTATTTATAGGAATGGTTTTCAAAAGTAAAATTGTAATAAATATATGTGTGTGTAATTGATGTATACATATGTTTGCATAAATATGAATATTATGCCAAAATCACCATGCATTGAGTGTCTACTATGTGGTAGGCTTTGCACTCGATAATGAAAGTCTAAA
The DNA here is from genome assembly GCF_030020395.1 of Manis pentadactyla. Taxonomy (NCBI): domain Eukaryota; kingdom Metazoa; phylum Chordata; class Mammalia; order Pholidota; family Manidae; genus Manis; species Manis pentadactyla. Next base: position 105,651,560 of record NC_080024.1, read on the forward strand.
AACAAATAAAACATAGACTCTACCCTGGAGGGATTTACTCATAATCTGGTAGAAGAGGGGTAATTAAACAAGTAAGTAAAATCCAACAAGGTAGGGTTAGAAGACCCCACATGGTGATCAAGGAGCACAATGGGAAGACAGGGAAGAGGAAACCAACCCAGTGAGATCCCCAAGTAGCTCAGACACCATGACAGCCACTTGGCTGGCCTTCCTGGGCTCACCTCTCACAAAGATGCTCAGAGAGAAGAGTAACCAACCTGTCCAGGCGGCAGCATGAAAGCAGGCAGCGCCCCCCTGCGGAAGCAGCGCTCTTCCACAGGCACATATGCAGAGAAAGAGCAGCAAGGAGGACGCAGGTTTCAGCCATTTCTAAAATGGAGTCCTCCCTTTTCAGGCAAAACTCATGCTAGTTCCTCACTCCCCGACCACACTGGTCATTTGGTAATTACTATTCATATCCCAACCCAGACCACTAGATAATATTTTCCGCCTGGACCTTTGCCCTGTCTCCTGGCAAGGAGTCCATGGAAGATACCCCTTCGTTCTTGGAAGAAGTATTCTCACCAGAGAATCACGCAATTCTTCCACCATATGCTGCAAGCTAAACAAGAAGACATTTCTTCTAACAGTGGAAGGAACTTGCGTAATGACTAGGATTCGTACTCCTATAAGGAGACCTGTCATACATGCACATGGAAGTCAAAAGAATCATATAGTGGAAGCAGCTCTGGGACTCTAAATAGAAAACAGACAATAAACAGGCTTATTTCACAAATATTTCTGCTTTCTTCATAATCTTAAAAATACATAATTGTGATTCATTATCCATTCATTTTATGATCATCAATTTTGTTCAATTGTACCTTAAACCACCAAAATGACATTAAAAGCATTGCACTTTTCACAAGACCAGTGATTATATTTTGAGAAATTGAGAATGAATTTTTACTATATAGGTATAATAAAATAACCTTTCAAGAAACATTCTTCTTTGTATCACAATTTCAGTTCCCTAGATCCTCATTAGTAAATGTCCAGTATTGATGCAATAAAAGTATTTTGCTAAATGTTGATAAAATCCTTTTGTTAACAAATGTACTTATTCTGCCTCAAACTTATACATTCTAAATAATATTTTTAAAGCTGTGTCTTTGATACAGCACTTATCTGTTTTTCTACATATAGTGATAGTATATTGTATGTTTTTATTTTCTGTATATTATGATGCTTTGACATCTTAAAAACCCTTTCTAGCTGGCAGAGCCTGCCCCTCCCAGGGCTAGCCAATTATTGGAGCTGGAAGTCCACCTCTGATACGCAAACTGACTAGTCCAGAGCCTGATGACCCCATCAGCCAAAGCACCTCAGGAGGCAAAAATTCCTCTGCCTTAATCATCCCAGGGCCAAGTACCAGGTAACTAGAGATCATCCCTGCAGCCCAAAGCCTGCCCAAGTTATTCAGACCAGCCAGTCCCAACCTGTGCGCCCTGCCCCCTCACCATTCCTGCAGCCTCACAGGCAAGTAGGGGGCAGCCACGTCCCAGGGTGGACTTGCTCTCCTAGAACACTAGCTATGAGCCCTCTGAAGTCTGCCTGCCTCTCATTCCCTGCGCCCTGACGCCTCTGCTGAAACCTTCATTCCACATTTCATTTGAAACAGCCCATAGTATAAACAGCAGATACCATTAACCAGTTTATGAAAAAAAAGAAGAGAAGTGAAGGGTGGGGGTAGAGGGAGGGAAGGGGAAAAAGATGAGAGTGTGTACCTGTTTCAAAGTTTAACTTCTGTGTGGAAAGGTAGGAAGCAGGAGAAAAATGTGTTATATCAAATTATCCTTCCAAAATTACTGTAACAATGCATTTTTCGAAAGCCTGGAGAAAGGGTGACTGTGGCTTTAATTAGAATCTGTGTTGAATTTCCCACTACACAGCAAAGCACTTCATAGTTTCAACTACAAGTTGGTGCCCTTGACTATAGGTGGGGCGTACTGGCTACAAGTCCTACTGCACTGAAAGACCCTCGGGGAGGTCGCCTGGTGCAGAGCACAGTCCATCGGACTGCTGGGAGCTGGTTCTCTTTCAGAGTCCCTCCTGGTGATACTCTTCTGCTCTGTTCATAGGTGAAGGGGGCCTTTTCCGCTAGGGTGGGAAGAGGGTCCTGCCTCAAAGAGATGGTCCTGGGGTCTGGGCCAGGCCAGTGGGCTGGGTCCAAGGCAGACCTTCCTCTGCAGAAGGAAGGGTTTTGGCATGCACCATGCCACCCCCTCACCACTGTCCCGTCACAGTGAGACACATCTTACCACCGAAGTCTGACAGTAATTCCAATAAAGAAAGGACTCTGGGTTTATTCATCTTGCTATGACACAGCAGGCTCCTCTCTCGATAAATGTTAGTGTTCAGTTCACATTTTCAGGAATGCCCCATGTAACACTCCTCAACTGCCGCCCACCTCCCAGAGTGGACCTACCCACAGGTAAGGGGGAGGTGGGCGGCCACACTCCTGGGTAGCGCCACTGGGAGAAGCCAATGTGCAAGCTGCCCAGGAGCAGGGCTGCATCTTTGTAGCTGCCCTTACTCTCATGCCTCACACGTGTGTGCAAAGTAACTGAGCCCAGCTCCTCGGTCAAGAGTGAAGACACACTAGACAGTGAGGAAGACATACCACAGAGGGGCATCTGGGCTACGGGAGAAGGCTGAGAGGCTCCTGGTGTTTCTCTACCTTCTCAATCAGGAGCAGGTGTCACTGCAGGCTCCAGCTTCTCACCACCACAGGCTGCCCAGGGTCATGTCAGCACCTGTGTGCACCTCACAGCTGCACCCTAAACCACCAGCATGTACCCACATCCCACATGGGACAATAAATCACAGTTGACTAGCTGATTTGCTGCTCTGTTGACATTTAGTTATGTGTTCACTTCAGTTTTGTAGGTTTTTTTCCTACCTTGGAGGCAGTATCATCTTTCTCAGACTCCAGTATTTGTGTAGGCCCTTAAAAAGCTTACAGCCCACAAGCTCCCTGTGTAGTGCTCACTGGGTAGAACAGCCTGCCAGCCAAGCCCAGGGAAGCCCCAGGCCTGGTGCCAGGATGAGATTGGTCCTCTGCAGAGCTCCTCTCAGCCCCTCTCTGACAGTGCTGACTTCTCTGCTCTGGTCCCCAGCTCGTGTGTGCACAGCTATCCCAGCACTGGTCTGCTTTATGTCCTTTATAGGTAATGACCACCAAGTCTTACACAATTTGGATTGCCTGTCACAGCAACTGGTGCACATGAATCCATTCAACAAATACTGATTGAATACCTAGTAGGTTCCACTCCCTGTTCTTCTGTGGGGGTTCTAGAAAAATACATCCAAGGGGTGTTGAATGGCTAAAGGATAAATGATCGTGATCTGAATTTGCGGGTGCAGGGTTATACCATCTCCAAGGCAACACAAAACACTCAACATAGCAGCACCTGTCAGAGGAACACAAGGCTTCCCTGTGCCCTAGTACCTTTGGATAGAGGCCTGCTGTGTGTCTGCCTGAGCTGAGTGCCCTGGCCACCCCACCTCTGCCAGCTGCCTCGACCTGCAGCTTAAAGTGAACTCCCAATGTGGGCCAGGTATGTCCTCCTGCTGTGCTCCCTGCAGAAACAGTCATCCTTCAATTTGGACAAGTATCAGCAGCCCTGTACAGTGGATAGCATCTGGCTATCCTGTCCACTTATGTTTTTCACATGAATGACTGACTTCTGCAAAGTGAGAGCCAGCAAATAAGGGGAAGGGGAAGCTGAAGGCATGTCTTGGTATTAATAAAAGCAAAGACTGTAAAGCGATTGGAGTCATTTGGTAATATGAGCAAGGCAGCAAATGCAGGACAAAACTGTAAGCCAGAAATTCAAAATCCTATATATATTTAAAATTCAATGCAATGCACTTAAATCATCCCTTTAAGTTCAGTAGACTGGAATTTTTTTATGCATTTATATAATACATTCAGAATCTCTTCTAGAGCTCAGAACCTCCATCTAGATAAACAAACCACCAACACGATAAAATCTATTTTACTCAATCGACTGCATCCTATCATTATCATTAACATTTCTCCTCCACATGAGCTCTGCTCTCTTGCTCGCACTCAAACTGTCTAGTATGCATTCTTCTATTATCATAGCACCAGACAGATAGCATACTTTATAAAGGAGACAAGAGGTCCCTTTTGGAGCATAACATGGCAATAAACAAAACCCACCATTCAACACTGGGATATGAGCAGCACACACTCCTGTTCTTTTCCAGCATTCAGCAGCAGCCTGGAATGAACATTCACAATGTAAAAGCGGCACCCATTAGCTCCTGCAGCTTGTTAGCATATTTTAATGCTGCGATCACAGTTTTCTATTTCCATCAAGGTGCTACTAGGTGCTAGACTCTGGATTCACACATTGCATCATTACTGTGCCCAGTGAACAGATTACATAGCAATATTAGGGGTGGGGGTTGAAAAGTACTGAGAAGGGGTAACAGTGGGAAAGGCAGATGCAGCACCTGGCACTGTGTAACCAACGGATGGGTGGATGGCACAGAGGGAGGTTCTAATTTTAGCAGGCCTTGGTAGACACTTTTTACCCTGATGAACAGCTCTCTCAAAAACCTAAAAATAAATACATTATTTATAATAAAACACCTCTCTTGAATAAATGTGTGCCCAATATTTCTCTCATACAAGTTAATAACAGAATTAAAGTCACTGATTCTGATTCTTTTTTGAGCCACAAGGAACTTTATGGATGTAAACCGCCCTCCTTGCCTGTGGACCAGGAAAACGTAGGCCCAAAGTACTAATGAGCCAAGGTCCCTGTGGGAGCAGAGCTGCTGACTCTGTGTTCCAGCTTATTCCTGTCACACAGATAATGCGGACACTCACTGTCATCTACGATGAAAGCAAATTCCAGTGCTGGGACTCCAAGAAAAGTATCACTAAGGGTCCTGCCCTTCCAAACATCACATCCAGAAGTTCTGTGCAACACTGTGTCAATTCACAGGTTTCCTGATCTCTGCAATGCACATGCCTGACCACAGACCGCAAACACACCAGCACCAAAGCTGAACTGCTTCCACTTTTCATTCTCAAAGGCAAAAAGAGCTGGACCCTGTATCTTTCCTCAAATACAATTCCCACTATCATTCAAATGTTGAATCTGTATACAATATACAATAAAATCCCATGACATACACGCTCACCCATCCCCCAACCTATGTTCCCAGCCCCTTTGCCAGTATGCTCAGGAAACAGGGGCCTCCAGACCTCCCCATGAGGAGGTCTGCTCTGAGCACCCAAACTCTAAGAGACTTTTCCCTGCTGTCCCACACTGGCACTGCAAAAACCGTCCCGAGCCTTTATGGATTGTGGGGAAGTTGGGGTTCCTATGGCCAGGATCCTCACTGAACTTAAACCACCTGATGATGTAACTGGCCTGTTGCTAGGCTATCGCTTCCACCCCTTTAGGCAATAAGCTATTATTGCCCTACATAGAGAGCTCGGCCCAGTGCTCTGGGTGGAGACAGAGAAATTAGTCCTTGACCTACTGCCAGGAGAACAAGCCGGGTAATAAAACCTTTCACTCCAAAGAATGTTTTGCTATCAATTTCTTTGGTCACACTGAATCCATAGCAAACTTGCCCAGCTCTGAAACCCATTGGCAAGACAATTGGCGAAAGTCAGCAGGGTTCATTGTTGACCAAAGAAAAGACAGGCTGCCCTTATGGGAGGGGTGCTTCAGTGGGGTGCCCTTATGAATGGGGAGACAGTGGATTATCCCCCAACAGGTATGTGGTCTGAGGTGGCTTGCCTCCTAGAAGATGGGCCCCACCCCAGGACTGGAGGCTAGTGGAGGTGACACCTGAGGCAGCAGGGGTGGCCCTTGGTATAGTAAGCAGGTCCTTTGAGAAGCAGAGTGCCCGTGAGGTAGTAGGGACTGTGGGTTGGCTGCTTCTCACAGTACTAAAAAAGTCTACAGAAGACAAGAACATGCTCCTGAAAAAGACCCAAGAAATGGTGGCATGAGAATGTGAGCTGCAAACTTCTGTGCATTCCCTGAAGAAGGAAATGGCATTGATGTGAGAGGAGGCAGTACGAGAACACTGGCAGCAAGGTGCCATGGAAGAGGTAAAAGTTTCCTTATAAAACGAGACGGCAGCGCTGCTAGGTGCTCTGAAGGAGGAAAAGGCCATCAAGGAAAAAGACGAACTCCTGAGGGAAGCACAGGCGGAGGTGGCAGGAGAAAGCCAGCTGTGAAGCACTGAGGTGAAGGTAAGAGAGCTGCTGAAGACTGAGCTGGCACTGCCAGTAGAAAAGGTAAAAGTTGTAGCAGAGGAGGCACTCAGGGGAAGGGAGAGAAAGGTGCCATCAGCCCCGGAAATGGAGGAGCTGGAGAAGGATGAAGGGGTGGTGCAGGAGGCACTGGCCCCGCCTGTACTGAAAGCATGCCCAGTGGTTGTAAAGAAATTAAAGACCCAGCAGCTGAAAGTTCCCCAAGGAGAGGAGTAGCCCCCTCCCAGGTCGTGAAGCACTCTATGCTCCGCCCCTATACTCAGGCTGAGCTGATGGATTTGGGCTCCCAGTTTAGGCAGAAGCCTTCAGAGTCAGTATCAACTTGGCTCCTGCATCTATGGAAATTAGGGGTGAATTGAATTGTTCTGTCGGGATCAGAGATGGGAAAGCTGGCTTCCCTGACAGTGCACCCTGCCTTGAGGCAACGATCACAAAATGCACATCAGAGCAGAAGGGAATCATCCCCTCCCTGATTGGCTTATGGATGCACTTTGTGCTGTGTGGCCCAATCAGGATGATCTACCATCCTCTCCTGTTAGATGGCAGACATATGCTGAGCTCCAATAGGTGTTATGAGAGCTAGGCATAAGAACTGCCATTTATAGTCTAGAGAATTATGGCCCAGATGAAGAGATTCTCACTACTGGGATAAGAAATTTGGGGCATCAAACAGCTCCCACATCACTCTTTGGGTCTCTAGTGGCCATTCTTTCCCCTCATGTAGGGCATCCCATAAGCGAGGTGACACATACAGTAGCAGACTTAGGAGAGGCTGAAGCAATGAGAACCTGGAAATAAATAAGATCTGCTACTCACAGGAAGTTTCTAAAGGGCCCCGTGAAGGTTACAAGGACCCAGATGTGGGTTGATTTAATACGGGCAGGAGCACATGGAAGGAAATTAGATGGGAAGTCAAATAGGATCTTACTAGAGCTATGGCAACAGCTGAAACCAGAGCAGCAGTTTCAGCCATTAAGACCAAAGAGGCAGAGGTCAGACACAGAGCCACAAGTCCAGCCTGTATGTTTGCAAGACTTCCTGCTGGAGAGCAAGCCAACTTCACTTGAGCCCACACAGGAAGGTGACTGGGGAACATGGTTTGACTGAGGGGAAGGTCGAGGTATCTATCCTGAGGGACCAGGGAGGGATTGGAAGCCACATGTAGAAATACCTATCCATTGGTCCCCAGTGAACATACAATGTGTTATGGCTCTGGTGGACACAGGGGATGAATGTTCACTGATTCATGGTAACCAGGAGTGGTTCCCTGGGACCCTCACTATCATAGATGGACACGGTAGTAAGGCTATCAGAGTGAAACAAGTCCGAATCCCTTTGGGAATAGGGCTTCTACCTCCAAAAGAGTATACTGTGTATATCCCTCCTATTCCTGAGTATATTTTGGGGATTGATATCCTGCAGGGTGTATGGTTGCAGAACAATGCAGGTGAGTTCAGACTGAGTACATGTGGTAAAGGCAGTTCTGATGGGACATGCTAGGTACCCGCCCATAGCTTTGCCTGTGCTTCAAAGGGTGACTTATACCAAACAATACAAACTGCCTGGAGGGCATAAAGAGATTGGAGAAAGTCTCCAGGAGCTGGAAAAGGTGGGTATTATAAAGCCCACACACAGTCCTCTCAATTCCCCAGTGTGGCCAGGAAGAAAGCCAGATGGCTCCTGCCATATGACTGTGGATTACAGGGAACTGAGTAAAGTCATACCCCCTATGCATGCTGCTGTCCTCGCCATTGCAGGCCTGATAGATACCCTCAGCCATGAACTAGGAACATACCATTATGTAGTACATCTTGCTAATGCCTTCCATTCCATTAACATTGAGCAGGAAAGTCAGGAACAGTTTGCCTTCACATGGGAAGGATGGCAAGAACTTTCACCATCCTCCTGCAGGGATCCCTCCACAGCCCCACCATCTGTCATGGACTTGTAGCCCAGGACTTGGCTACATGGGAGAAACTGCCAACCGTGTGGCTGTACCATTATATTGATGATGTCATGCTCACTTCCAATTCTCTTTCAGATCTAGAAGGTTCAACACCTAGACTGCTGCAACATTCACAGGAGAAAGGATGGGCTGTGAACAGCACCAAGGTTCAGGGACGTGGTTTGCCTGTCACATACCCGAGGTCCCTCAGGGTAGATACCTCGACCTTCCCCTCAGTCAAACCATGTTCCCCAGTCACCTTCAGAGTGGGCTCAAGTGAAGTTGGCTTGCTCTCCAGCAGGAAGTCTTGCAAACATACAGGCTGGACTTGTGGCTCTGGTCGGGTAAGACCAAAGTTATACCAGAAGCAGTTATAAAGTCTCAGTCTTTCCTACCCCTACAACTGTAGCATTGCTACAGGAGTTTCTGGGTCTTCTAGGCTACTGGAGAGTATTTATCCCACACTTGGCACAAATTCTGAATGAAGCCCTTATACCAGTTGGTACGAAAGGGCATCAGATGGGACTGGGATGAGACATGTGCGTCTGCCTTTACTACAGCAAAATGGGCAGCCAAGGCCATGCAGACCTTGAGTGTGACAGACCCATCAAGGCCCTGTGAGCTGAATGTTCATGTGACTGAAGATGGTATGGCTGGGGTCTCTGGCAACAGTTTGAATGAACTCGCCAACCTATTGGATTCTGGTCACAACTCTGGAAAGGTGCAGAGGTATGATACACTTCGATAGAAAAACTGGCTTCCATGTATCATGCCTTGCTGGCTACAGAACCCATCAGTGGAATGGCCCCGATAAAGGTAATAACCACCTATCCCATCTTGGGGTAGGTATGAGACTGGACCCAAAAGTCAAGGAGTAGTGTGGCACAAACACCCACACTGGCCAAGTGGGGTGCTTACCTACAGCAGTGTAGTACCCTCTCTAGTAGCCCCTTGAGTGAAGAACTCCAACACTTATTGGGGCTGATGACATATACTAGTGAAAAGCAGGAAGAACTTGCTTTTGAACCATTAGTAGCAGAGAGCCCCTATTGGGAGGGAAGAGCCCCTATACCTGAAGATGCATGGTACACAGATGGCTCCAGCCGAGGGCAGCCCCCAAAATGGAGGGCCATAGCTTTCCATCCTAAGACTGAGACAATATGGATGGAAGATGGTGAGGGGAAGAGCAGCCAATGGGCAGAGTTGCAGGCTGTGCAGCTTGTGATCAGCCAGGAGCCCTCCCCAATAGTTGTCTACACTGACAGCTGGGCTGTCTATTGGGGCTTGACCCTGTGGCTACCAACCTGGTACCATGCCAAGTGGCTGGTTGGTCACCGACCCCTTTTGGGGCAAGAATTGTGGCCAGACTTATGGGCCTGTGGTCAGACTAATATAATTATAGTATACCATGTAACAGGTCATTTGCCACTGGCATCCCCAGGAAATGATGAAGCAGATAAACTGGCCCAGATATACTGCTTAGAAGGAAAGCCTGCCTCTGATGTAGCTCAATGGTTACATCAGCGTTTGTTGCATGTGGAGCAAAAAACAATGTGGGCTGTAGCCCATCAGGGGGGCTTGCCTTTGACCTTCGAAGAAGTAGTAGAGCCCAGCAGGAGTGTATCGTGTGCTCCAAAAGAGACTTACACCAAGCTCCACAGCAACATGAGACAAAGCTAAGGGGCCTATACCCCTCGTCAGGTGGCAGATAGACTACATTGGCCCTCTTCCTGTGTCAGAAGGATACCGGTATGCCATGACTTGTGTGGACACAGCTACTAGACTTCTGGTTGCTTTTCCTACCCATTGTGCAGACCAGCAGATGACCAAAAGAAGCAGCATCTCTTTGCTGCCTATGGCTGATCACAGGTGATTGAGAGTGATTAGGACACTCATTTTACTGGACATACACTGCAAGAATGGGCGTGACAGCTGGGAATCAAATCGAAGTTTCATGTGCCATACAATCCTACCACAGCAGGCATAATAGAGAGGCACAATGGCTTGTTAAAATCCAGAGTAAAGTCAGATACCATAGTCTGCGGGGATGGTCAGTCTGGTTATGGACAGTGCTACAGCATTTGAATGAGAGACCCCGAAAGGGAGCCCTGAGCCCCATAGACATGTTAACACATATGGCTGCCTCCCCTATACAACTGCAAGTACAAACCAAGGAAAAATCACTGAAGCCGAGGTTCAGCCACCAAAATAATATCTTGCTGCCAGCACCAACTGCACTGAACCCCAGAGATTCCATTGGCCTTGGACCTTTCGACACATGCACCAACGATGGCTGGCTCTCCTGGCACCTTGGGGACAAGGCCTGGAAGCTGGCCTCCTGTGTATCCCCGGAATAACACCAGAGTGGCCCCCAAAGGTCACAGTAGTATATCCTGAAAGGCCAGAAGGTAGGAGCATTTTAGCAGGGAGTTCTGTTTTATCATTATGGCCACTTCATGTACCTCCAGTAGCACTATATATAGACCCTTCAGTAACTCACGGGGAAAGGAGTAAAAATGTGGTATACTAGACCTAGAAGGGACACCGTTCCTGCTACAGGCCTATCACAGGACCACTCTCTTGCATGCATCCTACCTGATGGACAAGATTTGCCTATGTTGGTGTCATTAAAACATGTGTCTTATCGCCCCTAAGGTTTTTGTGGATTGGGAACTTCCTCTGTCTTGAGGATTACTATAATTTTTGTTATTAGGAACCTCCTCTGGCTTGAGGATTATTATAATTTTTTGTTACCTGTATCAAAATCTTGTTGTATCTTAATTTTTCTTATTATCTCTAAGTTGTTGTTATTCTCTGTTGCTGCTGTGGAATCTGGTTACAGTGCTCCAGCTTTCTCGCACAGGGACCATTGCGGAAGATTGAAAGCATGTAGACTGTAAGGCCAGAATCCTGGAGGGGTGGAGTGTGGGGAAGCTGGGGTTCCTATAGCCAGGATCCTCACTGAAGTTAAACCACCTGATGATGTAACTGGCCTGTTGCTAGGCTACCACTTCCACACCTTTAGGCAATAAGCTATTATTTCACTACATAGAGTGCTTGGCCCAGTGCTCTAGGCTGAGGCAGAGAAGCTAGTGCTCGATCTACCACCAGGAGAACAAGCCAGGTAAATAAACCCTTTTACCCCAAGGAACGTTTCGCTGTCCATTTCTTTGGCCACATTGAATCCATAGCGAACTTACCTGGGGCTGAAACCCATTGGCAAGACATGGATCTTCTCAGGCACATCATTTTAGCAGTAGATAGAAAGAGAAGCCCATATACTGTAGCACTACATAAAAAGCAAATACAAAGACCTAATCCACCCCATACACCTGCAAACTCTGCAACTACCCCATGCCGCCTGTACACCTGTACCCAGCCCATCCCCCATGCCTCCCCAGGAGCACTTCTACCCAGCCCATCCCCCATGCCCCCGTGCACCTGACCCCGCCCATCCCCCATGCTCCTGTGCACCTGCACCCCGCCCATCCCCCATGCTCCCGTGCACTTGCAGCAAGCCCACCCCCTATCCTCCCCCCTACACCAGGGCTGCTTCAAACTCAGACTAGTGAGATTCTACTAGTCTGAGCACACCCCATTGCTGCAAAACAATACCTGGCCTTTCCCCCAAGATCTAAGGATCAGAGGTTTTGCTCTAGTTCTTTTCTCTCCCATTTTTTAGAATCAAAGAGATGAAGGCAACACACCCGACTGCCCCTTCCAGAATGTGAGGGCAAGTATCTCTTCTCAAAGAGGGGAACATACACAAGTCCATGAGTCACCCATGAAATCTTGAGTCTTTGCAACAGGCAGATGCATGTTGTATTCCTCTGATTGTAAGTGAACAGAACCAAAAGGTGCTGTAGTTCTGCCAAGTGTTGTGGTTTGCCTTCCAGACACCCAAGGCTGCCAATGTAAGTTGGCATCACACCCCCAATTTGCACCCTGTTACCACAAATGGGCCTTCCTTATAGGTTATCCAAAAGGTGCAATAATTTATGCCCTACATATAAGAGTCTGATGGGGCAGCAGACAAGAGTTTTAGGGAAAGGAGAGGCCTTTCTGAAAGACCACCATTCCTTCTGGACAGCCTTGGAGATATTTCTAAGAGCCATTTTGGAACAAGGATGGATTTGCTCACTACTTATGTCTGTAGCATTTGAACACAAGATTTCTTTTCTCTCCAGGAATTGTGCACTTTAAGAATATTTTTCATCTTTGATTTTCCATTCTGTCTGGGAAGAAGAAAAAACCATGTACTTTTCCCTCTGCTGTTAGCTATTAGGACATAACAAGAATGGATGAAGGAATAAACGGAAGATTATTGCTTAACTTAAATTGTTGGGAGTTTTTTCCAAACTAAAAGCCTATGCTGGTGCCTCCACTGAGACAAGCCCAGATGGTTAAGTCAGAGGCCTGGGGGTCACTCCACTTCTGCAGTACAAGATGTAACACAAGATGGTTGAATTCTCATTTTATTTTTGTAAATAATACTCAAAGATGGTCCCTTTACAGCTTTCCTATAGATCCTTTTGGGTAGTTTTTCTAAGGCAAGTGGAGGACTACTGACATCAAGCAAGCCCAATCAGGAGGCTCTCCCAGCTGAGCTGGGTGATGCTCTTCTTGGAGGAGGCCCCCTCGCCTCCCTGCAATTTCATCCTGACAGCAACATCCCTTTCCCCCACCACTGCCACATTTAGACTGTGAGTTTTCATGATTAGCAACTCACTACTTATGTCATGTAAACTCCATTCCTGCACCGATGAAACACTGAGTAAACCGACAATCAAGAAGCGGCGTGTACTCCACGGCAGCCAAGCAGGGCACGTGTGAGGTTTTTACGCCATTTGCTACGGCGCCATTAGCAGAGCTGCCTGTGATGAGATCCAGCTTTGGCAAGTTTTCAGAGATGCATCAGAAAAAAAAGCAAGCTAGGTGAGTTTCTAAAACCCTTCCTAATTAAGAGGCTAAGTCCTAGAAAATGAACAATCAGGACACATAGTCTCAACTACAGTAGTACCGAGCACATCAATACACACAATTAACAAAGGTCGCCCATGGTCTGCATTCTTGTTTTAATGACACAAGAAGACACGCTCCTTTTCTTCTCTTCTCCACCCTCTCAAGGATCAAGTATGAATTAAATCATTCTACATTCTGTGGCAGAGTACAGTTTAAATATGTAACATTATCATACTACAACTATCCTTTCACTCTTTCACCTAATGCCTAATATTAGTCAAATTTGCACTAAAATTGGTAACTCTTAATGCCCCCTCTGCATCTAACCTCCCCACCCACCCCTTGGCTTCCCCCAGGAAGCAGGATCGGCATTGATTTCTATCTGATTACAGAAGAGCTTGCCCTGACTTTCCCCAGTTACTTAAGCCGGTGTCTCATAGCGTGTCCTTAGAGACCAAGGCTTTGCTCAGGCAGAGAGCGTCTAGACAGTATTCATGACCCATCTGTCTGGCACAGCCCAGCGGATGGCAAACTCTATTAGAACTGAAACCCTTTTTCCCTCCTCCTCCTCCTATCTTTCCCTTTGCGAAGCAGGAATCTGACACTGAAAATTACTATCATTGTTGCAATTCTCAAAATAGCACCACCAGACTTTCATTAACATCCACGCTAGACTACTAAATATTTAAAGAAGTGGATAAATTTCATCTGAAGTGGGACAGCCCAGCACACATGAAAGCAGTAACAGAATCAAAATGTAAATCTAAGAGGTTGTTTTTATCCATGTAAATTTAGTGTCACAGCAGGAGGAAATGATGCCTAAGGTTTATTGAAACTTTCCCTCCCATTTGTTCTCTGCCTTTATTTGAAAAGGCAGAATTGCCTTTCAAGACCCTACAAGATTTCAATTAATCAGAAAACCATCTTGGAGAAACAAAGGTAGCAAACCAAAGTTGGGGCGTTGTGTGTGTGTGTGTGTGTGTGTGTGTGTGTGTGTGTGTGTGATACTCTTTGGTGGTGAAGGAGGAGGGTGAGCAAGCTGCCAGTGCCTCGTCTGTGGCTCACCCCACAGATTGCACCCAGGTGGAAGCTTGTTGCCAGTGACAACCTGCAACCTGATCAGGCTCAGCCTAAGAGATGCACCTTGTTTTAAATATCATCTTAGGTCATTTTCACCCAAGTAAATAATTGTACCAATTCTTTTTTCTTTAGGTTGAAAAAAGGGAGTGGATAGTCCTGTCAAAAAAATATACACTACTCCACAGGACAGCTTGATTCATGGAAAGCAGTCTCTACTACTGGCCTTGAGCAAGGTAAGCCAGAAAAAAGCAAGAAGAACCTTCAGAGCCCAGGTCCACCTATCCCACCATGCTCTGGGACAACACGGCACACTGGAAGACCTTTGTCCCACCCTCCCTGCAGTCAGCAACATCAAGAGTCTAATCCACTGAGTATTTCAGGGCCACAGAAGCAGGCAGAGCCCCACTCCTCTGTCAGCACAGCTGAAGGAGTCTGAAGGGGTCACAGACTCACACAAGATCCGGAGGAAAAAGCAGGGGTCTAGAGCAAAAAGCCTCCAGCCCAGGAGGGCTCTTAATTCTCTCAGCAGGTGAAGGGGGAGTGTAATGGCAGAGATAGGGTCACTCCGTCATTGAGTCCCACCATGCTTGAGCCACATAACCTCTCGTGTTCACAAGGCAGCTGTCATCATGCTCACCCTCTAGATGGGAAATAAAACAGAAGGGAACTGACTTCCCCCAGACAGAGTAAACAGTATACATCCTGGACAGAACTGAGAAAGGGATTAATTACCTAGTAGAGAAAACCCAAAGGAGCTCAACAAAATCAATGACCCCTGACATACTGGGGCTTTGGTTAATTTTTTGTAATTATTTGAAAATCCAGGATGAAACCAAGATTACCATCATCTATGTATCAATTAAAAACCATCATATAAACAATCCCTCTTGGAGCACTCACTCTATGGGCCTAAAAACAATAACAGATTGTTTATCTCCACCCTTGAATCCTACAAACCTTTAAAAACTGGTAAGTGAATGCTCACAGTGTTGGCGGGGCTGGGGGTGGGCGGCGGGGGGAGGAGACCATGAAAACAAATACCCAGAAGCAAAAACAAATTCACAGCCTCAATTCATTCCCAACCGCAGCCAAGTTGCAGCTGTGTGACTCTGAATACACCACCTAACCTCTCTAAGCAATGTTCCCTGTGAAACCTTTCTAGGATGGTTTTGAGAGGTACAGGAGATGATGTACATAAATAGCTAGCACTCAGCAAATGGCAGCTCCCTGCTTGCCTCACCTGCACTCTTTGAGAAGCTACAGGCCTTCTGATAAACTTGCCCCACTGGTGCAGTGCTGCCATTCATCTTTGAATGAGGGATGTGAAATACCAGGGAAACAGAAGTGGTTAAAAACACTGGGTCTGTGAGCTCCTGGTGGGTGCTCCTGTTCTGGGACACCTGAGGTGAGGAACAGGCTGATGGGGAGGGTGCCGAGCGGTCTCCTAGCACAGCCTCCCCCCACTGGTGTTCGGCTCCTCATCCTCCGAGCCTTTGCTGACTGGACAGCTGCTAGGAGAGACATGACTGAGGCCACCGGCAAGAGGTTAACACAGACTGCATATTAGAAAACGATACTGTCAACGTTACACGTTCTGAGTTTTGGTAACTATACTATGGTTAAGGGAGAGAATGCCTTTTTCTTAGGAAACATAAGTATTTTGAGGTAAAAAGACATGTCTGCAACTTACTCTGAACTGGTTCAGAAAAAAAAAAAGAATGTTAATAATAATAAAGACAGAATGATAAAATAAATTTTATAACTTTATTCCAAGTTTGGAAATTATTTCAGAATGAAATTTAAAAGACAGAAAATAGAGAAACAGGGCTATAAATAGAATAATATTTATTGACCATTTACTACCTGCATTATTCTAATTCCTTGACCTAAACTATTTTATTAAATCCTCAGAAGAACCCTCTAAGGGAAGTAATAATATTACTGTTTTCATTTTACAAACAAGAAAATCAAGGCATGAAGCAGCTAAACAACTTGACTAAGGCACAGTCAGTAGTGGTGACTCCAGGACTGGTAATCAGGGCCTGAAATTTAACTTTGTAGGACAATTTTAAATGAATTGTAGGACCAGTCTGGGAAACTAATCACAGTTTATAACATTGTATCCATATGAAAGTATGTTTTCCAGGAGCAGTATGAAACCCAGACAAAAAATGAGCACCTGCCCTGGTTGAACTAATCAGTTAACAAAAAGTGTACAACAAGCCCACACCCAGACACACTTACATACTCATGCATGCACACACCACACACAGACTGACAGTCACACACTCTAGCACACACTCACATGGCTTTAGGGCCTGGCAGGAAGCAGTTCACATTTCTCTGGGGTTTGGCTTGAACCAGCTATTCATATATGGGATAATATAGATATTCAGAAGCCAAAGGTCTCTGTCTCTGAAAGGTTGCTGTACTGGGAAACCTGGACCCCAGGAAAGAACAGTAAAAGTCTATCATACTGTTGGTCACAGAATAAATACTTTACACTAGCTGGCTTTTGCTCTGGTCACTTTGGGTGTTTATGGTAACCAAACTGTAATGACACCATCAGCAGAACAAAAAGGCATCCTACAGTATGGGAGAATATATTTGTAAATGACATATACAACAAGGGGTTAAAATCCAAAATATATAAAGAACTCACCTCAACACCCAAAAAGCAAATAATCCTATTAAAAAATGGGCAGATGATATGAACAGACACTTCTCCGAAAAAGAAATTCAGATGGCCAACAGGCACATGAAAAGATGCTCCACATCACTAATTATCAGGGAAATGCAAATTAAACCATAATGAGATATCTCCTCACACCAGTTAGGATGGCCAACATAGAAAAGAATAGGAACAACAAATGCTGGCAAGGATGCGGAGAAAGGGGAACCCTCCTACACTGCTGGTGGGAATGTAAACTAGTTCAGCCACTGTGGAAAGCAATATGGAGGTTCCTTGCAAAACTAAAAATAGAAATACTATTTGACCCAGGAATTCCACTCCTAGGAATTTACCCAAAGAATGCAAGATCCCAGTTTCAAAAAGACATATGCACCCCTATGTTCATCGTAGCACTATTTACAATAGCCAAGAAATGGAAACAACCTAAGTGTCCATCAGTAGATGAATGGATAAAGAAGATGTGATACATATACAGAATGGAATATTATTCAGTCATAAGAAGAAAACAAATCCTACCATTTGCAACAACATGGATGGAGCTAGACGGTATTATGCTCAGTGTAATAAGCCAGGCGGAGAAAGACAAGTACCAAATGATTTCACTCATCTGTGGAGTATAAGAACAAAGCAAAAACTGAAGGAACAAAATAGCAGTAGACTCACAGAACCCAAGAATAGACTAACAGTTACCAAAGGGAAAGGGACTCGGGAGGATGGGTGGGAAGGGAGGGATAAAGGGAAAAGGGGGCATTATAATCAGCACACATAACGTAGGGCGGGGGCATGGGGAAGGCAGTATAACACAGAGAAGACAAGTAGTGACTCTACAACATCTTACTACGCTGATGGACAGTGACTATAATGGGGTATGTGGGGAGGACTTGATAAAGGGGGGAATCTAGTAACCATAATGTTGCTCATGTGATTGTATATTAATGATACCAAAAAAAATTGTAATGACAATTTGGGAGGACACACCTTATATTATCCTTTTCTGCCCTATCTTTCAAACTGCAAGAATTATATAGGTATTTTCAACCCTCCAGTTCCACTAGCAGGGCATGAGCAAAACAAAACCAAAGTTTTCCATCTTCTGGTCAGACTTGAGTTTTCTAAAATAATCACATTTATCCATTCATTCAGCAAATATTTACAGGGTAATGCATCATATGCTATATCTTCCATGTATTATATGCTATATGTGCTATGTACTATATGTTATATATGCCATGTACCTTATGTTATATATGCCATGTGCTATATGCTATACATGACAAATACCATATATATGCCACATAGTATGTGCTATAAATGCAATGTACCATGTGCTATACATGCCATGCAGCATATGCTATATATCCTATGTATAGCATGCTATGTATCCCCATACTATATGCTTCATATGGCCATGCACCATATGGTATATATATATATGCTCTGCACACTATGGTAGGCACTAGGGTTACAGTAGAGACCCTTACAGGTACTGTTCAACTCAAGGCCATGCTTATAGCATGGTAGAAAGTAGCAGAGGTAGGATAAATGGCTTTCAGTTCAATTCAATAAATACTTTGAAAAGTGTCCATAGGTACAGTCCATGTTATTAGCAGTGTCAGGGCTTTCAAAGATGTATGCAGAGCGCCTGCCTTCAAAGAGCTTAATATCTAATGGGAATTCTATCTGCTTACATGTCATGATCAAGTAAAACAGAAAATACCTTAAGAGGGGCACAAAGTGTTACAGGTTCCAAGTAGAAGAAATTATTTCTAGCTATGGGGAGGGGTTACAGAGGGTGACCAACCTGATGTAACTGGCAGGTATCAGTGGCATATATAGCACTAAGAAAATAACAGAAGAGGAATCGGTCTGGGAGTGAAGGGAGAAGTAATTGGTTAAGCGGTGGATGCTCAAGAGTTTGAGAGGCTTGGAAGAGGCCTTACAAGCAGTTGGATATACTGGCTGGGCTGGAGATAAGAATATGGGGGTAGATTTGATGCCATGTAGTGTCTGGAATTACCCAGGTAAAGGCAAAGAATGAGAACTATGGGCAAAGCTGGTACCTGGGGGACAGAGGAGCTGCCAATGAGAAGGAATTACTGAAGTGTCCAGAGACCAGCCAGCTGTGAATCCTGTGGCCCCATGGAATAGGGAATCTCAAAAAAGGGATGATCAACCTTACCAAGTACAGAGGAAAGACTAATAAAAGGAGAAATGGAAAAAAGTCTGCCAGATCTAGCAGTGAATGACTGACCCACAAAAACAGCTAGGAGAGAGCGGTGGTGGGTAAGAAGGGGTTAGATGGGACAGGGAGAGCCGTCAAGCTGTCTTTCAAACACGGCAGGACCTGAGCAGACACTGGAAGGAAAAGGGCCAGGTCTGGACGGAGGGTGAAGGCGAGCAGGGAAAGTCAGGACAAGTGCAGGGAAGATAGGAGCAGGCTCCACCGAAGAACTGCAACAGTTCTCATTCTGAGGGCCCTGCCCAGTGGACTGAGGTCTCAGGCCCAGCCCACTGGCAGCTGGGGGCTTCTCAGGAGGGGCTGGAGTGCAGGGTAGAGCCCCTAGGTTCTGCAAGGTGGATACAGCAGAGGGCGGTGGGCTGAGAGGCCCAGGATGTGAAGAAGGCACTTCAGGAAGTCAGATGTAGGTAGGGGAGGACAAGGGGCAAGAGGAGGCTGAGTATGCCCGGAGGAACAGGAAGGATCAGCCAGGGGAGGGGACAGCGGGTATGAGGCAGTGAGCTCACGAGACTCCCGGGGACTGAGGGACACAGTCAGACCCTGCAACCCTGAAGGGAAACTTCTTTGAAGTTAAACAGGCTACTGGCTACTAAGAATCCTGGATGAGACCTGGGAGTCAGTCACCTAAGTGTAGCCAACGGGGTCCCAAAAAAGGTTCAGTGCACACATCAAAGGTGTTTTCATTCATCTGTTTATCAGGACCCAAAACAAACATCTCATTGGTTTTCTCTGAAGGGCAATAGGCAACTTTCTCATTATTAAAACTCATCCTAAATGATATCTACTTCATGATAATCCATAGCTGATGGGGAGGTTCTCTTAATAGAAGTATCTCCACTGATAAACAGAGGAAAAAGGACAGAATTAGGTTATGACTGTTTGGCAACCCCTAATGATCGATGATAATCACACAGCAGAGAGCTGAACAGACAGGATGGGCAGTGCCGTCATGCCTGTGAGGCTCCTTCACGCAGACTGTATCCATACCCAAATGTCCCCAAGTTCTGGATGAAACTACCAGCTGATAGGAATTGTGAGGGACAGAGGAGCATATTCAGTGATTTCACAGGACAGCAGCCAGCGGAATCCAGAGTATGGAAACTCTACAGAAAAATAATCCCAGACCCTTCCATCCAAAATTCCAAGAAGTCAGGGGGAACCTAGAGTAAAAAAATCCTTAAGGACATGTCAGTCCATCTTGGAGTAATGCTGGAGCTTCTTTGGATCCTGGTTCAAACAAACAAACTGTGAACAAAACAAAACACACATTTATTTATAAGACATCTGAAAAGATATGAACTCTAAGAGGATATTTGATTATATTGGAGAATTATCATTCATGTTTACCGAAATCATTATACAAAAAATTAAAGGTCCAGTCTTTGTGAAGCCTGGTTGTGGGTATGCTTTCTACACAGTTATGAGCCTGGTCCCATATACAAAAAACTTGGTGCTAACTAAACTTATTGTGGTAATTGTTTCATAGTATATGTAAGTCAAGTCATTATACTGTACCCCTTAAATTTATGTAGCGCTATATGTCAATTATATCTCAATAAAACGGAGTGAATTAACCAATGAATAAACAAGCAAACATACTTGGGGAGGTAGGGTTGACAGCCAAAGGTGCTGTGGTACAGCTCAAGGTGGTACAGCTCGGTGCCTATAGGTGACTTGAGCAGAGATGACAAGTAGGGTGACAGTCCCTTTGGCAAGAAGAGAAGAAGGTAAGAAGAGCTGGCTTCATAAGAAAGACACTTAGTTCAGAGTTTAGTATTTTGAATTTTATCTTATTTGGTTGTTATTATCCTAAATAGCCTTAGAAAAAGAAAAAGAAAGTTTCTTTCTGAAAATGTCCTGAAGTTAAAATCCTGGCTTAATTGGGTATACTTTATTAACTCCAATTCACTGGTTCTGAGATTGAGTTTTATGAAGTCACCTACTGAGAAAAAAACAACTCCCCCTGCAGTAGGGATGAGAGCTTCCCACCCCCTACTTTCCCGAACCAGAGCCCCTGTTAACTGGAAATCCCTCTGAAGCTGAAAGTGAAAGTTGTCGGACTGACCATTGGCTGCATTTCAGCCTTGGGCTGTTGGCTACATTTCAGCCTTGGGCTGTTGGCCGCATTTCAGCCTTGGCCCACTCTTAAGGTCTAGTGGCACAAATGCCTTAGCAGTGATTGCTCAAGGGAGGTCTGTTCTAACCAACACTTTCAAAGTACACAGCCCTTTCCAAGGCTACTCAGTTATTGTTTCTGGAAAGTCAAAGGATATCTGCTTTCTCCCATCAAGATGTGGCAAAGGGACTTTGGAAATGTATAACTGGGAACACTCAGCATGGTAGGAATCCTGAGGCAGAGGGTTCACCCTGTGAAAATCAGGGGGCAGGGATGCTGGTATCACTCAGGGAGACAGGCAAGCTGTGTAGCCCTCCCCCTTCCCCATGCACAGGGTACCCACACGGTCAGTCTCTATCTAGAGGCAAGGGCAGAAGGGGTAGCATGGCTTTTATCTATGGACCCATCCCACCACTCCACCCTAGCACAGGCTACTCCCAGCCCAGGCCTCCCATCCAGTCAGGGCCTCTGCCCTAACTCTCCCCATACTCACTGCTCTTGGCCCTGATGCCCTGTCCTTCCCATGCCACCCAGCACACCTCCTCCATGAAGCCACCATGATTACCAGTCCAACCAAAAGGATTCTCATACACTCATCCTGGAACTGCTTAGTTCTCTCTGCCTTTGTTCATTTTCCCCCTTCTGTGGGTGAATCTTTCAGTTCCCACTGGACTGTCAGCACCCTGATAACAGGATCTGTGTTTTGCTTTGTCCCCCATGATTCCTGCACAAGGATCAAAGAAGGCACCTAAATAATTTTATTCGTAAATATAGTAATTTTACAAAAATAATTTTATATTTATAAATAATAAATCATTTTATCTGTATAATTTGTATTTTTTGTGCTCAGGAGTACATATTTTGATGAAGCAGCTAAGAGAAAATCATGAGAAAATCAGCAATTTAGGCTGATAGCATCTTCCCTCATCTGTAGAAAGATGCATCCTGTAAAACTCTTTCCCTATGAGACAGTCAAAACAGCCAATCCTCCACATCTGTGAAAAACCCCTTGGGGCTCACACTTAAGTCATACTAAATTTTAGCAAATATCAAATGAGAGAGACAGAGAGGACCAAGACATCTGAGCCATGGTGCATGCCACAGCCAACAATACAGGGAGAAAACTAATTCTAACTCATCTGGAAATCCAGAAGATTACACCTCGCTTTAAACACAATCAAACAGCAGAACACTGAATGTTTCCTCCAGGCAAGGAAAAAGCAGATTAAGTAAGTGAATCTTGTTCTTGAATAGGAACAAGGAGGAAGCACTATTCATATTTCTGGAATGCAATATTTTATAGACAAGAATTCCTGTAATTCTCAAGGTGGAGAAGAAGGGAAGCCTCATCATCAGCATTAGCATCCATGAAAGGTAGCCCGTCCACCTCCTATATGAAATGCATTAGTAGATCCATTAAAACCTACCTACAAGTGGAGAGCATCAAAGCCTAGTTATGCAGTTATTAACAATAAGTAAAATATCCTTTGTTTACTTTGTATTCTTACCTGATAGCATATGGGGAAGAGAATATATTCATTCAATATTAGATCATCTTCCAGCATCAACACAGAGCAGCCTTTCCCAAAGGCTTCTGACCACCAAAGAACAGACCAGCCACAACAAACTCAGAGCAAATTTTCTGATGGTGACAAATGCTGCTTCCTTCTGGTGCATGCAAAGAACCAAGAGAAAGCAGTGTACACGAGATGCTGGCCAGATCAGAGCAAGCAGCCTTCAGCCCCAGAGACAGAGTAGGTAGGAAACATGTAGACCCTCTGGGGGGAACTCACCCTCGGACACCTGAAAATTCCTGTTACATATGAACAACAGACCTGGCATTAAAGACAGGCAATACAAAGTCATGGTGGTCCCCTTCCCCAAGAAATGGCCACATAATTAATGAGTAGGGATAATGATAATCATGATGCAATTATGTAGGCACTTTTCCAGCATATTGTTTCATCTAAATCCTCCAGGCAACCTTATGTGACAGAAATTATTCCTGTTTCACAGATAGGAAAACAATGCCTGGAAGGGGTTCAATTACTTCCTTTAGCTGGAATCTGAACCCAAGTCAACCTAAAGCCACAGCCACAGTCATGCCCCTTGTGCTATATCCTGGTTTTCCATCTTCTTTAAAGAGAGCACATTGTAAATAATCTCCCATTTTAGCTATAAGGACACAAGTTTCAGTTATGCCTGAATAGTAGGGCCCTAAAGTTTGCCAACAGGACCGACCTTAAGATTCCTTCGTTAGGGCAAACTCTCATAGTTACCCAAGTAATGTTGAGCCATTTATACATGTAACTGCTTCATCTGGCTTCTAATCAAAAGCTGAAGTGATCATATTTTTAAAAAATGAATAGAAAAGATTGGAAATAGGCTTTAACAAACAGTAAAGAATACTAACAAGGAAGCAGAGAGGCCAGAAAGGAAAGGCAGGGAAGGGGTTTCAACACAACGGGAAAACCACATGGAAGGACCTGGAAGTGAAGGAGAAGCAACTTGAAGAAGCAGAGAAATTGTGACATGCCCCAAGGCAGAAGTCCAAAGGTTTGGTCTGTCTACTTTTCACACTGAACTCTCAAATCCAATCAAGGTGCCATCCACAGTCACAATATTCTCTCTGTATTTTATCATGTATATATGTTTTCTGTTGCTCAAGTGTAGAGAAAACAAAATAAGAAATTGCCTTTATATTGCTCTTCTCCTTCTGAGACCCCCTCAACTGAGTCTTGGGGACATCTATCACGTGGTTGGCACTAGCAAGATTCTGTCCTAAGTGCTTCAGCTGGACCAACCCATTTACTCCCCATGATACCCATTCTCGTGTCCACAGTGCAGATGAGCTCTGTTACCCAACAGAGTGGCCTGGCTACTGGCTAAGTGCCAGGGCCAGGGTCCCGAGCCAGCAGTTGGCCCACAGCATGCAGGAACATTCACTGTGGGGACCCTCCCCTGAGTCCAGTCAAGCTGCATTACCCAAAGGCCACTGCACAAACAGCACCCAAGAAGGCACATGGGCTAAACACCAAGAAAGCACACACTTAACCTTGACTTGTCTTCTCAAAGCATAGAGATGGGATGCTAAGAACACTCAATACAAGAAAATGCAAACTGGCACAACAGGAAAACGACAGCACTATTAGGCTATCTAATCTAGCAGGCATAAATAGTAGGCTTAAAATTCACTAGGCACAGTCGTTCTCTGAGCTTGCCCCCAATATAAAAATACATTTGGAATAGAAAAAACATTTCTCTTTAAAAATCTCCTCCCTTTCACATTTCACTAGCAGTATTTCTATAGGCTGTTTTCCATAACAAATTTTTAAAGATCTGTAAAAGAAAAACAAATACAACTCCTTAAAAAAATATCAGTAAAGAAGCGGAATGTTTCATGAAATGATCTCAGTAGAAAGGCCCTGTGAAGAAGGTCAGCACTGCTGCCACAGGACATTCTCACCCTCGACCAGCTTCACGGGCCGAAGGGCCCAGGGACAATGAGCCACTTTTCCTAAGAAAAGTTCAGCAATATCTCAAAGCTGCCTGGTTTCTCCTTCCCCTTCACAAAGTCCATGATATTAAAAATCGTTGAACTTCAAACTCTGATTTCACCTTTTTCAAGTTCAAGAAATGCTAAAAGCCTCAGCCTTGGGATTCACACATGTAAACACCTCACTTAAGTTGTTTTGTATCCAGTATCAAATAGGAAAACACATCATCAGAACCTTTTTCAAAAGACTCATATAAATTTTTCTATTTTCTTATTTTAATGATTAATGATAGACTACATATCTTTCTCTGCTTATTTAAACTCATTTAAAATTTATTTTAAGTTACTTTTTAAAAAATTCTACAAAACTGGTATGAAGAATACTAAATCAAGGTATTATTTCTTGGAATCCAGTCAGTGCTTCTAAGATAAGTAGCAAAAGCCTCTTCCAAAACAGTGCTACTGGCTATCCCTGAAAATAGAATGAATTTGCCACTTTCTCAGGCACTAACCTGAAAAAGAAAACATTTCCTTTGTGAAGATCTGAATTTCTCTTCTTGACCAAACAACATCCTTGTTCACTCAGAACCCTTCCTCCTAACCATTTCAAAACATAATCGAGCTTAATGATGCCTGGGTGACTAAGAGGGACTTACAGTTGAAGATGCTTGGAGGTGGATGTTCAGTCACCAGGAGACAGTTTTCTTCATCACTGTTGTCCCCACAGTCATTTTCCTGGTTACAGACCAGTGAGCCAAGAGACAAGCACTTACCGCTGGTGCAGGTGAACTTGCACTCTGAAAAAGCACAACATGAAATATAAGGTAGTCCATGCAAGCTTGATGCTCTTCACCTTCCCCCCACCCCCCATTTGCATGCCTTGATAGATTGGTAACTCAGTCGATCTGGAGAGCCCAGGAAACTGAACATGAGAAGGGCTCTCTTGGGAAGGACCTTCCCTTTATGAATTGTACAGGAACATACCCAGGGGCACTCTAGCGCCCGCCATACATTCCTCACCCCACAATTCTAACCCACAAAATCAGTAACACAGCTGCTTCCTTTCCATGGCCGGCCCAGCGAAAGTCATAGTTATGGGATTCTTATTTTGCTTGAAAACATCCTTGGCAGTTTTCCACACCTCCAAGGATGAAGGGAGCCTGTGAAGCAGCAGTTGGGGATCCAGAACTGGGGCACTCAGGTTTGACAAAAGGAGGCTCATACATTTTATTTCCAACTTGCCGCTGGATGCTGTGAAGCTCTGGACAAAATATTTAACCTCTCTGGTGTTCATCTTGTGCCTATGAAAATCCAGGTTTAATGCCAGGCCGGGGTAGCACTCATTTTATAATGTAAAACATGGAGAAAAAAAAGTGTGTTCTCTGCTACCTGAGAAACATACATGCCAAGGTCCATGTGAGTGGTTTAAAAAATAGGCCGGAGCTCAACCCAAATCCCTGGGTCATACTGAACACAAGACTCTGAAATCTGTACAAATCAATATATGAAAATGGAATTTGCTTCAAAAATACTTTAAAATAAATTTGCAAGCTTAACACCTTACTATCCACTTGAGGATAAAAGAAATTACATAGTTATATATATGCATGGGCATAGAAATGTCTAAGTATATCTTACATTGAATATCACCTTGCATTCCAACAGGGAGCTTTTTCCTAGAAGCATCCATAGAAGATGGCAGGATTCGCACAGTATGGTGCACTCAGTGGCCAGCCAGTAGAAAAAAACCTCAGGAAAAGCAGCCTCGCAGGACCCCCACCGATGCTATCCCAGCCTCTTCATTTCTTCTCAATTCTGTCTGTCTAGAATATGGTGGCAGGCGTGGATCAACTCAAAGGTCCTTTGACTCTAAGATTCCATTCTTCTAATTAAAGCCTCGACATTACTGCACCAAGGCTGCCTGCAGCTATGCCAGTGACATGTGGGGCTGCAAAGAGAATCACCCCTTACTCCTTCTATAAAGAGTTAGGGCTTAAATCCTCAAAGGATTTCTGTGACCCAGTGTGAAAGGGTATTCCAATCCTCCATTTGTTCACAGTCTCCTAAGAGAGTATAGAAAAAGACACTGACCACAGCCTCTGACCTAGTTTAGAACAACATGTGAGCACAGCCCAATTGCGCATCTGTATGTTTATAACTGGCAGCAAGGTCCAGGTTAAAAATCTGTGCACTGACTATGATCCAGGCCATGTGGTAGCAGTGCTGCTAAAGTCAAACTCTCTCTTCCCATTAGCTGGAAAGATTAAAATCCAGCTGTTTGAAATCACACTTACAAAGTGGTTTTTTTTTTAACTTAACGGAAAAAAGGGATTATCGAGGAAAGAATGTTTTCTTTCTTTCCAAAAGAACTATCAGAGTCAGATTAAAACCAAACACAAAAAAGGACATTAGCCAAAAACAGGTACTCCTAATGTTGCTGAAATGGTGATTGGAAAAAATCCTATGCCAACCTGAACTGAATCAAATTCCAACTAAAAAATTAACCATTGCTGTGGTTTGAAAGCATCTCAGGTTAGACTACCATGTTCAAGTTCATATAGAACTTTAAACCAACAGGGATATGAAAACACCTCCATTCATTTCAACTTGTTCAAGGGAGACACAGTCTAGAATAACAAAATATTTTCAAGGAAATGAATTTTGTGATTCATTCCTCCTATAATCAGTATTTTAGCCCCTTTTACATTATGCATCAGGTATTGAGAAATGGAAGCACAAAGATAAAAGAGCTAATCCTCTTTAAAAGGTTTATAATACGAATTTTTTAAAAGTCTAAGCAGTGACTAGTATATTTGCTAACTCCCAAGGACATATTTTCCTTCTTTATATCTTCACATCTAGAGTGTTGCCCAGCAAGTAACAGGCACATTCAAGTGAATCACCTATTTGTTGAATAAATGAATGATCTAATCTGAGCCTTATAAGAACCCTATGAAATAATTAGGGTAGATATTATTCCCAGGTTATAGATGAGGAAATTAAAACTTAGAGGTTAAGTGACTTGCCCATAATTAAATTGCCAATAAATGCAAAATCCAGACATATGTTCAAATCCTCTGCCTCATGTCTCAGGCTCTCCCCCCACTGCTGCCACTCAGTTTCCAAACCTGCTTTGGAAAAGGTGTAAGTCTCATTTGTAGTGAGGATGTCCATGTACATAAAAAAGTTCTCAAAATAGTTTCTTTTCTTAAGTAGGCTTAAGACATAATTAATAGGACACATTATTCAGGACACATTAACCAGGCTTGTGCTGATTTGCTTCAAAAGCTCTACTTCTTAGATAACAGAAATATCAACATCAACCCACTGAATTTCAAATTCATAAAATCTAAATATAAATCTTCTCATTAGCTGAATATCAAACTAAAGTTCCCTCCATCACATGGCACTTGAAATCAAAACTGAATTAAAAATTTCAAACTATCAACTTCTTGATGTAACATAGAAAATACTAGAAAATTGCTGTAATTGTTAAAGACTAATGCTAAAGCTGGAATGAACTTGCAAAGTAAAATGTCTATCCAAGTTAACATAACTCATGTTGACAGAGGCGGGCTTCCAACTCAACCCTACCTCGCCCCACTAAAACACTTCCACCACTTTGCTATCCTACAGCCAGTGCATTCAGACATTAGCGGGCGGTCCTCTAATAACTAGATGACTGTGATATTTCAAACAAACTAAGAACACTAGATGAAGTGGCTCTAACCTTGGCTGCACAATCACCTGGACATCTTCCACCACTTCTGATGCCTGAGCCCCAGCGCAGGCCACTGTGCTCACTGTCTGGGGCTCAGCCTGGACAGTGGGGCTTCTACAGGCCCTTACGATGATTCTGAATGGCAGCCGAGATGGAGAACCATAACCAAATGGGAAGTAAATAATTCACTTACATTAAGCCCTCTCCTCAGCCAATGGTGTTTTGTTGGAATGTTTAGTTGGTATTTGCCAATTTACTTTTTTTTTTAAAACTCTCTTAAATACAATAGGCAGATATTTTGACAATTCCGGGATATAGGGTCTGGTTGCTACAGTTGACAGGATATTCCAGAAACATGGGACCATGTTAGGTGTGGCTCCTAAACTACACTGTGACATACTACAAACAGGAAATGTCCTCAATGGAGTAAAACTCAAGTCAGAGAAAGAAGACAGAAACAATTTTAAACATTTTTTAAATTATATTTTGTCCATTCTTTGTGGAACTTGTTAAGTATTTCTGCTAAACTAGAAGTTGAAGGGCCTCAAAGATTGTTTAACATTGGAAAGGCTTGGACTACAAATTCATGATGATGTCAGATGTGTGATACTGGAACTGAACACAGGTGAACCACTCAGGGACTTGGTCTTCCCTTCAGGAGATATAGATTTAATTTCAGAATCTATAATATTGAAATAATTCCTCTTCTTTAAAGTTGGGACTTTTTAAATGAAGAAAATGGAATTCCTTTCGGTCATAACTCCCTATTTGATTTCTTATGAAAAAAATTTCTAGAATCAGCAACAGATATTAGAATCAATTTATAATATTCTTAGTAATAAAGAATTTTCTCCAAATTTGGGTTATTATTCAGTTTCTCTACATTCCTACATAAAGCTTCTGATAAATTTCAGTGGCTGAACTGTCACAGATTCATGAAATTCTAATGCAGAGGGAGCCCTAGAGATGCAGCAGTCCAATCTCTCATGTCACAGATGAGGAAATAATCCAGAGAGAATTCCTGACTTACCCCAAGTCAGACAATGAATTCCCTGTAGTGGAACATAAACCGAAGATTTCCATCAAATTGGGGGAAAAAAACCTTTTTGTCCTAAATGTCAATCTGAACTAATATTAACCAGTTGGGTTACACTATGTAAAGGAGGAGAAAGGAAAAGAATGATTAAAAGTAAGAGAATTTCCTAATACTTTGTTACCTTTGAAGAAAACAAGCAATTAAAGAGTCCTGAGACCAAGAAATGGAATGGAGTATCTTGGGGTGTTCTGTGAATTCCAAACTTTTACATATTAAAACTATATTTAAAAAAAATTTTAAGGACCATAGCTTAACAATTTGAATATTCTAAACCTAAACTTGGACAGGATTCAAGAGAATCTGCATTTCACAGACCAAAGCTAATCCATTTGGTAGAATCAACAGTCTATTAGTTTAAAGGCAACAAAAAGTACAGGAAGATAAGAGAGTAGTTCTTAAATGTTCTCACTACAGAAAAAGAAACAAAGAAACAGTAATTAGGTAACAAGATACAGGTGTTGGTGGTCATCATTTTGCAACATAGGAACCTGTCTATCAAATCAACACACTGTACATCTTAAACTTAGTAATAGCTCATTAAAGCTGGGAAAAAAGGGCAACGAAAACTTTTTCTCCACTTTTCCTACACTCTTTTTAAAGCCTGAGCTTTCACAGATATGATCTCAGTCAGAAAATAAGGACCTATATACAGTATTACATCACAGCTGTAAAATCAGCCTTTTTTTGCGAGTTGGCAAAGTAGTCTATGGCAGCTATTTCTGTTAAAATTCATCTAGCAACATCACCTCATTCAGTTCACACTTCTATCATTCACAAACCTGAAAACTGAGAGTGATTCTGGCTCCAGTATCTCTGACATTAAAATCTAGAACTTGCTCTCAGTAATGGTGGCCTTCTCAATGTACTTAGTGTGAGTAACAAAAAGATTAAACTTAGCTATTAATAACCTATAAACAAAGAATAGTTTTTTTTAATTATCATAATTTTGCCGTAACCAATATAATTTTACATTTCCTAGTATAGAGACAACAACAGTATTTTCATTGCTTTATATATACGCTGCCTACTCCCCTGCAAGGCACAAGATTGCCTATCCTAAAAGTAAAGTTCAATAAATATAGAAAACAATGAGTAAAAGACAAAAAATCCAGGAGACCAAGAAATGCAGGAGAAAGAAGAAAAACTTTGTACTTAGAAGAGCTCTAGTAACTGGCCACTAAACCCAACTCCAGCAAGCCAAGGAGACAGGAAACCAGAGGCGGGGAGGCAAGCCCTCGCTGCTACGCTGGTAACTGGAATGTGTGATTAATTAATTCCAATTAATCAGAAACAGACTTTCTCCTGCTTCTAAGACTTAAGAGGATCTGCTCATTCTTTTTATCAAAGGCTGCTGTACAACAGTATGGAGGCTATCTTAGACACTAGTTTTATCAAAAAGGGAAAAGGGCTCCCCATATTATTTCCTATATCACCTGTCAGTGAGGTTAGAACACTGGTGTAGTTTCTATACAGGGAGCGAGAATGACAGCATCCAGAAAGCAGTGATTTAGCAAATTAGGAAGATAAAGCTTTGAGAATCTTCAGAAATGAAAAGTTAATCCTAAGGCTATTCTTCTCAATGTCAGCTTTTGACAGCATGTGAATGACTTAAGTTTGATATATATGTACATTCTTCCACAAGATTTTTCAATGCGAGGAATATTTTGACGAATCTGTAAGAGACTTAACATCTCACATATCATCAACACTGATCTGGAAATCTGAGGGAAAAGATTTTCAGAAGTCACATGTGTCTCACCTAACATCACATGGTGATCTACACAGAATGCCAAGAGTCAGTCATGAGGACAGTGCACCACTAACAGCACTCTCTCCTCACTCTAAAATGGTGCTGACTTTCCTGGTGGTAAATTTGGAACAAAGGGAAATTTAATATGAAGCTTTATATTCTGTGTAATGAATTAAGTTTCCCCATAAGTATTTAATGAAAGTCCCATCTTAAGTGTGCTACTGAAACCAGTTGTCCTTCAGAAAAACAAATAGGACATGGTAAAAGGACATTCGCCCATGTAAAAAGATTAACATAGGAGGGCCTCCTATTGAAGACAGTAATAAAAATTATTTTAAACTTAATCCATTTTATGATAGGGCTTATCACTCCCACTATGGTGTTGAAAATATGATTTTCATGTCTGAAATTCCCTGAGAACCAGAGGTACAAAATGTGTTCTTAAAAGTCCAGGGTACTTTCAAGCTGTAGACTTCTAGGCCTACAATTATCTTTTACTGCAGCTTTAAAAAATTACCCAACTTTCATCAAAACACTATCAGACATTTTAAGAGTCAGTAGAAGTCCTTTAGGATTTAAATTGGCAAATAAATAGCACTATTTCTTTTCTATGTTTAAAACCAATGAATGAATGAATTCATTCACTTATACACAGAACTTTTCTGTATATAAAATATGAGAAGATATTCTTATTAACTTCTTAACAGTACTGAAAGCAAGCAGGTAAAAATCACCTTAGAATACTTCTGAGGAACAAAATGTATTATCAATATATGCAATGCACATAGGAAAACAGTTTGAAAGGATGTGGACTAAAATATAAATAGTGGCTACCTCTAGGTACTGGGATCACTAGTAATTTTTAAGTTTCTTTTGGATTTTATGTATGATTTTTATCAGAAAAAATATAAAGCCTATTTTAAGGAGAAGAATCTCTGTAAAAACCAAATTATTTGTAGAATTATAAAACTATGATACTTTAATGTTAAAGACATGAATAAAGTACCTAATTCCCTGTGGCTCAACCAAAGAAAACACAGACACAGGTCCAACCCCACCAGTATGAATGCTACTTACATTTCAATTGAAGTACATGCTGAGTACTCTCTTGAGTGGAGCACCAGGGAAACCAACTAGCAGTAAATGCCTGAGTTAACTGCTCTGCAGGGGGTGGCTGCCATGCTAGTGGGCCAGTCTTACGGAGCCCTGTGAGCCACTAGACAGAAAGCAGCTTTTACTCTGAGTGAGACCTGAGGCATGAACAATTTTGAGCCCAGGGACTGATACACTCTGACATTTTAAAAAAACACTATATTGCAATACAGTTTGTTTGTGTCTGTGTATGGGAGAGGGGGAGGTGAAGGAGAAGGGGAAAAGGTCCAGGTCAACGGGTTTATACAAAAAGGAAAAAAAACCACCAATGTAACCAAAACAATGATCAAGATACAGAAAAGACATAAAGGGGTGGCGGTGGGGTTGTTTCCTGAAATCTTCTAACTCATTTTAACAGGATGCCACTGCCTGCTATGTGAAAATAAAGACAGGGGAGAGGGGACAGGCATCCAGTTGTGAAGAACCTTGTATGCCTTAGAGAGGACCATTAATGGCTCTCAACCAATAGGTTTGAAATTCATGTGTTTGAATATAATATTAATGGACACTGAGCATTTACCACATATTCATAAAAGCTAACTTTGCGTAATTGTTCTCTCATAACTCTGCTCCATTAAGTAAGCAGCATAAATCATAAAACTCAGCAAGAGTTCTAAGATGTCCTTTCCGTACACATTTGAGGTAAATGAGATATAAGGACGATACTCAACCAGGAGGACCCACAGGGGAGCATTTATCCTCGTGTATTGCAAACACTGCACTTGGGCCATTCATTCACTCATTCATCCATCCATCCCATCCATTCATCTATCCATCCATTCATCCAACCATCCATCTATCCATCCATCCATCCATCCATCCAAGAGTCACACACTGCTCTGTGCAAGGAACAAGGACACAGACACCAAGGAGAAAAGTGAACAATCCACTGTCTGGAGACTGCGGAAACTAGCTTATATTCCAGCTCTGAAACTAAATATTGTGCTTATCCTCAGGCAAGAATCTTAACCTCTGGAACCCTTACTGGTAAATATGGTGCCTGGATTAAACCAGCAGTTTTCAGTCTTTCCTTTGACCAACCCAAGCGTTCCCTTTGAGGCCTCAGGCACTTCAACAGGAGACGGGGAGATGGGGTGGGGTGGGGGAGGTCAGCAAAGAAATCACAGCAGTTCTAAGATCTGTGACCATGTTAAATGGCTCTCCCTGAGATTTCACTGGGAAAAGGTATCCCCCACCTAAAAATTCTGAAAGTCACCAAATGTCTTACATTCTTTTTTTTTTTTTAGTAAGCAGGGTGAAATTTTACTTTGAATACACTCGAAGAGAAGTGTGGGCCAGAGTCAACGTAGACAAAGTCCCCGATCCTTTAAGAGAGGGTCTATTTATCATGTCCTTCAGGGAGGCAGCTCTTCTCTTGACAGGGTGAAGTCATTTTGACAGTTCTAGTTATACACCCATTCCTCTGGGTGCACATGTCTTCTTCTCCCAAAATGTACGCAAAAAAGACCACAGGTTGAGGGTGGGGAGCAAAACAGCTATTTTATTTTATTTATTTATTTATTTATTTATTTATATTAAGGTATTATTGATATACACTCTTATGTAGGTTTCACATGAAAAAACAATGTGGTTACTACATTCACCCATATTACTGAGTCCTACTCCATAGTGCATTGCAGTCACTGTGTCCATCAGTGTAGGAAGATGCCACAGAGTCAATATTTGCCTTCTCTGTGCTACACTGTCTTCCCCATTACCCCCCAACACCATGCGAACTAAACATAATACCCCTCAATCCCCTTCTCCCTCCCTCCCCACCTGCCCTCCCCTTTGGTAACTGCTAGTCCCTTCTTGGAGTCTGTGAGTCTGCTGCTGCTTTGTTCCTTCAGGCTTGCTTTGTGGTTATACTCCATAAGTGAGGGAAATCACTTGGCACTTGTCTTTCTCCACTGGGGTTATTTCACTGAGCATAATTTCCTCCAGCTTCATCCATGTTGTTGTAAATGGTAGGACTTGTTTCTTTCTTATGGCTGAATAGTATTCCATTCTGTATATGTACCACATCTTCTTTATCCATTCTTCTACTGATGGACACTTAGGTTGCTTCCATATCTTAGCTATTGTAAATAGTGCTGCAATGAACATAGGGGTGCATATGTCTTTTTGCATCTGAGAACTTGAATTCTTTGGGTAAATTCCTAGGAGTAGAATTCCCAGGTCAAATGGTATTTCTATTTTTAGTTTTTTGGGGAACATCCATACTGCTTTCCACAATGGTTGAATAACTTACATTCCCACCAGCAGTGTAGGAGGGTTCCCCTTTCCCCACATCCTCGCCAGCATATGTTGTTCTTGGTCTTTTCAATGCTGGCCATCCTATCTGGTGTGAGGTGATATCTCACTGTGGTTTTAGTTTGCATTCCCCTGACAATTAGCCATGTGGAGGGAGCATCTTTTCATGTGCCTGTTGGCCATCTGAAATTCTTCTTTGGACAACTGTCTGTTCAAATCCTCCGCCCATTTTTTAATCAGGTTATTTGCTTTATGGGTGTCGAGGCATGTGAGTTCTTTATATATTTTGGATGTTAACCCCTTGTTGGATATGTCATTTACAAATATATTATCCTATACTGTAGGCTGTCTTTTGGTTTTGATGGAGTCCTTTGCTATACAGAAGCTTTTCAGCTTGATGTAGTCCCATGTGCTCATTTCCCTTGCCCAAGGAGATGCGTTCAGGAATTCTATTCAGGAAAATTTTGCCTATGTTGTCTTGTAAGAGTTTTATGGTTTCATAATGTACATTCAGGTCTTAGATCCATTTTGAGTTTACTTTTGTGTATGGAGTTAGACAATAACCCACTTTCATTCTCTTGCATGGAGCTGTCCAGTTTTGCCAACATCAGTTGTTGAAGAAGCTGTCATTTCCCCATTGTATGTCCATGGCTCCTTTATTGTGTATTAATTGAGCATATATGCTTGGGTTTATATCTGGGCTCTCTCTTCTGTTTCATTGTTCTGTGGGTCTGTTCTTGTGCCAGTATCAAATTGTCTTGAATACTGTAGCTTTGTAGTAGAACTTGAAGTTGGGGAGTGTAATTCCACCTGCTTTTTCCTTCCTTTTCAGGATTGCTTTGGCTATTCAGGGTCTTTTGTGGTTCCATATCAATTTTTGAACTATTTGCTCTAGTTCATTGAAGAATGCTGTTGGTATTTTGATAGAGATTGCACTGAATCTATAGATCGCTTTAGGCAGGATGGCCATTTTGACACTATTAATTCTTCCTCTCCATGAGCATGAGATGTGTTTCCATTTATTGGAATCTTCTTTAATTTCTCTCATAAGTGTCTTGTAGTTTTCAAAATATAAGTCTTTTACTTCCTTGGTTAGGTTTATTTCTAGGTATCTTATTCTTTTCAATGCAATTGTGAATGGAATTGTTTTCCTGATCTCTCTTTCTGCTAGTTCATCATTAGTGTATAGGAATGCAAGAGATTTTGGTGTATTAATTTTGTATCTTGCAACTTTGCTGAATTCAGATATTACATCTAGTAGTTTCGGAGTGGATTCCTTAGGTTATTTATATCATGTCATCTGCAAACAGTGACAGTTTAACTTCTTCTTTACCAATCTGAATGTCTTTTATTTCTTTGTGTTGTCTGACGGCCATGGTGAGGACCTCCAGAACTATGTTAAATAAAAGTGGAGAGAGTGGACATCCTTGTCTTTTTCACGATCTAAAAGGAAAGGATTTCAGTTTCTTGCTGTTCAGTATAATGTTGTTTGTGGTTTGTCATATATGGCCTTTTTTTATGTTGAGGTACTTGCCCTCTACACCCATTTTGTTGAGGTGTAGATTTTTTTTTTTTTATCATGACTTTTTTTTATCATGACTGGATGAAGAATTTTGTCAAATGCTTTTTCAGCATCTACAGAGATGATCATGTGGTTTTTGTCCTTTTGTTGATGTGGTGGATGATGTTGATGGATTTTCTAATGTTGTACCATTGTTGCCTCCCTGGAATAAATCCTCCTTGATCATGATGGATGATCTTTTTGATGTATTTTTGAGTTCGATTTCTTAATATTTTGTTGAATATTTTGCATCTATGTTCATCAGGGATATTAGTCTGTAATTTTCTTTTTTTGTGGTATCTTTGCCTGTTTTTGGTATTAGGGTGATGCTGGCATCATAGAATGAGTTTGGAAGTATTCCCTCTTCTTCAACTTTTTGGAAAACTTTAAGGAGGTTACATATTAAGTCTTCACTAAATGTTTGATAAAATTCAGCAGTGAAGCCATCTGGTTCAGGTCTTTTGTTTTTTGGTAGTTTTTGATTACCAATTCAATTTCATTGCTGGTAATTGGTTTGTTCAGCTTTTCTGTTTCTTTCTGTGTCAGCCTTGTAAGGTTGCATTTTTCTAGAATGTCTTTTATTTCTTTGTGTTGTCTGACGGCCATGGTGAGGACCTTGGTTATCCAGTTTGTTGGCATATAATTTTTCACAGTATTCTCAATAATTCTTGGTATTTCTGTGGTGTCTGTAGTGATTTTTCTTCTCTCATTCCTGATTCTGTTTATGTGTGTAGACTCTCTTTTTTTCTTGATAAGTCTGGATAGGGTTTTATCTAATTTGTTTATTTTCTCGAAGAAAGAGCTACTGCTTTCCTTGATTCTTTCTATTGTTTTATTCTTCTCAATATTATTTATTTCTGCTCCAATTTTTATTATGTCTCTCCTTCTACTGACTTTGGGCCTCATTTGTTTTTCTTTTTCTAGTTGTGTTAATTGTGAGTTTAGACTGTTCATATGGGATAGTTCCTCTTTCCTGAGGTAGGCCTGTATTGCAATATACTTTCTTCTTAGCACAGCCTTTGCTGCATCCCCCAGATTTTGCAGTGTTGATTATTGTCATTGGTCTCCATTTCTTGCTTGATCTCTGTTTTTATTTGGTCATTGACCCATTGGTTATTTAGGAGCATGTTGTGAAGCCTCCATGTGTTTGTGCGATTTTTGTTTTCTTTGTGTAATTTATTTGTAGTTTCATACCTTTGTGATCTGAGAAGCTGGTTGGTACAATTCAGTTTTATTGAATTTACTGGGGCTCTTTTTGTGGCCTAGTAAATGATCTATTCTAGAAAATGTTCCATGTGCACTTGAGAAGAATGTGTATTCTGTTGCTTTTGGGTAGTGTTCTGTAGATGTCTCTTAGGTCCATCTGTTCTAATGTGTTGTTCAGTGCCTCTGTCTCCTTACTTATTTTCTGTCTGGTTGATCTGTCCTTTTGAGTGAGTGGTGTGTTGAAGTCTCCTAGAATGAATGCATTGCATTCTATTTCCCCTTTTAATTCTGTTAGTATTTGTTTTAAATATGTAGGTGCTCCTGTGTTGGGTGAATAGATATTGGTAATGGTTATATCTTCTTGTTGGATTAACCCCTTTATCATTATGTAATGTCCTTCTTTGTCTCTTGTGACTTTCTTTGTTTTGAAGTCTATTTTGTCTGATACAAGTACTGCAACTCCTGGTGTTTTCTCCCTATTAGTTGCATGAAATACCTTTTTCCATCCCTTTACTTTCAGTCTGTATATTGTCCTTGGGTTTAAAGTGAGTCTTTTGTAGGCAGCATATAGACGGGTCATGTTTTTTTATCCATTCAGTGACTCTATGTGTTTTTATTGGTGCATTCAGACCATTTTCATTTAGGGTGATTATCGATAGGTATGTACTTATTGCCATTGCAGGCTTTAGATATGTGGTTACCAAAAGTTCAAGGTTAACTTCCTTACTATCTAAGAGTCTACATTAACTCACTTAGTATGCTATTACAAACATAGTCTAAAGGTTCTTTTTTGTTTTTTCTCCTCCTTTTTCTTCCTCCTCCATTCTTGATATATTAGGCATCATATTCTGTACTCTTTGTGTATCCCTTGACTGACATTCAGGGTAGTTGATTTAATGTTGCATTTTCTTGGAAATTAATTGTTTTACTTTCTTTACTGTGGTCTTATTACCTCTGGTGACAGCTATTAAACCTTAAGAACACTTCCATCTATAGCAGTCCCTCTAAAATACACTGTAGAGATGGTTTGTGGGAGCTCAATTCTCTCAGCTTTTGCTTATCTGGTAATTGTTTAATCCCTCCTTCAAATTTAAATGATAATCTTGACAGAGTATTCTTCATCTGAGTCCCTTCTCTTCATTGCATTAAATATATCATGCCATTCCCTCTGTCCTGCAAATTTCTGCTTAGAAGTCTGATGATAGCCTTATGGGTTTTCTTTGTATGTGATCTTATTTCTCTCTTTGGCTGCTTTAAATAGTTTGTCCTTATCCTTGATTTTTGCAATTTTAGTTATTATATGTCTTGGTGTTGTCTTCCTTGGGTCCCTTGTGTTGGGAGATCTGTGCACCTCCATGTCCTGAGAGACTATCTCCTTCAACAGACTGGGGAAGTTTTTAGCAATTACCTCTTCAAAGACACTTTATATCCCTTTTTCTCTCTCTTGCTCTTCTGGTACCCCTATAATACAAATATTGTTCTGTTTGGATTGGTCACACAGTTCTCTCAATATTTGTTCATTTTTTTCGAGATCCTTTTTTCTCTCTGTACCTCAGCCTCTTTGTATTCCTCTTCTCTGATTTCTATTTAATTTATCATCTCCTCTACAATATCTAATCTTTTAAAACCCTCCATTGTATTCCATAATGATTGGATCTCCAACAGGAATTTGTTCCTCAGTTCTTGAATAATTTTTTTACCTCCATGAGGATGTTTATGATTTTTATTATCAAATCTTTTTCGGGAAGATTGATGAGTTTGGTTTCACTTGAGTTTTTTTCTGGTTTTTGTATGATTTGGGTTTGAACCAGGTACGTTTGATGTTTCATATTTGTATGTGGTGCTGTCTAATGCCCAGAAGCTCTACTCTCTGGAGTGGCTCAATCCCTGGAGCATTGTCAGGAGTCACAGGGGAGCAGTTTAGATTCCTGCCTGGGGGGAGGAAAGAGCTGTTTCCTGCTTCCTGGCTACTATGCCTGTCTCCACTGCCAGAACCAGTGGGCTGAACAGAGAGTTGTAAGCCTCTATACTTTGCAATTGTAGGTGCTTTAGGTGGGACTTCCCTCTGGCTGGCCTGATGCCAGGGCAGGGGCAGCTGGCTTGTGAGCCAGGGGTGGGCTGGCTGGGAGAAATGCATGGCAGGCTGTGTGTTACAGTGGGGGGCCTTGGAGCTGAGTATCCATTCAGGGAGATGGAGTGCCTGAAGCTCCTGAAAGTTCCCAACCTGCTGGGCAGAGTGTGCCTGGACAATTTTGTCTCCTGTCCTTTCTCCTGAGCAGTAAGCTCTGTTAAATCCTTGCCCCTTTAGCAGCCCTCTTGCTGTTAGGAAGTCTCTCAGAGTGCCCGCCTTTCTTTTGTCCCAGAGCAGCCGGATATGGATCCTCGTGTTCCACAATTTGCTGGAATCTCACTCTCCAGGTATTCCACCTGTCTTAGGTTTCCAACCCCAGACCAGATCTCTAGAGCAAGGTGTTCAGCAGTCCCAGGCCTCCATTTCCTCCCTGCTCTGTTTCTCTTCCTCCCTCCAGTGAGCTGGGGTCAGGTAAGGGCTTGGGTCCCACCGGATCATGGCTTTGGTACCTTACCCTGTTCCGTGAGGTCTGTTCTTTCCTCCAGGTGTATGCAGTCTGGTGCAGCCCTATTTCCTGTTGCTCTTTCAGGATTAGTTGTATTGATTGTATTTTTGTATTATATGTGGTTTTAGGAGGAAGCCTCTGTCTCACCTCTCACACCGCCATCTTTAATTCTCTCCCAAATGTCTTACATTCTAAAAGTCCTTTCAGTTCTTAGAATTCATGATTCTATAAAGTTTTAGGAAATAGTTTTTGAAGAATGAAATCTCACTTTAGCCCTGAAGTACTTCTGTTATCTGCTCTTGATTATTCTATAATTATCCAAATGAAGGTGGTTTTTTAAACTTCTCAGTTCTGGACATTTTGGTACATCTTGATCACCAACACCATCTCTAGGGCATTCTTCACATCAGCTATACAAACTTGCTATAACTTGCCACATCTTTAAAATAAAAATGCTCTTGGCCCCATTCTCCATTTCTCTACTCTCACAGCTTAATGCCTGTGATTTGTGATTCTCTCCTGAATGATTCTCTAATCAAGCTTTAGCCTCCATCACTGCACCAAAACTGCTTATCCAGGTGACCGGCAACCTCATGTCCTTACCTCTAGTATAGTTACCTCATGCCTCATCTTACTAGACAGCCTTGGCCACAGATCATCACTCCTACTGGAACCAGGTGCATCACAGATCCGAGCACACATCCTCCTCCCTTACTGACTGTCCCTCTCCAACCCTCCCTCTTTCCCTGATCTCTGAACTGTGGATAGCCCAGGCTCTTCCCTTCTCTACATGCCCATTCCCTTGTGATCTCACGCAGTCCAGTGTCTCTAGGCTAAGTACCTCCCCAGTTATCCTGAGTTTCCCAGCTCCCCAGGGACCTGTTCACATCTCCAGTTGGGACCTAATAGATAGCTCAGCTTACCATAGCCAGAACCCAAGCACTTTGTTCTCCAATTCAGACTGGTTCTACTCACAGCCTACTATAACTCAGAAACTTCTTCCTTTCCATTGCTCACATAAAAACACTGGAATCATCTCTGACTCCTTTCTTGCATCCATTTGGAAATTCTGTTAGCTTCAAATGTGTGTTCAGAAACTGCCTTCAAAATGTATCTGAGAACAGCCCTTAACACCATCTCACTAAAATCACTGAGTCTAAAGTGCCATTATCTCTCACCCAGATAACCAGTTTCTCATCTTCTCCAAAGTCCTTCTGAAATAGGGCAGGGACATGGGACAAGCATCATGGTTAAGTTTTCCTGCCTATGATGAAAAATGCTGAGATAAAAACAGTATAGTAAGAACAGGAGGGACCCTATCTTAAGGCTAAGAGTCCATTTTAAAAACCAGAGAATGTGGACGTAAATTCCGAACATATTCTTTAGTAATCAGATAATAATCCAACCTTTCTTAAGGTCGGTCATGCAGTTTTAACTAGTATGTTCTCAGTGCTTTAGCATAACCACTATCTTGGAGAGGAATAGGACCAATAAATTCCTTGTGTTAAGTTTATCCTACAAAATTAACTAGAAGATTGACTGTAGATGAGGACATAGTGTCCTTCACTGGAGATAAGACATGAGACCACATGTTAGGCCTACACCCATCTCCCACAACCCCACTGTCCTTTGCCCAATTCTTGAAAGCTTTAGAAGACAGAATCCCCAGCCTTTCAGTGTGCCTCCTCTCTGAGATTGCCTGCACTCCCCTTTAAGTGTGTATTTTTAAATAAAGCCTTCTTGCTGCTCAACTTATTACATCTTGTCTCTGCGTTCTTCCACTGCTAAGCATCTTTGTAGTCTCTTTGCTATTTCATTCTATTTCCAAGTCTTCACTCTGTTTCTGCTTTACTCCTAATAAGCAGGAGGGGCTGCTGAGAGCTCTGATATGGCCTGCAAGTTCCCATCGCCTGAGTGACATGGATGGAACTGCAGCTTCATTGTCTGCTCTTAGTAGTTTGCCTGAAAATCTCCTCCCTTTGGGAAGGTCTCAGAACATAATCTCACTCCATCCTGTGCTCCGTAGCTCCCCAAAATCCTGGGGTGGTGGAGTTTAGTCCCCACACTGTACAGATCCAAGAAGGAACGCCTTGTCAAGGAAATCTGCCCTAAGCTGAGAAGGAGTTCAGCGAACTTTCTCTTCACTTAACCTGTTCTCAGCCACCTGCAGGGAAGCTGCCATTCATCTCTACTTTCACTCTAATGAATTCCTTCCTTACCTACACTCATCTGACCTGCTCAAGAATCCCTTCTCATTCAGACTCAAGAACCCTCCTCCATCCAGGTTGAGGTTCCTTCTAGTGCACAGAGAGAGCTCCTCAGATGCAGCTGCCAGGCAACATTTCCCGCCATATTCTAGTCCTAAGAGGGTGGCCAGAATGTTCCTGCTGAAATGGAAACCAGATCAGGTCTCTCCTCTGCTCAAAACTATCAAATGGCTACTGCTTCATTCAGGGGAACCCCAAGTCTTTACAAGGAGCTCTACACAGCCTTCCATAAACCCTCAACTCTCCACCCTCCCCTCTCCCTGACTCTGACCACAATGACCTCCTCCTTGTCCTTGAGCACACAAGGCTCACCTAAGTGTGCTGTTCATTAGCCTAGGACATACTTTCCCAGGATACCTGCTTGGCTATCTCCCTCACTTCTGTCAGGCCTTTGCTCAAATGTCACTGTCTCTGGGGATCCTCTCTGACCACTCCATTTGAAATTGGAACCTCTGCTCCATTTCACTTCTCCCCATACTCCTGGCCATTCCTGTCCTCCTTCTGTTTTTTTTTCCCCACAGTTCCTATTTCCATCTAACATTATATTTAAATATATGCATCATGTTTCTGGTTCTTTTTTCCCTCACTAGAACATAAACTGCTGCCTGGTTTTACTGATGAATTCTCAGAATCTGAAATAGGGTTTGGTATATATAGTAAGCATTCAATAAATATTATTTAAATAAGTCAATGAACAGAAGTAAAAGTTTGTCAGAAGATTCTTATAGGAACCATAATTAACTACTGGTATCTGAGTGAAGGAAATTTGCTCTAACTGAACAAATATTCTAAGTAGATGGGGAAAATGAGGTAAAGAGACAAAAAGAAGGAATTAAAACTCAAATATATTATTAGAAAATTACATAGATTTTTTAAGGCAAAGAATTAGTTAAAATTATTAGCCAAGCAGTTTTTAATTACCTGTGGTCTTCATTTATGGACTCATTCTCTCCACAGTGTCCAATGTCATAAACATTTAGGCTTTTTCTGTCTGTCCCTCCCAGTCATGTGGCCTACTTCCTAAATCACAGTGTTCTCTCTACCCAGCCCCTTTGTTTTGGAGAGAAAGCCTATTGTCTGGCTAATGAACTGGGATGTTTATTAAGGAAACAGCCAGCTCCTGGGTCACGGCTTCCAGCACCCTGACAACTGGGTGTGAACACTGAGTTCTCCACCTGTTTTATTTTTTAATATCTGCAAACAAGCTCAGGAGCCAGGGTGTAAGGCAAGTATTTATGTATTCAGTGTTGCTGACCCAATCAGTCTTCCTCAAGTTGATCACAGCTAGTTATTTTTTCCTATTTGGTAAAAACGGTCTCACTTTCTTGCCTGAGTCTGCAGTGGCTGTCTGCCAGGGAGTCCTGCAACTGTCACCCACCCTTTATGAAATTTCCCTTTTTGAAAACTACCTTCTGAGACCCCCCACAAAGTCACACTTCTCTGACCTCAAAATGCCATAGGGAACCAGCTACCCAAACTCATGTGTTCCCCATCTCCTTTAGACAACCCACACAAGAATTTTGAGATGGTATCTTTATGCTTTCTTAATGGATAGCAGGATGCTCTATCATGCATGGAGAATGCCCCTCACCCCCAACAAGGAAAGTTCGCTACCTTTTGTTTTGTCTTATTTTTATTGGTTCCTCGGAAGCCCTTCTTTGTCTCCTCAAATAAATTTCCCACTTTAGACCTTATTCAGTCCTCAAACCCCCAGGATAAGCTGAGGACCTCCTATTTATGAAGCTGTATGCAGGCAAGCCTCAAAGGTCCCTTACAACACGCACAGCCCTAGGCACTCAAG
This sequence comes from Manis pentadactyla, assembly GCF_030020395.1. Lineage (NCBI taxonomy): Eukaryota > Metazoa > Chordata > Mammalia > Pholidota > Manidae > Manis > Manis pentadactyla. The sequence goes on from NC_080024.1 coordinate 105,695,783, forward strand.
AGATTTTGGCAGACAGAGCTCTCTCTTCATCTCTAGAGGGAGACCTTCAGATGATAATGGCCTTTGGTTTCCACACTAGTTAAATTTGAGGCCAGCAATAAATATGGGTAGATAGTCACTGCCATGTACTCCTTTAAATGCTGTATTTTGTAGAGAGAAAAAAATAGCGGTGGGTAGGGGGGCTTCTTAGTTCTTAGCAAGAGGTTCCCATGACCTTGGACCAATCCTGCCATGGGCAGGAGAAATGAGGAACCTTTAGCCTTGCATTCCACTTCCATCCATGGTTACTGCTTTATTGGAGAAAATTATCTATTTCTGACAATGTAGGCCAGGTTAGAATCCCACGTTCTGCAAGGACAAGAAATTTTTCATCCTAAACATGCTCATTTCAGGCCTTTCATTAAGAAATTCTTTATATTACCATGGGTCAACTAAGGATCTGAATTCCTTTGCCTATCTCTCCAATAACCAAAAGATGACTATTTCCTGTAGACTGAAGAGACCTCAAAAACAATCTGATTAATACCCAGGGCCAGGATCTTAAAACCCATCCTTCTCAATAGAATACTGGCTTTGATAAAATTCTTACCTTCTGAAATTAACAACAAATCTGTCTTTTTGCTTAGTTCTTCCCCAAGGGCCCACCCATTTGGGAGCTCTTCCATTTCTGTAGTGTGATCTAATGACCCAGCACCTGGGAACACTGGGCATCCTGTTGCTAGTGGTCATTTGTCCCCAAATCTCCTCCCACTGATCACTCTGCTCCACAGACCAGAATCTTGTCTTCCTATCACTCTCCACCCTTGCCTAGCTTTCCTTCTGGCCCCCACCCCTCCAAAAGTACAATAGAACAGGCCTCAAACACCAGCAATGCCCCACGCCAAGGCCTCTCCACCATTGCTGCAGCTGAGTTCAGTTCAGCTGGACTGATAAGCACAGTAGTTAACAATGACTCTGTAAGCATGGAAACATGGTGAGAACAATTCATCTGCCTCCCCAGGCCATCCACTCCAGTATGGAAAACTCATGTTTGTCCACATTCCATCCTTAATGCTCCTGCTGAAATTAACCCCGTTCTTTCTTGTTCTGTCCTTAACGGAGATAGCAGTAACTGGTCTAGCTTAAAGAACAATTCACAACCTCCAACATGGTTCTGAGGTTACTCTTCACCTTTCTAATCTCCACCCTCTAATGTGTCACATTTGTCCTCATTAGTGGAAGGAGTAAATACACTAAATGGTCCTGAAATTTAAGATTTTTGTTTGTTTTAAGTAAAGTATCATTGATATACAATCTTATGTTGGTTTCAAATACACAATACAGTGGTTCAACAGTTACCCATATTATCAAATCCTCACCCCAGCCAGTGCAGTCACTATCCATCAACGTAGTAAAATGTCACAGAATCATTAACTGTATTCTCTGTGCTGTACCACTGTCCTCGTGACCAATCTATATTGTGATTGTGAATTACTGTGCCACTTAATCCCCTTTCCCCTTCTCCCCCATCCTCCCCAGCCCCTCCCCCTTGTTAACCACTAGTCCCATCTCGGTGTCTGTGAGTCCACTTCTGTTTTGTTCCATTTTGCTTTGGTTTTATGCTCTACAAATAAGTGAAATCATTTGGTATTTGTCTTTTTCCGCCTGGCTTATCATTTAGCATAATACCCTCTAAATCCATCCATGTTTTTGCAAATGGGAGGATTTTTCTTTTTATGCCTGAATAATGTTCCATTGTGTATATGTACCACCTCTTCTTTATCCATTCATCTACTGATGGACACTTAAGTTGCTTCCATTTCTTGGCTATTGTAAACAGTGCTGCGATAAACATAGGGGTGTGTATGTCTTCTACAATCAGGGATCTTGTTTTCTTCGGATTTAATTCCTAGGAGTGGAATTACTGGGTCAAATGGTATTCCTATTTTTAGTTTCTTTGAGGAACCACATGGAGTTGAGTTTTAGTTCTATTCCAGAGCCAATATAGGAGATTTTCTCTATTATTTCTATAAACAAATTTATAGAACAATTACCTTAAATAAGAAACAATTGTGGCATAGAATTCCTCCCCACCCATGTCCAGGGCTCCCTATGCTCCTTGCTTTAGTTTTCCTACAGCACTTAAAATGATCTCTGATCACTAAAATGCAAGTTTGCCTGAATATAGGGAATTTTTACAGTATTGTTTATTGTTACATCCCTGAGGCCTAGAACAGTATCTGGCATGTAATAAGCTCTCAAAAAATACTTTTTGAATGAAGGAAGCTTTACTCTACCAAGTAAATTGCTATTTGAAATCATAAATATCATGTAACTCCTCTACTTAAATCTTTCAATAGATTCTCATCACCTTCAGAATATAGTCCATGTGAATTAGTCATATAAGACTCTTCCTCCTGATGTGGCCCTATTTTTTAACCTTATTTCCAAATCCTCCTCACATCACCCTGGAAGCCAGACACCCAAACACAAGAGTGCTCTCAAGCACCCCACGGCCTCCTATCACTGTGCCTTAACGCACACTATTCCTCTTGCCTAGAATGACTTGCTCCCTCCACTTCTTACCTGACAATTGCTTACTGACCTTCCAGAAAAAAAAAAAAGCACACCATGTCTGTGGAGCCTTCCCAACCTCTCCCTTTCCACCCACAATTAAATACTGCTGCCCCTATGTTTCCATGGCTGCCTGAGCATCCCTCCACCCTCCAGTATAGCACTTGTCACTTTGCTGTCATTATTTGTCTGTCTGTCCCACCCGTTGGTGAGACCTCTCAAGCCCAAAACACATCACATTTTTGCACCCCCAAAGTCTAGCCAGTAGGTGACTAATAACTGCTTCTACTTAAATTTTAAAAAGCACTGGGGGGAGGGGAAAAAAGAAGTACACTTTGAGGCTCAGTTTTGTTTCTTTCACTTACATCTGAAATCTGTGTTTCCACCACAGACTATCTGCACAGGCATGTAAGGTAAAGAGAAAGATGTAAAAGGAGCAGTACACTCATCAGTCCCCTGGTTTCACACTGAACCAGAAGCATCCATTTGTCTTTGTTAGTTGAAGCCACTAAAGCTGTGTAAATCATCCAAACTAGTACATTCACCTCCTCTCCGCTATAAATTGGGAGCCCATCAATACCAGAAAATAATTTAAGTGTATATATTTTTCACAAAGAGAGAATCACTCACAGAAATTATAAAATGTCAATAATTACAGGTTTCCTATGAGACAAGGACACATGAGAAGGAATCAAGTTAACAGGACTTTCTACAGCTCTTCAGTGCACACATGGCGATAGCCCCAAAGAGTTCTGTAGACACATGAAAACAATGTGTCAGCAATCAGAAAGGCAGAAGCAAGAGTAATGAGGGTGAATCCTCACAGACTCAGCCTCCCAGTTCCTGGAAGCAGCTGGAGTCACAGCTCAATGCGGAACTTGGTAAATAGGGCTTTTCCCATGTCTTCTTAAAATCAGAAATTTTTTCCATAAAGGCCAAAAATTGTCACAGTTCTAAACAAGTGCTGGCTCACAATGACTGTATCAATATTAATGAGATAAAACAAAGGCTCTGGACACCAACAGTGTTGCAGGCATTTGCTTACTAATCCTCAGCCATAGGTTACGCCTGGCCAGTGAAAACTGCTGGGTTAACCATGGGGAAACTCCCCAGACTGCTGCTAATAACTCCAGGGCCACACTCCTTCCACACATCACCTTCTTTTAATTCCTGGCTAGTGGAGATCACACACGAAGGTTGAGCTGGGAGAGCAGTTTCAGCCCACTGCCTTACACAAGCAAATAAAATGGGAAATTTGGACCTGTCATATCTAGGTAGTTGTACCTAACAACATACTCTTCAGATGCATATCTTGTGGAGACAGGAGAAGAGGAAAAAACAGGTGTGCTGCTAGAGACAAAACAGCAAGCCTAGTTTTTTCTTTTTTGTTGTTGTGGTTAACAAACAATTGCAGAAGTATACAGTGTCTGTATTTGCAAGTGGCAATTAGTAAGGCTTACTGGGCTAGGGAGAGAGAATTTCTTTGGATCTTGGTATTTGAAAGGCTGATGCCCTTTTTTCCCCTCATCTTCCACAGTGCACTGAGTTATTTTTCAATAATAATGAATGTTCAATGAATAAAGGAAAGACAAAATAATGGAATGAACTAGGGAAATACATATTGGCAAAAGGCTGCTATTAATTCAGTAATACTTAGAGATGAATGAGTAATTTGTTAGTCACAACAGAAATTAAAATTTGTTCAATGTACGAGGAGGATCAAAAGTACAGGCCAGCCATTCTGTTGAAACAAATTGGTTACCTTATCTGCTGGGCCCCAGATCCAGGCCATTCAAGCCATTGGCATGTGGGGGAGGGCACCAGCATAGACACAGCTGCACAGCCTGAGAACACCAGTGCCACAGGTGCTGCTCTCTGCCTGCAGGCTCTAGTCCCTGCCCACCAGCAAGCCTGCTTTCCTTTGTTCTGCAGAATGTGCCGCAGCTGACCCAGGTCATGAGCGTATCTGCATTTCTGCTCCCCCTTGGGCTCAAGGTGTCTTTCATTCTATTAACAGCAATCAGGAAAACACTGGAGAAGATGAGTACAGCCTCTCAGAAGGTCTACAAAAACACAGGCATGCAGACAAAAGGCGGCCGACAACAGGGTTCTTCCACAAAGGCCAGAGCTCCATCCTCAGGGACACGAGGCCCATGAGACTCACCGAACTCTGAAGACTCCGACACTGGAAGGAGGCTTGGACTGGGTGGAGTGTACTCTTGGGCTTTTTCAAGCAGGTAGTGCCCACCCCTAGGCACAAAGGCCTGCACTGGTTCATCCACACCTTGGACAAATTACATCTTCCCTAATCTTCAAGTTCATCTTCAGACTAACGAAAGTCAAAGCAGTCACCTTTCCAACTTACTCTCACCAAACATCAGATACCCAAACTTTTACCCTCTTTATCCCCACTGTCTTTTATTTAACCACTTAGCATTCAGTCAACAAATATACATACTATCTTAGATGAGACAGCAGAGGCTCAGAAAGCTTCAGTAGGCAGACGGTTACCTGCAGAAGAGCCAGGAAACAATTCTTGGCATCTTTGGTCTCCCTGCCCGCCCTCACATTGAGACACAGTGTGTGCGTGGGAAGCAGAGGGGCAGGAAGAGGGGCTCTGTGATGAATGACTAGAGAAGAGGGATGCATGCCTGGTCTGGCCTCCTATATTTCACACGCCCACCCTGCCTATCTACTGCTTATCCTCAGGTCACAAACGTTCTGGAGGCGTCAAGATGTACAAATGCATCCTCATATACAGGTCCAGAAACATGCCCCAAAACACCCCCCGCTCAAAGCAAGGGCCCACAAGGCAACTTGAATATTCCATCCTGCACAGCTATCCCCTCTACAAACTTAAAAAAGTCTGTGGTACTAAATGCAGATTGATATTCTCTGCTTTTAACAGTGATCACTTTGTTCAGTGACCCTGATATGCTTTTCTCTGATGTTTTTTTTCTGATATGCATAGTGTGGAGGAACGTTGCTCACGTGAGTTTTCCCATCCTAGCACCAAAACCTGAGCAGCTGCTCAGCTGAGAGCATCCTGCTTACTGAGGTCTCCCCCAGGTTGTGCTGAGTCCCTTGTACACTGTGACATAAAGGACTGAGGTGTCTTCCGGCACCAGTGAATGAGCTAATGTTTCCTATGGTGTCCAGATCATTCCAGAGTGAGTATTCTGTGGTCAGCCATTACCCTCTACAAAGCCCAGACCATGAGAGCCAGGGCGATGGAGGACCCGTGTTCTGTAAGCAATGCAAGCAAGGACCACGCTTGGGCTCCAGAGCCTGAGCAACGCTTACTGGGATGTCTCCAGCAAAATAAATGTTAGAGCTCAAGTGTGCTTTTGTGATGTTTATCTTCAGTTAAGGCCTGTGTTCTTAACTTTTGTGAAGAACTAATACATTAAAAAAACATTGTGTGCTCTGCAAGGCTGTATCCCAAGAACTCCCCCTCTTTAAAAAAGTTCTCAATATTGTAGGTATCACCTGTCCATTAAAAATCACTAAGTGTGGTAGCCGATTAAGAAGAGACAAACACTTGTTTCTCCTCTGCAGGTGGATGCAGAATGGTACAGATTCTGTTCTCATCCACAGCAATGAAACACATAACTTACATAGGCCTTTCAGTAAGACTACCCGGCTGAATCTGTGTTCGTGTGTCTGTGGGAACATATGCACAGGAGTCCATGTCCAATCTCCTTACTAGCTGAGAACAGAGAATAACAGGCCTGGAAGAAACCCTAAGATTCATGTAAACCAACTCTCTCACTTTAGAGATTAGAAATTTCTGGTCCAAAGAAGGGAGGAGCTAGAACTTGGTGGAACTAGAATCAGACTGCCTGAATTCAAATCCTGGTGTGACCATTATTACATATATGATCTTGGGCAAGTTACTTAATCTCTCTGAATCACAGTTTATATGCCTGTAAAATACAGATTAACAGTATTTATATCATGGGGAAATTTTAAGGATGAATTATATAAATCATATATTGAGAACTTAAAGGACTCCCAGATATGTAATATTAGATCTGAAACTAAGTTTGGGCAAAACCATGATCCAAAACTATGGCTTAACGACTTCCAAGCTAATTGCTTTCCCACTTGAATCATCACTCATATTGCACAATATGTTGTAAAATGACACAAAGACTGAATATCAAAGAACACACATCTCTGTTACATACATCTATATAAAGAGGTCTTTCTCCCAAACTTATATGGATTCCCAAATATAATTAGAGCATACAATTTCCCTCAATAAAATGCAGCCAAATATAACTGAAAATTTTAAAGACTCCCTTTAGACTCTTAATGATTCTATAAATACAGCCTTAAGGTGATTTTATAAAGCTAGTAAAATACATTCCAACTGAAGCATTTACTGCAAGTATTTATTGTTAGCGACAAAAGCATATGAAGTTTTTTTATGTCATACAATCAGACCACCACTGAATTCAATCATCTTTGCTTTCATTTATATAAGATTTCTATCTTCTGGTTTTGAGACTGGCATATGCCGAGTCTGAAGGTGGCAGCACTGGCCTGACAGCCCTGGGCGTGGGAGTCCTGTGGGACCAGCTAGAACTCTCTCTCTCTGGCAGAATGCCTGCCCCATGAATAAATGTTCTGGAACCAAACTACCATCTGGCAGCAAGTGCCAGCAAACCACCAATCAAAAGGTTTGTTCATTAGATGGTGCTCAAAACTTTGAACTTGGCACATCACAGGCAGTTTATGTGTTCAATGCGTGATGAGCAAAAAATACAGGTTATTCAAAAGTTGACCACATACCTGAGGGCTATCTATCCATAGTGACAAGTGCCTGCAATGGAAGAATGAAGGCCCCAAACCTTTAATAGATAAGGCTAGGGACAGAGAAATCATGGGAAGAGATCCAGCACAGCAATGGAAAATGAAATTTTAAAGACTATTCAGGCAAGAAGAATGATCTGGAAGAGGCCTGGCACAAGCCAGACCTGATACAAGAATCTCCATGTCCCAGATGGTAAGTCAGACAAGAGAGCAGGGGCTGCAAGTTACTGGAGCCTGGTGAGTCTCCCAATAAAGATGGCACCACACTGGCTCCTAGAGGCCGGTGCCCAGGCACAGGTGGTAGTCCTAGTATAGATCCAGTGCCCAGGAGTTGGGGAGCACAAACGAGCTTGCTCCTAGCACCAGGAGTGAAACCATGGCCAGGGCTGGGCAGAGATGCAGAAGGCTATAGAGGGGAAGTGGGACTAGCCTGTGAGGCTCTCAGGGCTGAGCAGGTGTTCCAGGGCTCAGTGAGGGCACAGGATTCCTGAAAGCCCAGGAAGCAAAGCCTCCAGGACTCAACATCTAAACAAGAGGTGAGCCGTAGAATTGGGAAAGTCTTTCATTTCCAGGGGCTGTATTTCCTCAGTGGATGAGTGTGATCTACCAACACAGAAGTGTAGCCTGGTGGTGTCAGGATTTGGCATGTTGTAAAATGTAAAAAAGGTAAGAAAACATACAAAAATTACCTACAATTAATTGAGTAAAAAGGAATCTAGGCCACCATAATGGCAGCATGAATTTGTGTGGTTTGAAATATATCAAATCATCAATTTGTCAAATTATTTGTAAATAAAGACATGTGCTTAGGTTATCACACCAAAGTAGGAAAATCACTTGGTTTTCCTGAGCACCTCACTTTTGCACTGAATACTCGTACAAAGCTTGTGAATTCTGGCAGATAAGCTTGAGAAAGAAGGAATCAATTTATGTAAATACATTTCTGAAAATACTTTTTCTAAATTTCAGATCTTGACCTCACCTATCCCCACCACACTGAGATGTGAACTATGGAATATCAAGCTACAAGCCATTCCCTATTCAGAACTATCTGCCCTCATTTGTCTAATGTAGCAACTGATTTTGGAGGCAGTGTAGCTAAGTGGTTAGATTGGATATTGCTGTCTGGATCTGAAGCATGGCTCTACTGGCTGTGCAACCTTGGACAAGTCAAGTCATCTCTCTGTGCTTCAATTCCCTTAGCTATAAAAAGGAGACAGAAATAGCCCTTATCGCATAAGATTGCTATGAGAATTAACTCAAATAACAAATAGCACCAAGAAGACTGTGGCATAGGGAGCACCCCATGTGTGTGCTACAGTCATTAATTACACCTTCTATTACAACACATATGTTTTTTACCCTTTATTATAAAACTTGTGTTGTTCATGTTTTTTCACTGATAGCATCCAGCGTATTTCTTGCAGACTGAAAATAAAATTTAGTTGAATAAGAGAGTGAATGAATGAACTATTTTATTAGATATGGGCACAAATGTTTTAAGGCACCAGCCTCATACCAAGAATCACAGACATCTGTAGTAGACACAAACCTTTCCCTAAACTGCTGTGTCATTAACACAGTGGTTCTCTGATGGGGTCTGTTTTCCTTATCTATCTCTACAGCAGGGTGTTATAATAAGCTCTGCTGACCTAATCCATCAAATGAGATAATGGATCCATGAATGAAGGTAGAACCACAAACCACTAAAGATAAAGTTATTGTTATTGTTGAAGAGAAAACTGGATACAAAACAAGAATTTCAAAAGGTGATGGTGGTGGGATGATCTCTTCATACAACTTCAGGTCCTTCAGGCAAGAACCTGCAGAGGCCCAGGGCTGCTGCACGGGAGGCTGGTGAGCAAAGCCATCATTCACGATCATTCACATCAGTGACTGGTCAAGGGGCCTCCTACACACTACCTCATTTAAGCTACACAACATACCCACAAGAGGTACTACTGGGCACAACTGGGGCCTACATTCCCACAGGTAAACTGAGGGTGATAATTTGCCATGTTTCAAAACAGCCAGTGTGTGGTAGGGCACAGATTAACATCCCATGATCAGGACTCCAGTTTCCAGTTATCAGCTCTGCTAAAAGGTGGTTGTGTGACTTTAAACTTTCTGAGCCTTGGTTTTCATACCTGAAAAAAAATGAAGAAACTAAATAGAAGATTTTTGAAGACCTTTCAAGCATTAAACTTTAAACTACCCTCAGCATCAACTTCCTAATTATGTCCCACTGAACAACTACATTGGCCCTGCTTCCCAGGCAGATAGATGCCCTCCTACTAGGAATCCTTTGCCCTCATAGCTCCTTCAACCCAGAAGCTTCCATTATCTCAAAGAATGAAAGTCCCCACCATCCCCATGTCATTACTAAAGACCTCCTGGTCAGCCCTTGTGAGCCCCCAGCCTGCAAGTCACTGAGGGACTAATGCCCGTTGTGTGGCCCAGCACCTAAGACCCCCATGGGGGCAAGGCAACAAGGAGATGAGGCCAAGGCCAAACAGTACTGCCGCCCTAACTTCCACCCTGGAAGGCTCTCCACAGCGACTAAAAGGCAGCTTCACAAAGGACCCATTCAGGATGCAAAGCATCCCTCCAGGCAAACAAGCCTCCCCATCCATCCTGCAGACTGACAGGGCAGCCAGCAGTTCTTGTCTCCAGCACACAACCTTTAAGAACTGGAAATCTACTGGGAAAGAAGACACACTAGGCTCCAAAGGGTTGCCAAGACCTGTCCTGGGGGAAATGTTTGCCCTTCGGTAAGCTGGAGGTGCTGTCCTTTAAAAAAGTAACCCCTGGGGCTATTTCAAAGACAAGTCAGCACCCCTTAGTATTCTATGTATTTTGCAGCCCCAGAAACATGGCCAGCTCCCTCAGACAGTCCCTGCCCAAAGGAGATACCTCTGTTCCCCCAACCAGACCTCTCAGTCCAGAAAGCACACACATCCCACCCTCAGCGGAGCAGCCCCTGCTGCTGCTCAGAACAGTCCTACTAACAAGCCTGCAAACAGGCACACCACAGGCTAGAAGTAGACATGCACAGACCCCATTTATTGGCAAGGACAATCATCTGGAGAAAGGCCATTCCTCTAGCCTATCACCCATCTTAAATGAACAAATGCAAATGATCTTTCTTTTCAGGTCATAAGAGACTGGGTATGTCCCACACATGTGAACAATCTCTTAGCTGAGGAGTAAACCAGCATTTCTGGGACTAATAGCCCTATCTTGTATTCTTACAGAGACCTCCATGCAAGGGATGCTCCGAAATATCTCATCTCCAGATTGAACTGCAGGTGAACTTTAATTATTCATTGTCATGTGTGAAAACAGTAGCAAGGGTGATCTCCCAAGAACTGCTTACATAGGCTTCCCAAAGAGTTCTTATACCTCTTTTTGCATAAAGATGAGCCTGGTATTTGGGGAGTTTACTTCCTGGAGAATAATGAGGCCCACCTCAGAAGGGCTACCCTGTTGACCAGCTGAGGGTCACGTGGACCCCCTCCTGCTCTGAGTGCCCTGACACTTCAAGCTGAAGAGAGTGCTGGTAGGCTTCTGACAGCCCGTCTCCTGGTTTACTGTCTCTGGCCCAAGAAGATAATGAGGACTTTTGGTTTAATGGGTCTCCTGCTGAGCTGCAACAAATACAGAAATGCAAAAATAAATTTTAAAAATGGCAAATTATGTAGATAGGGGACTTTATCCTATTCTCCAGTTAACCATATGATTATAAAATTAAAGCATGATTTCCCTCTGTAAAATCCAAATTCCACAGCCTGAAGTCAAAAGGACTCCAAGATCTGAGTCCTGTCTGTGCTCTGGCCTCTAAGTGACAATGACAAGAATGACAGTGACTAAGCAAGCACTGCACACACACAGCCCCATGAATCCAACGAGGTAGGTGCCAATAACCCTGCTCTACAAGGATGCAACCAGAAGCACTGTTCCTCACTGTCTGCCTGTTTGTCCCATCAACCAGAAGACCCATTTTATAAGGGCAGAAACTCCGACTTGTTCATCTTTGTGTTTCTTTTGTGCCTAGCACAAAATAAGGCAAAAGGTAGGCCTCCAACACGGATTTGCAGATTAAAGGGTAGCTGACCATGTAATACATCTATAGTTTGGGAAAACATGTCCAGAGCAAATGTCACCCATTCATTTAATTACCCCAAACCTGGTAAGGAAACCCTGGATGTGGCTAGAAATGCTAACACTCTTTTATAACTATTATTCTCCTCAGTGATTTCATGTGCCTGCTGTATTCTTTTGCAGAAAGAAGATAAGAAATTTCATTGAAAAACTTACTAAGTAACGCAAATTAGAACACAGCAACCACAGTCAACACAAGACACCCAGTCAATTTTGTTGACTGACTGAATGACTGAGTTGAACTCTCTGATTTCTAAAGATGTAATTTCTGTACTCAGATTTTTCCCAAATCATATTCCACCAAGCTATGTTCTATAAAAAACACTGTTCTTGGAAAATTACAAGTTCCTGGTCACAGACCTAAGGCCTCTCTAGTGATCACATTAGAGATTAAATGAAGGTAAAAGGTTAAAAAGAGAAATTTATAAGAACTTGATGCATATTTAAATATGCCATTATATAAACGCTGCATAAGCATTCATTTACTTTGTCCAAATATTCTATTTGCTTAAACACAAAATAGCTGATATTTACAGTCAACCAATTGCATTTCAGTGAGCAGTAGACATTGACAATTCTTTTTTCCTGCTCAGCACTGAAACCTTTTGCTAGGGAATTCCCTACTTCATAGGTCCTGTGGAAAGTGGAGCTCCTTCATAACAAAACTGCAAATGCAGATCAAGCCCTGGATGCCAGCCTCGCCTGCAGCCAGGGTGCAGCCATGTGACCTCAACTCTGCAGCCCAGTACACCACTGTGGGCTTTCCCTGGAGCCTGGGGTGTGAGATAGAAGGCTCAAGAGGAGCCCTTCCTGCTAGATTCTGTTGCTTGTACCTTACCCTGTCACATGTGACCCTCCCTATGGGCCAGAAGAAGGAAATGGCACTTCCAGAAGGAGAACCAGTAAAAGTCTTCCTTTTATTAGCTCAGTTCATAGATGATAAACAAAAATTCGAGAGGCTACTGAGAGTAAAGGGATTAACCATATTATCATGTGCAGATAGGGCCATTAAATGCTCAGTTAGTTTGAGCATTTATGAGCACCCACTAGTTGCCAGGTTGCTATTTTACATGCTAGGGCTACAAAAGCAAGGAAGACAAAAATCCACACCTTCAAAGAGTTCATAACCTAGAAATGGATATAGGTGAATAAATTATCTTCTTACAACCATAATTACTTAACTAGCTAAAACCTCCATGCCTTGCTAAAATGGAGTCCCATAAAGTCAAGGACCCTGTCAGCTCTTTCACTGTTCTGCCTCCAGTTCCTCAAGTACCCAGCCTATAATAGGCAATCAATGTCAGATGAATGGATGAGTGAACAAATGAATGAATTTAATTCATTTAACCAGAAACACCATGATAAATGTTATAAATGAGACACACAGAATCCTGCAGTCAGGAAAGAGTTCACAGAGGAACCTGCTGGCCTAAGTTCTGAAGATGAACAACAGGACTTTCTCAGAGAGAGAGAAGAATGGTGCAGGTTCTTGAAGGGCAGGAAACAACTGAGCAGAGGCTGAGCATGCAGGACACGCCACATCCTGGGGACAGCAGGTAGTGTGCTGGGCCAGCACGGAGGATGTACACGGGGAAAAGGCAGAGGTGCGGTAACTGGGCTGCCTGCTGCCAAGGGTTAGTAAGCTATCCTGAGCAAACACCAACTTAAGAACTCAGTGTAGACAACTGGGTAGAATCTCATAATGGCAATTTCAACAAAAACACCCAAAATACCAGCTCTTCTATAAGAACCCTTACATGAATCCATGTGTCCTTAGGAGGTCCCTATTTTAAATACCTAAATATTTTACTTGGAAGTAGTAAAACATCAGTTTATAACAAACACTTTGTTCAAACACTTACTGAGCACCCATTATGGGAAAACTATGAGATATTGAGACTAAGCAAGACAATTCTACTCTTGAGGAATCTGTAGATCTGCTTATCGGAATAACTAACTGCCACCTTCTATGGCATCTTGCTCCTCATGGACCTTCAATTGTGGAAAGGAGCTGTTGCACTCAAAATCCATCCTCTCATTTGTGCTGAATCCCTATTCCAACTGGCAAAATAAACCATCCACTAAAATCAAGCTACCCATTTAGAAACAGGGCAGTAAGTTCCTATAAGATGGCTTATAAGTTTTATGAATTGGTCTCACTTCCTATTTTGTTAGGTTAATCGCAAGGCAAATTTGAGGCAGGAAAAAAATGTACACACAGTGCACTTCAAAATCCAGTCTAAACCAATAACTGTAATTTTGGAGTCCCCATGGGTGATCAAGCACAACATATAAACAATAACAACACTAAATTAAAAGGTTATATACATCCATAATGGATTTTTAACTTCTTACTTTTGAGATAATTTTAGACTTATAATTAGATGCAAAAACACTACAGAGTTCCCATACACCCTTAACCCCACTTCCCTTTGTGTTATAATCTGACAACCATAAAACAATTATCACAACTAAGAAAGTAACATTAGTATAATACCATTAACTACAGGTACCATTTGGATTTCATCAGTTTTTCCCAATGGTTTCCTGTTTCTGGTCCAGGTCCCACTAAGAGCCCACCTTGTACACAGGTGTCAGGGGTCCTTAGTCTCTTCTATCTCTGAACAGGTCTTTATAGTTTTCCCTTGTCTTTGAGGACCTTGACACTTCTGTAAAGTACTGGTCAGGTATTTGGTAGGATGTTCTTTGACTTGGGTTTGTGTGATGTTTTACCATGATTAGACTATGATGATGCATTATAAGAAAGAATACCACGGAGGTGATGTTCTTTCTCATTGCATCATAACCAGGATACCAAATGTGGGTGCTTATTTCTGCTGGTGTTGACCTTGAGTACTTGATGTCTGCCAGTTTTTACTGTACAGTTATTTTCTATGTAAACATATGTAATGTAATTATCTTGAGGGAGATACTTTAAGAATATTCAAATACCCTGTTTCTCCTTAACTTTTACTGACTAATTTTAGCACCTATTAATAGATTACCTACATCCATTATTATTATGGAGGTCTAATGGTAAATTTCCATTTTCCTCATTTCTTCTACATATATTAACTGGAATTCTGTGGTAAGGAAAAATTGCCCCTTCTGTTCCACCAAAAATGCTTTTTATTATTGTGAATTGTCCCTAATGCAAGAATGAAATGGTTCATTAAGAATTAATCTAAGGAACATTCATGTTGCAACATGTAATGAAAAAACTTGTATATGTTCTAGTACAAATGAAAACATACAGGCTGCAAATAGAGTTTTAAGAACATAAGCTCCACATAAGATAATACATAACAGTTTGACCTATGAGTAGCTTAAAGTTTTCCTATGTATATTAGCAACAGAGACAGTTAATAATCGATCAGCAGGGTAACCACAAATGGTATGGTGTAGAATCATCTATAGTCAAGCACAGATCCCTAGAGGGCAATTAAGCATTTTCCAGTGTCCTCAGGGGAACCCCACATGCCTTCGCCTTCTCTGGGAAGCAAGCAGAGGCAACGCCTTCCCCTCCTGAGCTCTATCCAACCCTCACTACTAGGGAGGAATGTCTTGTCTGCTTTATGAAAGTGGCCCAGGTACATCCCTAGTGAAAGAAGATGGTGTAATCATTTCATGTAACAAAGGTAAAGCTGGAAAAAGGCAGAATCAAGCTCATCAAGGGCAAATCTATCTGAGGGGCCAGAGGGGGGTGGTAACACAGGCAGAGCCCCATGACTCCTCTAACTCTCACTTTGGTTCAGAGGTCTGAGCTCTGTGGAGACATAAATATAATAATCACTTTCTGTGAAATGATTTTAAGCTAATTTACATTGCCCAAAAAATTCATAGAAAATTTAGAAAACCTAGACAAGCTAAAATCCAAAGAAGCAAGATAATGAGAAAGAAAAAAAGAGGAAAAGAAAAAAGGAGGTTAAGAGAGAAAAGAAGAAAATGCACCCTAGCCTCAGAAACCAGAAGAAAGCACTGTTAATTAGTTGTGTACTTACCATTGAACGTTTTGAGGTTTTTTTTTTTAACAAAAAAGACCTCATATTTCTCTTAATAGGTTATATTTCATTGAATCAAAGGTGACAGTAATACTAAGATACTATTTTATGTGCCAATAAGAAAGAAAAAGAAAACACTAGCAATTTTAAGATGTGATCATATCCCAGGTTTGGATATGTGCTAATGGCATGGGGATGGGGGAGCATATGCTTCAAATGGACTAATTATGGTTTGTTATTTAAGTATTTATATCAATTTAAGTAAATAAGTATTTATACTTATTAAGTATACTTTCCATGTTATTAAAAATGCCTTCTCAACATCACTTTTAATGGCTGTATATTGTCTATACAATGCCAAATTACCTCTAGAAAAGTTCATTCATTTACTTATTTACTCAACATTTATTGAGCACCTATTTTGTACTAAGGGCTGGAGGTAAAGTAGTACAATGGAACCTAGTCCCTGTCCTCAGGGACTTGGGGAGACAGAAACTTGTTAAAAAACAACAACACATAAAAATGATGGTAAGGGGTGTGAAGAAAAGGTCTATGAGGCACAGACAGGCAGCCCACTGCCTTGTCAACAACCAGAGCATCCTTCTCGGACAGTGGCCAGCTGCATTCCCATCATTAGGCCAGGGAGTGGTTCTCAGAGCTCTGAACAGCTATCTGCACCAAAGAAGGTCAAAACCTTGGACAGAGAGGACTGACACAGCACCCCCTGGAGCAACCACGGTATAGAGCAGAAGAGTCATGGAATATATGAAAGCAACTAGAGGCAAACACCTTGTCTCATTCATCCTAACATCCGATCACATTGTTAGTTCAAGCCTCAATGCCTGAGGAGTTCTATAAGTACCAGTGAAAGATTATTCCAGACAGTCACACCACCCTCAATTAATCCCTTGTTATGATTAGGGGAAAGGGGCATTTTCCTATAAGCTAGATTGTCTACATGTTGCTAATAAGAAAT
This sequence comes from Manis pentadactyla, assembly GCF_030020395.1. Classification (NCBI taxonomy): domain Eukaryota; kingdom Metazoa; phylum Chordata; class Mammalia; order Pholidota; family Manidae; genus Manis; species Manis pentadactyla. The sequence goes on from NC_080024.1 coordinate 105,712,292, forward strand.
GAAATTAGAGAAGCAGTGGTATCACATTCAGACTGGCTATTAGAGCAAAGCAACAGAGTTAAGTAGGAGCTGCCACACAGTGATGCACAAAAACACATGCATGAAGAAGCCCAAGTTCTCCTTTCTCCCACACTTACTCTCAGTTATTCAAAACACTGTAAAGGAAAAACAATCAGAAGACTATCTTAAAATCCACATCACCATGTGCCTTGTTTATTATCCTGTTCCACAGTATTCAAACCATGTAAATTCATGGGCATATGAAAGAGCAGAGGCCAACAATCCTGGCCTTCAATTGTCATTAATAAACAGTCACTTAATTTTATTGCTGAATCAGTGTCTGGGCTCCAAAGATCAAGGACTCAACTCCACCTCTGGTTGCCACACCATCCGATCCTCGGCACCCTGACAATCATATTTCACCTCCAAGACAGTTGGCTCTGGAGGACACACATTTCACCCTTTAACTTGTGGAGGTCCCTCACCATTTCCCTCCATGATCTCCCTCCCAGCACACCTGGGGACGGCTATACTGAACTCCATGCAAGCAGGAGCAAGATCTGCCAGGTGTGAGTTGGTCTGGTGCTGCTGGGAGAAATTGTGTGCTACCTGGCTGGCTCAATGATCTACCCCGTTAGGTCTGGGGGCCTATCCTAGCCCCATACCAGTTTCCCTTACAGAGGTGGGCCAAATGGTTAAGCATGTCTAGGAATCTGGAGTGGGTGGGTCAGCATGATAGGTTAATGTAACCCAGTGGGCAGAGGCATCATGTGCTCAGTGACATGGACAGGATGATAATGTATCATCCTGTCTTGGTCCTGCATAATGCCAGACTCTCCATCTTCTTTGTAACAAAGGAATGCCTGGGTAGTATTGGCTCATGTCACTTAATGAATATGGGGTCCACACCTTCTTTTTTATAGGTCCCTGTCATTTCAGGAAGCAAGGAAATTGCAAAAACCATTCCCTAGTACCTCAGCACCACTTTCCCAATCAAGATACATGACCCTTACCAGCTGGAAGTCACCAAGGTCACATTGGTTGGAAATGCACCATGTGTCGTATATCAGGAGGGCTGGTTAGTAAGGATCCAGGGTGGATCTGTCTGTTAAGTCCCAGGCACACTACTCTGATAAGCAGTGGATGTTGTGATGTGCAGCTCTCTTAGACTACAGAATGAAATATGCTGCAAAACTAGAGGGGACTTTACCAGCTGCCATAAAGAAATGTGAAATTGGGATTTTGAAAGTTGCATAGAATTATCACAAAACATTTACTCCGCCTAAAGTAAAGGACTTAGGGAGGAACCAATGAGGTGAACCATTGTTCACTTTAGGAAAAAAAAATGAGATGTGGACAGGAAAGGGTCCAGAAGCCTATCTTTCCAATGGGTTTCAGCCCTGAACAAGTTCACTATGGATTCAATGAGACCAAATAAATGAAAGTAGAACATTCTTGGGGTGAAAGGGCTGTACCCAACTTTATTTCAACTATGGCAGGTCAATCACCAGAATCCTATCCACTCAGAGCAAGTCTGCACGCAGCAAGCCCATCTCTGCCTCTGGGCCTCTCTGGCCCACAGCCATCTCAGTCTCTGTCCTTGGTGCTGCCACCAATCCAGCCTCTGCTCTGCTCTCCTGCAGCCCTGCAGCCATGCCACCATGTCAGCCAGAGCACTGGGCGGAGCTCTTTATATAGAGTCAATAACAATACATTGCCCACACATGTGTAGTGAGCTAGCCGACCAGGGCCAGGTGAGAGTCCTGGCCCCAGGAACCTCCACTTTATCCACAAAGCCCCTCAGTGCTCACCCCACCATTGCACATCTTCCAAGTGCATGAGGGGCCAAGCCCATATGCATGCTGGAGAGAGTCAACAAGGAAAATGCTTACATACCCACACATCAAAATTTTTCTCATCCATATTAACTTTTGTGTCCATGTGACTGACATAAGGAGATAGAAAAAAAAACTGGCTGGATTAAATTATTTTGATAGTGTTATCTTTAAAGAGGTAGTGATGAATTTATTTAGTTTATAGTCTCCATTCTGAATAAGGTACATTGAGAAGCTTGTATGGGCTAGTTAAGTAAATAGGATCTGGGTAATCCCAACTCTACCATAAACAAGCTTTGTTGCATTGCCTCTTTAAGCCTCAGTTATGTATAAAATAGGTTTAATACCTACTTCTTAAGGTTGCTGTAAAGATTAAACAAGATGCCAGACATGAAGTGCTTAGCAGAGTGTCTGACCCATTTTACATATAAAATAAAATGGCAGATAATAATATCACACTATCATTATTATCACCTGTTCATCAAAAAAACAAATTTGAAGCTAAAGCTAAGAAGTCCATGGCATCTCCCAGGGGTTTCCACTGCCTCAGCACTACCCCCACCAAGAAGGGCACTCACAGAGGCAGCCATGTCACATCTACTTTAATATCAGTTTATCTTAATTAGATGTCTCTCACACTACATTACTTTTCATTACTTATATAACCTACATATTAAATTTGTGATTTCTGTTCTTTGCATGCATTTTTGAAATATCATGGACAACTCTAATGGATATTAAAATAGGTCCTGAGTTTGTGTAACTACTGCTTTAAAAATCTAAGCATAAATTTAAAATAACAGAAAGTACTTTTGACAGAAAAATATCTTGCTTATCAATAGTTCCCATGAAGAGAATTGGGAGTTTTCACGATCTATAAATTGAGTATGTCTGTCAATTCACACTGTGACGAGCACAATGCCTGGGGCCAAGGATGCTCACATGTAGGCCATGACAGGGTAGGAAGGTTGCCAAAGAGATTAACATAATCTCAGACTGTGTTGTAAAGCACAGAGCGCAGTTCGTGGTCATGTGTAACCACACTATGCCATCAGACATCTGGATTCAGGTAAATCCTGCACACAGCTGGACACCTGCTTTGGGGGGCACTAAAAACAGTGCAAACACAGAGCAATGTGCAGCAAAGCTGCCAGAGGAAAGAATGGCCTGTGACATGGCACGCACTTTTGATGAGGGAGGTCAAGTTCAGTATGTAAAACCACAAAGAGATGCTTAAGAATGGATTCCAGCCCAAAGACTCAGCTCAGCCCAATAGGACATTAATCAAGAAACAGAAGAATTTGAAATAATGGGCCTCTTAATAAATTATACTTAGAAGTAAGTCATTTCCCAGGCTACACTAACCATGGGAGTGGGGGGACCAGACTGTGATATTATGATTTATAGTAAGAAATACACATTTAGTATTAGTAACTGCATCTGGCACAGAGCTCCTAAAACCTTTGAAATTCCTCAGGGATAAGGGCCATAAAGGTGTCTTTTGTTATTTATAACAAGTGCCTTTCAACCACACTAGAGCTTTTGTTAATGAGAGGACTTTTAGAAACCCCTGAAGATCTGGGTGGGTTGCCTGCTGACAACCATGTGATTTAGGGGATGGAAATTTCAGCCCCATCTCCCAGCATCTGGGGAAGGGAGAGGGGCTGGAGATTGACTCAGTCCTAATAGCCAATGATCTGATCAGTCAAGCCTCTGTAATGAAGCCTCCATAAAAACCCAAAAGGTGAGGGTTCGGAGAGCTTCCCGGCTGATGAACACATGGAGGTGCTGGGAGAGTGGCACGCCTGGAGGGTGTATGGAAACTCCACCCCTTTCTTCATGCCTCACGCTATGCATCTCCTCCAGCTGGTTGTTCCTGAGTTACAGCCTTATAGCTGAGTGTATAAAATAAACCAGTAATCCAGTAAGTAGGCTGTTTTCCTGAGTTCTGAACCACCCTAGCAAATTAATAGAATCCTTAGAGGAATAATGGGAACCTCCAATTTACAGCCAGTCACTCAGAAGTACAGGTGACAGCCCGGACTTGCTATGGGCCTCTGAAGGGAGCAGTCCTCTGGAACTGAGCCTTTCACTTGTGGGATCTAACGTAAACACCAGGCAGACAGTGTCAGAATCACATTAAATTGTGGGATATCCACCTGTTTTGTTCAAATACATGTGGCAAAACCCCACACATTTCATGGACAGAAGTGTGAGCATTAAGTGTAGGCAGTGAAGAAGAAGAGAGTTTTATTTACAGGAACAAAAATAACAAACAAAAATCAGAGCTCTGTCTCAAGCCTCCTGTCAGCTCAGTTGATTACTGCTTCTCTGTCAGTCACCACCTCCCTTTATGAGCGTCCCTGGGGCCAGGGTGCATGTAGATGACTGTCTCATCTAAGGGGGACTGACCCTGGGAAAGTTCACTTTGGATTTGGTGAGACTGAATAACAACAGAACATTAGGGGTAAAGCATTTATACCAAGCTTAATTCTCACAGTGGCAGGTCAAGTGCTGGAATCACATCTGTCTCTGGGGCAGTCTGCATGCAGCAAGCCACTCTCTGTCTCTACCTCAAGGTAGAGCACTGGGCAGAGCTCTTTATACAGTAACACAGACAATACTGGCTCATTGCCTACAGGTGTGGAAGCAGTATCCTAGGCAGCAGGCAAATTACATCATCAAGTAGTTTAGGGTTAGGTGAAGATCCTCGGCATAGGAACTTCCATTTTCCCTACAAGGACCACACTCTCTTTCACCCATTCTCCTTCTAGTTGTCACCACTCTCTCATTATCCTGGGATTTACAACGGTGGAAATAAGAAAGCAAAATGAGAGGAGAGGATTAAAGATGGCGGCATGAGACGTGAGACAAAAACCTACTCCCAAGACCACATGTAATGTGAAAATATAACAAATACATCAAATCCTGAAAGAGCAACAAGAAGGAAGGCTGCAGCAGACTGTCTACACCTGGGGAAACCAGCAGACCTTAAGTAAAAGAGTAAGGTACCAAAGCAGGGATCTGGAGGGGCCCAAGCCCTTCCCCCACCCCAGCACACCAGAGGGAGGAAGAGAAACAGAGCAGGGAGGGGTGGAGGCCTGGGACTGCTGAACACCCAGCCCTGAAGATTTGCTTTGGGAGCCGCTCTGGAGATTAGTGGGGTGGGAAAGCTAAGAGAGGCAGAATACTTGGAGAGACTGAGATTCCAGCTGCTCGTGGAAAACAAGGATCCACACTCAGCCGCTCTAGGACAATGGACAGAGGGGCAGTCTGAGAGACTTTCTAACAGTGAGAGGGCTACTTAAGGGGCAAGAATTGCACAGAACATGCTGCTCAGGAGAAAGGTCAGGTGGACAAAATTGGGTGCACTCTGCCCAGCAGATTGGGAACTTTGAGGAGTTTCAGGTGCTCCATTCCCCTGGCTGGCTAGGCAGCTACAAGGCTCCACACCGCAAAATGCAGCCTGCTGTCCCTTCCTCCTGGCCAGCAACAGCTCACAAACCAGCTGCCCTAGCCACTGCACCAGGAGAACGCATATGGCAGCTAAAAGTGCAAAGCACAGAGGCTTCTCCCTGCATGCCAGCTCAGAAGCCCTGGGGGTGGAGACAGGCACTGCAGCTGGGAAACAGGAAAGAGCTCTTTCCTCCTGACAGGCACCAGCGCCACTCACCTGTGACCCTGCCATCACTCCAGGGGCTAAGCAGCTCCAGAGAGTACAGCTACTGGGCACTACAGGGCACTACCTACAAATATGAAACATCAAAGGAATCTGGTTCAACACAAAAATCCCACAAATATTAGAAAGAGGGCCAAGTGAAACTGAACTCATCAATCTTCCTGAAAGAGATATCAAAATAAAAATCATAAGCTCAGGGAACTACAGAAAAATATTCAAGACCTCAGGGACAAATTCAGGAATGACATACAAACACTGAAGGATTCAGTCAGTGTCTGAAATGAAACAGACAATGGAAGGATTTAAAAGCAAATTACATGAAGTAGAGGACATGGTAAGTGAAATAGAAATTAGAGAACATGAATACAAAGAAGCTGAGGCCCAGAGAGAAAAAAGGATCTCAAGGAATGAAAGAATATTGAGAGAACTGTGTGAACAATCTAAACGGAACAATCACATTATAGGGGTACCAGATGAAGAAGAGAGAGAAAAAGCAATTGAAAGTGTCTTTGAGGAGGTAATTGCTGAAAACTTTCCCAATATGGGGATGCAGATAGTCTCTCAAGTTATGGAGGTGCTCAGATCTCCCAGCACGAGGAACCCAAGGAAGACAACACCAAGACATATAATAATTAAAATGGCAAAGATCAAGGATAAAGACAGAGAATTAAAAGCAGCCAGAGAGAAAAAAAGATCACCTACAAGGGAAAATCCATTAGGCTATCATCAGACTTTTTAACAAAAACCTCACAGGCCAGAAGGGAGGACATGATAAATTTAATGCAATGAAGCAGAAAGGCCTTGAACCAAGAATACTTTACCTGGCAAGGTTATCATTAAAATTTGAAGGAGGAATTAAACAATTTCCAGATAAGCAAAAGCTGAGAGACCTCCCTAGGTTGGACCTCCCACAAACCATCTCTACAGTGTATTTTGGAGGAACTACTATAGCTGGAAGTACTCCTAAGACTAAATAGCTATCACCAGAGAAAACGAAACCACAGTAAACAATTAATTACTAAACAGATGCAAAATCAAATCAATTATCCCCAAAGTTAGTCAAGGGATAGACAAAGAGTACAGAATATGATACCTAATATATAAAGAATGGAGGAGGAAGAAAAAGAAGGAAAAGAAAAAAGAAAAAGAACCTTTAGATTGTGTTTGTAATAGCATACTAAGTGAGTTAAGTTAGACTGTTAGATAGTAAAGAAATTACCCCTGAACCTTTGGTAACCACGAATCTAATGCCTGCAATGGCAATAAGTACACACCTATTGATAATCACCCTAAATGTAAATGGTCTAAATGCACTAATCAAAACACACAGGGTCAGTGAATAGATAAAAAACCAAGACCTTTCTATATGCTGCCTACAAGAGACTCACTTCAAACCCAAAGACATACACAGACTAAAAGTGAAGGGATGGAAAAAGATATTTCATGCAACTAATAGGGAGAAAAAAACCAGGAGTTGCAGTACATATAACAGACAAGATAGACTTCAAAAAAAAGAAAGCAATAAGAGACAAAGAAGGATATTACATAATGATAAAGGGGTCAGTGCAACAAGAGAACATAACCCTTATAAGTATCTATGTACCAAACACAGGAGCACCTACATGTGTGAAACAAATAGCAACAGAATTAAAAGAAGAAATAGAATGCAATGCATTCATTTTAGAAGACTTCAACACACCACTCACTCCAAAGGACAGATCAACCAGACAGAAAATAAGTAAGGAGACAGAGGCACTGAACAACACATTAGAACAAATGGACCTACAGACATCTACAGAACTCTACAACCAAAAGCAGCAGGACACATATTCTTCTCAAGTGCACATGGAACATTTTCAAGAGTAGACATATACTAGGCCATAAAAAGAGCCTCTGGAAATTAAAAAAGATTGAAATTGTACCAACCAGCCTCTCAGATCAAAAAGGTATGAAACTAGAAATAAATTATGCAAAGAAAGTGAAAAATCCCACCAACACATGGATGCTTAACAACATGCTCCTAAATAACCAATGGATGAATGAACAAATAAAAACAGAGATCAAGCAATATACAGAGGCAAATGACAACAATAATTCTACAATGCAAAATCTGTGGGACACAGTGAAGGCCATGCTAAGAGGGAAGTATACCGCAATACAGGCCTACCTCAGGAAAGAAGAACAACCCCATATAAACAGTCTAAACTCACAATTAATGAAACTAGAAAGGAAGAACAAATGAGGCCCAAAATCAGTAGAAGGAGGGACATAGTAAAGATGAGAGCAGAAATAAACAAAACCAAAAAGAATAAAACAATAGAAAAAAATCAATGAAAGCAGGAGCTAGTTCTTCAAGAAAACTGACAAAATAGATAAACTCCTAGCCAGACTTATCAAGAAATAAAGAGAGTCTACACACATAAACAGAATCAGAAATGAGAAAGGAAAATTCACTACAGACACCACAGAAATACAAAGAATTATTAGAGAAAACTACAAAAAATTATATGCTACCAAACTGGATAATCTAGAAGAAATGGACAACTTTCTAGAAAAATACAACCTTCCAAGGACAACAAACAGAAAATCTGAACAAACCAATTACCAGCAATGAAATTGAACTGATAATCAAAAAACTACCTAATAAGAAAAGCACTGGACCAGACGGCTTCACTGCTGAATTTTACCAAACATTTAGTGAAGACCCAATACCTATACTCCTTAAAGACTTCCAAAAAGTAGAAGAGGAGGGTATACTTTCAAACTCATTCTATGAAGCCAGCATCACTCTAATACCAAAACCAGGCAAAGACACCACAAAAAAAAGAAAATTACAGACCGAAATTCCTGGTGAACACAGAGGCAAAAATACTCAACAAAATATTAGCACACTAAATTCAAAAATACATCAAAAGCATCAGCCATCATGATCAAGTAGGATTTATTCCAGGGATGCAAGAATGGTACAGTACTCAAAAATCCATCAACATCATCCACCACTTCAACAAAAAGGAGGACAAAAAACCATATGATCATCTCCATAGATGCTGAAAAAGCATTCGACAAAATTCAACATCCATTCATGATAAAAACTTTCAATAAAATGGGTATAGAGGGCAAGTACATCAACATAATAAAGGCCATGTATGACAAACCCACATCCAATATCATACTTAACAGTGAGAAGCTGAAAGTTTTTCCTTTAAGATCAGGAACAAGACAAGGATGCCCACTCTCCTCACTTCTATTCAACATAGTACTGGAGGTCCTAGCCATGGCAATCAGACAACACAAAGCAATAAAAGGCACCCAGACTGGTAAGGAAGAAGTTAAACTGTCACTGTTTGCAGATGACATTGTATTGTACATTAAAAACCCTAAAGAATCCACCCCAAAACTACTAGAAGTAATGACTGAATTCAGCAAAGTTGCAGGATACAAAATCAATACACAGAATTCTGTTGCATTCCTATATACTAATGATGAACTAGCAGAAAGAGAAATCAAGAAAACAATTTCATTCACAATTGCATCAAAAAGAATAAAATACCTTGGAATAAACCTAACCAAGGACATGAAAGACCTATACCCTGAAAACTACAAGACACTCATGAGAGAAATTAAAGAAGATACCAATAAATGGAAACACATCCTGTGCTCATGGATAGTAAGAATTAGTATTGTCAAAATGGCCATCCTGCCTGAAGCAATCTACAGGTTCAATGCAGTCCCTATCAAAATACTGACAGCATTCTTCAACGAACTAGAGCAAATAGTTCTAAAATTCATATTGAATCACAAAAGACCCCAAATAGCCAAAGCAATCCTAGGAAGGAAGAATAAAGCTGTGGGATTACACTCCCCGACTTCAAGCTCCACCACAAGGCCACAGTAATCAAGACAATTTGGTATTGGCACAAGGACAGACCCGTAGATCAATGGAACAGAATGGAGAGTCCAGATGTAAACCCAAGTGTATATACTCAATTAGTATATATGATAAAGGAGCCATGGACATACAATGGGAAAATGACAGCCTCTTCAACAGCTGGTGTTGGCAAAATTGGACAGTGACATATAAGAGAATGAAACTGGATTATTCTAACTCCATACACAAAAGTGAACTCGAAATGGATCAAAGACCTGAATGTAAGTCATGAAACCATAAAACTCTTAGAAGACAACATAGACAAAAATCTCTTGAATATAAACATGAACAACTTTTTCCAGAATGCATCTCCTCGCGCAAGGGAAACAAAAGCAAAAATGAACAAATGGACTATATCAAACTAAAAAGCTTCTGTACAGCAAAGGACATCATCACTGGAAGAAAAAGGCATCCTACGGTATGGAAGAATATATTCATAAACAACATATCTGACAAGGGGTTAACATACAAATATATAAAGAACTCACACACCTCAACACTCAAAAAGCAAATAACCTGATTAAAAAATAGGCAGAGGATATGAACAGACAATTCTCCAAAGAAGAAATTTTCAGATGGCCAACAGGCACATGAAAAGATTCTCCACATCACTAATTATCATGGAAATGCAAATTAAAACCAGAATGAGATACCACCTCACACCAGTTAGAGTGGCCAACATTGAAAAGACTATGAACAACAAATGCTGGTTAGGATGTGGAGAAAGGGGAACCCTCCTACACTGCTAGTGGGAATGTAAATTAGTTCAACCATTGTGGAAAGCAATATGGAGGTTCCTCAAAAGAGTAAAGATAGAAATACCATTTGACCCAAGAATTCTTGGGTCCTAGGAATATACCCAAAGAAAACAAGTTCTGAGATTCAAAAAGATATATGCATCCCTATGTTTATTGGAGCACTATTTACAATAGCCAAGATATGGAAGCAACCTAAGTGTCCATCAGTACTCTCAATGGATAAAGAAGATGTGGTACGTATACAGAATGGAATACTATTCAGCTATAAGATGAAAACAAATCCTACCCTTCACAACAACATGGATGGAGCTAGACAGTATTATGCTCAGTGAAATAAGCCAGGCGGAGAAAGATAAGTACCAAATGATTTCCCTCATTTGTAGAGTATAACAAGGAAGCAAAACTGAAGTCACAAAACATTAGCAGACTTGCAGACTCCAAGAAGGGACTAGTAGTTACCAAAGGGGAGGGGTGAAAGAGGGTGAGTGGGATAGGGGATTGAGGGGTATTATAATTAGTACACATGGTGTTGGGGGGTTCACAGGGAAGATAGTGTAGCACAGAGAAGATAAGTAGTGACTCTATGGCATCTTACTACACTGATGGACAGTGACTTCAATGCGGAGATAGGGACTGGATAATATGGGTGAATGTAGTAACCACAGTATTTTTCATGTGAAACTTGCATAAGAGTGTATATCAATGATACCTTAAAAAATAAAAATAAAAGAAAGCAAAATGAATTGTGCATCCCCCAAATCGAGATATACCATTAAAAGAAGATGGATTCCACCAGGCTACCTGAAGCCCCAAACCTAAAGAGAGTTGGGACAGCCATGAACTAATGGAGGTCACACACATATTCCATGTTCTTAGTAAAACAACAAACTGAAGTCTGCTCTCCCAAGCAGAACCAGTTCTTGTTAAGTTCTGCTGCTACAGACAATGCAGAGAACAGCTGCAACTCAACCAATGAGCTGCAACTTGCATCCATTGATTAGGACAAAAGAAGCTTGCATCCCTCATTTGCATAAAGGTCTGAATGGGACCTGACCAGGGTGCTACCTTTCACTGTAAAAACAACATCCTGTCTTTGCTTCCTGGGAGCATACTTCTTGCAATAAAGTTCTCCTTGATTAAATTTCCTGTTTTACAGATGAATGTGTTAACACACATAACAGAAAAAAACAGCTTTAAAGGCACAGACTCCCTGTCCCCTTTCCTGTAGTTGTAAAAATATATTTGGACCAATTTGAATTGTTTTGTTTACATTCTAGGTCCTATAAAGACACAGTCCAATGAGGCTTCTGCACAGCAGTAAGTCATCCCCCAATGAAAGACCACTAAATAAGGTATTCAGAATCATCAGATCAAACAGTTCACTATCAGAAGGGGGTCTCAGAGAATATTAATTTCTATTTCACAGATAAACTGAGGTCCAGAGAGGTTAAGAAACTTGACCATGGTCACACAGCTAGAGGAAGAACTTGCCAACACACAGCTCACTATCCTTTGTTCCCAAAGCAAACAGTTTAGTATCCATTCTCAGATGTACTCTTTTAACAATAATATTACAAAGCTAAAATATTAAACCAGAAACATGCAATTGTTTTTTAGCCAAAAAAAAGTAAGTTATTACTGGCCCATTAGTTTCATAAAACACTTTCATTTTTACATAAAAAAGAAAATTTGGAAGCTACAAATAAGTAAGGTAAAAAAAAGTACACATTACATCCATGCTATCACTCAGAGGTAGACACGAATAACATTTTCACACATACCCATCTATACTATCTTTGTTCTTTGAGTATTAAAAACATAAAAGAATGATCCTCTTCACATTGTTTCATGACCTACATTTTTTCCACATAAAAATATTATCATAAGCATTTCTCCAGGACATATCCTTTATCTCTAATATCCTAATATCTCTAACATTATCATAAGCATTTCTCCAGGACATAATATCCTTTATCTCTAATATCCTAATATCTCTAATATCCTTTGTCATAGCTGCACAGTATTTCATCATAAGGATGTACCATTATTATTTAACCATCTGTTATTCTAGGACTGGTTCACCATATTTTAATACTGCTATATTTCTAACTTTTGATTGTCAGCCAATAACTGAACAATTCCTTTGTCTCCTATCATCTGCAAATTTGATAAGCATCCTTTTTTATCACCTTCATTCAAGTGTTTGACAGAAGCCCTGAGACACAACCACTAGAGAGTTCCTGCCTAGCTGACACTTATTCATCCATCAACATTCTGCTTCTGCGGAACTGCCAATTAGGGACTGAGATTATGGAAGAGTCCCCCACTCATTTTAAATATTTGGTGTTTCATTCATCTAATGTAATGTTCACTAACTACTATCTATAAACAGCACTGACCTAGGAGCTATAAAAATGTCTGCAAAGTGTTAGGAATATTTATGGAAATGAGAACTTTTATGACTCTTGTTCATAAATATATACCCAGATTGGCATCCCAAAAGTTATGTTTTTCACTTAAAAGTCAAAAAGCCTTTAAATTTTTTCATAAATTTATTTTTAATTAAAAAAATCCCTACAATGCTAGAAAAACATCTAGATTATAAAAATTGTTCAAATTACTGCAGATAAAAATTTTCTAATTCCAGATTTAGCTATTGGGCAGTTATCTTTGCTAATCAATGAATTTCTGAAAATAGCATGTTAAAATGACAGTATGATTCAGGTCACAATAGCAGGATCCTGGAACCAGAGCACAGCAGCTTCGGTTGTGAAGAAAGGGCAACAAGCTGTATCTGACTTCTTCGCAGAAACAAAGAACCTCACATGGTTACAAGCATAGGAACCAAGAGCCAAATCCTCAAGACAAGAGTTGGAAGAGGAGGACAAAGGATATTTTTGGTTCCTATCTTTTTAAAAAGCGATATTTAATGCTGAAAATATCATGAAAAGTGCATCAGATGTTCTCATTTTAAGTGAGAAAAGACAAAGTATGGCAAGCTTAAAAACTAATTTGGCAAACCGCCATTGGTACTGAATCCCATAGATTTATTATGTAGCTGTCCAGGTTAAGGACAAGAACTACCTTAATTAGAGACTGCTTGTAAAGTAAGTCCAAAAACCTAAGAAAAATAAATTCCAACGTGAATTGGTGGTGGTGTTACCTGCCAGAGGGGTAGTAGCATTTTGAAAGGATGCCTACTGAGAAAAAACCATGATGTTATCTGAGAGGGGGCCCAGTGTGGAAAAAGGGAAGCAGGGCTAAAAGCAGATCCTGGTCTCCACATGTCTGGCCCCAAAAGGCTGCTGCCTTCGGCAGAGGACAAAGCTTGGAGTGGCAAGACAGAGCAAACTGTCATGTCTTCTATGTCCCTCAATCTCTGATGGAGAAAGGCACAGGCTCCCTTAAGGCTCTGATAGGTAAAGAGAGAACCTAGGTGACCGTGCCAGACCAGGCCACAAGTTTCCCTCCATGGCTTCCAAACCGTGCAGGAAGGACCCGGGGGCTCATCACCTGAAGTGTCTTCTCTTAGATGGGCCATTTCATTTCTTAGTTCTCAGTCACTAACAATGAGAATTTGCTTGGCTGCCACCCACAGTTGTTTTTCTCACACTTGTATCAATGTATCTTAGGAGTGTGCTTAGAAAGTACCAGAAAATACAGAAATTGAAGTCTAAGAATTGACTTTGAATATATAAGCCCTTCTAGTAGACTCAGTGTTTGGGAGATGGACAATTTTTTAAAAGCAGTAATTCAAAACAAGAAGTACACTTAAATGTACTAAGTATACAATAAACAGTGCTAACTAAAATTTACACTTACCCCAATTCTCTTTCCCTTTGGAGAGAACAGTGGGAATCAAACAAACAAAAGCAGTCACCATGCATCTGCCCAGCAAACTGCTGGGCACGTGACCATCCAGGCAATCATCTTGCTGTTCCTCAAACACCAACTTTGTTTCAATCCAGAACTCTCATCCCTGTATCTCCCATGTTCGGTCCCTTCCTTTTTCCAAGAGAGGCCTTCACTGATCATCCTACCAGCATTAGGATTCCCCATCATTTTCTTCTTTTCTTTCCTACTTTATTTTCTATAAGACTCCAGTACTATCTTAAATCATGTGTTTCTTTGTTTGTTTGTTTATTACCTGTCTCCCCAGCCAACTTGTGAATATCTTGAATGCAGGGGCCATCTCTGTCCTGTTCATCCCAACCTCTGAATCTACTACAGTGCCTGGTAAACAGCAAGTGCTCAATAAATATGTGTTAAATGAGTAAGAGTGGACCCATAAATAAACCATGTCCATTCTTCCATCATTCTTATGCCACAAGTACAGCTTTCTCCTGGTCGAAATGTTTTTAGAGAATGTTTAAGAAAAAAGATTTGCTCCACATGCATGCTTTTAATCCTGATTAACTTATTAAAAAATACCTGTGAACAGAACGGATTTGTTATTGCCCTGGTTCATTTCCAGCTGTGGTCTCCCATCAAAAATACTCTTTTCATTGTCTTCAAGTGTCCCCTTCCCTGCTACCACATTTAAGAGTCTCATCTGCTCACCTGTATATAGGGTTACATAAAGAGAGGGACTCACTTGGTGTCAGCAATTCTGGCCTCCACACTGAGTCCCAAGTCCCAGCTTCCTGGAGGATGCAGCCCTACCCTCATTCTTCTGGACTTTGACCCAAGCTCGAATTCTGGCTGGAAACGGAAATTCCTTAAGGCCAGGGGCAGGGAGGCAGAGTCAGTAGGCACAGAGGAAGGAATGTTATGAAATGGGCTCGTTTCCCATAAAGGTTGCTGCAAGGGATAGGCAGTATTCACAGAGTGCATAGTGCTAAAAGCTACATGCTGCTGATGCCTAAGTACCCATATCCAACCCAGATAAAGTTGAAGATGCAGGTTCACATCCAGCTGCGTGCCCCATGTTTTTGCTGTAATGTCCCAAAGCACCTCAGTTCAATATATCCACAACTAAAGTCAAGGTCCTCCCCACAACACCTCCCCCTCCCCTGCATTGCCTGGCTCAGGCGATCACCCGCCCATCGTCCAGGTGCCTCAGCCAGGCACCTTAGCATCAGCTGGGACTCTTCCTCTCTCTCCTACTCTACTTCCAGTCAACCATTATTCAACAGAACCTGCTTCTGAATCATCTCTCACTTCCCACATACACCACAGTGTCGGGTCCCTGTTCAGCCACCACCCCCCTCACTCTCCACCCCCGTGCCAACTCTCAGCTCTGGCTGGCCGGAGTTGCCACCCACGCTCCCCACCCGACCCGTCACCTCTGGGTGGTGGCTCCTGCTGTTCAGTCTCCCTGGGACACTTTCCTACACCACCTACTCACTCAGTTGGTCACGTCCTACTTCTGATCTCTGTTTGTTAAGTCATTTCTCACAGAAAGCCCTGCCCTGCTGCCCAATGCAGTGCAGGTGACTGCAGCACAAGCCTGTGGCGCCCTGGAAGTGACCATAGTGGCAACTACTCCTTAGTCTGGGTTCCCTCTCCGGCTCCACACTTCTTGGGTCTCACCTCAGACAGGCTCGGCATATCCTAAAAGCTCAACAAACACTAACATTGCTTCTCACTTAGGGGCACAGTCTCATCACTAGAAGTTTATATAGCAATCATTTTTAGGTGCAGTGTTTAATGTGAATGAACAAGGTGATGCCACCTGACTCTTCATTCTCTCTGCTGAGACGCTCTAATATTTTGATAAAAATGCATAACATTTTTAAATTTACACAGCACTTTCCATATGCTCTGCCTCTGTATCACCACCTAGGAAAGGGGGCATTCATACGTCTCCCATCTTACAGGTAAAGGCAGTCTCAGAGAAATAAAACATTCACGGGCAGGGGGAGGGGAAACAGCAACAAGGTAAATTTTCCCAGTGTTGGTTTTTCCTTGGGTTAATCTAATATCTTAGGTCAACATGTTAATATTTTACATTAAAAATAGTTTTGACCAAAAAAACTGCTTCCCGATCCCTATTCCCCTAAAACAGCAGGTATAGTTGCTCAAAAATGGGAAGAAAAAGTAGAGGCACAGATGGTACATTAGGCCCTGTACTGTGACCTGACGTGTCATAAATCCACAGAGTGGCAAGTCAGAGACAGAATTACCATCAAATCCACCCATGACCTGCTTGCCCTCTTTTGGCCTATAGGTCCCTACACCTCAACTACCAAAACAGTGCCAGCACTGTTCACATGCAGCCACATGCCTGGGTCTAACTTGTGATTTTCCCCCCTGCTCATGCTGACTCTGTGAGTACACCACAGACACATGACATGAAGACTGAAGGCAGAAGGAGAAGCCAGGCCTGGACCAGGGCTGGACAGGACTCATCCCGCACAAGCTGTCTCTGAGGCCTGCCTCTACACCAAGGCCTCAGCAGGCTTCTGTGGCCCTCATGGCACAGCCCCTGGGTCTTTCCTGCATGGTTTGGAAGCCACGGAGGGAAACTTGTGACCTGGTCTGGCACTGACACCTAGGTTCTCTCTTTAGCTATCAGAGCCTTATGGGATTGAGATAATGACTCCTCATTATATTGGAAAAAAAACCCTGAGATCCAGATTAAGTAACTTGCCAAGATCTTACCCCTAACAAATGGCAGGACTTAAGTCAAAATCCAGATCTTAGGAGCCCAAGCCCACCCCTCCTATCCTTGCTGTGTATTCCATGCAGGGACATGGCCCTGGCAGGGAAGGGGGTGGGATGGGACCATTTGCCCCGTTTCCTAGGTGGTGATACAGAGGCAGAGCATATGGAAAATGCTATGTAAATTTTAAAATGTTATACATTCCTTATGTCCACAAAAGGCGTTCTATAGAATCTTCGTGCTCCAGGTCCCAAAGAACCTTCCTGCACTATGAACTGTCAACCAATGTCCAAATAGTGAATGGAGCCACTGAGAGGCAGGAGTGCACCAGAGGCAGACAGATCTTTCTTCCATTCTAGAATAGTAGCTGGTAATGGAGTTTTACTTGTTCATTTTATATTTTTAAAGGGAAACAAAAGACTTTATGCAAAACAAAGTCTGTTCTGGCAGTACTAGCTGGCCTGCGGGGCAGCACACGCCACACCAAGCTGCGTGCAGCACTGGGAGGGCGCATGGTCTTGGCGCCTCCACACTTGCTGAGTTCCAGGCACCCCGGAAAGGCTGTCATGGTAACAAGACACACTCTGTGTGGCTGAACCTAGAATGGAGAAGGCAAACAGGATTATACATCCCTATGGTAGAGACCAGTTTGCATACAGGTTACGATTTTATCATTTCTATGTCAAAAAATGTCCTTATAGACCAAGTTTTCTTGACTACGTGACTGTATCATGCATTTCTCCATGAAGTAGACCACAGGTCCCCACAGGCACTGATTGCTGGAAGAGAACCCTGTCTGGCAAAGGCAGGCCTTGACCACATCCAGGGCACAGGGCAGTCATTTGTGCTGCTGGCTACAGGGGGCACAGGGTCTACCCCAGCTACTCATCTTTCCAGGGCCATGGTCACGACTTCACCTGTGACTGCTGCCACAGCTGTCAAAGGGCTTCATAGTAGCACCTAGTTTATAGAATTGTCTTGAAGCTTGAATAAGACTATGTATATCAAGTGCTTCTATATATAAACTGCTTAGAACACTGCTTGGTACACAGCAGTTCTCAGTTACTGTCATTTACACACCCTGAGGAGGTAGGGATGAGGAACTGTATGTACACATGGTAACCCAGCCAAGACTGGGTGGCAGCAGAAGGCGGTCAGCAAGAGTCAAGGCTGGTGTTTCATAGACAGGAAAAGAGGTTGACAGCTTAAGTGGCAAAGGCAGCTCAGAGTGGGAGTGATGAACAGGATATGCACAACCATGTGGTTCATATGCTCCTGCCCTGGAATGGCACCCAACGTACATCACTGGTTAACTACCAGCTATCAGAGGATCATCGCTGAAACGTGAGTCAGGAGATGCACAAGATACCAGGAGCCAGGGGCACAGAGCAGCTAGAATTCAAAGGAAAAGCAAGGAAAGTAACTGGGTGTGAGAGTCCCAGGCCAAACGCCAACTCAGGAGACTCAGAAAGAGACACCCAGTGCCAGCTGCCAGAAACTGGTGAGGCAGAGGGGAGGGCAAGAAGGAAATCAAGTTATAACACACAAGGGGGTGCATGAGGAAAGAGGGGCAGGAAGCCCTAAAGCAGCCACAGGGAAAGTCACCTCTGTACCAGCACCTTTTCCTGAGTGCCTTTGTCTGCGACATTTGTGGAATACTGGCTGTTGCCCTGGTCAGGCTGGACACTGTGAGGTGGTCACAGAAGAGTCTCTCACCACTTTACACAGACATTTTCTCTTTTGTCAGTCTCCTCTCTCCTTGCCAGGACTCACACAGCAGCCAGCAAGGCCATGCACCAGCCCAAAGCACAACAGAACACAGTGACAAAAGGAGACCCCAAGAAACCAGGAATTTCTAGCCCTACTCCCTGCACTTCCCACGGAAAGTAGCCTTCGGGATTTCTGGTTTAAACTCATTTTTTCAGCATCTCCAACCTCACCACTGCCCTCACTCAAGGAGAACCAGATGCCAGGGCATGTCAGCTGAGAGGTCGCCCAGGATGCCAATCTACACCGAGCACCCACCCAGTGCTGAGGCCTCCGAAAATCCCTGCAAATACTAAAAGGTGGGGGAGACTGCATTTGTCATAGCTTTTTGCATAAACAAGCACACCGCATGAGGTAAGGAAGGAATGTCACGAGCAAGGCTCTGAACAGTGAGTCCCAAGTAATAACTGATGCCCTCCAGGGAACAGTGCTGCTTCCTGGGGGGCCTCTGCTTTGCTGAGCAGGATCCACGTTTGGAACCAGCAGAACCAAGGCTGTGTGGGACACCCGCAGTCCACTCCTCCTACAGAACCCAAAGCCAACATTAAAGGAGGATCGGTTCACCGGCAAGCCCAGCTGTGGGTACACCCACCTCATTCCAAACCTGCCCTTCAGTCAAACGAGGCCCTCGCTTTTCCTCACACACACAACTGTTCCCACCTTCCCACATGTATTTCTGCCCTCTGTCTCTCCATTAAGACTCATGTTCAAATCTGAGCTCTTGGGATAAGCTCAACAATATTGGTTCTTTTTTTGTGGTTCATAACTGTTTTCTTTATTGAGGCAAAATATACATAACATAAATTTTACCATTTTAAGGCTTTTAGGTGTACAGTTCTGTGAATTAAGTACACTCACATAGCTATGCAACAGTCACTATCACGATTCATTCTTGCTTTCCCTCCTAAGCATTCCAGGCAGAATGATGTGAACATCAGCCAGGTTATGTTAAGAGGTAGTCATATAAAAGTCTACGGTTTACAAGTTAGAACACAGACAACACTGACAAGTGCTTAATATGCGAGTTCAGTTTGGAGCTTCGTCTCCCTTCTTTCTCTCCATATGTCCCTCATGCCCTGTATTGGATTCTGAAGGAAACAGCCTGTTTTTCCCTGCTCTCCTGCATGTTCAGTGGAAGCTGAGGCCATGCAATGGGAAGCCCAGGATCCAACCCGATCACGGCCAGACCTGCATCTCAGCTCTGGCACTGCAGCCTGCTCGATGATGTGGCCTCGAGCAGGCCCTCTCTGGGCCTGTGTTGTTCCCTCATCAATAAACCTGGGGTAATTCACACACCAAACAGGGCTGACACAAGGATCAAATGAGACAGGCCACATATGTGAAAGCTCCTGGCAGAGCAGACAATCAATCTTCATTCCTTAGGTCAGCTCTGTGGGATATCTGAGATCAATGATGGCATGATTCCAAAAGGGCAAGGAAAACGCTGTTAATTTTTTGAAATTTTATGACACACACACACAAAGCTTAGATGGTAAGCCCAGCATGGTATCCCCTCTTGCCCCTGATATGAAGAAGCTCTAAGCCCAGGTGCTGCCTGCAGGTGTGAAGGACCATGTGCTGCCATCCTGCATCTGGAAGCAGGAGCTGGCTTCTTTTAACTGCTCTGGGAACACTCTGAAACACCAAAGTCAGCTGAGAGGAAAAAAGTCCATGTTACCACATTCACACTGTGGTTGGTTAAAGTTTTTAAATGGAACCATAAAACATATATCCAGATGTTAAAAGTATGTATTTCCGATGCCACTTCTATTTCTGGGTTTTCACATTTGAACATTTGTCCTGAAATAGCCAACTGCAGACCTGGAACTCCATCTCAGGCCTACTGAGGCACACACCAGTGACCTGTGGTGACTAAGACCCCTGCAGGAGAAACCGTCGTGCCTGGGCTGCCTCTGATCACAGGCAGGCAGAGTGACTCAAGTGTGGAGGCAGAAATTATACCAGATGGAATATAAATGAAGAGAGACGAAGCCATTTACTGGAGATTTACCTAAGCAGAAAGGCCAGAGGTCTGAGCAGAAGTCCTCAGCCTCTTGAGACCCCACTCCCAGCTCCCCTGCAGTGTGTGAGGCCCCTTCTCTGAACCAGGGAGTGTGTCACTCATGACATCATCTAGACTGTGAGCTCCAAGGAGAGAATCAGATCCATCTGTTTTGAACCCCTCATAGGTATGGTGTGTGATCTCCCATTAAATACCTGCTAAAGGAGACCCTTACATGTAGTTAACCTCTTGAAGGATGAAGAGAAACATTTACTGAGCACCAACTGTGTGCCAGGTTCTCTGTGTTTGATACACGTTGCTTCATTTAATCCTTACCAGAACCCTGTTAAGTAGTTATTATTTTCATTTCAGTTACAAAAAGTGTACCTCAGAGACTTTAGCAAAGTTGTCAATGTCACAGAGCAGGAGCTAGGAGCACACTTCAGGCTCCTGGAGGGCACGTGCTCCACAGCCGCCAAGCTCCTCCCGCCACGGTAAGCACAAGACTCTGAATGAAGGATCCTACAAACATCTGCACACCAGTACAGCAGGAGTCTAGGACCCAAGAAAGAAATCAGGTGACCACCTGTCCAAGCAGTCTCCTGCTTTCTACACAAGCATCTGACAGAGTAAACAGCTCCATTCAGGGGTAACTTTTAACATCTAATTTTCAGTAGTGTAATGGACAAAGGTCAACATTTTTCAAGTAACCTAGTAAGATTTGTAGGTCATTTCTGACCCTGACATTCAATGACAAGGAATTCATCTTAAACCAATGCAGATTACTTTCCTGATGGTAAAAACCAGCATTCAAAACAACCTTGAGTGTAAAATATATATTGTATATAAAATATATACAGCCTTTGTGTATCTATTTTAAAATCCAGCAATGAGTTATCACTATCGGTTTGAGTCACTTTAGGATGCTCTGCTCACAAATAAAAGGAGCTGGGAAATGGAAGATTTCAGCAAAACAATAGCATCTGTCAGATTAAATAGTAATTTGAATGTTTTTGACTTTATAATTCCCTACAGCATTTTAATTATTTTGATTTTATAGCTATTTAAGAGCTATAAAAATAACTTTATAACTATCTTTGTGCTGTACATATTTAAATAACCTCAAAATAAATACAGTTACAGGCAATACTGAAATTATGTCTTGTCCTTATTTAAGATAGGTATGCATACCACTCAGACAGTAAGCAACTGTGCTGCCTCTAAAAAAGAAGACAGTCACATTTGCCACAACTGGAAAACCCTGGACACAGTGTGTAATGGATTATAGGGAAGAAAATGGAGATGTGTTTAAAGCTTATTAGAAAACAACAAATTACATATTATTTACACACAGAAACAATGCTGTTAAATAAGGGTTAGGTTTGTAACTGAGGACAGATATCAGGCTAAATAGAGCAATGCAAAACCCAAGCATGTCATGCCTCAGTCCGTTCTGATAGCTCTCTCAGTAAACCTGATTTCCCTCAAGCCAAAGCATGCAATATTTTACTTAAAGCCATTATCAGTCATTTCTACATCTATTAAATCACAAGTAGAAGATCCTGTAGGCCCCTCCCATGCACATAACAAAAGACTTCATGGACCTGAGATAGACCCTCAAGTCAGAGAGGAAGAATGGTAGAAGAACAGAACAAAATGGAGATAAAGCATTAGTAAAAGCACTGAGATATTAAAAATGCAGAAACTATCTGGGGATGGGTAGGTGGCCTAGTATGTCCAGAACTTTAGTCACAGCAAGAGAATAAGTGAAACCAACACCAAGGATTTGAATGCCAGGCAAGGAGTCTAAACTCTTTATACAGAGCAAGAAGAAGTGGCAGAAAGTTGTGGGGCAAGAGAAGGTATAGTTAAAGCTGCACTTAAAGAATGCTGGGAGAACTAGAGAGGGGTGAGAATGGCAGCAGGATCAACCACAGCTCAAGTATGTCTGGTGCATGGGCTCCCCAGCAGCCCCAAGAGGGGACTGCAGCACTAGCACGGGCAAGACAGGGGCACCTGGGCTGCAGATGGAAGGAAGCAGCATCACAGAGTACCGGGAGCTGCCCTCCCCATGGCTTTCTCTCCAAAAAGCTTTCATGGTCTTGTCGTTTGGGAAATGCTGCTCACCATCTGCTCATTTGGGACCTTCACAGTGCATAGTCTCCTATTAAAGACTTTGAGATGTTCCATAGCAATGAAACCAATTTAATTTCTTCTTTCAGAATGTGGTAATGAGTCCCATCCCACACCTTTTAATGAAAAACAGCACTCAGTGTCTCCCAAAACAAGTATCCTCCAGGCAGTTTTGGAAGTGTGAGCCAAGTCAGCCTTGGGTCAGCATAGGGCACAACCTTGAAAAGATGAGTAATGGGCTGAAGGTCTGGGTAGTAGAAAGGCATGGCTCAGGATCCTTGGGGCTGTCCAGAGCCCTGGGAACAGTGCAGCCACAATCACGCCCCCAGGGAAGGCCACAGTCACCCCATGCAAGTCCCGGGACTCCGTCTAGTGTGAAAGAATTCCATGGGAGAAATTCACTTTAAGCAATTCTTCCTTTTCGATCATTAGTGTCTAAGAAAACCTGGTCACCAGCACCCATAAAATAAGTTCTTTTTCAAATACCTAAAGACTATTAAATCAACTCTCATCCTTTTCTCTTATAAGTGGAATAACCTTAATTTATTTAACAACTAGGTCTGATTACCCTTTTCACAAAAAGATGCAAGTTCTACAGGAATCTGATTTGTTTAATTAGTTATCCAAGGTTAGGTGTCTTTTTAACATCGACTGAAATGATTCAAAGAGTCTAAGAAAATTATTTGTGCAAAACCTTTACAGTATCTTTAGGGTGGCTTTAAGGGTGGGGAGAAGGCAGAATCTCAAATCAGCATCTTCTTTAGGAGGTACAGGGTGATAACCCAGGCAGGATGCTTTCCAGTTCACCGGAGGATACAGTGAACCTCAGGCAAAACCTCCCTCACTATTAGGAAGCTTAAGTGGAGGGCTGACTGACCCCGCCTGGAGGCAGTGGGGGTTTGTTTTTTACAAGAGTCTTATCTTGCTGGAGTCCATCCATCTACATCATTGCCTCAGTGAACCACAGCTAGGCAGAAAGACTGCCCCAAAGAACAGTAACAGTACACTTCGAACAAGTGAGCCTTCACCCACCCAGAAGAAGTACTGGTATCCTGATCACTGACTCCTGGCTCGCAGGCAGCCTTCACAGCAGCGTGCTCCCAGGGCTCCCAGCGTGCACTGATCTCAGGCTCTGCAGGGCAGGCAGGGCAGCTGCATCTCACAGCGGAATGGTGGGGACAGGCAAGAGCAACTGTGACCAGGCAGCTTTAAGAACAGCTCGGCACAGACTCCGAAACTAGAACCAACCAATCTCTTTGAAAAGTCGATCATAAACCTTAATAAATTTCACATCTTCCGGCCCGATACTTCTGCTTCTAGGAGTTTATCCTAAGGAAAAAACCCAATATACAGAAGAGCTTTTCGCACAGAGATGTTCCTCAAAGCTTTATTTCTAAGGGTAAAAACTGTCAAAAACTGCAATACCCAACAGTAAGAGCACAATTTAAAAATTCAAGTACACATACAGAAAAGAATATTATGCACCAATTTTAAAGCATATTTATAAAGAAAACACTCAAAATATGATGTTAAAAGGGAACAATCAAGTTATAAAACTGAATATACATATGATGAACAGAGTTCTGTGAGAAGAAACTAGCACAGGAAAAAGAATGAAAGGAGGCAAGCCAAAATGTTAACACTGGAAAGGTCCATATGGCAAGAATATGTGTAGGTAATTAATTTTCTTCTTTTACATTTTCTGTGCTTTCCAAATTTTCTTACAATGAGCAGATATTACTTGTACAGTAAAAAATTGTTTTAAAATAGTATTTAAATGATTGAAATCATTTCTAAATTACATGTGCTGAGAAAACTAAAAACAACGTGTAAGTTCCTATATGCAAGGATCAGACTAAGAACATCATAATTAGACAGTTGAATTTCCAATACATATCCAAGTGGGTATACCTACATTCACAAAGGAAGCACAGTAGAGGAGCAGACTTTTAACCACAAGGGCAGGCCAGCAGGGACACAGAGCCTTCCAGGCTCCCACCACCCATCACAGCAATTTCATGCAATTTAAAACAAGCAGTGGGCTTGCCATGCAAACACAGCTTCACACATGTCTCACAGGCTTCCCTCCCAGCTAGACTGCAGCCCCTAAGCCCTTCTTAAATAGGAATCCTGAGAAGCCCCCAACCCCACTGATGAGAACTGAAACATAAAATGAACTGACAAATTTTTTTAAAGTAGAAGTATGGTTAACTGAATAGTGACTCTTGTCTTGCCCTAAAACAAGATTGAAAGCCAAGGAAAAATTCCCTAACTCCTTCACCACTTCAGGTACCTAAGTCAAGGTTCCTTTCCATTAGCCTAGAGAATGAGCAAAGTCAGTGAGTCTTCAATTTCAAACACTAAGATGTTAACACCTTTAGTTGTCCCTGGATAAGACTAAAGTCACAAAACAGAAAAGCACACCAACTAAGGGGGTGAGCCCAGCCTCCTCCTAACCTCCATCTGAAATACAGCTTTGCCAGCTTCTTAGGCAGGGAGAGAGGATCAACTCTTTCATCCTACATCATAAGTAACTTTCACCAACTTTGTAGTCAAAGAAAGACAAAAAGATCAGGCAAAGAATAAAAATGGTGAGCTGAGTCCATACGAACCCACCTTTAGAGAAGGCCAGGCACTTCCAGCTCCTTTATCTTACCCCTCATTATTTCTGAGAGTTATCAGGAAGCCAAACCACTGTCCTACAGGTCCTAGTGTGCGCAGCTCTCACAGCTAAGGTTCGACACTTGACAGATTTCTTAAGAACAGGCACATTAGTTATTTTGATCATCCCTGTTGAAGGAGTAGGACCAGTCTGTTCCTTTTTTCAAGATTTGACTCCCCCAACCCAGCTCTAACCATGCATCTCTGTACAGTGCTGGTTCTCAGTGCTTGCCAGACTGTCATGTGCATAGGCATGTGGGGATCTCATCAGAATGCAGGTTCTGATATAGCAGGGCTAGGTGACACAGAGCCCAGTAAATCTCAGTTTCTGAGGGTGAGACCCAGGCAGCAGTAGGCTCCCCAGGTGACCCCCATGTGCAGCTGAGGTCACACACAATGCTGGAAGATTTGGAAGGAACAGTGGGATAGATCCAGCCCCTGGCTACTGAGTATGCCCCTGCACTGTAAGCACATAGAACAGGCTAACACTGGCCTCACAGTCCTTCTGAATAGTGACAGGTAACATAGATAAAGCCTGCAGTAAGTTCTGATTATTACTTAGGTAGGCTTATGCAAATAGGAAGAGGCCAGATTTGTAAGGAAATGAAGTTCTTGGGAAAGCTATGAGTTAAAAATAAGCAATAACTGGGAGGGACTTGGAGATGGGAGGCTGAGAGCAACTGTGGGAAGATGACACAGGGCCCTGGGCACAGCCACCGACCAGAGTGTTAACAGTCATAACAGCTGCCATTTACTTGGGCCTTCATTAACATGCCAGGCACTGTCCTAACTCCTACAAATTCTCCAGCCAGAACCTAGGGGTGTCCCTTATTCAAAGCCTAATGTCCCAAGGCCCCAGACTTAGGCTACCCTGGGATCTGATAGGTGGGGGTTTCCTTTCCCTATGGGCAAAGGAACTGCAGAACACCCTGCAAGGGGTGAGGGCTGCACATGACTGTCTAAGTGTGAGCCAGGTGGACCCATGCCAGGCCCTGGACAGGAGGAGGCTGTGCCTGGAGTCCTGTTGGAGGGCATCCTGCTACCCTCCACTCTGAGGTCAGGCCCCTCTGGAGGGCTGAAGGACTGGGCCCTGGCAGTGAGGCAGAAGCCTCAGGAGGCAGGCAGAAGAGGGCACAAATGCAGCAGGGGCTCAGGGCCCAGGTGGCAATGACAACTGATGAGTGAGGGGATGAGGCTGGTCTACATTTGGAGACCTGTGCAGCTTGGCCTCAGGCTCTTATTTTCCCATTCTCTCTTCCTTCCTTCTGTGTTCTTGTTTCCTCTTCCTCTCAGAGCTGTTGTACCTCCTAGATTCCTCTCCTCCCCAGGAAGAAGAGTTGAAGGGCAGTGCGCCTGGCCACATCACAGAGGTACTTGGTGTCACAGCCTGAAGCAGGAAGGGGCATTCCATGATGGAGCAGCTCCTGTGACTGAAGCGGCTGGAGTGTACATTAACAGAGGACAGGGCAGGGTTCCCAGTCAGCCAGTCTGGAAGCCTGAAGATGGTTCAAGAAAGCTCAACTTTGTGTGCTCGTGTGTGCTTTCATTTAAATCATTTGAATCATGCTTTGATCATCGTCATGGACCCTGACCACCCTATGAATACTCCCCTCAGCACAGCCCCCGGGATAGAGGTTCCTATGTTACACACACAGATGCCAAGAGGTCTGAGGAGTTCGCTCTGAGGTCTGAGTACCCAGAGAAGCAAGGCGCAGACCAGGTAACCCGGCTCCACACTGCGGCTCCGCGGCACAGGCAGCCCTGCCTGGGGAGCAGCGAGCTCTGAACTGTCTCACATATGTCTCTCATTTTTCCTCAGAGCAGCACCCTAAGAGCTACACAGACCATCTCCCTTACAAATGAGCAAAAGGAAAGGAGCTCAGTGACTAGCCAGCCAGGAAGGCAGAGTACAGTCCACATCCGTGGGCTCCAACCCTGAGCTGCAGCCCCTCCAGGCCACCCACAGCATGACCTGCTCTCTCCACAAAATGTGAAAAGCTACACGTTTTTAGGACTCACAGAACCAAACAACGTGGTCACTTCTTATGACTATTCTACTGTCTTTTAAAATAAAAAAATTTTTTAACTCTTTTTATTTAAAAATGTTTAACCTGGATTCCATGAGGTTCTTCAACTTCATGGCCCCATTTTACAAATGAGAAGCCAGAGATGCAGAAGGACTAAGTGACTTCTTGGGATGTTGAGTGAATCATACAAGGACAGGACCCAAATTCAACAGCCTCTGTGTCTCGGGCCACAGCTCTGGGGCACCAGCCAAACTGAGTAAAATCTCTGCAAAATGTGCAAGCTGGCAGCCAGGCGGCCAATCAATGCCAAATACTGATGCCGGGGGAGCTCATTCATAGAAGTATCCTAACCATAAGTTAGTTAGGCAGAGTCACCACTCCACCACCACGTGCACACAAATAAACCCGAGGAAGAAAACTACACATGGGGAGGGGAGCCTCCTCTTCAGCAATAACCTTATTCCCTGGAAAAGTCTTACCAGATCTGTAAAGAAATGAACATTCCCTGTACACTGCTCTGCAAGTGACATATTTCCTTTAGAGAACAGCAGCTTGCAGGATATTGTGTGCCCGAGTACACAACAAAAGCAGAATCAGAAAACATCAAATGCTTTTTCAAATTCTATTTAGAGAGAAGGAAAACGTGCAATTATTTTACCCAAATCAGTCACCATGGCAGCCTAAGCCCCCTTAACTCTGTATGGCCACTGTTTATAAATGTAAATGTACATTCATTTCCCACAGTTGTTTAGTATTTTATTACCTGTCACTAAGAGGGGAAATAAAGTTTTCATTTAAGTGTGGAGGGTTCTCACCTGTGAAAGCACGTGTGGCCTGAAAACCAGCCTCCTGCATACTGCTCCCGGACAAGCCTGTGCCCAACTCTCAAGCTGTCCTGTTGAGAGTAAGCCGCCTGGGCAAGGCCTCAGGTCACTTCCATCTTAGCTCATCGGAGTCCATTGCTTGGCCCTCACTGACTCTTGGTAACATCTGAAGCCCACCTGCCTACTCCTACACCCTGAGCGCAGGTGGAAACTGGGGCGGCACCCAGTCCAGCAGCACCTAGGGCACAGGGGCGCGTCAGCCGTCCAGCCAGAGAGCGGAGGCCATGGTGAGCATGGCAGTGAAGGAGGCTGTCCTGCCAAGACTGCTGTCCTGCCTCAGAGTCAGGGCCTCCTCAGCCGTCAGTAGCGTCCTGCATGGGTCTCTGCTGCTCCAAGAGAGCTCAGTATGGTCTCAGCTGCAGCTCTGCACTTGTCTCTCCCCTTGCTGAAATTAAAAAGAAAGAGATCACTTTTCTGATGACCTGCTGGAACACTGCATTAACAGACCCATAGAAGACAAAACTGACAAGTAACAAGACACTCAGGGTCATGCTCATGACCACACTGGGCACTGGGGGAGGCTGCTGCACCATTCCCCCAATGCCTGTGGGAGGACAGGGGGCTGCACCTGCACCTGGAACGAGATGGAACAAGAGAGTACTGGCTGCTCCGCGCCCCTCTAAGAACAGTCACAAGGTCACACAGCACTCAGAAGTCCTTCCCCAGGCCACTCATAGTTCCTAGACGCTCTAAAGAAGAAACCCATTTTCCCAAGCTGGTTCGTGAGGTCTGTATCCACTGTCATCAGCATGCCAGGAAGTACTTGGTTTGAGCGGTTTTAAAAAGTAACTCTTAGGGTAGAAAACAAACGCTACGTTATTTTTTTTTAAAGCATGGGAAGAAAAAGCAAATTTAATCTATAAACTGTTCCAAATATATTACATTATAATAGAAGCATTTTACAAAATGTATCAGGTATTTTTAATGTTGTTATACTACACAAGAAACAGCATTAACAACAAGAAGGTTAGAAGCCCAAAGGCCCAGATTTTAAAAACAATCCTAAATATGACTCTCCAGTATTGGAGAAAAGAAACCTTTTCTACTACTACCACTTCATCCTACTCAATTTATAAATAAATTTTTGAAAATGTAAACTATTCAGTAGGTGACAGGGAAGGAAGTACAGCAGGGAGAAGACAAGTAATAACTCTCTAGCATCTTAATACGCTGACGGGACAGTGATGGACTTGCAATGGGGTTGCGGGGGACTTCAAAATATGGGTAAATGTTGAAACCACAGTATTGCTCATTTGAAACCTTCATAAGATTGTATATCAATGATACCCTAATTAAAAAAAAAAGTAACCTATTCCTCTTTTTCACCATGGAACTAGAGAAAAGAAAAATAATTTAAGAAAACAGCACATAAAAGAAAGGAGCCCTCTGTTAAAACCCTCTTGTTGCTGCAAATACAATATAAGGTAATAAAGTAAACATCACTAATACAGACTAACTCTAAGGAAGACCTTAAGCATTAATGAAGCACATTAATTAAAGAAATTCAATTGTATTGCCTTGCTGTAACTACAATAACAATCTCAGTTAATATGGTGTAGCCTAGTAGGAGCCCTTAAGTTTAATGAATAGGTAACAAATTTATTTTAATTAAAAATCATTTATGTAAATGGTGGTTTTGAAGTGTTTGAAAATGTGAGAAAATGTGAGAGTAAACATTCAACATAAATGATTAACACATACAATATCAGCACCCCGAGTCCTACACCAGCTTCTAAACTAATCATATGTGCTATACTTACAATATTAGGAAATGTAATTGTCAGATAAAAACAGAAGTCCACCTGCCCTTGATTTTCTTTGCCCTTTTCTATGATGCTTTCAGTGCACAGAAATGCTAGACTATTTGTTCAAATAATCTTTCTTTGAACTCAGATACAAAATGAAATATGATGAGGTTTTGTTGTTTAATTGCGAGGTTTTTGTTTATATATTTGTGTTTCATTGCAAAAGTTAAGCCACTTCACTTTGTTAAAAAATCAAGCTATCCTATATTATATCTTATATGCCAGAGAAAGATTGAGGCAGACGTGTGTAGAAGCAGAAGAAACAACAAACGTTTTTTCCTTTACTGTCTTTATCACACTTACCAATTCTTAACTCTACTTCTTCTGAAAGATTGGGATGGGCATAGGTGTGCTAACAGCTCATTTTGAGGTCTCAGGCATGGTACTGGCCAGAATTTTTAGGGCCTGATATGTGCAGTTCCCAAAAAAAGCCAGACAAATGCATTATGTTATCTCATTAATGAGTAACTTGCATATTCCTACATATACTCAGAGTCTCCTTTTATGCAATTTTCAAGTTAAAATGGAACTATAATGGCCATAAAATGTTTTCTTCTTAACCGCTAAAAGCACAAATAAGTTACCCTTTCTAGAAATACACAAGAAAGAGGTGGGGTCCCCAGAACTTAGAGGCTTTTTTCAGTGAGGGACCCAACTACCAGGAATGGGGCTGGGAAACCAGCCATGCTCAGTAAGAAAATGTCAGATGATCCAGTGGGCAGGGGAACAGACAAAGCACATCTGCTTTCACAGCTTAGTGACCAACCAAGACCCAGCCAGAAGGCAGAGAAACTACACAAACAGTTCCTGCCCCGTTCATCCTTACCCTCTTCCACTCTTTGTAGCTCCTGGCTATAACCTGCCACCTACCTTCCATTCTCAGCTCAAATGACCCTCTGAGATGCCTCCTTGATCATCCCCCGGGCTAACCTGGGAGTCAGGTGCCCACCTTCCCAGTGCTGGCCATAGTTGTGGCTGTATGCCTGATGGCTCAGCACCCATTTCTCGCGCAGGACTACAAGTGCCATGAGGACAAGGACAGTGACTGGCTGACTCTCCACTTCCCCTCAGCACCTAACGCACTGCCTGGCTTCCGATAAGTATTCAGAAATACATTGTTACTGAAAGAATGGATGAGTGCATGAAGGGCAGGGTGTTCAGAGGGGTGAACCAGAAGGGCTCAGCAAACTACTTGTAGAACACACCCATCCCAACCCATGGAGTGACAGGCAGCGCTCCCTGGGCTGAAAAGCTGGGCTTCAGCTCTGGCCTGGGCCTCTGAACTGGCAGGGCTTTTCCTACCACCTCACTATTCAAGATGAGATGGTGATTACAAGCAATGGTTCCTACCGCACTCACACTTCAGAGAACGTCGTCCTCTCCGTAGAGGCCCCTGGAGGTGGTTGCTTTAAATAACCCTCAAACCACAAAGAGAAAAATCTAACCCCATAGCAGTTTAAGTAGCTTAGCTATAAAACTAGTGTGCAGAATAGCCAGGACTAATGCCCCTAAACTGAAATGCCTTAAGCCTGATAATACTCAAATCAGGAAAATCATGGGGGAAGAAAGGCAACTTACCAAGGACACAAGGTCAGAGTAATCCTGAGGCACACATTCAAGAGCCCCTCTACAGCACGCACACTGCCATCATCCTATTAAATGAACACACACACACACACACACACACACACACACACACACACACACAAGTTCTATTTATACTGGGAAGATGGGCAGGACAAATCAGGAAATAAATTAATTCAATACTGCACTTGAAAAATGTCATTAAGTTCCTCCCACAGCAGACCAACAGTCACTAAGGAAATAGAACACACAGAGCGGAAAACACCCCACAGGAAAGGGCAACTTTTAAAAACACAAACACCCACAACCCCTAAGCAAATAAGTGTGGAATATGTTTGTTTTACCACTTATTCATAAAAACTTATATGAAATGCAGTCTTCTTAGGAATCACTGGGGAATGAGAACTTAACTGCATTCAACAAATCCCAGCTTTAAAAGTACATTGCAAAAATAGACATATGCAATTCAGGAAACACTAGTGTCACACACTGGGTACAGAGGCTAAAACCCAACAGAAAAGTGAAACAACTTTTTTCCAAAATCTAGTAACATTCAGAAAATTTGTATGCATAAAGAATAAATGCTGCAGTTTCATTTTTTATTTCCTCTCACTGCGGACACACTGCTTCACTGACCAAGTGTTGGTTACCTAGGTGACAGCTCGACTGAGCAGCCGGACAGGCTCCAGGCCATAGGGACTCTGGGAGCTGAGGCCCCAGGCCTGTGTCTGGTGACCTGTCACTACTCTGCCCACCAGAGAAGTCCAAGGGAGAAAGGGACACTGACAGATGAAAAGATGGCTCTAGCCTTGACCAACTCAAGCACTGGTATAAAATTCAAAACATAAAAATTAAAATATGAAGAGTTGTACTGAACTGCTTACCAAAAAAAATCTCACTACTGGCTGGTTAAGTTTAAAGTGGCAATGGACTTTTAGTGAGACAGATGGGAAGAAAAAGTGGGAAAAAGAAACCAGAGATCTACTTCCAACCTGAGCTTGAATCTGGTGTCGCCTTGGGAGAGTGATGTCACACTTCTCCACTTTACCTCATAAGCAGAAAGTATGGACCTTGCCAAGATTTCCTACCAGCAAAAACAGGCCCTGAGAACAAACAGGCCCCTGCCCTCACCACAGCCATGGGATGGAGAGCATGAGGCAGGTTGACCCCCACCCGGTTCTAGGTCCACTAACAGGATCTGATCAAGTCCTCAGCCTGTCAGGCTCCTGTTTCCCCATTTGTAAAGTAAGGAGGTAAAACTCGAGGTCCCCTATGATCTGAGTGTGATCCTGTGACTGTGTCTCTGGTCAAGGGAAATAGGACTATTTTATGATTCAGGGGTGTAAAACAATTCATAGCTATTACAAAACAATCTCAAAGCCATCCTAGCCCTGGGTAGCTTGGTGGGCTCTGGTTACTTAGGTCACAATTTCAGGAAGCAAGTACAAAATTTAAAATACTCATTTCAAATACATACACAAGCTGCAAATAGGAAAAAGCAGCAATTATATTAGAACATCCCTTAAAATGTCACCTTGGCAAATACAACACTTGATAAATCCTGAAGGATCTATAGTCTGAGACGCTACTTAAACCAAGCTGGAGACAGTTTCCTCCAAAATAATTTAGTAGGATAACTGTCCCTAATGAATAAGTAGGACTATAACTATCTCCTTACCCTATCTAGGCATGGAGGAGGCCTTCAGGGACCACCCACCCACCCTTTACTGTGTGGAGGAGCCTGAGGCTCAGGGAGGAGGGAAGTGTTGAAGGTGACAGTGGTGA
Organism: Manis pentadactyla; assembly: GCF_030020395.1. Lineage (NCBI taxonomy): Eukaryota > Metazoa > Chordata > Mammalia > Pholidota > Manidae > Manis > Manis pentadactyla. The sequence goes on from NC_080024.1 coordinate 105,745,744, forward strand.
CAAAGACAGGTGTCAATCTAGGTCCTACTCCATGTTCTTCCACACACACAAACTGGCCAAAAGAAGGAGCTGAGACAGGCACACAATGCACACCTACACCACTGCCAGCAGGGAGAAGGACACTGAGACCATTTCCACCCTCCCAGGACCAAACTGGGCCATACTCACAGCACAACATGCCCACATGGAAGGCAAGGAAGGTCAAGGGCTTGGCGCAGAGTCAGACAGTCCTCGGGGGAGTGTGCACTGAAGGCCACCGGACCCAGTCTGAGCACGCCAAGGTTGCCCCTACTGTGGCCGCCAATTCTTTCAGATGGAATCAGCTTACAGTGGACGTGACAGGCAAAGACAAAGAGGGTTACACAAAAAGGGGGCTAATAAGTATGAGTAGAAAGGGAAGGGGAGCTGTCATTCATTCTTTGGTGAGAGTAGGAGAAGAGAATATGGACTGACAGCTGCTTATGGGAAACAATGTTCATCATCCTGGCGTGTATTCTCCATGCCCTCGCTCCCCATCAAGGTCTGCACCTACAGTTTCCCCACACAAAGCCACTCCCTGCCTCAGCTAAGGCAGCCTTCTTAGCTACCCATGTCCTGCCCATGTGGAACACCTGTGTCCTGCCTGACTTCATCTGGTCTCTGGACTACAGACTCTGCACCAGCTGCATCATCTTCTCATTCAGTATTTCATGGGCTATTTGCAGGGGCATTACTCTAGCCATGTATTACTGCAGGTGCTGGGAAGACAGCACTGAGCAGAGCAAACCAAGGTGCCTACATTCTCCTATCTCTGTGGAGGTGTTTCCTAATGGAAACCTCTTCTCGCTAATCTTTGTATCCCTGGCATTGGCCATGGGGAATAGAATAGAGCAGGTGCCCAATAAATATTAGTCATACTGCACTGAATCACATCAGAGCTTCAGCTGGGTCACCCTCTTGTACTCTACTATCTCTGTCCTGTGCCAGCTGCCCTAAGTACCAAAGGGATGGTGCATGAGGAGGCTGCTGGGCACAGGGCCCTCAAACTCTAGAGGGAGTCCTGACCCTCCGCCACATAGAGCATGCTCAGATGAAAGCTTTATGCCTAAACAGGCCAGAGGATGAGAAGCCAGGCTCTAAGCAGGCTACCCTGGGTTCACCTTATTCTAGGCTATATGTGATTTGATCAGTTACTTAACCCTCTGACCCTCAGTTTTCCCATGTGTAAAGCAAAAGCAGTGTAAAATGAGGCAGCACCTACCTCATAAAATTACGTTCATTTAATGAGGAAACATATATAAAACATTGGTCTCTAATAAATACTAAAGAAATAATAGTTACTACATGATTACAACTCACCTCAGCAGAATACTGATAAGTGATGTCTTGAGAATATGCCCACGCAGCCTCTTCTACTTCTTACCTGACCTAATTGGGCAAAGCGTGGCACTTTATCTCATAGTTCCTCGGTTGATTTGTCTTTATTTCTTTTTTAATGTTCTCCATAGATAAAAATCTAAGCTCAAAATCATTCTATGTCAGCTAAAACAAATAACAGAAACAGGAAAAATGATACAAAATTAGAGAAGATGCATAAGGTATTTGGTATGAAATATGTTAGAAGAATAGAAGAAAAAATGACAAAGAAGGAACTTGCCTTTAAAAGGGGAAAGAGCCTCTTGATACTCATTTTTTTTCATCTTTCATCTTGAAATATCAAACTCAAAAAACAGCAATAGACAGCAATAAATACATTAACCAATGTTAATTGCATTTAACCTTCTTGCCAGAAAATAATCATGCACAGTCCAATCAGCTTTTCTTCTGTCCTCTTCCATGTTTGGTTTGTTCCTTTTGTAAAGTGCTGACTTTTTAAGCCCTTCATGTGCATTTTGTAAGCTTGTCCAAGGCCCCAAGAATGAAACTGCACAGAGAGGGCATCTACCAACCCCTCCCAACATCTTGATAAATCTAAGCACTCCTCTTCACCACAGGAGGTACTGGAACAGAACCACCAACACTTTAAAGGCTAATAAAAATTGATCAGCAATACAGAAGCCAATGCTCCCTACACAAATGAAAGATGTGCATAATTTCAGTTGCTTGCATTAGGAAAAGTTTCTTAAATGTCCCTTGCTTATAAGATGCTCCAGACCAGCTCCAAACAGGGAATATCTAAATTTTGATTAAGTAGGTTTGTCTTGTTTGTTCATGTTCATTCTGTGAAAAATATATTCCTTTAGGGAAAAGAAATCTTTTCATTTTATAATTTTTTACAACTCAATATCAGACCTGAGGTGGTGAGATACTCCAATAATATTTTTCTTATATATTCACAAAGAAAAGTCTGTGTTGTCTGCAACAGACTTGGGAGGAGAGAGACACATAGTGAGCACCTGACAGGCACCTCCCCAACACCTGAGGCCTACAAGGCTCTAACCAGAGGCCCATTGCTCAATTTAATGTAGGTGCAAGTGTGAGTTACACACACACACACAGGGCTGTTTAGCAATATGTTCCTTAGCAGAAAGACTCCTTATTTCCTGAATATGCCCATATGATAAAATTTAGTGGGAGAAGTCCCACTTACCTCTGGAGAGAGGAAGAGATTCCCTCTTATTGCCTGCAGAGCAGACATCAGTACAGACCCATCCTACCTCCTCTTAGAACGCAAACTTCTACTCAAGCACTGTTTTTTCTCATTTAAGGGGACCAGAAGAACAAACTATAGTTTTTTTCTCATTTAAGGGGACCAGAAGAAGAAACAATATATAATGTATCACATACTATCCTAGGATAATCAGAGATTCTAAGACTACCTTAGAGAAATTATAGGTGCTCATGTAAGAGCTAAGTGATAATCTCTAGGTCAGCCTTTCAAGAATGACTTGGAATTCAACTGGGAAAGCCATCATTTAAGACACACCGAATTCTGGAAACTGAACTTACTTAGCTCTGTCAGTTAGCATTAGTGGAACAATTTAATCTGATCATAGAAATCCAAAGAGATGAGCATTTCAGCAGATGTCTGAAGGACATGACACAAAATGGTACTGTCTGAGGTTGGTCCCCAGAGCAGATGTCACCAGCAGCAATCAGTCCAAGAGTGTGACAAACGAGCTCTCGGTGGAACACTTACAAACAATAATGAACACTACATCTGTGAGAGGCTCCAGCATGCCCAGCCATTGGATGAGTAGTGCCTGACTCCACATGTACTAGGGAAGCCCTGATAGAGTTTCACATCTTCCTGGAAGGCTAGATGAGGCAGAGCCGCACAAGTGCATCTGTTCTGAAGAGCAGCTGTTGAAGAAGCCAGAGAATTCAGGGGAAAGGCTGCCTGGTATTTAACTAATGGACTTCACAAGCCCTGTCCCTGTGTGTTCTGGAGGCCTCCAGCCAAGCAGAAAGAGCTCATTAAACTAATTTCTGCTGCCTTGGTAACAAAAGGCTGTGCGTGTGCTCTTACACAGTAAATGCAAATGAGTGCTATTCATGGGGGAAAGCACTACAGACAGGTACTGCGTGTCCCGCCCAGCCGCGCAGGCAACAGTAGAGACATGCCCTCTGCAGCTTTACAAGCCCAGTGTGATGGGAAGCAGTCTCTCTCAGCACCTGAGTCCATGCGTTTGAGTCTGTTGTTGAGTTTACTCAGCTATAGAAGCACTTAGCAGTCACGGAAATTCTCTCATTCTACAAAGCATATTCAACCCATCAGTGTACTCCTCAGTATCCTCGATGTCAAGTGAAACCTGTCTGTCTTACACGTCCTCCACGAGATTGGGACAAGAGAATTCCTGCCATGCCAACAAAGAAAACTGCAGGGCTCTGGCAGCAAGAAGAAATGTAAACCACCAGATACGTAACCTGAAATCATGGTTCATGTTCCCCTCACTTGCCAAAATTAGCTACACAGTGTCTATGAAGCCTTTCATAATCTAAGTACACCACAGACCTCGCCAGCCTGACAGGCGACTTTCTGTGCATTTAAAATAGCATCTTCTTTCAGTTCCTTTTTCCCTCTCAAAATCTAGTCCTTGTTTATACCCTTCCCCTCTGGAGTCGACATGTAGAACTGGCTCACTATGACCCCTGCTCTGCGGTAGAGCCTGCAGCCCGTTTCTTCAGAGAGGCCCAGGCCTTCTGCTTCCACACCCCTAGGAGGCCAGCAGGGAGGCCCACGTGGGAGGGAAGCGAAAGCAGAGGACAGGAGAGGATTTTACCAGAATGAACAACATAGCCCTGTTCTCCACCTCCCGGTCTAGTGAAGTCAATCAGTTCCCCCAACAGCAAGAATGAGGATTTGACTTTGTTCCTCACAGGAGAGCAAGCTGCTGCTGCTTCATACTAAAATACTCTCTCTAGGCCAGTGTTCGCCAAATATTCAAAAGGAAGCATGCAATCATCAAAACTAAATTTTGTTCATTTTGACTTAGAAACTAAATATACTCATAAATGCATCTGAAATGGAAAAATATCCATATGTGAACAGACAGGACTACCATTAAAGAGCAAAGAGCTGCCTATTTCTTTGAGCTGGTTGGCTGGACGAAACGATAGGATGGGGGTGGGTGCTGAGAGCAGCTCCCATCAGGTGACAAACACGGCACTCAGGGGCTCTGCAATCCCCCTTGCATTGACACAGCTGTGGGGTGCTGTGCTCAGAAAGGTGAGCCCAGCTTTGGGGTCAAACAGATGGGCCTTTGAATGACAGTTCTGCTGAACAGTCCACCACACACTACTCAGGCAGTAACACAACCTCTCTGAGCCTCGGTCTCTTCATCTGTCAAATGGGACATTACTATAACTATAAGGCAGCAATGATGACTAAATAAAAAACACATGAAATGCATGTGCACAGCAGCATCTCACAGGCCCTCAATAAAAGGTTATAGCAGAAATGGGAGCAGGGAAGAAGGAAGGGATGACGCTGCCTGTGGTTGTCAGACCCTGGGAGATGTGTGGAAGGTATGTTCAGCTGACCAGGCATAAGAACAGCAAAAGAAAGATGGGGAGGGAAACGGAAAAAGAGAGTATTTTGCTGGGGCCCACCAAACTCCACTCCAGGGCTGACCACTCAGAGTTAAAAATCCAGGGCCTGTTAGATTAGAATTTAATACTCTCATTTTCAAATAATTACTTAAGTAGGTCAACCTCAGGTGCATTTCACTTTTTCCTTACCACAGGTCAAAATTCCCCCATCTAACTCAGACATACATCCACTCTGCCGCGGCTAACCTGGCCCCTGTCATCCCACTAGATTCCCACCCCAACATACAGAGGAGTCAATGTTAACTGCACACCCACTAACTGTAGGGATTCCCCACATCAGAAAAATCACTCCTATTGAAATGACTCAACTCCACTTCCTTTGAATAAAAACATGTTATTATGTTCAATAAAACCACACAAGAAATAATAGCTAGAGATGACATTTAAATAACTTATATAAACACCTAAAAATGGCTTCCTGGAAGAAAAGGAAATGATTGGCATTTTCAAGGATATTTTAAGAGCTCCATCTTTTCTTGTCCTTCTCCCCCACCCGCCTTCCCCCACAAATGAGTCATGGCCACATTCTCACTGCAGCGCAGGCTCCTGGCCTAGAGGTAAACTTGGGTAAAAGAGGGTTTTGTAGTGAGGACAGAGGCTGCCATTGAAATTTAAAAGCAGTGTAGCTACTTTACTACCATCCCTTTCCCTCTAGGTTCCCATGGAAACAGACCTCAAATCACCAAAAACAGGGTAAAGATAGCACCATGCCCAGTTTTCCTGCAATCTGTTTCCATGGGAACTGGAAGAGAAGAGAATGGAGGCTGGGTAGCCAGACTGCCTGCAAATCTCCATTCCTGTCAGCTGGAGATGCAGCCCAGGCCCTGCAGGCTTCCATACACTCTTCAGAGATGACACGTCCACTCTAAACATGTCTCTAAACATGATGGAAGTTTAGAGAAATGGAGGCTCACAGCAGGCTAGAATGTGTACCCAAAGAAGTTGCAAACCTCCAGACCCACATTCAGCAGGGTAACTCACCTTCTGAAGCAACCCTTCACTGACCAGCAGTGACCCATTGCAGACCGGGGTTCCCACATCAGGCTGGGCAGAAGGATCAGCCCAGAAGACAGAGGGATTCAACCTCGGGGGCTGGGACCAAATTCTGTAGTTTTTAATCAGCTCCAAAGGTAATTCTTATGCTTGGCCATGCTGGGAAACCAGTGATGGAGACCACAGCTTCCCAAAGTCTAAGGTGCTTGTGGATCCTGTGGGGACCCTGGTAAAATGCAGATTGTGGTTCAGCAAATCTGGTGCAGGGCCTGAGATTCTGCATTTCTAACCAGTCCCCAGGGCAAGTGATGCTGCTAGTCTTTGGACCACATCTAAGTAGCAAGGATTGACTCCAGTGAGTTTGACTCTAGAACCTTCTCCATAGACCAAAGATGGAGACAGAGCCCTTCCTGCAATAGCAGTTTATTCCCATCTTCAGCTGCCAGTCCCACCCAAGCCGGCCTTCCCATGTGCCCCAGCTAGCCTCGGTCCTCTCATCCTTTAGCTCAGCATCTGGCTCATTGCTGGACACATACACGCTCACTAAGTTTCCTTTGGCACAAGAATTATGGCCTGTAACATTTTCCTCCTTCTCCACTAATCCTCCACCCAACCTGGACAGGAAGTTACAATACTAAGCAGCAAGGTGACCAGATAAGAGAACAGAGAATTCCTAAGCCAACAAACAGCTCACAGGTAAGGACTCTTGAGCTGGTAAAGACTGTTAACAGGTGAACACATCTTTGTGGTATACAAAGATATATATTATATATATTTATATATTATGCATTATGTATTGTATATATACAGTATATACATGAGTATGTGTACGTGTGGAGATAGATATAGATGGAAACAAAACATATCGATCAATAATGATCAATTAACACATGGCACTGGAGGAAAAATTCACACATACTAAGTTCATCTCTAAGGGGATGACAAAATCACACCCAAAATCTGCTTGTGAGTTATAATACATATTAAAAACAGCAGATATTACAAATGATGAAGCCATTGTTGTTTTTCTTTTAAAAAAACCTTCATCTAGTCAGCTCTTGGTGACAATGCACAGGTGCGCCCAGTCATCCTGCCTCAACAGCATTCTCTCCTGTGCTGAACCTGTGTACGCCCGAGGTCCCAGGGTGACAGAAACTGCACAAGCCATTTTCGGGAGATGACATGACCCTGTTTTTGAGGGGATTCACTGGAATTAAAGGACAGGAGAGCCTGGCTCCTGGGTCCTTCCCTCTGAAATTGAAGAACTTTTGAGCAAGAGAGTAAATCTCTTCTTTTCAGCCCATGATGGGGCAAGCCCACCCTTCCAGCCCAGTTCCACACCCACAGGGGAAACCCTGCCTGTTTCTTCCTAAGGACAAAGGAAAATACAGTATCCAAGACAACAAGAAAGAACAGGAGCTGCCCCAGTAGTAAGTCCTGACAAACTCCTGGCACAGGTAAAGACTCATTAATATTTTCAATCCAATATGTAAACTTGTTAGAGCCTGGAAACTATGCTCACTGCTGTAACAGATTTGCCCATGAAAATTCAGAGCACTTAGGAAACCTTGTCAACCCCTCCCAGATTTCACAATAAAAATATTTCAGATGGAAAGGAAGAGGGGTTGTCAAGGAAGGCACATGCCTACACTCTCATTTTGCATGCCACCACCAGCATGATTGATCAGCAGGGCTAAGGGCACCCCAGAGCTGCCAACCCTGCCCCAAATGTGAACCTTACTGCCAATCCCCACCCTTGTCCCATGGCATACCTCACTTCTTGCTGTATCCGCTGTCTCAGTACCTCTGTGCCTCTCAAGTGACGTGGGAGGCGAGAAGGGGACACATGATTTTCAGGGCTGTCACCCTGTCACACTCAGGGCCAAGCTCTGCCCCTTCCAGTCCGGCCTCCTGGTAACCAGCTCCTGCAGCAGCCTCCACACTCCTCAGCACGGACTCCGCAGAACACAGAACTTCAAACAGTCATATACTTCATCTTGTAGAACACCTTAGGCTTATTTTTTTAATCCTGATGCACATTTTGAATAATATTTCAAAATAAGAATTGATATGTGTATTTCTTTATACTGTAATATTGCTTCACATCTATTATGAGGCTGGTCTTCCCCCACAGCTAAGTAGGTTTCCCATCTCTCCTTTACAGACAGGTAGGAACAGAGTCAGAAATGCTAAAGGAGTTGCTGTAACAAAATCCAACTTACAGAAGCTCTTCCCACAATAAATACAGTCTCTTTGCTTTGTACCAACTTGGCTTCTCCAGGCAAGCATGGCCAAGACCTGCAGGCCCCTCATGATCTCCACACCAAAAAAGAATAAGAAAAAGTGCCCCTTCCTCTGCCTGGGGGGACTCAAGCTCCGAGGAGATGTTTCCTGTGACCATGTCTATCTATAAGCTGTGTGGCCAGATACAGCACCTATGACAACAAACAGGTGACCAGAAATACAACCAAAGAAAGGAAGCCGAACACTTTTTCCTCCATCTCTCCCAACTATAATAACTCAGGAGGAGTAAAAACACAGGACACACACACAAAATTAAACTGTAAAATAAAGTCCCAGCAATTTTCTAGACTAATAAATTCAGGTTTAAAAAGAAGCAAGCAAGAGGAGAATGGGGCTTGGCTGGTTAGGAGTGATGACCACTCAGTCCTGGGCTCTTGCCACCCTCCACGTGACCATGGATAACTTTTCCAACTTCTCTAGTTCCAAGTTTCCTCACAGGTAAAGGGAGCAATGGAACTAGAAGCCTATCAGACCCCGAATAGCCAAAGCAATCCTGAGAAGGAAGGATAAAGTGGGGGGTATTATACTCCCTGACTTCAAGCTCTACTACAAAGTCACAGTAATCAAGACAATTTGGTACTGGCACAAGAACAGACCCATAGACCAGTGGAACAGAATAGAGAGCCCAGATATAAACCCAAGCATATATGGTCAATTAATACAATAAAGGAGCCATGGATATACAATGGGGAAATGACAGCCTCTTCAACAGCTGGTGTTGGCAAAACTGGACAGCTACATGTAAGAGAATGAAACTGGATTACTGTCTAACCCCGTACACAAAAGTAAACTCAAAATGGATCAAAGGCCTGAATGTAAGTCATGAAACCATAAAACTCTTAGAAGAAAACATAGGCAAAAATCTCTTGAATATAAACATGAGCAACTTTTTCCCAAACACATCTCCTCGGGCAAGGGAAACAAAATAAAAAATGAACAAATGGGACTACATCAAGCTAAAAACCTTCTGTACAGCAAAGGACACCATCAGTAGAACAAAAAGGCATCCTATGGTATGGGAGAATATGTTTGAAAATGACATATCTGACAAGGGGTTAACATCCAAAATACATAAAGAACTCATACAGCTCAACACACAAAAAGCAAATAACCCTATTAAAAAATTGGCACAAGATATGAACAGACAATTCTCCAAAGAAGAAATTCAGATAGCCAACAGGCACATGAAAAGATGCTCCACATCGCTAATTACCACGGAAATACAAATTAAAACCACAATAAGATATCACTTCATGCCAGTTAGGATGGCCAACATAGAAAAGAATAGGAACAACAAATGCTGGCAAGGATGCAGAGAAGGGAACCCTCCTACACTGCTGGTGGGAATGTAAAATAGTTCAACCATTGTGGAAAGAAGTATGGAGGTTCCTCAAAAAACTAAAAATAGAAATATCATTTGACCCAAGAATTTCACTCCTAGGAATTTACCCTAAGAATGCAGGAGCCCAGTCTCAAAAAGACATATGCACCCCTATGTTTACTGCAGCACTATTTACAATAGGCAAGAAATGGAAGCAACCTAAGTATCCAGCAGTAGATGAATGGATAAAGAAGATGTGGTACATATACACAATGGAGTATTATTCAGCCATGAGAAGAAAACAAATCCTAATGCTTGCAACAACATGGGTGGAACTGGAGGACATTATGCTCAGTGAAATAAGCCAGGTAGAGAAAGACAAGTACCAAATGATTTCACTCATCTGTGGAGCGTAAGAACAAAGCAAAACCTGAAGGAGCAAAACAGCAGCAGACTCACAGAACCCAAGAATGGACTAACAGTTACCAAAGGGAAAGGGACTGGGGATGGTGGGTGGGAAGGGAGGGAGAAGGAGAATAAGGGGCATTATGATTAGCACACATAATGTAACGGGGGGCACAGGGAAGGCAGTAAAGCACAGAGAAGACACGTAGTGATTCTATAGCATCTTAGTACACTGATGGACAGTGACTGTAATATGGTATGTGGTGGGGACTTGATAATGGGGGGAATCTAGTAACCACAATGTTGCTCATGTAATTGTATATTAATGATACCAAATAAAAAAAAAGAAGCCTATCAGAGTCCTTTCCTCCCCACAATGTATGAAAGAAGGAATTCATGAATACCACAAATTAAGTTCCTTCTCAGTAGTTTCTAGAAAGCTCAAACAGGTGCTAGGTAGGAGCACCTTCCAAACTTTAGGTGTTCCTCAACAACCTGGTGTCAAAAATAGGTGCCTAGAGAAGTAACATAAATGAGAATGTACCTAGAGAAATAATATAAATGAAGTGAATCATGTGAGTGCCGTGGAAGCATCTAGAAGAGTGCCTGGTACACAGAGGGTTCTCATCTACCTGGTGGGACAGATGGACCACAGATAGATGGCAGATGGATAAAACCAAGAGTTGCTTAATGAGGAAAAACTGTTTTATATTCGTGTTTTTAAAACTTGTTCAATTTAAATATGATTTTTAAAGTTAAGTTCTGTTGCAGGCTGGGCTACTGAACTGAATGTAGCCACAACTGAAAGGGGTCCAGGCCAGGAGGTAGCACCTGCTTTACATGGCTGGTCCTACCACATCATCCCCCATCCCACTGCAGTGCCTGTAGGAGCCTGGTAGGCTACTGTAGCCTGGTAACCTACCAGGGCATCCCACATCAGGTTCGGACCCTCTTTGGCCCCTCCCAATATGTCTGTCTTCTCTCTTTCCTTGCTTCTTCCTCCTCAGCAACTCCCTTAGTGTTGATGTTCCCGAAGTCCCATCATCAGGCCCTCATCTTCTCCCTCTTGAGCCTCATCCTCACAACCATCTACATGCTGAGGAATTCCACATCTGTGACTCTGGCTCGGAAAACTTTTCTTAAGCTCTATATCTACTTACTGGGCAGTCTCACTCACATATTCCCTAAATACACCCAATTTTAAGACATCAAAAACAAATTTGTCCTCCAAAACCTGTTTTTTCTTTTTATACTCCCTAAATCAAAACAGAAGGTGTGGTCAACCCAGAACCCCATGCTTCTCACCTGTACTCGCAGCTACCCACATGCCCACTGACCCCTTCAGGCTACTTTGCTTACATGGCCACAGTTTGTTTCTAGAGCAATCCTCTATTCAGGGCTTTCCTAGATGGAAACTGATTGTGGTTCCCCAATGCCTGTGGTGTAATGTGTAATTCCTCTACAGTCTGACCTTTCCAGACTATTGGCCTGCCCTCCACTCAGGGCCCTGCAGTCAGCCACAGTGGGCTTGCTTTCTGCCCATCAACCTACCAGGCTCCTTCTATCCCAAGGAATGGGCCACACAGGTCTAGGCCTGAGACACATTTCACTCCCTCCCTGCCTGCTAGTTCCTGTGTATCCAGGAAATGCCCGTCTCTGCCAGACACTCCCCCTTCCCACCAGCTATCTATACCCCAATACAGAGCTCTCACACACACAATGCACTGGTTCTCAGACTGTGTGGATCAAAAGCTCTGGGTGATTTATTTAAAACGAAAATTCCAAGTTCCATCTCCACACATTGTGATTCAGTGGAGCTGGAGCAGGTTACAATACCTTCCTTCATACATCCAAAAGACTTTAACACTGATGCAAACAGGACTACTCCATAGGCACTAATGGTCAGAAAAAGTCTGTAGAATCTAAAATATGGCTTCCACTCATTGACAGGACACAAATCTTAATAATTAAGAACATGCAAAACTGAAATGGACTGTCTTATGAGGCAATAGGCTCCCCATCACTGCAGTTGTTGGAGAAAGGCTGAAGAGCCACGTGTCAAGGATGTTGATAAGGCACTCATCCATCAGATTGAATGAACCACATCAGATAGCCAAGAAATGCCCCTTACTATTGAATGATTTTACAAAAATAGTAATTTCGCATGGGTTAACCCTTGTTGAATCTTGCTCAGAGACCTGCTGTCAACACTGACCACAGGGACACGGCATAAAGGATGAATGGTTCTCTCAGATACCAACCATAAAGATTCAGCTATGACCTAGATTCCCACAGAAACTGTTTATAGACAGAAAGTCAGGAGTCAAGTCCAGTATTCATCAATTTTACCTTAAAAATGGAACTTGAATCTTTAGTATTCCTACTATTTGAAGCAAGGAGCTGTGAAGGATATTTGGATTTGAGAGGGATTAAACCAAAGAAAGAATTCAGATGTTCAAGACCAAACAACCCTCATATTTATTCAGAAGTATTTTTTTCTCATGTTGAAGTTTTTTAAATGAAATAAACATATTACAGAACCTGACCTCTAAGAGCTTATAAAATGGTAAATCTAGGGGTAAAGAAATATTGATCTTCAAAACTCAAATATTTAATTTACAATAGCCAAGAATTGGAAGCAACCTAAATGTCCATCAATAGATGAATGGATAAAGAAGATGTGGTACATATACACAATGGAATACTACTCAGCCATAAGAAAAGGGCAAATCCAATCATTTGCAGCAACATGGATGGAGCTGGAGGGTATTATGCTCAGTGAAACAAGCCAAGCAGAGAAAGAGAAATACCAAATGATTTCACTTATCTGTGGAATATAAGAACAAAGGAAAAACTGAAGGAACAAAACAGCAGCAGAATCACAGAACTCAAGAATGGACTAACAGGTACCAAAGGGAAAGGGACTGGGGAGGATGGGTGGGTAGGGAGGGATAAGGGGGGGAGAAGTAGGGGGGTATTAAGATTAACATACATGGGGGGGTAGGAGAAAAGGGAGGGCTGTACAACACAGAGAAGGCAAGTAGTGATTCTACAACATTTTGCTATGCTGATGGACAGTGACTGTAAAGGGGTTTATAGGGGAGACCTGGTATAGGGGAGAGCCTAGTAAACATAATATTCGTCATGTAAGTGTAGATTAGTGATACCAAAAACAAAGCAAAAAAAAAAGGGCAGTTCCTGTGTGGTAACCTCCAACGAGTTCTACACAAGGGTATAAAGGGCATATAAAAGTGTAGGCAAAGGGTCTGTTTGTGTTTATACAGAGGATCAAAGCCTAATTGGGCTACCCCGAAAATGAACTAAGATACGATATGAAAAAGAACTTCCAACATCTGCACTCTCTGGAAGACTCATGCCAGAAGATGATCATCAAAAAACCCCAACAAAGATCCACGCACTGCTACAGCTGTAGATGCACTCATCCCACCAGTTCCTGGACTTGCCATGGGAATGAGGAAGGAGATATCTAAGCTGGCCTGTGCATACAGTAAAACAACAAATTTGACTGGATCTATACTGTTGGAACTCAACCAAGAATTTGGAGAAGTGCAAATTGTAGCGCTCCAAACTCTTACAACTACAGACTATTTACTGTTAAAAGAACATATGGCATGTGAACAGTCCCCAGGAATGGGTTGTTTTAATTTGTCTGATTTCTCTCAGACTGTTCAAGTTCAGTTGGACAATATCCACCATATCATAGATAAGTTTTCACAAATGCCTAAGGTGCCTAACTGGTTTTCTTGGTTTCACTGGAGATGGCTGGTAATTACAGGTATGCTTTGGTTATGTAACTATACTCCTATTATGTTAATGTGTGTGCGCAATTTAAGTAGTAGCTTAAAACCTATACATGCTGAAGTTACTCTACAAGAAGATATGTCAAAGAAATAATCAATCTTCCCATGTTTTCTTCCGTCTGCTACTTCTATAGCTTTTCTTCTTCCTTCCTAATTACAACCCTTAAATAGAATTCGTGCCTCATATCAAATTTACCGAGTATCATAACTCCTCCAAGTGGTAAAGATACCTCAAGACAAATGCTGGGCATAGAAGCCACAGGGCATAAATATGCAAAGAAGTAAAAAGCTAACCTTTTCAAACAATAAGGCTTCCCTCTCACTTACCAACTTCACATTTCCCTGTATGGCCCCGGAAGATGACTGGTTAGCCAGAGACGGGTAAGATTCCTCAAGGGAGGAACAACCTAAGACAGGCACAGTCGCAGGGGGGCCATCAGGTGAGAAATTGGGGATCAACAGAGGGGAGGCTTAGAACCTCACCCCCCCTGTTCTGAGAGAAATCTTCTGCATACGTGGATGTTTTATTGCCCTGGTCTAGCTTGGATTAACACATAGTCTACAGGCACACACCTGATCATCTACATTTGCTCTCTTACAACACTAAACTATGTTTTCTACCTTTATCTTGTATCTACCTACCACGTCAGCATTTTATTAAAAATAATAATAATAAAGAGAGAAATGTGGTATCCACATATAAATCAAGTATAAAAACCAAATGAGTATTCATATTTGAACTGACTGTTTAGAGTTCATAATGCATGAGCAAAACCGAAGGTTTCTGTGATGGCTGCCCTTGTACTGTTCACTATGTAACTTATTCATTATGTAAGAATTTGTTCTACATGTAAGAACTTGTTTGTTATGCCTCAGAAGATTGCAGACTGACAAAAATTAGGCTTGGGGTGGATTAATGATTGTGCATTGAGCATTGACTCCCCTATACAGAATTTTATTGTCGTTAACAACCATTTGATCAATAAATATGAGAGATGCCCTCACAAAAAAAAAAAAAAAAAAGGACAGACTTCCAATGGTAAAATAAATAAGTAACCGGGATGTAATGTATAGCATAAGGAATATAGTCAAGATATTGTAACCGCTTGGTAGGGTGATAGCTGGAACCTAGAATTATGTATATAAATGTTCTACCACTGTGTTGTACACTTGAAACTAATGTAATGTAATATTGTGCGTCAACTACCCTTCAATAAAAAATAATTATTTAAAAAAAAAAAAACTCAAATATTTAATTTAGCTGAACCTACAAAAAGCTTCATTTTTCCACAAAAGGACCTGTGAATAATTCCCTCAGCTGTCTTCAGGGACACAATGTGAGAAAGAAACCATGCTCTGGATTACTCTCTCTTGTTAAGTAACCAGGGTCTCTTAAAGAAGACTCATTCATTCTGAAGTAAACACATAATTTACTATGAGTTCAAAACTTACAGAAATAAATATTTACTTTGAATTTCAAATAATCAGTGTATCTTCATGGTCAAAGAACTAATAAAACCCAGCTAGGAAATCTTTGTGACATTAAGACAGGCAGCCTTTTGAACAAAATGATTCAATCTAATGGGCTTTTACAGGAAGTATATTTCAAAATCAAATCAATTTACTCTTATGACATTTTCCCATGTCTAGATACAAACTGGGTGTTAGAAAAAGAAACTGTAAGTGAAAGGGATTCACATGAACAGGCAGTCTTTTAAGAGACACTGTTGAATTTTTTTTATGAGCAAATGGTGGAGAAGGCCCTTTATAATGAATTTCACCACTCTATACAGAGCACTACAAATATTGACAATTATCATTTCTGTAACAGTGATTACTGAATTAAAAGCCGCCTGACTTTGTGCTAGAGTTTATGTCTCGTTTCCCACAACCCAGCTTCCATTCTCAAGTGGCATTAGTGAAGACATCTGTGGAGAAAGAAGTTTTCCAGTATCTAGAAGACAACAGTACCCAGCTTTAGCTAACAGAGCTTTCTATTTTAGTAACTCTGGTAGAAACAACAGTTGAGATAAAAAGCAAAAGATTGATGCTGGAGTTCCAAGCGTGCCACCATGCAGGAGATCTTTCCAAGGAAAAAGAACAAACAAAGCAATACTAACATGCTTCCCCAAATGACTCCTATCTACATTCATTTTTCCCTTCCTATCTCCTTTGCACCCACTGCCTGCATGATACCATGAGCAGGTTTTCTAACTACTTGTACTGTACAGCTCACATGCTGTGGGTGTCTTGCCTCTCCAACCAGACTGTAAGCTGCTCATAGACAAGGACACTGCCCTATGTTCCTAGCACCCACTCCCTCAGAGCACATCACATACTTCAAACACACAGTTGGTATTCCTTCAAACATGCAGTTTAATACTGTCTGTCTGCTGGGTTGCTTTGATTCCTTCCTTCTTTTCTCCAATGAGGAATTATTGAGAGACTCCTGCACATATGATACTATGCAAAGAATCATCATCTCTTGGTGAGCAGAAAAGAGAACAAAGTGCCTCCATTGAGGGTTTTTTAATTAGCTTGCTATGTGCTTCTGCACAAAAATAATCTAATAATACCTGTCATTAAAAAACATTTTTAAAAAGGGGGAAATAATGTTCACCATGGGAAAGAATGGAAAATTCAGAGAAGTAAATAAAAAATGAATACTAACAATCCATTACCAAAGTTAACCAGTATTAATGTCTTGGCATGTATTCTTCAGATCAGTTAACAATGTGTATATAATTTTTAAAAAATAGTATCCTATCACAGAGACTATTGCATAATATTTTCACTTAATATATATAAAAACTCTATGTTAATTGTTCTTTGAAAGAGAACATTTACATGACCTGAGTGTATTTGAGGACAATCTTTTAAAATTCAGAGTAATACTTATCTTCACTCCTTGCTGATAACAAGATCCAGTCTACAAGAGAGGCGGCAGAACATGCACAGTACATGGAACTATTTGGACACTGTAAGGCTGGAGGCACCGAGGGAGGGGTGAGCACGTCAGACACTGATGACGTGCCAAAGTCCCCAGCTGCTGCCCCCTCCCAACCTGAAAGAGGTGCCTTAGGCTAGCCAATCCTCCTGCTGCTGTAAATCTATGCTCTACTTCACCCTACCTTCTTTAAAAACTCGCTGCCTGCCCTGCTGGGCGCGACTTCTCTGGCCTGTGACTAATCAGACCAGAGAACATCACCCAGGATTGCGCCCTATTAAACTTTTGGCTCCTTTGTAGCCTCCTCACCTGGTCATTTCAGCTCAATTTTACCTTACAGCTGGTGCCGAAACCCGGGACAGAGATGAGGTGCAGAGCTCCAGCCAGCCACTGGCAGCTCTCACCTCTCCTTCCCCGACCCAGGACCTCTGCCAGCTCAGACAGCAATTTGGTGAGTCCCTCCTTTCCCCTGGTCTGTTTTCCCAGTCCTGTCTCCACCTGGTTCAAAATTGTAGCTACATCCAGGTTCTCCGGGCATTAAGCCTGTCCTGGTCCCGAGATAGAGGAGACGTCCTCATCCGGGCTCCCAGATCTCCGGGCAAGTGCTGGGAACTTCCCTGTCTCCTCTTAACCTGAGCGAGTTTGGGACACTGAGCTCGCCAGTTTAGGGACTCTGGGAAATGGGTAACAGACATGGGGAACCAGTCCTCTAAATTGGAGGCTCAGACCCCTCTGCAGTGTCTCATATCCAATCTGACAACCCTAGATATAGTGGAGGAGATCCGTACACAGAAACTGGTCTGACTCTGTTCTCAGACTTGGCCCCAGTATCCTCTAGACAATCAATCTCAGAGGGAACTTTTGATTTTAGCCTCCTCACTGACCTAGCCAATTTCTGTCGCTGAACTGGGAAGTAGTCTGAAGCCTTATATGTCCAGGCCTTTTGGACATTGCGCCCCCGCCCAGACCTTTAATGTTAAGTGTTCAACGACCCAGGTTCTCCTGGCCCGATCTCCAGTTAAGGATTGTCAGCCTCCTACTCTGCCCAGTCCTTCTTCCTTTTCAGATCCTCCAGAGGACCTTGGTCTCCCGCCTCTCTCAGCTCACTATCCCTCTCTCTCCGCCACCATCTTTAAGTTCTTTGTCTCCCCCATGTCGCTGCCATCTTCAGGTCCTTCGTTCCCAGCCACGCCGCCTTCCTGCTCCTCTCCTCTTCCAGTGTCTGCGCCTCCCCCTCCCCGTCTCTTTCCACCTTCCCCGCCCTCTTCCCCGACCAGAACACGCTCCTCCCGCCCTCCAGTTCTGGAAGCCACGGACAAGACTCCTCCCAGCACAGACCTGCCTCCTTTCTCTCCTGACCCTACACCCCTCCCCACACCTGCCGTTTTGTAAGTGGTGTGGCGTGGTTGTTGGGAGTGGGTGAGACGGGCATAGCAAGTGAACATCTCAGTGATTGTGTATTGCCCTGTGTGTGCCTACAGCCTGAAAATTTTTGTGGTGACCTAGAATCTTGAAGTTTTGCTAAGTTAAGTCCACATATTTTGTGCTTAGAGATTATGCTGTAAAGCACATGGTGTCAGGAATTATAAAGTGTGTTCATGAATTTGTTAATATAAAGAATGCTAGTGAGTGCAATGGTTTACAATAGCTCACTTATCAGTTTGTTCTGATATATCAGAAAATTAAAGTTCTGATATAATCAGAAAATTAAAGTTCCCAATAGTTTTGAGATTAAAGCTACTTAAAGAAGAAAACATCTCTACTTGCTGAAAAGATGTGTGTTTTAATAAGAGAAAGTATAAAGAATGGACATTCGTTTTGTTCAGGGTAAAAGAAGGTAATTGTCCTAAAGTACAGCTATTTATTTAAGAGAGAGAACACTGAATGTAAAAAGAAAGTTGTAGAAAGGTTGTGGAAGAATTTAATATGATCATGCTATATAAAATTAAAGCAAATGAGTCTCAGTATCAAGTACACAGTAAAATTAGAATTTTGTTTTCAATTAAAAAGACAAAGTTTTCGTAACTGTTAGTCTGCTCTTAATATTGAAAGATTACAAAGAGTTCTCTAATTGTTTTATCAAAAGTTTCTCATGCTTAAAGTCTCAATGAATTGTCTGAGTATTTAAGATAATGAGATCTTAATATGAAAAAACTAAAAGCTAAGCTTTGCTAATAACTGTGTAACCTTCTGTATTTGCCTTTAAAATCTTTTATTGTCATTCTAGTTAAATAGATAAGTATTGTTTCATAGTAACTTATGATTCTATTTAGACAAATGCCTTAAAAAACTTTAACAGCTTCCCAAAATCAAATTCAAAAAGGTGCTTTTACCTCTAGTTAACTCTGAACATTTTCCAGAGAGCCCCTGGAACATGTCAGAGGAATTGTTTCTCGTTAGAGAAAATATTTGGCCAATTTGGCTTATTTATCTGATATAAAATTACCTGCTTAATTACCTAGAAAGCACTGTCAAAGGGAATAATGCTAAACTTTGTTACTGAATGTTTTGTGTTACAGAAATATCCAAATTTCCTTATGTCAACTGTCTTACAGTAAGCTCTTATCAAATCTTTAACCATTGTCATTTGTAAGTCTTTTGTCATTTATAGTCACTGTTTTATTACTCCTAAACTAGTAAAGAGCTAGGTTTCACCAGAACAAGTATTAGTTACATAAGACATAAGTTAAAAAGGCAGAAGAGGGACCCCAAACTCCACTCCGTGACCTGGTAACCATGGTCTTTAAAGTCTTTAATACCCGAGATGAGAACATGAGAGGAGGACAATGTCCCAAACCTGAGCCTTTGCAGTGGCCCTGTGGCTGGCAGGACAGGGGTCTCATCACACCAAAGACCGGTCCAGAGCTCGTGAGCCTCCGGGACCCTGCTTCCGGTGTGGCCAAGGAGGCCACTGGGCAAAGAGATGCCCCAACCCAACCAACAAGCTGACTAAACCCTGCCCAGTTTGCAGTAAGAGAGGTCATTGGAAAGTAGAGTGCCCAGTTGGGGAAAGTCACACCCCCATGACAGTGTCTCGTGGGAGGCAGGCCCCCCTGTGGGACTCCCCTCCAGACCTGCTGGGCCTACTTGAAGACTGAAGATGCCTAGACTCGAACACCCCTATCACCCTTGCCAAGCCCAGGGCCACGCTGTGGGTAGCGGGTAAGTCCATCTCCTTTTTGGTAAACATGGGAGCTACCTACTCTGTTTTACCTTCCTTTCATGGGCATTTACATCCTTCCCAGGTCTCGGTCGTGGGTGTCACAGAAACCCCCTCTAAGCCTCTAGAGACAGGTCCGGTAGCCTACACTTTTGAGAGCCACCCTCTTACCCACTCATTTCTAGTCATCCCGTCCTGTCCCATCCTTTTGTTAGGGAGAGATCTCCTCTCCAAGCGTGGTGCCTCTATTTCCCTACCTCTTAGTCATCCCCAACTGAGCTCACTCGTCATCTTAGCTGATATAAGTTGTAGCCCTGAGGCCTCCACAGACCCTCCTGTACCATCAACCTGCATTAACCCAATAGTCTGAGACACCTCTACTCCTGTAGTGTCGAGCCATCATGCTCCCATCCTCATCCACCTCAAAGACCCATCCTCCTCTCCTTCTAGACCCCAATTTCCTATTTCCCACACCCATTGCAAGAGCATCCAACCTATCATTAACCATCTTCTTTCCCAAAGGCTTCTGGTACCAACTAATTCTCCCTGTAACACTCCAATCCTTCCAGCCAAGAAGCCATCGGGGGCCTACCAGCTTGTTCAAGACCTGCGGATAATCAACGAAGCTGTAGTCCCTCTTCACCTGGTCATCCCTAACCCTTATACTCTCTTATCTCAAGTTCCTCTGGACACCTCTCCTACCTACCTACCTTCTCGCTCCTAAGAAAGATACTCCCTTGTCCTGTCCAATGCTTGTCTTTCCATTCTTTCATCCAGGCTGCTTGCTACGAACAAGCCTCAGTCTGTCTCTCATCATCCAGACAACAGTACTAGATGGGGCAAAGCCTAGGTGATCATGCTAGATATATCTGTCCAGAGAGATGAAGGCAACATATCTGCTAGAACCTCTGGCCACCGATAGAGAGGTCAGACAGTAGAAGTACACAAGACCATGTGGGTACATCAGTACTCGCCCCTACCCTCCAAGCCTCCTCTGGCCTCCCACCAGCCTCAACCCTCCCCGCGCCACCCCTCCTCAGCCGGAAGTAGCCAGATCAAGTCGGCGCCCATTATAATCAAAAGGCTGGAATGTAAGGCTGGAGGCACCAGAGGGAGGGGTGAGCACGTTGGACACTGATGACGTGCCAAAGTCCCCAGCTGCTGCCCCCTCCCAACCTGAAAAAGGTGCCTTAGTCTAGCCAATTCTCGCACCGCTGTAAATCTATGCTCTGCCTCCCCCTACCTTTTTTAAAAACTTGCTGCCTGCCCTGCTGGGCGCAACTTCTCCGGGTTGTGACTAATCAGACTGGTGAACATCACCTGGGATTGCACCCTATTAAACTTTTGGCTCCTTTGTAACCTCCTCGCCTGGTCATTTCGGCTCAATTTTACCTTACAGAGACTCTTAATACTGACAAGTATCCCCAAAAGTAGTGTCAAATCATATTACAATTCCACACAGAAGTGCTCTAGTGCTGTTAATCTGGCAATAAAAATGTTTCACATTTTTAAAATGAGACTTATGAAGACTTTAGGTACCTTTAAAACCACAATCAACATTTATTTTATTTTTATTACAGTACTACTCCTGACACTACATATTTTATCATGGAAATGAGAACTACTACTACCACTGTCAGCTGTCAAAACACTTCCTTCAAGCCAAGGTCATAAGCTCACACTAGCTCGAAGACAACATGATAGTTAAAAATGCAAAACTGCCCTAAGAGCTGACTCCTAGACTCCTCTGACACGATGCATAGCAGGTTTTGTTCTGTTTAGACAAAGCTCTTTTTGGCACTGGAATAATTAAACTACATGGGCACACTTGAGAAACCTGCATTTAAATTTCTAGCATCATTTTCCTCTGGTGTAGTCCTAAAGACTTTCATTAAGGGAAGAAACTTGCAGCCTTCCCCCCCACCCACACACATTCTCTATTCTTCTTATTCTCAAGCCTTTCTGCCAGTTGGCATTTTTATGATTAACCTGATAACTACAGCACATATAACTAGTTAGAGACATGACTACTTTTTCCCAAAAAAATGAGGCAGGCTCTCATATCTCATACAAATAAAAAAATAGCAATGTTTTCCCAACTAAGCTCTTCTCTGAAGGCATGAAAGTATCCAATGTGCTTATATCCAGTGATGTGCAAACTTCTCATGTAGTTTTCAGTACTGGAGTCAGAAGGAAGCTTTTTGCCCTTCACACAAATAAATACTAAATCTCACTCAAGAATAATATATGATATTTATCATCTTTGCATTCCCTTTTCATTTCTATTAAATTGGTTTCCATACTATTAGATCTACCAAACTGTTTTCTGCTACCTTTACCTTTTGAATTTTCTACTTGTTTCATTTATCTGCTCAGATATATTTATATTTCTACAAAGGTCCAGTGGAAACATCTTGATACATACCTGAAACAAATAGACTTAGATCCAAGGGTCACCTAGGCCATATCCTACTAGGGCAGTGGTTTCAGAATCAGACAACCACACTAGGTTGGCTCTGTGGTATTCCTAAACAGCTTCTCTAAATTGTACCTTGACCTCTGGTGTATCAGTTCCCTCTACCTACAGACTTTATTGGCATATTCCAAAGCTCCACATGAAAAGTCTATTTGGACTACAAAAGACTTTGAATAAGGTCACCGGAACACTGAACTGACACAAATATATGAGAGTAAAATTATGACTCACATTTTGAAAAACCAAGAAATGGTCCAATAAAGGCTGTGAGACTATCACACTGGAACTGCTACCTGACAGTCCTACCTAAGTCAGCACAACACACAACCAGCCTTAACAGAAATGCTGGTGCTCAAGGCAAAGCAATGATGACAAATCCCAAAGTGGCTCTCCTCTTACACCTCTGCTTTACATTGTATTCCAGACACAGGTCCTGGCCCTTCCACCTTCCTCTGTGGGTAACAATCACAAGTTTAGCTCACCTTGCCCATTAAACCACCATTCGGGACAAGCCACCTATACGAAATCTAGTTGCCGACAGAAGTCACAGCAAGCATGCATTGCTCTGCCAAGACCCTGGGGGCAAATCTCCACGAAGGACACCATGGTGTGTAACTGACATGATGCTAAGAGAGAGAAGCCCTTAATGAGAAACATGCAACTCATTACTCCTCATTAATCAAACTGTGTAAGAGGCCCCTCCCAGCTCTGTCTGTGCAGCCTTCACTTCAGCAATAATGCCTGACACAGATGAGGGGAGTGATGATGTCACCTAGACAAGCCTGCCCGTGTGCAAGATGATGAAAGAACCTTCTTGCAGAATCCCAGAAAGGTGATGTCTTAATCTTCTAGCAGATGAGACAATACAGAGCTGGCTAAGGGCCACTGTAATGCTGGCTCTACTTTCCAGAGGGCTGTGCTTAGAGCCATGGAACAACCCCCAAAGTGAAGAGCAACAAGAAGCATTAGACATTAAGGAAAGAAGTATATACTCTTCCTCAAACCCAGTATCTTGCCCTTATTAGAAATCATCACCAGAAAAGTGGCATGCTGTGTAGACTAAAATGACAGAAGAAATGGGAACTTACCTTCAGAGGCATATCTGGAGTGAACAGTGAAAGGGAACCCTGTGGCTACAGCAAGCATCTTCTTGATGAGCAATGGGCTCCTTTCACTGGGGTTGCTTCGGCGTTCAGAACTTTAAACTTGTACTATCTTCACTCCCTCCATTTATATGCCAATATCTACAATGCACATTCAACACTCAAATATTTGGTGCAAACCTTAAAGGCAATTCTTGATGCAAAACTTGGCAGGGTTGTTACCCTCATCTCCACCCATCTGCCTCCTCCTCTGGAGAAAAAGGGACCAAATTCAGCAGAAATAAAAGGAAAGTGGGGGGGTCAGAAAAATATCAGAAATGTTCACAGGGCAGGAATGTACATAGTCACATCCCCACTTACCTGCAGAGTGAAAAGGCAGAGCACGGCCAATTTTCCTCTTCAATCCTGAGAGGCTTTGTGTGAGAAGGTGTCCAACTGACCTGCCTCTCAGTGGCTGTTTTCCCTTTTGAAAAAGGATACTAGAGATGCCTTTTTGAGTCAAATTATCTCTGTAAATAAGTTTAAATGGCCAGTACAGTTAAGGGCAGAAATTGGAAAATCCATGTTATATTTACTCATGTTCTTTTCATGACTGTTTGTGGTCTTCTAGAAATTCCACAACTTAATTCAGGATCTTTTGTCATACTTACTCATATTAGTATGGATATATGTAACAGAGGCCCAGACTAACTAGCTAAAACACTCTCTAGCACTGAGAGTAAAACTAAACAGGATCATCACTAATAAATATTGGTAACTATCCTTGCTGGATACAGTGTAATATTGTATATCTCCTCATCTTGCTACATCCCCAATTAGATTACAACCTCACCTGAGGCCAGATAACACATTTTTCTGAGAACACAGAATATTTGTTCTGTTTCTAAAGTGGCTCAGAGATGCGGGGTTTTTGTTCTCCACTGGTAATGAGAGAAATGACTAGTAGCTTGGGTCCTGAGTAAGGCAAGCTTGGCTGAGATCCTGGGTATCCAAGCCTCACCCACTGCTCAAAAGAGACACCATTCTCCAAGATTCACTGAAGCTTAAAGTTAAGTCTTTTCATTACATGGCCTACCGACAGCTCTCTTTGCTCCATCAGAAGCTGAAGATACCTTAGTCTTACTGATTTCAAATGCCAAGAACAGAAACAAAATTAATCACTTTCCAACTATGCTTTAGCCAAATGACTATTGGTTGAAAGAAAACCTTTGAAACACACAATCCAATCTCAAGAATGTCATCTGAGGTTGAAACAAGTTGGAGGAATCTATACCCTGTGTAGTTGCTGTAGTTGTCCTACAGCAAGACATGCTTAATGTAGATGTCACAAGGAAGTTTAATTCTTAGGGGCAATATTTCTGATGAAGTACCAATATTCCTATCATTCATCATCTATTATAAAATCAGATTCAACTGGCAGGGTCTCTTAACTGGGTATCCACAAGAGACACTCCCAGGGAATCAAATTCCCAGAATTGAGTTCACAATCATGTTTATCTCCCATAAAAAATTTCAATCCCCTCCTTGTTATTACGTACCAAATGGAACAGTGGAGTATTAGGGTTAGCAGGTGACAATAAGACTTCGCTTTTACGCTGGCTTAAATAATTGTAAACACAGGGAAGCTCATTACCTGACAAGTACTCCATCTCATTGTTCAACAACTCCAACTGTTAGAAACTGCCTTCCAACAAGGAGCAGAATTTTGCTTCCCTGTATCTTATACCCAGAGGCCCTAAAATGATCATCTCAGTAGTGCCAAAACCCCACTCCTTCCAGCAACGAAGAGCTGCTCCATTTATTGGAAGGCCTTTATCTTATCCCTGGAGTGTTCTTCATCCTTGGATTCCTTTACTGTTTCTCATGTGACATGAAGTTCAAACTCTTGGCCATCAGAGTCTGTGCCTCTGAACCATTTCTAGTATGTCAGCGCCCATACTTCAGCACAAAACTTGAATCTGAACACAGACGTGGCCTGAGCTATGTGGGTTCTCCTGGGGCAATCCCATGTACTGACTCACACACTAGCCTTCTACGAATACAGCCTGAAAATCCAATGGTGGGATTTGTTTGTTTTCAGCAGCCTCATATTTTTATACAGCACAGGTTTTGGTTTTGTTGTGTTTTGTTTTACCTAATACTAACCCTTTTCCCAGACAGACTTCTTCACTTTCCCAACATAAAGTTATATACCTGAGTTTCTGAACCAAAATACAATTCAGACCTTTATTTTTCACCCATGTTAAATTTCATCATACTTGTATTTTCTAACTTTTCAGGACCTTTCCAAATTATAATTCTGTCACAATATATTGACTATTTCAAGCTGAAATATAAGCCATCTGTCTTAGTCCCTGCAGGCTACCATAACAAAAATACCATAAACTGGGAGTCTTACAAACAGCCTTGATAGTTGACCCTTGAACAATGTGAAGGTTAGAGGTACCAACCCCCAGAGAGTTGAAAAACCATGTACAACTTTTGACTCCCCCCAAACTGTTGACCAGAAGCCTTACCAATAACATAAACTGTCTACTAACATGTATTTTGTAAGCTGTACATATTATACACTGTATTCTTATGATAAAGCTAGAGAAAAGAAAATGTTTTTAGACTGATATAAATTTCCAAAATTTTTCCCAATATATTGATTGAAAAAAATCTGCATTAAGTGAACCTGCACAGTTCAAACCCATTTGGTTCAAGGGTCAACTTATTTCTCATCAGATCTAGAGGCTGAGAAGTCCTAGATCATAGTGCTGGCAGATTCAGCGTTTGGTGTCTGGTGAGGGCCTGCTTCCTTACATCTGGCCATGTTCTCAGTGTAACCTTACACAGTGGAAGGAGCAAGCTAACTCTCTGCTGTCTCTTTTATAAGGGCACTAATTCTATTCATGAGGGCTCTGCGCTCATAACCTAACCACCTCCCAAAGACTCCATATCCTAAATCCATCACTTTGGGGGTTAGGATTTCAACACACGAATGGGGAGGAAGACACAAACATTCAGAACTTAGGACCATCCTTCAAAATTTCAATTATTGAAAAACTTCAAAGAGGATAGTATTACAACCTCCCTTCTCCTGTATTAAACTAAACTATTTTCTGTACTCATAATTGTTAGTGACAGTATTAGTATTTTTCTTCTAACTGTTATACATGTAAAATGAGATAAATTAAATGAGTAGGCAGATGTTATAATTCCACCATCCATCATGTTCTTGTGAACTAGGATTCTCCATGTAAAAGCAAGGAGATAAATGTAATATAGAAAAGACTAGATACAAACACAGTAATCCTGAAATCCTAAATTTAAGTGAATATATTAAGATGAATTCAAAGAATTTTCATCTTTTGATATGTATATATATATACCTACTTCTGTTCACTGAAAAGACCTGAAAATAATAATCTAGTATCAGTGAGCATCCCTAGTACTGAGATTACACTCTTGATGTGCTATTTTCAATGAAAAGAAATTAGAGTTTTTTGGAAAAAAACAGCTTGTTCTAGGTCTAATGCAGAGAATGTATAAACAAGCCTGAAACATATTGTCATAACAGATAGCAGGGAAACCATCAAAAACTACTAATGTCATGTCAAAAGAACTCAGCAGACAACTGGAAGAGACTGTCATTAGTCAATACCGGGACCATTTTGATTTCAGTAATAATAATTGTAGTGGATTGGAATCCATTTGTTTAAATCTAGTTCATAATTATATTTTAAAAATTAATCAGTCATCTTCTGAGGATGATGAGGAAATTTGGTGACTAAAAAGAATGTTTAACATTTATATGAACTGTACCACCAGATAACCAAGTGTTAGATGAGGGGAAGCATCTCCTTATAAAAAGCCTTAATAAGGAAAAACAAAATAATGAAATTGCATGACCAGTTTATAGCCTCCAATAAATTGATGGAGTTAGGAACATAACATTTAAAAGAAAGATGGACAAGCAGACATTACATGTCTTCTGATGAAAGAACACAACACATCTTCTAGACTTGCCAAGGATGGACCAAGATAAACATTCCAGGGAGTTTTAAAGCCCCTGTATGAAAGTATAGGAATCTCTGCACTTGGGACTTTTCAGAACAGAGTAGCATGCAAGTTGGAAGCTACATGCAGGAGAGAAGTGGACAGGTGGGGGGCAGGCAAAAAGGTTTCTAGACTCAAAGACTTCAGGGGATTAGGGAAGTAATCGGGGAAGTGACCAATTTCTGATCAAGCTTCTGGATACTGCTACCAGTTAACAGGAATTACAGAAGACAGAGAAACATGCATTACTACTAAGCAGCTAGAAAAACTCACTGAAGTAAACTACATGTCAACAGGTACCAAATCTTTCACACATATATTTCAAGGAAAGCAAAGGTAAAGAAAGAGAACCTGCATATTAAAAATAACTTAGTAGACATATCAAGGTTTTTAAAATTATAGGGAAATATTAAATTACTGATTGAACTTGTACGATAAAATCATAAACACCAGGAAGTTGTTAATATAGAAGGAATAGAATGGGACTGTGATAGGGAAGGAACACACATAAGGGCTGCGTGGGTGGGTGGCAGAGCTCTAATCTTGACTTCAGTGGTGGCTTCAGGTGTATTCAACACAGAATAATTTAATAAGCTATGTATTTATTACATTATTATATATATCTATCACATATGTATTGTTATATATTAATATATGCTGTTAAACATTTTGTATGTTTCTGTATCTGTTTTATTTACAATTAAAAGGGAAAACTTTTAATTAGATGGGAAATTCTTGTATTTTTTATGTTTCTTTTTTATTTTGTTTCATTTTATTTTATTTTTTATTTTGGTATCATTAATCTACAATTACAGAAAGAACATTATGTTTACTAGGTTCCCCCCTTCACCAAGTCCCCCCACATACCCCTTCACAGTCACTGTCCATCTATGCAGTAAGATGCTGTAAAATCACTACTTGTCTTCTCTGTGTTGTGCAGCCCTCCCCGTGCCCCCCCCACTGTACATGCTAATCGTAAGGCCCCCTTTCTTTTTCCCTGCCCTTATCCCTCCCTTCCCACCCATCCTCCCCAGTCCCTTTCCCTTTGGTAACTATTAGTCCATTCTTGGGTTCTGTGATTCTGCTGCTGTTTTGTTCCTTCAGTTTTCCTTTGTTCTTATACTCCATATATGAGTGAAATCATTTGGTACTTATCCTTCTCCGCTTGGCTTATTTCACTGAGCATAATACCCTCTAGCTCCATCCATGTTGTTGCGAATGGTAGGATCTGTTTTTTTCTTATGGCTGCATAATATTCCATTGTGTATATGTACCACATCTTCTTTATCCATTCATCTACTGATGGACATTTAGGTTGCTTCCATATCTTGGCTATTGTAAACAGTGCAGCAATAAACATAGGGGTGCATCTGTCTTTTTCAAACTGGAGTGCTGCATTCTTAGGGTAAATTCCTAGAAGTGGAATTCCTGGGTCAAATGGTATTTCTATTTTGAGGATTCTGGGGAACCTCCATACTGCTTTCCACAATGGTTGAACTAGTTTACATTCCCACCAGCAGTGTAGGAGGGTTCCCCTTTCTCCACAACCTCGCAAACATTTGTTGTTGTTTGTCTTTTCATTGATGGCGATCATTACTGGTGTGAGGTGATATCTCATTGTGGTTTTAATTTGCATTTCTCTGATGATTAGCGATGTGGAGCATCTTTTCATGTGCCTGTTGGCCATCTGGATTTCTTCTTTAGAGAACTGACTATTCAGCTCCTCTGTCCATTTTTTAATTGAATTATTTGCTTTTTGTTTGTTGAGGCATGTGAGCTCTTTATATATTTTGGATGTCAATCCTTTATCGGATCTGTCAGTTATGAATATGTTTTCCCATACTGTAGGATACCTTTTTGTTCTATTGATGGTGTCCTTTGCTGTACAGAAGCTTCTTAGCTTGACATAGTCCCACTTGTTCATTTTTGCCTTTGTTTCCCTTGCCGGGGAGATATGTTTATGAAGAAGTCACATGTTTATGTCCATGAGATTTTTGCCTATGATTTTTTCTAAGAGTTTTATGGTTTCATGACTTACATTCAGGTCTTTGATCCATTTGGAGTTTAATTTTGTGTATGGGGTTAGACAGCGATCCAGTTTCATTCTCTTACATGTCCAGTTTTGCCAGCAACATCTGTTGAAGAGATGGTCATTTCCCCATTATATGTCCATGGCTCATTTACCAAATATTAATTGGCCATATATGTTTCGGTTAATGTCTGGAGTCTCTATTCTGTTCCACTGGTCTGTGGCTCTGTTCTTGTGCCAGTACCCAATTGTCTTGATTACTGTGGCTTTGTAGTAGAGCTTGAAGTTGGGGAGTGAGATCCCCCCCACTTTATTCTTCGCAGGATTGCGTTGGCTATTCGGGGTCTTTGACGGTTCCATATGAATTTTTGAACTATTTGTTCCAGTTCATTGAAGAATGCTGTTGGTAATTTGATAGGGACTGCATCGAATCTGTATATTGCTTTGGGTAGGATGGCCATTTTGACGATATTAATTCTTCCTACCCAGGAGCACGGGATGAGTTTCCATTTGTTAGTGACCTCTTTAATTTCCTTAAGAGTGTCTTGTAGTTTTCAGAGTATAGGTCTTTCACTTCCTTGGTTAGGTTTATTCCTAGGTATTATATTCTTTTTGATGCTATTGTGAAAGGAATTGTTTTCTTGATTTCTCTTTCTATTACTTCATTGTTAGTGTATAGGAAAGGTACAGATTTCTGTGTGTTAATTTTGTATCCTGCAACTTTGCTGAATTCCGAAATTAGTTCTAGTAGTTTTGCAGTGGAGTCTTTAGGGCTTTTTATGTACAATATCATGTCATCTGCACATAGTGACAGTTTAACTTCTTCTTTACCAATCTGGATTTCTTGTATTTCTTTGTTTTGTCTGATTGCCTTGGCTAGGACCTCCAGTGCCATGTTGAACAACAGTGGGGAGAGTGGGCATCCCTGTCTTGTTCCCGATCTCAGAGGAAAAGCTTTCAGCCTCTCGCTGTTCAGTATGATGTTAGCTGTGGGTTTATCATATATGGCCTTTAATATGTTGAGGTACTTGCCCTCTATGCCCATTTTGTTGAGAGTTTTTATCATGAAAGGATATTGAATTTTGTCAAATACCTTTTCAGCATCTATGGAGATGATCATGTGGTTTTTTGTCCTTCTTTTTGTTGATGTGGTGAATGATGTTGATAGATTTTCGAATGTTGTGCCATCCTTGCATCCCTGGGATGAATCCCACTTGGTCATGGTGTATGATCCTCTTGATGTATTTTTCAATTCGGTTTGCTCATATTTTGTTGAGTATTTTTGCATCTATGTTCATCAGGGATATTGGTCTGTAGTTTTCTTTTTTGGTGGGGTCTTTGACTAGTTTTGGTATTAGGATGATGTTGGCTTCACAGAATGAGTTTCGGAGTATTCCCTCCTCTTCTATTTTTTGGAAAACTTTAAGGAGAATGGGTGTTATGTCTTCTCTGTATGTTTGATAAAATTCTGAGGTAAGTCCATCTGGCCCAGGGGTTTTGCTCTTGGGTAGATTTTTGATTACCGATTCAATTTCATTGCTGGTAATTGGTCTGCTTAGATTTTCTGTTTCTTTCTGGGTCAGTCTTGGAAGGTTGTATTTTTCTAAGAAGTTGTCCATTTCTCCTAGGTTTTCCAGCTTGTTAGCATATAGGTTTTCATAGTATTCTCTAATAATTCTTTGTATTTCTGTGAGGTCCGTCGTGATTTTTCCTTTCTCGTTTCTAATTCTGTTGATGTGTGTTGACTCTCTTTTTCTCTTAGTAAGTCTGGCTAGAGGCTTATGTATTTTGTTTATTTTCTCAAAGAACCAGCTCTTGCTTTCATTGATTTTTTTCTATTGTTTTATTCTTCTCAATTTTATTTATTTCTTCTCTGATCTTTATTATGTCCCTCCGTCTGCTGACCTTAGGCCTCATTTTTCTTCTTTTTCCAATTTCAATAATTGTGACATTAGACTATTCATTTGGGATTGTTCTTCCTTCTGTAAATATGCCTGGATTGCTATATACTTTCCTCTTAAGACTGCTTTTGCTGCATCCCACAGAAGTTCGGGCTTTGTGTTATTGTTGTCATTTGTTTCCATATATTGCTGGATCTCCATTTTTATTTGGTCATTGATCCATTGATTATTTAGGAGCATGTTGTTAAGCCTCCATGTGTTTGTGAGCCTTTTTGCTTTCTTTGCACAATTTATTTCTAGTTTTATACCTTTGTTGTCTGAAAAGTTGGCTTGTAGGATTTCAATCTTTTGGAATTTACTGAGGTTCTTTTTGTGGCCTAGTATGTGGTCTATTCTGGAGAATGTTCCATGTGCACTTGAGAAGAATATGTATCCTGTTGCTTTTGGATGTAGAGTTCTATAGATGTCTATTAGGTCCATCTGTTCTAGCGTGTTGTTCAGTGCCTCTGTGTCCTTATTTTCTGTCTGGTGGATGTGTCCTTTGGGGTGAGTGGTGTGTTAAAGTCTCCCAAAATGAATGTATTACATTCTATTTCCTCCTTTAATTCTGTTAGTATTTGTTTCACATATATTGATGCTCCTGTTTTGGGTGCATTTATGTTTATAATGGTTATATCCTCTTGTTGGACTGAGCCCTTTATCATTATGTAATGTCCTTTATCTCATTACTTTCTTTATTTTGAGGTCTATTTTGTCTGATACTAGCATTGCAACACCTGCTTTTTTCTCTTTGTTGTTTGCATGAAATATCTTTCTCTAACCCTTTACTTTTAATCTGTGCATGTCTTTGGGTTTGAGGTGAGTCTCTTGTAAGCAGCATATAGATGGTTCTTCTTTTTTATCCATTCTGTTACTCTGTGTCTTTTGATTGGTGCATTCAGTCCATTTACATTTAGGGTGATTATTGAAAGATATGTACTTATTGCTATTGCAGGCATTAGATTTGTGGTTACCAAAGGTTCAAGGTTAGCTTGTTTACTACCTTACTGTCTGACCTCTCTTGCTTACTGAGCTATTATAAACACAGTCTGATGATTATTTCTTTCCCTTCTTTTTCCTCCTCCTCCATTCTTCATATGTTTTGTTCTGTGCTCTTTTCAGGAGTGCTCCCATTTAGAGCACTCCCTCTAAGATACCCTGTAGAAGTGGTTTGTGGGAGGCAAATTCCCTGAACTTTTGCTTGTGTGGGAATTGTTTAAGCCTTCCTTCATATTTAAATGATAATCATGCTGGATTCAGTATCCTTGGTTCAAGGCCCTTCTGTTTCATTGCATTAAATATATCATGCCATTCTCTTCTGGCCTGTAAGGTTTCTGTTGAGAAGTCTGATGATAGCCTGATGGGTTTTCCTTTGTAGGTGACCTTTTTACTCTCTCTGGCTGCCTTTAATACTCTGTCCCTGTCCTTGATCTTTGCCATTATAATTATTATGTGTCTTGGTGTTGACCTCTTTGGATCCTGTCTCTTGGGAGTTCTGTGTGCCTCTGTAGTCTGAGCAACTATTTCCTCCCCCAGTTTGGGGAAGTACTCAGTAATTATTTCTTCAAAGACACTTTCTATCCCTTTTTTCTCTCTCTTCTTCCTCTGGTACCCCTATAATGTGGATATTGCTCCTTTTGGATTGGTCACACAGTTCTCTTAATATTGTTTCATTCCTGGAGATCCTTTTATCTCTCTGCATCAGCTTCTATGCGTTCCTGTTCTCTGGTTTCTATTCCATCAATGGCCTCTTGCATCTTATCCATTCTGCTTATAAATCCTTCCAGAGATGGTTTCACTTCTGTAATCTCCCTCCGGATGTCTGTAATCTCCCTCTGGACTTCATCCGTTAGCTCTTGCATATTTCTCTGCAGCTCTGTCAGCATGTTTATGATTTTTATTTTGAATTCTTTTTCAGGGAGACTGGTTAGGTCTGCCTCTGCAGATCCTTTCTCAGGTGTAACTATCTTGGTCTGGACCAGAATTTTTTGCCTTTTTATGGTGATTGCAGTGGCTGTAGGCAGGTTGCAGGTGTGTCAGCTGGGAGAAGAACGTCCTTTCCTGCCTGCTGGATGCCTTGCCCTTCTCCACTGCCTGTGACGGCTACCTGCACTCCTGGAGCAGTCACCGGGTTAATCTCCTAAGCTGCTGTGGGCGGGGTGTCTGTCAGAGCAGCACAGAGCCCTGCGGGGAGTGGCAGGCACGCCAGGTGCGCTCCTCCATGCTAGCGGCGACCCTGCTGGGCAGCTGTGTTACAGCAGCGACCTTTGGGTCTGGCCCGGGCAGCTGTGCATTGGGCTGGGATTCCAGTCAGCTCCTGGGAGCGTGCCTGCTCCCTCTGGCTCCGCTGCTGGTGCGCACAGGCCTTTTCTGCACAGGCTCCTACCGGGCTCTGGCTTCACTGCTGCCGGTGCGCACAAGCCGCGCCTGGGCTGTTCATTCACGCCATTGCAGGGTAGCCCTGCAGCACATGGATCTGCTCTCGGTTCCTTCTAGCGCTTCCGCCCCCGGCGCACGCTCCCACTCTCCTGCTTCTGGGCCCATGTGTTGGGGTCCGCGCCAGTTGGAGGAACGGCTGGTAGGCTGCCTAGTCCTGTGAGGGGCTTCAGAGCTGCACTGCCTCCGTTTAGGGCGCCTAAGTTTTCCCAGTACTCCCAGCTGCCGGAACAACTTCGTCCAGCTATGGGGTCCCTGTCTCTTTAAGACTTGCAGCAAGCACTCGCTTTTCTTTTGTCTCAGGGGCGCTGGTTGCGGGGACCTGCCAACAGGTTTTGCTTTTCCGTTTCTCTAATATCCAGCACCCCATGCACCTTGTGTCTGTGTTCCGGGTGAGGATTTCTAGAGCTGGTTGTTTAGCAGTCCTGGGCTTTCACTCCCTCCCCGTTCTGACTCCTTTCTTCCCACTGGGTTTTGGGGTGGGGGAGTGTTTGGGTCCCACCTGGCCGTGGCTTATATCTTACCCCCTTCATGTGATGCTGAGTTCTCACAGATGTAGATGTATCCTGGCTGTTGTACTGCATCCACTGGTGTCTCTTTTAGGAATAGTTCTATTTATTGTATTTTCAGAAATATATATGTTTTGAGGAGGAGATTTCCTCTGAACTACTCACGCTGCCATCTTCCCATGATCCCCCCGGGAAATTATTTTTAATTTTAACTAAAATGCTCACCTTTTTCTTCTTTCTACACCCCTGCATCATCTCCATTAGACTTATGATAAAAAATGTATTTAAAGTGGACAATGGAAGTTTTTTTCTCAAAGATAGTAAACTGGCTTGAAATAATGCATGTACATTATCTGGGTTCACTGTAAACTTGGTTTAGTGGCAATACACCCATTACAAGCATCTGTGGGTACTACTTACCAATGGTTTAAAACTATCCCTTCTAAAAAAATTCCCCTTGGTTGAACAGGAACCCTTTCTCTCAGAAGTTATGCCCAAAGTCCACTCACTCCACAGCCCA
This sequence comes from Manis pentadactyla, assembly GCF_030020395.1. Taxonomy (NCBI): domain Eukaryota; kingdom Metazoa; phylum Chordata; class Mammalia; order Pholidota; family Manidae; genus Manis; species Manis pentadactyla. The sequence continues at coordinate 105,780,780 of NC_080024.1, forward strand.
GAAATGCCAGCCCCCATTGCAGCCAGTAGCCAAAGAGTGACTGATAGTGAATACAAAGCCCAATCCCCTTCCCTCAAAGTGGGACCATCCATAGTGCAATTCATGCTCCAGAGTCCCTGCAGGATGGTGCTGCAGTGAGACCTAGCTAAGACCACTGTCCTGCTCAGCTCCTTCCTCCAATGTCCAACACTGCTCTCCTCAATCCCCCATTCCTGAGAATATGCCCTCAATAAATCACTTTATCTATATTGCTGTCTTAGGCTCTGCTTCAGTGAAATCAACTTAAGACTTGAAAATAAGTCACTTTTGCAGTAAACAAAGTGACCTCAGCATAAGTGAAATGAATTACTGACAAGTATGATAGGTCTCAGTAAGTCATAAGTAACCATTTTTACAGTACGGAAATACTAAATGCCATTAGAATGTCTAAACATCTCTCAGTACTTTATGTGGATGGATGACTAACTCCCTCATAAGATTCTCTTATAACTAGCTTCTACCAGCACTCTTTAGAAAGAACAAAGAGCAGACGATTCTACACATCTCTTCCTAGTTTATTACCCGGGCCTTCTACTCAATAGCATCTCAAGGATCATTTAAGTTACCCAGAGGGAAAAAGCAAGCTGGCATCTCACTTGATCTCCACATTCATCAAGTCTTCAAGTCTTCCTAAATTTTAAGCACTGTTTCACTCCAATTGTAGATTCAAAGAATAGGTAAATTCTGATTAAATAACAAAAACAAAAAAGGACAATGTAGCCCGAAGTGAAGGACCTCCACAGCCTCTAAAAGATTCCCTGTGACCTTGTGCCACACAGTCTTTGCCACAGTGTGACACTTTGACAACTTTAATCTTTTCATAAAACATATTTATAATCAATGTGTCAAAAAGACACAGTACTGAGTTGGAAATAAGCACCTCTTTCTATTAATTTCCCTTTTACGGGTCTAAGTAAGTCAAAATGGAGCCCTCTCTATGTTGACAGCTGGTTTCAGAACAGACCCTCCATGGAGATGAATATTGGTGACACTGGTGGTGGCCTCAGGGGAAAAGATACACCCTAAACTAGCAAAGGATTCAGTGAAGGTCTACAGCATATCTATTATTACCTAACCACATGCATCCCTGCCACCCAATGTGGACCAAACTGTACAATGAGGAAGACTTCAGCAAAACTATTTTGAATATATTTTATAAGAAAGTTCACTTTAGAACCATTAAAAGATTCTGGTAAAAGGAAGAACACCAGCTGAATAATCTCTGAATCACACAATCAGAAGGCTCACCTTCTGATTTACACATTTCCCTTCCTTTCAGAAGAATGATACCTAGGTGAGGAGGAGCCTCAAGATGGCAGAGTAGGAAGACAAGATGGAAACCTCCTCCCACACATACACAAAGGAAGCAACTACAGGAAATACAACTAAACCTAAAAATGAACTGAAGACTACACAAAAAAAATCTACACTTGGGGAAGAAAAGAATGCCACACAGAAAAGGGTAAAGTGGCAGAACCGCAACCAAGTGGGACCCCAGCCCATCCCCTCCCAGCCCACAGTCGGGGGGGCAGAGGAATGGAGATGGGAGGGGATAGGTGACCAGGAACTCTTCATACCTGCCCTGGAGATCTGCTCCAGGAACATGAGTCCACATTGCACTGGGTTCTGGTAATTAGTGGGACTGGATACCAGGGACAGTTGGAACACTCTGGGAGACTGAGACACCAGTCCCCTGTGGAGGACAGGCATGCTCCACTGGTCCCATCGAGACCCAACACAGGGGCAACAGTTTGAAAGACTTGTCAGCAGTGGGAGGGAAGCCAGAGAAGCAAGGGTTAGACCTGTCTCTGCAGCAGAAAGGGCAGGTGGAAAATACCTCCTCAGCCCTCCTTCAGCTCAGAGGGTCAACCACTCTCAGAATTCCCAGGTTCTCCCTCCCTGTCACTGGCAGCTCTGCCCTGAGGCACCTTCCTACAAGCCACCGATGGACCAACCCACTCAGTCCAGCAGCATCCAAGTTTGCTGCCTGGGAGGCACAGGGACACTGTGCCAGCTTTCACAGCCCTGTTTCAGACCAACTGGGGAGGCAACTACAGGAGCCAGCTCTGAGAGCGCCTTCCTCCCAATGGGTGGCCAAGCCTGGTGCTCCAAGCCTCACGGCTTCTAGGGGGCACCCATGGGACTTGCTGCTACAGCATCTGTGCACTCCTGGAATGCAACTAACTGCCTCTGCAGCTGGTAGGGCATCCCATTGCCCAACTCCATACCGCCACTCGTCCAGGCTCCACTCTCACTGCACAGGTGGCACTACTGCAAGCCTGAAGGACATTCCACCACAAAATCCACTTCCTCAGTGAGCCCATGTGCCTCCCTGTGTGCAATTCTCTCTCCCTGCTGCTCCACAACTGCCACTGCTCAGCTGCAGGCCCTCCCACTTCCAAGGCTCCCGCTACTGCTGAGCACATGAGGGCTCTGCAACAGGGAGACTTGCCACAGCTGTGAGCCTATATCCCTTACCATTGTGCAACATACCCTGTAACAGCCCTGCCCACTCTGTTAACCCATCACCCATGCCACTGCTACAGGGTAGGCAGTGGGTGGCCCTGCCCACAAAGATCTTAGGAGAAACTACTACTCTGATCACATAGGCACAACTGAGGAAAACCACCAGCCTCAGTAGACTGTCTGTTGACAGACAGAAAGGTAACCCCACCCACTGCCAACCAACAGCAATTAGGGCTCCACAGAAAAGGATAAGCAGGTACTGGAAAGGAAAGAGTCCTGAGCTTCTGTACACCACAGGACGTCTTCTTCATGAAGCCATTACTCTAGACCAGGAAGCACAGCAGGTCCATCTAATACAAAGAAAGAAACACAAAAACCCTGACAAAATGAGAAGCCAGAGGAATGTTCCAAACAAAATTACAGGATAGCACACCAGAAAGAGGGCTAAATGAAATGGAGACCACCAATCTTGATAAGGATTTCAAAGTAAAAGTCATAAATATGCTCACTAATCTTCAGAAATGTATTAAACATGTCTGGGAAGACTTCAGAAAAGAGATTTTTTTTAAAGCCAGAGAATACAGTAACTGAAATAAAACACAAAATGGAAGGAAATGACAACAGATTGCTGTAAGTAGAGGAGACAATCCATGAGATGGAAATTAGAGAAAAGGAACACAAAAAGCTGAGGAACAGAGAGAAAAACAGGAACCATAGGAATGAAAGAATGATATGAGAGCTGTGTGTCCAACACAAATGAAGCAATATTCACATAATACCGGTACAAAAAGGAGAGAGACAAAGGGTAGAAATGTGTCTTTGAGGAAATAATTGTTGAGAACTTTCCCAATATTGAGAAGGAAATAGACACTTGGGTAATTGAAGCACAGAGAGCTCCTAACAAAAGGAACCCAAGGAAAACAACACCAAGACAAATAATAATTAAAATGGCAAAGATTAAGGAAAAGGAGAGAGTGTTGAAAGAGGCCAGAGAGAGAAAAAATATTACTTATGAAGGAAACCCCATCAAGCTATCAACAGACTTCTCAGCAGAAACTTTACTACAGGCCAAATGGAGTGGCAAAAAATATTTAATGTACTTAAACAGAGGGAACCTTCAACCAAGAATCCTCCATCCAGCAAGATAATCATTTTAAATCTGAAACAGGGATTAAGCAATTACCAGACAAACGAAGCTCAAAGAATTTACAACAACAAAACCAGCATTACACAATATGTGAAAGGGATGGCTGTAGATGAGAATGTTCCAAAGGCCAAATAGTTTTGATTATGACACCTAATACATAAAGTGTGGAGGAGGAAAAAGAAGAAAAAAAGTACTTTCATATTCTGCTTGAAATACAGCAATCAGCAAATTAATATAGACTTTTTATAGTCAGAAAGCTTTCCTTGAACCTTTGGTAACCATAAAACTAAAGCCTATAATAGATAAACAAAAAGGTAACAAAGAAAAATCCAACTGCAACACTAAAGAAAACCATCAAATAACAACAGTACAAGAGAAGAAAAAAGGAACAGAGAGGAGCTATAAAAACAAACAGCAAACAATAAAATGACAATAACTACATATCTTTCAATAATTACCTCAAATGTAAGGGGACTGAATGTGTCAACAAAAAGACATAGCTTGGAAGAATGCAAAAAGAAACAAGACCCACCTATATGCTGCCTAAAAGAGACAAATATCAGACCCAAAGATATACACAGATGAAAAGTGAAGTGATGGAAGAAGATATTTCATGCAAACGGAGAAACAAGCAGGAGTAGCAGTACATATATCAGACAAAATTGATTTCAAAACAAAAAAGTAACAAGAGACATAGAAGGACATTATATAATGATAAAGAGGTCAGTCCAACAACAGGACATAACCATTAGAAGTATCTATGCACAACATAGGTGCATCTAAATACATAAAACAAATAATAATAGAAAAAAATGGGGAAACAGATTACAACACATTTATTGTAAGAAACTTTAATGCACTACTCCTATCAATAGACAGGTCAACCAGACAGAAAATAAATAAGGAAACAGAGGCACTGAACAATACATTACATCAGATGGACTGAACAGGCATCTACAGAACACTCTACCCAAACATAGCAGGATACACATTTTTCTCACGGGACATTCTCCAGAACAGATATAGTCCATAAAAAGAGCCTCAATACATTTTTAATTATTGAACTTGTATCAAGCAACTTCTCAGACACAGTACTATGAAACTAGAAATAAATTGCACAAAGAAAACAAAAAACGCCTACAAACATGGAGGATAAACAACATGCTTCTAAATAATCAATGGATCAATGACCAAATTAAAACAGAAATTAAGCAATACATAGAGATAAATGAGAACAAAAATACAACAGTCCAACATTTGTGGGATGCCACAAAAGCCGTTCTAAGAAGAAGTAACAGTAATCCAGGCCTACCTCAAAACACAGGAACAATCCCAAAATAAGCAGTCTAAATTCACAATTAAAGACAATAGAAAAAAAGGAACAAATGAAAACCAAAGTTACTAGAAGGAGGGACATAAATAATAAAGATCAGATCGGAAATAAACAACATAGAGAAGAATAAAACAAAAAAATTAATGAAACTAAGAGCTGGTTCTTTGAGAAAATAAATAAAATAGATAAACTGCTAGCCTAACTTCAGAAATGAAGAAGGAATAGTCACAATGGACACCACAGAAGTACAAAGAATTTAGAGAATACTATGAAAACTTATATTCCAATAAATTGGACAACATAAAGAAAGGGACAAATTCCTAGAAAAACACAACCTTCCAAGAATGGCCCAGGAAGAAACAGAAAATCTGAACAGACCAATCATCATCAATGAAATTAAACTGGTAATCAAAAAACCTCCTATAAAACCAAATGTCAGGTGCAGATGGCTTCACAGCTGAATTCTACCAAAAATTTAAAGAAGAGTTCATATCCATCTTTCTTAAAAGTATTCCAAAAAGTAGAAGAGGATAGAAATACTTCCGAACTCATTCTGAGGCCAGCAACACTCAAAACAAAAACCAGGCAAAGACACTCCAAGAAAAGAAAATTACAGACAAATATCCATGATGAACATATATGCAAAAATACTCAGCAAAATATTCGCAAACTGAATTCAAAAATACATCAAAAAAAGATAGATTCTCAAGATGACGGCGTGAGTAGGGTGGCAGAAATCTACTCCCAAAACCATATATATTTTTAAAATACAGCAAATACAACTATTCCTAAAAGAGTGACCAAAATATACACTACAGCAGCCAGGATACATCTACATCTGCAAGAACTCAACATCTACATCTGCAAGAACTCAACATCTGATGGAAAAGGGTAGATAGAAAGCTGTGACCTGGCAGGACCGAGCACTCCCCATACCCCAGCTCCCTGGTGGGAGGAAAAGAATCAGAGTGGAGAGTAGAAGCACAGGACTGCTAAATAACCAGCCCTAGTAATCTGTACCAGGAGCACAAACACACATTGCATGGTGTACTGGATTTTAGAGAAACGGAAAAGCAAAATCCGAGACTAACACTGTGAACAGGTTCCCACAGTCGGCTGCCCTGGGAAAAAAGATAAGTAGGTGTTTAAAACTATTAAAGGGACAAGGGCTTAATAGGTGGACAAAAGCATCCGGGCACACTCAGCCAGCAGGCTGGGAACTTTAAGGAACTCCAGGAGCCCTCACCCCCTGGGTGGCAATCCAGCTCTGAAGACCCTCATGGTGATAAGCAGCTTACCATGCATTCCCCCCAGCCAGCATTGCAAGCAAACTGGCTGACCCACCATTCCTTTGGAACAGCCTGGGAGCAGCCCCACCAACAACGACCACACACAGGCTTCTCACTGCATGCAGCTAACCAGCCGAGACCCAGAGGCTGCTCCCTGTGAGCAGTTGAAAGGCACAGACAGCGGACAATGATGCACAGTCCGGGAAACACAAATGGGTTCTGTTCACATGGCAAACAGGCACTGCTCATCTGCAAACCCTGCCACTGCCCTAGGCCATCCCGAAAACCACCCTGTCCATGGCAGCACAGGGATTAATCCAGAGGGTACTCCCTGTGTGCAGTTGCCTGGAAAACACAGTGGAGACCGGTGCAGAGTTCTGGAAACACAAAGGGGTGCTATTCTTGCAGCAGAACACATGACACTTGCCTCCGACCCCTGCCAGTGCCCTAGGCCATCCCAAGGCCTGCCCTGACACATGGCAGCTCAGGGGATTAACCCAGAGACTGCCCCCTCTGTGCAGTGGACCAACACAGACAGAAGAGATGAGCGCAAAGTCCGGGAGGCACGAAGGGGCTCTGTTCAGAAGGGGAAAATGTGCCTTGGGCCCAGCGACCTGCACCAGTGTCCTAGACCATCCCGAGGGCTGCCCTGACTACAGCAGCAGAAGAAAATAACCCAGTGGCTGCTCCCTGTGTGTAGTTGACCGGCACAGCAGTGAAGACAAGGAAGCCAAGCAGCAAGAAGGAAGGGACTTTGTTCTCCCAGCTGATATATGGGCCACTCACCAGTGACCACAACCAATGCCATAAAAAGGCAGGAGTACCTTGTTCAGTCCAACATCCCTCAAACACCAGAGAAAAGGCCTGGTGAGACTGAAATCACTAAGGTTCCTGAAAAAGAATTCAAAATAAAAGTCATAAGCATGCTGATGGAGGTACAGAGAAATATTCAAGAGGTAAGGGATGAATTCAGGAGGGAGATAATAGAAATGAAACAAACAATGGAATGATATAAGAGCAGAATGGATGAGGTAGAAGAGACTGTTAATGGAATATAAATCAGACTACAGAAATATAGAGAAAGCTGAGGCAGAGAGAGATAAAAGGATCTCTAGGAATGGAAGAATATTAAGAGAAATATGTGATCAATCCAAATGGAAGAATATTTGCATTATAGGGGTGCCACAAGAAGAAAAGAGAGAAAAAGGGATAGAAAATGTCTTGGAAGAAATAATTGCTGAAAACTTCCCCAACCTGGGGAAGGAAATAGTCTCTCAGAACATGGAAGTCCACAGATCTCCCAAAACGAGGGACCCAAGGAGGACAACATCAAAACATATATAACAATTAAAATGCCAAAGATCAAAGACAATGACACAGTACTAAAAGCAGCCAGAGAGAGAAAAAGATCACCTACAAAGGAAAACCCATTAGACTTCTCAGAAGAAACTTTATAGGCTAGAAGGGAATGGCATGACATATTCAATGCAATGAAACAGAAGGGCCTCAAGACAAGGATACTGTATTCAATAAGATTATCATTTAAATTTGAAGGGGAATTAAACAATTCCCAGATAAGCAAAAGTTGAGGGAATTTACATCCCACAAACAATCTCTACAGTGTCATTAAAAGGGACTGCTCTGGATAGAAGTGCCCCTAAGGATAAATAGATGTCACCAGAGAAACCACAGCAAAGAAAGTAGACCAAACAAATACTAATGAAAAGCAAAATAATATCACCTATCCACAAAATCAGTCAAGGAAAATGAGTGTAGAAGGAAGAAAAAGAAGGGAGAGAAATAAAGAATCATCACACTGTGTATATAATAGCATAATAAGGGAGTTAAGTTAGATGGAATATAATAAAGAAGTGACCCGTGAACCTTTGGTAACCATGAATCCAAAGCCTTCAATGGCAATAAGTACATATCTATTGATAATCACCCTAAATGTAAATGGACTGAAAGCACTAAACAAAAGAGGCAGAGTAATAGAATGGATAAAAAAGCAAGACCTATCTATATGCTGCCTACAAGAGATTCACCTCAAAACCAAAGACATAAACAGACGAAAACTAAAGGGATGGAAAAAGATATTTCATGCAAACAACAGGGAGAAAACAGCAGGTGTTGCAGTACTTGTATCAGAGAAAATAGACTTCAAAACAAAGAAAGTAACAAGAGACAAAGAACAACATTACATAATGATAAAGGGGTCAGTTCAACAATAGGATATAACAATTATAAATATCTATGCCCGCAACACAGGAGAATCTACATATTTGAAACAAATACTAACAGGATTAAAGGAGGAAACAGAATGCAATGCATCCATTCTTGGAGACTTCAACACACCACTCATTCCAAAGGACAGATCCACCAGACAGAAAATAAGTAAGGACACAGAGGTACTGAACAACACACTAGAACGCATGGACCTAAAAGACATCTACAGAAGTCTACACCCAAAAGCAGCAGAATACACATTCTTCTCAAGTGCAAATGGAACATTTTCCAGAATAGACTACATACTAGGCCACAAGAAGAGCCTCAGTAAATTCAAAAAGAATGAAATTCTGCCAACGAGCTTCCCAGATCACAAAGGTATAAAACTAGAAATAAATTGTACAAAGAAAACAAAAAGGCTGACAAAAACATGGGGGCTTCACAACATGCTCCTAAATAACCAATGCACCACTGACCAAATTAAAATAGAGATCAAGCAATATTCGGAGACAAATGACAACAACAGCACAATGCCCTAAGTTCTGTGGGACACAGCAAAGGCAGTTCCAAGAAGAAAGTATATAGCAATCCAGGCCTATCTAAAGAAGGAAGAACAATCCCAAATGAATAATCTAAAGTCACAATTATTGCAACTGGAAATAAAAGAACAAATGAGGCCCAAAGTCAGCAGAAGGAGGGTCATAATAAAGATCAGAGAAGAAATAAATAAACTTGAGAAGAATAAAACAATTTTTAAAATTAATGAAACCAAGAGCAAGTTCTTTGAGAAAAAAAACAAAATAGATAAACCTTTAGCCAGACTTATTAAGAGAAAAAGAGAATCTACACACATAAACAGAATCAGAAATGAGAAAAGAAAAAACACGATGCACAACACAGAAATACAAAGAATTATTAGAGAATACTATGAAGATCTTTATGTAAAAAACAGTATAACCTAGAAAAAATGGACAGCTACCTAGAAAAATACAATCTCCCAAGACTGACCAAGGAAGAAACAGAAAACCTAAACAAACCAAGTACCAGCAATGAAATTGAATCATTAATCAAAAAACTACCAAAGAACAAAACCCCTGCACCAGAAGGATTTTATCAGATATTTAGAGAAGACATAATACCCATTCTCCTAAAAGTTTCCCAAAAAACAGAAGTGGAGGAAATACTTCCAAACTCATTCTACAAAGTCAGTATCACTCTAATATCAAAACAAGGCAAATACACCACAAAAAAAAAGAAAATTACAGACCAATATCTCAGATGAACACAGATGCAAAAATACTCAACAAAATATTAGCAAACCAAATTCAAAAATACATCAAGAGGATCTGACACCATGTTCAAGTGGGATTCATCTCAGGGATGCAAGGATGGTACAACATTAGAAAATCCATCAACATCATCCACCACATCAACAAAAAGGACAAAAACCACATGATCATTTCCATAGATGCTGAAAAAGCATTCGACAAAATTCAACATCCATTCATGATAAAAACTCTCAACAAAATGCGTATCAAAGGCAAGTACCTCAACATAATAAAGGCCATATATGACAAACCCACAGCCAACATCATACTTACCACCTAGAAGCTAGAAGCTTTTCCTGTAAGATCAGGAACAAGATAGGGATGCCCACTCTCCCCATTGTTATTCAACATAGTACTGGAGGTCCTAGCCACAGCAATCAGACAAAACAAAGAAATACAAGGCATTCAGACTGGTAAAGAAGTTAAACTGTCACTATTTGCAGATGACATATTGTACATAATAAAACTTTAAAGGCTCCACTCCAAAACTACTAGAACTAATATCTGAATTTAGCAAAGTTGCACAATACAAAATTAATACACAGAAATCTGTTGCTTTCCTATACACTAACTATAACTAGAAGAAAGAGAAATCGGGAAAACAATTCCATTCACAATTGCATCAAAAGGAATAAAATACCTAGGAGTAAACCTAACCAAGGAAGTGAAAGACCTATCCATGAACACTACAAGACACTCTTAAGAGAAATTAAAGAAGACACTAATAAATAGAAATTCATCGCATGCTCTTGGCTAAGAGAATTAATGTTGTCAAAATGGCATTCCTGTCTAAAGCAATCTGCAGATTGAATGCAATCCCTATCAAAATACTGACAGCGTTTTTCAACAAACTGGAACAAATAGTTCTAAAGTATATATGGAACAAAAAAAGACCCCAAATAGCCAAAGCAATCCTGAGAAGGAAGAATAAAGCATGGGGAATCTCGCTTCCCAACTTTAAGCTCTACTACAAAGCCACAGTTATTAAGACAGTTTTGTACATGCACTAGAACAGACCCATAGACCAGTGGAGAATAGGGATTCCAGATATTAACGCAAGCACATATGGTCAATTAATATATGATAAAGGAGCCATAGATATACAATGGGGAAATGACAGCATCTTCAACAGCTGGTGTTGGCAAAACAGGACAGCTACATGTAAGAGAATGAAACTGAATCATTGTCTAACCCCATACACAAAAGTAAATTCAAAATAGATCAAAGACCTGAATGTAAGTCATGAAACCATAAAATTCTTAGAAGAAAACATAGGCAAAACTCTCTTGGATACAAACATGAGCAACTTCTTCATGAACATATCTCCCTGGACAAGGGAAACAAAAGCAAAAATGAAGAAGTGGGACTATATCAAACAAAAAAGCTTCTGTACAGCAAAGGACACCATCAATAGAATAAAAAGGCATCCTACAGTATGGGAGAATATATTCATAAATGACAGATCCGATAAGGGGTTGACATCCAAAATATACGAAGAGCTCACACACCTCAACAAACAAAAAGCAAATAATCCAATTAGAAAATGGGCAGAGGATCTGAACAGAAACTTCTCTAAAGAAGGAATTCAGATGGCCAACAGGCACATGGAAAGATGCCCCACATAGCTAATCATCAGAGAAATGCAAATTAAAACCACAAAGAGATATCACCTCACACCAGTAAGGATGGCCACCACCCAAAAGACAAACAACAGATGTTGGTGAGGATGTGGGGAAAGGAAAACCCTCCTACACTGCTGGTGGGAATGTAATTATTCAACCATTGTGGAAAGCAGTATGGAGGTTCCTCAAAAAACTAAAAATAGAAATATCATTTGACCCAGGAATTCCACTGCTAGGAATTTACCCTAAGAATGCAGCAACCCAGTTTAAAAAAGACATGTGCACCCCTATGTTTATTGCAGCACTATTTACAATAGCCAAGAAATGGAAGCAACCTAAGTGTCCAACAGTAGATGAATAGATAAAGAAGATGTGGTACATATACATAATGGAATATTATTCAGCAATAAGAAGAAAACAAGTCCTACCATTTGCATCAACATGGATGGAGGTAGAGGGTATTATGCTCAGTGAAATAAGCCAGGGAGAGAAAGACAAGTACAAAATGATTTAACTCATCTGTGGAGTATAAGAACAAAGAAAAAACTGTAGGAACAAAACAGCAGTAGACTCACAGAGCCCAAGATTGGACTGAGAGTTATGAAAGGGAAAGGGACTGGGCAGGATGGGTGGGAAGGGAGGGATTATGGGACAAATGGGGCATTACAATTAGCACACATAATGAGGCGGCTGGGCACAGGGAAGGCAGTATAAAAAAAAAAAGACAAGTAGTGATTCTATAGCATCTTCCTACACTGATGGACAGTGATTGTAATGGGATATGTCGTGGGTACTTGATAATGGGGGGTGGTGGTCTAGTAACTAATAATGTTGCTCCTGCAATTGTGCACTAATGATACCAAAATTAAAAAAAAAATTCAACATCAATTCATGATAAAAACTCTCAACAAAATGGGCATGTACATCAACATGATAAAGGCCATGTATGAGAATACCACAACTAACATCATACTTGATGGTGAAAAGCTGAAAGCCCTTCCTCTAAGATCAGAAACAAGGATAGTCCCTCTCATCACTTCTATTCAACATATCACTGGAGATCCTAGCCATGGCAATCAGGCAACACAAAGAAATAAGAGGCATCGAAATTGGTAAGAGAGAATTTAAACTATCATTATTTGCAGATGATATTACATTATTCATAGAAAACCCTAAAGACTCCAGAAAAAAACTATTACAACTAGTAAGTGATACACTTTTTTTGCTAGTCATCAGGGAAATGCAAATCAAAACCACAATGAGATATCCTCACACCAGTCAGAATGGCCACTATCCAAAAGACAAGAAATAACAAATGCTGGTGAGGATGTGGAGAAATGGGAACCCTCCTTTGCTAGTGGGGGCAATGTCTACTGGTGTAGCCACTGTGGAAAGGAGTATGGACGTTTCTCAAAAAACTAAAAATAGAAATATCATTCAACCCAGAAATTACACTTCTAGGAATTTAACCAAAGAAAACAAGGTTCCTGATACAAAAACATATATGCACTATGTTTATTGATGCATTATTTACAATAGCCAAGAAATGACAGCAACCTAAGTGTACATCAATAGATAAGTAGATAAAGAAGATGTGGTATATATACACAATGGAATATTATTCAGCCATAAAAAGAAATCCTCCAATTGCAACAACATGGATGGAGCTAGAGGGTATTATGCTAAGTGAAATAAGCCAGGCAGAGAAAGAAAAATACCATATGATTTCACTTAAGTGGATTTCATTTGTGGAATATAAATACAAGGCAAAGTGTAAGAAAAGTGTAAGAAAAAAAAAAGAAGAATGGTATCTAAGTGATGACAGTTCTGTCTGCACTTTGATTTGATGGAGCTATAAATCAGTTCAGACCTCCTAGTTCTCCACATCTTTCCATCAAACAAGAAAACTTAATTTCTAAATTAAAGTACCCTTTATGAAAACTAAAGACTGTGCACCCAATAGAAGTGAAGGAACATTCCTGAATTATGGCCATTCCATACTGTTTTCAAAATCAAAACAGGAATCCATACTAGTCCTAAGAGAAAATTATTTTTCTTTTCGTGAATAAAAAGTTGTGCTGTCCCTAAATCAGCACACTGAAAGCTTCCATATAATAAATTTTCATGTAAAAAGCTGACAATTTCATACCGCATTTCCAAAAGCAGTTGAATAAATTAAACTTTAAATGTTTTTAGTCCTCTGAGTTTTATCATTGACATATTAACTAGGTAAAAAAGAATATTATATGGAGAAGTGATATCATCAAAACTTCAGATTAACCTTTAGTTGGTACCACCTCTTGTCCATCTGTAGAAACATTAGAAAAACAACTTCAGATAGGGTACATTAACTTGATAGGAGCTGTGGAAAACAAAAGTCTACAGTAACTAAGCAAAGGTCTGATCAATAAGCCACATTTTGATTCACCCTTGTCCCAATCCCTTTCCAGCCTGGCGTAACCTTCATCTGGAAGAGATGGCAACCTGGTTCCCAATTCCCTCCCTTAAAACAGAAGAAGGAGAGCAGACTTGATTTGCAAAGTTCTAACCTGTCTGGGGGCTGCCTGAGGGATTGGTCTCTATGTCGCCTAACTCAAGAGCTCAAAACAACAACAAAAAACATAGCTTGGACCTAAGGCTAGGAAAAGCCCCGGGAAACAGGAAGCAGCAGTGAAAGCCACAGAGGGACTACAATACACACAAGCACCTGTAGCAAAGGATTACAGAAAGAGATACATATATGAATCTTCACAATACACCATATAAGTCCCAGACAAGAAACCAAGGTGACATTCTTAGGAAATTAAGCATTTAAAATCAGTCATGTATATGGAGAAATCAACAAAGCACCCACGTGGGCCCAGGCCAGATACACATTCAGAAAAGGCCTCAGAAGACATGAAACCTTTACAAATGGAAAATTCCAAAGCTCAGAAAATGTTCAACTAATCAGTAAAGGTCTTTTATAGCAGATACCCACTCTGAGAAAAAAGGGGGAGATGTGGCTATGGTTTCTTTCAGATGCATAGTTTTCAACAAAAAACATAATGCATACAAAAGAAGCAGTACTTATACAATTTTTGTCACTTATGTATCAATAAGACTGAGGAAAAAAAGGAGAACATGGCTCATTCAAAAGAAGAAAAAACAGTAATGAAACTGTTCCTGAAGAAACACAGGTATCAGACATACTGTGTTAATAAAGAAAGAATTTAATGCAAGTGTCTTAAATACACTCAAAGAGCTAAAGGAAAACATGAACAAAAACAAAAGGGTTCAGGAAAATGATACATCAACAAAAAAGAATATCAACAGAGAAACAGAAATTGTAAAATGGAACCAAAAAGAAATTCTGGAGCTAAAAAACACAATAATGGAATTGAAAATTTTACTAGAGGGGTTTAATAACTGACTTCAATAGGTAGAAGAAAGAATCAAAAAGCCTGAATACAAGTCATTTGAAATTATCTACTCTTCTCAGCAAAAAGAGACAAAAAGAAAAGTGAATAGATACTAAAGAACTTATATGACACCAAAAAATGGACCAATATATGTATTACAGGAGTCTTAGAAGGTGAAGAGAGAAAGGGAAGATATTATTTGAAGAAATATTAGCCAAAATTTTCCCAAATTTGAGGAAAGACACAGATCAACTACAATTCTAAGCAGCTCAACAAACTCCACTGGGATAAACACAATGAGACCCAAAGCAAGACATATTATAAACAAACTGTTGAAGTACAAAGACTAGTGAAAGCAGGAAGAGAAAAGCAACCTATCACATGAAACAGATCCTTAATAAGATTATCAGTTGATTTCTCAGCAGAAAAATAGCAGATCAGAAGAAAATGCAATGATAAATTTACAGAATACAATGCAAAAATAAATGATAAATACTAAAAAGGAAAAACAAAAGTGTCAACTCATAATTCTTTGGCAAAACTGCTTTATTTAAAAGTGGGGGGGAAATTATGACATTCGCAGATAAATAAAAACTAAACAAGTTCATACCACTAGACATAACCTACAAGAAATGTTAATGGAAGTACATCAAGTTGAAATGAAAAGCCACAGACAACTCAAAGCCAGAGAAAAATATACTTTTTCTGTAAGGTGAATACATGGACAAATATAAAAATAAGTAATATATTATAATTTTGATTTCTAAACCCAGTTTTTATTTTTTTGACAGAACTTTAAAACATATTTTAAAATTATGAATCTACACTAATGGGTTCTAAATATACAAAGGTGTAATTTGTGACATAATATAAAATAGGAAGCAGAGATATAAAGGAGTATTTATATGCAATTGATGTTAAATTGCTACCAATTTAAAATAAACTTTTATAACTTTAAGATACTATATGTAATGCACATAGAGCCAACAACAAAAATCTATAGCATATACACATAAATGAGAAGGGAATCAAAATATACCACAATTAAAATAAAATCAGCTAACACAATAATGGAGGAAAAACAGGACAAAAATGTCATAAGCCAAACAGAAAACAAATAATATTAAATAAAAACAAAAATAAGCACTTCCCCATCATAGTAGATTGAACTCCCCAAACAAAAGACACAGATATGCAGAATTTGGGGGAAAAAGACAAGATCCAAGAATATTCTGTCTACAAGAGATTCACTCTGGATCTAAGGACACACACAGGTTGAAAGTGAAAAGATTATTTCATGTAAATGCAAGCAGGAGTGGCTCAACTAGTGCCAGACAAAAAGTTCATTAAGTCAAAAGCTGTTTGAAGAAACAAAGAATATTACATATGATAAAAGAGACAATAAATGAAGAAGATATAGCAATTATAAACACATATGGACCAAAAATCAAAGTTCAAAATTATATGAAGCTATATTGACAGAATTCAAGAGACAGACAACTCTACAACTTCAATACCCCACCTTCAATGGATACAAAGAAGATCAATAAGGAAGTAGAGGACTTGAACAACATACAGAACACTGTACCACAATACACATATACAGAAACTCCACCCAACAACAATAGGATAAGTACTAGTGCACATGAAGTGTTCTTAAGGGTCAAACATTTGTTAGGTCACAAATCAATGAATTTTAAAAGACTGAAATCATACAAAGTATCCTTTCAATTACAGTGGGAAAATATCAGAAATCAATACAAGAAGGAAAAGTGCAAAATTTACAAACTTCAGGAACCTGAATAACATGCTATTGTTCAGATTAAAGAAAAAATCATAACGGAAATTTAAAAAATATCTTGAGAAAAGTGAAAAGAAAAATAGAACATACCAAAACTTATGAAATGAACAAGGAGTGCTCAGAAAGAAATTTACACCTTTAAATACTTGCATTAAAAAAAATCTAAAATCAACAATCTAACTTTACACCTTAAGAAATTAAAAAAAGAAGAACAAACAAAAGCCACAAGAATGGGAAAAATAAAGACCAGAGATAAATGAAACAAAGAATAGAAAAATGTTAGATTAACTCAGTGAAACCCAGAGGGGGTTCTTCAAAAACATGAAATTATCAAACCATTAGCTAGAATAACTAAGGGAAAAAAAGAAAAGATTCAAAATACTAAAATCAAAAATGGGAATGCTTGAGATTAAAGGTGGTGGAGTGAGAGGTGAGACAGAGTGCTCCTTCCAAAACCAAATACAATATGAAAATATATTTAATACAACTAATCCTGAAAGAACAACAGGAAAGATGGCAGCGCCAGACTGCATGCACCTGGAAAAAAGAACAGACCTCACAGAACAGGGTTAAGGTAAAAAAGTGGTGAGCTGGCAAGACCCAAGCCCTTCCCCAACCCCAACTCACAAGAGGGAGGAAGAGAAACAGAGTGTGGAGGGAGTGGAGGCCTGGGACTGCTGAATGCCTAGCCCTGGAGATCTCACCTGGGAGCACAAAATACATTGCATGGTGCTCTGGAGATGAATGCGGTTGGAAAGCTAAGACAGGCAGAATACCTGGAGAGAATGAGGTTTCGGTGAACTGTGGAACACAAGGATCCATATGCAGGTGCTCTGGGACAAAAGAAAGGTGGGAAGTCTGACAGACTTCCTAACAGCAAGAGGGCTGCTAAAGGGGAAAGGATTGCCTGGAGCTTACTGCTAAGGAAAAAGGAGAGGTAGACAAAATTGTCCAGGCTCACTCTGCACAGCAGGTTGGGAAACTTCAGGAGCTTCAGGCGTTCTATCACACTGGCAGGCTATGCAGCTCCAAGGCCCCCCACCATGATACGCAGCTTGCTGGGCCTTTACCCTGGCCACCCTGCACCTGGCTCGCAAACCAGCACCCCTTGCCTTGGCATAAGGGCAGCCAGAGGGTAGCCCCACCTACAGCAGCTACAAACGCAAAGTCTAGAGGCTTACACCTGTGTGTTTGGCGTGCTGAGTCTGGCAGTGCAGACAGGCATAATAGCCAGCAGCAGGAAACAGCTCTTTCCTCCCCCACAGGCATCACAACTGCTCCCCTGCAACCCCCAACATTGCTCTAGGGGCTGAGCAGCTCCAGAGAGTAGAGCTTCTGGGCATTAGGGGGCACCAAATGAAAATATGAAATGTCAAAGGAACATGGTTCAAACCCAAACCCCACAAACACCAGTAAAAGGGTGAAATGAAAATGAACTCATCAATATTTCTAAAAGAGATTTGAAAATAAAAATCATAAACTTGCTCTCACAGAGATACAGAAAAAAAATAAAGAACTCAGGAACAAATTCAGGATGGAAATCCAACTTTTATGGAAGACAATGGAGGTATTTAAAAGCAGATTAGATACAGTGGAGATGATAAATGAAATAGAAATTAGATAAGAGGAAGAGAAAGAAGCTGAGGCACAGAGAGAAATAAAGGATCTCCAGGAATAAAAGAATATTGAGAAAACTGTTACCAATCGAAACAGAACAATATTCATACTACAGGGGTAACAGATGAAGAAGAAGAGAGAGAAAAAGGGAAAGAAAGTGTCTTTGAGAAGGGAATTGCTAAAAAATTCTCCAATGTGGGGAAGGAGATAGTCTCTCAAACCATAGAGGCACACAGGTCTTCCAACACAAGGGACCCAAGGAAAACAACACCAAGACATACAATAATTAAAAGGGCAAAGATCACGGAAAAGGACAGACTATTAAAAACAGCCAGAGAGAGAAAAAAGATTACCTACAAAGGAAAACCCATCAGGCTATCATCAGACTACTCAGCAGAAACCTTACTAGCCAGAAGGAGTGTCACGATGTATTTAATGCAATGAAGCAGAAGGACCTTGAACCAAAATACTATACCCGGCAAGGTTATCATTTAAATTTGAAGGAGGGGTTAAACAATTTCCAGATAAGCAAAAGCTGAGAGAATTTACCTCCCACAGACCATCTCTACAGTGTATTTTGGATGGACTGCTATAGATGGAAGTGTTCCTAAGGTTTAATAGCTGTCACCAGAGGGAATAAAACCACAGTAAAGAAAATATAACAATTAATTACTAAGCAAATGCAAAATGAAATCAACTACCCACAAAGTCAGTCAAGGTATACACAAAGAGTACAGAATATGATACCTAAAATACAAAGAATGGAGGAAGAAGAAAAGGAAGAAAAAAAAAGAAACTTTAGATTGTGTTTGTAATAGCATACTAAGTGAGTTAGCTTAGACTCTTAGACAGTAAGGAAGTTACCCTTAAAACTTTGGTAACTACAAATTTAAACCCTGTAACAGCAATAAGTACATACATACCTATCGATAATCACCCTAAATGAAAATGGTTTGCATGCACCAATCAAAAGACATAGAGTCACTGAATGGATAAAAAAAACAAGAGCTATCTCTATGCTACCTACAAGAGACTCACTTGAAATCCAAAGACATACACAGAATGAAAGTGAAGGGATGGAAAAAGATATTTCATACAACTAATAGGGAGAAAAGACCAGGAGTTGCAAAAGTTGGATCAGACAAATAGACTTCAAAACAAATAAAGTAGCAAGAGACAAAGAAGGACATTATATAATGATAAAGGGGTCCAAAAAGAAGATATAACCATTATAAGTATCTATGCACCCAACAGAGGAGCACCTACATATGTGAAACAAATACTAACAGAATTAAAAGGGGAAATAGAATGCAATGCATTCATTCTAGGAGACTTCAACACTCCACTCACTCCAAAGGACAGATCAACCACACAGAAAATAAGTAAGGACACAGAGGCACTGAAAAAAATACTAGAACAGATGGACCTAACAGATATCTACAGAACTCTATACCCAAAAGCAGCAGGATACACATTCTTCTCAAGTGCACATGGAACATTTTCAAGAATAGATCATATACTAGGCCACAAAAAGAGGCTCAGTAAATTGAAAAAGATTGAAATTGTACCAACCAGCTTCCCAGACCACAAAGGTATGAAACCAGAAATACATTACACAAAGAAAATGAAAAATCCCACAAACGCATGGATGCTTAATAACATGCTCCTAAATAACCAATGGATAAATGACCAAATAAAAACAGATCAAGCAATATATGGAGGCAAATGACAACAATAATTCAACACTGCAAAAACTGTGGGGCACAGTGAAGGCTGTGTTAGAGGAAAATTTACTGCAATACAGGCCTACATCATGAAAAAAGACAAATTCCATAAGAACAGTCAAAACTCATAATTAATGAAACTAGAAAAAGAAGAACAAATGAGGCCCAAAGTGAGCAGAAGGAGGGACATAATAAAGATGAGAGTAGAAATAAATGAAATGGAGAATAAAACAATAGAAAGAATCAATGAAAGCAGGAGCAGGTTCTTCAAGAAAATAAACAAAATAGATAAACCCCTAGCCATGCTTATTAACAAAAAAAGAGTCTACACACATAAACAGAATCAGAAATGAGAAAGGAAAAATCATGATGGACACCACAGAAATACAAAGAATTATTAGCAAATACTATGAAAAATTATATGCTAACAAACTAGATAACCTAGAAGAAATGGACAACTTTTTACAAAAATGCAACCTTCCAAGTGTGACCCAGAAACAGAAAATCTGAACAGATCAATTACCAGCAATGAAATTGAATTGATAACAAAAAAGCTACCTAAGAACAAATACCTGGTCCAGATGGCTTCACTGCTGAATTTTACCACACATTTAGTGAAGACTTAATATCCATCCTCTTTAAAGTTTTCCAAAAACTAGTAAAGGAAGGGAATACTTCCAAACTCATTCTATGAGGCCAGCATCACTCTAATACCAAAACCAGACAGAGACACCACAAAAAAAGAAAATTACAGACCAATATCCCTGATGAACATAGATGCAAAATTACTCAACAAAATACTAGTACACTGAATTAAAAAATACAGCAAAATTATCATCCATCAGGATCAAGTAGGATTTATTCCAGGGATGCAAGGATGGTACAATATTTGAAAATCCATCAACATCATACACCACAGCAACAGAAAGAAAAACAAAAACCACATGATCATCTCCATAGATGCTGAGAAAGCATTCAACAAAATTCAATATCCATTCATGATAAAACTCTCAACAAAATGGGTATATAGGGCAAGTACCTCAACATAATAAAGGCCATATATTACAAACTCACAGCCAACATCATACATAACAGCAAGAGGCTGAAAGCCTTTCCTTTAAGATCAGGAACAAGACAAGGATGCCCACTCTCTCCACTTTTATTCAACATAGTTCTGGAGGTCCTCGCCATGGCAATCAGACAACACAAAGGAATAAAAGGTATTCAGATTGGTAAAGAAGAAGTAAACTAACACTGTCTGCAAATGACATGTTCTTGTACATAAAAAACCCTAAAGACCCACTCCAAAACTACTAGATCTAATATCTGAACTCAGCAAAGTTGGAGGATACAAAATTAATATGCAGAAATCTGTTGCATTTCTACATACTAAAGATGAACCAGCTGAATGAGAAACCAGGAAAACAATTCCATTCACAATTGCATCAAAAAGAATAAAATACTTGGACTAAACCTAACCAAGGACATGAAAGACCTCTACTCTGAAAACTACAAGACACTCATGAGAGAAATTAAGGAGGATACAAATAAATGGAAACACATCCTGTGCTCATGGATAGGATGAATTAATATTGTCAAAATGGCTATCCTGCCTGAAGCAATCTACAGATACAGTGCAATCCCTATCAAAATAGTAACAGCATTCTTCAAGGAACTAGAACAAATACTTCTAAAATTCATAGGGAACCGCAAAAGACCCTGAACAGCCAAAACTACCCTGAGAAGAAAGGATAAAGCGGGGGAATTACACTCCCTGACTTCAAGCTCTACCACAAAGCCACAGTAATCAAGACAATTTGGTACTGGCACAACAACAGAACCATAGCCCAATGGAACAGACTAGAGAGCCCAGATATAAACCCAAGCATATATGGTCAATTTCTATATTATAAAGGAGCCACAGATATACAATGGGGAAATGACAGCCTCTTCAACAGCTGGTGTTGGCAAAACTGGACAGCTACATGCAAGAGAATGAAACTGGATTATTGTCTAACCCCATACACAAAAGGAAACTTGAAATGGATCAAAGAAATGAATATAAGTCATCAAACCATAAAACTCTTAGAAGAAAACATAGGCAAAAATCTCCTGAATATAAACATGAGCAACTTTTTCCTGAACGCATCTACTGAGGCAAGGGAAACAAAAGCAAAAATGAACACATGGGACTATATCAAACTAAAAAGCTTCTGTATAGCAAAGGACACCATCAACAGAACAAAAAGGCATCCTACAGTATGGGAGAATATATTTGTAGACAACATATCCAACAAAGGTTTAACATCCAAAATATATAAAGAACTCACATGCCTCAACAACCAAAAAGCAAATAACCTGATTAAAAAAACGGGGGAAGGATATGAACAGACACTTGTCCAAAGAAGAATTTCAGATGGCCAACAGGCACATGAAAAGATGCTGCACATCACTAATTATCAGGGAAATGCAAATCATCTCCCACCAGTTAGGATGGTCAGCATTGAAAAGACTAAGAACAACAAATGCTGGTGAGGATGTGGAGGAATGGGAACCCTCCTACACTGCTGGTGGGAATGTAAGCTAGTTCAACCATTGTGGAAAGCAATATGGAGGTTCCTCAAAAAACTGTAAATAGAAATACCATTTGATCCAGGAATTCCACTTCTAGGAATTTACCCTAAGAATATAGCAGCCCAGTTTGAAAAAGACAAATGCACCCCTATGTTTATCACAGCACTATTTACAATAGCCAAGATATGGAAGCAACCTAAGTGTCCATCAGTAGATGAATGGATAAAGAAGATGTGGTACATATACACAATGGAATACTATTCAGCCATAAGAAAGAAAGAAATCCTACCATTTGCAACAACATGGATGGAGAAGGAGGATATTATGCTTAGTGAAATAAGCCAGGCAGAGAAGGACAAGTACCAAATGATTTCCCTCATTTGTGGAATATAACAACAAAGCAAAACTGAAGGAACAAAACATCAGCAGACTCACAGACTCCATGAAGGGACTAGCAGTGACCAAAGCAGAGGGATTGGGGAGGGAGGGAGAAGGAGATTGAGGGGTATTACGATTGGCACACATGGTGTTGGGGGGATCAGGGGTAAGACAGTGTAGCACAGAGAAGACAAACAGTGACTCAGTGGCATCTTACTACACTGATGGACAGTGACTGCAATTAGGCATTGGGGGGACTCAATAATATGGGTGAATGTGGCAACCACAATGTTTTTCATGCGAAACCTTCATAAGAGTGTATATCAACAATACCTTAACTATAAGTAAATAAATAAATAAAGGAAGTGGGGACATCACTACTGATACTACAGAAGTCAAACAGGTTATGAGAGTATGAACAATTGTATGCCACATACTTGATACCTAGAAGAAATGGACCAATTCATAGAAATATATAACCTACCAATTCTGAACTATGAAAAAAGGGATTATCTGAACAGATACATAGCAAGGCAACTGAATCAGCAGTCCAATAAATATTTCTTTCTATGAAAGAAAAGCTCATGAAAGCAGTCTTCACTGGTGAATTCTACCACAAATATAAAGAATTAATGCAAATTCCTCTCAAACTCTTCCAAAATATTGAAGATAAGGAACACTCCCCAACCCATTCTAGGAGGCCAGAATTACTCATATATCAAAGCCAGACAGACACTGTAGTAAAGAAAACTACAGAACAGTATGCCTTACAACAACTGATGCAAAAATTCTCAAGAAAATACTAGCAAGCCAAATTCAACAGCATATTAAAAGTGTTATATAACACGACAATATTCCTTGAATGTAAATAATTTACATAATTGATAAAAATCAATGAAATACACGACCTTAGAAAGTGAAGGGAAAAAAACGCACATGATCATCTCAATTGATGGATAAAAAAAGCATCTGATAAATGTTCACAATAAATACATTCAATAAACTAGGAATAGAAGGAAATTACCTCAGTGTAGTTTCCTTATAAAGGCCATTTATGAAAAACCTACAGGTAATATCATACTCAGTGCTGAAAGCTTTTACCCTAATATTGGGAACAAGACAAAAATGCCTACCTTCTCCACTTCTAGTCAAATGTAGCACTGGAATTCCTAGCCAGGGCAATTTGGCAAGAAAAAGGAAAATTGGAAAAAAAACTTCAAATTGGAAAAAAATCAGTAAAATCACCCTGTTCAAAAGTGTTATGATCCTGCATGTAGAAAACCCTATGGATTCTGCACAAATACAAAAAAGAAAAACTGTTAGAATAAATGAACACAACAAAGTTGCAGGATACAAAATCAACCTGTAAGAATCAGTTATATATCTATATACTAAAAGCGAATAGTATGAAAAGGAAATCAAGAAAACAATTCCATTTACAATTGAATAGAATTATACTCAGAACAAAGTACCAAAAAGGATTAAATACTTAGAATTAAACTTAACCAGGTAGATGAAATATTTGTACACTGAAAACTAAAAGATACTGCTAAAAGAAATTGAAGATCAATATAAGTGGAATTTAACTACATCTTCATAAATTAGAAGACTTAATATTAAGAAAACTTAATATTTTTGAAATGTCAATACTATATTATCTATGGAATTAGTGATTCCACAAATTCAATTCAATCTCTATCAAAACCTCAATAGTGCTTTTAAAGAAATAGAAAAATCTATTTCGAAATTCAAATGGGATATCAAGGGACCTCAAACAGCCAAAACAATCTTGAAGAAAGCTGGAGGTCTCACACTTCCTGTTTTCAAAACTTGCTACAAAGCCTCAGTGGCATACCAATGTGGTGGCATACCAATATAGTCTGAGATAAAGACAGATATACAATCTAATGGAACAGAGATCCAAGACCATTCAACACGCAAAGAATATTTTCAACAATTGGTTTAGAAAAACTGAATTTCTAAACACAAAAGAATGAAATGGAACCTTACCTAACACCATATACAAAAATTAACTCAAGATGGATCAAACCTAAACAAACATAGGAGCTAAAATTATAAAACTCTTAGAAGAAAACAGGGGGAAACTTTCATGACATTGGATTTAGCAATGATTTCTGAGATATGGCACCAAAAATTCAGGAAACAAAAAATAGATAAATTGGACTTCACAATATTAAACACTTGTGCATGAAAGGGTACTTAAGAGAGTGAAAAGGCAACCCATGGAATTGGAGAAAATATTTCAAATAATATATGATGTGATTGATATCCAAAATACGTAAGGACGCCTACTCAACTAGAAAACAAAAAGAAAAAATAAAAAAGAAAACCTGATTAAAATATGGGCAAAGAACTTGAATAGACATTTCACCAAAAGAGATATACAAATGGCCATTAAGCACATGAAAAGATGTTCAACATCACAAATCATTAGGAAAATGCAAATGAAAACATGAGACACTACTTCATACCCATCAGATCAGCTATTACTAAAAAGAAAAGAAGTGAAAAGAACAAAGCAGAAAATAATGAGTGTAGCAAGGACAAGGGGAAATAGGAACCCTTGTGCATTGCTGGTGGGAATGAATAATGGGACAGCTGCTGTAGAAAACAGTATGGAAGTCCCTCAAAAAACTAACCAGAGAATTAACAATACCTTCTAACAATTCAACTTTTGGGTATACACCTAAGAGAACTGAAACCAGGGACTGGAACATGTATGTGTAAACCAATCAATGTACATAACAGCATTATTCATAGTAACCAAAAGGTCGAAACACCCAAATATTCTTCAAAGGATGAAGAGATAAGTGGTGTATATATACAATGAATATTATTCAGCCTTGAAAAGGAAGGAAATGGTGACAGCTGGAACAACATGGACAAACCTTGAAGATAAAATGCTAGGTAAAACAAGTCAGACAAAAAAGGATAAAGCTATATAATTCCACTCATATGAGGTATCTAAAAGCACTCAAATTCGTAGAGACAAAGTAGTATGGTAATTGCCAGAAGCTAGGGGAAGTGAAATGGGGACATAGTGTTTAATGGGAACAGAATTTCAGTCTGGGAAAAAATTCTGGAAATGAATGGTTGGGACAGTCACACAACACTGTGAATGTACTTAACGCCAGAGAGCTGTATAATTAAAAATGGTTGAAATGGTAAATTTTGTTATGTATACTTAACCACATTATTTTTAAAATGATAAATTTAACATTAACAGTGGCTACACCTAGGAAGCCATTCCTAGAAAGTGAGATTGAGTGATTTTTTAAAACTTTTTATCAACATGTTTTCATAATCTTTTATTACAATCTAAATAATTTTTTTAAATGCTTGTTTTATTATTTTTTTTAAAAGAGAATACCAGAATTAAATTTTGGTACTGTACTTATATGCCTACATACAGTTTTTAAATTTTTTATGCTACCTTTTACCTTTACATATGAAAAGGACACATATAAGAAATAGATACATAAAAGGAAAATGGATTTAAAAAGATGATGTGTTCAGCATATAATGCATTAAGTTTTGAAAAGTCATTATTCAAACCAGTGAATGTTGTTCTCAAGCTGTAGTCCTTATAATGTGGGAAATAAAACTATCAAAGTTTTAGAAGCTTCCTTCTTCCCTACCAAAATAAGCTATGGCACAGGTATTACAAATTAAGCATAAACCAAACTTTAAACTGTTTTATGAATTCTTCAAAAAGAATGTGCTTTTTCCTTCATCCAACACTGAAATAGACCAAAACACACACACATACACATACACACCCCACAAACCTAGACTTACCATTGTCCTTTCCAGAGGAAACAAAGTTGATGAAGCATCATTTTAAAACACCATCACTCTTCCCTATCTACTCTCTGCCCAGCTAAAAACAAAAAAAACCCACAAGCCAGAATTTGTGCACAGGGTACAATTTGTGTACCATGGGTACAAAAAAGTCTCATCCTACAATGATGTTAAGAGTTCCAATTAAGCCTTATTTTTTTTATACTGAGTAGCAACTACCAATTATCTCTGAAAACTAAATTGTGTACTTCACAGAAATTCAAAGATGGAGAACATGACACAGTTCAGTTCTATTTTCACCAGAACCTTATCTTTGCAGAGTAAACATATGTGTGAAAGTAACCTTTACACTCTCAGAAACATTCACAAACAAACCCACCAACGCTGTAGTCAAGAAGGGCACAGCAATGTTCAGGGCTGAGGATTCTGTCAGAGTCAACAGTAGCAGTTTCTGTTTTTAGACCTGTTTCAGAAAGCTCAACCACTCTAAACTTGTGAAACTAGACAAGAAAAGAAATGTGATTTTATCCACTTACCTCTCATCTCCACAGAATGTCTGACTAGAAGTCCCCTTAAACAAAACAAAGGGAAAACCACATATTATATTAATGACTCTAGTTCTAAAAAGGAAAAATCAAGGGAGAACAGAAATGAAGAATGGTGGATGACATAAAACACCATCACATTCAGAGAAACTGCAAGAAAGAGTGCACATGAGAATAGTGAGCCTTATCTACCTATAACTCTCCTTTTTGGGCCACAGAAGGAAAACATGGAAGAAGGGAGGGAGGAAACTTGAATCTGTAGAAGATCATGAAGTTCTTAGTATTTCATTAAACGAAGGCTCAAAAATTTTCCAGGACCATCACTTGATACTTAGATACATCTACCTCTGTGATAAATATCCAATAAAACTAAGGTTCCTTTGTCTATGTAACCACTCTCTGCTGTAGCTGTATTTCCAGTCTTAAAGGAATGCATGTTCTAGTGACAGAGCATAAGCTTTTAAACTCAGTTTTGAATCCTCACTCTGCTTTTTGCAGGGTGACAGTGATGCATTTCTCTACTGTGAGACTTTTCTTATCCATAATAATGGAAACAACAGAACTTTTTCCTTCTCTGAATATTGAGCAAACACTAAAGACAATGAAAAAAGTTGTATGGAATTTTCAAACACCATTTTCCATGCAACTAGAAGACAGGTAGAATCTACAAACTTAAAATACTTCTAAGGACTGCCAGAGACAACTGAGATTGGGCAGAAAGTGCATAGGGGAAAGTGAAGAAGAATCACAGAAAAATGAAAGGATTCAGTATTGGAAGATCCCAAGAATCACAAGCAAAAAAAATACTTGAAGGTGAAGAGCATATCCTGAAGAACACAAGCTATATTCCTTACTTGCACAAATAGGTGCAAAAAAATGGCATGAGCAAGGTGGCAGAAGAAGCCCTCCAAGACCTAAATAAGTTCAAGAATCAGAAGAGACTAGGATATTAAAAAAAAAAATCTCATAGCTCGAAAAAATATCTCATGAATGACTCATATTTTTAGACCCTACCTCTGATGGAGCAGAGATAGAGGGAGGCTCTGAATTGTAAAGTCTGGAAAGGTACCCTGAAAGCTCTCCCATACTACAGCACTTGCAAAAAGCTAGTAGTGAAAAACACAGCTCACTCAATGATGAACAGTCAAAAAGGAATTGGGAAAGCAATACAAAGAGATATTCTACCAAAAAAATATGTAAAACTTACCAAGAGACAAAGAACACTCTCCAGAATATTGCCATTTGGTAGATAAAAATTGTGAACCAGTATTTTGCCATACATTTTTTAAGTTTAACAAGATAATCATCTGTATGGTAACAAAGCAGAGAGAAGAAGACCACAGAGTGCAAAGTAAGAATTCAAGGTAGATGTGGTAAGAATATAGAGGAGGTAAATAAAATATGAGCTGGCAGAAATCAGAAAATAAATTTTAGGGGGAAAAAAGGTCACAGAAATGAATATGAATATGAAATGAGCATAAGACAGAAAAGATAACACAGAAAGCCAAGTAAGGGACAGAGGACAGGGATTAAAAAAACCAAGAAAATTAAAATGAACTAAAGAAACACTTAGGAAAGATTGGGGAGAAAAAAAAGATTTTGCAAATGAGATTCAACAGATGCATAATTAGAATCTTTAAAACAAAAAAACAATGGAATAAAACAAATATTTAAAGAAAATTTTCCTGCAATTGGGTGTGTCAGGGTCTTGATAATATGTGAATGTAGTAACCACAATGTTTTTTATGTGAAATGTTCATAAGAGTATGTATCAGTGATACCTTAATAAAATATACATAGTTTTTTGTAGGAAATAAGAACACATTTTTACTTAAAAAAATAAAGAAAATTTTCCTGAATATAAGGAAATTTAAATCTATATAATGAAAGGGCACACAATCATAAAAACTGTCCTAGTGAAACTGGACTTTTTAAATTTGGACTTTCAAAATAAAGAACGGCTCCTAGGGGTAGCTAGGCAAAAAGAAAAAAAATCAAATCGCCTATCAGAGGTAAATGCATTAACATGGCCTCAAACTTCTTCACAGTAATAGCTAACACCATAAAGCAGTACAGTAAATCTTGAAAATACTTATGTAAGTAAAGTATGAGCCTAAGATCTCTTATCCTGACAGACATTTCTTCAAGTATAAAGATCATAGACTAATACTTTTGAACACATCAGAAATCAGGAACTACTGAACCCCTGAATCCAAAAGACAACTAGGGAAACAAAAGCAGAAGAACTGGCAATTGAATTCACTTAACCCCTGAAGTAAGATTAAAGTAAATATAAGGATTAAAGTCATTGGCCAAATGTAAATTTTATAATGTGTGGTGATGTAAAAAGCATACACTCAACAACAACAACAAAAAAATATGGCAGTGGAAGAGAGCAGTAAAAGATCTTAGGAGTTAGGGTAATGTCATTGATTGCCTAGGGCTGAGAAAGAAAAGATACCATTCAAATGTGATCAAACAAGCAGTAGAAATAACCTTATGAAGATAAACATTAATAAGATAATTGACTAACGTCAAGTACAAGAGGGGACAGAAGAGACAAGGAAGAAGAAATGTGCTAGACAGCACTGCTCATTATAGGAGCTTCTTGCTAACAAAATAGCGTAATAAAAGTATTTTGTAAGGTTATAGCAATAAAGTTGCTACTAGAAAAAATACAAACAATTGTAAATATTAAAATAAACTAAAACAAAAAAATTTTAAGATCCCACAATAAGACTTAAAACTCTAAGAAAACATAAAATAGTATGATAGAACTCATCCCAAACATAAATGCATTAAAACAAATAATAGGTCACACAATGAAAAAGGTCTAAAGAAAACTATAAAAACAGAAAATGTGTAAAAGAACTAAGACCAAACACATCTATCATATCAATAATGAGCTTACATTCAAACTAAATGAACTTGATTTAATTCACCAACTAAAAATTTTTCAGATGAGGCCAAGAAGCAAAATTCAACTCATTCTCAACAAACTAGGAATAGAGGGGAACTCCCTCAACTTGACAGAGAACAATTACAAGAAACCTACAGCTAACATGCTTAACAGGGAGAAACTAGCTTTTCTGCTAGATCAGAACAAAGCAAGCATATCCCCTCCCATCATTCCTTTTCAACATTGAACAAGAAGTTTTAGCTAATGCAATAATACAAGAAAATGAAATGAAAGATATGTATATTGGGGAAGAAGAAATAAAATTCTCTTTGCAGGTGACATTTATTGTCTATGTAGGAAATCCAAAAAGAAAAAGAAAAAAATTCTAAACTATTTAATAAGCAATTACAATAAGGTTGCAGGATGCAAGATGAATATTAAAAAGTCAACTGCTTTCCTACTACCAGCAATAAACAAGCAGAACTTAAAATTTAAAACAATACCTCTTAGATTAGCACCCTCAAAATGAAAATACTTAGGGATCAATCTAACAAATATGTAAAAGACCTATACAATGAAAACTACAAAACTCTGACAAATAAAAACCAAAGAATGAGGTTAAAAAATAAATTAATTAATAGGAAAATTGAGAGATATTCCATGTTCATAGATGGGAAGACTCAATTCTTTGAAGATGTCATTTCTTCCCAACTCAATCTACGAATTCAAAGCAATCTCAATAAAAATCACAGCAAGTTATTTTGTGGACATCAACAAACTGATTCTAAAGTTTACTTGAAGAGGCAAAAGAACCAGAATAGCCAACACAATATTGAAGGAGAAGTGAGACAACAGATACAACATGACTTCGAGACTTACTTTAAAGCTACAGTAACCAAGACAGTGTGACAATGATGAAGGAACAGAATAAAGAGCCCAGATAGACCCACATAAATAAAGTTAACTAATCTTTGACAAATGAGCAAAAGCAATACAGTAGAGAAAGAACAGTCTTTTCAACAAATGGTGCTGGAACAACTGAACAGCCACATGCAAAAAAATAATTAAATAATCTAGACACAGACCTCATACCTTCCACAAAAAGAAAATCAAATTGAACCATAAACCAAATGTAAAATGCAAAACTATAAAACTACTAGAAAATAACAGAAGAATACCTAAATGACCTTGGGTACAGCAATAACCTTTTAATACACCACTAAAATCAAAATTTGTTAAAGAAATAATTATTTCTAGACTTTGCTAAAATCTTAAGACTTCAGCTCTGTGAAAGAAATTGAGAAGATAAGCCACACACTGGGAAAAAATATTTATAAAAGTTGTATCTGATAAAAGATTTTTATCCAAAACATTCAAAGAACTCTTAAAACTTAATAACAAATGAACTACATGACTAATACATGGACAAAACTTGAACAGACATGTCACCGAAGAAGTTACAAAGATTGCAAATAAGCATATGAAAAGATGCTCAACATTTATGTCATTAAGGAACTACAAATTAAAAGAAAAGATAGAATTTCATATCTATTAGATATGAACAGACAAAATCCAAAATACTGACAACACGAAATGTTGGTGAGGCTCTGGAGCAGCAGGAACTCTCATTTATAACTGTCAGGAATGCAAAATGGTACAGCCACTTTGGAAGACAGTTGTAGTTTCTTAGAGAATTAAACATATTCTTAGTATACAATCAGGCAACTGCACTTTGTATAAACACAAATGAACTGAAATGTTATATCCACACAAAAGCCAGTACATGGATATTTATAACAGCTTTATTCATTATTGCCAAGTATTGGAAGCAACTAAGGTGAATGGCTAAAAAAACATGGTGCATCCAGACAATGGAATATGATTCAGCACTAAAAAGAAATGAGCTATCAAGCTACAAAAAGCCAAGGAGGAACCTTACATGCATATTACTGAGTGAAAAAAAATCAAACTAAAGAAGCTAAGTAGGGTATAGGGTATGATTCCAACATTACAATTTTCTGTAAAAGGCAAAACTAGGGAGACAGTAAAATAAATCAGTAGTTACCAACAGTTGGAGGGAGGAAGGAATGATTAGGTGGAGCACAGTTTTTAGGACAATAAAAGGGTTCAGTGTGACAATATAATGGTGGATATATGTTCTTACACATTTGTCAAAACCCACAGGATGTACAAAACCAAGAGTGGACCATACATTGGGTAACAATCATGTGCCAAGGCAGGTTCATTGACTGTAATGAACATACCACTCCAATGCACACATTGATAGCATTGGCTGTGCTATATGGGGACAAGAGGTATATGAGAAAACTCTACACCTTTCACTCAATTTTTCTGTAAACATAAAACTGTCCTGGAAAAATATAGTCTATTAGAAAAAGAAAAAATTAAACCCATAGAGGATTGTTTTGCTCAACTTGATACCAATAAATTAAAAATTCTGAATGAAATGAAGTGTCTAGGAAAATATAATTTATCACAAGTCATTATACCAAAGCTATATTAAATGACTGACTTTCTCAGGAAAAAAATTCAGCAGGTTTCAAAAAGCTACCCCCTCCCAAAATAATGCCAAGCCAGTTTCACTGGAGTAGTCAACTACCACAGATAGTTGTTATTTATACTGCTTCAGAAGAGAGAAAAAGAGAAAACTTCCTATATTTTATAAGAATCAAATACAACATTTGACACCAAAGCCTGACAAAGATCAAGCAAAAGAGTAAGACTATCCACTTACTACATTCAATGTAAAAATCATAAAGCATTACCCAATGTCAACTAAGAATATAATATGATCAAGTGTAGTTTATTTAGAAAACAAAAGCAAAGCTCAATATCACAAGTTTATTAATGATAAATTATATTGGTCATGCTTAATAGAGAAATACCAGATGCAACATTAGGAATAAGACAAGGATCCTCCCTACTACCAGTGCATTTAACACTGTACTGGAGGCAGTAGCCAATGTAATCTAAAAACTGTCCAAGAAGAAACTAATTAAATTCTGTTAAATTTAATTCTGTTAAAAAACAGAAGAGAGGAGGCAAAATGATGGATATTTGCAAATTATGTGATTGTATACATGGAAATTCCAAGAAAACCATCTGGAAAACTGCTATTTATCACAGGTCCTATTTATCACAGCAATAAAAAAGATTACATTTCCAAGATTAAACACCATAAGATTTGTAGACAGAAAACTATAAAACACAACTGATGGACACAAAAGAAGACTTGAACAAATAGAAAGATATACCATGATCTAGAACAGGAAGACAACACCATAAAGATGGCAATTCTCCAAAATGTACATTTTTACCATGATCCTAACAAACAATACACATTTTTTAAAACTAGGCAAGTGTCTTGCCAATGGGTTTCAGCCCCAGGCAAGTGCACTACGGATTCAATGGGACCAAAGAAATGACAGTGTAACGTTCTTGGGGTGAAAGGGTTATACCCAACTTTATTTCCACAGTGGCAGGTCTATCACTAGAATCCCATCCACTCAGAGCAAGTCTGCATGCAGCAAGCCAGTCTCTGCCTCTGGGCCTCTCTACCCCAGCAGCTGTCTCCTCAGTGCTGCCATGACTCCAGTCTGTTCTCTGCTCTCCTACAGCCTTGCAGCCGTGCCACTGTGTTGTGCAGAGCTCTTTATATAGAGTCAAGAACAACGTATTGCCCACACATTTGTAGTGAGCTAGCCAACCAGGGCCAGGTGAGAATCCTGGCCACAGGAACCTTCACTTTATCCACAACAAGCTTAAGTCTAAAGCTAAAATGGAAAAATCCACAAAAAAAACCATAACCAAGGAAATAGAGGGGAGTGGGAAACTGTATAAGAAATTACAAAGCTTTAATAATAAATTAATTAAGTGAGTAACGATGAAAAGGACCAATGAATTAGAATAAAAAGTCCAAACCTAGACCCAAATACAAATGGTAATTTAGCATATGATAAAGTAGCATTTCAAATCAGTGGGTATGCAATAAATGGTATTAAAATTGGGTAATGATCTGGGTGGGGAGAGGGGTGTCGGGAATTGAATCAATAACTTACACCACAGCAGAATGAATTCCAAATGTATGAAAAATTCAAATGTTTAAAGAAAAAAATTTAAGGTAGCCCAAAACTATCTATTAGTTTTGTGTCCTATTAGAACACATGGAAAAATCCTTTTATAACTTTAGAAGAGCCTCCTATGATTTGAAAGCCAAGAGTCACAAAAAGAAAGATTTGATGGACAGCTTTGACTACCTTAAATCAAAAACTTATGCATGGAAGGGGGAAAAAAACCTTATGAAAAGCATGAAAACAATGAACAACAAGGAGGAAATTTGTAATTCATACCACAGCAAAAAAGATTAATCTGCTTATATGAAAGCTCCTAGAGATCAATAAGAAAAATAACCAATGATCCAACAGGAAAATAGGAAGATTAAGAACAAATAAAATGAAAAGTAATTCTTACAAACATGTGAAAAGCATTCAATCTCACTCATAATTAAACTACAAATTAAAATAAGACATTCAATCTCACTCATTATAAAAATACAAATGAAAATAACTCTGTGTCTTGCCAATGGGTTTCAGCCCAAGACAAGTTTGCTATGGATTTAGTGTGACCAAAGAAATTGACAGCAAGAAATTGACAGTTCTTGGGGTTAAAGGGTTATACCCAACTTTATTTCCAGGTGGCTGGTCAGTAACTAGAATCCCATTCACTCAGAGAGAGTCTGCAGGCAGCAAGCCAGTCTCTGCCTCTGGGCCCCTCTGTCTGCACAGCCATCCTCTGGGCCTCTGTCCTCAGTGCTGCCACCACTCCAGCCTCTGCTCTGCTCTCCTGCAGCCTTGCAACCCTGCCATGTTCCGCCCAGAGCACTGAGCGGAGCTCTTTATATAGAGTCAAATTGCCCACAGGTGTGCAGTGAGCTAGTCAGCCAGGGCCAGGTGAGAATCCTGGCCATAGGAACTCTCATTTTATCTACACTCTGTTACATTGTTTTACCTTGTAGATTGATAGAAATCCTGAAAAAGCTGATAATATACAGTGTTGGCAAAGATGTGGAGCAACAGAACTCTAATATATTGCTGAACATGTAAATTGGCACAACCCAAAGGAAAAGCACTGGTAGTAACTATTCAAAATTAAAAATGCATATACTTTTAATCCAGCAACTCCACTCTGGGAACTTATCCTGTAAATGTATATTCACATGTAGAAAAATATGTATATATAAGTGTGAGGAAAATGGAAGTTCCTATGCCCAGGATCCTCACCTGACCCTAAACTACTTGATGATTTAATTGGCCTACTGCTAGGCTACTGCTTCCACACTGTAGGCAATGAGCTATTATTCACTGAGTCATTATATAAATTTATATAGTCATTATATAAAGAGCTCCACCCAGTGTTCCAGGTGGAGGAAGAGGTGGAGGTGGATCAGGGACCTACAGCTGTTAGATGCAGCTGTGATCCTAGTGCTCCACCTACACACTTGCTTTGCTTGTGAGCTGTCATCACTATGCTTTGCAGTGAGTATAAAGCCGGGTATAAACCTCTTCACCCCAAGAACGTTCCACTGTCATTTCTTGATCTCTCCAAATTCATAGTAAACTTGCCCAGGGCTGAAACCCTAGGCAAGACACATAGAATCTAAAATTTGAATATAAAAGGTAAATAAAGTATATTTTATATTCTATTTTATATGCTTAAAATTTTAGGAAGTATATATAAGAAGATAATAAGAATGATAGATACGGGTAGTAGGAGAACTTGACAAATGGAAAATAGAGACAGGGAAGGAATCTTTCAGCTTTTTCAGGATTTCTATCAATCTACGAGGTAAAACAATGTAACACTGCTATTTTAATTTGTATTTTTATAATGAGTGAGATTGAATGTCTTTTCACATGTTCGTAAGATTTATTTGTGTTTCATTTTATCTGTTCTTACTCTTCCTACTTTCCTGTTGGATATAAAAGGTAAATAAAGTATATTTTATATTCTATTTTATATGCTTAAAATTTTAGTAAGTTTATATAAGAAAATAATAAGAATGATTAATAATGGGGAGTAGGAGAACTTGAAGAATGGGAAATAGGGACAGTGAAGGAATTTTTCAATAACTATCTGTTTGTATGCTTTTAAGCCACTCAACCAAAAGGTACATTCAAACAATTCAAGTTAAAAATTAACACCATTAATATATTCCAGAGTGGTGAAGATATTAGATAGCCCCATTCCTAATACAAAGTAGACGCTCAAGAAATGTTCCATCCTGCCAACAGGATGAGGATAGCACTACAGAGCATAGTGATGACAGACCAAAGGCAAAGGAAGAGAACCTCCAAACCTGAGACTCTGGACGTCCCCACATGACAACCCCAGGAGGCCCATCGGGGGGAAACACTGCTGCCCCTGCAAGCGTTGGGTCTCTGGGCCCTTTCAGAGACCCAGCTTCCAGCATCTCCAGTTTCTCATAATTCATTAGCTCCAGCCTCAGAAACCAGCATTTCTTCATCCTGCCAGGTCATCTATTAATGCCACTTGATGCTAAAATCTTTAATTAAAAAAAAATGCAGCATAGGGAATCTGTACTTTCTCTCCACCTTCCCTGTCCAAATAACCTGAAATCCAGCTCTCATTTCAAAGAATTGCCTGCAGTTGGGCTCTTCAAAAATGACCTCCTTCTTGCCATTTTGATGGCTTGGTTTCAGCCAATCCTCATCCAGTTTGGATCTTTCCACAGATGCTGCTGCCTGTCCACTCTGTGTAACTCCTATTCTAGTGTCAGCAGCACCATATTCTTATTCTTTGGTGCCACAAGTACTTGTTATCAACGAAGAGTCTGTGCTGGAATAACCTCATCCAGCTGTGGTGAGAATTCATGTGTTAATACTTATAAATGCTTAGAAAAGTAGTTGGATCACTACCATTATTACTACTCTCAGCACCATTTGTTTAAAAGACAATGGCATAAACAATCAGAAGCTCAGGGAGATGAGGACCTCCTGCACTGGAGTAATCACCTACACACAAGTGTCAAAAAAATCAGTGGGCCAGTGACAAAATACTAATTTTTAAGAATAA
This sequence comes from Manis pentadactyla, assembly GCF_030020395.1. Lineage (NCBI taxonomy): Eukaryota > Metazoa > Chordata > Mammalia > Pholidota > Manidae > Manis > Manis pentadactyla. The sequence goes on from NC_080024.1 coordinate 105,818,104, forward strand.
ATGCAAGAGCAGAATACCCAAAAAAGGGAGAATCAAACGTCAAAGAAATAGCTTGTTAATGGTAGTAAAAATGATAATAATACAGTATCTACTCTTTATTCAAGCACTTGCTATGTTCTGCTTTGCTAAGCACTTTAATATATGTCGCATTTAACCACATATAACCTTGTAATAAGATACATACTGCTATCCCCACTTTACAGATAAGGAAATCGAGGTTTGCTCCAAAGCACACATTGGTTTCAAAATGAGTAAGTACTCAACAGAGCTGAAAGCAGCAAAGAAGTCCAGTACAACAGGCATGAAAAATACTCTTCATATTTGCTAACATGAAGATCAACTGTAAAAGCAATTTCAGTAACATGGAGAGAGAGATGCTATATTGCAAGTAGCTGAGAAGTGAACAGGATATGAGGAAGTAGACAGAGCCTTTAAATATCGCTTTAAAAGGTGAACTGTAAACAAAAGCACAAACTTATCAACCGGGTGAGGGTGGAGTTTGTGTTAGTTGTTGGTTTGGGTCTGGGATTCCACTAGGTTGAGATGGGTTAGGTGGGGTTTGACTAGAGCATCTCGTGAGCTTAGTACACTCTCCAGATTTCCATCTCTTGAGTTTTACTCTCAGTCCTCTTTGTTAGCTCAAAGCTCTGCCATCAACCTCCCATACATATTAGCACCTATGTCTTCAAGTCTCACTTTGCATGACAGGGACTCAAGGTTCTGGGCCTTTGTCAGCGTTCCAGGCCAGCCCTTCCAGTGGCCTAGAAGGACTTGTTCACCTGGATGCCCCAGCATCATCACCTCAAAATCAAAATGCTAAAACCTGACCATCATCTAAATCCACAAGTCTGCTCCTTCCCCCTCCTCTGCATTTCTTTATTCTTTATACATAGGTGCTCAACAAATACTAAGTAAATCACTTCAGAATTTTGTTCAAAAAAATATACTATGTAGCCAATGTATTTAATGGAGCTAAATGTACATAATTCATTTTCAAGATTTGGTATACTAACTGTGATGACTTTTGAAGATAATATACTTACCTGAACTTGATTCTTTCCTTCCCTATTATGAATATTCACTAAGAAAGAATACCCATAAGAAGAGGTTAATAAAATATTCCAGAACAGTCACTGGAAACCCTTATACCCTATATTCATTCAACATCATTCCCAAGAAATCTGATCCCGCTGAATAATTTACATCTTATCAGACACACAATCCTGCTTTTTGCTGATACATAATCAAGAATGAACTCCATTCTAACAAATAAAATATTTCATCTTAATATAGCCATCAAAGTATGAATGCTGCAAAGAATAATGTATTTGGAGAAGCTTCTCCTTGTGGTATTAAGCTATTTCCATGAAATGTATTGAAACACCCCGAAGAAAGCTTAAGTAGTCAAACCACCTCACTATTTTTTTTAAATTAATTTATTTATTTTTATTTTTTTGAAGAACATTATGTTTACTAGGTTCTCCCCTATCCCAAGTCCCCTCCACAAACCCCATTACAGTCACTGTCCATTAGCATAGCAAGACACTATAGAATCACTACTTATCTTCTCTGTGTTGCAAAACCCTCCCTTTCCCTCATCCCCCACATTATACATGCTAATCATAATACCCCCTTTCTTCTTCCCTGCCCTTATCCCTCCCTACCCTCCCATTCTCCCCAGTCTCTTTCCCTTTGGTAACTGTTAGTCCATTCTTGGGTTCTGTGATTCTGCTGCTGTTTTGTTCCTTCAGTTTTTCCTGTTCTTATACTCCACAGATGAGTGAAATCATTTGGTATTTGTCTTTCTCTGTCTGGCTTATTTTACTGAGCATAATACCCTCTAGCTCCATCCATGTTGTTGCAAATGGTAGGATTTACTTTCTTCTTATGGCTGAATAATATTCCATTGTGTATATGTACCACATCTTCTTTATCCATTCAGCTACTGATGGACACTTAGGTTGCTTCCATTTCTTGGCTACTGTAAATAGTGCTGTGATAAACATAGGGGTGCATCTGTCTTTTTCAAACTGGAGTGCTGCATCCTTAGGGTAAATTCCTAGAAGTGGAATTCCTGGGTCAAATGGTTCTATTTTGAGCATTTTGAGGAACCTCCATACTGCTTTCCACAATGGTTGAACTAATTTACATTCCCACCAGCAGTGTAGGAGGGTTCCCCTTTCTCCACAACCTCGCCAACATTTGCTGTTGCTTGTCTTTTGGATGGTGGCCATCCTTACTGGGGCACCTCACTATTTTTTATTACTCCAAACTAAATATAAGGAAAGGCATACAACTCATACCCTTTTAAAATGCATATACAAATCATGTACAAGAAAACTAAAAAGAAAAGAAAAATTGAGATGAGACTAGCTTAACAAACTAGTAGAACAAGCTAATTGGGTATCAAGCCATATTGAAGCCTGAAGCAAAGGGAAACCAATGATACGCAATGTAATAAATGTCTTTATTTAAAATTTCAGTTTATTATTCATCATGGACTTTGTCATAATTTTGCTCTTTTAAAATATTCATAATCTTGATTACTGAGGGAATTTCTTGATGCCTCCTTAAACTTGCAGCCCAACCCTATCCAGTCACAGCCCTGTGAGATGATGACCTGATCTGGGAAAAGGAAGAGGGCAAAGAGCACTAACATTCACTATGTCCTGCTTAGGACACAGAATGGTCTGGCTAAAGGAAAATTCATGAAGGACCCCACAGAAAAACAAAGAATTATTAGAGAACACTATGAAAATCTGTATGCTAAGAAGCTGGATAATGTAGAAGAAATGGACAACTTCCTAGAAAAATACGATGTTCCAAGACTGACCCAGGAAGAAACAGAAAATCTAAACAGACGAATTACCAGCTATGACATTGAATAGGTAATCAAAACAATATCCAAGAACAAAACTCCAGGGCCAGATGAAGTCACCACTGAATTTTATCAGATATTTAGAGAAGACTTAATAACCATTCTCCTTAAAGTTTTCCAAAAAGTAGAAAAGGAGGGAATACTTCCAAATTCATTCTATGAAGCCAGCATCACTCTAATACCAAAACCAGGCAAACCACCACAAAAAAAGAAAACTACAGACCAATATCCCTGATGAACATACATGCAAAAATACTCAACAAAATATTAGCAAACAGAATTCAAAAATACATCAAGAAGATCATATACCATGACCAAGTGGGATTCGTCCCAGGAATGCAAGGATGGTACAACATTCGAAAATCCATCAACATCATCCACCACATAAACAAAAAGGACAAAAAACACATGATCATCTCCATAGATGCTGAAAAAACATTTGACAAAATTCAACATCGATGCATGATAAAAACTCTCAACAAAATGGGTATAGAGGGCAAGTACCTCAGCATAATAAAGGCCATATATGACAAACCCACAGCCAACATCATACTTAACAGTGAGAGGCTGAAAGCATTTCCCCTAAGATTGGGAACAATATAGGGATGCCCACTCTCCCCACTTTTATTCAACATAGTACTGGAGGTTTTAGCCATAGCAATCAGACAAAACAAAGAAATAAAAGGCATCCAGATTGGTAAGGAAGAAGTCAAACTGTCACTATTTGCAGATGACATGATATTGTACATAAAAAAACCCTAAAGAATCCACTCCAAAACAACTAGAACTAATACCTGAATTCAGCAAAGTTGCAGGATACAAAATGAATACACAGAAATCTGTTGCATTCCTATACACTAACAAAGAACTAGGAGAAAGAGAAATCAAGAAAACAATTTCATTCACAATTGCATCAAAAAGAATAAAATACCTAGGAATAAACCTAACCAAGGAAGTGAAAACTACAAGACACTCTTAAGAGAAATTAAAGAGGACACTAACAAACGGAAATTCATTCCATGCTCTTGGCTAGGAAGAACTAATATTGTCACAATGGCCATCCTGCCTAAGCAATCTACAGACTCAATGCAATCCCTATTAAAATACCAACAGCATTCTTCAAAAAACTAGAACAAATAGTTCTAAAATTCATATGGAACCACAAAAGACCCTGCATAGCCAAAGTAATCCTGAGAAGGAAGAATAAAGCAGGGAGGATCTTGCTTCCTAACTTCAAGCTCTGCTACAAAGCCACAATAATCAAGACAATTTGGTACTGGCACAAGAACAGACCCATAGACCAGTGGAACAGAACAGAGAGTCCAAATATTAACCCAAACATATACAGTCAATTAATATATGATAAAGGAGCCATGGATATAAAATGGGGAAATGACAGCCTCTTCAACGGCTGGTGTTGGCAAAACTGGACAGCTACATGTAAGAGAATGAAACTGAATCATTGTCTTACCCCATACACAAAAGTAAATTCAAAATGGATCAAAGACCTGAAAGTAACTTATGAAACCATAAGACTCTAAGAAAAAATCATAGGCAAAAATCTTTTGGACAGAAACACTAGCAACTTCTTCATGAACATATCTCCCCGGGCAAGGGAAACAAAAGCAAAAATGAACAAGTGGGACTATATCAAGCTGAAAAACTTCTGTACAGCAAAGGACACCATCAATAGAACAAAAAGGCATCTTACAGTATGGGAGAATATATTCATAAATGACATATCTGATAAAGGGTTGACATCCAAATTATATAAAGAGCTCACGCACCTCAACAAACAAAAAGCAAATAAGCCAATTAATAAATGGGCAGAGGATCTGAACAGACGCTTCTCCAAAGAAGAAATTCAGATGGCCAACAGGCACTTGAAAAGATGCTCCACATCGCTAATCATCAGAGAAATGCAGATTAAAACCACAATGAGATATCACCTCACACCAGTTAGGATGGCCACCATCCAAAAGACAAACAACAACAAAGTTGGTGAGGATGTGGAAAAAGGGGAACCTTCCTACACTGCTGGTCGAAATGTAAATTAGTTCAACCATTGTGGAAAGCAGTATAGAGGTTCCTCAAAAAACTCAGAATAGAAATACCATTTGACCCAGGAATTCCACTCCTAGGAGTTTACCCTAAGAATGCAGCAGCCCAGTTTGAAAAAGACATATGCACCCCTATGTTTATCACAGCACTATTTACAGTAGCCAAGAAATGGAAGCAACCTAAGTGTCCATCAGTAGATGAATGGATAAAGAAGATGTAGTACATATACACAGTGGAATATTATTCAACCATAAGAAGAAAGTAAATCCTACCATTTGCAACAACATGGATGGAGCTAGAGAGGGTATTATACTTAATGAAATAAGCCAGGCAGAGAAAGACAAGTATCAAATGATTTCATTCATCTGTGGAGTATAAGAAGAAAGAGAAAACTGAAGGAACAAAACAGCAGCACAAACACAGAACCCAAGAATGGTCTAACAGTTACCAAAGGGAAAGGGACTGGGGAGGGTGGGTGGGAAGGGAGGGATAGGGGGGAAAAAGGGGTATTATGATTAGTACACATAATGTGGGGGGGCACGGGTAGGGCTGTTCAACACAGAAAAGACAGGTAGTGATTCTATAGCATCTTACTACACTGATGGACAGTGACTGTAATGGGATATGTGGTGGGGACTTGATAATGGGGGGAGTCTAGTAACCATAATGTTGCTCATGTAACTGTACATTAATGATACCAAGATAAAATTAATTAATTTAAAAATGATCTAGCTATATGGCCCCTGCATAAAATCATCCTTCATGTAAAAAACATCCACTCCTATCTTAAATGCTAGTCCTGCCATTTTACACAGCACAAGTTCTCACTTTTAGGAGCTTATGATTTAAAAAGGACCATCACTGGTGAAAGCAAACACACAAAGAACACGTAGGCAGAAAAATTTAAATGCATAGACATTTCTTAAAAGAGTATTTTCTAAAGAACAAAAGAAAGCTTTTTTTCAAGAAATTTGAAGGAAAGCAGTTTTCTTTCTACTGCCCCCTTCCTCAACTGCCTTCCCCACTGAACAAGCTTCTTAAAAGCAGAAATCCCAAGCTGCTACTGCTGATTTTATAATTATCTGTGGAGAAGACACAAATTTACATTATCCAAAAACTGATATGGGAGGCATAATGCTGAGTACAAAAGCATCAAGAACCATTTTTTGAAATAGAATTTCTTTTATTAAAAAAAAGCAAGAAGGAAAATATAATTTTCAGGGAGCAATTGTCAAATTATGTAAGTGTGTGGCAATTTAACACAGAATCTGACTGGATCACTTGATATTCTTCTTAGGATAAAATTTTCTATGCTGCAAATTAATATTTTCTGTATTTTACTAAAAAGAACAAGCACAGCTAATTTTAATTTTTAAACTCTAAAGATAACTGTACTGGCTTTCACTGCTTTCTTCACAAATAAAAATACAAGTTTTTGCATGTATTCTTAATACATTAGTTTTAGAAAAGTTGCCATTATAATCATCCAAATCTGACAGACATAAAATTATATGGAAAGACTAGAAAACAAAAGACACAAAGAAACTATTTCAGAACTGCAAAGAACCATTTAAAATTTGGGGGAGATTAATAGAGTGCAAAAGCGAATAATTATAGCCACCAAAAACCAAACAAACTACAACTCTCAAAAACTGCACAGTCATAGGCCTGGCAACACGTTTTGAAAATGTCTGCTACTCCATGGGAAATCACAGAATAGTGACATTCAGAAGGAAGCTGGAGAGGGAGCCAAATAATGAACAGATGTATGTGGTGAGCAGCAGTTCCTATATGCAAAGACTCAGAGGTACAGCGGTAGAGAAAGAACTTGTTCTTCAATGAACTGTCTGTCTGCTAGGACAGATAAGAAATCAGGAGCTCAATTTCTTACAACCCTGAAGCATGCTCTGGATGAAAATTAACTACCCTGTCTGCTTGCTGACTTCATAAACAATGCAAAGAGAACGCGACAAAAAGTTGCTGTGAAAAGCTGCAAATTCAAACATCTCAAATTATGCTGTCTTTACAAAGCTCATTTTGGCCCACTAAAATACTACATTTACTCACAACCTCCAATTTACTTTCCCCCATTAATTTGTTAGAAATCATTTCACCCACAGATGCAGGCAAGGCTTGCATGTCCAGTAACAGAGAGGGGCCACATCCTGGAGGATCCCAGATAGGAGGGGAATCCACAACCATTCCTACTGGACTTTCCACTTGAAAACAGTCCACCTGATGCTGGTGACATTCACAGTAAGTCAAAGGAAATACTGAAGTCAAGAACTATCTTCAATCAGAGAATACCCTGCCTCTCCCCCAGGCTTACTCCTCCCAGCTACCAACTAACAGTAGTATTCCTCAAGTCTTCAGCTATGGTTATCTAATGAAAATTACAAGACACAGATTTTTCACCTCCACATAAAGAAGAGGTTTCCAAAACCAGAGCTGTCCAAAAGTAAGATCATGCTGCCTTCTTAGGTGATGAATTCCCTGATACTGCAGGAGTTCAAGCACAGTCAGGGTAACCACTTGTCAGACAGAATTCAATCCACAAAACTGTACCAAGAGACCCACTGCAATCCTAGGAAAAAAGCACCAGACTAAAATGTAGTGTTTTTTCCTTTTTTTAGTTGTTTCTTCTCTAGGTGAGAGGATGCATTTTAAATATTTTAGTTTAAAAGGCTCCTCCTAGTCTAGACAGCATAAAAGCAAACATAAGGAAGAGGTAACATCATGCCAACACAGCACATTTCACCTAATCAGATTAATACAAACTTGAAAGCAAGTTGGGTAGTCAGAGAAGCAGCTAAGAGATTTGAAAATAAAAACTACAGAAGCCTTTCTAATGAGATATGCAATAAAATTCATTAGCTTATGAAAAAGTTGAAATCTCAGGATAGCATAAGAAGTAACTATGATTCTGTAACAATGTGAACACCATTTTTCCCAAGTCAAAACAAAAATGTTTTTATGGTCTGTGAATCAACTTGGCTTTTGTTTTGTTTTTTCATCCCTTCTTCTATTTGGAGTGTAGGTCAAAAACTCTTTTATTTATATTACTAAAAAATAATAGTAAGTTCAACATAGTGATCCTGAGCAATGCCTCCTGACCTGAGCCTTAAACCACACCAGTTTTAGGGCTGGAAGACAATCATGTCCTGAAATATACACATCTAAAGACCACTTGATTCAGGGTTCCCAGCACTTCAGTCACTTGAGTGCCCTCTTTTCTGTTTTTGCCATAGCTACAGACCGGCTGCAGCATTAAGGCTACCATTATCATCCAGTGCCATTTTATACTCAGATGAAGGGAAAAAAAAGATGCTAGATTTGTTGAAGAGTATTTATTCTAATTTTTGAGGACATATTTAAGATCCACCATGAGTTAAAGCTCTACGCCCACAATGCAGAGTTGGCCACAGGCAGAAGGGGAAGCAGGGGGTGGTACTGTGAAGTGGAAGCTATAGGAAGTGTGTCGTCTCACCTCCAAGGGGTACAACTCCTGTGTCAGAGAGCACTCCCAACGCTGACATGCTCGCAATGGACATGAGGAAAGTCCAGGTACATTGTACAAATGAACAAAGTCATTAAAAACAGCAGATACTCAACTATGAGGTAACGTAGAAAATTCTATTCCAAAATCACACTAAGAGAAAATATTTAACACAATATGAACTCCAACTGCATACATTAATAAATATTGAAAGAAGACAGATTATCTGCATAGAAAAAGCTGGTGTCATATACTAAAGGATTTTTTTCTCAAATAACTTTTATTTTTACCACACAAGTAATACATGTTCATTGGAGAAAATGTGAAAGTACAAACAAGAAAGATAAAATTATCCATAATCCTTTCATTCAGACATTTTGATGTATTCTCCCAGACTTTTTCCTGTATGAATATAAACATACAGACTTATAACTGAAGTGGGATCATAATGTACAAAACTGTTTTATAACTTGCTTTCTTTAAAATTTTCCCTGTTCAGTGACTACACTTCAACAACATGTAAGGTCTTCCTAGTGGCACCACAGAAAATACATAGGTGTACCACCAAATAATCCCTTACTGTGGTGAATTTATTTAAAAGATGAAGAATAACCAATTTCAAATGTTAAATTTTTTACCAGACATATGCCTCTTAGTGATGAAATGCTCTTTGTAAATCCATCAAAATGATTTCGGACAAGCATGAAACACTGTCTTTAAAAAAAAGAAAATCTCTGTAGCTGAGCAGGCAAGTATGTTCCATCTAAGCCCCCTGGGAGGATGTATGCATTATGCTTGGGGGCTGATGAATCAGGGAGCCTTTACTGACTAGATTTGTCCCTGAGAGCTTTGGGTACACCTGGGGTGTTGTTAAAGACTACCCCTTAGTGGCTACCTCTGCCTTTATGTTAAATTACATTCCTTGGGAATTGACCTTTTATCATTATGAAATGCTCCTTACCTGAAGTCTACTTCATCTGATATTGGTGTACAGCTACACTGGCTTTCTTTTTTTTGGTGTGTTTGTATGGAATATCTTTTCCCATCCCTTTACTTTCAACTCCTCTGTATCTATTGTAAGCAACAATCACTATTGTTTTAAATACCCAGACTGACAATCTCTGTCAAAAAAATGAAGTTATCTGTCTAGCTGCTTTTCATGTAACCATATGTTTGAGTGAAAAGTGACCATGTTGCCGTTTGTTTTGTGTTTGTTCCTCCTGTTCTGTTTCTCCATCTCTCCTTTTTTTTTTTTGGATTCATCAAGTGCTTTTTATCACTTCAATTTCCCTTCTATTACATGTTAATTATACATTATTTTAGAGATTATATTGAATAATCTGAATTTGTTAGAATCTAACATAAATTAGCACTTTAACAACTTCTCTAAACAACGTAAATGCCTTCATTCCACTCCCACCTTTGATGCTATTATCATGTACTTTAACCTGTATATATAATACACGCCACAAGTCATAGTTGCTGCTACCACTGTTCCAGTCAGTAGACATATAGAATTGCCCACACATTCATTTTTTTTTTTTTCTCTTCATTTCTTCCTATATTTCCATGCTTCCATCTAGAACCATTTTCCCTTCTGTCTGAAGAATTAATTCTCTTGAGCATTTCTTTGATTATAAGTCGTCTGGTAATAAATTTTCTCTGCTTTTGTCTGTCTGAAAATGTCCTTTGGTTGCCTTAATCTTTTAAAGATACTTCCACTGGGAAGTGAATTCTAGGCTAACCGTTAACTTTCTTCATCACTTAAAAAAAGCAACCATTTCATTATCTTCTGATTTCTATTATTTTTGGTTAAAAGTCAGCTGTCAGTCCTACAATAGCCCATTAAAGATAATGTGTGGTTTCTTTCCTCTGGCTGCTCTTTAACAATTTCTCTTTGTGTTTTGGCTTTACTATTCTGTCAGGGGTGGTTATTTTTGTATTTACCATCTCTGGAGTGTGTAAAGGTTCTTGAATCTCTAGCTTAATGTCTTTAGACAGTTTTGGAAAATGCTTAGCCAGTCTCACTTCAAACATTGCTTCTGCCCCAATCTGTCTCTCCTCTCATTTGTCTTCACTTATACACATTAGGTCATTTTACCATGTCTCACATTGTCCTTATGCTCTTATCTCTATTTTTATATTCTTTTTTCATTTTATGCTTCACTTAGTAAATAGCAGCTGATTTAAAGCCCAAATAAGCTGCATCCAATTATTCCAAATCTCCATCAGAATTCTTCTCAGGCCCACTACATATATTCTACTGCTCCTGTTGAAACTTTGAACATTTCCTGGGCTTTGACAAACTTGGATTTGTCATCTTCCACTAACGGGTTCATTGCTTCATGATAGCCCACATCTGGTCCAACTCATTTTGTTTTACGGGAGAGTCTTCCCTCTGAGCCAACCTGCTCCATATTCCCAGTCACTAAACCACATAACCTGGGCCAAACATAAGATTCAACTCCACCTACTTCAACAAATCTGGCTGTACTCTCAACCCAAGTCAAGCAAACACAGTGTTTCTGTTCCAAGCCTCAAGATCCTCCTCCCCTTTTCTTAAGAGTCATCTGGGAACTCTGACAGTAAGCAGGCCTTCACCTTCAGGGAAGAGAGAACAGGTATTCAAGTCCTATTGTATAGATCTCAGCCTATTGACAGTGATGCTTTTGGCTAGGAATGCCTGAAGCCCTCAATTGGGCCCATACTACATGTGCCAAGTACCATAGACATGTCCCCAAGTAGATCCAGTGTCATGACTGGACGAGGCCTTATGGATAATTTTTATTACTGTAAGATGCACATAAGCAAAAACCATCAGGGAACATTGAAGAACAAGATTTCATATTCAAAGGCCCTGGAGGGTACATGGCAAGCCCAAGGGCCACACAGCAAAGTCACAGGTGGAGAGAAGAAGGAACCGTAGGCTTGAGGCTCTGGCTTTATTAGGGTCAGGGAGTGAGGTATCTAAGGTTTCATGGGTTCACCCTTTACTGACAAATTTAAAACATTAAACTGGGAATTAGGGAGCAGGAAGGGAGAAGAGAAGCAGGGTTACATAGTCATTACCTAGGTCACCCAGGGCTTTCTAAAAGGAGAAGTTCATGGGTAGGGTGGCCTGGTTCCTTCTCTACTTGACATGCTAGTAGCTGTGTCATACAGACAGCAGTATGCTTATCCAGGATAGATGTCTTTAAAATAGATGCCTCAACAATCAAAAGCTTAATGTCAGGAACTTACACTATAAGCTGACTCCAAGAGTAAATCAGCTTTTCTCAACAGCAAAATATTTACACTTGGAAGATACACCAAAATATACCCAATTACCTGCAACTAGCCACTTCTCAGATTTTCTACACTGAAATTTTAATCTGTACATTTCTTCTCTGTCCCACTCTTACAGATTTTGGTGTTACCTTGCTTCCTATCCTCTTCTACTCACAAGAAAAAGAAAAGTTCAAACAACCAGGGTATAAAAGAAAACAAAATAATTTAGTATTAGCTATAAACTGAGAAAGTCACTGTTTTATCTTGCAAAAAAAATCATGATGTATTCAAAAGTCAGATAAAAATAGTCTCGTATATATATTAAAGATGGTGGAGTGAGACGTGAGACAGAAAGCTCCACCAAAAAACACATATAATATGAAAATAAAGCAAATACATCTAATCCTGAAAGAGCAACAGGGAAGAAAGCTGCGGCAGACTGCTGACACCTGAGGAAAACATCAAACCTGAAGGAAAAGGGTGAAATACCAAAGCCGTGATCTAGAGGAACCCAGGCTCTTCCCCCACCCCAGATAACCAGAGGGAGGAAGAGAAATGGAGCAGGGAGGGGGTAGAGGCCTAGGACTGGTGAACACCCAGCCCTGGAGACCTACTCTGGGAGAATGAGCCTACATTACACAGAATGCTATGGAAATCAGTTGGAAAGCTAAGACAGGTGGAATATTTGGAGAGACTGAAATTCCAGCTGTTTGTGGAAACATGTATCCACAACCAGCCATGATGGGACAAAAGAAAGGTGGGCACTGTGACAGTATTTCTGACAGTAAGAGGGCTGCTAAAGGGGCAAGGATTACACAGAGCTTGCTGCTCAGGAGAAAAGAAAAGATGGACAAAATTGTCTCAGTGCACACAGGTTGAGAACTTTCAGGACCTTAAGGCGCTCCACCCCACTGGCTGCCTATGCAGCTATGATGCCCCACACTGCAGTACACAGCACCTTCCTCGCTGGCAGCAGCTGGCAAACCAGCTGCCCCCACCATTGTGCCAGGCCAGCCAAAGGATGGCCTCGCCTACAGCTATAGGTGCAAAGCATAGAGGCTTCTCCATGAGCGCTTGGCCCACTGGTCCTGGCAGTAGAGGCAGGAACTGCAGCCAGAAACCAGGGAAGGGATCATCCCTCCTGACAGACACTACTGCCGCTCACCTGCGATCCCCACCATCACTCCAGGGGCTGAGAAGCTTGAGAAAGTAGAGCTTCTGGGTACTAGAGGGCACTGCCAACAAATGTGAAATGTTAAAAGAACCTAGTACAAACCAAAATCCCACAAACAACAGAAAGAGGGCCAAGTGAAACTGAAATCACCAGCATTCCTGAAAGAGATTTCAAAATAAAAATCATAAACATGCTCATGGTGTTCCTGAAAAATATTCAAGAACTCAGGTAGGAATTCAGGAATGAGACACAAACGTTTAAGAAGTCAGTAGTGGCTGAAACATACAATGGAAGGATTCAAAAGCAGATTAGACAAAATAGAGGAGACCATGAATGAAATAGAAATTAGTGAACAGGAATAAAAAGAAGCTGAGGCACAAAGAGAAAAAAGGATCTCTAGGAATGAAAGAATATTGAGAACCATGTGACCTCTCCAAACAGAAAAATATTCTCACTATTGGTGTACCAGAAGAAGAAGAGATAGAAAAATGGATAGAAAGTATCTTTGAGGAGGTAACTGCTAAAAACTTCCCCAATCTGGGTAAGGAGATATTCTCTTAGAACATGGAGGTGCACAGATCCCCCAATAGAAGGGACCAAAGGAAGACAATACCAAGACATATGATAATTATTAAAACGGCAAAGATCAAGGATAAGGAAAGACTACTAAAAGCAGCCAGAAAGAGAACAAAGATCACCTACAAAGGAACACCCATCAGGCTATCATTAGACTTCTCAGCAGAAACCTTACAGGCCAGAAGGGAGTGGCATGATATATTTAACACAATGAAAGAGAAGGGCCTCAAATCAAGAATACTCTACCCAGCAAGGTTATCATATAAATTTGAAGGAGGGATTAAACAATTACCAGACAAGCAAAAGATGAGAGAATTTACCTTCCACAAAACATCTCTACAGTGTATTTTGGAGGGACTGCTATAGATGGAAGTGTTCATAAGACTAAATAGCTGTCACCAGAGGTAATAAAACCACAGTAAACAAAATAGAACAATTAATTACTAAGAAAATGCAAAATTATATCAACTACCACAAAAGTCATGAAGGGATAGACAAAGAGTACAGAATATGATACCTAATATATAAAGAATGGAGGAGAAAGAAAAAGGAGAAAACCAAAAGAACCTTTAGATTGTGTTTGTAATAGCATACTAAGTGAGCTAACTTAGACTTTTAGATAGTAAGGAACTTACCCTTGAACCTTCAGTAACCACTAATCTAAAGCCTGCAACAGCAATAAGTACATACCTATCAATAATGACCCTAAATGTAAATAGACTGAATGCACCAATCAAAAGACATAGTCACTGAATGGATAAAAAAACAAGACTCATCTATACAGTGCTAATAAGAGACTCACTTCAAATCCAAAAACATACGCAGACTAAAAGTGAATGTATGAAAAAAGATGTTTCATGCAACTAATAGGAAGAAAAAAGCTGGAGTTGCAGTACTTGTATTCAAAATAACTTCAAAACAAAGAAAGCAACAAGAGACAAAGAAGGACATTACATAATGATGAAGAGGTCAGTCCCACAAGAGGATATAACCATTATAAATATCTGTGCCTGCAACACAGGAGCACCTACATATGTGTTACAAGTACTAACCAAATTAAAGGGGTAAATAGAACACAAAGCATTCATTTTAGGAGACTTCAACACACCACTCACTCCAAAGGACAGATCGACCAGACAGAAAATAAGTAAGGAGACAGAGATACTGAACAACACATTAGAACAGATGTTCTACACAACTCTACATCCAAAAGCAGCAGGATACACATGGAACATTTTCAAGATTAGATCATATGGAAGGCCACAAAAGGAGCCTCAGTAAATTCAAAAAGATTGAAACTATACCAACAAGATTCTCAGACCACAAAGGTATGAAACTAGTAATAAATTAACACAAAGAAAACAAAAAAGCCCACAAACACATGGAGGCTTAACAACATGCTCCTAAATAGGCAATGGATCAATGACCAAATAAAAACAGAAATCAAGCAATATATGAAGACAAATGACAACAATAACTCAACACTGCAAAATCTGTGAGATGCAGCAAAGGCCTTGATAGGAGGAAAGTATATTGCAATACAGGCTTACCTCAGGAAAGAAGAACCATCCCAAATGAACAGTCTAAACTCACAATTAATGAAACTAGAAAAGAAGAACAAATGAGGCCCAAAGTCAGTAGAAGGAGGGACCTAATAAAGATCAGAGCATAAATAAATAAAATCGAGAAGAATAAAACACAGAAAGAATCCATGAAAGCAGGAGCTGTTCTTAGAGAAAATAAACAAAATAGATAAACTCCTAGCCACACTTATCAAGAAAAAAAGAGTCTACACACATAAACAGAATCAGGAATGAGAAAGAAAAACCATGATGGACACCACAGAAATACAAAGAATTATTAGCAAATACTAAGAAAAATTGTATGCTATGAAACTGGATAACCTAGAAGAAATGGTTAACTTTTTACAAAAACACAACCTTCCAAGCCTGACCCAGAAAGAAACAGAAAATCTGAACAGTCCAATTACCAGCAACAAAACTGAATTGATAATCAAAAAACTACCTAAGAACAAATCCCTGGACCAGATGGCTTCACTGCAGAATTTTATCAAATATTTAGTACAGACTTAAGACCCATTATCCTTAAAGTTTTCCAAAAAGCAGAACAGGAGGAAATACTTCCAAACTCATTCTATGAGGTCAGCATCACTTGAATACCAAAACCAGACAATGACACCACAAAAAAAGAAAATTACAGACCAATATCCCTGAACACAGATGCAAAAATACTCAACAAAATATTAGCAAATCGAATTCAAAAATATATCAAAAAGATCATGCATCATGATCAAGTAGAATTTATTCCAGGGATGCAAGGATGGTACAACATTCAAAAATCCATCAATATTATACATCACATCAACAAAAAGGACAAAAACCACATGATCTTCTCCATAGATGCTGCTGAAAAAGCATTTGACAAAATTCAACATCCATTCATGATAAAAACTCTCAACAAAATGGGTATACAGGTTTAGTACCTCAACTTAATAAAGGCCATATATGACAAACCCACAGCCAACATTATACTTAACAGCAAAGAATCTGGACACTTTTCCTCTAAGATCAGCAACAGGACAAGGATGCCCACTCTCCCAACTTTTACTCAACAGAGTTCTGGAGTTCCTAGCCACAGCAATCAGACAACACAAATAAAAGGCATCCAGACTGGTAAGGAAGAAGTTAAACTGTCCCTGTTTGCAGATGACATGATATTGTACATTAAAAACCCTGAAGAGCCTACCCCAAAACTACTAGAAGTAATAACTGAATTCAGAAAGCTGCAGGATACAAAAGAAATACACAGAAATCTGTTGCATTCCTATACACTAACGATGAACTAGCAGAAAGAAATATCAGGAAAACAATTCCATTCACAATTGCATCAAAAAGAATAAAATACCTAGGAATAAACTTCACCAAGGACAAGAAAGACATATACTCTGAAAACTACAAGACACTCATGAAAGAAATTAAAGAAGATACCAATAAATGGAGAAACAACCCATGCTCATGGATAGGAAGAAATAATATTGTCAAAATGGCCATCCTGCCTAAAGCAATCTACAGATTCACTGCAATCCCTATCAAAATACCAACAGCATTCTTCAATGAACTAGAGCAAATAGTTCTAAAATTCATTTGGAACCACAAAAGACCCCAAATAGCCAAAGCAATCCTGAAAAGGAAGAATAAAGCTGGGAGAATTACACTCCTCAACTTCAAGCTCTACTGCAAAGCCACAGTAATCAAGACAATTTGGTACTGGCACAAGAACAGACCCACAGCACAATGGAACAGAATAGACAGCCCAGATATAAACCCAAGCATATATGGTCACTTAATATGTGATAAAGGAGCCATGGATATACAATGCGGAAATGACAGTCCCTTTAACAGCTGGTGTTGGTAAAATTGGACAGCTACATGCAAGAAAATGAAACTAGTTTATTGCCTAACTCTATATACAAAAGTAAACTCGAAATGGATTAAAGACCTGAATGTAAGTCATGAAACCATAAAACTCTTGGAAGACAACATTGGCAGAAAATCTCTTGAATATAAACATGAGCAACTTTTTCCAGAATGCATCTCCTTGGGCAAGGGAAACAAAAGCAAGAATGAACAAGTGGTACTACATCAAGCTAAAAAGCTTCTGTACAGCAAAGGACACCATCAGCAGAACAAAAAGGAATCCTACAGTATGGGAGAATATATTTGTAAATGACATATCTGACAAGGGTTCACATCCAAAATATATGAAGAACTCATACACCTCAACACCCCAAAAGCAAATAACCCTACTAAAACATGGATGGATGATATGAACAGACAATTATCCAAAGAAGAATTTCACAAGGGCAACAAGCACATGAAAAGATGCTCCACATCGCTAATTACCACAGACATGCAAATTAAAACCACAATGAGATATCACCAGTTAGGATGGCCAACATCAAAAAGACTAGGAACAACAAATGTTGGCAAGGATGGGGAAAAAGGGGACACCTCCTACACTGTCAGTGGGTGTAAATTAGTTTAACCATTGTGGAAAGCAATATGTAGGTTCCTCAAAAAACTAAAAGTAGAAATAGCATTTGACCCAGAAATTCCACTCCTAGAAATTTCACCAAAGAAAGCAAGATTTCAGATTCAAAAAGACATATGCACCCATATGTTTACTGCAGCACTATTTACTATAGCCAAGATATGGAAGCAACCTAAGTACCATCAGTAGATGAATGGATAAAGGAGTTGTGGTACATATACCTAATGCAATACTATTCAACCATGAGAAGAAAACAAATCCTGCTATTTGCAACAGCATGGATGGAGGTAGAGGGTATTATGCTCAGGGAAATAACCAGGCAGAGAAAGACAAGTACAAAATGATTTCCCTCATTTGTGGAGTATAACAACAAAGCAAAACTGAAGGAACGGAACAGCAGCAGACACAGACTCCAAGAAGGGACTAGTGGTTACAAAAGGGGAGGAGTGAGGGA
Source organism: Manis pentadactyla (assembly GCF_030020395.1). NCBI lineage: Eukaryota > Metazoa > Chordata > Mammalia > Pholidota > Manidae > Manis > Manis pentadactyla. Next base: position 105,836,081 of record NC_080024.1, read on the forward strand.
GGGTAGGTAAGGTGGAAGAAGGGAATTCAGGGGTATTATAACTGGTACACTTGGTTTGGGTGGTGTGACAGGGAAGACTGTGTAGCACAGAGAAGACAAGTAGTGACTCTGTGGCATCTTACTATACTGATGAACAGTGACTTTATTGGGGTATGGGGGGGACTTGATAATATAGGTGAGTGTAGTAACTACAATGTTTTTCACATGAAAAGTTCATAAGAGTGTATATCAATAAAAATAGTCTTGTATTTCCCATATTACAGCTAATATAAAAGCAAATATATTTACACTTTTGTCTTAAGAACAAGGGCATTGTTGAGTTCAGAAAATCACACGATTCCATACTTTATTTAACATACTGCACAGTTGATGTTTGTTAACTGGTAACACTTATTTTAGCACCAGTGTCATTTAACATACAAAAATTTTTTGACCCACATACTACATAGTAACTTTGTTCTAAGGTTTGCAAATGTTCTCCAGTTATATCCAACAGGTAGGTCATGCCATTTTCTAATGAGTGCAGAGGGTTAACCCTTATATCCTTTGTTTATTTCCTTTGTTCTTCAAGACTTGATTTTTCCAATGTATTCCACCTGGGGCTCTTCTCATAAACTGCTAGAGAAGCTGAGGCTGATGGGGCCAGCAGAGAAGATAATCATTAATGGCAGTCTTTTGAGCACTATTCTGATCTTTGCTGTGGCAGAAATACACACATACAGGAATAATTTTAATGACTGCTTTTCATCCCTAAAGCCCAAGGGTTCAAGTTGGCTTTAGGTCCTCAATGCCACACAGTTGTCTAGGGACAGAGGTCCTCCTCTGTCAGACAGACTCCTGAGAGTTTCTCTGACATGTTGTCACCTTCCAGGGGTGCTAGAAGCATGTTGTCTCTGCTAGCAGATCTGCAAGCTACTTATGTTGGCTGCACTGGGAAGGCTACACCACAGCCCAAGGTCAACATAGGTGGATCACAGAGGCACAAGACCCTTAAAGCAAGGGCAATTTTCAATGAGGAGGGTCCTTCTAGGGTGAAAGGAAGTAAAATGAAATAAGCTTTCTGAGGGTCTTATTTGTATAGCTTCCTGGAACTGACATTTTTCTAACCACTCTCCTTTTCTCTATAGTAATGCTGGTGCCTCTCACTAATCTGAAATTAAGCAAATGTAGTGATGATTGTGCCTATCTGATACACAAATGTAGTCCTCTGGGTGCACAGAAATCTCCAACTGGTGTGGGAGCCTCCCTTATTAAAAAGGTGGGTACACTTAAAGATACAGTAGTGTACAGCATGAACATAGCAAAAACTATCAAAGACTGGGGATTCATTTGTGATTAACTTAGCTCTGCAACCATAGGTAACTCTACCTTTAAAAGCAAAATCAAGGTATATCAGTATTTTACTAGAAACTGTGGGTTAAGGTTTGGATAAGTAAGAGAAAACATGTTCCTATATTTCTCCAAAGACCATAATCCAAACTTAAGAAGAAAGGTCTGTAATAGTCAACACACTGTGATACCTACTACTTCACTTCCCAACACAACAGCACCTGTGGGTCAGCCATGGGCTGAAAGACTTAGTCAAAAATAAGAAACTCCTCTGAATTCTGAACCCTGTAAAAATGTCTTTCTAAGCAGCAAAAGGATACTCAGCGGTTGTCACCATTCTTGTCACCGTGAGATCCTCAGTTTCTTCATCTATGAAATGACAGTTTGAGAACATTATTCCTAGGGCCTGGACAACTTCTGCATTCTGTAAGCTTGTGGACACCACTGCTTCACTGACATTTTCAGTACCTGAGGCTACTGTCTGTGTGGTCAGTGAATCAATGACTCTCCACACAAGAGGAGACGTGTGTGTCAAGAGGATTCCCAAGGAAAACAAAACTTAACTATTGATAAAGTCAAGGTGTAGGAAGAAATCTGGAAGCTTTAAGACCCAATGGCTACAGGCAAGCTGGCCAGCCATACTAACACCAAAACACCATCTGAGAGGTATTCAGAGCCCCCTAACAGCCATCTCATTAAATTAACATCAACCCAAAGACAAGACAAGGAAGAAAGTCTTCAAAGTTTAAACACTGCCTGTCAGGGAAGGCAGATATGGCCACAGTCCAAAAATTCTTAGAGGAGCAAAGGATATAAGAATCTCAAGGGAAGATTTGGGAGAGGAGTAGGACATAAGACAACACTGAGAATTTTTTAATGCATTTCCTGGAAGATTTGAGGGAGGGGTAAGACACAAGAGAACAGTGAGAATTTTTTTAATGCACTCACATATTCACACATTGGTATGTGACAAAGGGAAGGAACTGAAGCTGAAGGTGAATCCAAGTCCCTTCCGTCCAGGTGAGGAAGCTGCTGGCAAGAGGTATGTCTCAGAGTTGGGGACTGAAAGGTTTGGGGCTTCCCCAACGTGACTCCAGACTCTAGCTGCTTGCCTTTCCTGTACAGCTCTGAGGCTTCAGGGAACATGTTCACACATATGAAATGTTGGACTGGGGGGATGCTGCCTGGCTTACACTCCTTTAAGCAAGGCCTCTTCTTCCCCATGGACTCCAGTCACACAGCTCCCTGCCATGGTCCACTGCTTCCCCTGCTGGTGAACCCACTGTGTCATACATGCTAGTGCACACACCTGGCTGCACAGGTGGCCTTACACATCATGGAAAGGGGAACCACATGGCAGCTGGGGAGTCAGTCAGCCGTCTGGGGTTTTGAAGGCTTGATGCCTCATTAATAACTCATTTGGCCTGATGGAACTACATAAGAGAAAATACATAGAGCTTTCTTCCTCCATGCCGGTGACTGGAGACCCTCTCAGCACACCTGGAAAGGAAAGCGGTTCTGCTGGTTTGAACAAAATCAGTCTATGCACACCACCTAACAAAAGGTCTACCGATTAGACACACAGGTCAAAACCTTCTGACAGGAAGTTAAACAACTGGTTTCATGGTTACTTCCAAAACACGTAACACTCATTTGCCACATTTAACTATCACTAGAGCATTTCTAAGATGTACTGGGCCAAGTGGGACTATTGTCTAACTCTAGTTGGTGACACTTTTTCAACAAATGTGTGGTTTTTATGTTAACTTTAAAAATATAGCTAGGTCATTTTTATCCCTTATAAACACATATATATTATTGTAAGATTAACAGCCACATCACAAAAAGTGTTAAAATTAAGAGAGTACTTTTTAAAGAATTATCTGACATAGTTGAACAGTATAAAAACAATTACTTACAACTTTTCCAGAAACAATTCAAAGCCTCTAATTCGTAAAACATTCCACTGAGGCAGATCAGAATATTCTCTTTTAAAGTGTCCCAGCTGATCTACCACTTGGCAACTGAGAAATCCCAAGCTTAGGATATATACCAAAGACACCATAAATTGTACCACGATATCTTCCCTCAAGCCTCACTGATTCCCAAATTCATTGCTGGAATAACTTACGGATGTTGCTTCTTCACCAGATACTAACAATTTGAAAACAGACATTTAGATACTGACTTTGTGCTGAATCTCTTCAGGCAATAAAGCATGGGCTGAAATCAGTGGAAAGATTTTTTTTTGGTTACATCTAATTTACAATAAAATAATGATTTCTTCTGCTTCCCTCCCTTTCTGACTTCTTAAACATAAAAACTGCAAACAGAAATGAGTCTCCTTAACCCAAGCACTGCAGTATCACACAGTGGGGGAGGGGAGTGGGCCCTCACTGTACACAGCTGGTTTTCAGACACAGGCATGTGGACTGGCATGGGGTAAAGGGAGTAAAGCAGAAACAGGCAGAAACCATCACACTGTCCTCATAGTACTTATGGTTTAGAAGAAGGAAAAAAATTACAAGGAAAACAGCTGTGAACAATTAAAAAGCAGTACATCAAACAGGTGCACAATGTTCTTTTCCAAATGAAATGCATTCGAGGGCCAAGGAGACTGACCCTGTGTTCCCTTTGCAGGGAGACTGCGGGGAAAGACAGTCCTTCAAACAACTGTTAACCCAGGGAAGCCAGGTTCACCAGAGATAAAAGCAGCCTGAACTTGCACTCCTTCGCCACAGGAAAAAATGGCTCGAGGGCACATCTGAATGGTACTGCAGCCTATGCACACTTCCTTACAAACCACGTGGCTGTGGCACAGGCACTCAGCATGCTGCCTGCTGGCTGGCTGTTCGTGGCACAGTCAAGAGCCAGGCAGTAACTGACTCCAGCTTCTGTGAGGCCAGACAAAGCTAGCATCCTAACCCAAAGAGCCCTGCCATATGTCAAGTGCTGACTCACACAGGTCTCTGCACAAGTAAGAACACAAAAAGTTCTGCAAACTTGTCCTTCTTCCAAAGAAGAGACAGTGGAAAATGAACTACATAACAGATCCCTTGCAGTGGCCTCAAAATTCTATGATCAAATCATAATCCTTACCATCAAAAATTCTTACACACAGAGATCATGCCCCACAGCTGAATGCAAAGCAGACCAACTCTCTCCTATTGTTAATAAAGTAAAACAATCAAAGGTGAAGAACAAAAATGGAAAACAACACACACACAAATAGAACCTTGTGTTTTTAGTTTATTACCACCTTTTTTAAGCTCTAGGCTTAAACAGTTAAAAAATGTCTAATATGGCATATAATACCACTGAGGCTAAGGAATAATATTCCCCAGTGGTTTTATAATTATTATTATTTAAGGTATCTCATTCATGTAACTGTAAGAGGAAAACTATGCAGTAGTATCTTTAATCTTTAATTTACTTTTTAAATGGTGCTTTCCTATAGTTCCTTGAAGTATATACAGCTTCCTACAGATTTTTTAATTTTTCAGGTTAGCCGAGGGCAGCCTGGATGACTCAAGGGATTTTCCTAAAACAACCTGAAAATGTAGGACTCCTTTCAATCAGCCCTGTAAGCACCTCCTCCACCTCCAGATTAATCTGACACCTTCCTTCAACAGGATGACAAGGAACGCAGATGGCATTGCCAGTTGTCACAGCACCCAACACATTCAACTTTTGAAGACCTCCATAAACAGTATCCTGAAAACTCCCCTGAGAACATTACAACTAACTGAAAACACCATTCAGTGTGGTTTGCAATCAGGAGGATGGCACTGGTGTAAATGTCACCTCTGTGGGCCAATGCAACAGTGCTACCATGGCTGGGAAGGAAAGCAGTCCCTGAGAGTGCAGTGAATGCCAAGACTTGCTGGACAAAGGAGCTTCCTGCCACCACCATCCCCCTGCCTTCCAGCAGAGCCACAGGACGCAAGAAGATTCTCTTGCATAAAGCACAGATCTGTAGACAGAGTATCGGGAGGTCCTGAGTGGGCTCTGTTGTGCTGCCCTAACAAGACTGAAGTTAGTCCCCTGAGTAGTTCTTTGAGGATGGAATGGAATCAAATTTTATTTGTATTTGGGTCCCAACTGTCACAGGTTCTGAAATATAGGAAGTACTCAATAAACACTGACAGACTCAACAGTAAAATGGAGAGATGAATGAATGAATTTGAAATATAAAATAGGAAAGGCCATATTTTCCTCTGCCTTTCCCAATAATGGTGATAGCTTTTAATTTGTTTTTATCTTTACAAGAGCCCTCCAAGGAGGTATGGTTCTCTCATTTTGTGGAGCAGGGAGCTGAGGCTTATTGAGTTAAATAATTTCTCTAGGATCACAGTAATGCTAAGGGATTGACCAGGTATTTGAACTTATTTATCTCTCTGGTTCCAAAACCGACATCTTTCAAGCATTTCAAATCAGCTTATTAATGGAAGTTTAATTCTGCAAAGTTTCCCAAGTAAAATAAATAAGCAAAAGTAAATATGTTAATTTCAGGATTAAAATGTAGTATTTCTCAGACTGTCCACTGTAAATAAACCAAACCGCGCCAAAACACAAAGTTGAACTGAAGATCAAAATCCATCTGAAAACTGTTACTCCAGACAGAAAAAGCAATGAAGCTTGGAAACCTCACACCCAGGGAGTAAATGTCACCTCTGTGGGCCAATGCAAGAGTGCCACCATTAATGTTGAATTAAGGAATGAACAAATATAAGCAAACTCAATAAAGTTAATAGCAAAAGAGAACTGAAGAACTCCCTGGTAATGGAAAGGGTTAAGGTTACACTTTTTTTTTTTTTTTTGGTTATTAGAGCAGACGCAGCTGTACTCTTTTCTTTCTCCTGACTGTATGCCCAAGCAGGCTTACTAGCATGTCCTCTATTGGTTCTGATATGAAACAAGTGAGCCGACAGCCTGCAGATCACAAACTGTACCACCTGGGCCATTTATTTGGCTCTATTTCATGTCCTGATGCATCATTAAGTGATCACATTACCATTCTATCAATAGTTTTAAGTTCTATTTAAATGACAGAACTCTTTGGAAAAGGTAAACCCTGTAGAATGAAGTCCACATGACTTGAGTCACAAAGAAGGGCAACAAACGCTGCGAAATCCATTTCTGGGTGTCATGATAAATCTCAAATATTTTTTGAACTAAAATATTTTTTAAATACTTTTTAAAACTTCCTTTTTGGCAACAGGCTGGAGAAAAGTTACACAGAAATTATGTATCACACCAGCCAATCCAATGACAACTCTGACAGCTTATGGAGTAGTTCATACGGCACAGACATTCTTGAATGAACAATAGCCTTCAATGGGTCAGTCTTTCCATTCAACAGTGTCTGCGAGGAAAGAACTCAGGAAACTGAGCAGTATACTCACTTTTTATCCCACAACCAGGCTCTGAAAGTGTGCCGGCAAACGTCTCCCATGCCCTAATTTCCAATCCAGTAAGCCCCATTCAGTCCCATCTTACATGACTTTTCAGAAGCATCTGATGTGCTGGGGCGCTGCACCTGGTAGGTGCTGTCACCAAGATGTCACTCTCCCAGTCTGTCTCTGACACTATCGTGGACATCCCTTCCTTTACTGAGCCCCTAAAATTTACTGCTGCCTAGGATGTTGTCTTCACAAAAATCATCCATCCTAAATTTTACTGAGTTTACCTAAATTTGCTCACCAGTAGAGAAATAGTAAATGAAGGACGTCAGGAAAACAGGAGCACCAGGAGCAGGAAGCAGAGGAGGATGAAGTACCAGTTTGCTCTACACCTGTGTTAACTAGCGACCTCCCGGCCAACATTTGACTGGTTGCAGAATTTAGTTTGGACTGTCCTGTGGCAGGAATTCAAGGCCTAATGCTGAGAAATCACCCTGATTGCCTTGTCACTGTGTGTGTGCTTAAATGACATACAGTTAAAACAGCCACTTGCTTTCAGGCAAGTAGAGCAAGGCAGACTTACTACAATTGACAAAATAATGCCCAGGGTAAGCTGACAGCTCCAGCTAGGGCAGACAGAGTGTTCACCAAATTATTTTTCAATAAAGCAAGTATGGGACCACCAGGTGTTTTTCAGTCTTTAAATACAGTCACCATCCCGAAGTTCTCTTTCCCATCCCTCCATCACTTCCTGTATCCCTCAGACCCCAAGCACCCCATCTCCCAAGCTGCTTATTCTACATAAGATCTTAAATTTAAAGTGTTCAAGTTTACACTGGTGTTCCAAGAACAATTCCAATGTGCCTGTGGTGGGGGATCTCCCTACATATACAAAAAATTTTTGGACAGCAGCAGGGTAACTGAAAATTCAACTCACTTCTGAGAGTATCTACCCAGAGACAGCACATGTTTGCACAAGGTAAGGGTTCAGTCCTACAGCACTGCACCGCCGGTGGAGAAACACACTTCAGATGCTCGGCAAAAGCCTAAACTGTCATCTGTGCTTCTGAACAACTGGCTAACAGACGTTCCCAAGACCCCATCCTCAGGTTAAATTAATTTGCTAGAGCGGCTCAAAGAACTCAGAGAAACGTTTTACTTACTAAATTGCTGGTTTATTATAAAGGATATAACTCAAAACCGCCAATCGGAAAAAATACATAGGGCAAGATATGTGAAAAGGGTGCAAAGATTCCGTGCTCTCTCCCAGCGAGCCACTCTCCGCCATCTCCACGTGTTCACTAACCGGGAAGCTCTCAGAACCCTAGCCTATGGGGGTTTCAGCGAGGCTTCTCTAGTCGGCACAAAGGATTAAGTCACTGGCCACTGGTGACTGATCCCACCCCCAGCTCCTCTCCCCTCTCTGCAGGTCAGAGGGCGGGACTGAGCGGTTCGACCCTCTAATAACAGAGTTGCCTCCACTGGCAACCAGCCGCCAATCCAAGGCATCTCATTAGCATAACAAAAACACCCTATCGCCCTCAACACTTAGGAAATCCCAACAGCTTTAGGGTCTGTGAGTTAGGAACTGTGGAAAAAGACCAAATACACGTGAGTAATATATATTTGGTCATTCAGTCATCTGATCATATTATCACAAAGGTCTAAGCAAGCAGTTTTCTGACTGACTTAACTTGGTTTAAATATATTTAACATCTTTAATGCATGATTATTAAGAGTGCTGTAGAGCCTATTAGAGATGGGGTGTTCCATGGAGCTCCTCCCCACAAGCCAATCTTCAAGTCCTCAGTAAACTCAAGCAGAGAAAACGATTTTAAGAAACAAATTTAACAGACTTGGCTCATCTAATAATTACTTGCAAGAGAAACTGGAACCATAAGGCAGAGACAAAACCTATCCAGAATTCAATTTTCACTGGCCAAATCATCCTCATCTAACTCATGAATTCCTAGGGCCACCTGATGGCTGTTTGTTACCAGCACTCTGAGGCGCTCCAGAGTGGCTCTCAGAACCATGCCCTATTTCACAGCAAAGCCAAATGTCTTTCCCATGGTGATGCAAGGTTCACACCAGGTTATTCGGAGGAGGGCAAAGCTGACTCACTCACAGGGCTGAGTACAGCCCCGTGACAACTCTAAACCACCCCAATAAGGGTTATGCCCTTTGTTTATCAACTTTGTGAGGCAATTACAATCTCTTTCCAGTCATGGGAAATGGAAAAATGTAATAAGTATATCTTATTTTAAATGAAGTCAAGAAGAAAGGACAAAAGCAAAGTATATGAAACTAAAAGCAAATATAATTTGATTAACCTGTGTGCATAAAACTGTAATACTTCCAGAATACCTCGCCAAACTTTAATGCATCTTCATATCAACAGGCATTCCTAAGGGCTGAAGAGCAGTATTTCATCTCCATGTTAGTGGGTAATTACCTGGGCCACCAAGGGTTTATCTGAACCTGAGAGGTTGAGGGGGAGGTCTCGCTTGCTTCTGCCAGAGTAGGAGAAAGAGACAGCCCCAGACCACACTTTGCAAGCAATAAACGGATTTTAAACTTTATTTCTTTTGACTGATTTTGGTTTTAGAGGTATTTTGCCCTGGAATTTCCTTTCCCCAGAGTTATATCTGGCATAGTCAGCAGGATCTCTGAACCCGAAATCTATCTACATGGGTGCAATTTTAGGGAGGGCTGCCCCTAGAGATGGTGGGGAGATGCCCGGAACCCCGCCTGTGGATGGTGGGGAGGCCCCAGTGGATACAGTGGCAGAGGGTGCAGCTTCACCTGTTATTGCCCCCACATCTGTGGGGCTTCCAATTTGGGAGCCCCTAGTGGGGAACTGGTCTAGGGTAAAGTACCTCCTAGTACCAAAACTAGGGAAGGGTGGACACACAAGAAGCTTAAGAATTAGCCCTCTGTGAGTTAGAAGACTGTTTAGAATTCCTGAGTGGTGATGTAGTGGCTGGCACTGTAGGGTCTATTTTCATCGAGATAGTGAAAAACGTTATACAGGAGAAGGATTACCAAGAGGGTTAGCGAGGAGACGGAGGGTCTTAGGTGAGAGAGAGACACACTTAAGCATCGCTTGGAGGAGCTGGGTGATAACCTATGGGATGCCATTAAGGAAGACAGACAGTTATTGAAAAGACAGGTCATGCTCCTGGAAGATTCCTTAGCAACCGTGAGGGGGAAGGTGTCAGGAAAAGTCACATTACAGGAGGCTGTGGGGGAGGGGGAGGAAAGAATGGTGCCTTCAGTCCCAGAGATGGAGGAGGAGCTGGAGGGAGAAGAGGAGGCAGGGCCATGGGCTGATCCGCTGCTGAGGCCACCGCCCCAGGTACCTGCCTCTCCTGTTTGAAAGGCACACCCAGCTGTAATTGGGAAAATAAAAATGAAACAACCTCAAGGGGAGAAGTGGCCTCCTCCCCAGGTTGTGGAGCACTACATGCTCTGCCTCTGTACCCAGGATGAGCTGGTGGACATGAGTGTCCGGTATAGGCAGAGGCCATTGGAATCTCTGCCTACATGGCTTTTATGTCTCTGGGATATGGGGGTGGAAAACATTATGTCAAGTACTGAGATAAGTAGAATGGCTTCCCTGACAACTCACCCTTCCCTCTTGTTACAAAATGCCCAGCATGCCTCAGAGAATCAGACAATCCTGGAATGGCTGAGAGCTGCCATCAGGGTAGTTTGGCCTAATCAGAGTGATTTACCATACATACCCACTATCTGGAAAACATATGTAGAGCTCCAACAGGTACTGCAGGAATTGGGTATGAAACATATCATCTATAATATGGACCCCCAGGGCTCCAGTGAAGAGGTGTTCACTGTAAGAATGAGAAATCTGGTGCTGCATACAGTACCCACATCTTTCTTTGGGTCCCTAGTGACTACTCTTGCCATAAGTCAGGTCATTCATACTTTAGCAGATCTGGGGGAAGCTGAAACAATAAGGGCACAAAAGGAAGTACAGGCTATGACAGAAAGGAGAGGTGCAAAAGTCCCCGTGAAGGTCTCAAGGTCCCAGATGTGGGTTGATTTGATAAAGGCCGGGGTAGTGAAAGAAAAAGTTGATGAGCAGCCCAATACAATCTTGTTAAAACTGTGGCACCAATTAAAGCCAGACCAGCAGTTCCAGCTCCTGAGGTCCAGGACACAGAAAACAGAGTCAAGGCCTCATGCCTGGCCTGTGTCCTTGCAAAACTTCCTGGGGAACAGTACTCAGGATTCGCCTGAGCCGTCATACCCACAGGAGGACGACTGCGCATTGTGGTTTGACTGAGGGGTGGGGGGATCAAGGTCCCCACCTTGGGGGACATGGTGAGGACCAGAGGCCACATGTAGAATTAGCAATTTGTTGGTCCCCTGTGAATGTACAATGTGTCCTGGTGCTGGTGGACACAGGAGCTGAGTGTTCTCTGATTTATGGCAACCCTGAGCGGTTTCCTGGGCCCCCTGTTGTGATAGATGGCTACAGGGGTAAGGCAATTAGAGTGAAGCCCAAATCCCATTGGGGATAGGGCACGTACCCCCAAAGGAGTATACTGTGTACATTTCCTGAATATATTTTGGGCGTATATATAATGCAAGGCCTGTGGTTACAGACCACTGCAGGTGAGTTCAGACTGAGGGTACATGTGGTAAAAGCAGTTCTGAAGGGACATGCTAAGCACCCACCTGCAGCTCTGCCTGTACTTCAGTGGGTGACAAATACTAAGCAGTATAAATTGCTTATACTGGGAGATCAGAGAAACTGTACAGAAGTTGGAGAAGGTGGGCATCATAAAGCCCACTCATAGTCCTTTTATTCCCCATGAATAAAAGTGGCCAGTGAAAAAGCCAGACGACACCTGATGTATGACTGTAGACTACAGGGGATTGAATAAAGTTAAACCCCTTTGCATGCTGCTGTCTCCTGTATAGCAGCCCTTAAGGACACACTGACTCATAAATGGGACATATCATTATGTTTTCGACCTTGTTGATGCTTTCTTCTCTATTGACAGGGCACAGGAAAGTCAGGAACAGTTTGCCTTCACATGGGAAGGCTGGCAGTGGACATTCACTGTCCTTCCATAGGGATACCTCCACAGTTCCACATTCTGTCATGGACTCGCAGCCAAGGACTTGGTCACATGGAAGAAACTGCAAATGGTGCAGTTGTATTACTACATTGATGATATTATGCTCACATCTGATTCTCTTTCAGATTTAGAAAGGGCAGTTCCTACACTGCTTCAATGTCTACAGGAAAAAGGATGGGCTGTGAATAGCATCAAGATTCAGGGACCTGGTTTGTCTGTGATATTCTTGGGGGTTGTCTGGTCAGGTAAAACTAAAGTTGTTCCTGAAGCAGTCATAGACAAGGCCCAGGCTTTCCCCACCCCTACCACTGTGGCAGTACTACAAGAGATTTTGGGTCGTTTGGGCTACTGGAGAGTGTTTATCCCACACTTGGCACATATTCCAAAGCCCTTATCCTGATTGGTACAAAAAGGCATCAGGTAGGACTGGAATGAGACATGTGCAGCTGCTTTTACTAAGCTGCTAAGCGAGCAGTCAAGGCCATACAGGCCTTGAGTGTAATGGATTCATCAAGGCCCTGTGAGCTAGATGTTCATGTAACTGAGGATGGTTATGGATAGGGTCTTTGGCAGCGACTTGAATGGACATGCCAACCTGTTAGATTCTGGTCACAACTGTGGAAAGGAGCAGAGGTCCAGTACACCTTGCCAGAGAAACAACTGGCTGCTGTGTACTATGTCTTCCTGGCTATGGAGGCCATCACCAGGACAGCTCCAACCAAGGTAATAACCACCTATCCCATCGCAGGGTGGGTGCAAGACTGGACCCAAAGGCCACAGAGTGGCATAGCACAGAGACCTACACTGGCCAAATGGGGCACATATTTACAGCAGCACAGCACCCTCTCTACTAGCCCCTTAAGTGAAGAACTCCAATGTTTATTGGGGCCAGTGACTTATACCAGTGGAAAGCAGGAAGAACTTGCTTTCGAGCCATTGGTAGCTGAGAGTCCTTATCAGGAGGGAAAAGCCCCTATACCTGAAGATCCTTGGTACACAGGTGGCTTCAGTCTTGGGCAGCCCCCGAAATGGAGGGCTGTGGCTTTCCATCCTAAGACTGAGACATTATGGATGTAGGATGGGAGAGGGGAAGAGCAGCCAATGGGCTGATTTGCTCGTGATCACCCAGGAGCGTTCCTCTATATTTGTGTGCACTGACAGCTGGGCCATGTATTGGGGCTTGATCCTATGGCTACCAAATGGAACCAGGCCAATTGGATGGTTGGTTACCGGCCCTTTGGGGGAAAGAGTTTTGGCAAGACCTATGGGTCTCTGGTCAGGCTACCATATATCATGTGACTGGCCACTTGCCTTTGGCATCCCCAGGGAATGATGAAGCAGACACACTGGCCCAGGTGCATTGGCTAGAAGGAAAGCCTGCCTCTGATTGTGGCCCAATGGCTACATCAGCATTTGTTGAACACAGGGCAAAAGACAATGCAGCCCATTGGTGGAGCTTGCCATTGACCTTTGAAGAAGTCAGCAGAGCCTGGAAGGTGTGCCTTGTGTGCTCTAAGAAGGACTTACACAGAGTCCCGCAGCAACATGGGACAACAGTAAGGGGGCCAATACCTTGTCAGGTGGCAGACAGACTATCGGGCCACTGCTCATATCAGAAGGATATTGGCATGCCCTGACTTGTGTGGACACAGCTACTGGACTATTGGTTGCTTTTCCTGCATGTTGTGCAGATCAACAAACCACCAAGAGGGGCCTGGGGTATCTCTTCACAGCCTATGGCCGGCCACAGGTGATTGAGAGCAATCAAGGCACCCACTTTACTGGACATGCATTACAAGAATGGGTGCAGCAATTAGGAATAAAGTGGAAGTTTCATGCACCATATAACCCTATCAGGGCAGGCATGATAGAGAGGTACAGTGGTTTGTTGAAATCTGGCCAGAAGTCGGACACAGAGCTGGTCAGTTTGCCTATGGACAGTGAGTGGTACAGTGTTTGAATGAGAAGCCACATAAAGGAGCTTTGAGCCGTGTGGATATGCTAGCTTGCCGCCTCTCCAATACAACTGTACACACCTTGCTGCCTCTCCAATACAACTGTACATGCAAACCAAAGGGGAATTATTGAAGCCAGGATATGGCCAACAGAGCAACATCCTGCAGCCAGCCCCTCCTGCATGAAGCCCTGGAGACACTGTTGAATGGATGTGGCCCTGGACATTTCAACACATCGAGCAGCAATGGCTGGCACTTCTGGTACCTTGCAGAAAAGGCCTGGAAGCTTGCCTTGTGCGTATTCCTGGAGAAAGAGCAGACAGAGTGGCCCCCCAAAGATCACGGTAGTGTACCCAAAATATCTGGGAGGTAAGAGCATCTTACAGGGAAGTTCTGTTTTATCTTTATGCCAATGCATGTACCTCCTGTAGCCCTACATATTGACCAATCTGTAACTCCCACAGGGAGGCAGGTGAAAGTCTGGTATACTAGACCAGTACGAGATCCCATTCCTGCCACTGTCTTATCACAGGTCCACTCTCTTGCATGTATCCTACCTGATGGACAAGATTTGCCTATACTGGTGTCATTAGAACATGTATCTCATCACCCTTATGGGTATTTTCTTCTATGGTCCTTGTGGCCTGGATGCACCCCCTAGCTCCAGCTGCTGCATGATGATTGCTCTGAACTCTCCACCTCTTCAGCTACTGCCTGTCTATGGAATGGGAGAGCTACAGACTTAACCTGCATAGGACTTTGATCCTAGCTGAATCCTCCGGCTTGAGGACTGTCATAATTTGATTGCTGTGGCTATTTTTATGTCATTAGTCTGGTCACAATACTCCTGATTTCTCGCCCAGGGACCATTGAGGAAGAAGAGGAATGAAAGGATTGTAAGGCAAGATTTCTGGAGGAGTGGCCTGTGGGTAAAATTGTAATATTTCCAGAATATCTTGCCTGGCTTTAGTGTATCTTCATATTAACCAGCATTCCTAGTGGGTGGAGAGAAGTAGTTCATCTCCATATCAATGGGTAATTACTGGGCAACCAAGGGCTTATCTGAACCTGAGAGGTTGTGGGGAGGTCTGTCTTGCTTCTGCGGGAGCAGGAGAGAGACAGCCCTGGACTGCAGTTTGTAAACAAAATGGAATTTAAACTTAATTTCTCCTTTTGACTGATTTTGGTTTTAGAGGAATTTTGTCCCAGAATTTCCTCTCCCCATAGTTACAACCTGTTATTTTGGGGTTTTGTAAACAGACAACCACAGAACTTCTAAAAACAATTACAGTACTAAACACACTATGCCATGTTGGAAATTTCTTCCTACTTAGAATTCAAGATTGAAAAGCCACAAAGAAAAGATTGATAAATATTAGCACATAAACATCAAAAGCTTCAGCCTGTTTAAAATCAAAGTTAAAAGAGAAATGACAAAAACTTGGAAACACTACCTGGAAGTTTTATCATAAAGTCTACTTTCCTAACTTGTGTAAATTGCTCCTAGAGGAGGAGGAGCCTAGATGGAGGCATGAATAGAGCAGTGGAAATCTCCTTCCAAAACTATATATATTAAAATACAACAAATACAACTATTCCTAAAAGAGAGACCAGAAGATACAGGACAACAGCCAGTCTACATCTACATCTGTGAGAACCCAGCGCCTCACGAAGGGGGTAAGATACAAGCTGCAGCCCTGCAGAACAGAGCGACACACCTACCCCAGCTCCCCTGCAGAGGAGAGGAGTCAGAGCAGGGAGGGAGAGGGAGCCCAGGACTGCTAAATACCCAGCCCTAGCCGTTCGCACCAGAAGCACAGACACACAGTGCATGAGGTGCTGGATATTAGGGAAACGGGACAGTAAAACCTGCAAGTGGATCCCCACAGCCGGCACCCCTGAGACAAAGAAAAGCGAGTGCTTTTTGCAAGTCTTAAAGGGACAGGGACCACACAGCTAGACAGAGGTGTCCCAGCACACTCAGCCTAGCAGCTGGGAGTTCTGGGGAACTCCAGGCACCCTAACCCGTGGGCAGCAGCATAGTTCTGAGGCACCTCACGGCAATAAACAGCCTCCCACCCGTTCCCCCTCTGGTATGGCCCCGCCATAGCGGAGCAAAGGCCTGAAACCGGCCACGCCCACAGCAACCATGGACGGAGCTTCCTTCACAGCATCTGGGCAATAAACGAGATCCTGTCTGCACTCAACTGCCCAGCACAAGCCGCAAGGGGTTGCCGTTCCCACAGGAGAGAAAGGCCACAAACTAGCAAGAAGGGATGTTCTCCCAGGTGACACACGTGCCAACTCCTCACAACTACCTCTATCGCCATAAAAAGGCAGAAGAATTTGATACAGACCAGACTAACCCAAACATCCTACCCTGAGAAGGAACCTGGGGAGATAGACCTAACCAATATTCCTGAAAAATAATTCAAAACAAAGGTCATAACCATGCTGATGGAGCGGCAGAGAAAAATGCAAGAGCTAACCGACACAGTAGGGAGGGAGAATACAGAAATAAAACAATCTCTGGAAGGACTTAAAAGTAGAATGGATGAGGCACAAGAGGGCACTAATGGAATAGAAATCAGAGAACAGTAAAGCAGAGAAGCTGATGCAGAGAGAGACAAAAGGATCTCCAGGAATAAAAGAATATTAAGAGAACCGTGTCACCAATCCAAACGGAACAATATCTGCATTATAGGGTTAGCAGAAGAAAAAGAGAGAGAAAGTGTATTTGAAGAAATAATTGTTGAAAACTTTCACAAACTGGGGGAGGAAATAGTCGCTTAGACCACAGAAGTACACAAAACTCCCAACAGAAGGGACTGAAGGAGGACAACACCAAGACATACAATAATTAAAATGGCAAAGATCAAGGATAAGGACAGAGTATTAAACAAAGCCAAAGAGAGAAAAAAGGTCACCTACAAAGGAAAACCCATCAGGCTATCATCAGACTTCTCAGCAGAAACCTTACAGGCCACAAGAGAATGGCATGATATATTTAATGCAATGAAACAGAAGGGCCTTGAAGCAAGAATACTGTATAGAGCATGATTAATATTTAAATATGAAGTAGGAATTAAACAATTCCCAGAGAAGCAAAAGTTGAAGGAATTTGCCTCCCAAAAACCAACTCTACAGGGTATTCTAGAGGGACTGCTCTAGATGGGAGCACTCCTAAGGATAAATAGACGTCACTAGAGAAAACAAAACCACAGCAAAGAAAGCAGACCAACCAAATACTAACTAAAGGCAAAAAATAAAATCAACTACCCACAAAAGCAGTCAAAGGAAGCACAAAAGGGCACAAAATAAAACACCTAACATATAAAGAATGGAGGAGGAGGAATAAGAAAGGAGAGGAATAAAGAATCATCAGACTGTGTTTATAATAGCGCAATAAGTGAGTTAAGTTAGGTGGTAAGATAGTAAAGAAGCTAACCTTGAACTTTTGGTAAGCACAAATCTAAACCCTGCAATGGCAATAACTACATATCTTTCAATAATCACCCTAAATGTAAATGGACTGAATGCAGCAATCAAAAGACACAGAGTAATAGAATGGATGAAAAAGCAAGACCTATCTATATGCTGCTTACAAGAGACTCACCTCAAACCCAAAGACATGCACAGACTTAAAGTCAAGGGATGGAAAAAGATATTTCATGCAAACAATAGAGAGAAAAAAGCAGGTGTTGCAATACTAGTAACAGACAAAATAGACTTCAAAACAAAGTAACAAGAGATAAAGAAGGACACTACATAATGATAAAGGGCTCAGTCCAACAAGAGGATATAACCATTATAAATATATATGCACCCAATACAGGAGCACTAACATATGCGAAACAAATACTAACAGAACTGAAGGAGGAAATAGAATGCAAAGGATTCATTTTAGGAGACTTCAACACACCACTCACTCCAACGGACAGATCCACCAGACAGAAAATAAGTAAGGACACAGAGGCACTGAACAACACACTAGAACATATGGACCTAATAGACATCTACAGAACTCTACATCCAAAAGCAACAGGATACACATTCTTCTCAAGTGCACATGGAACATTCTCCAGAATAAACCACATACTAGACCACAAAAAGAGCCTCAGTCAATTCCAAAAGATTGAAATCCTACCAACCAACTTTTCAGACCACAAAGGCATAAAACTAGAAATAAATTGTACAAAGAAAGCAAAAAGGCTCACAAACATATGGGGGCTTAACAACATGCTCCTACATAATCAATGGATCAATGACCAAATCAAAATGGAGATCCAGCAATATATGGAAACAAACAACAGCAACAACACAAAGCCCCAACTTCAGTGGGACGCAGCAAAAGCAGTCTTAAGAGGAAAGTATATAGCAATCCAGGCATATTTAAAGAAGGAAGAACAATCCCAAATGAACGGTCTAATGTCACAATTATCGAAATTGGAAAAAGAAGAACAAATGAGGCCTAAGGTCAGCAGAAGGAGGGACATAATAAAGATCAGAGAAGAAACAAATAAAATTGAGAAGAATAAAACAATAGCAAAAATCAATGAAACCAAGAGCTGGTTCTTCGAGAAAATAAACAAAATAGATAAGCCTCTAGCCAGATTTATGAAGAGGAAAAGAGAGTCAACACAAATCAACAGAATCAGAAACGAGAAAGGAAAAATCACGACGGTCCCCACAGAAATACAAAGAATTATATGCTAACAAGCTGGGAAATACAGGAGAAATGGACAACTTCCTAGAAATATACAACCTTCCAAGACTGACCCAGAAAGAAACAGAAAATCTAAACAGAACAATTACCAGCAATGAAATTGAAGTGGTAATCAAAAAACTACCAAAGAACAAAACCCCCGGGCCAGATGGATTTACCTCAGAATTTTATCAGAAATACAGAGAAGACATAATACCCATTCTCCTTAAAGTTTTCCAAAGAATAGAAGAGGAGGGAATACTCCCAAACTCATTCTATGAAGCCAACATCACCCTAATACCAAAACCAGGCAAAGACCCCACCAAAAAAGAAAACTACAGATCAATATACCTGATGAACGTAGATGCAAAAATACTCAACAAAATATTAGCAAACCGAATTCAAAAATACATCAGAAGGATCATACACCATGACCAAGTGGGATTCATCCCAGGGATGCAAGGATGGTACAACATTTGAAAGTCCATCAACATCATCCACCACATCAACAAAAAGAAAGACAAAAACCACATGATCATCTACATAGATACTGAAAAAGTATTCAAAAAAATTCAACATCCATTCATGATAAAAACTCTCAACAAAATGGGTGTACAGGGCAAGTACCTCAACATAATAAAGGCCACATGTGATAAACACACAGCCAACATCATACTAAACAGCAAGAAGCTGAAAGCTTTTCCTCTGCGATCGGGAACAAGACAGGGATGCCCACTATCCCCACTGTTATTCAACATAGTACTGGAGATCCTAGCCATGGCAATTAGACAAAACAAAGAAATACAAGGAATCCAGATTGGTAAAGAAGAAGTTAAACTGTCACTATTTGCAGATGACATGATACTGTACATAAAAAACCCTAAAGACTCCACTCCAAAACTACTAGAGCTAATATCAGAATTCAGCAAACTTGCAGGATACAAAATTAACACACAGAAATCTGTGGCTTTCCTATACACTAACAATAAACTAATAGAAAGAGAAATCAGGAAGACAATTCCATTCACAATAGCATCAAAAAAAATAAAATACCTAGGAATAAACCTAACCAAGGAAGTGAAAGACCTATACCCTGAAAACTATAAGACACTCTTAAGAGAAATTAAAGAGGTCACTAACAAATGGAAACTCATCCCATGCTCCTGGCTAGGAAGAATTAATATCGTCAAAATGGCCAACCTGCCCAAAGCAATATACAGATTCAATGCAATCCCTATCAAACTACCAACAGCATTCTTCAATGAACCGGAACAAATAGTTCAAAAATTCATATGGAAACACCAAAGACCCCAAATAGCTAAAGCAATCCTGAGAAGGAAGAATAAAGTGGGGGGGGGGGGCGGATCTCACTCCCCACCTTCAAGCTCTACTACAAAGCTACAGTAGTCAAGACAATTTGGTAGTGGCACAAGAACAGAGCCACAGACCAATGGAACAGAATAGAGACTCCAAACATTAACCCAAACATATATGGTCAACTAATACTCGATAAAGGGGCCGTGGACATACAACGGGGAAATGACAGTCTCTTCAACAGATGGTGCTGGCAAAACTGGACAGCTACATGTAAGAGAATGAAACTGGATCACTGTCTAACCCCATACACAAAAGTAAATTCGAAATGGATCAAAGACTTGAATGTACGTCATGAAACCATAAAACTCTTAGAAAAAAACATAGGCAAAAATCTCTTAGACATAAACATGAGTGACCTCTTCTTGAACATATCTCCCCGGGCAAGGGAAACAAACAAAAAAATGAACAAATGGGACTATATCAAGCTGAAAAGCTTCTGTACAGCAAAGGACACCATCAACAGAACAAAAAGGTATCCTACAGTATGGGAGAATATATTCGTAAATGACAGATCCGATAACGGGTTGACATCCAAAATATATAAAGAGCTCACACACCTCAACAAACAAAAAGCAAATAATACAATTAAAAAATGGGCAGAGGAGCTGAAAGGCAGTTCTCTAAAGAAGAAATTCAGATGGCCAACAGACACATGAAAAGATGCTCCACATCACTTGTCATCAGAGAAATGCAAATTAAAACCACAATGAGATATCACCTCACACCAGTAAGGATGGCTACCACCCAAAAGATAAACAACAAATGTTGGCGAGGTTGTGGAGAAAGGGAAACCCTCCTACACTGCTGGTGGGAATGTAAATTAGTTCAACCATTGTGGAAAGCAGTATGGAGGTTCCTCAAAATGCTCAAAATAGAAATACCATTTGACCCAGGAATTCCACTTCTAGGAATTTACCCCAAGAATGCAGCACTCCGGTTTGAAAAAGACAGATGTACCCCTATGTTTATCGCTGCACTATTTACAAAAGCCAAGGTATGGAAGCAACCTAAATGTCCACCAGTAGATGAATGGATAAAGAAGATGTGGTACATATACACAATGGAATATTACTCAGCCATAAGAAAAAAACAAATTCTACCATTCACAACAACATGGATTGAGGGTTGAGAGCTAGAGGGTATTATGCTCAGTGAAATAATTCAGGCGGAGAAAGACAAGTACCAAATGATTTCACTCATCTGTGGAGTATAAGAACAAAAGAAAACTGAAGGAACAAAACAGCAGCAGAAGCACAGAACCCAAGAATGGACTAATAGTTACCAAAGGGAAAGGGACTGGGGAGGACGGGTGGGAAGGGAGGGATAAGGGCGGGGAAAAAAGAAAGGGGGCATTATGATTAGCATGTACAGTGGGGGGGGCACGGGGAGGGCTGTGCAACACAGAGAAGACAAGTAGTGATTTTATAGCATCTTACTATGTTGATGGACAGTGACTGTGAATGGGGATTTGGGGGGTACTTGGTGAAGGGGGGAGCCTAGTAAACATAATGTCCTTCATGTAATTGTAGATTAATGATACCAAAATAAAATTAAAAAAAAAAAGAATACAGCAGCCCAGTTTGAGAAAAACAGATGCACCCCTATGTTTATCACAGCACTATTTACAATAGCCAAGAAATGGAATTAACCTAAGTGTCCATCAGTAGATGAATGGATAAAGAAGATGTGGTACATATACACAATGGAATATTATTCAGCCATAAGAAGAAAACAAATCCTACCATTTGCAACAACATGGATGGAGCTAGAGGGTATTATGCTCAGTGAAATAAGCCAGGCAGAGAAAGACAAGTACCAAATGATTTCACTCATATGTGGAGTATAAGAACAAAGAAAAACTGAAGGAACAAAACAGCAGCAGAATCACTAACCAGAACCCAGGAATGGACTAACAGTTACCAAAGGGAAAGGGACTGGGGAGGATGGGTGGGAAGGGAGTGATAAGGGTGTGGAAAAAAAAGGGGGGCATTATGATTAGCATGTACAGTGGGGGGGGGGCAAAGGGGAGGGCTGTGCAACACAGAGAAGACAAGCAGTGATTCTACAGCATCTTAGTACGCTGATGGACAGTGACTGTAATGGGGTTTGTGGGGGGGACTTGGTGAAGGGGGGAGCCTAGTAAACATAAAGTTCTTCATGTAATTGTAGATTAATGATACAAAAAAAAATTGTTCCTAGAAATCCATGAGAGAAAAAAAGTACAGGAATTCACAAAGACAAATGGCTCTTACAATATAAAAGATGCACAACCTAATTCATAATAATGAAAATTAAAACTACATTTAGATATCATTTTCCACTATCAGGTTGGTAAACTCCAAAAATATTGCTGAGAATGTGGTAAAACAGCTCACATCCCCACTGCCAATGGGGTTTGTGCTGGTACAACCCCCCACAAAAGTGTCTTGGCAATGTCAAATAAAACTACAAATGCATAAACTCTCTAACTTGACAATTCCACATCTGGGAATTATTCCAAAAGTTACACTTGCATGTTAAATTAAGTGAAATTAAGTTATGTGAAATGAAATATGTTATTTATTGTATTTTACTTATATAAACAAAATTGGGAATTAAGTTGAATGTTCATCAATAGAGGACTGGGTCAATAAATTATGGAAGAGCTATTAAATGGGACACCAGACAGCCATAAATAGGAAGGGAAGTGGAGAAAAGGGAGAGAAGAAAGAGGCTTTCTATATGCTGATGTGGAAGGATCTGCAAGACATATTAAGTATAAAAAGGTGCAGGAAAATGGTTATGACCCATTTTGGATAAACAGGGTAGTGATGTTAAACATATTTTCAAATTTGTTTATGAATGCATAAGGAAATTCTCAGAAGATATATAATAAACTAATAACAGTGTGCGGAAGGGCAGGGACAGAGCAGACAGAAGCAGACTTTTAAATGAATACCTTTTAATAATTGATTTTATTTTTTAACCATGTGATTTACCTAATCAAAACATAAAACAAAAGTAATAATATAACAGTCTTAAACATGGCATATAGTTGTCTTTCATAACAGACTCTACATCAGCAAGCTGAGGCATAAGCAGACAGCCCACCTTCCTCAGGAGGTTCTTTTGTCTCCTACACTGTCTACCCCACCCCATCCAGGGAACCCTTCATGTCCCCTCAAAGCACTTGGTCCAGCAATCTGCTATGGCCAAGCCTGTTTCTATATCAAGTAATTTCAGAAAATAGATATTATTCACTTGCATCATAATTTGGAACTAAAACACATGGAATCCATTTTCTTAATCCTGCACTGGAAAAACCTGAAAGGGCTGAATGAACACTCATGGGTTAATCAAATGAGAGCAGCTGAATGAGCTCGATGGGTCTGAAAGACTATCACCTTCCTCAGCCCCTCCCCAGCACTCTTCCAGGTGGTCTGGCCCACAGCCAGCACAGTGTCAGACCTCCAGGGCATTTAAGATCTGCTGCCTTCAACAACACTGACCAAGACTGGATCTGAGCATGAAGCCTTGAAGCCATCCACAGGTCCTGGTATGAGAAAGCCTCTGTGCTAGGTCCGAGATGATCCACCTGGATGGAGGTGCCTAGACCCACACTTGCCTCAGTAGAAGACTACACTCAAGTCCTTCCAGCTAGTTACCTTTGCCTAAAAATTTTCAGAAACAATTTCCCTGGTGACAAATTACACTAACAACACTTCGGGTCATAATTTTTGCATGACTCCTTGGCCTCCGTACAACAGTAAGCTAGTTCCTGCTTATCACTGTATCTTATGGAACAATTAGGACCACTTTAATTCCTTTACTGTTAGAACCTAGTTCTCATCTATCTAAACCCTTTTATCAAGAGACCCATAGACCAATACATCTGCTTTCCATTCACCAGAGTTTTACTGGGGTTTTGTTCGGCTTCCTTCCTCTTTTCTATAGCATCTTGGGGAGTGAGGGGCAGAAAGGTTAGTTTAGATTTAGCTCATGCATAAAATAACTACTTTTTTCATTCATCAAAAGCTAAGTCCTCAGAGAGCAAAGTTAACCTATTTCCCCCTCAATGGATATAAGAAGACAACATGTGTAACTCCAAAATTTCTAGCTGGGCAGTGCCCCCGTATGACATGCAGTGTGACGCATGCCCTCCTTGTGCTGCACTTCTGCCTACCTTGCACCTTTACTGTTGGCAACCCTGAAGTCACCTGAGCAACCAGAGTAAGACAGCCCCTCAATGCTGGAGACATGTAGGGAATCGGTCTATTCATTAAAGACTACTCCCAATAAATCTTCCTAAAAAGAAGAAACCAAAGCTTTCCTTCTGGACCATAGCCAAGTTCTCATTTTACAGTTAGCAGCAGGTTCCAGCACTCCAAAACAGAAACAGTAACTGTGTATTTTCCTCTTTTCCCTCTGCAGCTTGAGAGCAGCCATGACGTCCTTAGGCAAGACCACAGGGAGCCTCGGGGAGCCTTCTTGACAGTCTGCCCTTCAGAGGAACCACTGCAAACATTTGCCTTTCAATCTGGCAGTATAAATTCCCAAAAGGCACTCATCTGCATTTGGCCTCCATTCACACAGGTAATAAATACAGTCAGTCAGCCCTTGAACAACACAGGTTTTCAAAAGCATAGGTCCACTTATACACAGATTTTTTTCATTAAGTATATTAGAAACTTTTTTTAGCAATTTGTGATAATTTGAAAAAACATATTCTTTTCTCTAGCTTACTTAATTGTATGTATATAATACATATAACATATAAAATATTCGTTAATCTACAGTTTATATTATTGGTAAGGCTCGGGTCAACAGTAGACTGTCAGTAAAGTTTGGGGAGTCAAAAGCTTTACATGGATTTTTGACTGCACTGGGGTTAGGCCTACAACCCCCCCAATGTTCAAGGGCCAACTATAAAAAAAATGAGAAATATCTCCCACAAATAACACTGAATAGGTGAGACAACATAAGCATCCTTAGCCTACCCTAAAATCACCTAGTCTTCTAAAGTATCACTCTCCTCAGGTAGCACCAGTCCTTCTTGAAGCGATGGTTTTTAGCAGCTTTCTTGAAAACTGGACACCAAGCTAGCAAGCTGTTGTTCTCCACAGAGCTGCTGGAAACCAGGTTTGGCAAACTTGGGCTACAGAAAACCATTGATCTCATGATGGCATTTCAGAGGGTCTCCTCAAAATCCCATTTCCAAATGAAACAAACCAAGTCTCTCCAGCAGGACTGCATCAGAACAAGGAAACAAACAGCCGGAGACAGCAATGAACACAAACGGTGTGCTATTACTAGTCCACCTCCAGAAACAGCTGAAGACTGCAAGATTTTTGCTGTTGTTAAAATAACTACAAGCCTTTATTCTAGAGTTGGGCAAAAGGATCTGACTTATTCAAATACTTCAGCTTCTGAACCTAATCACATTTATAGGTGCTCACCTAGGAGTGGGGGCAGGTGAAGAGGAACTCTCCAGGCTGGGGCATGGGCCCTGAGACAGCAGTGGGCGGCCACGATGAGGTGTGTCCGTGGGTGCCACCAAACCCGCCCAGGGCGGCCGAAAGAGGGGCACTCTCCTGTTTGCTCTGCTCATGGCCCAGTTCAGACCCAGCAGAGAAAATGACAGAGGAAACCAATTCTCTACAGTGTCTTTTAGCACCTTCATCATTTCATCTATGGTAGGTGAAGACCACCAACAACACCCAGAGACTTTCACAGTTTAGATTAGAATCCTGCCTTCAAGAGACTCACAGTCTGCTAAAGACAAAAACAAGAAGTGCATGAGCACGACAGAAACGTGGTCTTTTTGTGACCCTGACCTAGGTTCCCTGAGGACAAGAGGAGCAGCTCTCTCTCACACTGGAATTCAGCTCAAGAGATGAACACCTCCCCCAAGGTTCCCATCTGTGCAGTGGATGCAGAAGATGGTGTCCAAGGGTTAATTGCAGAATGTGGAGTCTGAGCCCTGTTTAGAGATTAACCACCCCCACCCGCCCCAAACCTCAAACTTCAGTCATCTTATTACCCTGTAAATTCGTCCCATCCTCACATCCCCGCTCTCAAATTCTAGAATGTCCCAGGAGGAAGTCTCCTTCAAAGTCATCTAGTCCAACAGAAGTTCCTCCAGGCTTAATGGAACTATAGGAAAAGAGTGTTCTTGCATCACATAAGTTTAGTAAATTCTGAGTTAAACAACACTAAGATTTTCTTTACTGTGGGATTTCTTTACTCAGAGCCTCTAATGTGCTAAAGGTACATGAAGAATCTCCAAGAAAGGTATGTAACAGGCAGTATTAAAAAACTCAGTTGACTGGAAAATCTTTTCTTTTGCCAATCTCCTAAGACCAGTATTCCCCTGAACACACAGTAGGGTAGGCTCTGGGCCCACCTTCTCCTTCAACTGTTAGGCAATTATTTGTTAAGCACCTACTCCAACCAGGCACACACTAGGTGCTGAGGATGTAGCAATGGAAGAGACACATTCCTCCAGGTACTCACAGATGAAAATTCTGAAACTCTGAGAGGTGAGCAGCTCAGAGTCATACAGCTCATTAGCAACTGACTTCAGAGCTGGATGAGTTGTCATGTCCCAGTTCACACACTCCATCTCTGATCTTAAGTGGTGTTCACCCTTAGAAATATAAGATTAGATGGAGGTCTCTAGAGAGAAGTTAGCAGCAGCCTAGAACCTTCATTAAAATAGAACAGTCCCTTTGCCTGCTTGAACAATCCTGTTTAGTGTTGATACAACCAAGGAATTCTTAGGTAAGGTGGTTGATAATACAAAAATGAAATGAAGATACCAGATTCTGTCATCCTGCTATCACTTGAGTTTTCATCTTACGGCCAATTCTCACATACCTGCCCAGCATATAAGCAGAGATGGAGCCCGGCATCTCCAGGACAGGCCTAGGAAGAGAGCTAATCACAGGAGGCAGCAATACTGCCCGGTACAGGCACAGGTCACCACATCACAGCCCTACCTTGGGATGGGTTGTGGCTCATTCTGAGGATGCTTCATCCTAGGACAAAAGGCATCAGAGCACAGCCTGCCCCTCTCATTTCCAAGGTCCCCCAAGAGGGCTGGAGTTCCCACTACAACCATCCATTCCACCTCAAGATGCTGGGCAGGTGGGGTTGCATGGAAGTGTGGGAAGAGAAGCCACAGTCTCCCCACTGTACCCTAGACAAGCCCCACCTGTGAGAAAGCACTTGCTGGGCCTTGAAACCATGGCTCTCCAGAGACAAGCAAGGATGGGAAACTGTAATTGGGGAGGGCGGAATTCCTCAGGAACTAAGACTTGTCAGCCATGAGGCAGAGCCAGACAGGCTGTGACCAGTTGTTCCTATTTCCAGTACATTCCCCCCAACAAACAGGCATTCTCTTTCTGACAGAGCCAGTGTTTTCACCATGAGAGATGATCTGCACAGACACCAGGTGAACAAGACAGGCAGCCTTTCACCCTGCCCCCCTCATCCTCTGGCAGCCCAAAGGGCACTGGACTCCCCTTTGTTTCTACACCCATACACAGGGACCCTAAAACACCCTTGACCACTAACATGGATATCACCAACATCTGTGGAGGTCACAAGTCAGGATGTCTCCTTTGAGTTTCACTTGGTCATTGTCATGCAAGCCTGGTCATCCCACGAAAACCTAAAACCTGTACCATAGAGCACTTTAATCTGAATGCAGGATTGCCTCAAGGGTGCTCTAGGCCTCGTTTCACACATCTCTGGCCCATCAGTCGGCTACCTGGGCTTCCTCTTCATCCGAAGCCAGGGAAGGCAGTGGGGCTACGCACTTAACTTGATACTGTGAAGAAGGGGCTGGTGTTCCAAAAGCAAAGCTCTACAAAGAAAGACTTTAAAATGCTTTTGCTTTGGCAAACCAAACAGACATACCATCAACTGGAAAAGCCCTCAAATTTATTATTTTCAAGGAAGAGAGTCTGGCCCAGCATTAATCTTCCATGTTTGCTCACACGCAGCCACTATCCACAGCAGTGGCACACAGCTGATGGGGAAGATGGCTCTGATATTCTTAGCCTACCTGCGGCCAGTTTATAAAAATGATGTTTTTTAACACCACTTTTCAAAGGAAATCAACTTCTCCCCCTTTGACTATGAACGTCACTTTAAAATGCTGACATGCTACATAAAATCCTCACTGTAAGCAGTCTGTCCTAGAATTTTAGAGGAACCAATATAGACATCCCATGGGCATTTCTCCCAGTATTTAAAAAATGGAGTTATTTCAGACAAGCTCATATGTTCAAACTATACATGACTCACTGACTTCTGCTTGCCCAGAGTGTGACAATGGGGCCTGCTGATGTTCTTACTTGTCCAGGCCTCAACACAATCCCAGGTTGAAGCAAGACAGACTGAAACTACACTGCTGCATCCCAGGTGATCAGTGTCAAGTCCTGTCGATGCAGACCTCTCCCAAGGAGCTGTGACTGGGAGGTCACAGCTGTACTGGAGCTGTACTGATCAAATGCTTTTTTACCTAAACTCCCTTGCACCCAGGACCTCACAGGTCAGTGACTTTCTACCAGACTCTACAGAATGCCAACTTGCCTTTGATAAATGCTGGGGATCTCTACAGTCTTCAAAGGCTAACTGCTCCCTGCACTATCTCACCATGGTACCAGAGCCCGGGCCCTGAACAGTGGTAGAGAGATTGCTCCTCCACAGACCTGACTCCCCCATGGCTATACCAGGCCTCTCACACCACAGTTCCCATGTGGCCCACTGCATCCCTGCTCCAGGGAACCCTCCTGGTAAGTGCCTACAAATAAAACAGGTCCACTCTACTTCTAGCTTCAGTCCAAATCCTGGCCCCACTGCATATGCCTTCTCATCTGAACAAAGGCCTGCCCATTGTCCTAGATACAACAATTAGGCCTAGTACACAGTCTACATTAGATGTAAGATTTAGGGACCAATATTATGGCTCTGGAATTCAGGAAACAGTTCAATAACTAGAACAGGTAATTCCCTTCAATTTGTAGCCTGTCTTTACCAGGAAGCTCCAGTAAAGAGGGCTGAATTATCCCAGCCCTCTACACAACACTGGAAGAAGAGCTATGTGGCCTCCACAGGGTCAGAAAATACCAAAGGGTACAGCACCTCCCCACCCCTTTACTTCCACCTGCCAGTTAGCAAAGCAAAGGCCCCTCCAAAATGTAGAAATCCTTAGGACCCCAGACTCACTCAGTCCCAACAACCCCTCCTATGAACATTCTCCCAAGGCCAGCCACAAGGGTCTAGGGTATTCTCTTACCAAAGAGGATAGTAATTTCCTTCCAAACCATGCAGCAAAAAAAACCCCAAATGCCCAGGAGAGAACAGTGGGCAGTGAATGAAGTGTCATGACAGGCTGCAAATGCAAGGCATTTCATGTGCAATATCACCCTCAGTTCTATTAAGAATCCCATGTGAGTTTAAGGTATTATCTCCCTTACCGATGAAGGAACTGAAATGCAGAGAACTGAAGAAACTTGCCCAACATCACATAAGTACTAAATGGTAGGCCCCAAAACCAAACTCAGATCTGTCTGCCTCCAAAGATGAACTTTTCACATAGGCATGTGATTATGACCTTGCAGAAATCATGTAACATTCAAATATAAAAAAAATGAACAGAAAGAAAAAACTGGTCCCATGAAAATAAAGAAACCATGGATGATTTTACCCTTTTCTTTGTCTCTAAATTTTCTGGCTTTCACTGTTCTAAAATATTTTAAATATACAACAAAATGCTGTTTATATATCAAAAGTGCATGTATATCAGTGAAAGGGTACTTTCTGATGGTTCTATAATTTCTTAAGAAAACAAAATGGGACCTGCCAGTCATCAGTGCAACTCACCAGTGGGCACACCCAAGGTGAGCACTCCTGGTCCCACATGATCAGAAGGGCTCAGGGGATCGATCTTGGTCATTTCTGGCCAGAGTCTGGAATTGATGGAACAAAGTTTCCAGAGTTCCCATTCCCTACTTTATGCAAGCTTCTTTTCAGAAAAAATTTCAGAAGTTTCATTATTTTTTTTAGGACCCTGGTACATCTCCTTGGTCTCTCTTTATTTTTATTTATTTATTTACTTACTTACTTATTTTTAAAGCTAACATAATTTTTTTATATTGTTATCATTAATGTACAATTACATGAACAACATTATCGTTACTAAACTCCCCCTCTTATCAAGCCCATACCACATACCCCTTTACAGTCACTGTCTATCAGCATACTAAGATGCTATAAAATCACTACTTGTCTTCTCTGTGTTATACTGCCTCCCCCGTGTACCCCCGACTGCATTATACATGCTAATCATAATGAACCCTTTCTCCCCTTATCCTTCCCTTCCCACCCATCCTCCCAAGTCCCGTTCCCTTTGGTAACTGTTACTCCATTCTTCAGTTCTGTGGGTCTGCTGCTACTTTCTTCCTTCAGTTTTTTCTTTGTTCTTATACTACACAGATGAGTGAAATCATCTGATACTTGTCTTTCTCTGCCTGGCTCATTTCACGGAGCATAATACCCTCTAGCTGCATCCATGTTATTGCAAATGGTAGGATTTGTTTTCTTCTTATGGCTGATTAATATCCCTTTGTGTATATGTACCACATCTTCTTTATCCATTCATTTACTGATGGACACTTAGGTTCCTTCTATTTCTTGGCTATTGTAAATCATGCTGCAATAAACATAGGGGTTCATATGTCTTTTTTAAACTGGGCTCCTGCATTCTTAGGGTAAATTCCTAGCAGAGGACTTCCTGAGTCAAATGGAATTTCTATTTTGAGTTTTTAGAGGAACCTCCATACTGCTTTCCACAATGGTTGAACTAATTTACATTCCCACCAGCAGTGTAGGAGGGTTCCCCTTTCTCCACAACCTCGCCAACATTTGTTGTTGTTTGTCTTTTGGATGGTAGCTGTTCCTGCTGGTGTGAGGTGATATCTTATTCTGGTTTTAATTTGCATTTCTCTGATGATTAGGGATGTGGAGCATCTTTTCATGTACCTGTTGGCCATCTGAATTTCTTCTTTGGACAATTGTCTGTTCAGATCCTCTGAATATTTTTTAGTTGGCTTATTTGCTCTTTGTTTGTTGAGGTGTGTGAGCTCTTTATATAATTTGGATGTCAACACCTTATCAGATATGTCAGTTATGAATATATTTCCCCATTTGTAGGATGCCTTTTTGTTCTATTGATGGTGTCCTTTGCTGTACAGAAGCTTTTCAGCATGATATAGTCCCCCTTGTTCATTTTTGCTTTTCTTTCCCTTGCCCAGGGATATATGGCCATGAAGAAGTTGCTCATGTTTATGTTCAAGAGATTTTTGCCTATGTTTTTTTCTAATATTTTATGGTTTCATGGCTTACATTCAGGTCTTTGATCCATTTCGAATTTACTTTTGTGTATGGGTTAGACAGTGATCCAGTTTCATTCTCTTACACGTAGCTGTCCAGTTTTGCCAGCACCATCTGTTGAAGAGACTGTCATTTCCCCATTGTATGTCCATGGCTCCTTTATCATATATTAATTGACCATATATGTTTGGGTCAATATCTGGAAACTCTATTCTGTTCCACTGGTCTGTGGTTCTGTTCTTGTGCCAATACCAAATTGTCTCGATTACTGTGGCTTTGTAGTAGAGCTTGAAGTTGCGGCGTGTAATTCCCCCTGCTTTATTCTTCCTTCACAGGATTGTTTTGGTTATTCAGGGTCTTTTGTGGTTCCAAGTGAATTTTAGAACTATTTGTTCTAGTTCATTGAAGAATGCTGTTGGTATTTTGATAGGGATTGCACTGAATCTGTAGATTGCTTTAGGCAGGATGCCCATTTTGACAATATTAATTCTTCCTATCCATGAGCACGGGATGTGTTTCCATTCGTTGGTTTCTTCTTTAATTTCTCTAATGAGTGTCTTGTAGTTCTCAGAGTGTAAGTCTTTCACTTGCGTGGTTAGGTTTATTCCTAGGTATTTTATTCTTTATGAAGCAATTGTGAATGGAATTGTTTTCCTGATTTCTCTTTCTGCTGGTTCATCGTTAGTGGACAGGAATGCCACAGATTTCTGTGTATTAATTTTGTATCCTGCAACTTTGCTGAATTCAGATATTAGATCTAGTAGTTTTGGAGTGGATTCTTAAGGGTTTTTTATGTACAATATCATGTCTTCTGCAAACAGGGACAGTTTAATTTCTTCCTTGCCAATCTGGATGACTTTTATTTCTTTGAGATGTCTGACTGCTGTGACGAGGACCTCCAGAACTATGTTAAATAAAAGTGGGGACAGTGGACATCCTTGCCTTATTCCTGATCTTACAGGAAAAGATTTCAGATCCTCCCTGTTCAGTATAATGTTGGCTGTGGGTTTGTCATATATGGCCTTTGTTATGTTGAGGTACTTGCCCTCTATACTCATTTTGTTGAGAGTTTTTATCATGAATGGATGTTGAATTTTGTTGAATGCTTCTTCAGCATCTATGGAGATGATCATGTAGTTTTTGTTCTTCTTTTTGTTGATGTGGTGGATGATGCTGATGGATTTTTAAATACTGTACCAACCTTGCATCCCTGAAATAAATCTTACTTGATCATTATGGATGACCTTTTTGATGTATTTTTTAACTCGGTTTGCTAATATTTTGTTGAGTATTTTTGCATCTATGTTCATCAGGGATATTGGTCTGTAATTTTATTTTATTGTGGTGTCTTTGCCTGGTTTTGGTATTAGGGTGATGCTGGCCTCATAGAATGAGTTTGGAAGTATTCCCTCCTCTTCCACTTGTTGATAAACTTTAAGGAGAATGGATATTAGGAGATCACTAAATGATAAAATTCAGCGATGAAGCTATCTGGTCCAGGCCTTTTGTTCTTAGGTAGTTTTTGATTACCAATTCAATTTAGTTGCTAGTAATTGGTCTGTTCAGATGTTCTGTTTATTTCTGGGTCAGCCTTGGAAGGTTGTATTTTTCTAGAAAGTTGTCCATTTCTTCTAGGTTATCCAGTTTGTTAGCATATAATTTTTCACAGTATTCTCTAATAATTCTTTGTATTTCTGTGGTGTTCGTCATGATTTTTCCTTTCTCATCTTTGACTCTGTTTATGTGTGTAGACTCTTTTTTTCTTGATAAGTCTGGCTAGGAGTTTATCTATTGTGTTTATTTTCTCAAGGAACCAGCTCCTGCTTTCACTGATTCTCTCTATTGTTTTAGTCTTTTCGATTTTATTTATTTCTACTCCAATCTTTATTATGTCCCTCCTCTTATTGACTTTGGGTCTCACTTGTTCTTCTTTTTCCAGTTTCATTAATTGTGAGTTTACACTGTTGATATGCAGTTATTCTTTCCTGAGGTAGGCATGTATTGCAATATATTTCCCTCTTAGCACGGACTTCGCTGTGTCCCACATATTTTGTGGTGTTGAATTATTGTTGTCATTTGTCTCCATATATTGCTTCATCTCTGGTTTTATTTGGTCATTGATCCATTGGTTATTTAGGAGCATGTTGTTAAGCATCCATGTGTTTGTGGCCTTTTCGTTTTCTTTGTGTAATTTATTTCTAGTTTCATACATTTGTGGTTTGAGAAACTGGTTGGTACAATTTCAATCTTTCTGAATTTTCTGAGGTTCTTTTTGTGGCCTAGTATATGATCTATTCTTGAAAATGTTCCATGTGCACTTGAGAAGAATGTGTATCCTGCTGCTTTTGGGTGTAGAGTTCTGTAGATGTCTGTTAGATCCATCTGTTCTCGTGTGTTGTTCAGTGCCTCTGTCACCTTACTTATTTTCTGTGTGGTTGATCTGTCCTTTGGAGTGAGTGGAGTGTTGAAGTCTTCCAGAATGAATGCATTGCATTCTATTCCCCCTTTTAATTCTGTTAGTGTATGTTTCACATACGTAGGTGCTCCTGTGTTGGGTGCATAGGTATGTGTAATGGTTAATTTCTCTTGTTGAATTGACCCCTTTATCATTATGTAATGTTCTTCTTTGTCTCTTGTGACTTTCTTTGTTTTGAAGTCTATTTTGTCTGATACAAGTACTGCAACTCCTGCTTTTTTCTCCCTATTAGTTGCATGAAATATCTTTTTCCATCCATTTACTTTTAGTCTGTGTATGTCTTTGGGTTTGAAGTGAGTCTCTTGTAGGCAGTGTATGGTTGGGTCTTGTTTTTTATCCATTCAGTGACTCTATGTCTTTTGATTGGTGTATTAAGATCACTTACATTTAGGGTGATTATCAATAGGTATGTACTCATTGCTGTTGCAGGCATTAGATTTGTGGTTACCAAAGGTTCAAGGGTAACTTCCTTACTATCTAAGAGTCTAATTTAACTCATTTAGTATGCTATTGCAAACACAGTCTAAAGATTCATTTTCTCCTCCTTTTTCTTTGTCCTCCTTTCTTTTTATATTAGGTATCATATTCTCCACTCTTTGTCTATCCCTTTTAGTACCTCTGGTAACAGCTATTTAACCTTAGGAGCACTTCCAGCTATAGAAGTCCCTCCAAAATGCACTGTAGAGGTGGTTTGTGGAAGGTAAATTCTCTCAGCTTTTGCTTATCTGGTAATTGTTTAATTGCTCCTTCAAATTTAAATGATAATCTTGCTGGATAAAGTATTCTTGGATCAAGGCCCCTCTGCTTCATGGCATTAAATATATCATGACACTCCCTTCTAGCCTGTAAGGTTTCTGTTGAGAATCTGATGATAGCCTGATGGGTTTTCCTTTGTATGTGATCTTTTTTCTCTCTCTGGCTGCTTTTAAAAGTCTGTCTTTATCCTTGATCTCTGCCATTTTAGTTATTACATGCCTTGATGTCTTCCTTGGGTCCCTTGTGTTGGGAGATCTGTGCACCTCCATGGCTTGAGAGACTATCTCCTTCCTCAGATTGGGGAAGTTTTCAGCAATTACCTCCTCATTGACACTTTCTATCCCTTTTTCTCTCTCTTGTTCTTCTGGTACCCCTATAATGCAAATATTTTTCCCTTTGGATTGGTCACACAATTCTCTCAATATTCTTTCATTCTTAAAGATTATTTTTCTCTCTGTGCCTCAGCTTCTTTGTATTCCTCTTCTCTGATTTCTATTCCATTTATAATATCTGCTATTACATCTAACCTGTTTTTAAATCCCTCCATTGTATGTTTCATTTCAGATATGGAATTTCTTAATGATTGAATCTCCATCTTAAATTTGTTCCTGAGTTCTTGAATATTTTTCTGTACCTCCTTAAGCATGTTTATGATTTTTATTTTGAATTCTCTTTCAGGAAGATTGGTGACTTCTGTTTCATTTGGCCCTTTTTCTGGGGTTTGTGAGATTTTGGTCTGAACCAGGTTCTTTTGATGTTTCATATGTGATGCCCTCTAGTGCCCAGCTGAGTGAGATTGAGGGTCATCGGGGAGCGGAGCTAGTGCCTGGGGAAGGAAAGATCTGTTTCATGATTCCCACCTATGGTGCCTGTCTCCAGTATCAGAGCCAGTGGGCCGAGCACATAGGTGCAAGCCTCTGTGCTTGACGTCTCTAGCTGTTGTAGGCAGGGTCTCCCTCTGCATCGCCTCACACCGGCGCAGTGACTGCCAGTTTACAATCCAGTGCTGTCAGGCCAGGAGAAAGGCTCGGCACGCTGCGTGTCACAGTGGGGAGCCTTGGGGCTGAGTAGGCAGCCAGGGGGATGGAGCGCCTGAAGCTGCTTAAAGTTCGCAACCTGCTGGGCATATCATGCTCAGACAACCTGTCCAGCTATCCGTTCTCCTGCGCAGCAAGCTCCTTGCAAACCCCAGCCCTTCGGCAGCCCTCTCGCTGCTAGGAAGCCTCTCAGCCCGCCTGCCTTTCCTTTGTCCCAGAGTGGCCGGATGTGGTCCCGTACTCCAGAAATGGCCGGAATCTCAGTCTCTCAAGCACTCTGACTTTCGCAGCTCCCCACCCTCCAAAGCACCACACTATGTAGGTTTCTGCTCACAAAGCAGATCTCCAGGGCTAGGTGTTCAGCAGTTCCAGGCTTCCATGCCCTCCCTGCTGTTTCTCTTTCTCCAGCTGGTGAGCGGCGTCAGGGGAAGGGCTTGGGTCCTGACGCATCAAGGCTTTGGTACGTTACTTGTTCCATGAGGTCTGCTCTGTTTGTGAGATCTGTATGCAGTCTGGTTCAGCCTTCTTTCCTGTTGCTGTTTTTGGGTTAGTTGTATTAATTAACTTTATTTTTGTACTATTTGTAGTTTTTGGAGGAGTTCTCTGTCTCACCTCTCACACCATCTTGAATCTCCCAGAAGTTTTATTTTGAGATCACTTCTTGCTAAGGAGAAGTAATCTACTGCATTCTATTTCTGCTATAATATGTTTCCTTTCATCTTAGCATAATGCTACACAACCCTTGTAGGACCAACAATAGGGACAGTCTAACAGGACACAAGGAGCTCTGGACTGGCAAGGCAGGAACTGGCTCTGCTCCAATCTCAAGCCTGGATGACTATACGACTCTGCACAAGGCACTCAACCTTCTCCAGGCTTCAGGTTTCCTCTTTGTACAACACCAAAGATGGAATCGATTATATTTATGGTACTTGGAGTTTCAAAACTCTGACTTTATGACTTCTGCCTTTATCGGACCATAGTGCTCAACTTCTCATACAAATATCAAATAAAATTCTTTTGTACAATCATTGAAAGCATACATATCAAAATATGCATCATAGTTTACTTCTACTAGGGAAGTCCTAAAGCCTCAGAGGAACAGATCAGAGGTAAGCCACAATGGTTATTCCTCTTCTTCAGGTATTAAAAAATACTTATAACCTGAAACAACATAAAGATTCTCTTGCCACTTAGAAGTCACCAGACCACAACCACCATACCTCCCAAAATATATGGTGCTAAACATTTCAAGGTGCCAGTTGATCCTTTAAAATTCATTCTATTAAACTGGATTATTGTCTATCCCCATACACAAAAATAAACTCAAAATGGATCAAAGACCTGAATGTAAGTCATCAAACTATAAAACTCTTAGAAGACAACATAGGCAAAAACCTCCTGAATATAAACATGAGCAACTTTTTTCTAAATGCATCTCCTCGAGCAACGGAAACAAAAGCAAAAATGAACACATAGGACTACATCAAACTAAAAAGCTTCTGTACAGCAAAGGACACCATCACCAGAACAAAAAGGCATCCTACAGTATGGGAGAATATATTTGTAAGCAACAAATCAGACAAGGAGTTAATATCCAAAATATATAAAGAACTCACATGCCTAAACACCCAAAAAGCAAACAACCCAGTTAAAAAATAGGTGGAGGATATGAGCAGACAATTCTCCAAAGAAGAAATTCCAATGACCAACAGGCACATGAAAAGATGCTGCGCATCACTAATTATCAGGGAAATGCAAATAAAAACCACAATGAGATATCACCTCACACAAGTTAGGATGGCCAACATTGAAAAGACTAGGAACAACAAATGCTGGCAAGGTTGTGGAGGAAGGGGAAACCGTCCTGCACTGATGGTGGGAATGTAAGCTAGTTCAACCATTGTGGAAAACAATATGGAGGTTCCTCAAAAAACTAAAAATAGAAATACCATTTGACTTGGGAATTCCACTCCTAGGAATTACCCAAAGAATATAATTTCTCAGGTTCAAAAAGACATATATACCCCTCTGTTTATTACAGTACTATTGACAATAGCCAAGATATGGAAGCAACCTAAGTGTCCATCAGTAGATGAATGGATAAAGAAGATGTGGTACATATACGCAATGGAATACTATTCAGCCATAGGAAAGAAACAAATCCTGTCATTTGCAACAACATGGATGGAGCTGGAGGACATTATGTTCAGTGAAATAAGCCAGGCAGAGAAAGACAAGTACTAAATGATTTCCCTCATTTGTGGAGTATAACAACGAAGCAAAACTGAAGGAACAAAACAGGAACAGATTTACAGACTCCAAGAAGGGACTAGTGTTTACCAAACGGGAAGGGTCAGGGAGGGTGGGTGGGGAGGGAGGGAGAAGGGGTTTGAGGGGTATTATGATTTGCACACATGGTGTGAGGGGGATCATGGGGAAGACAGTGTAGCACAGAGAAGGCAAATAGTGACTCTGTGGCATCTTACTACACTGATGGGCAGTGACTGCAATGGAGTGTGGGAGGAACACAATAATATAGGTGAATGTAGTAACCACATTTTTTCATGTGAAACCTTTATAAGAGTGTATATCAATAATACCTTAATATAAAAATCACCTTGAAATAAACACAGTTTTATGCCATGCAAAAAAAAAAACTAAGCTATAACTTTGTGAGTTATGCACTTTATATAAATATTCACAACATTACATAGAGTTAAAAAAAAGATTTAAAATCCTTGAAAAAACTGCATTCTATTTCTTCTTCAGGGTTAAGCATACATACAAGACTTTGGATATATGAAAAACTATGTTTAATTGTTACTAGCAGTCCTGGGTGATTTCACAACTACAGGCAGGCTTGTGTACAGGAGCTGCTTGCTGTTCTTCCCTGGTGCACACAAGGTCCATCACAGCTCTTCAAGATGTGGGGCACATCATGCAAAGTTACACATGTTGGTGTGTTGTGGGCAAGCCCTTGTATGAGTGAAAATTTCAAGTAACAGAGTAACATCTTGAGTATCTACAAAGTCGAGATGTCAACAAGAGACCTCACTACTGTGGATACTTTCATTTAAGAAACTTCCCTTAGAAAAGCTGTTAAATTTCTCAGTTGCAAACAAAGATTGCACAACTCATGTCTTTCACCACAAGAAAAGTTTACCTACAAATCAAGTGCTTGATTTTCATTGTTTGATTATTACAAAATATTCTGTATGCTCCTAAAATTTGATTTGCCAGTTACCAAAGCACTCTTTATTCCCAAACATTTTCTAATGACTCATGAATGAATCTGACTGAATTCACATTTTTGTGTGTTTTTTGTTTTTGTTTAGTCAATACTTTGTTATGGAGAAATTAGGTTATCAACATATTCTCATTGTTACATAAAATACTATAATAAAAATCTTTTTCTGAGTATTCTGTTTGCCCCTAACTCTCAGAGTCCTTTTCTGCTCTGCCCTGTCCCAAAAGGCTAACTTCTGAGAACAAAATCACTTAATCTCCGCTGTCTTCTTTTTTTTTTATTAAGGTATCATTGATATACACTCTTAATTATGAAGGTTTCACAAGAAGAACAATGTGGTATTACATTTACCCAATTCACTTTTATATCCATTGAGAGTTCTGACAATTTCTCAGCTCTTCTACTAAATCTCTCAGCTATTTCATGTTAACACCAAACTAAAAAGACAAACATTTTCTGCTACTCTGCACAATGGGTTGGCCCTCAAACAAGCTGTCCTAACATCAATGACAATGTAAACAGTGTACAATCAGAATTTTTCCAGCGCCATTAGAACTACCATTTTCAACTAGCCTTACAACATCCTCCAGTGTAAAATGAGGTCTACTGGGGGCACAGGCTGCAGTGAAGAGCCCTCACTTCATAGCTTACTCCACTGCTTACTAAGGGTCTGACTTTAGGCAAGTCACTTAACCTCTCAGACTTCTATTTCCTCATTTATAATTGACATTTTTTAATATATTAGGATAGCTTTGGTCTCTTTCAGTTCAAAAGTAAAGGATATAACTTGCTCTCCTGTTAAAAACAACTTTAAACTACCACAGACCTCATATATTTGATGACAAAAATCTCTTGCTATGTATTTAGATTGAATGATTAAGCCTTTTTAAGAAGAAACCATTAATTATAATTATCTCTTACTTAAGCCATTTCTGGTCAAGTCCTTCTGATGTGCTCGCAGCCTACAGCCTCAAAGTGACAGTTACCTTGACCATCATCAAGCCCTTTCATCATGGACAAAAACTAACATTAAATATGTACATTTCTCAGCTTACTTCATGGAATTAAACTTAAATTGCCAGAAGTTAAAAGGATAACCACTAGGACAAATCTGTCATTCCAACCTCATAAATAATTTACCATGAATTAGAGAGAGCTACCACTGAACCTGAACTAAATACAGGACTCTTCCAGCCCACAAAAGCCTAACTCCTATGAGATCCATAAAGAGGACAAGCCTAGCTGCAGAAGTGCCATTAACATATGAGTTTTCTGGGACTTAAAGCAAGGTAAAATGCAGTATTAAAAAAGTTTTTAAGGTAAATTTTAAAAGTATCTTCAGAAGGTGATCAGCAGACGTGACAATGAATAATGAATAATACTGACACCTGAAAATCCATATGCAATGTAAAAAACAAAGAAGGTGACATTCGGCAAGACTTCTTACTTGGTGAGGCAGTCAGACTTTTTAAAAGAAAAAGTATCCTAAAGCAATGATTTAATCCAAAGATGAACCATAAGATAACTGAACTACCATATTTTTTCTTCCATGATAGCAATGAAGGGCTCGTACAATGCAATTTTCCAGTCTAGCCAAGCCAACTCATGCGTATATGACTTGTATACATTTGCACAACTTCTACATGAGTAGATGTTCTCTTCACGCATCTAAAATTAATTAAATAATTCCACTATCTGTTCAGAAACAGGAGAAGGGAAACAGAAGCCATAAAATAATCATGAAGTAGTGCTCATTTGGATAAAACATACAAACACTAACACATGAGGTTACTTACAGTTTGTCTATATAGCGGCAACCTAGAATTAAGGTCTTCTCTCCCTTTACCCCTCCACTAAATTCGTATGTGCACAAGAAGATTAGTTTTCTAAACACAGAAAACTGACTTAATTTTATACAGGCCACAAAAGGGATGTAAAACTGAGTAACACTGCTCCAACGCTTCAAAGATCATCAAAAAATTTGTAATTTTGCCAAGATCTAAACCAATGATTGTTGGTTTATGTTTACATCATGTGTACACTTTAAAACTTAAGAATTAAACAATGAAGGTTCAGTGTTCCTCTGATGAAGTGCCTAAGACCCAGAACCACAAAACGGCTGCTCCAGGGGCATCACCACAAACATCCAGAATTGGTCTCCTAAAGTCCACACTGCTTCAGTCATCATCCCTTTCCTGAGTGTCCAATGGATTAAAGATCCCATATCTCTGTCCAGTGGTTTCTGTACCATGGAATTACCAAGAAACAAGTAAAGAGGTAGCAAATAAAAAAACTTGTATCATGACTGTTAATCTCCCACAGCCTTTAGACTGAGGAATGTAAATGGCAGTTTATTGCTGCCTCATTTACTGCAAAATAAATCCTCTATGTAATAACCAGAAAAGAGTGTGCTGCGAAATCAGGCAGAGGAAGCAGAAACCAAGAAATTTCTACCTTCCACGCTTCATTATAATCAATCATGTAGGTTCCTTCCCTGCTTCATGATGATCAATAATGCTAGTTTCTTTTCAATTATTTCTTGTGAGGGAGATGCAAATAAAAACCACAATGAGAGATCACCTCATTAGGATGGCCAAAATTAAAAAGACTAGGAACAACAAATGCTGGCGAGGTTGTGGAGAAAGGGGAACCCTCCTACACTGCTGGTGGGAATCCTGAGTTTTGAGCATTTGCATTAAAATGAGCATGAGAAAATTTTCTTAACCCAAGAGTGCCCTCTCTCCTTTCTCAACATGTACTGGAGATGTTTCATTTCATTTGATATTGTGAAGGGTACCTCAAAGCCTAAAGATTGAAGAGGGTCTAGAATATCTATAGATGCTAAAAATATTTTATAACTCAATTTTCCCTAATCTATAATCATTACAAGCCATGTGATCATCTTAATTAGCTTCAGAAAGCAACAAGAATAGAGCATGAGTCACAGAATCACAAATATGCACAGAACACACCCAGGAATAATGTCACCAGCCAACCAATTTAGGTTCACATCAAGGTGCATCCAAAATTGTTGTTACTGTTTGCCATATGCTTTTGAAACACTTAAGACAATGAACCAAAAAAAAGCATCAGGGCTTCAGAAATGCATCATCATTATCTCCATGCACTGCACCACCCAAGTAACAGCCAGTGAGCTTCTTGAGTCCAGGAAACTCCTGAAACTCATGGCACTCCATCAGTTTTCAGCCCTTTGATGGCACACAACAAATGCATGAGAAATGACTAAATTGAAAGCACCCAAGATCTAGTACTCCTCTGCAGTGACCTAGAAGGGAAAATTTTGTTTTATTAGAACATTTTCCAAAATTTCATCAGATTGGCTCAAAAACCAAGCTAATCAGCTAGCCCAACAGATTTGGGGGCAAAATTTTGTGGGTAAAAAGAAACTCCCTGTGCTGTGGTCTCTACTTGGGATATTCCATCAATATTAAGCACAATTTTCATGAAAAGAACTGAAAGCTTAAGAATGGAAGAGGAAGAGTGGATAAAAGATGGAAGCATGAGAGGTGAGACAGAGATCGCCTCCTAAAACCACATATAATATGAAAATGTAATTAATACAACAAATTCTGAACGAGCAACAGGAAAGAAGGTGGGGCCAGACTGTATACACCTGGAGAAAAGAACAGACCTCATGGAAAGGGTAATGTACCAAAGCCATGACCCGGCGGGATGCAAGCCCTTCCCCCACCCCAGATCACTGGTAGGATAAGGAGAAACGGAGCGGGGAGGAAGTGGAAACCTGGGACTGCTAA
This sequence comes from Manis pentadactyla, assembly GCF_030020395.1. NCBI lineage: Eukaryota > Metazoa > Chordata > Mammalia > Pholidota > Manidae > Manis > Manis pentadactyla. The sequence goes on from NC_080024.1 coordinate 105,878,634, forward strand.
ACACCTAGCCCTGGAGATCTGCTCTGGGAGCATGAACCTACATTGCATGGTGCTCTGGTGATCAGTGGGGTTGGAAAGCTAAGATAGGCGGAATACCTGAAGAGACTGAGATTACAGCCACTTGTGGAAAACAGGGAAGCATATCTGGCTGATATGGGCAGGTAGTGTGAGAGACTTCCTAAAAGTGAGGGGAATGTTAAAGGGGCAAGGATTGCACAGAGCTTAAGGCTCAGGAGAAAGAACAGGTAGACAAAATTGCCCAGGTGCACTCTGCCCAACAGGTTGGGAACTTTCACAATCTTCAGGCACTCCACTTCCCTAGATGGCTACGCAGCTCAAAGGACCCCACCATGATACGCAGTCTGAACACCTTGCTCCTGGCCACCCCACACCTGGCTTACAAACTGGCAAACCCTGCCCTGCAATCAGGCCAGCCAGAGGGAACCCCACTAACAGCAGCTACAAACAGAAGGCACTGAGGCTCACCTCTGTGTGTTCGGCCCACTGGTTCTGACAGTGGAGACAGAAGAGCACCCAGGATGCACAAAAAGCACTTACTTACCCCCAGGCACCAATACCACTCCCCTGCAGCCCCCAATATTGCTTCATGGGCTAAGCAACCCCAGAGAGTAGAGTATCTGGGCACTTGAGGGCAACACATACAAATATGAAATACCCAAGGAAGCTGGTTCAAAGCAAAATCTCAGCAACACCAGAAAAAGGATTGAGTGACACTGAACAAATCAATCTTCCTGAAAGAGATTTGAACATAAAAATCATAAACATCCTCCTGTAAGTAAAGAAAAACATTCAACATCTCAGGAATGAATTTAGGATGCAGATCCAATCATTCAGGAACACAATGGAGGGTTTTAAAAGCAGATTAGATATGGTGGAGGAAATGGTAAATGAAATAGAAATTATAGAAAAGGAATACAAAGAAGCTGAGGCATAGAAAGAAAAAAGAATCTCAATGAATGAAAGAATACTGAGAGAACTGTGTGACCAATCTAAATGGAATGATATTCATTTTATAGGGGTACCAGAAGAAGAAAAGAGAGAAAAAGGGATAGAAAGTGTCTCTGAGGAGGGAATTGCCAAAAACATCCCCAACCTGGGGAAGGAGATAGTCTCTCAGGCCATAGAGAAACAAACATCTCCTAACACAAGGGACCCAGGGAAAACAACACCAAGACATATAATAATTAAAAGGGCAAAGATCAAGGACGAGAACAGACTACTAAAACCAGCCAGAGACAGAAAAAAGATCACCTACAAAGAAAAACCCATCAGGATATCATCAGACTTCTCAGCAGAAACCTTACAGGCCAGAAGGGAGTGGCATGATATATTTAATGCAATGAAGCAGAAAGGTCTCAAACCAAGAATACTCTATCCAGCAAGATTATCATTTAAATTTGAAGGAGCAATTAAACAATCACCAGATAATCAAAAGCTGAGAGAATTTACCTTCCACAAACCACCTCTACAGTGTATTTTGGAGGGACTGCTATATATGGAAGTGTTCCTAAGGTTAAATAGCTGTTACCAGAAGTACTAAAAGGGATAGACAAAGAGTACAGAATATGATACCTAATATATAAAGAATGGAGGATGAAGAAAAAGGAAGACAAAAAGAACCTTAAGACTGTGTTTGCAATAGCATACTAAGTGAGTTAAATTAGACTCATAGATAGTAAGGAAGTTACCCTCAACCTTTGGTAACCACAAATTTAAAGCCTGCAATGGCAATAAGTACATACCTATTGATAATCACCCTAAATGTAAATGGTCTGAATGCACCAATCAAAAGACACAGAGTCACTGAATGGATAAAAAAACAAGACCCAACTATACCCTGCTTACAAGAGACTCACTTCAAACCCAAAGACATACACAGACTAAAAGTGAACAGATGGAAAAAGATATTTCATGCAACTAATAGGGAGAAAAAAGCAGGAGTTGCAGTACCTGTATCAGACAAAATAGACTTCAAAACAAACAAAGTCATAAGAGACAAAGAAGAGCATTACATAATAATAAAGGGGTCAATTCAACAACAGAAATTAACCATTACACATACCTATGCACCCAACACAGGAGCACCTACATATGTGAAACATACACTAACAGAATTAAAAGGGGGAATAGAATGCAATGCATTCATTCTAGAAGACTTCAATACTTCACTCACTCCAAAGGACAGATCAACCACACAGAAAATAAGTAAGGTGACAGAGGCACTGAACAACACACTAGAACACATGGATCTAACAGACATCTACAGAACTCTACACCCAAAAGCAGCAGGATACACATTCTTCTCAAGGGCACATAGAACATTTTCAAGAATAGATCATATACTAGGCCACAAAAAGAACCTCAGAAAATTCAGAAAGATCAAAATTTTACCAATCAGCTTCTCAGATCACAAAGGTATGAAAGTAGAAGTAAAATACACAAAGAAAATGAAAAAGCCCACAAACACATGGATGCTTAACAGCATGCTCCTAAATAACCAATGGATCAATGACCAAATAAAACCAGAGATGAAGCAATTATGGAGACAAATGACAACAATACTTCAACACCACAAAATCTGTGGGACGCAGCGAAGGCTGTGCTAAGAGGGAAATATATTGCAATACAGCCTATCTCAGGAAAGAATAACTGCATATGAACAGTCTAAACTCACAATTAATGAAACTAGAAAAAGAAGTACAAATGAGACCCAAGGTAAGTAAGAGGAGGGACATAATAAAGATTAGAGCAGAAATAAATAAAATCGAAAAGACTAAAACAATAGAAAGAATCAATGAAAGCAGAAGCTGGTTCTTCGAGAAAATAAACAAAATAGATAAATTCTTAGCCAGACTTATCAAGAAAAAAAGAGAGTCTACACACATAAACAGAATCAAAAATGAGAACGGAAAAAACAAGACGGACACCACAGAAATACAAAGAATTATTAGAGAATACTGTGAAAAATTATATGCTAACAAACTGGATAACCTAGACGAAACAGACAACTTTCTAGAAAAATACAACCTTCCAAGACTGACCCAGAAAGAAACAGAATATCTGAACAGACCAATTACTAGCAACGAAAATGAACTGGCAATCAAAAAACTGCCTAAGAACAAAAGGCCTGGACTAGATGGCTTCATTGCTGAATTTTATCAAACATTTATGACATATATGCCATATATGCCATATATGACAAACCCACAGCCAACATCATACTGATATTAGGTGAACTCCTAATAGCCATTCTCCTTAAAGTTTTCTGAAAAGTAGAAGAGGAGGGAATACTTCCAAACTCATTCTATGAGGCCAGCATCACCCTAATACCAAAACCAGGCAAAGACACCACAATAAAATAAAATTACAGACCAATATCCCTGATGAACATAGATGCAAAAATACTCAACAAAATATTAGCAAACCGAGTTAAAAAATACATCAAAAAGGTCATCCATAATGATCAAGTAAGATTTATTTCAGGGATGCAAGGTTGGTACAGTATTTAAAAATCCATCAGCATCATCCACCACATCAACAAAAAGAAGAACAAAAACTACATGATCATCTCCATAGATGCTGAAAAAGCATTTGACAAAATTCAACATCCATTCATGATAAAAACTCTCAACAAAATGAGTATAGAGGGCAAGTACCTCAACATAATAAAGGCCATATATGACAAACCCACAGCTAACATCATACTGAACAGTGAGAAGCTGAAAGCTTTTCCTTTAAGATCGGGAACAAAACAAGGATGCCCACTCTCTCCACTTTTATTCAACACAGTTCTGAAGGTCCTCATCATGGCAATTAGATAACACAAAGAAATGAGGGCATCCAGATTGGCAAGGAAGAAATTAAACTGTCCCTGTTTGCAGACGACATGATGTTGTACACAAAAATCCCTAAAGAATCCACTCCAAAACTACTAGATCTAATATCTGAATTCAGCAAAGTTGCAGGATACAAAATTAATACACAGAAATCTGTGGCATTCCTATACACTAATAATGAACTAGCAGAAAGAGAAATAAGGAAAACAATTCCATTCACAATTGCTTCAAAAAGAATAAAATACCCAGGAATAAACCTAACCATGGAAGTGAAAGACCTATACCCTGAAAACTACAAGACACTCATGAGAGAAATTAAAGAAGAAACCAACGAATGGAAACACATCCCGTGCTCATGGATAGGAAGAATTAATATTGTCAAAATGGCCATTCTGCCTAAAGCAATCTTCAGATTCAATGCAATCCCTATCAAAATACCAATAGCATTCTTCACCAAACTAGAACAAATAGTTCTAAAATTCGTATGGAACCACAAAAGACCCTGAATATCCAAAGAAGGAAGTATAAAGCAGGAGGGATTATGCTCACCAACTCCAAGCTCTACTACAAAGCCACAGTAATCAAGACAATTTGGTACTGGCACAACAACAGACCCATAGTCCAATGGAACAGACTAGAGAGCCCAATATAAACCCAAGTATATATGGTTAATTAATATATGATAAAGTAGCCATGGACATACAATCGGGAAATGACAGCCTCTTCAACAGCTGGTGTTGGCAAAACTGGACAGCTACGTGTAAGAGAATGAAACTGGATTATTGTCTATCCCCATATACAAAAGTAAACTCGAAGTGGATCAAAGACCTGAATGTAAGTCATGAAACCATAAAATCCTTAGAAGAAAACATAGGCAAAAACCTCCTGAATATAAACATGAGCAACTGTTTTGTGAATTTATCTCCACAAGCAAGGGAAACAAAAGAAAAAATGAATACATGGGACTATATCAAACTAAAAAGCTTCTATACAGCAAAGGACACCATCAGCAGAACAAAAAGACACCCTACAGTATGGGAGAATATATTTGTAAACAACATATCCGACAAGGGGCTAACATCCAAAATATATAAAGAACTCACATACCTCAACACCCAAAAAGCAAATAACCCGATTAAAAAATGGGCGGAGATATGAGCAGACAATTCTCCAAAACAGAAATTCAGATGGCCCACAGGCACATGAAAAAATACTCCACATCACTAATTATCAGGGAAATGCAAATAAAAAGCACAATGAGATATCACCTCACACAAGTTAGAATGACCAACATTGAAAAGACTAGGAACAACAAATGCTGGGAAGGATGTGTAGAAAGAGGAGCCCTCCTACACTGCTGGTAGGAATGTAAATTAGTTCAACCATTGTGGAAAGCAATATGGAGGATCCTCTAAAAACTAAAAATAGAAATACCATTTGACCTGGAAATTCCACTCCTAGGAATTTACCCAAAGAATATAATTTCTCAGATTCAAAAAGACATATGCACCCCAATGTCTATTGTAGCTCTCTTTACAGTAGACAAGATATGGAAGCAACCTAAGAGTCCACCAGTAGATGAATCGATAAAGAAGATGTGGTACATATATGCAATGGAATACAATTTATCCATAACAAAGAAACAAATCCTACCATTTGCAGTAACATGAATGGAGCTGGAGGATATTATGCTCAGTGAAATAAGCCAGGTCGACAAAGACAAATACCAAATGATTTCACTCATTTGTGGAGTGTAACAACGAAGCAAAACTGAAGGAACAAAACAGCAACAGACTCACAGACTCCAAGAAGGGACTAATGGTTATCAATGGGGGGGGGAGAAGGGGATTGAGGGGTATTATGATTAGTGCACATGGTGTGTGTGGGGTCATGGGGAAGACAGTGCAGCACAAAGACAAGTAGGGACTCTGTGGCATCTTACTACACTGATGGACAGTGACTACAAAGGGTTATGGGGGGGGCACAATAATAGGGGTGAATGTATTAACCACATTGTTTTTTCATGTGAAAACTTCATAAGAGTGTATATCAATAATACCTTAATAAAAAAAATTAAAATTATAAAAGAATGCAAACGAAAACTGCATTGGTCATGAGATGGTACATTTTTCTTCCTCAGAAACATTGCTTAGTTAAAATGCAGCAATTCTTATAGATAAGTCACCTTTATACTGAATGTCACCTTCATTGTTCCTGAGCACCTTAAGGTGTGCACTGCTAAGGTCTGGAATAATCAGCTTCAAATCAGACCAGGCCAGTTTACAGAGCTTGCAGTGGGAGAAAGAAGGGCTCAGCCTGTGGTGTGATAAGAGATGCATGAGGGACTCAGAGATATGAGGCGGGCCCTGCAGCCCCATTTATAAGCCTTGTAACCACGAGCAAGTCACAGCAGCTCTCTGGGCCTCACCTTCTCTACCTGTACAATTCAATGTACAAAAGGCTTTTGCCAGGACTAATATTTTACGGTTTCAACCAAGTACTCAATACCTTGCTGAATGAATGAGTGAGTGGATATATAAAATGAATGAAAAAATTAACAACTGATTTTGCCTTCTGATGCCCTTCCTTGTGACAGAGAAGGCTTTGCTGATGATTATTATCATTTATCATTTTGTTTTCTAGAGAAAAACAGATTGCACCTCAGTAGGAGAGATGTGAAGATGTCAGCAAACACAGACCAGGTGCAGCGAGGGTGGTGAGGAGCAGTGGAGATGCTATTCAGACTCTCTCTCTTGTGGGGCTATTTTGGTGTGACTCAAGAGGCCTGAACTCCACCAAGTCTTGATTAACAGTCTATCTAGTTCTGTTTGTTTTTATTGCCTATAAAGTGGGAAAATACTTCAGACTTTAGCCTCAGGAAATTAAAATTCCAGTGTGCTACATCAGATCCAAATCTGGCCCAGGTGAGCTAATGTGCTCTCATAGAGCCGTGGGGCAGGGCAAGGCCTGTGGACTTGCTCACCAGTGCTGGCAACGATGGTCCATATGTAGACTGAACCCTCTCAAGTTCTTACACACCCACCTTAGATGCAAAGATTTGGTATTAATCAGTTATAGTTTAAAATTAGGGATAAGACTTTTTCATTTTTCTGCTATACTCTAACTTCTTTTAGAATATTTCCCAGTGCTTAATTTCTAGTTGGTTTAATATCTCATTGTTTTGCTGCTGCCCACAAATAATGAGTAGGTAACACATCTGATACAAGACACTAAAACCCTTTCAAGATACCGATTTTGCTAATCAAAACAGAAAATATGCACATATTAGTACACACATAAGGCATAAAGATATGGCTAAAACAAACTCAAATCTTTTTTTTAAAAAAGAATACCTGACTAGAGAATGAATAAAGGAAAAGAAAAAACTGAAGAAAGCAAAAAAATGGGATTTTTAACAGCTATTAATTCTTCTGGCCAAGCAAAAATTGGATAGTGTTTTAATGGCTTCAGGACTATTTTATCCAGAATAAGTTAGATATGCAAAGAGGTGGATGTTGAGATAGTAGAAGAATGCTTAGGATACAAACAAAATCAGATTAATGAAGAGGCTGATGCTATAAATTCTTAAGCTGACTGTAGGAGTTCTCAAGAAAAACAGAACCAATACACACACACACACAATTTATTACGAGGAATTGGCTCACACAATTATGGAGACTGAGAAGTCCCACAATCTGCCTTGAGACCCAAGAAAAATCAGTGTATAATTCTAGTCTGAGTCCAAAGGCCTGAGGACAAGGGGAGCCAATGATGTAAAGCCCAGTCCATGGGCAGGAGGAGGCTGATGCTGCAGCTGAAGCAGGCATGCGGGAAGTAAAAGGAGCAAATTTAATGTTCCCCCACCTTTTGTTCTACGCAGGCCCTCAATGGATTGGATGATGTCCACCTACATTGAGGAGGACAATCTGCTTTACTGAGTACACCAACTCAAATGTTAACCCCATCTGGAAATACCCTCACAGACACAGCCAAAAATGTTGAATCTGGGTACCCATTGGCCCAGTCAAGTTGACACATAAGAATTAACCATGACACTGACTACAGGCTAAACATTTTGGGCACCCTAAGTAGTAACACTTTTCTATGGAGAACAACGGACAGGAAGGAATCTCTAGCTCCTCTTTCTCTTCAAGGATTATAGGACTGATGTACCTGAGAACTGTAGGAAAACAAAGTCATCGAGTCTGATGATAATGAGTGGAAGGATTGGAAGCCCCCATCAACAAAAAGAAGGCATCCACCATCAGGGCCCTGTTTGCTCCCTGAGCCACACTGACGAAGCTGAAGGTCTTCCCTGGGGTTATAGCCCCACCCAGTTCCTGAACCCACCACATCCACCAATGCGTAAGAACTACACAACTGGACTTGGGAAGGTACACACACAGGGCCAGGGTCGGTCTTGTTGTCTAAACTGAACATACAGAATGTTCCAGTGGTTCCTGCAGGCTGCTGCACCTTATGTGATCCCCCAATATTCATATGAAAGGCTGAGATAGAGTGTGTTTCTCCTTTAGAGGGAAGCTTCTTATTGAGCATGATTCTTCCTTTGCCCCGAGAAAAACTCAAGCACCCAACTACAACAAGGAAGAGTTTGTATCTGGCAGCCTGAAATCCAGCTGTTCTCTCCGTAACTCTCTCTCCATCACAGTTCCCATGGCTTAGCACTGGGCACAGCTGGGCCTGCAGGTGAAAAGTACTCTTCAGACAGGGACAGATGGACTCCAGATTATTCTACCAATGATTTATCTGTCTTTTACTTTGCACAGCATTATAGTGGACAACTAGCAATTCTTAATCACCAGTACTATTTATGTTTTCTCCACTAAAAATTAAAGTTCCCAAAAAATGGAGTTAATGTTTTTCTTTCAACTCTAAATTAAAGAAAGATGGCTCTCCTGAAGGTTTAAACAATTAGCTAATAGTGCTAAATCTTATTTCTATTTACATATTTATGAATCTTTGAAAAGTTCAAATGTGCTGCAATCTACAATACTCTATTAATCCCTTCTAACACTCTAAGAGTCATCACAAATACTATTATGTGCTTCATGTAATGTCTCATTCTTTCAGGTTATCCATCTTTACAATAGGTAAAAATGAAAAAATGAAATGATGTGATTTAAGTCCCTAAGAAATAAACCATTACGCACTCTGAAACTGAATTATTTTGCTTTCAGAACTCATAATAATGTAAAGCAAGCTCAGAGCATATTCAAAGCAACTGCTAAACAGGTCTAGTGTTGGAACCCTTACAGTAATGTGGAAAATAACAAGCAGTGGAGCATTCTGAATTGTTGCAAAGCAGGACAGTGCTTGGGTTCCTTGAGATCCAAATGGTGTTTCTAAAAGCCCCCAAATGCCAAAGTGCCCAAAGGCTTGGATGCTGCTGTCTCCACAGTGTTTTAGTTCTTCTGCCAAAGCTCCATACTTGTTTATTTTTCTGTGGGGGCATTTTAAATGCTTCTAAAGAGGACATCTGTATCAGCAGATCTTACTGCTTTGTTAGTGTCACCAAAACACAGAAAGTATGGTTGACTGCCAAGGTTGGAAGGATTGTTATGTGAGGCCTGACTCACCTTGTAGCAGTGCTTTCTAAGACATTTTCCATTTGTGGTCAAAATACTGTACTAATTCCTTTATGGATCCTTTTTTTAAAGATTACTGAAACTATTATTTCAGTTATATTTTAGTGTAAAATAAACAAAGTAATATATCTGGTCCTATCATCAAATAAATTTTCCTTTGCTGTAAACCTGAGATAGCCTTAGTGTAAACAACTCTAATAATGGATGGCCCAAGTATATCTTTCAATTTCAATAAATTCTGTCCTTTAAACAGATATGTTTAAGATATGTTAAGATATTGGTGTAATTTGGGCTAACATGATGGAAGGTGATTAAAAAGAGACCATTTCCCTGAATCATCTGAAGTTGAGATTGAGGCATTTGCCCATTTTTTTCTGGGTTATATTCTATTTACATTTAGTTGAGGAATTGTATATCTGCTATGTTTTATCAATTTAAAAAGCCCCAGAACATAATTAGAATTGCTACACAAGTAAACTGTCAGTTCAAAATGTGAGTGAATATCAGTTGATAATCATTCCCATTCCATCTTCTTTATGGACTAGAGTAATAACTTTGGAGATAATAATTGTACCTGGCATTTACCTGATGGTTTCTAGGTCTATGTTAGATTTTTTAAAAACTGAAACAATTAAACTAAAATTAACTTCTTTGCCTCTTCTGATTTGAGGTTTTTAACATTATTCTCTGCTTTGAACCAATGTCATCAGTGTTACTTTAATTGATCTATTTCTTATTTCAATTGCAGGAAATTTATATTAATCACTAGCATTTTCTCTGAAGTAAATATTCAATCTGATTTTAACTTAGACTAAGTCTACTCCTTATAATTAAGTGTCTCTCTCCCTTCACCCAGTCAAGCTCCACATGAAATCAGAATAAGGATAATTTGGGCACTCTCTCCATAATGTGAGAGCAGATAAATAGGGAAAATGTTAAGAGCCCCTCGACAAAGTCAAGTCACAGCAGCCAGGGTGAGAGAAGACTGTGACAAGTACGCATGGGCCAAGAGAAGGTTATTTATGCAAAAGGTGTCCCCACCCCTTCACCCACCTTCTGAAATGAAGCAAGGGGTCAATGCTCACATCTCTGTATCAGATTCAACCCAGGAAATAAAGAACACAAAACCCATTTTATCCCTACCTTTGGCCATGTATTAATAAAATAATATTTCTTAAAATGAATTTTTGAAAGAAGACTTATTTCAAAGCTTTTGAGTGTTCCAATTCTAATGGCAGAACATCAACAATGAAATCTACCCAGTTACATATAGGGATGGGGTGAAATCTATTTTTTCCTTACAGCTTTATAACAATCGTTGGTGATCAACCAATGGGGTAAAACTCTTTAAAGTACTTCTGAGTAGTTACAGGAAAAATAAATGATACTGGGTCAGGGGATTTTCAGAAGAGGAATTCATGGACCAAAATCACCTAAATTGAAGGCTAGCTATAATATGCACTATTGGGGACAATTTTTTTTTTAGATGATCTATACAAGAGTTACCACAAGCCTAAGGTGTCCAGGTATAGATAGGAAATACTTTGGATAATGGGTGTGCCAAGGGGAAAATCTCTAAGGCTGCACGATGGGTTCAGTTAGAATACACAAGACTAAATGGTAAAGATTAACAACTATTTTCTTACAACTTGTGAGAGAGACAAAAATTTGACAGAATAGATCATCATCATTACAATAAAATAAAGTTATACATTTGCAGCCTTTACACCCTTTTCAAAAGTTCTGCTCTCTCATTTGTTCTGTGTCTTTAGGATTATCTTGCCATATGTTGATGACCCCCAAATATCCATATTGTCATCATCACTGCTCTTGGCCTCAGAGTGAAATCTAAATTGATCTCTAGCCATCTCCTCATAGATGCCCTACAGACATGTCAGTCAAGGAGCCTCACCCTGAATGAGCTCCACATCCTGCTCATACCACCTTCTCATTCACCTAGGACTGAAGCCTAAAAGTCATTTTGCAATCCGCATTTGCTCAGCGGACACACCTAAGGCCTCTCTGCTCCAGCCTCTCTTCTCCGTCACTTCTGCCCTGGAAGAGGCTCCTGCCTACCCTTTCTGGTTGGTCTTCTCGGCATCTCTCTCCCCCCTCCATTCACTCCTACCCATAGCAACCAAGATTTGACTTCCCTTAACATGTATCTAATGACATCACCTTCCTTGAAAAGCCCAAAATGGTACTCTCTACACTATAGGATAATATAAGCACAGCATTCAAATACTTCATGGTCTGGCCCCAACTTCCTTTTCCAACCTTATGTCTCTCTGTCTCTCTCTCCCTCTTGCCTTCCTGCCCACATACATTACTCCCAGCCACATTTGCTTTTCCCCTAACATACTGTTACTTGTTTCACATCCATTCATTTGCATAAGCCCTTCCCTGTGCTCAGAATGCTCTCTCCTTAACATGTGTCCACCTGGAAAACCACAGTTCATGCTTTAAGACCCCTGTAAGCATACCTACAAACCTTCCTAGACAAGTGTACACAGATTTCTCTGCCCTGGACCCCCTCAACACAGCATGCTGAGCACATGTCAGCATGGACTATGACCAAGGATATACCTGTGGGTCTCCTCCATCAGGTCATGAGTCCCTTTGGAAAATAGGGCATATTTCCCATTCATCTTTGTACCCACATCCCCTGCAGAGTGCTCGGTGAAGTTCTGTATGTGTGTGTTAAGGATAAATTTCATCACAAACAGTTGGTCGCGTTGCTTCTTATTCTCCCCACTGCTCCTCTTACAACAATAGCTTCTTTGTCTTGGTGACTGAGAAGCATCTTCATGTGCTTTTGAAAGCCAAGGTTTGCTCAGATGAAGACAAGCTTCTCTATCTTCTCACATATTCATTTTATTTCTTGATCTGATGGGCATTTTATGCACTAAAAAAAAAAATGGAAGCAATAGTAGGTAGGCTCATAAGAGTGAACCTACCATACCACACAAAAAGCACTGCAATGATTCGATACTATAAAAATATGAAAACCTTCCTACTGCATATGATCAGAAGTCATTCCACTGAAAACCTTACAGAATTCTTATCATAAATAATATATTATTATCCTTTAAAAGGTCACAATTTAAAATGTTTCCAATTTTCAGGAAAAATAAGAGCCTGATCAGAAATTTTTCCATTTTTCCATTTCTTTACATTTCCTGACAGTTTCCCATATCAGCTGCCCAGAGCAACTTACAGGCCAGGCCACGTGGGTTTTTCTTAGAAGCTGATTATCTGGTCCTACCTGAGTCTTTTCTAAAGAATAAAACTTCACTCAAAAAACATGCACTACAGTCTTGCTATACTGAAGTATAGCTCTCAGTTCTATTCCGTCTTTTACTTCCCATTTGTAAATCTTCTAGTCATAAATGGTCAACCTCTATCCTTCAGTACACCTTTTTTTCAATTCTTAATGGTGTCTAATCGAAAGTGTGCTTTAAAACTTAAGTTTGGGGAGTTAATTTTTTTTTTAGTGGATACCCAAAAGAACTAAAAGCAGGGACTCAAAGAGATATTTCGACACTCATGTTCACAGCAACATGTCAATAGCCAAAAGGCAGAAGTGGCCATCAATAGGCAAATGGATAAACAAAATGAGGTATATGCATAAAATATAATATTATTCAACCTTAAAAAAGAAGGCAATTCTGATACATGCTGCAACATGGATGAAACTTGAGCACATTACGCTAAGTAAAGTAAGCCAGTCACAAAAACACAAACACTGTATGATGCCACTTACATGAGGTCCCAAGAGTAATCAAATTCATGCAGACAGAAAGTAGAATGGTGGCTGCCAGGGGATGGGGGGAGGCAGAATGGGGAATTAGTGTTTAATGGGTAAAGAGTTTGAGTTTTTCAAGATGGAAATGTTCTGGAGACAAATGATGGTGATGGTTATACAACAAAGTGAATGTACTCAATGCCACTGAGCTGTACACATAAAAATGGTTAAAACACACAGTTTTCCATAGAAGCTGTACCATTTTTCATTCCTATCAGCAGTGTACAAGGGTTAAAAATTCTCCATATTATGTGTATTTTGCCATGACTTTTTTAAAACGGAGAACATATAAGAGCCAAAGATTAAAAAAAAAAAAGGTAACTCACTTAAATATGACAATCTTAAGTTAAATATCACAATAACAAGTTCTTTTCATGATGACTCGAAAGCACTCTTAAATCTCGCAAAGCACTAAAAAAACACTTCAGAAACCCACCTGGACCTGTGAAAAAACTTTTTCTGATAAGATTCAAGAATCTCAGCACATTTTCTCATTTTTAGTAAATCAATGGGGGTGCAGAGAGACAAGGAATGAAGTGATGAGATGTGCGGTAGTTGCCAGACTAACCCTGCAGGCAGCAGGCCTCCCTGCACAGTCCCTTTACTAGGTAAATGCAGTTTACCACAAGTCTAGAAATAAAGCAAGCCAAAGCACCATATTCTTGGCATATAAAAGAACACGTAGAATATTGGAACAGAACAGAACCTACAAAGTGGGCAGAAGCTTTAGAATTCTTAAAAATTAAGTGTAGCTTCAAGTTGTAGAATGTTTAGGATAAGTCCTCCCCACCCTAATACTTCTTCTCCAAAGTGCCTTACCTTCTGCCCTGGAAGAGACAGAGACAGTTGTAAATGACAGGCCCATCCACACCATGGCTTCCCTGCTCGTCTAGCTACATCTGCAGTCTCCTGCTCCTAAATGGCATGCAGCCCGAACAGCATGAGCGCCACTCCTGACCTAGGCACAAGTGTCTAGTGTCCTCACCTAGTGTCCTAGGCGCTCTCCTACATGAATGTTTGGCAGTCGCAATGCTTTGTGTTTGTAAGCTATTTGTACACTTATTCGGTGATCCTGTCTCCCAAACAGGATTGGCCCAATCAGACTGAAAGCACTGAGGCAGAGTATCGCTGGGCAGCCCCAAAGCCCACAGCATGTGAAAGCTGAGATGAAGTACTCATTACCTGAGGTTTCCTCACCATCCTCTCGACAAGTGTGTCCCAAATTCCTTATCATAATCCCCAGATACAGAACAATGTGGAGAACCATGGAAAGCAGATCCCAGGAAAAGAAGGGGAAAACTGTGTATTAAAGATCAGGCTGAATCCACACAGCCCCAGACACCTGTGAGCAACAGGCATCTCTCCCAAGCACTGGGCTTGCAAAGTCAAGTAACTATCTTCGAACAGCCTTCAGCAGGAATCGTTGCCAACACAAAACCAAATGTTATATGAAGTTCAAGAAGAAAGCCTACAAAGAGAACCCCATTAGGTTACACGATTTATATCTGGAGCCCTCTCCTCCTCTGCCTGACCTGTTCAATCCTGTTGACATCTCCCTCTGCCCACACTCATTATATTTCCAAAACGATTTTTCCAAGCTAAATGAACTTCTTTTCTCATGCTCTGCTGCAAATGCTCTTAACCCTTTGTGGAGGTCAAAATTTTACTGAGAATCCTATCAAAGCCTTGGCTTTCTCTGCAGGAGCAGGCACAATTTCAAAGAATTCACATTATGCCCTGCTTCTCCAGGGGTTAAAAACCTCTGTCTCAACAGCTTTGCAATTCCTTTCTGCACTGAATTTGAGAAACACTGGCAACCTACCTACATTTGTAAGAATTATGTAACTAACGTTCCATAGGACTCCTTCTGAAGGGGTGGCCCATCCACTTGCTGATATCAAGACACTCAGGGGAAGTCATCTCATCTCACATAGGCTCAAGAGATTCAGCCAGTCTGACACATAGCCACCCTGAAGGACAGTCCCTCCCACATCACCATTGCTCTCCCAATGACCACCCCCGCACATGTACCAATGTAACTTAGTGGAAACCGCTGTGACTCAGTCTGTTACAACTGGCATCAGTTGCCAGAGGCAAGTCATAATGAGAACCTGACCTTGGTAAGCACATTTTACACTTGAATTCTGTTCATCCGGGTGACACCAAGCAGGGGGCAGGGAGGCAGGAAGACAGACAGAAATGGTGCCAGAACATCCTGCCAGGCACTGCCCCCCCACCGGCTGCAGAAGCTGCCTCCTCCACCCAGAACGACCAAGCCCACAAAGCCAAATTTTTGCGCCACTGCTGAGAATCCCATAAAAAGCAATGCTATTTCTAACCTCCTGCACCATGGAAAAATACACACACCACCAAGCAACCCAGAATTTCTGAAAGGTTTATTTTTAAACTCTTCCCCACACCCCCTACGCTTACCTCCCCCACAAAATTTTTAGGTGGAAACTTTGTTAGCTTTTTAGCAGTTTGACACTACTGTGCTAGGCATCGACTGATAAAACTGGTATCGTGTTTGATTTTAAAGAGAAACAAAAAGGTGTTTTTCTGATAAACTCTGAAAGTGTGCTTTAAAGAGATAATATAGTCTAAAAATATTAGGACAGAATCCAACAAATAGGCAAAGAAAAGTCCCAAGCTCCCAGGCCACAGACAGAAAAGAGAGAGGAAACAAGTTTCTCTTTCCAGCCTCTAAGAGTGGTATACCCGCCTTCTGGCCTTCCTGGTTTTTCCTAAAACGTGGCACACAGCATCCCTGATGCCCTCGCTGAGTTTTGATTTTCCTCAGTGCCACTCTTAACCCTAAAGTTGAAGAATGAGGGAAAAGTAGTGAGACAGAGCTCAGATCTGAGTCCCCTGATGCTGCACAGACCTGGGGTAAGCAGGAGGGAGGGAAGAGGAGGAGACAGAAGGTGGGAGGTGAGAGCGCCTGAATGACAACCCAGAAACTCTTTTGGAACTCAGAGCTAGTCTGTGTGGGACCTGCCCCAGGACCCCTTTCAACAGGAACCTTGGCACCACTTCCCCAAGGACAACCTGGGGGTCAGAGAGCATGGGCCCACTGCCACCTGGCTTCTCACGCAGAAAGGAAGTCTCCATGCGGCCTCTGAACAATCCTCACCTCACTTACACAGATGCAGAGTTTAAATCCTCCTTCAAGTTAGGAAACCCCCAGCACAAGGTGCTCATTTACACCACAACTCTTAATGTTTGCTTGATCATATTTTCATCTACTTTATTGTACAGTGCCAAAGACAGAAGTGAAAAAAATAAGCATTACTTTATTTACCTACATACTAAGGTAACATTTCTCCCAGCACTACCAATCCTCTCTGAGTTACCTTTAAAGTTTAAATTTAACAAAAAGACAGGAAGTTCAGGGCAGAGATACATCATCTATTAAGGTTATTTTTTAATTGCTGGAGCATCTCCCCACGGGGACCACAGGTCTCAGGCTGTCAGACTTTCATATGGCAACCTGGCCTTCACCATCCACTTCAGATCCCTTAAGCTTCCTCAAGGATCCCAAAAGAGAGGTAGGATTTTCCCCATCTGAACCTTTCTCAAATGGGCTGAAAGCCAACCAGATCTAAGTCTGAGGTTTCATGCCGTCATGAAGAGGTAAGAAAACGGTTCTTCACCTACATTCCAGAGGCAGGTGATCCACACCAGAACTCCACCTCAGCTCGCTTTTGCAAAATGCCTCATGAGCTTCCTCAGCAGACCCCCTTTGTCCTGAACAAGATGAGACCCATGCTGCTTCTGCTCGCTCTCCCTCTGATCCTGCCAGCACAAGGTCCTTGGGGAAGAGCTAGTATCTGGATGGAAAATGACTGATATTTCATTGAACTCCTAGTGTACACCAAATACTGAATTAGACAGTTTCACAATAATTTCACAAGATAAATATACCATTTGAAGATAAGAAAATCTGAGATTCAGAGAGTTTAGTACTTGCCAAAGTAACAAAGTTAAAAAAAGTGGCAAGGACATAATTTGAGCTAAAGGCTGTGTTTCTGACTACACTTTACAAATATGATATGGCAAAGAAACATCTGCCTGCCTCATTTATGAAAGAGGTCAAAAACTTAAAATACACTTAATAATAACCCTAACATGGGAATCTAACCCTATTTAAAATCAAGTCCAAAGGAATCTACTGTACATTAAGACAGGCACATTCTGCAGTTAATGCGAAAATCCAGACCTCCTTGGGCCTTCCCAACCAGGTAGACAGAGTGGTAATGCCACCTGTCCATCTTATCAGCACTTAAGAATTCTCAGGGTTCAGCTGTGAGTTTTAAGGGGTAGAATTTTACAAGTAACAGAGCAAATATAAATTCCAGGACAGTCAGCTGAAACAACCTATTTTAGAGGTGTGAAAGTTCTTACAACACCTCAGAATCCAAGTATATGCTTGAAAATGACCTGAGAAACACCAAGTGACACACAAGTTCTGAAGACAGGGACCTGTTCTTGAACCGCTCTGATGTTCAGAGGGAGTAATATGGCTCTGTATTTAATTAAAATCCACATACAGTAACATAGTCAAGAAAATGTTTTCTATTACCAATTTTGAAAGTTGCTTGAAATAGCTGTTGGATGAGGTTAAGCCCACATATGGGGAAAAATTGAGTACTTATACAATTTGCAAGAATTACTTCTACTTTCATCAAAATTTTGTGAATCAAACTGCTCAGTGCTTAGGGATACAGTCAGTGGTGTGTTCGATTACCCAGTAAAATTCTACTAAGACAGTACTAGTGTTCGGAGGTGGTCAAAGCTGCCTGTGGCTGAGATGACAAAAGGCCCAGCATTCCTCCAAACTCCCTTTGGTCCCAAGACATGGGAGGTGCTACTGCCCACTTCAAGCTGGTGATGGGTATGCCACAATATGGAAGAAAAATAGCACAGACTATGGATGAAAAGTAGCACAACTCATCAATGCTCAGCAAGCAAAAGAAGATAAGGGATCTTGTCAGTAATAAGGAATCATAGGAATGAGAAGTATTTCCTCAGTCACTAAACATCCAAAAGACACACAGCCTGAGTGCTTGCCTTGAACGCTCACCACCCATCCTATGAGAGGGCTTCAAGTTTTCAGATATCTGGTAGTAAAGTCTACTGAAGAAGGAAACACATATGAACTACACACATGCAGCAATACAGAGGAATTGCACCCAACATTGACTCAGAGTGCGGTTTGTTACATACTGTGTGCTTCTTAGCACTTAAAATTTAGGAAGGTTCCAAACTGTGAAAAGCTTTTACATTTTAAATGTAAATTCAAGGGCCTGTGTGCCTCAGTAAGGAAGCCCATCAAAGTCCATCTGATTCTCCAACTGCCTCACCTACTTCCAATAGCAACCACAAATACAAGGCTTGGATATGCTCTGACAGAGCCTCCAAGAGGAATATTCATCAATTCATTTCATTTGACAAAAGTTTTATTGAACTTCTCTATGTACCAGGCACTGTTTTAAACACCAGAGAAAAAGTAAGTGGAAGGGAGGAAGAGAGGGATATTCTTGCCCTTATAAAGCTTACATTCTAGTAAGAGATTTGGCATAAAAAATGAGTCATGCCTGGCACATTAAGAATTTAGGAAAAAGGTGCACCTCATATTTAATAGAATTCCTCACTTTCCTAAAGATTCTCATGTTCCTTCATTGTTTCCCATAGCCTAGTAATCAGGACAGGAATCACTAAGCTTACTTAAAAGTTGACAAAATTGAGGCACAGAGAGAGAAAAAGGCATGCTTAAGGGGCAGAGCTGGAAGAGGGCAAGATGAGGCAGGGCAGAATACTCCTGGTACCTTCCTGACACCTTCAACAACTATCCCCCACCAGGACTAGCTCCAAATCAGGCTTTGGGTCTGAGGATGTCCAGAGGTGAACATAACACATAGGTGTCATCTGAGCTTCTATTTCCAGATACACCAAGGCCCAGCCATTTACACCCCACCCTCCAAAAAGAAACACACAGGCACACAAACATAAAACCAAACACAGCAAATTAGGAGACCAACCCCTACCTCACACTAAGGCTACATGTGCTACCAATACAGGGGAAGAAATCTGCCCACTTGAAGTCACAACAGCTGAGGGGGAGAAAGGACCTGGTATTTCTTTAGTGTGTGCTATCTCAGGTGCTCTACTGAGTATTGTGGTTCATCCATTTCTCATGCCAATCCCATTATTATCCCCATTTTATGAAGTAGGAAACAAAGAATTTACAATGAGAAATAAAGAATTCCATTTCTCACTAATCTTAAATGTTTTTTAAGTATCTGGCCATCAAATACTCAGGCTCAGTAATAAATACAAGTTGAATAATGAGATTATTTTCTTCAGTAAATCTAGAAATATGTATTTTATATACATTCACAGCCCACTGTGAATATACTCATGTATTAAGCAAAAAAGAAAAGTCCCATGTAATAGACAGCTTTTGCACCTAGAAGTTTGTACGACTTTCCTGGGAGGAACACCATCTCACAATGGTATTGCTGTAACAAGCTCTGCTTCACAAACAGTATCAAAGAGAAGAGTCTTCAGTTCTGCTCACCGTTTAAACTGTATGAAAACTGATGTCAGCTCTTGAAAATGGTCTGATCAGAAGACAGCAGTCTGGTGTTACAAATATAAGGCTTGAACTGCTGAAAGGAAAGATAGCAAGTTTCACTGAACCATTTCTTGGTTTCTCTTATCCATCCCCTTCCCCAAGCTCCAAAAAAATATTTAAGGACTATCACAATAAAAGGAACAAATACCAGACTAAATAAAGTGAGAATACAAAGACAACCATCAAATAATAAAAAAAAGGAAGAGAGAATTATAGCAAAAAATCTGGGGTAAGGGATGTGACTGAACTAGGGTCAGCTCTCTAGCAGCCACAGGGAACTGAGTTCTCATCACCCAAGCAAAGGAGAAACAGTTGTTCCTCCGAATCCCCAGACCTTTTCCACCAGTAAGGGGCCAAACAAATAATGGACAATGTCCTTATTAAATTTGGGTTTTGTTTTGTTTTTTTATATTAAAGGCATCTTAAGTATGGCAATGAAAAGAGCATTTTCTTTCTTAATCCAAATTGTCTTGTGACCACACAGATCTACCCAATACTCAGCTGAAAGGAACGCTGGCCCAGTGGCATCTTTTTCCTCCTATGAAATACACATCTAACTTTGGGGAGCAACACTAACCCCTGCTTAGTGAGGACTTAGCTAAGGTAGCAACATCCGTGATTCTGTCTACAAGGCTGCCCTAAACCCTGTTGGTAGAATGTCCTCCCATTTGGTTCTCCAAGACCTTGTCCAGTTCCAGTTCACACAATCTACCACCAGCATCATCCCAACTTAATGAGCATACTGTGTGCACCACGCCATCCCAGGGAACACCGGGTGACTGCCTCATACCTTACAAAGGCATTTCAGGTAAACACATATGTCAGGTGAGCTCTGCCTCAGATACCACCAGCATCTCTCAGCACCCAGCCAGCCAATGTGTAGGATTACACTCCTGTCCAAGGTTGAATGAGCCACCATCTGTGTAGCTCATGTGCTGCAGTGCACTCTCCAGGAGACTTGTCCCTCAAAGCATGTTCCTGCCATATGTCACTCCTGAGTCATCAGCCAATGCTAAGACATCAAATAAAATAATGCATCTAACTCCTGTGAGAGTCTTGCAGAGAAGAACACCCAAAATACCTGGGCCAAACACCTCGTGGTTTTTATGTAACTCCTTACTATCAATAGTGTGAATCCATGGATATTACTTTCTCCTCCTGTTATCCATCTACTCAGAGAAGAAAACAATTCACTTCTGATTTTCCAGATGATAGTTTTTATTACTCAACTGGGACTGCTCTCATCAATCTTTCTAGGATTCAAATGCTCAAATTTCTTGGCAAGAGAAGTCAGTGGAACAACCAGAAATGTACTGTGGTGGGCAGAATTCTAAGGTGACCCTCCAGTGGGTCACACTTTTTTTTTTTGTATCATTAATCTACAATAACATGAAGACCATTATGTTTACTAGGCTCCCCCCTTCACCAAGTCCAAGTCCCCCCGACATACCCCTTCACAGTCACTGTCCATCAGCATAGTAAGATGCTGTAAAATCACTACTTGTCTTCTCTGTGTTGTAGAGCCCACCCCGTACCCCTGCCACATTATAGATGCTAATTGTAATGCCCCCTTTCTTTTTCCCACCTTAGTCCCTCCCTTCCCACCCATCCTCCCCAGTCCCTTTCCCTTTGGTAACTGTTAGTCCATTTGTGGATTCTGTGATTCTGCTGCTGTTTTGTTCCTTCAGGTTTTCTTTGCTCTTATACTCCACAGATGAGGGAAATCATTTGGTACATGTCTTTCTCCGCCTGGCTTATTTCACTGAGCATAATAGCCTCTAGCTCTATCCATGTTGTTGCAAATGGTAGGATTTCTTTTCTTCTTATGGCTGAATAATATTCCATTGTGTATATGTACCACATCTTCTTCATCCATTCTTCTACTGATGGACACTTACGTTGCTTCCATTTCTTGGCTATTGTAAATAGTGCTGCGATAAACATAGGGGTGCTTCTGTCTTTTTCAAACTGGAGTTCTGTATCCTTAGGGTAAATTCCTAGAAATGGAATTTCTGGGTCAAATGGTATTTCTATTTTAAGCATTTTGAGGAACCTCCATATTGCTTTCCACAATGGTTGAACTAATTTACATTCCCACCAACAGTATAGGAGGGTTCCCCTTTCTCCACAACCTCGCCAACATTTGTTGTTGTTTGTCTTTGGGATGGTGGTGATCCTTACTGGTGTGAGGTGATATCTCATTGTGGTTTTAATTTGCATTTCTCTGATGACCAGCAATGTGTAGCATCTTTTCATGTGTCTGTTGGCCATCTGAATTTCTTCTTTGGTGAACTGTCTGTTCAGCTCCTCTGCCCATTTTTTAATTGGATTATTTGTTTTTTGTTTGTTGAGGTGTGTGAGCTCTTTATATATTTTGGATGTCAACCCTTTATCGGATCTGTCACTTATGAATATATTCTCCCATACTGTAGGATACCTTTTTGTTCTACTGATGGTGTCCTTTGCTGTACAGAAGCTCTTCAGCTTGATATAGTCCCACCTGTTCATTTTTGCTTTTGTTTCTCTTTCCTGGGGAGATATGTTCATGAAGAGGTCACTCATGTTTATGTCCAAGAGATTTCTGCCTAAGTTTTTTTCTAACAGTTTTATGGTTTCATGACTTACATTCAGGTCTTTGATCCATTTTGAATTTACTTTTGTGTATGGGGTTAGACAGTGATCCAGTTTCATTCTCTTACATGTAGCTGTCCAGTTTTGCCAGCACCATCTGTTGAAGACACTGTCATTTCCCCATTGGGTATGTCCATGGCTCCTTTATCATATATTAATTGACCATATATGTTTGGGTTAATGTTTGGAGTCTCTATTCTGTTCCACTGTTCTGTGGCTCTGTTCTTGTGTCAGTACCAAATTGGCTTGATTACTGTGGCTTTGTAGTAGAGCTTGAAGTTGGGGAACAAGATCCCCCCCCACTTTATTCTTCCTTCTCAGGATTGCTTTGGCTATTTGGGGTCTTTGGTGGTTCCATATGAATTTTTGAACTACTTGTTCCAGTTCATTGAAGAATGCTGTTGGTAATTTGATAGGGATTGCATCAAATCTGTATATTGCTTTGGGCAGGATGGCCATTTTGACGATATTAATTCTTCCTAGCCAAGAGCATGGGATGAGTTTCCATTTGTTACTGACCTCTTTAATTTCTCTAAAGAGTGTTTTGTAGTTTTTCAGGGTACAGGTCTTTCACATTCTTGTTAGGTTTATCCCTAGGTATTTTATTCTTTTTGATGCAATTGTGAATGGAATTGTTTTCCTGATTTCTCTTTCTATTAGTTCATTGTTAGTGTATAGGAAAGCCACAGATTTCTGTGTGTTAATTTTGTATCCTGCAACTTTGCTGAATTCCAATATTAGTTCTAGTAGTTTTGGAGTGGAGTCTTTAGGGTTTTTTATGTACAATATCATGTCATCTGCAAATACTCACAGTTTAACTTCTTCTTTACCAATCTGGATTCCTTGTATTTCTTTGTTTTGTCTAATTGCCATGGCTAGGACCTCCACTACTATGTTGAATAACAGTGGGGATAGTGGGCATCCCTGTCTTGTTCCCGATCACAGAGGAAAAACTTTCAGCTTCTCGCTGTTCAGTATGATGTTGGCTGTGGGTTTATCATATATGGCCTTTATTATGTTGAGGTACTTGCCCTCTATACCCATTTTGTTGAGAGTTTTTATCATGAATGGATGCTGAATTTTTTTGAATACTTTTTCAGCATCTATGTAGATGATCATGTGGTTTTTGTCTTTCTTTTTGTTGATGTGGTGGATGATGTTGATGGATTCTTGAATGTTTTACCATCCTTGCATCCCTGGGATGAATCCCACTTGGTCATGGTGTATGATCCTTTTGATGTATTTTTGAATTTGGTTTGCTAATATTTTGTTGAGTATTTTTGCATCTACATTCATCAGTGATATTGGTCTGTAGTTTTCTTTTTTGGTGGGGTCTTTGCCTGATTTTGGTATTAGGGTGATGTTGGCTTCATAGAATGAGATTGGGAGTATTCCCTGCTCTTCTATTTTTTGGAAACCTTTAAGGAGAATGGGTATTATGTCTTCTCTCTATGTCTGATAAAATTCTGAGGTAAATCCGTCTGGCCCTGGGGTTTTGTTCTTGGGTAGTGTTTTGATTACCGCTTCAATTTCGTTGCTGGTAATTGTTCTGTTTAGATTTGCTGTTTCTTTCTTGGTCAGTCTTGGAAGGTTGTATATTTCTAGGAAGCTGTCCATTTCTCCTATATTTCCCAGCTTGTTAGCATATAATTCTTTGTATTTCTGTGCGTTCCGTCATGATTTTTCCTTTCTCGTTTCTGATTCTGTTGATTTGTGTTGACTCTCTTTTCCTCTTCATAAATCTGGCTAGAGGCTTATCTATTTTGTTCATTTTCTCGAAGAACCAGCTCTTGGTTTCATTGATTTTTGCTATTGTTTTATTCTTCTCAATTTTATTTATTTCTTCTCTGATCTTTATTATGTCCCTCCTTCTGCTGACCTTAGGCCTCATTTGTTCTTCTTTTTCCAATTTCGATAATTGTGACATTAGACCATTCATTTGGGATTGTTCTTCCTTCTTTAAATATGCCTGGATTGCCATATACTTTCCTCTTAAGACTGCTTTCGCTGCATCCCACAGAAGTTGGGGCCTAGTGTTGGTGTTGTCATTTCTTTCCATATATTGCTGGATCTCCATTTTAATTTGGTCGTTGATCCATTAATTATTTAGGAGCATGTTGTTAAGCCTCCATGTGTTTGTGAGCCTTTTTGCTTTCTTTGTACAGTTTATTTCTAGTTTTATAACTTTGTGGTCTGAAAAGTTGGTTGGTAGGATTTCAATCTTTTGGAATTTACTGAGGCTCTTTTTGTGGCCTAGTATGTGGACTATTGTGAAGAATGTTCCATGTGCACTTGAGAAGAATGTGTATTCTGTTGCTTTTGGATGTAGAGTTCTATAAATATCTATTAGGTCCATCTGTTCTAGTGTGTTGTTCACTGCCTCTGTGTCCTTACTTATTTTCTGTCTGGTGGGTCTGTCCTTTGGAGTGAGTGGTGTGTTGAAGTCTCCCAAAATGAATGCATTGCAGTCTATTTTTTCCTTTAATTCTATTAGTATTTGTTTCACATATGTTGGTGCTCCTGTATTGGGTGCATATATGTTTATAATGGTTATATCCTTTTGTTGGACTAAGCCCTTTATCATTATGTAATGTCCTCCTTTATCTCATTACTTTCTTTGCTTTGAAGTCTATTTTGTCTGATACAAGTACTGCAACACCTGCTTTCTCCTTGTTGTTTGCATGAAATGTCTTTTTCCATCCCTTCACTTTTAATCTGTGCATGTCTTTGGGTTTGAGGTGAGTCTCTTGTAAGCAGCATATAGATGGATCTTGCATTTTTATCCATTCTATTACTCTGTGTCTTTTGATTGGTGCATTCAGTCCATTTACATTTAGGGTGATTTTTGAAAGATATGTACTTATTGCCATTGAAGGCTTTATGTTTGTGGTTACCAAAGGTTCAAGGTTAGCTTCTTTACTACCTTACTGCCTAACTTAACTCCCTTATTGAGCTGTTATAAACACAGTCTGATGATTATTTCTTTCCCTTCTTTTTCCTCCTCCTCCATTCTTCATATGTTCAGTGTTTTGTTCTGTGCTCTTTTTAGGAGTGCTCCCATCTAGAGCAGTCCCTCTAAAATACCCTTTAGAGGTGGTTTGTGGGAGGCAAATTCCCTCAGCTTTTGCTTGTCTGGAATTGTTTAATCCCTCCTTCATATTTAAATGATAATCATGTTGGATACAGTATCATTGGTTCAAGGCCCTTCTGTTTCATTGTATTAAATATATAATGCCATTCTCTTCTGCCCTGTAAGGTTTCTGTTGAGAAGTCTGATGATAGCCTGATGGGTTTTCCTTTGGAGGTGACCTTTTTTTTCTCTCTGGCTGCCTTTAATAGTGTGTCCTTGTCCTTGATCTTTGCTATTCTAATTATTATGTGTTTTGGTGTTGTCCTCTTTGGGTCCCTTCTGTTGGGAGTTCTGTGGGCCTCCATGGTCTGAGAGACTATTTCCTCCCCCAGTTTGGGAAGTTCTCAGCAATTATTTCTTCAAAGACACTTTCTATCCCTTTTTCTCTCTCTTCTTCTTCTGGTACCCCTATAATGCGGATATTGTTCCTTTTGGTTTGGTCACACAGTTCTCTTAATATTGTTTCATTCTGGAGATCCTTTTATCTCTCTCTGGATCAGCTTCTATGCATTCCTGTTCTCTGATTTCTAGTCCATTAATGGCCTCTTACATCCCGTCCATTCTGCTTTTAAGTCCTTCCAGAGATTGTTTTATTTCTGTAGTCTCCCTCTGTACTTGCTCCTTTAGCTCTTGCATATTTCTCTGCAGATCCATCAGCATGTTTATGATTTTTATTTTGAATTCTTTTTCAGAGAGACTGGTTAGGTCTGTCTCTGCAGATCCTCTCTCAGGGGTTGTCTGGACTCTTTTGGACTGGAGTCAATTTTTCTGCCTTTTCATGGTAATAGTGGTGGCTGTAGGCAGGTTGCAGGTGTGTCAGCTGGGAGAAGAAAGTCCTTTCCTGCTTGCTGGACGTCTTGCCCTTCTCTGCTGCCTGTATCGGTTACCCGCACTCCTGGAGCAGCCACCGGGTTAATCCCCTAAGCTGCTGTGGGCAGGGTCTCCATCAGAGCAATGCAGAGCCCTGCAGGGAGTGGCAGGCACGCCAGTAGCACTCCTCCACGATAGCGGCACCCCTGCTGGGCAGTTGTGTTCCATCAGCGGCCTTTGGGTCTGGCCCAGGCGGCTATGCGTTGGGCTGGGATTCCAGTCGGCTGCTGGGAGCACAGCTGCTCCCTCTGGCACCGCTGCAGGTACGCCCAGGCCTCTCCCGTGCCCCTCTGGTGCCACTGCCGCTAGCATGTGCAGGCCGCTCCTGGGCCATTCGGTCACCGCTGCCGCGGGCTCATGCAGGCCTCGCCTGGGCCCCTCTGGCACTGCTGCCGCCGGCACGCGTGGGCCACTCCCGGGCTGCTCAGTCATCGTCACGGAGGGCTCGCCTCGGCCACTCCTGTTCCCCTCTGGTGCCGCCCCCCAGCGCGCACTCCACTCTCCCACTACTGGGCTGGTGTGTCGGGATCCCCGCCAGTTGCGGGAACGACTGGCGGGCAGCTTAGTGCTGTGAGGGGCTTCAGAGCTGCGCTGCTGCCCAGGGAGTTAGGGCGCCTAAAGTTCCCTGGGATTCCCAGCTGCTGGCCAAGTGTGCCGGGACGACTTCGTCTAGCTATGGGGTCCCTGTCTCTTTAAGACTTGCAGAAAGCACTCGCTTTTCTTTTGTCTCAGGGGCACCAGTTGCGGGGACCTGCCCGTAGGTTTTGCTTTTCCGTTTCTCTAATATCCAGCACCCTGTGCACCATGTGTCTATGCTCGTGGTGTGGATTTCTAGAGCTGGTTGTTTAACAGTCCTGGGCTTTCACTGCCTCCCTGTTCTGACTCCTTTCTTCCCGCAGGGTTCTGGGGTGGGAGGGCATTTGGGTCCCGCCTGGCCGCGGCTTGTATCTTACCCCCTTCGTGTGATGTTGAGTTCTCACAGATGTAGATGTATCCTGGCTGTTGTACTGTATCCACTGGTGTCTCTTTTAGGAATAGTTGTATTTATTGTATTTTCATAAATATATATGTTTTTGGAAGGAGATTTCCACTGAACTACTCACGCTGCCATCTTGACTCCACCCCCCAGGTCACACTTTTTTGAATATAATCCTTCTTCTTGAGTGCAAGCAGAACCCATGCCTTCCTTCTAACTATGAGAATACGGCAAGAGTAATGAGATATCGCTCCCTTGAGCAAGTTATGCTATGTAAGACTCCATCTCAGCAAACTAGAGAGTGACAAGACTCCTTTTCTGGCTCTGAAGAAGTGAGCTGCCATGTCATTTATGACAGGGCCTTTGAGGGGACCACCATGGCAGGGACTAACTGCAGGGGCCACTGAGAACAGCCCTCTGCTGACAGCCAGCAAAGAAACAGGAACATCAGTCCTACAGCTACAGGGAAATTAATTTCAACAACAACTTGAATGAGCTTCTTCCCCACTCATACCTCCAGATGAGAACACAGCCAGGCCAACACCTTGATTTGCAGCCTTCTAAAATCCTAAGCAGAGAACCAGCTAAGCCATTCCCAGACTCACAACCCATAGAAATGTGAGATAATGTGTTGTACTTGGTTTAAACTACTAAATTTATGGTAATTTGTTATACATCATTCAATATAAATTTAATTTAGTGATTAATTAAATGTGGGGGTATATAAAATACATATGTATATATTAAATGTGTACATAACTGATACATCAGAATAGCCCTCCCTACCTGCCTCATTGATTCACAAGTGAAAATTCATTTCTCTGACTTGACAATGAGCTCCTTGTAGGCAAGAACCATATCACCTTCACCCTGACATCCCCAAAACCTTGAAGAGTATGTGGCGTATGAAAGGCCTTTAACATATTTTTAAAAGGAGACAAATTAAAAGAGTTATGATTTATCAATCTCTAGTTACTATAGTAAGGCCAAAGCAACAGAATTCATGCAAAGCTCAGAGCCTCAAAATTAATTTCAGAATAGGTGAAAGACACTTAGCCTCATGCTCTAACCCCTCAAATAATGAATACACAATTTCTCCAGTAATGGTTATTTCATTTTAGCTATGACCCAGAGTCAGTGCTTAGAAATGCTGCTCAGTAGTTACTACTTTTGCCAAATATCCTTGCCACTTCTCTGGCATTTAGCTATCTAACAGCTGAAGGTTAAAAACAAAAAATCCCCTAAGAAATTTTCCAAATTAAGAATCTGTGGCTTGTTTTTAATTTTCCATTTGTATCAGTATTTCATTCCAACCAAATTCTTGTAGGCAAGATTTCATTTAAGCTCTGTTTAAAAGTTGAATACAAAAATACATTCAGTTTCTGCTACACTTAGGAGATAAATTAGTGTTTTTTATTACAAAGAAGATTATGACTAAAGTTTTGTCTATTTTAGATTTTGAAAGGACTGGTTTAGTAAAAGAGATATTTTAAAACATTCAAATCAGTCAAATTACTTAAGAAAATATGAAATAAAAACCTTCATTCATTACAGAAACCTATCACACCCTCTTAAAATCTATATTCAGGATCTTATTATATATTCCCACTCCCTCATAAATCACTCAAGAAACCTGAACATTCTCTCCACGGTCTATCCCCTGGTACTTGGCCTCTCATACAGCAGAGTTCTCACACTGAAGCCAAAAAAAACTATAAACACCAGTTCCATGACATACAGGCAGAGAATTTCAATAAACTCACCTCTTCTTCTCAGCAAAATGTCAACTCTCTTGGGCCCATCTCTATGTGTAAAATTAGCCAATGACCCATAACAGGGAACTGGAGGGGTCACTGAGCTGACCCATCCCATAGCAGAGGAAGAAGGCCCAGACATAGCCCCCACCTAGCTCCCTCTATCCTCAGTAAGTGCACGCCTTTTCCATAATCTTGTAACACAGATCAACACAAAACCCAGTGCTTCAAAGAGAGAAGACAGCACATTCACATCATGACTCCACAAAGGAAATTAAGCCTTCCTAAGAAGGATTCACTCAAGAGCAAGATACTGGAGAGAATTAGCAAGCATAGGCACTCACAGAAGATGCTGGCAGAGTTCCTCACATACATACCACACCCCGCTGTTCTAAGCATTTGAGGAATTCATACATGGCTTCCAAAGTGATAAAGTGGGTCCTGTGGAGATGGGATGATCTCACTGGCCCCAAGCCATCTCCTGAATGCCATGGCCCTGACACATTTCCGCAGCTGACACAGCACTGTAGGTTCAGTGGCTGCAGTTTGGGAACCATAAGCTGGTGAGAGGCAGAGTGTATTCCTGAAAAGTAACATGCAGCAAGGTCCCCCTTGTACCAAGGGGATATACAAGTGGCAGAAGACTGGAACTCACAAGGGAAACATATTTATTCTTTACCTTCCCAACATTCTCTCTTTTTCAGATAAAGGAAGACATTTGTTCTGGGACAAAGGTTGAGAAAGAAACCTGGTGGCATGCGTCCTCATTTTCTCTGAAATAGAACTGGCTCCAGCAGGGGACTGGGTCCTGTGAAGGGCAGCCATTTAACACAAGGACACCTGGAGACAAGAGGAGAGCTCCTTCCTGGAAGTTATATGTTGAGGCAGGAAAAAACACAAAGCAGCAGGTAATATATTTTAGTGTTATAGAAAAAGACTAAGGAAACTAGAAAACAGAGGTTTCCATCCCAAAACTATTACTACTTCACATCATTTTTTCAGAGAAGTTGAGGCAGTTTCCTAAGGATGGACCCCAACACTCTCACCGCAGAGGCAGTAACACACATAGATATTTTGTGGGTATATGTTCACAGATGTTAAGATGCATGTGTGCTTTCATCCAACCTATAAGTGCTGCAGTTTTGTTTTATAATTTTCTTTCCTGGGGCTGAATCACTTCCAGGTGAACTGATGCCTGAGTCTGTAAGAAGATACTGACCAGAGGTTTGTCTTTGTGGCCCAAATGCCCAGCACAAAAACGATCTGCTGCTCAGCTAGTGAGAGCTGAGCTGGGTCTGGGGAAGGGTCCCCCCACCCCACCAGGGGGCACTCCCTGCAGAGTCCAGGGGGAAATGCAAACCACCCTCTGTAAAGCTGATGGGCATGGGCAGAGTGGCCGCATGCAGCCGCTGCAGCCGCCTGGCCGTAACCAGGAGTTTGACAAGTTGTTTCTTAAGGCATCAGCAACCATTTCATCAGTGCCTTTCAAAATCGAGTTACACACAGAGAGATGGCAGCTCTGGCCAACTCCCAGCGGACACTAAAGCCCACCGGGATAAGGACAGGGATCTTGAAGACACGCGCAGTCTGTCCACTGTCTGGCTTCCTTCTAGAAGAGTTTTGTTTGCAAAATAGAAACGAAGGGCCTCCTCAAAGCAGGTGCAACAGTTAAACAGTTCCAGTCCGCTGCCAGGAAAAAGAACAGCACAGTAAGGGCTGCAGCGGCACATCCTATCTTCTGGAGAACAGAGGGCTGGAGAAGGGGCCTCTTCAAAGCCCCTGACAGGTGGGGGAGGCGTCCAGCAGACGATGGCAGTCCAGGCGGCTCCCACAAGGCCTCCCAGATCTGTGCCAACAGGGCAACGGAGGCCAACAGACCTTCAAAGTCCCCAGGCCACAGCCCTCCCACCCTACCTCGCCTGTCAACCAAGAAAATCTCCATCAAAGCAGAAAGTCCTTCTGCCTAAAGCTAAAGAAGAGACAAGTTTTCTGTCTCCCCTGTGTTCTGGCTTGAGTTCTCCAGCTTGCTAAGTCAGAAGCCCCATCGCCTAAGCTTTATAAAGGCCAGAAACATCTCCAAGGAAACTGGGTCAAGACCGCCCTCAGGCAGTGCTACACCACGGACAGCACCACAGCGAACGTGGTCGCCGCAGTCCTCCCGGGAAGGCTACGCAGCCCCCAGGGAGCGCACGCACACACATGCACACAAACCCAGGGGCGCACAGGCTTGCGCACGGGCACACAGAGACACACAGTTTCACAAAAGGCATGCGTATGTGCACGCTAAAGGACTCGAAGATCATTAATATGGGATGCTTCAGGGATCCTAAGAGGAAGTAATGTTTCAAAGTATAAAGGGAAAAACT
The DNA here is from genome assembly GCF_030020395.1 of Manis pentadactyla. Lineage (NCBI taxonomy): Eukaryota > Metazoa > Chordata > Mammalia > Pholidota > Manidae > Manis > Manis pentadactyla. The sequence goes on from NC_080024.1 coordinate 105,910,266, forward strand.
ATTTTACAGACCTAGAAAGAGTGCCTTAAGGAAACAAGGAGAAAGAGGATTTCTGTTAAGTGACATTCAAGTCCAACAGTTAATCATTTCCTAGTTATTGGCAAACTTAAAGAATGAAAGACAAACAACACCACCTCCACAAAGACCACAAAGTACTTGAAAGGAATGAAAAAACCTGACAGTGACTGGAAGACATCAAGATTCTTTTTTGCTTAAGCAAGCAGGACAGTCTCCTTTCCCATGCATCCTGGAAGGGGTTCTCAGTGTCAAACTACAGTCTTTAAAGCACAGCAGCACACATCCAAATGGGGATGTTACCTTATCTGTTACAAGCCGCAAGGGCAGTCAGTCAGCGTGGCAAGAACTCCACGAGCATGTCCACTGGACGGTGTTAAAGAGCCCTGCCCTGGTTCAAATCCAGCCCCACCATGGGCACTTCAGGGTCTCTCTCTTGCAGGTCATTGCAGAGAGTTAAGAGACAGTAGGTGCCTTAATATTTTATGGTAAATATTACTATAGTTAGACGATATAATGAGCAACATTGCTTCTGATTGAGAAAACTGGCTACTAATACATTTCACTCATTCTAGAAGGACCTCTTCCCAAAAGACCTCAGGATTACCTCACTTTCTGCAGGCCTCCTCATTCACTTGCCATACTATTCCAGGCCATCTGCACATTCCCACTCTCAGGCTTACTTAGGATTCCCCCACAAGAATACCAATCCTTGAGGTCAGGTCTCATATTTTCTGTGTTTCTTACACAACCTACTCCTTTCCCCACCCCACCCCCCAACCATACATGTATCACCACATCTGGCATTCCCCAGAATTGCAGCCTCAGAAGAAGACTGGAGGCAAATGCCCATTTTTACATCTTACAAGCTCTCACACTTGAAGAGCTCAAGCACCATCCTCTGGTGTGAGGAAGAAATTAAGGAGCACAGCGGTGCAGGCTGTTGACCTAGTGAGGCAGGTGGGTCAAGTCCCAGGAGGCACAGACCTGGCATCTTGCCTCTACCACCAGAACACTAGCTCAACCATTGGCATCCGCTCATCAGAGAGCCCACCTCATAAGACAGAGCAGTTGCCACTGGCCTTATAAACATCCTAATGATCCTCCTATCCTACCACACAGCACTGGGCCCTGGGGCCTCAACAATCCTGTCAGACAGCAAGCAAGCCACTTCAAGACACAGTCCGCACACCCAGGATTCCAAGCCCTGGTCCAAGCGTTCTGCTCTCTGCTCTTTCAGACCTCCCGTTTCCCCACTTACTTAATTATAACCATAAGAAATCAAACAGATAAAGATACTCAGGCATCTTGGTCATTCATTAATAGTAAGAACCATAAAGCTAACATATATTTGCTCAGTGCCCAGCCTGGCTCTTTATGCATGTTATATCATTTAATCCTCAGAGCAATCTTGTATGGATGTTATTTAGTATTCTCAGTTGACAGATTTCTAGAGAAATTAGAAAACATAAATGAAAACTTAAAGAACAGAGTCTATAGATTTTAGGTGATGTGTCCAGAGTCACACCACTATTAAGAGGCAAAGCTAGGATTCGAACCCTATTCTACCTTCCAAGCAGATGCACACAGGAATCAAAACAAATGGCTGTCATATGAAGTAAAACAGCTTAGGTATCAAAAAATGAATATGCTTTGTTTTTGGGAATTCCTTTGAAAACTAAAGTGTATTTTTGTCCTAATATTATCTTCAAAATCAGACTTGATTATGGCACTGGAAAGAGCAACAAGTCATTCACCAGCAAGCAGATTCTTCCAGATCCTTTCAGTTATTTCTGTGAACACTCCACATGCAGTGACGAACACAGATGGCATGGAACCATGCTGCAGACAAGAGCCCTGACGACCAGAAACTAACACAGCGTCAGGCCACAGCCAGGACTCTTCAAGAGCCGTGGCAGACACAGTCCCAGGCAGGGGAAGCAGCAATGTTTTTGAAGACCCATTATGTCCCAAATTCCTACAATATACTATCAGAAAATAAAAAGGACCTAAGGTGTTATTTCTCTGAAAATATTGAATATGAGAAACAAGACAAACATAGTCTGTGCTGTGTGTAAAACATCACAACTGGTTTTCGTAAGCCAGAGATAAAAATTATTAATGTTTTATTGATCTCTATTAATGTTTAACTTTAAATATAAACCCAACTCTACACAGAGAGCTATTTCCATGTGCTGAATCCCTGGTACTATGAGGGAACAAAAATTAAATGCCAGGAAGAGATCAGAGATGTCACCATGTCATGTGAGACGGAATGAAGAAACTCAAGTATGTCAAAATCCACACTTGAACTCACCCAAACATGCAATCTGCCAGTAGGCTGTATGAGAGCCCGCTAAGTGCCAGATGTGATTCCAGGTGCTGAAGGACATCAGTGAGCAGAACAAGAGTGAACAGTCAAACAGTAATGTCAATGGGTAGATGTAGTACTTTGCTGTGTGGAGGAGAGCTGTGTGGAGAGGCGAAGCAGAGCAGGGTGGAGGACCACCAGTGCAGGGCCCAGGGACACAGTGTCGCAGAAGACTCGCTGAGAAGGTGGCATCTGAGCCAAGACCAGACAGAGGCGAGGGAGTGGACACATGGGTGTCTGAGGAAGGGTGTTCCAGGGAGAGGTTAAGGAACAGGAAGCGGGATGGCTGAAGAGTGAAGGAGGGCTAAATTATTAGGAGACAAGGTCAGTGAGGCCATGGGGCTCCCAAGGGCTTAGAAGCAATTGTATGAACTTGACTTTTACTCAAAGAGAAATGAGGATCTACTGAAACGGTCATACATTCATTCAACAAGGATTTATAAGATGCTAAACATACTAAGCCCTGTGCCAGATGCTGAAGACACAGGAAGAGGAAGAAGGTTAAGAAGAGGCAGAAACCACACTCTTCAGCCTTCATGGACAGTTCAGACCTTCATTCCACAGTCTAAGTAATTGAGAGTCTGCACCAAGCCTCCTGTGGGAACCTGGAAACAAGCATTTTATGGGCTCAAAGGATGCCTTTCAATCCTTTACTTACACATAGACGCTGAGCAATTACCATGATACCACCACAGATACAGAAGATGGTCTAGATCAGCAGTGAAAAATCAAATTAGTTCAAAATTATGGTAGTGTTGAGTATACATCATTGGATTCTAAGTATTTAAATATATTGGTGGTATTATGATAGCTCTATAGGAACTACAACGGTTTAAAAATCATAATACCCTATTTCCCAACATCTCTGAAGAGCAAAATGACATATTTCCTTGTCGTTTTCGTAAATTGTGCCAGTATTAAACATCTATGCTTGGTCTTTCTCTTCCATTAAATTACACAGACTTATGGTTTAACACTTCCTCTGTAATTCTTCCATTATACTAGTCATTTTGTACTTTCAAACATTTTACTGCAATATATATGTGTGTACATACATACCTATATATGCATATATGTATATTGCATTGCACATATATCAAATATGGTGAGATTATTAAATATCTGTATCACATATATAACTTTTTTTAAGTTTCTAAAACAACACTTAGCCTTACTAAGTGAACAACATTCTACCTTTTCTATTGCAGATCACTTTTTTAGTACTGCTTGTGATCTACTAAAATGATTTCATATCTGCCAGTGAGTTGTGAAGAGCTGTGAGCTGCAGTTCTAAAACACTGGTCAAGGTGTTTTAATACTTAAGTTACTTAACACTCTTAAATAGTTAAGGCACTTAATAACTAGTAATGAATTAAAAACCCCACATTTGTAACAACATAAACTGTCCCCACTTTGCCCACCTACCCTCTGAGCCTCTAGAGAAGGACATGGTATAGTCTACTAGGGAAATTATAGGGTAACCGGAAGGACTATTGTTCACAGCACAGCCACCCTGGTAAGATGCACTGACTTATCAGAATGTAAAAAGGAGCTAACTATTCTCTGCTGAAGCCAAATAGAACACAACCCACCAGCACTATCTGTGCACAAACTTTTCAGATAAAGTCTGAAATCCAGCATTTAATGAAAACACGTTCTACTGCTACAAGATCTTTGCCTTTACAAGTTTGCTTTGATAAACTTGTAAATGGTCATTAAAATAGGTCTGGTATAAGCACTACTTTGCATTCTAGAGCAGGGCAGATTCAGACTCAGTAGGTGTGCAATGCATTTCAATCCAAGATTGTGCATTTCTAACAAGCTCCCAGGGGATGCCAATGTGATGGCCCAGTAACAAAGCCTAGACAGTCCTGGGCTGTTTACAGATCAAGGTAGTCCTCCCTAGCCGCCTACTAATGTGTTCAAATACCCAGTAGGATCCTCTGCAGAGAGGCCTGCTGGGAAGGCAGCTGTTTAGGGAACACCAACCCCCTAACTGTAGGCTTCAGCCAAAGAATGCCCAGCAGTGGTGGTGAAAGAAAGCCCATCAGGAAGAGTGAAAGGCAGTAGCCACATGGGGGAAGCAGAACCAGGCCTAGTGCAGAAACCTACCAACTGTGCAAGGATGACAAGAGAACATTTTTTTGGAGGTAACTCCTACGCTACCAACTTGGGATACACTAAAAGTGAGCCGTGTGATATCAAATGGGCTCACTAGGACCAGGAGGCTGGAAAACATACACTGACGATGAAACCATCACTCACAAAAAAGCCCACCTACCCTACTTTATTTGGAAGGAACACAGATGCTCCAAATATTCCCATGTTTACTGATCATTGTAATCGAAAATAGATACTTGCTTCTACTAACTCACTGGAGGTCACATTCAGAGCACATCTGATTGTAAAGACTGTCATTAGCCAATCTGCTTATATTTCATTAGTTCACAGTTTTTTAAATACCACATTCCAGTTCACTTTATACCATTCCTAGAAAATATTTCCAGCATTTTATCCAGGATACCATCAAAAAATAACTATGAGAGTTGAAATTCTACCCATTCGGAGGCCACTAAAGTCTGACATGCTGTTCTACATATTACTGTAATAAATGTAAAAATAAAATTCCAGAAAAGGCAAAACCTATGCTAGTACAGCCTTTTCTTATTTGAAATCATGCAGTCCTTCCTCATTCTCATGAGATTCATTAAACTAAGAAGCACAGAACACTGTAAACTGATTTGCTAGTTTCCATACTTGCTGCCAAGTTCCACTTCTGCAAAACCAATTTCAACCAAAGAGAGAAATTAGAGCTAATCTCCTAGTTCTTCAGAAGGTCCAATTTATTCAGAATGTGGGATTAAAAACTGGAAGAAAGGAAATCAACCATTGGCAAATAATGAAAATATTAATTTACTGTCTTAATTTTCTTTTTATCACTTTGTTGTCTCAATCATTTCCTCCTTCAAGTTCTGGGAAGTTTTTAAAATGTGGACACTGCCAAACAATGACCTTGTTATAAACCAAAGTTTAGTTATTTTAAGGAATTTACTACCTTTTAGCTGAAGGAGTTCTCATGAAAATCCTTCCAAACCACTAAGTTTGCTAAGAATTTTTACAGGTTTACAACAGAATGCTGCATAGATGCTAAACATTTTAGGGTTTTACTGTGTGCACTACTTTAACCTTTAAGAAAGCAGTACAATCTAAAGTTAATCACACAGGTAAGAGAAAGGGGGAAAGCACAAAATGACTTTAATGTAGCAATGCTGTGCTATAGAGAAAATCAAGCAAAGGGCAGGATGCAATGTGTGTGGTATGCTTCAACCACTAAATAACCAGACAGAAGGTTAATTTTGAAAGCATAGCATTTTGCATCCACTGACTTACTAAAGTATCTCCCTTCCTTGGTGTCTTGAACAGGAAACTCAGATATGCATACAAAGACCAAGAGCACCATGTTTTCAGATTTTCAGATGAAACTAAATTCCACTTAGCCAGAATCCAGCTGGAAAATTCAATTGTGGAACTTTTATGAGAAGGAAAAGAATTACAACCACAAAACCTGAACACACAATATGATTGGCCAACTTCTCAACTATAACAGCCACCAGGACCAGGAGGGAGAGAGAAGAGGAAAAGAGAAGAGTCAAGCCAAGAGCTAGATAAAGCAAGAGGAAAGGGACCAAACAGGAAAGAAACGTGAGGGGAGAAACTAAGGGACAAGAAAAAGAATGGACAAGCAAAGGCAGAGTAAGCACTGTCTGCAACCCGTCCACAGAGATACCAGCAATTCTGCCCTGTGACAGTGGCAACAAAGGAAACCAGTATAACACTGGGGTCTTAGCCTCAGAAGGAAAATCTCCATGTACACCTTGAAAAGCACAAGAATAAAAGAGTTTGATGAAAGAATGCCCTGGTCTGCACATTACTTACTTCAAAGCTCAGAAAGGACAGTTAGTGACTCACACTCCCGCTTCCATCGCATAAGGCACACTGTCACCATGGGCCCCAGGAAAGCCACTGGGCAATGCTTACATGTGGGTGGTCTCTGCCACCCCACCTGAGTGGGGCTTCAACCTCCCTGGGAAACAATCAATGAGAATGAATAAGGGAAGCAGCCAACCTGCACACCAAGTTGGAAGTGAGGGCTGTGCACAACAGCAGGAGCCAGATCTGAGCAAAAATAGACAGCTCATTTCAAACATGAGAACACGCACAGGTTGTCTCTAGAATGGGAATTATCATGCATAGGTTATGCCCTGGGAAACTTCCCAATCTTGATAAAACTGTCCTCCTTCTCAGATCTCACCACAACACACTGACAGGTGGACCTGATGCTGCTGGTCTCACAGACCACTCTTCTGATAACTGTCTACACTGCAGGCCTGTGTACACACATGAAAGATAACATATACACAAACATACAACTCTAGTAGCTGGAAGCTGACTTTCCTAAAGTACCAAACATTTATTTGATGATTTAAAAGTGCATGACTCTACACAACTGCATGCAGAAAGTGTTTCCACCACACCTAATAATTTGGACCTTTCAAGTAAAAGTACATTTTGCAAATATAGGTATAACTTAAGACATCTATGCACCTTTAAAACTTATCTTTATAATTCAGAATTGCAGTCTGGGACTATTTTACAAGCCTCCCCCTTAACACAGACACCATGTTGATAACAGCAAGTCAGGAGCTAGGCTGGGACTCAGACAGTGATGTTATTACAGGAAGGGATTCCATCTGAAAGTGCATCTACCGTTCAGTTAACAGAATATTTTCAATCTCACTGGAACATAAAATCTGCAACTTTTAGTATTGCTCTTACTCAGAATTCTGTTCATCTCAATTATACACCAAGTCAGTGACTCACCACTCTTTGAGGCTATGATGAAACTGAAGCTAACACCCCAAAGGCAACTGCAAGAGGTAGGGTTGGGTAGGGACAGAGCTCCAGGGATGAAACCAAGAGTCCAGTCAGAACTTCTGGTCTGGGCTTGCTTTAAAGCAACTCCCGTCCTTCCTCATAAAAGCTATCAGCAGCTACCATCCCAATATGAATGCCACTTCAGCAATTTTCTTTTGATCTAAGATGCTTATTTTGCCAATTAAAAAACAATTCATTCTCAAAAATGCCAAATAGAGGTCAAGAACTGGAGAAGGCAGCTATCACAGACGCTCAGAATTCTCCCTACCTCTGGACAGGAGCATCATACCACACAGAAAAGAAAAAGCAAAACCCTTAGTTTGGTGCCTTCCTCACTTTCTGGTTTGCACTGACTCCCTGAGGCACATAAGGCTTTGGTGAAGGTGTCCGGGCAAGTGCTACTCACCGCACAACCTACAGAACAACTACAGCACAAATGCCCAACATTCTTACTAAAACTCACACTTCTGGACACCCTCTCAGCCGCAAGTCAGAATCTCTTGGGAGGGGGTCTAGACTCTTCATTTTTAACAAGCTCCCCAGATAATTCTTAAACATACCAACATTTGAAAAATCAGATCTAAACCCAAATTAAATTCATCTATGTGAGGGAGTAAGAAAGAAGGCTTAGTGTTTACAGGCTGGTGGAGGAGCATGCAAACAGGAGAAGCACATGGAGAAGGCTCCCCAGAGGATGTAGCTCACAGCAGCTGAGCAAGGGTTCTCCCTAACTGGGGTGACTTCAGCAGGCCCTGACTGAGCGCCAAGCAAGCAGGACCCACCACCAACAAAGCAGGTGGCAGGGGAGGTGAGTGACAAGGTCCTGGGGCACACACTCTATCCCCAAATGACTGATAAAAGCTGTCTTAACTTGGTAAGTCAGGGCTCAAACAAGATTTAATTGTTCTAGAAAATTAGAGATGTGGCATGCCTTGCTTCTGAGTGCATGGAACCATTCATTCCTGTGACACATGTCAACAAGATAAGCCCAGAGAAGCATGTACCTCAGGTGGTACCCATGCTGTACAATGGAGGAGGGTGGCAGTCCAGGCAGAGTGGGAAGGACGTGGTCTGCTGGAGTGAAACGGGGAGCATGGGAAGGACTGGAGACAGAGACCCAGACCAGGCCACTGTGACCCTGAAGCCACACCAGCCTTCACCTTTTGAAGCAAAGCAGTGATAGGCCAGCTGTGTGCAGGCCAGGTAACCAGAGTAGGAGTTCTCAAAAAGGGACCCAGGGAACATGTAAGAAATGCAAAGTCTCCAGCTCCACTCCACACCCACCCAATCAGACTAGAGGCCTTACAAGGGGCCCTCCAGGTGATCCTGACACACCGAAGTCTGAGACCCTCTGCTCTAAACCCAAGGAAGGACACATGAGGAGGGGAGAGCAAAGTCAGAGGTAGAAAGCAGAGCCACATACTCTGAAGCTAATGCAAAGTTCCAAGGAAGAAACGCTGAGATTCTAAGACAGGAAGATCATGAAGGAATAGAAAAATTCAGGTGAAAAAATAAAGAAGTAAAATCACCAAACTTGGTGACACAGAGTGGGGATCGGGGATGGGGAGAGGGGCCAAAACAAGTCCTGGTTTCTAGCCTGGGTGAGCAGCTTGAAATCAGGTGAAAGAAAAGAGAGCTTTAATATCCTTGTACAGATAAATTTGCCAACCTCTGCCTCAACCTTGAAACATTCAAGTCTGTTTATAAATCACCTTGGAATCTTCCAGATTCAGGAGGGCTGTATTTTAAATGCTTTTGTAGAACAGCACAGTTGTGAAATGTACCCATGTGCTTTCTTCAGATATATTTTTCAACTACATTTTTCAGCAATACTGAAAATAACAAAGATCATAAACAAAGATCAATCCAGATTTGAAGTCTTGGAAAGAGGGAAAGGCTATGGAGAAATTACTTCACACAATCCAAAACCACAGCCATTTGCAAAACAAGTATGAAACAATGCATAGTGCTCCTCACAATCTGAGACAGAAAGGGAACATGGTACAGTATCTCACACAAAACACACGTTAAACACCTCTCTGCCCAAGAATGGTATTTACCTGTTATTGGGCTCAGGATATTTATGAAATAAAGTCCATTCTTAATTAGCCATACTCCTAAAGGACACCATATAATTGAATGATGGCAAATACTCAAAAAATCATTTACTTCTGACTTTATAAAACGTATTTATACTTACCATTAAATGTGGGTATGTTTAATGTTCTAGATAGTCCCTTTTAAAAAAGCAGTCTAGGAAGCCAGGGAACTGCCCAAAGTCTCTGTCTCCAGGCCCATCCCTGCCTTGGCCGCCTAAGGCAGAGCAGCAGCTGGCAGGACTGGCAGGCAGGTCCCACTGTGCCCTCCTGGGCTGCACCAGACCATTACAGCCATTTCCATCAGTTCCCCACCAGATCCCCTGTTCGAAACAGCATCCAACCAACCCTGAGCAGGGCAGGGCCCGGAAGGGCAGCAGTGGGGTCCCACCCACCACAAGGAGGGATGGGTCACAGCCAGCTTCCTGGCACTCTCACAGTGCCCTGTGGATGCCCCCAGCCTATGGTCTGCACTCAATGACCACTGCACAGACTGCTCCAGAGTTATATTACAGTTTCCCCCAAAATTCTTAAGCCATGATGACTGTACCCTATGAAATGAAATAACAATTACTAACAGGGAGAAGCTGAAGTTCAGCTCTACTCAGTAATGACCTTCAGACTGAGAGGCAATGCAGCTAGACAGGCCTGGGTCTTTCTTACCACTGTAACAAACATTTAGGAGAGCCCAGCCTGCGTTAAGCACTTTACGTTATTAACTTATACAATCTTTGTAAGAACTCTGTGAAGTGGATGACACTCATCATCTTCCTTTTACATGGGGAACACATGGCACAGGAAGTTGGAACAAATTATCCAGGACCAGGACCAGGACAGACAGTACGGGCGGGGCTGGGATTTGAGCTGGCAGCAGTACAAAGTTCTGCCATCCAAGCCAGCTCCTACCTCCTTGAGCCGGAGTCCCCAACTGGCGCCCTTGCCGGCTTCACCAGGCTGCTGGGAGACCACTGTGGACGCCCATGGGAAGGATGGTGCACAGTGCTCAAGGGCACACACCACTCAGTGCCCAAGTACAAAGCTCCCTGTGGCCCCTGCAGTGCCACAGTGTCACCTGTCCTCAGGCCCAGCTGCAAGTAACATCCTGCTTCCCCTTCCTCGTGTGCAGCTCAGGCTCTGTACACAGGCCAAGAATGACCCCCTATCCAGGTAAGCCAGTAAGTCTCAGGCAGTCTTCAGGATAGATAAGGTCTTTAAAGATCTTGGACTCATCTCTGAAATTAAAAAATGGGACAGAAACACCGCATTTTCTAACATCATCTAAGTTTCTACCCTCAAGGTTCATTCCCAGGGTGGACTTCTTATCGGCTCTTACCTCATCAGTGCTGCCTTTAGGATACAGCTGTCCAAACAACCCCCAAAAGCTCTGAAGGTGTGAGGTTGAAAATATGAAACCAACAGCAAGGACTCTAGGCCCACAACTTGACCTGAGCTGGCATTTTTACAAACATCTGCTGAAATCTACCCTGTCTCCAGCAGAGCATTTTCTTGAAATTATCTTTCTATAAATGAAGACTTGGAGTACTCTAATAAAATGCACCAGGAACCAGGATTCCAAGTCCTTGGCTGGGAAACCACGTTCTTTCTTGGTAAATAATATAAAGGAAATCAATCATCTAGCAAGCAAAGCAACAAGAACCCACTGTCTGTTTTCCACCAGTAAATGGAATGTAGGCAAAGTTTTGCTGTTCACTGGGGCCAAGACTGATGCCCCAGCATCACCTCCTCACCAATGCACTCATCTCCTTGTCAAGCCAGCACAGTAAGACACAGTGCATCCTAGCTGGGCTCTGGAAAGCATTCTTACCCCATTTGGTGAGCACATCTTCATCTAAAAGAAGAATATGGAGGGGCCATCAATGTGCCAAGAAGGAAAGGCAAAAGCAAAGCTGGCAAACAGGAGGGTCAGGTGGGACATCAGAAGATCTTCAAATATCTGCAGGGCCAACAGGAAGAAAAGCAAACCCTGCTCTGAATCACAGGCCCAGGGAGGCCATGCAGAAGCACATATCAACCCAACTGCTGCACCGTCCTAAAATGGGCTGCATTCAGTGGTGACGAGCTCTCTGTCCCTTGGGTGCTCTACACCAAGGCTGGGTGGCTCTGTTCAGTCATGTGACATAATGGACTTCGAGGCTGGATGAATGCAAGTGACCATTCATGTGAGACAAAGTCAAAAAAGACAAGTCCTAGAAAGAAAAATACCTGCACAGAAGGAAATAGTGGGAGAAAGAATAGCAACAACAAATAATACAATATGAAGAAGGAAATAACTGGCTGAGTCACAGAAATGCTATACTTTAGAATCTCACCTTTTCCCACTAATTGTCAAATGCTTCACTCACCTTATGATGAACAAATTTGGCCAAGTTCATGTAAAACCAATACTACTCAGCCATTTGTCAACATGAATTAGAGGAAGATTTGCAAAATGCTCTGATACATTTAAGTCACTTATGACAGTACACAGAAGACAGTCTTCTCCAGACAGGTTCTTCAGGCAAAAAAAAAAAAGGCTTCAGAGCTCTTCAACAGTGCTACTGAAAAGCTGAAGAAGGTACTGTGCTCACAGACATCAAGGGAGCAGTCAGCTAAGACAATGTTTGGTGCTATGGTGAGAAAGAAGCTTAAGGCCGCAAAGGCTGCATTTCCAAGGCTATGGCACATGAGTCATTCAACTGACATTGAAAATCAGTAGGTCAAAGCAATAACCTTTGATAAAAAGCAGTAAGTGCTCTTAGGAGACTACTTGAAAAAAAATTATAGCCTTTTCTTAAGGGTAGGGAGAATGAATGGAAGTAGCAAGGATAGATGGATGGATGGATGGATGGATGGATGGATGGATGGATGGATGGATGGATGGATGATGGATGGATGGACGGACAGACAGCTGATAGAGATGATAGATAAGCAGAAACAGATATACATGACAGGTAGCTGAGAAGACAGACAAACACAGATGGATAGAAAAGAGAGATGGTAAAGGTGACAGAAATACATATAGATAGATGACAGATAGATATGATACAAAGAGATAGAACAGAAATATAAATAGAAATGTGAAAACAAGTTAAAGAAATACTGGAAGAAAATGAATGAAGACCATGTAACAATGTATCACATATTTAATAGACTATTGTAAGGCTTATGATGTCTTTTACTTAGTACCTAAGAGCTAGATCTGTGGGAAGTTTTAGTATTGTAAGCACTTTACCCAAAAGTTAATTCAAAATTAGGAGGAAGCCACAAACTGCAAATCTGCCTTTCATTCGGGAGGTGTTGTGAAACTGTACAGGTGCTACAAGAAAACAACAGCCTCCAAACAGAGTTTGTTTCAGGAACACGCTGTGCTCCTGAATTGAGCATAAGAAGATAAACTATAACCTGTCCTGTGTACTCACTGGGTCTGCCAGCCAGTGTGTCAGCCCGGAAACTGTATGTGGTGGCAGTTCTGTCCATTCTGGATTACCATTGTAAGTCCCCTTTAGAGGGCATTTTCTGGGAAGACTTTGTTTTACAGAGGTTAAAAGCACTATTGTTTTGGTCTAATCCTTTCTCTGCCTCATTTGAACATTATCAGTAACCTAGCTAAGGAAAGAGGAAATCCGTTATCATGAGAGGCTTAACCACAGCCTTAATGAAAAGCTAGAAAGAAATTATTGACCTCAATACTGAATTAATGAACAAATTTATTGATTGCAAATTTCTATAAGATGTGATCAGATCACAAAAGGTTTTAAGGGACCTAGTAGTAAAAGAAAGGAAGGACATGGTGAAAAAGAATTTAACCTTCAGGGCACAAAAGATAATTATTCCATTCCTCAAACTTCTCTCTAGTCACTTAAATATTTGTTAAAAAGAAATTTGGTGTTTGAAGTCATGAAAGCAAAATTTAAGTGAATAACCAAATTCAGTGACCATGAAATCTTCAAGAAAGTGCATTACATGTCCATGGCCTTCACTGTTTTCCCCAATGGCTATTTTAGTAGCAGATTCCATATTAATGTTAACAAAAAAAGATTTCATAGAATTCACTGATTATGACAAATCAGGAGCTTAAAAAAGAAAATCCTGCCATCCCTTTAGATATGTGCTTCTTCACTGTCAAACGAAACATTCCAGAGCAGAGAAGAAAAGTAGGGATACCTATGATAAAAGACTGCTATCTGGACCTCAGCAGTTTGCAACTGTCAGTCTGACTGGGAAAAAATGGGTTTAAGACAACAGATTTTTTTTCTGAATATTAAGTAAACAAATAAAAAAGGAACAGAAACAGGCATTGGAGAATGGACATCTTTTCAACCAATGTGTTGCCAAAGTTTATGTTCTAACTTTACCCACCATTATACACTTTTAAAATGGCCACAAGCTCTAAAACAGGGCTTCTCAGCCTCAGCACTACCAATATCTAGGGCTGGATGATTTGCTTTGGGGCCATCCTTACACTGTATGACATTTACAGGATTCCTGGCCTCTATCCACTAGATGCCAGTTGTTCCTCCTATCTCCCAGTTATGACAACCAAAAATGTCTCCAGATATTGTCAAATGTCCCAAGAGACAAAATTGTCTCCAGCTGAGAATCACTGCTATAAAACACCCCAGACCCATAAAAAATATATACTCTATGATCACTTAGTCCTCACAATTCAAGGCAGGCCACAGGCCATCATGCAGATGTCTCTGTGAGCACAAGGTGGATGGAGTGGGACAGGGCAGGAAAAATCCACCATCATGGGAAATAATCCCATGATGAGCTGAGAGCACCACCCCAGAGTCTCTACCATAAGAAAACAAAAGAACAGGCACTGAAGTCCTCTCTATCCTAGCCACCAAAAGAATTGTGAAATCCCAAACGTATGTCTTCATATTGGGCTTCCAAAGATCATTGAAAGAGATTTCAAAACAGAGCTTTTCCACAGGAACCAGCCCATTTTCAGCCTTTACAATTCAGTTCACCAATTTAAAAGCCAACCCCACAGCACATGCTTTGGCCCTTCCTGAGCGGGGGCCATGAAATGGGCATATTCTCCCAGACTTTTCCACTGCTACTTGATTCAGTGGCCGCACATTTTAACTAGAAATTATTTGTGACAGCTCATAAACAGCTCTGAATACAAACCATTGTCAAAGGAGGTATTAACAAATTTGTACTTCTCGAGTTTCCCACACAGGCAATTTTCTCATCATTCTGACAAGAGAAATGTTTAAGGAAAATGCAACAAACAGTTCTGAGATCTGTGGGCAATGTTTTCCAAATAAGTGCACCAATGTACATCAAACAGCCATTTCATTTCAGCAATATAGATTTCCTTTCACCCTGGCAGGTGCCCCTGAAACAGGGGAGCCCAGACACCTGGGCTTCCCCCTCCATTCATCCAACCCCCACTTTTGACCCTCTCCTTAGAAAAAAGAGAATGTTCTCTATGGCATACCAGCACACACAGCAGCCTCCAGGGGTTTGTTTACAAAGGACTCCATAGGAAAGCATCTACTGGACACCAGATTGCTCAGATGCTGGGGTGGAGGTGTTCTGTAACTGGACCCTGTTCACACCAGCTCTCTGGACCCATGGTGGTCACTGGATTTAAACCCAGAGGCCCTGATGAAATGCTGACCCTGAAGCAAGAAGGCTTCAGGAACACTTAAAACTGTCTCACTCAGTACTTTTCAGACTTTGAGGGCACAAATCCCCTGGGGACCTTGTTAAAAGGCAGGTGGAATTGGGGTGGAGCAGAAATCTGCTTTTTAACCAGGACCACACAAGGGTACCTTAGATAAGAGAGCCAGGAAAAGACCCTAACTTAAAAGAGGAGGAATTTCTACTCCCCAGATACAATTGCTTCTACTTCCAAATACAAAAAGATGTTTTTAGAGGAAGGAAACGGATTTAGATTCACCCACGCTTCCTGCCACCATATTCAGGGCAGTTCATGGACCTGAGTCCTGTCAAGATACACAACTGCTATTCAAACTTTTGACATAAAAATAGAGCATTTAAAACCCTTACATGTACCCAGCACCCTTTTACCGGTGGGAATCAAAATGGAATCTTTCTTCAAAGAAACCCCATTTCATTTCTGGATGATTAAAACTCACAATGTCTGTGGATGAAATGAAAGGTCCTGTGGCCAGGATTCTCACCTGGCCCTGGTTGGCTAGCTCACTACACATGTGTGGGTAATACATTGCTATTGACTCTATATAAAAAGCTCTGCCCATTGGTGTTTGTGTGACATGGTGGCATGGCTGCAAGGCTGCAGGAGAGCAAAGCAGAGGCTGGAGTGGTGCAGCACTGAGGACAGAGGCCTAGAGGATGGCTGTGAGGGACAACTGTGTGGGCAGAGAGGCCCAGATGACGGCTGTGCCAACAGAGGCTTACAGGATGGCTGTGCAGGATGGCCGTGCAAGCAGAGAGGCCCAGAGGCAGAGACCAGCTTGCTGCATGCAGACTCACTCTGAGTGAACAGTATTTTAGTGATTGACCTGCCACCATGGAAATAAAGTTGGGTATAACCCTTTCACACCAAAGAAACATTTTACTGTCATTTTGTTTGGTCACATTGAAACCATAGTGAACTTGCCCAGAGCTGAAACCCATTGGCAAGACAATTGGCATAGTCAGCAGGATTCATTGTTGACCAAGGAAAAAGACAGACTTCCTTTATGGGAGGTGTGGATAAAATGAGAGTTCCTGTGACCAGGATTCTCACCTGGCCCTGGTTGACTAGCTCAAGGCACACCTGTGGGCAATACATGGCTATTGACTATAATAAGAGCTCTGCCCAGTGCTCTGGGCATGACATGGTGGCAGGTCTGCAAGGCTGCAGAAGAGCAGAGCAGAGGCTGGAGTGGTGGCAGCACTGAGGACAGAGACCCAGAGGACAGCTGTGCGGGACAACTGGGCAGAGAGGCCCAGAGGACGGCTGTGTGGGACGACTGTGCAGAGAGGCCCAGAGGATAGCTATGTGGACAGAGGGGCCCAGAGGCAGAGACTGGCTTACTGCATACAGACTTGCTCTGAGTGAACAGGATTTTAGTGACTGACCTGCCACCTGGAAATAAAGTTGGGTATAACCCTTTCACCTCAAGAATGTTTTGCTGTCATTTTCTTTGGTCACTTTGAATCCATAGTGAACTTGCCTGGGGCTGAAACCCATAGGCAAGACAGAGGGGTACTTCAGTGGACTGCCCCTTTGAATGGGGAGACAGTGGATTGCCCCCCATTGGATATGTGGTCTGAGGTGTCTTGCCTCCTAGAGGACTGGGCCCCACCCCAGGACTGGAGGCAGGTGGAGGTGATACATGAGGCAGTAAGGGTGGCCCTTGGTATAGTAAGTAGGTCTTTTAAGAAACAGAGTGTTCATGAGGCAGCAGGCACTGTGGGTTGGTTGATTCTCACAGTATTAAAAAAGTCTACAGAAGAGAAGGACATGCTCCTGAAAGAGACACAAGAAATGGTGGCAAGAGAACGCAAGTTGCAAACTTGTGAAGATTCCCTGAAGGAAATGGCATTGATGCGAGAGGAGGCAGCAAAAGAACACAGCAGTGAGGTGCCATTGAAGAGGTAAAAGATTCCTTACAGAGACAGCAGTGCTGCCAGGTGCTCTAAAGAAAGAAAAGGCCATAAAGGAAAAAGACAAACACCTGAGGGAAGCACAGACAGAGGTGGCATGTGAACATCAGCTGTGAAGCATTGAGGGGAAGGTACGAGAGCTGCTGAAGACTGAGCTGGCACTGCTGTGAGGCACTGCAGAAAAAGTAAAGGATGTAGAAGAGGAGGCATTCGGGGGAGGGGAGAGAAGGGTGCCATCAGCCCTGGAAATGGAGGAGCTGGGGAAGGATGAAGGGGTGGCACCAGAGGCACTGACCCCTCCTCTACTGAAAGCATGCCCAGTGGTTGTAAAGAAAATAAAGACCCAGCAGCCAAGAGTTCCCCAAGGAGAGGAGCAGCCCCTCCCCAGGTCATGGAGCACTCTATGCTCCGCCCCTATACTCAAGCTGAAGCAATGAGAACAAGGAAAGAAATAAGGTCTGCTACTCACAAGAAAAATGTAAAGGACCCCATAAAGGTCACAAGGACCCAGATGTGGGTTGATTTAATATGGGCATGAGCAGATGGAAGGAAATTAGATGGGAAGCCAAATAAAATCTTACTGGAGCTATGGCGACAACTGAAATCAGAGCAGCAGTTCAAGCCATTAAGACCAAAGAGACAGAGCAACAAAATTGGCCTGTGTGTCTGCAAGACTTTTTGCTGGAGAGGCTGGAGAACAATGTTCCAGCTTCCTTGCATAGGGACCATTGCAGAGGACTGAGGGCACATAGATTGAATCCTGGAGGGGTGGAGTGTGGATAAAATGAAAGGTCCTGTGGCCAGGATTCTCACCTGGCCCTGGTTGGCTAGCTCACTACACACGTGTGAGCAATACACTGCTACTGACTCTATATAAAGAGCTTTGCCCAGTGGTGTGTGTGTGTGCAATACGGTGGCACAGCTGCAAGGCTGCAGGAGAGCAGAGGCAGGAGAGGTGGCAGTGCCGAGGCCCAGAGGACCACTGTGTGGGACAAATGTGCAGGCAGAAAGGCCCAGAGGATGGCTATGTGGGCAGAGAGGCCCAGAGGCAGAGACCCACTTGCTGCATGCAGACTGGCTCTGAGTGAATGGGATTTTAGTGATTGACCTGCCATCATGGAAACAAAGTTGGGTATAACCCTTTCACCCTAAAGAAATGTTTTACTGTCATTTTCTTTGGTCACATTGAATCCATAGTGTATTGGCCCAGGAGTTGAAACCCATTGGCAAGACAATGTCTAAATAAACAAGTGGTATGTTGTTTTCTAAAGGTTACAGATCTGTCTTGCCTGATGGTTTCAGCCCTAGGAATTTAGTGGATTCAGTGAGACAGAGAAATGACAATGTAAAGTTCTTGAGATAAAAGGGTTTTTTAACCAGCTTGTTCTCCCAGCAATAGGTCAAGCACTAGAATTATGTCTGCGTCCAACAGCCTGCAGGTCTGTAATCCTCCTTGTCTCTGCCTCCACCCAGAGCACTGGGCAGAGTTCTTTATATAGTGACTCAGTCAATAATAACTAATTGCCTATGGGTGTGGAAGCAGTAGCCTAGTAGCAGGTCAGTTACATCATCAAGTAGTTTAGGGTCAGGTGAGGATTCTGGCCATAGGAACTTCTGTGTTCCCCACAAGATCATGAACTTACAGAAACAAGATGACAACAAGCAGTAGTATTGTAAGTTGGCCAAAATACTACTACTACTACTAGCAGTAGTATCATAATAAATTGTCTCCTCACAATAAAAACAATGATCAAAACTGCTCCTTCAGGAATCTTCCCCATCCTGATAAAATGCAGCTCCAGTTGCTCAGGCAAAAACTCTGACACACTACAGTCTTTCTCAGCCCTCAGTAAATCCTCCCAGCACCACCTGCCAAGTTCTGACTCATTCCCTCCACCAGGGCCAGCAGGACCTGGAGAACCATCATCTCTAGAGACGTTTTGCCACAACAGCCTCCTGTACCGTCACCCCCACCTTACCCCACTTCACCCTAGAGAGAGGCTCTCAAGAAACCTAAACCAACATAATATTACTCTGCTCTAGCACTGGAAAGGCTCCATCACCTGAGCCCTGCAGGGCCCTTTGGGACCCCACATGCACACACACACACACACCTGGCCTCCCTCTTATCCCTCTTCATCCCTGCCCCCCACCATCCACATGCCTTCCACACCCAAGGCACACTCTTGCCTCAAGGCCTGTGCAGGTAGTTCCCTGTACCTAGAAATCTTCCCAAATACCCACAGAGGTCACTCTCTGGGGTCCCTGCTCAAATGTCACCTAATTGTAAGACCTTTCCTGACCCCTACACATGGAACCCGACTTTTTGTTGATAGTGGAGTGTCTTGCCAATGGGTTTTAGTCCCAGGCAAGTTCACTATGGATTCAGTGAGACTGAAAAATGACAGTAGAACATTCTTGGGGTGAAAGTGTTCATACCCAACTTTATTCCCACGGTGGCAGGTCAATCGCTAGAATCCCGTCCACTCAGAGTGAGTCTGCACACAGCAAGCCTGTCTCTGCCTCTGGGCCTCTCCACCCCCAGACATCTCAGTCTCTGTCCTCGGGGCTGACACCACTCCAGACTCTTCTCTGCTCTCCTGCAGCCTTGCAGCTGTGCCACCATGTCACACAGAGCACTGCATGCTCTTTATATAGAGTCAATAACAACGTATTGCCCACACGTGTGTAGTGAGCTAGCCGACCAGGGCCAGGTGAGAATCCTAGCCACAGGAACCTTCACTTTATCCACATGGAGCTTTCTGAATTAAAAGAATTGGGTTTATTTCTTTTACTTTTTTTTCATGCTTGTGAGCATTTTTGTTTGTTGAGACTCACTCTAGTTCAGAGTAGGAACACATCCAATTCTATAGCAGCCATGAGTGGAAAGACAATATTGGATGTACCTGCAAGAGCAAACAGTGTGGCTGGAGTTTTAGGCCTGGCTATGCCCCAGATCAGCTGAGAGGCCTCAGGACAGCCCTTGACCTGAGTGTGCCCAGCTTCCTCATCTGGGCAAGGTGAGAACCCCCACCTCTGCCCAGTCTCCATGCTCAGCCAGGTGAAAACAGAGCTTGGTCGATTCATTGTCAAACATTCCACTGGCTGCCTGTGGAGAAGCTGAAAGTTCCCACGACCAGGATTCTCACCTGGCCCTGGGCAGCTTGCTCACAAAACACATGTGGGCAATACGTTGTTAAAAAGAGCTCTGCCCAGTGCGCTGGGAGACACAGCTGCAGGAGAGCAGAGACTGGAGTGGTGACAGCACCGAGGACGGAGACTGAGACAGCCGCGGGGGCAGAGAGGCCCAGAGACAGAGACCGGTTTGCTGCACGCAGACTCACTCTGAGTGGACGGGATTCTAGTGATCGACCTACCACCATGGGAATAAAGTTGGGTATAAACCCTTTGACCCCCAAGAACGATCCACTGTCATTTTTTTCAGTCTCACTGAATCCATAGTGCACTTGTCTGGGGCTGAAACCCATTGGCAAGACACTGCCCAAGGTCTACAATATCCCTCAAGGTCTCACAAGAGAAAACCCCCTGCTGCGGCCCGCCCACTACGCCCCTTGCTCCTTCTGGTCCCAGTTGCTCAGTGAGTCCCCAGCCTCCACAGAGCCCCTGTTCCTGATGGGCTCTCCCACAGCACCCAGCTTCACCTCTGGCAATCCCCACTGCCCACCAGCAAGCCAGGGAACCTCTTCTGCCTCCCTGCTTGCCTTCATCCTCATGGGCAAACCCCTCCCCCAAGTCTACACTTAATCACAGGACTGTTGGGTCACTGACTTCTCCCCACTTCCCAGTCAGCTCCACAAGGTCGCACTGGGCATGCTGAGCTGGTGAGAACAGGTGAGAAGGTCACCAGAAACTCCCCCAGTGGTCTCAGGTCAGGACACCTGAGTGTAAACAGGCAAGTACAGCCTTGTGCCCAATCAAGAGAGCCTGTGTTCTTTTCTAGAGAAAATAAATAAAAATACAGTAGATTGTGGTCCTTAAGCCTTTAAGAGAATATCAAAAAGACCATCCTGAATTCCAATTTTCTGTTTCTGTTGAATCCTTCCCTTCTCTGTCTCTCTCCCTCTCTTACTTGGAGAATTCACTAGATAACTACACCACATCCCCCTTTGCAGATTAACCCCCATTAGTGCCACAGGTCATCATCAATCCCAAAGCGAATCTTGCCTGCTGGTATGGAATCAGTCAAAAGAAAGACTATTAGCCGTCTGAATGCTGGTTTGCCCTGCATCCTTAGGAATTCCTTCAAAGACTTGATGGAACAGAAGAAGAAAAAAAGGATTTCTTAAACTGTTCCAAGATCCACGTTACATCTCTATAAAGAAATGGAGTAAATGATACATTTAGTAAACAGCCTAAGCATGTTCTTGCTAAGAATGGCAGAAGCATACAAAATAGTGTCCAACTCCTCTCACAGTGATGGCCTCCGGTCACTCAGAGGCTCTGGCCCCTACTGCCCATTCCCAGGACCACAGGTCTCCTGCATCCTCAGCAGCTGCAATGTCTGGCACTTCTCTGCCTCATCCTTTTTTCTCCTATGACACTTCTCAGCATTGCCAATGTGTCACAAATAAAGACATCTACCAGCTGGAGCTCCCCAGGGACGAGGGGCTCCCCAGGGACTGGCCCAGCAGTCCAATCCCACACCTGGAGCCCAAGCCAGCCAGAAAAAATCACTCTGACTCAGGAGCAGGGGTGCAAGAGGCGATGTGACAGGATCACCAGTGAGCAGACTGGACCCTGGACCCTGTGGCCCCTCTGGCTGCTTGGGCTTCCACACAAGCATGTGTTTGCCTTCTGCCACCTGTTCCAAGGCCTCTCAGCACAGGACAGTGGTTTGGGAAACTAGCAAAACGCTAAGTTACAAAGTAAACAGAAGAAAGACTAACAAGCCTATGTGGATGCTGTACTAGAACAGGGACCACCTCCACAGAGGGCCTAGGTTCAGATCTCCTTGTGCACACAGGACTGTGCACATGGAGGAAGGCAGCAAAGGAGGCCTTTCTAATATTGCCTACAAGCCTTACTTGTAATATCAGCCACCCCCATCTTATTTTCTCACACCAGCTTCTCCACATTTTTCACCCATTTCTACACATTATATATTCAGATTATCTACCACATGTGACACAGTCATCCCAGAGACTCTACCCTCTTAAGAGTGGACTGAGTCCCACGAGGACACTACATGACACCAAAGACATCACACTTTTATGTGGCAAAAAACAGAAAATGCATCAATGTCTACCTGCAGTGAACTCCTGATTCGTAAGACATCTAAGCACAGAGATGGGTCTTTGTCACCCCATCTACAGCAGTCCCAATGCCTAACACAGTGCTGGGTCCCACCATGCTCCCATGTCATTACTGCAATGCCAATTGCATCATCAGCCTTGGGTATCCACTCGTAACCGTAGCAAAATTAGCAATGACTACTGGACACCTACCATGTGTGCATCAAAGGCTACCTGAGGTCAGTCCCCTGGCAGAGTGTGCACATAAGTAACCACTAATGGAATGAAAACAAAGTTGCATTTGAGCTTCAGCAATGATATCAATGTTTCCTTAAAAACCTCATTTGTGGTGAGAAGACTCATTCTGGTATGAGAAGACATTCCAACACATATTATTTCTCACTGGAAGACCCAAGTCCCCTTCAAACAACCCTATTGCCATGGAACCACAAAAATAACATATTTTCAATTTGCCTCACTTAGTCACCAAGGTTGAGTCTTCATATAAGCCACTAACTTTTTTTTGAAGACCATAAGAAAGGCGTCCTAGTACCCAGGAGCAGGCCACAAGGTCAGGAATTCCACATTCGGGTTAAGCAATTGTTCTTCAAGACACATTCATTAAAACATAAATAACTCCAAGGGGTCAACACTGAAAACACTAATAGTGTTAACACTTTGGTGTGAAGGGGCTTAGCACTTTAAACCCATAAACCTATGTTAGTAGGCTGGTGGTTCATTCATTCATTCAACAAACAATTACCAGATAACTTCTAGTGGGGTAATGGCTATGCAGGGTACCAGCCAACAACCGGGAAAAGGCACAGGAAAACAGCTCTGCCAGGAGAAAGGGGTACGTGTGGAATAAGGGGGTGACTCTTTGACCCTTTGTCATCTGGGGTAACATAAGGATCCCAGGCAATCCCAGACACCTGGGGAAGGTGGAATACCAACATGAGGCAGCCCTCTCCTGTTAGACCCTGCACTTAGTGGCAAAAATCACATATCACAAGAAAAGTGTAATTATGTGGAGCTGGAGAGGTTTTCTAAGCCACTGGGACATGCTGAATAATAAATATATGCTGGACATGATGAATAAAGGCTGCAGAGTGAGTGAATTTTCCAACAAATCTTATTCCACATTCCTTGCATTTGGAACATTTTTTGTGGAAAGTATTGCAGAAGGCAGGCAAAGATCAATCCCATTCTCAGTCAAAGGTGCAGCAGCAACTCAAGCACCAGGAAGAGACCGGTGATGGCACATGACAAGCATGCAGCTCTGTGCGGCTCCCATTCACCCATGGGTCAGGTCCTACTAGGGTTACAGTAACTCATCAAAGGTTTAACTTACTTAACAGGAAAAGAGAACTGCTGGGGACAGAAGTATGATCAGCCATAAGTTGATCATGGTTGAGAATGGGTGGTGATCAGCTTGGGTTCACTAGACTATTCTATACTGTTAATTTGAAATTTTACCATAATAAAAAGTTAAAATGGCTTAAAGAATAAAAAAGAGCAGGGACTAAAGGCAATGTGGCATATTGGATTGGATCTGGGAAAAGGAGAAGGACACTGGTAGGAAAACTACTGGCATCCAAATCAAGCCTATGGTCTATTTAGCCATTTTGTGCCAGTGTTAATTTGATGCGTAATCAGATTATCAAAATGCAATGTAGTAAGTGTGCCATGGTTATGCTAAGATGTAAGTCTTAGGAGCTGGGTGAAGAGTAGACAGGAACTATCTGCACTATCTTGGGGACTCCTCTGTAAATCTACAATTATTGCAAGGTAATTGATAAGGTTTTTTTTAAAAAAAAAACAATGGCTTACTGATAGAAATGGGAGGGATATGGATTTTGAAATCCTGCACCCACCCTGGAAACATAACCCATGATATACCTAGCTTTAGCATCTAAAGCTAGCCAGGTTGGAATGAAAAGTCTGCATGGTAGGAATGGATATATTCTTAATTATGACATTTAGAGGCCTGGAGTTTACCCCTATCTTCTTTTTTGTCCTCAGCACACCATTGCTGTATCTGTGTGCAATGAATATGCATTTGCTATTAGGAAACTTTTTTTTAAGTATTGAAGATAAAAAGGCATCAGAGACTTTCAGGAAAAAACTAACCTACTTTTTAAAATCTCAAGTTATTGATCTTGTGACCTGCCTGCAAGACTATTTAACCCATAGGTTAGTAAGTGCATGCCTAAGTGTGACTAATAGAAGTGCAGACCACCAGGTCCTCCAAACACAGCAGCTAAATGTTGCAATAGAAGACAACCTCTGATACTACCCACTCCAGTTCATCTCCAGAGGCCAATTTTCCAAGACACTGACAAAAAATGGGGATTTCTATCACTGTGGATCACATGTCTTTACAGAGCCCTACCCACTCTAATAACCACTCTAGCCAATAAACAGCAGGCCAGGTACCCAGTGGGAGCTGTGGGCCCACTGCAGGAAAGCAACTGTCCATGACCTTGGTGGAACACCCATCAATAATCAGTCTTCCTATCCTTATCACCAAGGACACATTTTACAGACTTCTGTGATGTAGGCAAGTGGGATGGAAGAACTCCACAAGTGTCCCAAACCCAGGGCTGCAGAAATACACCAAATGCACATCACCAGGTGCCAGGCAGCTGAGATCCCAAGGCAAGACCTATGGCCACCACCTAATCTCAATATGGGCAAAAGCAGGCTTAATGGCAGTGATTGCTGCAGCTCACTTGGACCTCTGCAGGCTGCCAGCACCGCATCCTATGCAATCTGCCCTTCAGTGAGTGCTTTATGGTGATTTTAGATGATATGGGTTATCTGAATTTATCATTGTTCATGCACTTTAATTAGCCTCCAAAAATACAGAGAGCCAACCTTCATGCCAATCTTTGTTCACACATTGAATCCATTTTTAACAATGCATTTTTAATTTGCTCTTCAGCATCTACTTATACATCTGTCAGTGCCTGCCTTGTAATTCCAGGCAGAGACCCACTCTGGAGAAAAGAGTAATGACAGCTACAGTGTTCTGAGCCCTGGGCCACACTGCACGATGGACACATGCTCAGTGCTCGACATGAGCTGTTCCCTCAGTCGTCCAATTGGGCTGCAGGCAAGTAGATTCAGAGGTCCAGAAAGAGAATTAAAGGACAGGCCCATGCTCACATGTGGGCAGAGCTGTGAGGACCTTTGCCCCCTACCCCCATCAGGAGGCCAGGTGTGGTGGTCTGGGCAACATCGAATCTCTCCACCCCTCCTGAAGCAGAAAAGATCATTTTGTTTGGAGAAGTATTACTGCCCACAGTCCTTAGGAACAGAGAGCCAGGTGCCAAGACGTGGGCTTAAGGAACGGAGAGAACTCCTTCCCGCCTAGGCTACTTGGGCATGTCACTCAATCTCTCTGAGTCTCAGTTTCCACATCTAGAAAGTGAGGATGACAATAATATATATACAGCAGGCATTTGGCAAAGTTTTATACGAATATTAATTAGGAGTACTAGTATTTCCAGTCAGAATAAACTCAGCCCCCAAAAATGATATCACTTAAGTTCCACGCATGAATAAAAAACTCCCCCTCGCTTGCCTGTCCCACCGAGAATCTCCCCCAACATCCCTGGTACTTCATGAATAAGGACTCAGTGATGGTAAAGCCAGGGTGGAATTGGGCATGCCCTCCATAGGCTGGGGCCACAGCACAGTCAGCCCTTCCTAGGGTTCGGGACCTGCTAGGTGACACACATGGGGTTCTTCCATGTCTATGGACACGTGGTCTTGAAAGTCAGGGTCACCCCTCCATATGTACTTCATGCATATATTCTCCCCTGAAATCACTTCTTGACATCTTCCCCTCACAGCGCTGACTACTTGGAACCACACCTCCACTTGGAACCACCACCCCAGGAGACAGAGTGCGCAGGTGCACCAAAATGAAAGAGAAGGCAGTACCCACCAAGAGTCTCATGTGCATAGAAGCAATGCCCCCCGAAATGCTAAGGTCCACAGGACACAGATATTTCAGGTGCTTCTGTGTGTTTCCTCCAGAGCCCCTAACAAAATTGCTGAGGCATGCAATACACACTTGCTAAATATTTATTAAATTTAGCTTTTAAATGAGTACTTTCACCTGTCCATAAAGACAGAAAATCCCAACCATAGGACCAATCCATAAGCTCTGTTAGAAGCTCAAATTTCACATAGGAACATTCATACATAAGACTTTCTCTGTGTGTATCTGTATCTGAATGTATGTGTGTCTGTGTCAGGGTGTGAGTGACTGTATGTGTGTGTCAGGGGAAAGCAGGAGGAGAGACCTAAGCCTTTGATGGCAACACCTTGCAGGTATAAATTTAAGTGATTACATTAACTGCAATGCACTCCACGGGCATCAATAAATACCTTTTAAAGATTTCAAAAGTTAAGAACTAATTTTAATAACAAAAAGAGAGGCAGATCAGTAATAGATAAAACTGGGGGCCTTTATCATAACATTATTGTGATTTATGCTTGGCAATTAAGTTTAATAAATGATAGTGGGTGGATGCAGTTGGGGTAGCGTAGGTGGATGGAGAGATGGATGCTGATGTGAACTGGTATGTGTTGTTCCCCTATTTTGTCTGGTGTTTCCTCCTCAGTCTGAGACGTTATTATGCCCACTCTACAGAAGTCAGTAATGTGCCCAAGGTCAAGAGCTGGAAGTGGCAGAGGCAGGAACAGTTCCAGTGGACCCTGCCCCCACACTATGCTGGCCTTACCCCTTTAGAAAGCCAAGCTGTAAAGTGCTCTCAAAGAAAACACGGTCTGGTAGGGAAATTAAGATCAGCTGGGGTCAGATACAAAGACTGTAAGTGCCCTCTGAATAAAAGACACCTCAGATACACTCTGATAGGAGATGCAGAAATGAGGGATTAGAAAACAAAGGCACAAGGCAAGTGAGTTCACGGGGAGAGTGGAGCGTTCAGCCAAGCAACCAGATGCTCCCAGAAAAATGGAGCAAAGGCCAAACAGCAGTCAGCCCTGCTGCTCCCGTGGACACAACGAGAACAGCACTGCGTTGGCGCTGAAGGGACTCTGACTGCTTAACAGCTGAAATTAAGTTGGGACAAGTGGGGTCAGAGCTCAGTGGAAGGCCAGACAAAACTGTTAGATGAGATTAAAATAAACTACTTGGGAATTACTTACATTAGAATTAATAAAATAATACATCTTTTCATTTAGTTCTTATTTTTTGTTCTATATACCATAGAGACTACATAGCATTCTGTGACCACTGGTATTTTAAAAGGTAAAATATTATCAACCTGTTATTATTTCTAAAAAACCCATTTCTTAAAATCATTACTATGTGCTTGAAGGTAATTTTTCTGTATCTGAATGAAGTCTAAAGCTCTTGCCTGCCCTACCATAATTAGATGTCACTGACCACCCAAACACAGCTCCAGGCCTGAAACCAAACCACTACTCGGAATTAAGTGGCCTATTTAGAGTACATCCCAAAGCCTGAGCCTCTTATCTGTGAAAGAAATTTGAACTGGTATTGGAGTCACTTGAAATTTCCTTCTCTTGGGTAAAACTTGAAACACTGAATCCTAAACCAAATTGCTTCCATGGACTTTCTTGGACCGTTATAAATAAAGGATTCTAGTAAGTCAGCATGTATGAAGCATTTCTTTGTTTAATAAAGCTCTGTTCAAACTCCTATTTTCTTGTTCCTAAAACCCTCAAACTTTTACTATTATTTTAACACCATATGTATTTTTGTAGCTATCCTTAAATCACTTCTGGGAAGGAGGCTGAGCATAAAGAAACAGAATGCAACTAGCACAGAAGGGAGAACAAATCTAAGATCTCCTGCAGGACACATTCTCTCATGGGGACACTAGCCTAAGCCTCTCAAAATGATGGAACTAGACTATGGGGCCTGAGCTTTATTCCCACAGCAAAGAGTGACCAGCCCAGGCAACAAGACAAGAATATGGCACCATAACAAGGTCATCCTGTCTCCTGTAGGTGGCAGAAGGTACAGACGTAAGTCATGCACTTCTCTAGAACAATCTACTGTG
Source organism: Manis pentadactyla (assembly GCF_030020395.1). Classification (NCBI taxonomy): domain Eukaryota; kingdom Metazoa; phylum Chordata; class Mammalia; order Pholidota; family Manidae; genus Manis; species Manis pentadactyla. The sequence goes on from NC_080024.1 coordinate 105,938,590, forward strand.
ACCTCTGCGGCACATGAGAATCTCTGTGACTTGAACCCTCAACATTTATTTTCCATTATAGCAGAATACAGAGATTCCCCAGACAAGGTGAGTCGTCTTTACCTCAGCCCCAGCAAGAGTGGTTATGATGTTGGGCATGCTTAATAATGTCCCCTGAAATCTGCGTCCAACCAGCTGTCTGGAGATGAGCAAAGCTGGGCATAGCAATGGAGGAACAATATTTTCTGTTGAAGGAAGAGTGCTTCATAGCCCCAACTCCAGGGGGACAGTCAAGCTTTCAAGGGAGCTTCAGGAGCCAATGGTCAGTGAGGAGTGAGAAGTTGGGAGGCTGGCAGCCTTTGGCAAGCAGGCCTCAGGGCCTCCATTCCTGCTGCTCCCTCTTCTCCTAGCCATAGTCCAACCACACCCAAGTGGCTTTAGCCCAGGCTTTGCTATTTCCAGGCAGGACAACTGCTCACTCTCAGTGCTCAAAGTATAAGAACTTATTTTTTGGAGTGATGATGAATATTAGATACAGCAGCTGAAACCCCACTGGGAGGTCTGCCCCAGAATGCTCTGGCTGACCCCGTGAATCCACAATGATGGCAGATCACACAGAAAGCTCTATGGCCAGTGTTGAACTTTACATGTCTTTGGGTCCTCATAAACTAGCGCTGTGCTGGGTGAGATGCCTGAAAGATCACAAATAAAGGAGCAGGGACCAAAGTTGCATAAAACTAGGCCAATTCTTTCCTATGCAAGAGCATGAGACTAGACCCCAATCCACCACTATCCCCCAAGGCTGCTGTGTCTCATCTACCCAGCTTCCCAGCAGTAACTATAGACCTGCCATGTCTTGGAATATAAAAGTGCACAGCACAGACCTCAGTGTCTTAGTTTACAGACTGTGAGGAAAGCAGGCACAAGCACAGTCCTTTAGAAAACAAATGGTGTGAGCTCACACAAACACACATGCACACGATGCACACACCCACACATGCACACACACTATACTGCGTGCACACTATGACTGAACCGTGAGGAAACAGAGGGAGGGGACCTGCCAGCCCAGAGCGCTGACATTCCTGGGGACCCTCAGGGGCAGAGGCAAGGTCAAGCAGCACCTCCCAGTCCCAGAATCCAGGGGAAGGGGAAGAACAAGGGGGTAATGAGTGAGAGCCTGGAAAAAGGCAGGGCACGCAGGAGGGCAGGGCCACAAGTGCTGAGCCTGCAGCTCAGGGCACCTGCTGACCAGGAGCTGACCTTTCTGCAAGCTGGACCACAGGAGGCTGAGGGAGGCCATGGCGGTAGGGGCGCCCCACCTGCCTCACTTATAAATGAATCCAGGACATCCAAAGCACCCCAACCATGTGTGTGACCCATCTCCTCACTGAGATGGGTCTGGATTGAGTCTTTTAAAATACTGGCCTATTTAACTATTGAGCAATGAGTTTCTACGTGCAAGGCTATCTGAAACACAGCAAGGCCAATTACTGATGCACTTCCCTGGCATGGGGAGGGCCCACCACTGCAAACATAAACAACTGCTCCTCCAGAAGCAGTCAAAGCTTTTCCAGTAAGGAAGCTGATGCAGTTGCATGGCAGAGCATGTCTGGAGGCCCACCAGCTACCAGTGAGTGCTCCGCTCCTTCCAGGGCCTCCAAGGAAAGCCTGAGACCTGTCCCTACTCCAGGCTTCTCAGTCTGGGCTTTAAAGGGTAAAGAAGGCAACATGAAAAGAATGCACAGCCTTTCTGAGGCTATTTAAAGTTCCTCTGGCCGTAAGGCTGGTGCTGGTCGAAGCCCCCTTTGGGTAACTGGTACTTTCATTTGCTCTAGGACTGCACAATCATTAGTACCTGTAATTCATCCTAACTAATCAAAATTCATACTAGTTAATTCACCAGCTAATTAGAATTTAAAAGGGCTCTATTGCCATTCAGGCCAGCTCATTTAGGAGCTATTGAATCCTTATACAAGACGTAGGTGAAAAGGGAGAACTGAGTCTGTTTAAACTTCTAAGTAGTCCCTCCAATACCCTTTGTTCCCTCAAATCCCTTAGCTCAGTAGGCTTATCTCATTGGATTAGCTTGCATTAACATTTCCAGTATCCTCTCCCCTTCCACCTCGCTGCTCCACCAGCAATCCAGTCACAGGACACAAATGTTCCATCAAACCTGCAGTGACATGCAGCACTCTTTATGCCTACATTCTGTGCAGAAGCTGCTGCCTGTGCACGGCTGGGGCAGAGGCTGGGCACAGTGGGTCACGGACAGGACGCAGACACAGTGGCCTGCACCAACCTAAAATCGGCTTTATAAATGTGTATTTCCACACTCCAGTTCTGCAGCACCTGCTGGGTGCTGGCCCCTCCCCAAGCATCACCCATCTTCAGTCTCTCCATGTCCCTAAAGAGTCACACACCTTTGGTGTGTTATTTCAACAGAGACTGGAGCCCAGCTTGGTGGGACTCCACAGCCCACTTCCTCCCCTGCACCATGCCTCTCTGTTATGTGTATGGAAAATTCCCTGCTGGCATATCTTCTCTCTTGATTACTCTTTTTACTTAACTAACCAGCTTCTCTAAAATAACCCAGCTTATCACAGAAACTCAGCATACACAGTAAAAGAAGTCTTCCTTTTGTGTGAACATTAGCAATCCAAATAAAGAAGGATCCAATCCCACTGAAAAGAGCTTTAAGGACATTTAGAAATAATAAAAGATTGCACAGCGTGAGCAGTTCCAGTATCCTCCCAGGTGAGCAGAGGAACTGCCAACAAGAGGTGACTCACGAAGGGGATGGGTCGGACAGCACTATGAGCAAGAGCGAACCCAAAGTGTTCGTCCTCCTTTACAGTTCACATGGCCAGTCCTTAGACGTCTGCCTCTGGTTCCTCACCTGGAAAACAAAGAGAAATCCTGGTCGTCCCAGGGCATGGGTGGAAAAGAGATTGGATGCCCCACAACTCAGGAAAGAGTTTGTTTTTAAATCTGCAGTTCCTAGTAGATCCTTAAAATTCTGGGTTTTAGGTGGGTTTTCAGAGCATTTGCTTGATGGGTAAGGACGTAATGGAAACACCCCCACGCCACTGTCCATTTCCCACACAGTCAGTCCAAGAGCCATGACTCAAGAGGAAGCAGGATCCTTGAACTTGAGAGCCAGGTGGGACCCAGGTGGCCACCAGGCTCCACACCAGCCACTCATTTGAAGACAAAATCTTAATTAACAGCATGTGACCTCAGACAACATGCTAAAACCCTCTAGGACTTAGTTTCCTCCTCTGTAAAATGGGAACAACCGTGATACTACCCAACCCCACAAATTAATGAAATGGATCAAATTAAATAATGCACAGGAAGTGTTAGACAACAATGCCAACATGAAGGCGGTCCTTGGGGGGCAACTGAGTCAGAGGTCTTGAGCGATCACCGTACCTGGCCCAGGGCAGTCAAGCAATGTGTCCACTGAAGGATGATCCTGAGTTGCTCTGGGACCATGCAACTTGGGGACAGAGATGGAAACAAGAATCTGTGTTTCCTGAATGACTTCCAACTGCTTTTTCCATTAAGCAGAATCACTCTCGTTCCACTTGGCCCCAGGGCTAGGAATGAAACTATGGCCTCTGCCTCCACAGCAAGAAGTATCAGCCGGTCACCATCTGCATGTCTGTCAGTCACAGAGACCTGACTTTGTATGCTGCATTTAAACTGGAATCTGTAGGTGCTAACAGCCCATCCACAGGCCCCACGCCCTGTCAGTGACCCTGCTAGTGGTCAGGACATGGAACAGTGCACCTCCTTGAAATCTGGTCCTCCCCTTTCCCAAGCAGGAGCGTCATCAACTCAACTGACAGTCACAACCATCCTATGAGAAGGCAAGCATTGCCACCTGCATTTTCCAGATGAGGGAACCAGAACTTAGACTGGCCTAAGACTACACCCCCAGAATGAGCAGCCCCAACATGGGAGCCCCCAACATCTAGTTCTCAGAATCCCACCTTTTTCCAAGCCAGTATCTTCACACTTGCAGAGCCTGAGTCCTCCAGGGGTAACTGAAGATCCATAACATACAGGAAGCCAACTGCTTTCTTAATCACTTTGTTTCATCTCCATTGAATGTCACACTGAACCTTACTGCTGGCATTATGTCCCCACCATACCCCAGTACAAAATGTTATAACCTGATCTCTAAGGGAGAGGGGACCATCTTGATTCTAAGCAAGGACAAGAAGGGAAGGAGGCAGCGGTTTGAGGGGCAAAGCCAAAGGAAATGAAAACAATGCCTCTCACAGAGATGTCAGCACTTCTGCAAAAGAAAATTAACTCCAACTGTAAAGCAAGTAGGACAAGGTGCACCCTGCTCAGGAGACACCTCTGCCCCTACTGCAAAGGCAGAACTCCTCGGACTGTAAGAAATGCACCAGGCCCTCGGGTGAGGACAGGCGCAGAGTGGCCAGGGTTGCAGAAAGCAAGTTCAGAATTCTGCTCCTGCTTCTAGATCAAAGCTACATGGTGATTTGAGGGGAAAAGATGGAATCATGATTCTATGTGTAACTGTTTCCACATCTAATGAGAAACTCTGCTGCACACAGGACTGCCCAGCTTGGCTCAGGGAGCATGTGGTGCCAGATGGAACCACTCTCTGTAGAGAGGAAAACCTTACCATCCCCATAGCAACTCCACCCATGCTTCCAAAATGCTTAAAAAGACACCCATCAAATTGTTTTCCACAATTTTTCAGAAACTGACTCTTTATTCCATGCCCCAAGAAAATCAAGTTCACTGGGGATTTTCTTATTATAAAAATGATTATAGGAAATACAAAAAAGACGAAAAGATAGAATTTTTAAATCACCCTGAGTTCTACAATGGAAAACATCTACTTGTAGTGAATGGGTACATTTCCTTTCAGGGTGTTTCCTGGGTGGAGGTGCATGTGCCCACATCATTCACACCACAGATTCCTCCTGGAGGCCCTCAAGAAAACCCACCCAACTATGGCTGGGTATGTGCCAACTCTGGTGGGGACAGGACTGCAGATGTGCACTCTGGATGGGAGGGAGAAGAAAAACCCAAAAAGGAAAGACCTTGACGGATCTAAGGTTGACCTAATCCACAGGCAAGTCATCTGTCACACACAGGCTAAAAACCGTTAGTAGAAATGAACTGCTCTATCGCTCGCCACTATATACTGGAATTTGTCTTATTCGGGTTTTCCCCTTGTTCCACTAGGTATTTAGTTTTCACATCCTTGTGGATTTTAAATCCAAGGCAACAAAATGAAACTCAAGAAGACATATCTAAACATGGAATACAAGCACAGGCTGATGTATAGAAGATGAGTCAGTCTTCCAGGTAACTGTCAAACACTTAGTCTTCTGTGAATAAACAGAAAAAAGATGCACAGACCAGAATTTGCTCTGAACTTCTCCTGATCGCAGAACAGAAGAAAACAGTTGAGGGAAGCCAAAATTATAATAGAGACACCCTGTCAAAAGAGAAAACTTCTACCCATGATTCTAATAAATTAATGAATTGCTGATCTTTTACAGTTTGATAAATCTGTTTGAAACATATAAAGAATATCTAATTCATCCATAACTTATTCAGCCAACAAGTTAAATTTTGGGGAGGAAAAAGGGAGGGCTAGACTCAGTACAGAAAACAAATGCTTCCTCTGGCTCCTGGTAGGTGGTTAACTTTGGGGGAAAAAACACTAAAATTCAATGTAATGCAAATGAGTAGGAAAACCTAAGGGAGGGAGGAGTGGGGGTGAGAGCCCTGATGTTGGCCGCGATGCACCAGCCTGCTCCTCGTCCCTTTCACTTCTGCAGCTGCACTTCAACCTTTCTGGCAGGACTTCCAATGCACTGAGGTCTGACCTGACCCAAGGTAGCAGGTGAGACACCCAGCACCCACACACAGCAACACCCAGGAGTTGAGAGGAAGGAGGGAGGAGGCTTCCAGCCCTGAGTGTCCAAGGCCTACACAGACCCTGCATCAAGCCCACTGCCCCCTGCCCTCCCACTGGCCATAGTCCATTTGGTCATGCAGCCGCCATTCCTGGGCGGCCACTGGGCATGTCCCAGAATGAGGAACAAGAGGACCATGCGCCTGGCCTCCTGCACTCATTTCCTAGTAGGGAGATAACCACCAGCACTCGTGAGACTGGCAGAGAAAACGAGGACAGCATTTGGCAGAGCCCACTGTCACAGATGGCATCACGAGGAGGGATGTCTGGCCAAGGCCTGAATAAGGTGAGGGGACAGACATGGGGAGTTCAGAGTTCAGGGACAAGATCCTCTATGTAAATACATAACCAGTGTCTATACCTGCAGCAGAATTCTGCCTCTACACTTTCCAGATGTGTGCATGAAGTTCTCAGTTCAGAGGCCTTCACTGAAAGATGAGAGAGGCCCCACTGGATGCCACCTCCAGGACTGGCCATGCCTCCTCAGCAGCCTTCCTTGGGGGCCATGTCCAGCAACAAGAGGACCAAGTGCCCAGCATGTCTTGTGTAGAGAAGGCTGTCAATAAAACAGCACCTGTGATGGTGACAGACAGGTCACAGAATGAAGTATTTCTAAGTGGTTTTTCAGCCAGCTCTCAAAAGCAACTGTTATATTTCTTCCCTGGGCTCTGCCCACCCTTCCCCTCTACCAAGCTTAGGAACAAGAAGGGCCCACTGATGTCTTGCCATCTTTTCTCAACAGGGAACAAGCCAATGAAGTTAAAAGATCACAGTTACCACTCTGTTATCCAACAGCAGTAGATGTGTTTGTGGCCAGAAGACAAGTTTCCTCTCTAAGCAACGGAAAGAGCACATCTCATCCCCTCCCCTGCAAGGCAGACACCTTGCTCAAAGGTAGGGCCATTTTATTACAAACTCCACCTACTTTACTGTGCCACTGCTGCAAACTGACCTCTCTACCTTAGTTATTTAGTCCTCATTGACCACACAAACTAATTACCCAAGGAGACAAGAAAGCACTTCATTTGCCACCTAAACAATTGACTGATATCTAAGTCCTTGCTACTGGGTGTGAAAGCCCAGCAAAGCCAGCAGACACTCCAGCCTGTCTCTGTTAGTAGCTTAAGGAGCAGAAGCAGGCTTCCACCACTTGGACTGTGCAGTTTCCACATGTAGTTTTAGTGAGCAGGAATTAGACTAAGCACTTCTGAGGTCTGTGGAGGAGTGAGAGCAGAAAACTGCAAAGCAAGTGTGAATGGCAGTATGAATGACTTTCCCCTTGGAATCCAAGAAGGGGATCAGAATACCTGGCAATCACAGCAGAAGAGGCAGAGCCACACATGACAGTAAATAGCTGAGTGAAGAAAAGGAGCTGCTGGAGGTGGCAGTGTGGGCTGGGCAGCAGGGAAGAGATGAGAACAGGATCCCACATCCATGCCCGGCTGCCACTCAGTGCTCTTCCTTCAGTGATGTCTCTGTTCTGCACAATCCGCCTGGTAAAGGCCTTGGTTGTACTTCTGAAGTTGATCTTTAGTGCTTTCCCATAATCTGTCAAAATTAAGTCGGCTGGGTGCCTGCCTAGCCAGCAAGCTGCAAAGCCTTGGTCCCAGCAAACTTCTGAAAGCATCCTGCTATGGCTGGGATGACAGGGCATCTCTTTCTAATTAGGGTTTGCACATTGATATAAACTCTGATCTGAATTCCACATTCAGCTAACAGCCACAATAGGGAAGAACAAGGAACAAGTCCTTTAATTATACTTCTATGTACATTTCATTAATTATTTGTTCCTTAAAGCCAAGGAACATGAAATTAGATGCGTGTAAAGAGGTTTAAAAAGTTACAAATGCTGTGCAAGTAGTAAGCATTATTATTACCATGTGAAATATTAACCTGGCTTCCTGGTGGGAACTGCACAGGGTATGAAATTCAAGCATTTTGTGAAATGTGAACACATATTGACTATTAATCATGGTCAAGACAGTCTCCAGTGTGAACGATTTGTTATGACAACACACAGAAGACAGCTATCCCAAAAGGTTGCTTTCCTTCTCTATTATTGGCCACTGATTGAGCTTGGCAAAGGTGGAAGCACACTCCAGGGCACAGCAAGCCCCACCGGCCTCAGCCAGCACCAAGCAAGACCCAGTAACAACAGTCACACGGCCCAGCTCACCTTTATCCAGTTCTAGCCAGGACAGCTCCTCCTGCAGACCAATGATCTCCTACCAGCCTCCATATTCCCCACCCTTATTCACTCCCAGCAAGCACTCCTGCGGCTTTGCCTTGTCATCAGCGGCCCAGATCAAGTGCCATGCTTTTCACAAAACCTTTCCCGACTCCACTCCCCAGTGGGCCCCCTCCTCTAACCCAAATAAGCACAGAGTTGCCTCCTGCCAACCCGCACAGTGCCTCACTGACGGAGACACTTCCGTGTGTCTGACACAAGCTCCGGCCACAACATACACTCTGTGGAGGCAGGAAAACAACCAGTCTTCACTACACCTGCCGTCCCCACCCCTTGGACATGTTCACTGACCTTCACAATTCTTACAGATGTTCATGGACATTGCCTGGAGAAGGAGGAAATAATCTCAATTTCTTGATGGTTAAGTCTCTGGGTCACAAAAGTATGCCTATTAGCATTTTATATTCCCTAAACCAGAGCATCAGAGCCCTCCCACAACTACATAGAACTCACCCTCGCCACGCTCCAACAGCCAGCGAACTCAGAAGCCTGCAGAAGTCAGTACAGGACACATACATGGATTTCGAATTGGAGGCATGTAAACCCTGATAAATAATTTAGGATTTTTCTCGCCATGCTCACCCTTTCATGGGGTAAGCTCAGCTAGAGTTCTAAGTTTTAGGAGCTCTACTGACCTATGAAATAATCAGCCCCCTCCTCACCCCCTGACTACTTCCTCTCACCCCTGCCCATCAGTGGTTCCCCAGTTTCTTTAAGCACATACTCCTATGAGCAAAAGAGCATGAGCACACATGTGTCATGTTATTTGTAAGTTACATACGAGTGCTAGTAATAGTGCATTGTACACATGATACACAGGAATTTTAAGCTCTAGTACTAGCTTCTAGACCCCAATACACACAGCTCCCTGGAAGCCACCAAGCCTCTCCCTGCTCATCCACCTGGCAACTCTGTTCTTTCATTAAGTCTCAGCCCAAAGTCAGCCTCCCCCCGAAGTCTTCCTCGATTGACCAGAGGAGACAAGATGTCCTCCCAGCACCTCCTGGCCACTCCTAGTTCCTGGTGCAGCCATCACCCCAGGGAGACCATCACCCTGTGTGGCACCCATATGAGCACCTGTCTCCCACCAGTGTAGGGATAGAGCCAGTGCACAGACTTCACAGTGCTCTGTAAGAATGTGGAACGAGAAAGAAGGAAGGAAGAGGAAGGCAGAAGACAGTGCAGCCTTCAGTGCCCACACCCTGCAGACCCAGCGGCCTCCCTCTCCCCATGCACAAAACTTTTCCTAAGAGTTTAAATGGTGTTCCCCAACTCTTAAGACTTGATGAGTGAAAACTGTCCACTCTTGTGGCTGCTTTCTGTACACAGGGCCTACCTTCTCCTTGGGTCTCCAAGTCCCTAGGGGGCAGATGGGGTCTCCACCACATAGGAGGTGGGGGGAGGCACTTCACAAATACTTCCTGGACTTAATAATCGCTGCCATTATTGAGCACTCACTCTGGCAGTTTGCAGACCTCTCCCAGTTGGTTTGTATGTGCATTGTCTCATTTAACACTCTTCAAAACCTAAGAGGTAGGCAAACCGTTGTTTTAGAGATGAGCACACTGGCCTTCCCAAGGTCACACAGCTCTGCAGGGACGCAGCCAGGCAAAACCTTCCTCAAAACCAGAGGACAACACGTGTTCAGATCCTCCCATGTACACCATGGACAGCAAGCTGCTGCAGGCAGCTGCCACTCAGGCCCACATGTGAGCCCTGAGGTTGCTTCCTCGGGTGGGTCAAGTGGGGACAGCCTGTTCCACGGCAGGCACCAGAGCCGGAGCCTTTACCTCAGGCACAGAAATGCGTTCCAATTTTAAAAATCCAACATGTCAACCATGTTATATATATAAAACGGTGAGCATTCACATTGCAAAGTAATGCATCAAGAGCTCCATTAAATAACAAAGGCTCCAACTCCATTTAATGTCCAACTTTTATTGGAAACAAATAGAATTTCTCTGGGTTAAACTTACTATATAAATTATGTAGTTATGACTGTATGTATATTCACATTACTCTTCACATGAAAAAAAATTTTTAATCCCAGGACCTCTAATTTAGAAGTAAAAGATTTCGAATCTCTTGCTGAAACACTAATACAATGAAAGCTAGGTTTTGTAAGGGTGCAATGTTTATCCTAGTAGCCAAAGTAGCAGAAAAACAAATGTTCAACCAAGCCAGCCAACTGCAAACATTACCTCAATCCTGAAATCATACAGGCATTATGTCCAAAAAGGCCCTCTGTCCCTACTAGAAAAACGTTCTGGCATTTTATCACTCTGCTGAAGGAGCAAGCCAAATCCAGCGAGGTCAAATTAAACAAAAGTCTGCCAGCCCTGCGCACATCAGCCAACAGCAAATGGGGGAAAGTACACAGGTGTATTTTTCACTCACCCAAAGTGCCCTGAGCAAATGTTCCAGAGACTGATTCAATACCATCACTAGCACACAACTCCCCTGGGAACCTCCTACCTTCGCTGGCCAGGGACCCTGAACAGGTTGCTCCTCTGAAGATGCTGCCTCACCCCTGCTAATCAGACCACCTGGACAGCCACCTCCCAGCCCTCCCAGCCACTGGCAGTCCTCTGCATATTCCATCTCCAAGGCCTTGGCACTGTTCCGGCTGCTGCTCAGCAAGGACAGATGTGCACCTGGAAAGCAGCATGTGGCTGACCACATGGGCAGCCCAGGGGAGATGCAGGCCAGGCGACAACTACCCAAGCAAAGCTCCCCACCCTCGGTGCCTGGGCACCAGGGCTCACTCACCTGAGCAAAGGAGCAAGTGGTGCCCATCTGGGCCCCACAGGCCTGGCACACTGCCCGCCAGGCCATGCCAGACACAGGGTACACACCCAGCATGCACTGCAGAGCACTGGAAGCACCTACACCCACTGAACACACACATGCATGAAGGTTTCTCGTGAATGAACAAGCTCACTGGGACTAACCCCAAAGGTGTGCTCCCTCCAACCAGCATTATAACCGGGTTCCCCTCTAGCCTATCCCAACATTTCAACTGAAAAGCCTCTGTCAAAGAAAGCAAAACTGACCTGCCTTTAGTTACTCAAAACCTACTGATCCTCTCTCTCAAACTTCAGGTGCAACCAGCTTAGGCAGCCAGACACTATTAATACTTGCAAGCAACTCTGAAAGGGCTCAGGTCTTGGCTAGAAGCAGAAAACTAGGCCCAATCTATAGAGGAGAGGAAGCAAAGCGCCCTCAGTTGAGCATCAACCATCCAGAGGAAATAAAGAAGAGTATGAATTTTATGTTGGTGTTCCAGGCACAAGGCTAGGGAAGAGTTTGACCTCAAAAACTGGCTGTTAAGGATGGAGGTAAGTGCCTAAAGGAGATGCCACACAACTCGTCACCAGCCACTGCTGAATCCACTCCCGGTCCTGGGCCTGGTTCCTCATGTGAGTCCAAGTTACCCCTAAGGGTTCGGGTGAGGATTCTGGGGAACAATAGGATTTATCTGAGCTCAACTTACTACACACTATGGTCAGGCACAGTCCTTGGGCATAAAATCCTGTAATTTTACTTAAAAACATATTACTGTTGCATGCCACAACCTACCTGAGTAGAATTAAATTCGAAATTAAAATAGTACACAGGTTTTATCCATCCTGATGAGATCTGCCTAGAACATCACTGTGTATGCCTAGAACCAAGCCAGCAAACATCCAAACTCCTTTCACTTATGATCCAGATAATACAAACCCAGATTTTTATAACAAAAGGATGGGAAGGAAAACTGAAACATCATACCATTTTACTGCCAAATTTACAAAGAATTTTTTCATACTAATATTCAGCATTGGCAAGGGTGCAGTCACCCTCATAGCTGTGGGAGTGGAAAGTATTCATCTTTTCTGAAACACAATCTGGTAACACCTTTGCAGGACTTTCTCAAAATTCTCATACACACCAAATTCCCTTTTAAGAATCCATCCTAAGGATGTAATCAAAATATTCAATGCAGTGTTATTTATAATAGAGAAAACTGTTAACAGTCTCAATGTCCCAAAACAGGTTTTGAAAAATAAAAATAGAGCATAAATATAGTTGTACTGAATATTACAGTCATCAGCAGTGGTATTTTCAGAAAATATTTAAATCACATGAAAAAATATTCAGGATGGAATGCTAAAACATAGATGTTCTATACATGATGTTTATAATTAATCAATAAATAGGCCTAGAAACAATGTACTAAACTGTTAACAAAGGTTATCTCTATAGATAGCAGATAGCAGTCATAGGTAATTTTAGTCATTTTCATTGTTTCTTTTATCTTCTTCATTGTTTCCTATTTTCCTATTTATCTGCAATAAGCATACAATTAGGGAGAAAAAAAGATTTCAGAGACTATATGGAAAAAAAGTCAGGTGGAGTGGGCAAAGCTGTGGACTAGCAGTTGGTACACCTAGCTCCATTGTCCTCAACTGGCTGTGCTGGCACCTGCATCACCAGTGGTGACAGGAGTGGCCACTCCAGGACCAGTGCATCCTGGGTGCTGGTGACTACAGGGCAGTCCAGGACAGGATAGGTAAACAGGTGGATGTCACTGCTGTGCAGATGGGGAGGACAAGGTACAGCCCAGAACAGGGGCCCACTTAGATCTGCTGTCCAACCCCACCCAGGTAACTGGGCACAAATGGAATCAAGGCCCAGAAATGCCCCACAGTGAATGCCGTAATACATTATACAGCGGACAGCACCAATCCCAGCCACCAGCTGAGCTCAGGAGCTAAAATGGGTTTTCACTCCTGCCCTGCTGCCAAGGGGAGGTTTGCAAAGAGCTGTCCTGCCAGGCCAAGGTCAAGCTGAAGCTCCTGAGAACCCATCTTAGGTCCCATAATCTCAAACACTCCAGTCTGTCTAAGATGGGTGATATTTCACAAGAAGCACATTCAATATATGTGGTAGATTAATCTATGCCCCCATGGAGCAAAATAGAGAATCTTAAAGTTATGATTATGTTTTCTATTTGTTTTCCAAATGTGAGAAGCAAAGGAAAGGGAAAATGGTAAGGCTCCACGAGCTAGATCCCTCTGAATGCACAGACAACAAGGGCCTAACCCAGCCTCCCCGCACAGACCCACAGCAGACAGGAGGTTTCTCCTACACAGGCCACAGCTCACCCAGAAAACAGGTCCTGATGCTTTGACACACTATACCAGAGGGGACTAATGGAAGTGGCTTCTGAGGAATGGTGCAGAATACCATCAGCCAACGATAATACTCTAGATTTTTACTTCACCTGTGTTTCAAGGAATTCAAGGGTAAACACCCAGTAGCCCAATTCTCAAAATCCAGGCTCTTGCCATGAGCAAGACAGGAACAGAAGACTGAGGTCAGAAATAAGAATGGGGAATGCTGCAAGGGGATATAAGAGCCCCAGACAGGGCAGGAGGGAAGGAGGAAGGAGCTTGCTGAATGGTTAGTCACAGGGACCTACATGGGGACAAGGAGAGAAATGGCCCTGTCCCTCTCCACCAGCTGGTGGGTGATCCCTGATGAAGAACTTCTGGCCTGGACCTGCCTCCTACAGCTCTAGAGTCAAAGCCCAGACCCAGATGGAGAGACTGCCAGGCTATCAGACTCCACTTCTCATTTACAAGAGCTGTGACTTTGGGCAATTTCAGGACTTCTTGTTGCCTGCCTGCAAAGCGGGATGGTCGTTGTGCCTAATTCATAGGACTACCCTGGGAAGTAAATTCTTTATGCTATGTGTGGCACTAAGAGCAGCTGGCATGGAATCAGCACTAAGCAAGCATTTGGACCACCACTGACACTCTGAACAACTGGCCTGGTGGAGGACAGAGGTTCAGGAGCCCTTCCAAATGTAGCCTGGCCTCCTGCTGTGGGCTCACCAGCTCCTGACTTTCAGAAGTAGTGAAATTTTACTATGGAAAGTCCCTCCCCAACTCTGTGCAGAGGTTGCTGGCCTCTGGGGCCACAATGAACACATGCCTGATCATGCCTTCACCCGCTGACATGGCCCAGGCCATTTTTGGAGAACAGTGGCCCTGCACAAGAACCAATCGGCATGGCAGGAAGCCTGCCAGTCTGCACACCCTAGAAGCAAGGGATTTTTGCACCTCCACAGATGATGACCCTTGCTGCACCTCACGCGGAACAATGACTGGTCAGGGGTGGGTGCAATGGATCCTTTTTGCAAACTAGACGAACAGCCTTACACTGGATAATTTCAAGGTCCATTGAGGGACTGTGTGGATGAGGGCACACAGATGTTGCTCACACCCACCCAGTTATTGACCTTAAGGTCACTCAAGAAGTCCAGGCCCTGAATCCTGTCTGGAAAAAGAAGAGCAAGTCATTTGGCAGGGGCCCAACTTAGGAGGTGGTTTTGTAATATGAGCAGTGTGTCCGCTAACAACTAGAGCAAGACCATTAAGTTCATTACACCTGTCACTCTGCCAGCTGACTATCCAAATTGCCAGAGATGAAAGTACATTATGCCCAAGGAGTGCCACCCCGCCCCTCCCAGAGCAGTACACACTTGTCTCAGACAATTTGTTCTCAGTGTCTGCACCTGCAGAAAGAATGTGACCGTAAACAGCTTGAAACTTGGCTTTAAGAAACCTTAGGCCTGAGTAGCTAAGAACAAAGTTTAGTTTCGTCCAAAGCAGGTCCCTTGGAGGGAAACTAGGTGCCTTGTCCCCTAGTAAGAAGGGCGGAGGAATGTGGGGGTTGGGGGTGTGGAAGAGGAGGGATGAGGGGCAGGGCAAGGGGGCAGAGCCACCCAGCAATACACAGGACTCATCGCTGCTAGAGCCAAAAATAAAAGCAAGAGACACACCCTTTTCATTTCCTTACTAAGTCACAGAATTCAAGGCAGTAGGCAGTAGGCCTTCCACACAGCTGCACATCCACAGCCTCCCTGGGTATGCAGCACCCAGCCACCGGCTGCAGAGTGTTCACAGTGCAAGCGTGATGCAGACAGCGGTAATTTATTTATCCCTGTCATGTAACATTAGCAATCTGTCTGGGAGCTTGGCAAGCACCAACTTGCACTGTCACATAAACTGTCTGACAAACTTAGTTTCATAAAGGCTTCTCTTCCAGCAGACAATAAAGCATCATTAAAAAAAAAAAGTTTGTCATCTCCTTTTCTGTCTTCCTCTTCCAAAAATAAAAAAAGAAGAAAAAGAAAGAAAACCAACAACAAAAGACCCCATGCAAACAGACAGAAATGATCCCTCAGCAGGGTTCTTAACCTTGAAAGTCTCAACATTTTTCCAGTGCCAAATAAATGAGTAAATAAATGGATGAGGAGAGAGGTGCCATAGTGAGGGTCAGTCATGAGGTGGGTACAGAGCAAAATCTGCAAAATAAAAGTAGTCATTAAAAATTAATAAAGGGTGTGGACATCAGCTCCCCACCCCCTTCTGCTCATGGGGATTTCAGCCAGACATTCTGCATCCTCATTAAGTGGTGTCTGGCAAGCTGCCGGAGTATTAGTGGGTTCTGGGAATGCCAATATATTAACCAGAGCACTTTTTGCATACCCTTTAGTTTTTATTCTAGAAAAGTCAACCATTTGGCACAGTGTAGCCTTATTTTTGTCTAGGAAAGCTCTCAGCTGCCAATCAAGGGAGAAATTATAGCTATGTTCTTCAGAATTTCCAAGACCTATCTGGAAAACATGCTTGGTGGAAAGAAAAGTCCTCACAAAACAGCTTAAAAGGCCAAAGTACCATGTTTAGTGGGAATTCAAAGAAAAGCAACCTATCCTTAAATCACATAGATATGAGACAATACAAACATTATTTTCAAATCTTCCTAGGATAGAGGAAAAACAATATTCATTGGAAATATGAACTCACTATTTCTAGCAATTAGTAGTACAGGTGTTTGGCTGTTTCACTGCCTAACAATGAAGCAAATGATGCCACACACACGCTAAAAAAAAAAAAAAACCTAAAAACTGTCAAGTCTTGTGGCCTAAATTTTCCAATAGTAGGCAGAATCTTTACATTCCTATTTTAAAACTTAAGATTCACCTTTCATGCACACCCATAAATACAAGTCAAGGTTTAATTCTAGACTAACAAATCCCATGTAGGGACAAAGTCACTTTGACATCAGAAACTAATGGCTTCCAGAAGAGTTTTCTGAGACCTAAAGAAGGAGGGAATGGAGAGAGGAAGGGGCACTTTGGGACCACATAGTAATTTTTCCACTGTTCACATTTAATAGCCACGTGTCTATACAAAGTTTGTTAAACATTAACATATGGAATGATCTTCTTTTATAGCTATGGCTCCTTGAGTTTACTTTCTTCTGTATTAACTCTCACCGAAAAGACACACACATCATAGAGACTCTGAAGTCTAGATTCAGAAGAAAGATGAGAGGAACTATTGCAAGGGCTACAGGAAAGATCTGACCAGTCACAATCCCAAGTGTCCCTGCCAGGAGCCCTCAGGGTGCTTGGCTTTACATGATGACACACAGCAACCACCTCCTGCCCAGGCCAGGGATGACTGCATGCTGGGAGTGTACAAAGGGGTCCAGACAGAGCCTAGGGGTCTCCAGATACTTTCCTCAGAGAGTGGTCACTGTCCCCTCTCTACATTCCCCTGACTACATGCCCCTCCAGCAGTCCAGAAAAAAAACAGACGGCATCCCATAAGCTGCAAGGCTGCTCTGCCAGGCTGCCAAATCAACAGAGACTACAGCACAGTCCCAAACTGTAAACACCTCGGCAGACGGGTCCTTGCTCTCAACAGGCCAGGCAAGAAAACTATTCTTAGAACACTGTCAGCAGTTAGGGGAAAATAAATATTTGTCTATGTATGTAAAAACTTTGGGTTTATAGGGGTGGGGAGGACTTTGAATCTCAAATGATGTGCCAAGACACAAATTCCCTTAATAAGCAGGGAGCACTGACTGGATTCCTCTGCAGGTCTGTGGTCATGCAAACCAAGCCTACAAGAGGATTCAAGAGATAGCCATAAACCATGCTGGGAAAAGCTTTCTCAAACATACATATAAACCAGACCCATGGCCAATGACAGCAAACTCTTTCAAGGGTAACAGCAGAATGTTACTAAAAAATTAGAGGGGTCCTTTTAAAACAGGGGAGGAAGGTAGCTGCAACTCCATTACAGCAAATCCCTTACTGGCATTTATAGTCTTGGCCCTAATTCCTAAAAGTGTGTTCAATGTCAATAGTAAAGTGAAACTCTTAAAAGAATTAAGCTTTCAAAGATCCCGAGGTATTTACCCCCACATTTTAAAAATTACTGCTCTGCAAGAGCCATCAAATGGCATTCAAAAGTTGATAGAAAACCAAATATTATAATTCAATAAATGTACATGGGTAATATTTGGATCTACTCATTTGTTTCTGTGATGATCCTAATTTGACATTATGATCCTTTACTGAACATAAGGAATACGTGCCAAGAGAACTGGGCAGAGTTCAAAGGCAGATGTACAGATGACAAATAAACTCAATATGAATACCGGAAAATACAAGTACTCATAGGTAAGCTGCAGAACAGGGCCATGCAATGGCAGTTTCTCAGTGCAGACTCTACAGACACCTTCCCTGTAATTCAATATTCAGCCCAGAAGCTCCAAGTACCATACAAATGGAAGAATACCTTTCTTGGCTCACCAAACAAGGAGAAAGGGCCATTTAAGGAAAGTGTCCTGGCACCATGACAGAAGGCACCAACCTCCATGCCAGCCAAATATTTTTCAGAACCTCCACTGCTGACCATTTCCACCCACCTCTACTGCAGGAAACGTACTAACAGTAACTCTGGGAATCAACATTCTGTACATTTCATCTCACCTCCCTTCTCACAATGCCTAGCACACAGTAGGCCATCAATAGTCACCACAAGCGTAATTAACATTAGAACGCTGAACCATAAATGAGGGGTCCAGGGATGAGAAGTTGACAAAATAATTACATAGAAGAGAGAAAGAGAAAAGAAGGGATGGGACACAGGAAGAGAAAAAAGGCAAATCAAAACTATCCACGGCCAGGTAATTGAAAGCATCTTTGGCGAAAACAAAAATTAGGCTGGTTTCTGTGGCCATGTCACCCAGCAATCATCCCTATACCTGGGTAGGAGTGAAAAAGACCCGCTTGCTTAGAAGAGCGCCTCTCGGTCCTGTCGGCAGCGCGGTGCCCCGCCAGCTCCCGGAGTCAGGGAGCGAGCTGAGGCGCCTTCTCTAGGGGCCACCCACCCACCGCGGCCACTTCGTCCTACTGAAAAGCTCTGCCTCATCCGGAAGCCTCTTCATTTCACAATTAAAAAAACAAAAAGTTTTCAAACACGCAAAGGCTGTGTCAGTCCTCACAGAGAGTTAACCTGAGCAGAGCCCAGTGTCCCTCGGCTGCGCACGCACACGGCGCGTCCCCAAGCCCACCCCACGGCGCACCGGGCAGGGGTCCCGGGCAGCCTCCTCACCGCCGGGCCAGGCAGACCCCACAACAAAGGCAAGTGCCGGCCGGGCTGGGTGCTCATTGCTTCCTGTTTATTCCACAATGAGGGTCAAAGAGAAATCCAGCACCGCCTGCTTCCTCCGGGGCCCGGAGACCTAGCCTAAGTGTCACAGCAGACCGCTCGGCACAATCGGCTTCCCGGCCCACGCCAGGGGCTCAGGACGGTTCCGCTCCCAAGTCAACAAGCAGGGAACCCGGGGCGCCGGGCGAGGCGGGTCTGCAGAGCGCACAGCTGCAGGACTCTGAGTGCTGGGCTTGGTCGCTCCCGCCCCCTTCCTTCCCGCAAACTCCCCCGCAAGATCCGGTACAATCTTTCCGCTTGCCGCTGACCTCCAGCCCCCAGCATACAGCGGTTCGCCGGCGGCCCGAGGGAACGAGACCTCAGTTGGGCAGTGCACACGGTCCCCCTCCTCGCCTCCCAGCGGCACTGAATTCTGTCCTGCAGCCGCGCAGGACCCCGCGCTGGGGCGCCGGGAAAGAGAACACAGAGTGGGGCGGGGGTCTGCCCTGGTCCTCCGGCAGAGCGCCCCGCAAAGACGACGGAGCCGCCCTCCCCACGCCTGCCGTGCCCACCAGCTATACCGCCGCACTGACCTCGCACGTTTGTCTCTGGGGAACTCGCCGGAGTGGGTAGGACGCACGGTGCCGGGCCGCTCCCTCCGGCCCCAGCCGACGGCGCAGGCTCGCCAGCGTCCAGTTCACGGAGCGTCCTGTCCCCGCGTCCCCCGCCCCTCCTCCTACCCGCCTCCGGCCCCAGCGCCGCGCTGAACTTGGGCCGGACGCCGAGACCACAGCAGCCACCTCGGGTCCGCACTCACCTGCGGCCGCCCTCGGGAACGGAGACGCGGGCCCGCCCGCAGTGCGGCTCGCCGGGCTCCCCGCCCCGCCGGTCGCCGGGAGAAGCGCGGGTGCGGGGCGGCCGCTGGGGCTGCGCGGCGGGCCGAGGGGGTGTTGGGGGGGCGCGGTGCGACGGGGCTCTTTAAGAGCCGGGGACCTTCCCCCCGGGCCTCCCCCGCGCTCCCCGCCCCCCTTTCACTTTCCCAGGGATTCGCTGCCTGTCTCGCGTCGCGGCGGCTCCTCCCCGGCTTGCAGGGTATCCCTGCCGGCCGCGGCGGCGCGCGGGGCAAGCAGGCCAGCAGCACTCGCCCGCCTGTCCCGCCGGGCCCGGCCCGCAGCCTCCGGGTGGGGGAAGGGTGAGACGGTGCGCGGCCGCTGAAGGAGGTGTCCCGCCTCCCGCTTCCCGCCGCCGGTGTGGGGAGTGTTCCGCCTCCCGCCGCCGTCTGCCTCCTGCTGTAACTGGGCTCGCCGAGGCTGTGTCTGTCTCCAACTCCTCCAGTCTCTCCTCTTCCCCATTCCCCTCCGCGCAGGGACCCGGCGGGCGGCCAGGCCTCGGGGGAGGCAGGGATCGTCGTGCTGGCTCGGGTGGACCAGCCGCGCTCACAGGCCGCACCGACCTCGTAGGCTGTAGGCGCCCAGGCCGCGGGACTCCAGGGCCCCGGAGGCTGGCCAGCTGCGCACTGGGCTGCGGGCTCGGGCCTCGCCGGGCGCGCGCCCACCGCCGGCCGGCCTGGGAACTCCAAGCTTTGGAAGAGAGGACTGGCGTGCTCATGCACCAGTTACCTCTTGCGCCGGTGCGCCCCACGGGCAGCGGAGTAAGGGGCACCGGCCTCCGAGACACAGAGCAGGGCTGCAGGACACTTATAGAGACGGAAGACTCCTTGGTGAGTCAGCCCCGCGGGGCTCCTCCTGGTCCTACATGGTCACCCCCTTAGGATCCCTTCGTTTTATAAGGGAAAATAGCTCTAGACTGGAAGGTTGGATGGATTCTTCTCGCTTTGACCGACCCTTTCTCCATGAAGGACCTGCATCTCTCCTCCTCTTAAGGCCATTTCGTATTTGAACTCCACTTGAATGCAGACAGTATGCTTTTTGTCCTTCAAAAGTACTAACCGTGTTTTGATAGGTCTGGTTACTGCTATAGTGTGGGCATTTTAACCCAATATTATTACAGTCACCAAAATCAGACAATTTGCTTTTATCAAAATTAAACCCCCTGAAGACATCCCAAAATATACTAACCTGGGGTTTCAGGTAAGGTCTAACAGACTTGCAGGAAGTTAAGGGAGTTGACGGTTTTCAACCTCTCCTCCAAAAGACTGACCAACTCATACCTCCGTAATATCAGAAAAAAGAATCTTTTGAAATCCATGATTTGTCAGTAACTTTTTAGTTAGTGAAATGTTGGTTTAATTCAGTTTTCCTTAAAGGACCCTCAGTTCTTAACTATCATGGTAATTGCTATGTAGAATTTGATCAGTGCTTATATGTAATATAACAGTAACTGTCATTTATTGAGAGCGATTTGTGCAGACCTGTACTAAGTACTTTACATAAATTGCCCTATTTAATCCTCAATAACTGTGTCAGCTATTACTTCCCCATCTTACAGGTGAGAAAGTTGAGGCTATGAAAAATTTAGTTACTTAACACCCAGACCACAAAAAGATGGGTTTAAAATACCTAACTGGTTACACATAAAGCTGGAATGGGAGTTGAACCATACTGCCATCTACCAACAGCAGCTTTGACATCCAGCTCAGTTCAGTTTAGTTAGCCCAGCAACAATGACAGCTTCTGCTTTAAGGCAGGCAGTGCTGGCACCAGTTGAGAATACCCAGGTCCCCAGGCTAATAGAGTTGCATTTGGACAACTTTGAATCTGGCTGCCATGGGTAAACTTTTTTAAATGAGCAGTGAGCTAGTAAGTGCTTAATTCAGGTTATCTGAATCTGATATGCATATACACAGTTTATTTAACATACACAAATGCATAACACACTGACAGCAGACAACATGTTAGGAAGTTGGAGAAAACTAGCCTTGCCCTCTTGGGATAGAAAGAGAAATGGTGTTTGCCTTCTAAATGAGAAACTGCCCATGAACAGTGAAGAAAACAGTTTTTTCCAGGAGCACAAAACAATTTGTTCTTCTCTTTCATATGTGCATAAATTCCTGATATATAACTTAACCCTTTTAAAGTGATATATAACTTAATCCTTTTAAAGTGAGAGCTGCATTTTAACATCTTAACTTCAATTTTACCATTCATGATGAACTTTAATTAATCTTGCATTGCCTCCTCTTGTTGTCCTACCTAATTTATAGGTATGAACTGCAGGTCCCTATTTCTATTTCTAGAAAATGGCAGTGGGAGAAACCTATCCCTGCATTTTCCATTCTGTTCTCCCTGTATAAGCTGTTCCTTCCCACACCCCTACACACACACACACACACACACTCTCTCTCTCTCTCTCTCTCTCTCTCTCTCTCTCTCTCTCTCTCATTTTCTCTCTCATTACAGCAACAGGAGAGTTGGAAGCATTTAGATATATAATTTTTAGATATTTGCTCTCTGCAAAATTCAACGCAATTATAGGTCATCTTTACCCTGACCATTAGTAATCTATTACTCTCATTCCAAGGACCCAGACTGAAGCCCAGGAGCAGAACTTTGTTTTGCTCAAAAAACTGGAGAATGTGTATTCCAGAAGAGAGAACTGTGCCTGACACTCACTTAAGGGCTCAAGAGATATTTGGGGAATGAGTAAAGCCTACTATTGGTATAGATAATAAATAATATTGAGGTAAAATATCACCAGGTTGGGTGGAAATCAACTGAAATTTATTTCAAGGAATTGGATGTGAGAAAACTTCTTTCTCAGTAACAATCCATTACCATTCATCTAGTGTCGACTGTATCCAGCCACCCTTAGTCCATAAAAAATCTATCATCTAAGGAAACAAAAACAGAAAGGGCAAACATGAGCAAATATTGGGGAAAAAAAAGATTCCAAGATGCATGCGAATCAGAGAATATAAGTCTGTTATTTGGATTTCATGCACAACATTTAGATGAAACTTAAGCTTTCCAAAATGACCCTTCCTGCTCTTTGCACCTTTCATTCAAATAAGAAATGGAGAGGAAGAAGTGAGAAAGAGAAGCTGCATTGTGGGTAGTTCTGCTGGGTTAGTGAGACCTGTCTGAATAAGTTCACAGGACCAGATGCATGCATGAGCTCAGCTCCAGGAGAGAGGGTCTGGTCTGTCCCTCGTTACTGTACACCATCAGACTGTCTCAGGGGTCAGTCTGTAAACTGGAGGTAAATCATTCCTACCCTACGGGATCTGTACCCCAGCAACATACATATACCCTCTAGGAACCTTGTGGGTAAAATTGTAACATTTCCAGAATATCTCGCCTGGCTTTAGTATATCTGCATATCAATAGGTGTTCAGAGGTGGAAAGAAGTTTGGCCTTAGTGCATTTGCATCATTCCTCAGGGGTGGAGAGAAGTTCATCTCCATATCAATAGGTAATTACCTGAGCAACGGAAGGCATGTCTGAACCTGAGAGGTTAAGGGGAGGGGGCTGGCTTGCTTGCTGGCTAGCTTCTTCCCAAGCAGAGGAGAAAGACGGCCTGGGACTGCAGTTTTTGAGCAATAAACGAATTTTAAACTTTATTTCTCCCTTCAACTGATTTCGGTTTTTAGAGGTATTTTGCCCTGGGATTTCCTCTCCCCGGACTTACAATCCTGCTACCCTCACAGCATCAGGACCCACAAACCTCACTCTTCCTCATATGGGTTTAGGTTTTGTGGGGGAGGAAAATAATTTCCTCTACCCTTCTAGGTTCTTGGCCAAGATGTCTCTTAGATGAAAAGGCAGAGTTCCAGGAGAAAAACAAAATTTAATAACATGTTTATCTCCTGGGTAAAATTGCGATATTTCCAGAATCTCTGGCCTGGCTTAGTGCAACTCCATACAATGGGTTTTTCCAGGGGCTGGAGAGTAGTAGTCCATCTCCATATGAATAGGTAAATACGAGGGCAAGTGAGGGCTTATCTGGACAGGAGAGGTTGGGTGGGGGTCTCTTCTTCAGCCTGGTCACGAGATACACAGGGGAGCAGAAGTGGACGACTGCTTGTAAGAAGTGAACTTTATCCCTCCCTTTGACTGATTTCAGTTTCAGAGGTATTTGCCCAGGATTTCCCTCTCAGAGTTACACCTGTGTACAAGGAGAAACCCAGGAAAACTGAATAGCTCCCTGAAATGGCCCAAGCCATCACCTTAAATAACATCATCAGCTAAAGACAGAAGAATATGGGGGGCAGCGGAGGCCGGGAATGCTAGTTATGGGAGGTTACCAGGAAAAACACAGTAAACAGGGGTAACATTGTCATGCAGGTTTACGTCCCTGCCTTCTCCATTGTAAGAGTTTCTGGAGATTTGGAGTCCTCTTTCTTGTCCCGGTATGCTTATAACATGGAGATTTTCCTTATAAATGTAAATATCTCTTATGAAAGGGAAACTTGTACTTGGTTTTCAGAGATTCTCTCATGCTGTGTTTTGTTTGTGAAGGGCCCCCACCCGTAAGATGGCGAACTTCCTGCTTCTCTTCCGGGTCTTCGGTTCCCGCCGACGCCACCTGAAGCCCAATCACCTCTCGCTCCACCCCAATCCCAGCACCTAGCCAATAGCCACCAGTCCCGTTGAAGTGACACCTCAATTAGCTTATGTCCCTCCCTATATAACCTAGTACTTTTCCCCAATAAAGTGGAACTCTCCGGTGAATTGCTGCTGTGTGTCACTAATTCCTGTCATTTTGGTGCCAAAACCCAGGAGACGGGACACCCCATCTGGGCCCCGTCTTCCCCCGACACCAGCGGCAGCTTGCCCTCATCCTCTTTTTCCGGCACTGGCTCCTCACACTCAGCACTCCTCTTTGGCCTTTGGGTAAGTTTTCCCCCGGAGCGGGCCGCTCTTCCCCGAGCTATCGCAGTGCCATTGACCATGATTGTCCGGCAAGGCCCTGACGCTCAGGGACGAGGAAGGAACTCTCCCCGTCTTAGGCCTTCACGGCTACGGCGGACCCTCAGGCCGCTCCTCCAACAGCCATAAACGAGGTGACTCCTTTGCGGATGAGAACGCTCCCTTTTTCCCCCCCTCCTCCTCCTGTTCCTTCCGCCGAAAATTCCTAGTACTAGGTTCCTCGTGACTCCGGCACTCTGCCTTCGTAGAGAAGTCGGGGTGACGACCCACACTTCCTAAGAAACCGACTCGTATATGAGTTTCCGCAGACCCCCAAGGATCATCGGGGACGCCCTTTGTCTCCTTGCGGTCTGCTCCCAGTCCGAGGGTCTCCATTCGTCTTCCCCTGTTTGTCTCCTTCTCTGTCCTTTAGCCATGGGAGCCTCCTCATCCCTCCCTGAAAGTTCACCTCTTGAATGCCTGCTCAAGCATCTAGCCACCCTCTCCCTGACGCCTGATATAAAACCAAAACTTCTCCATAAATACTGCTCCCAAGATTGGCCGACATACTCCCTACACAATAACAACCAATGGCCCTCAGGGAGAACTCTTGATCCTAACATCACTCACGATCTTTTTAACTACTGCCAGCGCCTGAAAAAATGGAAGGAGATTCCCTGTATCAAGGCTTTTTGCCTCCTAGCCCAAAATCCCGGCCTCTGCACCACCTGTTCCCCGCCCCAAGTTCTCCTAGCCTGCAAGCCATCTCCCTCCCCTCCACACACTCCCAGTCCCTCTTCGATTACCTTTGACCTGGCCGACAAACCTCCACCATACAGGCTTCCCCCTTCAGCCCCTCCCCCTCCTACAACCCCTCCGCCCTCTTCCGCCGTCGCCTCCGGCTCCACCTCCCCCCCCCCCCCCGCAGAGGGCTCCCGCCCACTCCCTTCCCCTTCTTCTCCTACAACAGCCCTTCCCCCTTCCTCCCCCGCCATCTCCTCCCCCATCTCACCTCCTCCGCCTTCGCCCCCCTCACCTGCCCCTCCCCCGCGGATTGAGCCTGAGCCTTTCAGCCCCCCTTTAACTAGGTCCCAGGGGCCTCCTCCGTCTTTGCCCTCATCACCTGTTTCTCCCCCACAGACTGAGCCGGATCCCTTCAGTCCCCCTCAGACTCGATCCCGGGGGCCTCCCCAAATTATCGCCCCCCTCCAAGAGGTGGCGGGACCCGAAGACATCGTGCGAGTCCACGTCCCTTTCTCCTTAGGGGATTTAGCCCAACTTGAAAAATGCCTTGGTTCCTTTTCCACTGATCCCACAACATATATCAGGGAGTTTCAAGGGACCTTCCAGTCTTACAGCCTCACACATCATGACATTTTCATGCTCCTGGCCAATAACCTCCTTTCTGAAGAGCATAGACGAGTTTGGGATTTCGCCCAAACACACGCTACCGAAATCCACTGGACTGACCCCACCTATCCCACTGGCCCCACCGCTGTCCCCAAACAAGACCCGCACTGGGATTATAACACTGCTGTAGGTCTCCGCTCTTGGGATATTTTCGCCTCCTGCTTAATAGCAGGTCTGAAAAAGGCAGCTCATAAAATAGTCAATTTTCAAAAGCTCCAGGACATAATTCAAAAAAAGGAAGAAACTCCCTCCAAATTCCTAGATAGACTCACCCAAGCCCTATTACAGTATACCAGCCTAGACCCAGAAACGCTGGACAGAAGACATGTACTTATGACATACTTCCTGGCTCAAAGTTACCCCAACATTAAAGCTAAACTCAAAAACTTAGATCAGGGCTCTGCTACCCTGCAGACTGAGAAACCTAACAGTGGCCTTTAAAGTCTTTCATAACCACGAGGAGGAAAAAGAACGCCGTAAACAAAAGGCTGATCAGGCCAACTTTCAGATGTTGGCCCAGCTGATAAAACCACAACCTGGGCGCCCCTCTACAAACAAGCCCCCCCAGGAGCTTGTTTCAAGTGCGGAAAAGAAGGACATTGGTCAAGGGTGTGCCCCTCCCCCAGACCTCCTACCACCCCATGCCCCAGATGCCACAAAAAGGGCCACTGGGGGTCTGATTGCCCAACCACCGGAAGGGGAGACTGGACGAACAACCCCCATCCTAAGCCTGCCATAGTGGGACTGGCGGAGGAGGATTGACGGGGCCCGGAGTCTTCTCGCCAGACCATTTCCATCACCAAACAGGAGCCCAGGGTTACTTTAACAGTAGACGGTCGCCCCATCTCCTTCCTCCTAGATACAAGAGCCACCTTCTCGGTCTTGCGAGAATACCGGGGCCCTACCACACCAGCCATTACTCCTATAGTCAGGGTAGGAGGAAAACAGATCTTCCCATTGAAAACCCCTCCCCTTTTATGCACAATCCAGGACAATTCCATATCTTTTTCCCACTCCTTCCTGGTTATGCCCCAGTGTCCCATCCCTTTACTAGGACAGGACGTCCTTTCTCTCCTCCATGTTTCCATAACTATATCCACTCCCACAGCCCCCAGTACCCCCTTTCTGATGGCCCTCATAACTGATGACCCCCCTCTATCCGATGAAAGCTCCAGTTTTGCCCTCATACACCCTGTAGATCCCAAGGTCTGGGACAGTACAAGTCCCTCCATGGCTCTATGTCCTCCTGCCTCTATTAAATTACAGGACCCCTCAGAGTATATCTGTCAGGCCCAATACCCCCTAACCACTTCAGCCCTCATAGGCCTCCAACCCATCATTCAGGACCTTTTAAACAAAAATTACCTCAGACCCACTCACTCTCCATTTAATATCCCCATATTAGCTGTTAAAAAAACCAACGGATCTTTCCGCCTAGTCCAAGATCTCCGCCTCATTAACTTGGCCATCGTCCCTATCCATCCCTTAGTTCCAAATCCATACACCCTTTTATCGCAGATCCCTGCCTCGGCCTCCCACTTCTCAGTCCTAGATCTCAAGGACGCATTTTTTATGTCCCTCTGGACCCCTCCTCCCAAGATTTTTTCACCTTCACCTGGACGGACCCATACACAAGACATTCTGAACAACTCACTTGGACAGTTTTGCCACAAGGCTTCCGAGATAGTCCCCATATTTTTGGACAGGTCCTAGCTCAGGACCTCAAACAGTTTCATCATGATCACTCCGAGTCCACCTTATTACAATACATGGACGATCTTCTACTCTGCAGTCCCTCGTGGGAACAATCTCAACTTGACACTGCCTCCCTACTTAACCTTCTAGCTTCCAGAGGTTACCGGGTATCCCCCATCAAGGCTCAAAACTCTTACCCTTCTGTCACTTACCTTGGATTCCTTCTATCTCAACAAAGAAAGTCCATTACCTTGGACAGAAAACGACTCCTCTCTGACCTGCCCGTTCCCAAAACCAAGACAAAAATCCTTTCCTTTCTAGGCCTGGCTGGGTATTTTAGAGCGTGGATCCCTAACTTCTCCCTGTTGGCAAGACCCCTATACGACCTCAGCAAGGGCCCCCCTGAAGAACCATTATCCTCCTCACCCCGACACTTCTTCATTAAGCTCTGTCAAGCCTTTGTGGAAGCTCCAGCTCTCCATCTTCCTGATTTGTCGAAGCCCTCATTATACATTCATGAGAGGTCTAGTCAAGCTCTAGGAGTCCTAGGCCAATATTATGGCCCATCCTTTGCCCCAGTAGCTTATCTTTCCAAGCAATTAGACCCCACAGTTCGGGGATGGGCCCCCTGCCTATGGGCATTAGCCGCTGGACAGCTCTTGCAGAAGGAAGCTCATAAACTGACATTCGGGGCACCCCTTACCATTCTGTCCCCACATCACCTAAAAGACCTCTTAACCTACAAAAGTTTACAGACCCTCCCTCCAGACTCCTGACCTTACTGTCCTCTTTCCTCCAAAATCCAGACATTTCTTTCCTCCCCTGCCCGCCCCTGAATCTGGCTACTCTTCTTCCTCTACCCTACTCTCCTCATACTCCCTCGCATGATTGCCTGGAAGCCCTTCACAACTTCCTTCCATGCCACTCCACAATCTCCAAAGGAGCCCTCTCACACTCCGACCTCATCTGGTGTACTGATGGGTCCTCCTTTAAACATGAGGGCACCCACTATGCAGGATACGCAGTAGTCTCCCTCAAAGATGTCATCGAAGCACAAGCCCTACCCCCCGGTACAACCAATCAACAGGCCGAACTCATTGTGGCCACCAGAGCTTGCACTCTAGCCCGGGACATGTCTCTCACACTGTACGCTGATTCCAAATATGTATTCCACATTCTCTTGTCCCATGCGGCAGTATGGAAATAACGAGGCCTCCTCACCACAAAAGGAAATTCCATCACTAATTCAGCCTTAATTACCAAACTTATAGAGGCTTCACAACTCCCACACTGACTGGGCATAGTCCACTGCAAATCACATCAAAAGGATGACTCCCCCATTACAAGGGGTAACAACAAAGCTGACAGAGTAGCCCGGTCGGTTTCCCTATCAGAAGACGCACCAGACAATGGTCCATCTGCCCTTGTGGTTTTAGCCTTATCACAAGACACCCTCTGTTCCCAGGACAAAGAGTCCCTCTTCCACTTCTCACACGATCTGTTCCGTCCTAGCCCCCAATCCTTGATCCATTTTTTACAATCCTTTTTCTCTCTCTCTCCTGAAGACAAAACCCTACTTAACCAAATCACCCGCAGGTGCACCATCTGCCAACGCACTAACCCTAATACCCCCCTCAAGGCCTGACCCTTCCCGGCTCATCAAGCAAGGGGTAATGTCCCCGCCGCAGATTGGCAAATAGACTTCACTAACATGCCCCTGTACAGCGTACCAGATACCTACTTGTGTTGGTAGATACATTTTCAGGATGGGTCGAGGCTTTCCCCACCACTAACAAACGAGCTTCCACGGTTGCCTCTATCCTCCTCACCCAGATCTTTCCTAGGTTTGGGATGCCCAATTCCCTACAATCAGATAACGGCCCTGAGCTCACTGCCCAAATCATTTAGAACCTCTCCAAGTCACTTTCACTCCCCTGGCATCTACACTGTCCTTATCGACCACAGGCTTTGGGAAAAGTAGAAAGAGCCAATAGGACTCTAAAAGACATCCTGACCAAACTATCTCTAGAATTACACCTTGACTGGGTTCGCTTACTTCCCTTAGCTCTACTCCGCATTTGGGCCCTCCCAAAAAAACCTTCCTTCTTGTCACCCTTTGAGATCATGTATGGCCCCCCAATTTTACCCCCGGGGCTCCCTCCCCACAAAGGACCAATTTCTCCCAACAATGCCCTTCCGCTACTCTTTCTCCTCTGCACCGAATTATGGAAATATCAGGATTGGCTCCTCCCGGATCCATCCGCTTCCAAAACCCTCCTGTCTTACGACCCGGTCAACTAGTGTTTTATAAGCCTCCAGAAAATAAGCCCCCTCTCACCCCAAAATGGGAAGGTCCACACCCAGTCATTCTCTGCACCCCCTCGGCCACTAAGCTCTCACTGCCTGATAACTCTGTCACCCCTTGGATTCATATCTCCAGGTTGAAACCAAACACCCAGGACCCACCTCCTCTGGACACCCAAGACCCAACCCAGAGTCCTTTGGATACAGCCCAAGATGCTGTCTACTCTTCCACGCTTCATCCCTCTGATCCCTTGAAACTCCACATCTCCCGTTCACCCCCTTTGCCATCCATACCCGAATCATGACCTTTTCTTCCTTTACTGCTCTCTCACTCTCGTTCCTCATTTCTATTGTCTTCCCCGTTACCTCAGCCTCCTTTGTATGGCAATTCAAGGTCATACAGACTTACACACAGCATCAAACAAAAACCACTGCCCTCATTACCACATCAGACTGCCCTCTAAAAGGCTGCTCCGAGCCTTTATACCTCCACTTTCCTCCCTCCACCAAAGTGTTCACTAGCAGCCCCCTTTTCACTCCCTACCTCTGCTTCCTCTATGACCAAAAACAAGCCTCATGCAGGCAGTGGCCAGACGCCTATGGAGGATGTCCCTACTGGTCTTGCACCATTCACTACATGGGTGACTCTCGGTACCCACAGTATTACTCCTCCAACCGTTTCATAAAATATCCCAACAGCTCATTCTCCTTATCAATCCCTGATCCCTGGGACCCTCGATGGGCCACCAGAGTCACAGCCTCAGTTTACTATGGGGGGTCCTCGACCCCCCACAGTACCCTTCATATCTCTCAAAAGTATGTTCCTTCTCATTCCCAGATCTCTCAAGTTGCATCAGATATCGGACATTCCGAAAAAGTCATTATTCAAACATTTTATGGCGTCTCTTCATCTTCCTATCCCCGCCCCTCTTCTAATTTCTCCTACTCTTGGTTACAGCTCATTCAAGACACCACCATCTTTCTCAACCACACCCTCAACACCGCCAATTGTTTCTTGTGCGCATCACTACAGTGCCCACTGCTGGCCGCCATGCCCCTTAATATTTCCAACTACTCCTTCCATGCAGGACAACCCCTCTGCCCCCTGGCAGACATACCCCTATGAGAACCAGAATACGCAGATAATCTCACCATCCACCACTGTGTAGGCGCAACTCCACCCCCCTCCAGCACACTTCACTGCCTCTCTATCTACACCCCCACCTCTGACTCTAAAACTTTTACACAACCAGGACACTTCTTTTGGTGTAATGGCAGTCTTTTCAACTCACTGCCTCCCAACTCCAATATACCCTGCATTCTCATCACCCTAATCCCACAGCTTACACTTTACAGCATGGCAGAATTTCTTGAGCTCCAACCTCCCTTACCCTCACGCACAAAAAGGGCTGCTTTCCTTCCCATTCCCATCATGGTCGGTATCTCTTTGACCACCTCAGCCATTGGGGCAGGGTTTTCCGGAGGGGCCTTGGGTCACTCTCTGTGGGCAATTAAATATCTCAACGCCAAACTTGAGGGAGCCCTGACATCCACTGCCGATTCACTGGCCTCTCTCCAATGACAGGTCACTTCGCTAGCTAAAGTCACCTTCAAAACCGGTGGGCCTTAGATCTGCTTACAGCCGAGAAGGGTGGCACCTGCGTCTTCCTTCGGGAAGAGTGCTGCTATTACATCAATGAATCCGGCATTGTAGAAACTGACATTACCAAACTCACCGACCTTGCCTCCAGCCTCCACTCTGCTTCCAATTCCAACCCATTCTCTTCAATACTAACAAACCCCCTCCTTACCTGGCTCTGGCCCATTGCAGACCCCGTAATAATCATTCTTCTCGCCTGTCTCTTCTTACCCTGTATAATAAAGTTCATCAAATCCCAAGTTGGAAAAATCTCTAATCAAACTTTCAACCAGCTTTTACTCAGGAACTATCAGCTTCTGGCCACAGAAGATCCCTCACCCTCACGTAACCTCCTCACCACACGCTGAGATGGACCCCTCTCTCCGCTGGAAACTGTTCCTGGAAACAATGGCCGCAGACGCCTGGCTTCTGGCACCCGTATCCTCTTGGCACCATTAGAATCAACAAGTCCTCGACCTATGGTTACAGGGAACCTTCATTGATTTCCAACCTGAAGAAGTCCACATCTACTCGCCCTTACTGTGGGGAGTCCTATCAACCCTTTCCTCCCAATCCTCAAGCCCTCACTCCCTTCTCCGCCCCCGTTCAGCAGGAAGCAGTCAGAGAGAAAGCAACGTCCACAACCCCATAGAGGAGAAAGGGGGGAATGAAGGGCCCCACCCATAAGATGGCAAACTTCCTGCTTCTCTTCTGGGTCCTCGGTTCCCGCCGGCGCCACCTGAAGCCCAATCACCCCTCGCCCCCCTCCCACTCCCAGCACCTAGCCAATAACCACCAGCTCCGTAGAAGTGACACCACAATCACCCCATGCCCCTTCTTATATAACCCAGCACCTTTCCCTAATAAAGCGGAATTCTCCGGTGAATTGCTGCTGTGTGTCGCTCCTTCCTTTCAGTTTGTTTGTTTCTAAATTACCAGCCTAAAATAATCCTTATGCCAAAGAGGCATATTTTGGAGTGATATATTCTTCTCCCCCTCAGCTTAAAATCACAAGACAGAAAGGAAAATGTTTTGCAGGCAACTTCTGCCTTCAACCTTGCTACAATACTCTCCTTAGGCACAAAAAAAAACCTTGCCTGCTCTCTCCCCTTGAAGGGGAGTGTGTAAAGGACCAGAAAAAGTGTTGGGAAGGAAAGGACTCGGCTTGGTGTCGCAGGGAAGTCAGATACAGTGAGACGAGACCAAAGTCAAGAAAGCAAAGTAAGGTTTAATACACTCTGCACAGAGTAGCAGAGCAGGCCTGCTAAGGTGAGACAGGCAGGCGTGGACGCTCATTCTGAGGCTCCTTTATGTGGTTTTGGCAGGGCAGAGAGGTCCTTGATTGACAGCTGTCAGCCCTCTAGGCTTGTTCTGATTGGTGAAATGGGGACAGGGGCTGTGCTGTGCTTGTGCCTCCAATGTTTCTTATCTGGGGAAACCCTGGATATTTCCTGAGTCTCTCTTGGACCCTGTGGCTTCATCTGATTAACTCTCTGAATCATTTCTGGCATTCCAGTTCTATTTGATCAACTCCCTGCGTCATCTTTGAAGGGCCCTTTCTCCTTTCCATCCTCTCATTTCTGTCTTTCTGACTAAAAAAAGTACAGCAGAAAATACAAATGATTACCTCAAAGATCCATCCAGACACACTTACGTGTAGTATCTATACATCAGCTAGTAAAAATGAATGGAACATTTCCTAAGCAATGACATTTGTGTGTTTTCAAATTATTTACAATGAGTAGAGTACTCTCAATTTGTTAAGGCCACAGCAGTCCATACATGCTGTCTTTTCTGGTGCCCTGGTGGCCCCCAAATTAACCCAGTAGGGACCAAGGGCAGGCTGCCCCAAGATGTGCCATTGTGAGGTGCAGATTTGTTCAGAGTTGAGAACAGTCGAAGCCCAAAAAACTCAGAAAGAAACTTGGACACCCCAGCCCTGCTCCCAACTGTATAAAAACAATTAAACTGGAGGACATGCTCCGGAGGAGAGCTCTCACCTTAGAGAACCAGGAGTGGTGGACGGGGAGGGATGTGGCTAAGTCTGTTCAAGTTCCTCTTTGTGCCCCTCATTGTTTTGTGAGCACATCAAGTATTCTGTTGATCAAACATTTACTCTTTTCATATTCCTGTGAATTCCTTCCTCTTTCCTTTAAAGTCTCAAACCCATACCCCCCTTCTCCTTGGCTCAGGGTGACATACATACATTCCTCATTGTCCCTGATGGTTCTTGGAACTCATATCTATGGCTTCCCTAACAAGTAAATAAAACTTTGCTTTTTTCTCCTGTTAATCTGTCTCATGTTAATTTGATTCTTAGGTCATCTAGAAGAACCTTGAAGGGTAAAGGAAATTTCCTTCTCCCCAACAGCCCATACGCCAGCAGAACATATCAGGGTTCACTGGTACCCCCTTGAGGTTTGGGGCTCCCTCTCTTTGCACAATGACAACAGCTGGGTATAAAGTGGCCTCTCCAGATTGATGGAGCCAAGATGGCGGCGTGAGTAGAGCAGCGGAAATCTCCTCCCAAAACCACATATATCTATGAAAATATAACTTGGACAACTCTTCCTAGAATAGAGACCAGAGGACACAGGACAACATCCTGACCACATCCACACCTGAGAGAATCCAGCGCCTCACAAAGGGGATAAGATACAAGCCCTAGCCCCACGGGACCCGAGCACCTCTCCCCCCAACTCCCAGCTGGAGGAGAGGAGTCGGAGCAGGGGAGGAGAGGGAGCCCAGGACTGCTGAATACCCAGCCCCAGCCATCCGGACCAAAGTGCAGACACAGTGCATGCGTGGGGTCCTGGATACTAGGGAAACAGGGCAGCAAGACTGGTGAGCGGGTGCCTGAGGCCAGTGCCTGAGGACAAAGAAAAGCGAGCGGTTTTTTTTTTTTAATAATTTAATTTTGTTGTTGTTGTTTTGGTTTGGTGAGTGCTTTTTGGAAGTATTAAAGGGGCAGGGTGGGACACTTAGTCCACACGTAGGGAATAAGGGGATCTCTGGGCACTCTAACCGCCTGGGAGCAGGGAGCATGGAGGCCCCTTATGGAGATAAATAGCCTCCTGGCCGCTCTCCCTCCAATGGGGCTCCACCATTTGGGAGCAGCGGCCGGAGCCAGGCCACGACCACAGCAACAGTGGAGATAAACGCCATAGCAGCCGGGCAGGAAGCAGAAGCCCTGTGTGCACACAGCTGCCCAGCACAAGCCACTAGAGGTTGCTGTTCTCCCAGGAGAGGAAGGCCACAAACCAACAAGAAGGGAAGTTCTTCCAGCCGTCACTCATTCCAGGTCAGCAAACTATTTCTAACACCATGAAAATACAAAATTACAGGCAAACCAAGATCACAGAGGCAACAACAGAGAAGGAGACAGGCCTAACCAGTCATCCTGAAAAAGAACTCAAAATAAAAATAATGAACATGCTGATGGCGATGCAGAGAAAAAGGCAAGAGCAATGGGATAAAGTCTGGAGAGAGATCACAAATGCCAGGAAGGAGATTACAGAAGTGAAACAAACCCAGGAAGGATTTATAAGCAGAATGGATAAGATGCAAGAGGCCACTGAAGGAATAGAAACCAGAGAACAGGAACGCATAGCAGCTGACATAGAAAGAGATAAAAGGACCTCCAGGAAGGAAACAATATAACGAGAACTGTGTGACCAATCCAAAAGGAACAATATCCGTATTATAGGGGTACCAGAAGAAGAAGAG
This sequence comes from Manis pentadactyla, assembly GCF_030020395.1. Lineage (NCBI taxonomy): Eukaryota > Metazoa > Chordata > Mammalia > Pholidota > Manidae > Manis > Manis pentadactyla. Next base: position 105,973,865 of record NC_080024.1, read on the forward strand.
AGAGGAAAAGGAATAGAAAGTGTCTCTGAAGAAATAATTGCTGAAAACTCCCCCAAACTGGGGGAGGAAATAATCAAACAGACCACGGAAATACACAGAACCCCCAACAGAAAGGGTCCAAAGAGGACAACACCAAGACACATAATAATTAAAATGGCAAAGATCAAGGACAAGGAAAGAGTTTTAAAGGCAGCTAGAGAGAAAAAGGTCACCTATACAGGAAAACCCATCAGGCTATCATCAGACTTCTCGACAGAAATGCTACAGGCCAGAAGAGAATGGCATGATATATTTAATACAAAGAAACAGAAGGGCCTTGAACCAATGATACTGTATCCAGCACGAATATCATTTAAATATGATGGCGGGATTAAACAATTCCCAGACAAGCAAAAGCTGAGGGAATTTGCTTCCCACAAACCACCTGTACAGGACATCTTACAGGGACTGCTCTAGATGGGAGCACTCCTAAAAAGAGCACAGAAAAAAATACCCAACATATGAAGAAAGGAGGAGGAGGAATAAAAATGGATAGAAGAAAAGAATCTCCAGACAGTGTATATAACAGCTCAATAAGCGAGCTAAGTTAGGCAGTAAGATACTAAAGAGGCTAACCTTGAATCTTTGGTAACCATGAATTTAAAGCCTGCAATGGCAATAAGTACATATCTTTCAATAGTCATCCTAAATGTTAATGGACTTAATGCACCAATCAAAAGACACAGAGTAATAGAATGGATAAAAAAGCAAGACCCATCTATATGTTGCTTACAAGGGACTCACCTCAAACCCAAAGGCATGCACAGACTAAAAGTCAAGGAATGGAAAAACATATTTCAGGCAAACAACAGCGAGAAGAAAGCAGGGGTTGCAGTACTAATATCAGACAAAATAGACTTCAAAACAAAGAAAGTAACAAGAGATAAAGAAGGACACTACATAATGATAAAGGGCTCAGTCAAACAAGAGGATATAACCATTCTAAATATATATGCTCCCAACACAGGAGCACCAGCATATGTGAAACAAATACTAACAGAACTAAAGGGGGATATAGACTGCAATGCATTCATTCTAGGAGACTTCAACACACCACTCACCCCAAAGGATAGATCCACCAGGCAGAAAATAATTAAGGACACGGAGGCACTGAACAACACAATAGAACAGATGGACCTAATAGACATCTATAGAACTCTACATCCAAAAGCAACAGGATATACATTCTTCTCAAGTGCACATGGAACATTCTCCAGAATAGACCACATACTAGGCCACAAAAAGAGCCTCAGTAAATTCCAAAATACTGAAATTCTACCAACCAGTTTTTCAGACCACAAAGGTATAAAACTAGAAATAAATTCTACAAAGAAAACAAAAAGGCTCACAAACACATGGAGGCTTAACAACATGCTCCTAAATAATCAATGGATCAACGAACAAATCAAAATAGAGATCAAGGAATATATAGAAACAAATGACAACAACAACACTAAGCCCCAACTTCTGTGGGACACAGCGAAAGCAGTCTTAAGAGGAAAGTATATAGCAATTCAGGCACACTTGAAGAAGGAAGAACAATCCCAAATGAATAGTCTAACATCACAATTATTGAAACTGGAAAAAGAAGAACAAGTGAGGCCTAAGGTCAGCAGAAGGAGGGACATAATAAAGATCAGAGAAGAAATGAACAAAATTGAGAAGAATAAAACAATAGCAAAAATCAACAAAACCAAGAGCTGGTTCTCTGAGAAAATAAACAAAATAGATAAGCCTCTAGCCAAACTTATTAAGAGAAAAAGAGAATCAACACAAATCAACAAAATCAGAAGTGAGAACGGTAATATCATGACAGACTCCACAGAAATACAAAGAATTATTAAAGACTACTATGAAAACCTATATGCCAACAAGCTAGAAAACCTAGAAGAAATGGACAACTTCTTAGAAAAATACAACCTTCCAAGACTGACCAAGGAAGAAACACAAAAGTTAAACAAACCGATACGAGCAAAGAAATTGAAGCGGTGATCAAAAAACTACCCACGAACAAAACTCCCAGGCAAGACAGATTTACCTCGGAATTTTATCAGACATACAGAGAAGACATAATACCCATTCTCCTTAAAGTTTTCCAAAAAAAACAGAAGAGGAGGGAATACTCCCAAACTCATTCTATGAAGCCAACATCACCCTAATACCAAAACCAGGCAAAGACCCCACCAAAAAGAAAATTACAGACCAATATCCCTGATGAATGGAGAAGCAAAAATACTCAATGAAATATTACAAACCGAATTCAACAGTGTATCAAAAGGATCATACACCATGACCAAGTGGGATTCATCCCAGGGATGCAAGGATGGTAAAACATTCAAAAATCCATCAACATCATCCACCACATCAAAAAAAAGAAAGACAAAAACCACATGATCATCTCCATAGATGCTGAAAAAGCATTTGACAAAATTCAACATCCATTCATGATAAAAACTCTCAGCAAAATGGGAATAGAGGGCAAGTACCTCAACATAATAAAGGCCATCTATGATAAACCCACAGCCAACATTATACTGAACAGCGAGAAGCTGAAAGCTTTTCCTCTGAGATCGGGAACTAGACAGGGATGCCCACTCTCCCCACTGTTATTTAACATAGCACTGGTGGTCCTAGCCACGACAATCAGGCAAAACAAAGAAATACAAGGAATCCAGATTGGTAGAGAACAAGTTAAACTGTCACTATTTGCAGATGAGATGATATTGTACATAAGAACCCTAAAGACTCCACTCCAAAACTACTAGAACTGATATCGGAATATAGCAAAGTTGCAGGATACAAAATTAACACACAGAAATCTGTAGCTTTCCTACACACTTACAATGAACCAATAGAAAGAGAAATCAGGAAAACAATTCCATTCACAATTGCATCAAAAAGAATAAAATACCTAGGAATAATCCTAACCAAAGAAGTGAAAGACCTATACCCTGAAAACTACAAGTCACTCTTAAGAGAAATTAAAGGGGACACTAACAAATGGAAACTCATCCCATGCTCATGGCTAGGAAGAATTAGTATCATCAAAATGGCCATCCTGCCCAAAGCAATATACAGATTTGATGCAATCCCTACCAAATTACCAGCAACATTCTTCAATGAACTGGAACAAATAATTCAAAAATTCATATGGAAACACCAAAGACCCCAAATAGCCAAAGCAATCCTGAGAAAGAAGAATAAAGTAGGGGGGATCTCACTCCCCAACTTCAAGCTCTACTACAAAGCCATAGTAATCAAGACAATTTGGTAGTGGCACAAGAACAGAGCCACAGACCAGTGGAACAGTATAGAGACTCCAGACATTAACCCAAACATATATGGTCAATTAATATTTGATAAAGGAGCCATGGACGTACAACGGCGAAATGACAGTCTCTTCAACAGATGGTGCTGGCAAAACTGGACATCTACATGTAGGAGAATGAAACTGGACCATTGTCTAACCCCATACACAAAAAATGGGCAAAGGAACTGAACAGACAGTTCTTCAAAAAAGAAATACAGATGGCCAACAGACACATGAAAAGATGCTCCACATTGCTAATTATCAGAGAAATGCAAATTAAAACTACAATGAGGTATCACCTCACACCAGTAAGGATGGCTACCATCCAAAAGACAAACAACAACAAATGTTGGCGAGGCTGTGGAGAAAGGGGAACTCTCCTACACTGCTGGTGGGAATGTAAATTAGTTCAACCATTGTGGAAAGCAGTGTGGACGTTCCTCAAAATGCTCAAAATAAACTTACCATTTGACCCAGGAATTCCATTCCTAGGAATTTACCATACGAACGCAGCACTCAAGTTTGAAAAAGACAGATGCACCCCTATGTTTATCGCAGCACTATTTACAATAGCCAAGAATTGGAAGCAACCTAAGTGTCCATCAGTAGATGAATGGATAAAGAAGATGTGGTACATATACACAATGGAATATTACTCAGCCATAAGAAGAAAACAAATCCTACCATTTGCAACAACATGGATGGAGCTGGAGGGTATTATGCTCAGTGAAATAAGCCAAGCAGGGAAAGAGAAATACCAAATGATTTCACTCATCTGTGGAGTATAAGAACAAAGGGAAAACTGAAGGAACAAAACAGCAGCAGAATCACAGAACCCAAGAATGGACTAACAGGTACCAAAGGGAAAGGGACTGGGGAGGATGGGTGGGTAGGGAGGGTTAAGGGGGGGAAGATGAAGGGGGGTATTAAGATCAGCATGCTTAAAGGTGGGTGTGGGAGAAAGGGGAGGGCTGTACAATGCAGAGAAGACAAGTAGTGATTCTACAGCATTTTGCTATGCTGATGGACAGTGACTGTAAAGGGGTTTATAGGGGGGACCTGGTATAGGGGAGAGCCTAGTAAACATAATATTCTTCATGTAATTGTAGAGTAATGATAACAAAAAAAAGAAAGAAAGAAAGAAAGGGGGATTACTCACTGATAGGATAAAACTAACTGTAAATCAATGATTAATGCATGCTTTAAATATCCTTAATTTTGATCATTTAAGGGTGTTAGATGATCAGGTATGGAAGTACTATTTTCTGATAATATTCCTTTCTCTTAAAAAAAAAAAAGGTAGTTCCTGTGTGGTGACCTCCAATAAGTTCTTCATAATGGTATAAAGGGCATATGAAAGTGTGGGCAAAGGGTCTGTTTGTGTTTATACAGAGGATCAAAGCCTAATTTGGCTACCCAGAAAAGGAAATAAGATACGATATGAAGAAGAATTTCCAACATCAACATACTCGTGGAAGAGTCATTCCAGAAGATGATCATCAAAAAACGTCAACAAAGATCCTGGCGCTGTTGCAGTTGTAGCTGCATTCATCCCACTGGTTCCTGGAATTGCCATTGGAATGAAGTAGGAGATATCTAAGCTGGTCTGTGCGTACAGTAAAATAACAAATTTGACTGGATCTATACTGTTGGAACTCAACCAAGAATTAGGAGAAGTGCAAGTTGCAGTGCTCCAAAATCTTGAGACTACAGACTATCTACTGTTAAAAGAACATATGGGATGTGAACAGTTCCCAGGAATGTGTTGTTTTAAATTGTCTGATTTTTCTCAAACTATTCAAATTCAGTTAGACAATATCCATCATATCATAGATAAGTTTTCACAAATGCTTAGGGTGCCTAACTTGTTTTCTTGGTTTCACTGGAGGTGGCTGGTAATTGTAGGTCTGCTTTGGTTATGTAATTGTATTCCTTTTATGTTACTGTGTGTGCGCAATTTAATTAATAGTTTAAAACCTATACATGCTTAAGTTACTCTACAAGAAGATATGTCAAAGAAATAACCAATCTTCCCATGTTTTCTTCCGTCTGCTACTTCTATAGCTTTTCTTCTTCCTTCCTAATTACAACCCTTAAATAGGATTTGTGCCTCATATCAAATTTACCGAGTATCATAATTCTTCCAAGTGGTAAAGACACCTCAAGACAAATGCTGGGCATAAAACCCACAGGGCATAAATCTGCAAAGAAGTAAAAAGCTAACCTTTTCAAACAATAAGGCTTCTCTCTCACTTACCAACTTTACATTTCCCTGTATGGCCCCGGAAGATGACTGGTTAGCCAGAGATGGGTAAGATTCCTCAACGGAGGAACAACCTAAGACAGGCACAGTTGCAGGGGGGCCATCAGGTGAGAAATTGGGGATCAACAGAGATGAGGCTTAGAACCTCACCCCCCCTGTTTTGAGAGAAATCTTCTGCATCCGTGGATGTTTTGTTGCCCTTGTCTAGCTTGGATTAATACTTAGCCTATAGGCACACACCTGATCATCTACATTTGCTTTCTTACAGCACTAAACTATGTTTTCTACCTTTATCTTGTATCTACCTACCACTTCAGCATTTTATTAAAAATAATAACAATAATAATAATAAGGGAGAAATGTGGGATTCACATATAAATCAAGCATAAAAATAAAACGAATATTCATATCTGACCTGATTGTTTATAGTTCATAAAGAGTGATCAAAACCGAAAGTTTCTGTGATGACTGCCCTTGTACTGTTCACCATGTAAGAACTTACTCACTATGTAAGAATTTGTTCACCATGTAAGAACTTGTTCGTTGTGCTTCAGAAGATCAGAGTCTGATGAGAATTAGGCTTGGGGTGGATTAATGATTGTGCATTGAGTCCCCTGTACAGAATTTTATTGTTGTTAACTGTTAACAACCATTTGATCAATAAATATGAGAGATGCCCCCTCAAAAAAAAAAAAAAAGACAAGACAAGATATGAAATACAACCACTAAAACGAGGACTTTAAAATCAGCATTTATTTAATTCTAGGTATAGAAAAGAAATATATATTTTTTTATTAAAGTGTTAATATACAAAAAAAAAGAAAGTAAAAACTGAGAGTCACTGGGGAAGGCAGTGCAGCACAGAGAGGACAAGTAGGGGCACTGGGGCATCTTACTAGCCTGGTGGACAGTGACTGCAGTGGGGTATGTGGGGGGGACTTGATAACAGGGGTGAATGTAGTAACCACAATGTTGCTCATGTGAAATCTTCATAAGATTGTATATCAATGATAGCTTAACACCAAAAAAAAAAACTGAAACAAACAAACAAAAATAAGTAAATAAATAAATAAAATGAATAAAGTGGCCTCTCCAGGCCCACTCCCTTCCATTGCTTTTGACCAACAGCCGGGTTCGCTCCCTACTAGAATATTAACTGTCAGTGAGTTCAGTGTTTAACACAGTGCCTTGGCCCAAAAATGTATTCAATAAATATTGGCTTCCTTTAGTCCTTTTTCTTGCCAGTAGGGACAGACTCTCTCATGACTTTGGACCAAATCAACTTAGCCACACTAAAAGGCTGACCTCTGCTTACAGGTCCCTCGCATCAGCTGCACTCCTTATCCCCAAAGCCCAAAAAATTGCCCTGCACTCAGCACCTACAGTTACACTCCTCACACAGCCTCTCCAACCTTCTCAGCCACCATGCTCTAAAACTGCTCTCCCCAGTCAGAGTCCAAGTCATATACTCTCAGCTTCTACAACCCTCGGTTACATTCTGCTCCTCTTCTGTCCTAAACCCTGCCACCCTCCTCCTAGTACTTAACTGCCCAGACTCTACCCCTCAACATGAGTGCACCAAGCTCCTTGATTTCACCTTCACCCACTTCCATCACATAACCTCAGAACATATTCTGGGATCCCCTGACTGGTTTACTGATGGAACTGCTTCAAAGACTGCCCCCTCCCAGGCAGGGTTCACCATCATTGAGTAGCTATCATGATAGCCAATCCTCCTGCTGTCCCTGAGAAGGTGGCAACCCTCCCTGCGGGGACCTCACAGCAGGCAGAACTTACTACACTCACCAGAGCTCTTACTCTGGCAGAAGGTTAAACTATCAACATCTATACAGACTCCAAATACACATATAATAAAATGCATTCAAATGCCCAGAAAGGATTCCTAACAGCAAAAAACACCTCTATACAAAATGGACCCCTAATTCAAGATCTCCTAGAGGCAGCACTTCTACCCACAGAGCTGCTGTAACTCTGGGGTAGTGGAAATCCTGGGGCAAAAAATCTTTGAAACTGAAATCAGTCAAAGAGAGAAACAAAGGTTAAGAAACTCATTTATTGCTTACAAGCAGTAGTCCCACATTCTCCACCCAGCTGCAGCAGCAGAGCAAAAACTACACCCCCTGGAAACACCTGTTGATATGGAGATGCACTAAAGCCAGGAGAGAGATTCTGGAAATATTGGAACTATACCCACAGGCCACCCCTTCAAAAATCTGGCCTCACATCTACTCATTCCCTGTCTTCTGCAATGGCCCCTGTGCAAGAAAACTGGAGCATTGTAACCAGACTAATAACATAAATCATAATAATCCTCAAGCCAGAGGATTCAGCTAGGTTCGAAGTCCTATGCAGATTAAGTCCATAGCTTGCCCATTCCACAGGTGGTCAGTAGCTGTACAGGTAGGGAGTTTAGAGCAATCATCATGCAGCAGTTGCAGCCAGGATGCAAGTCCAGGCCACAGGGACTGTGGAAGAAAATACCCTCAAGGGTGATAAGATACATGTTTTAATGACACCAGCATAGGCAAATCTTGTCCATCAGGTAGGATACATGCAAGAGAGTGGTCCTGTGATAGGACAGTGGCAGGAATGGGATCTCCTCCTGGTCTAGTATACCAGACTTTCACCTGCCTCCCTGTGGGAGTTATAGATGGGTCAGTATATAGGGCTGTGGGAGGTACATGCACGGACCATGAAAATTTTAAAAAACTTCCCCGTAAGATGCTCTGACCTCTCGGATGTTTTGGGTACATCACTATGTTCCTTGGGGACCACTCTGTCTTAATCCAGGAATACACATGAGCCCAGCTTCCAGGCCTTTTCCCCGAGGTGCCAGAAGGGCCAGCTGTCACTGGTCCATGTGTCAGAATGTCCAGGGCCACTTCCACTCAACAGTGTCTCCAGGGTTTAATGCAGTAGGGGCTGGCAGCAGGATGTTGCTCTGCTGGCCATATCCTGGCTTCAATAACTCCTCTTTAGTTTGCGCATAGAGTTGTATAGGAGAGGCAGCAGTGTGTGTTAGCATACACAAGGCTCCTTTTCAGGGCTTCTCATTCAAATGCTGTAGCACTGTCCATAAGTGAACTGACCAGCCCTGTAGACTATTGGTGTCCAACTTCAGGCCAGATTTCAACAAACCCTTGTATCTCTCTCTCATGCCTGCCCTGGTAGGGTTATATGATACATGAAATTTCCACTTATTGCTAATTGCTGCACCCATTCTTGTAACACATGTCCAGTAAAGTGGGTGCCTTGATCACTCTCAATCATCTGTAGCCGGCCATAGGCTGTGAAGAGACACTCTAGGCCCCTCTTGGTGGTTTGCTGATCTGTATGACATGCAAGAAAAGCAACCAACAGGCTAGTAGCCATGTCCACACAAGTTATGGCATACCAATATCATTGTGATATGGGCAGAGGCCCAGTATAGTTTATCTGCCTCCTGATGAGGGGATATTGGCCCCTTTAATGTTGTCCCATGTTACTGCGGGATTCAGTGTAAGTCCTTCTTAGAGCACACAAGGCACTTCTTCTGGGCTCTGCTGACTTCTTCAAGGATCTAAGGCAAGCCCCTCTGACAGGCCACAGCTCACATTGTCTTTTGCCCTGCATGCAACAAATACTGATGTAACCATTGGGCCACATCAGAGGCAGATATTCCTTCTAGCCAATGCACCTGGGCCAATGTGTCTGCTTCATCATTCCCTGGGATGCCAAAGACAAATGCCCAGTCACATGATATACAGTAACTGTCTTAGTCTGACCAGAGGCCCCTGAGTCTTGCCACAACTCTTGCCCACAAAGGGGCTGGTGAACAACCATCCAGTTGGCATGGTACCATGTTGACAGCCACAGGGTCAAGCCCTGATAGAAGGCCCAGCTTTCAGTGCAGACAGCTATAGGGGAGATTTCCTCGGTGATCACAAGCCATACTGCCTGCCACTCAGCCCATTGGCTGCTCTTCCCCTCTCTGTCCTCCATCCATATTGAATCAGTCTTAGGATGGAAAGCGACAGCCCTCCACTGTGGGGCCTGCCCATGACTGGAGCCATCTGTATACCAAGCATCTTCAGGTATAGGGGCTTTTCCCTCCTGATAAGGACTCTCAGCTACCAATGGTTCAAAAGCAAGTTCTTCCTGCTTTCCACTGGTATAGGTCACTGGCCCCAATAAACATTGGAGATCTCCAGTTAAGGGGCTAGTAGAGAGGGCATTACAGTGCTATAAATATGCACCCCATTTGCCCAGTGTAGGCATCTGTGCCATGCCACTTCATAGGCTTTGAGTCCAGTCTCACACCCACCCCACAATGGGATAGGTGGTTATTACCTAGGATGGAGTTGTTCCAGTGATGGGCTCCATAGCCAGCAAGGTGTGGTACACAGCGGCCACTTACTTCTCAGGCTGCACCAGACCTCTACTCCCTTCCATAGTTGTGACCAGAATCCAGTAGGTTGCCATGTCTGTTCAAGCCAGTGCCAAAGACCTCTTCCATAACCATCTTCAGTTACATGAACATCTAGCTCACAGGGCCTTGATGAGTACATTACACTCAAGGCCTGTACAGCCTGACTGCCTGCTTGGCAGCAGTAAAAGCAGCCACACATGTCTCATCCCAGTCCCACCTGATACCCTTTCATACCAACCAGTATAAGGGCTTCAGAATTCATGCCAAGTGCAGGATAAACACTCTCCAGTAGCCCAAAAGACCCAAAATCTCTTCTAATACTGCCACAGTGGTAGGGGTGGGGAAAGCCTGGACTTTGTCTATAACTGCTTCAGGAATAACTTTAGTTTTACCCGACCCAACAACCCCCAAGAATTTTATAAACAAACCAGGTCCCTGAACCTTGGTGCTGTTCACAGCCCATCCTTTTTCCTGTAGATGTTAAAGCACTGTAGGAACTGCCCCTTGTAAATCTGAAAAGAATTGATTGTGAGCATAATATCATCAATGTAGTGATACAACCACACCGTTTGCAGTTTCTTCCATATGACCAAGTCCTGGGCTGCGAGTCCATGACAGATGGTGGGACTGTGGAGGTATCCCTTGTGGAAGGACAGCGAATGTCCACTACAAGCCTTCCCACATGAAGGCAAACTGTTCCTGACTTTCCTGTGCTCTGTCAATAGAGAAGAAAGCATTAGCAATGTCCACAATGTAATGATATGTCCCCAGTTTATGACTTAGTGTGTCCTTAAGAGCTGCTATAAAGGGGACAGCAGGATGCAAAGGGAGTATGAATTTATTCAATTCCCTGTAGTCCACAGTCATACACCAGCAGTCATCTGGCTTTCTCACTGGCCACACTGGGGAATTAAAAGGACTGTGAGTGGGCTTTATGATGCCCACCCTCTCCAACTCCTGTAGAGTTTCTCCAATTTCCTTGTGCCCTTAGGCAATTTATATTGCTTTGTTTTTGTCACCCACTGAGGTACAGGCAGAGCTACAGGTGGGTGCTTAGCACATCCCCTCAGAACTGCTTTTACCACATGTACACTCAGTCTGAACTCACCTGCAATGGTCTGTAACCACAGGCCCTGCAGGATATCCTCCCCCAAAATATATTCAGGGATGGGAGAAATGCACACAGTGTACTCCTGTGGAGGTAAATGCTCTATCCTCCATGGGATTTGGACTTTCTTCACTCTAATTGCCTTACTCCTGTAGCTGTCTATCACCACAGGGGGCCTGGGAAACCACTCAGGGTTGCCATAAATCAGAGAACACTCAGCTCCTGTGTCCACCAGCGCCAGGACATGTTGTACATCCATAGGGACCAATGAATTGCTAGTTCTACATGTGGCCTCCGGTCCCCACCATGTCCCCCGAGGTGGGGAACTTGACCCCCCTCAGTTGAACCATGATGCCCAGTCATCACCCCATGGGGGGGACAGTACTCAGGTGAATCCTGAGTACTGTCCCCAGGAAGTCTTGCAGGGACACAGGCCAGACATGAGGCTTTGACTCTGGCTTCTGTGTCCTGGACCTCAGTGGCTGGAACTGCTGCTCTGGGTTTAATTGGTGCCACAGTTCTAACAAGATTCTATTGGGCTGTCCATCAAATTTTTCTTTTACTACCCCGACCTTTATCAAGTAACCCCACATCTGGGTCCTTGAGACCTTCATGGGGCCCTTTGCACCTCTCCTTTCAGTTGTAGCCTGTACTTCTTTCCATGCCCTTATTGTTTCAACCTCCCCCAGATCTGCTAAAGTATGAGTAACCTCACTTGTGGGTTGCCCTAGGTGGGGGGCAAGAGTATTCACTAAGGACCCAAAGAGAGATGTGGGAGCTGTATGCAGCACCAGGTTTCTCATTCCTATGGTGAACACCTCCTCATCAGGGCCCTGGGGGTCCATATTATAGATGATGTTTTTCATGCCCAATTCCCACAATACCTGTTGGAGCTGTGCATACGTTTCCAGCTAGTGGTAAGTATGGTAAATCACCCTGATTAGAACACACTGCCCTGATGGCAGCTGTCAGCCAACCCAGAAGTGACTGATTCCCTGAGGTGTGACAGACACTTTGCTACCACTGCTGAAGGGAAGGGTGAGTCATCAGGGGAGCCAGTCTACCCATTTCAGAACCTGACATAACAATGTTTTCCACCCCTGTATCCCAGAGATGTAAAAGTTATGTAGGCAGAGGTTCCAATGGCCTCTGCCTGTACTGGACACTCATGTCCACCAGCTCTTCCTGGGTATAGAGGCAGAGCATGGGGTGCTCCACAGCGTGGGGAGGGGGCAGCTCCTTCCCCTGAGGAGCCTGTACTTGTTTCATTTTTATTTTTTCAATTACAACCAGGTGGGCCTTTAATAAAGGAGACCCTGGTGCCTCCAGCAGTGGGCTCGGCCCCACGCCCCCCATCCTCTCCTGACACCTCCCTCACCATCGCCCAGGCGGAAGGCATCACTCTTCCCTCCCCCTCCCCCACAGCCTCCTACTTTGTGGCTTCTCCTGCTGCCTCCCCCATTGCCGTTGCTAAGGACTCTTCCAGGAGTGCTACCTGTTGTCTCAATAACTCTTTCTCTTCCTTAAGGGCATCCCATAGGTCATCACCCAGCTCCTCCAAGCAATGCCAAAATCTGTCTCTCTCCTCGATAACCCTTTCCACTATCTTGATGAAAAAAGATCCTACATGTCAGCTGCTCAGAACTTCAGGGTCTCTCAGGGGTTCTAAGCACCCCTGTATCTCATGGAAGGCTAATTCCGCATCTTCTGGTGTCTCCACCCTTCCACAATTATGGGGAGGGTCCACCCTTCCACAATTATGGGGAGGGCCCACCCCTCTAAGGAGGTGCTTTACCCTAGACCAGTATCCCACTAAGGTCTCCCCAATTGGAAGCCCCGCAGGTAGGGGCTTCCCAGGTGAAGCTGCACCCTCTACCACTACAGCCACTGGGGCCTTCCCACTATCCACACGGGCATCTCCCCACCATCTCCAGCGGCAGCCCACCCAAGGTTCACACCCATGTAGACATCTCAGGTTTAGAGGTCCTGCTGACTACTGCCAGGTGTAACTCTGGGGGGTGGAGGGGTGGATCCCAGGGCAAAATACCTTTAAAATTGAAATCAGTCAAAGGCAGAAATAAAGTTTAAGAAACCCATTTATTGCTTACAAGCAGTCATCCTGCCTCTCTCTTGACCCAACTGCAGCAGCAGCAGAGCAAAAACTACACCCCCTGGAAACACCTATTAATATGGAGATGTGCTAAAGCCAGGTGAGAGATTCTGGGAATATACAATTTTATCTATAGCTGCTGTCATTCATTGCAAGGGCCATCAAAGACCTACCTCACATGATAAAAATAAAAATCTCAGACACATCATTCATGGAAATAACAAGGCTGACAGAGCAGCAAAACTAGAAGCTGCCAACCCTTTCTCCATCCCTCACTTCCTGTTCTCTCTTATGCCCTCCTACTCACCCCAAAAATAGCTCTACTCAAAGAAACACATGGCACTACAGGAAGGACAATGGTGGTTCCTCCATGGAAAGATGGTCCTTCCTGAAGGCTAACAAAATTAATTCCTTTCATCTTTCCATGACCAGTTCCATGCCTGATAATTCCCTCTGCTCTAATTCCTACAGACCCACATACATCTTACTCCTGGTCTTAGGACCTCCTACAATAGATTATCACCCAGTGCTTCATTTGCCAAACCACCAACCCTCAAAGCAACTTCAGACCTCCCCTTTTCCTACCCATCAGTTCTGGGGATCCCTCCCCAGCACTGACTGGCAAATAGACCTTACCCATACACCTCCAGTAAAGAAACAAGGATACCACCTTATCCTGGTTGACACCTTCTCCGAATGGATAGAAGCCTTTCCTACATCAAACAAAAGATCCTTCACAGTAGCACATATCCTACTCACTGAAATCATCCCCACTTCAGACACCCAACCTCTATACAAACTGATAATATACCTGAATTCACCTCACAGGTCACCCAACAGTCCTCTTCCCTGAATATAACCTGGAAGTTCTACATCCCATATTGACCCCAATCCTCAGGTAAAGTAGAGAATGCTAATCACTTTCTCAAACAGAGCCTAACCAGATTTTCCCTCCAGGTTCAGTTGGACTTTACTAAGCTCCTGCCCTTAGCCCTTTTTAAACTCAGTTCTCTCCCCTTCACAAGTCCAAAGAATTCACACCTCTTATGCTCAGCCCCTTTGAGGTTCTGTATGGAAGGCCCCTTATTGCCTTCACCTTTCTCACCTCCAAGTCAAACCTACCCTTCCATCTCTCAAATTCTTTACTTAATACACTTAGACACCTCATCTGGAACTACACTGACTCCACTCTCCCAAAACCCTCCGACAACCTACACACCCTCACTCCTCCATCGCTACAACCTGGAAACTGGGTATATATGAAGCCCCTCTCCCCTCCCAGGGTCTAAAACCAAGACAGGGCCCTTCCAAGTAATCCTGACTACCCCAACAGTGGCCAAATTAAAAGGTCATTCCTCCTGGGTCCACTTTTCCTCTCTAAAAAAGGCTCCCCTTTTCCAGTGCAACTGGACCCACATCCCTGAAGATCATCAAGCTGTCTCCCATAGCTAAAGAGACCAAAGACATGGCTAAACAATCCCATGACTCTCTCTCTCCATAACTTTGTCTGTTTCTTGACCATCCGAAAGAAGAACTCTCCCATTACTTGCCCTCCACCTCCTTAGATACAATCATACAGGGCCTATGGCCACAGGGAACCTTCTCATATTTCTCCCCAAGGCAAATCACCACCTTTACCTCCTGTGTTCTCCTGCTGTCATCCTTTATTTTTCAATATTACTCATCCTCTTGACCCCTAACATACAACACGGACCCTTCTTAATACCTCAATCAGGCACTCTCTCACATAGCTCAAATCATCCAAACCTTTAATGGAACTATCCAACCACCCTGCTGTGTCTGTCTCCACCTTTCCCAGAGAGCAGACTCAGCAATCCCTGCTCCCTTTGGGACATGGATTCACACTTCTGCAGGGCTGCATTCCACCGAGACTGCCAGTCCCAGAGGTACAGCCCTAGCTGAAGGATCTGACATCGGACTTCCAGGGGCACTAAAAGGTATCAGACAGACCTTAAAGGCTCACCAACTTCCCAAACAGGCCATAACCAGTCCCTCCCAAAGTGGATTCCATCAAACCCAACCTGCTCCTTTGTGCATCTCTTGAGCCCAACAAGATCCTTATACCCCAGTGGGCTCCTTAGATCCCTCCCTCTGTTCCCCACCACCATTCAGCTTCTCCCACCCTCTGATCAGCACAATACTAACCATCTGGGAACTCTCTTACAGGTATCTGGGGACACTTCTTTCCAAGGAAGTCTAAATGCCACCACAACTAGATATTGTCAAGACAGAGGAAAACACCCCCTAAAAGACTCTCCCCTAGCCCACAGAGGAGCCCAAAACTGCAAACATCTCAATACGCCTGATGGCAGAATCTTCCTAAACCAAAAGTTTGCTACTATTAAACAAGAGAGTCCTACAATATTGCAACCAGCCTCACCCCTTTCCCCTTTGACAACTGCAGCATTTAGCTCCTCCTTCCATGTATGGCACAAATTCAAGGCAGTCTGACATTTACTTCCCAACCCACCCCCAGACCTTCTCCTCTTGTCTCAGGTTGATCTTATGGGATGCTGCTCCCCAGAAATGTGAATCTTCGGGTGTGTGGACACAAGGCATACATTTTCTTGCCAACCAACTAGACTGGAGTCTACTCTGGGCCTCCTCACTCCCACCCTTTCCTTAGCAACATCTGATCTACCCATCCACATCTCTCCCATAACCCATGTCAGGGCACAATGCGCCTTATAGCTAGTCCATTAATGGCCACCTTGGGAATAATTACAGGCACTGGGACAGGGATTGGGGCCCTAGGAGTCTCTCTTTCAGAGTTCACTAGGTTGTCCAAAGAACTCACTGAAGGACTCAAAGAGGTTTCCAACCAAGTGGAACACTTACAAGATCAAGTGGACTCCCTGGCTTCAAAACTGGAGAGGCCTTGATCTCCTGACAGATTCACAGGGTGGATTCCATGCTCTACTCCAAGAAGAATGCTGCTTTTACACCAAAAAATCTGGCCTCGTCAGGGATGGGGCAAAATGCCTTCATGAGCAAACTTCCAAATTTCTTGAAGGCCCTGATAATAACCCGTTTCCCCTTCCTCTTCATTGGCTTCTACCCCTCCTGGCCCCACTAGCCTTTATCACCCTCCTTCTTTTCCTCCCCTGCTTAATTAACCTATTCCAAAGATTTTGACGGGATCAAATGGCGGCCATTTCCCAGGCAACTACTCATGAACACATCCAAATGGCCTTCCTGCTTCAAAATATCAGAAAATCCCCTTCATTACCCCCTCTCAGCAAGCATTAGCCAAGAAAAGAATGGCAACCTGTATTCCTATACCCCTTTAGAGCCAGAAATGATAAGAGCCCAGACAGGAGCACCACCATTTTGAGTAAGCCCACCTGCCATCTCAGAGAGACTCCAGTTTCGTTTTACTTAGGCCACAAGTATTTGTCAAAGGGCACATTAGCAAGCCACAAGCCCACCCTTTCCCCGGCCCATCCCCTCAAAAGCCCACCAAAAAGACACTACAAAAACCTTTAAGCCTGTAAGAGAGGCCTTCTTTGTTCTGCTCACCAGAACAGGGAAGTTTCTCTCAGATTTAGCAATAAATCTGCTTGGGCTGTTGAGTTCATGTCACTTCTTTTCCTTTTATCTGGCGATCACAAAGTTGAGTTGTTTGGACAAATAGGTAACAGGCTGTATGGAGTCCCCAGCTGGTTCTATGAGTAGTCCTAACGCTTGTCCCTTTTTGCTGGTTAAGAATAGAAAGAAAGGTTTGTTAGGATTGGGTAGGGCCAAAGCAAGTGCCTTGAGGAGTGCTTGCTTGAGGGCCCAGAAAGAAGTAGGAATTAAGTCTGTCTCCAGCACCCTTTCTTGGGGATCCCCGTGGGAGGTGTTGTAAAGGGGTTTTGCAATGAGTGAGAAATTTGGGATCCAGAGTCTAAAATAGCTAAGGAGCCCCAGGAAGGAAAGAAGATCTCGCTTTATGCTGTGGAAAGGGAGATTGTTAATAGCTTGTTTTTGGAAGGTGGGAATGCAGCGAGTGGTAGAGGTGAGGTCAAGGCCAAGCTAGGTGACTTTTTGCTGTACCAGTTGAGCTTTGTGTTCTGAGGCACAGTTTTCCTTTTTCCCCAGGAATCTAAGAAGGGAGATACTATGGGATATAGCATCATTTTTTGAGGGACTGCAAAGCAAGAAGACATCAGCATATTGGATTAGGTGGCTAGGGGTGAGTTCGAGAGATTGGAGGTCCTTTTGTAGGGCTTGGCCAAAGAAGTGGGGGCTGACCCAAATCCCTGGGGAAGAGCTGTCTGTGTGAGTTGTTGGGAAACAGGGGATTAGTAAAGAAGGTGTCTTTGAGTTTGAAGACAGTAAAATATTGGGTACTGGGTGGGATATGGGAGAGGAGGATGTAGGGGTCAGGGACTACTGGGTGGGTGGAGAACAACAGCTATGTTAATCTTTTGGAGACCTTCAACTAATAGAAGGAGCCATCAGGTGTTGTTGTTCTTTTTTTTGGTATCATTAATCTACAATTACATGAGGAACATTATGTTTACTAGGCTACCCCCTTCACCAAGTCTCCCCCACAAACCCCATTATAGTCATTGTCCATCAGCGTAGTAGGATACTGTAAAATCACTGCTTGTCTTCTCTGTGTTGCACAGCCCTGCCCGTGCCTCCCACCAGATTGTACATGCTAATCGTAAAGCCCCCTTTTTTGCCGCCCCCACCCCCTTATGCCTCGCTTCCCACCCATCCTTCCCAGTCCCTTTCCTTTGGTAACTGTTAGTCCATTCTTGGGTTTTGTGCATCTCCTGCTGTTTTATTCCTTCAGTTTCTTTGTTCTTATACTCCACAGATGAGTGAAATCATTTGATACTTGTCTTTCTCCACCTGGCTTATTTCACTGAGCAAAATACCCTCTACCTCCATCCATGTTCTTGCAAATGGTAGGATTTGTTTTCTTATGGCTGAATAATATTCCACTGTGTATATGTACCACATCTTCTTTATCCATTCATCTACTGATGGACACTTAGGTTGCTTCCATTTCTTGGCTATTGTAAATAGTGCTGCAATAAACACAGAGGTGCATCTGTCTTTTTCAAACTGGGCTGATGTATTCTTAGGGTAAATTCCTAGAAGTGGAATTCCTGGGTCAAATGGTATTTCTATTTTGAGTTTTTTGAGGAACCTCCATACTGCTTTCCACAATGGTTGAACTAATTTACATACTCACCAGCAATGTAGGAGTTTTCCCTTTCTCCACAACCTTACCAGCATTTGTTGTTGTTTGTCTTTTGGATGGTGGTGATCCTTACTAGTGTGAGGTGATATCTCATTGTGGTTTTACTTTGCATTTCTCTGATGACTAGTGATGTGGAGCATCTTTAATGTGTCTGGTGGCCATCTGAATTTCTTCTTTGGAGAACTGTCTGTTCAGATCCTCTGCCCATTTTTTAATTGGATTATTTGCTTTTTGTTTGTTACGGTGCATAAGCTCTTTATATATTTTGGATGTCAACCCTGTATCAGATCTGTCAGTTATGAATATATTCTCCCATACTGTAGGATACCTCTTTGCTCTATTGATGGTGTCCTTTGCTGTACAGAAGCTCTTCAGCTTGATATAGTCCCACTTGTTGAGGACTGCTTTTGTTTCCCTTGCCCGGGGAGATATGTTCATGAAGAATTCACTCATGTTTATGTCCAAGAGATTTTTGCCTATGTTTTTTTCTAAGAGTTTTATGGTTTCATGACTCACATTAAGGTCTTTGATCCATTTTGAATTTACTTTTGTGTATGGGGTTAGACAATGATCCAGTTTCATTCTCTTACATGTAGCTGTCCAGTTTTGCCAACACCAACTGTTAAAGAGGCTGTCATTTCCCCATTGAATGTCCATGGCTCCATTATCGTACATTAATTGACCATATATGTTTGGGTTAATGTGTGCAGTCTCTATTCTGTTCCACAGGTCTGTGGGTCTGTTCTTGTGCCAGTACCAAATTGTCTTGATTACTATGGCTTTGTAGTAGAGCTTGAATTTGGGGAGCGAGATCCACCCCACTTTCTTCTTCCTTCTCAGGATTGCTCTGGCTATTTGGGGTCTTTTGTGGTTCCACATGAATTTTTGAACTATTTGTTCCAGTTCATTGAAGAATGCTTTTGTTAATTTGATAGGGACTGCCTTGAATCTGTGGATTGCTTTGGGCAGGATGGCCATTTTGACAATATTAATTATTCCTAGCCAAGAGCATGGGATGAGTTTCCATTTGTTAGTGTCCTCTTTATTTTCTCTTAAGAGTGTCTTGTAGTTTTCAGGGTATAGGTCTTTCACTTACTTGGTTAAGTTTATTCCTAGGTATTTCATTCTTTTTGATGTAATTGTGAATGGAATTGTTTTCTGGATTTCTCTTTCTGTTAGTTCATTGTTAGTGTATAGGAAAGCCACAGATTTCTGTGTATTAATTTTGTATCCTGCAACTTTGCTGAATTCCCATATTAGTTCTAGTAGTTTTGGAGTGGAGTCTTAAGGGTTTTTTATGTCTGATATCATGTCATCTGCAGATAGTGAGTTTGACTTCTTCTTTACCAATCTGGATTCCTTGTATTTCTTTGTTTTGTCTAATTGCCGTGGCTAGGACCTCCACTACTATGTTGAATAACAGTGGGGATAGTGGGCATCCCTGTCTTGTTCCCGATCACAGAGGAAAAACTTTCAGCTTCTCGCTGTTCAGTATGATGTTGGCTGTGGGTTTATCATATATGGCCTTTATTATGTTGAGGTACTTGCCCTGTACACCCATTTTGTTGAGAGTTTTTATCATGAATGGATGTTGAATTTTGTTGAATGCTTTTTCAGCATCTATGGAGATGATCATGTGATTTTTGTCCTTTTTGTTTATGTGGTGTATGATGTTGATGGATTTTTGAATGTTGTATCATCCTTGCATCCCTGAGATGTATCCCACTTGATCATGGTGTATGATCCTCTTGATGTATTTTTTAAATCAGTGTTCTAATATTTTGTTGAGTATTTTTGCATCTATGTTCATCAGTGATATTGTTCTGTAATTTCTTTTTGGTTGGGCCTTTGCCTGGCTTTGGTATTAAAGTGATGCTGGCTTCATAGAATGAGTCTGGGAGTATTCCCTGCTCTTCTATTTTTTGGAAAACTTTAAGGAGAATGGGTATTATGTCTTCTCTGTATGTCTGTTAAAATTCCAAGGTAAATCCATCTGGCCCAGGGGTTTTCCTCTTGGGTAGTTTTTTGATTACCACTTCAATTTCGTTGCTGGTAATTGTTCTGTTTAGATTTTCTCTTTCTTTCTTGTTCAATCTTGGAAGGTTGTATTTTTCTAGGAAGTTGTCTATTTATTCTAGATTTTCCAGATTGTTAGCATATAGGTTTTCATAGTATTCTCTAATAATTCTTTGTATTTCTGTGGGGTCTGTCTTGATTTCTCCTTTCTCATTTTGGATTCTGTTGATGTGTGTTGATTCTCTTTTTCTCTTTATAAGTCTGGCTAGAGGCTTATCTATTTTGTTTGTTTTCTCAAAGAACTAGATCTTGGTTTCATTGATTTTTTTCTATTGTTTTATTGTTTTCAATTTTATTTATTTCTTCTATTATTTTTATTATGTCCCTCCTTCTGCTGGCTTTACGCCTCATTTATTCTTCTTTTTTCAATTTCGATGGTTGTGATTTTAGACTATTTATTTGGGTTTGTTCTTCCTTCTTTAAATATGCCTGGATTCTATATACTTTCCTCTTAAAACTGCTTTTGCTGTGTCCCACAGAAGTTTGGGCTTTGTGTTGTTATTGTCATGTTTTCCTATATTGCTTGATCTCTATTTTAGTTTGGTCATTGATCCATTGATTATTTAGGAGCATGTTGTTAAACCTCCATGTATTTGTGAGCCTTTTTGTTTCCTTTGTACAATTTATTTCTAGTTTTATACCTTTGTGGTCTGAGAAGTTGGTTGGCAGAATTTTAATCTTTTTTATTTTACTGGGGCTCTTTTTGTGGCCTAGTAAATGATCTATTCTAGAAAATGTTCCATGTGCACTTGAGAAGAATGTGTATCCTACTGCTTTTGGGTGTAGAGTTCTATAGATGTCTATTAGGTCCATCTGTTCTAGTGTATTGTTCAGTGCCTCTGTGTCCTTACATATTTTCTGTCTGGTGGCTCTGTCCTTTGGAATGAGTGGTGTGTTGATGTTTCCTAAAATGAATGCATTGCATTCTATTTCCTCCTTTAATTCTGTTAGTATTTGTTTCACATATGTCAGTGCTCCTGTATTGGATGCATATATATTTATAATGGTTATATCCTCTTATTGGACTGACCCCTTTATCATTATGTAATGTCCTTCTTTATCTCTTGTTACTTTCTTTGTTTTGAAGTCTATTTTGTCTGATACTAGTACTGCAACACCTGCTTTTTTCTCCTTGTTGTTTGCATAAAATATCTTTTTCCATCTCTTGACTTTTAATCTGTGCATGTCTTTGGGTTTGAGGTGAGTCTCTTGTAAGCAGCATATAGATGGGTCTTGCTTTTTTATCCATTCTATTACTCTGTGTCTTTTGATTGGTGCATTCAGTCCATTTACATTTTGGGTGATTATTGAAAGATATGTACTTATTGCGATTACAGGCTTTAGATTCATGGGTAACAAACGTTAAAGAGCAGATTCTTTACTATTTAAAAGCCTAATTTTACTCACACTATGCTATTTCAAACACAATATAAAGGTTTGTTGTTGTGTGTTTTTTTCTCCCTTCTTTTTTGTCCTCCTCTGTTCTTTGTATGTTAGGGGTCATATTCTGTACTCTGTGTTTCCTTTGACTTTGTGCGTAATTGATTTAATTTTGCATTTGCTTCATAATTATTTGGTCTACTTTCTTTACTGTGGTTTTATTTTCTCTGGTGACAGCGATTTAGCCTTAGGATCCCTTCCATCTATAGCATTCCCTTTAAAATACACTGTAGAAATTGTTTTGGGGAGGTATATTCCCTCAACTTCTGTTTATCTGGAAATTGTTTAAACCCTGCTTTGAATTTAAATCATAATCTTACTTCAGGCCCTTCTGTTTCATTGCATTAAATAAATCATGCCACGTCTTTCTGGCCTGTAAGGTTTCTGCTGAGATGCCTGATGATAGCCTGATGGGCTTTCCTTTGTATGTGATCTTTTATTCTCTCTCTGGCTGCTTTAAATACCATCTCCTTGTCCTTGATCTTTGACATTTTAATTATTATATGTCTTGGTATTGTCTTTCTAGAACTGTTTTACTGTGAGGTCTCTGCACCTCTATGACCTGAGAGACTATTTCTTTCCCTAGATTTGGGAAGTTTTCAGCAGTTATTTCCCCAGATTTTCTATCCCTTTTTCTCTCTTCTTCTTTTACTGGTACCCCTATAATGCAAATATTGTTCCATTTGGATTGGTTGCAGAGTTGTCTTATTAATCTTTCATTTCTAGAGATCCTTTATCCTCTCTGTGCCTCAGCTTCTTTGCATTCCTGTTTTAATTTCTATTTCATTCACCATCTCCTCTATCTCATCTAATCTGCTTTTAAATCCCTCTATTGTAGTTTCATGTCAGATATTGTATTTTTCAATATTTCTATCTCTTTCTTGAAGTCCTCCCTGAGGTCTTGAATATTTTTTTGTAGCTCTGTGAACATGTTTATGATTTTTATTTTGAAGTCTTTATCAAGAAGATTGATGAGTTCAATTACACTTAGCCCTCTTTCTGGTGTTTGAGAGATTTTTGTTGGTACAAAATTCTTTTGCCATTTCATAATTCTAATGGTTACTGTGGAGTAATAACTTTGTGTAGGCAGCATCCTCTCATGCCCAGTATCTCTACTCTCTAGAGCTACCTAGCACCTGGAGTGATGGTGGGGGGTGGTTGTAAGCCCATGCCATGAGTGCCTGCAGGGAAGAAAGAGCTCTTACCTGCTTCCCCACTGCAGTGCCTGCCTCTACTGCCAGGTCAGATGGGCTGAACATGCAGGGAGGAGCCTCTGCATTACACCTCTGTTGCTGCTATAGGCAGGGCTGCTGTTGGGCTGGCCTGACACAAAGGCAGGGACAACACCAGTTGTACGGACTGGTGCCTGCCAGGAGGAAGGAGCACAAGCATGCATACTGCAGTATGGGGCCTTAGCACTGCATTGCCAGCCAGAGGGATGGAACATATGAAGCTCTGGATTGTTCCCAACCTGCTGGGCTGAGTGTGCTGGGAAGATTTTGTCTACCTGTCCTTTCTTCTAAACAGCAAGGTCTGTATAATCCTTGCCCATTTAGCACTCCTCTCACTGTTGGTAACTCTTTCAAAGTGCCTGCCTTTCTTTTGTCCCAGAGTGGCCAGTTGTGGGTACCTATTCTCCACAAGTGGCTGGAATCTCAGTCTCTCTGTGTATTCTGCCTGTCTTTGCTTTCCAACCCCTCTAATTTCCAGAGCATCATGTAATGTGGGTTCGTGCTCCTGGAGCATATATCTAGCAGAAGGTGCATAGCAGTCCTGGGTTTCTACTCTTTCCCCACTCCATTTCTCTTCCTCCTGTCTGTGAGCTGGATTGGGGGAGGGCTTCAGTCCCACCAGGTTGTGGCTTTGCTACTTTACCCTTTTCTGTGAGATCTGCTCTTTTCTCCAGATGTAGGCAGTCTGTTACAGTCTTTGGCTCTTTCAGGATTAGTTGTAGTTGCTGTATTTTCGTGGGAAAATAGTTTAGGGAGGAGGCTTCTGTCTCACTTTTCACACTGCCATCTATCCTCTGGGTATTCTAGGTTTTTAAAGGAACCTCCATACTGCTTTCCATAGTTGCTGCACCAACTTACATTCCTACTAACAGTGTAGAATTGTTCTCTTTCTCCACATCCTTGACAACAGTTGTGATTTCTTGTCTTTTAGATAGTGGCCATTCTAACTGGCATGAGGTAGTATCTCAGTGTTGTTTTGATTCACATCTCCCTGATGATTAGTGACATAGAGCACCTTTCCCTGTGCCTGTTGGCCATCTGTATTTCTTCTTTGTAAAAATGCCTATTCAGGTCTTCTACTCATTTTTTATTCTGGTTACTTGGGTTTTTTTTTTTTTTTTGGTGTTGAAGTGTATGAGTTCTTTATACATTTTTGGATGTAACTCCCTATTAGATAAGTAATTTATGAATATATTCTCCCATACTGTATGTTGCCTTTTTGTTCTGCTGATGGTGTCCTTTGCTGTACAGAAAATTTTTAGTTTGATGTAGTCCCACTTGTTCATCTTCTACTTTGTTTCTCTTGCCCAGGGATATGTGAGCAGAAAAAAATTGCTCATGCTTATGTCCAAGAGACTTCTGCCTGTTTTCTTCCAAGAGCTTTATGGTTTCATGTCTCACATTTAGGTCTTTGATCCATTTCATGTTACTTTACTATATGGAGCTAAGCACTAATCCAGTTTCATTCTCTTGCATATAGCTGTCTAATTTTCCCAACACAATTTATTGAAGAGACTGTTTCTTCCCCATTGTATACAATGGCTTCTTTATCATATATTAATTGACTATATATATGTGGGTTTATATGTGGTCTCTTTATTCTGTTCCATTTATCCATGGGTCTCTTCTTGTACCAGTACTATACTCTTTTGGTTACTGTAGCTTTGCAATGTAGCTTGAAATCAGGTTGCATAATACTGCAGCTTTGTTCTTTCTCAAGATTGCTTTGGCTATTCGATGTCTTTTCTAGTTCCATTTAAATTTAGAATTCTTTTCTCTAGTTCACTGGAAAATGCCATTGATATTTTGATAGGGAATGCATTGCATCTTTAAATTGCTTTGGGCATGATGGCTATTTTGAGAATATTAATTCCTCTTAGCCATGAGCATGGGATAGATTTCCACTGATTTCTGTCTTCTTCAATTTCTTTCACAAGTGCTTTGTGTTTTTAGAGTACAGATGTTTCACCTCCTTGGTTAGGTTAATTACTAGGTATTTTATTCTCTATGATGCAATTGTAAATGGAATTGTTTTCCTGATTTCTCTCTCTTCTGGTTTGTTAGTATATAGGAATGCAACATATTTCTATATATTGATTTTGTATCCTGCAACTTTGCTGAATTGTTATTAGTTTTAATAGTTTTTTGGTGGAGTCTTTAGGATTTTCTATATATAGTATCATGTCATCTACAAATAGTGACAGTTTTACTTCTTCCTTACCAATTTGGATCCCTTTTATCTTTTTCTTGTCTAATTGCTTTGGCTAGGACTATAATAGCAATTTTATCTTCTACTGAAAATCTTAGTTGCAAACAACCTAATTACTCATTGCTTTACCCTGATATTTATTTTTGTAGACAGTTTAAAATGTTTTTAGTAAACATAAAAATACATATATATTTATGTTATATGTTTTATATATATAGCTTATTTTTATATATGTGTGTATATACTTATACACACATATATATAAAGGTTTCTGAGATAACAATCCCATATTACTACAAGCAGTAAAACTACTGGGTAAAGTTGAAGATCTCTGCAGCTCTATCTATCTTTAGGAGGTTTTTATTAAAGCACAGAAGTTTTTAACGTATTGATTATTTTCCTGCTAGAGTGTACCTGGCTCATGATCTTCCCTGGGGAGTGAGCCTTTTGGAAGGTGTGTTAACTGAATTAGGTAGTAGATCTCTGTTCAGCTTTGAAACAATCAGATTTTCAGGGACACTCTCCTTCATTTGGGGTGTACCAGAGATGAGGACAGAGCAGTGTAGCCAGAGAGCAAGGTGTGGTTTCCCTGAAGCTGGCCCTTCCTCATTAGTGCAGGGTAAGTCAATGGTTGTTATCATGGCAGCTTGTACTTCCATGGGGAAATATTAATTTTTCCTTTGAAATGAAAGGACCATGAAAATATAAGATGTTTTAATTTTACACCTTGCCCTGGATTTTGAGTTTTGAGGACAGGGGTTGGTGTCCTGGGCGTTTGCGTCCTGAGACATCAACAACAGTGCTGGGGGAAAAATGAACCTAAAACACCTTTATTGTGCTGTGGCAAGTCCCGATGAAAGCTGAGGTCCGGGCAGGGGCTCTGTGTTCCTAAATATCTGAGCTGGCTGGATTGCTGCCAGGGGTGTGCACAGGAAGGGGACTTTTAGGCTGAGAGGCACCACCCCAGGGGCTTGTTCAGGGTTGCATCCAGTGCCTGAAGGTCAGCTACAACTCCCTGCCTGAAGGCCTCTCTCCCATCATCAAGCCTGTTTTCTCCACTGCTCATTCAACAGGACTTATTAGCAGCCTGCCTATGCCACACCGTATGGATACAAACACAGAGAAAATGCCCCACCTTGGAGGAGCTGCTTGCGGAAGGAAAGACAAGCCAAGCAGCTGTAACAACGCCAGTATGGTGGACCCATAAGCACCCTGGGGATGGGCTACATCCAAAGGGGGCGCCGGCCATGGCCCAGGCCTGCAGTATGGAGGCCAGCTGCTCATCACCGTGGCCTGGGCTCACCTGCACTGGCTGCCCATGAGGTACAGCTAAGTGCCCATCCTGCTGCCGTCCAGCAGTCAGGCCTGTGGCAGCTGCACAGTGCACAGCGGCCTAGGTATGTGATGACCCAACCATCCAGGCCTGAGAAGGCAGGATGCACTGTACCCCCTAGAACCCAGGTGCCGGGCTGCCTGCCCAGTGGATTCATGGGGCCCTTACTGCTGCTTTTGCACATGGGTCAGGGTTTTCCCCAGAGCCTTTTGGTCCATGAATCTCTTCCCAGTCTTCCTATGCCCTCAGCTGCCTTCACTGCCTGAGGAAGGGAAGGATCACGGGTTTGTTTTTGTTTTTTTAAAGGGCAGGTGGGTGGAGGGGACAGCCACCTTTTGGCCACATCTGCCTCCCTAAGGACAGATCACCAGAGAGGATGTCTGGCAAAGGGGGGTAAAATGAGTCCCATGAGCTTGGCTCCAGGGGGGCCTACAACCAGCCTCCTCAGGCAGGGCCCCAGCAGGCCCACAGGCCCTGCCTATGGGCTGGTCCAGACACCCCTGCAAAGCATGAATGAAAGAGCTGCTCATTCCTGCAGGACTTTAGGCCCCTGGATCCACCTTAAACCAGAGCGATGATGATAATAGCAAATATTCCTGAACATTTTATGGGTCATCCCGCTGCTAATGCTTTACTCACATCGTCTCAGCTCAGTATCCTACCCATGGGAATGCTGGAGCACTGTTCTTACAGATGAGGAAACTGAGGCCTGTAAAGAGTAAGAGGTGCCCAAGCACACCTAGCCAGTGGGAGTCAGGTGTGGGCTGAGATGCCGGAGCCCTGAGGAGCATTTCAGGCCCCTGCTCTGGGGGAAACCTTTTTGGATTCCCCAGGGGGCAGATGACAGCTCTGTATCTCCTCTCACCTGCTCACTGAAGGCCTCCCAGCACTCCTGTAATGGCAACACCGCTCCACTCAGCAAAAGTGTGTTTTCTTTTCCTGGATGCTGATGGGTCCCATGCCTTGGAATATCTTGTAATCAATAGGGAGGCAAAGTAAGGCCGAACCTGATGGTTCTGCCGCAAAAGACATTCCCTAATGCCGAGTAAAACCAATGTTCCAGGAGACAGAGGCCTGAAGCCACAGTTTAATTAAGGGTGGGCTTCACTGCATCTCCCGGCTGTGTGTGTGGAAGAGCTTTAGAACAAACCTCTACTCCCTGATACGAGGAATTGCAGCCTCTCCTTTGAGTCCTCGCAGTCTCAGTCCCCATTCCCTAGGCCACATCTCCTCTGGCCACCCTATCCATGCTGCTGCAGGGCCTTCATGGCTCTGCTTCCACCCACTTCACCTCCTTTACTAAAAAGAGAAATTTCCTTTTAACCCTTGGGCCTCATTGAGTCCTGTTTGGTCCCTGAACCCCATGGCTGTCCTGCATCTGTGCACTCCTCCCTGCGACAGTCCTTCTGTGGTGGCCCATCTTCCAGAATGCCCTGCTGTCCCATCCTATTCCTGGCATGGGAAGGACACTGAGTGCCTCTCTGATTGTCATAGTTCATGAAATGTAGGAATGCAAGCTCCCTGGCCCCCAGAGCCAGGTGATCAAGGGGCATTCCCTGGACAGTAGACATGAAAACCAGGGCATCGGACATGTATGATTCTCCCCTCCAGGAGATAACTCATGCTCTGAAGCACAGCAGAGGTGAGCGTGAAGATAGCACCTGCCTTCTGCAGTCTCTGGAAAGGATTACAGTGAACCCGAGGTGCATGTTTAATTACAAGCCTGCCCCTTCTGGCCACAGTCATGATGATCAGCTAATAAGCCTTCTTCACAGAAGGATTAAGCTCCTGGGCCTGTTGCCTCTTCCTGTTTAGGAACTCTTTCTATGTTGTTTACAGTCTAATATAGTGGGACCCAAGAGCATAAGCCCCACTGGCTACCAGAGCCAGATAATGTAGCAGTGTCTTCTGGCAGCAGGGGCAAAAATCAGGGCTGCAGACAGGGGCATGCACTCTTCTGGATGACACTGATTATTACAGTCCCTTGGGGCCAGGAACACAAGCTTCTTGGTCCCCAGAACCAGGCAATCAAGAAGTGTTCACTCAGTGGCAGCTGTGAAAATTGGAGCACCCCACACTGTAAAAGCTCGCTTCCTGGGGATACTGGTGCTCTGGAGTACATGAGCAGAGAGTGTGTCCCCAGAGAGAGTTCCATCAGGCTCTCAGGTCTATGTGTTAAACCATATGTCTGCCCCTCAGGCCAATGCTTTAATATAAGCTTTAAGCTTGCGCATGATTGGCTGCCTCTATCTGGGCCCTGGCATGGGTGAGTCTGAGGGCACCAGCTCTTTAAGAACAATCTCAGATAGCTAGGATAGTGTGAGTCCTGGGACATGAACCCAGTTGGTTTTCAAAGTTACATATTTTGGGGCTCTGTCTCTCAATTGCATGTCTTAAAAGTTGGGGCTCCTGATGTGGGGTTGGAACCCTCCACTTCTCAGGGAGAAACTCTAAGTTTTTAGTTTCCTTACAGCTGTGGGACTCTGAACTGAGGGTGGGGTTTATGGTAAGACTGCGTCCCAGTCTCTCCAATGAGGTTTTTTCCTCATTTGCCTGATGTGTGGTCATCACTCAGCCGAACTTCAGACTGTTCCGTATGTAGCTGCAGACTCGGTGTGTCCACAGGAGTCATTGCTTCAGGATCTTCCTCTGCTGCTGTTTTGAACTGGAACTCCTATTACCTATTATAAACAACAGCTTTACTGAGGTATAGTTCACACACTATGCAATTCACTTATTTGAAGTGTAAAATTAAATGGTTTTTAGTATATTCACAGAGTTGTGCCATCCTTTCCACAATCAACTGTAGAACATTTTCATGCCCCTCCAAAAAAACTGGTATCCTTTGGTGATCACTCCCACTCCCTCCCCCAACCCTAGGCAACCACAGGTTTACTTTCTCTTTCTATGGATTTCCTATTTTGGACATCTCATATAAAGAGAATCATACAATATATGGTCTTTCACTTAGCATACTATTTTCACAGTTCATTGTAGCATATATCAGTGCTTTGTTCCTCTTTATTGCTGAATAATATTTAACTGTATGGGTTGTTCATTCATCAGTTGATAGACATTTGGTGTTTCCACTTTTGGGTTATTATGAATAATGCTTCCATAAACATCTATGTGTAAGTTTTTGTGTGGATGTATGCTTTCATTTCTCATGGGTTTACATTTAGGAGAGGCTCTGCTGTGTCATATGGTAACTATGTTTAACTTTGTTTTGAGGAACTAACTGTTAGACTGTTTTGCACAGCAGCTGCAACTTTTCTATTCTTACTGGCAGTGTATGATGGTCCTAATTTCTCCACATCTTTGTCAGCACTTGTTATTATCTGCCTTTTTAAAATTATAGTCATCCTAGTGGGTGTGAAGTACTATCTCACTGTGACTTTGATTTGCATTCCCCTGGTGGCTGATTAATTAGTTGCGTCTCTTATCTTTATGGTCCCTGTATCTTGCTCAGGTGTTTCTTCTGCCCAGAAAATCACTCCCTTTTCTCAAGACCTGTTGTTAAGTTCTCAATAACTGTTGAACAGTAATGTCTGTGAGTTAACTGTGCCTCTGGATGTATTCATTACCTTGATTGCAGTGATGGTTTCATGGCATACACATGTCAGGACTCACCAAATTCTATACTTTAACTATGTGCTGTTAATTGCCTATCAACCATATCTTAATAAATCTGCCAAAACAAACAAACAATGCCTTCCAAACACACACACACACACAAAAAAAAGTGACAGTGACCCAATCCAGGTGCCTGGAACAATTATATCCCCTCTTTCTATAATGTTTCTGGACTGTTTTTGTCTGAGAGCTTGTTTTCCTTTTGTCTTTATATTGTAAAGTATCTCAAAACAATTTGGGGGAATAGGCCTGATCTGACAGTAGAATAGAAGATGGACCTCTGGGAGGATGAGGTGCCCTCTGGGTGACCCGGGAGGGGAGAGCCCATGCCAGAAGGGAAAGGTGAGAAGTGTCCGATATGCAGGCTTTATGACCCAGGAACACCCAGGCAGGGGCTCCAGGTGATCCTATATTCTGGCCTTCAACCTGGGGCCCCTGGAGGAGCTCCGCATAAGTCTACATTCTTTACACTCAAATCAACCCCACACTCTCAGGAACAGACAATGAATTATTTAAACCTGGAAACAAATATCTGTCCATAACATTAATAATTGGAAATTTTAGTAATATCACTTATATGTCTTACCATGTGGCTTGACTAATAAGTCTCACATACTAAAGGCACTAACAAATGCTAATAATGAATGCTAAAGAATCATAAAATGATAATAAAGTCAGTATCAGTTTACAATTCTAATCACACAGATAATTAATAATCAAACTCTAAACAGAGGAGAGGACAGAAAATAGCTCATGTAGACTCAATTCACTCATTCTACTTAAAATTGAATTCATGTAAGAAACTTTTAAAACCACAATGAAATTTAAAATATCATAATCTTGATAAACAATTTAGGACTCCACAAGAACATGAAAAACAAAACCACAATGATTGGGTCTTTAGTGTTGAATTACATTCTGAATTTATAAATCAATGCAAATGGTGAAAAGTCTGCATACATTATAGATTGCTTAAACATCCATGAAGATAAGATTACTGAAGATCTAATAGAAATGTGAACATATGGATTTCTGCTACTGAAATAATATAACCACACAGTAAATCATAAATGAACATATGTCCTAACCATTTATGTATTAAATATATATGTAAAACCTTTATGTTAACTAAAGTTATGAGGCATGTAAAATGAATTTTAAAAGCCAGCTTGAATATGGATTAGCAAAAACAAAAATCTATGCATTTTGGTAAGTAATAAATTCATTTTAGGTGAATGTTATGATGCTGAGCATGCAGGCAGATGTCCCTGTGAGTGTTTTTGAGTCCTGTCCCAGGATGGACACAGGGCCTTCTCCACACAGCCCAGTGTGCAGTGGCCAGCTAAGCACATACTCAAACTTCCCACTAATCATGAAACAATTCCCCATGTTGGTAGTTTGCTTGCAAAGTCCTGCCGCAAACATCCATGAGCTACAGTGACATTTACCAATTCAACAGTTCCACCTGTAAATTCACGTAGACTGCTCAAGGGTCAAACGCAATTATAGGCTCTGGAAGTATGTGGATTACAACATACCGTTTCATGGAACACATCACCAATACCAAGCAGAGATTTTATCACACCCTAGTACAATAATTTATGGCTGCTTGAAAAATGTTAGTCTAAACAATTTACTAAGTTTCTGAATGGACTTGCATCTTAATAAAATGTACTTTACATTTTTAATACAGACTCAGACCCTGTCCTTTAACATCTGCACTTAAAACAAAATATCACCTACAGGGCCCACGGGCCCCACCAGGGCCCATGCTCCTCCCATCTTAGGGCCTCTCTGAGACTCTGTTTCCTCATCTATAGAATGGCCACAATAAAGTCTGCCCTGGTTTTTCCCAGGAAGATTTTAAGAACTTCACCCATATTATCAAGTCCTCCCCACATACTAGGACTTGTTCTTGTATAAACTATGAGATGCAGCTCAGCACACCAGGAAGACATTTCAGAAGAGACCATGGGACTGGCTTCACTCTCCCCCTGGTTTCCTCACTAATGAGTTCAATAAATCAGTGACTTCTATTCACTGTGTATTTGTATGAAAGTTATGTTTTTATCTGTTGTGAATTAGTTGGACAGTTTTGGAGGCCCTGTCAAGATGCATGGCAGACTCACCCAACACAGCCACAGAACTCCACTTCTTGGTTGCCTCCTGGCTAAAGGGATGTGACCAGAGAAACACAGTGAATCCTGAAGGTGCCAGAATGTTCCTCCTGCTAATTCATGGCTTCTCTTTTGCTCTTAACTCTGTCTTTCTGCTTCTGTTTCTGGTTCTTGTTCAGCTTTGGTTCTGGTTCTGGTTTGGCCAGAACCAGTATATTCTTCCCCACTGGCAGCAGCAGTGATTAAGAACCAGCCTTTATGGCCAGCCCTTAGGTGGCCCATCTCTATGGGGGCTTCCTTCTCTACTGAGAAGGACCACAGAAAATCTGGCTTGTTCACCTTTTCTCTATTTGTGAGCTCACTTCCATGAGAAGGCTATGTTGGGTGGGAATGGTGTTTTTTTATTGTATTATTATTATTATTTGGTATCATTAATCTACAATCACATGAAGAACATTATGTTTACTGGACTCCCCCATCACCAAGTCCCCCTGACAAACCCCATTACAATCACTGTCCATTAGCATAGCAAGATGCTATAAAATCACTACTTGTCTTCTCTGTGCTGCACAGCCCTCCGCATGCCCCCTGACACACTATACATGCTAATCGTAATGCCCCCTTTCTTTTCCCCACCCTTATCCTTCCCTTCCCACCCATCCTCCCCAGTCCCTTTCCCTTTGGTAACTGTTAGTCCATTCTTGGGTTCTGTGATTCTGCTGCTGATTTGTTCCTTCAGTTTTTCTTTGCTCTTATACTCCACATATGAGTGAAATCTTTTGGAACTTGTATTTCTCTGCCTGGCTTATTTCACTGACCATAATACCCTCTAGCTCCATCCATGTTGTTTCAAATGGTAGGATTTGTTTTCTTCTTATGGCTGAATAATATTCCATTGTGTATATGTACCACATCTTCTTTATCCATTCATCTACTGACGGACACAAAGATTGCTTCCATTTCTTGGCTATTGTAAACAGTGCTGTGATAAACATAGGGGTGCATCTGTCTTTTTCAAACTGGGCTGCTGCATTCTTAGGGGAAATTCCTTGAAGTAGAATTCCTGGGTCAAATGGTATTTCTATTTTGATCTCTTTGAGGAACCTCCATTTTGCTTACCACAATGGTTGAACAAATTTACATTCCCACCAACAGTGTAGGAGGGTTTCCCTTTCTCCACAACCTCGCCAACATTTGTTGCTGTTTGTCTTTTGGATGGCAGCCATCCTTACTGGTGTGAGGTGATATCTCATTGTGGTTTTAATTTGCATTTCTCTGATGACTAGCAATGTGGAGCATCTTTTCATGTGTCTGTTGGCCATCTGAATTTCTTCTTTGGAGAACTGTCTGTTCAGCTACTCTGCCCATTTTTTAATTGTATTATTTGCTTTTTGTTTCTTGAGGTGTGTGAGCTCTTTATATATTTTGGATGTCAACCCTTTATCGGATCTGTCACTTATGAATATATTCTCCCATACTGTAGGATACCTTTTTGTTCTATTGATGGTGTCCTTTGCTGTACAGAAGCTCTTCAGCTTGATATAGTCCCACTTGTTCAGTTTTGGTTTTGTTTCCCTTGCCCAGGGAGATATGTTCATGAAGAAGTCACTCATGTTTATGTCCAAGAGATTTTTGCCTATGTTTTTTTCTAAGAGTTTTATGGTTTCATGACTCACATTCACGTCTTTGATCCATTTCAAATTTACTTTTGTGTATGGGGTTAGACAGTGACCCAGTTTCATTCTCTTATATGTAGCTGCCCAGTTTTGCCAGCAGCAACTGTTCAAGAGACTGTCATTTCCCCACTGTATTTCCATGGCTGCTTTATCATATATTGAATGACCACATATGTTTGGGTTAATGTCTGGTGTCTCTATTCTGTTCCACTGGTCTGTGGATCTGTTCTTGTGCCAGTATCAAATTGTCTTGATTACTGTGGCTTTGTAGTAGAGCTTGAAGTTGGGGAGCGAGATCCCCCCCACTTTATTCTTCCTTCTCAGGATTGCTTTGGCTATTCGGGGTCTTTGGTGTTTCCATATGAATTTCTGAACTATTTGTTCCAGTTCGTTGAAGAATGCTGTTGGTAATTTGATAGGATTACATCAAATCTGTATATTGCTTTGGGCAGGATGGCCATTTTGACAATGTTAATTCTTCCTAGCCATGAGCATGGGATGAGTTTCCATTTGTTAGTGTCCTCTTTAATTTCTCTTAAGAGTGTCTTATAGTTTTCAGGGTATAGGTCTTTCACTTCCTTCATTAGGTTTATTCCTGGGTATTTTATTCTTTTTGATGCAATTGTGAGTCTAACTTAACTCACTTAATATGCTGTTAGAAGCACAATCTAAAGGTTCTTTTTATTTTTCTCCTCCTTTTTCTTCCTCCTCCATTCTTTATATATTAGGTATCATATTCTATACTCTTTGTGTATCCCTTGATTGACTTTGGTGATAGTTGTTTTAATTTTGCATTTACTTATTAATTAGCTCTTCTGCTTTCTTTACTGTGGTTTTATTTCCTCTGGTGACAGATATTAAACCTTAGGAACACTTCCATCTATAGCAGTCCCTCCAAAATAGGCTGTAGAGATGGTTTGTGGGAAGTAAACTCTTTCAGCTTTTGCTTATCTGGAAATTGTTTAATCCCTCCTTCAAATTTAAATGATAATCTTGCCAGATAAGGTAATCTTGGTTCCAGGCCCTTCTGCTTCATGGCATTAAATACATCATGCCACTCCCTTCTGGCCTGTAAGGTTTCTGCTGAGAACTCTGATGTTAGCCTGATGGCCTTTCCTTTGTATGTGATCTTATTTCTCTCTCTGGTGCTTTTAATAGTCTGTCCTTATCCTTGATCTTTGCCAATTTTATTATTATATGTCTTGGTGTTATCTTCCTTGTGTCCCTTGTGTTGGAAGATCTGTGCCCCTCCATGGCCTGAGAGACTATCTCCTTCTCCAGATTGGGGAAGTTTTCAGCAACTACCTCCTCAAAAACACTTTCTATCCCTTTCTCTCTCTCTTCTTCTTCTGGTATCCCTATAATGTGAAGATTACTCTGTTTGGATTGGTCACGCAGTTCTCTCAATATTCTTTGATTCTTAGAGATCCTTTTTTCTCTCTGTGCCTCAGCTTCTTTGTATTCCTCTTCTCTAGTTTCTATTTCATTTATCGTCTCCTCCACCATATGCAACCTGCTTTTAATACCCTCCATCGTGCTCTTCAGCAATTGGATCTCTGACCTGAATTCATTCCTGAGCTCTTGGATGTCTTTCCATACCTCCATTAGCATGTTGATGATTTTTATTTTGAACTCCCATTCAGGAAGAGTCACGAGGTCCATGTCATTTAAATCTTTCTTGGGAGTTGTATTAATAATTTTACTCTGGACCAGGTTTCTTTGCTGTTTCATATTTGTATATGGTGCCCTCTTGTGTCCAGAAGCTCTACTCTGGGGCTGCTCAGCCCCTGACACAATGTCAGGGGTTGCAGGGGAGTGGCATCAGTGCCTGGGGGGAGGAAAGAGCTGTTTCCTGCTTCCTGGCTGCTGTGCCTGTCTCCACTGCCTGAACCAGTGTGCCGAGCACACAGGTATAAGCTTTTGTCCCAGAGCAGCCGGATATGGATCCCTGCTTTCCACAAGTGTCTGGAATCTCAGTTGCTCCAGGAATTCTGCCTGTATTAGCTTTCCAACCCCATAATCACACTAGTATCATGAAAGCACCATGAAATCTAGATTTGTGCTCCCAGAGCAGATCTCCGGAGCTAGGTATTCAGCAGTCCCAGGCCTTCCACTCCCTCCCTGTTCCATTTCTCTTACTCCTGCCAGTGAGCTGGGGTGGGGGAAGGGCTTGGGTCCCACCAGACCATGGCTCTGGTACGTTACCCTGTTCCGTGAGGTCTGCTCTTTTCTCCAGGTGTGTGCAATCTGGCACACTCCTCTTTCCTGTTGCTCTCTCAGGATTAGTTGCACCAACTATATTTTCTAATTGTATATGGTTTTAGGAGGAAGCCTCTGTCTCTCCTCTCACACCTCCATCTTTTCTTGGGAATGGGTTTTTAAGAGCTACGTCATTGGCTTATGTTTCTGTGTTGATGACCTGTGGCTGAGGTTGCAGAATGAAAAGCTGCAATGTGTGTTTCCAAGTGAGAAAAGCCCTTACCTCTCACTTGCACATTTGAAAGATTTCCTTATTATCAAGAATGAATTAATAAATTAGATTATAAAGTCTATTACAACAAAGAAATGTTCTGATTGGTTTATAGAGGTTAAGATGTGCTTACATAAATTTACTATTTGCAGAATTCCCCGAAAATATAGAAACTGAACCTCTGTTACTTTAATGTGCCTTTTAAGAGAAAATCTTTCCCCAAAAAACTTCTACTGCTTATAGCATTTTTCTATTAAAAAACTAAGTTAATATAATTGAAGAAATTAAATCACATTAGGGTAATAAGTTTGATTTAAAAGCAGCTAACATATTTTTTCTTGATTTTTACCTATGTGAAGTATAGTGCAAACATACATCTTATTTTTTTACATTTTTAATGTTTTTTCATTCTGTATTATCTTGCACGGACTAGATAATCTGAACTTCCTAAACTTCTTATATTGATATTCTAATCTAATAAGCTAACACTACTTCCATATAAAGTTTTAGATATAAAAAAGTAACATTGTGTTCAACTAAACTGAGTTATAAATCTAACAAACTTTTTATACCAACAGTGATTATATTCTATGACATGTCATTTTACATAAAATTTCCAAGATACTTAATTAACTTTAAGACTTTCAATATTAAGTTAATCAATAAGTAATCTCTGATTACTTATTTCTTATTTTTATATGTCATAGAGTAATGATACTTTGGGATTCATGTTCTAAATGTGTCCATTTTTGCCTCTTTGATGGGTGTGGCATAGAGGTCCTCTTCCATGTTTGTAAGCTTTGCCAGCTGGGGTGAGTGTGGGGGTGTGCAGCCAGGGTGCCCCTTTGAGGAAGGACATGCTGCCAGGCTCCTTCTCCTGCAGAGCTACCTCACCTGACTGTACAGCCAGGCCACCCTGGAACTGAGTGAGGTGGCATCCGTGCCCCCACTAATCAGCCAGTGCAGGACTCCCTCTGTCATTTCTTGGCTGGGCTGGCCCAGGCTTCATCTGGACTCCACTGACTTCTCCCTCACCCAGCCCTGCTTCCTCGCTCTTCTGTTCAAGCATTGAACCCTAAAAACCATCTGTATCCCCAGCTGTTTCAGCAATGGCTTCCAGAGGCCCCTGTGTGTGACACTGTCTCCTAAAATGCCCTTATGATGGTGGACAGTTTTCAGTCACTGACTTCCCAATTCCATCTGAGAAATAGAAGTTAATGACTTTGGTTAACATTGATAATTCACACCGGTGCTGAGACTGTTCTCAGAGCAATAGTGGCAGGGAAATGTTAAGTGCATTCAGTGGGATGCACTTTTGTTTATCCAGGAAAAAGAGTTCTGTAAAGTGTTTACTCCTGAATGAGAAAAAGAGTTGTAAAAGACACAATTTGAGTGAAAATAGAAAGTTATAGAAGATTCAAAGAAAGTAAACTTTATTTGCTTTGGTTCCAAACATCTGCAAATGATGAGTCTGAAGAGACACAATGCACTGTGTTAATATGTTGGTGAAATTTGTTCATACTTAATGGATTTGTTCATTTTAAAAAAGCATATGAATTCTTCATTGACAAATACTACACTAATGCAAGACTAGAATTTGGCTTTCTCTCTGTTAAAATAACAAACTGGTCTTGAGGTATTTAGCTTGCTCTTTTTAAAATGATCATGAATTGCTATAGTGATCATGCATCAACATGGATAACAACCAACAACAAAGTTGAAAATCTGAACATCAGAAAAATTAATAGAGTATGATTCCATTTGTAAGTTCAAAGCCATAGACAACTGAGCAGATACGTGATGTGTGTGTGCATCAGTGTTTGGGAACCAGGACCAAACACCACAGAAAGACAAAGGTGGGTCTAGCCTGGTGCTCAGGAAGAGGGGGTTAGTCTTAGGGGCAGAGGGTCCAAGTGTGGAGACAGAGGGCTGAACTGGTAGCTACACCCCTGGTGACACTCAGGTTTCCACTCTGGAGGTGCTCAGGCATGCGGGAAGTCGTGCCCCTGCAGGTGGGTGCCCAGTGCAGGTGGGCAGTGTGTGCAGCTACTGCCTCTGGTCTGGGATGGGCCTGGGCACTGTTGGCTAGTGGTCATGAGGAAGAGGACAATCCAGACCCTTTGTGAGACCTGCACAGGGTGAAAGCCACTTCCCTGTTCTGCTTTCCAGCTTCAGGTTGACTTCTCTTTGGGCTCCTTCTCAGCCAGCACCAAGTGGAGAAGGGATTTGGGAAACACAGGCCTAGTTGAGCCAAGTGAATGCTGGGCTGAGCCAAGAGACAATTTACATCCTCAACAAGAAAACGAGTCTCCACACCTCATGGAAACTATCCATGATGTAGATAAATCTGCTGATACTTAAAAGGAACAGTCGTTAACATAAATTTTCCAGCTGACATTGCTTAGATACTGTCAGATGGTACCAGAGAACTGAATTAGGATTTCTGAGACTCAGAGTAGAACACAGAAGAGAATTTTTTCAATCTCTAGAATGTTAAAGGCTATTAAAAATGTGATCTTGGAATCTTTACAAAATCCCTAAACCAACATTAATTTTCTGGCCTCATTTGTTAGCACTTTTGGCTCTAGTTCTGCTGACCAGACTTCAAGGAGACTTGCTTGGCCTAATGAGCACCCCTGGCTGTCCCTGTGCAAATGGATTGGCCAAAACAGAGTAAGACCGGCCTTCTTGTGTTAAGGATAATATTGGGAGATTATTTATGACTACAAGGGGGAGCTGTCAAACAAAGAAGTATATCACACCTAGAAATAGGAAAAAGTCCTGTTCTTTCAATGTCATACTGAAGCACTGACTAGCAGGCCCATGAGGGGTAATCTTTGTTTTCATTTAATACAGTCTATTGACTGAGGTAGTTCACAAAACTAATAGAGGTGTTAACTTGTATGAAACTGATAGCAATACAAATTATCCTTGACCAGTGGCAGTGCAAGGAATTTTTTCCTGTAGACATACAAATAGTCACTGTCCAGCAGGAAAGATCTCAACTCAGAGGCTACAGTTTTATTGCCCTGAGGCATTGACCAGTTTTGTATATAGTTTAGCAATTTTATTTCAACAATTTTTAGTGGTTAAGAATACTTTTAAAGCCAGCTCCACCATCCTGCTTGTCCCCTCAATAATGCGTTAAAGAAGTCCTTGACGTGTTCATTCTTAAAAACAGAAGGAACGACATAAGTAAAGGCATCTTTGGAGTGGGTGCTGCTCTGTAAAGCCCCGACACATCACTAGGTCCTGGGGCTGAGTGCCGGTTTTCCAGCAGCAAGGACCTCACCAGCCCCGGCTTCCCCCTGGCACTGGCAGGTGCCTCTGGAGCTTATTCCAGGACACAGCTGCGAGGTCTCGGGCTGCCCAGTGCTTGGCAGGAGTCCACATTCTGGACAGCTTCCCTTCTCCAGACTCCACCCAGCTGTGCCTACTCCAGGCCCCTCAGCAGGTGGCAGAACTGGGGGACTGAGGAACTACTGATCCCTTGTGCATCCCATCCTTTATTTGTACCTTGGGGGACTAATAGTTTTCTGATAATGGCTCAGGTGAGTCTGGAAGTTGCACAGTTACCATCTCTAGGATAAATTACTTTCTGAAGACCAATGAGAGCTCAGTTATTGCCCTTTCTTGAGGGAAAAGAAACAGCAGGCCTGAGTGAACATGTAAGTTCCCATGGAAGGAGAGGGAAGCAGGAGGCCTTGGGACCAGGCTGGGTGAGCACACAGCCACCCCGAGGGTGCTGAGCTGGCCCTGGTCTCCAGGGCAGCAAGCAGCCTGCCACAGCTCATGGGCTCTTAGCTCTGCCCCTCCTCCCCCTTTCCTGTCGTTGCCCCCACCCTGAGGTGCTCCCTCCAGACCTGAGGTCCCACAGGTCCCACAGTTTGCCTCCTGGGGGGCCCTTGCTCCCCAGGCCTGGAAGGAGCAGTCGGGCCCCCTGTCCTTCAGCCTCCCCAGGGGCACTTCACTCCCACCACCTCACCACCATGGCGGGTGGACCAGCCCCTCACAAACAGGACTTTGCTCATCTTTGTGTTATGGGCATCTAGTGTACCAAGCCTGACCTGTAGGCAATGCTCCAAAATGCGCTGGACAAACAAGTCAAATCCAGCCTAAGTCATTTTACAGCAGAGAAAAGGGTTGTAAAGAAATAACTGACTTGTCTGAGGTCTGGTGGCCAATTAGGTGCAAAGCAAGGATGGAATCCTAAATCTCTAACAGCCAAAATTCAGGTGGTTTCAGGGCCCCAGCAGACCTGAGGGTCAGGGTTATAGGCCTGTGCACTGGGTCCCACGTGGGGAGAGTCCTGGGGTAAATACCAACAAGGACACTGGGAGTGCAGCCTGATGGGGGGCTGGGGGAGCTGGGGGTGCTCAGGCATCCAGAGGCCCTCCCTGCTGCCACAGAGTGGGGAAGAGGTTTGGCACAGACAGAGCCCTTCCCATACTGCCAGGGCACGGTGCCAGGCTCCCCATGTGGAAGGTAGGAGGGAGTGGACAAGAAAAGGAAAGTGATGACACACAGAAGAGGCTTGTCTTCCCAAAGCGGACCCTTCACTGGTGGGAGTGTTTGGCCACAAGCTGGAGACCCCCATCAGAGGTGGGGTGGGCTCTGTCCTGGGGAAAAGGCTAGGCTACATGGGCTCAGTTAGAGTTCACCTGTGGCTGGGCAGACAAACCAAGTCACACCACCCATGACAAGGCTGCCCAGGCAGGAGGGACTCTGGCCCCATGGCCAGCCTATCTCCATCCCTAGCTAGGTGGCTTCCACAGAGGAACCCCAAGGTGCTCATACCCACAGACTTTACTAATTGTTCTTTGCTCCTTCAGAGTGACTGGGCACATCTCCTGGGCTCCCAGATTTATTCTTAGGGCCCTCTTCTGGCAGGCTGCACTTTGGACAGCAGGCACATGCTCCCTGTGCTAGCCCACGTGCCTGGCACCAGCGGAACCTGATCACAGGGCCCGGCTTGTCACTGGCCATCAACACCAGAGGCACAGAGGCCTCACTGTGGAGGATGGGACCAAGAGACAAGGCCTCTCAATAAGTGGAATCTACATGACCGTGAAATTTAAGCTCTTCTTCTCAATGTGTTGAACCATGTTCTTACCTCCTAGAATAAAAGTGGTTATCTCCTGAGGACAGAATGCCTATCTCAAGTAGCCTGGAGCCCAGTCACCACTGTCACCCACTGCTAACTGGCTCTGGCACCCTGCATCTCCCCAGGAGGTGATTTTGTACATAGATGAAGTGATTGTCATGGTGGGCTCTGCTTCCAGCATTCAAAGCCATGTGCTCATTAAACTATACACCATTTTTCACCTATTAGTGTGGGAAAAGTAAAAGCTTGCTAGTATACTGTTTTGGCAAGGATGCAGAGAGCTTCGAGAAGGTGGACTGTCCATCAAGGAGAGGCACAAAGAGGCCTGCAGTGATATCATGAAGATATGGGTTTTAGTCTCTGATAAGCCCATCTGTCTGTGTAGCTGGAGCAGGTCACTTAACAGACCTTCATTTTCCTTATCTCAGAAATGGGAATAACACTTGCTCTTCCTATTTCATAAGAGTATTTGAATCAAATGGCCATGACCTATTTTTTTTCTCTAAAAGCATTTTAATCCTTTCCGCTGAAAAAGCAGCACCAGATTACCCTTCCCAAAATAAAATCATTCTTTGCTCAAAACACTCTGTTCACACTGCCACTGAAGTGGACACTTAAAAATGGTTAAAATGGCAAATTTTATGTTATTTTGATCTTACCACACATAAAAAATCATTCTTTACTCTCCCATCCAACCAGGACTGTTCCTCTCACTCCTGCACACCTGTCAGTACCACCTCTGCACCCAGCCCAAGCTCTGCCCCCTTGTGGTGCCTGCTCTGGCCTGTGTCAGTCCACAAGGTGGCCCTTCTTCCTCCTCCTCCTCTCATGAGAGCGCCTGTCACTCAGTGGACACTGCGTCTCCCTAACGAGATGGCCATTACCAAAATTCAGAGACCCCTTCCACATTGGCCAACACATTATGCAAGGTACATTCAATAGTTGCTAGTCATCTGATTTCTCAATCCACAGCAGAGGGAGGCCTTCGATTGACAGGACTCCTTAGTAGGGTGTCATTTGTTTTCTGGTTCCTCACATCGTGGATTTTGCGTAATGCATCCTTTTTATGTCAGTATTTCTATTGCTATCATAAGAAGTTCACAAGGGAGTCATGTCAACAGTACGACAGAACAGGAGCCCC
Source organism: Manis pentadactyla (assembly GCF_030020395.1). Taxonomy (NCBI): domain Eukaryota; kingdom Metazoa; phylum Chordata; class Mammalia; order Pholidota; family Manidae; genus Manis; species Manis pentadactyla. The sequence continues at coordinate 106,016,773 of NC_080024.1, forward strand.
AGACACCAACTTAACAATAATATATATAGTCCAAAAAGGCTTTTTGAGAAGAACCCCATAAATCACTTAACAAGTCATACTACCCCAAGAAAGCTGGGAGGCAGGAAGAGTCAGACTGAGAGTTAAGAGATGCTGCATGATTTCAGCCCCATAGCCTCTGCCTCAAGCCAGCTCAGCTTGGTACCATAGGAAGAAAGCACCCAGCATGCAGCCATCTTAAAGAAGTTCCATGTACTACAAGAGAACACAGATGGATAAGCAAATGAAGTCAGGAAACAACAGGCATAGAAACTGTAAAAAAGAACCAGAGATCCTGGGAAGATGCTAGAGCACCAAGTACCAGGAATCTGTCTTCCCACCCAGACAATAATTGTACTGGCAAAACTTTCTGATATAGCTATTTTGGAACTCTGGAGTCCATGGAAGGCTTGCAATTCCCTGGAGAAGGCTTAGAATAAAAATTGCAATTAATTTCAGTCGATTTCAGCTCCTAGCACAGTGGCAGCTATCCCTTAGCCACGGGGCAGGTAGCTGGGCTTGGAAGAGGTTGAATGCAGCTTGTGGGAGCCAAGGTAGACAAAAAAGACCCTGTCCTCCAGCATGGAGAATGTAGTCAATGATTCTGTAACATCTTTCTATATTGATAGTAACTGCACTAGAGGGGGTAAAGATTCAATAATATGGATAACTGTTGAACCACTGTATTGTATATTTGAAACCAAACGAGATTGTATATCAGTAAAGAAAAGGATCCTGTCCTCTAAATATTGGGGATCTATATCCTGATTGATAATTGTTGCTTCTGATCACATAGGTGCAGACATTGAAGTGGGCAACTATTGTTGCACCTCCCCTGATTATTGCAAGCACCCTACTGAGTGACTTCCAGGGGATTTAAAGGGCCAACATCCACCCCACCCAGACTTCAACTTTCTATTTTCCCCTTTTGGAAGCCAGACCTTGAAGACTAGAACATTAAAAAAAACTATATATGTGGGGAATATTAGAAAGTGACCACACATACCCAAGGAAAGATCCAGAAGAGACCTGAGAAGATTTTAAGTTTTCACCTCAGGCTCATCCTTAGCACAGAGACAGCCTATAAGAAGCAAAAAACAAAAACAACAACAAAATCCAGAAAATACTGGGGAAGTAAGAGAATCTGATTTCCAGAGTCACTGAATTGTTAGATTCAAATATCCAGCTTTCAACAGAAAACCACAAAGCATATAAAGAAACAGGAAACCATGGCCCATTCAGAGGAAAAAAATAAATAAACCGAAACTGTCCAACAAAATGGTTTGATGGAAGATCTGGCAGACAAAGACAAAAACATTTGTCCTAAAGATGCTCTAAGAACTAAAGGAAGATGTGGTAAAAGTTAAGAAAATGTTGTATGAACAGAATGAAAATATCTATAAAGAGTTAGGAAACCTTCAAGGAAATCAAAAAGAAATTATGGAGCTGAAAAGTATAATAATTGAAATGAACAATCCTCTACAAGGATTCAAAGGCCGAGTTGAGCAGGCAGAAGAAAGAATGAACAAACCTGAAGATAGGACAATGAAAATTAACATATATGAGGAACTGAAAGAAAAAGGATAAAGAAAAGCAGAGATGAAGGCACCTGTGGGATACCATCAAGTAGAACAACATACACATTGTGGGAGTCCAGAAGCAGGAAAGAGAAAGAAAGTGGCAGCTACAGTTTATAATACAAAAGCAGGATAAATGAATGATTCTTTTTATTTACAAGTTTTCAGGAAAAAAAATCGACTTCTTATCATTATGAACAGGTAAGTGATGAGCTGTGGTTTTTCTTGTTTGTTTTTTTAGTATTTTTATAAAGTTGTGAATTTAGATTGTGGGACCCTGCCTCCATTTTGTGTCCACCATCTTGAATAGCTGTGTCCCCTACATGACCCCTGCCTCCATTTTGTGTCTTCCATTTTGAATAACTATGTCCCTCCATTTTGTTTCGTGTCCCCCGTTTTGAATTTCCTGCTCAAGCCATGCCCATTCCCATGGAAACCTTGCCCAGCAACCCTCATCAGCCAATCAGCTAAGGTCACAATAAACCACTCCCCTTGGAAAGCCCCTACCTGTTTTTTGCTACAGTATAAAAGCAAAAAGGGAACTTTGTTCAGGGTCTCAGACTGAGTCCTGTGTTTTGACGGGCTGCTGGGACCCTAGTTCCAACTAGCAATAAAGACCTATTTTGTTTTTGCATCTCACGACTGAGCTTGGTGACTGCGGCTCCACACAGGGGACTCAAGGAAACAGGGCACAACAAGACCTATTAATGTGTTCTAATCGTTTGTAATTATTATCCTTTTTAAAGTTATTATTCTTTTTAGTGTTCAAATAGTCACATTTTTGGCCTGAGGAAACCCCTTCAAGTTGTGGTCTGTGTCTTTCTGACATGACGCTGGCCGCCTATGATGGCGTCCTTGCTTTCTGGTGGGAAAGGGTGTTCTAGAATATGGACACCTTGTGCCTCAGACCTGTAATCAGTGTTTACAGGAGCACTGTAGAAGCTCATCTGGAAGGCAAGGGTGCTCCTTGTTCCTGTTTTAGCATAAGTTTCAGAGTTGTCAAGGCAGAGCCGACTGGAAAAAAAAAAGTTTTCTTTTTTTTTTTCTTTCTTTTGTAGATAATTATTTTTTATTGAAGGGTAGTTGACACACAGTATTACATTAGATTAGTTTCAGGTGTACAACACAGTGATTCAACATTTATATACATGATAATTCTAGGTACCAGATATCACCATACCAAGTTGTTACAATATTTTGACTATATTCCTTATGCTATACTTTACATCCTGGTTACTTATTTATTTTACAATTGGAAGTGTGTACTTTTTGTTGTTGTTGTTGTTGCTGTTGTTGTTGTGAAGGCATCTCTCATATTTATTGATCAAACGGTTGTTAACAACAATAAAATTCCATATAGGGGAGTCAATGCTCAATGCACAATCATTAATCCACCCCAAGCCTAATTTTCGTCAGTCTCCAATCTTCTGAAGCATAACGAACAAGTTCTTACATGGAGAACAAATTCTTACATAGTGAATAAGTTACATGGTGAACAGTACAAGGGCAGTCATCACAGAAAATTTCAGTTTTGCTCATGCATTATGAACTATAAACAGTCAGTTCAAATATGAATACTCATTTGATTTTTATACTTGATTTATATGTGGATACCACATTTCTCTCTTTATTATTATTATTTTTAATAAAATGCTGAAGTGGTAGGTAGATACGAGATAAAGGTAGAAAACAGAGTTTAGTGTTGTAAGAGAGCAAATGTAGATGATCAGGTGTGTGCCTGTAGACTATGTGTTAATCCAAGCTAGACAAGGGCAATAAAACATCCACATATGCAGAAGATTTCTCTCAGAACGGGGGGGGGGGTGAGGTTCTAAGCCTCACCTCTGTTGATCCCCAGTTTCTCACCTGATGGCCCCCCTGTGACTGTGCCTGTTTAGGTTGTTCCTCCCTTGATGAATCTTACCTGTCTCTGGCTAACCAGTCATCTTCCGGGGCCATACAGGGAAATGTAAACTTGGTAAGTGAGAGAGAAGCCTTATTGTTTGAAAAGGTTAGCTTTTTACTTCTTTGCATATTTAAGCCCTGTGCCTTCTATGCCCAGCATTTGTCTTGAGGTATCTTTACCACTTGGAAGAATTATGATACTCGGTAAATTTGATATGAGGCACGAATTCTATTTAAGGGTTGTAATTAGGAAGGAAGAAGAAAAGCTATAGAAGTAGCAGGCGGAAGAAAACATGGGAAGATTGATTATTTGTTTGACATATCCTTGTAGAGTAACTTCAGCATGTATAGGTTTTAAACTACTATTTAAATTGCGCACACACATTAACATAATAGGAGTATAGTTACATAACCAAAGCATACCTGTAATTACCAGCCATCTCCAGTGAAACCAAGAAAACCAGTTAGGCACCTTAGGCATTTGTGAAAACTTATCTATGATATGGTGGATATTGTCCAACTGAGCTTGAACAGTCTGAGAGAAATCAGACAAATTAAAACAACCCATTCCTGGGGACTGTTCACATCCCATATGTTCTTTTAACAGTAAATAGTCTGTAGTTGTAAGATTTTGGAGCGCTACAATTTGCACTTATCCTAATTCTTGTTTGAGTTCCAACAGTATAGATCCAGTCAAATTTGTTGTTTTACTGTATGCACAGGCCAGTTTAGATATCTCCTTCTTCATTCCCATGGCAAGTCCAGGAACTGGTGGGATGAGTGCATCTACAGCTGTAGCAGTGCGTGGATCTTTGTCGGGGGTTTTGATGATCATCTTCTGGCATGAGTCTTCCAGAGAGTGCTAATGTTGGAAGTTCTTTTTCATATTGTATCTTAGTTCATTTTCGGGATTGGGCTTTGATGCTCTGTATAAACACAAACAGACACTTTGCCTACACCTTTATATGCCCTTTATACCCTTGTGTAGGACTCATTGGAGGTCTCCACACAGGAACTGCCTTTTTCTTTTTTCTTTTTTTTGGTATCATTAATCTACACTTACATGACGAATATTATGTTTACGAGGCTTTCCCCTATACCAGGTCCCCCCTATAAACCCCTTTACAGTCACTGTCCATCAGCATAGCAAATGTTGTAGAATCACTACTTGCCTTCTCTGTGTTGTACAGCCCTCCCCTTTCTCCCACCCCCCCATGCATGCTAATCTTAATACCCCCCTTCTTCTCGCTCCCCCCATCCCTCCCTACCCACCCATCCTCCCCAGTCCCTTTCCCTTTGGTACCTGTTAGTCCATTCTTGAGTTCTGTGATTCTGCTGCTGTTTTGTTCCTTCAGTTTTTCCTTTGTTCTTATATTCCACAGATGAGTGAAATCATTTGGTATTTCTCTTTCTCCGCTTGGCTTGTTTCACTGAGCATAATACCCTCCAGTTCCATCCATGTTGCTGCAAATGGTAGGCTTTTCCCTTTTCTTATGGCTGAGTAGTATTCCATTGTGTATATGTACCACATCTTATTTATCCATTCATCTATTGATGGACATTTAGGTTGCTTCCAATTCTTGGCTATTGTAAATAGTGTTGCGATAAACATAGGGGTGCATTGGTCTTTCTCATACTTGATTGTTGCATTCTTAGGGTAAATTCCTAGGAGTGCAATTTCTGGGTCAAATGGTAAGTCTGTTTTGAGCATTTTGATGTACCTCCATACTGCTTTCCACAATGGCTGAACTAATTTACATTCCCACCAGCAGTGTAGGAGGGTTCCCCTTTCTCCACAGCTTCGCCAACATTTGTTGTTGTTTGTCTTCTGGATGGCAGCCATCCTTACTGGTGTGAGGTGATACCTCATTGTAGTTTTAATTTGCATTTCTCTGATAATTAGCAATGTGGAGTATCTTTTCATGTGTCTGTTGGCCATCTGTATTTCTGTTTTGGAGAACTGTCTGTTCAGTTGCTCTGCCCATTTTTAATTGGGTTATTTGTTTTTTGTTTGTTGAGGTGTGTGAACTCTTTATATATTCTGGATGTCAAGCCTTTATCGGATGTGTCATTTTCAAATATATTCTCCCATACTGTAGGGTTCTGTTTTGTTCTATTGATGGTGTCTTTTGCTGTACAGAAGCTTTTCAGCTTAATATAGTCCCACTTGTTCATTTTTGCTGTTGTTTTCCTTGCCCGGGGAGATATGTTCAAGAAGAGGTCACCCATGTTTATGTCTAAGAGGTTTTTGCCTATGTTTTCTTCCAAGAGTTTAATGGTTTCATGACTTACATTCAGGTCTTTGATCCATTTTGAGTTTACTTTTGTATATGGGGTTAGACAATGGTCCAGTTTCATTCTCCTACATGTAGCTGTCCAGTTCTGCCAGCACCACCTGTTGAAGAGACTGTCATTTCGCCATTGTATGTCCATGGCTCCTTTATCAAATATTAATTGACCATATATGTTTGGGTTAATGTCTGGATTCTCTAGTCTGTTCCATTGGTCTGTGGCTCTGTTCTTGTGCCAGTACCAAATTGTCTTGATTATTACGGCTTTATAGTAGAGCTTGAAGTTGGGGAGTGAGATCCCCCCTACTTTATTCTTCTTTCTCAGGATTGCTTTGGCTTTTCGGGGTCTTAGGTGGTTCCATATGAATTTTTGAATTATTTGTTCCAGTTCATTGAAGAATGTTGCTGGTAGTTTCATAGGGATTGCATCAAATCTGTATATTGCTTTGGGCAGGATGGCCATTTTGACGATATTAATTCTTCCTAGCCACGAGCATGGGATGAGTTTCCATCTGTTAGTGTCTCATTTAATTTCTCTTAAGAGTGACTTGTAGTTTTCAGAGTATAAGTCTTTCACTTCTTTGGTTAGGTTTATTCCTAGGTATTTTATTATTTTTGATGCAATTGTGAATGGAGTTGTTTTCCTGATTTCTCTTTCTGTTGGTTCATTGTTAGTGTATAGGAAAGCCAGAGATTTCTGTGTGTTGATTTTGTATCCTGCAACTTTGCTGTATTCCAATATCAGTTCTAGTAGTTTTGTGGTGGAGTCTTTAGGGTTTTTTATGTACAGTATCATGTCATCTGCAAATAGTGACAGTTTAACTTCTTCTTTACCAATCTGGATTCCTTGTATGTTTTTGTTTTGTCTGATTGCCATGGCTAGGACCTCCAGTACTATGTTAAATAACAGTGGAGAGAGTGGGCATCCCTGTCTAGTTCCCAATCTCAGAGGAAATGCTTTCAGCTTCTTGCTGTTCAGTATAATGTTGGCTGTGGGTTTATCATAGATGGCCTTTATTATGTTGAGGTACTTGCCCTCTATTCCCATTTTGCTGAGAGTTTTTATTATGAATGGATGTTGAACTTTGTCAAATGCTTTTTCAGCATCTATGGAGATGATCATGTGGTTTTTGTCTTTCTTTTTGTTGATGTGGTGGATGATGTTGATGGACTTTCGAATGTTGTGCCATCCTTGCATCCCTGGGATAAATCCCACTTGGTCATGGTGTATGACCCTTTTGATGTATTTTTGAATTCGGTTTGCTAATATTTTATTGAGGATTTTTGCATCTACGTTCATCAGGGATATTGGTCTGTAGTTTTCTTTTTTGGTGGGGTCTTTGCCTGGTTTTGGTATTAGGGTGTTGTTAGCTTCATAGAATGAGTTTGGGAGTACCCCCTTCTCTATTTTTTGGAAAACTTTAAGGAGAATGGGTATTACGTCTTCCCTGTATGTCTGATAAAATTCCAAGGTTAATCCATCTGGCCCGAGGGTTTTGTTCTTTGGTAGTTTTTTGATTACCGCTTCAATTTCATTGCCAGTAGTTGGTCTGGTTAGATTTTCTGTTTCTTTCTGGGTCAATCTTGGAAGGTTGTATTTTTCTAGGAAGTTGTCCATTTCTCCTAGGTTTCCCAGCTTGTTAGCATATAGGTTTTCATAGTATTCTCTAATAATTCTTTGTATTTCTGTGGGGTCCGTCGTGATTTTTCCTTTCTCGTTTCTGATACTGTTGATTTGTGTTGACTCTCTTTTCTTCTTAATAAGTCTGGCTGGAGGCTTATCTATTTTGTTTATTTTCTCAAAGAACCAGCTTTTGGTTTCATTGATTTTTGCTATTGTTTTATTCTTCTCAATTTTATTTCTTTCTTCTCTGATCTTTATTATGTCCTTCCTTCTGCTGACCTTAGGCCTCATGTGTTCTTTTTTTTCCAATTTCGATAATTGTGACATTAGACCATTCGTTTGTGATTGTTCTTCCTTTTTTAAATATGCTTGGATTGCTATATACTTTCGTCTTAAGACTTCTTTTGCTGTGTCCCACAGATGTTGAGTCTTAGTGTTGTTGTTGTCATTTGTTTCCATATATTGCTGGTTCTCAATTTTGTTTTGGTCATTGATCCACTGATTATTAAGGAGCATGTTTTTAGGCCTCCATGTGTGTGTGATCCTTTTTGCTTTCTTTGTACAGTTTATTTCTAGTTTTATGCCTTTATGGTGTGAAAAGTTGGTTGGTAGGATTTCAATCTTTTGGAATTTACTGAGGCTCTTTTTGTGGCCTAGTATGAGATCTATTCTGGAGAATGTTCCATGTGCACTTGAGAAGAATGTATATTCTGTTGCTTTTGGATGTAGAGTTCTATAGATGTCTATTAGGTCCATCTGTTCTACTGTGTTGTTCAGTGCTTCCATGTCCTTACTTATTTTCTGCCCAGTGGATCTATCCTTTGGGGTGAGTGGTGTGTTGAAGTCTCCTAGAATGAATGCATTGCAGTCTATTTCCCCCTTTAGTTCTGTTAGTATTTGTTTCACATATGCTGGTGCTCCTGTGTTGGGTGCATATATATTTAGAATGGTTATATCCTATTGTTGGACTGAGCCCTTTATCATTATGTAGTGTCCTTCTTTATCTCTTGTTACTTTCTTTGTTTTGAAGTCTATTTTGTCTGATATTAGTACTGCAACCCCTACTTTCTTCTCGCTGTTTTTTGCCTGAAATATGTTTTTCCATCCCTTGACTTTTAGTCTGTACATGTGTTTGGGTTTGAGGTGAGTTTCTTGTAAGCAGCATATAGATGGGTCTTGCTTTTTTATCCATTCTATTACTCTGTGTCTTTTGATTGGTGCATTCAGTCCATTAACATTTAGGATGACTATTGAAAGATATGTACTTATTGCCATTGCAGGCTTTAAATTCGTGGTTACCAAAGGTTCAAGTTTAGCCTCTTTAGTATCTTACTCCCTAACTTAGCTCGCTTATTGAGCTGTTATATACACTGTCTGGAGATTCTTTTCTTCTCTCCCTTCTTATTCCTATTCCTCAATTCTTCATATGTTGGGTGTTTTGTGCTGTGCTCTTTCTAGGAGTGCTCCCATCTAGAGCAGTCCCTGTAAGATGTCCGGTAGAGGTGGTTTGTGGGAAGCAAATTCCCTCAGCTTTTGTTTGTCTGGGAATTGTTTAATCCCACCATCATATTTGAATGATAGTGGTGCTGGATACAGTATCATTGGTTCAAGGCCCTTCTGTTTCATTCCATTTAATATATCATGCCATTCTCTTCTGGCCTGTAGGGTTTCTGTCGAGAAGTCTGATGTTAACTTGATGGGTTTTCCTTTATAGGTGACCTTTTTCTCTCTAGCTGCCCTTAAAACTCTTTCCTTGTCCTTGATCTTTGCCATTTTAATTATTATGTGTCTTGGTGTTGTCCTTCTTGGATCCTTTCTGTTGGGGGTTCTGTGTATTTCCATGGTCTGCTCGATTATTTCCTCCCCCAGTTTGAGGAAGTTTTCAGGAATTATTTCTTCCAAGATACTTTCCATCCCTTTTCCTCTCTCTTCTTCTTCTGGTACCCCTATAATACAGATGTTGTTCCTTTTGGATTGGTCACACAGTTCTCTTAACATTGTTTCATTCCTGTAGATCCTTTTATCTCTCTCTGTGTCAGCTTCTATGCGTTCCTGTTCTCTGGTTTCAATTCCATCAATGGCCTCTTGCATCCTATCCATTCTGCTTATAAACCCTTCCAGAGTTTGTTTCATTTCTATAATCTCCTTTCTGGCATCTGTGATCTCCCTCCGGACTTCATCCCATATCTCTTGCGTATTTCTCTGCATCTCTGTCAGCATGTTTATGATTCTTATTTTGAATTCTTTGTCAGGAAGACTGGTTAGGTCTGTCTCCTTCTCTGGTGTTGTCTCTGTGATCTTTTTCTGCCTGTAGTTTTGCCTTTTCATGGTATTAGGAATAGTTTGCAGAGCTGGGATGAGTGATGGCTGGAAGAACTTCCCTTCTTTTTGGTTTGTGGCCCTCCTCTCCTGGGAGAACAGTGACCTCTAGTGGCTTGTGCTGGGTAGGTGCGCGCAGACAGGGCTTCTGCTTCCTGCTCGGCTGCTATGGAGTTTATCTCCTCTGTTGCTGTGGGCATGGCCTGGCTCGGGCAGCTCCTCCAAAATGGTGGAGTTGCGTTGGAGGGGGAGTGGCCTGGAGGCTATTTATCTCCGTAAGGGGCCTCCGAGCTCCCTGCAGCCCAGGGGATTAGGGTGCCCAGAGATCCCCGGATTCTCTACCTCTGGATTAAGTGTCCTGCCCTGCCCCTTTAAGACTTCCATAACGCACCCACCAAAACAAAATGATGACCACAAAAAAAAAATTTTTTTTAATTAAAAAAAAAAAAATGGCCACTCGTTTTTCTTTATTCTCCGTCACCAGCCTCAGGCATCTGCTCACTGGTCTTGCTGCCTTGTTTCCCTAGTATTGGGGTCCCTATCCCTTTAAGACTTCCAAAAAGCGTTCGCCAAAACAAAACAGAAAAAAAAAAAAAGGCCACTCGCTTTCCTTATGTCCTCCAGCGCCAGGCCTCCGTTACCTGCTCACTGTTCTTGCTGCCCTGTTTCCCTAGTATCCAGGGCCCCCCGCGCACACACTGTGTCTGCGCTCTGGCCCAGATGTCTGGGGCTGGGTGTTCGGCAGTCCTGGGCTCCGTCTCCCTCCCGCTCTGCCTACTCTTCTCCCGCCGGGAGCTGGGGGGAGGGGCGCTCGGGTCCCGTGGGGCCGGAACTTGTATCTTACCCCCTTTTCCAGGCACTGGGTTCTCGCGGGTGTGGATGTGGTCTGGATGTTGTCCTGTGTCCTCTGGTCTTTATTCTAGGAAGAGTTGTCTTTGTTATATTTTCATAGATATATGCAGTTTTGGGAGGAGATTTCCGTTGCTCTACTCACGCTGCCATCTTGGCTCCCAAAAATAAGTTTTTTTGAAAGAAACAGATCACAAGGTTATTCTAATATTTCAAATTCAAATTTAGTATTAAGACTTTTGCTTAATTTCATTAATTTTATAATTCTCTCTTTTCTTATGCTGAAAATCTTGGCTCATAATGGCATACTACAACTGTTTGTTTTAGCCCACCAAACATAATAGCTTTTGAATAACAATACCAATAATATTAGTAGTAGCAAGATTCAAGATGGCAGCGTGAGAGGTGAGATGGAGAACTCCACCCAAAACCACATATAGTACAAAAATATAGTTAATACAACTAACCCTAAAACAGCAACAGGAAAGAAGGCTGCCCCAGACTGCATACAGACCTCAAGAACAGAGCAGACCTCATGAAACAGGGTAACATACCAAAGCCTTGATCCGATAGGACCCGAGCCCCTCCCCCACCCCAGCTCACTGGTGGGAGGAAGAGAAATGGAGCGGGAAGGGGGTGGAAGCCTGGGACTGCTGAACACCTGGACCTGGAGATCTGCTTTGAAACATAGACCTACATTGTGTGGTGCTCTGGAGTTTGGTGGGGTTGTGGAGCTGGGACAGGCAGAGTGATTGAGAAACTGAGATTCCAGCCATTTGTGGAGGATTGGGATCCACATCTGACTGCTCTGGGACAAAGGGAAGGTGGGTGGTCTGAGAGGCTTCCTAGCAGCGAGAGGGATGCTGAGGGGGCGGGGTTTGTACAGTGCTTGCTGCGTAGGAGAAGGGATAGGTGGACAAGGTTATCTGGGTGTGCCCTGCCCAGCAGGTTGGGAACTTTGAAGAGCTTCAGGCACCCCATCCCTCTGGCTGGCTGCCCAGCTCCAAAGCCCCCCACTGTGATTCGCAGCCTGACGAGCCTTCCTCCTGCCTGCTGGCACTGGCTCACAAACTGGCAGTCCCTGCCCTGGCATCAGGCCAGCCAGAGGGAGACCCCGCCTACAACAGCTGGAGACACAAAGCACAGAGGCTTACACCTGTGTGCTCAGCCCACTGGTTCTGACAGGGGAGACAGGCACAGCAGCTGGGAAGCAGGAAACAGATATTTCCTCCCCCAAGGCACCAGTGTTGCTCTGCTATGACCCCCTACCTCATTATTATTCTTTTCAGTGTTCAAATCTAGGGGCTGAGCAGCTCCAGAGACTAGAGCTTCTGGGCACTAGAGAGTGCCACATAGAAATATGAAATGTCAAAGGAACCTGGTTCAGACTAAAATCTCAGAAACCCCAGAAAAAGGGACAAATGAAACTGAACTCACCAATCTTCCTGAAAGAGAGTTCAAAATAAAAATCATAAAGATGCTCATGGAGGTACAGAAAAATATGCAAGAACTCAGAAACAAATTTAAGATGGAGATTCAATCATTAAGAAATTCTGTATCAGAAATGAAACATACAATGGAGGGATTTAAAAGCAGATTAGATATAGTAGGAGAGATGGTAAATGGAATAGAAGTTAGAGAAGAGGAATACAAAGAAGCTGAGGTACAGAGAGAAAAAAGAATCCCTAAGAAAGAAAGAATATTGAGAGAACTGTGTGACCAATCCAAACGGAACAATATTTGCATTATAGGGGTACCAGAACAGAGAGAAAAGGGGATAAAAAGTGTCACTGAGGAAGTAATTGCTGAAAAGTTCCCCAATCTGGGGAAAGAGATAGTCTCTCAAGCCATGGAGATGAACAGATCTCCCAACACAAGGGATGCAAGGAAGAGAACATCAAGAAATACATTAATTAAAATGGCAAACATCAAGGATAAAGACAGACTTTTAAAAGCAGCTGGAGAGAGAAACAAGATCACATACAAAGGAAAACCCATCAGGCTATCATTAGACTTCTCAAAAGAAACTTTACAGGCCAGAAGGGAGTGGCATGATATATTTAATGCAATGAAGCAGAAGGGCCTAAAACCAAAATTACTTTATCCAGCATAGTTATCATTTAAATTTTAAGGAGGGATTAAACAATTTTCACATAAACAAAAGCTGAGAGAATTTACCTGCCGCAAACCACCTCTACAGTGTATTTTGGAGAAATTGCTATAGATGGAAGTATTCCTAAGGCTAAATAGATGTCACTCAAGCAATAGACAAAGAGTACAGGATATTATACCTAACGTATAAAGAATGGAGGAGGAAGAAAAAGGAGGAAAAAAAAACTTTAGGTTGTGTTTGTAATAGCATATGAAGTGAGTTAAATTAAACTGTTAGATAGTAAGGGAATTACCCTTGAACCTTTGGTAACCATGAGTCCAAAGTCTGCAATGCCAATACGTACATACCTATCGATAATCACACTAAATGTAAATGATCTGAATGCACCAGACAAAAGACATATAGAGCCACTGAATGGATTAAAAAACAAGACCCATCTATATGCTGCCTACAAGACACTTACTTCAAACCCAAAGACGTACACAGATTGAAAGTAAAGGGATGGAAAAAGATATTTCATGAAACCAAAAGGGAGAAAAAAGCAGATGTTGCAGTACTTGTATCAGACAAAATAGACTTCAAAACAAAGAAAGTCACAACAGACAAAGAAGGACTTTACATAATGATAAAGGAGTCGGTCCAACAAAAGGATATAACTATTATAAATATCTTTGCACCCAACATAGGATCACCTACATATGTGAAACAAATACTAACAGAATTGAAGGGAGAAATAGAATGCAATGCATGCATTTTAGGAGACTTCAACATACCACTCACTCTAAAGGACAGATCAATCAGACAGAAAATAAGTAAGGAGACAGAGGCACTGAACAATGTATTAGAACAGATGGACCTAACGGATATCTACAGAACACTCCATCAAAAAGCAACAGGATACACATTTTTCTCAAGTGCACATGGAATATTTTCAAGAATACATCATGTACTAGGCCACAAAAAGAGCCTCAGTAAATTAAAAAAGATTGAAATTGAACCAACCAGCTTCTCAGATCACAAAGGTATGAAACTAGAAATAAATTACACAAAGAAAATGAAAAAGCCCACAAACTCATGGAGGCTTACTAACATGCTCCTAAATAACCAATGGATCAATGACCAAATAAAAACAGAGATCAAGCAATATATGGAGACAAATGACAACAATAATTCAACACTGCAAAATCTGTGGGACACAGTGAATGCTCTGCTAAGAGGGAAGTATATTGCAATATAAGCCTACCTCAGAAAAGAAGAGCAATCCCCAAATGAACAGTCTAAACTCACAATTAATGAAACTAGTAAAGGAAGAACAAATGAGGCCCAAAGTCTGTAGAAGGAAGGACATAATAAAGATTAGAGCATAAATAAATAAAATTGAGAAGAATAAAACAATAGAAAGAAACATTGAAAGCAGGAGCTGGTTCTTCAAGAAAATAAAATAGATAAACCACTATCGAGACTTATCAAGAAAAAATGAGAGTATACACACATAAACAGAATCAGAAATGAGAGGGAAAAATCACTATGGACACCACAGAAATACAAAGAATTATGAGAGAATGCTATGAAAAATTATATGTTAACAAACTGGATAACCTAGAAGAAATGGACAACTTTATAGAAAAATACAACATTCCAAAGCTGACCCAGGAAGAAACAAAAAATCAGAACAGATCAATTACCAGCAACAAAATTGAACATGTTATCAAAAAACTACCCAAGAACAAAATACCTGGACCAGATGGCTTCACCGCTGAATTTTATCAAACATTTAGTGAAGATCTAATACCCATTCTAGTTTTCCAAAAAGTAGAAGAGGAGGGAATAATTTCAACCTGGCTCTCTGAGGCCAACATCACTCTAATACCAAAACCAGATAAAGACACCACAAAAAAAGAAAATTACAGAACAATATCCCTGATATACACAGATGCAAAAATACTCAACAAAATATTAGCAAACCGAATTCAAAAATACATCAAAAAGATAATCCATCATGATCAAGTGGGTTTCATTCCAGAGATATAAGGATGGTACAACATTAAAAAATCCATCAACATCATCCACCACATCAACAAAAAGAAGAACAAAAATCACATGATTATATCCATAGATGCTGGAAAGCATTCAACAAACATCAACATCCATTCATGATAAAAACTCTCAACAAAATGGGTAAGGAGGGCAAGTACTTCAACATAATAAAGGCTATACCTGACAAACCCACAGCCAACATAATACTTAACAGCAAGAAGCTGAAAGATTTTCCTCTAAGATCAGGAATAAGACAGGGATGCCCACTCTCTCCATTGCCTTCAATAAAGTACTGGAGGTCCTAGCCATGGTAATAAGATAAAACAAAGAAATACAAGGCAGCCAGATTGGTAAAGAGGATGTCAAACTGTCACTATTTGCAGATGGCATGATATTGTACATAAAAAAACCTAAAGACTCCATTGCAAAAGTACGAGAACTAATATCTGAATTCAGAAAACTTGCAGGATACAAAATTAATACACAGAAATTTGTTACTTTCCTATACACTAATGACGAATTAACAGAAAGAGAAATCAGGACAACAATTCCATTCACAATTGCATCAAAAAGAATAAAATACCTAGGAATAAACCTAATAAAGGAAGTGAAAGACCTACACCCTGAAAACTACAAGACACTCTTAAGAGAAATTAAAGAGGACACTAACAAATGGAAACTCACCCCATGCTCTTGGCTAAGAAGCATTAATATTGTCAAAGTGGCCATCCTGCCTAAAGCAATCTACAGATTCAATGCAATGCCTATCAAAATACCAACAACATTCTTCAATGAACTGGAACAAAAAGTTCTAAAATTCATATGGAACCACAAAAGACCCTGAATAACAGAGCAGTCCTGAGAAGGAAGACTAAAGCAGGATGCATCTAATTCTCAACTTCAAGCTCTACTACAAAGCCACAGTAATCAATACAATTTGGTACTGGCACAAGAACAGAGCAACAGACCAATGGAACAGAATAGATACCCAAGATATTAACCCAAACATATACGGTCAATTAATATAAGATCAAGGAACCATGGACATACAATAGGCAAATGACAGCCTCTTCAAGAGCTGGTGTTGGCAAAACTGGACAGCTACATGTAAGAGAATGCAACTGGATCATTGTCTAACCCCATACACAAAAATAAATTCAAAATGGATCAAAGACCTGAATGTAAGTCATGAAATATTAAAACTCTTAGAAAAAAACATAGGCAAAAATCTCTTGGACATAAACATGAGTGAATTCTTCATGAACATATCTCTCCAGGCAAGGCAAATAAAAGCAAAACCGAACAAGTGGGACTATATCAAGCTGAAAAGCTTCCGTACAGCAAAGGACACCACCAATAAAACAAAAAGGCATCCTACAGTATGGGAGAATATAGTCACAAATGACAGATCCAATAAAGGGTTGACATCCAAATATATAAAGAGCTCACGTACCTCAACAAACAAAAAGAAAATAATCCAATTAAAAAATGGGCAGAACAGCTGAACAGACAGTTCTCCAAGGAAGAAATTCAGATGGCCAACAGACACATGAAAAGATGCTCCACACTGCTAGTCATCAGAGAAATGTAACTTAAAACCACAATGAGATATCACCTCACACCAGTAAGTATTGCCACCATCCAAAAGACAAACAACAACAAATGTTGGCGAGGTTGTGGAGAAAGGGGAACCCTCCTACACTGCTGTTGGGAATGTAAAATAGTTCAACCATTGTGGAAAGCACTATGGAGGATACTCAAAAAACTCAAAATATATATCCCATTTGACCCAGGAATTCCACTTCTAGGAATTTCCCCTGAGAATGCAGCAGCCCAATTTGAAAAAGACAGATGCACCCCTATGTTTATTGCAGCACTATTTACAATAGCCAAGGAAATGAAGCAATTCCTAACTATTGTACTGTCCATCAGTAGATGCATGGATAAAGAAGATGTGGTACATATACACAATGGAATATTATTCAGTCATGAGAATAAAACAATCTTAAATTTTCAACAACATGGATGGAGCTAAGAGGGTATTACGCTCAGTGAAATATGCCAGGTGGAGAAAGAAAAATACCAAATGATTTAACTCATACATGAAGTATAAGAATAAAGAAAAAACTGAGGGAACAAAACAACAGCAGAATCACAGAACCCAAGAATGGACTAACAGTTACCAAAGGGAAGGAGACTGGGGAGGATGGGAGGGAAGGAGGGATAAGGGGGTGAAAAGAAAAGGGGCATTATGATTAGCATGTATAATGTGTGGGGGGGGCACGGGGAGGGCTGTGCAACACAGAGAAGACAAGTAGTGATTCTACAGCATCTTAGTACGCTGATGGACAGTGACTGTGATGGGGTATTTGGGGGGGACTTGGTGACGGGGGGAGCCTAGTAAACATAATGTTACTCATCTAATTGTAGATTAATGAATGATACCAAAAAAAAAAAAAATGGACAGAGGAGCCAAACAAACACTCCTCCAAAGAAGAGATTCAGATGGCCAGCAGACACATGAAAAGGTGCTCCACATTGCTAATCGTGAGAGAAATGCAAATTAAAACCACAATGAGATATCACCTCACACCAGTGAGGATGGACACCATTCAAAAGACAAACAACAACAAATGTTGGTGACGATGTGGAGAAAGGGGAACCCTCCTATGCTGCTGGTGGGAATGTAAATTAGTTCAACCATTGTGGATAGCAGTATGGAGGTTCCTCAAAAAACTCAAGCTAGAAATACCATTTGACCCAAGAATTCCACTTCTAGGAATTTCCCCTAAGAATGCAGCAGCCCAGTTTTAAAAAGACATATGCACCCCTATGTTTATTGCAGCACTATTTACAATAGCCAAGAAATGGAAGCAACCTAAATGTCCATCAGTAGATGAATTAATGAAGAAGATGTGGTACATATACACAATGGTATATTATTCAGCCATGAGAAGAAAACAAATCCTACCATTTGCAACACCATGGATGGAACTAGAGGGTATTATGGTCGGTGAAATAAGCCAGGCGGAGAAGGACAAGTACCAAATGATTTCAGTCATCTGTGGAGCATAAGAACAAAGCAAAAACTGAAGGAACAAAACAGTAGCAGAATCACAGAACCCAAGAATGGACTAAGAGTTACCAAAGGGAAAGGGACTGGGGAGGATGAGTGGAAAGGGAGGGATAAGAGCGGGGAAAAAGAAAGGGGGCATTATGATTAGCATGTATAATATGGGTGGGTCCCTGGGAGGGCGGTGTAACACAGAGAAGATATGTAGTGATTCTACGGCATCTTACTACACTGATGGACAGTGATTGTAAAGGAGTTTGTCGGGGGACTTGGTGATGGGGGAAGTATAGTAAACATTATGTTCCTCATATAATTGTAGATTAATGATACCAAAAAAAGAAAGGATTATAGGCCAATATCCCTGATGAACATAGATGCAAAAATATTCAACAAAATAGTCGCAAACACAATTCAAAACTACATCAAAAATATCATCCATCATAATCGAGTAGGATTTATTCCAGGAATGGAGGGATGGTAAAATATTCAAAATCCATCAATATCATACACCACATCAACGAAAAGGACAAAAATCACATGATCATCTCCACAGATTCTGAAAAAGCATTCAGCAAAATTCAACATCCATTCACGATAAAAACTCTCAACAAAATGGGTATACAGGGCAAGTATCCCATCATAATAAAGGCCATATATGACAAACCCACAGCCAACATCATACTTAACAGCAATAAGCTGAAAGCTTTTCCTTTAAGATCGGGAACAAGCAAGGATTGTTTGGTACTGGCAAAGGATTGTCCACACTTTTACTCAACATAGTACTGGAGGTCTTAGCCATGACAATCAGAGAGCACAAAGAAATAAAAGGCATCAAGACTGGCAAGGAAGAAGTTAAACTGTTACTGTTTGTAGACGACATGATATTGTACATAAAAGACCATAAATGATCCACCCCAAAACTACCAGAACTAGTAACTGAATTCAGCAAAGTTGCAGGATACAAAATCAATACATAGAAATCTGTTGCATTCCTATATAGTAACAATGAACCAGCCTAAAGAAAAATCAGGAAAACAATTCTATTCAGAATTGCATCAAAATGAATAAAATACCTAAGAACAACCCTAACCAATAAGGCAAAAGACCTATACACTGAAATCTACAAACACTTTTGAAAGAAATTAAAGAAGACACCAATAAGTGGAACTACATCCCATGCTCATGGATAGGTAGAATTAACATTGTGGAAATGGCTATCCTGCCTAAAGTAATCTACAGATTCAATGCAATCCCTATCTGAATACCAACAGCATTCTTCAACGAACTAGAACAAACAGTTCTAAAATTCATATGGAACCACAAAAGACCCCGAATAGCCAAAGCAATCCTGAGAAGGAAGAACAAAGCTGGGGGGATAATGCTCCCTGACTTCAAGCTCTACTACAAAGCCACAATAATCAAGACAGTTTGGTACTGGCACAAGAAAAGATTTGTAGATCAATGGAACAGAACAGACAGCTCCAATATAAACCCAAGCATATATGGTCAATTAATATACAATAAAGGAGCCATGGATATACAATGGGGAAATGACAGCTTCTTCAACAACTAGTGTTGGCAAAACTGGACAGCTACATTTAAGAGAATGCAACTGGATTATTGTCTAACTCCATTCACAAAAATAAACTTGAAATGGACCAAAGACCTGAATGTAAGTCATGAAACCATAAAACTCTTAGAAGAAAACATAGGCAAAAATCTCTTGAATATAAATGTGGGCAATTTTTTCCTGAACACATCTCCTCTGGCAAGGGAAACAAAAGCAAAAATGAAGAAGTGGGACCACATCAAACAAATAAGTGTACAGCAAAAGACACCATCAGCAGAACAAAAAGGCATCCTACAGTATGGGAGAATATATTCCTAAATGACATATCCGACAAGGGGTTAGCATCCAAAATATATAAAGAGCTCACAAGCCTCCACACCCAAAAAACAAATAACCCAATTAAAAAATGGGCAGAGGATCTGAACAGACACTTCTCCAAAGAAGAAATTCAGATGGTCAACAGGTACATGAAAAGATGCTCCACATCGCCAATTATCAGGGAAATGCAAATTAGAACCACAATGAGATATCACCTCACACCAGTTAGGATGGCCATCAAAAAGACTAGGAACAACAAATGCTGGTGAGGATGCGGACAAAGGGGAACCCTCCTACACTACTGGTGGGAATGTAAATTAGTTCAACCATTCTGGGAAGCAATATGGATGTTCCTCAAAAAACTAGAAGTAGAAATACCATTTGACTCAGAAATTCCACTCCTAGGAATTTACCCAAAGAAAACAAGATCCCAAATTTAAAAAGACATATGCACCCCTGTGTTTATTGCAGCACTATTTACATTAGCCAAGATATGGAAGCAACCTAAGTGTCCATCAGTAGATGATGGATAAAGAAGAGGTGGTACATAAACACAATAGATGATTATTCAGCCATAAGAAGAAAACAAATCCTACGATTTGCAACAACATGGACAGAACTAGAGGGTATTATGCTCAGTGAAATAAGCCATGTGCAGAAAGACAAGTACCAATTGATTTCCCTCATTTGTGGAGTATAACAACGAAGCAAACTGAAGGAACAAAACAGCAGCAGGGACAGACTCCAAGAAGGACTAGCAATTACCAAAGGGGAGGGTGTGCAATAATGGAGGGAGAAGGGGATTGAGGGTTATTATTATTGGCATAGATGGTGCTGGTTGGAGGTCACGGGAAAGAGAGTGGAGCACAAAGAAGACAAGTAGTGATTCTGTGGCATCTTTCTATGCTGATGGACAGTGACAGCAGTGGGGTGTGGGGGGGACTTGATAATATGAGTGAGTAGAGTAACCACAATATTTTTCATGTGAAAACTTCAAAAGAGTGTATATCAATAATACCTTCATTAAAAAAAGAAAATGCATGTGAAATGTGTCAAAAGCTCTATACTCCTTATAAAAAGAGCACATACAAATTCTTAAATCTTACAGTAAATATAAAGTATTCAGTAGTATTTTAACAATAAGCTTTCAAAGAGCCTCAATCCTAGCTACATACAGTGACACCCCAAGGTGCATGAGATGTACTGAGACAAGGTGGTTCACCTCGTGTGCATACATGTGGTTTCATGTAGCTCCTGTGTTTCTGTTTTGGGCCAGGAGGCTTCACATAGGAGCCAAGAGCTGGGAGCGGAGATGGGCACCAGCCGACAGCTAAGGCGTTAGCTCAGAATCTCCCACACTCCTAGCCAGAGCACATCGTGGGGTACACTGGGCAATCCCAACATGGGGGGCCTAAAAGGTGCAAAGGTGTCACTCTATTTATGCAGGAAGTCATGAAGAATGTGTTAGAACGATGAAATTTTTCACGACATGTAATCTTTTGAATGGGTCTCCCATGTATGTGGTTGAAAATGCACAAGATTCATAGTAAATATGTCTCTGTCTCACACCTGCCCATGAGCCCTAGAATGACTCTCAGAAGCAAATGAGCGCATCTGTTTCTTGTCTATCTTCCTGGATGTGCATGAGTGTGCAGAGAGAGCTGAGAGAGAGCCAGGTTGTCACAGTTCAAATACCGCCTTCCTCACTTAACTAGTTTTGTGATGTTGGGCAAATTTGACCTGTGGTTCATTTTCCTCATTAGTACAATAAGAATGATATCTATTTCATAGCTTTGTTGTCAAAGTTAAAAGAGTAAATATTTGTGAAGTGCTTAGAACAGTGTGTCTGACACATGATAAATGAAATTAAAGAATTATATGTACAATGTAATTTTATATAATTATATAGTTTTTAAAACACAAATGATATTATAGTATTTTGCCTTTTTTTTATACATACAAATCTACCTTGGAAACCATTCTGTATCAGCACATTTTAAACGGCCTCATTCTCATTTATGGCTGTGTAGTATGTCTTTGTATGGCTTTTCCATTATTTACTTGTCATTATTTATTTGATGGACATATTGGCTATTTCAGTCTTTCTGTCACACACAGTACTACTAAGACTGTCTATATATAGGTGTCAACTCACTTATGTTCACAGACATCTGTAGGATAAAATACTAGAGGTGTGGAATTGCTGGGTCAAAGGGCATGTGCAGTTTTAATTTGAATAGATATTGCCAAATTGCTCTCCAAAGAGGTTGCACAAGCTTTTCCTTCTGCCAGAAATTTATGAAGAGTGCCTGTTTCTCTACATCCTTGCCAAAACACTATGTTAGCAAACTTTTAGTTTTTCACTCTTACAGGTGAAAAGTGGTGTGTGGTAAATGTGCATGTTACTTTGAATGCTGGAAGCAGAGCCCACCATGACAGGCACTGTGCATGGCCAGCCAGTGGTCCCTCACTCATTTCCCTCCAGGACTGTCTCCAGCCAACAGGGTGAAATGTGCCAAGAGGGTCAAATGTGCACTGGCTTTCCAGCATCCCCTGAGGCTGAGCTTTAAACAGGACTCCCTAGAGAGAGAACCCCTCCTTCCCTTTGGGCTCTGGATGCAGTCACAGGTGACCTAGAGCAACATATATGTGTAAAACAAGACAGCTCTAAGAATGGCAGAGCAGAGGACAATGCCTGGGCCACTGAGGCTGCGGTGGAGAGGCCCAGCCTTCTCATTCTTACTCCTGCAACAGTAACAGGCAACACCAAGCTAGGATCCTGTGCTGATGGCCTCACCCGAGCTTCCCAGCGACCCCTTGCCCTCTGCTTGTCTGCCCATGAGGCCTCTGGCCACAGTGCCCTGTAATAACAGTTTTCTCCAGGCCTAACCAAGGGGCCCTCTCTGAACAGAGGAGGAGGGCTTACCTTTCAGGGGACTTGATCAAATTTGCTACCATGTTCAAGTATTAACTATTTTTGTAATAAACAATTTTTAAAAACCTAAAATGAGGAAATTGTTTTAGCAGAGATTTTAAAATCAGCATTACTTTTTCTGTCAACATTGAGTAAACTTAATTAAACTTACTAATTAAGATATTGGAGCCAATTTATTGGGCAGCCAAATGCTGCCTATTGATAACAGTCTGTTTCAGATTTTTTCTTTCTGAAGAACCTGCGTTGGAGATCCTGGACAGTCTCACAGGTGCCTCCAGAGAACTGCAGTGGTTGAGTGTCTCTCTGCAGGGCCTGTGTGGGGACCCTCAGATGGCAGAAGTAACCAGGTAGCTTGACACTCCACGCTGGCTTTGCTTTCAATGTGTGTTTCAATCTGATGTGCATGACAAGGAAACCTGAGTGCTGGTCACTCTGGAGAGAGAGGCTCAAGGGGGTCTGAGATCTGGAAGGGTTTCTGGTCCTTCTGTGTCACAGAATAGCTGTGCCGAGCCTGCCCAGCCTTCAGGAAGTGGGGCTTTAACCAGGCCGGGACACCTTCCTGGTCTCACTTCTGGTCCTTCTGCTGCATTGCAAGTTTGCCTTTCCCCTGATTGTGATTTAAAAAATTTTTTTTTCTTGGTATCATTAATGTATAATCACATGAGCAACATTGTGGTTACTAGATTCACCCCATTATCAAGTCCCCCCCCACATACCCCATTACAGTCACTGTCCATCAACGTAGTAAGGTGCTATAGAGTCACTAGTTGTCTTCTCTGTGCTATTCTGCCTTCCCTGTGCTGCCCTCCCTACATTATGTGTGCTAATCGTAATGCCCCTTTTTCCCCTTTTGTCCCTCCCTTCCCACCCATCCTCCCCAGTCCCTTTCCCTTTGTTAACTCTTAGTCCATTCTTGGGTTCTGTGATTCTGTTGCTGTTTTGTTCCTTCAGTTTTTGCTTTGTTCTTATACTCCACAGATGAGTGAAATCATTTGCCACCTGTCTTTCTCTGCCTGGCTTATTTCACTGAGCATAATACCCTCTAGCTCCATCCATGTTGTTGCAAATGGTAGGATTTGTTTTCTTCTCATGGCTGAATAATATTCCATTGTGTATATGTACCACATCTTCTTCATCCATTCATCTACTGATGGACACTTAGGTGGCTTCCATTTCTTGGCTATTGTAAATAGTGCTGCAATAAACATAGGGTGCATATGTCTTTTTCAAACTGGGATCTTGCATTCTTAGGGTAAATTCCTAGAAATGGAATTCCTGGGTCAAATGGTATTTCTATTTTTAGTTTTCCTGACTGTGATTTTAATGTCAACCTCAAAGCCGCTAAGAGGTTTTGCATGTTTCTATTTATTTAAATTTTTGTAACATGGAGAAAAGTGCTGTTTCCCAGGGGTTGAGGGCCTGGGTGATGTCTGCAGATTAGTTCCAGCCAGCAAGGTTGGGCTTTGGTTCTTGGGGTTACAGACTGTTCCCCCTTGAGCCCAAGGCTGAGCTCCCCCTAAAACTGATTAAAGATCAGTAACTAAAAACATCAATCATGCAAAGATGTCCACAACAGAATAAAGAAAGGTAGGTTGTAAAACAGGACGCACAGTACAGTCCTTTTCAGTAAGGAAGATCACTGCTAATTGTATGGAGGTTAGTAATTACACAAACATTTTGGAGAATGTGCTCCAGGCTGATAACCAGGTTGTTTTATGGGAAGATGGATATGTTTTCAATAATAAATATGTATTATTTCTGTAATCTGAAAAGGAAAATGGGGTAAAAGACCACAAGTCAGAGATAAAACCAACCCAAAGCATAGATGCCAGTAAGCCATGTAAGGGGCTAACCCTGGGGTCAGTTACTGCACCAGGGAGGGGAGCTGGGGACCCCACTGAGAGAGTTGGGGCTTCTTTGTGGGGCTTCTCAAAAGTACAAGTTAGTGTATCTACTTCTTTCTGACACAGGTTCCCTGCACATGGGGACCCTGTACACAGGGTGCAACTGGGTGTGTGGCTGCAGGAATTGTGAGGGGCAGGAGAGCCTGGGGAAGGTGGATTTGGTCCCAGTGCACTGGAGCC
Organism: Manis pentadactyla; assembly: GCF_030020395.1. Lineage (NCBI taxonomy): Eukaryota > Metazoa > Chordata > Mammalia > Pholidota > Manidae > Manis > Manis pentadactyla. The sequence goes on from NC_080024.1 coordinate 106,041,486, forward strand.
AGGTCCCCAAAGTGCCTGTTTTGTTGAGTGACAAAGGAAGAGAGCGTGCAGATGTGTTGCGTTGAGACAAGAATGGTTCAGTTAGGTAGATGTGCTCAGGATCCTCAGCTCTTTAGTGCCACAGAGCTATCAGGTTAGAAACAAGGGCCTCTCTGGTGGAGAAGGGGTACAGTGCTCGGCGCCTCCCCTCCCTGTTTGTACCTTCCTGCCCACAGTCCTCCGAAGCTGGCGGTTGGTGGGACTCATCCCACAAAAGGCCGTCCCCTTTGTGGTGGCTCTGTCACCAGCCAGAGCTGTCAGGTATGTCAGTCATGTTGCTTTGTGGCCATGTCACAGGCACAATTGGCGAGATTAGGTGGCCACAAAGAGCCATGAATGAGGTGGTAATTGCGTTCAAGGGAAAAGAGAGTTAAAGAAAGAGAGACTTTCCTTTCTCACAAGCCCCCTGAAAGAAGTGACAGCTAATATTTTAAAGCTGGAACAAGATAATTGCAGTAAGAGATCGTTGTGTGTTCTCTGACAAATGCTGCACTCTCACAATAATTATTCAAATGCTCAGTTTGTGTTGTGAGCATCAGATACCCATTTACAGTGAAACCATTTACATTTGCCATTTTGAAAAGTTGAAGTCCAGTCATTGCCCTGTCTGAGCAGACCACACAGTTGAACACCACCGGGCCTGGCTCCATCACAGGGCGGGGGCAGCCGAGGGGGCACAGGGCATCCCCCTCCTTACAGGAGGCCACCTGTGCAGCCTCCGTGCATCATTCTGTTGCCATTCTTGCCTTGATCAAAAAAGAAAATCCCATCATTTGGGAGTTGATAGGAAAAGGGGAAACAAAGATTTTTTTTAAAAACCAGCATTCAGCCAACCTCAAGGAAAAAAAACAACCTCTTTTCTGGTTGGTCATGGAAATCAGTCATGGAAGGTGTCCAAACTGTTCATTATACAAGCTCTTCCTGATAGTTCATTTTGACTAGAATTTGCTATTGTGTCTGGTGACTGGACTGTCACAGCACTGGGCCAGGGTTGGGCCCAGTGCAGAGTGGACAGGAGCCAGGGCCATTCTCTCCTGCCACACGGTCAGCATTCAGGTGAAGTCATTGGCCTCGGGTCAGGTAGAGGCATTCTGACACAGATTAATTCCCTTCCGGAAGCTGTTCAATGTGGTGAAGATGGAAGAGAACTGGACCACAAACCCACCAGGCTTCATGAAGACTATTTATCAGACAGTGCTTTCTTGGATTTTTAAACATCTTAAACCGAACCTTCTGGCACATTGAAGGCTGTTGAAGTCCATGTCTCACATTTTCATTGCAAGCCTTTATCAGTCCTTCAAAGTTTCTTTCTTTCTTTTTATAGAACTGGCACCTGTGAAGTTCCTAGTGACTAGACCCCTATGAGCTCCAAACCACACACAGACTCAATGCAGCCCTGTGAGCATGCTGCAAACCTCTCAGTCCAGCCTTTATGCTCCTGCAGGTCTTCAGACAAAAAGCTACAGGGGTCCCATTTAGAGTCTTCTAGCAGCTCACATAGAAGGGGTAGCTTTTCTTGCTAAACTCTCCTCTTCTGAGCACACTGAAGCAATAGTTTGCTTCCACCTAGAAAATGCTTCGAGGGTCTCAGAGACCAGCCCCCACCCCGGCCTCTCACCATAAACTGAGGGGTCTCCTTTCAGGTTAGGGTGCTCTGCGTTTCTGCCTGGAAATGTCTTGACTTCCTCGACAGAACTGAGGGCCTTGCAACCTTCTGTGGATTCTGCAGCACCACACCTGAGACAACAGAAAAGCAAAAACAAAATCTACTCCAACTTAGGCAGGAGCTCCTGAGCCCAAAACTGTCCCACCTGGGGCGCGGCCCCGGCCACCTGGCAGCTGGGAGCCTGAGCCCACAGAGGCTGTCCCGCCTGCCGGAAGGACAGTGTCTGCAGGCCTGGGCTAGGCAGAGTCTCCCTTGGGGGCCGCCCTCCCACACAGCGCTGAAGTCCGGGGCAAGGGAGGAAGGCGAGCCAGAGCTGGAAGCATCTTGAATGGGCCAACTAAAATGACCCAGGGGGCTCGGGAGCTTCCCCCGAGTGGAGAAGGGTGGCAGGGGTGAAGAGCCCGGGGTGTCACCACTCAATTCACCCTTGCCACCCACCACCAGACGCCGACTCGGGCCGCACTCTGCCTTGCACACCCTGAATTTTGAAGGAATGAATGAAAGGATACGCATCTTGTTTACTTCATATTTTAGCCACAAGCATAAAATTCAACTCTCCTTCAGCTGCCACTCGGGCTGAAGTAGTATTAGCAGGATGAAAATGTTTGCGAGGCTGTAGACCCAAGCCTGGAGAGGCTGCTGGGCAGCTGGGAGGGTTTGGGGACTGAGGCGTCCCGGGAGGGAGGGAGCCTGCCAGCCTTCTCTCCAAAGTGGGCATCGGAGGGTTCCCGGGACCAGGACTGGAGCTTCCAGGGCAGCAGGAGGAGGCCCCTCCCGCGCCTGGCTGTCGGGCTGGCACTGGCCAAACCCATGTCGTCTCACCACGTGGGCTCCAACCTCGCCCCTTTCAGCCTTTCACCACTGCCTTTATTCTTGCCCCTCTCTCTGCTCAAGATCCGTCTCCATCCCTGTCTCTCCAGAAGGCCACAGCAAGACAACCCAGCACAGGACGGGCCAGTCCTGCCCGCAGGCCTGAGAGCCTTTCTTCTCACCTCAGTTTCCATGTCTGAAAAGTAGGGCTCCTCAGAGTGCTTCCCTGAGGCGGTGGGCATGTGATGACAGTGCTCAGAACAGGAGCCCAGGTGGGGTGGCTGTCCTGGGCGGCCTCAGCCCCTGAGGCCCTTGCTCTTGGACAGCCATCTTGGGAGGGCAAGCTTGAGCTGCCGGAGATGAGGCTCTGCCCCCAGGGAAGTGCGTTCTGTTGTTTTTGCCCATCAGTTTGTTTTGAGGGAGCTGGCTGGGGAGGGGCAGAAAGTGGGCCCCTGGAGAGTCTGTGGTAAGGTGTCAAGGGACAGTCTGCTGTGTGACTGCTGACTACCTTTGGGACGAGCTGCTAATGGCCTTGCTTTGTGGGCAAGTTGTGCTCTAGGCAAAGCCCCCATTCTGTTGAGGAAGAATGCAGACTTGCCCCCTTCCCCAAGCCTGCGCCCACTGCAGGCCACAGAAAACAGTGATAGTTTCTTGGCCAATCCCTGGCTCTCTGCAGGTGTCATCTCAGTGTTGTCAGACAGCTGCGTCTGGGGGCGTCTCTCCCTGCACACTAGGTGAGATCTGAGGGAGGGGGGCGGTTCTTCACTCCGTTTGAGAAAGAATTCTCCAAGAGGTTGCAGGAGTGTAGGTAAGGTGGGAATTCATTAAAGGGATAGTAGCAGTGAATGGAAGCCGCCCTGCCAGCAGCAGAGAGCAAGGAGGGAGCAAGGAAGAGCAGAGGGACGATAGGAAGCTATTGAACTGCTCGGCACAGGGCAGATCCCTTGACAACTCCTGAAGCCAGGGTCACCTGGTGTACAGTGTCTGCTTGAATCTGCAATGCATGGGAACTAAGCCCCCACAATCCCAGGATTTGGGGGAACTGCAGAGCACTGGATGGAGTGAGATTATGTTCTGAGAGCTTCCCAAAGGCAAAGAAAGATTTTTGGGCAGGCTACTAAATAGCATGATTGTACAGCTGCAGTCCTGTCTGGGTCACCCAGGTGACAGGAACTTGCAATCCCAAGAGATCTCAGTAGCTCTTCCCTACTTGTCTGAAGTAGAAGAGAGTGAAGACTTGTGTTTAGGTCCAGAAAGTTGAATGAAATAGCAAAGTGACAGAAGCATTTACCACCAAAGGTGGCGGTTGGAGAGTTCTCGTCTTTATTATGGAGAAGAGTTCAGAGACAAGTGCAATTGGCTTATGCAACAAGAAAGTTTATTTGATATAAGACAGTACACACTCACATTGGAGCATGGCCAACCCCAGAGAGAAGGCAGGGTGGGAAAGGGTGGCATAGGCTTGACATGTGGTCTCATGATGTCTGTCACAGGTGAGAGACATTGTGTCATCATGCATAGTCAGTACTTTAGATGTTCTGTAAGATAAACTTAACACGAGGAATTTCTTGATCCTGTTCTTTTCTAAGATAGTGGTTATGCTCAAGCAGTGGAAATATATTTAGGACTGTTGGTTGGCTCTGCCTTAAGTTAGCATAGGCTATTGGCTGATTACCATAAAATATATTAGGAATCTTACCTCCTACTCCCTGGTTTTTAAAATGGAATCTTAGCCTTAAGATGGAGTCCCTCCTCTCCAAGAAGGGACTAGTGGTTACCAAAGGGAAGAGATTGGGGAAGGAGAAGGGGATTAAGGGGCACTATAATTAGTGCACACAATATAGGTAGGTCATGGAGAAGACTGTATATAGCACAGAGAAGACAAGTAATGACTCTATAGCATCTTACTATGCTGATAGACAGTGATTGTGAGGGGGAGAGGACTTGATAATATGGGTGAATGTTGAAATCACAATGTTGTTTTCACATGAATTCATGACTGTATATCAATGATACTTCATTTAAAAAATGATGGAGTCCCTCCTGTTCTTATTATACTGTTTGTATCAGCATTTTTCATCATAAACAGGAAAATTAATCATGATGCTTGGCCCACTTCGCTGCCCTACCTCATCAGGTCCTGTGAAGGAGGGGAGGAGTGTGTTCAGTGCCGCTTTGTGGGTACAAACACCAGCACAGATAGACAGAAGCATGCACAGCACTAAGGACCGACTCAGGGTCAAGACACGGGGCACCAAGCCAGAAGCAGGCGATGGGTTTGATCTTGATTGGAAAAAACCACCTGTAAAAAACACTCAGACAAGGTGGGTTGACAAATGAACACGGAATTGGATATGAGATAATAGTGATTTTTTTTTAACTTGCACAATCCTTTTTTTATTAAGGTATCATCGATATACACCCCTGTAAAGTTTTCACATGAAAAACATTGTGGTTACTACACTCACCCATATTAGGAAGTCCCCCCCACAATGCATTGCAGTCACTGTCCATCAGCATAGCAAGATGCCACAGAATCACTACTTCTTTTCTGTGCTCCAAGGTCTTCCCCATGAACCCCCACCCCAACCCCATCTGTGCCAATCATAATACCCTTCAATCCCCTTCTCCCTCTCTTACTACCCACCCTCCCCTTTGGTAACTGCTGGTCCCCTCTTGGAGTCTGTGTCTGCTGCTGTTTTGTTCCTTCAGTTTTGCTTGTTGTTATACTCCACAAATGAGGGAAATCAATTGGTACTTGTCTTTCTCCACATGGCTTATTTCACTGAGCATAATACCCTCTAGTTCTGTCCATGTTGTTGCAAATGGTAGGATTTGTTTTCTTCTTATGGCTGAATAATTGTCCATTGTGTATATGTACCACATCTTCTTTATCCATCATCTACTGATGGACACTTAGGTTGCTTCCATATCTTGGCTAATGTAAATAGTACTGTGATAAACACAGGGGTACATATGTCTTTTTAAATCTGGGATCTTGTTTTCTTTGGGTAAATTCCTAGGAGTGGAAATCCGGAGTCAAATGGTAATTCTACTTCTATTTTTTTAAGGAACCTCCATATTGCTTTCCACAATGGTTGAACTAATTTACATTCCCACCAGCAGCGTAGGAGGGTTCCCCTTTCTCAGCATTCCTCACCAGCATTTATGGTTCCTAGTCTTTTTGATGTTGGCCATCCTAACTGGTGTGGGGTGATATCTCATTGTGGTTTTAATTTGCATTTCCCTGATAATTTGGTGAAGTGGAGCATCTTTTCATGTACCTGTTGGCCATCTGAATTTCTTCTTTGGAGAAGTCTCTGTTCAGATCCTCTGCCCATTTTTGAATTGGGTTATTTGTTTTTGGATGTGGAGGCTTGTGAGCTCTTTATATATTTTGGATGCTAACCCCTTGTCGGATATGTCATTTGGGAATATATTCTCCCATACTGTAGGATGCCTTTTTGTTCTGCTGATAGCGTCCTTTGCTGTACAGCTTTTCATTTGATGTAGTCCCACTTGTTCATTTTTGCTTTTGTTTCCCTTGCCCAAGGAGATGTATTCAGGAAAAAGATGCTCACATTTATATTCAAGAGATTTTTGCCTATGTTTTCTTCTAAGAGTTTTATGGTTTCATGACTTAGATTCAGGCCTTTGATACATTTTGAATTTACTTTTGTGTATGGGGTTAGACAATAATCCAGTTGCATTCTCTTACAAGTAGCTGTTCAGTTTTGCCAAGACCAGTTGTTGAAGAGGCTGTCATTTCCCCATTGTATATCCATGGCTCCTTTATTATATATTAATTGATCATATATGCTTGGGTTTATATCTGGGCTGCCTATTCTGTTCCATTGATCTACAAATCTTTTCTTGTGCCAGTACCAAATTGTCTCGATTATTGTGGCTTTGTAGTAGAGCTTGAAGTCAGGGAGCATGATCCCCCCAGCTTTATTCTTCCTTCTCAGGATTGTTTTGGCTATTTGGGGTCTTTTGTGGTTCCATATGAATTTTAGAACTGTTTGTTCTAGTTTGTTGAAGAATGCTGTTGGTATTTTGATAGGGATTGCATTGAATCAGTAGATTGCTTTAGGCAGGATGGCCATTTTTACAATATTAATTCTGTGGTGTATGATATTGATGGATTTTGAATATTGTACCATCCTTGCATTCCTGGAATAAATCCTACTTATGATGGATGATCTTTTTGATGTAGTTTTGAATTATGTTTGCTAATATTTTGATGTGGTTTTGAAATGTGTTTGCTAATATGGGTAATACATCCCATGAACATGGGATGTACTTCCATTTATTGGTGTCTTAATTTCTCTCATAAGTGTTTGTAGTTTTCAGTGTATATGTCTTTCACCTCATTGGTTGGGTTATTCCTAGGTATTTTTATTCTTTTTGATGCAATTGTGAATGGAATTGTTTTCTCAATTTCTCTTTTGGCTGGTTCATCGTTACTATATAGGAATGCAACAGATTTCTGTGTACTAATTTTGTATCCTGCAACTTTGCTGAATTCAGTTCTAGTAGTTTTGGGGTGGATTCTTTACAGTCTTTTATGTACAATATCATGTCATCTGCAAACAGTAACAGTTTAACTTCTTCCTTACCAGTCTGAATGCCTTTTATTTCTTTGTGCTCTCTGATTGTCATGGCTAAGACCTCCAGTACTATGTTGAGTAAAAGTGGGGAGAGTGGACATCCTCATCTTGTTCCTGATCTTAAAGGAAAAGCTTTCAGCTTTTTGCTGTTAAGTATGATATTGGCTGTGGGTTTGTCATATATGGCCTTTATTATGTTGAGATACTTGCCCTCTATACCCATTTTGTTGAGAGTTTTTATCATGAATGTTTTTTCAGAATCTATGGAGCTGATCATGTGATTTTTGTCCTTTTTGTTGATGTGGTGTATGATATTGATGGATTTTGAATATTGTACCATCCCTGCATTCGTGTAATAAATCCTACTTGATTATGATGGATGATCTTTTTGATGTAGTTTTGAATTGTGTTTGCTAATATTTTGTTGAATATTTTTGCATCTATGTTCCTCAGGGATATTGGTCTGTAATCTGTTTTTGTGGTGTCTTTGCCTGGTTTTGGTATTTGAGTGATGCTGGCCTCCTAGAATGAGTTTGGAAGTATTTCCTCCTCTTCTACTTTTTGGAAAACTTTAAGGAGGAAGGGTATGACATCTTCACTAAATATTTGATAAAATTCCACAGTGAAGCCATTTGTACAGGGATTTTGTTGTTAGGTTGTTTCTTGACTTACCAATTCAATTTTGTTGCTGGTACTTGGTCTGTTCAGATTTTCTGCTTCTTCCTGGGTCAGCCTTGGAAGGTTGTATTTTTCTAGAAATTGTCCATTTCTTCTAGGTTATCCAGTTTACCATGTAATTTTTTATAGTATTCTCTAACCATTTTTTGTATTTCTGTGGTGTCTGTAGTGAGTTTTCCTTTCTCATTTCTGATTTTGTTTATATGTGAAGACTCTCTTTTCTTCTTGGTAAGTCTGACTAGGGGTTTATCTATTTTGTTAGTTTTCTCAAAGAACCAGCTCCTGCACTCATTGATTCTATTGTTTTATTCTTTTGATTTTATTTACTTCTGCTTTAATCTTTATTATGTCCCTCCATCTGCTGACTTTGGGCCTCATTTGTTCTTCTTTTTCTAGTTTCAACAATCATGAGCTTAGAATGTTCATATGGGATTGTTTTTCTTTCCTGAGGTAAGCCTGCATTGCAATATACTTCCTTCTTAGCATGGTCTTCGCTGCATCCAACAGACTCTACGGTGTTGAGTTATTGTTGTCATTTGTCCCCATATATTGCTTGATCTCTGTTTTTATTTGGTCATTGATCCATGGATTATTTAGGAGCATGTTGTTAAGCCTCCATGTGTTTTTGGACTGTTTTATTTTCTTTGTATAATTTATTTCTAGTTTCATACCTTTGTGCTCTGTTAGTACACTATTACAAACACAATCTAAAGGTTCTTTTATTTTCCCTCCTTTTTCTTCCTCCTTCATTCTTTATATTATTATGTATCATATTCTGTACTTTTTGTGTATCCCTTGACTGACTTTCGGGTAGTTGATCTGATTTTGTATATGCTTAGAAATTAATTGGTCTACTTCCTTTACTGTGGTTTTATTTTCTCTGGTGACAGCTATTTAGCCTTTGGAAAACTTCCATCTATAGCAGTGTCTCCAAAATACACTGTAGATATGGTTTTTGGAAGGTAAATTCTCTCAACCTATGCTTATCTGAAAATTGTTTAATCCCTGTTTAATAAAACTGAAATGATAATGTTGCTGGGTATTCTTGTTTTGAGGCCCATCTGTTTCTTTGCATTAAATATATCATGCCACTCTCTTCTGGCCTTAAGGTTTCTGCTGAGAAGTCCGATGATAGCCTGATGGGCTTTCCTTTGTATGTGATCTTTTTTCTCTCTCTGGCTGCTTTTAATCATCTGTCCTTGTCCTTGACCTTTGCCATTTTAATTATGTCTTAGTGTTGTCTTCCTTGGGTCCCTTGTGTTGGGAGATCTGTGCACCTCCATGGCCTGAGAGGCTATCTCCTTCCCTAGATTGGGGAAGTTTTCAACACTTACCTCCTCAAAGACACTTTGTATCCCTTTCTCTCTCTCTACTTTTTCTGGTACCTCTATAATGCAAATAGTTTCCCGTTTGGATTGGCCACACAGTTCTCTTAATATTGTTTCATTCCTAGAGAATTTTTCTCTCTGTGCCTCAGCTTTTTATTCCTGTTCTCTAATATCTATTTCATTAACCATCTCCTCTATTCATCTAATCTGCATTTAAATCCCTCCACTATATGTTTCATTTTGGATACTGTATTTTTCAGAGTTTCTGTCTCTTGACTTCTTCCCTGAGGTCTTGAATATTTTTCTGTAGCTTTGTGAGCATGTTTATGATTTTTATTTTGAAATCCTTATCAGGAAAACTGGTGATTTCTGTTTCACTCGGCTCTTTCTGGTGTTTGTCGGATTTTGGTTTGTACCCAGTTCTTTTGACATTTCATTATTTGTAGTAATAACTTGATGTAGGCAGCGCCCTCTAGTGCCCAGGAAACTCTTCTGTCTGGAGCTGCTCAGTCCCTGGAGTGATGGTGGGGGTTGCAGGCAAGTGGCACTGGTGTCTGCTGGGAGGAAAGAGCTCTTTCCTGCTTCCCAGCTGCTGTGCCTGACTCCACTGCCAGGGCCAGTGGGCCAAGCGTGCAGGGAAGTGTCTGTGCTATGACCTTGTAGCTGCTGTAGGCTGGGCTGCCCTCTGGTTCGCCTGGCACAATGGCAGGGATGGCAGATTTGAGAGCTGGTGCTGGCTAGGAGGAAGGAGCGGCAGCTGTGTATCATGGTGGGGGGCCTCTGAGCTGTATTTCCAGCTAGGGGGATGGAGCACCTGAAGCTCCTGAAAGTTCCCAAGCTGCTGGGCTGAGTACACCAAAACAATTTTGTCCATCTGTCCTTTCTCCTGCGCAGTAAGCTCTGTGCAATCCTTGCCCCTTTAGTAGCTGTCTCGCTGTTGGGAATTCTCTCAGTGTACCCACCTTTTTCTCCCTGAGCAGCCAGTTGTGAGTATCTGTTCTCCACAAGCAGCTGGAATATGTCTCTGATTATTCTGCCTATCTTTCCTTTCCAATCCCTGTAATCTCCAGAGCACCATGTAATGTAGGTGTGTGTTCCCAGAGCAGATTTCCAAGGCTTGGTGTTCAGCAGTCCTTGGCCTCCAACCCCTCTCTGATCAGTTTCTTTTCCTCCCACTGGTGAGCTGGGGTGCGGAAGGGCTTGGGTCCCACTGGATCTTGGCTTTGTACTTTACCCTTTTCCATGAGGTCTGCTCTTTCCTCCAGTGTAGGCAGTCTATCGCAGCCTTCTTTCCTGGTGGTCTTTCAGGATTAGTTGTATTTACTCTTTTTTCATATTATATGTGGTTTTGGGATGAGGTTTCTGTCTCAGGTCTGACACCGCCATCTTTAAGCCAATCTTACTGTAAGATTTTTAAAAATTATTTGTATTTCCTTCTTACTGTCTGCTCATGTCTTTGCCTGTTTTCTATTGGATTTTCCTTACTACTATATCAAGCCCCTTTACATAAGTATTACAAAATTTTCCCAGTTTGTCATCTGTATCTTGACTGTGGTTAGGCTTTCCTCACCATTTTAAATTTATATGTGGTTGAATTTATCCACCCCCCCTTAAGTGATTTCCTTTTTTTTTGTAATTAGAAATTAATAACTGAAATGGTTTCTCATATTTTCTTTTGGGACAACTTATAGTTTCATTATTAACAAATGACTCATCCTGACAAGTCATCTTTCCCCTGTGAAAAGCTATGGTGACCAGATACTGCATTCCTGTATTTGGGTCTTTCTGGAGTCTGTTCCTGCACTGATCTTTCATCAGCCAGTTCCCCCAGGCTATTGTAATGACTGTGGTCAGGATTTGAAGTGGCCAGAGTCCCATGCCAATAAGTTTCCATTGACCATGGAGGATGAAACACCAGATTCATTGTTGCTATGTTGTATCCTAACCCATCCTTTCCTGAGTTAGAGTAGTAGGCCCAGCTGGCAGTGGACCTCCTATGGAAGGAGAAATGTCAGTGCTGAGGACTACTGCCTGGAGAGAGAAAGCCCAGAACATTTTCTCCCTGGGTGTGAGGTGCTGAGGCCAGGGGTGGGGAAAATAGGCCTGTCCCCACACTGGTCCTGGGGTGGTCTTCCCACCTGTCTGTGCGCCAGGAGGCATTATCTGGAGCCTTGCAGTCACCAGCTCCCCCAACCCCCTATACTCTTCTCAGCACTGTCCTACTTATTTATGCCTGTAGTTACTCCATATGAACTTTAGAATCACTTTTCCACTTAAAAAATACCTTGCAGGTATTATTATTGGAAAGACATTAAATAGATCAATTTAAACAGAATAAACAGATTTAGTTACTCATCTTTTTCTTCAAAGTAGGTTCTACTATAATGCAAGATATATATTCCTAACCAGCCTACTACTCACACACTGCAACTGGGCTAATGGGGAAAGCAGCATTTGGGGGTGATCATGTTAGATTGAAGCAAGGGTCATAGTTGTTTACCAATCTTCATAAAGCTCCAACAGATAAAGGGACACGTGAAATCCAAATAAAGATATACCTATTAAATATAGATTCTCCTTAAAAGGAGGAGACACTAGATTGATAGAGGTGCTTCAAGGCAGGCCAAGGAGAGCAGGCCTTGCAAGCCCAGAGCACAGTGTCCCAGTGGAGCTCTGCCATGGGCTGTGCTCGGGAGTGCTGCCTGGGCCGTTGCCCCAGCACTGGGGACTACTCACACTGAAGGTGAGGACCCACAGCTATGCTGCACAGGTCCTTCCTCCCATTCAAGACTCCTTCTGTATCATCAGGGAGACTTTGATATGTTCTTCATATAAATTTTACCCATTTCCTTATGTTTATTCACAGTTGTTTTATCTTTTTTTCCATCATTTTCTTATATATATAGGACTTCTGATTTTACATAACAATTTTGTACCCAGTCACATTACTGAATTCTTATTGTTCACAATTTTTAAATGAAAATCTTGTGGAATTTCATACCAACAATTAAATCACCTTTCTTACACATCTCACCCCTCCCCCATGTCCATCTGCACCAGGAGTCATCAGATGGTCCTCTGGGTCTTGTCATGTGATGGCTGTGGGGTGAGTCTTGGCCTGCCCCTGACTCTACTGCTTCTCTATTAGCACCATTTGCTTTGGGCTCAAGATATACAGTATATATTAAACAAATGTCCATTCCTATGTTATTATCCATATATTCTTGATACTTCCATTGAAGTACTAAGACACAGGAATCTCAGTGGTGATGCATCCATTCATTCAAACACATGTAATCTACCATAAGCCAGCACTGCTCTAGGCACTGAAGCTGCAGAAGTAAACCAGTCCTCACACATCTGGTTGGATGTATGGAACAGGCACTCAAGAATCGCTCCATACAGCTACCCATGGGTCACAGACCATCCTCCCTGAGGACCTGGAAGGCAGGCAGGAAAGGTCCTCTTGTGTCCCTGTGGGAGGAGGAGTTGGGAGGTCTCCTGCCCAGGGTGGACAATTATGTGGAAGAGCTAGTTGAGAGGCACCTAGTAGGGGAGGTCGGATCAGAGCAAGTCTGGCTCCAACAGCAGAGCAAACTGGCCTCTGCATATTGTAATATGGAGTGCCAAAGAAGCTGCTGAAGAACCAGCTCCCAAGACTGGAAAGTTACGCGTCATGCTGATGGAGGGCTGACTGGCATGGTCAGGCATCCATTGTCCTCCCCACCTCCTGGCAGCCCTACATCTACTCTGAATGCAGCCAGAGGATGCGGGTTGGGAATCCGTTCACATGACAGAAGGGCTCCAGGCCCTGCCTCAAAGCTTTTCAGGGGTCAAATCTCATGTATAGCGAAGTATGGAAGATTGTGTGTCCTCACACTGATTGTCCAGAAGGGCAATATTGTGAGTCAATCAAAATGTAAGGAGAATCTGGGGGACTAAGCAGGGCTACCTGAAGTCATACCTAAAAAGAAGTTGCTTTCTATCAGTGTGTCAACCCTGCTCGTGGAATTAAACACACCATCACTTCCACGTGTTTGTATGTATTCTGGGGACAGGCACTGGATGTAGAAGAAATACAGCAGTTATAAAATGCCAAGGAGGATTAAAAGCCCATTTGCACTGTTACCTACCAGCTCCTCTGTTACCTCAGTGCCGTAATCCTCACAGCCCAGCACTGCTCAGCTGTCAGCAGCAAATGGGTGCACCTGTTAGGTGGGCTACACCCCACAGCACCCCTCCTATCTGAACAAGTTGATCCCTCAAGGTTCCAGTGACAGGTAACACTGACTTTCCTTCTTAGGTTTCCTTAGGGCTCTATAAACTCCAAGTACTTATAATGGTTTGGTGTGCATTTAAAAACTTACAGGATTCTTTGTTCCAGTGTGCCTAGATCTTTACTTGGGCATAATATTAATTTAAAGATGGAACAGAACAGGGGCTTCCATTTCATTTAATATTAGAGAGCTTTTAATCACATAAAGATGAATGAATCATTGTCAAATTGTCTCTACTGTTTGTGTGTACTTGTTTTCCAAAAGGGCTAGTTTGCGAGAGCTTCTTATATTTGCAGTGTGGTTCTCTTTCATTAGGAACCTGCTGTGTTACTTACCTATCACTGCATAACAAATTGCCACAAACTTAGTGGCTTCAACAACCAGCACTTATGCCTTCAGTTTCTTTGGGTTGGCATCGGGGCACAGCTTAGTTGGAACCTCTCACAGGCTGCTCCCATCAGGGACTTGGCTGGGACTGAGGTCTCGTCTGAGGCTAGAATGGGGAAGGATCCAAATTCAAGCTCATTTACATGATGGTGGTCAGGATTTGCTTCCTTTTGGCCCACTGGGCTGAGCTCTTTAGTCCCTAGCTGGCTGTTGGTTAGAGGCTGCCCTTGATTCTTTCTCACATCGCCCTCCCCAGGATGGCAGCTTGCTTCAGTAAAGCCACAAGTGTGTTGGCAAGATGGAAGTCAGAATCTTCTGTAATCTAATCACACAAATGACACTTGCAGCAGCCTTGAGGTATTCCATTGTTTAGAAGCAGGCCATGGGGGGAAGGGGTTTGCACAGGGCCAAGCACAGGAACATCCTAGAAACTGCCTATCATGCCCACTACATTCTTTACTCCATGAATTCTTATTTACAAAGTAACTATTTTTAGAAGGTCACAGCTCTGGAACCTGCTCACTCTCTTATTGACTAAGGTAATACAGGAAATGGTATAGAAACACAAAAACAGATGAACTCACTTCTCCTACTCTTTTGAAGTATCATTGGTTTGTTAACAACCATGACAGAGGTAGTGATACCAATTTTCACAAGTGTAGTCCTGTAGGATTTGGAGATTCAGGACAAGGTCTAGGGGTGAGGAGTCCTGAGTTTGTAGCGCAGGATGATACCACACAGGGGAACCGGCAATAAGCTGGACCTGTGGTTGCAGGAATTCACATGGCATTTTGAAATTCAATAAAAGCTGACTAGCAACCTAAAAAGAAGATGACTTGCATAAAATTTGAAAAGTCAAACTTACCAGATGCCAAGTGAGTCTGCTGCTGGAGTTTGGGAGCTGATAATCTGAAACCTGTGGATCTAAACCAATCTGAACCGGAATGTGCAGAGGCCACGAAATGTGTTTAAGAGGACGGATAGTTCTCAGTAAATGCAAAATACATATATAAGAACTGCCTCATCTAGGAAGATACTGGGAAAATAGATTTTCACTTCAGAATAAGGTTTTCATTAAACCTCTAAAAAATCCAAGAACCTACCATGTTAAATATAAAAATTTAGAAAATACTGAATTGAAAAAGAGGAAAGCCATTTAATAAACAGAGCAAGAACAAGTTTGCATTTGTGAGAAACAGCCTGATTTAATTCTGCCCAGAGATCTGTGCCCATGGAATATATGCATTGTGTATATAAAATCATTCCACCCTCAGAGTTTAAGTGAAGACTAAAACCAGATGCCCTCTTATCCAGTCTCATTTCTGACCTAATTATATCAGTAATGCTGCACATTAGTCATCACGGAATTCTGCAGAACTTGAGCCTTGCCTGCCAAGTGTCTTGCCTGACTGACAACCAGGACTGTGTGTTCAATGTGCAGACCTGGGCAGGGATGCACCAATCTGTGATCTCAGGGTTGCTTCACAAAGGGAATCCAACTTTTAAAGGCACATCTGTACCAAGGTTATATTTTTTCTGATCACTTCAAGAACAGTTTCTATTACTACCTGCAACTGGGTACCCAAGTCAGAAAAGACAAAGTTTGGATACCAGTTCCAACCCTTTCCTGTTGTGTGACTCTTAGTTAACACTCAACCAGTCCGATCCCGAGCTTGCTCATCTACATCAGGCCATCGGGACACTCAGCTCTGCCCACAGCCACCATCAACCCATCTGTCTCCTGATGCCACTACGGGAACCTGGAGGCAGCAGCAGGAGGGTCTCTGACCTCCCCTACCCAGATCTCCCTCCCAGGAGTGTCCTCCTCTGACAAGCTGTGAATTAAGGGTGACAAGTGTGTCAGAGCACTGAGGACGTTGCTTGGCATATAGGAAGCACTCAATTAATGTTTATTTACAAGGGACCATCTACTGGAGACTGATGAGACACTAGGTAAGAAGTCCTGGGGGAGCCTGAGATGTTTGCTGGGAGTGGTGAGAAGGCATGGTGGGGCCATTAGTCAGGGCAGCAAGCAGAGAACCTTCTAGACTAGGGCGTGGCACCTTGAGCACCACCGGGCAGTCATGACTCAGGTGCGAAGCCCTGACCAGGCATGGGGTGTGGTGAACGAAGACCTGGCCTGAGCTCACAGAGCTCCCTTCCTGGAGCTGGAGCCAACGGGGTGGAGGGAGGGTCAGCCATGGAGCAGTGCAGGCTTCGGGCTGCGTGTAATGTAATTACACATACAAGCAGGGCAGACTTGGCTCTGGTCTACATTTAAAAGCTGTACTGGACTTATTGGTGGAGAGGGGTCTAGAGTCAAGAGCAGAGGCAGCAGTCTGCTGTGGTCACTGTGCAGGGGTCTGAGCCAGTGGCCAGCACCAAACCCAGCCTGAAGGACCTACTGGAAATCAGGTTTGAAGAGCTGATGAGGATGAGGGATGAAGGTAACACCAAACCTAGGTGTTAGAGGAGTAACTGGATGGGTAGATATGGAAAGCTAGAGAAACAAGCTTGAGGCAAGAGGGAATCCAACCTTTCAGATGTCTATTTGATAAGCAAGTGGAAACATCCAGCTGGAAATGAGGCTTGAGCTCAGAGGAGAGGCTAAGACTCAAAGTATCAGTATGGGAAGGAAGAGCAAATGGCCTCCAGCTGGAAAGCTAATTAAAGGAGAGCCCAAGATGCTTTTTGTTAGAGACAGTGCTGCAGCTCACCGTAGCCATGACAGGCTGCAGGGCACCATGGCCCACACTCACATCCAACAGCTCTTCAAACCCCAAGCACTGTGTTTCTAAAATATGGAGGCACAGGAAGATGTACACACAAGTATACAGTCTATGGAAGGAAAGTCACTTCTCAAGTTTTTGTTTGCTTCATTTTTTTTTTTTGTTTCCTGAGTATAACCTAAAAGGCAAAGGGATGGTTAGATAGAAATGCAAATATCACAACCCCTAGGAATTGAAAGATGACAGCAAACATTAAAAAAAAGCAGTACCACCATTTTAAAATTGAGGCTGAATGTTATCAAATACACATTAAAGCGTGAAGTCATCCACATTTGATGTTCAAAATCTAAAATTGGAGTACGGCAATAGCAGTAAAAGCAACAACTGTTTAACTTGTGAAAAATGTTTTCACAAATTTGATTTGTAAGAATTTCTAAGCAAGAGAAAGTGCAGTGAAAGGGAGAAAAGCAATGTTTTTCTATCTCAAGCTCACAATCACTGGTTCTAAACTGCTTATTGGATTTAAGACATCTTAGATAGTTTTTCACATGTTACATGGTCTTTTTGCTTCATCAATAATATCTATTTGTGATCACCCCCAAGCCACTAAGTGAAAGCTCACTATCTGGGATTCTCCAAGGAGAAGGCTATTAGCTGAGGCTGAGAAAACTTTATAAGGAGACTTAATAGTCATGGCTGAGAAGCAATTAAAATCACATTCCTTCTGGGTAAAGCCAGGTCACCTTTCCTACCTCACACCTTGCCACAGATGAAGATGTCCAACGGGGGAGCTTTTCTGTTCCCTCAGTGACCATTCTGCCACATCCCACTGGCACCTAGTGCAGGGACCCCTCTTTTACCTGGTTCTGGAGCAGCAGTCCTGTCTAGCTTTAATTACAATAAATACTACCTAAATACATTAACCTCTCCAGTGTATTTGCACAGATGTGAAGACTTCCCCACTCTGGAGAAAAACACTTTCAAAGTAAGTTTCCTTTCTACTCTGGGCAATTAGCTAAAAGAAGGAACAGAGAGGGAATTTTTTTAGGGGAAAGAAAACTGTAATGGAGAGGAAAAATCACAGAACAGACCCAGGAGCTTGGAAATAATCAGCAGAATAAAGTGAAACTGATTTCTGTACGACATCATATAAAAAAAAGACAAGTTCAGTGGAAATTAAGTTTTTTTCCTGAATATACCATATTAAAATACAGCCATATTTATTCAGAGTAACATAATCAGTGCAAAAATACATTTCTCTTCTCCCCTGTAAAAGTTAAGTACAATACTGTAGGCTAGATACATGATATTTTAGTCATATCTTCAGTATTAGCTTCTCAAAACAAAAAATCTAGTTATACATATCCAGTTTATCATACAAAATATATAAAAAAGCGTAATTGTAGTGTAGAAAAATGAAGATACCAAAATATAACTTAAGTAATTTACTTAACACAAAACATGCTGGTTAACTTTTTTAAAGAGCTTCACCAATTAGTCGAAGAGCAACACTCTTGCCTTCGTCTGTTTGTATAACGAGAAAAGCTTCAAATTGGCCCACTGACTTTGGTTTGAACTGCACAGGCATGTTGATGTAATGCTGAGCTCTGTGAAGAGAAAGGAAACATCAGTAGTCTGATGCTACAGCAAGAGAATCGCTGGCCATAGCAAGCACAAGGCCTACAGAAAGCATGGCGGTTTTTGATGGAAGAACCAAGTCAAGTTATATTCAGTTTTTTAGTTTTATCTTTGATGCTATTATTTAATAAGAAACTGGCACAAAGGAGAGAAAATATGGAATCTGGTTCAAACAGCACTGCATCAGCATACTCCTGCTATCCAGCATAAACAGGAAAAGGGAAATGAGGTCTCATCCATTGTGCATGGACTGCCATGTGCCACCTGCAAGAGCAGGCGCTGCCTACCTAAGAAAGGGCGACATGACCACACACTGGCCTGATCCAGGAGGACCAGACAGACTTGCCCTGGGCCTGTCAGGAAGAGGTATGAGCATTTTGGTTCCAAAACTCCTATGAAACTTATTATCAAAACCCATCTTGAAAATTTATTTTGAGATTATAGAGAGGCAGGTGATGAGTGTTCTGTGATTAAAAGCCATATGTTGGGAGGTTTGTTTTTCTTGATAAAACTAGGTCCAAAGTTGGTGAATGAGACTACATAAACTTTCACACAGCCTATGTGATGTCACCGACTTTTAGTCCTAAGCATTTTTAAGTGAAAATTTATAGCTTTTAGACTTTCCTCCGAGGGAAGGTACTTCACCCTTTAGTCCTCAACTCATAGCTACATGTGTTAATTTCAGCAGTTGGCACTCATAATGCTTTAGTTTCCAACATATATTCTGATAAATCCCAGGACAGTGCTAGTTTTTGGGTGACAACAGCCCATGGGGCTAGAATTTAGAAAACAGTTTAAGTATTTCAAAGTCTTTTCCTGGATGTAACTGAAGACACAGAAAAAAATAGATATATTAATTTTAAAAAGTCTGGGTCATTTTCTCCAAATGCATTATAGTTTATTTTCCCACATCAAAGCTTATTGTGCTTTAAAAAAAAAAGGGCTCCCAGTCCACGGCATTGACAAACTACAATTTTTTCTTTCATGTTAGCATTTCAACACTCAGTAACATACTACAAGATCCAACTTAAGAGGCTTTATAATTTATGAATTACTAAATATCCCCAAATAAATCCGTGGATCTCATTACTATAGATTTCAGTATATTAAATAGAACTGCTCTACATTCGACTGAGGAAGTTTTTTCAGAAATATATTAAGATAAATATATCTGCTTTAGACTTACAGATACTTTGAATAAACTGGAATGTGATTTACAAAGAACCATTAAGCTTACTACAGTTTCATGCAGCCAAAAAACACTACCTGTCAGATGGACCTATTTAAAATATAACTTTGACTATTATCACAACCTGCTTTAACATACACACACACGGAAAAAGGTAATAGTTATGTTCAGGGGGTGTTGTGTATTTTTCCTTGGTTCTTGTCCCTGCCACAACAAAGAATTGATGGGCAGAAATACAGTAGTGAAGCAAAGTAAAAGTTTTATTTAAAGTTACCTAAAGAGAGAAAAAGTACTGGTGACCTCAGGGAGGAGAGGCACCCTGAAAGGTTGAGAAAAGGTTTAAGGCACTTAGAAAGTGTGGGTGACCTCAGAGAGAGGTGTGCACTGAAAGGTTGGGGGTTCCCACTTCTAAGTATTTTTCAGGAATGTGACAAAGGGATGGGAGTGCAGACTTGTTAAGTGGCTCCCAAATACTTAAAATTAACTTAACACAAGAAATTTACTGCTCTGATTTCTCCCTGAGATACCGGCTTTTTGGTCTGGGAGCATATTAAACAAGACCACCTGTCAGGCCCCCAAGGTAGGCTGAGTTATTGTCTGTTTGCTAAAGAGTAAGTTAAGAATCTTACTTCTTAACTTCCTGGGTTTTAAATGCAATCTTATCTTTAAGATGGAATCCTTCCTGCCTTTCACTATGTTGTTCATGTCTGGGCCTGCTTACTAAATTAGTTGCCCAGGTTGCAAATTACTTGATTAGGGCTGAAGTAGGAAAAACAGCATATAGGTAAAGTTAAAAAAAATAAGCTGGGCCTGCATGATTAACACAATAAAGACATGGGCTATGCTGAGACACCCTTCTTTATCTGGGGAATATTCAAACATTCCAGGCCAAGTTGCTCTTGGCCTTTTGAGCTTTAACTGATTAATTCATTAACTCTGGGTCTTTTCTGGGTTTCTAGTTTTAATTGGTTAACTCTGAGTCCCTTATAGTGGGCTTTACTGGCTTTATTTCTCTCTCTACCCTGCTCATATCTATTTTCCTGCCTGACAGTTAAGCATGCTGAACCCAGTGAAGTGGCGTAGTTCAAAACCTTCCAGGAGCTAACAACTGACTGTACAGCCAAGGTACACGAGCAAAAATATGTTGATAGCAGAGGCAGTTGTGGACGAGCACTGCAAACTGCCTCATTCACTACATTTGCATTAAAGGCTTAGCAGAACCTACAAATTATTTAAATCATTGTGGGTAACACTGTAATATTTCCAGAATATCTCGCCTGGCTTTAGTGCATCTGCCTATCAACAGACGTTCAGGGGTGGAGAGAAGTATGGCTTTGGTTAATTTGCTTATCAATAGGTGCTCCTCAGGGGTGGAGAAAGGTTCATCTCCATATCAATGGGTAATTACCTGGCCAACAGAGGGCTTATCTGAACCTGAGAGGTTACGGAGAGTGCTGATTTTTCTTCTGCAGGGGCAGGAAAGAGAGATGGACCCAGACTGCAGTTTGTAAGCAATAAACAGGTTTTAAACTTCATCTCTCCCTTTGACTGACTTTGGTTTTAGAGGTATTTTGCAACCAGGATTTCCTTTCTCTGGACTTACAACCATATTTTTTTAATTTAAAAGAAATACTTTGTGTAGAAAAAAGCCAGCATATGAGCACATCAGTGTACCATCATTACCAAATTGAGAACTTTAACAAATTGCTTGGCTCCTATGCATCAGTGAGGAGTCCTGACAGCTCAGTGATAGGGCTTCCTTGTCTGTGACTTTTGTGACAATTGTCATTCCCTCTGAACTGACACTCAGGGTCTGCCTGCTTGGAAGCAGGAGCTGACCAGGATGCGCAGAGGCGCCAGTGCACAGAAGAGCATGCTTCAGCAGCAGGGGCCACAGCTGGGCCATGTGGCTGGTTAACAGAAGGCACTTTTCAGGGCTCAGTGGCAACAGGATCAGATTCTTTCTACTAAAAGGGACAAGAAAGAGATAGCTGCCCAGAGCCCAAAGAACCTTTACAAAAACTGCTAGTCAACATTTCCTCATCCCTGTTACTTTTTATAATCTATCACTTTGAAGGGCTAAATATCCCCAACACACACTTAGGCCCACTGACCCCTGCACTGGGTGAAACCCCTGCAGCAGGGGTGCCCCCCTGCTGCACCAGCATGAGGCCTTACTGGGAGCTGCCTCACTGGGCATGGGAAAGGGGCCTACAGGAAAGCAGTTACTACCTCAGGCGCCCTACAGACGATGAGTCCTGTGACTGCTCTGGAAGCATGCTGCTGGTGTTGCAGAGCAGACAGCGATTGAATAAATCCAAGTGTGATTACGAAGCTGGGGATTGTTCCTCATGATTCTCAGGACAGATTCTATTCCACCTGCCAAGGCAAGCCAACTGTTGCTCCAACCAGCAATTACATTTCATGAACCCCTGACCATAGTCAAAGTGTCTAAGTTTTGTGGTAAGCTTTCACATAAGGTACTGTAGCAAAGTTCTGCTTCTGCAGAGCTGAAATAAATCATCCTTATGTATAAAGAAACCAGATTCTCTGGTTTCTTTTCATACACTTTAACTCTCTAGAGGTGTCAAGAGAGGAGTTTTCTATGACCCAGAGTTTACTTCATTTGGTTAAACAGATCACAATTATTGCTTTACAATATTTTTATTCTATTTTATCAAATTTATAGAGTTGCTGCTATTAAAGTTGATGCTGGAATCAGTAACATTACATATTTATTCTAAGTTCCATAATGATAGTTAGTATGGATGAATACTTTCTGGAAACTTGTCATGATTAGAATAATTTAAGTACTTGCCACCAATAAAGTATAACATTATCTTATTTATCTTTAAGGAATAAACATTTTAAAATATTTTAAAGTAATAACATGAAAGAGTATAAAGCAAACAAAATGTGTCTTGTGATGCTATTTTAAATGGTAGCTTGCTGTTCAAATTTTGCTTAA
Organism: Manis pentadactyla; assembly: GCF_030020395.1. Lineage (NCBI taxonomy): Eukaryota > Metazoa > Chordata > Mammalia > Pholidota > Manidae > Manis > Manis pentadactyla. The sequence goes on from NC_080024.1 coordinate 106,063,805, forward strand.
AAATATCTTCTTATGTTTCTACGTTTTTTAGGTACCATTAGCATGACTTAGGCTGGATAGAAAAGCAGTGCTCTAATTTATGACAGCTTAAAATATCCTAGCCCTGGGATACAAGTTTGTAAGTTCAACTCTATAGAAATGTCTACTACTACTTTGAGGCCAGCAAGGAACAAATTTCATATTTCAAAGTTGATTTTTAGAAATCAAGGTGAATGCCATCTCATTTATAAAAACCGCATTTCTCACTAATGTTTTAAGCATCATTTCCCATCATGTCTATAATCCTGAAGTCAGGATGTACCTGAAAAGGAGGAGACCAAGCAGCTGCTGCTAAGGCAACTATCAAATCCAGGTAGGTTTATACTGAAGAAGAAATGTCACTGGCTTGTTAAAAAAAAAAAAATCATACGATTAATAATAAAGATGGTTAATATGAAAATGATTTGACATTTTAATTGCAAAACTATAATTTCACTTTAGTTAACGTCAGTACTCCAGGAATTTATACCTCCATGACAACTACACTACACCATGGAAGGACTGCCACCTGGAAGTCCCCGTCTCTGTCCTTTGCTAGCCTTGCTTGTCTATCCCACATTAGGAATAGGCACTGCCACTTGTATGCCACTGCACTGAGATAGGCTTAGTTTCTTTCTCTGCAAAGGGTCAAGAACAAACTGCAGCTGAAATAGAATTTAACAAAAAAATCTGTGAAAGCAAATTAAGCAAAGAACATGACATGAAAAGAGAATTTGAAATCATGTGAAATGTATTTGGTGGAGACAGTTGGAAAATAAATGTTTAACTCCAAGCAAGTGCTGATCACCTCATCCTCTATGTACCATACCGTAAAAAAGGGGTACAGTGACATAAAGCTGAACAATTTTAACAAGCTATTTTAATTAATAAAGCTTTACAAAACTGTAGACATGCTGAATACAAGCACTGTTTTCTAAAAAGTTGGTACTAGGCTCTTCAAGGGAATTAAAAAAAAGATCTGTAAAATTTCTTAATTTTTAGAAGCCTTTTAAAAAATCTTTTTTTTAAAAAGATAACTCCTTGAAACAAAAATGTAAAGACCTCCCAGTAAGTTGTAACAGCTGTAGGCCAGTTTACACAGAAATATTCTGATCTACTTTGTGTTTAAAGATACACACCTACAAAAAGCTGGTTAAGATCAGGGATGTGAACCAGGGAGAGGATAAATGGGAAGCACAAAATTAATAATGGAGACATGATAAAGTTCAAATTTAGATAACAAAAGTGCTCAGGATCTATTTATACTCGGTTACTAAAAAGTTACAATTGGGAACTTAAATGACCTACTTTAATAAACGAATTGCTTCTGCAGTCGTGCGGCTAGCAGCACCAGCTGTAACACACAGCACAGCCTCAGCAGTCTTACACCATCCAGGGTGAACTCGCACTAACTGGATGGATCCAGACTGCTAGGGACAAAAACTCAGCTGGGGAAGCAGGAAAACTCAGATTTAGAAGTTTTCTAAGCTCAGGCTTTTCCCTCTTATGTAGTTACTGAAGGGATTAGATGGGAAAGCAGTGGTATGAAACATGATTTCTGTGAGAATCTGTGGAGTCAGTCTTGGATCTCACCAGTAAGGCCAGCTGACAGGAGGGCTTTATTAACACTGCGTCTGCTGAGGGCTTCCTGTGACAGGCACTAGCGGCCCACGTGCCTCTTACTACTTCTCACAACTCCATGCTGCCCAGAGCATTAGCACCTTCATTTTATGAATGAGGAAACTGAGGCATAGACAGATGAAGTCTATGATCGCTTTCTGTTCATTGTTGAATCTGCCTCTGTGCCTTTAGTTCAGTCTCCTGGGAGGTAAAGGAAGTCTCAAGTATATAACTAACATATTTTATAGTAACACAGGATGGGTAGGGGGCAGTGGAAGAGACGGGAGAGGAGAGAAAGGGTGAGAGGTGGAGGGAAGTCTGAGAGATGTATAGCCTTCTGGGGTCCAGCACTGCTGGTTTGATTAGCTCAGTTAAGACAGTCCTGGTTAGAAGGTCTGCAGACTGGACCAAGTTTTCATAGAATATAGCATGTTTTTGGAATAGTCTCCTAGTGCTAAAATGAAAGATCTTATAATATTTAAGTGGCTTAATTAAGGATTCAAAGATGAAGATAAACTAATTCTTCAGTATAAAGTCCAATAGAACCCTACAGCTAAAATCCTAAAAAACAGTGACAAATCTGTTTAAGATTTCAAACTAAATGAACATCATACGGAAAAAGAAATTAGCAAGGATGACAAGTAAATGAGGCCCTGATTTAAGAATATAGGGTATCTGAAGAATGACAACCAGAAAATAAGTTTCCTCAATTAATCTGGGAAGAGATTTGTCCCAATTAGTGAAATTTTAAATCCCTGATTCTCAGAATAGTAAAAGTAACATTTGAAGCAGGAATTATTCTAATGTTAATCATGGATAATTAAGGTTCTATGTATTTATGTTGCTGGCAAAATACTGGGGAACAGGAATCACATGCTAAGTCCAAATCACTGTGAAGCTGGACTGTGCTACAGTAAGGCATGCTGTGGGCAGTAACGGAAGGTGTTCTTTGTGGTGGCTCTTGATCTCTCCCATTTACAAAGAATCATGTTCACAATGCTGTGTGTGCTGTTGATGAAGATGAGTGAATATAACAGAGGGAGACCCCCACAAGGATGAGAATATTTTGATTTGTGATAAACTTACCTCAGAGAATATTTTGAATGTTTGACGTAGAAAGGCTCTCTGGGACTTAAAAACTTCAGCTAGAATGTAATATGAGACATTTCATGAAGTTATGCAAGTCAAATACCTGAGCATACTTAAAACAAACTATGCATGTTTTATGCATTAAAGATACATTTATAAATTTAAATATAGACACAAAATTAGGTAAGATAATAAATGCTCATGAAAAAAACATTTAAGGGAATTTTAATATGAATTTACTCCAGTATTGATAAGTGTTATCCAGAAGTATGTTGGTGTGATGGTACAGAGAAAGAAAAAATGAGAAAAGTAAAAAAATGAAAATATGAAAACAAATGCTAAATATTTTCAATTTCCAGATTAAAGGTCATGAACTTCCCATCAGTATAAGGCATTAAAAAATTAACTCATTATTACAATTTAAATACCATCTGTAAAACAGCTTCTAATTATTAGGAAAAGTTTATCTAGTGGAATACAGTTACTTTCCCAAAACCCATAGCAGCATTTCCAACTTACCGAGTGTGTAATAAAAGAATTATTTCGCAAATTGACTTTTAATGTCCTTGATTCCCCAACTCTAGTTGGCAGGAACTGATACACGTCTTCTGGGGCATAAACTCCACGGTGGGTAAAGTCAAGCTGTCTACTTTTGGAAATAGGTTAAAAGTTAACTATTTAAAACTCTTCATAATTTAAACTATTTATATATTAAGTTGTGAAGCATTGCTTTATTTGTGTTTTTCCGTACAACTCTGTTAAGAAATAGTTTTGTAATGGCAATTTAACTCATCTGAGGGTGAGATGCTGACAGCAGGAATGCCCCTGCGGCTGTGTGGGGCCGGGTGACACCACCTCCATCCTGTGTGCCAAACCCGGTGTGCACTGGAGGCCCTTCCACCTCTCCTCATTTCACCTGAATTACCCGAGCGCAGTCCCCTGGATGCTTTTCACTTTATAGGGACAGACTACTCAGAGAGTGGGACATCAGCTCTCGGCAGCATTTGATGGCAGTGAAGGCACTTCCTCTTGCCTTGCTTCCAGGTTCTAGGCTGCCACCCATCAGTGTGTGTGGGCTCATGTCCACTCCCACACCTCTGCCGCTGCAACCCTAACTACTCACACTTCACCTCTTAAGCAATCCCATCTCCTGTGATCCAGTGACCTCCCACCTGAGTGAGGCCAGATCTGCATCTCAGCTCAAACTGAGCTGCTGAGCAACACACCTATGCACCTACCTATCCAATCAACCACACAATTACACCCTATGGTTATCTCAAAGACTTCTATGTCTCCACAAATACAGACTAAGCTCTGATCTTTTCCCTCTAATCCCCCACTTGATTTTCTATCTTGGGGAATGGAATCTGGGAGCCACCTGAACCCCTTCTCTCTTATGTCCCTTTATTCAACCTACCACCAAGTCATCCAAATTTCCTTCTTATATACTTCTCAATCTAATTCTCATCTTTCTTGACAGTATCTTAGTCCTGGACTGCTCTGGTTTACTGTATCTACTCTTGCATCCTCCTAAGCAGTCCATACTGTAGTCAGATAGATTTTTCTATAAAGACCTGCATCTGCTCACATCACTCAGTGGCTTTCAATAGCTTTCCAGATAAACACCTGAAAAACACCTGACACACAGGCTCTGCATGGAATGGTCTGCCCGGTTTCCTCTCAAGCCTCACCTCCCCCAACTCTGGGCCTCAGGCCTCAGGCTGTGTTCAGCTCCCATCCAGAGCCAATTATCACCACTTTCCTACGTCTTCTCCCAGTCACCTCCTCTCACCCCTCAACTGAAAGGTCCTATTCCAGGGAGTTTTTTCCCAGGTATCATGGAGGACACACCCTGTCATGTTTTCCTACAGATTTTCTTCTAGTTCCTTCTATAGGTTATAATGTATGAGTATTTGTTATGTGGCCCCTTCCCCAGAGGTTAAAGTCCATGAAGGCCAGGATCAGGGCAGGTTTGTGGACTGTTTTCTCCACTGCATGGCAGGAGGTGAGCACTCAGGAACTATGAGATGAGTGTGTAAGAACACATATTCTTTAAAGGATTCTATTTTTTTTAAATTAAAGTATCATTGATATACAATCTTATAAAATTTTCACATAAACAACATTATTGTTTCAACATTCACCCATATTATCAAGTTCTCACTCCCCCCTCACCCATCACAGTCACTGTCTATCAGTGTAGTAAGAGGCTGCAGAGTCATTATTTGTCTTCTCAGTGCTGTACTGTCTTCCCCATGACCTACCTCTGTTGTGTGTGCTAATTATAGTGCCCATTAATCCCCTTCTCCATCCCTCCCCACCCACCCTCCCTAACTCCTTCCCTTTGGTAACCAGTAGTCCTAAAGGATTCTAATTTCTTACAAAATACATTTTTTACTCCTTTTAGAAAATAAATGACCACATTTACATTAAATTCAGCAGGTACTTAATTAACAGGTATTTTAGGACATGTTTTTCTTATAAGCATCTTTCTCCAGAACTAAGTTAGACTAAATATTAGTTAAGAATTATAAGAAACATGTTCATTAGGTAAAATTATTAAATATCATTAAAGCTGTGTAAGCTGCTGTTATAAAATACACATTTAAAAAAGTTTTTAAGAATCTACTTTCATACACTTTTTGGGAATGTAAAACGGTACAACCACTTTGGGAAAACTATTTGGCAATACATGCTTACCAGATGACCCAGCAATTCTTCTTTTGGGTATTTTTACCAAAAAGAATTGAAAAAATATGTCCACAAAAATAGAAACACAATAATATTTATAGCACCTTCATTCATAATGATTCCAGATCAGAAGCCACCCAAATGTCAACAGGAAAATAACAAATTGTGATATTCATATAATGGAGTATTAAACAAAAGGAGTTAACTATAGATGTACTCAACATAAGCAACCCCCAAAATCATTATGCTAAGTGAAAGAAGCCAGACACAAAGACTGTAGAGTTATATGAAGTTCAACAAAACTAACTTACGGCAAAAGATCAGAACAGACATCTTGAGGTAGTGGGTGGCAAGGACTGAAAAGGGACATGTAGGAATTTCTGAGTGAGAGAAATATACTTTCTCTTGTCTGGAGTGGTAGCAACACATGTAAACTCACAGGTCAAGTGATGGAGCATTTTTCTGAATATAATTATACTCAATAAAGTACCCAAAAAAATTCCTAAGAATGACAAAAACAACATACCCAGATATGAGAGTAGAAGCCTCTGATGCAGCTTGTCTTCGGGACTTAACTAAATTATCTATTTTAATGAGGGCATTTGTGGAAATGTGTGAATTTTCAGGCTCATTTTCTGCTTTGACACTCTATAAAAAACCACAAGGTCGAGAAGGAGAAGTAAATATTCTAGGAAAATATATAGACACTTACCTATTTGAATTTCAGCATTTCCTCCATAATTTTTAAAAAAGCAATCGAAGATTTTTTTAAATTCCACAAATTACAAACCTACTCTGTACTCTTCAGATTCTTACACCTAAAGCAAGTCAAAAACAGATTTCACAGAGCCAAAACAAGACCTCAAACATGCCAATCAATAAAGACGAAGGAGAAAATTAAGATCGTAAGGCAATGCAACAGAACTAATGAAATTAGAATAATACCAGAAAAACAGTCTGCATTTTCAGGCCAGTTTTTCACATCGGTTTCAATCAAAGCAAATACACATGCAGTTATTTACTTAAATTCAGAATAATACTCACTTGTCCAGAGAGCTGAAATCTCAGTGTGTGCTTCATGTGAGGCTCTTTAATGGGGTGACACTCAACATCCCAAAACTGGGCATAATGCCCTCTATTTCTGGGTAAAAATGTGATGGAGACCTATAAAACACCACATCCAAGAGAAATTAGACATTGGGCCTTGCACACATGTAGTTAGACGACCAATTCAAAGTGTCGGTATGAAAAAATTAAAGGGAAGGATATTTTTTGCATTGGCTAGTTTTGACGTTAATTGAAAAATAATTTGAAAAATTCTATTTTTAGCAGGCTTGTTACTATTCCAGATCCATTTCAAAATACGTTTTTCTTTAAGGCTTTAAGTAACATATTCCTCAAACTGTTAAGTTTTAAAAATTGGACAAAAAAAAATTCTACAGCTGTCAAGTACAAGACCTAAATGAGGAAGGTCCAACCCCAGAAATACAATCCAGTCTCTCATTGTGATGGCTATAGAGTAAGGCCTAGTAGATCGCCACTAGGTGGAGAGGCCTGAATGGATAGACAGAAAGTGTGAACAAATAGTGGGTGCCTAACAGGAGGTAGAGAAGGCAGTACCATTACATAAAAGCAGCTTTTATTAGTATTAACTTCAGCATCTTGGTCAGAACAAGTCAATCTGAACACACTGCTCAAAGTAATATATACAAACTATGTGTACAACTTGTAAAAAGCTCAAATAATGAGGAAGTTGTAATACTTAAAAGTAGTATTTTATGAACTTTACCAGCATTAAGAGCTTTCTTTAACAAAGAATTTAGTGTTAAAAATACTACTATTTAGGTTATCGATCAGTATCTTTGAGTCTGAACATAACATTAAAACACATATGCAACCTAATTTCTGTTAATATAGAACATAAGAAATAATGCAGCCATTCAATGCCATTCCTACCAAAATACCAATGGCATTTTTCAGTGAACTACAGCACACAACCCTAAAATTCACATGGAACCACAAAAAAACCCCAATAGCCAAAGCAATCCTGAGAAAGAAGAACAAAGCTGGGGGTATTATGTTCCCTGACTTCCAGCTCTACTAAAAGGACAGTAATGAAAACAGTATGGTATTGGCAAAAGAACATACCTATAGATCAATAAAATGGAATAAAGAGCTCAGATATAAAACCATTCATATATGATCAACATATGATAAAGGAACCATGAATATACAATGGGAAAAGACAGTCTCTTTAATAACTTGTGTTGGGAAAACTGGACAGTTACATGTAAGAGAATGAAACTGAATTACTGCCTAACTCTATATACACTAAGAAGTAAACTCGAAATGGATCAAAGACCTGAATGCAAAACATGAAACCATAAAGCTCTTAGAAGAAAACAAAGGCAAAAATCTCTTGAACATAAGCAGCGATTTTTTTCCTGGACACATCTCCTTGGGCAAAGGAAGCAAAATAAAAAATAAAAAGTGGGACTACATCAAACTAAAAAGCTTCTGTACAGCAAAGGACACCAACAGCAGAACAAAAAGGCATCCTACAGTATGGGAGAATATATTCGTAAACGACATATCTGACAAGGGGTTAACATCCAAAATACATCAAGAACTCATATGCCTCAACTCCAAAAAACCAAGTAAACTGATTAGAAAATGGGCGGAGAACCCAAACAGACATTTCTCCAAAGGAGAAATATAGATGGCCAACAGGCACATGAAAAGATGTTCCACACTGCTAATCAACAGGGAAATGCAAATCAAAACCACAATGAGCTATCACCTCATACCAGTTAGGATGGCTGCAATCCAAAAGGTAAGAAATAACAAGTGTTGGCGAGGATGTGGAGAAAAGCAAACCCTCCTACACTGCTGGTGAAAATGTGAATTGGGGCAGCCACTGTGGAAGAAAATATGGAGGTTCCTCAAAAACTTAAAATGGATATATCACACAACCCAGTAATTCCACTTCTAGGAATTTAACCGAAGAAAACAAAATCCCTGATTCAAAAAAATATATGACCCCTATGTTTATTGCCGCATTATTTACAATAGCCAAGATATAGAAGCAAAGTATTCACCAATAGATGAGTGGATAAGAAGATGTGGTATGGGGATAAGGATTAAAGATGGCCACGTGAGAGGTGAGAAAGAGGCTTACTCCTGAAACTGCATATAATATGAAAATACAATTAATACAACTAATCCTGAAAGAGCAACAGGAAAGAGAGCTGCGCCAGACTGCATACACCTGTAGAAAAGAATAAACCTCACAGAACACAGTAACATACCAAAGCCATGGTCCGGTGGGACCCAAGACCATCCCTTACTCCAGCTCACCGGCGGGAGGAAGAGAAACAAAGCAGGGAGGGAGTGGAGGCCTGGGACTGCTGAACACCTACCTCTGGAAATCTGCTCTGGGAGCACAAACCTGTATTTCATGGTGCTCTTGTGATTAGGGGGGTTGGAAAGCTAAGAATGACAGAATGCCTGAGAGAATGAGATTCTAGCTGCTTGTGGAAAGCAGGGATCCATATAAGGTTGCTCTGGGACAAAAGAAAGGCAGGCAGTCTGAGAGACTTCCTAACAGGGAGAGGGTTGATAAAGGGGCAAGGATTGCATAGAGCTTACTGCTCAGGAGAAAGGACGGGTAGACAAAATTGCCTGGGTGCACTCTGCCCAGCAGGTTGGGAAATTTGACAATCTTCAGACGCTCCAGCACCTGGCTGGCTACCCAGGTCCAAGGAACCCACCATGATAGGCAGCCTGCTGCGTCTTCCTCCTGGCCAGCCCCACCTGCTCACAAAACGCCAAACTCTACCCTGGCATTAAGCCAGCCAGAGGGAAGCCTACATCAGCTACAAATGCAAAGCATAGAGGCTTATACCTGTGTGCTTGGCCCACTGGTTCTGGCAGTGGAGACAGGCATAGCAGCCGGAAAGCAGGGAACAGCTCTTTCCTCCCCCCAGGCACCAACCCCTGCAACCCCTAACATCACTCCAGGGACTGAGCAGCTCCAGAGAGTAGAGTTTGTGTGGACTAGAGGGTGCTACATACAAATACAAAATGTCAAAGGAACAAGGTTCAAAGCAAAGTTATGAATACACCAGAGAAAGATTCAAATGAAATCGACTTCATGAATCTTCCTGAGATTTCAAAATAAAAATCATTAACATGCTCATGGAGGTACAGAAAAATATTCAAGAACTTACAAATGATTTATGGTCAGAGATCCAATCATTATGGAACACAGTAGCAGAAATGAAACATACAATGGAAGGTTTTAAAAGCAGATTAGATATGATGGAGATGGTAAATCAAATAGAAGTTAGAGAAGAGTAATACGAAGAAGCTGAAGCATAGAGAGAAAAAAGGATAAGAATGAAAGAATATTGAGAGAACTGTGTGACCAATCCAAATGGAACAATATTCACATTATAAGAGTACCAGAAGAAGAGAGAGAAAAAGGGATAGAAGTTTCTTTCAGGAGGTAACTGCTGAAAAATTCTCCAATCTGGGAAAGGAGATAGTCTCTCAGGTCATGGAGGTGCACAGATCTCCCAACACAAGGGACCCAAGGAAGACAACACCAAGACATATAGTAATTAAAATGGCAAAGATCAAGGATAAGGACAGACTATTAAAAGCAGACAGAGAGAGAAATAAGATCACATACAAAGGAAAGCCCATATAGCTATAATCAGACTTCTCAGCAGAAACCTTACAGGACAGGAGGGAGTGTTATGATGTATTTAATGCCATGAAGCAGAAGGGCCTTGAACCAAGAATACTGTATCTGGCAAGATTATGATTTAAATTTGAAGGAGGGATTAAATAATTTCCAGATAAACAAAAGTTGAGAGAATTTGCCTCCCACAAACTGTCTCTACAATGTATTCTGGAGGGAGTGCTATAGATGGAAGTGTTCCTAAGGTTTAATAGCTGTCAACAGAGGTAAGGTAATAAAACCACAGTAAAGAAAGTAGAACTGTTAACTACTAAGGAAATGCAAAATAAAATCAAGTAGACCCAAAGTCAATCAAAGAATAGACAAAGAGTACAGAAAATGATACCTAATACATAAAGAATGGAGGAGGAAAAAAAGGGAGGAGAAAAAAAGAACCTTTGGATTGTGTTTGTAATAGCATATTAAGTGAGTTAAATTAGCCTCTTAGATAGTAAGGAGGTCAACGTTGAACCTTTGGTAACCACTAATCTGAAGCCTGCAAAGGCAGTAAGTACATACCTAGCGATAATCACCCAAAATGTAAATGGTTTGAATTCACCAATCAAAAGACACAGTCACTGAATGGATAAAAAAACAAGACCCATCTATATGCTGCCTACAAGAGACTCATTTCAAACCCAAAGACATACATGGACTAAAAGTGAAGGGATGGAAAAAGATATTTTGTGCAACTAATAGGGAGAAAAAGCAGTAGTTACAGTACTTGTATTAGACAAAATAGACTTCAAAACAAATAAAGTCACAAGAGACAAAGAAGATTATATAACGATAAAGGGGTCAGTCCAACAAGAAGATATAACCATTATAAATATCTATGCTCCCAAAACAGGAGCACCTACATATGTGAAACAAACACTAACAGAATTAAAAGGGGAAATAGAATGCAATGCATTCATTCTAGGAGACTTCAACACTCCACTCACACCAAAGGACAGATCAACCAGACAGAAAATAAGGAGACAGAGGCACTGAAAAACACATTAGAACAGATGGACCTAACAGACATTTACAGAACTCTATACCCAAAATTAGCAGAATAAACATTCTTCTCAGGTGCACATGGAACATTTTCAAGAATACATCATATACTGGGCCACAAAAAGAGCCTTGGTGAAGTCAAAAGGATTGAAATTGTACCAACCAGTTTCTCAGATGACAAAGGTATGAAACTAGAAATAAATTATGCAAAGAAAGTGAAAAACCCCACAAAAACATGGAACCTTCACAACATGCTTCTAAACAACCAATGGATCAATGACAAATAAAAACAGAGATCAAGCAATATATGGAGACAAATGACAACAATAATTCTACACCACAAAATCTGTGGGATTCAGCGAAGGCCGTGCTAGGAGGAAAATATATTGCAATACAGGCCTACTCAGGAAAGAAGGACAATCCCATATAAACAGTCTAAACTCACAATTAACAAAACTAGAAAAAGAAAAACAAACAAGGCCCAAAGTCAGTAGAAGGAGGGTCATCATAAAGATTAGAGCAGAAATAAATAAAACCAAGAAGAACAAAACAGTAGAAAGTATCAATGAAAGCAGGAGTTGGTTCTTTGAGAAAATAAAGAAAACAGATAATCCCCTAGCCAGACTTATCAAGAAAAAAAGAGAGTCTCTATACATAAACAGAATCAGAAATAAGAAAGGAAAAATCACTACGGACACAACGGAAATACAAAGAATTATGAGAGAATACTATGAAAAATAATATGCTAACAAACCGGATAACCTAGAAGAAATGGTCAACTTTCCAGAAAAATCCAACCTTCCAAGGCTGACACATAAAAGAAACAGAAAATCTGAACAGACCAAATACTAGCAACGAAATTGAATTGGTAATCAAAAACTACCTAAGAACAAAATTCCTGGACCACATGGTTTCACTGCTGAATTTTATCAAACATTTAGTGCTAATATCTATCCTCCTTAAAGTTTTCCAAAAAGTAGAAGTGGGAATACTCCGAAACTCATTCTATGAGGGCAGCATCACCATAGTACCTAAACCAGGCAAAGACACGACAAAAAAAGAAAATTACAGACCAATATCCCTGGTGAACATAGATCCAAAAATACTCAACAAAATATTAGCAAACTGAATTCAAAAATACATCAAGAGGATCATACACCATGATCAAGTGGGATTCATCCCAGGGATGCAAGGATAGTATAACATTCGAAAATCCATCAATATCATCCACCACATAAACAAAAAGAAGGACAATAACCATGTGATCATCTCCATAGATGCTGAAAAAGGTTTCGATAAAAGTCAACATCCACTCACAATAAAAACTCTCAACAAAATGGGTATAGAGGGCAAGTACCTCAACATAATAAAGGCCACATATGACAAACCCACAGTCAACATTATACTTAACTGCAAGAAGCTGAGAGCTTCTGCTTTAAGATCAGGAACAAGACAGGGATGCCCACTCTCCCACTTTCATTCAACATAGTTCTGGTGGTCCTAGCCATGGCAATCAAACAACACAAAGAAATAAAAGGCATCCAGATTGGCAAGGAAGAAGTTAAACTGTCCCTGTTTGCAGATGACATGATACTGTACATAAAAAACTCTAAAGAATCCACTCCAGGATATAAAATTAATACACAGAAATCTGTTGCATTCCTATACACTAACGATGAACTAGCAGAAAGAGAAATCAGGAGAACAATTCCATTCACAATTGTATCAAAAAGAATAAAATACCTAGGAATAAACCTAACTAAGGAAGTGAAAGACCTATACCCTGAAAACTACAAGACACTCTTAAGAGAAATTAAAGAAGACACTAACAAATGGAAACTCATCCAATGCTCTTGGCTAGGAAGAATTAATATGTCAAAATGGCCATCCTGCCTAAAGCAATCTACAGATTCAATGCAATGCCTATCAAAATACCAACAATATTCTTCAACGAACTGGAACAAACAGTTTTAAAATTCATATGGTACCACAAAAGACCTGAATAGCCAAAACAATCTTGAGAAGGAAGAATAAAGCAGGGGCATCTCAGTTCCCAACTTCAAGCTTTACTACAAAGCCACAGTAATCAAGACAATTTGGCACTGGCACAAGAACAGATCCACAGACCAATGAAATAGACTAGAGAGCCCAGATATAAACCCAAGCACATATGGTCAATTATTACACGATAAAGGAGCCATGGATTTACAATGGGGAAATGACAGCCTCTTCAACAGCTGGTGTTCGCAAAAGTGAACAGCTACATGTAAGAGAATGAAACTGGATCACTGTCTAACCCTATACACAAAAGTAAACTCAAAATTGATCAAAGACCTGAATGTAAGTCATGAAACCATAAAACTTAGAAGAAAACATAGGCAAAAATCTCTTGAATATAAACATGAGCAACTTTTTCCTGAACGCATCTCCTTGGGCAAGGGAAACAAAGCAAAAATGAGCACATGGGACTACATCAAGCTAAAAAGCTTCTGTACAGCAAAGGACACTATCAGCAGAACAAAAGGCATCCTACGGTATGGAAGAATATATTTGTAGATGACATACCTGACAAGGGGTTAACATTCAATATATATAAAGAACTCACATGCCTCAACACCCAAAAAGGAAATAACCCTATTAAAAATGGGCAGAGGATCTGTGCAGACACTTCTCCAAAGAAGAAATTCAGATGGCCAACAGGCACATGAAAAGATGCTCCACATCACCAATTATCAGGGAAATACAAAATAAAACCACAATGAGATATCTCCTCACACCGGTTAGGATGTTCACCATTCAAAAGACAAACAACAAATGTTGGCAAGGATGAAGAGAAAGGGGAACCCTTCTACAGTGGTGGTGGGAATGTAAGCTAGTTCAACTGTTGTGGAAAGCAATATGGAGGTTCCTCAAAAAACTCAAAATAGAAATATCATTTGACCCAGGAATTCCACTCCTAGGAATCTACCACAAGAATATAATTTCTCAGATTCAAAAAGACATATGCACCACTATGTTTATTGCAACTCTCTTTACAGTAGCCAAGATATGGAATATACACCCTAAATGACCATCAGTAGATGAATGGATAAAGAAGATGTGGTACACACAATGGAATACTGTTTAGCCATAGAAAGGAACAAATCTTACCATTTGGAACAACATGGAGGGAGCTGGAGGATATTATGCTCAGTGAAATAAGCCAGGCGGAGAAAGAAAAGTGCCAAATGATTTCCCTCATTTGTGGAGTACAACTGAAGGAACAAAACAGCAGCAGACTCACAGACTCTAAGGGACTAATGGTTACCAAAGGGGAGGGGTGTGGGAGGGCAGATCAGGAGTGAGGGAGATGGGGACTGATGGACAGTGACTGCAATGGTGTATGGGTGGGGACTTGATAATATGGGTAAATGTAGTAACCACACTGTTTTTCTTTGTGAACCCTTCATAAGAGTGTATATCAATAATACCTTAATAAAAATTTTTTTAAAAAAAGAAAAACAAGATGTGGCATATATACACAATGGAATATTATTCAGCCATAAAAAAGAAGGAAATCCTGCTGTGGGCTGTAACATGGATGGATAACATAGAGGGTATTATGCTAAGTGAAATAAACCAGGCTGAGAAAGACCAATACCATGTGATTTCACTAATTTGTGGTATTTAAAAACAAAACAAAACAAAGAACAAAAGAGCAGTAGACTCATGGGGAAGGAGTTTGAGTGGGTGTATGTGGAGGGAGAGAGGGATAAAAAAGCACAAAAATTTCAATCATACAGAAAGTTGGTCACCAGAATGATAGCATAGTATGGAGAATACAGTCACTCGTTCTGTAACATCTTCCTATATTGACGGAGAGTAACTGCACCCAGAGGTGGTGAGGATTTAATAATATGGGTAACTGTTGAAGCACTGTGTTGAATACTTGAAACCAGTATCAGACTGTACTTCAGTTAAAAAAAAAAAAAGAATGCAGCCAAGAAACCTGAGAGCATGGAGGCAAAGGCAGGACAGTGATCAAGGAGATGAAATCATGAAGATTAGGAATTGTACCTATTAAATATGATAGAGACACTGACAAGATTAAGAAAGGAGTAAAAAAACATGTCCTTACAAGTAGTGACTGTGGCATCTTATTACACTGATGGACAGTGACTTCAATAGGGTATGGGGGAGACTTGATAATATGGGTGAATGTAGTAACCACAATGTTTTTCATGTGAAAGAGTGTATATCAGTAATACCTTAAAAAAAGAAAAACAAAAACATGTTCTCAATGGTGAAAATATACAAATTATTTGGAACCATGGGGTCTATAATACTGTGTGTCCTACAAATCCCACTTACACCTCCAATACCAAAAATAGGCAGAGGGAAGAACTCAGTATTATTGCATGTTATACACTAGGCACATAATGTGACTTTAACATTCATTAGCTCTAGTCCCTTATCAAACTGGCCAGTGTTTTGAAAAATTATTGTGTATATCTCTTACTTTGAGAAATAGGTTGAAACTAAGTTCTTTCCTTCTGGGATCACTATTATATACATCAATAACTGTGTTATTTGGTAATACTTCCTTAAATGGTTCCAGAAAGATGTGCCTTGCTTTTTCTTTCCTTAACAGAAATTATGTAACCAGACCTTGAATTTATTTGACAAATGGGATTTGACAATGTGGTAAGCAATTAGTTCAGTCTCCAATATATATACAGAGATGAACACAATAAAAACCAAAGACTTCATGGAGGTTACATTTCCATGTTAAATCCTGTATGTAAAGGAGAGATTTTTTTAATGGTTATTTTATTTATTTATATTTTTTATTAAGGTATCACTGATATACACTCTTATGAAGGTTTCACATGAAAAACATTGTGGTTACTACATTCACCCATTTTATCAAGTCCCCCTTATACCCGACTGAAGTCACTGTCCATCAGTGTAGTAAGACGCCACAGAGTCACTACTTGAAGTACAGATTCTTGGAAGACCATGTAGTCCTGCATCCTCATTTTTCTTTTTTTACAGCTTAATGGAGATGTAGTTCACATACTACAAGATTCACCCATTTCAAGTGTAGTCAGTGGTTTTTCGATAACTCCAAACTGTGCAACCATCACTACAATCTAATTTTAAAATATTTTCAACAATTGAAAAAAAACCCCCACACCATTAGCAGTTACTCCCCATTCTCCACCCTCACTGCCAGTCCAACAACTACTAACCTACTTTCTGTCTTTATCGATTTACCTGTTCTAGACATTTCATATAATTTCAGTCACACAGTATGTGCCCTTCTGTGTCTGGCTTGTTCCACTTAACATAATGTCCTCAAGGTTCATCCATGTGGTCCATGTCATTAGTACTTCATTCCTTTTTATTGACCAATAATATTTGTATGGATATACCACATTTTATCCATCTAGTAGATGAAATGACATTTGGGTTATTTCCACTCTTTCTGGCTATTTTAAATTAGGCTGCTATGGATATCTGTGTACAACTTTTTTTTTTAACACTGGTATTCAACTTTTTAGGGTATATATCTGGAAGTGGAATTGCTGGGTCTTAATGGTAATTCTGCATTTAACCTACTGAGGAACCATTTTTGATTCTCAAACTCTTCTCCACAGTGGTTGCACCATTTTCCACTCTCCCCAGCAGATTATGAGGGTTCTAATTTCACCACATCCTAACTAATACTTCTTACAGTCTGATTTTTTTAAATTATAGTCATCCTTGTGGGAGTGAAGCAGTCTTACTGTTGTTTTGCATTTCCCTGATAACTAGTAATTCTATGCATCTTTTCACGGTTTTATTGACCATGTTCTTTGGAGAAATGTCTATTTAGATCCTCTATCCATTTTTTAAACTAGTTATTTGTCTTTATACTATTGAGTTGTAAGAGTTCTTTACACATACTGGATACAAGTCCTTTGTCAAGTATATAATTTCTGAACACTTTTTCCCATACTCTGAGTTCTCTTTTCACTTTCTTAATGGTATTCTTGGATGCACAAAATTTTTAATTTTGATAATTTCAAATCATCTATTCATCTATTTTTTTCTTAGGTCACTTGTGCTTTATTGGTGTTATAGCTAAGAAACCAATGCTTAACCCAAGGTCATGGAGATTTACTGTATGTTAGCTTCCAGGAGTTTTATACTTTTAGCTGTTACATTTAGGTCTATGGTCCATGTGGAGTTAATTTTTAGGTAAGGTGTAAGGAAAGGGTCCTATTTAATTTTTTTTCCATGTGGCTACCAGTTGGTTCCAGCACTATTTGTTGAAAAATATTTTCCTTAGTGCACTGTCTTGGTACCCTTATTGAAAAATCAACTGACCATACCTATGAGGGTTTATTTTGGGACTCTCAAGTCTATTTCAAGTATTCTTCTTGTCTATCCTTATGTCAATACCAGTGTTGATTACCGTAGGTTTTGTAAATGGGAAGTATGAATCCTCCAACTTTGTTCTTTTTCGAGATTACTTTAGTTATTGTGGGTCCCTTGTATGTCTATATGAAGTTTAGGATCAGCTTGTCAATTGCTTAGAAAAAACAAACAAAAAACCCATACAACCAGCTGGGATTTTGTTTAGGATTGTGTTGAATCTGTAGATCAATTTATAGAGTATGGTGTTTTAATAATGTTGGAAATTGTCTGATCCGTGAACACAGGATGTCTCTCCTGTTGGTTTTTATCTTTTCCCAACTTGCCCCTCATATTTTGAGACTTTGTTGAGCAATTTGTTCACTATTCTGCTGTTTTGCCTCTACCGTGGTCTGGAAAGTGAAATAAACTTTACCTGCAGAACTGCATGTTTTTCCAAAAAAGAAATCTGCTGGAAGCCTGTTATTCGGACCCAGTAAAATGCACAGACTTTGTGACTGTTATCACCGCTCAAATATTCTTTTATGGTCAGTCATGAGTTCATAACTATAGTCTAGAACTTATTACAAGTCTAAATCTCTGAATAAATTATATCATATAAATGCGATAGTTTAAATGAGTATCAGTTATTAGCATGAAAAAGGAAAAGTATATTACTGACACCAAGTGAATGACTAGTGTCACTAAGAGGTATTTGGAAGGGGCTATGTCAGGTCAACAAATGAATCAGAATTGATGAAGCTATGGTACTAAAGGAATCTGTCTCCATTTATCTAGGAACATATACTTTTCACTAAGATGTGAACATTAGTTGTTTTTGAGTAGGGGCAGATTTTCCTGGTGGACAAAACTACTGTCTAGATCTAGTGGCAGTCTGTGGCCATATAAAGTACTTCTCTCAGAACGTCACAGACCAATCATACTGCTGAGCATCGTATCTTATTTAGCTGTTTAGGAAGAGAGACTTTTTGCTGCAGGAAACAGCCTGCTGACTTGTGTGGAGTAGGCCTCTTTTTTGGCAGCTTGGATGTGAGCAGCACCAGTCTAGCTGAAGCAAGCTACTCTGGGTGGATACAAATGGGGCACTCCTGGTCAGTGAACACCACGTTCTTACCAGCTGGCTGTGAAAAAATGTCAAAATTCACCTTTTGGACTCCATGGGTTTCCAGTACACCAGAAATAGGAGAACATCTGAATGCTGCATACGTAGCTCTAAAAACATCTCCACTTTCATCCACTCCCTACAAAGAATCGTTTAAACAATCAAATGAAGAAATATAAAAGCCAATGGATCCACTTTGAATGTTACCATTACCTTTGTGGTTTTTGAGGATACATAACCCTGCTTGGCAGTGGGCAGAGAGCACTTCTTGATTTTGCTCACACGGGCTTCATGATAACTTTTCCGTGTCAGCTGCCACTCCTTCATGGCTAGGTGATTTTTAAGATGGTGTTCATACTGTCAGAGAGCTGCCTTTTCCTAAAGACACTGAAGGCCCCACTGAATGTGCATTTTATCATCCTATGCAACACCAGTCTGTTCTTTCTGTTCAGTAGGCCCAGCTCTAGCATTTGTATCTTTTATACACATTCTGTTAACATTATGGTTCAAAACTGTTACTGTCACACACAAAAAATACATGGCAAAAAGGCCACGGTATTCTAGAAAACACACATGTTCAATCAGGCAGTGCCCACCAGTGAAGACTATCTGCTGTACATAGTAAGCTAATAGTCACTGGCAAAGAAAATTCAATTCCATCTCCTGTACTAGGTCCCACTGACTGAAAACATGGGAGAGAAAAATGTACATGCATGCACACACACAGACAATGTTCTATAATAAAGTTATAATATACTTTTCAAAATAACTTATTTCAGGTAAAAATCAGGGATGTTTGAGATAACATTAAATGGAGCAAGCACATATTTCCACATATACAACCTAGTTTGGTTCTAAGAACCACCCTGTGAAAAAGACTGGCCATGTACTAGCCCCATCTATAGAGAAAATCAAGTAAACGAAATCATGGAACTTTAACCAATAATCTCAATCTCTGCTCATAATTCAGTTTTAAAACACCCTGTATGAAGTTTAAACATTAAAACGAATACATTCAAGGCAATTATCACTGACCTTGACATAAGCTGGAGCTAAAGATGACAGATGCCATTTCACTTCTATGTTACCATGATTTTCAAGTTCCAGGAAATTTTCTAAAAGGAACACACGTACAACAATTCTAACTCTTAGAGAGGCAATTTAACAAGCATATTATTTTGCAAATGTGTGACAATTACTGATTACCTCATTGTAGAGAAAAAAATACAACCATCAGATCCCTAGAGGAATCCAACAGGAACTACAGCATTTTCTAACAAAACCAAGTTGGACAGATATCCTATTTTGGATTTCATCAAAGTACACTAAGGGGTTAAGCAAAGGGGTAATAAGATGATATACAGTTTTAAAGAATTACTGGCTGCTGTGGAGAAAGGAGACTACAAAGGGTCAAGGTGGAAGAGGGAGCCCTGGGAAGATATCACTGCCATCCTTGGGCTTAGAGATGGTGCACAGGGGGCATGCAGCAAGCTTGAATTAAGGCAAGGGGAGGAAAAGCAGCAGGCAGAAATGGGGTCTGCTTTGAAGACAGACTGCAAAGGACCTGCTAGTGGACTGAATGGAGGAGGGAGCATAGATGCCCACATGCAGAAGCTGAGTGGGTGCTGGTGTGCACCTCTGGGGCACAGGGAGAGCAGAGAGAGAGAAGGCCCAGGAAGAAGAGGAGTCAGCAGGGGAAGCTGGAAGGAGTACGAGAGGCAGGAACAACCCAAGAGCCACAAGAAGGCAGCATTCCAGGCAGGAGGAGTGGTCGACAGTGTTTGACCTTTTGTCAAATTAACAAAGACATAAAAAAGGCCCTTTCAGTGACCTCAACAGGAGTGGGTTGGGGGCATTGTGGTGGCAAGCAGCCAAGTGGCCTGAGCCAGTGAAGGCAGGGAGCACAAGTGTCTCACTAGGAAGGGGCTCTGGGGAAGGGGCAGCTGCCCAAGGACACGGGGCCCAGGAGGCATTCTTAAATAGGTGCTGGGGAGCCTGTGTGTGTGATGGAAATGCGGCCCCAGAAGGAGAAAGCTACCCAGAAGACATGTGGGAGGAGGAAGTTCTTGAGAAGCAGAAGGGTTCATGTGATGGAAGCAGAAGTCATTCATCTAGTCTAACGGCCTCTACATTTCCAAGAGTGTGTGAGCAGGAGGGGAGGTGCCTGAGAAGAGGCCATTAAATAACTGTTGGAGGAGGGTACTGCCATTCACTAAAGAGGGCTGATGGAGAAGCCCCAGTGTACGGGTGCCTGAAGCTGAGGTCAGGTCCCCAGCAGGATCTCTGCCAGGGCAGCTGTGCACAGCAGACACTGGGTGCAGAGAGAGGGGCAATAGGCAGTCAGAATGCTAGTGAGGCAGGAGCTAAAGCCACAGAGCATGGAGTTCAGGGAGGGCTGTAACAGGGCTGGGGTGAGGATGAAAAGACAGCAGCATGGCCACAGGGAACTGCAGTAGCTGCTACAAGAAGTGAGCTGAAAGACTGGATGGGGTGGGGAGCCAGTTGGGAAGTAACAGGCTTGAAACTGAGGTGAAATAGCTTTTGGTGCATGACAAGGTCCGGGAGAGGACTGTGAAAGGAGGAAACCGAGCTAGAGTGGAAGTAAGCCAGGTTACAAAATGGTCCTGACTCCTTTTAAGGTCCTACATACAAGCCTAGCCATTTAGACTGAATTATCACAGAGAGGGAAGGAAAGAAAGAGGAGGATTTGCAGGACTTCTGAGCAATATTAGTGATCTTGAGGGCTACTAGATTTCAAACACTATACTAAGTGCTTAACAGGCATTATTTCATTTGTTTCTCAAAGCCCTCTGTAATAGGTGTTAATTACAATGGCCATTTTACAAACAGCGAAACTGAGCAAGTCAAATTAACTTCTCTGGAGCCTAGAAGTCACATTAGTAAGTGACAGGGCTGGGCTCAACCCATTTTCCCTCCCTTCTTCAGCTTACTAGCAATTCTGGTCAAGACTCTAGTGAGGGTTGGGTCTAATCAAATAAAATCAAAGACTCCTCAAATATAGTTATTAAATACCTAGATTTAACATCTCATGATTTTTAAGCTCCCACAAATCCAGCTCATCAAAGAAATGGCTGCCAATGGCTACTTGATTTTTTTCCTGAAGTATGGGAACAATTTTGTGCCTGTCACTAACGTGGTAAACTAAGAAAAGAGCCCTGGACTCAATATTCCAGCAGACACCTGAATTACATGATCCTGTGATATGATACCTGAAGTTTCACCAGGTTCTGTTGTAGGAAAAGTCATAGTCTTGTTCCGTATCTTAACTTCCGTGGAAGGCGGTTTCACAACTGGTTTTACCAGATGACTGACTGAAGGCTCAGTTATGCGGGAAAGGATTCCAAACGGGCTGGAGGCCACACAACGGAAAAGGTCTTCCTGGGTCAAGTCTTCTCGGATTTGGACTTTTACAATTTTCTGAAATGAACCAAATAAGGGGTAAGAGACAAAAGAAACAATTCTGATATTTAATTCATGGCAGAGAAAAGTGATGCCAACAAATGAAATGCTGCTGAATTTAGAAATTAAAATTTATCAGGTCTCAAAGTAAATCTTTGACTTTATCCTTGTCTCCCTCAACTTCCTTCTTTTTTTCAAAGCAAACTTTGGAAATAATAATGGCTTCCAGGAGAACTGTTCAGATCACTAAAGGAAAAACCCCCTACTAAGTGCTCTATTTAAGTAAGTCTAGTTGGGTAGAAAAACACCCTCTTTGATTTCTGAAATGTAAATGCCAATAAGGATTATGAAACTTAAGCTGAAAAAGAAATGTTGCTCAAAAAAAAACTTTAAAAAAGTACCTTCTGTCCATTGTCACAGTGTATATAGATCAAACCACTCCATGGGAATATTGAATGTTTTGTAGATAAGGAAGAATTAGGACTCACAAGAATTTGTAGCTTACTCCTTAAGAAAAAAAGAATTTAAGAATGAAACTCAAGAATATCCTACACTGTAATAACAACAACCAACAGAGTTATGCATACTGCTCTGACAGAGAACAACTATTTCCTTATTGTTTAGACAGAGTAGGCACAGATGTGAGCTCTCACACGCTTCATTCTGTATCCACCCCAGCTCAGTGGCTGACAGAGAGCAGAGTGCATGAGCCCATGAAGTTAAGGGTAAAACTCTTGTGAAAACAGACCATGCCACAAAAATAACATTTACAAAGCAATTCAAAATAAAAATTTCTGGAGCAGAGACCAGTACTACAAAAGCTCTGAGCCACTTGATAATAAAGAATGATAGTCACAGAACAAGCAGAATATAAGAGCTGGGGAAGAAACTGGAAGAAAAGGGGGAAGATGGCAAAGAAATTTTAAAAGATGGCTTCATTTTTGTACTCAGTTGCTAAAACTTTCTGTGCTCACAGCTCTCTTCAAGAGCTATGGGATGTGAAGGATGACTTTTTCAATGTGGACAATGTAATCAGATTTTTGACTTGAAAGAATTTACGAGTTACAAAAGTTATTTTGGTGCATACATCAAAAATGGCAGAGCAAGATTATTTTCCATTGCTAATAGTTAGTACATGGGGTGATGGAAAGAATATCTGTGAACAATCTGACAAATCAGTTCAACCACTGATCAGATGCTTAAATTGATGGCTTGGTCCTAGAGATGCTTCTCTGGAGTGTCCCTAACATGCTTAGCTCAGTCTCAAACAAACTCTCCTAAAATACATACTCCATCATTTTGCAAAAGTAAATAAACTTCACACTGTTCTTCTGCAAAGTTGCTATTCCCAAATATGAAGCAACTTTCAGATATGAATGCCCCGTACAGACCCAGATGAAGTCCTCCAAAAGTAGCAGAGCTGTAGCTTCACCTCCTATAGATAATTAAGCTGCATATACAAGACAGTTGCCTATCAGTATTTGGCCCCCAAAGACTTCCTTCTATCATAGAATATTCTTTCTTCTATTGTAGAAAGTAGCTAGTTATGGCTCAGACATATTAGAAGTCAGGAAGCTTTGTCTATAAAATACCCTTTAGACAAAATCAGCAGAATAAGTGAGCCAAATCCAAGATAACAAAGGACAGAACCATAAGGGCTTCAGACACCACCCCTCATCACCTGCCCAATATTATCCATTACTTTGTAATTTTGAAGGAAGAATAAATCATCAGAAAACATCCTGATGTCTTCCACTCGAGGAAATCTTTCCCACCTCACAAGTTTCTCTTGACTCTTTCAGGCTATACACTGTAACTGGCTGCTGACATGCTCTTTGCTCCACTAAATGGCATTAGTCTTTCATTCACTGTGGCCCCACAAAACCACCCATGGTGCTTTGAACAGAGTCAGCACACTGCAACATTCTACTGAATAAATTAAAATGATATATATTCGATCCTTAAAAAGTTACCAAGCTAGCATCTGAATGACACCCAGAGGAAAGGGAAGTCATACTTACTCTGGTGTGATAAATCCATGTTGTGGTGTTACCATAAGGCAATGTGCTGGCCAGTAGAGCTCAAATTTCAGTAACCTAACAGAATTATTTAAAATCTGGAAACATCCAGGTTTTGCCAAATCACCTATTACATCAGATAAATAAAATGTTACTTATATTTAGCATTAGTGAAAAACATAAATGCTAATACATAGTAAAAATGAATCCTAAATAAAAACATTAGTATACCAACTTATTTTGCTTTCTCCAGTCCAAAGGAATTTCAAATCCTTGGTAAAGCAAGACCATTGTTTACTCTTGGAAACTACAAAGATACTGAAAAAAGTTCAATACTCTGCAGTTAGTGAAAAAAGGACATCCAGAAATTTTTACCACCTGGTGTTATCCTGGGCACATTACATAGGTACCAGGTTTGTACCTACTATGAATCTACTACATCAGTGTTAAATGTAGAAGAGGCCAAGTGCTAAATGAGCTCTTTCGGGCAGGGGATATGGTGGGAGAAAGGACCATGGATGGGTACACTTTCATACAGGCCCTGGGAGCTTGGACTGAGAACTGGGGACTGTGGCCTTGTGTTGGAACCACGCCTGGTCAAGTCTTGAATGGGTCCCTAGCAGGTGAGCAGAGGACATGAGTGTACCACAAATCCCATGCACGTAAAGTCTTCACATGTCCTAGAGGAGCCCAGGCAGAGTGAGCATAGCCTGGGTTCTTGAGGGCATTCCTGTCGTGGCCTTGCTGATATACTCACAAGGAGAAGGAGCTACCAAAACCAAGTGTTCAGGCTGGACAGCCCACATTTCTTCAGAGGATGACTTATCTTGAGGTGTGGGAACAGCTTGTGAGAGGAGTGGAAAACCTTGAGGACCTTTAACTGGTAAGACATCCAAAGACGCACTGCTGCCATGCTTCCCAGAACTGCCAGTGTCACTGATGTGCACACATGCACACACACACATAGAGAATAAATTAAAAATGATAAAAAGCCACACAGTAACATGTTTTTACATTAACTCCTCATAAACCTAAAAACATTTAGAGAGAACTAAAAGTACATTATATACTGTGGATTTTTCAGTGAATAAAAATCCTTCACATTGTGTGTTCTTAAAGTAGTATAGGTCAAATATTATTACCTCAACCTTTAATCAGAATACTCAGTGATTTAATTTATTTCCTGTCTTGACTTCTGCATGCCCTCTGGGGTCTCTTAAATTATTTACTAGATATTATCCGACATCAATAATTTTTTAAAAAACCAATGAAACTCAATGTACCTGTAACTGCACAATAACAACTTGGCAAATACTATGGTAAGAAATGCTAATAAAGTTTAAGATTTTTATTAAGGGTTGAAATAGTGTTTTCCACTAAGTCCTAGAATATAAAAATTTGTGATTCAAATATATTTTGCACTCATGAAAGCACATGACTTAAATGAAGTTATTCTCCCACTATACAGCAGTTACATCTTCATGTCAAGTCAACACTCAGCAGAGAGAAATTCTTCTCTT
Organism: Manis pentadactyla; assembly: GCF_030020395.1. Taxonomy (NCBI): domain Eukaryota; kingdom Metazoa; phylum Chordata; class Mammalia; order Pholidota; family Manidae; genus Manis; species Manis pentadactyla. The sequence continues at coordinate 106,089,425 of NC_080024.1, forward strand.
TGCCACTTATCCATACCCGCTCATCCCTTCCTTTTAAAATCAAACCTCTACTGCCCACAGAAATAATGGAGGCACCAGCAAAAGTCAGAAATACTTTTTAAAAAGTAAGAAGTTGGCTTTTTATTTCCTAAAACCAGTTCCTCACGATTTATAGGATTTTCAAGATAATTTTTAATATATATAACCACTATCTTTAAATATCTTTAAAAAATTAAAAGTATAGGGAAAAGCAAGTAAGCTGGCATGAGCTGGGGGCACTAGGGTGATGGGGGTGAGTGGCTGGGTGAGTCAGAGGTGCACTCTTGGCTGCTGGCATGGGGACTTGCAGAGAACTCTCAGCCAATATGGGTTGGCAACACTGGGCTCAGGGAGATGGCCCATGTGATGAGAAGATTGTTAAAAACAGGGAGATTGAGTAAAATGTGAACATGCTGAGAATAAAGGGGCCAGGATTCTCAGTAATTGGAGAAAAAAAAGGTACAATTATGGAAAAGAATCTACTGTGCTAGATGGGAATTGGAGTTATCTGTGCAAACTCATGATCTTAACGAATTTATGGGCAGATACGGATACATGTGGATTTATATATAAATGCATGTACTTCCCAGACCTGAGGGGGCCTAGAAGTAATGACACCTCAAGAACAGTAGCACTATTACCCATATACTGGTTGCTAATGCCATTCTCTGCCAGAAAGAATCAGGACTTCTAAGAGAAGTCCCAGCTATTCTAGGGCTGGAACAGGGAAAGTGTAAGGTAAGCTAGACTATTCTGTTATTGCCAACGAATAAGGAAGCACTCAAAGAATGAGGTAGGCACATCAAAAGGATCAAGGAGCAAGAGGAAGGATTAATGGATTAATATTTAATCCATAAGTCCACCCTACTATAAGTGAATAAGTAAATAAAAGAGGGAAAAATAGATCTCTTCCTCATAGTGGAAAGACAATAACTATAGAAAGATGGAATTAGAAAACCACCATTTGGTAAACAAGATCGTAATGATATTATTCAGGAAATAATTATCACTGGGTGCTAAAAGTCTGATGAGGAACAAGGTAACTCACCATCTTTATTTCCCTGTAAGGTATTTTATTAATTAACTTTACAGAAGACAACACTGGCAGACAGCATTTTAACTAAGGAATAAAAATATTTCTAGTAACAGGACCAGCCAGCATTGTCTACACTGAGAATCTGCACTGAGAAAACAAACAGCTTCATTGCTGTGGTGTTCTGAATCTGCAAACTGAAATTGAGGAGTATCTAACATAGTAACTGGCCTGTACTCCAGAAAAAACATCAAGGTCATTGGAAGTAAAACGATAAGCAGAAGCCTACAGCCTATCTTCTCCATTTCATCAGGGAATGACCAGGAAAAAAAGAAATATGACTTGGTCAAATTCCCTTGTAATCTTGCTAATGACATCTCCCAGCAAAGCACAAATGTCCTTACCTAAGGAATGCTCTTAATGGGATGTTCCTGGTCCATCTAGAATTGTTTATGGTAAAGAAATCTGAAATTAATGAATTTATGTAGCATAGGTGTTTGAAAACATCATGGAAGTTATGTAGTTATCAAATTATAAAACAGAGAACTTTTGGGATTGAAATAATTCCCAATTTTGCATAAACTATGTATCATGTGCACAACTTAAGTGACCTTGGGTTAAATTTGAGCCAGAGTGGAGTATTAATAATTCAAAAAGGACCTCTGAAGCACCATTAGTAATCCTGGATTTCCTCATGTTTCATCTGAAATGATCAGTAAAGCTTAATTCTGGATAATACCTTTGACTCTGTGGATCTCATTTGATAATCCAACCTTTGTGTTAGTTCAGTCATGAAAGCTAGGCAAAGACTGAGGGAGTGTATTGAAGGAGAGTGAAGAGACAGGCTAGCTACATACAACATGTGATCCTAGATTAAATTCTGGACCAAAGAGGAAGTTTCTTGTCTGTTTGACTTAACTACAAAGGACATTATTGGAGAACTGGGAAATCTAAATGCAATCAGTGGACTAGATGGTAATACTATATCAATATTAATGTCCTAATTTTGATGGGTTCACCATGGCTATGTAATAAAGTGTGTTTTCAGGAAACTCAGGGCTAGTTAGACTTCATGCCTGCAACTTCTTCTTAAGTGGTTCAGAAAAAAGTTATATTTATATATCAATAACGATAAGGTAAAAATGGTAAAATGTTAATAACTGGGGAATCTTGGTGCAGGCAGCATATGGAAGTTCTTTGTACTATTTTTGTAGTTTTTCCATAAATTTGAAATTATTTTAACATAAACTAAAACATAAAGGTGAAATAAACATTTTGAGACAAAAAAGTAAGAGTGCAGGGAAAAGATCAGTTCTACTGTGAATCAAATCATCTTGAAATCTGGTGAAAGATGTTTTATTTGCTTGTTTTACCTTTTAGATTCTAAGCTTGCTCTGGAAGAAGGCTGAAAAAATCCTCTGCTAGAAATGGGATCTCTGAATTCTCCAATTACTGAAAGTATAATTTTACGAATGTTTCCATAAAAGAGCTGAACATCATTAGGCTGCTGGGGAAGATCATATGCTGAAACAGAAAATAATGTTTGAGATACATGAATCTTCACAAAATCACACCACAAAATAACAGGTAAGCTTACAATATTTATAGTCTTAGGTTGGGCATAGGTGACATTGGTTTTTCATAGACAGTTCTGACTGGCAGCTCAGGCTCTAGCCATGGATTAGAACTAACCAATCCCACCAATCATTAGCTCTATGACCTCTGGCAACATAGCCTCTCTAAGCTTTGTCTCATCAAGTATGGGAGGGAGAAACAATTCATCTCTTGGGTTTTGTAAGCATTAAAATAAGAATGTTATTAAAGGTATCTGTGGGAACTAGCATTTACATAAGTTTCCTGCAGCCAGGACCTGCTATATATTATTCAGGTAGCACCATCACTCTGAGGTGGACATCACTATCATCACTTCAAAGATGAGGGATATGAAGCATAGAGAGGTTAAGAGCACACAATATTTAAGTGACAGCACACACACATTTAAGTTAAACTAGAAACCAAGCAATATTCATGTAATGGAATATGTAGATTTGTAAAATAGTGCTGAAGTTGCACATCTCTAGATTAGTCCACCTGAATTTACACATACAAGAAATGTTATAGAGCACACTTGTATTCAACATATGAATTGGTTATTAAAAAGTCTATTTTCTGGTGACCATTGGAAGATGGCGGTGTGAGTAGGGCGGCAGAAATTCTTCCCAAAACCATATATGTTTTAAAAATACAGCAAATACAACTATTCCTAAAAGAGAAATCAGAAGATATAGTACAACAGCTAGGCTACAACTACATCTGCGAGAACTCAGCATCCCACGAAAATGGTAAGATAGAAAGCCATGACCCGACAGGACCCGAGCACTCACCCCACCCCAGCTCACCGGTGGGAGGAAAAGAATAAGAGTGGGAAGGAGTGGAAGCACAGGACTGCTAATTAACCAGCCCTAATAATCTGCACCGGGAGCACAGACACACATTGTACGGCGTTCTGGATATTAGAGAAATGGAAAAGTAAAATCCGAGATGGAGACTGCAAGCGGGTCCTCACAGCCGGCCCTGCTGGGACAAAAGAAAAGCGGGCACTTTAAAAGTCTTAAGGGCACAAGGGTATAACAGGTGGACAAAATCGTCCAGGCACACTCAGCCCAGCAGGCTGGGAATCTTAAGGAACTTCAGGCACCCTAACCTCCCGGGTGGCAACGCAGCTCCGAAGCCCCCAGGGTGATAAGCAGCCAGCCATTTATTCCCCCTCACCAGCACTGCAAGCAAATGGACTGACCTGCCACTGCCGTGGACCAGCCGGGGAGCAACCCCACCCAAAGAAACCACACAGAGTCTTCTCCTAACACACAGCTAACCGGGCCAGACCCAGAGGCTGCCACCAGAATGCAGCTACCTGACACAGACAGAGGAAGCTGTTGCAAAGTTCGAAAGGCATGAAGGGGCACTGTTCTTGAAGTAGGACACACACTGAGTGCCTGTGACACCCGGCAATGCCCTAGGCTATCCTGAGGGCCGCCCTGCCCACGACATCTCCGGGGATTAACCCAGAGACTGGCACAGGTAGCGAAGGGCAAGGCAACAAGCAAGCAGGAAGGGACTTTGTTCTCTCAGTTGACACACGTGCCATTTGCTGGTGATGACTTCTATCACCATGAAAAGTCAGAAGAACCTGGTCCAGTCCAAAATCACACAAATGCAAGAGAAAGGGCCTGGTGAGACCAATATAGTCAATTTCCCTGAAAAAGTATTCAAAATAAAAGTCATAACCATGCTGATGGAGCTGCAGAGAAATATGCAAGAGCTAAGCAATGAATTCTGGAGGGAGATAACAGAAATGAAACAAACATTGGAAGGATTTAACAGCAGACTGGATGAGGTACAAGAGACTGTTAATGGAATAGAAATCAGACATCAGGAATACAGAGAAGGTGACAGAGAGAGAGATAAAAGGATCTCTGGGAATGAAAGAATATTAAGAGACTGTGTGACAAATCCAAACAGAACAATATTCACATAATAGGAGTTTCAGAAGAAAAAGGAAAGAGAAAAAGGGATAAAAAGTGTCTTTGAAGAAATAATTGCTGAAAATTTCCCCAAATTGGGGAAGTAAATAGTCTCTCAGACCATGGAAGTCCACAGATTTCCCAACACAAGGGACCCAAGGAGGACAAAACTAAGACATTTAATAATTAAAATGACAAAGATCGAAGACAAGGACAGGAAATTAAAGGCAGTAAGAGAGAGAAAAAAGATCACATACAAAGGAAAATCCATCAGGCTATCATCAGACTTCTCAACAGACACCTTACAGGTCAGAAGAGAATGGCATGATATATTTAATGCAACAGAAGAGCCTTGAAACAAGAAAACTGTATCCAGCATGATTAACATTGAAATCTGAAGGAGGGATTAAAGAATTCCCAGATAAGCAAAAGTTGAAGGAATTTACCTCCCACAAACCACTTCTACAGCATCTTTTAAAGGGACTCCTCTAGATGGAATTACTCCTAAGGCTAAATAGATGTCATAAGAGAAACTAAAATCACAGCAAAGAAAGCAGACCAACCAAATACTAACTAAAGGCAAAAAATAAAATCAACTATGCACAAAAGCAGTCAAGGGAAACACAAAAGAGTACAGAACAAAACACTTAGCATATAAAGAGTGGAGAAGGAAAAAGAAGAAGGGAGAGAAATAAAGAATAATCAGACTACACATATAATAGCATAATAAGTGAGTTAAAGTTAGAAGGTTAGATAATAAAGAAGCTACCCTTGAACCTTTGGTAACCATGAATCCAAACTCTGCAATGGCAATAAGTACGGATCTATCGATAATCACCCAAAATAGAAATGGACTGAATGTACCAATCAAAAGACACAGAGTAACAGAATGCATAAAAAAGCAAGACCCATCTACATGCTGCTTACAAGAGACTCACCTCAAACCAAAAGACATACACAGACTGAAAGTCAAGGGATGGAAAAAGATATTTTATGCAAACAATAGGGAGAAAAAAGCAGGTGTTGCAGTAATTGTATCAGACAAAATAGACTTCAAAACAAAGAAAGTAATGAGATAAAGAAGGACATTACATAATGATAAAGGGGTCAGTCCAATAAGAGGATATAACCATTATAAATATATATGCATCCAACAAAGGAGCACCAACATATGTGAAACAAATACTAACAGAATTAAAGGAGGAAATAGAATGCAATGCATTAATTTTAGGAGACTTCAACACACTACTCACTCTAAACGACAGATCAACCACACAGAAAATAAGTAAGGACACAGAGGCACTAAACAACACACTAGAACAGATGGACTTAACAGACATTTACAGAACTCTACACCCAAAAGCAGCAGGATAAACATTCTTTTCAAGTGCACATGGAACATTTTCCAGAATAGACCATATACTAGGCCACAAAAAGTGCCTCAGGAAATTCCAGATTAAAATTGTACCAAACAACTTCTCAGATCAGAAAGGTATAAAACTACAAATAAATTGTACAAGGAAAACAAAAAGGCTCACAAACACATAGGAGCTTAACAACATGCTCCTAAATAATCAATGGATCAGTGACCAAATTAAAAGAGATCAAGCAATATATGGAAACAAATGACAACAACAGCACAATGTCCGAACTTCTGTGGAACGCAGTGAAGGCAGCTCTAAGAGGAAAGTATATAGTAATCCAGAAAGAAGGAAGAACAATCCCAAATGAATAGTCTAAAGTCACAATTATTGAAACTGGAAAAAGAAGAACAAATGAGGTCCAAAGTAAGCAGGAGGGACATAATAAACATCAGAGAAGAAATAAATAAAACTGAGAAGAATAAAACAATAGAAAAAATCATGAAACCAAGAAACAGCTGGTTCTTTGAGAAAATAAACAAAATGGATAGACGCCTAGCCAGACTTCTTAAGAGAAAAAGAGAATCTACACACATCAACAGAATGAGAAATGAGAAAGGAAAAATCACAATGGACACCACAGAAACAGAAAGCATTATTAGAGAATACTATGAAAATCTACATGCTAACAAACTGGATAACCTAGAAGAGATGGACAACTTCCTAGAGAAATACAACCTTCCAAGACTGACCAAGGAAGAAACAGAAAATCTAAACAGATCAATTACCAGCAAAGAAATTGAATCGGTAATCAAAAAACTACACAAGAACAAAACCCCCGGGCCGGATGGATTCACGGCTGATTTATATCAGACATATAGAGAAGACATGATACCCATACTCCTTCAAGTTTTCCAAAAAATAGAAGAGGAGGGACTACTTCCAAACTCATTCTATGAAGGCAGCAGCACTCTTATACCAAAACCAGGCAAAGACCCCACAAAAAAAGAAAATTACAGACCAATATCCCTGATGAACATAGATGCAAAAATACCCCACATAATATTAGCAAAACAAATTCAAAAATACATCAAAAAGATCATCCTTCATGATCAAGTGGGATTCATCCCAGGGATGCAAGGATGGTACAACATTCGAAAATCCAACATCATCCACCACATCAACAAAAAGAAGGATAAAAACCACATTATCTCCAAAGATGCTGAAAAAACATTCAACAAAATTCAACGTCCATTCATGATAAAAATTCTTAACAAAATGAGTATAGAGGGCAAGTACTTCAACATAATAAAGGCCATATATGACATACCTACAGCTAACATTATACCTAACAGCAAAAAGCTGAAAGCTTTTCACCTAAGATTGGGAACAAGACAGGGATGCTCACTCTCCCCACTTCTATTCAACATAGTACTGGAGGTCCTAGCCATGAAAATCAGACAAAACAAAGATATAAAAGGCATCCAGATTGGTAAAGAAGAAGTCACACTGTTACTATTTGCAGATGACATGATACTGAACATAAAAAACCCTAAAGAATCCACTCCAAAACTACTAGAACCAATATCTGAATTCAGCAAAGTTGCAGGATACAAAATTAATACACAGAAATCTGCTGCTTTCCTATACATTAATGATGAACTAGCTGAAAGAGAAATCAGGAAAACAATTCCATTTACAATAGCATCAAAAAGAATAAAATACCTATGAATAAACCTAACCAAGGAAGTGAAAGACCTATACCCTGAAAACTACAAGACACTCTTATGAGAAACTAAAGAGGACACTTACAAAAGGGATTTCATCCCATGCTGTTGGGTAGGAAGAATTAATATTGTCAAAAAGGCCATCCTGCCTAAAACGATCTACAGATTCAATGCAATTCCTATCAAAATACCAACAACATTCTTTAAAGAACTGGAACAAATAGAGAGTCCTGATATTAACCCAAACATATATGGTCAATTAATATAGAATAAAGGAGCCATGGATATACAATGGGGAAATGACAGCCTCTTGAACAGCTGGTGTTGGCAAAACTGGACAGGTACATGTAAGAGAATGAAACCGGATCATTGCCTAACCCCATACATAAAAGTGAACTCGAAATGGATAAAAAACCTGAATGTAAGTCATGAAACCATAAAACTCTTAGAAAAAAACATAGGCAAAAATCTCTTGGACATAAACATGAGCAACTTCTTCATGAACATATCTTCCCTGGCAAGGGAAAGAAAAGCAAAAATGAACAAGTGGGACTATATCAAGCTAAAAAGCTTCTGTACAGCAAAGGACACCATCAATAGAACAAAAAGGCATCCTACAGTATGGGAGAATATATTCATAAATGACAGATCCGATAAAGGATTGACATCCAAAATATATAAAGAGCTCATGCACCTCAACAAACAAAAAGCAAGTAAGCCAATTAAAAAATGGGCAGAGGATCTGAACAGACACTACTCCAAAGAAGAAATTCAGATGGCCAACAGGCACATGAAAAGATACTCCACATCACTAATCATCAGAGAAATGCAAATTAAAACCACAATGAGATATCACACCAGTTAGGATGGCCACCATCCAAAAGACAAACAACAACAAATGTTGGTGAGGATGTGACAGGAACCCTCCTACACTGCTGGTGGAAATGTAACCTGGTTCAACCATTGTGGAAAGCAGTATGGAGGTTCCTCAAAATATTCAAAATAGAAATACCATTTGACCCAGGAATTCCACTCCTAGGAATTTACCCTAGGAATGCAGAAGCCCAGTTTGAAGAAGACATATGCACCCCTTATGTTTTTCACAGCACTATTTACAATAGCCAAGAAATGAAAGCAATCTAAGTGTCCATCAGTAGATGAATGAATAAAGAAGATGTGGTACATATACACAATGGAATATTATTCAGCCATAAGAAGAAAACAAATCCTACCATTTGCAACAACATGGATGGAGCTAGAGGGTATTATGCTCAGTGAAATAAGCCAAGCAGAGAAAGACATGTATGAAACGATTTTAGTCATCTGTGGAGTATAAGAACAAAGAAAAAAAACTGAAGGAACAAAACAGCAGCAGACTCACAGAACCCCAAAATGGACTAACAGTTACCAAAGGGAAAGGGACTGGGGAGAATGGGTGGGATGGGGGGGATCAGGTGGAAAAAGGGGCATTACAATTAGCACAGTTAATGGAGAGGGGGTTGCATGGGGAAGGCAGTACAACAGAGAGAAGACAAGTAGTGATTCTATAGCATCTTACTACGCTCATGGACAGTGACTGGAATGGGGTATGTGGTGGCGACTTGATGATGGGGGTAGTGTAGTAATCGTAATGTTACTCATGTAATTGTACATTAATGATACAAAAAAAAAGTGCATTTTTTAAAGAAGAAATTTTAGAAGACTACAGTGAATGTAAGCTGATATTCATAATAATCAAGACATCTGACTATAAAAGTTTAAATCAGCTGTGCAAATATTTACCACTAATTACACATTTAGAAAAGTGAAATTATAAAACTTGTAATTAGTACTATGTTCAAACATGTTATTCAAAATAATCACACTAAAAGTTGAACTACAATGTTCTCATAGGTGATCTATGGTATTACCCAACACAAAACTAAGTGGGATTGTTCCCTTCCTTCCTCCGGATAATATATATACCATCTCAAGGAATTCAGTATTCTCTGAGGTGGAATCTGGCATCCCATAGACCTACATGTAGCCCAACTCAGCCCCATTTTAGGTGGGTGATCTCGGCAGGTTACTTGAGCTTCTGGGAGGGTTTGTCAATATGATGCTTAAAATGACACATTTCCTGAATTTCTGTACTTGTATCTCCCTGGAACATCCTTTGCCATGCTGGTCCCCTTACCTCAGAACCACGTCATTCTAAGTGGGGTACCCTTTCTCTGGGCTCACCTGGATTCCTAAACACAGCTCTGTCATAGCACATGTCATACCGTGCCTTAATCACCTGTTTTTCCCTCAGTCTGAAATCCCCTAAAGGGCAAGGACAGCATCTGTTACCTGTATGGATTGGCACACTGGACTCTGGCTACCTGCCCATTCAACCACTGTATGAAATGCTGCTGAATCACAAAACTGTGCCAAGTTCTGAACCACTACAAACTCACACTACCTATTGTCATCAGTGTTCTGCTGCAACATATTGCTAAGTTTTGTGTTCATGGCATAGTTTCAGCTCTTTTTTTTTGCTCTGAGGAGGATGGAGTAAGGAAAGTGAAACTCGGAGGAGCTAAGTGGCAGAGATGGTTCTGAACTGAGTTTCAACTCCAAATCCAAGGTTCTATCCATACTCTGTTCACTTAACACATGTTGACAAAATCCATTTCAAATCTTGTTATTTTAAAATAATCCACCCTTGCCTTCCCTTTGAGCAAATTATCTAGACTCCTAATTACTGAAAAGATCACAGACTACTCTATATCACCTCTACATAAGCATAAATATCCTTTTAACTCTATCATTTCATATCTCAGAAGCAATACATACTTCATCATTAGAAAACTAGAAAGCAAAAGTGGGGGTCAAAAACACTACCACCTGAAATTTTACAATGAGAACATAGTCACTGTTAATATTTTGGTATGTCTATGCCTGTAATTATACCTCTGTAGCTATATAAAGAACATTAAATTATTTTTACCAAAGTGAGATCTTACTGCGTAACTTTTAAAAATAATTTTTTCTTAATAAATCAAGAGTTTTCCATGTCATTTAACATAGAATCATATTGTTTCAATAGCCTAAAGATATTCTATTGCATAATTAAATAATCCCATTTTGAAGCATTTAGGTTACTTTTAACTTGTTATTTTATCAGCAATACTGTAGTGAAAATCTGTACATTTTACACAGTATGTATGTTTCAATACATATTTTTTTGTCAGTAATAAACAGCATTAAACAGTTTAATTCTTTAGCTCAAACAGAGCTAACCAATCAGGTTAAAGTCACTCTACCACTGTCTATTTTGGATTTTTTGGGGGGCCACCATCACATCCTCCAAAAATCATAGAGTAGGCACAATAGCACAGAAATCTCAAAATGAGTTTTAAGTTTCCAATCATTAACACTTAAACAGTAATTTGAGCTTAAGGACCATTCTCCTGTTTCCAAGTCTACCCATACAACAGATGCAATAATATATTACTACTATTTAACATATACATAGCAAAGCTCTCTCATTTTAACTTCACAATGATTCTGTGCGGGATGAGCAGTTAGATATTCATTTTACAGATAAGGAAACTGAATTTCAGCGATGTCATCTATCTGAAGTCAAACAACAGAACTGTGGCTCAAGCTCAGCCTGACGCCACATCTAAACTCAGTCTTCCTCTTACATTGTATTGCTGGACCAAGACAATACTACAAATGACCCAAAGATTTTAGCCATCTTGAAATTCTTACCTTCATTTACTAGTAGCTCATCTTGAAAGGCTTCAGCAAAATCAATGATCTGCAGCACACTATTTTCTGGAAATATCTGTCCTATAACCCCTGGTTTATGCAACAGGGCTCTGCCAAATAGAAATTTTTTTTATACAAAAGTGGTTTTATATATAAAATGACCTTAGTTAGAACTCATTAGTATATGTGGCAAATCCCACTAATAGCATGACATATTAGTAAATAGATCTCATGTCTTAAGTCCTAATGTAAGTCATTTTAAAAACAAAGCCTACTTTGAAAGTTCCCTTAAAAGTTATATATGGTAGTATAATAATCAGTTTCAGTTAGATACTAACATCAAAACAAGAAGTCCCTAATATAAGAGTAGAAAGAAAATTAAAATTACACTTTTTTCAGGTCTTATATTTTCATTATTTGTGATAATTTGGTTATAGTTAGAAATTTACCTCAGAAAAAAAGACTGTATCAAGAGAATGATCAAATTAAACATCAGAGGAAGACATTTAAATGACCAAATAACTATGTCACTCTGGCCTCTTCTAGAAAATTTTGAGGTAAGAGAATTAAATGTTAATTTCCCCATAAACTCCAATATTTACCAAGGAAATCTCATTACTGTAAGTTTTAAATATGCTGATTTGTATATCCTAGTATAGGAAAAGGAAAAAACAGACAAAAAACCTGCTAACTGAATTTCTCCAAATGCCAATTTCTATTTCTAAAATACTTAATTGAGAAAAAACCAGGTTTAAAGTTGAGCTCTTCACACTGGGTCTGTTTTAACATCATGTAGTAATTTATGACTGAACTCTTTTTAAACATTTCCAATAATCCTCAACAGGTTAAAAATAAAAATATTTCTTAAGTTATATATCAGAATAAAACAAAGCAAGGCATAAAGTGTTGGAAGAAGGAAATAATGATATATGCATGTGCCCCACCCCTGCTGGGAGTCAGTGATTTCCTTCTAAGAGATAAAACATTGTGAGCTTCACTTACTTCACATTCAGGTCCTCTAGGCTAAGAGACAAAATTTTGTAATACAAGAACACTGAATCCAACATACAAGAATGTTAAATCATACCTAAATCTAACTAAATTTAACAACATTTTAGCATATTAAACTATATTTAAACTAGATGCACCAAATTTTCTAGAAGTATATGATTTATGAAGCTAGCCAAGTTAAACATACTACACATCTGATTCTTTCAAGTAAATTCACAGCATTCCCAGAAATATTCCAGATAAGTCAGGTGTGCTTATACAATATATTCTTTCAGTCAGTAGTTCTTAAAGCTTTTCTGACTGATCTACTTTCACTACAAGGTGGTCCTACTTTGAAGTCTGAGGCCCCTGAGTAAAGGAAAAGAGGCATAGCACACATGTCTAGAAAAGAAGGCACACTGCCAAGTTTGGAGACGACTTTTTTATAGGTGTTTTTTCCTCACATTATGGTAGCTTAACAGCTACATGAATTTTACCAAGATTTCTCACCTACTGGTTCACTAATAAGTAGAGAAACATACTCTATAAATTCCCAATCTGAAACCATACCATTTTTTAAAGCCTCCATTATTTATACTGAATAGTTCCCAACATCATCTAAGGTAAGTGACCTACCTTCGATACTGCTGCCTTGAAATTTCATCTCCACCAAAAAAGCATATAGTTGAAAGTTCTGTTGCAGTTTTATAATTGCTATTTCTGTCTGAAGGATTATATATTACAGTAACATCCTGATGCCAAGAAAAAGAATCAGGGGTGAATATTAAACATTTTTCTTGCATAAGTAATTTCATTCCAAGAAAATCAGTAAGTACTTCTATTTATCTATTATTTTCAGATATTATTTTAGTATTTAGCCATAAAATATATAAGTATTAATTTAACCTAAAAAATGGGGTCATATTTCTAATATATAAACTTTTATACTTACTTGTTGTGTTTTTCCCTTGAGCACAAATTTATCTGGAAAAATCCTTAATACTTTAGGATCCAGCAAAACTTTTTTCTGAGAATCCTTAAAACCTACTGCTTTAACAAAGGCTGCCCGAGAGCCAGTGTTGTGAACAGAAAAAACAATTCTACTTTCTTTGCCAGGTATTAAGTCATTCACTGTTACCATGTAACTGTCAGATAATTTTTTAACATCTTCCAAAATAAGATGACTTGTTCCACCATATCCAGACAAAGGTATCTAAAACCACAGAATACATACATCCAAAGTTATTTTTCTGTAAGCAGAAAGCAGATTAAATAACAGCTAGAGAAGAATATAATACAGATTTAATTAAAATTACTATTCCTTGTGTACTTTGGATAGTAGTTATCACACCTCCAGTGAAGCATTATATTAAAGACTTTGGCTTAAGAGAAAAACAAGTCAAGGAACTATGACACTATTTACCTCCTAATATGCTTAACTATTGTACTGCTACAACAGCCAAGCTTAGATGATAAAGTAGTAAGATTAGATATTCTTGCTTAAAAAGTGTTTGGGTGAACATGCTGATGCATGTAATTCACTTTGAAACACACAAAAAATAGATGAATTGATGATTAGACACATGGTAAAAGAAATAAAGCAAAATGTTAATTGTAGAATTTAAGTAGTAGGGTATGTGAGTGTTCACCACCTAATTCTTTTAATTTTTGAAATGAAATGCTTTTGGGGGAAAAAATCTGTTAGCTTCTGGTCTAGCAAAGTCAGAGAGAAGCATGTCAAAGGGGCCAACTAGAAGCCAAGCACTCAAAGTTCAGAGGACAAGACACCCCAGAGTAGCAAGGGCGCCAACCAGAACTGTTCCTAAGCCCGGTTGCTCCCACAGGGCTCAGCGCTACAGGAAACAGGATTCACAGAAAAAACCCTATAAGTGAGAATGTAGGAAAATAGGTACCCTGCTGGAAAAGACATTTCATACCCTTTTAAAAATTATTTTCATTCCTATTACATAGGTTTCAAAGAACCCCTTGCAAACCTGAAACTATCACAGCTTATTCTGAGTTGTGTTATGTACTTAATCAAAATAGCACTTGGAGAAATTAAATTTAGGCTCCTCACAAATTGGTAGTGGTTTGCCTGTTAGTAACAATAATAATGTTTTAAGAGGCTTCTGAAGTTCCTACAAATCCCACTTCAATCAGAGTGAGCTGTCAGTTTCTAGAGCCAAAAGTGTTTCTAATTTTTCTTTTCTCAAAAAAACTTGCAAATAAATTTTATATATGAAACCAGAAAACACCAGGGAAGAAGTTAGCTTTTAAAAACACTCAAGTGTTCTTACTGTATTTTTAAAGCCTAAGGAATCACAAGTAACTACTGATTAAAAGGTTAAGAAGAATAATTACTGTATAAAACAAATTACAGCAATGCTAATTATTCCAAAGATTAAACAAGAAAAATGGATTACTCTAGAGCAGGGTTTCTTCACTTGGGCACTACAGATATTTTGCACTGGATCATTTGATGTGGGGCTGTCCTGTGTACTGTAGGGTGTTTAGCTGCATTCCTGGTTTCTACCCACTAGATGCCAGTAGCACCCTTTTCCTACCCCCAGTTATGACAACCAAAAATGTTTCCCAATATTGTAAAATGCTCCCTGGAGGGTAAAACAGCCTCTGAGCATCACTGAAATACAGGACTAGAAAACAAAGAGCTAGTATGAAAGCTTAGAGCCTACAAAATAGATAAACATGTGTTCTACAGTCAGGCAGCCTGAATTTGAACCTGTCCTAGACCACTTACTGACATATAAGGTGCACGACCATGGGCAGGCATCTCTCTACACCTCAGTTTCCACATGTGCAGAATGGAGATAATGGTATGACCTCATACAGTTGTTTTGAATATAAAATGTGGTAATCCATGTAGTGATTATGAGTAGTACCTGGCATATACTCAGCATGCAATACATTCATTTTTATTGCCATCCCATCATGCTTTATGGTACTAAAACATAGATAACTTCATTTGTTCCTCGGAACTAAACTGGAAAGTCGGGGTGGCAACTAGGTGCCTTTCAGATAAGGGAGTGAAGCATGAGCAGGTGGAGAGACTGACCTAGGGTGAGTGTGAAGGATCCAGAGGCACAGCTGTTCCCAGATGCTCATCCCTGGAGGCACTGCTCCTCCACCACTGTACCAGCCAACTTATCGAAGCTGAAAGTCTAAATTTTTGTGAGATAGAAGCCATATTCATCTGTGCACTTCAGGCCCCCATTCAGCCCACCTCTAAGGATATGCAGGAGGCATCTACCTAGGAAGGACTCCCACCAGGATCCTGGTTTGTCTTAAGAGGCCATCAACCTGAACTTCTGCTTGGTTGACTATCAAATCAAATGGCTTTGCCCTAAACCACCAGGGAATTATTAGTTCTCCAGAGACTCTTGCTTAAGAATAACTTCACAATCATGGCTGGTAAACCTGAAACTAATCAAAATATACTCAGGATAGTTTGAAAGAAACAGCCGATTTAGTCCTCTCCACAAACCATTTGATCCTTACTTGAAAACAGATCATCAGAGTTTGTAACACTTTGGCACTATTTCTCAGGTTCTCCTGTAAGGATGTTATTTCTAAAAACTTATACCTTTAAACAGTTTTGCCCACCATAGTTTACAGGACTAAATGAACAGCTCCACAGAGAGTATGTCAAGCTCCAGCATAAAATAAAGCTAGGTTTGCATAAATACCTATAAAAACCAAAACCTTTTAGTTAATCTTATAACTTTATCACATTCCTTCTTTGACACCAGGAAATGGGCTAAAATTTCAGTCCCAGACCCACTGCCAAACAACTGTGCAGTTTGTAATAAAGGTACTTTTACAGCACTTGAGTTTCATTTGTGACTACCTTGTCCTTATTTCTTTTTCTCATTGATTAAAGCCTTATGTCTTAGTGCTCTGAATGTACCTGAAGAATTGACTTGAAATTCTTTTAAAAACTATGCTGGGAAGAAACAAAACACAATAACTTTTGTCTTTTTATCCCTAGTTTCTTTAATAGCAAAATAGTGTCAACAGGTATTTTGCTGAATTGAAAGAATAAAACTCACTTGAGAATTCATTATCTTAAACAGTTCCATCTGGATCTACCAAAAAAATGTGTTCCTGAAAAGCAGGACACATTTCACAATTCTCAAACAGAAATGAAACTTAAAGGCATTAGAATACCACAAAAGACCCCGAATAGCCAAAGAAATCCTGAGAAAGAACAACAAAGCTAGGGGGATTATACTCCCTAATTTCAAGCTGAACTACAAACCTACAGTAATCGAAACAGTTTGGTACTGGCACAAGAACAGACCCATACATCATTGGAACAGAATAGAGAGCCCAGATATAAATCCACACATACATAGTCAATTAATATATGATAAAGGAACCATGAGTATACAGTGGGGAAAAGACAGGTCTTCAACAAATAGCATTGGCAAAACTGGACAGCTACATGTAAGAGAATGAAACTGGATTATTGTCTAACTCCATACATGAAAGTAAACTTGAAATGGATCAAAGTCCTGAATGTAAGTCATAAATCATAAAACTCAGAAGAAAACATATGGAAAAATCTCTTGAATGTAAACATGAGCAACTTTTTCTGAACACATCTCCTTGGGCAAGGGAAACAAAGTGAAAAAAGAACAAGTGTGACTACATATACTAAAAAGCTTCTGTACAGCAAAGGACACCATCAGTAGAACAAAAAGACATCCTACAGTATGGGAGAATATATTAATAGATGAATTATCCAATAAGGAGTTAAGATCCAAAATATATAAGGAGCTCACAGGCCTCAACACCCAAAAAACAAATAACCCAATTAAAAAATGGGCGGAGGATATGAACAGACACTTCTCCAAAAAAGAAGTTCACATAGCCAACAGACACAGAAAAGATGCTCCACATCACTAATTATCAGGGAAATGCAAATTAAAACCACAATGAGATATCACCTCACATCAGTTAGGATGGCCAACATTGAAAAGACTTAGGAACAACCAATGCTGGAAAGGATGTGGAGAAGGGGGAACCCTCCTACACTGTTGGTAGGAGTGGAAATTACTTCAACCATTGTGGAAAGCAATATGAAGGTTCCTCAAAAAACTAAAAATAGAAATACCACTTGACCCAGGAATTCTGCTCCTAAGAATTTACCCAAAGAAAGCAAGATCCCTGATTCAAAGACATATGCACCCCTGTGTTTATTGCAGCACTATTTACAATAGCCAAGAAATGAAAGCAATCTAAGTGTCCATCAGTAGATGAATGGATAAAGAAAATGTAGTACATATACACAATGGAATATTATTCAGCCATAAAAAGAAAAGAAATCCTGCCATTTGCAGCAACATGGATGGAGCTAGAGGGTATTATGCTCAGTGAAATATGTTTTCACTTATTTGTAGAATATAAAAACAAAGTAAAACAGAAGGAACAAAAGAGCAGTAGACTCACAGACACTGACAAGTGACTAGTGGTTACTAGGGGGAAAGGGCTCGGGAGGGTGTGGGGGAATAAAATTATTTTTCTGTCCGTACTTGGAAGAAGAGCTCACTTCAAATCTTCCTTTGCAACAACAATTATATAAAGGGGCACAGTAATTCACAATCACAATATAAATTGGCCACGGGGATGGTAATACAGAATGAAGAATAAATATGGTCAATGATTCTGTAACATCTTTGTACATTGATAGATACTAGCTGCAATAGAGGGGGTAAGGACTTGATAATGTTTAACTGCTGAACCACAGTGTTGTACATTTGAAACCAACATAAGACTGTATATCAACCATACTTTAATAAAAAAGCATTACAAGAGATTATTACTTACAGAAATACTTTCGGTGACTGCTTTTACCACACAACAATTCTACAAAGGTTGTAATTATACACTTACTCCCTAATTTATCTGTAAATCTAAGCAATCACATGTTTTGACTTTAAAAAAGTAGTGTTTAAATAATTTATCAATATTAAAATAGTTAAAAAAAACAGGTCATAAACTCTACAGAAAGAAAAAAGCAGTAAAATTCTCTTACTGTGAACTTAATGGCTGGTTGTGATCTAATTCCAAGTTGTTTAATTTCTAGTTTAGCCAACATACAAGATAATCGAGTAGGTGCAAATAATACAAAGATGTTACTGTCTTCCTTTGGATCAATTCTGATCTCACAATTACTGGTCAATCTCTCCTCTGAACCAAAAGTGTGCTGAAGCTACAATTTAAAAATAATCATTGCATAAAACAAAGTAGTAGCATAAACAGCATTAACATAAATTCTTCAAAGATGATTAATACAAAATAGCCTGCATATGTAAGTTTTCTGAACACAGACAGAACATAAAACAGCATAAAACCATACACTCCACAAACCTGAAAGCAGTCCTGATCTTGTCCTCTAATAAGCAGTCGTAAATGTTGAGTTGTAGATGTACACTTATTTCTTAAAGTTAGTTTCTGAAGCCTAAAAACAATTACATATTTTAAATGTGGATTTCCTCCATGGATATTGCTACAATTATAAAAACAAAGCCAATTAAAACCACCTTCAATGTTTAGAGATAGACTGATTGCATAAGACATTTTAGCAGCCTGGAATTGTCTCTTCAAAGTCTTAGAACTCTACATTTCTAAAAACATACTTTCAAATTTCACTTTCTCATCAGAGAAGGTTTTTGGTTTAATTTCTCTCTGATCATAGATCCTTAACATTATTATTTATACTATATGTACAGGTATTCTCTGTCTTATAAAACATTAATCAATGAAAATCCAGTGACAAATTCATTGTTATTATTAACTCAAATACCTAGCTCTCACAGAAATGAGGGGTCCTAGACACATTGTCAAGATTCTTCACTCTAAGAGATTCATTTGGACAAAGTAGTCTTTTAAACAAAATACTAAATTAACCTTACTTTTAAAAAGTTACCATGAAAGTAGCTGGTTGGTGGTAAGAGAATCCTTCAGTCTTTAAAATTATATGATTCCTCTCTACATTGGACAATAGAGAATACATGAGTACATCTTTTACTCAAATTTTGAAAATCAGCAGTTAAATTAGTCAAGCTGTGGTCTATGCCTTGTTTACGTTGTCTTAGAATGAAATTTAAGATATTTGGCTGTCAGCACACTTAAGCAAAACCTTCCACAGATACACTGCCTGGGAAAGACTGATCTGAAAAAAAATCTGCTATTGTTCCTATGTGTTTATTTTTTATTTTTAAAGAAGTGTGTTTATCATTTCCAAGTAGTAGAGTAATCAAGTGATATCAAGGAACCTCAGTTTCTTGTTTTAAAAGAAACTATACAAAAGCTGGTGGAGGGGAGGTGGGGGATAAGGCAGCATGAGAAGTGAGGCAGAAATCTCCTCAAAAAACCACATATACTGTGGAAATACAGCAAATACATCTATTCCTAAAAGAGTAACCAGAAGTAACAGTACACCAGCCAGTATACATGTGGGAGAAGTGAACATTGCTTGGAAAAGTGTGAAGTAAAAAAGCCAGGACCTGGTGGAACCCAAGCACTCTCTCCAACCCAGCTCATCAGTGGGAAGAAGAGAATCAGAGCCCGGAGGGAGCAGAAGCCCAGGACTGATAAATACCCAGCTGTATAAATCTACTCCAGTAGCACAAACCCACACTGCATGGAGCTCTGGAGATTACAGGGTGTGAAAACAAAAGTCAGAGACTGACACTGTGAACAGGTTCCACAATGAGCTGCCTTGGGACACAGGAAAGGAAGGTGATTTGAAAGACTTCTCAACAGTGAGAGGGCTGAGCAACAGTTTAGGAGAAGGAACAAGTGGACAAAATTGTGGCACACTCAGTACAGAATGCTGGGAACTTTCAGGAGCTTCAGGCGCTCCATTCCTCTTCATGGCTACACAGCTCAAAGGACCTCCACCATGATATGCAGCCTGTGTACCATCCTCCTGGCAACCCCACACCTGGCTCACAAATTGGCAAACCCTGCCCTGGCATCAGGCACACAGAGGGAAGCCCCACTTACAGTTACTAACGCAAAGCACAGAGACTTACCCCTGTGTGTTTGGCCCACTGGTCTGGCAGTGGAGACAGGCATAGCAGCTGGGAAGCAGGAAAAGGCGCTTACCTACCCCCAGGCACCACCACCACTCCCCTGTGACCCCTGACATCACTCGAGGCATTGGGCAGCATGGAAGAGCAGAGCTTTTGGACACTAGGGGATGCGCCTAAACAAAACTAATATTTTTTACTATGCAACAGTATTAAGAAAAGGCAAAATAACCTTCTTGAAACAAAAATCCCTAAACAACAAAGAGGGGGCTATGTGAGACTGAAATCACCAATCTTCCTGAAAAACAATTCAAAATAAAAGTCATAAGCATGCTAATGGAGCTATAAAAAAATATTGAAGAGCTAATGAACAAATTCAGGAGGAAGATAAGACACCTTAAAAAATACAGTAGCTGAAATGAAACAAACAATGGAGGTATTTAAAAGCATATTAGATGAGGTAGATGAGACAGTAAATGGAAAAGAAATTAGAGAACAGGAATACAAAGAATATGACACAGAGAGAGAAAAAAGGATCTCTAGGAATGAAAGAATATTAAGAGAACTGTGTGACCTATCCAAACGGAACAGTATTTGCATTAAACAGGTACCAAAAGGGGGAGAAAAAGAGATAGAAAGTGTCTTTGAAGAAATAGTTGCTGAAAGTTTCCCCAAGCTGGGGAAGGAAATAGTTTCTCAGGCCATGGATGTCCACAGATCTTTCAACACAAGGGACACATGGAGCACAACACCAAGACATAAAATAAATAAAATGGCGAAGATAAAGGAGAAGGACAGAGTATTAAAAGCAGCCAGAGAGAGAAAGAATATCAAATACAAAGGAAAACCCATCAGGCTATCACCAGAATTCTCAACAGAAACCTTACAGGCCAGAAGGGAATGGCATGATATATTTAATGAACAAAATGGAAGGACCTTGAATCAAGACTACTCTAGCCAGCAAGATTATCATTTAAATTTAAAGGAGGAATTAAACAAATCCCAGATAAGGAAAAGTCGAGGGAATTTACCTCCACAACCATCTCTACATTGTATTTTAAAGGCACTGCTCTAAATGGAAGTGTGCCTAAGGCTAAACAGCTATCACTAGAGAAAATAAAGCCACAGTAAAGGAAAGAGAGCAATTAAACACTAACTAAATGCAAAATAAAATCAGGTACCCACAAAGTCAGCCAAGGAATACACAAAGAGCACAGAATATGACACTGAACATATAAAGAGTGGAGAAGGAAGAAAAAGAAGGGAGAAAAAAAAAAAGAATATTCTGATTGTGTTTATATACCACAATAAGCAAGTTAAGTTAGACTGTTAGATAGTAAAGAAGTTGCTCGCGAACTTTTGGTAACCATGAATCCAAAGCCTGTAATGGCAATAAGTACATATCTATCAATAATCATCTTAAATGCAAATGGACTGAATGGACCAATCAAAAGACATGGAGTTACAGAATGGATAATAAAGCAAGACCTGTCTATACAGTGCCTACAAGAGACTCACTTCAAACCCAAAGACATACACAGACTAAAAGAGAAGAGATGGAAAAAGATATTTCATGCAAAAAACAGGGAGAAACAAAGCAGGAGTTGCAATACTCTTGAAAGACAAAATAGACTTCAAAACAAAGAAAGTACAAGAGACAGAGAAGGACACTACATAACGACAAAAGGCTCAGTACAAGAAGAGAATATATGCATTATAAATAACTATGCACTCAACACAGGAGCAGCTACATATGTGAAACAAATACTAACAGAATTACAGGGAGAAATAGAATGCAATGCACTCATTTTGGGAGACTTCAACAAAACACTCACTCCAAAGGACAGATCAAACAGACAGAAAATAAGTAATGAGACAGAGGAACTGAACAACACATTAGAACAGTTGGAACTAAAAGACATGTAAGGAACTCTACACCCAAAGGCAGCAGGATACACATTCTTCTCAAGTGGACATGGAACATTTCCCAGAACAGATCACATTCTAGGCGAGAAAAAGAGCCTCAGCAAATTCAAAAACACTGACATTTTACCAAACAACTTTTCAGATCACAAAGGTCTGAAACTAGAAATAAATGGTTCAAAGAAAACAAAAATGGTGACAAACACATGGAGGCTTAACAACATGCTCCTGAATAATCAATGGATCAAGGACCAAATTAAAACAGCAATCAAGCAATATATGGAGACAAATGAAAACCCAGCTCAACGCCCAAACTTCTGTGGGATGCAGCAAAGGTAGTTCTAAGAAAAAACAACATAGCACTACACGCCTATTTAAGAAGGAAGAACAATCCGAAATGAACAGTCTTAACTCACAGTTAATGAAACTAGAAAAGGAAGAAAAAAAAAAAGACCAAAGTCAGTAGAAGGGACATAATAACAATTAAAGCAGAAATAAATAAAATTGTGAAGAATAAAATAATAGAAAGAATCAATGAAAGCAGGACCTGGTTCTTCGAGAAAATAAACAAAGTAGATAAACCCCTAGCCAGACATATCAAGAAAAAAAGAGAGCACACACATAAACAGAATCAGAAATATGAAAGGAAAAATCACAATGGACACCACAGAAATACAAAGAATTATTAGAGAATACTATGAAAATCTACATGCTAACAAACTGGATAACCTAGAAGAAATGGACAACTTTCTAGAAAAATACAACCTTCCAAGGCTGACCCAGAAAGAAATGGAAATTCTGAATATACAAATTACTAGCAAAGAAATTGAATTGGTAATAAAAAAACTACCTAAGAACAAACTGCCTAGACCAGATGGTTTCACTGCTGAATTTTATCAAACATTTATTGAAGAACTAATACCCATTCTCTTTAAAGTTTTCCAAAAAGTAGAACAGGAGGGAATACTCCCAAACACATTCTATGAGGCAAACATCACTCTTATACCAAACCCAGGCAAAGACACCACAAAAAAGAAAATTACAGACCAATATCTCTGATGAACATAGATGCAAAAATACTCAATAAAATATTAGCAAACTGAATTAAAAAACACATCAAAAAGATCATCAATCATGATCAAGTGGGATTCATCCCAGGGATACAAGGATGGTACAACATTCGAAAATCCGTCAACATTATCAACTACGTCAACAAAAAGGACAAAAACCACATGATCATCTCCAGAGATGCTGAAAAAGCATATGAGAAAATTAAATATCCTTTCATGATAAAAACTCTCAACAAAATGGGTATACAGGGCAAGTACCTCAACATAATTAAGGCCATATATATGACAAACCCACAGCCAATATCATACTAAACAGTGAGAAGCTGAAATCTTTTCCTCTAAGATCGGGAACAAGACAAGGAGGCCCACACTCCTCACTTTTATGCAACATAGGTCCTAGCCATGGAAATGAGATAAAACAAATAAATAAAAGGCATCCAGATTGGCAAGGAAGAAATTAAAGTATCCCTCTATGCAGATGACATGATATTATACATAAAAACCCCTAAAGAATCCACTCCAAAACTACTAGATTTAATATCTGAATTCAGCAAAGTTGTGGGACACAAAATTAATACACAAAAATCTGTTGTTTTCCTATATACTACCAATGAACTAGAAGAAAGAGAAATCAGGGAAACAATTACATTCACAATTACATCAGAAAGAATAAAATACCGAGGAATAAACCTAATCAAGGAAGTGAAAGACCTATACCCTGAAAACTACAAGACACTCTTAAGAGAAATTAAGGAGGACACTAATAAATGGAAATTCATCTCATGCTCTTGGCTAGGAAGAAATAATATTGTCAATATGGCCATCCTGCCTAAAGGAATCTATAGATTCAATGCAATCCTTAACAAAATACCTACAGCATTCTTCAATGAACTAGAGCAAATAGTTTTAAAAGTCATATGGACTGACAAAAGACCCCAAAAAGCCAAACCAATCCTGAGAAGGAAGAATGAAGCACGGGGAATTACGCTCCCTGACTTCAAGCTCTACTGCAAAGCCAAGTAATCAAGACAATTTGGTACAGGCACAAGAAGATACCATAGACCAGTGGAATAGAACAGAGAGCCTAGATATAAACCCAAGCATATATGGTCAATAAATATAAAATAAAGGAGTCATAGATACACAATGGGGAAATGACAGCCCCTTCAACAGCTGGTGTTGGCAAAATTGGACAGATACATGTAAGAGAATGAAACTGGATTACTGTCTAACCCCATACACAAAAGTAAACTCAAAGTGGATCAAAGACCTGAATGTAAGTCATGAAACCATAAAACTCTTAGAAAAAACATAGGCAAAAATCTCCTGGACATAAACATGAGCAACTTCTTGAACATATCTCCCAAGGCAAGGGAAACAAAAGCAAAAATAACAAGTGGGACTATATCAAACTAAAAAGCTTCTGTACAGCAAAACATAACATCAGTAGAAAAAAAAGACATCCTATACTATAGAAGAATATATTCATAAATGAGAGATCCGATAAAGGGTTGACATCCAAAATATATAAAGAGCTCATGCACCTCAACAAACAAAAAGCAAATAAGCCAATGAAAAATGGGCAGAAGAGCTGAATGGACATTTCTCCAGAGAAGAAATTCAGATGGCCAACAGGCACATGAAAAGATGCTCCACATCACTAATCATCAGAGAAGTGCAAATTAAAACCACAATGAGATATCACCTCATGCCAGTAAGGATGGCTACCATCCAAAAGACAAACAACAACAAATGCTGGCAAGGATGTGGAGAAAGGGGAACCCTCCTACACTGCTGGTGGGAATGTAAAGTGGTTCAACCATTGTGGAAAGCAGTATGGAGGTTCCTCAAAACACTCAAAATAGAAATACCACCTGATCTAGGAATTCCACTTCTAGGAATTTACCCTAAGAATGCAGAAGCCCAGTTTGAAAAAGACATATGAACCCCAGTGTTTATCGCAGCACTATTTACAATAGCCAAGAAATGGAAACAACCTAAGTGTCCATCAGTAGATGAATGGATAAAGAAGATGTGGTACATATACACAATGGAATATTATTCAGCCATGAGAAGAAAACAAATCCTACCATTTGCAACAACATGGATAGAGCTAGAGGGTATTATCCTCAGTGAAATAAACCAGGTGGAGAAAGACAAGTGTCAAATGATTTCACTTATCTGTGAAGTATTAGAAGGAAAAACTGAAAGAACAAAACAGCAGCAGACTCACATAACCTAAGAATGGACTAACAGTTACCAAAGGGAAAGGGACTGGGGATGATGGGTAGGAAGGGAAGGATAAGTGGGAAAAAGGGGCATTACGATTAGCATAATGTAGCGGGGTGTGGGGGGGACAAGGGAAAGGCAGTACAACACAGAGAAGACAAGTAGTGATTGTATAGCATCTTACTAAGCTCATGGACAGGGACTGTAATGGGGTATGTAGCGGGGGGCTTGATAATACGGGGAGTCTAGTAACCATAATGTTGCTCAAGCAATTGTACATTAACATTATAAAAAAAAAAAAGAGTTCACTTGCCTTAACAAACAAAAACCAAATTACCCGTTTAAAAAATGGGCAGAGGATCTGAACATATACTTCTCCAAAGAAGAAATTCAGATGGCCAACAGGCACATGAAAAGATGCTCCACATTGATAATCATCAGAGAAATGAAAGTTAAAACCACAATGAGGAAGCAGAAGCCAAGATGGCGGTGTGAGTAGGGCAGCGGAAATCTCCTCGAAAAACCATATACAGTTATGAAAATACAACAAATAGAACTATTCCTAAAAGAGAGACCAGTGGATACAGTACAACAGCCAGGCTACATCTACATCTGTGAGAACTCAGCATCTCACAAAGTGGGTAAGAAACAAGCTGCAGCCCGGCGGGACCTGAGCACTTCCCCAAGTCCAGCTCCCTGGTGGGAGGTAAGGAGTTGGAGCAGGGAGGGAGTGAAAGCCCAGGACTGTTAAACAACCAGCTCTAGTAACCTGCATTGGGAGCACAGACACCCAGTACACGGTCTGCTGGATATTAGAGAAACAGAAAAGCAAAATCTGTGTATGGGTTCCTGCAAACAGCTCCCCTGAGACAAAGGAAAAGCGAGTGCTTCCTGAAAGTCTTAAAGGGACAGGGACCTCATAGTTGGATGGAATCATCCTGGCACACTCAGCCCAGCAGCTGGGAATCCTGCGGAACTCCAGCTGCAGTAACCCTCTGGGCAGCACTGCAGCTCTGTAGCCCCTCACGGTGATAAGCAGACTGCCAGTCGTTCCCTCAACAGGCACGAACCCTGACACAATGTCCCAGTAGCCTGAGAATGGCGGTGGCCGAGCAGCATGGGAATGGCCGCGCATGCCTACTGTGGTGGCATGGCAGCCTGGGAGCAGCTGTGCCGCCAGCAGCTGCCCAGAATCTCTTCCCGGTGCACAGTGGCCCGGGCCAGACACAAAGGCTGCTGCCATTGTGCAGCTGGTCAGCTCAGGCAGAAGAAACTGGGGCAAGGTGCAAAGGGGTGCCACTCTAGCTGGAGAGCACACCTGGCGCACCTGCCACTTCTGGGCTACATTGATGGCAACCTCGCCCATGGCAGCTTAGGGGATTAACCTGGAGGCTGCTCCAGGAGGGCAGGTAACCGACACAGGCAGCGGAGAAGGGCAAGGCAACTAGCAAACAGGAAAGGACTTTGTTCTCGCTGACACACGCGCTACTACCTACAGCTACTTCTATCGCCATGAAAAGGCAGAAGAATCTGGTCCAGTAGAGAATTACCCAGACAACACCTGAGAGAGGGCCTGTGGAGATAGACTTAAACAATCTTCCTGAAAAAGAATTCAAAATAAAGGTCATAACAATGCTGATGAACATGTACAGAAATACGCAACAGCTAAAGGAGAAAGTAGGGAGGGCGAATAGACAAATAAAACACTCTGGAAGGACTTAAGAGCAGACAGGATGAGATGCATGAGGCTGTTAATGGAATAGAAATAAGAGAACAGGAATACAGAGAAGTTGAGGCAGAGAGAGATAAAAGGATCTCCAGGAATGAAAGAATATTAAGAGAACTATGTGACCAATCCAAACGGAACAATATTTGCATTATAGGAGTACCAGAAGAACAAGAGAGAGAAAAAGAGATAGAAAGTGTCTTTGAAGAAATAATTACTGAAAACTTCCCCCAAATGGGGGAGGAAATAGTTTCTCCGACCACAGAGGCCCACAGAACTCCCAACACAAGTGACCCAAGGAGGACAACACCAAGAAGTACAATAATTAAAATGGCAAAGATCGAAGACAAGGACAGAGTATTAAAGGCAGCCAGAGAGAGAAAAAAGGTCGCCTACAAAGGAAAACCCATCAGGCTATCATCAGACTTCTCAACAGAAACCTTACAGGCCAGAAGAGAATGGCATGATATATTTAATGCAATGAATATGATATATTTAATGCAATGAAAATGATATATTTAATGCAATAAATAAATGAATAGCACTTAAATATGAAGGAGGGATTAAATAATTCCAGAAAAACAAAAGTTGAGAGAATTTGCCTCCCACAAATCACCTCTACAGGATATTTTAAAGGGACTGCTCTAGATGGAAGCACTCCTAAAGCTACATACATGTCAGCAGAGAAAATAAAATCACAGCAAAGTAAGCAGACCGACCAAATACTAACTAAAAGCAACAAATAAAATCAACTACTCACAAAAGCAATCAAAGGAAACACAAAAGAGTACAGAATAAAAAGAATGCTGGAGGAGGAATAAGAAGTGAGAAAAAAAAAGAATCATCAGACTGTGATTATACTACCTTAATAAGAGAGTTAATTTACGGCTAGATAGTAAAGAAGCTACCCCTGAACCCTTGGTAACCATAAGTCTTCAGCCTGCAATGGCAATAAGTACATATCTTTCAATAATCACCCTAAATGTAAACGGATGGAATGCACCAATCAAAAGACTCAGAGGAACAGAATGGATGAAAAAGCAGGACCCATCCATATGCTGCTTATAACAGACTCACATTAAACCCAAAGACATAAACAGACTA
The DNA here is from genome assembly GCF_030020395.1 of Manis pentadactyla. Classification (NCBI taxonomy): domain Eukaryota; kingdom Metazoa; phylum Chordata; class Mammalia; order Pholidota; family Manidae; genus Manis; species Manis pentadactyla. The sequence continues at coordinate 106,117,925 of NC_080024.1, forward strand.
AAAGTCAAGGGATGGAAAAAGATATTTCATGCAAACTGTAAGGAGAAAAAAGCAGGTCTTGCAGTACTTGTATCAGACAAAATAGATTTCAAAACAAAGAAAGTCACAAGAGATAAAGAAGAACATTACATAATGACAAAGGTGTCAGTCCAACAAGAGGATATAACCATTATAAATATACATGAACCTAATACAGGAGCACCAACATATGTGAAACAAATACTAACAGAATTAAAGGAGGAAATGGAATGCAATACATTCGTTCTAGACTTCAACACACAACTCACTCCAATGGACAGACCCATCAGACAGAAAATAAGTAAGGACAGAGAGGCATTGAACAACACACTAGAACAGATGGACTACAGAACTCTACACCCAAAAGCAGCAGAATACAACATTTTCCAGAATAGACCACATACAAGGCCACAAAAAGAGCCTCAGGAAATTCAAAAAGATTGAAATTCTACCAAACAACTTCTCAGACCACAAAGGCATAAAACTAGAAATAAATTGTACAAGGAAAACAAAAAGGCTCACAAACACATGGAGGCCTAACAAAATGCTTCTAAATAATCAATCAATCTATGACCAAATTAAAACAGAAATCAAGTAATATATGGAGACAAATGACACCGACAGCATAAAGCCCCAACTTCTGTGGGATGCAGCGAAGGCAGTTCTAAGAGGAAAATATATACCAATCCAGGCCTACTTAAAGAAGGAAGAACAATCCTAAATGGAATAGTTTAAAGTCACAAATATTGAAACTGGAAAAAGAAGAACAAACGAGGCCCAAAGTTAGCAGAAGGAGGGACATAATAAAGATCAGGGAAGAAATAAAAAAAATAGAGAACAAAAAAAACAACAGAAAAAAATCTATGAAACCAAGAGCTGGTACTTAGAAAAAATAAACAAAATAGTTAAGCACCTAGCCAGACTTATTAGGAGAAAAAGGGAATCTACTCACATCAACAGAATCAGAAACGAGAAAGGAAATATTACGATGGACCCCACAGAAATACAAAATATTATTAGAGAACACTATGAAAATCTATATGTTAACAAGCTGGATAATCTAGAAGAAATGGACAACTTCCTAGAAAAATAGAACCTTCCAAGACTGATGAAAGAAGAAACAGAGAATCTACACAGACCAATTATCAGCAAAGAAATTGAATCGGTATCAAAGAACTACCCAAGAACAAAACTCCTGGGCCAGATGGATTCACTGCTGAATTTTATCAGACATATAGAAAGACATAATACCCATTCTCCTTAAAGTTTTCCAAAAAATAGAAGAGGAGGGAATACTTCCAAACTCTTTCTATGAAGCCAGCATCACTCTAATACCAAAACCAGGCAAAGACCCCACCAAAAAAAGAAAATTACAGACCAATATCCCTGATGAACACAGATGTAAAAATACTCAACAAAATATTAGCAAACCGAATTCAAAAATACAAGAGGATCATACACCATGACCAAGTGGGACGCATCGCAGGGATGCAAGGATGGCACAACATTCGAAAATCCATCAACATCATCCACCACATCAACAAAAAGAAGGACAGAAACCACATGATCATTTCCATAGATACTGAAAAAGCATTCGACAAAATTCAACATCCACTCATGATAAAAACTCTCAACAAAATGGGTACAGAGGGCAAGTACCTCAACATAATAAAGGCCATATATGATAAACCCACAGCCAACATCATACTGAACAGTGAGAAGCTGAAAGCTTTCCCTCTGAGATTGGGAACAAGACAGGGATGCCCACTCTCCCCACTGTTATTCAACATAGTACTGGAGGTCCTAGCCACGGCAATCAGACAAAACAAAGAAATACAAGGAATCCACATTGGTAAAGAAGAAGTTAAACTGTCACTATATTCAGATGACATGATATTGTACATAAAAAACCCTAAAGACTCCACTCCAAAACTAGTAGAACTAATATCTGAATTCAGCAAAGTTGCAGGATACAAAATTAATACACAGAAATCTGTTGCATTCCTATACATTAACGATGAACTAACAGAAAGAGGAATCAGGAAAACAATTTCATTCACAATTGCATCAAAAAGAATAAAATACTTAGGAATAAACCTAATCAAGGAAGTAAAAGACCTATATCCTGAAAACTACAAGACACTCTTAAGAGAAATTAAAGAGGGCACTAACAAATGGAAACTTATTCTATGCCCTTGGCTAGGAAGAATAAATATTGTCAAAATGCCCTTCCTGCCTAAAGCAATCTACAGATTCAAGGCAATGCCTATCAAAATACCAACAATGTTCTTCAACGAACTGGAACAAATAGTTTTAAAATTCATATGGAACCACAAAAGACCCTGAATAGACAAAGCAATCCTGAGAAGGAAGAATAAAGCAAGGGGCATATCACTTCCCAACTTCAAGCTCTACTACAAAGCCACAGTAATCAAGATAATTTGGTACTAGCAGAAGAACAGAGCCACAGACCACTGGAACAGAATAGAGAGTCCAGATATTAACCCAAACATATACGGTCAATGAATATATGATAAAGGACCCATGGACATGCAATGGGGAAATGACATCCTTTTCAACAGCTGGTGTTGGCAAAACTGGACAGCTACATGTAAGAGAATGAAACTGGATCACTGTCTAACCCCATACACAAACGTAAATTCGAAATGGATCAAAGACCTGAATGTAAGTCATGAAGCCATAAAACTGTTAAGAAAAAACATAGGCAAAAATCTCTTGGACATAAACACGAGTGACTTCTTCATGATGAATGTATCTCCCCGGGTAAGGCAAACAAAAGCAAAAATGAACAAGTGGAAGTATATCAAGCTGAAAACCTTCTGTACAGCAAAGTATACCACTAATAGAACAAAAAGGCATCGTACAGTATGGGAGAATATATTCATAAATGAGAGATCCGATAAAGGGTTGACATACAAAATATATAAGGAGCTCATGCACCTCAAAAAACAAAAAGCAAATAATCCAATTAAAAAATGGGCAGAGGAGCTGAACAGACAGTTATCCAAAGAAGAAATTCAGATGGCCAACAGACACATGAAAAGATGCTCCACATCACTAGTCATCAGAGAAATGCAAATTAAAACCACAATGTACCAAATGATTTCACTCATATGTGGAGTATAAGAACAAAGAAAAACTGAAGTAACAAAACAGCAGCAGAATCATAGAACCCAAGAATGGACTAACAGATACCAAAGGGAAAGGGATTGGGGAGGATGGGTGGGAAGGGAGGGATAAGGGCAAGGAAAAAGAAAGAGGGCAGTACGATTTGCATGTATAATGTGCGGGGGGCATGGGGAGGGCTGTGCAACACAGAGAAGACAAGTAGTGATTCTACAGCATTTTACTATGCTGATGGACAATGACTGTAATGGTGTGTGTGGGGGGGGGACTTGGTGAAGGGGGGAGCCTAGTAAACATAATGTTCTTCATGAAATTGTAGATTAATGATAACAAAATGAATGAGTGAATAAATAAGTAAGTAAGTAAGTAAGTAAGAATAAAACAGAATGAGGTATAACCTCACACCAGGAAGGATTGCCACCATCCGAAAGACAAACAACAACAAATGTTGGTGAGGTTGTGGAGAAAGAGGAACCCTCCTACACTGCTGGTGGGAATGTAAATCAGTTCAACCATTGTGAAAAGCAGTATGGAGGTTCCTCAAAAAGCTCAAAATACAAATACCATTTGACCCAGGAATTCCACTTCTAGGAATTTACCTGAGAATGCAGCAGCCCAGTTTTAAAAAGACATATGCACCCCTATGTTTATTGCAGCACTATTTACAATAGCCAAGAAATGGAAGCAACCTAAATGTCCATCAGTAGATGAATTAATGAAGAAGATGTGGTACATATACACAATGGTATATTATTCAGCCATGAGAAGAAAACAAATCCTACCATTTGCAACACCATGGATGGAACTAGAGGGTATTATGGTCGGTGAAATAAGCCAGGCGGAGAAGGACAAGTACCAAATGATTTCACTCATATGTGGAGTATAAGAACAAAGAAAAAACTGAAGGAGCAAAACAGCAGCAGAATCACAGAACCCAAGAATGGACTAACAGTTACCAAAGGGAAAGGGACTCAGGAGGATGGGTGGGTGGGATGGGAGGGATAAGGGGGCAGGGGGGAAAGAAAGGGGGCATTATGATTAGCATGTATAGTGCGTGGGGGGCATGGGAGGGCTGTGCAACACAGAGAAGTAGTGATTCTACAGCATCTTACTATGCTGATGGACAGTGACTGTAATGGGGCTTGTGGGGGGGACTTGGTGATGGGGGGAGTCTAGTAAACATAATGTTCCTCATGTAATTGTAGATTAATGATACCAAAAGATAAAAAAAATAAAAAAAATAAAACCACAATGAGATATCACCTCATATCTGTTAGGATGGCCAACAGTGAAAAGAGTCGGAACAACAAATGTTGGCGAGGATATGGAGAAGGGGACCCTCCTACACTGCTGGTGGGATGGTATTAGTTCAACAATTGCATGAAGGAGTTTGCAGGTTCCTCAAAAAACTAGAAAGAGAAATACCACTTGACCCAGGAATTCAACTCCTAGGAATTTACCCTAAGAAAACAAGATCCCAGATTCAAAAAGACATATGCACCCCTATGTTTATTGCAGCACTATTTACAATAGGAAAGAAATGGAAGCAACCTAAGTGTCTATCTACAGATAAATGGATAAAGAAGATGTGGTACATATACAGAATAGAGTAGATTCAGCCACAGAAGAAAGCATATCCTACCGTTTGCAACAGCATGGATGGGTTAGAGGGTATTATGCTCAGTGAATAAGCCAGGCAGAGAAAGACAAGTACCAAATGATTTCACTCATCTGTGAAGTATAAGAAGAAATAAAAAACTGAAGGAACAGAACAGCAGCCTGCTTACAGAACCCAAGAATGTACTAACCCAAGAAAGGGAAAGAGACTGGGGAGGATGGGTTGGAAGGGAGGGATAAGGGGATTAACGGGCATTATGATTAGCTCAAATAATAGACGGTGGGCAAGGGGAAGGAAGTATAGCACAGAGAAGACAAGTAGTGACTCTATAGCATCTTAGTTTGCTTATTGACACCGACTGTAATGGGGTATGTGGTGGTAACTTGATAATAGGGAGGAATGTAGTAACCACAATGTTGCTCTTGTGAAACCTGAGCATAAATTGTATATCAATGATACCTTAACAAGTAAAAAACTACACAAAATAAAGAGGGTTAACATCTTTATATAAAGAGTCCACATAAATTAGTAAGAGAAAAATACTAAAATCCTAATCAAATTATATAAGCAAATTATATAAGCAGACTTATGACAAACTAGAATAAATGAATAAATAAATGAAACAATTCTGAACTTCAGCACATATCAAGTTAGAATGAAATACCACTTTGTACTACTTTACATTTAGAAAACAAAACTTTATTATCCTTCCTATCTGGAACTGAGGCAAAAAACATTAACTCAAGGAGACTACTACACCCCCCCACTGCAAATTATATATTAATTTTTCCTCCATACTCTGGAAGAAGACCTCACTTCAAATCTCCCTTTGCAACAAGCACCTCCTTCTACAAAGGATGGGGGCGTGGAGCAGGTGAGTCCATTTTGAAGAGCACCTGGCAGGTATCATCACACACTCCCCATACCCCACCCATTTCCATGGCCTCTCCTAGCCCCCATCCGACACAGCCTCTGTCTGCTTCCTAGGAGCTCTCAATTGGGAAAGAGAATAGGAAGATTCATTTCTAAGCAGACTGGGCACCTCTTTATCATGAACTCTGCTGCCACATCCTTATGCAGGAGTCAAAGGAGTTATGTGATAGGAACAATTACTATTGTTTGCAGGGCACCAAGATGGGGGTGAGAAAAACTAAAGAAACTTATTTTAGTTAGGTGCCTTGCTGAATACTTACAGTAACATGTTTAATATCTGCTTACTGCTTGGGAAGTGTTACTTCAGAAGCCCACTTTTAACAATCATGTGGCCAACAGACTAAGGCACAGCTTTTGTCCCAGGACTGGCAAGCTCCCCTAGGCTTAGGGAAGCCATCTAACCACTCCGGTCCACATGGGACCTGACAGGCCAGGTAAATTCGCTGCACTGGCATGGAGCTTACATATACATCTGTTAGTTTAAAGGAAGTTCGATGAGGACGTGAAGTCAATAAATAAAAGACTGAACACTCAGGAAATGGCTGGGGAAAAAATACCACTGACAAGTCCAAAAGCAGACACAAGATAATGCCCTAATTTTCAACCTAACTAATGTAATTGTTGACATTCAAAAAACTTCAGCACATGATAATTTTGTTTTAGATGAGATATAAGTGAGATTTCAGGATTGCATGGCATCTGAGTAGCAGCTGTATTTTAAGAGTAGACATCTCTACCACACTGCTCATTTGTTACAAATCTTATCACAAGGAGGGCAATAGTCAGAAACAGCACCAGGATGATGATGTCTCTTAGTGACCTCTCTTCTGCTTTTGACTTAATGAGCAACATCAGGTGTAGGGTAAACTGTGTATCAACAGGACACTCAGTAATTTCTAGAGTCTGTACCTTAATAAAAACCATGATGGCAAGGGCATACTCATTCCAGTTTTTTAAAAATTAAAGTATGATTGATATACAATCTTATGAAGGTTTAACATGAGCAACACGGTGGCTTCGACATTCACACATATTACCAAGTCCACCCCACCCCATTGCAGTCATAGCAAAATGCTACAGCATAGTAAAATGCTACAGTCACTACTTGTCTTCTCTGTGCTATACTGTCTTCCCCAAGACCTACCTGTATTGTGAGTGCTAATTATAATGCCCCTTAATCCCCTTCTCCCTCCTTCCCCACCTACCCTCTCTATCTGCTTCCCTTTGGTAACCTCTAGTCCCTTCTTGGAGTCTGTCAGTCTGCTGCTTTTTGGTTCCTTCAGTTTTGCTTTGTTTAAACTCCATAAATGAGTGAAATCATTTGGTATTTGTCTTTCTCCGCCTGGCTTATTTCACTGAGCATAATACGCTCTAGCTCCATCCATGTTGTTGCAAATGGGAGGATTTGTTTTCTTCTTATGGCTGAATAGTATTCCATTGTGTATATGTACCACATCTTCTTTATTCATTCATCTACTGATGGACACTTAGGTTGCTTCCATTTCTTGGCTATTGTAAATAGTGCTGCAATAAACATAAGGGTGCATATGTCTTTTTGAATCAGGGACCTTGTTTTCTTCGGGTAAATTCCTAGAAGGGAATTCCTGGGTCAAATAGTATTTCTATTTTTAGTCTTTTGAGGAATCTCCACATTGCTTTCCACAATGTCTGAAATAATTTCCACTCCCACTAACAGTGTATGAGAGTCCCCCTTTGCACTCTCACTAGCATTTGTTGTCCCTAGTCTTTTTGATGTTTCCAGTCTAACTGGTGTGAGGTGTTATCTCATTGTGGTTTTAATTTGCATTTCTCTGATAATTAGTGATGTGGAGCATCTTTTCATGTACCTGTTGGCCATCTGAATTTCTTCTTTGGAGAAGTGTTTGTTCAGATCCTTTGCCCATTTTTTAATTGGGTTATTTGTTTTTTGGTTGTTGAGGCATGTGAGCTCTTTATATATTTATATATTTGGACAACCCCTTATTGGGCAAGTTGTTTATAAACACATTATTCCATACTGTAGGATGCCTTTTTGTTCTGCTGATGGTGTCCTCTGCTGTACAGAAGCTTTTTAGTTTGATACAATCCCAATCATTCATTTTTGCTTTTGTTTCCCTTGCCCAAGGAGATGTGTTCAGGAAAAAGTTGCTCATGTTTACATTCAAGAGATTTTTGCATATGTTTTCTATGAGTTTCATGTTTCATGACTTACATTCAGGTCTTTGATCCATTTCAAGTTTACTTTTGTGTATGGAGTTAGACAATGATCTCTTACATGTAGTTATCCAGTTTTGCCAACCCATTTGTCAAAGAAGCTGTCATTTCTCCACTGTATAGTAATGGCTCCTTTATTGTATATTAATTTGCTTTATATGGTGTGGGTTTATATCTGGGCTCTCTAGTCTGTTCCACTTATCTATAGGTCTATTTTTATGCCAGTACCAAATTGTTTTGGTTACTGTGGGTTTGTAGTAGAGCTTGTAGTTAGGGAGTGTAATCCCCCCAGCTTTGTTCTTCCTTCTCAGAATGGCTTTGGCTATTCAGGGTCTTTTGTGGTTCCATATGAATTCTTGTACTATTTGTTTTAGTTTACTGAAGAATGCTGATGGTATTTTGATAGGGATTGCATTGAATTGCTTTAGGCAGGATGGCCATTTTGACAATATTAATTCTTCCTATCCATGAGCATGGGATGTATTTCCATTTATTAGTGTCTTCTTTAATTTCTCTCATAAGCGACTTGCAGTATTCAGGGTATAGGTCTTTCACATTCTTGGTTAGGTTTATTCTGAGGTATTTTATTATTTTTGATGAAATTTTAAATGGAGTTGTTTTCCTGATTTTGCTTTGTGGTAGTTCATTATTATTATACAGGAATACAATAGATTTCTGTGTATTAATATCCCTTCCTTTTTACTTAAGACATTGATGGCTGAGCTGAACAGCTAAACTAATCTGGCTGTCTTCCACAGCACAGAACATAAAGGCTTCAAAGAACTGTTTGTGCATGTATTAGAACAGACCACAAATTCATGTTTTGAGGAAAATTTTGGCAGACAGACACTGTTCAGGTTCAACTGTAGAGAACAGGTAAAACCTGCTTATGTGGGCAAATGTCCTTGTTCAGCCTTACCTTTAACATTTGTGCCAACCCTGATTCTATCTTAATTGGTTGCCAAAAGCTTATGACACACATATCCAACAACCTACGAGTCCACTGAAGAGGGAGTAATACCTCTCATTCACTGCCACTCAGGAATTTTCCAAAGGACAGCTGGGAGAAGCCTTTACCTAGAGCTGCATACAGAACATGCAGCCCACCATTCCTCTAGGTACCAAAGCTCTCAGACTACCCAGGGACGCCTTTGCCGGGGGCCTAGAAACACCTCAAAGGAGGGCATTCCACGTGTATTTACTATAAGGTGGTTTTCTTTGGGACTCACTATATTCTATGGACTTCTCTTTAAAAGGACCCCCAGGAAGAACAGCTCTCTTGGGTCTGTAGCAGAGCCTGCTGTACCCTGTCACACACTCACTGGTTTGTTCTCAACCTCTGAACCAAGCCCAAGACCCTCCTCAAGGCAAGTTACAAGGTCTCCAAGTGAACCTTCATGGGCATGATGACTGTGAAACAGTCTCTCCCACGCATCAGTCCCCAGTTGTTTTGCTCTTACTGTGTCTTCTGAAAGCTGCTTTTGGATCAAGACAAGGCACAGATGAGTACAGAGATGAGTAAGCAGATTTACGAACTCTAGGGTAGAGAAGCTCAATCAGATTCTACTGGCATGGACAAGACTAAAATTTTAAAGAAGTATTTTTTTCACACAAGTGGTAGAGATTTAGCTGGAAGATTCATATTTCTCAGGTACCACAGAAATGTATGGGCAAAACATTCAGGACAAACATAAAAGTGTAAAATACGAAAAAGTTACCATTTGGGTTTAATAACTACTAAGATTGTTGATTACAAGTGTTGGTAAAAAAATTTAGCTATGCTGCCAAGCTCATGAAAGGAAAAAAGTAGTACTATCCTATGTATTTTATGCCAATTAATTTTATTAACTCAGTTACCCATAAGGCAGTCAAATATAAAAATAAGATCAGAGATAAAATTCATATTAAACTATGACACAATATATTTGCTCTATTAGAGATCCCCTGTACTCTTTACTAACCATATATAGTATTTACCAACAACTAGTCTGTAAGCTCCTTGAACAGAATGCAATGTCTCTGATTATCTTTTCTTCCTACCTTTCCATAGTGCTTTCCAGAGAAAGTACAAAGATACTTTAAATTGCCTAAATTTGGTAATCAGCAGAGAACTCACCAGAGAACTAAAGAAAATTGAATCCTCTTCTCTCTTTTTGTTTTGGATTGCATTTTAAGAAAAGGTGAAAATTTTAATTAAAATATTTGAATTAATGATAAGTAGATTAAGGAATACAAGATAGCTTTATCTCAATTCTAAAAACATTAACGTAGTCATAATTAACACAGCAGAGAACATGAGGTGATGACAGCAAAATCTTAGCACTTAGGGGCTGCTATTGCATACTTACTGTGTTCTACCAAGAGGGACACCTCCCCAAGCCAGAAATTGCTTGTTGGACAAAATTGATGGAATATCTGAGCAGCAAGATCCGGTTATAAGAGGTTTATTTCCTGAGGAAACTACTTCACCTTTTAATACTACTTCATATTGAGGTCCAAATGGCTGCACAAATATTTTCAAGATCCTAATAAAGAAAACCATTAAAGTTGAATGTTCAGAATTCAATTCTTTTGGTAACTATTTCCTACACGCTTCTTCCTTTGTCCAAGTGACTGAGCTGGATGTTTAGGAATAATGACATTCCCTCCCTTAGAACTTAAAGAGAATACTACAGACAAGGAAAGAAACTGTCACAATCCCACCTACACCACCGTGGGAGAGAAGTTCACAGGATCCAGGAACACTACTGAACACCACTATGAGGACCTTGGGAAGGGTTTAGAAAGCTTTCCAGATAAGGACTAAGCCAGTGAAATGAGGGCCAGCCCTCCAGGCATGAGTATTCACAAGTGTGCAGGCCAGCTATTCCCTGATAAGGTCAGAGTAGCCCTGGCAGGGGACAGGCCACATATGTCTCAGGACAGCGTGCTTTGAAGCTAGGATTACCAAGCAAGTTTAAGTACTAATGACAATGGTGCTGTGACCATTGTAAGGAGATACTCACTTATGATTTGGATGCCAAAAGTCACAGGTGTAGAGAAGGGGTAGGGAGAATTATCTTAAACTGAAACAGACAAGGTCAACTGTTGGTGTTCTTGGAGGGAAAGTTAAAGAGAAACATCAAGATTCACAATTTCTTATTTACTTTTGTCAGAATATACTTGAAAATAGTGATTTCTCAATTTCTAGTCAGTTGGTTTAAAGGGAAATTCTTAGTAAACAAAAAGAAGAGAAACTGACAATGAGTCAGTCAGAAACTGACAATGAGTCAATGAGGAGCACACATGCCCTATCACTCAGGCTGACTGAACCATGTCTAAATAGTTGACTGTTTTGAGAGGTGAGTGAAAACATATCATTATAAAGAATTTTATATTACCTTTCCTCATAGGTTCTGGGATCCTTTGGAGTAAATGAAACTATAACTTCATGTTCTTCTCCAGGTTTAAGGAATAGATTCTCTGGATCCACTGAAAAGTGATTTTCTTGATCTGGGATCTAAATATTCATAGAATTATTACTAATTGCCAACCTATGCAAATATGACTTGTACTCAGTTCCTCTCCTTGTCTTTTGTGCCTTTCTATCTACAATGATAGGTTATCTCCCTTCCTTCTTGTCCACCACTGTGCCACCTTGTCTGATTTTCTTGGAAAGGATTTCTCCTTCCTCTTCCACAACAAACTTTATCACCCACCCCATCCCTAATTCCAGGTCACTAATACCCTCTCATTCACCCACATGTCTCAGAAATAATGTCTATGTATGTGGATCACTCTCCTCCAATTCTATCTAGCCATAGGATAATACACACATTTTTTAGGAACTAATCTAGAACTTGGTTCTTATATATAAAGCATGGAAAGTTCCATAGAGTAACACCAGCTTTTAGATCATACATAGAGTCCTCCGTGTGACCCCTATGACACCCAACACACAATCTCTGGGATATGAGAGAGTATTCAGGGTCTCTCGGTTCAGGGAGCACTATGTTACAGCACTCTGACACAAATTCTTACCTTGATATCTAAGTAAACGTCAATGTTCCCAGCATTTTTCAAAGGTAAGTGCTGCTTTGTTGAGGAAGTCATACTGGTAAACAAGTGCACAGTCTAGAGGATGAGGTAAAAAAGACATTTAAAAATGACATCACAATTAGAATGAAATAAACCTGAACATAAGATGATGGCAATGAGGATAGTTTAGGCTACCTGTAAGTCTTTCGGAGCATGTATCCTAGCTATTCCTGCTCTTGCTTGAAGTCTAATACTTTTGATGACTGGTGTAGGGTATGGGCTGTCAACTTCTATATCAACTCTTGCCAAAAATTCTTCTGCTGAGTCTAGAATCTCTATAAAAGTTCATTCTTTTAGTTCAGACACCAGAGAATTACTTAATTCTAAATGCCATGAGTGATCCAACACTATGCCCTCAGGAGGTTATAAAAAATCTTAAGATGATTCTTTAAAGGACTCAAAAGAGGAACAGAAATAAGTGGAGGAGAGAGAGGAGAAAGAGGAAAAACATACACTTGGAAAATGTGATAAAATCAATTACCAAAAGGTTCCCAAAAGGTTTTCAGTGGTACCTGCTGGGTTATCCACCATTCCACAGATTTGCCCCAGAAAAGCATGCTCTCCATCCCCTTTTTAAAACCATAGAGAATATTTGACAAATTACTCAAAGTGTTCACATTTACCGATAAATGAAATAAGCCTTGACTCTGTAGTTTATTTAGCTACAGAGTAAAGCAATTACCCACAAAACAAACATGATACCTGAAGAAGTGATCCGTTTCTTTGGACTATGGAAAAGGACCCAAATTATGAGAAATGCTGGATCCTGAAAAAAAAAACAAATAAATTAAAATTTACATCAGCATTCAGATTAAAATCTTAACGAAAGAAAAATACTTTGGAAACTTAACTTCCTCTTTAATTCTAAACCAGTTCTTTGATCCAGCCAGCTTACCTGCCCATCATAACTGGCAGGCATCATGTGATTGATCACAGAAGGAGCTGCCAGCTGAGCAATCACATCGGCATAAGGAGCAGCTTTCATAGAAGCATGAGCAGATTCCTTGGAAAATGTGAAGCAGTGCCAGGCTATGGCATTCTGTTCAGAAATATAAGAATCAATCTCAGTAAGGCTAATAGTATAATGTCAGTGTAATGTTAAATTTGTTAACAGAATCCTTAACAAAAATACTTTCAAAAGGAATATTAACTAAATGATACTAGCAGTGTCTACAATACCAAATCAATGTGCTCTGTAAGCAGTTCCGTACTGCACATTAGTACTTACAGCATTAATAGTAAGTCTGATTGGCACAGTGGCGTGTGTCTTGTTTAACAATTTTAATGGGAGTGCTTTCCAGCCTCCGTAAGTCAAATCACCAAAATCAAGAACATCTTTCTTTTCTGTCTCCACCTAATTATGAAAAAAAGGACTGATTTATAAAAACCAATATATTAATAAATATCACAGCTTATGTTCATTATCACTGCCCCTTCTAGCCATAAATAGCACTAAAGGTAAACTTACCTATGTTTCCTCAGGCTATTTTACAACTGCTATTTTCTACAAAAATAAAAGTTAAATTCTTTTTTTTTGAGAATGAACCCAAATATAGTACAAAGAACAAAGAAGTAGCTGTTCTTACACTGAAAAGACTATATTAGATCTTAAGACAAACTGATAATTTTATAAAATATATAAGCTTCCCTTCAAAGAGTTCTATAATGAAAATATTGACTTCTCAAGTCCTTTCAAAACATATGTTGGCATTTTTAGATTTAGTTGAAACTTCTGACAAGCCTGAAAGTGTTTTAAATGATATCAAAATAAACTTATCGAAGTTTAAAATGAGTACCTATCATCACAAAAGACTGACTTCTTTAAACATGGGAGACCAACCTGACACAGGCCCGTCACATGCACACATGTATAAATGTTGTATAATATTAACACACACATAAGTCTTTTTGGTCTAGTCAAATACAAAGGGAAATCAAAATCTGACTGGCCAATGGGTGCTAACTTCTTCATGGTGGCCCATGAAGATCTGGTGTTAACTCACTCCCTGGGTGGCTGAGTGTCAACACCCTCCTTAGAACATTAGAGAAGGCCTTGAGCTTGCTGTGGGCAATGGGGGGCTGGATGAAGTCTGAATTCCTGAATAAAGTGCAGAAATACAAAGAAGTGCAATTATTATGAAAATAACAATGAAAAATGTCTGTGGAGACAGCAGGTAGGCTTGCCCAGGGGTGGGTGGGCACTGCGAGGTCATCTTCAAGAAAGCGAAACCCTAGGTCTGTACCACACACAGGAGTTCCAAGGTGTACATCACTGAAACCTACAGTGCCCCAGCATTTATGCAGAATACTCTGCAGGGATGCTTTGAAAAACCAGAACAGATGAGATTTCCATAGCAAAAAGCAGCCTCCATGAATGTGAACTCACAATAAAAATTTTGAAATAGCAATTAAAGAATTAGAAACCAGGCAAAGAAAATAACCAATGAGACCCAGCACAGCTAACTAGTGGAAGAATTAGCACCTGAAGAACTAGAAATAATATGAAGTAAATTATAAGTACGTTTTAAATATAGATGAGAGAACAGAGTCCACAAAGGGAAAAACAAACTTTAAGAAGCAATGGTGAGCAAAATAAAGTATAAATAGTTTGGTCAACCTGTTAAAAAAATATTAATTTGGGGATTGTAAAACCATTAGGAACTAAAATATTTAGGAAATGATCAACATTAAAATGACTTTTTGTGTTAACTGGGACTAGAACAAAGCTCCTGATTAACTTTAGACTTGAGGAACCAATTAAAAAAAGATGGAATAGAAACTGTGTAACTTCCCAACAAATGCAGATGCAAAATTAGGATGAAAGAAAAATTAAACTAATCCACTCTAAGTCAGGGCAAAAAAAAAACCTGGGAATTTTTAAAAAGACATTATAACAAAATAAAAGTTGAAGACTGAAAAATAAAGAGAGAGAAACACATATATCAGGAAATTATTAAACAAAAGAAGAAATACAAGGAGAGAAAAGATGGCGATGTGAGAACTGTGGCAGAAATCTCCTCCCAAAACCACATATATTTTTGAAAATACAGCAAATACAACGATTCCTAAAAGAATGACCAGAAGTAAGAGTACACCAGCTAGTCTACATTTGGGAGAAGTGAACACCTCATGGAAAAGGGTAAAGTAAAGAACTGTGACCTGGTGGGACCCGAGCACTCCCCCAACCCCAGCTCATGTGCAGGAGGAAAAGAATCAGAGCAGGGAGGGAGTGGAAGCACAGGACTGCTAAATACCTAGCCCTACAAATCTACCCTGGGAGCACAGACCCACATTGCATGGTTCTCTGGAGATTAGATGGGCTGAAAACCGAAGTCAGAGACTAAGACTGTGAACAGGCTCCAACACCGGATATCCTGGGAAAGAAGGAAAGCAGGCACTTTAAAAGATTTCTCAACAGTCAGAAGGCTGCTAAAGCGGCAAGGGTTTAGGAGAAAGAACAGATGGACAAAATAGCCCCGGCACACTCAGCCCAGAAGGTTGGGAACTTTCAGGAGCTTCAAGTGCCCTATTCCCTTGGTTGGCAAAGCAGCCCGCTGCTCTTTCTTCCCCACTGGCACCTATGCGCAAACATGCTGTCCCTGCAAATGCTGCAGACCAGCCTGGATGGCAGCCCCGCCTACAGCAACTACCCAGTTTAACACAGAGGCTTCTCCCTGCATGCGGTTAATTGGCAAAGGCAGTGAAGACAGGCACTGTGACCAGAAAGCACAAAACGGCTTATTCCTTGTGGCAGAACCTGCGCAACAGGCCTACAACCCCCGCCATTGCTGCAGGACATCCTGAGGGCCACCATGTGCACTGCAGTTTAGGGGATTACCCAGAGGCCACTCCCTGCATGTAGTTAACCCGCACAGAGAGTGGAGACAAGCACTGTGACTGGGAAGCAGGCAGGGACTTTGTCCTCCCAGCTGACACTTACACAACTAGCCTGAGACCACTCTGATCACTCCAGGGCTATGAAAAGGCAGAAGAACCTTGTTCAATCCAAAATTCCTCAAACACCAAAATGAGGACTCTATGAGACTGAAATCACCAAAATTCCTGAAAAAGAATTCAAAATAAAAGTCATAAGCATGCTAATGGAGCTACAGAAAAACATTCATGACCTAAGGGACAAATTCAGGAGGAAGATAGACACCTTAAAAAATAAAGTAGCTGAAATGAAACCAACATTGTAGGTATTTAAAAGCAGATTAGATGAGGTAGAGGAGACGGTAAATGGAATAGAAATTAGAGAACAGGAATACAAAGATGCTGATGCAGAGAGAGAAAAAAGGATCTCAAGGAATGAAAGAATATCAAGAAAACTGTGTGATTAATACAAACAGAACAATATTCGCATTATAGGGGTACAGGAAGAAGAGAGAGAAAAAGGGATAGAAAGCATCTTTGAAGAAATAATTGCTGAAAACGTCCCCAATCTGGGGAAGGAAATAGTCTCTCAGGCCATGGATGTCCACAGATCACCCAACACAAGGGACCCAAGGAGAACAACACCAAGACATAAAATAAATAAAATGGAAAAGATAAAGGACAAGGAGACAGTATTAAAAGCAGCCAGACAGAAGGATTTCTCAAGATGGCGAAGATTGGAAATCTCCTCCCAAAACAACTGTATAAATTTTGAAAATGCAGCATATACAACTATTCATAAAAGAGAGACCAGAAGATACAGTACAACAGAAAGGCTACATCTACATCTGTGAGAACTCAGCATCTCATGAAAAGGGTAAGATACAAAGCAGTGACCCAGTGGGACTCAAGCGCTCCCCCAACCCCAGCTCACCGGCGGGAGGAAAAGAATCAGAATGGAGAGGGAGTGTAAGCACAAGACTGCTAAATAAACAGCCCTAGTAATCTGCACGGGGAGCACAGACACACATTACATGGTATACTGGATATTAGAGAAAAGGAAAAGTAAAATCCGAGACTGAGACTGTGAACAGGTCCCCTCAGCCGGATGCCTGGGACAAAAGAAAAGCAGGCACTTTAAAAGTCTTAAAAGAACAAGGGTTTAACAGGTGGATAAAATCACCCAGGCACACCCAGCCAAGCAGGCTGGGAATTTAGGGAACTTCAGGCACCCTAACCCTCTGGGTGGCAACGCAGCATTGAAGACCCTCACGATGATAAGCAGCCTGCTGTTCAATCCTCCCTGCCAGGACTGCAAGCACACTGGTTTATTCGCCATTGCTGCAAACAGCCTGGAAGCACCCCGGCCCACAGCAACCATAGTCTTCTCCCAGTGCACAGCTAACCATGCAAGACCCAGACGCTGCCCTCTGTGACCAGCTGCCCAGCATAGGGAGGGGAAGCCGGTGCAAAATCCGGAAGACATGAAGGGACGCCATTCCCGCAGGAGAACACACGTGGCTCGTTTGTGTCCCCAGCCAGTGCCCTAGGCTATCCCAAGGGCTCCCTCACCGATGACAGCTCAGGGGATTAACCCAGAGACTGCTCTGGGTGTGCGATTAATGGGCACAGTGGAGAAAGACAATGTGACCAGCAAGCCAGAAGGGACTTTGTTCTCTCAGTTGACACACGCACCACTTGCTGGCGATCACTCCTATTGCCATATAAAGGCAGAAGAACCTGGTCCAGTCCAAAATCACTCAAACATCAGAGAGAGGACCTGGTGAGATCAATATAACCAATCTTCCTGAAAAAGAATTCAAAATAAAAGTCATAACCATGCTGAGGGAGCTACAGAGAAATATTCCAAGAGCTAAGGGATGAAGTCCGGAGGGAGATAACATAAATTAAACAAACAATGGAAGGATTTAAGAGCAGACTGGATGAGGTGCAAGAGACTGTTAATAGAATAGAAATCAGACATCAGTAACACAGAGAAGGTGACACAAAGACAGATAAGAGGATCTCTAGGAATGAAAGAATATTAAGAAAACTGTGTGACAAATCCAACTGGAAGAATATTCGCATAATAGGGGTACCAGAAGAAGAAGAGAGAGAAAAAGGGACAGAAAGTGTCTTTGAAGAAATGATTGCTGAAAATGTCCCCAAGCTGGGGAAGGAAATAGTCTCTCAGACCATAAAAGCCCACAGATCTCCCAACACAAGGGACCCAAGGAGGACAACACCAAGACATATAATAATTAAAATGGCAAAGATCAAAGATAAGGATGGGGTATTACAGGCAGCCAGATAGAGAAAAAAGATCACATACAAAGGAAAACCCATCAGGCTACCATGAGACTTCTTAAGTCAAACTTTACAGGCCAGAAGATAATGGTATGATATATTTAATGCAATGAAACAGAGGGGCCTTGAATCAAGAATACTGTATCCAGTACAATTACCATTTAAATTTGAAGGGCATATTAAACAATTTCCAGACAAGCAAAAGCTAAGGGTATTTACTTCCCACAAACCACCTCTACACGGCATTTTAAAGGCACTCCTAAGGCTAAATAGATGTCACCAGGGAAAATAAAATCACAGCAAAGAAAGCAGACCAACCAAATACTATAACTAAAGGCAACAAATAAAATCAACTATCCACAAAAGCAGTCAAGAGAAACACAAAAGAGCACAGAATGAAACACCTACCATAAAAAGAGTGGAGGAGGAAAAAGGAGGGAGAGAAACAAAGAAACATCAGACTATGTACATAACAGCATAATAAGTGAGTTAAAGTTAGACAGATAGTAAAGAAGCTACCCATGAACCATTGGTAACCACGAATCCAAAGACCACAATGGCAATAAATACAGATCTATTGATAATCACCCTAAATGTAAATGGACTGAATGCACCAGTCAAAAGACACAGTAATAGAATGGATAAAAAAGCAAGACCCATCTACATGCTGCTTACAAGAGACTCACCTCAAACCCAAAGACAAACACAGACTAAAAGTGAAAGGATGGAAAAAGATATTTCATGCAAACAATAGGGAGAAAAAAAGCAGGTGTTGCAGTACTTGTTTAGACAAAATAGATTTCAAAACAAAGAAAGTAACAAGAGATAAAGATGGACATTATATAATGATAAAGGGGTCAATCCAACAAGAGAATATAACCATTATAAATATATATGCCCCAACACAGGAGCATCTACATATGTGAAACAAATACTAACAGAATTAAAGGGGGAAATAGAATGCAATGCATTCATTTTAGGGGACTTCAACACACCACTCACTCCAAAGGACAGATCTACCAGACAGAAAATAAGTAAGGACACAGAGGCACTGAATAACACATTAGAACAGATGGACCTAACAGACATCTACAGAACTCTCCACCCAAAAGCAGCAGGATACACATTCTTTTCAAGTGCACATGGAACATTTTCCAGAATAGACCACATACTAGGCCACAAAAAGAGCCTCAGTAAATTCAAAAAATTGTAATTGTACCAACTACTCAGATCACAAAGGTATAAAACTAGAAATAAATTGTACAAGGAAAACAAAAAGGCTCACAAACACATGGAGGTTTCACAACATGTGGTTAAATAATAAATGGATCAATGACCAAATTAAAACAGAGATCAAGCAATATATGGAGGCAAATTAAAACAACAGCACAATGCCCCAACTTCTGTGGGAAGCAGCAAAGGCAGTTCTAAGAGGAACGTATAGAGCAATCCAGGCCTATTTAAAGAAGGAAGAATAATTCTAAATAAATAATCTAAATTCACAATTACTGAAAATGGAAATAGAAGATCAAATGTCATCCAAAGTCAGCAGAAGGAGGGACATAATAAAGATCAGAGAATAAATAAAATTGACAAGAATAAAACAACAGAAAAAATCAATGAAACCAAGACCTGATGCTTTGAGAAAATAAACTAACTAGATAAACCTCTAGCCAGACTTATTAAGAGAAAAAGGGAATCTACACACATAAACAGAATCAGAAATGAGAAAGGAAAAATTACAACGGACACCACAGAAATACAAAGAATTATTATAGAATATTATAAAAATTATGTGCTAACAAATTGGATAACCCAGAAGAAATGGTCAACTTTCTAGAAAAATACAACCTTCCAAGACTGACCAAGGAAGAAACAGAAAATCTAAACAGACCAATTACCATCAATGAAACTGAATCATAATCAAAATGCTACCCAAGAACAAAACCCTCTGCCTGACCAGATGGCTTTACCGCTGATTTTATCAGACATGTGGAGAAGACATAATACGCATTCTCCTTAAAGTTTCCCAAAAAGTAGAAGAGGAGGGAATACTTCCAAACTCATATGAGGCCGGTATCACTCTAATACAAAAATCACGCGAAGACACGACAAAAAAAGAAAACTATAGACCAATATCCCTGATGAACATAGATGCAAAAATACTCAACAAAGTATTAGCAAACCAAATTCAAAAATACATCAAAAGGATCATACACCATGATCAAGTGGGATTCATCTCAGGGATGCAAGGATCATACAACATTCGAAAATCCATCAACATCATCCACCACATAAACAAAAAGGACAAAAACCACAGGATCATCTCCATAGATGCTGAAAAAGCATCTGACAAAATTCAACACTCATTCATGATAAGAACTCAACAAAATGGGTATAGAGGGCAAACTCATTATATGAGGTCAGCATTACTCTAATACAAAAATCACACAAAGACACCACAAAAAAAGAAAACTACAGACCAATATCTCTGACGAAAATAGATGCAAAAATACTCAACAAAATATTAGCAAACTGAAATCCAAAATACATCAAGAGGATCATACACCATGATCAAATGGGATTAATCTCAGGGATGCAAGGATGGTACAACATTTGAAAATCCATCAACATCATCAACCACATCAACAAAAAGGACAAAAACCATATGATCATCTCCATTGATGCTGAGAAGGCATCTAACAAAATTCAACACCAATTCATGATAAGAACTCTCAACAAAATGGGTATAATACCTCAGCATAATGAATGAGGGCAAGTACCTCAACATAATAAAGGCCATATATGACAAGCCCACAGCCAACATCATACATAACAGTGAAAAACTGGAAGCTTTTCCTCTAAGATTGAGAACAAGACAAGGATGTCCACTCACCCCACTTTTATTCAACATAGGACTGGAGCTCCTAGCCATGGCAATCAGACAACACAAAGAAATAAAAGGCATCCAGATTGGTAAGGAAGAAATTAAACTGTCACTGTTTGCAGATGACATGTATTGTTCATAAAAAACCATAAAGAATTCACTTCAAAACTACTATATCTAATAACTGAATTCAGCAAAGTTACACGATACAATATGAATACACAGAAATCTGTTCCATTCCTATCCACTAATGATGAACTAGCAAGAGGAGAAATCAGGAAAACAATTCCATCCACAATTGCATCAAAAAAGAATAAAATACCTGGGAATAAACTTAAAAAAGGAAGTGAAAGACCTATATCCTGAAAAGTAAAAGACATTCTGGAGAGAAATTAAAGAGAACATTACCAAATGGAAATTCATCCCATGTTCCTGGGTAGAAGAATTAATATTGTCAGAATGGCCACCCTGCCTAAAGAAATCTACAGATTCTATGTAATCCCTAGGAAAATACCAACAGCATTCTTCAACGAACTAGAGCAAATAGTTCTAAAATTCATATGGAACCACAAAAGACCCTGAATAGCCAAAGCAAACCTGAGATAGAAGAATAAAGCAGGGGGGGATTACACTCCCCAACTTCAAGCTCTACTACAAAGCCACAGCAATCAAGACAATTTGGTAGTGATGCAAGACCCATACATCAATGAAACAGCATAGAGAGGCCAGATATAAACTGATACATATATGGCCAATTAATATATGATAAAAGAGCCATGGACATACAATGGGGAAATGACAGCCTCTTTAACAGCTGGTGTTGGCAACACTGGAGAGGTCATGTCATAGAATGAAAATGGATTATGGTCTAACTCCATACACAAAAGTAAACTCAAAATGGATAAAAGACCTGAACATAAGTCATGAAACCATAAAAGTCTTCAAAGAAAACACAGGCAAAACTCTCTTGAATATAAACATGAGCAACTTTTTCATGAACGACTCTCCTTAGGCAAGGAAAACAAAGGCAAAAATGAACAAGTGGGATTATATCAAACTAAAAAGGTTTGAACAGCAAAGGACACCATCAGTAGAACAAAAAAGGATCCTACAATATGGGAGAATATATTCATAAATGACATATCCAAAAAGGGGTTGACATACAAAATATATAAAGAGCTCACATGCCTCAACAAACAAAAAGAAAATAACCTGATTAAAAAATGGGTGGAAGATCTGAACAGACACTTATCCAAAGAAGAAATTCAGATGGCCCACAGGCACATGAAAAGATGCTCAACATCGCTAAGCATCAGAGAAATGCAAATTAAAACCATAATGAGATATCACCTCATACAAGTTAGGATGGCCAACATTCAAAAGACAAACAACAAATGCTGGCAAGGATGTGGAGAAAGGGGAACCCTCCTACACTGCTGGTGGGAATGTAAGTTAGTTCAACCATTGTGGAAAGCAGTATAGAGGTTCCTCCAAAACTAAAAATAGAAATACCATTTGACCCAGGAATTCCACTCCTAGGAATTTACCCTAAGAATGCAGCAGCCCAGTTGGAAAAAGACATATGCACCCCTATTGCAGCACTATTTACAACAGCCAAGAAATGGAATCAACCTAAGTGTCCATCAGTAGATGAATGGATAAAGAAGATGTGGTACATATACACAATGGAATAGTATTCGGCCATAAGAAGAAAGCAAATCCTACCATTTGCAGTAACATGGATGGAGCTAGAGGGTATTAAGCTCAGTGAAATAAGCCAGATGGAGAAAGACAAGTACCAAATGATTTCACTCATTTGTAGAATATAACAACAAAGCAAAAACTGAAGGAACAAAACAGCGGCAGACTCACAGAATCCAAGAATTGACTAACAGTTAACAAAGGGAAAGGGACTCGGGAGGATGGGTGGGAAGGGAGGGATAAGGCTATTAAGGGGCATTATGATTAGCACACATAATATAGGTGGGGCACAGGGAAGGAATTATAGCACAGAGAAGACAAGTAGTGACTCTACTGCATCTCACTATGTTGACTGACAGTGACTGTAATGGGATATGTGGTGGGAACTTGATCATAGGGGGAATGTAGTAACCACAATGCTGCTCATGTGAAACCTGAGTGTAAGGTTGTATATCCATGATACCTTAAGAATAAAAAAAAATAAAAATAAAAAATAAATGAATAAATAAATAAAAGAAGACATACAATATTCACATCAGACAAAATAGACTAAGACAACAGTGATAAGGAGAATAATTATTTAAAAAAGAACCATTTCATTGAGAAGATAAAATAATCCTAAACCAAAATACATGTAACAGTAGAGCTGCACAATATTCAAGATTAAAATCAGTAAAATTATAGGAGAAACTGACAAATCAACAAACACCTCTGTCAGGAGCCAAAAAAACTAAGCAAACAGAAAATATTCACAAAGATACAGAAGACTGGATACAGACTAAGAAACTAGAACTAAAAGATACATAAAAGAACTATAAGAAAAATTAATGTAAACTGGACACATACCAGACCATGGAATCTCTCCCTCTCCTCCTCCAACCTCCAACCCATATTCTCACCAAAAGTTGGGAAGAGGGAGGCAGAGGCAAGGTGAAACACTCCCAACACATGCAGCAACTATAAATGTACTTTAAGGTACATAAACCAATTTCACAAACAGAAGATCCTAATAGTCTTTTCTGGTCAAATTTAACATGTATAGCTCTAGCAATGGGAATGAAATAACTGATGTTCATTGGCTTGCCATATATATACATAATATATTTTAAGAACCATATATGTTTAGAAATAATGCTGTTTCCGCTTTCTGTTGAATCAATAGTTCGACAACTATTAATTGCGCCTCTCCTACACGCCAAGCACTGTTCTGGAAGTGAACAAAAGACAACCTTCTGACCTCAAAATCTCTTAAACTCCAGTGGGGCAGAGGGTCAGACAGTAGCAGAAAGTAGTAAACTACGTATGCTAGATTCTGAAAAGTGCTAAATAGAAAAGCAAACAGACTAAAGGGAACTGGGAGTGCGAGGATAGATGGAGGATGTCGTTCTGTGCACAGTGTTCGGGTAACGACTTGAGCAGACCTGGAGAAAGTGACAGAGGTCTGTGGGAGGAGTATTCTAGTCAGAAAACAGCTGTATTCAAACTCTGAGAAGGATCGTCACCACTGGTGGCTTCTGCACTAGTGACATATTCTGAGCTGTCTTCAAGCACCCAGAAAGCTTAGTCTTCACATGCATCCAAACTGATTCCACAGCACTTTTTAAATCTATATGTGGCACTGTCAATGGAAGTTGAAATTTCATGATGAACACTAATTTGTATAACATAGGGCAACTGCTTTTATTTATCCTGCACACATATATTCAAGATCTCACAAACCTAACCACTTAACATATTGTTTCTTAGTGATATTTAAAAGGCTAACATATATAGTAAGTGAATCTGGTTAAATTTCTCAAAAAATACAACAAAGTTGAAAAGAAGAGTCAAGGAATAGGAGAAAATAATCACAATGCATAACTGTTAGCAAAGACTTATTCTCCAAACTACAAGGAACATCTGAAAAAATTGGCAAAGACATTCAAGATGTATGAATAGTCAGTTCAGAGAAGACGAAACCAGAATGGCTAACAAATAGTCCAAATATACAAACTAAAAGAAGTTATTTCATATCCCAGAGGTAAACAAGCAATTAAAAGCTAACAATAACAAATGTTAGCAATAGTGGGCACTCTCATTCATTTCTTCTGGGACCATAAATTAGACATCGCTTTGGATGTATCTAGCCAAAATAATAGTACACATACTATAAAACTGTGCTTGCTGTAGGTACCTGGGAGATCCTTCATCAAGTTAAGAAAGTAATTAACAGTTTTTAACAAGTATGGCATCTAAAAATTCCTGAGCTCTCTCTCATGGGGACTACTGTTCTTGTTAAATCCCACTGGTCCTTCAGAGCCCAGACACTCCACTAATTTCCATGCCTCCATGAAGGGCTTCACTGGCCTGGCTAACACTGAACTATTCCTTACATCAGGGTTGCCAAACTTGTCTGCTGTTGGACTAAAAGCCCAGAACACTTCTCAAACTAATCAAATCATAATCTCTGGGAGTGGGACACAGACTTCAGTATTTTTTGAAGTTCATCAGGTGATTCCAATGAGCAGATAAGACAGAGACCACTGCCTTGTAGTACTAAATATCCCTTATGTGAGCCACTCAAAATATGAGAATTTCAAATATTGCTTAGTTGTGATTTTTCATGACAAAAATACAAGCCACTTAAGAACAAGTTCAAAAGCCTAGTACAGTAGAATGTATTGAAATGCAGAAAAGGAATGACACTGGTTCTCAAGTGGGGGTAATTTGATAATATCTGGAGACATTTTTTGGTTGTCACAGCAGTGGGGAAAGACGCACTAGTGACACCCAGTAGGCAGACTAGGGGTGCTACTAAGCACCCTCTGCGGCAAAAGGCAGCCCCACCCCAACAAAGAATCATCCAGCCCCAAATGACAACAGTGCCAAAACTGGAAATCCCTGCCCTAGAGAGGGGCAAGCATCAAAGAGCTGACTGGAAATACATAAAATGGCCCTTAAGCAAAAAGAAAAAGACCATTAGGAGTTTATAATATAAGAACTTCTATAAATTCTACATCCCCCTGCATGTCCTAGAAAATATAGAAACTGCCAAGTTACTAAGCATTCCTCCTGGGACAAGGTAAGGAAAGGCATGTGAACTGTGAGAAGAAACCCTGAATGACTCTAATCAGCTTTCTCAGGAGGCTACCCTGTCCCCCACACCCCACCTCTACACTGAGAATCAGCAACAGTTTTTCTGGGTGAAACAACAAATTAACTGTAAAATGAGTTTAGTAACACTTGTTAAATGTGGTTAAACAAACACGTTAGGTTCAATTCACATATTAGGAATCAATGAACTTTTATTTACCATGAAGAGCTGCCCTGCATTTCCTTTGTTCTGAGCCCTCACCAACGTCCCTCACATATTCACCAACCTTGCTCAGTGTGTTAGTTCTGATGTTACTCATAATCAATTAAGATACTTTTTGTACAGCTGTGCTTATTAAATTAAGGCTGCAATTTATAATCATCTGGTGAGATTTAAAAATAACTGATACCTAGCCATGTTTCTCCCCCAATTCTGATTTAGCTGGTCTGGGTGGGACTCAGGCACTTGGGGGTATTTAAAACCCCTAGTGTTATTCCAGTGTGCAGCCAAGGTTGAGAGCCATTGTCCTACAGAGACATATAATCCAATTAACTGCTTCATTATTCCAAGTAGGCCAGACCTAAGTTTTTTCACTTCCAGGAAATAGGTGACTGTAGAAGAGAAACATTTTCAGCTCGTAAATAACCTCCAGCTATGGAAAATGGGGAAGAATATGAACATTTCCTAAGTACATATAAAATTATGTAATAGAAATCAGTTGGAAAATGGGGTTTAATGTTGTACTTTCCTTTATAAACATCTTAGCAAGTATATCTGAGAAATAATCTCAACAGAAATAATTTTAAGTTTTGGAATAGGAAGATAATAACCAATGGTTAGCTTGAGAGTAACTGTGGGCACATTCACCTAGAAACTCATTTTTCCCAAACACTATTTCTAAGGTTAAACAAGCTTCATTAAAATGCCAGGTATGACAAAGGCTTGCTTACAAATAATTACCTCAATCACTGGGGTCTCAGCAATTGCAGTGAGAATGACTCTGCTTGCCAAGGCTTCTGCTTGTACTATTGTCTCAGCATCTGCTGAAAACGGCCAAGAAGCAACACTGAATATACATCTGAAAATCCCAGGATCGGATGGCATGAAAAGAACTTTTATCTCTTCTGTGGCATGAGGTCTTATGATGACTTTATTCTTGAAAACTAAACAAGGATACACTGAAAGGTCCACCTTAAAAAAAAGAGCCACATGGTTTGTTATGAAATGGCTTCATACTGGAAATTGAGAAGCAGAATCAACTAGCTTAAGGGACCTGAATTAGCTTAAGCAAACCACCAAATCTAGAAATTTATAACCTCTTCAAAAATACCCAAGTTTTGTAACTCGTATCTGTAAAGTACAATTAGTCAAAATAACGAAGCCTTATGATGGTAAGATGAATTTGTGCCCCCTGGTCTATCTTAGAGGAAACAGTTACTTATACCCTCACTTCTCTTGAAAGATGACACTGGAAAAGGCAGCCCTTCACAGCACTGGACACAGTCCTGGGACCTGGCTTGTGCAGCTGTACAAGCAGGGGTTACACTAATCTCTAGGGTCTTCACGAGGTCTTCCAGTTTATGGTTATGACTCACTCCAAACCCTCCATCGTCACTGCAAGTGGGATCTTCTTTTCTACTCTCATTTCAGAGACAACACTACCTTCTGTCTGACCCTAGAATGAGGTCTCCAATCTCACCTCCTCCTACTCTCAATACTTTCCTCCAGTCACCTGTTTTCCAACTAGCCTTGGAATCATAGGGTAAGGCTAGGAAAAGGGAGGAGAATGAGTAGATCCAATCTTATTTTACCAGGTGAATAAGTTTCTACTGGGAGGTGAGAGGGAAGAGTAAGTCCATCCACTGATGTCCATCTGCAAGAGTAGTCATACAAGCAGGAAGTTCCGAAGCAGCAGTGGCTGACCATATTTCAACCCTCCCTACTCAATGACATCCAAATGGTCATTGCCATTGTGAGAGGAGATTAAGAATATAGTATTTTAGCAGCTCTACTTGGTCACATGACAGACCCTTACTATAAGAGGTAATGTTAACATTGTATTTCCAGGTTATTTCAAAAGATCATGCAGGAACATGACCAGAGAAATTAGTGAAAAAGACTTCACTTACTAAATGAAGGCATACATAGCCAGAATAACTTGCTTCTTTGATAAATGACAGTAAGATATATTCAACTGCACTTAACAAAAACAACAATTAGATACCAGAAACTCAGAGCTTTCAGTCAGTATTTTAAATAGCACTAAAAGCCCATTCACATGATTTTACAAATAAATAACAGTGAAATATAAAGAATAATAATAAATGATGGAAAATTAGAAATACATTCAGATCCCACTTATTACACTGGAAATACAACAAAAGGGGGACCAAGAAAAATACCCCAATTCTGATGATCCTGTGCAAAATGTGAAAGCATGGGGGAACAGACTCCCCAGTATAAAAGGAAGAACTACATGATGAAGAAATCCAGCATTAATCATAATGCAATTGCTAAGTCAAAGAAGAAAGACACAGAAGGCTTACCTTTTCACCATTAACACTAACACTGAGAACCCCGATGCTGACCTGCAGCCAGTGGTCAGTTGGATTAAGTACACTAAGGAGAGTTTGTGAAGCAATGCCAACACAGCAAGCATGAGGAAACTGCAATTCCTCAGGTACTCTTACTTTTCCTGGGTAAAAATAAAAGCATAGCCAAGGTCAAGTTACATCAAACACCTAATTAAAAACACAACTGGTTCAACAGCAATCTTTATATGACTACCTGTGTATGACCGAGGAGCTAAGGTATAAAGTGCCCTGGATCTTTAGGAGTCTCTGACATTGTGTAAGCCTCAGCACAGGCTGGTCAACAACTGTTTTCCTGCTGTATCCAGCGCAGGAAGAAAAACAATTAAAATTGATCCGACTCACAATTCACAGCTTATCAATTCTTTGATGTTAGTACCTATCAATAATCTGTTCCTTTTTTTTCTCCCACAAATATAAGCCACTGCCTAACCTAATAAGAAACTACAGAGACTCTACCTTTCAAAGTATGCACATCTACTCAGATTTTTAATATGACCAATCTTTTGCCATCCAATCTTTTGCAGGAACTAAATTTGGAATTTCCCTGAGAAGAAAAAACCAGTAGAGAAGACAGCACAGTGGTGACTGTGTATACTGTGTCAGGAAGAGCACAGCACCCAGCTCTACTTAGCAGGATTCCTGTCAGTAAGAGAAGCCACAGAGTGGAAGATACTGTCTCTAGTATCACAACTGTTACCCCCCAAAGCCTTAAAAGCTGTAAGGAGATGCACTCCTTCAGCGGGCCATCTCTGAACTGGATGCTTCCTAGCTGAAAGAATAACAGAAATCTGAGTGCAGGGCAGGAGAGAGAAAGGAAGACAAAGGCATAGGGAGTTTTGCTTGCGTAACTGTTCATGTCTTTCTAAGGCCACCTGAGAGGCCCCTGCACAGAAATAGATTATGGTCTGTGTTTTCAATTCAGAAGAAAAAAACTTACAAGAAATTCAGGCCAACCTGTATCTCCTTAAAACAAAGTCGTTTTGTAGTCTCATTTGAGAAAATTCAATTTTTTATAGTAAGCAACAATAAGCAGTAACACAGAAAAGGCATCTTACCAGATCCTGACATCATTCCTGAATCCCACAGTTCAATTCCACAGTTTGCACCAATGGGCTGCCCAGGAAAAAGTTTTGCTGTGCTTAGAAAATTCTGATTTAAGGTATTAGAATATAGGTTACAAAGAGAAGAACCCATCAATCCAGAACGATTATTTTGACCTAGACAGATCCCCATGTGCTCGCCTGCCACTGGCACAGCGGGGTAAGGACAACTTCCTAACAGTCCACAGGCTGGAGTGCTGCCAGCATGTGGCAGCGCCATGTCTCTGGCAGAAGGTGGTGCTTCCGAATTCTGCTGGGTGAAGGGTACTGTGGGGAAAGCATGTAGAGTCGAGAATGCAGGGGCTGCGGGACCGTGAGGCTCGGTGCTGGGATCAGTGGAGTGCGGGGCTCTGGAGGCCGGCTCAGGAGGAACCTGGCCACTCCACCTGCAGTGGGCTTTCAGGGCATCTCCAGAAGTTACCCTGTCACCATGGTTCACAGTCGCAGGGGGTACCACGGGGTGGAGTGGCGGCATTGACACAGCTGGGTGGCTGTGATCTGACCCGCCTGGTACAGCCAGGCTCATCTGGCTCAGTTCACTGGGGCCTGACTTCATACTTCTTGTACTGCTTTCCAATACATCTCCACTTTGGCAGCAAAGCTCTTTCCTCAAGCTGAAGTTTGGTTTTAGATCTTCAGGTTTGCTAGTCAGAGAAGTGGTTTCAGTCACATTTTCCATATCTGAGTTTTTCTGGATAATATACGATAATGTTCTTTTTCCTCTGCTTTCAAATGGACCTTGTCCTCTTAACTTTTCCACAGCCTGTTCTTCAGATGGGACTGGACTGCCTTGGATAATTGTGGTACTCAACTCACTGGTGATGTCACTCTGAGTGCGACAAAAAATGTTAAGAAATAACCCACATATAATCTAAATAATACAAATTCAAACATGCTCATATGAACTCAAACAACATAATAAAAAGATCTACATGACATTTTTCAGACATTTCAATGTGTCTGAAAGACAGCTGGCTTGCACAAAGCAGTTTTGCAGTTGTGAAATGCAGGATTAAAAGTCAGAAAATCTGCATTCATTGTTTTATAGAAATAATTATGAAGAGACTAAAGAGGAGGGGTACACTAATTATATCTGAAAAATTTACACAGATAAAGGACCAGAGACAAGTAACTGTGCAGTTTTAAGGGATCTTTTCTGTAAGCTGTGTAACAGAAATCTAAGTAAGTTAGTAACAAAGGAATGGGGTGGGGGTCAGGGAGGTTGAACAAGCTTTCAAATGATAGTGACATGAAGTTAGATAGCTCTGAAGGCAGCTCCAGGGCTCTCACTCCTGCTATTTGTCTATATCGCTGTTAGGCTTGCTGATGTTTTTTATGAGCTCCATTTTCCAATGTCTAAATTATGTAGTTCTATGTTCTTAAGTATGGAGTAATAGCCCTACTAGTCAATGTCCATATGCTCATTTTTATCATGTATCACCTTAGCCGTTACAGCTATAGCTCTGCAAGGTGGACTAGCTGGAATATACACACAAATTAAAATAAGCTTAGCCTTCACTGATTATTCTTGGTACTTGGTTTGGAAATTTCTCCTAGACCAATGCTTTAGAAACAAAGAAACCAATAAACAAAGATCAGATAATTTGCTAGTCATCACCATCAATCAATCAATCAATAAAAATAACTAACAGTCAATATGTACTCAGTGGTGACTTCTTGGTGCCAAGCCCTATCCTCACATCACTGTCCCTCTTTATAGATGAAGAAATAGGCTTAGGGAAATTGTAATCTGTCTCATAAAGTAGCTGAGAGGCATCATCAAAAAGACAGCATTCAGTGAAACGAGCATACAATTTGCCTAAGAGGACATCGTATGTATACTAACTTTGGTGAATGTATTTGGTAACAGCTTGGCAGAGGTCTATATTGCATACTCACAGGTCATATTCACCTCAGTGACAAACTAAATATTTTCACATTTACAAAACACACACAGATGATAAAAGTCTTTCACTTGACTGACTATAGTAGCCTTGTGTCAAACTGTCCCGGTTTTAATCTTGCCACCTTCAATGCCTCCTCCACACTGCTACTGCAAATGACCTTTTAAAACACAGATCAGGTCAGTGTTCTGCTTATTAAGAGGCTTCAAACTCCCAAATTTTACAAAAAGCCTCTTCATGATTTGGCCCATCCTTTCCCCAAGTAAAAGGTTCCCTGAAGCCACTCCAAACTTCTTTGTGTATTTTATATAACTCCCGCCTTCCCCCCCACCTTCCTGCTTCCTCTCTGCCTAATTCTAAGAAGTCCAACAAACTATGGCTTCAATGTATTACCTGTCCTTCCCCAAAATAAACCTCTGCTGAACCACTCTCCCCAACCCCCATCAGGTTTTTAGTCATTTCCTTCTGAATTCCCAGATGATAGGTCTATCATAGTGCATTTCACTCCACAGCTTGTCTTGCATGTGTTCTCTACCAGGCTGAGAACTTTTTGAGGGCAGATATTAAAATATTTGTACTCCTAGTGCCTACCCAGCGTAAGCAGTTGTTTGATCAAAATGCACACACAAATGCACACATACACATTTATGTTAAAGGCAAAATAGCAACAGAAATTGTACAGGCCTGAACTACAGACTGAGTTCTACATCAGTAACACTTTGGAGCCAGAAAGCTTACTAAAGAAATAAGGTGCTGCTCACCTTTTGGTTCTCAAGGCCATGATGAGAGGCTGTGGTGGGATAGGTGCTCTCTTGTTCAGACACATAAGTCAGCCTGCTCACACCAGCCTGTGAACACATCAACTGACATAACTCACTCCTACAGGGGGGCTTCTGATGATGAACTGTGGAACACTCGGCAGCACACCTGAAAGAGAAATCTGGTGGTTGGGGTTGTCCATTCCATTATTATCTACACCAGCAAAAGGTCATTCCTGCTTGCCTCAATCTTGTCAAATCTACAGTTTCTGCTCAGGCTAGCATTTACAATAAATCAACCATGCATTCAATTTTTCTACCCTTAGTTATTTGAATTATACAGTATATTCCTTTGAATGAAGTACCTGATATGCTACCATAAAAGCAAAATGTTGTGGCATTTTCATTAAATGTATAGACAGTCACATAACATCAGCTTTTATCCAATAAAAATTTACTAATATCTGATGGGCAGAGCATTAAAAAATTCCTGCCCTCCGGCGGACATCTCCTCCCAAAACCATATATATTTTTAAAAATACAACAAATGCAACTATTCCTAAAAGAGAGACCAGAAGATACAGTACAACAGCCAGGTTACATTTACATCTGCAAGAACTCAGCATCTGACGAAGCGGGTAAAATACAAAGCCGTGACCCGGAGGGACCTGAGCACTTCCCCCACCCCAGCTCACCAGTGGGAGGAAAAGAGTCAGAGTGGGGTGAGAGTGGAAGCACAGGACTATTAAATAGCCAGCCCTAGTAATCTGCATCAGGAGCACAGACACACATTGCATGGTGTAATGGATATTAGAGAAATGCGAGGGTAGGGTCTGAGATGGAGACTGCAAGTGGGTCCACACAGCCAGCTCCCCTGGGACAAAAGAAAAGCCGGCACTTTTTAAGTCTTAAAAGGACAAAGGCTCAATAGCTGAACAAAATCGTCCAAGCACACTCAGCCCAGCAGGCTGGAAATCTTGAGGAACTTCGGGATCCGTAACCCCCTGGGGGGTAAACCAGCCCTGAAGCCCCTCACAGCGATAAGCAGCCTGCCATTTGTTCCCCCTGGCTGGCACAGCAAGTGGACCAGCTGACCTGCCACAGCTGCGGAGCAGGCGGAGAGCAACCCAGCCCACAGCAACCACAGAGTCTCATCCCAGCGTGCTGCTCACTGGGACAGGCAGTAGAAGCTGGAGCAAGGTTCGGAAGGTACGAAGGGGCACCATTCTCACAGGAGAATACACCCGGTGTGGCTGCGAACCCTGGCAGTGTTTTAGGCTAGCCTGAGAGTGGCTGCACCCACGGCAGCTCAGGAGATTATCCCAGAGACTGCCTCCTGGTGTGTGGGTAACCAGCACAGGCAGCGGAAGCCGGAGCAAGGACCGGAAGGCACGAAGGGGTATAGAAGAACACACCAGGATAGGCAGTGACCCACCACAGTGCACTAGGCTAACCGGAGGGATGCCCCGCCCACAGCAGCTCAGCAGATTAACCCAGAGACTGCTGTCAGTGTGTGGTTAGACTGCACAGGCAGTGGAGAAGGGCAAGGCGACCCACAAGCAGGAAAGGACTTTGTTCTCCCAGCTGACACACGTGCCATGTGCCTGCGAATATTTCCATTGCCATGAAAAGGCAGAAGAATCTGGCCCAGTCAAAACTCACTCAGACAACCCCAGACAGAGGGCCTGGTGAGACAGATATAACCAAACTCCCTGAAAAAGAATTCAAAATAAAACTCATAACCATGCTGAGGGAGCTGCAGAGAAATATGCAAGAACTAAGGGATGAAGTCTGGAGGGAGATAACAGAAATGAAATAGACAGAAGGGCTGAAGAATAGACTGGATGAGATGCAAGAGACTGTTAATGGAATAGAAATTAGAGAATAGGAACACAGAGAAGCTGAGGCAGAGAGAGATAAAGGATCTCTAGGAATGGAAGAATATTAAGAGAACTATGAGACCAATCCAAATCAAACAATATTCACATTATAGGGGTGCCAGACGAAGAAGAGAGAGAAAAAGGGATAGAAAGTGTCTTTGAAGAAATAATTGCTGAAAATGTCCCCAAGCTGGGGAAGGAAATAGTCTCTCAGACCATGGAAGCCCACAGATCTCTTAACACAAGGGAACCAAGGAGGACAACACCAAGACATATAACAATTACAATGGCAAAGATCAAAGACAAAGACAGAGTATTAAAGGCAGCCAGAGAGAAAAAAAAGTCACCTACAAAGGAAAACCCATCAGGCTATCATCAGACTTCTCAATAGAAACTTTACAGGCCAGAAGAGAATGGCATGATATATTTAATGCAATGCAACAGAACGGCCTTGAACCAAGAATACTATATCCAGCAAGATTATCATTTAAATTTGAAGGAGGGATTAAACAATTTCCAGACAAGCAAAAGTTGAGGGAATTTGCCTCCCACAAACCACCTCTACAGGGTATTTTAAAGGGACTGCTCTGGATGGAAGCACTCATAAGGCTAAACAGATGTCACCATAGAAAATAAAATCACACCAAAGAAAGTAGAAAAACCAAATACTAACTAAAGACAAAAAATAAAATCAACTATCCACAAAAACAGTCAAAGGAAACACAAAAGAGTACAGAATAAAACACCTAACATATCAAGAATGGATGAGGATGAATAAGAAGGGAGAGAAATAAAGATTCATCAGACTGTGTTTATAATAGGTTAATAAGTGAGTTTAGTTAGTTAGATACTAAAGAAGCTACCCTTGAATCTTTTGTAACCATGAATACAAACCCTACAATGACAATAAATACAGATATATCGATAATCACCCTAAATGTACATGGACTAAATGTACCAATCAAAAGACACAGAGTAATAGAATGGATGAAAAAGCAAGACCCCTCTATATGCTGCCTACAAGAGTCTCATTTCAAACCCAAAGACATACACAGACTAAAAGTGAAGGGATGGACAAAGATATTTCATGCAAACAACAGGGAGAAAAAAGGAGGTATTGCAGTACTTGTATCAGACAAAATAGACTTCACAAGGAAGAAACAAGAGATAAAGAAGGACATTACATAATGATAAAGGGGTCAGTCCAACAAGAGGTTATAACGATTAAAAATATATATGCACCCAACACAGGAGCACCGACATATGTGAAATAAATACGAACAGAATTAAAAGAGGAAACAGAATGCAATGTGTTCATTTTAGGAGACTTCAACACACCACTCACTCCAAAGGACAGATCAACTAGACAGAAAATAAGTAAGGACACAGAGGCACTGAACAACACACTAGAACAGATGGACCTAAAAGACATCTACAGAACTCTACACCCAAAAGCAGAAGGATACACACTCTTCTCAAGTGCACACAGAATATTTTCCAGAACAGACTATATACTAGGCCACAGAAAGAACCTCAGGAAATTCAAAAAGATTGAAATTGTACTAATCAACTTTTCAGATCACAAAGGTATAAAACTACAAATAAATTGCACAAGGTAAACAAAAAGGCTCACAAACACACAGAGGCTTAACAACATGCTGCTAAATAATCAATGCATCAGTGACCAAATTAAACCAGAGATCAACAATATATGGAGAAAAAATGACAACAACAGCACAACGCCCCAAATTCTCTGGGATGCAGTGAAGGCAGTTCTAAGAGGAAAGTATATTGCAATCCAGGCCTATTTAAGGAGGAAGAACAATCCCAAATGAACAGTCTAAAGTCACAGTTATTGAAATTGGAAAAAGAAGAAAAAATGAGGCCCAAAGTCAGCAAAAGGAGGGACATAATAAACATCAGAGAATAAATAAATATAGTTGAGAAGAATAAAACAACAGAAAAAAATCAGTGAAACCAAGTGCTGGTTCTTTGAGAAAATAAACAAAACAGATAAACTTCTAGTCAGATTTCTTAAGAGAAAAAGGGAATCTACACACATTAACAAAATCAGAAATAAGAAAGGAAAAATCATGATGGACACCACAGAAATACAAAGAATTATTACAGAATATTATGAAAATCTATATGCTAAAAAGCTGCAAAACCGAGAAGAAATGGACAACTTCCTAGAAAAATACAACCTTCCAAGACTCACCAAGGAAGAATCAGAAAATCTAAACAGACCAATTACCAGCAACAAAATTGAATCGGTTATCAAAAAACTACTGAAGAACAAAAACCCCTGAGCTAGATGGATTCACTGCTGAATTTTATCAGACATACAGAGAAAATATGATACCCATTCTCCTTAAAGTTTTCAAAAAAATAGAAGAGGCGGGAATACTTTCAAACTCATTCTATAAAGCCAGCATCACTCTAATACCAAAACCAGGAAAGACCCCACAATAAAAGAAAATTACAGACCAATATCCCTGATGAACATACATGCAAAAATACTCAATAAAATATTAGCAAACCGAATTCAAAAATACATCAAGAGGATCATACACCATGATCACGTGGGATTCATCTCAGGGATGCAAGGATGGTACAACATTCGAAAATCCATCAACATCATCCACCACATCAACAAAAAGGAGGACAAAAACCACAGGATTATCTCCACAGATGCTGAAAAAGCATTCAAGAAAATTCAACATCCATTCATGATAAAAACTCTCAACAAAATGGGTATACAGGGCAAGTACCTCAACATAATGAAGGCCATATATGACAAACCCACAGCCAACATCATACTGAACAGTGAGAATCTGAAAGCTTCTCACATAAGACTGGGAACAAGACTAGGATGCCCACTCTCCCCACTGTTATTCAACATAGTACTGGAGATCCTACCCATGGCAATCAGACAAAACAAAGAAATACAAGGCATCCAGATTGGTAAAAAAGAAGTCAAAGTGCCACTATTTGCAGATGACATGATATTGTACATAAAAAACCCTAAAGACTCCACTCCAAACCCACCAGAACTAATATCTGAATTCAGAAAGTTGCAGGATACAAAATTAATACACAGAAATCGGTTGTTTTCCTATACACTAACTATGAGCTAACAGAAAGAAATCAGGAAAACAATTCCATTCACAATTGCACCAAAAAGAATAAAATACCTAGGAATAAAACTAAACAAGGAAGTGAAAGACCTATAACCTGAAAACTACAAGACACTCTAAAGAGAAATTAAAGAGGACACTAAAAAATGGAAATACATCCCATGCTCTTGGGTAGAATTAATACTGTCAAAGTGGCCATCTTGCCTAAAGCAATCTATAGATTCAATGCAATCCCTATCAAAATACCAACAGCATTCTTCAACGACTTGGAACAAATAGTTCTAAAATTCATATGGAACCACAAAAGACCCTGAACAGCCAAAGCAACCCTGAGAAGGAAGAATAAAGGAGGGGGCATCTCGCTTCCCAACTTCAAGCTCTACTACAAAGCCACAGTAACCAAGACAATTTGGTACTGGCACAAGAACAGACCCACAGACCAGTGGAACAAAATAGAGAGTCCAGATATTAACCCAAACATATACGGTCAATGAATATAGGATAAGAGCCATGGATATACAATGGGGAAATGACAGCATCTTCAACAGCCGGTGTTGGCAAAACAGGACAGCTACATGTAAGAGAATGAAACTGGATAATTGTCTAACCCCATACACAAAAGTAAATTCAAAATGGATCAAAGACCTGAATGTAAGTCATGAAACCACAAAACTCTTAAGAAAAAGCATAGGAAAAAATCTCTTGGACATATACATGAGCAATTTCTTCATGAACATACCTCCTTGGGCAAGGGAAACAAAAGCAAAAATGACCAAGTGGGACTATATCAACCTGAAAAACTTCTGTACAGCAAAGGACACCATCAATAGAACAATAAGACATCCTACAGCATGGGAGAATATATTCATAAACAACATATCCAATAAAGGATTGACATCCAAAATATATAAGGACCTCACACACCTCAACAAACAAAAAGCAAATAAACCAATTAAAAAATGGGCAGAGGAGCTGAACAGACACTTCTGCAAAGAAGAAATTCAGATAGCCAACAGGCACATGAAAAGATGCTCAACATTGCTTATCATCAGAGAAATGCAAATTAAAATCACAATGAGATATCACCTCACACAAGTAAGGATCGTCACCATCCAAAAGACAAACAACAACAAATGTTGGCGAGGATGTGGACAAAGGGGAACCCTCCTACACTGCTGGTGGGAATGTAAATTAGTTCAACCATTGTGGGAAGCAGTATGGAGGTTCCTCAAAAACTAAAAATAGAAATACCATTTGACCCAGGAATTCCACTTCTAGGAATTTACCCTAAGAATGCAGCAGCCCAGTTTGAAAAAGACATATGCACCCCTATGTTTATCGCAGCACTATTTACAATAGCCAAGATATGGAAGCAACCTAAGTGCCCATCAGTAGATGAATGGATAAAGAAGATGTGGGTACATATACACAATGGCATGCTCAGTGAAATAAGCCAGGAGGGAAAAGAGAAGTACCAAACGATTTCATTCATATGTGGAGTATAAGAACAAAGAAAAGAAACAAAACAGCAGGAGCCACACAGAACCCAAGAATGGACTAACAGTTACCAAAGGGAAAGGGACTGGGGAGGATGGGTGGGAAGGGAGGGACAATGGGGGAAAAGGGGCACTATGATTAGCAGACATAATGTGTGGGGGACACGGGGAGGGCTGTACAACAGAGAGAAAACAAGTAGGGATTCTACAGCATCTTACAATGCTGATGGA
The DNA here is from genome assembly GCF_030020395.1 of Manis pentadactyla. Taxonomy (NCBI): domain Eukaryota; kingdom Metazoa; phylum Chordata; class Mammalia; order Pholidota; family Manidae; genus Manis; species Manis pentadactyla. Next base: position 106,156,873 of record NC_080024.1, read on the forward strand.
CAGTGACTATAATGGGGTGTGTGGGTGGGACTTGGTGATAGTTGAGTCCAGTAACCATAATGTTACTCATGTAATTGTAGATTAATGATACCAGAAAAAAAAAAAAAGAATTAGGAAAAAAAAGAAATTCCTGCCCTCAAAGAGCAAAGATGAAGATAAGAATCAAATAATAAATACAAAGAAATGGGCACACTCACATATTGCTGAGAGGAATATAAAGTAGTACACCTTTTTGGGTGAGCAATTAAGCAATGCATATTAAAAGCCCCATGACTCAGACATTCTAAATCTAGGAATTAATTCTAAAAAAAGAAATTGATGCTAATTACAAAGACTTGGCTGAAAGGAGATGTCATCATATATCACTAATGATAATGAAGTCAGGAATCTTAGATGTCATATAGGAGGAACCAGGCCATGGAAATGATGGCACAAACACACAAAGCACTATGCAGCCAATTGAAATCATGCTATTGAATACTGTCCTTTGATTCAGAAAGACGTTCATCATTAACTTAAAAGAAAAGATTAAAAAGCAGCAAATATGTTCCTGCATGTATTTAATGCACGCCCTATACTCTGTTAGCCAATACCCATCCCAGGGCCAGCCCCACTCATCAAATGGAGGGGAAACAGTTGCTGTACCTTCTACACTCTGCCATTTAGTTTTGATTCAGCCCTTAATTTGACTGAATTTTACCTCATCACTTTTTTTGCATAAAGTTCTGAATACTAAGCTGGGCAATGGACATAGAGAAAACTGTATTTTGAATTTTGGATTTCTAAAAAGCTCAAAATATCAAGACAGTACGACAAAATACTAGTTACTGAACTTCTAAGCAAAGGAAACAAAATATTAACAAAATTGCTTCAGGACTATTTTAGCAACTGCATGACATGCACCTACATGGGCTCCTGTATACAAACACATATGGACACACACACACACAAAAACACAGATACCATGATAAAACATAAAAGAGTTCTGGATTACTGGGGTGATGTGTTGTTTTAGTCTAGCTCCTTTGATTGACAGGAACAAATGCATTTAAGTTGTATTACATCAAATATTAAGAAGTGAACTATAATAAAACATGGAAATAAAAGGATGTTGAGAAGTCAGACTTTAACGGAATCCAAAATCTGCCAAAGGTGCTGGCCATAGAGAAACTCAAAGGCAGACCTGGAATTAGAAACTCTAAATCAGTTCTAATGACCTGCTGGAGACTAATTAGACGCTAGAAGACCAGTTAGTATGAATGCTAATGAACAGCAAAACTTATCAGATAAAGTGCACTCCCCAAAAAATGTGGCCACTCAACAGATGAAGATTTTGACCACTAATATAAAACCTTAATGGAATACAAGCTGGCAGAAGCCAGAAAAATAGCAGAATGAAAAAGCAAACCCGTTTCATTACAGTAAGTAAGCATAAGGAAGATTTCAATAAAAGTAAATGAGAACAAAATTATAGTCTATGTTGGCATTAATTAAAGAGTACAGTTAAAAATTAGTGAGAGGATAAACATTTGAACAGCTATGCTGCAATACAGAGTGAATGTATAAAGAAATGAAAAAATTTTTAAATGAAAATAGTCATAGATGACCAGAGAGGGGAGCATTAACTAATGGGCAAATTGCTGTACTCCAAAGGAGGGGGGAGGAAGTGAAACACAGGCAACAAAGAAAAAATAAAACTTGCTTTAGTTTAAGAAAAAACTGTGTGTACAGAGGTTATCGTAATTCAGGAGAATCAACTGAAGAGACTGACACAATCTCTTGAATTGATGAAGGAAAAAAGGAGAGAATGCAATATGGGAACATCAAAATGGAGCTGGAAAGTAGGCTTAGACAAAGATGCATACTGTGCAGAAGAGCGGATTAGCAGTAAGTGGCAACATTCATACAGTGAAGTACTATGCAGCAATAGACACAGTGAGCTATTGACATGTGCAACAGGATGAATCTCAGAAACACATTAAACAACAGAAACTAGACATACCCAAAATGTGCTATATGATTCCATTCAAATAAGATGCTTAATCATGGTCATATAAATCAGAAAGTGGGTTCTCGGGTGGGGGTGGAAGCGGGAGTGGGGGAGAAGAACTGACGGGAAAAGAGCAAAGGATCGTTAATGGGGTGAAGTATAATAAAAATGGAAATAAAAGGAAAAAAACTCACTAACTAGTATTTTGTTAATGCTCTGTGTACATCAGGGTGGTGTTTAACCAAGTGTACTTATGTGTCAAAAACTCACTGAGTGAAACCCCTAAAATTTGTGTGCTTTACTGTCTGTTAATTATACATCAATAAAAATATAATACAACAATGCATGCTGTGAAATCCTAAAACTGGGTAAGGAGTGGGCCAAAACCTGCCAATAAGCTTGCCAGTAGCCTAACCATGCCCCTGGAACGACTTAGAGATTAATCTACATGCCAGATATTGATCAAGAAACTTCAACTAGTATTTGTTTTAGTGACTGTGGCAGCAAAACATGGATGCCAAGCAACTCAGCAACCTAATGTCCCTCTCACATTGTCTTCCCAGCTATTTTAGATCCAAGTACACTTATTCTCTTATACATTAGCCTTTTCTCATTAAATCCTATTGTTTTGCCCCAGGCTCAGAGGTGAGGGTGCAGTGCTTGGCCAGCTCACCCATGTAGAGTAAGCTTATCAATTCCATGGTCACTTTAGGAAGGTAAACATCTGCCCTCATTCAAACATCTGACAAGATGCCAAGTTCATGAGAAAGTTTAGCATCCCTCTCAGGTATGTTTCCTACACCTACTGGATAAGTCTATTTTCTTAGGAGCATAAGAAAAACAGGTGGGTCCAAGAGCAAGACCATCCAGCACAGCACTTTGTCTCTGATCAAGCACTAATGGGCAGGGTGAGGGGAAAAATCATGATAATGGAAGTATTTATAGAGTACTTACAGCTTTTATTAAATGCCTTCACATACAATTAAAAAGTATCAGAACCAAAGAAACCAACATGAAATTGGAAAGTACACATGGGGAAAGAGACACCACAGAAAACATTGCAAGGAAATTAGAGATGAGAAATGTGGAATGCAAACAAAATGTAACAGGAATTATGAAAGAGGCAGATCATTGTAGCAGTGGAAAAATTCTATAACTTTGATTGTGGAGATGGCTACATGAATTCATACCTGTGATAAAATGACACTGAAGTTTACCCACACATACCCACAACAAGTTCCTGGTTGTGTCCCTGCTATAAAATGTCAGATATAACCACTGGGGGAAGCTGGGTCGGGTACGTGGATCTCTCCATACTATCTTTGTAACTGCTTGTAGATCTATAATTATTCCAAAATAAAAAGTTCATAAAGAAAGAATTGAGAAAATAAATGCAGAAGTCAAGCAAAATAGTTCCCACATATATATCACCGGAGTTTGTGGGGGCAGTGGGGAGATGGAGTAAGAAGAGTATTTTAAAAAATAATTTTAAAAAACTTTCCCTAAATAAAAGACTGCTTAAATCTACATATTGCAAGGTATGCTGTGACAGGGCAAAGTAACCATGACGAGTCAATACAGAGATACAGACTAATGAAATTACTAGGCTTGAAAGGAAAGCATTATTGTCCTAAGCTTACAAAAAGAGCAAGTCGATTCTGGGGCAAAAAGAATTAGGGTCATCTCCGATTTCCCTCCTACATTCCACAAAGACAGTAAAGCAATCCCTACAAAAAACTTGAGGGAAGAAATTGTAAGCCAAAGATTTTTTTTTTTTAGAGGGCATCTCTCATATTTATTGATCAAATGGTTGTTAACAACAATAAAATTCTGTATAGGGGAGTCAATGCTCAATGCACAATCATTAATCCACCCCAAGCCTAATTCTCGTCGGTCTCCAATCTTCTGAAGCATAACGAACAAGTTTTTACATGGTGAACAAATTGTTACATATGAATAAGTTCTTACATGGTGAACAGTACAAGGGCAGTCATCACAGAAACGTTCGGTTTTGATCACGCATTATGAACTATAAACAATCAGGTCAAATATGAATATTCGTTTGATTTTTATACTTGATTTATATGTGGATCCCACATTTCTCCCTTTATTATTATTTTTAATAAAATGCTGAAGTGGTAGGTAGATGCAAGATAAAGGTAGAAAACATAGTTTAGTGTTGTAAGAGAGCAAATGTAGATGATCAGGTGTGTGCCTGTAGACTATGTGTTAATCCAAGCTAGACAAGGGCAATAAAACATCCACGGATGCAGAAGATTTCTCTCAAAACAGGGGGGGTAAGCCAAAGATTTTAAACACAGCCATCCTGTCCTTTACATACAAAAGCCACAGTAACTTTGGAACACAACAGAGCCTAGGGAACATTGCTCCCTCAGTTCCCCTCTAAGCAAACTACTACAGGACATAATTCAGTAGACCGAGAGGAAGCACCTGATGGCAAGAACCATATACATTTAACTGTAGAACAAAAACTACACAAGTGTAGGATACAGTGATAAATCCAAATGTAAATGCAATGCTAACACAGAAATTACATAACTAAAAAGAAAAGGAGAAAGGAGAAAAGGAAAGAACATGAGAATCAGTTCATTAACTGTCTCATTGGTAAATACATAGTACTATGGACTGAGTTGTCTCCTCAAATTCCTATATTGAAGCCTTAATCCGCAAAACCTCAGAATGTGCCTTATTTGGAAATGGAGTCATCATAGATATAATCAGTTAACATGAGGTCATAGTGGAGTAGGTTGGGCCCTTAATCCACCATGAATGATGTCCTTTGAGGAAGAGGGAAATTTGGACTCAGCCATAGGCTAAAAAAACCAGCATGTGAATAGAGGCAGAAATTAGAGTGATGCATCTACAAGCCAAAGAACACCTAAGGGTACCAGAAGCTGGAAGGGGCAAGGAAGGATCCCCCACTAAAGGCTTTAGAGAGAACATGGCCCTGTACTTCCAACCTACAGATAGTGAGAGAGTAAATTTCTATTGTGTTAAACGGCTCAATTTGTGGTTATTTGTTACAGCAGTCATGGGAATCAAAGAACACCATTTAAAAGCTGGCAAAACAAGTGTCAGAAGTAGAAGAATACTTAACAGTACAAAGATAAACACTTAGGTAACTTTATAGACCAGTATTAGTGGGGAGATGAAGGAGAAAAATGTCTAGATGACATCAAAGACGACAAGTCATAGCCAAATAACCTTCACATTTGACTGGGGTGGATGATCTCTAATGTCCTTTAGAATGTGAATTTAACTGTTAAATAAGTTGTGTATATGAAAGTTTTTCAAAATTAGGTAGGTAGAAAGAGTCTTTGAAACAGGAAAAAATAAAGTTCTCCACTAATATTAGCTCTAGCTTCCCCATATCATTTCAGATACACATGCAAAAACTTCGGTAGCACTTTGGGAAACACTCAATAGGTAATTCTGAAATATAATTCAATATTTTCCACAATACTGAACATTTTTGATAATTTCACTGCTTAAGTGAATTTTTGTTTATTAAAATCTTTCAGTAGGGAAACGGCTTTTATAAAAGGTCTTTATAATATAACAAAAGAAAAAATTCATAAATGTAATATACTTTCTGTGTGGCAAAAAATACACGCAAAAAAAAGAAAAAACTTCTGAAGACTAGCAACTGTAACTCATCACAAAGGACTGGTCATTCTAACATATCATGGGTTCATAGAAATGGAGACATAGACTAACAATCCATGAAAAAACAGACAACAAATATGGATATTTGATAGAAAGGGAAATACAAATATGGAGAAAGATGCTCATTTCCACTCTTAAAAATAGGAATTAAAATTGTATTGATATACCAGTTTCTTCACCTATAAGATTATCAACACTCAAGAAGTTTTGTAAATATTCTGTTGGTGAGGCTGTGGGAAAACAGGCTCCCTCCTAAACTGGTGGTAGGAAAATTAAATTCATATAATTGCTATAGAGGGTGTACTAATTTAATATGAACATGAATGCATACCCTCTTTGACCTGCAATCTCATTTCCAGGAATTTGAATATAATAGAGGAGTACATAAATAACCTTGTATAGCAAACATAAGAAGTATGTAAAGGACCCTACACTGAGATGACAGTAAGACCATATATTCATATTTGCTTATACATGCATCAAGAAATTCTACAAGAATACCTAAAAAACTAACAGCAGCAATTCCCTGGTGAGGGTTGGGGAACTAGGCAGAGGAGAGACAAGAGTAAGGGAGGGAAATAAACACACGTGCCTGCATATCTATATAAATATTCATATACACATGTGATAAAGCAATCAATTTACATTGTTTTACACATACATATACACACACACACTCATGTATATAATTTTTGAACAATGCTAATTTAGCATTTTTGAAAAAATTTTTGTATTTTAAGAAGTTCTTATAAGTTGAAAGTTAAGTTAGTTTATAGCTTGGGTTAAAACTTGTAAAATACTAGGATTCTTATTCTAACCCTTGAAAAAGGTATTTAACAATCTCATTAGTACTAACTGCACATTCATACTTTAGATAAAAAAATGTTCACACTTCTAAGTTATTTAAAATGCTGAGAAGAACAGTGAGATGGACACTCCGATCATACATTGATACATTGATGGTAAGAGTGTAAGACTTTTAAGAGCCTTTTAGGAAATAACTGGTAATACAGACAGCCTTAAAACATTCTTATTTCTAACTTGGTAATTTCACTTCTAGGTATCTATCCTAAGGAAAATCAGGCAAAATACAGAAAAAATTTTTATAAGCAATGCTGTTCATCTCAAAATCATTAAAATGGCAAAAAGCAGTAAGATACAGTATCTACTACTATCCACCAAAAGCATCAAAGAAACCATGACAGATTACTCAGTCTGTACTATTACTAATTTTCATTTAAATACAGGGAATTACCTTAAGTGAAAAAAGCAGAGTATAAAGATTTGCACAGAAAAATGGCTTGAAATTCACAAAATATTTACACTGGTTACTTCAAAGAGATGATAGTACCAATGATTTCCTTCTTTATACTTTTTCCCAGTTTTCCTATATTGAGTATGTATTTTTATTAAAAAACAAAGGTAAGCACCTACCCTGAAAAACTTGTTCCAGAAATTTCACTAGGAGAAGAGTGACTCAGTGGAGAAGTAGAAGGTCTGAAACTATCCTGGTCGTCCTCTGAGCCACACTCAGGAGAGGGATTTTTCAAATCTATCAGAAAAGGTGAATTTTACAATGAGAACAGAAAGAAAAACACTGTGCAGTTTTGTAAATGTGATCAATTACTCTGACACTTACCAACATTTTTAGGTGAGGTTGTGGAATGTTTTTCAAAAGTCACCTGCTTTTCACTGTTGCTTGTCTCATTGACACATTCATCCTGCCTCTGATTTTCTCTATTATTTTCTATTTCTTCACTCTCTTCCGACAGCCAAAGGGAGGCTCTTCTGAAGTCCCTCACTAATGAGTAGTTCTTAGATGTTGGAGTAGATACTGCAGTAGCTTTTTCACTGTTACCAGTATCTCTTAATTTGTTGTCAATGGAATGTGTGTTCACATCAACTACTGCACTCTCACTCTCTGTTGTATTTGTAAGAACTGAATTTGAAGACTTTGTTGCTCTAAATGATTCCTGGTTCTTGTTCTCTCTGTTTTTACCATAAAAAATAGCTGCTGTAGTTTCTTCTGGTTCCCTTACACTTACATTAGTAACACCTAAGTCCACTGTATGGATGACTTGTGTAGTCTGTTCTTTTGGCAAAGATAAATCCCAAATATCAGACACACCAGCTCTTGAAAAGTTTTCCAGTCCACCTTCATATCCACTAACTTCCGTCTTTTTGAGGTATTTCTCCATATCAAATGTATTGGATCCATTACTTTTTTCTAAATCATTAGGTAAGAAATGAGACACAAGGGGACAGTCGTTTTGTTTATTATCTTCCTGCAAAGTCTCCACTCTGGTTTTATTTGAAAGTGACTTGATCATAGCAGCAAGTTGAGAAGGATCAGTGCTCAGTGATGCATTTGCAATGGCTGAAGCAATGGTGCTTATCCTAAGTACAGAATCACCAGCATTAGGGAGCTTGTCTTGGTATCTTTGGGGTTTGCTATTCATGAGGAAAGTATCCTAGAAATGAGAAAATTTACATCAGATAAATTTCCCTCAGTTCTAAGGACATGTACATATTTGTTTAATCTTTATAAATGCTACATAAGATTTAATAGCAGCAAGAAATTAATGGTATTATCAGTGAAATATCCTAATGAAGATAGCTGTTACCAACTTTAATTGTAGAGTACTGATTTACTTACTAAATGAAATGATCAATTATTAAAAAAAAAAACCTGGGAGTTAAAGAAGTGCTAAAAGTGAATCAAAGAATAATTTAAAGCCATAAAATTAAGATACTGATATTGAGAAGTCATTGAGCCACTGTTACAAGTATAATTCTTGGCAATTTCATTCAATTGTTAGATTTATAAGCCAGACATATATAGGAACCATGGGTAAAAGACTGAAATGTAAACAAGGTAACAAACCTATTTAATATTAAAAAATACAAGTTAAGTTGTACACCAGAAATCAATACTGTATATATCAACTTCAGGAAAAAAAAAAGAGGCTTGTCCTTCTGGACTTGAGCATTTTGCCCAAGACTCAGGAATATTAGGATACAAGGGGCAGGAATCATTTGTCATTCTTTATACATTGAGAGTATGCCACAGGGAGGGGCAGTAGGGGAATATGCAAGTTAAGACTTCTGCCTCCTGTTAATGGCAGACTAAGTGATGCAAACTGACTCCAGCTGAGAACAATGAGAACTGGACAGCATATCAAAAAACCTGATTTAGAAAGCACTGGAGAGCTTAAAAAAGGTAGTGAAATAACAATGGGACCAAAATCTGAGAAAAGAAAGAACCCCAGAAAGGTAGGCCCAGTACTGGGGATACTTTTTCCCAGGGGAATCTGCTGCTTCAAGAAGATGCTGCTGCTAAAACTTCACAAAGAGGCTAAGCTAAGCTGTTCTTATGGCAGGAAAGGTATGAACATCGAGTTCACAGTCCACCAGTGATGAGGGGTTTGGGGTAGCCACAGTAAACATCTATGCTTTAGGATGAGACTTCAAAGGGCTACAAACTGGCTACAAATTAGGCTGCTCTCCTAAGGACTGAAGCCCAGCTGCAACCAGCCCTACCCGTTACTGGGCTAAAGTGATCAGAGATCACCAGTGTTCCTCGTTCCCCGTCAGAACCAAACACAAATCCTGTCTGGACGATGGTATCTCCATGGCCTCAAATTATTTCAACTTTTCCTGTAAAAGTCCACCCCTTAATCAATTAATGACACATGATGTCCCACCCATGTCTGTGTCCAAATGTCAGAGAAACAGTCATGGGTGTGTATAGACAATGAAGTTATTAAAATCTAAAACATACATCTAAAACATAAAATCTAACATAAAACCTAAAACATACTTAAGGAAATAGAAGACAAAATTGAGGGCTCAACAGAGGCCTAGAAATTATAAAGAAAAAAACTAAATGTAAATTTCCTTAACTGAAAAATACAGTTATAAATTAAGAACCTAATGGATGGGTTTAACAAAAAATTGGATACAACTGAAAAAAAGAATCAGAGTTGGAAGAGAAGTCCAAAAAAAAGAGGTCTCCAGAATGAACCATAAAAGAGAAAGTAACAAAATACAGAACAGAAAGAACATTTCAGAAAAAAGGGATACAATGAGAAAGTCTTCCATATTTGTGACTGAACTCTGAGGAGAAAAGAGGAGAGGAAATGGAGTAAAAATTATATTTAAAGAGATAATTGCTGAGAATTTTCTAAGACTTGTGAAAGTCAACAATCCAAGGTTTAAGAAGACCCCAAAGTCCCCAAGCAGGATGGAACAAAAGATACCTTAGCACATGATAAGACGGATAAAAACAGAACAAAGAAAAAAATTTTAAAGTAGCTAGAGAGAATAAGATTCATTACTGTTAATGAAGTTAACAGTAGACTGACAGCAACTTTTAAAATATCATAATGTGAAATAATATATAGAAATTGCTAAAAGTTGTTTGTAATATGGAAGTCAGTATCACACAAAAAATATACTTCAAGAATGAAGATGAAGAAGATATTTTTAGAGGCACAAAAAACAGAATTTATGATCAGCAAACCCTTTTTAAAAGAAGCAGTTAGGAGTATTTTTCAAGCAAAAGGAAATTAATCTCAGATGAAAGGTCAGAGAAGCATACTGACTGTATTAATAATAGTAATCACTATAATCATCATCATCACAATGTCCTGTGGGGTTTAAATAGAGAATTAAGGTATAAAAAAATAGTAGCTTATAAGACTAAAGTGGAATACACTGAATGTTTTAAGAACCTTGTAATGCTAAGAGGTAGAATAGCAAAAAACCCAAAAAGCTGAATTTTTATTAAACTTTAGTCTCCTAGAATGAATGCATTGCATTCTATTTCCTCCTTTAGTTCTGTTAATATTTGTTTCAGGTATGTTGGTGCTCCTGTATTGGGTGCATATATATTTATAATGGTTATATCCTCTTGATGGACTGAGCCCTTTATCATTATGTAATGTCCTTCTTTGTCTTTTGTTACTTTCTTTATTTTGAAGTCTGTTTTGTCTGATACCAGAATTGCAACACCTGCTTTCTTCTCTCTGTTGTTTGCTTGAAATATCTTTTTCCATCCCTTGACTTTAAGTCTGTGCGCGTCTTTGGGTTTGAGGTGAGTCTCTTGTAAGCAGCATATGGATGGATCTTGCTTTTTTATCCATTCTATTACTCTGTGTCTTTTGATTGGTGCATTCAGTCCATTTACATTTAGGGTGATTATTGAAAGGTATGAATTTATTGCCATTGCAGGCTTTAAGTTTGTGGTTACCAAAGGTTTAGGGTTAGCTTCTTTACTGTCTTACTGTCTAACTTAACTCGCTTGTTGAGCTATTATAAACACAATCTGATGATTCTTTATTTCTCTCCCTTCTTATTCCTCCTCCTCCCTTCTTCATATGTTGGGTGTTTTGTTGTGTGCTCTTTTTAGGAGTGCTCCCATCTAGAGCAGTCCCTGTAGGATGCCCTGTAGAGGTGGTTTGTGGGAGGCAAATTCCCTCAACTTTTGCTTGTCTGGGAATTGTTTAATCCCTCCTTCATATTTAAATGATATTCGTGCTGGATACAGTAGTCTTGGTTCGAGGCCCTTCTGTTTCATTGCATTAAGTATATCATGCCATTCTCTTCTGGCCTGTAGGGTTTTTGTTGAGAAGTCTGATGATAGCCTGATGGGTTTTCCTTTGTAGGTAACCTTTTTTTTCTCTCTGGCTGCTTGTAATACTTTGTCCTTGTCTTTGATCTTTGCCATTTTAATTATTATGTGTCTTGGTGTTGCCCTCCTTGGATCCCTTGTCATGGGAGTTCTGTGTACCTCTGTGGTCTGAGAGGCCATTTCTTCCCCTAGTTTGGGGAAATTTTCAGCAATTATTTCTTCAAAGACATTTTCTATCCCCTTTTCTCTCTCTACTTCTTCTGGAATGCCTATGATTCTTATATTATTCCTTTTAGATTGATCACTCAGCTCTCTTAAAATTCTTTCATTCCTGGAGATCCTTTTATCTCTCTCTGCATCAGCTTCTCTGCGTTCCTGTTCTCTGTTTTCTAGTCCATTAATGGTCTCTTGCATCTCGTCCATTCTGTTTTGAAGTCCTTCCGGAGCTTGTTTTATTTCTGAATTCTCCTTCCTTAGTTCTTGCATATTTCTCTGCAAGTCCATCAGCATGGTTATGACTTTTGTTTTGAATTCTTTTTCAGGTAGACTGGCTAAATCTATCTCCCCAGATTCCTTCTCAGGGGAAGATGTAGCAGATGCTGAAGCTGTCTGGGTTAGTCTTGTCTGGATCATATTTTTTTGCCTTTTCATGTTGACAGGTGCTATTGACTGTCAGCTGGGAGGGCCAAAATTTTCACTTGCTACTGGCCTTTCTTTACTGGGACAACTGCGACCCCTAGTGGCTTGTGTTGGGTAATTGCGTGTAGAGTGGGTCTTTGTGTCTTGCCTGGCCGGAAGGGAGAAATTTCCCTTTCTGTGGGCGGAATTTGTCTCAGGCTGCTTCTCTGCTTTCGCAGCGCCCGGTGGGGTAATGGATGGGGGGGCTGCTTGACTGTTTGCCTCCGTGAGGGGTCTCAGAGCTGTTGCCCAGGGGGTTAGTGCACCCGGTTTTCCCTGTAATTTCCAGCTGCTGTACTGTGACCTGGGTTGTTTCCGTCAAGCTGTTAAGTCCCTGTCCCTTTAAGACTTTCAAAAAGCCCCCGCTTTTCTTTGTCACAGGGGCATCAGCTTCAGCACCCGCTCAGAGGTCTTACTCCCTGTTCCCTCAGTATCCAGGGCCCCCTGGGCATGTACTGTGTCTGCGCTCTGGCCCGGATGGCTGGGGCTGGGTGTTCGGCAGTCCTGGGCTCCGTCTCCCTCCCGCTCTGCCTATTGTTCTCCCGCCGGGAGCTGGGGGGAGGGGCGCTCGGGTCCCGCCGGGCCGGGGCTTGTATCTTACCCCTTTCACCAGTCGCTGGGTTCTCGCTGGTGTAGCTGCAGTCTGGCCACTGTCCTGCGTCTTCTGGTCTCTCTTTTAGGGCTAGTTGTGTTTGTTGTATTTTCAAAAGTATATATGTTTTTGGGAGGAGATTCCCACTGTCCTACTCACGCCGCCATGTTGGCTCCGCCCTCTATCTATTAAACTTTAGTAAGTGAAGGAGACATATCATGATACCCTGAGTGATCATTAAAATAACAGGAAAAGAATATGTAAAAACCAGATTAACAGAAGGAGAAAACTAGAATATAAAATACTTCAATGACCCAAAAGAATACATAAAAGAAAAAGAACAAAGTCCAGGTGAAACAAACAGAAAGTCAATAAAGCAGATTCAAACACCCATACACTGGTAATTCCATTACACTTAAGTAGAAAAAGATTTTGAGACTGGTTGAAAAATAAAATCCAACTCTATGTTCTTTTAAGAGAAACATCTAAAATAAAAGGATATAGAAAGGTTCAAAGTAAAATAATAGGAAAAGGTATAACAGGCAAACACTAAATAAAGCTGGCGTTATGTTACTATCAGACTAGACTTAATTCATAAAGCTAACTACAAAGGGAGTCACACACGATGATAAAAGGATCAATTAACCAGAGAATAATTCTAATTTGTATGTACCTAAAAATACAGCATCAAAATTTTAAAATATTGATAGACTCATAACGAATAACAAATCCACAATCATAGTGTGAGATTTCAACAACTAACTTAAAGAACAAGCACAATAAGTTTAACACAGTTTGACATTCATGATTTAAAATTTTCACTGAAATGAAATTTACACAAGAGGGCAACCAACAGTCCCACCACAAACATTCCTCCCACATGCAGAGAAAACATTTTCAAAAATTGAATGAATGCTGAGCCATATATCATGTCTCAACAAATTTCAAAAGACTAAAACCAAAAGTTTTCTGATTACTGTACTACAGGCCTAGAATAAGTATTTTAAAATTTGGAAAATCCCCAAATGTTTGGAAGCTAAGTAATGTACTTCCAAAAACCTATGGGCCAGAGAAATTAGAAAATACATTGAATGGAATGATAATGAAAATATGACATCAAAACAGACAGGATGAAAAAAAAGAAAGTATGAGATGCTATAAAATTCCTGCTTTCTGTGAAATTCATACCATCAGATGCTTATATAAGAGCAGAACGGGAGAAAGATGGAAATGTAAGAAAACCTATGGAGGGAACCATATGGCAAGGCCCTGAGAGGGGAGTCCCTGAGTTGAAAGCAATCCTCAACTGACAGCTAGCAAGAGAATACAAATTTAGTTCTATAATGCAAAAAAGTTAAAGCTGTTAAAAACCTGAGGGACTCAGAAATGAATCCTCTCCTCATTAAGCCTCCATATGGGAATACAACTGATCAATACCTTCATTTCAGCCTATGAGATCCTGAGCAGAGGACTCAGCTAAAATGTGTCAGACTGCTGACCCATGGAAACTTAAATTTAAGAAAAAAACTTCTTAATTGAAGAATAGTTGACATACAGTTTCAGGTGTACAACATAGTGATGTACCAGTTATATTACAAAATGCTCACCACAATAAATACAGTTACTATGTCTCATCATACAGAGGTATTATAACATTATTGACTACATTCCTAAAAGAAAAAAAAAAAAAAAGAAGAGCAGAAAGGCAGAAAAGTTAAACTAAGCATTTGTCACAAGAAGTTAAAAAACAATTTAAATCCATAGAGCAGAAGGAAGGAAATAAAGACCAAAGAGTATGAAATAGAAAACAGAGAATAAATAAGATTTTAAAATTAATAAAATTGAGAAATACTTGGTATGACTGACCAAGAAAGGCAGAATAGTCAATATTAGAAATAATAAAGAAGACATCCTTTAAGAACCTAACATGTTAAATAATCACAAGACAATACTATAGACAAAATTATGGTGATGTATTTCAGGTTTAGATGAAGATTACAATTCTTGGAAAACTGCAATTTACCAAAACTGACACAAAAAAATTTAAGCCTCACCATAAGTGTTAAAGAAATTGAATCTGCAATTAAAAAAGAATTAAAGAAATTTCCAGAATCAGATGATTTCATCAATATCAATATCTTCTACCAAAATCAAAAGAAAAATACAGTTGGTCCTTGAACAACATGGTTTTGACCTATGTGGATCCACTTATACACAGATTCTTTTAAAAAAGTATACTGGAAAGTTTTTTGGAGATTTGCAACAATTTGAAAAGACATTTTATTTTCCCTCACTTTATTGTAAGAATACACTATATACTATATGCAACATGAAATATGTGTTAACTATTTATATTATCAGTAAGGCTTTTTGGTCAACAGTAGTAAAGAGTAGTGGTTACAGTCAAATAGTAGGTTATTAACAGTTAAGTTTTGGGGGAAACAAAAGTTATATGCAGATTTTTGACTGGACAGGGTGTCAGCATCCCTAACCTCCATGTTGTTCAAGGGTCAATTGAAGTAGCAATCTTACAAAAACTCTTCTAGAAAATAGAAAAAATGAGACCAAAAACCTTGATACCAAAACCGAACAAGGGCATTGTAAGAAAGGGCATTCATCTTACAAAGACAGATACAACCGAATCCAGTGATCTATAAAAAGGATAATGTATCGTGACCCAAGTGAGGTTTAATTCCAAGTGTAGAAGAACAGCTTAATATTCAGAAACCATTTCATGCAACTGACCAATTATCTATCGAAAGAAGAGAAGTAGTTCATATTTTCCTTGACAGATGCAAAAAAGCATTTGACAAGATTCAACCTTGTCTTTAACCTTTACAAGTTAAAAACAAAACTAGCAAACAAATATGAAAAGGGAAATTTAAAAATCGGATGAAAAATAAAAATCTACAGCATACGTTGAATTCAGATAAAATCCTGAAAATGCATCAGGAAAACCTGACATTATCTCTTCTATTCAACACTGTTCTAAGGTACAGTCAAGTAGGGCCAGACAAAGGAACATAACTGTTGTTACTCTCAGATGATACAACTGAATACTCTGAAAAACCCAAAGAATCTACAGGTAATTTATTAGAATTAATAGTAAATCAAGCATGGTTGACAGATATATGGTGAGTACATGTCTGTCTGTTTAGTCACAAAAAATGGGAAAATGAAGAAATACTTAAATACTATTTCCACAAAGTAGGAAAATCTGCACAAAATTTATACACCAAAAAAATCATAAAATAGAAATTAAAACTAAACAAAGGGATATGCAATTTTCACGGATTAAAAGATTTAATACTATAAAGATATCAATTTTACTGTTTATAGGTTAAATGTGACCCCAATTAAAAGCTCAACAGAGCTGCTGATTGATTAGCTTATGGAAGGTGATGAACTGATTTTAAAATATATATGGAAATGCAAAAGGCCAAGAATAGCAAAGATACTTTTAAAGAAAAATAAGAGGGGAGGATTTAAGCTACTACATACCAAGACTTACTATAAAGCTAAACTACTCTACCAGTGTCATACTGACATAAGATAGACCCCAAATGTCCATCAACAATAGAATGGATTTATCAACTGCAGAATACTCACATAATAGAACAATAACAAACATATTTAATGACATAGTTGCATCTAGCAAATGTAAGTGAAAAATATCAAAGAAAAGAATACATCCTACATGATTTTTTGTGTACAAAGTTCAAAAACAGGTAAAATACAGCATTAGAGGTGAGACAGGAGGAAGCAGTAGTGGTGGTAGGTAGGAGGAGGACAAAAAAAGGAGGAGGACAAAAACAGTTAAGTTTTGTTTCCCCCAAAACTTAACTGTTAATAGCCTACTATTTGACTGTAACTACTGCTGTTTACTACTGCCAACAGCATGGCTGTTGGCAATGCTCTTTTTTTGACAGGTATATATGCGTTTTGATAACTCAACTGACTCTAAGTTTGTTAAACAAACTTTTGTATGTTTTATTATATTTATTATATGTTAATAAAAATGTTTTAAAAAATGTAAAGGACATCTGTAGTAAAATTGATTCAAAAAATACAACTATTACACCTCATTTATTTGTCATATGTGACTTTATTTTGATCTTATGGAAGAACACAACAACATGGGTTTTGCTTTCCTTCATAAAAGATTTTAAGATACCTCTGTTTTGCCTTTATTCGCAGCTAATGTCACATCATTTTCATCTGCTTGTGAAATGCTCTCCAGTTCTTCAGCCTGAAGTGTAATTGATCCTTCACTTAGTTGTGCCTTTAAATCTCCTATAGGAAATACACAGTTATTCAACTTTCATCTATACATTATTTCACAGAAACAAGTCATGGGATAAGGACCACTCAACATGATTACCTGCCAAGAAAGAAGTCTTTATACCCTAAGGATCAGATATCCTCACAAAAACTGTTCAAATGTACAATCACTAGGACAAAGGATCATAGCAGTGTTAATTTGGCTCAATTCTGCAAAGTCTAAACTTTAGAGAAGATTGTGGATTTTAATCTCTTCTTTGAAAATACGAACTCATTTAATACTTTTCAGCTTTAAACATTTCACAAATAAATAAGCTGAATTAAAAAATGAGTCCTTTACAATAATTGGAAATCATCCACTCCAAAACTACTAGATCTAATATCTGAATTCAGCAAAGTTGCAGGATACAAAATTAATACACAGAAATCTCTGGCATTCCTATATACTAACAATGAACTAGCTGAAAGAGAAATCAGGAAAACAATTCCATTCATAATTGCATCAAAAAGAATAAAACACCTAGGAATAAACCTAACCAAGGACATGAAAGACCTATACTCTGAAAACTACGAGACATTCATGAGAGAAATTAAAGAAACTAATAAATGGAAACACATCCTGTGCTCATGGATAGGAAGAATTAATATTGTCAAAATGACCATCCTGTCTAAAGCAATCTAGATTCAATGCAATCCTTACCAAAATACCAACAGCATTCTTCAATGAACTAGAGCAAATAATTCTAAAATTCATATGGAACCACGAAAGACCCAGAACAGCCAAAGCAATCCTGAGAAGGAAGAATAAAGCTGGGGGGATAATGCTCCCTGACTTTAAACTCTACTACAAAGCCACAGTAATCAAGACAATTTGGTACTGGCATAAGAACAAAACCATAGACCAATGGAAGAGACTAGAGAGCCCTGATATAAACCCAACCATATGGGGTCAATTAATATACAATAAAGGAGCCATGGACATACAATGGGGAAATGACAGCCTCTTCACCAACTGGTGTTGGCAAAACTGGACAGCTACATGCAAGAGAATGAAACTGGATTATTGTTTAACCCCATACACAAAAGTAAACTGAAAATGGATCAAAGAAATGAATATAAGTCATGAAACCACAAAACTCTTAGAACACAACATAGGCAAAAATCTCCTGAATATAAGCATGAGCAACTTCTTCTTGAACGCATCTCCTCGAGCAAGGGAAACAAAAGCAAAAATGAACACATGGGACTATATCAAACTAAAAAGTTTCTGTACAGCAAAGGACACCATCAACAGAACAAAAAGGGACCCTACAGTATGGGAGAATATATTTGTAAATGACATATCCAACAAGGGGTTAACATCCAAAATATATAAAGAGCTCACATGTCTCAACAAACAAAAAGAAAATAACCAGATTAAAAAAAGGGCAGAGGATATGAAGAGACAGTTCTCCAAAGAAGAAATTCACATTACCAACAGACACATGAAAAGATGCTCCACATCACTAATCATCAGGGAAATGCAAATTAAAACCACAATGTGATAGCACCTCACATCAGTAACGACGGCCAGCATCGAAAAGACTAAGAATAACAAATGCTGCCGAGGATGCGGAGAAAGGGCAACCCTCCTACAACTGCTGGTGGGAATGTAAGCTAGTTCAACCATTGTGGAAAGCTGTATGGAGGTTCCTCAAAAACTAAAAATAGAAATACTATTTGACCCAGGAATTCCACTCCTAGGAATTTACCCTAAGAAAACAGGATCCCAGATTCAAAAAGACATATGCACCCCTTTGTTTATTGCAGCACTATTTACAATAGCCAAGATATGGAAGCAACCTAAGTGTCCTTCAGTAGATGAATGGGTAAAGAAGATGTGGTACATACACACAATGGAATACTATTGAGCCATAAGAAAGAAACAAATCCTACCATTGGCAACAACATGGATGGAGCTGGAGGACATTATGCTCAGTGAAATAAGCCAGGCAGAGAAAGACAAGTGCCAAATGATTTCCCTCATTTGTGGAGTATAACAATGAAGCAAAAGTGAAGGAACAAAATAGCAGCAGACTCACAGACTCCAAGAAGGGAGTAGTGGTTACCAAAGGGGAGGGGTGTGGGGGGGCGGGTGGGAAGAGAGGGAGAAGGGATTGATGGGTATTATGTTTAGTACATATGGTGTCAGGGGTCACGGGGAAAACAGTGTATCACAGAGAAGGCAAACAGTGAATCTGTGGCATCTTACTACACTGATGGATAGTAACTGCATTGGGGTATGAGTGGGGACTTGATAATACGGATAAATGTCACACTGTTTTTTTATGTGAAACCTTCATAAGAGTGTGTATCAGTAATACCTTAATAAAAAATTTTTTTAAAATTGGAAATCAACTACTTAGACCCATATAGCCTCTTTCTACCAACTCCTCTATTGGAATACAGGCTCTTCAAGAACTGGAGTATATCCTGAACAATTTTATATGATATGTAGCACCCTGCACTGTACTACCAAAAAGAAGCTATTCGATAATTTCCTGTTAACCAAGAAAGAGTGATTTTAAATATTTATTATAGATATTTATATTTAGACAATCATAGCCCAAATCTCAAAACACCTCTTTAACGAAGTAAACCTAAGTAATAAATATAACAGCTACAACTTATTAACTCAGTAGTTTAATAGGCTAAAGTTGGCTAGTCCATTTGAACAAATTATTTATCATTTACTTTGTATTTTATAAAACGAGTTAGGTGGATTTTGGTTGACTTGTTTCCACTTCAGAGCAATGTGGGGTTATACAGGAATCAAATCTGTAACTAATACTAAAACAATTAAAATGGTATATACATTTTCACTTATAAAGAACATGATCATACAGCCACATTACAGGTTAAAAAAAATTACTATAACCTCCTTTATTTAATCCATTACCTGGAACTAGATCATGGTTAAGAGGAGCCATTTCTTTTTCAAAATTACTTCTTGATACATCAGATTTTCTTATTAAAGCAACAGGTTCTCTCTTCTCTGGTGATCTAATAAAATAACCAAACGATGGCTACAAAACAAACAGGTGAATTACCTCCTTAATTTTCCACTGCTTTGAGAAATTCTAGAAATATTTTAATACTGGTAACCTAGCTAAATGACTTCAAAAAAATAATTCTGATTTTTTCATTTAAATTTAAATTACTAGAGATGAACTTCATATAGAATCTCTTACCTCTTATTACTAGCTATTTTTATCATCAGAACTAATGCTGTCAAATAAATTGCCTTTACTAAGAAATCCACATTAAAACAATCCAGAAATGACTTCTTACTTCAGTAATTATTATTGAGCACCTTATGTGTCAGGCACTGTTAATAATCATCACTGACAAGAAAAAAGATAAAATTTCCTGCCTTTTTGGAACTTACTGCATAAGGTTACTTTATTTTACACAATACATCCCCCAAAATCTGTATTAAGATTAGGTATATTCCTACTGACTTGGATGAAAGTTCAGAAAGGTTTATCCCTGCTAATGTGCAGGGATTCCCACTTGTCTTTCCTATAGAATTTTCACATGAAAGACCTGAAAAGTGAATTCCTTAAATGCACTCAATGTTCAACTGATCTTCACCTGGGAATTTCTCCCCTCAATCCAGCAACTTGAATGCAATAACTAATATGAAAACAGAAATCCCAAACGATAGGTCTGCATTTCAGTGACCCAGTTCTTTGTTCATCTGTTAGTAAGGATTTCAGTTACTCTTCTACTCCTCTCTTGATGCAAACCCCCATTGATCCAGTCAGAAATGCCTACCTCTCCAACAGATTTATTTCAATACAACAGGACCCACAGTTCAGTGTCAGTTCTATAAATCAACTGTTAGTTCTAACATCGTAGCTATTATTTCAAATTAGTGAAATTGGTTTTAATAAACAATCTCTCCGTAACCCTAACTCCCGCTATGGAATTTATCAACAAGTCTTTTGACTTTCTCTCTAAAAGAAATCTTGAATCCTCAGATTTTTCTGTTTCTGTACTATCAGCATTGATCCTGGCCTTTGCCACCTTTTTTCCTAAGTACTAAGCCTCTGCTGCCTTTGTGGTTCCCCAACCTTTCCCACCCAGACTCCTTATATGTGGTGGTATCCTGTCCGTCACACTTGGACATGGGCCCAGGCACCACAACAAAGTTGCCCCCTGCCTCCAACTATGTCTTCCCAGCTCATCTGCAATGATCCCAAGTCCTACAGGACCCCTTGTGATCTGGCCCTTGTCTACCTCTACCATTAAACCACCTCCCACCCCCATTCCCATTAGCTCTATGGGCTCGCTTTCTGTCCTCCAGTACACAGCTCTAGTTCCTACCTCCTGGCCTTCACATATGGCCTCCCTTTGCTGTGAACACTCTTCCTCCAGAACTTTGGTGGCTGCCTCCTCATTATTTAGGTCCCAGTGCCATCTCCTCAGTTGTCACCCTGATCATCACAGCTAAAGCAGCTCCTCCCCCTCATTCTTCATAGACTTATCACTATCACTTGCATTAAAAATTTTTTTAATGTATTACATCTTATTAAACCAAAACACTCCTATACTTCAAAACAAGCTTTTAGACAAAATGTTAAAAAAAGAAATGAACCTCTGAATTCTTCCCATCAACCAGTGATAGAGCAATACCAACAGCAACTAACAGATACTGAATATTTACTGCAAGTTGGACTTGGTGCTAAATGCTTTACATGCACCATTACATTTAATTCTTTTTTTTTTTTTTTTTAATTAAAGGGTAGTTGACACACAGTATTACATTAGTTTCAGGTGTACAACACAGTGATTCAACATTTATATACATGATAATTCTAGGTACCAGCTATCACCATACCAAGTTGTTACAATATTTTGACTATATTCCTTATGCTATACATTACATCCCGGTTACTTATTTATTTTACAATTGGAAGTGCGTGTATATATATATATATATATATATATATATATTTTGTGAGGGCATTTCTCATATTTATTGATCAAATGGTTGTTGACAACAATTAAATTCTCTATAGGGGGGTCAATGCTCAATGCACAATCATTAATCCACCCCAAGCCTAATTTTCGTCAGTCTCCAATCTTTTGAAGCTTAACGAACAAGTTCTTACATGGAGTACAAATTCTTACCTAGTGAATAAGTTACATGGTGAACATTACAGGGGCAGTCATCACAGAAGCTTTCGGTTTTGCTCATGCATTATGAACTATAAACAGTCAGTTCAAATATGAATATTCATTTGATTTTTATACTTGATTTATACCATTACATTTAATTCTTATAAAACCCTATGAAATAGCATACCATTTTAGAAGTTGGAAAATTAAGGTATCAAGGACTTACAGGAATTGCTCCATGTCACAGAACTAGTTAAAAGGCAGAGCTAGGACTGGAGTCAGGGTCTGACCAACTATAAAACCTAAGCTTTTACCACTATTCTATCACATCCCTATTCTGTCTCTGTTTTAAAGATACTATGCTCTAGCTATGCCACCATAACATTCCAAAGAGAAGGGCTAATGAATGTAACCACTTTAAGCACATATCATACTTACTCTTTTCACATTGTAGCCACCACCAAGGCAACCAAGAGCTTCAGATCTTTGAGCAAAGAACTCTCCTAAAGATAGGCGCAAATAACTGGCATCATCTTTGTCCAAATCTGATGTGCTAAGTGACTTCCTCAACAAATTGTAATTAATTGAAGCTCCCCAGGATGTATCACCTAGTGCAACTGAAGTGTTCTGGGCATCTATATAGTCTTCCTAGGAAGAAAGTTATTGTTTCATTTTATTACTCCAGCAAGCTTCTTTCTATTCTTCTAATATGCAAAATTTAAAGATTTAAACAATTTTTAAAGTATTTGGACAAACTCAAGTTTAAGCAGCTAATAAAGGTAATGAAGTCCAGAAGATGAGGAACTCCTTTTTTTAATATTTGAGTTCTAATATACATTGTTTTAATATATTGCTTAATTACAATATGGAGGTGCCTCAAAAAACTAAAAATAGAAATACCATTTGACCTAGGAATTCCACTCCTAGAAATTTACCCAAAGAAAACAAGATCCCTGATTCAAAAGACATATGCACCCCTATGTTTATCGCAGCACTATTTACAATAGCCAAGATACGGAAGCAACCTAAGTGTCCATCAGTAAATGGATGGATAAAGAAGATGTGGTACATAATACACAATGGACGATTATTCAGCCATAAGAAAACAAATCCTACCATTTGCAACAACATGGACGGAGCTATAGGATATTATGCTGAGTGAAATAAGCCAGGCAGAGGAAGACAAGTACCAAATGATTTCACTAATTTGTGGAGTATAACAACGAAGCAAAACTGAAGGAACAAAACAGCAGCAGACTCACATACTCAAAGAAGGGACTAGTGGTTACCAAAGGGGAAGGGTTGGTGAGGGCGAGTGGGGAGGGAGGGAGAGGATGATTGAGGAGCATTATGACTGGCACACACACTGTGTGGGATCATAGGGAAGACAGTGTAGCACAGAGAAGACAAGTAGTGACTCTGTGGCATCTTACTATGCTGATAGACAGTGACTGTGGTGGGGTATAGGGGGCTACTTGATAATATAGGTGAATGTAGTAACCACAATTTTGCTCATGTGAAACCTTCGTAAGATTGTATATCAATACCTTAATAATAAATAAATAAATAAATAAAGGGTGGAGCCAGATCTCTCTCTGTCTCTCTCTCTCACACACACACACACACAAATATACTGCTTAATCAAACAGTAGTATAAATCTTTAGAAAGGAGTACATGTTCAATAAAAACAAAGAGAATTACCCCCACTTTAAAATATGGTTAAAAACTATGGAAATACCTTAGAAGTCTATTAAGGTGACTTTAAGTGAGTTTATTATTTCAGTATGCCAGTTATTTTTCAATTAGTAATTTAGAGTATGAAAGGAAGAAAAGAAATTGTCTCAACATGAGAAAAGCAAGATACAACTCTCTTAACTATATATCTATTTAGAGAGAAGTGAACATTTTGCTTATACTGAAGTTAATTAACACAGGGAAAACTTTAAATTTTGGTTAATGCCAATAAAATACAAACCTGCATAAACTGATGTTCTTTATTAAATTCTTCTTCATCTTGTGCAATCAAGTCCAATGCTTCAGCTTAAAAGAAAGTTTAAATAATTATATTATACTAGTACCTAATTAAATACTAGTATATAAATAAAACTTAGCTAGGAAAATGAAATACCAAAGAAATAAAATTGAAAAAAGTATGTGAAAGCTTTCATCACACAACTGATACACTGTATTTAAGTATATAAGTCTGTGGTCCTCAAACTTTTGGTAACAAATGCCTTACTGTGACTTTATCAGTTACTAACTTGTCCTAACTTACTAAAGGAGCTTTATAACTATGTAAGCTTTGAAGATGTGGCACACCTGAGTTAAAGTACTCACCCATGAATACATGGGGAACATCAGCCTGGCAAGTCACTCTACACACTTGTCATGAAGATGTCTGCAAGGGTGCCCAACCACCCATTTGCCTGGGACAGTCTCTGTTTTATAAAGGAAAAATCCCACCTCTCAGCAAACCCCACACTTTGGGAAAAGAAGGACAACTGGCCACCCTCAAAATTCCTATGAGCAACTAAGTTCACCTTAAGGAAATAAATGGGCCCAGACACCTCCAATCTCTAAGTCAAGCCATAAACTAAAATGTCTTGAAGGGAGGGGTGGATGAGCAAAGGCGGCCAGGTATCACACAACAGAGTGGTGGGCTAGTGGCAAACTAGAAAGCATCTGATCCTGCTCAAGGTATCAGAATTAAAAAGAATTGTAAACATGTTGGCTAAATCTGAAAAGTCTGCAGACTAGACTCTAGATTGCCTGTCTGCTGCCCACTCTGGGCCCTTGCCTGTAACTTTAGGATAGCAGCCAAAAGGGAAGAGTAAACGGCAGCCTAGAAGAGACAGTCTACTTGTGGCCCACATGAGAGATGTCCCCACTCTCATTAGTGAGGGGCCTAATCATATCCAGACTGCCCTTTGGAAACTTTGACATTCCAACATTAGTATCTTGAGAGACAAAATTAAAAATATATTCAGGAGAATATTTCCGGTCAGGAAAAGTACAGCACCAGAGAGAGCTCAGGATTCTTATTAGGACAGTGCTAATTCTTTACCTTGTGAGCCCATCGTTCTTACACATACACATTTTTAGTGTAGAGTTCTATGAATGAGCATCAGGAGGACCACAAAGCTTCCAAAATCACATGCAAAATAGTATATTCCACATAAAAATTGTTTTACTAAGAGTCTCTGTGGGGGTCCATGACTCAAAAAAAGTTAAAAACTACTGCCCTTAAGTGTGAAATATCAACCAACCAAATCTAACACCCATGAGAAGGGAAGTAGGAAATCAGTTCGTAAGAAGGCAACCCAGAAAGAATATAATTTACTTCAATGAGTTAAATACCACAGTTTAAAAATTATTAAGTAAACAGCTCCAAATGCAACTTAGTATATTCCTAAGTACTTTTTCCCTGAACTCTAAGAGATTCTTCAGTTAAAGAAAAATCAGCAATGGTATTGTTACCTTGTATGCTCATCAGAAATCAGCCATGAATTATGAGAAAGCAGACTTCATTTTTTTAACAATCTAATGTCCAAACTTTTTGCCAAATCTAAAATAATAGTCCTCTCAAACATCACCTGAATGTTTTAGCTTTTAAATTTTGAAGCAGGCTTTATGACCCTCAGCCCAAGTGTTTAACTTCTATGCAATGAGCAGAAGTATTAGTACCTCAAACATATGGAGCCATCAGAAAGAAGGAACACAGAAATGGGGAAGAGGGAGTAGTATTTCTTAGGTAAATTTTCTAAATAAAGTTGGTTATGGAGGTAAACTTTTAGTTAAAATGTACTGGGTCTGACAGTATAAAATTATGCCCATGATTCAATCTTCCTCTTCTCAATCTCTCCTCTTACATGATCAAAATTCCCTTTCCATTCCCTAAAAAAAGGCTCCCATTTCATTCATGCCTCACGGACCCGTATTATTCCCCTTCCTAGTTCATCCTTTCTCTCCTCCCATCACACTTTCAATAGCTTCCATAATCATCTCCATTTTCCTACCAACCATGCTAGCCATCCTTTCCAAACTGGCTATTGTTCATGCCCTAACCAAAAGGATGGATTCATTAAATTCCCCCATTATCTATTTTATTTTTCCTTTAATAGTAATACACCACATATATGCAAAAGGTATATGTCTGTATATTATACTTCAATGAAGAGTTTTTAGAAGCTAAACAAAAGACATACAAGGGATTACAACATTCAAAAGACTACCCGTCCCTGACACCTTTTCCAACATCTCCAGAAGCAACCACTATATAAAGTACCTTTGAAACCCATCACTATTTGAGTCTATTTGATTTTTGAGTTTAAGTACCTAGGGATTTCTGTAATCCATTTCTTTGTTTTTAAAAATCTTCCCACTGTATGCATTTACAAATGCATGTGTGTCCTCCCTTCTTCCACCTTTTTATTCAAATGGTAGAACATTTTATATGCTTGTTTATGTCTGGATTTTAAATAATTTATTTCAGTGATCATTCCATATCAGTACCTAAAGAGCTCCATTACCTTCTGTTTTGGCCATGAGGAATTTCCTTGTATGGATATGCCTTATTTTAATAGTCCTCTATTTTGTTCTCCCACATTGCTTCCAAGCTTTTGGTATTATAAACAATGGGCAAGCAGTAACTTTGCATATACTTCATATACCATTTGTGCAAGTGTATCTGAAGAATGATTTCCCAGAACTGCTTGGTTACAGGGTTTCTGCATGTGTAATTTTGCTAGATGCTGCAATACTGCTGCACCTAGAGGCTGTGCCTATTCCCTCACAGTCTTGCCAATATAGTTTATTATCAAACTTTTGGATCACTGCCAATGAAATAACTGAAAAACAGTATACTGGGGTGGTTTTATTCTCCATTTCTTTCTGTAAGAATGAATTGGTACAACATTTTTATTTCCTTCTCTATGAACTGCCTGTTTACATCCTTAGCCCAATTTTATTGTGAGTAGTTGGGTATTTTCCTTTTATTAGAATTATTTACATATTAAGTAAATGGGCTCAATCTGTAATATGTATCATCAGTTTGATCACTAATTTTTAAAAACTTTTTACCAAGCATAATATACATGCAGAAAATATATATAAGTGTATAAATCAATGAATTTTCACAATTAAACATATTTGTGTAGACAGATCAAGAAACAGACACTGTCAGCACTCAGAAGACCCCTTGAGCTACTTGCCATCATTACATGCCCAGCCAAGGGTAACCACTATCCTCACTTCTTTCTCCACAGAGCAGGGTACTTCTGAAATGTACACAAATATGATTATATAGCATATATTCTTCATTAGCCTTATTTCATTCAACATATTTGTGAAATTCACCCAAGTGGCTTATACATCACTCATTCCTATTGCTACATAGCATTCCAGTGTATGAATAAATACAATCCATTCACTGTTAATGGGAATTTGGGAGTTTCTAGTTTGGGGATAATTATATAGTGCTGCTCTAAACATTGTAGTGTGTGTCTTTTTGGTGACTATATACATCCAGTACACAGGGAAAATACTTAGGTGAATTCCCAGGTCAGAAAGTACAGAGTTCATGAAGTTCATCTTCATGAAATGCTACCAAAAAAGTTTCCAAAATGGCTTTATTAATTTACATTCCTGACAGTAACATATAAGAATTCCATGACCACCGACTTTATGAGTGACAAAGTTAATGTCCACTGTCAAGTCTGTACCCTCCTGCCCTTTCTAAATTAAGGTATCACTGAGCAAGTTCTCACTGTACCTTTACCTCCAATTTCTGACTCATATATCCAACTACTGAATATCCCCACTTCAAAGCACAATTATCCAAATTCTACAATTTTTTTCAGTTTCCTGTTACAGTTAATGACACCACCATTTTCCCAAGTAACTTAGACCATAAACCTCAATCTTTTCTTGCCTTTCCACTATCCCCTGAAATCCAGTCACCAAATCCTAACCATTTTATTTCTGTCTTTCACTGGCTTTTCATTCTCACTGTGAAACCTAGATTTCTACAATATCCTAAGGAATCACCCATTTAACTGACCATGGCTGCCAGACGACTCACAAAGCAAGTTGGACAAGCAAGTCTTCAGTGACTCCTATTGCTTACCAAGCAAGCCTCACCTCTCTGGCATGGTGTCAAAGCTCCATTCATTCCCTGGTCCCATTTACCTCACTAGCTTCATTTCTTCATCTCTTCCTCTCTCCTTTCCATATCTTGCCATATATGCCAGCCACATCAGACTGATTACCATTCTCACAACCATCCATGCTTTCTCAACTTGTTCTCTTTCACCAAGAGAATTCCATCCATTGGAATTTCTCAATTTCTCATGTCCCCCAATTATTTACTTGTTGAAACTGTACCCCAAAAGCCACATCCTATGTAAAACCCTTCTGCCACACACTCATGCAATTTGTTTTTTTTTAAACTCCAAAGCATTTGGTTGTTTCTTCTGCTGCTGATTGTTATTTTATATTCTTTTCTTATCCCTTTTTGCTGATGGACAGTTTCTTAAGGGCTGGAAAAATACCATATTTATCCCTACTTCCACATGATTATAAGAGGAGCTCAGAACAAACTAACTTTTTCCAGCATCTTCTGAGCCCATTAAAATAGACTAGGCTTGACAGGTCATTGAACCCCTTTCCTCATCCCATCAGACACCAGAGGCCACAGCAACACAGCAACACCCCCCTCAACTAAGGCTCAGAAAGCTACATGTTCCACAGACCTAACCTGGGCTTTCCTTTCAATGCCACATATTCTGCCAATCAACAAACCCATAGGATGTTCCTAATGCTCTCATCCTTTTAGATTTCATTTAGCTTTTTCATCACTTTTCTTCCATCGTTTCCTCCTAAACTTCTTAGCTGTTTCTCCAAAATGGATTGGCTTTTGTAATTACTCATTTATCAGAAATTCTTTAGTTCAGACAGGATTTTAAAAGTCTTTCAACTCTGCAACAAATGTAGGTTCTAAACGGAAGTAAAATTAAGAGCGCCAGACTAACTCACAGTCCTTGACAAATGGAAAGGCTCAGCTCATTCGGCACTAACCAGCTCAAGCCTTTTCCTGAAAAGTGAGTGAAGAGCTCAGTATTATATATTCCAGAAGGGATTTGATGCAATACACAGAGCAATCTCAGAACACCATCAGAAACAATGAAAATGGTATAATAAAGTGGTTACCAATACACTTACAGCCAGATCTGAAGTCTTCATTCATTTCATCAATTAGAGACATATCTAAATCTTGTTCTTTATTAAAAGATGTGTAATAGGCAAGGTCAGTAACCCATTTGCCCTCTTCATTTTGATAGACCACACTCTGTGGTAGATCCATTTCTAAAAAATAAAATTCCAGAAACCCAATGACATATACAACAACTAATATTCTTAAATAATTTTATTTAGTTGACCTATTTTAGTTATCACCAGAACTGAAATCTGCCTAAAAACTAGTTAGAAAAAAGAAAATCCATTTCCCCAAAAGGAAATCATCTCTCTTATAGTGGACAAGCCAGTGTTAACCACAGTAAAAGTCTAAAAGTCTACAATGGAGAATGAGGGAGGGAGGGAAAGAAGATTAAGACTTAGGTATGTTTCAACTAGATCTGTGAATAAAAATCCACAGAACACATATTTTAATATGAAAGATTAGGCAAGTTTTACTTGGAAACATAATCAAAATATATAAACATTTTTTATATTTCTTCACTTTTATTTAAAATAAAAAAAGCCCACTTACAGTCCTCATTTCTTCAATGCACTCATAATAGCCACGTTTGCCTTTCACTACCTGGTGGCCAAAGACTACCAACGGACTTAATTCCATCATCACTAAGAGGCTTGAAAGATGCTATGTCTGCAAGATTTTGAATGAACACTTTAGGAGTGTCAGTGTCTAAATAAACATCTATGCACAGGCAAAACTGTTTCTGAATCTGACACCAAACGCTTATTTTGGTGAGGAAACCATGCCCCCAGCTTTAAAGAACCCATCAAGTCAAATCACCTTTCTTGGCACTTGTGTCATGAAAACACACAGGGTGAGGTTCCATATAAGCAGCCTTTACAGTCTTCACCAAAACTTCTTCTCTTGCACTTTCCTTTAGAAATCAGTAACAGAGCAACAGTAAGTTTTGTTTTCATAACTCATTCCAACATTTTATGGCAAAAAAATTTTTCAGTTAAAATAAAATGTTTACCACATAAAGGAACTGACTATACAGTATTCACATATTCTTCTAGACTCTATATGAAACAATGTTAAATAATTTACCAGAACCAAAATTCATAACATGGTCGTGGCAAATATCCATTAAAAGATTCAGATATAAAAGTGGATCCAGGGGTGGAGTCAAGATGGCGGCATGAGTAGAGCAGTGGAAATCTCCTTCCAAAACCACATATATTTTTGAAAATACAACA
Source organism: Manis pentadactyla (assembly GCF_030020395.1). Classification (NCBI taxonomy): domain Eukaryota; kingdom Metazoa; phylum Chordata; class Mammalia; order Pholidota; family Manidae; genus Manis; species Manis pentadactyla. The sequence continues at coordinate 106,187,345 of NC_080024.1, forward strand.
AATACAACTCTTCCTAAAAGAGAGACCAGAAGACACAGGACAACAGCCAGACTACATCCACACTCGCAAGAACCCAGCGCCTCGCGAAGGGGGTAAGATACAAGCCCTGGCCCGGCGGGACCCGAGTGCCCCTCACCCCAGCTCCCGGCTGGAGGAGAGGAGTCGGAGCAGGGAGGGAGAGGGAGCCCAGGACTGCTAAACACCCAGCTCTAGCCATCCGCACCAGAGCACGGACACAGTGCGTGCGTGGGGTGCTGGAAACTAGGGAAACAGGACAGTAAGACCTGTGGGCGGGTCCCCGCAGCCGGCACGCCTGGGACAAAGAAAAGCGAGTGCTTTTTGAAAGTCTTAAAGGGACAGGGACCCCACAGCTGGACAGAAGTATCCCGGGATACTTAGCCTAGCAGCTGGGAATCCTGGGGAACTCTGGGCACCCTAACTCCCTGGGCAGCAGCGCAACTCGGAGGCCCCTCATGGAGATAAACAGCCTCCCGGCTGTTTCCCCTCCAAATGATTTCACTAATTTGTGGAGTATAAAAACAAAGAAAAACTGAAGGAACAAAACAGCAGCAGAATCACAGAACCCAAGAATGGACTAACAGTTACCAAAGAGAAAGGGACTGGGGAGGATGGGTGGGAAGGGAGGGATAAAGGCGGGGAAAAGAAAGGGGGCATTACGATTAGCATGTATAGTGTGGGGGGGGCACAGGGAGCGTTGTGCAACACAGAGAAGACAAGTAGTGATTTTATAGCATCTTACTACGCTGATGGACAGTGACTGTGAAGGAGTATGTGGGGGGGACTTGGTGAAGGGGGGGAGCCTAGTAAACATAATGTTCTTCATGCAATTGTAGATTAATGATACCAAAATAAAAATAAATAAATAAATGCTCTATAAACAACAACAAAAAAATGACTGATGTCAAATTTAACAAATTAAGAGTTAAAATATGCTCTTCCCCATAAATACGTACAGGATGATTTACTTTATCATATGTTAATAATGTTCTGGTTTTAATCAGCAACATATTGCACAGTAAATGCTTACCTGTGACCTGGTCCATTAAGATTAATTGGTAAACAAACAAACAGACAAAAAAAAGTGGATCCAACGTGTTTATTACATCACAGGATGTTAGAAATGTCAGTGTAACTTTTATGATTACACTAAAACTCTCTACAAGGATGGTAAGCCCATCAGTGTGACCAACCTCATAAAAATTAACATGAATAACAGCCCTTGAAAACACAAACTTATTATCTTTCAATAGGAGTAAAACAACAAATACTAAAATGTCTTTGAGGACTCTAACATTCTTGCATCAGACATGGCAAATTCAGCTGGTGCCTCAGCTGTGCTCAACATACTTTCCCAAATGGCACTTCTTATTCTTTCCTCAAATAACAGCTACTGAAAAGGTGCTTGAGTGCCTACAATACTCTTTTTAGACATTCAGCTACCACCATTATCTTAAGTGACAATTAAGCCTGTAAAAGCAGTCTTTTCCATTATAAGATATATGAAAAGAAAAACAGCCACATAGACAGTTTTTTAAAGATAAAATACTAAAAGGAGGTAATTCTATATAAAAGAAAAGATAATGAAGTTGAAATAAATTCACAGGTTTAAATCCTAGTGCAACTTGCCACCATTTATCAGCTGGGTGATTTTCCAATAATGTTATATCTCTACCTTTTATGAAAACAAATTTCACATGGTCTAAAGGTTTAGATGTAAAAGTACTAAGAGAAAACACAGATGGATAGTTTATATTCTTCAGGAGGCAACATCTTGCAAGTGTAACACTCTTGTGGGTTAGACTGTGTCTCTCAAAAAAGGTAAGTCTAAGTCTTAAGCCCAGGTACCTGCAGACTGTGACCTCACTGAGAAACAGAGTCTTTGCAGATGTAATTAAGTTAAGGATCTTTCAGACGAGATCATCCTGGATTTAGGATGGACCTTAAACCCAACAAGTAGTGTCCTCATAAGAGAAAAGGTAGACTTTAGAGAGACAGAGGGACACAGAGGAAACGGCCATATACAGATGGAGGCAGGGACTGGAGTTATACTGCTGCAAGCTGAGGAACTGCAGGAACCACCAGAAGCTGAACAGGCCAGAAGGAGCCTTTGGAGGGAGCTTAGCCCTGTAACACCTTCATTTCAGACTTCTGGCCTCCAGAACTGAGAGGGAATACATTCCTATTGTTTTAAGCTAGAAAAATTTTGCTTATTTGTTTCCACAGCCTTAGGAAATGAATAAAAACACTGAGCCTAAAATGCGTAAGGATCAGCAGAGAGAAGACCATGTGAGGGCACAGGGAAAAGATGGCCATCCACAAGCCACAGAGAGGCCTATAGAGAAGCCTACAGAGAAACCAATCCTGCTGAAACCTTGATCTCAGCCTTCTCCAGAATGGTGAGAAAATAAATTTCTGTTGCTTGAATCAAGTAAGTAAATAAATAAAATGCATAAGGATCAAAATATCTCTTTAACACAGAAAACTTATAAAACCAAAATATGAATATCCCAAAAGAAAAAAAGACAAATGCCATTTAAAATTAGATAACTATTTTTAATATATGATACTAGCAAAGATGAAAAAGCACAAGAATATGGGAAATTAGCTCTCTCCTCAGTAAAGCAACTTAAAACAATCTTGAATGAAGAATGCAGTCAGGTGATAACAGTCTCCAGAATCACTGTACTCTTTGGTGAAGTGTTCTTGAATCTTTTATGTGCTTCGCTAAGGAGCCAATCTGTGGGATTATGAGTGAATGCCTCTAAGACAAATTCCACCCAGGATGAACAATACAGCAGTGAAGCAGGGCCTGGGGAGCAACCTCACCACCCCACAGGCAACACACTGACAGTAGAAATCCTGGTGCTAAACATGGATTAAATGTCAGCCCTCAACACAGTTAAAAAAAAAAAAAAAACGAAGAAGAATGCTGTTGCTCTGATAGTTTTTAAGCCTAAACACAAAATAAATGTTTGCAGTCTGACAGTGTAACTCTCCTAGCAAAACTTAAAAGAGTTAGGAAATGTCAGGAGGACGAAACAATAAAAGTGATCCAAAGGTCTCTTAGGAGGTGGGGTTTCAAGAGGAAGTTATAAAACTATTGGAAAGTCTTATCTTATTGGAGTCTAAAGGAAATGGAGGCAACAAAGCACCCTAGGGGGAATGTGCTGATACTGTCTGAATATCAGCTGAGAAATAGGTCTGATAATTAGGGAAGAGAAAGATGCCCTCCAAATAATGGAAAAATAGTATCCTTTAAAGAATCTAACAACTGATTTCAAGCTTCGCCATTATCGTACATACCAGTAAGAAGAAACATTAAACTATGACATCAGTAACTCCAAGACACATGTTGATTTTAGAAGTGTTAAAATACAAAAACTGTGTATTTTAGAATCAATGAAAAATGATAGAACTTTCAAGTAAACAAGGAGGAATACCTAGGAAGGGAGAGAAGGTAAGAGCAGGGATGAACAATGTAATAAAAAATTTGAAAATGGTGAAAACCATATAAAATAAATATTAAATGAAGTAAAACAAGAATAAAAATCAAGATTATTACACTAAATGTTACAAGATTTACTAGCTCACTAAAAAACAGACTATCAGATTAAAAAACAAAACTCAGCTAATGCTACTTAAAACAAAAATAAAGAAAAATTTAAAAGAAAGGGATGAAAAAGAAGATAACACAAACACAAAATAAAGGAAAGGTAAGGGCATCATTACTAATATACAAAGGAGAATTTAAGGTTAGAAGCATTAAACAGGAAAAAAGAAGGGCACTATTACTAAAAAGGTACAATCCTATAAATGAGGTTATAATAACTTTAATCTTGTATGCATTAAAAAGCAGTGAAATACATAAGAAAATCTAAGAGGTGCAAAACTCATTTGATAAAAATTCAATTAAATTTGGAGACTGATTTATCTTTTCTAGAATTGATATTTATAGATAAACACAAGAGCGATCATAGAGAAACTGAAAAATCTGAATAACAATTGGAATAAATAGCCTGAACTAGTAGCTCTTTAAAACTAAACATTATTTAAAAAGAAAAAAAAGCAATTAGTTTTCATTTTTGTGTCTATGGAACACACTTATAAATATATACACTTTACCTAAAACATTTAGAAAGGTTAGATTTTTCAAACAAAATTCCAATTATGACCCTAAAAGTTAGAAATCAAAGGGAACATAGGGAGGAGTCAAGATGGTGGCGTGAGCAGGGCAGCGGAAATCTCCCAAAACCACATATATTTTTGAAAATACAACAAATACAACTATTCCTAAAAGAGAGACCAGTGGATAAAGTACAAAGGCCAGGCTACATCTACATCTGCAAGAACTCAGCATCTCACAAAGGGGGTAAGATACAAGCTGCAGCCCGGCGGGACCCAAGCTCCCCCACACTCCAGCTCTCCGGTGGGAGCAAAGGAGTCAGAGCGGGTAGGGAGTGAAAACTGAGGAGTGCTAAACAACCAGCTCTAGTAATCCGCACCAGGAGCTCAGACACTCAGTGCACGGTGTGCTGGATATCAGACAAACGGAAAAGCAAATTCTGAGAGTGGGTCCCTGCAACCGGCTCCGCTGAGACAAAAGAGAAGCGAGTGCCTTTTGAAAGTCTAAAAGGGACAGGGACCTCACAGCTGGACGGAAGCATCCCAGCACACTCAGTCCAGCAGCTAGGAATCCCGGGAAATACCAGGCACCCTAACACTCTGGGCGGAAGCACAGCTCTGAAGACCCTCACGGCCATGAGCATCCTGCCAGTCGTTCCCCGTCCAGCGCGGCCCCCGAAACAGCAGCCCGGTAGCTTGACAGCAGGCGCACAAGCCAGCAGCGAAGGTGGCCAAGTGGCCCAGGTGCAGGCACGCAAGCCTGCAGTGGCAGCGGCGGAGTGGCCCAGGAGCGGCTGGGTGTGCCCGAGGAGGAGGCGGAGCAGCCCAGGAGCGGCTGCGCCCCCAGCAGCCACCCAGAATATCCTCTGAGCATGCAGCTGTCTGGGACAAACCCTAAGGCCGCCGCCAGCGCACAGCTGCCCAGCGAAGGCAGAGAGGCGCCGCTCTCGCAAGACAGCACACCCAGCTCGCCTGCCACTCCCCGCAGGGCTCTGGGCTACACTGACGGCGACCACACACTGGCAGCTTAGGGGATTAATCCGGAGGCTGCTACAGGAGTGCGGGAAACTGACACAGGCAGCTGAGAAGGGCAAGGGGACCAGCAAACAGGAAAGGACTTTGTTCTCCCAGCTGACACATGCACTACCTGCCTACAACTACCTCTATCACCATGAAAAGGCAGAAGAATTTGGTCCATTCCAGAATTACCCAGACAACCCAGAGAGAGGACCTGGGGAGATAGATTTAAACAATCTTCCTGAAAAAGAATTCAAAATAAAGGTCATAACCATGCTGATGGACCTGGAGAGAAATATGCAAGAGCTAAAGGAGCAAATATGGAGGGAGAATACAGAAATAAAACAACCTCTGGAAGGACTTAAGAGCAGACTAGATGAGGTGCAAGAGGTCGTTTATGGAATAGAAATCAGAGAACAGGAATACAGACAGGCTGAGGCAGAGAGAAATAAAAGGATCTCTAAGAATGAAGGAATATTAAGAGAACTGTGTGACTAATCCAAACAGAACAATATTCGCATTATAGGACTACCAGAAGAAGAATAGAGAGAAAAAGGGATAGAAAGTGTCTTTGAAGAAATAATCGCTGAAAACTTCCCCAAATGGGGGAGGAAATAGTCTCTCAGAACATGGAAGCCCACAGAACTCCCAACACAAGGGACCCAAGGAGGACAACACCAAGACATATAATAATTACAATGGCAAAGATCAAAGACAAGGACAGAGTATTAAAGGCAGCCAGAGAGAAAAAAAAAGTCACCTACAAAGGAAAACCCATCAGGGTATCATCAGACTTCTCAACAGAAACCTTACAGGCCAGAAGAGAATGGCATGATACATTTAATGCAATGAAACAGAAGAGCCTTCAACCAAGAATACTGTATCCAGCATGATTATCATTTAAATATGAAGGAGGGATTAAACAATTCTCAGACAAACAAAAGTTGGGGGAATTTGCCTCCCAAAAACCACATCTACAGGATATTTTAAAGGGACTGCTCTAGATGGAAGCATTCCTAAGGCTAAATAGATGTCACCAGAGAAAATAAAATCATACCAAAGCTGACCAACCAAATACTAACTAAAGGCAAAAAATAAAATCAACTACTCAAAAAAGCAGTCAAAGGAAACACAAAGAGTACAGAATAAAACATCTAACATATAAAGAATGGAGGAGGAGGAATAAGAAGGGAGAGAAATAAAGAATCATCAGACTGTGTTTCTAATAGTTTAATAAGAGAGTTAAGTTAGACGGCTAGATAGTAAAGAAGCTACCCTTGAACCTTTGGTAACCACGAATCTAAAGCCTGCAATTGCAATAATTACATCTCTTTCAATAATCACCCTAAATTTAAATGGACTGAATGCACCAATCAAAAGACACAGAGTAACAGAATGGACAAAAAAGCAAGACTGCCGATCTATATGCTGCTTACAAGAGACTCACCTCAAACCCAAAGACAAGCACAGACTAAAAGTCAAGGGATGGAAAAAGATATTTCATGCAAACAATAGGGAGAAAAAAGTCGGTGTTGCAGTACTAGTATCAGACAAAATAAGACTTCAAAACAAAGAAAGTAACAAGAGATAAAGAAGGACATTACATAATAAGAAAGGGGTCAGTCCAACAAGAGGATATAACCATTATAAATATATATGCACCTGATACAAGAGCACCAACATATGTGAAACAAGTACTAACAGAATTAAAGGAGGAAAACAGAATGCAATGCATTCTTTCTAGGAGACTTCAACACACCACTCACTCAAAAGGACAGATCCACCAGTCAGAAAATAACTAAGGACACAGAGGCACTGAACAACACACTACAACAGATGGACCTAACAGACATCTACAGAACTCTACACCCAAAAGCAGCAGGATACACATTCTTCTCAAGTGCACAAGGAACATTTTCCAGAATTGACCACATACTAGGCCACAAAAAGAGCCTCAGAAAATTCAAAAAGATTGAAATTCTACCAACCAACTTCGCAGATCACAAAGGCATAAAACCAGGAATAAATTATATAAGGGAAACAAAAAGGTTCACAAACACATGTAGGCTTAACAACATGCTTCCAAATAATCAATGGATCAACGACCAAATTAAAATAGAGATCAAGCAACATATGGACACAAATGACACCGACAGCATAAAGCCCCAACTTCCGTGGAACGCAGCGAAGGCAGTCTTAAGAGGAAAGTATGTAGCAATCCAGGTCTACTTAAAAAAGGAAAAACAATCCCAAATGAATAGTCTAAAGTCACAATTATTGAAACAGGAAAAAGAAGAACAAATAAGGCCGAAAGTTAGCAGAATGAGGGACATAATAAAGATCACAGAAGAAATAAATAAAATTGACAAGAATAAAACAATAGAAAAAAAAATCAATGAAAACAAGAGCTGGTTCTTTGAAAAAATAAACAAAATAGATAAGCCCCTAGCCAGACTTATCAAGAGAAAAGGAGAACCTATACACATCAACAGAATCAGAAATGAGAAAGGAAAAATCACGATGGACCCCACAGAAATACAAAAGATTATTAGAGAATACTATGAAAATCCATATGCTAACAAGCTGGATAACCTAGAAGAAATGGACAACTTCCTAGAAAAATACAACCTTCCAAGACTGACCAAGGAAGAAACACAAAATCTAAACAAACCAATTACCAGCAAAGAAATTGAAGTGGTAATCAAAAAACTACGCAAGAACAAAACCCCTGGGCCAGACGGATTTGCCTCGGAATTTTATCAGACATCCAGAGAAGACATAATACCCATTCTCCTTAAAGTTTTCCAAAAAAATAGAAGAGGAGTGAATACTCCCAAACTCATTCGATGAAGCCAACATCACCCTAATACCAAAACCAGGCCAAGACCCCACCAAAAAAGAAAACTACAGACCAATATCCCTGATGAACATAGATGCAAAAATACTCAACAAAATATTAGCAAACTGAATTCAAAAATACATCAAGAGGATCATATACCATGACCAAGTGGGATTCATCCCAGGGATGCAAGGATGGTACAACATTAAAAAATCCATTAACATCATCTACCACATCAACAAAAAGAAGGACAAAAACCACATGATCATCTCCATAGATGCTGAAAAAGCATTCGACAAATTCAACATCCATTCATGATAAAAACTCTCAACAAAATGGGCATAGAGTGCAAGTACCTTAACATAATAAAGGCCATATATGATAAACCCACAGCTAACATCACACTGAACAGCAAGAGGCTGAAACCTTTTCCTCTGAGATCAGGAACAAGACAGGGAGGCCCACTCTCACCACTGTTATTCAACATAGTACTGGAGGTCCTAGCCACAGCAATCAGACAAAACAAAGAAATACAAGGAATCCAGATTGGTAAAGAAGAAGTCAAACTGTCACTATTTGCAGATGACATGATATTGTACATAAAAAACCCTAAAGAATCCACTGCAAAACTACTAGAACTAATATCGGAATTCAGCAAAGTTGCAGGATACAAAATTAACACACAGAAATCTGTAGCTTTCCTATACACTAAAAATGAACTAATAGAAAGAGAAATCAGGACAACAATTCCATTCACAAAAGCATCAAAAAGAATAAAATACCTAGGAATAACCCTAACCAAGGAAGTGAAAGACCTATAGCCTGAAAACTACAAGACACTCTTAAGAGAAATTAAAGAGGTCACTAACAAATGGAAACTCATCCCACATGCTACTGGCTAGGAAGAATTAATATCGTCAAAATGGCCATCCTGCCCAAAGCAATATACAAATTCGATGCAATTCCTATCAAATTACCAACAGCATTCTTCAATGAACTGGAACAAATAGTTCAAAAATTCATATGGAACCGTCAAAGACCCCGAAGAGCCAAAGCAATCCTGAGAAGGAAGAATAAAGTGGGGGGGATCTCGCTCCCCAACTTCAAGCTCTACTACAAAGCCACAGTAAACAAGACAATTTGGTACTGGCACAAGAACAGAGTCACAGACTAGTGGAACAGAATAGAGACTCCAGACATTAACCCAAACATATATGGCCAATTAATAGACGATAAAGGAGCCATGGTAATACAATGGGGAAATGAAAGTCTCTTCAACAGATGGTGCTGGCAAAACTGGACAGCTACACGTAAGATAATGAAACTGGATCACTGTCTAACCCCATACACCAAAGTAAACTCCAAATGGATCGAATACCTGAATGTAAGTCATGAAACTATAAAACTCTTAGGAAAAAAACATAGGCAAAAATCTCTTGGACATAAACATGAGCAACTTCTTCATGAACATATCTTCCCTGGCAAGGGAAACAAAGGCAAAAATGAACATGTGGGACTATATCAAGCTAAAAAGCTTCTGTACAGCAAAGGACACCATCAATAGAACAAAAAGGTATCCTACAGTATGGGAGAACATATTCATAAATGACAGATCTGATAAAGGATTGACATCCAAAATACATAAAGAGCTCATGCACCTCAAGAAACAAAAAGCAAATAATCCAATTAAAAAGTGGGCAAAGGAGCTGAACAGTTATCCAATGAAGAAATTCAGATGGCCAAAAGACACATGAAAAAAGCTCCACTTTGCTTTTCATCAGAGAAATGCAAATTAAAACCACAATGAGATATCACCTCACACCAGTAAGGATCGTCACCATCCAAAAGACAAGCAACAACAAATGTTGGCGAGGTTGTGGAGAAAGGGGAACCCTCCTACACTGCTGGTGGGAATGTAAACTAGTTCAACCATTGTAGAAAGCAATATGGAGGTTCCTCAAAAAACTCAAAATAGAAATACCATTTGACCCAGGAATTACACTTCTAGGAATTTAACCTAAGAATGCAGCAGCCCAGTTTGAAAAAGACAGATGCACCCCTGTGTTTATCACAGCACTATTTACAATAGCCAAGAAATGGAAGCAACCTAAGTGTCCATCAGTCAATGTATGGATAAAGAAGATGTGGTACATATACTCAAGAGAATATTATTCATCCATAAGAAGAAAAGAAATCCTACAATTTGCAATAACATGGATGGAGCTACAGGGTATTATGCTCAGTGAAATAAGCCAGACAGTGAAAGACAAGTACCAAATGATTTCACTCATCTGTGGAGTATAAGAACAAAGAAAAACTGAAGGAACAAAACAGCAGCAGAATCAGAGAACCCAAGAATGGACTAACAGTTACCAAAGGGAAAGGGAGTGGGGAGGATGGGTGGGAAGGGAGGGATAAGGGCGGGGAAAAAGAAAGGGGGCATTAGGATTAGCATGTATAATTTGGGGGGGCACGGGGAGGGCTGTGGAACACAGCGAAGACAAGTAGTGAGTCTACACATCTTACTACGCTGATGGACAGTGACTGTAATGGGGTTTGCTGGGGGTACTTGGTGATGGGGGGAGTCTAGTAAACATAATGTTTCTCAAGAAAAAAAAAAATGTAACATAATGAGGAGTGAAGTCAGGGAAGATGGCATAGGAGAAAGCATCAGGAGTCTGTCTCTACCTAAATAACAATTGCATGGTACCGGCAAAAACTTCTCAACTATTTTGGAAATCTGGATCTATTTGAACACTTAACAGCTACGAAGGAAATGCTTGTCTGATAAACTGCAGTTTATGATAGTAATTTTCAGGCTACCCACTCCTCTTCCCTTAGCAGGCAACAATGGGAGGGCAACCCCCATTTTTAGTAAGGCTTGCCGGTGGGGGGATGGGAGAAGGCAATAAGGACTCTGTCTCCATTTATCAGGTTTCTGTGTTTTGACTGTGGAATGCTACAGAGGCTAGCTACCATTGCTTTAACTCCCAATGGACTGAGTGGCTACCAGCATATTTAAAGGAGTCACACCTATTTCTTTGGACAATCAAAAATAATTGTCTACAGAAGGGAATTAAGAAAGCCACTACTCATGCCCAAGGGAAAATACAGGCTCAGAAAACACATGTAAAACCTTAGTTTTTTCCAGGGAAAAATAAAGGCTCAGAAAAGACCTGTAATAGTTTAATGTCAGGCTGATTCTTGAACAGAAATACAGCGTAAAAATGAGATAAACAGCAAACCCTATAGAAAAGGGAGAATATGATATCCGGGGTTATCACATCGTAAGATTCAAATGTACGGTTTGCAGAAAAAAAAAAAAAAAACACAAGGCATACAAGGAAACATGAAAGCATGGTCCATTCAAAATAAATAAATGTAAAAATACACGAGTAAACACATATTAGACTTATTACATTTTTAAATCCACTTTCTTAAAGATACGTCAAAATGCTAAAGGAAGACATGCCCAATCAGAGAAAAGATCTCTGTACAAAATGCTTATCAAAGAGATAATTGTAAAAATGAACCAAAAAGAACCAAAAAGAAATTCTGGGACTGAAAAGTACAATGACTGAAATGGAAAATTAACAAGAGGGTTTCAAAAGCAGATGGAGCAAGCAGAATAAAGATTAGCATAGCAAAATACAGAACAACTGAGATTAATGAGTCTCAAGCAAACAGCTTAAGGGGCCTGTGGGTACCACCAGTTGACCAGCAACACATAGGGAGTCACAGAAAAGGTAAACACATCAGCAATTATAAAGGCTAATACTGTCATGACTTTGGTTTGCAGCTCCATTTTTAATTTTCTACATAATTTAATGAATAATTACTGCATTAAAAAAATTCCTGATTTATGTTACTGGGTGCACAATGGATAAAGATGTGACCTATGACATCATTGCCAGAAGAGGGGCAGGATGGAGCTGTATAGGAGGCAAGATTTTGTATATAACTGAAGTCAGTTTAAAATCAAATTAGAATGTTATAACTTTATTAATGTTAAATGTAATCCTCATTGTAACCACAAATAGCTACAGAATATACACAAAAGGAATTGGAATAGGATCAGAATGCAGCAGTAATGGAAGAAATAAGGAACAAAAAAAGCTGTAATGCATGTAGGATAAAACATAGCAAAACTGCAAAAGTCTCTCCTCATCAGTAATTACTTTAAATGTAAATGGCTTAAACTCTCCAAAAGACAGCAGTTGGCAAAATGGATAAAAACACATGATCCCATAACGTGCTGCTTCAAGAGACTCACTTTAGACCCAAAAGACACAAATGGATTGCAAGTGAAAGGATGGAAGATATAACAAACTGCAACCAAAACAGAGCTGGGGAGGCTATGATAATATCAGGGAAAAATAGACTTTAAATAAAAAATATTACAAGACATATAAAAGGACATTATGCATTAATAGAAGGTTCTATAAGGCAAGAAGATTTAACAATCATAAATGTCTACACATCTAGTAACACACTCTCAAAATATAAGAGGCAAAAATTGACAGAACTGAAGGGAGAAACAGGCAGTTCTACAGGATTAGTCAGAGATTCCATACCCTACATTCAATTATAGAAAATAAGGAAACAGAGGACTTGAACAACAAAATAAACAAATTAGCCCTAATAAACACAGAATACTCCATTCAATAACAGAACACATATTCTCTAGTACACACTTTGTCTAAAATAGACCATATGGCAAGCCACAAAATAAGTCTCAAAAGAGATACAAAAACAAAGACATCTTACAAAGTATCTTCTCCAACCACAACAGGATAAAGTTAGAAATCAACAAAAGAAGAAAAACTGGACAATTCACAAAAATGTGCAATTTAAATAATATACTTTAGACAACCAATGGGTCAAAGAGGAAATTAGAAAATACTTATAAAGGTGACAGAAAACCAAAACACAACATTACCAAAACTTAACTGGCTACAGTGAAAGCACTGCTCTTAGAGAACTTTATAGCTGTCAAAACCTACATTAAAATTGTAGAAAAATATCTCAAATCAATACTCTCAATTGATTCCTTAAGGTACTAATAAAGAAGAGCAAACTAAACCCAGAGCTAGGAAGGAAGGAAATAATGAAGACTAGAGGTAGAAAAACAGAAAAATCTTTTGTCAGCAAAATTGACAAACTTCTTTATCTAACAAAGAGAGGAGATGCAAATAACTAAAATCAGAAAGGAAAAATAGGGACATTATTATCAACGTCACAGAGATATAAAGGATTATAAAACAATATTACGAACTGTAGACCAACAAATTAAACAACCTAGAATAGACAAATTCCTTGAACATCCAAATTACCAAAACAGACTAAAAAAGAAATCGAAAATCCCAACAGAACTTTCTAAAGTATGGAGTTTGAATCAGCAATCAAACACCTCCCAACAAAGAAAATTCCTGCACCACAAGGCTTCTCCACTAAATTCTACTAATTGTTTTAAGAATTACCAATCCTTCTCAAACTCTTTCAGAAAACACAAGGGAGGGAACATGTCCTAACTTACTGTGTAAGGCCATAGTTACTATACCAGGGCCACGAAAAGACATGACAAGAAAATTACAGACTAATATTCCTTATAATATAGATGAAAAAGACCCTCAAAAAATATTAGCAAATCAAACCATAGCACATGAAAAGGATATTGACATAACCAAACCAAATGGAACGAATACCAAAAATGCAAAAGTGACTCAATAAAAGAGAATGGTTAACATGACATATATTGTGTTGTGTATGAAAAAAGTAATTAACAAAAGGTCTTAATTGTAAGATAAATTTTAGCCAAAATAAGCAGGCGAAGAGAGGCAACAAAGGGCCAGGTAGTTTATTTGAGTGCAACTCCCAGGTGATGTTCCGTGGTCTGGGTATTACAGGCCAGGGAAGTCACCCCTGGTCAGGGAGGTGGGGGCTTATAAGGGATTAGGAGGGGGAGGAGTGGGCAAGCTATCCTAGGGGGCGTGGAGGGGTATGATTGGCTAAAGGTGACATAATAGACAACTAGAAACTTTTTTTCCTTCCAAGAGGGAGGAGGCTGACATCTGGGTCTTAGTTGGCACATCAGAAGGATGGAATTCAGGGAGAGCTGTCCCCTTTCCATATAAGGCATGGACGTTGGGGTCTGGTCTGTTCTCCCCCTATGGCATCTCTCTGTTCTGTTTGCATGTCCTTGTTTTTCCTTCCTCCAGCCTAACATTAACTACTTGGAAATGAGAAATTACTAAATACCATTCATTGACTCCATAAGAAAATGTGATATAATGAGTTATGAGAAATACATATTTGGCCATTCATATGACAAAATATATATTACCTAGGTGTAACTCCAGGGGAAAATCCTGGGGCAAAATACCTTGAAGCCAAAATCAGTCAAAGGGAGAAATAAAGTGGGAGAAACCCATTTATTTCTTACACTCAGTCATCCCATGTCTCTTGCAACCCGGCTGCAGAAGAGGACTCACCCAACCTCTCTGAACCATATATACCCTTGCCCACCCTTGTAATCACCTATTGATAATAGAAATGGACTACTTCTCTCCACCCCTTGGAGACACCTATTGATATGGAGATGCAGTAAGGCTAGGTGAGAGATTCTGGAAATATCACAATTTTACCCACAGCCCACCACACCAGAAATCTCACCTTACAATCTACTCATTCTCCATCTTTCCCAATGGACCCTGTGCGAGAAAACTGGAGCACTGTAACCAGACTAATAACATACAACAGCAACAGCAATAAAATCATGATAATCCTCAAGCCAGAGGATTCAGTTAAATTCACAGTCCTATGCAGATGAAGTTCATAGCTCGCCCATTCCACAGGCAGTCAGTAGCTGAACAAGCAGGGAGATCAGAACAATCATCACATGGCGCCTGCAGCGAGGTGGCAGGTCCAGGCCACAGGGACTGTAGAAGAAAATACCCTTAAGGGTGGTAAGATACATGTTTTAATGACACCAGCATAGGCAAATCTTGTCCACCAGGTAGAGAGTGGTCCTGTGATAGGACAGTGGCAGGAATGGGATCTCATCCTGGTCTAGCATACAAAACTTTCACCACCCTCCCTGAGGAAGTTATAGATAGGTCAAAATACAGGGCTACAGGAGGTGCGTGCACTGCCTGTAAAGATTTAAAAAAACTTCCTTGTAAGATGTTCTTAACAACTGGACATTTTGGGTACACAACCATGATATTTAGAGACCACTCTGGTGTTACTCCAGGAACACACAGGAGGCCAGCTTCCAAGCCTTTTTCCCAAGGTGCCAGAAGGGCCAGCAATCACTGATCCACGTGTTGAAATGTCCAAGGACACATCCACTCAACAGAGTCTCCAGGGTTTAATGCAGTTGGGACTGGCAGCAGGATGTTGCTCTGCTGGCCATATCCTGGCTTCAATAACTCCTCCTTGGTTTGCACATACAGTTGTATAGGAGAGGCAGCAATGTGTGTTAGCATGTCCATAGAGGTCAAGGCTCCTTTTCAGGGCTTCTCATTCAAACACCGAAGCACTGACCATAAGCGAACTGACCAAAGCTGTAGACTACTGGTGTCCTACGTCAGGCCAGATTTCAATAAACCACTGTACCTCTCTATCATGCCTGCCCTGGTAGGGTTACATGGTACATGAAACTCTGACTTTATTCCTAATTGCTGCACCCATTCTTGTAATGCATGTCCGGTAAAGTGGATGCACTGATCAATCTCAATAACCTGTGGCTGGCCATGGGCCGCAAAGACACACTCCAGACGCCTTTTCATTGTTTGCTGATCTGCACAACATGCAGGAAAAGCTATGAACAGGCCAGTATTGTGTCCACACAAGTCATGGCATACTGATATTCTTCTGATATGGGCAGAGGCTCAATAGAGTCTATCTGCCATCTGACAAGGGTTATTGGCTCCTTTACTATTGTCCCATGTTGATGCGGGACTCAGTGTAAGACCCTCTTAGAGCACAAAAGACACTCCTTTCAGGCTCTGCTGACTTCTTCAAAGGTCAACGGCAAGTCCCACTGATGGGCTACAGCCCATATTGCCTTCTGCCTTGCATGCAACAAGTACTGATGTAACCATTGGGCCACACCAGAGGCAGGCTTTCCTTCTAGCCAGTGCACCGGGGCCAGTATGTCTGCTTCATCATTCCCTGGGGATACAAAAGGCAGATGGCCAGTCACATGATACATGGTAACAGTTTTAGTCTGACCAGAGACCCATAGGTCTTGCCACAACTCTTGCCCCCAAAGGGGCTGGTGACCAACCATCCAGTTGGCATGATACCACGTTGGTAGCCCCGAAAAATGGCACAACTGTCAGTTTAGACAACTATAATGGAAGGCTTGGTGATCACGAGCCAAACTGCCCGCAACTCAGCCCCTTGGCTGCTCTTCCTCTCTCCATCCTCCATCCATATTGGCCAGTCCTAGGATGGAAAGCCACAGCCCTCCACCTTGGGGGCTGCCCATGACTGGAGCTGTCTGTGTACCAAGCATCTTCAGGTATAGGGGCTCTTCCCTCCTGATAAGGAGTCTCGGCTACCAATGGCTCAAAAGCAAGTTCTTTCTGCTTTCCACTGGTATAGGTCACTGGCCCCAATAAGCGCTAGAGTTCTCTACTTAAGGAGCTAGCAGAGAGGGCGCTACACAGCTGTAAAATGCGCCCCATTTGGCCAGTGTAGGCGTCTATGCCATACCGCTCCATGGCCTTTCGGTCCAGTCTGGCACCCATCCTGTGATGGGATAGGTGGTTATTACCTTGGTTAGAGCTGTTCCGGTGATGGGCTCCAAAGCCAGCAAGGCATGGTACACGGCAGCCAGTTGTTTCTCTATCAAGGTATACTGGACTTCTGCTCATTTCCATAGCTGTGACCAGAATCCACTAGGTTGGCATGCCTGTTCAAGCTGCTGCCAAAGACCCCATCCATAACCATCTTCCATTACATAAACATCTAGCTCACAGGGCCTTAATGAGTCCATTAAACTCAAGGCCTGTACAACCTTGACTGCTCACTTATCAGCAGTAAAAGCAGCTCCACGCTTCAGCCCAGTCCCACCTGAGGCCTTTTTGTACCAACTAGTATAGGAATTTCAGAATTTGTGCCAACTGAGGGATAAACACTCTCCAGTAGCCCAAAAGACCCAAAAACTCTTGAAAGACTGCCAGTGGTAGGGGTAGGAAAAGCCTGGACCTTGTCTATGACTTCCAGGACAACTTTAGTTTTACCCAATCAGACAACCCCCAAGAATTTTACAAACAAACCATGTCCCTGAACCTTGGTGCTTGTTCACAGCCCATCCTTTTTCCTATAGATGTTAAAGCAGTGCAGGAACTGCCCCTTCTAAATCTGCAAGAGAATCACATGAGCGTGGTATCATCAATGTAGTGATACAGCCGCACCATTTGCAGTTTCTTCCATGAGGCCAAGTCCTGGGCTACAAGTACATTGACAAATGGTGGGACAATGGAGGTATCCCTGTAGAAGGGCAGTGATGTCCAAGGTGATGTAGAAGGGAAGGGACCTTGATACCCCCCCAGATGTACCATGTGAAGGCAAACTGTTCCTGACTTTCCTGTGCTATGTCAATAGAGAAGAAAACATTAGCAATGTCCACAACATAATGATACATCCCTAGTTATGACTATGTCTATAAAGAGTGCTATAGAGGAGATTGGAGCCTGCATAGGGCGTGAAACTTTATTCAATTCCCTACAGTCCACAGTCATACACTAAAAGCCATCTGGCTTTTTCACTGGCCACACTGGGGAATTAAAAGGACTATGAGTGAACTTTATGATTCCCACCCTCTTCAATTCCTGTAGAGTTTTTCCAATTTCCTTGTGTCCCCCAGACAATTTATACTGCTTAGTATTTATCACCCACCGAAGTACAGAAAGAGCTACAGGCAGGTGCTTAGCATGTCCTCAGAACTGCCTTTACCACATATACCCTCAGTCTGAACTCACCTGCAGTGGTCTATAACCACAGGCCCTGCAGAATATCTATCCCCAAAATATATTCAAGGAAGGGGGAAATGTACACAGTATACTCCTTTGGGAGTAAACATCCTATCCCAATGGGATTTCGGCTTTCTTCATTCTAATTGCCTTACCCCCATAGCGATCTATCACAGTGGGGTCCCAGAAAAATGCTCAGGGTTGCCATAAATCAAAGAACATTCAGCTCCTGTGTTCACCAGTGCCAGGACATGTTGTACATTCACGGGGGAATCAATGAATTGCTAATTCTACATGTGGATCTTGATACCCCCCCAGATGAACCACGATGCCCAGTCATGATCCTATGGGGGTGAGGGCCCAGGGGGAGCCTGAGTACTGTCCCCAGGAAGTCTTGCAGGGACACAGGCCAAACATGGGGCTTTGACTCTGGCTTCCGTGTCCTGGACCTCAGCGGCTAGAACTGCTGCTCTGACTTTAATTGTTGCCACAGTTCTAACAAGTTTCTATTGGGCTGCCCAAAAGTTTTTCTTTCACGACTCTGGCCTTTATCAAATCAACCTACATCTTGGTCCTGGAGACCTTCCTGGAGCCCTTTGCACCTCAATCCTTTCAGTTGTAGCCCATACTTTCTTCTATGGTCTTGTTTCAACCTCCCCCAGATCTACCAAAGTATGAGTAGTCTCACTCATGGGTTACCCTATGTGGGGGGCAAGAATAGTCACTAGGGACCCAAGTAGATGGGGGAGCTGTATTGAGTACCAGATTTCTCATTCCTACAGTGACAACTCCTTATCAGGGCCCTAGGGGGGTGGAGTCCATATTATAAATGATATTTTTCATGCCCAGCTCCTGAAACACCAGCTGAAGCTCTGCATATGTAGTGGGTATGTATAGTAAATCACCCTGATTAGGCCAAACTACCATGATGGCTGCTGTCAGCTAATCCAGGAGCACCTGATTACCTGACATGTGATGGGCACTTTGCAACCACTGCCAGGGAACCATCAGGGAAGCCAGTCTACCCATTTCAGAACCCAACATAACAATGTTTTCCACCCCCATATCCCAGAGACACAAAAGCCATGTATGCAGAGATTCTGATGACTTCTGTTGATATCAAACGCTCATGTCCACCAGCTCATCCTGGGTATAGGTGCTGAGCATGGAGTGCTCCACAACCTAGGGTGGGGGAGGCTCCTCCCCCTGAGGAACCTGCAGTTGTTGTGTTATTTTCTTAATTATAATGGGGCGGGACTCTAATACAGGAGAGGCTGGTGCTCAGCAACAGATCGGTCCTCGGCCCCACCCCCTCATCCTCTTCAACACCTCCTCTACCATCTCCCGGACTGAAGGCACCAATCTTCCCTCCCCCTCCCTCACATGCCTCCTGCAATGTGTCTTCTCCTGCAGCCTCCTCCCTTGCTGTTGCTAAGGAATCCTCGAGGAGCACAACCCATCTTCTCAATAACTTCTCAATAACTGTCTTTCTTTCTCAGGGGCATCCCACAGGTCATCGGCCAGCCCCCACCAAGCAATGCTGAAGTGTGTCTCACTCCTACCAAAGTCTCTCTCTCTCCTCAATAACACTTATCACTACCTTCAGGAAGAGATCCTGTAATCCCAGCTTCTATACGGCCACTCAGGGCCTCTAATCAATCTTCTATCTGACGGAGGGCTAATTCTGCACCTTCCAGTGTCTCCACCCTTACCCAGTTCTGGGGAAGACCCTACCTACTTAGGAGGTGCTTTACCCTAGACCAATTCTCCCCTAGGGGCTCCCCAATTGGAAGCCCCACAGATAGGGGCTACAGGGTGAAGCTGCACCCTCTACTGCTACAGCCACTGTGACCTTCCCACCATCCACGGGGGGGAGGTTCGGGGCATCTCCCCACCATCTCAAGGGGCAGCCTACCCAAGGGTCACACCCAGGTAGATGGACTTTGGGTTCAGAGATCCGGCCAACTATGCAACTATTCAATACCTTTGAAATTGAAACCAGTTAAAGAGAGAAATAAAGTGGGAGAAACCCATTTATTTCTTACAAGCAGTCGTCCTGCATCTCTTGCGATCAGACTACAGAAGAAGAGGCCAACTGAACTTTTGTGGTCCATGTATGCCTTCACTTGCCCTTGTAATAACCTACTGATATGGAGATGGACTACTTCTCTCCACCGCTTGGAAATACCTATTGATACACTAAGGTCAGGTGAGAGATTCTGGGAATAGCGCAATTTTACCCACACCAGATATACTGGTCTTCATCCACAGTTCCTGAAAACACTGCCAAGTCTTAAACATGAAGCGGGTGTTTTTCATATTAATGAGAGACTTCTGGACCCCTCCCCGACCCAAGGGTGAGGGCTGGAGGTTGGTGAATAATTTAGACAATCATGATTATGCAATGAAGCCCTCACAAAACTCATGAGAAGAGCTCTCTTCCTTTGCACTCTGCTCGGTTGGATCCTGTTTCTAGGTTGGAGAGTTTCTGTGCTTGGGGAACCAGAACACCTTCACCTGCCACAGAGCCAGGCCCAAAGCTCTACAAGTAGAAGCCCTTTTATTTGCGACCTTGCCCTATGTCTCTCTTCATCTGGCTGTTAGCTTGTATCCTTTAGTAAACTGGTAAACATAAGTGTTTTTCTGAGTTCTGTGAGCCACTCTGGCAAATTAATTGAACCTAAGGGGGAGGTTGTGGGAACCTCCAATCTGTAGCCAGTAGGTCAGAAGCCCCACAAGGAACTTAATGGGGCTTGCAAGCAGCATCTGGAGTTGGGGGGGAGGGCAGTCTTGTAGGACAGAACCCTTAACCTGGGACTCTACTGCTGTCTCTGGACAGATAGGATCAGAACTGAGTTGAGTTCTCCAACACCCTGCTGGTGTTTGAGAATTGCCTCGTGTAAGTATGTGCAGAAAGACCTCCTCCAGCATATTTACACACATTGAATTGGGCCCGGGTGTTCGAATGAATTTATACTACTATTACTGCTGTGTATAACACTGTTATTGTTATACACACATGTAGGGAAAAAATACACCACTCCATTTGGTGTTGGACAAATCAGAATCGCAAAAATGAAAGGGGAATTGCATACTATGTGGAAGTACAAGAAAAGGGAACAGCCATATGGGACGAAATGTCAAAGGAACCTAGTTCATTAAAAGGATACATTAAAAGAATTATAGCTGCATGTAACAACAGAGACAATCTTAGTAGTACTGAGTGAAAGAAGCTAACCACAGAAAAACATATGTAAAATAATGCTATTGATATAAAGTTCAAAAATTAAACTAAGTAATGTATTATATACATATGCATGGATGTGGAGGATGTGAAGAAAGTTAAACTATCAGGTTTTGCTGGTGGAAAGGTAAAATGATGCAGTGGCTCTGGAAAACAGTATGGTGGTTCTTAAAACTTTTTAAGTAGAACTACAGTATGATCTAGCAATACCACCTCTAGGTACACACCCAAATAAACTAAAAGCAGATGGTACCTAAAGAGATACTTGCACACCCATATTCATTGTAGCATCATTCACAATGGCTGAAAGGTAGAAGCAATTCAAGTGACTGCTTGATGGATAAGTGAATAAACAAAATGTAGTATATGCACACAATGAAATATTATTTAGCCTTAAAAAGGAAAGAAATGCTGAGGATTAAAAATGGCGGTATGAGATATTAGAGAAACCTCATTCCAAAACCACATACAGTTTGAAAATATAGCAAATACAACTGATCATGAAAGACCAACAGGAAAGAAAGCTGTGGCAGAGTGCCTACACCTGGGGAAGAGAGCAGACCTCATGGAAAAGGGAAAAGTACTAAACTGGTGCTCCGGCAGGACCCAAGCCCTTCCCCAACCCCAGCTCACCAGTGGGAAGAAGAGAAAGGAGTAGCGAGCAGGTGAAGGCCAGGACTGCTGAAAACCCAGCCCTGGAGATCTGCTCTGGGAGCACAAACCTACACTACATGGCATTCTGGAGATTAGTGAGGTTGGAAAACTACGAAAGGTAGAAAACTTGGAGAGACTGGGATTCTAGCCACTTGTGGAGAATAAGTACAGGCAACTGACCACTCTAGGACAAAAGAAAGGCCACTCCGAGAGACTTCCTAACAGCAAGAGGGCTGCAAAAGGGGCAAGGACTGCACAGAGCTTGCTGCTCAGGAGAAAGCACAGGTGGACAAAATTGTTCTGCCGCACTCAGCCCAGTAGGTTGGGAACTTTCAGGAGTTTCAGGCGCTCCATCACCAACTGGAAACACAGCTACGAGGCCCCCAATGGCAACACGCACCCTACTGCTCCTTCCTCCCGGATGGCACCAGCACATAAACTGGCTGTCCCCATCATTGCGCTAGGCAAGCCAGAAGGAGGCAACACCTACAGCACATACAAGTGCATAGAACAGAAGCTCGTCCCTGTGCACTTGGTCCAGTGGCCCTAGCAGTGGAAGCAGGCACTGCAGCTGGGAAGCAGGAAAGAGCTCATTCTGATAGCCAACAGTGGCATTCACCTGCGACCCCCATAATGGCTCCAGAGGCTAGGTAGGACCAGGCAGAAGAGTTGCTGGGCAATATAGGGAACCACCTACAAATACGAAATGTCAAAGAAACCTAGTTCAACCCCAAATCCCACAACACAAGAAAGAGGGCAAAGTGAAACTGAAATCACCAATATTATCAATAAAGATTTCAAAATAAAAATCATAAACATGCTAAAGGAGCTACAGAAAAATATTCAAGACCTCAGGGAGAAAGTCAAGAATGAGATACAAACATTGAATAATACAGTATCTGAAATGAACATACAATGAAGAGATTTACAAGCAGATTAGGTGAAGTAGAGGAGATGGTAAATGAAACAGAAATTAGAGAACAGGAATTAAAAGAAGCTGAGGCACAGAGAGAGAAATGGATCACTGGAATGAAAGAATATTGACAGAACTGTGTGACCAATACAAACGCAACAATATTCGCATATAGGGAATTCAGAAGAAGAGACAGAAAAAGGGATAGAAAGTGTCTTTGAGGAAGCAATTGCTGAAAACTCTCCCAATCAGGGGAAGGAGATAGTTTCTCAGGCCATGGAGGTGCACAGATCTCCCAAGACAAGAGACCCAAGGAAGACAACACCAAGACATAATAATTAAAATGGCAAAGATCAAGGATAAAGACAGAGTATTAGAAGCAGCCAGAGAGAGAAAAAAGATCACCTACAAAGAAAAACCCATAAGGCTATCATCAGACTTCTCAGCAGAAACCTTACAGGCCAGAAGGGAGTGGCAGGATATATTAAATGCAAAGAAGCAGAAGGGCCTAGAACCAAGGATACTCTACCTGGCAAGATTATCATTTAAATTTGAAGGAGGGATTAAACAATTTTCAGGTAAGCAAAAACTGAGAGAATTGACCTCCCACAAACCACCTCTACAGTGTATTTTGGAAGGACTGCTATAGATGGAAGTGTTCCTAAGGCTAAATAGCTGTCACAAGAGGAAATAAAACCACAGTAAGGAAAGTAGAACAACTAATTACTAAGTGGATGCAAAATCAAATCAACTACTCCCAAAGTCAATCAAAGGATAGACGAAGAATACAGAATATGATACCTAATATATAACAAATGGAGGAGGAAGAAAAAGGAGGAAAAAAAATCTTTAGATTGTGTTTGTAATTGCATACTATGTGAGTTAAATTAGACTGTTAGATAGTAAGAAAGTACCATTGAACCTATGGTAACCACGAATCTAAAGGCTGCAATGGCAATAAGCACATATCTATTGATAATCACCCTAAATGTAAATGATCTGAATGCACCAATCAAAAGACACAATTAATGAATGGATAAAAAAACAAGACCCGCCTATAGGCTGCCTACAAGAGACTCACCTCAAACTCAAAGACATACACAGACTAAAGGTGAAGGGATGGGAAAAGATATTACATGCAACTAAAAGGGAGAAAAAAGCAGGAGTTGCAGTACTTGTCTAGACAAAATAGATTACAAAAAAGAGAAAGTAACAAGAGACAAAGAAGAACATTACATAATGATAAAGGCATCAGTCCAAAAAGAGAATATAACTATTATAAATATCTATGCACCCAACACAGGATCACCTACATATGTGAAACAAATACTAACAGAATTAAAAGTGGAAACAGACCGCAACACAATCATTTTAGGAGACTTTAACACCCCATTCACACCAATAGGCAGAACAGCCAGACAGAAAATAAGTAAGGAAGCAAAGGCACTGAACAATACATTAGAACAGATGGACCTAACAGATATATACAGAACATTCCACCCAAAAGCAGCAGGGTACACATTCTTCTCAAGTGTACTTGGAACATTTTCTAGAATAGATAACATACTAGGCCACAAAAAGAGCCTCAATAAATTTAAAAAGACTGAAATTGTACCAACCAGCTTCTCAGACCATAAAGGTATGAAACTAGGAATAAATTACACAAAGAAAGCAAAAAAGCCCACAAACACATGGAGGCTTAACAACATGCTCCTAAATAATCAATGGATCGGTGATCAAATTAAAAGAAAGATCAAGCAATACATGCAGACAAATGAAAACAAAAACTCAACAGCCCAAAACCTGTGGGATTCAGCGAAGGCAATTCTGAGAGGAAAGTACACAGCAGGTCATGGAAGCAACCAAAGTGCCCATCCGTAGATGAATGGACAAAGAAGATGTGGTACATAGACACAATGGGATATTATTAAGCCATAAAAAGAAAACAAATTCTGCCATTTGCAACAATATGGAAGGATCTAGAGGGTACTATGCTCAGTGAAATAAGCCAGGAGGAGAAAGACAAATACCAAATGATTTCACTCATTTGTGGAGTATAAAAAGAAAGCAAAACAGAAGGAACAAAATAGCAGTAGACTCACAGACACTGAGAAAGGACTAGTGGTTATGAAAGGGGAGGGGTTGGGGAGCGTGGGTGGGGAGGGGGTGGGGAGGAAGAGGGGGAGTAAGTGGCACTATAATTCGCATTCAGAATATAGGTAGGTCAGGTGACAGGGATGGAAGTACAGCATAGAGAAGACAACTGCTGACTCTGTAATGTCTCACTATATTGTCAGCGCAATGGAGGGTTTAGGACTTGATAATATGGGTGAATGTTGAAACCACTGCATTGTTTATGTGAAACCATCATAAGATTGCATATCAATGATAATTTATGTCAGACAAAATACATTTCAAAACAGAGAAAGTAACAAGAGACAAAGAAGGACATTACATGATAAAGGCATCAATCCAACAAGAGGATATAACCATTATAAATATCTATGCACTCAACACAGGAGCACCTAAATATATGAAACAAATACTAACAGAATTAAAAGGGGAAACAGACCACAACACAATCAATTTAAAACAGACTGCAACACAATTTTAAAAAATTTATCAACTATTACATTTTGATAAAGTCAAAATGATTAACAGATGCTGTCTCCCTTTTCTTTCTTGATTGGTTATCTCTAATTAGCTGAGGCTGGACCCTGTTAATATATGAGAAGTATCAGTCCATATTGTCAGATAACTATTATACATATGACTAAGCATCCACAGCACTGTCCTAAGGAGGACAAACCCATCCACTCTGAACACCTGTTCTGCTTACCTGAGGGAAGGGAATTTGTACTATATTTGTACATAACTGGTTCCTCTAAGGAGTAACAAATTTTTGAAGCTGCTGAATAGGCAACTTCTGGATGAGGAAAATATTCCTATATATAATATTTTATAAGGTAGAATAAAATCACTGTAATAGAAATTCAGACAAATTAATCTAGTCAGGGGTTACTGAAAAATAACCAAGGACTTGACCTAAAACTGGAAAGATTATAATCTGGACTAGGGAAAGAAAAAAGTAAGAACAGTGATTTGTAGGAGAAATAAACAAGAGAAAGACAGATTAACATGGGGCCAGATTATAAAGCAGTTTAAGGATTCTTAATTTGAAATACAGAGACATGGAGACTATTGCACCACTGTAACAAGGTTAACCTGGTGTTGACAAATATAATGGAATGGTAAAAATACTGTAGATGAGGCAACAAATCAGACATGTGGAAGTAAGCACCATGAGCTTGAGTAGGGGTAGAGGAAGTAAACAGGAAAGAATAAATCTAATACACAGTCCCATAACAGTTCCATCATAACTTGCTGGTTTAATACGAAGAATTACTGTAAGGATACAACCGTCTCTCCCTGTACAAGCACAGATACTCCTCCTAAATTAAAATCATCATACAATCCTGAGACATATTTTACTTTTAAAAAGGGGATAAAGAGTTGGTTAAGAGACAGAAATGACTACCAAGTTTTAAGCACAGAAGTAATGGGGAACAATTAACATTAACAGAGAAGAATTGAAGAAAAACATGCTTAAGCAAGGTTAAAGGTGATTAATTTGCTTTTTGTATTTCAACACTAAGCTAAAGACTTTTTCAAATGAATAATATAAATGACAGTAAGCCATTGAATATTTAAATTTAAGCATATGTATACAATGTATATTTAATATGACCTTAGTGATATCAAAGATAAAAACATACACATAGAAATATTATCAGTAGGGATTTCTTAAAATACTTGTTTATTTTTCAGAAGACAAAAATTGTTGGTTGAAAAATAGTGAGACTGTACCAAGAGTGTTTATAATTTTCACAGAATATTTTTAAAGAATGCATATAAACTTACTCTGTCTTGGTGTGGAACAATGCTCTTTGAGTTTTCTGCTCTTTGTTTCTCTTTGTCAATTCTCCAAGTACTAGAGGAAAACACCCCATCTACATGCCTTCTACTACCTCTAGTACCTAAAGAATTACCTGAAAAATTAGAAAAAAAATTTATGGTGCAATGTCAGTTTCAGTATATTATAACTGCTTCTTGCCATTCAAATTATTTTATGTAAACTTAATACTTAGCATTCATCTGACAAATATAGCAATTTGCATACTAGAGAAAATAAACACCAGTAAGAGGCAAAGTAAAGGAGACAAACTGCTAACATACAGGGAATTCATTTCTAAATCTCAAATGTATGAATAGAACACCATCATATGTAATACACAATGCAAGAAATATAAGGTACAGTATTTTTAACAACACCAATGTACTCAGACATTATTAAAAGCTCTTTTGCAAAGTTCTAGATTGTCTAGAGATTTTAGAGAGGATAGAAGGGGTAATGATGCTAAATCATACTAAAGAAATTATTTTTTTGTTTTAAAAAAGCAATTCAAACAGAACTGAAACAAAAGAGTCATTTTTCAATACTTACTGGTCCCAGGTAGACAAACAACACGGCCTTCCTCAGACTCTTTGTGGCTCATTTCAGAACTTCCCAAAGACTGTGAGCCATTGGAAATCAGAGAACTACTATCCTCTGATTGAAATTTACAGCTTAAAATACTGTTCTCATTTGCCTGTTGAAAGAATTATTCGCTTTATTATTTTTTAAATTAAAAACAAACATTTTTAGTAGGGAAACATGGGGAGCAGAAAATGTCTTTTTCACAGAAGGATGCCAGGTAATTAATATAGGAGGAATTGGAAAAAATCACCATTGTAACCACCAATGTAATAATTGTTTCTGGGAGGCCTCAGCAATGATACTAAAACCAGTTTGTAAAAGGTCAGGGAACAGGATGTTCAGCCCACAGATTACTTATTGACAGCAAAGGGAGAAAGAAGGCACCTTCACAAGGAGACGCCTTGCTGATACCACATTAACCAAGATTATCAAACGCAGAAATACCAACAGGACAGACACGTATGTCCACTGACATGATGCAATGGGAAGTATACAACTTTCAATGGAAAGTATTCACCTATGTTTAATCTTAATTTACTTAATGAGAAAGAGATTCTGAATTCTCACCCAGAAGTTTAATCTAACCAGAAAGGAAAAAGTAATCAGAGATATCTAGTTTATGGATCATTTTACAAAACGGGCCTAGATTTTATAAAGCCTAATGACATGAAAGAACTACTCCAAATTGAAAGAAAATAAAGACACATGACAATCAAATGCAAGTGTTATCCTTGATTAAACTCTGGATCAAAAACAATAAAAATAAAGGACATTTTGGAGACAACTGGATAAATGTAAATATGGACTGTATAGTGATTTAAATTACTATACCAAAGTTAGCTAATAGAACTGTGATTATATAGGAAAATGTCCTTATTCTCAGTAGATAAATGCTGAAATACTGGGGTGAAATGTCTCTATGACTTACTTTCAAATGATTCAGGAAAAATGTACTTATGGAGGAACAAAGAAAATGCAAAGACCGCAAAATGTTAACAACTGGTTAATCTGAATGAGGGATATATAGATGTTCATGCTATTGTTCTTTAATTTTTCTGTAGGTGACAGAAAGGTAAGAAGCAGGAAAAGACAGGAAAGGTATTTCTCATCCGCTTGTATCTGGAAAAAAGAGAGTTCAAAGAAAACCAAAAACTAAATTTATGCCAATATCCAATGAGACTAGCAATAATTTTCTAATGTCAAATTTCTTTCAATAAAGATCGGAACACACCTGACAAGGATCATTTGTAGGTAACTTAAATTCTTTTTCTGGATGTTCCTGTCCTTCTACGTCTTCATATATCATTCCTGGAATAGCCAGTTGCTCAAAATAAGCCTCTAAATGATCATCATAAAACTCATCATCATCGATATCATCATCTAATGGTAAAATGGGGAAAAAATAGGACAGGTTTTATGTAGTTACCAAACTATAAACAATTTTTAATCAAAAAGGCTGATAAAACATATGGGTCAATGATCTATATGATTTTAACATTTGATGTGAGAAAACTATTATAATTTCAGTCTATAAAATCACTATGAACATTTTAATACAAACTGAGTATTTAACCTTTGTCAGCACAAAAAACAAATCCTAGCGTGTATCAAAAGTTAGAATATAATAAATGTGAATCTGAGAGCAGTGGGAAAAGGGCAGATTATTCAGAAAATGGTGTGGCAAATCAGTAACTATTAAAAAAGTTTAGATTAGCCTATCATAGGAAAAGTAAAAATAAATTCTAGGTAAATTAATGGTTAAGTATAAAAACGAAACATTAAACAAATATATGAGCTTGAGGAAGAAGGAATTAAGGAAAAAATAAACAACAAATTGAACACTGATATGTTTCAAAAATACTCAGCTTCCATCAAAACCAAAAAGTTGCAAATAAACAAATAAAGAAACACTAGCAGTGGTTTTCAATGTTCTAACACTCAGCCTGGCAAGGGCAAGCTAAAACTAATGGTATTGTTAACTTGCTACCGCCTTTCTAAAGGATAGTCTTACAATCAATAGGAGCCTTAAACATGCTCATAGCCTTTGACTTAAGCTATTTGGCCTTGAAGAATCTAGCCTACTAAAACAAAGATCTCTACAAATTCAGGTCAACAATTCCCTATCTACAATTCAATAATCCAAAAATATCTAAATACTTTGGCAGCAAAATCTGCCCTGAATTTGTAGTTTCTATTTATCCCACTCAGCTCATCAGGTCTTCAAAGCCATGCACTTGGTCCCTGCCTACTTTTCTGGATTTACTCCCCTATTCAGCCTCCTACAGGTGCGGTAAACCTGCCACACAAAACCACTGGCAATAGCCCCAAAACAGTCTGTATGCCCCTATTTTAGGGCCTTTACTGAAGCTGTTCCCCCCTTCCTGAAATGTACTTCTCTTCCCATATCTGTTAAGAGCTACCATAGGGCCTTTTCAAGAAGGAGGAAAAGTCGCATCCTCTTTCAATAAAGCGTCAGATATCTTCCTCAATCAAAATTAACTTGTCCCCCTCCTATGATTCCTGCACAATTTGTACTACTGAGATAGGCTTAATATAGTTGGAGTTCGGCTGTATGTTGCTTTTCTCACTTGGCAGGTCTTTTAGAGAGCAGAGGCTAAATATTTCATTGCAACCCCTATTTCTTAACACAATGCGTTACACTGAGTGGCACCTAAGGTGACTCCTTTGTACCTTGATGATATTAAACTGAGGGATGAACATAAATCATATCTGGACTGACAAACTGAAACAAGTTTTAGAAATCCAATCGCTTAACAGAGGGGCCATTTGAGTGCTGCTGAGTAGGAGGTAAAGGAGGAGGAAAAAAAAAAAAAAAAAAAAAACACCCAAAAAGCTGGTGTATCAACCATTGCAACAGAGGAGTAGAAAGATGCAGAGCAGCAAGGTAAGGACCAGGAAAACATGAGGTACTTTACATACCAGAAGAGTCTTCCAAGCTCGTCAGTGACATAAGTTTCTCATTTTCTAATAAACTAGTATGGCTTAAGTCATCGTTTGGATTCTTATCTTCAAAATGTTTTACAGCATCAGGAATGACAATCTGTATGAAATAAAATGAGAGAAAGAGGAACACACTCACTGCTTTGAAGACCATAAAACAAGGCTGAAAAAAGGACCGCCGTGCTCGATATTCACAATTTAGGCAAAGAAGGGCTAGTTGTTTGATATGTATTAACTTCATTCTTGCTCCCATGCCACCTCCCTCCCTAGACCCACCCAATAAGACATCCTTAAAATTTAAGGTCTCAAATTACATGAACATACTCAGAGGATCTAGTAATATAGTGAGTATACTAATACACAAATAAATTTGAGCCCAGACACAAATTCAGTTGTGTATTAGGACACTCAAGGCTCAGAATAAAATGAAACATTCCCTTCTAAGTGTGGGCTTTATTTCATAATCATATTAAGTATTTATCAGATAGTACCTAAGAATTAGATTTCAAAAAGCATACTAATTTTTAAGTTAAAAACATGGGCTCTCAATGCAGTTACACTTACAGAGGATGGTGCTGTATTATGCTCACAAAAATTGAAGCCTTTGGGGCACCATGGGCTACTACTGTTGTAGGATATAAGCTCTTATTTTTTGAAAATTTTAATTAAAAATTAGGGAAAAATCTGTGTGAGAAAGAATATGTAAAACATCTCTCTGCCTTTTTAGTCACATGTGCTATTGGAAACTGCACGCACTCTGCCATGCTTGGTGCCATACATGGGCCAATGAAACTAAGGACCTTGGAAAACGTCTCTACTGTGATTAAGTAGTGTAACCCATACTGTTTAGACAATGAGACCTACAAAAACATGCCTCCTTCACTGCCTTGGCTTTCAGGACAGTCAAAGGTGGGTCCACAGTCAAATGCAGCCTTGGCACCCCCTCCCACTGAGTCAAGGTTTTCTAATGGATTTATTTCTCTCCTGCCCCCACTTTATCTCCTTCTTATCAGGTACCTCATGTTTGTACACTTGCTTTGCTGCTTTCAAGTTTTACAGTTCCTCTCTTTTATTATCAATGATTTCTAATTCTTTTAGGAAACCAATTTTTCAACCATCCTAAGAAAATTAATTATCTACCATGGGAAATGTTATGTTCTCTCTCTTTAAAAACCATTTTTTTCTAAATGTTCAAGAAATCATGCTTTCTGACTTATACTTGAGGTAAGCATCCCTTACACTTGAAGGTTATGAATGGTTTCATCATGCTTATAGAGAAGTTGATAAACATTTTCTGTAAATGGCCAGATAGTAAATATTTCAGGTTTTGCTAGCTATATAGTCTCTGTCACAACTTCTCAATTTAGCTGTTGTAGCACAAAAGTAGCCATAAACAATACAGACACAGGCACGGCTGTGTTCCAGTAAAACTTTACAAACACAGGCAGCAGACTGGATATGGACAATGAGCTACAGTTTGCCAACCCCAGCCTAAGGAAATAAATCTTTAGGCCCTTTCATAATCACTTTACAAAAATATTCTTAAAAATTATTATGGAAGAAAAAAAAATTACATTCCCCTTTTATAATTATTAGGAGTTTATATTTTATAACCAACTCAAAAACACAAGACTAGAGGTCTGCAATCCCAGTTCACTGTTCATGTCTATTTGCTCAGCACCCCTGCCTTTGAGGAGCCCATCTCTTTTTACTTCATGTGGTCCGAGTGGAGTTCAGTCACATTCCTCTACTGAGGCATATCTGTACACAAATGCACATGTATGTGTGTATACACACACTTAGAAGTATACATAAGGTCCAGGATCATAATCAGTGTTTTATCCCAATGCATACCTGGACACAGTGACTTACTCAGAGCAGGACATAAGACCCAAGTGAGTTCATTAGAGTTGTCTTTTTTTAAAAAAATTAATTTACCATCAAAGAAAGATCATGCTTTTTTTTTTATTACAAATGTTAAACAAGTGTAAGCTTGGATTGCCTACAAATGAAAATAGCCTCCCTGTTATTCAACAAATTATTGAGTGCCAACTATGTTCCAAGCACTCAGGATACAATAAAAACAAAGAGAAACCCTTTCCTTCATGGAGCCAACATTCTAGAGACTGCCAGCACACAGTGAGGTGGAGACAGTCCTGATGGTCCTGGAGCACACAGCCCCTGGACCAGCCCTATTCTCAAATTCCTACTCCCTTGAAGCAGTAAGACTTCTGCTATTTACAAATAACTTCTAATATTAGTGTTACTTTCCACTTAAATTAATGAAATAGGAATTTTCATCACCTAATAACACTCTAGAAATTGACATGTAAAAGATTACCTTGTTCTTATTATTCATCAATGATGGTAAACAAAAATCAATAGGTGAGTCTGTTTAAAACAAAAACACAAACTGAGAGACAGTTATTTTATCAACTAAATACCTAAAGCACTTAAAAATAGCAAATTAACGAATGTTAGAAATTCCTAATTAATGAATTAAACATTTTCCCTTTAAATGGAATAAGGCATTTTAAAATGATCATATAAAAACCTATAATAAGTCAGTTAAATTAAAAAAACGTTAGGATGTGAAGTGTGAAAAACTATACACATGCCAACAAAATATGAATATGAATCTGATCAAGCCTTTAAAGCTAACTTCTGCTTTATAGAGGGCATGGGGAAGAGAGAACAAGAAAAATGACACCATGAGTAAGCAGACAGACAAATCCAAATAGTGGGACAATCTACAGGGTGACTGATTTAGCTTTTCTCAGTAAGATACTGACTTCAAAGACACAAGAAATATACTGTATCATAACATAACCTTCCCTGGACCCCAATTCAAGCAAACTAAATTGAATATTAATTAGAGTGCTTTATATTAATGAAAGAGTTGTTAAGTTTGTTCGCAGTGTTAAAAGCACTGTTGTCATTAAGAAAGTGTCCCTATTTTTAGAGATGCATACTAAAATACGTAGTTTAAAATGATACTGGAATTTTAAAATATCAGAAAAAAAAGTAACAAAAATATAAATAAAGAGATGAAGAAAATACAACAAAATCTTATTCTAACTGAAACTGTGGGATAGATACATGGGGAGGTTTTTTTTAACTGATATAAAATTTACATACCATTAAATCAAGCTTTTAAAGTGTACAATTCAGTGGTTGTACAACCATTATCACTCTTTAATTCCACAATACTTTCATCATTCCAGAAACACTGTACCCATTAGCAGTCATTCCCCATTCTCCCCTTTCCCACGTCCTATAGCAGACACTAATCTACTTCTGTCTTTATGGATTTGCCTATTCTGTATCTATAGATTTACCTATAGATAACTGTAAATCAGATAGATGTGGCCTTTAGTGTCTGTCTGCTGCTTTTATTTAGCACAGCGTTTTTAAGGTACAGATCAATACTCCACTCTTTTTTTTTGGCTGAATAGTAGTACGGCCAATTGTATAGCCATACTACATTTTGTTTATCCAATCATCAGTTGATGCAGATTTCAGTTGTTTCTACTTTTTGGCTATTGTGACTAATGGTATAGACATTCATGTGCAAGTTGTTGTGTGAACACATGATTTCACTTCTCTTGGGTATACACCTAGAACTGAAATTGCTGGGTCATATGGTAACTGTTTGACATTCTGAAGACCAAACTGTTTTCCACCGCAGCTGCACCATTTTACATCCCCACCAGCAATGAATGAGGGTTTCAATTTCTCCACATCCTCATCAACACTTGCTATTTTTCACCTTTTGATTATAGCTATTCTAGAAGGTGTGAAGTGGCATCTCTTGGTTTTGATTTGCATTTCTCTGATGATTGAAGATGTTAAGCATCTTTTCATGTGTTTATTGTCCATTTGTAGAACTTCTTTAGAGAAATGTCTTGAAATCCTTTGTCCATTTACATTACTGGATTGTCTTTTTAAGTTTTAAGACTTCTTTATACATTCTGGATGCTAGTTCCTTATCATATATATGATTTGCAAATATTTTCTCCCATCTTTAGGTTGCCTTTTCACTGACTTGACAGAGTCTTTGAAGCACAAATTTTCAATTCTGAATTCTAATTTATTTTTTCTTTTATTCCTTGCAAGTGAGGAGTTAACACTATTTCTCTCTACTTTCATACATATTTAACATCCTTCATCAAGACAAATACAAATACCCCTTAAAGTTTTTAACTTAAACTTATAAATGTAAATTCTTTCTCAATCTTATAATATGGGCTCACACAAGGCCTTCTAAGTACTGAACCACAGCTTATGTTGCTACTTAAGCCTATGAATACAGTTTTCAATTTCTAGTTTTGACTTCTTTAAAGGAAATACAAGAGTACTTAAAAGCAATCTGAAAGCAGAAGCCTGTAAATTTATTAATTTTACAATTTCCCCATTTTTATTGTTTATTTCCCAGATGTAATTTGATAAATGACTCCAAAGTGTTCAACTTGGTTTTCTTAAAAGCAATTTCTTTTGGAATTTATAATTCACCAATTTATATAAAAACAAGTTCAGGAATAAAAATGACTGCTGATAAGAAACAAATTAATCGGTGGGGGAAATGTGAAAGATGTATTAGAAACAATCTCATCTTGGACATAAAGTGTGCTGTGGCCATCAGACAACATGGTTTCCAAAGGAAAGGTGATTTCAGCTTAATCAGTAAAGACAATTAAGAGATTAATAAGAGACTTTTACCTATAAAAGCAGTATTATAAACATATTAATAGGTAAGTATTAAATGCCAAACCAAAGCATTTTCCGTTTACTGACTATAGCTTAAGATAAATACCAGTTCAAAGAGAAATAAAAGATTAAAATACATACATTAAGAAATAATTTCTAATGGTTCAGTACCTTGTACTTGTTCCAGTGGTAAAATCCTATCAAAAGGCTCTTGGCTCTGAAGGGATTTTGCAGTTTTTGCTTCCTCCTGTTCTGTTCTTGCTACATCACTTTGAAAAGCTGACTCTTTGAGGACAGCATCTGACAAATGTTGACTTTCTATATAGTTCTTTTTCTTAGAGATAGAACTTTTTATTAGGAAACAGAAAAATGATGAAATATTGGTTACCTTGGGTAAATCTACAAAATATCCATTGATCAGCTGTGTATTTCATCTCTCAAAAAGGAAAAAATGGATACAGGGAAAAGAAACATTTTTGGGAATAGCCAGAAACTAGAAATGGTAACACTGTGGGTGTCCTGGGACTGCACCATTATTTGGGGTCCAATGATGTACAATCCACCAAAACCAAATATAGAATTATATTGCTACTCTGCATCTGAAGTGATAAAAACAAGTTATTTTTCTTTCCCAAATAAGTATTCCTTATTTTATCAACAAGATAGACCTAAAGGATACTGGTATATTTGCCAAACAGCTAATTCTCTGAATTACTAAATGCTTGAAAGCTTTACCTTTAGCACCTGCTACCGTTATTGTCCCCATTTTTCTATCTACCACTGTTGTTTAACATATGAATGAAAATGTTCTTCCTTAAAAGCAATTTTCCTCCCCACCTACTACAAAAGCTCTGGGGTCCATTGCAGCTCACCACAGCCATTTCATGAGCAAGAAGAGGGGTACGGTAGAACTTCAAGAAAAAGCCTCTAAATGCAGTAAACCCATCATGTGACAAGCTGGTACCTAGGGCCAAATTTAAATCCAACCAAAATGGATGAAAATAAAACAGCCCCTCTATATATTCCAGTCCTAACCCTTTGTGCCTGAGAACTCCCAAATCTAATTTACCTCCCAGTTCTGTCTCTTTACAAGGCTGTAATAACATAGAAAGCCTTTATCATTCACAGGTAGATACAGGAAATTTTCACCTCAATAAAATAGAAGCTGAGTAAAAGAGGGGCAGGAGTAGGTAGAAAGGCTCTAAGTGAATATAAAGTCATGTAGGAAAGACAGAAGGAAAAAGGGGTGGGGGTGAACAGCAAAGGAGACCATCAACAAAACAAAAATGCAGCCTACTGAATGGAAGAAGATATCTGTAAATCATAAAACTGATAAGGAGTTAATAGTCAAAATACGTAAAGAAGTCGTACAACTCAATAGCAAAAAAAGATCTGATTAAAAAATGGCCAAAAGATCCAAACAGACAGTTTTCCAAAGATGACACACAGATGGCCAACAGACACATGAAAAGATGCTCAATATCGCTAACCATCAAAGAAAAACAAATCAAAACCACAATAAGATATCACTTCACACCTGTTAGAATAACTATTACCAAAAAGATGTGAAATAACAAGTGCTGGTAAGAATGTGGAGAAAAGGGAACCCTCATGCACTGCTGGTGGAAATGTAAAGTGATGGAGCTACTATGGAAAACAGTATCGAAGTTCTTCAAAAAATTAAAAATAGAACTACCATGTGATCCAGCAACTCCACTTACAAATATTTACCCAAAGAAAATGAAAACATTATTTTGAAAAGATACGTGTACCCTATGTTCACTGCAGCATTATTTACAATAGTCAAAATACAGGAAACCTAAGTGTCCATTGATGGAGAGTGAATAAAGAAGATGTGGTACAGATATACAATGGAGAATTAGTAAGCCATAAAAAAGAAAGGAAATCTTGTCATTTGTAACAACATGGATCGGCCTGGAGGGCATTATGTTAAGTAAAATAAGTTGGAGAAAGACAAATACTGTATGATCTCATTTAGATATGAAATCTAAAATCAAAAACAAAAATTCCTAGCTCAGATTCAGAAAATAGCCTGGTGGTTCCCAGAGGCAGGGGTGGGAGTGGGAGAAATGGGTGAAGTGGGTCAAAGGCACAAATTTCCAGTAAT
Source organism: Manis pentadactyla (assembly GCF_030020395.1). NCBI lineage: Eukaryota > Metazoa > Chordata > Mammalia > Pholidota > Manidae > Manis > Manis pentadactyla. Next base: position 106,224,471 of record NC_080024.1, read on the forward strand.
AAAATAACTAGGATGGCATATACAGCATGCTGACTATAGTAAAAACTGTACTGCATATTTAAAGTTGCTAAGAGAGTAAATCTTAAAAGTTCACATCACAAGAAAAAAATAATTTGTAATTATGCATGGTGGTGGATGTTCAGTAGACTTACTGTGGTGGTCATTTCCTAACAAATATCAGATCATTATGTTGTACACCTGAAACTAATATATGTCAATTATATCTCAATTAAGTAGAGAATGGGAGAGAAAAAGACAACAAAAGTTCCTTTGTGACATATTTTTAAAAAAAGGAGTATGGGAAGGTAAGGTGGTAACATAAAAGTTAAAAAAAAGTCAGAACATTTAGGTTTTCATATTTTAAAGCCTCCACCCAAGAAAAGTGTGACCATTAGACCTTCAAGTAACAGACAGACAATGAAGGGCACTGTAAATTCACCAACAATCCTAAAAAATCTACCTCCTCAAACCTAATGCCTTGTTTTTATTAGCTTATCAAAATTTTTCAAATTAAGTCATACACTTCAAGCACAAGTGGCAAAAGCAATTTCCAGGAGTCCATGAGAATAAATAATATAAGAATATTCACAAAAGTGAAGCAATCTGGATAATAACCACCAGTCCTAACCCAAGCTTACCTCAGATTCTAGAATTTAGAAATCAGATAGGATGTACAGGAGAAAAGAAATCTGTGGTCCCAAAAAAAGAACAAAAGGGCCCAAAAGCAGAAAACAAATCTGCCAGGAAGAACCACAGAAATGTTTCCTGACTACAGTCAGAAAGCAGACAGGAGAGAGCACTGACTGAAAGTCCATCAGCTGACCATGCCACGCAGTGCTCCACTCCTGCTCCCGACCCACACAAACAAAAATCAGTGTCAGTACGACACTGAACACCTAGGAAGGTTCTTCACCAGACAAGGCACACAACGTCTGCACAGATGCAAGCCATGGTTGTGACAGCAGACCAGAATAAAGCATTAAATACATACTTGGCATGAATTTAAGACCCCCCAGCCTGCTCAGTCTAAAGTGAAGCCAGCCAGAAATGGTGTCCCACTCACACAAGACCTAATGGAAATGAGACCTGGATACCCAACAGCTGAGGATGCCCACACTAGCAACCTAGAAGAGAGCCACAAATCAGACACAGGCAGAGAAGCAGCTCAAGAGAGAAAAATAAAGATGAACAAACTAAACAAATAATCCCAGAGAAAGAAATTCATAGAAGTTTGAAAAATGTCAATTAGAATCCTCAGAGACATTCAAGTAGCTATTACATCCAGGAAAAGAGACCCTTATTATAAAAAACAAACGACCTGAAAAAAAAACTCTCAAAACTATGATTGCCAAGTGACTTAAAAGAAGGGGATGGTAGGGAAAAAATTAGGAACTTATATAGAATGTGACTTTTTTGCAATGAAATAAAAAAATAAGAAAAACAATAGAAATAGATCATCCCAGACAGCCCAAAGTAATAGTTTCAGAAAGAGAAGGGAGAAAAATAGAAAATTACCAAAGTACTAATTATCTTCAATGAAAGCACACAAGTCTCTGAATTGATAGAATTTAGTAGTTCCAGTAGAAAACACCCACCACCACTCCCCAAAGGACTCAGGGAAGACTGTAAAAGTTTCCAGAGAGAAACAGTTCAGATACAAACGATCAAGTATCCAAATGACATCGGGCTTCTTACTCTATGTAGCAATGTCTCCAAAATTTTGTAAATTATTCTCACCCTTAAATTCTATACTCAGGTAAAATATTAATTAATTTTCAAGTAAGAATAAGAATATTTGACAAACATAAATCCCACGCTTCCACAGAAGGAGTCACTGTAGCTGTTCTTCTTGCGGACACCAAGACCGTGGCTCTGCAGGCTGTGGACCCTCCATCACAGGAGACACAGGAAGCCCTCACACTTACACTAACAGCCCAGGTCTTCAGATTACTCAACGGAAGTGCCTCTACCCAGCAGGAGTCAGTCAGCACTGTGTCTACACCCTACTCACCAGGCCTCCTATCTTCCATTAACAGGGGCAAACAGGAGTACCTCCCTGACTGGCTGGCCTCCATCAAAAAGAGACAAGGGATTCCTTACAATATTCTCCTCCCACCCCCACATCACTGAATCAGTAGGACTAGCTTCATGCTGCCCTTTGTCCCTATCTTTCTCATCCTGAAAGAAGCCTAGGACTGCTTATTGCTGGCATTCTAAGCCCCCAAAGATTGCATATCCTCTCTCTTCCTGACAACAAACCCTTCTTCTGTGCCCTCTAAAAGGTACAGTGCTAAATTGGCAAAATCTGGCTAACTCAAGAATTCAGCCCCTTCTCTGAACATTCCTTTCACCTCACTGCTTTAAGAAAAATATGGGTATGCTATGAGGACATTGCTTCCCCTACACTGTCAAATGGACACTGCTGTCTCTCCCACAGCCACGGTGGTGCTAGGTGTGGAAGTGGAATATGTATGTCTCCAGCAGTGTCTCCTCAGGACAACTTCCAGTCACTCTCCCTAAAGACTCCAAGCTTGGGAACACCTACAACCCGCTCAGGTCATCTGCCTCTAGTCCTTTGACCCCACCCAAGCTACCATCCACCCATACTGCCACATGGCATTCTCCTCACCCTTTTGACAGATTCTCCTCAACCTTAACCTAAATTCTATGGCCAGTCATCATTCATCCTCAACTCCCTTGTCCCTTACTGCCTTCATCAGACAAGAAGCCTACTTAAACCCAGCTCTCTGCTTTTTCCTGAAGCTGAATGAGATTGAAGAAAACACCACAATCACACTGAGCTGTCTCACACTATTTGCATGACCATGACCCTCCAGTGAGGCTCCTGATGCTGTCTGACCGTCCCACTATTTCCCTAGGCTGCTTACTTCCCCACATTCCCATATGACTGTTTCACTCTTCTTCAAACCATGAGCTCCTCTTCCACCACCTCACTGCGTGGATGGAATGTGGAAATGTGAGCAGGGGAAGCAATGTCCTCATGGCATGCTTCCTACTTCACTGAAAACCCTGATGCACTGCAAAGACAATGTCTATAGATTGTTAGCACCACATATACCCATGTACTCCCCCTCCCAACTGTTAACACAGAGGAATCAGCCCTGGTCCTGTGCCTCTACATCATTCCCTCCACTCACCTTAGATCCTAGCCTCTTTTATTTATGCAGACTTTGTTCCAGAAATTCTCTTCATTTACATAAACTTAACCTTTCCAGGACATCATTCCTATTACCATGTATACAGTAACTTATCCCCCCACAGAAACCAGAAAAGCTTCTTTTGATCCAGTACACCCACCAGCTATCACAGATTATTTCTCTGCTCTCTTCTATGCAATATTCCACAAGCTGTCTGCAGTCTCCAATGTTAACCCCCCATCCTTTCTTAAGCTCCTTTACTACACTATTGTGCCTCTCTCTGCTCCCACCAAAACCACTGGTCAGGATTACCAATGACCCAACCTATGCTAATACCAATGGTCATGTCTTAGTCCTCATGTAATTTGACCCTCTCTTGTTTTATATGCTCTTCACACAGCTTCTAAGACAGTGTCTCTTCCTTCCTCTGATCACCTGTTCTTTGTCTCTATGTCTGTCCCTCCTCTCTCTGGCATCTTTGTGTTAGAGTGCCCCAAACATCAAGCCTTGATGCTCCTCTCTTCTCCATCTACTGTACTCCCTTGATAGTCCAACCTTCTGAATGGTCTTTCTGCTCCAGTCTTGCCTCCCAACAATCTAGTAGACACATGGTAGCCACAGTCAGCCTTTTGAAACACAGTTCAGACAGAGCCCTCGAATGGTTTTCCATTTCACTCCAGGTCCGAGTCCAAGTCTTTGCTCAGCCCACTGCAGCTTCCATCCTACTCTCTGAACATGCTGGGTATGCTCCTACCTGAGTGCCTTCATGCTGGTTGCCCACTCCACCTGAAATCCTCTTCTTCTTCACATCCTCATGGCTAACTCCCTCCTTTGATCTCTGTTCATGTCTCAGGCCTCCTCAATGAGACCCACGCTGACCATACCCATCAGCCTTCCTAATAACCCTCCTTATCATGTTCTGTTTTCCCTAGCACTTTTCCCTTCTAATATACTATAAAATGCATAAAAGACTATTTTAATGTCTTTTTGTTTAATGTCTGTTTAGGTATTTCCTCACCACTTAGAGAAGTACCTGGCACATAAACGGCAATCGAAATACACTTTGAGTGAATACACAGAGTTAACATCTTTAATATACAGAAAGCACTTGTATCTAAGTGTTATCAAGAGGCAATTCACAATAAAAATATCAGTAATGCATAAACATTTCAATCCCATAAACACTCCATTATGAATTCAAACACAGAAAACTTTAAGACTGCCTATCATACCACCATCAAGAGATAATCATTATTTATATTTTGGTTTTAAGTCTACTTTCTTCTGTGCATTTATGTGTACATTTTTCTCCTTCTAAAATCAAAGATCAAAATAATACCAAAAGTCAGGGAGGACTCAGAGAAGTAGGCATTCTCCCATACATCTTCTACTGGGAGTGTAAACTGGTGCAAGTCTTCTGAAGAGCAATGTGATCATTAGTAACAGTCTTTAAAATTAAATATTCTTAACTCAGCAATTGCAATCTTAGGAATTTATCTGAATAAAATCATCTGCAAGTTGTGCAAAATGTATGGATAAAGAAATTCATTAAATGTTTAATAGCAAAATTCCAATCTAAATCCCTAACATGGTACAGCCACTAACATTGAGACTTATCCCTATTAATTATTGTTGAAAGATGAGCACAATATATTTTTTAAAGTTCTAAACCATGTGTACGGTTTAATTCTATTTTTGCAAAAAAGACTTAATACATATATACATGTACATGTGCATAAAAAAAGTCTGAAAACTATAAATAAAAAGATAATCAATGGCTATTCTCTAGTCAGTGGGGTTACACACCTTTGTCTTCAAGCAATACTATTTTTTTAGAATCAGAAAACATGTTTTGAAAGACTAAAAATGTGATTAAAATCATAGAAAAACTCTTAAAGATTCATCGCATTAATCAGAGACACAATCACACTTTCATTTTCCACAAGAACTGAGTGAGTTTTAACACAATGAAAGCAAGATGAAGGTATGAACTTACTCGTCATCCTGGAAACTAAGGTGTAACCTCTGCTGTGGTTCAGCTTCACTCTGGCAACGAGGAGATGACTCAGATGGAATTGAAAACCTCCCTTCTACTAAATAAGATGCCTGGATATCAGCATACCTACACAAAAGAGTTGTTTTAATTGTTAATAATTAAATTATGCATATTTAAAATTCACCATGAGATTAGGGCTGCAGGATTATAAAACCAACCACCAGGGGGTAAAAACAAATAGGGCTCCCATGTTGAAAACCATCATCCTACGTGCAAAGCACTGTAATCATGAGCATCAATAAGGAGTATGTCTTAAACAAGAGACAGAGAAATCTTAAAACTAAAAGAGTCTTTAGAAAATTACTACAACTTATTCATTCCAAAGGTAAAGATGATCTCCTTACCAAATGTTTAGTTTAGAAAGACAGGACAGTGCTTAGTTAGACATTTAAGCATGGACAAACTTTATATAATACACAAGACAGGTGACCTATACACATCATACATGAAGATACAACTCAAAGTACCAGCCCCCAATAAGGCTGAACTATACAAATCCAAAACATTGTGGACAAACACAGGAAAAACATTTAGTAGACCAAAAGATCACTGGTGCTCAATCCCAAACATACCCACCCACCTCTGAAAGGCAGTGGGATAGGGAAAGAGGGAGTAAGGGTTTTTTCTGATTAATTTTAAATACATGGCCATCTTCCTCAGATAAAGCAAAAGCTCAAACTTGGCTGAGAAATTTTACAGAGGTATCAGTATATCACAGGCTTTATAGACCTTAAGAAAAAAATCATTAGTTCAAATAATTCTTACCTGTTATCAGTGCTGGAACTATTTCTAGCAAGTGTTGAAACAGCAACAGGCAAGCCAAGATTTGAAGAAAGAGTGACGTTTTCCAAAATACCGCTGTTACTAACTAATGAATTGGTTAAAAAGCTAGGAAATGACTCTTCAGCTATACCTCGAAAATCTTCCATCTCTCTGAAACAATAAAAGTATTTTTACAAGTCAAATATTACTATAAAACTCTTTCAAATGATTAAGAGGACAAGTCTTTTAAGTCTTAGAAAACTGATAAATCGGAGAAACTATTTTTTTGAACAGCACTAAGAAGGGATATGAACAGCAAGCATTCTGAGGTTAACAAAATTCTCAGAACACTTTGCTACTTCATAGCTGAGAATATAAACATCAAAGTATCTTCTTATAATCAACAAAATACAAAACATCTTAATTTACTCTTGGATGGCTGAAATGGAGCCCAATTTTAGACTCCATAATTTCATGGGGTCTCAGTCCTCATCTTCTCTTACCTCACAGTATGGGACTCATACTCCTTCCTATAGACATACTGTCTTCACTGGCTTCCAAGACATAGCTGTATGGGTTCTCCAACTTCACCAGTTGCTGTTTTTCCTTCTCCGTGGCTGGTTCCTCCTATCTCCTGGACCCCACACAGAGAAGGTTCCAGGGCCTGCTCCTGGACCTCTTCCAGCCACCCATCCTCTCCGGGTGATTATCCTCAGTTTCAAAGTCTTAAATACCATATGAAATTTACATCTCCAGCCTGGATCTCTTCTTTGAACCTCAGATACTCAACTACCTCCTTGACATTCTCACTTTAGATATCTAATGGGCACCTAAAATGTGAATTCTGATTCCACCTCATTTCAACTCCCTCAGGAAAAGCCTGCTCTTCAGTCTTCCCCACAGAGAAAATGACAACTCCATACTCTAGTTGCTCAAACTACAAACCTTAGTCATTAATGACAAGCACACACCCCTGCAATATGCAATCCCTAAATAAATCCCAATGACTGTATCATAACAATAAAACCAGAGCCTGCCATTTCTCACAACTCCACAGCTACCACCTTGGTCAAGCCACTGCCACCTCTGGTCTGGATACCCACTGCAACAGTCTTCTGTCTCCAGGTCCCCTCCTCTAGTCTATTCACCTCATATTAAAGTTGCCTCTGTAAAATATCAGCTACTGTAGCTCAGCTCAAAACCCTCCACTGGCTTCCTGTCTTATTCAGAGCAAAAGTCAATCCTTCTAATGGGCAATGAGGAGGGCCTGAACAATCTTGAGCCCTATCTCTTGCTCCTCTCCTGCTCACCCCAGTCATCCTAACCATCCTGCTGTCCCCAAATCACACAAAGGCTTCAGAGCCTGCACCCTTACCACCTCTGCCCAGCACATGGTTATCCTCACGTCCTGCTCCTTTGCTTCTTCAGGTCTTTGTATAAATCCACTTACCATCATGTCCTCCCTCATCAACCTGGATCGTCTAGCATGGTGCTCCTGTCTCTTTGCTCTGCTCTCTTTTTCTGTAATACTGACCACCATCTAGCAAGCCATGTAATTCACCTCTTTAACTTTTTCCCCATAGTAGAATGTAAGCTCCACAAAGACAGAGACTTGGCCATTTTACCACTGAGTTCCTATCTAGAGAAGTGCCTTGCACAAAGCAGACCCTCCATAAACTTGTTGAATAAATGAATGTTTTCAACTATGTCAATACACAACAAATTTCTCACCAACTATCATATAAGCACCTCTGCTCAGATCATACCCCAGCACTTTCCTCTCTTCAATATTTCTATTTCTTCTCCTTCATGTTCAAAACTCTTCCATATTAGGATGGAGGAGGTGGGAAACCTGTTCTCATTCCATCATTTTTAGTTCCAGCCACCATTTTCTCACCTTCCCTGCATAGCCAAGCACCTTAGAAGAATCCAAAATTATTATTACATCTCACTTGACACCTTCTTCCTCTGTCTGCTCCTTATAAGTTAGGGATACCCAGGATTCTGACCTTAAGTCTATGTCATGCACTGTACATCTCATACAATAGGGGACACAAATTCAAAAGCCTTCAGGCACAAAACCTGTCAGACCATAGGACTCTAAGACAGACTAAAATCAACTGGAAATTACAGACCCCATTTAAACCCATTTAAATTCAATAAAAACACTTCTATCAGTAGAGCCCATTCTGGAGGGCAAACGTGTGTGTTCAAAACACACTCTGTATGATTCTGCATCTTTCTGTCTCTGCTACTGCAACACTACCCTACTGAAGGGTACCCTAACCAGTCTCCACACTTCTATTCTTGCCATCCTACAATGAATTATACACACAGCAACCAAAAGGACTGTTAAATGTAAGTCACGTATCATACTCCTATAGAAACCTTCAATTTTCATCTTCATCTCCAACCGTTCTCAGGCTCTCACCACACACTGGCTTTTCAGTTCCTAACACCCAAACCCACCCCTACCTCAGGGCCTAGGATACTCCTTTGGAACTCTACAAGGCTAGCTCCTTCCTGACTTTCACCTCAATTTAAATGTCACCTTAAGAGGTGATTCTTTTCATTAGTCAAATGTAACCCCACAGTCTATCACAACTGTTTATTTTAACTAACTTTTTATTTGTCTTCTTCCACTAAAAAGATTGCTCCTTAAGAGAGATGGCCTTGCTTATCTGTCCATCAATCACTCTTTCCTGACACTGATAATGCCTAGCACATAGTAGGCACTCAAATATTTGTGAAATAAATGAATAACTGGCAACATTCTCAGTGGGTGGCCCCATCTTCGACGTCAGCTTATCAGTTTCTTGGGAACATGGCTATCTTGTTCACCCATACATTCCCAGTAACCGATACAGAGTTGGGAGTATGAGTTGAAAGAAATCATCTATATCCTCTAGCTATCTAGCTGACATACAGCATCTCTTCTATTATCAAGTAATGTACTAAGTACTACATACATTTCTTTAACCCCTGCATCAAATCTGCAAGGCAGCCATTTTCCTTACTAGGGAGGAAACTGAAGCCAAGAGGGAATTAAGAGACTTTTCCAGGCTACATAGTCAAGTGGGAGAGAGGATTCACAACAGGCCAAATCTGGCCCCAGAGTATTCTTTCCTTTTCACTCACGGCATCTCCCTCTGCAAATCACATTCAACCTCTGCCTCTGCCTCTAGCTTGAGCTCTAGATTCATATTTCCAAATAGCTCTCTGATACCTATCTACCTTACCCTCGATGGTCTCTCAAGTAGTACAAAGTCAAAAAATACAAAACCAAACTCCTTGCCTTTCCTCTGTCCACTCTTCCTGTTACCTTTAAGTTTTGACCTATGTTATCCCTATTCTCTTGCTATATAAGCCAGACACCTAGGACCATTCTGATCCCTTTTGCTCTCTCAACTAGTTACCAAATTTGAATGCTTCTAACTCCAAGTATATCTTTGGAGCTGAGACACATTTCTATATTCCCAACAACTGCCATCCATCACATTTTAATCTAAACTATTGCACAAGTCTTCCAACTAGCCTCCATACATCTAGTCATGTAATTACTAAGTTATTTGTTCATTTACAGATATATAAACCACATTAAAATATATACCATGCTCTTTAAGGTTTATCCTTATTTAAAAGTCCAATCCAAAAAAATTCAGGTATTAAGCAAAAATACAACATGCAGCAGTCATTATCAAACAGAAACCCTTAAAGAGACTCTACTTAGACATTGGGAATGCAAAAATAATAAGACAGCTCCCCTGAGGGAGCTGAGAGCTGATGAGCCCTATCTATTATAATACAGTGTTAAGTACTTGGATAGAGCTTTGCTATGGATGCAATAGTAACATAACATAGCAGAAGATTCCTCAAAATGTAATTCAATACTCAGTTCCTTTTGTTTCCAGAAAGCATTATGTTTGTTTTAAATCATCCATGGACATACCACATTCCTAAAGCCTTCCTAGAAGGAAAAATTTCCTAACTTCCTTCTGTATTACATTACCTACCCCTTCCCTCCATCACCTAATTGATATAATGTATTTCCTTTTACTATATTTGAACTAAGTAGCTATCTTTGGGATTTCTCTTGCTATTTCTTTAAAGAAGTAACCTCAAAATTTCACATTTGAGTTTACTAATATTTTATTCCTATAATTACATTTCTGGATATATAAAATATCACTTACTGTAGTAGTTAATTGAAGGTCTACATGTACAATTAAATACATTCAAAAGTATATGCTGTCAAACTTTCCCAACATTCACCATTTGCACTTGGTATTTTAAGACACACTTAACAATTATGTAGGCATTTAGTATACTAGTTTTCAAAGCTTACCATAAACTCTGCCCAGAAAACAGAAATTCAAAGAACAAGTTTATTCTGGAGCAGTAAAAACTCCAGTTGAGGGAGAGGAGCCAAGAAGGTGGCGTGAGTAGGGCAGCGGAAATCTCCTCCCAAAACCATATATATTTTTGAAAATACAACAAATATAACTATTCCTAAAAGAAAGACCAGAGGATACAGTACAACAGCCAGGCTACATCTACATCTGTGAGAACCCAGCGCTTCATAAAGGGGGTAAGATACAAGCCACGACCCAGCGGGACGCAAGTGCTCCCCCCACCCCAGCCCACCAGTGGGAGGAGAGGAGTCAGAGTGGGGAGGGAGTGGGAGTCCAGGACTGCTAAATACCCAGCCCTGGTAATCCGCACCAGGAGCACAGACACACAGTGCAGGGTGTGCTGGATACTAGGGAAATGGAAAAGTAAAATCTGTGAGCAGGTCCCTGCAGCCAGCTCCCCTGGGACAAAAGAAAAGCGAGTGCTTTTTGAAAGTCTTAAAAGGGACAGGGGTTTCACAGCTGGACAGAATTGTCCAGGCACACTCAGCTTAGCAGCAGAATTCATGCGCCCCAGCCCCCTGGGAGGCAGCACAGCTCTGAAACCCCAAAAGGTGATAAACAGCCTGCCGTTCAGTTCATCCCCCTCCAGCGAGGCCCCGCTTGCCCCGCCACACCAGCTGAGCAGCCTGAGAGTGGCCATGCCCACAGCCGCCACCCAGAGTCTCATCCCCACGCTCAGCTGCCCGGCACAGGCAGAGGAAGCTGAGGCAAGGCGCAAAGGGGCACCGTTCTCACAGGAGAGCACACCCGGCGCAACTGCCTCTCCCTGCAGGGCTCTGGGCTACCCCGAGGGCTACTCCCAGTGTGCGGGTAACCCACACAGGCAGCGGAGAGGGGCAGGGCAACGAACAAGCAGGAAGGGACTTTGTTTTCCCAGCTGACACACATGCCACCTGTCTATAACTACCTCTATCGCCATGAAAAGGCAGAAGAATTTGGTCCAGTCCAGAATCACCCAGACAACCTCCGAGAAAGGACCTGGGGAGACAGATATAACCAATCTTCCTGAAAAAGAATTCAAAATAAAGGTCATAACCATGCTGATAGACCTGCAGAGAAATATGCAAAAGCTAAAGGGTCAAGTTAGGAGGGAGAATACAGAAATAAAACAATCTCTGGAAGGCCTTAAGAGCAGACTGGATGAGGTGCAAGAGACTGTTAATGGAATAGAAATCAGAGAACAGGAATACAGAGAAACTGAGGCAGAGAGAGATAAAAGCATCTCCAGGAATGAAAGAATATTAAGAGAACTGTGTGACCAATCAAAACGGAACAATATATGCATTATAGGGGCATCAGAAGAAGAAGAGAGAGAAGGGATAGAAAGTGTCTTTGAAGAAATAATTGCTGAAAACTTCCCCAAACTGGGGGAGGAAATAGTCTCTCAGACCATGGAAACCCACAGATGTCCTAACACAAGGGACCCAAGGAGGACAACACCAAGACAAACAATAATTAAAATGGCAAAGATCAAAGACAAGGACAGAGTATTAAAGGCAGCCAAAGAGAGAAAAAAGGTCACCTACAAAGGAAAACCCATAAGGCTATCATCAGACTTTTCAGCAGAAACCTTCCAGGTCAGAAGAGAATGGCATGATATATTTAATGCAATGAAACAGAAGGGCCTTGAACCAAAACTCCAGTTGAATGACCTCAAAATGGTAACAGCGTATGTAAATACTGTCATAAAAACAGCTGTCCTCCAAATGACTGTCTCAACAGGGATGTCATGTTTTACAAAACAACGTCAGAAATGAAAACAAAAGTAGAGTGACAGTAAACATCTTATTTCATGCCTGTTTTTAATAAAGATATCAGATACGGGAATGTAGGAAAGTGGTAGGAGGAATGTGCACGCGGCCTGGCAGAAACCAAAGCAAACGTGAGTGAGTGGGTGCCACTGGCAGGCCCCTCTGCATTTATTTGACAACAACGTTACTTCGCAGTTAGTTTTAGGCACTAAGGACAAACAAAACCGCCCATCACGACACATGAAACAAACGCCGCCAGTCGACAAAGCACTTTGCAACGAGAAACTCCAGAGAAAAACGCGGAGTGCGTTTGTCTCTCGAGCTGGAAGTCATCACGTGGAAAGGGGTGCACAAGGATGTGACCCCAAAAATCAAAACCCGCGTCTTTCAAAGCCGATCTCTCCTGCTTGGCAAGAGCCCTGGGCACAGGGGCGTCCAATTAAACTCACCGAGCGTAATTCAGCGTGGCAGCTGAGCTGAGTGCGGAGGTGCGGACAGAGCGCGGAGGCCCGACCCCGGCCCGCGCGCCGCAGCCCCCGGCCAGCCCCCGGCCCAACCGCCACTGGCCCGTCGGCCCGCAGCCGAAATGCTGGCCCAAAGTGGATTCGCTCGCCTCCCGCAGCAGCACAGCTCAAGGCACCAGTGTTCCTCCTCACTGAGTCTGCGGCTCCACCTGCGGGAGCCGACAAACAGGCAGATGGGTCTGCAAAAAGGTAGCGCCTCAGCGAGGCTGCAAAGTGCGCTTGCGCGTGCGCGTCCTCCCCGACACAGGCCGTACCGCGCTGCCCCTGAGTTCACGGCTGTTCACGGCAAGAGCCGAGAGGCGGGGATTCAGAGCTGGCTTTGGATTGGACAAGGCGGACAAGAGGCCGATGATTGGGCTAGGAGGGCGCGTTCCTAGATTTGAAGCCCGGAAACTGCGCCCTACAACTGCGGAGGAGCTCTTCACCGCCAGAGGCCCTCCAGGATCTTACCCGCGTACACAGCCTTCGCCAACCTTGAAAAGGAACGCTCATCTTGCTCGGTTTAGGACCCCAAGGTACCGTCGTTCACCTTATACACAAATATTTCCACTGGACAAAGTACCCGATATTACCGAGTTCAGTACTGTTGCCATTTTTTGGCCTTACCGGAGCAAATGTAAGTCTTTTCTATCACCGTTTGGCACCGTGGTTTGCTTCATGTATCGTGGTTTGCTTCATGATATGCATGACTAGTAAACTTCAATTAGGAAGTCATTCCTCGGGATCCAAGCCTTAGCACAGTTCGCTACACCTAATCGCCTCTTTGTGATGGGCTAAGGTAGGTCTGGGGTGGAAAGGAGTTAGGAATGAGGCATAATTTATTACTAATTCCTGCGTTTTCCTATCTTCATTAGTCCATGAAACCTATCCCCGACATCCGCTCGACATTAGGCCTTAACTACCACTTTACTGAAACCAAAGGTCATTCAACTTCACACCTTTCACTTGCGTTTATTTCAAAATTTCTACCCTACGGTCTCAGAGGGAAAAAGAGTCCCTTTTTTCCAAAGCTAACTCCTTAACTTCATTCATTCAAGTTACTGAATGTTAAGACATACTGACTTGGGAGGAGAGAACAGTGAAAACACCAAGTTGAGTTCCCCTAGTAGTAACTGTAGTCTGGTGGGGAAAGACGTTTGATCACTTTACTTTTTACATCCTCTGCAATACTGCTCAACTATCATTCCCGGAGACACTGTCCACTAGTTAGTTCCCTTTCCATCCAAAATAAAAAATCAATAATGGGTGGTCTTATCACCTGAAGACCCTTCTTCTCTTCCTACCCTTAAGAGCCTCCACATTAACACCTTGTCAGTCATTCCACATCATATGGCTTGATCCTGAGCACTACTTTAACATTTGTTTTAATTTATCAGGACTAGCCTCCTGTCAAATGCAGTGATGTCTTCACAGTTCTCCCCACATCTCTTTTGAAAGCTTCCAGCTTTGTCATTTGAAAAGTGTAATTGCCCATATTCTACCTTTATCCACATTCAATGAACAGGTAAGTGGAGAAAATCTCAAGCATTTTCTGAATCCTGAAAAATAAACCAAATACTTAGCTCTAAGGGCGGAAATGATGCTATTTTAGTGTAAAGAACAACCCTTGTTTCACAAAATATCTTCTGTCTACACCTGGAATGTGTCTGTATATTCCAGACTGCCATTCCCCCTGTATCGCTTATACCTAACTCAATGTCCTTCCTCCATAAAAATCAACTGACCAGAGCTCTCCCCACTCTACCCAGCAATTTAGTAGATTCTAGTGGGGGTATGACCCTATTCATAGGAAAAGTTGTTTTTGAAAATTAAAATCTAATAGTTACAATAATTATATCATCTATGTGTGATTCACTGATAAATATACATAAAATGCTGTTCAACTTACATCTTTCTCTAATCCTGAAGGAAGTTAAACCCTTGACAATCCTGAGAAAACTGAACCCATAAGAATATTTCTAGTCTCATAGTTTTAACCATTTCCCATAATTACTGACCATATTGATTCCAAATTTTAAAAGTATTATTTAGAAAAATGTTATCTAATTAGATTTAAAGTCAATATCTGTCAGTTGTAGATGCTAATCTACATACTGACTTTCTATCTTTTAAATAAATGTCACGCTCATCCCTAATTTTTGATTGTGTGGATTTTTTTTTAGCAACATGGTATTTTACAGAGATAAAAGCTTTACCAACTACCAAATACTTTTATAAAGCAATAGATTCATATCTTTTAAAGTATGTTTTATTAAATAATCCACTTGGACAATAATTACTAAAGCTTTAAGCAGTAATTCTAAGTAGTAAAAGGCAATTTCCTTAAAAAAAATAAAAAGACCAGTCCATATTATGTTTTGCTGCTTTATACACAGGAATGATTTATTTTACAAACTAGTTGCAACATTATCCTGTAAAATAAAAAAAAAAACAAAAACACTTCTTATGTCTCAAAAGGCAGAATGAACTTTATGATGGATGTGTTTTCACATTAACCAGTATGACAAACCATAAGAAACTTAACACCATGATAACAGTTAAAAATAAAATGTACTAAACAGCTAAACAGACACTCTGAAATCAGCTACTGTAACTCTCACAGTTAATGTATTGTATCTCATTTCATCAAAGGTTATCAACCAGTGAAGCAAATATTCCTTTGATGCACAAGTACAAACACATTTAGGTTGCAGACACTGTTCTGGTTGTAATACATGCAAGACAGACCCTAATTTAGAAAAATCTTCTCAGAGAAAATGAAAAAAAGCAGCAAGGAATGAAAGCATTTACAAGCACTTGAATAAGGCTTTTAAAGTGTTAAATCAGTGTTTTAAACCCCTTCATTCTCAGGTAAGGGGTTAAGAGGCCGAGAGAAAGATCGTCTGCGAGGGTGAGGATACTGGAGGTTTGCAGTGTCAGCATCGCAAGAGTGCTCTACCAGAGGAGGAGGAGGAGGAGGAGGAGGAAGAGGAGGAGGAGGAGGAGAATGAAGGAGCTGGGCATAACTGGACCATCTTGATCCAGCCCGTGGGGAATCCAGAGGGGGAAAGAAATACCTGAAACAATGAAGACAGGAACAAAACACCAAAACAAAAACAACAGTTAAAAAAAAAAAAAAGAAAAGAAAAAACAGAAGAAAAAGAGAAAAGTAGTAAATACAAAGAACCAAAGAAGAGAAAACACATGCTGGAAAAAAAAGAGCTTCAGTATAGTCATGCCAAAACTAACAGAACATAATAGCAAAAATCAAGACCCTTACTAAAATCAAGTTTGCTTAAGCCAAGTATAGAAACTTGAAAGAAAGAAATACAATCTGTTAAACTTACAATGTTAAAAAAAATTTATCGGTATGAATGTTACAAAAAAAATACATTAATTTTGTAATTTAAAACATTTTCTCAGAAACACTCGACATTATCCTGTAAATTTACTAATCTAGTAAGCTTTTTCTTTATTTTGAACAATGCTTCATTTGTGGTACCAGCAGGCACACATTTTTTTCATGGATACATGATACTGAGAACCAATTCAAATACATTTTCATATAGTATGGCCAACTATTGCACCATACTTTTAAAGAATACAATTTTTGAATACACTTAGCTGTTTTTCTGCAAAAACCTTAGTACAAAATGTTGATAAGTAAAAGGGCTTAAAGAATATGTCCTATTGTTACTATTCTCTTTTTTTACAAATGACCCATAATACTTATGCATTTTAGCAAACAGATTTATAGTTTTGTCATCAAGGTCAGAGTTCTAGAGGACTTCAACTAAATGAAGCAGACAACTAAATTAAGAAAATCCTGGGACATGGATGTGTAGGTTAATTTAATGTGCATGCACAACTTGAGCAACATTTTAACTGCTTCTCTTTAAGTATGTTTCCAAATTTTGACCTGAAGGAAACCTTAAGCCATGGGATCACACCATAAAAATACACAAATACCTATTAGAAACACATATGAGAAACGTTTATCTCTTTAGTGAATATGAATTACAAACTTACAAAGGTGTTTTCGTTGTACTACCAAATTATACACGAAGCAATACCAATGCTTTGGCTACAAAACATACAAATTACTTTCCAACTTCTCTAACTCCTCTACTAATATTTTTAAATATTACAAAGAAATTGACAGATTGTACTGAATAATATCATGTATAAACCAATTCTACAAAAGATAAATTAGCACTCAAAACAATCTTTATGAAAAATATTTATTCATTCTTCAAATTAAAATTATAAAATTCATCATTTTACCTTACTGTTTTAGAAAACAGAAGAAATAAGCCTATATTACCCAAATGGAATAAAGTGATATTTTCCCTCCTCCCAACTATTCATAAGGATGGTAACAATCCTTTTAATTTTAAGACCCATGTTAGCTTCAGGAACATTTCAAAAAATTGTTCTGGTGACAATGTCTCAACAAAAAGCCTCTCCATTTATATTTCAGAAGTTTCAAATATTATCAGTAAACTGGCTATTAGCAAAAAAATGATATACACTGTATTTTTAAAGGCCTTTTGGATTGCATTTAGTAGTAAGCAGGCTGCTGGTGTATCTTGGTGCTGGGGAAAGGGAAAAGAAGCTCGTTTTCCATTCCTGTGTGCATGCAACAAGCAGCAAAACAGCAAAGTTACTCCAGTTAGCTGGTACTCAGCTGTGCTTTCTGTTAAAGAACATAATACAAATGGAGAAGGGAAAATCACAGATCTAACATACATGGTTATTGGCACAATAAGAATACAGATCAAAACTTCAAAGCTCTTTACAAAAGAAAATCTGCAGTAGAGGTAGCAACCAAAAGCCAGAATTAAAAAAAAATTAACATTAGTATCCTTTGCTTCATGAAATGATCTTTATAATCTCGTATCTTCTGTGGTAAGCTGAAATTGTTTTCATGCAAATATACTTAATCTTAAAATCAAATAGCAGGACGTATTTATAAAAATATAACAATACAAAAATAGTTGAGGAAATTTTAAATACAATTCTTTTATTTAAGACAACAACAGTATAACCACAGGACAGTTTTTAAAGCTGTGCTTTGAAGTTTCCTAAATGGTATTCCGAATTACTCCCAAAGACCTATTAAAACAATTTTACCTTACAAATTCATATATTTAAAATTTCAGTATGAAAACAAAAAGGACTCTTTAGATCATATCAAACATTAAGATAAAAAAAGGTCTATAATATGCTAAAAATTCTAAAAATCAAGAACTCAGAATTTACCATTTCCTCTTATGATCCCCATTAAAATTTTAAACACAAAAAAACATAATTGTCATTTTATTTGAAATTTCAGTTTGACCTGAATCAGAGGCTAGACTATCAGCACCAACAACACACTAACGCTCATCTAGAACTAAAATCCCCAGTATTATCCATATTTCCTCTTCATCTCACTATCTCAGAAGCAAAATAAAATCTTAAAGTTACAGACATTTTTGATAGACCACTAAATTTCAGAACAAAATTTAGTTTGTTTAATGGCCTCATAACCAACCTGTAAATATTATGACCAAGTAAGCCAAATACAGAGTTAATGAAGTGAATTTTTTTAGTGTTATAATTGTGTGAATATCTTCATTCAATCTTAAAATCCATAAAATAACACAGTGTTAGTATGACTACCAGAATGATTTAAAAAAAAGGTCATTTCTAGTTTTCCCACCAAACAGCCTACCTGCTAGCAGAAGATCCATTTAATGAATTTTGAAGATTTGGGGTACTTGAACCTAGGGAAGGATTTGAGTTTCCCTGCTGAGAACTCCCACTCACAGGACTTCCATTACCTTTCAAAATACCAGTACACTTCCAATTGTCCATATAATTAGCTGAAAAGAAAATGGTCAAAGACATTAACATGACTAATGCCCATGCTCAAGGACACAAATCTGTGTTCATGTCCTTAAATTACAATTACAGAAACGAGAGACCTATAAGCTACATTTTTCAGGATAAACATTAAACACACTTTTTAAATGATATACATACATCTCAATTTCAACAATTTTTTAAATTTTAGGAGAATTACTAATTTAAAAAACAAAGTTTTCACCACCCATTTACCTTCCTTACAATTCTCTAAATTAATACCAAATTATTACATTAAGTAAATATCAAAAAATCCACCTTTATTATAATGAATTTCAATTACAAGTTTGTGTAGGGTAATGAAGTTGTCTTCTTGTTTATGAAAGTATAAAGTCATGTGGGTATCCAACATCCTCAGAGATATAAATAACAAAACTTTTGGGGTGTGAGTGGCTTATCGAATACAGCCTAATTCTTTCAATACAAAATTGGTCAGTGGAGACACTAAGCCCAGGAAACCCCTGCTGGGGTGGAGGTAGATAGTCCTGACAGAAAGCAGAGAGGCAGGAGAGAGCAGCAAAGCCCATGAAGTCAAAGACACTGAGGAAAGGGAGGTCAGGGTGGATTCTAAGACAGCCTAAAGCTGACCATGGAAGACTTCACTGAACTGCATTTTGAGAAACGATAACTGCTCAGGGTAAATGAACTAAGCTATAATTTTGGATCCTAAGTATCCAAAATGGACAGACCAAGGACACCTCTGTCTGTGGGTAAACACCTGTGGAAAAGCGCAGACCACACTACAGCAACCAGAGTCAGTGTTAATCAACCAGGGTTCTCTCAGCTTGCTTGGCATTTATAAGAAACTCAGAATCAGCACCCCCAAGATTCTTGAACTCTGGGGAGTTGCAGAGAGGAGGGTGGTAAGATCCTGGATTTTCCCCTACAAGGGCTGCGTGGCCAGTGCAATTGTTTAAGAGAGAACTGCAGTCCTATCTTCAGTTTGTAGAGCAGTCACACAAGGTACACATACAGCAAACCATATCCTTTAAAGATATTGTATACTGTCACACTTTTCATTTTAAAATTGCTTTGTTCCACATGGGAACTTAAAAAGCAATTCAATTTAGATTAGTTGCTATGAACTAGGTAAACTGATAAAAGCTTCAAAATAACATAAATTGGTATGACATTAATTTAAAAGTCATTGTAGAAAGATAATTTTTTCCAAAATATCTGAGTTTACATTTCTAAGTGAAAATTCTAAAATAGCAACATAAAGGAACAAATCCTTCACTGAACTCTTACCTTTCCACAATCTTACACAGCCATCATCTCCTGAAGATGCTAGCACTGTTCCTGTTATATTCCAACTCACTCGCCAGACCTGAGAGTTATGGTTATCAAACTGAGCCACTATATGGATTTCAAATTTTGTTGGCCCACCAGAGGAAGTAAGTTCTTTCCTGTTAAAACAAAATTTTTCCTAGGAATTCTGAGGAAAGATTTTTAAAATACACATACACATTCTAAGTAAATAAATACAAATAGATTCACATAATTATTGTATAATAATATGCACATTCATATCCCTCCTCCTGCAGCTAGCTCACTGAGAGTTGGGCCATGTCACTTTTCATTTGACTCAGTACCCAGCATGATTATACCACAAAAAAGGTATTCAGTGAGTATTTCAAAGAAAAAAGAAACAACAAAAGAGGATCTTATTCCCCTAAACAACACTAAGGAATAAAATGGATGATGATAATTAATTTTAAAAGGAAAGCAGTAGGAACAGAAGAACAGGAGGAAAGGAAGGAGGAAAAAAGGAAAAAGAATTGAAACAATTTCAAGATGAAAGCTCAATCAATTATTCACAAAATGTCTCAGTGCTAATTTTCCCTAAGTCAACTGCCACCTCTCATTCAAACATTTATAGAGTACCAATTATATCCAGAGGATCCAATTCACTTATTAGCCTAAATAAACATAAGAAAATATGAACATCCTGTTTTCTCAATCCCCACCCCTAAAGTCATATTTTTATAGATACAATGTTCATTGAAGAATACATTCCTCAGATCACAGCTGCCTCTATACTCTCCTCCATAAATGAAAATAATTACAAGTTAAGACCACTTTCAAATTAATAACTTTGGAAAACTCACCTCACAGGCTTTAACGTAAAAATCCTCACATCTTTGGTTGCTATGGCTAGAATATGAAAAGACCGTCCCAAGTTTGGAGCAAATGCAATGTCATGGACAGGATCTGTGACTGTCATGAGGGTCTCAGCTTTTGCATATTTCCTAATGAAAAAACAAAAAATTTACAATAAAATTTTCAGAAATGAAAAATTTTTAAATCCACATGTTGAGGAACCTCAATTCTTTCACAATCCTCACAACAAAGTATTGTTTACCTCTGCTGTTATGTCCAAGTCCTAACCCCACCGAAACTTTAAATGTGACCTAATTTGGAAAAAGTATCTTTGTAGGTGTAATTAAAGATCTCAGGATGGGATCATCTGGATTTAGGGTATGCCCTAAATCCAATGTCAAGTGTTGTTATAAAAGACAGAAGAGGAGAAGGAGAAAAAAAGGCCATGTGAAGACAGAGGAAGAGACTGGAATGACACTGCCACACACCAAGAAAGCCTGGGCCACCAGAAGCTGGAAGAGACAAGGCAGGATTCTGGAAAAAGCAGAGCCCTGACAATACCCTGATTACAAATTCTAGCCTCCAGAACTCTAAGAATATATTTCTGTTTTAAGCCACTAGCTTATAGTAATTTGTTAGGGCAGACTTAGGAAGCCAGTCTAACCTCCAAAGTTTCTTCTTTTGATTTTTTAAGTTTAGCCTAAAACGATTTAACAAAAATTTCATTAGAATCAGATCTTGATTAGCTAGTAATAATTTTTTGAGAGAAGGGTAACTGATTTTCTAAGTATTTGAGTGTAAATAAAAAAGTGAAGCTGGTAACAGCTGACTCCTATATTTGACCTTAGACTAGTCACTTTACTTCGTTGGTCTCCTTTTTCATTAAAAAAATGGTGATAACATAAAGCTACCTATCTTATTTAGAAGGTGGTTGTCAGAATTCAAATTTCATAATATGTGAGAAAATGCCTTGTAACTTATTTAAATTCAGGGTACTTATCATTATCAAGGTCTACCTTAGTATTTTCACTCACCAATATAAATAAAATTATCCAATATTGGTTAAATTGTTTAAATATTTCCTGTGTACTAAATGGTATTACTACTCAGTAACTGGATGCTACATAGCTCACGATCACGTATCTCCCATGTAACAGGTTCAATCTACAGAAGAATGTTCTCTGCACAGCAAAGGAAACTATCAACAAAGTGAAAAAGCAACCTACTGAATGAGAGAATATATTTGCAAATGACATATCTGATAAGGGGCTAAAATCCAAAATATTTAAAGAACTCATACAGTCAACACCAAGAAAACTAAATAATCCAATCAAAAATGGGCAGAGAACCTGAACAGATATTTTCCCAAGGACACACAGATGGCCAACAGGCATGTGAAAAGATGCTCCACATCACTAATCATCAGGAAAATGCAAATCAAAACTGCAATGAGATATAATTCACATGAGTCAGAATGGCCATTATCAAAAAAAAAGAAATACCAAGTGTTGGCAAGGATGTGGAGAAATGGGAACCCTCCAACCTGTTGATGAGAGTGAAAATTGGTGCAGCCACTGTGGAAAAAAATATGGAAGCTCCTCAAAAAACTAAAATTAGAAATACCGTATGACCCAGCAATTCCACCTCCAGGAATTTAACCAAAGAAAACAAAGTCACTATTTCTGAAAGATATATGCACACCTATACTCACTGCAGCATTTTTACAATAACAAAGATATGGAAGCAAGCTAAATGTCCATCAATAAATAAGGATAAAAACAATATGGCATGCATACACACACACACAAATATTACTCAGCTATAAATAAGAATGGAATGTCATTTGCAACATGGACCTAGAGGGCATTATGCTAAGTGAAAAAAGTAAAAGAAATATCACATGATTTCACTTATGTAATCCAAAAAAAATAAAACAAATGAAAAACAAAACTGAAACAGACTAATTGATACAGAGAACACATCAGTGGTTGCCATTGGGAAGTTAGGTGAAATAGGTGAATGGGGAAAAAAATTAGTGAGGATGTCCAATATCTTGATCTGGGTGATGAATGACTCTGCACATCTCAAAATTCATTGAGTTATACACTAATATTTGTGCATTTTATTGTATGCACCTCAATTACTATATATGCATATATACATACATACATATATGAACCTTCAAACAACAATTACTTCAAAGAACCAGACCAAACCCCAAAAATAGCTGAACAGTATGATAACTTCCTAAGTCTATCCCATACATCCCCACAAGCAGACAGTTACTCACCCAATGCCCTTCCCCATTATCCTAAATGTAGAAAATGCCAGACACTATCTAACTCTCTTGCAGCTATAGCATGGGCAAATAATCCAATTCTGGCCACTGGGACCTGATGAAAAAGCCTGCTAAGATGCTTATAAAGAAGTTTTTTCTCCCTAATGTAAAGAGACATATGAAAGGAGACACCCTTTAGATCTGCAAAAGAGGACCTTGTATGACTTACTTCTACTTATCTACTATGGAACTGTCCTGGCCAATACAATCCACTAGCCACATGTACCTATTAAAAACTAAACTGATAAAAGTTAATAAATTCCATTCTTCAGCTAAAGTAGCCACATCTCAGACTTCAACAGCTGCATGTGGCTAATGGCCACTGCACTAGGTGGCACAGATGTTGGACCATGTTCATCATCACAGCAAATTCTACAAGAACAACATTGTAGACAGAGCCTCTGAAGAAATTCAAGCATCTACAAAAGCAGAAGGCAAGTATAAAAACCCAAGTAGAAACATTCTGAACTACAGAGTCTATGGGAGTTAAAGTAGTTCTCTTCTGCTTCTGGCCCTACCCAACAGCTGACTACTGAACCCAAGAATTTTGTCTAGCACCTGTGAGCTCTACCTTATCACCTAATAGATGCCATTTTCTCCCAAGACCCTGAGTACACCTCTGAAACAGCATTAAGGCTCTCAGAGGTATTGCAGATATCTTTTTTTTTAAATTAAAGTATCATTGATATACAATACTGCGATGGTTTCACATAAACAACACAGCGGTTTCAACATTCCCCCATATTATCAAGTCGACCCCCTCCATTGCAGACACTGTCTAGTAGCATAGTAAAATGTTAAGTCATTAATTGCCTTCTCTGTGCTGTAGTGCCTTCCCCATGACCTACCTATGTCGTCATTGCAAATTACAGTGCCCTTTAATCCCCTTTCCCCTACCAACCCCTCCCCTTGGGTAACCCCTAGTCCCTTCTTGGTGTCTGTGCATCTGCTATTTTGTTCCTTCAGTTTTGCTTTGTTTTTATACTCCACAAATGAGATAAGTCATTTGGTATTTGTCTTTCTCTGCCTGGCTTATTTCACTGAACACAATACTCTCTAGATCCATCAATGATGGATTTTATTTTCTTTTTTATGGCTGAATAATATTCCATTGCATATATGTACAACATCTTCTTTATCCAACCAGCTACTGAAGGATACCTAGGTTGCTTCCTTTATCTTGGCTATTGTAAAAAGTGCTGTGATAAACACAGGGGTGCATATGTCTTTTTGAATCAGGGATCTTGTTTTCTTCAGGTAAATTCCTAGGAGTGGAATTCGTGGGTCAAATGGTATTTCTATTTTTAGTTTTTTGAGGAACCTCCATATTGCTTTTCACAATGGTTTAACCAATTTACATTCCCACCAACAGTGTAGGAGGGTTCCCATTTCTCTGCATCTTTGCCAGCATTTGTTGTTTCTTGTCTTTTGGAAATTCACCATCATAACTGGTGTGAGGTGACATCTCACTGTGGTTTTAATTTGCACTTCTCTGATGATTAGCGATGTGGAGCATCTTTTCACGTGCATGTGGGCCATCTGTATTTCTTCTTTGGAGAGTGTTCAGATCCTTTGCCCATTTTTTAATCAGACAATTTTTTGGGGGGTGTTGAGGCATGTGAGTTCTTTATATATTTTGGATATTAACCCCTTATTGGATAAATCATTTACAAATATATTCTCCCATGCTGTAGGGTACCTTTTTGTTCTGCTGATGGTGTCCTTTGCTGTACCAGAAGCTTTTTAGTTTGATGTAGTGCCACTTGTTCATTTTTTATTTGTAGTGCCTGAAGAGATGTGTTCAGAAGAAAATTGTTCATGATTATATTCAAGAGATTTTTGCCTGTTTTCTTCTAATAAGAGTTTTATGGTTTCATGACTTACATTCAGGTCTTTGATCCATTTTGAGTTTACTTTTGTGTATGGACTTAGACAATAATCCAGTTTCATTCTCTTACATGTAGCTGTCCAGTTTTCCCAACACCAGTTGTTGAAGAGGGTGTCTTTTCCACATTGTATATCCATGGCTCCTTTATTGTATATTAATTGACCATATATGCTTGTGTTTATAGCTGGGCTCTCTAGTCTGTTCCATTGATCTATGTGTCTGTTCTTGTGCCAGTACCAAATTGTTTTGATTACCAAGGCTTTGTAGTAGAGCTTTAAGTTAGGGAGCATAATCCCCCTGCTTTGTTCTTCTTTCTCAGGATTGCTTTGGCTATTCGGGGTCTTTTGTGGTTCCATATGAATTTCAGAACTATTTGTTCTAATTTGTTGAAGAATACTGTTGGTATTTTGATAGGGAGTGCACTGAATCTGTAGATGGCTTTGCGCAGGATCACCATTCTGACAATATTAATTCTCCCTATGCATGAGCATGGGATGTATTTCCATTTATTCGTGTCTTCCTTAATTTCTCACATGAGTCTTGTAGTTTTCAGAGTAGAGGTTGCAGGTATCTTAACATGACCAAAATTAAATTCTTCTTCATATGCAGTTATACTCTACCTAAATATCCCATTTCCAGAGTTTCTTATACCAAGAAACTGCCTACTAGCCACTGAACTACTAAGCCAGAAGCTTGGAAATCATTCTGATAGCGTCCCCTTCTTCACCTCTGTCAACTAATCCATCAGCAGATCCTATTGAAACCACTTCTTAAATTATTCTCAAATTGCCCACTTCTTTCCATACCCACTGCCGCTCCTCTATTCCAAAGCCACTACAATCTCCCATCTATTATAACACTATCCGAGCCCTGAATCCACTCATATAGGTCTCCAAAATACACCTATGGAGGGGTTAAACTACAACTGACTCTGTTATTTCTCAAATCAAAAATCCTTCAATGGCTTCACATAATAACCCTTAAGATAAAACCTAAACATTGAACACCAGGTCTTGCAGATAGAAGCCTTGCATATTTCTCACCACACTCCCTTTTGCCTATTATGTTCCAATGATAGTAAAACTATACTGGCTCTCTCTTGTTCATGGACTTTATCACATGCAGTTTTCTCCATGTGGAATGCTTTGCCCACTTTGTCTGGCTAACTTCCACTTATACTATAGGTCTTCTTTTGGGTGAACCTTTTGATCCCCTCTCCCAAGGAGTAAACTTTTAACATACTGATTCTCCCAGTTTGTAAAATTCATCACCATTTTTTTTTACTTTTTTCGGGTTTTCCCTGTAAGATGGTACATACTGGGAAATCAATTACCTTCTCTTCTACATCATCCAGTCTTATTTATCAGAGCACAGAACTTAGCATATCACAGGAAATCAGTAAACATGTAATAAATAATGCATAATTCAGTTAATGAATAAAGGAATAAAATTTTTAAAAATTAAGTGCAATTTGGAACAATTAAGACCAAAGCAGTACTAACCTGGTGTTTTCATTATATTCAAAAATCTGTACCTTAGCTGTTGCATTTGGACTACTGTCATCACTTCCTACTGCTATCATGGGGGAATGAGCACGGGAACTAGAAATGAAGAGTAAGAAATATTTTACATAATTATAAAATTAATATACACATAGATTCAATGCAATCCCTTTCAAAATACCAACAGCATTCTTCAACAAACTAGAGCAAATAGTTCTAAAATTCATATGGAACCACAAAAGTACCTGAATAGCCAAAGAAATCCTGAGAAGGAAGAATAAAGCGGGGATGATTACGCACACTGACTTCAAGCTCTACTACAAAGCCACAGTAATCAAGACAATTTGGTACTGGCACAAGAACAAACCCATAGACCAATGGAACAGACTAGAGAGCCCAGATATAAATCAAAGCATATATGATCAAATGATACACGATAAAAGGAGCCATGGATACACAATGCGGAAATGACAGGCTCTTCAACAGCTGACGTTGGCAAAACTGGACGGCTACATGCAAGACAATGAAACTGGATTATTGTCTAACCCCATACACAAAAGTAAACTCAAAATGGATCAAAGACCTGAATGTAAGTCATGAAACCATAAAACTCTTAGAAGAAAACATAGGCAAAAATCGCCTGAATATAAACATGAGCAACTTTTTCCTGAACACATCTCCTTGGGCAAGGGAAACAAAAGCAAAAATGAACAAACGGAACTATATCATGCTAAAAAGCTTCTGTACAGCAAAGGACACCATCAGCAGAACAAAAAGGCATCCTACAGTATGGGAGAATAGATTTGTAAATGACATATCCTACAAGGAGTTAACATGGAAACCTACATAAAGAGCTCACACACCTCAACATCCAAAAGGCAAATAACCCCATTAAAAAATGGGCAGAGGATATGAACAGACAATTCTCCAAAGAAGAAATTGAGATGGCCAATGGGCACATGAAAAGATGCTCCACATCGCTAATTATCAGGGAAATGCAAATTAAAACCACAATGAGATGTCACCTCACACCAGTTAGGATGGCCAATATAGAAAAGACTAAGAACAAGAAATGCTGGTGAGGATGCAGAGAAAGGGGAACCCTCCTACACTACTGGTGGGAATCTAGTTCAACCATTGTGGAAAGCAGTATGGAGTTTCCTCAAAAAACTAAAAATAGAAATACCATTTGATCCAGGAATTGCACTCCTAGGAATTTACTCTAAGAATGCAGCAGCCCAGTTTCAAAAAGACATATGCACCCCTATGTTTATCACAGCACTATTTACAATAGCCAAGAAATGGAAGCAACCTAAGTGTCTATCAATCAGTAGATGAATGGATAAAGAAGATGTGGTACATATACAGAATGGAATATTATTCAGCCATAAGAAGAAAACAAATCCTACCATTTGCAACAACATGGATGGAACTATAGGGTATTATGCTCAGTGAAATAAGCCAAGCGGAGAAAAACAAGTACCAAATGATTTCACTCAACTGTGGAGCATAAGAACAAAGCAAAAACTGAAGGAACGAAACAGCGGCAGACTCACAGAACCCAAGAATGGACTAACAGTTGCCCAAGGGAAAGGGACTGGAGGGGTACGGGGGTGGGTGGGAAGGGAGGGAGAAGGGGAGTAAGGGGCATTATGATTAGCACACATAATGTGGGGGGGCGGGGCACGGGGAAGGCAGTATAGCACAGAGAAGACAAGTAGTGACTCTATAGCATCTTACTAAGCTGATGGACAGTGACTGTAATGGGGTATATGGTGGGGACTTGATAATGGGGGGAATCTAGTAACCACAATGTTGCTCATGTAATTGTATATTAATCATACCAAAAAAATTAATATGCACATAATTGAGAGAATCAAAAACTGGCTTCAAGCAACTCGATAACCCAAAAGTCACATGTCACTTCTGTGCCTGGATCCTGCCATATATGCCACACAGCGAAACATTGGGAGGCTGTGTCTTTGAGAATGCTCAAAACAGTGACTGAGGACACAACCCTTCTGGGTTGTTTTTACCACATTTTCTTATGGCTGAGATAGAAAGTAGCTCTGTTCCCAAAACAAAAAGGTTTCATACATTCAATAGACTGAAAAAAAAAAGACATTTAACAGGTCTTAAAATGTTTCTTCCTGAAAGGTTTAGTCATTAACTATGTAATAAAAAGTAACCCTATGGTGACCAAGTAAGTGTTTTGTACAGTAACCCCAATGGAAGGAGGAAAAGTAGAAAAGGCCACCCCTCAGCAAGGTATGATCTTACATGTCATTCTCCTCTCCAGCCACATTTGTGGTCAACTTCATTTTTAAAAAGGCAAAAGATATGCAAAAGAGAATGAACTCTGCTGAAGTGAACTCCAGGCTAAATGTTTTTCCTTTGATGCCTAAGGACCTAGAAATTGATTTCCTTTGCCTCCTACATCCAGATTATGTAATACCTCTATGAACCTGACACTCTTGCTTAACCTTTGACCTTGACAATGTGATCTGCCAAACTCATTAAGTTGAAAACAGAATGTGGTAATTTTAAAAAAGCCTTAATTTTTTATTTCTAAAGCTTTATTAGTAAAACTTCTGATAATAAGACCAAATTACCTAAGATAAGAAAAATACCAGATAACTACAAAGTGTTCCAGCAATAAAATAAAATTACAAGTTATTCATAGTTATTCTTGGCCAAAGAGGTGTAAATTCCACAGTCATTTCTACATCTCAAAAACTTTCTTTTTCAAATGTTCTACAAATATAACTTTTTTTTTAACAGTATTAAATATTTGAGTAAGGACCAAAAGTATATTTATTCTAACATATTCTAAAACTACTAAAACTATAATTCTTTAAAAAATCACTTTAAAATCAAATTGTAAAAGGTCCAGATAACAATATGAATCAAGGATTATCCCATTTGTACATCCAGAAATAAGATGTTTGCATTCAAACTGTTATCCAAAATGACTCACAACTAAACGGTGAGAAAAATCATCCAAATCCTGACTGAATATAGTAGACTGATTAACTGCACTTTCTTTTCTCCTAAGGTTCCATGGAAGTGATAAAAGAAAAACACTGTGACTGCTATAAATCAGAGTGTGCCATCAGAAATTAAGAAATTTGGAGGAATTACAATCAGACAGGCAGCAGATCAGAGAGAGAACATGTAATGGGAAAAAGCAAATCCCATACTACTATCATTAAGGAGAAATTCCAAAAGCTCCAACCTCCAATAAATACAGAGAGTAGGAATGAGTCATGGGGCAATCATGAAGTGATTCATTTAGAGAACTGCAATCAGAAGGCCCCATGGCTGGCAGCTGACTCTGCTCTGAGCTACAGAAGTCTGAGGAGGGTTCCTAGCGAGATGATTAGAAGATAAAAGCGGAGCTGTAAGAACCTGAAATAAAATACAGTAGTATACCAAAACTGGCAGAGAGAGGGACAAGAAACAAAATACATAGTGTTCCATCCGCAAGTCAAGTTCTCCTGACTTTGGCGATTTGGGGGTACCCCAGCCTGCCAGTTCTCTTCTAGTGGTCTATATTCCTCACAAGGAAATCCTGCCAAACCACTCCACCTACTTAGATGAAACTCAGCCAAGCCCCTAGTACAAGACTGAGCTGTTAACAGAGCACCTAACAGGAGAAAAATACTAATATCGGTTTTCTCTACTGGCTGTAAGTCTCTTAGTCATAAACACAAATAGATAAGCAAAGACTAACACAAACTTAAGGAAAACAAGGAGTATGAAAGATAAACACCAAGCTATACAAACAGGTCTTCTGAAGAAAATAGGTAAAGCAGATCTTCATCATTTGCAGATTCTGTATTTATAAATTGACCTACTTTCTAAAATGTATTTATAACCCCCAAAATTCAATACTTGGGGCTTTCATGGTCATTCACAGACATGCCTAGAGCAACTCTACAAAAACTTTGAGTCACCTGATGCACATGTTCCACCCTGCTCTGCCTTCTTGTTTCAGCTCTCATACTGAAAACAAGTGTTTGTTTTGCACTCTACCACATTTTCTGCATATTTGTGCTCTATGTTGGTGATTTTGCTGTTTAAGTGGCCCCCAAGTGTAATGCTGAAGTGCTGTTTAGTGTTTCTAAGCTTAGCAAGAAGGCTGTGATGTGCGTTATGGAGAAAATACCCATGTTAGATAAAAGCTCCATTCAGGCATAAGTTTTAATGCTGTTGGCAGAGTTCAATGTTAATGAACTAACTATATTCTAAATAAAGTGTCTTTAAATAGAAATACACATAAAACAGGGTTAAGTATTGATCAGTTGACAAAAATGTGATCAAAGGTTTGTGGGAACCTCATCCTGTATTTCCCCAAGGAGCAATGGTTCAGTCAGTGTAAGCTAACTCAGTGAAAGACTTAACAATTAAAAAGATTACCACCCCCCCCCCCCGTCAACTCCCAAAATCTATGGATGGTACAAAATGTATACCTGGAGAACAAGTTGGACATCTGGAAGAGAGTAGTAAATCTCCAAACAATTTTAAGAACATGGAGAATAAATCCAGGAA
The DNA here is from genome assembly GCF_030020395.1 of Manis pentadactyla. Lineage (NCBI taxonomy): Eukaryota > Metazoa > Chordata > Mammalia > Pholidota > Manidae > Manis > Manis pentadactyla. Next base: position 106,255,399 of record NC_080024.1, read on the forward strand.
TAATAAAAAAATGAGTTTTCCACAAATGAGTTTTGCAACAACATGGATGGAGCTGGAGGATATTATGCTCAGTGAAATAAACCAGGCGGAGAAAGACAAGTACCAAATGATTGCCCTCATTTGTGGAGTGTAACTGAAGCAAAACTGAAGGAACAAAACAGCTACAGATTCACAGATTCCAAGAAGGGACTAGCGGTTACCAAAGAGGAGGGCAAGTGGGGAAGGAGGGAGAAGGGGACTGAGGAGGATCATGATAGGCAAACAAGGTGTGGGAGGAATCAGGGGGAAGACAGTGTAGCACAGAGAAGGCAAATAGTGACTCTGTGGCATCTTACTACACTGATGGGCAGAGACTGCAACGGGGTATGGGGGGAACACGATAATATGGGTGAATGTAGTAACTACATTGTTTTTTCATGTGAAACCTTCATAAGAGTGTATATCAATAATACCTTAATTAGAAAAAAGATGAGTTTTCCAAAAAAGACAGAATAGAGAAAACAGAAGATAAATTTTCAAAGAATCCTAAGATACCCCAATTTGAGATAATAACCTTTAGTTTGAAAGGGACCACTCAGGGTCAAGCAGGATGAATTTTCAAACACCAACACCTAATAATATATGTCTGGATTTACTTCAAAATAATGCAGTTTTTCTTTTTTTGAGGGGTGGGGAGAAGCTGGGAGGGAAGACATACAGATTAAACAAGGAGAGCTTTAAGATATTTTAGCTGAGTGAGGGACATGTGACATCTATGTATTATACTTCTGTTACTAGTTTTGGTGTATCTGAAATTTTCCCTAATAAAGATGTTTTAAAAGAAAAAACACCTAGAAAAATTCTGGTTAAATTTTAGAATTCTATTATCTCAAATCATACAAAGCATTTAATTCCAAGAGGTTTTATGACCTAAATGTGATTCCAGAATACACATGACAAACTCAATGTGGGGAAGAATTTCTCAAATAAGACACGAAAAAGCACTATAACAATAAAGGAAAGTGATAAATATGGCTACATTAAAATTCAGAACCTGTTTACTATGAAAAGTCATCAGTGTGTCAAAATGACAAAACACAAACTAAGAGAATGTACTTGCAACAGAGCTCAAAGTAGTAAGACAAAATGCTAAAAACTTCCAAAAAGAACAGGCCACCTACAAAAGAACCACATCAGACTAACCTCAGGCTTCTCATTAACACCTGAAGTTAAAAAGATGCAAGAAATAGTATCTTTGATATTCTTACATTTTGAACTTAGAACTCTAATTAAAACTAGCCAAACTACAATTAAGGTGAGTTAAAATTAAGATATTTTCAGGTATGCTAAAATTCAAAGACGTTGCCATCCATCTAGTATGGGAGAAAATTAAGAGCTAAGAGCTGTGCCACCAAAATGACAATAAATCTAGACAACACGTGATATGAAAATGTGAGAGCTAAGTGTAACCAAGAAGCAATCATGAAAAAAAAAAGCACATCAGAAGTTGACACCAGATTATTCTGCATGAATAACAATTTTCAAGAAAAAGCTTGCATTTGCATCTATAATGAATATTCACATAATCTAATACTGTAAATTTCCTTGCTACTTAATGTTTACAGTCAACTTGTAGTCAAAAGACAAAATATACATATATATTAAATGTTTACAGAATGTAAATATAAATGTTGTAAATCTCACCAGTATATAAGCAATATAACAAAATATTAGGAAATGGAGGGGTAGACGTGAGGTAAAAGCAAAATAAGCTAATTTTTTTTAAAAGAGCTATGAGTCCACGTATAGTCTATAAAAGTTGATAAATCACTAAGTAGAGAAATATATCACTCGAAATTATAATCACCATTATAACTAGAACAATTATCAACATTTCTGCAAATAAGGTATCTAACTAGTCATACCTTCAGAAGTGGAAAGCTTTGTAAATGTGCTAAATTCATCCCTCATAGAGAGAGTACAGATAACAAAGGTAAAGTAAAGGTAACGAAGCAAGAACCAGAGGTATAAGTAAATTGTTTAAAAATATAGTAGTGATTACTATAAATAAAACCTAAAAACAGAACTATTAACAGTATTTGTTTTTAGGGGATAGGGGAACTTTTGTTTTTCATTGTACACTCCTCTAGACTATTTGAATTCTTTTCTTTACCAAGTGATTCACCATTCTTTTTAAAAAATAGTTTTTATCAAATGATTTCACTCATCTGTAGAGTATAAGAACAAAGAAAAAACTGAAGGAACAAAACAGCAGCAGACTCACAGAATCCAAGAATGGACTAACAGTTACCAAAGGGAAAGGGAAAGGGACTGGGAAGGATAGGTGGGAAGGGAGGGATAAGGGGAAAAAGGGGCATTACGATTAGCACACATAACGTAGTGGGGGGGGGAGACATGGGAAAGGCAGTATATACAGAGAAGACAAGTAATGATTCTATAGCATCTTACTATGCTGATGGACAGTGACTGTAATGGGGTATGTGGGGGGAACTTGATAATAGGGGGAGTCTAGTAACCATAATATCATTCAAGTAATTGTACATTAACGATATCAAAAAAAAAAGTTTAATAAAAGCAACTATGGCATAGTACTAAGTCCCACTCTATACATCAGGTAAAGGAATAAAGTAGGAGTAGATATACTAATACACAGGAAAATGCCCACAATGTTATTTTTAAGTATGAAAGGCAAATTGCAAGGAAGGAAAACATATGTCTATGCATGTCTGTGTGTTTTGTGTCTACCTGCATGTGACAGCATATTTGTATATTTGCATATATTTATGCATTATATTTACTTGCATACATTTATGCATTATTATAATGCATTAAGTATTTATTTGGATATTAATGGAAAAAGCCAAGAAGGTGCACACCAAAATATTTACAATGGTTGGCTCCTTCTGTTGGGTAAGGAAATAGGGGAGCAAGAGACATGACAGGGTGGAGAAAGGAGAATTTTTATTTTACATAATATATATATTTTTTTAAATAGCGAGTATGACAACTTAAACGGTTTTAAGTAACAAAACCATCAAATGCTTAGCTTAAAAATTACCATTTTTACCAGGATTATGTTACCAGAGGTTTGCTGTATAAGCTTACCTTGACGGGTTCCAAGAAATGCAACTACAGCTTAGCTTACACGAGATCTCATGCTGCAGAGACCACTGGCTGAGATTCATGACATCTGGTGCCTCATATATTCTTACTATACCATCTGCTGAACAGGTTGCTAACATAAGACCCATATGCTTAGGAGCAAATTTCACATCAGTAACGGATGTTCTGCTATCCACTAGAGTTGTCCTCTTAACCTGAAAAAGAGAAATTTAACATTATAAATTATATACATAAAGAAAGATTTGTAGTGTGCAAAATACATAGGTTCTGAAACCACATAGAACTCTGCCATTTATTAGGTGTATAACCTTGAATAAGCTATTTACAACATGCCTAGGCCTCAATTTCCTCCAAAGCACTTGACAAAAATACCACATACACAGCTGGCCAATAGTAACAAATTAGCAACCTATAATTAATTACTCTCTTTAAGACAGAATAAAGTCAACCTTAGAAAGTCTAACTTTATTAAAGTACATAAGTACTCTCTCTTGAGCAGACTGGTCACTAAACCACTAAATCCGAGCATTTTCATATACATAATTCTGTCATGCAAAGTATGCTTCAAGCAATAAATTAAATGAATTGAGATGCTTAACAGTGAAATGGAAGGTATGCAACTTCTTTGCCTAGGCATAAATGTCAGTAAATCCTACTTGAACCACCACTATCCACTTTTTATAAGAAGGTGTTTAGTGGAGACCAATAGAATGGTACAAAGCTGGCACTGTGATAATTACAGAATTCCAACATAGCATTCAACTTACTGCTAGAAAAATCCCTCTACTTTACAAACTTCCCTTCTCTCCTCCCCTTAAGCAGACCCTAGTGTAGAGTGTAAAAAGATCAACCCCTCCCATCATAAAAAAAAATGTAAAACAATATGAACAGCAGGCAAGCTACAAACCTACAGTAATTAAAACAGAATGGTGTTGGCATAAGGAAAGAATTATAGACCAATGGAATAGAAAAGAGCACTCTCCGTATATGGTCAGCAGATTTTCAACGAGAGTACCAAGACCATTCAGTGGGGTAAGGACAGTCTTTTCAATAAAAGGTTCTGGGAAAACTGGGTATCGATAAGCAAAAGAATGAAATTGGACACTTACCTTATACCATATGCAAAAATTAACTCAAAATGATTCAAAGACCTAAATGTAAGCACTAAAAGTATAATACTCTTAAAAGAAAACTTTGGGGAAAGTCTTCATGACATTGAACTTGGCAATGATTTTGTAACTGACACCAAAAACACAGGGAACAAAAGAAAAAAATAAACTGGATTTCATGAATTTGTGCATGAAAGGACACTATCAAGAGAATGAAAAGGAGACTCACAGAATGGGAGAAAATATTTGCAAATCATTTATCCAATAAAAGATCAATATCCAGAATGTATAAAGAACTCCTACAATTCAACAAAAAGAAAAAACCCAATTAAAAATAATGAGCGAAGAACTTAAATAGACATTCCCCTAAAGAAGTAAAAGGGTTCTGGTAATAATTCCAATTTTGCAGCAGGGGAGGGAAAATCCCCCATACCAACAAACAATTCTCAGTCACCAGCAAAGTATTAGAGAAAAATTTAACTCAATTCTGACACTACCTGGACACAGCATCAGATTCCACAGGTTTAAGTGTTTACTCTTATAAGACCACCATCCCAACCCCCACTTCAGACCTGTGCTTCTCACTAACTGGTGGCTTATACTCAGTTCCCAAGATCCCCTACTCAGAATTGATTAATTGGCTGGAGCTGCTCATAGAACTCAGAGAAAAATTTTACTTTCCAGAGTACCAATTTATTATAAAAGGCAATCATTCAAGAACAGCCAGATGGGAGAGATACATAGGGCAAGGAATGGGAAAAAAGCAAGAAGCTTTTATGTCCTCTCCAGGCTAGCCACTCTCCCCAGATCTCCACAGGTTCACCAAACTGGAAGCTCTCTGAATCCCATCCTTTTAGGTTTTCCTGGAGGTGTCATTACATAGGCATGGCTTATTAACTCACTGGCCCCTGGCGACTGATTCAACCTCCAGTCCTTCCCTGGAGGTTGGGGAGTAGGACTAAAGTTCCATCCCTCTAATCTCATGGTTGACTCCACTGGCAACCAGCCCCCATCCTTTGGTGCTTACCAAAGTCACCTCATTAACATAAGGTAACATAAGAGAACTTTATCATGCTCAACACTTAAGAAATTCCTAGAGTTTCAGGAGCTGTGAGTCAGAAACTGTGGATGAAGACCAAATATATGAGAAATACATATATATATGTTGTAAGTCATAATATCACAAGAAGATATACAAATGACCAATTAGCATATAAAATGATGTGCAATGTTATTAACCATAAGGGACTGCAAGTCAAAACTATAAGGAGCTACCACTTCACATCCACTAGGATAGCCACTATTGATAAAGTTAAGTAACAAACATTCGTGATAATGTGGAGAAATTAGAACCTTCATGTACTGCTGGTAGGAATGTAAAATGGTGCAGCCACTCTGGAAAACAGTTTAAACATAGAACTACCAAAAGACCTAGCAATTCCACTCCTAGTATATCTAAAAAAGTTGAATGCAAGGTCTCAAAGAGTTGTCTATACACCAGTGCTCAGAGTAGCATTATTTACAATGGCTAAGGTGGAAACAACCCAATTGTCCATCCACAGATGAATGGATAAACAAAATGTGGCACATACACACAATGCAGTACTATTTGGTTATAAGAAGAAAGAAGTGGATGTATGCTAAAATGTGAATAGACCTTGAAAACATTTTGCTTAGTGAAATAAAACAGACATAAAAGGACAAATATTGTATGATTCCACTTATATCAGGTACCTGGAGTAGTCAAATTCATAGAGACAGAAAGTAGATGGAGGTTAATGGGCTGGTGGAGGGGGAAGTGAAGGTACTATTTCATGGTATGCAGTTTATATGGGGAATGATGAAAAGTTTTGGTATAGATGATATATTGGTATATATTGGTGATAGGTACCCAGCACTATGAATGTAATTAATGCCACTGAATTGTCCACTTACAAATAGTTAAGATAAATATTATGTATATTTTACTACAATAAGAAAAATGTAGCAGCAAAAAAGAACAGTACTGACAGCATGCAAGCATTAGTGTGGAGATGGGGAAGACTTGCAGGAATAGAGAAGAAAACATTGTATTTATGTCCTTGGAAAGGCATGGAATACATCCAGTACACACTAAAAATCTGTAATAGTGGTTGCCTCTAGGGAGGAAATTGTATGGCCAGAAAAGAGGAGGAAGCTCTCACTATATACACTTGTTTGTACCTTTTGAATTTTATGCCTTGTGCCTGATTATCTATTAAGAAAAATAGGGGAAAAAAAAAACACTGGAATGAGTCTTAAAGATAATCTAGTTCAATTCTCTCACATTTTATACAGGAGGAACCTGAACAACACACAAATTATGTTCTTGCCTAAATTCAAACATCTGATCAGAGAAGAGCTAGACTTAAAGTAGAGGCAGATAAAGCATAGTATATTCTGTAAGAAAGCAAAGGTAACTGCAAAAGAGAAAAAAAAATTTTTTTAAGGATTTTAAAGGGTACACTTTGACAAAGCAAATACTTTGGATTCATAAAATTTACAATCAAACAATGCCACCAGTGCTCCTGAGTACCATTCCATGCCCACAACAAAGTTAAATAAACAAGTAGGAGAAAAACATCGAAAAAGAAACTGGCAAACATAGAGGGGGAGTGCTAACATCTTACCAAGTGCCTGAAATGTTCTTGGAAAGACTGATGAATGCTCTTTGGATACTCATGCACCACCCACCCACACATCACCCCCCAAACTCCCTCAAAACTAACAAATGTCTCACCCAATGACTCTGTCCTCGAAGTTTATCATTTGATTCTCCTACTATTTCTTCCCATACAGCAGCTGTTCGGTCAAAAGAACAGGAAGCCAAAACCTGTCCAAATTCAGGATGGGCCCATGTCACACGCCACACAGATCCACTATGTGTCTGAGGAGTTTAAAAAAAAAAAATTAAGTTTACTCATAATTTCACACATTTAAGGTTTTACCTGAGGAAATAGAATAGAGGTATTTTTAGTTTTCAGTAAGAGGAGGAAACTGATCTACTTAACATCTAATAAAAAAGTTCAATTCTAGAACTTTAACCATTTTTTTTTTGGTATTTTTTTTTATTGAAGTATTTGGAACAATTCAAACACTGATGAAGCCATCTGGGCTGCAGTTTTCTTTGCAAGAAGGTGTCTAACTACAAGTCCAATTTTTAAAATAGCAGTGTCTGCAGGTTGTCTATTTCTTCTTGAGTGAGCTGTGGCATATTGCATCTTTTAACAAATTTCTCCATTTCATCTAAGAGTCAAATGAACTGTAGTGCTCACAATATTCCCCCATCCTTTCAATATCTGTGGAATCCATAGTCATAGAACTTCAACTTTTAGAAAATATTCTATATTTAGGATTAAAGTCCCTCAGGAATCAAGTTCTAACATTTTACAGTTCACCAATGAACAACATGGGATTAGGGGCACTGACCGATGTGCAGTCAAAAATCTATACATTAAATTTTAACTCCCCCAAAACTGCACTACTAATAACCTATTGTTGACCAGAAGCCTTACCAATAACTTAACAGTTGATCAACACATATTTCCTATCTGTATTATATACTGTATTTACAATAAAGCAAGCTAGAAAAAGGAAACTTTTTTTCAAATTTTTAACAAATCTCCAAAAAATTTTCCAATATATTTATTGAAAAAAAAATTTGCATATAAATGGGCTCACACAGTTCAAATCTATCTTGTTCAAGGGTCAACTATACCAAAGCAGAAAACTCCAGCCTGATAAAGTTGAGCTCTTCCAGTGCTAATAGTTACAGACTTGCTTCAGGTTTAGCATAGCCAAGCTTTTAAATAGAGGTTCTACCAAACTACTATTTGTTTTACTTGCAAATTCTCTCTACAAGAAATATCTACCTACTAAAATAAATAGAATTCATCAAAATTATTTGGTTCAAAAGCCTAACAAAGGAACTAGCCTAACAGTACACAGAAAATGTAGCAACAGAATGCTTAAATGATTCTAACCAATGTCTGGCTAGACTATTCTAGGAAAAGAGGCTATGAGTGAGCAAATATACAGAAGCTCAAATCCTTGTATTCTGAGAAAATAATTTAAATCTCTGTAATATTACCTTTATATATGAAAATTTTACATATTATTCTTCAATTCTTCATGTTAACAAGGAAATAAAAGGATAAAAAGGTCTTATCATTTTACATCAACAGAATTTCATCTGTATTTTTCAGTAAAAATACTAGATGACAAGTATCAGTCCACCAATTACATTTCCAAAATTTGTTTCATGTTTCTGTATGTCTAAAACTCTTATACTCAACAGAAAATAAGTAAGGAAATAGTGAACAATATATTAGATCAGCTAAACTTAACAGATATCTACAGAACATTCCATCCAAAAGCAACAGGATACACATCCTTATAAAGTGTACTTGGAACATTTTCCAGAATAGATCACATACTAGGCCACAAAAAGAGCCTCAATAAATTCAAAAAGATTGAAATTGTACCAACCAGCTTCTCAGTCCAAAAAGGTACAAAACTAGAAATAAATTACACAAAGAAAACAAAAAAGCCTACAAACACATGGAGGCTAAAAAACATGCTTCTGAATAATCAGTTGATCAATGACCAAATTAAAACAGAAATCACACAATACATGGAGACAAACAAAAACAAAAACTCAACAGCCCAAAACCTGTGAAATGCAGTCAAGGCAGTTCTAAGAGGGAAGTACACAGCAATACAGACTTACCTCAAGAAACAAGAACAATCCCAAGAGACAGTCTAAACTCACAATTAAAAAAACTAGAAAAAGAAGAGTAAATGATGCTCAAGTCAGTAGAAGGGACATAATAAAGAATAGAGCAGAAATAAATAAAATAGAGAAGACTAAAACAATTAAAAAAATCAATGAAACCAGGAGCTGATTCTTTCAGAAAATAAATAAAATAGGTAAACCCCTAGCCAGACTTATCAAGAAACAAAGAGAGTGTACATACATAAACAGAATCAGAAACAAAGAAGGAATTATCACAACAGACACCATAGAATTACAAACAACTATTGGAGAACATTATGAAAATTTATATGCCAATAATTTGGACAACCTAGAAGAAATGGACAACGTTCTAGAAAAATACAACCTTCCAAGACTGACCCAGGAAGAAACAGAAAATCTGAACAGACCAATTACCAGCAATGAAATTCAACTGGTCAAAAAAGCTAACAAAAAACAAAATCCCAGGTCCTGATGCTTAACAGCTGAATTTTATCAAACATTTCAAGAAGAGCTAATACCCATCCTCCTTAAAGAATTCCAAAAAGTAGATGAGAAGGAATTACTTCCAAACTAATTCTATGAAGCCAGGATCACTCTCATACCAAACCAAAGACACCCCAAAAAAATAAAATTACAGATCAATATCCCTGATAAACATAGATACAAAAATCCTCAACAAAATATCAGCAACCAGAATTCGAAAATACATCAAAAAGATCATCCATCGTGACCATGTGCGATTTATTCCAGGGATACAAGGATGGTTCAATACTCAAAAATCAAATCAGCATCATAAACCACATCAACAAAAAGGACAAAAATCACATGATCATCTCAATAGATGTTGAAAAAGCATTTGACAAAATTCAATATCCATCCATGATAAAAACTCTCAAAAAAATGGGTATAGAGGGTAAGTACCTCAACAAGATAAAAGCCATATACAACAAACCCATAGCCAACACCATACTTAATAGCAAAAAGCAGAAAGCTTTTCCTCTAAGATTGGAAACAGGACAAGGATGCCCACTCTCACCACTTTTATTCAACATAGTACTAAAGGTCGTAGCTATGGCAATCAGACAACATGAAGAAATAAAAAGCATCCAAATTGGTAAGGAAGAAGTTAAACTGTCATTGTTTGCAGATGACATGATATTATATATAGAAGTGCCTAAAAACTACACCAAAAAACTATTGGAACTAATAACTGAATTCAGCAAAGTTGCAGGATACAAAACTAATACACAGAAATGTGTCACATTCCTATATACTAACAAAGAACTAGAAGAAAGAGAAATCAGGGAAACAATTCCATTTACAATTACATCAAAAAAATTAAATACCTAGGAATAAACCTAACCAAGGAGGTGAAAGACCTTTACTCTGAAAACTGTAAGACACTCATGAAAGAAATTAAAGAAGACACCAATAAATGGAAATACATCCCATGCTCATGCACAGGAAAAATTAATATTGTGAAAATGGCCATATGCCCAAAGCAATTTACAGATTCAATGTAATCCCTATCAGAATACCAACAGCAATCTTCAATGAACTAGAACAAATAGTTCTAAAATTCATATGGAACCAAAAAAGACCCCAAATAGCCAAAGCAATCCTGAGAAGGAAAAACATACACTCCCTGTCTTTAAGCTCTACTACAAAGCTACAGTAATCAAAACAATTTGGTATTGGCACAAGAACAGACCCATAGATCAATGGAACAGAAGAGAGAGCCAAGATATAAATCCACAAACATATGGTCGATTAATACATAATAAAGGAGACATGGATATACAATGTGGAAAAGACAGCCTCTTCAACAACTGTTGCTGGGAAAACTAGACAGCTACATGTAAGAGAATGAAACTGGATTACTGTCTAACTCCATATACAAAAGTAAACTTGACATGGATCAAAGACCTGAATGTAAGTCATGAAACCATAAAACTCTTAGAAGAAAACATAGGTAAAAATCTCTTGAATATAGGCATGAGCAATTTTTTTCCTGGACTCATGTCTTAGGGGCAAGGGAAACAAAATAAAAAATGAACAAATGGGACTACATCAAACTAAAAGCTTCTGTACAGCAAAGGACACCATCAGGAGAACAAAAAGGCATCCTACAGTATGGGAGAATATATTTGTAACAACTCATCTGATAAAAGCTTAACATCCAAACTATATAAAGAACTCATATGACTCAACACCCAACAAACAAGCAACCCGATTAAAAAATGGGTGGAGGATCTGAACAGACACTTCTCCAAAGAAGAAATACAGATGGCCCACATGCACATGAAAGGTTCCCCCACATCGCTAATCATCAGGTAAATGCAAATTAAAACCACAATGAGGTACCACCTCACACCAGTTAGGATGGCCAACATCCAAAAGACAAGAAACAACAAATTCTGGCTAGGATGCCAAGAAAGGGGAACCCTCCTACACTGTTGGTGAGAATGTAAGTTGGTGAAACTGTTGTTGAAAGCAATATGGAGGTTCCTCAAAAAGCTAAAAATAGAAATACCATTTGACCTAGTAATTCCACTTCTAGGAATTTACCTGAAGAAAACAAAATCCCTGTTTCAAAAAGACATATGCAGCCCTAAGTTTATCACCATGCCATTTGCAATAGCCAAGATATGGAAGCAACCTAAGTGTCCATCCATAGATGAATGGATAAAGATGTGGTACATATACACAATGGAATATTATTCAGCCAAAGAAAGAAAAGAAATTCTGCCATTTTCAACAACATGGATGGATCTAGAGAGTATTAAGCTCAGTTAATAGGCCCCATAGCAAAAGACAAATACCATATGATTTCACTTATTTGTGAAGTATAAAAACAGAAGGAACAAAATATCAGTAGTCTCATAGACACCAAGAAGGGACTAATGGTTACCAAGCGGGAGGGGTTATTTGGGGTTGGGACGTGAATAGTGAGGGGATAAAGGGGCACAATAATTTGCTATCACAATAAAATCTGGTCACAGGATGGTAGCACAGCATGGAGAATATAGTTAATGATTTTGTAACATCTTACTACTATTGATAGATAGCAACTGCACTAGAGGGAGTGAGGATTTAATATGGGTAACCACTCCCATACTGAACCACTGTGTTGTACATTTGAAACCAACATAAGATTATATATCAATACTTTTTTTTTAAATATTAAGGGAAAGTAGCCAGACACATTATAGAATTCCATATGTATGAAATGTCTAGAAAAGGTAAAACTACAGAGATAAAAAACAGTTCAGCAATTGCCTGGCAGTTGGCAAGGGAATAGGGACTGATCCCAAATAGACAACAGAAATTTTCTGGTTGGTGGGCGTGCTCTAAAAACTAGATGGGGTGATGGCTGCACAGTCATGTAAATTTCTAAAATTCATTAACTGTACATTTAAAATTGATGACTCTTAATTGATGTAAAATTCTTCCTGAGTAAAGCCATTTTTTAAAAAAAGCAAAAAATAAAACTGTACAAAACATCACTATTAAACAAATGTAAAGAAAACCATAACGAATACTAAAAAGTTATGTTAGAATACTATGAAATCACAAATTTTCTTAATTTCAACTTTTCTTAAGTATACATCACTTTAATAGTGGAAAAATGTAAAATGTCTTTTTAGGAAAAGTATAAATTTTGTTATTCTCTCAAAGCTGAATAGTAAGTCACTGATGCTTCCAAATAATTATCAAACATTTCCATTTTTTAAGTCACTGTAAAAAGAAATACTAACCTTCCAGCTAGCAGTACAATGCCAATCCCCACTTTCACTTTTATCCCAGACCTATAAGAAAATAAAAGATATTTTATACAAAGAATTCCTAAAAACAAATGTGAAAAACACTGAGAATGAATGAGTATACAACAAAGGAGGTGAACAGAAATTCACAATAGAATATAACTGTAAGTAAACATTCACTCATTCAATCAAATATATATTGAGAAACTTGGATGTCAGACACTGAGCTAAGCATGGAGGGGTCAAGGAAACTGTGCTCCAATAGGTAATAAAGACAATTACAGTTACAGTCAAGTCTTGTTATTTATAGTACTTATGTTCTATAATGTTTCTCTGAGCACCAAATTAGCAAATACTAAATCACTGCCCATAGGAGAAATACAAGGTTAGATTTACAGGGCACTCTACTCACAATTGTCAACCATTAATACACAATTGTTTTATGTTTGTATCTGTTCAAAGATGCCTTATTTAGTATTATTAATTCATTAACATGAACTCACAGCCAACAGCACTCTACTTCATGCCTGAATGAAGCAACCCTAACACACACATATTATATTCTCTTGAAAGCACATCACAACCTTCTTGCGCTTAAAAACACTAGGCAACACTTCAGCACTACACGCAGGGACCATTTTAGGCAGTGAAATAACCGACTAAAAGTACAAAAATGTGGCACTAAATAGACAATGGAAAGGACATTCATTTACAGTATGGGAGCCAAAATAAGAAAGAAAAGTGTCCTCCTATTTCATCTCATCTGCAAACATGCATATCAGGCAACTCCAATGTTTTGCCACTCTGCTCCTATCAGCCAATAACTGTGAGTATTGATTTTGGGGTTACAAATAAATTTCAGGGAGCAGGCAAATTCACAAATACAGAATTTGCAAATAATGACGATCAACTATGTATGTAACAAGCAAAAGCAAAATAACCTTACTAAGAACAAAAAATATATAGATTACCATACCTAGAAGACATTTTAATCTGTTAAAAAATGTAATGGTGAACAGTATGGGAGCTCCTCAAAAAACTAAAACATGTAATTACCATATGACCCAAGCAATTCTATTTCTGGGTATAGACCCAAAAGAATTGAAAACAGGGTCTTGAAGAGATATATGTACACCCACATTCATAGCAGCATTATTCACAATAGCTGAAACACAAAAGCAACCCAAAGTCCATCGAAAGATGAATAAGTAAAATATGTATATACAATACATAAATGGAATATTCTGCCTTAAAAAGGAAATTCTGACACATGCCACATGTACAAACCTCAGAGACATTTTGCTAAGTGATTTAAGAAAGTCACAAAAAAGACAAATATTGTATGATTCTACTTACATGAAGTACCCACATCAGTAAAATTCATAGAAAGTAAGGATTGGTGGTTGCCAAGGAGTAAGTATTTAATGGGTACAAGCGTTTCAGTTTTGCAAAATGAAAAAGACCTGTAGGATGGAAGCAATGGTTGCACAAAAGATGTGAAATGTACTTAATACCACTGAACTAAACACTTAAAAATGGGTAAGATGGTAAATTTTATGTTGTCTGTATTCTACAAAAAAAAAATTTTAATGTAAAAATGCTGGACACGGGAAATTATGCTATCCTATCAATACTCTCACTGACTGTAAAATACTACAACTTGCAAAAAGGCAATTTGCCAATTATTTGCAAAAGCTTTTAAAATAGTCATTAATTTGTCTACTGGACAGCCTAAGGAAATCATCCAAAATATATAAAACACTAAATTAATGAAGATTTTCAATGCAACACTGCTTTTGACAACCCAAACCTACAAATTGAAAGATTTATTAAAAGATTTAGTAATAAGTGGATAAGGAAAAAAATTGTATAGCCTATTCAATTAACAAACATTAACTAATTCACAAAATGTGGTGTATACATTCAACGATCTTAAAAATGAAGTTCTGATACATGCTACAAATATGGATGAATCTTGAAAACATAATGGTGAAATAACCCATACACAAAACGACAAATATTCTATGATTCCATTTATATGAAGTACCAAGAAGTCAAACTTATTTTTTTCAAAAAAAATTAGAGGTGACCACAGTCTGAGGCAGTGTGGGGGAAGAGGGAGTTGGTGGGTACAGAGTTTTAGTTTTGGAAAAAGTCCCGAGGTTGTATAGTGATTATCGTTGCACAATGTGAATGTTGTACTTAAAGCAACTGAACTGTAACATGCACTTAAAAACGGTTAGTTCACCATGGAAAAAAAATTTTAAGTGATCCTATACCTTTTATGGGTTACAATACTGTACTTGATGGACTTGGCGGCACTTTTTCAAAGGGAAAACTAGTTGTTACAAAACTGTATTGAGGGATCATTGGTATCAAACTTGATTGAATAACGAGGAGTTAAAAACCGTCCTTCCGATTTTCAGTTATTTTGGAGTTGTGGAGAATGTAAATAATCCACACTCCAGCTTTCACCTTCAAGTCTATTATCATTTACCCTATATCTGGGTTCCTAAAGCCCAAATATCATCCTCAGATTGTGCGAATTCCGATTGTCAGAGGAGCCAACAGACGTTTGCTGAAACTCCAACAAACATTCCAATTCCTCCATAGCAGCAGGTAGGGAACATTACGCAAAGAACATCACTGGATGTAAAAGGATTCGTATTTTCTTTCATTGCAAAACAAAGTCGGTTCCCACAGTCCTCTCAGGCGACGTCACTGGGACACACACCTCGTGAGCGGACGGCACTACAGGCCCTAAAGGGCAGTCGGCTCACTCAACAAGCGGGGAGTTAGGCCCACAGTCCTCGCGCGCACGCTTCGGACGGCCCCTAGCCTACAGTGAGGGGCTCAGGGTTCTTGTCCACAGCGACCGCCCCCGCGCGGGAACCCCGCGTGCTCCCGGGGTCCCCGGCGGCGAGAGGGCGCACGTGGCCTAGACTCCCGGCCCGCCCACTCTACGCAGGCGCGCCACAGCGCAACCCCCGCGGCAGCTGTGACCCCGGCACGGGGCGAAAATGACAGCAAGCCGCGAGTGGGGGATGCCCCCTCCTCTTGGGCTCCAGGCCTCTTGCCCGCGGGCGAGCCTCAAGCCCGAGAGCAGTCCCCTTTCTACGCGCCCTCTGTGCAGTCCTTCCGCTCAGACAGCGGACCGTGCACGCTCCACTCCCCCTCCTTCCAGGCTCGGCCCGGCCCGAGGCCTCCACGCGCACCTTGACGCTCTGGTCGCTGGAGCAGGTCGCCATCCGCCGCCCGTGGAAGTCGAAAGAGACATCATGGATAAGATCCTTATGGTCCGCCGCGATGCTACGCGCCACAAACATGGCTTCCGCCGGCCGCGCCTCCTCCGTCGGCCCCTCCCGCCTCCGAGAAGGGTGGCCCCAGCGGCGCGCCGACCGCAGACCGCAGGGACGGGGCCGCCGGGGTGCGCGCAGCGCGTGTTGCTCGCGCTTCGCCCCTCCCCGGCCCCCGGCCCGTCATGCCCCGCGAGGCGGCGCCTACGCCTCCCGGAGTCCCGCGTTGTGCCCTCGACTCGGGTCTTTCCTGTTCTCTAGCGAGTCAGAGGACGTCCTTGTTCGACGTAGGAAAATAGAGAAAGTTGAAAATCCTTTCTACAGTTATAGACCCTGTGTCAGTTTGGGTCGGTGTTTCCAAGACACGGGTCGAGCGCTCTGAGCGAGTGAAGACAACTTTGCTGGGACAAGAAACGGGAGAGGCCCTGAAGCGGTGACTACGGGGTCCAGGCCAGCCGGAGAGTGAAGACAGACGGAGTGAGGTTGGGAGCGAGGAAGTGAGGGGGTAAGGACTTCGAAGGATGAAAAGATAGGAAGTGGTCAAAATGGTTATAAAGATTTCACAGGTAAAACAGGCTTGGGGGTGATAAAAACTCAAAATTAGAAGGTTCTCCATGTGGAAACTAATTTGCATCATAAAAACAGAGAGTCACAGCCTTGCAGTCAATTCCACACTTGACCCAGTTTACAGACCCAAAAACCCTTAAGTAAAAGGCCAGATCCCCGTAAAGGACCCTGCTACACTGTCAAAAATACATACTGTTAATCTTCCTCTAAGCCTTTCCCCAGGAACCAAAGGCTTTTTACCATAGTGTTTATGCTTTGGGGAAAAGGAAAGAATTAGACTTTTCAGGAATTAACTGAACGCTAGCCCTGAACTGACCATTCTAGGAGACCCAAAACCTCGGAAGCGGAGTAAGGGTTATGGAGATCAGGTGACCTAAGGAGTTTAAGCTCAGCTCCTTCTCACAGTGGGTCCTGTGGGTCCGCAAACTCATCCTGTAGTTATTTCCCCAGTTCTGGAATGCATAATCGGGGTAGACATACTCAGTAACTGGCAGAATCCCCGCACTGGTTCTCCAACCTGTGTAGAAAGGGCTATTACAGTGGGAAAGTCCAGATACATGCCCACTACGACTGCCTCTACCTAGGAAATCAGTAAATGAAAAGCAATACTATATCCTGAGTTTGCCAAGATAAGTGCCACCCTCAAAGTCTTGAAGAATTTAGGAATGGTGATTCCCACCACAGCCCCATTCAACTCACCTATGTGGCCTCTGTAGGAAACTGGCTCTTGGAGAATGACAGTGGATTATCCTAAACTTACTTGTTAGTCACTGCAATTGCAACTGCCATTACATACGTGGTTTTACTGTTTGAGCAAATAAACATATTGGCAGCTGTTGATATGGCAAATGCTTTTTCCTCAATATTTGTTAACAAAGACTTTCACCAGAAGCAGTTTGCCTTCAGTAATATACTTTCACTGTGCGTTAGTTGGCTTGGGCCGCCACAACAAAATACCAGTCTGGTGGCTTATACAGAAATTTGTTCTTTCACAGTCCTGGACACTAGAAGTCCCAGACTGAGGTGCTGTCAGATTAAATTTCTGGTGAGAGCTCTCTCCCAGCTTGCAGACATCCACCTTCTCACTGGGTCTTCACATAATCTTTCTCTTCTATTTACAATCAGAGAGAGAGACATTTCTGTAATCCTTTTCTCAGGAGGACACCAATATTACAAGATAGGCCCCACCCTTTAACTTCATTTAATCTTAAGTACCTCCCTACAGGCCCTTCCTCCACATACAGTCGCATTGAGTCCCCAAAATTCATATGTAGAAGCCTTAACCCCCAATGTGGTAGTGGCTCCAATTGCAGCTACAATACTAGATGTGGTTTCATGGCTTGAGCAAATTAACACATCCCCTGGTACCTGATATGCAGCTATTGATCTGACAATTGCTTTTTTCTCTTTACCTGTCAAAGACCACCAGAAGCGGTTGGCTTTTACCTGGGAAGGCCAGCAATACATTTTCACTGCCCTACCTCAGGATTATATTAACTCTTTATCCCTATTTGTTCACAGGAATCTTGATTGCCTTTCTCTTTCACAAGATATCATTACATTCATGGCATTATGCTGATTGGACCTAGGGGGCAAAAAGTAGCAACTAATCTAAACTTACTGGTAAGACATTTGTGTGTTAGAGAGTAGGAAATAAATCCGACATGAATTCAGGGGCCTTCACCTCGGTGAAATTTCTAGGGGTCCAGTGGTGTGGGGCATGTGAAGATATCTCTTTTAAGATGAAGAGTAAGGTGTGTTTCATCTGGCTTCCTGATCAAGGAATTCACTTAGCAGCAAATGAAGTGTGGCAACGTGCCTATTCTTTTTTTTTTTTTTTGCAGGTACTCATTATTTTTTATAATTTTTTTTATTTTGGTATCATTAATCTACAATTACAGAAAGAACATTATGTTTACTAGGTTCCCCTCTTCACCAAGTCCCCCCCCCATATACCCCTTCACAGTCATTGGCAACGTGCCTATTCTTATAGAATTAGCTAGTCTTATGTTTCCCAACATCCTAAAATAGCAGTCATTATAAAATGGTGGAATGGCCTTTCAAAGACTCAGTTACAGTGCCAGCTGGGTAGCAATACCTTGCAGGATAGGGACATAGTTCTCCAGGAGGCTGTATTTGCTCTGAATCAGTGTTCAATATATGATCCCATAACCAGGAATCAAGCTTCAAAGGAAAGAATGCTTCCTTCCACCCAGAGACACAACAGTGATTCCACTGAACTGGAAGTTAAGACTGCCGCCCAACCACTTTGGGTTTCTTTTGTCTCTGAGTCAGCAGGCAAAGAAAGGCATGCTGTGCTGACTAAAGTGAATGGTTCTGACTACCAAGAGGAAACTGGGCTGCTACTCCACAGTGGAGATGCTGAAAAGTGCAATACTGGAGATGCCTTGGCTGTCTCTTAGTATTCCATGCCTTGTCATCAAGGTCAATGGAAAACGTCAACAATCCAATCCAGGAAGAACCACTAAGGGCAGGAATGAAGGTTTTGGTCACCCCACCAGGCAAGGAATCATGACCTTGATGATCAAGAGGAGATGCTTGCTAAAGGCAAAGGAAATACAGGATAGGTAGTAAGAATGTAGTTATAAGTAACAGCTATGACCACATGACCAGCTGCAGAAATGAGGACAGTAACTGTTACGAGTATTTCTTCCTTATTTGGTTACAAATATGTGTGTGTGTGTGTGCATGCGCACACATGCTTATGTGTGTCTGTATCAAATACCATTGTCTTCTTCCCCTCTTAGTCCCTTGTTATATGACATAAGCTGTATTAACTGTACATGATAGAACTTAAGTATTGTTAATTATACATCATGATATTTAAGTCATGGGACATCAAGTAGAATAGTAAACATCCCTCAAGGACTTTGCAGCCTCTCCTGAGGAAAGGGTTAGTGTGTTTTTAAGTTGTACACAGGAGAGTTGTATCATGCTAGGTGGAATTATGAACTTGGTATTGTCTTTATATGGTTTAAGGAGGTATGTATAGGAGCCAAGTGACAAAGGGTTAATCACTAGTATTTAATTTTATGTGTCAATTTGGCTAAGCTATAGTGCCTACATTAGTGAAATACTAGTCTTCATGTTGCTATGAAGATATTTTGTACCACATGTGATTGACATCTGTAATCAGTTCTTTACTTTAAGTAAAGAAGATTATCCTTGATAAGGTGGATTGACTTCATCCATTCAGTTGAAAGTCTTAAGAACAAAGCAGGAGCCAGGGCCAGTTCCTTAACATAGATCTCTTAAAATGTACAGATGACCTTGAACAATATAGATTTGAACTACATGGGCCCACATACATGCAGACTTTTTTCAATAAATATATTGAACATATTTTTGGAGACCTGTGACAATTTGAAAAAGTATTTTCTTTTCTCTACCTTTATTGTAAGAATACAAGTATATAATACATTTGCAAAATATGTGTTAATTAACTTTATGTTATCGATAAGGCTTCTGGTCAACAGTATGCTATTAATAGATAAGTTTTGGGGGAGACAAAAGTTATACATAAATTTTCATCTTCACAGGGGCCAGTGCCTCTAACTCCTGCACTGTTCAAAGGGGCAACTCTATATGTAAATACAAACATATATTGACATTCTCCCTCTTGTCTCCCTGCATATATAGGGACTTACTTTATATAAATTGTTGTATAAATTATGATATATTACTATTTTATATAAAAGAGATTTATTTTAAGGAATATATTCTATTGGTTCTGTTTCTTTGGAAACTGATAGAATTAGTTTCATCTGGTTTTGTACTTTCTGTAAATTGTACAATATATACATTTTCCTTCTTGCTTCTTTTGCTGTACGGTATATTTATGAGATTCATGCCTTCTTTGCAGAGGCCCCTCCATCCTACTGAGGATGTGGGAGTAGATCATCTCTGCAGTTCAGAGAGCCTCATTAAAAGGTAGCCTGTAGGTGGCACTAAAACATCTCACATAGAACTTGGAACTGTCCTGTAACTGCAGATTCGAAGGGTAGGCAACATCTGAAATTTTCCATGGTCTTTATGGAACAGACAGCATATTATCAAATTGGAAATGAAATATTTACATTTCTAAATTCAGTGCTAACTGACTCAATAAACTTGAAATGCTCAGGTTTTAGAGGCCTTAACAGAGTAGGCTGGGAGGCAGTTTGCCCTAAGTCTTGCACCAGGGAATCCCCATGATCCAGATGGTCTGAGATCTCACCCTACTTGCAGGCTAATGAGTTAGCCTGTCCTGGTCTCACAGACACTGGCAGAAGCCATGTTATTACCCACAACAAGAGCAGTAGCCAAAGAACCTACGTTTTCTTACATCATTTCCCTGAGCTCCAACATGATCAGAGCAAGTGACACAATACACACAGGGCATTGCAATTCAGAAGAATCTCTGAGCGCAGGGACCCTGAATATTTGATAATAGGCAGTAAGTATCTACCGCTTTGTTCTAGGGGAAGACACTATCTCCCAAGGTGTAAGCAAACGGCCCTTGTTCTGGAGAATGGCTGTTTGTTATACAGTGTTCTTGAAAAGATAATTCAGAACAAAGGGAACCCACTGCGTAGCTTGTGAGACATGCAGAAAAGTGAGAGACTATGGGGAATCATCTTGCAACAGGAGGATTATGGAGGTTGAGGGAAGAAAGTTTGGTGAAAGAGAAAGAAGTGCACCTCTAGAGTTGAGTTGACATGGGTCTGGTCGGTTGGGCCAAAAGGCTTTAATCTGGGAAGTGAAGGACTAGCCTCGGGTGCATGGCCTTTCATGGCATTCCTGCCTGAACATTTGAGAAGGTGGCATTCTGCCTCTCATCTGCTTGCATCAGGTTATGGAGAAAGTGGTCATGCAGACTTCTTTGCCTCTCTCCTGATTTCTGGAAGGGGGAGTCTGTCTAAACAGGCAAAGAGCCTGGGGGCAAGTTTTCATTTCTGTTTGAGGCAGGAGAGAGGTGGTGCATATGTGACTCCAGCAAAGGCTGCAGCCATGTTGAGAAGGACAGAGGGAGATGGCAGCAGCCCAGTAGGGCCACCTTCCTTGCTATGACCAAAGTGAGAATAGAGACTGTTTGCAGAATACTAGCTAGAGGAAAACCCTTGTCATTCTAGTATTTCTCAGTGCATAAGCAACAGTGTCTGGGGCTGGGATAAAGGACTCAATTTCTTCCATGCAAAAGGTTCAGAGGGTGGTTTTAGATAGAACTGCCAAGAAGTGTCTGTGTTTCAGGAATAGGACACCTAAGTTTGCTTGGTATAAGGAGAGCACAGATCCTCCATGGTTACTTCGCTTAGATCTATACTTCCCACTGTAATTTGTGTTATATATTAAAAGGACACAGTAGGAGTAATAGGATAACAGACAAGACAGGACCCCAAGGGCCAGACTGAAGACCCTGGCCTTTATCCTATAGGAAGAGAAGAACAATCAGAACTCCATTAGCAGGGAAACAACAGAGCAAAGTGGTATTTTATGAATTTTCCTCTGGAAGAAATTGGAAGAATCAGAGTTGAAGAAGTTTCTTTCCCAGTGTTCTTCACCTGGCACACAGTCAGCACTCAAAAATGTTTGGAGAAAATTAAAGAGAGAAAGAATTCCTCAAAGTGGATCCTGTCAGTACACATTGTTCTCAGCATCAGCTTTTGAATAATCCACTTTCATTTCTCATGTCAAGGGAGAGGTAAGAAAACAGGCTGTACACATATTTCATTGCTTTTTTGACTGATGTTTGCACTTGCTCCTCCCGTTATGACAGAGGGCAGTTACTGTTCTCTAGTTCTCACACTGTAATGGGCCTTGTCCCCCTGAGACCTGAGAAAGGAAATTGAGTTTTCTGTTAATTCAGTCACTACCCCAGGGCCTGGTTATTTAGGACAGCTAATGTGCAATGCTGTATAGTCTAGGGAGATAAGGAAACTTTTTACAGGTCACTTTTAAGACATAGTTTGAGTTGGCTATGGAAACTTCCTAAGCCCTCTGGGCTCCAGTGTTCTAGGTAAGGAGTTGCTCCTCTGACATCTGAGAAACTGCATTTTGAGCAGCCCAGTGTGGTAGACTGAATAAGTCTCCTCAAATATGTCCACATCCTACCCCCCAAGTCTGTGAATAGGTTCCCTTATGTGTTAAAGGAACTGAGAAGATACGATTAAGTTAAGTGTCTTGAGATGGGAGATGATCCTGGATTATCCAGGTGAGCCTGATGGAACTACAATAGTCCTTACAAGGGAGCTACAGGAAGGTCAGAGTCAACAGAAAAGACAATGTGATGAGAAACAGATGGGAATAAAGTGGCCATGAGCTGAGGAATGCGGACAGCCTCTAGAAACCGGAAAAGGCAAGGCAACTGTCCTTCTGGAGCCTCCAGAAGGAACCAGCACTGTTTCACCTTGATTTCAGCCCCTGAATACTCATTTTGAACTACTGACCTCCAGAACAGTAAGATGATCAACTTAGGTTGTTCTAAGCTAGTAAATTTGTTACAGCAGCAATAGGAAACACACACACAGCAAGCACTGGATATCTATGCAAGGTATTACCTAGGCCTCTCCCTCCACTAAAGGACCTTGTACTGGCCAGGTGCAGAGGGCCTCAGCCTCTACTTTACACTGGAATCATACAGAGAATTTCTGAAGCTCCTCTTGCCCAGGACCTATCCCTAGATTAATTGAGCCAAAATCTCTGGGACTAGCACCCAGGTACTATTATTATTGTTAATTTTTTTGTAAATAGAGAAATAGAAATAGTCCACATGATAATAAAATGTCCATATCTTAGGTGTTCAGTCCAAACAGCTTTCACAATTGTATACACCTGTGTAACCTCCATCCAAAAACAATATGCAGAACATTTTCATCTCAAAAGAAAGTTGCATCATGTTCCTTTGTGATGAATTCTGACTGCCCCCAGGCAAGACACAACCATTTTCTGACTTTTATTACCATCAGTGAGATTTGCCTGTTTTGGGACTTCATATAAATGCAGTCAGACAGTGTGTATTTTGAGGACGGGTCTGGCTTATTTTATTTAAAATAATGTTTTTGAGGAGGAGCCAAGATGGCAGCGTGAGTAGTTCAGCAGAAATCTCCTCCCAAAAGCATATATATATATTTGAAAATACAACAAATGCAACTATTCCTAAAAGAGAGACCAGTGGATACAGTACAACAGCCAGGCTACATCTACATCTGCGAGAACTCAGCATCACACGAAGGGGGTAAGATACAAGCCGCTGCCCAGCAGGACCCAAATGCCTCCCTCACCCCAGCTCCCTGGCGGGAAGAAAGCAGTCAAAGTGGGGAGAGAGTGAAAGCCCACAACTGCTAAACAACCAGCTCTAGTAATCCGCACTGGGAGCATGGACACAGGGTGCACGGTGTGCTGGATATTAGAGAAGCGGAAGGGCAAAATCTGTGAGTGGGTTCCCACAACCGGCTCCCCTGGGACAAAAGAAAAGCTAGTGCTTTTTGAAAGTCTTAAAGGGACAGGGGCTTCACAGCTGGATGGAATCGTCCCGGCACACACAGCCCAGCAGCTGGGAATCCTGGGGAGCTCCAGGCGACCTAACCACCTAGGAGGCAGCGCAGCTCTGAAGTCCCTCATGGCGATAAGCAGCCAACCAGTCGTTCCCCCGGCTGGTGCGGACCCCAACACGCCGGCCCAGTAGCGTGCGAGCCAGTGGCAGCGGTGGCAACAGCAGCCAACCGAGCGGCCCAGGAGCGACCATGCCCCCAGCAGCCGCCCAGAAACTCCTCCCGGCTCACAGCCGCCTGGGCCAGACCCAAAGGCCGCTGCCAGCACACAGTTGCCCAGCGGGGGCACAGCTCTCACAAGAGAGCACACCCGGCATGCCTGCCACTCCCTGCAGGGCTCTGCCCTACCCTGACAGAGATCCCACCCACAGCAGCCTGAGGGATTAATCTGGAGGATGCTCCAGGAGTGTGGGTAACCAACACAGGCAGTGGAGAAGGGCAAGGAGATGAGCAAACAGGAAAGGACTATGGTTTCCCAGCTGACACACGCGCTACCTGCCTACAGCTACCTCTATCACCATGAAAAGGCAGAAGAATTTGGTCCAGTCCAAAGTTACCAGTCCAGACAACCCCCGAGACAGGGCCTGGGGAGATAGAGTTAACGAATCTCCCCGAAAAAGAATTCAAAATAAGGTTTATAACCATGCTGATGGATCTGCAGAGAAATATGCAACAGTTGAAGAATAAAGTTGGGAGGGAGAATACAGAAATAAAACAGTCTCTGGAAGGACTTAAGAGCAGACGGGATGAGGTGCAAGAGACCATGAATGGAGTAGAAATCAGAACAGGAACACAGTGAAGCTGATGCAGAGAGAGACAAAAGGATCTCAAGGAATGAAAGAATACTAAGTGAACTATGTGACCAATCCAAATGGAACAATATTCACATTATAGGGTTACTAGAAGAAGAAAAGAGTAAAAGGAATAGAAAGTGTCTTTGAAGAAATAATTGCTGAAAACTTTCCCAAACTGGGGGAGGAAATAGTCTCTCAGACCATGGAGGCCCACAGAACTCTGAACACAAGGGACCCAAGGAGGACAACAACAAGGCACATTATAATTAAAATGGCAAAGATCAAAGACAAGGACAGAGTATTAAAGGCAGCCAGAGAGAGAAAAAAGGTCACCTACAAAGGAAAACCCATCAGGCTATCATCAGACTTCTCAACAGAAACCTTACATGCCAGAAGAGAATGACATGATATATTTAATGCAATGAAACAGAAGGGCCTTGAACCAAGAATACTGTATCCAGCACGATTATCATTTAAATATGAAGGAGGGATTAAACAATTCCCAGACAAGCAAAAGTTGAGGGAATATGCCTCTCACAAACCACCTCTACAGAATATTTTAAAGTGACTGCTCTAGATGGAAGCACTCCTAAGCCTAAATAGATGTCACCAGAGAAAATAAAATCACACCAAAGAAAGCAGACCAACCAAATACTAACTAAAGGCAAAAAATAAAATCAACTACCCACAAAAGCAGTCAAAGGAAACACAAAAGAATACAGAATAAAACACCTAACATATAAAGAATGGAGGAGGAGGAATAAGAAGGGAGAGAAATAAAGAATCATCAGACTGTACTTATAACAGCTCAATAAGCGAGCTAAGTTAGGCAGTACAATACTAAAGAAGCTAACCTTGAACCTTTGGTACCCATGAATCTAAAGACTGTAATGGTAATAAGTACATATCTCTGAATAATCACCCTAAATGTAAACGGAGTGAATGCACCAATCAAAAGACACAGAGTAACAATGGATAAAAAAGCAAGACCCATCTATATACTGCTTACAAGAGACACACCTCAAACCCAAAGATATACACAGACTGCAAGTAAAGGGTTGGAAAAAGATATTTCATGCAAACAACAAGGAGAAAAAAAGCAGGTGTTGCAGTACTGGTATCAGACAAAGTAGACTTCAAAACAAAGAAAGTAACAAGAAATAAAGAAGGACATTACATAATGATAAAGGGGTCTGCCCAACAAGAGGATATAACCATTATAAATATATATGCACTCAATACAGGAGCACCAACATATGTGAAACAAATACACAATTAAAGGAGGAAATAGAATGCAATGCATTTGTTCTAGAAGACTTCAACACACCATTCACTCCAAAGGACAGATCCACCAGACAGAAAATAAGTAAGGACACAGAGGCACTGAACAACACACGAGAACAGATGGACTTAACAGACATCTACAGAACTCTAAACCCAAAAGCAGTAGGATACACATTCTTCTCAAGTACACGTGGAACATTCTCGAGAATAGACCATATACTAGGCCACCAAAAGAGCCTCAGGAAATTCAAAAAGATTGAAATTCTACCAACTAACTTCTCAGACCAAAAAGGCATAAAACTAGAAATAAATTGTACAAGGAAAACAAAAAGGCTCACAAACACATGTAGGCTTAACAACATGCTTCTAAATAAACAATGGATCAATGACCAAATTAAAACAGAGACCAAGCAATATATGGAGACAAATGACACTGAAAGCATAAAGCCCCAACTTCTCTGGGACGCAGCGAAGGCACTTCTAAGAGGAAAGTACATAGCAATCCAGGCCTATTTAAAGAAGGAAGACCATTCCAAAATGAATAGTTTAAAGTCACAATTATTGAAACTGGAAAAAGAAGAACAAATGAGGCCTGAAGTCAGCAGAAGGAGGGACATGATAAAGATAAGGGAAGAAATAGATAAAATTGAGAACAATAAAATAATAGAAAACAATGAAACCAAGAGCTGGTTCTTTGAAAAAATAAACAAAATAGATAAGCCCCTGGCCAAACTTAAGAGAAAAAGAGAATCTACACACATCAACAGAATTGGAAATGAGAAAGGAAAAGTCACAATGTACCCCACAGAAATACAAAAAACTATTAGAGAATACTATGAAAATCTGTATGTTAACAAGCTGGAAAACCTAGAAGAAATGGACAACTTCCTAGAAAATTACAACCATCCAAGACTGACCAAGGAAGAAACAGAAAATCTAAACAGACCAATTACCAGCAAAGAAATCAAATAGTAATAAAAAAAACTACCCAAGAACAAAACCCCAGGACCAGGTGGAATCACCACTGAATTTTATCAGACATATAGAGAAGACGTAATACCCATTCTCCTTAAAGTTTTCCAAAAAATAGAAGATGAGGGAATACTTCCAAACTCATTCTATGAAGCCAGCATCACTCTAATACCAAAACCAGCCAAAGACCCCACCAGAAAAGAAAACTACAGACCAATAACCCAGATGAACACAGATGAAAAAATACTCAACAAAATATTAGCAAACTGAATTAAAAAATACATCAAGAGGATCATACACCATGATCAAGTGGGATTCATCTCAGGGATGCAAGGATGGTACAACATTCAAAAATCCATCAACATCATCCACCACATCAACAAAAAGAAGGACAGAAACCACATGATCATTTCCATAGATACTGAATAAGCATTTGACAAAATTCAACATCCATCCATGATAAAAACTCTCAACAAAATGTGTATAGAGGGCAATTACCGCAACATAATAAAGGCCATATACGACAAACCCACAGCCAACATCATGCTTAACATCAAGAAGCTGAAAGCTTTTCACCTAAGATTGGGAACAGCACAGGGATGCCCACTCTCCCCACTTTTATTCAACATAGTACTGTATGTACTAGTCACAGTAATGAGACAACACAAAGAAATACAAGGCATCCCTATTGGTAAAAAAAAAAAGTCAAACTGTCACTATTTGCAGATGACATGATATTGTACATAAAAAACCCTAAAGACTCCATTCCAAAGCTACTAGAACTAATATCTGAATTCAGCAAAGTTGCAGGATACAGAATTAATACACAGAAATCTGTTGCTTTCCTATACACTAATGATGAACTAACAGAAAGAGAAATAAGGAAAACAATTCCATTCACAACTGCATCAAAAAGAATAAAATACCTAGGAGTAAACCTAACCAAGGAAGTGAAAGACCTATACCCTGAAAACTACAAGACACTCTTAAGAGAAATTAAAGAGGACACTAACAAATGGAAACTCATTCCATGCTCTTGGCTAGGAAGAATTAATATTGTGAAAGTGGCCATCCTGCCTAAAGCAATCTACAGATTCAATGTGATGCCTATCAAAATACCAGCAACATTCTTCAACGAACTGGAATAAATAGTTTTAAAATTCATATGGAACCACAAAAGACCGCAAATAGCCAAAGCAATCCTGAGAAGGAAGAATAAAGCAGGGTGCATCTCCCCTCCCAATTTCAAGCTGTTCTACAAAGCCACAGTAATCAGGACAATTTGGTACTGGCATAAGAACAGAGCCACAGACCAGTGGAACAGAATAGAGAGTTCAGATATTAACCTAAATATATATGGTCAATTAAAATATGATAAAGAAGCCATGGACATACAATGGGGAAATGACAGCCTCTTCAACAGCTGGTTTTGGCAAAACTGAACAGCTACATGTAAGAGAATGAAACTGGATCATTGTCTAATCCCATACACAAAAGTAAATTTGAAATGGATCAAAGACCTGAATGTAAGTCATGAAACCATATAACTCTTGGAGGAAAACATAGGCAAAAATCTCTTGGACATAAACATGAGCGACTTCTTCATGAACATATCTCCCCGGGCAAGGGAAACAAAAGCAAAAATGAGCAAGTGGGACTATATCAAGCTGAAAAGCCTCTGTACAGCAAAGGACACCACCAATAGAACAAAAAGGCATCCTACAGTATGGGAGAATATATTCATAAATGACAGATCTGATAAAGGGTCAACATCCAAAATATATAAAGAGCTCATGCACCTCAACAAACAAAAATCAAGTAATCCAATTAAAAAATGGGCAGAGTTGCTGAACAGACAGTTCTCCAAAGAAGAAATTCAGATGGCCAGCAGACGTGAAAAGATGCTCCACATCACTAGTTACCAGAGAAGTACAAATTAAAACCACAATAAGATATCACCTCACACCAGTAAGGATCACCACCATCCAAAAGACAAACAACAACAAATGTTGGTGAGGTTGTGGAGAAAGGGGAACCCTCCTGCACTGCTTGTGGGAATGTAAACTAGTTCAACCATTGTGGAAGGCAATATGGAGATTCCTCAATAAACTCAAACTGGAAATACCATTTGACCCAGGAATTCCACTCCTAGGAATTTACCCTAAGAATACAGCATCCCAGTTTGAAAGAGACAGATACACCCCTATGTTTATCGCAGCATGATTTAAAATAGCCCAGAAATGGCAGCAACCTAAGTGTCCATCAATAGATGAATGGATAAAGATGGTGTGATACATATACACAGTAGAATATTATTCAGCCATAAGAAGAAAACAAATTCTACCATTTTCCACAACATGGATGGAGCTAGAGGGTATTATGCTCAGTGAAATAAGCCAAGCGGAGAAAGACAAATACCAAATTATTTCACTCATATGTGGAGTATAAGATCAAAGAAAAGACTGAGGAAACAAAACAACAGCAGAATCACAGAACCCAAGAATGGACTAACAGTTACCAAAGGAAAGGGACTAGGGAGGATGGGTGGGAAGGGAGGGATGGAGGGGTGGGAAATAAAGGGGGCATTATGATTTGCATGTATAATGTAGGGAGTGGCACAGGGAGGGCTTTACAACACAGAGAAGACAAGTAGTGATTCTACAGCATGTTACTATACTGATGGACAGTGACTGTGATGGGGTATGTGGGGGCGTCTTGGTGATGAGGGAGTCTAGTAAACATAATGTTCCTCATGTAATTGTAGATTAATGATGCCAAAATTTAAAAAAACTTTAAAAAAATAATAATGTTTTTGAGATTCATCCATGTGGTTTATACTCCTTTTTATTACCCAGTAATATTTGATTATATTAATTGCCATTTATCCATTTTGATGTTGATAGATTTTGGAGTTTACAATTTGGGGCTATTACGAACAAGAGTAGTGTAGTGATTTTAAAACATGGCCACAAAATATTTGACACTCCTTCATCAGAAGTGGCTTTCCCCTCCTCTCCTGCTGGAGCTGGACAGGCTGTGACTGCTTCAAATAATAGAGAATCGTGGAAATAACCTTTTTCTAGACTGAATTATGTCACCCCAATTATATATATATGTTGAAGCCCTACCCCCCCACCCCGAAGTGACTGTATTTGCAAAGAGAACCTGTGGTGTAGGGGACAGCCTTTGTCTTCTCACATGTTTGTAGGCAGAATGGGAAAGCACCTTCCCCCATGTCTGAATGCAGCATGGGAAAACACCAGCTTGAGAACAACCGGTGCAGTCCTTGGAAGTTATCTGCCCACAAAAACATATCTTGTCCTCAAGGACGAGCCAAGACGCCTCACTCTGAAAATAGGGGGACCTTGAGGACGTGTGAAAACACCGCCCCTGCTTACTAGACAGTTTCTAAGAAAATCAACAGGGTGCTCTGGCCTGCCCACCCTGAGAAGGGAAAGATGAGTATAGCACTTTGCTGAGGTCCGAGAAAGGCAGTATAAAAATAAAGGTGCCGCACCACATCGGGGCTGCAGCCATTGTCTGTCTGTCTGTCTGTGTTGTCTGTGTTTTTTGTTCTCTCATTTCACCCAAAGAAGATGAGCGGCATGTTACATCTGGCGCCCAACGTGGGGCGTCCTCTCAGAGTTGAGTTGTACATATATTCAGCTCCATGCCTCCCCTTCGGACTGTTCGACTTGGACGGCAGGCACCGTCAAGTGGTGCCCAAACAGGGACCTGAAGTACAGAGGAGAACGTGAGAGCCGCTGAGAGATAACAGTGCGCACGAAACAGGTGAGGGGCGGTGAATCATTTAACCTCTGAGAGTATCATGGGGGCTGGAAATAACCGAGTCCTATTTGCACAGATACTTAAGCATATGCTGCAGACGCGCAGCGCAAAGCCCCCTGGACTGAAGCTGTCTAAACCTTAACCCAGTTATGTAAACTGCTTGCCCTTGGAGTGTATTCTTGAAAACTGAAGTACTTTGATCAAGTAAGCTAAAAAGAAAGAAGATAATTGAACATTAGAAATTCAAATCTTTATGTCAGTTTGTCTGTGTATATGTTTTTATATGAAAAGTGTTGCTAACTGTAGTCGTTATGTCTCAGTCTAAATGTTTGTGTGTCTAAGAGTGTAAATGACAGATTTTTCTACCTCCGGAGGGTATTAATAAGATTGATTTAAAGACAAGTGCTTGTGAAAATTGAGCATTCTAAAATTTCCAGAAAATTCTAATAGAAAATATTAAGCATTAATGCTAATTTAAGTTGAACTAAAATGGACATGTCCTTATGGTTATCAGCTGCCTAAGTTTACCTAAAGTCACTTAAGTTGATGTTATCTACTAAATCTTTCAAGATTAAAATGCTTAGAGGCTCGACTTTGTCTAATATTCAGTAAAAGTTTTGTAAGTAATCTAGCATAGTTGTTAAGAATGAATAAACTAAACATAGCAAGTGAACTTCTTAATAATAATTGTGTGTTACAGTGTGTATACCTACCTACAGCCTGAGAATCTTTGTGGTAACCTAAAACCTTAAAGTTTTGCTAAGTTAAGAAGATAGACTTTGTGCTTAGTGAGAGATTGTACTGTAAAGTTCATGGTTACAGAAATTACAAAATGTGTTCATAAATTTGTCAATCTAAAGAATGTTAGTTTAACAGTTTACAATAGCCTACTTCTCAGTGTTCACTGAAAATTAAGGTTCCTAATGGTTTTAAGTTCTAAATAAAACTACTTAAAGTAATAAACAAAACATTTCTCTATGCTAAAAGATGTATGTTTTAATAAGAGAAGATATAAGGAATGGAAATTCGTTCTGCATGCTAAAAAATGTGTCTTTTGATAAAAGAAAGTAACTTTGTTCTAAAGTACAGCTATTTATTTAAAGAGGGAGAACTGAATGTAAAAGGAAGTTATAGAAAATTTGTGAAATAATTGGTATGGTCATGCTATATAAAATTAAAGCAAATGAGTCTCAGTATCAAGTACACAGCAAAATTAGAATTTTGTTTTCAGTTTAAAAACCCTAATTTTTTTAACTGTTAATCTGCTTTTTCTGTCGAAAGATTGCAAAGGGTTCTCTAATTGTTTTATCAAAGCAGTTTCTCATGCTTAAAGTCTCAGTGAATTGTCCGAGTATTTCAAAAAATGAGATCTTAATATTAAAAGGACTAAAAGCTAAACTATGCTAACAACTGTGTAACCTAATAGATAAGTATTGCTTCATGGCAACCTATAATCCTATTTAAGCAAGTGCCAAAGAAACTTTCTTCTGACAACTTCCCAAAATCAAATTCAAAAAGGTATTTTTACCTCTAATTAACTCTGATATTTTCCAGAGGGCCCCTGGAACATATCAGTAGAATTTCTTCTCCTCATCAAGGAAAATACTGGACTAATTTGGCTTATTTACCCAATATATATTTACCTGGAAAGCACTGTCAAAAGGAATAATGCTAAACTTTATTACTGAATGTTTTATGTTACAGAAATGTCACTCTTCCCCCTAAGGCACTTACTCCTGGTGCTTAATTAAATTTACCTGTTAGTACTACTATAATCACTGTGTATGTATTGATTGTACTCATGTACCCTCTTACTGTAATTCTACAATCAGTGTAAAATGGTCTTCTAAATATAGACTCCCAAACAGTTAGGTATTTTTGTTTAATAACAAAACATATCAAGCCCTTTCTTCACACTATGGTGTAGGACGCATTCTTCCTGCTCTACATCCTGGATATAGGCGCAAGGGGCTTCTCCGACCTCTGCCATCTGATTGTGATGAAAACTTGAAACTTTAAGATCCTGCGGCTGTTGCAGTTGCAGCTGCATTCCTCCTGCCGGTTCCTGGACTTGGCGTTGGAATGCAGAAAGAGATATCTAAGTTAGCCTGTGCATATAGCAAAACAACAAACTTGACTGCTTCTTTACTATCTGAACTCAACCAAGAACTGGGAGAAGTGCGAGCTGCAGTGCTTCAGAATCGCTCTGCTATAGACTGTCTGCTATTAAAAGAACATGTAGGATGTGAACAATTTCCAAGAATGTGCTGTTTCAATTTGTCTGATTTTTCTCAAACTACCCAAAATCAATTAGATGATATCCATCACATTGTCAATAAGTTTTTACAAATACCTGAGTTATCTAATTAGTTTTCTTAATTTCATTACATATAACTAGTAATTGTAAGTCTGCCTTTGTTATGTATCTGTATTCCTATTCTGTTAATGTGTGTATGCAATTTAACTAGTAGTTTGTTAAAACCTATATATATATATATTCAAGTAATGTCTGTCCTTCGACATGTTCGATCTCAGCCATGTAATATTTAAAGAAAGGGGGAGATGTAGGGGACGGCCTTTGTCTTCTCACATGTTTGTAGGCAGCATGGGAAAGCACCTTCCCCCATGTCTGAATGCAGCATGGGAAAGCACAAGCTTGAGAACAACCGGTGCCGTCCTTGGAAGTTATCTGCCCACAAAAACATATCTTGTCCTCAAAGACGAGCCAAGACGCCACACTCTGAAAATAGGGAGACCTTGAGATGTATGAAAACACCACCCCTGCTTCTGGCATGCCCCCCCCTGAGAAGGAAAAGATGAGTATAGCACTTGGCTGAGGTCCGAGAAAGGCAGTATAAAAATAAAGGTGCTGCGCCACATCGGGGCTGCAGCCATTGTCTGTCTGTCTGTCTGTGCTGTCTGTGTTTTTTGTCCTCTCATTTCAGCCAAAGAAGATGAGTGGCACATTACATCTGGTGCCCAACGTGGGGCGTCCTCTCAGAGTGAGTTGTACATATATTCAGCTCCACGCCTCCCCTTCGGGCCGTTCGACTTCGACGGCAGGTACTGTCACTGTGGGAGGTAATTAAGGTTAAATGAGGTCATAAGGGCAGACCCTAATATATTGGGCTGGTGTTATAAAAAGAGGAAGAGAGACCAGTTTTCTCTCTCTGTGCACAGAAGAAAGCCTCATGAAAACAAGTGAGAAGGCGGCAGTCTGCAAGCCAGAAAGAGAGTCCTCACCAACCACCAACCCTTAGTCTTGGACTTTCCAGCCTCCACAACTGTGAGAACATAAATGTCTGTTGTTCAAGCCCCCCAGTCTTTGGTGTTTTGTTATGGCAACCCCAGTGAATTAATGCAGATATTACATTACTTCTGAGGCTGTAATTT
Organism: Manis pentadactyla; assembly: GCF_030020395.1. NCBI lineage: Eukaryota > Metazoa > Chordata > Mammalia > Pholidota > Manidae > Manis > Manis pentadactyla. The sequence goes on from NC_080024.1 coordinate 106,289,814, forward strand.
AAAAGGCCAAGCAACTTCTCAAAGCTGGGAAGTTCTTTGGGAATACCAACTTAGACCCTGAGCTGCATGGAATATGTCTGGGACCTTTAGACCACCATTTGGGAAAGTCTACTGTAGACTCTGGTTGAAAGTTCCAGGTGAGCTCAGACCAGCCATCCCAACCCAGGGCCAGACCAGAGTGGGAATGGCTGTATCACACAAGGGCCATGGTGGGGCAGAGAGGAGCTGTGCCACTGTGTCCCTTCTCAATTCCTGTCCACAGAATCTGTGAGCATGAAAAATGGTTGTATGCCTCTGATTTGGAGGTGGTCTTTTAGTCACATTGGATAATTGGAACAATGCTGTTACAAGCATTCTTGGAGAAGTTTTTTTGGGGAACCGATTCATTCATTTCTCTCCATTAAGTATGTTGGATTAAAATTGCTGGTTTGAAAGTTCAGTGCATTTTTGACTTTATACAAATTCACCACAGTTCGCCAATCTGGTTGTGCTATTTTACACACCCAGCAGCTAAGCATGAGAATTTCAGTTGCTCTACATCTTTGTCAACATTTGGTGTTATTCTTTTTGATGTTAGCCACCCTGGTGGGTATGAAAGGGTACCTCGTTGTTAGTTTATTTTCAGTCCTTTTGTTACTAATGATATTGAGCCTCCTTTCATGGGCTTATTGGCCATTCATCTACTTTTGTGGAGCGTTCAAGTCTTGTCTTTTTAAAGACTGGGTTGTTGGTCCTTTACTGTTCATTTGTGAGGATTCTTTATGGAGTCTGGATGCAAGGCTTTTGTCAGATGAATTAACTGAGAATATTTTTTTCCAGTCTATGTGACATTAATACTTTTTAAAACTCTGTAGGTGATTCCAAGGTGTAGCTAACTTGAGACCACTGACCTAGTGCTTATTTCCATCTTTTTCAGAGGACAAATATCAGAGTCCACTGTAGAGGATTTAGAGTCAGACTGCCTGGTGACTTGGTGTCAACACTTGCCTGCTGCTTGATCTTCAGCAAGTCATGTTAGAGGATAAAATAAGGCACATTAAAATTTTCATGAGTTTATTTGAATGTACCTCAGTTGAAATGGGGCATTACCACCCCAGCTGTGGTTAGGAGTGCCCTCCAGTACGATTGAGGGGAAAGGTTTTTATGGGGAAGATTCAGACATAAAGCAAGGAAATTATTTGATTGGCTATAATTTAAGCATTTGACTTATCTGGGAAAGTTTCATTGTCTGTCTGACTGGTTGTTCTGAAGTTCCATTTTCTCAGATTCAAGTGCATTGACTCTGGCTTTGGTTTTGGTTTGCTTACATAGGCTGCGAAGGCATTAGGACCACCTCAGTCTAATGGCCTTCTTGTTTAATTACTTTACCAGCCACTTAACAGCTCTGTACCTCATTTTCTTGTCTCTAAAATAGAGTTAATGATAGTATTATGAAGAATGTTGTAATATTTAAAGGTAATCAAATGCAGAACCATTAGTATGGCAACAGTGCAACAATACAGATCATGGTATTTTCAAGACAGTATCACATTTTCAAATTAAAACTTCTCTTACTCATACAGAATCTTATGTTTTAGGCAAGTTTTTCAGGTCCTCAGTGGGTGCCCTGTATAAAAGCCTGGTGTGGGAGTAATGGGCAGTTATAATGCCTTAGATATATAAGGAACTCCTTGAAAATAATACCTCCATTGGGTATTTGTGTTTTAAATGCCTTGTGCTTCAGATTGTCTCTAGTTACCAAGGGAAGGATGGGTGGGTGGTATCAGCTGACAGTAATGCAGAGTCTGGCATTGCAAGTTTTCTAAATAAAAAGCACCAAGGCTGAAATTGGCACTAAGTGTATCAACTCTTCAGTAGTGCTAAACCAGTTCACTGGCTTCTCTTGGGATCAAGGCTCATGTCTACTAGGCAACGGTCTAAGTCTGTGACAACACCCACATCTAGGTAATAGATCAACACAGGAATTGCATCTGTATTTCAGGTAACATTTTTATTTTTAAAAAATATTTAAATCTTGATTTATTTCATTTTTTCCCAGTTTTATTGAGATATGATTGACATATAACAGTGTATACGTTTCATATGTACAACCTAATGGTTTGATCTATGTACATGTTGCAAAATTACCATACTGCTTAGTTAACATTGATCCATGTTAAAAGCAGCATGGCCTTATTACTCACAGTGCTTGAGTCAGAGTGATGTATGGTTTACAGAATGCTCTTATATATTTATTTTAGGTTAATTTGCCTCATAATAATCTTGTGAGGAAGGGATTGTTTTGATCATCTCCAGTTTGCCGATAAAGAAGCCGGGGCTCAGAGGTCACACAGTTGGTAAAACTCAGAACTGGCATAAGTCAGATTTTGCAACGCCAAGCCTAAAGCCTTGCCCACTACACCAGGGCTTCTCAAATTCTAATGTGCATCAGTTGAGGTTGGGGCGGGGGGTCTGTTAAAATGCAGGTTTTTGACTCAGTATGTCTGGGTGGCAGCTGAGTCCTTGTACTTTTGATAAGCTTCCTGGTGGTACTGATACTGACCCATGACCCATGAGTTGAATGGCTGGGCACTGCACACCACTACGCCATAAAGAATCAACTAGTCCTAGGTCCAGGCCTCCAGTAGACATCCTTATGAACTGCTGCCCTCTGAACCAATGTCACAGAAGGCTGGCTTTCAACTAGGTATACCCATCCAAGGGTATGCTTCACTAATCAGGCAAACCGCCGTAGTTCTTCCTTAGATGTGCTCCCAGGGTTAACTAGGGGAAATAGAGCAGAAGAATGCAGCCAGGTGATGAAAAGGTCCCCGTGCCAGAAGACATCTCATCATAACCTTCATCAGGAGCACTGGATGGAGAAGCAGCTGCGAGTCAGGCTCACTCCTCACAGGAGCTCTGTCTGGGAGGAAACAAGAAATGATAAGAGAAAATGTGATTTATGGCCTGGAAAGAGGGAACTGTTTTGGTCTGTGGACCACCATTTTTGTTCTGGAATCTACACACGTGTAAATGTATGTGTTGATGTCACAATAGGTGGCGATTAAGGAAAAGATGCAAACAAAGTTTAAAGGCATAAGGTTTCTCTAAAAGCAGAGGACACAGAAACGTCTCCACACCAAGAAGCCCGCACAAAGGAGGAAATGAGGTGGCTTACTCCTAGCTGGACTTGTGGGCCTGAAATCCTCTTGGGGACACATAGATACTAAGTAAAACACCCTTGCAGAAGAGGGTGTTGTGAGGCCTGGAAAGCACCTCTTTGGGTGTTCTGAGGGGCTTTACACCCTCATCACCCCTCCTGACCTTCCTGGAGACTGCCTGCCATGAAGACGTGCAGGACCACCCAGCAACCCTTCCAGCCTGTTCATGCCAGCCAGGGGAGTTAGAGACCAATGCCCAGATGTCTGGCAGGACCCAGACCAGAACCTAGGAGCCCCAAGGGCCTGTCTCCCGGCATGCACTGGTGGGTCAGTGGTGTGTGTGCATGCATGTGTGTGTGTACATGTGTATCGGTGGTATGTGTGTGTGTATGCCTGTCCTTTTTTCTCCTTTCTTTGGCACTTTTCTTTTCTCCTGCCATCTTCCTTGTACAGATTGGAACCCTGTTCCCATTTTTCCTCCCCTAGGCTATACTTTCTGAAGTTTTCTGGCTATTCTTTTTTGCCTAGAAATGCCACCAGGGGCTGGGTGGAGAGAGGCTCAGAAGCATGTGGGGGTTTCCAGGCAGCCTTTCAGACTGACTCACTCTTAGCCAGAAAGCCCCAGGCCAGCCTGCTGATGGATAGCCATCTGCTGTGACTTGTCAGTGCCCTGGTGCTTCCAGCTTCCATATTTTAATAGCTGTCCTAGATTTGGGGATGCAGAGGTGCCAGCAGCTCCCATGTGGAACTCGGGAGGTTATACTGAGCACAGGCTTTTCAGACAGTGCATGCCCTGGCTAGGGACCCTGCCCCCTACCTGCCTCTCCTGTTTGTATCTAGGCTGCATGTGAAGGGGCAGGCTCCATGTGCAAGAGAAATGGAGCAGATGGAGAGCCAAGACAGCTCAACTCAGTTCATTTAATGTCCAAGTTGAACCAGAGAGTAAGGAAGGTTTCTTTCCCTTCAGCCTGTCTTTAAAGCAGAGAGGCTGTTGCTTATTCAATCCCTTGAGGTTTTCCTCATCAGAGAATAACTTGCCAGGCAATTATTAAATGTTTTCTGAAAGTGATGTTGTTTTGCAAAATGTTTTAAAATAAACTGAATGTGCACTTCCACATAGAGATGAAGAGAAGCATGTCACTTGGTTTCATTAAATAATGATTTAGATGATGGTAAGAAGAGCAAGTAAGTTCAAATTAAGTTATTGATTTTCATGATTATATATTAGAACTACAATAAGAATAAAGGATATATATTTTTCTATCTGAGTAAATTCTAATTCTTAGAAAGTTGCATGAAAAATACCTATTATCCTGTACATGTGATGAATGGATATGCTGACATTGTTATTTATGAAGTCCTTGTAGACGCTGGCATTTGCAGTGAATTAGCCTGTAGTCATTCTTCTCCAGTGATGCTGGAGGATGGTATAATAGTTCTGCACAGTATCTATTCCTGCCCGTTCGTGGCTGCCTGGTGACCGATGCTTTCCAAGCAGCTCATAGAACTTGCTAATAATAGCTCAATGTTCATTGAATAATCTGCAATAACAATGACATTCAATTCAAAATAAACCTTAGGCTACATATATTTTTGTGATTCATCCATCATGATATTGTTCCACTTCTCACAGTACATCAAGAGAGTTTTTTTAATGAAGGAACCCTATTCGCACTATGGATGGAAAAACGGGAGTAAGACAGGAGAGTTTCTCATCTGCTGAAGTTCATTTCCCTATGAGAGGTTTGAAATAAGGATCTCCCGCCTAGAAATAATTTTTCCTTCTTTGGGAAAGACAGGCAATTACTACAAAGGTTTTTCATTAGTCACTCGTCATAGTTTTGTTCAGTAGAATGTATGATTAATAGATTTGGCAAATGCAAATGAATTTGTTCAATTCATAAATGAATGAAAGTCAGTTTCATATATTGTTTCATGCTAAAATTTTTAACGGTACTCATATACTTGGACAATTTATACAGTTTCTGCCTATAAGCAGACTCTAAGACTAATGGAAAATCCTATGCCATACCAAAAATATTCTAGGATTCTCATAAAGTAAATAAGACCCCTAGAGTCTTGGACTATCTGCAGCCTGGGATTTAACTTAACTACCACATCCTTAACCTTGGTGTACTCACCTGTTGTCCAAACATAATAGAAGACCCAGAAAAAATTCCACATGCAGTTCAATGGCTACCAGACACCTCTGGTCTTCTTCATGTGTTTGTCTAGCATGGTTCCAGCTGACCTCGTGAAGATGCACTTGCCTCTGTCTGCCCCTTTTGGCCCCTCTGCTCTGGCTTCTTCGGTGATAATGAGTGGACTCACTTCGGCATTCATGAAGCACAGCCCAGTGAACTTCAGTCCAACAAAATGCAGGAACTGGCATACATTTGCTTCCCCTGGCTGTTCCTAGGTTCAGTCCTACATCGGCTCACAAGACTGTCCCACAGACAGTCTCCTGCACTCAGCAATGCCAACTCAAAAACCATGATCTCAAATTGGCTCTCTTTCCTGTTTGGTTCCCTCTGCTGTTGCTCCTGCTCCCTGGACTGCACTCCCGGATAAAATAGAGCAATTGCCTTTGACCTGGACTCTTGCTTTCTGGGTCTTCCAGGTAAAAATGAATACATTCCTTTGATGGAGGCTTGACTTCCCCATTTTCAAAATTGGGTAATAATATATACCTCGTAAGGTTACTTTGAAGAGTAAATACAGATTACTTAGGTGACACTGTTTTGCGGAGTATAATGTTACTGCATCTAACTGTTTTCTCCTATAATTCTCTCCCTCAGGCCCAGATTTGAATAGTACAAAATTTGAATAGTTAGTTGGGTTTCCCTAGTACTTCTTATGTCCCAAGCCCCACAATAAAGGACTTCCTTCTGCTTGCGTTTGACCCCTCTGTGTCTGCAATTTCCTTTCTTCATTGTCCTACTTGGTTGATCCATCACAACTAAATCAATATGCCTACCACCAACCTTGTGCATTGTCATTGGTGCAACTTTACTCATGTGAAATGCTTGGGGCATCTCTCTCAATTGGAGCCTGTGATCTCCACAAAAGCTTCCTAATTACCACACTCCATACTAAATCCACATCAAGTGATCGGATCTCATTTTATTTCCAAACCACTTACGGGCTGAAAAGGGATTTGGTATATCAGCAAATGACCATCCAATTCAAAAGCTATCTCTCTATAATTGTACTGGAACTGAAATATAATACTGCTTGTATAAGTGGAACTTTGTATAAAATGAATTTGGGTTTTGCCACATTTAATGTATAAGCCCATCAGGTTTCTTGGTTGCAATCTTAAACATGGGCAGAATCTACTGGAGAGAGAACAGGAGGCATTGGAGCCTTGGGAGCACCAGAAACGGTAGCCAAGTTCACTCCATAGCCTGGTCCACACAAACTCTCCTGGGGTGTGTGCTCCATGCTGAAGGGTCAAGCCCTAGGAAGAATGTCTGTGCCTACTAATCAGGGCAGGCTATGTTACGCTGCAATCACAATTTAACCTTGAAATATCAATGAATTAACACAACAGCACTATTTCTTCTTACCCATCCTTCCTCAGGTCCCCTTAACTTCTGTGGTTCTGTCACGTCAACACGTGTTTTCCAGGTTGCTTCAGCAGGGTGAGAGAAAGCTGGAGGGCCGTGTGGGGACTTTTCATTGCTTCTGTCTGCAACTGACACATCACTTTGTTTTGTGGTCCACTGGACAGAAGTGGTCACTGGCTAACTGCAATGCTACCAGGGAATACAATCACCAGGAGTTAGCACTGTTAACATCGCCACAGCATGCTTTCCCCTGTTCCTGAAGTGGACACCCCTCTGACACCCCTCCTTCCCTTGCAAACTTTCTTATTCATTCTTCATAATTCTGCCAGAACATCCTGTCTTCTGTGTGGTTTTCCTAGCTATGAACAGAGGACAGCCATGCTGTCCTCTGTGCCCCCAGAAGCCTTGGTCCATGACTGTCATGTAGCACTAGGCACAGTCTGTCGTCTTTTAACTTGCAACCCAAGTCACAGCTGGGGGACATCCTTTCTTTCAGATGTAAATAAAATACGGCTCAAACCAAGATCCTTTTAGGACTGTACAGCTAACCTGGGGGTCCTCCTGATGTCTTTGTTTAATGGAGTTTGACATTTCTTCTAGGCACCTTGCTTCCAACTTCTGTTCTCATGAGTCCTTGATCTCCCTCATACCCAGCTTCCTTTGCTGTGTTCTTGCTGTGCTGATTAAAACACAGACCTTTCTTCTTAATTTTTCTTGACAAAGCATTTAAGTAAGTGACAAAGTTCAATGAAGTTTTGAAGTTATAGGAGACATTTACCTCATAGAAACACCACACAAAATGGAGTAACACACATTTTTGTTCTTTTTGTTTGTTTAACCTTTATATAAGGAGCTTATATAGCAACACAAAACACCATATAAACACAAAGGAAGTGATATCAAAATAAGATCATTTGTTCTTTTTATTATAAAAGTAATAATCATAATTTAAAAACTCAACAAAGGGAAAGGCACAGATCTCTCTAGCACTTCCTCTTCTGTCTGTCATTTTTACTCTCCAGAAATAGCCAGAATTATGTTTTATATATCCTTCCAGAAATTTGTTATGAATGTACAAACATTTTTCCAAAAATTGGATCCTATTATAAATAAGATTATTTTTTGATTTGCTTTTTTCATTCAACATTATAGCTTGGCCCTCTTTATATATATGTAATTGTATATGTGTATATATTTAAGCTGATATACATGTTTTATGGATGTACATATGCTTTCATTCATTCAATTAACAGTGAGCGTTTACTATGTGCCAGGCATTTTATTTTATTTTTATTTTTTTAATTTTTTATTAAGGTATGATTGATATACACTCTTATGAAGGTCTCACATGAAAAAATTATATGGTTATTACATTTACCCATATTATCAAGCCCCCACCCATACCCCAAAGCAGTCACTGTCCATCAGTGCAACAAGATGCCACAGATCCACTATGTGCCTTCTCTGTGCTACACTGTTCTCCCCATGATCCCCCACACCACGTGTACTAAACATAATACCCCTCAATCCCCTTCTCCCTTCTTCCCCACCTGCCCTCCCACACCCATCTCCTTTGGTAACCACTAGTTCGTTCTTGGAGTCTTTGAGTCTGCTGCCATTTTGTTCCTTCAGTTTTGCTTCATTGTTATACTCCACAAATGAGGGAGATCATTTGGCATTTGTCTTTCTCTGCCTGGCTTATTTCACTGAGCATAATGTCCTCCAGCTCCATCCATGCTCTTGCAAATGGTAGGATTCGTTTCTTTCTTAGGGCTGAATAGTATTCCATTGTGTATATGTACCACATCTTCTTTATCCATTCATCTACTGATGGACACTTAGGTTGCTTCCATATCTTGGCTATTGTAAAAAGTGCTGTGATAATCATATGGGTGCATATGTCTTTTTGAATCTGAGAAGTTGTATTCTTTGGGTAAATTCCTAGGAGTGGGATTCCAGAGTCAAATGGTATTTCTATTTTGAGTTTTTTGAGGAACCTCCATAAGCTTTCACAGTGGTTGAACTAGCTTACATTCCCACCAGCAGTGTAGGAGGGTTCCCCTTTCTCCACATCCTCACCAGCATTTGTTGTTGTTAGTTTTTTCAATGCTGGCCATCCTTACTGGTGTGAGGTGTGTGCCAGGCATTTTAACCAGTCCCTTACTGATGAACATTTAAGTTCCTAAATTTATTCTAGTACACACAATACGATGATGAATCTCCTTGTGAAACTCACGGTCAAAGAGCAGATGCTCTTTAAGTTGTGATAAAATTGACAGATTACCTTTCACAATGTATCAGTTCACAACCTGACCTACAGCAGCAGCATCCTCTCAGACAGTACTGGAATATTATCATGCTTTTTCATCTTCTCCCTATATGATAGATAACAATGGCCTTATTGTTTAACTGCATTTCTCTATAAGAGAGGTTGTACATCTCTCCAGATTTGTTGGAAACCTTTTTCACTTATAAGTCTGGAATTCTGTCACCAGAAACTTTTTCCTAGATCCTTTGCTCCCCAGGTCCCACTTCCACTATATTGTTCCCCCTGGACTCTTCTCTGACCTTTTCCTTTTTCTGAAGTTGCTTTCAGGGTTGCAGGTTAACAATTCTGAATCCACTACACATACAGTGAACAATGTAGTAAATGGACGCTATATGGTTAGTATTAGGTGTCTCACATTGAAGTAGGAGTTCACAGATAAAAAGGAAAAGACTACAATGATCAATATGGTAGTGAGTTAGAATAGGAGACATCTCCTCCTTAGCTTGATATAGATACAAATGGTTACATATAGAAACATTTCCAAATACTAGTGTACACGCATATCTTTCCTTGCTCTGTCAGCTAAGAGGACCTAGAGGCAACAAGAGCCCAGTATCAATAACAGATCTAGCAACCAGATCTTGATTTCTAATATAATTCTCAAAGGACACAGAAACCAACTGAAAGAGCTTCCATGGCCAAACCTAGAACAATTTGAGCAATAAGTAAATAAAGGAGTATTTGATTATTACACAAAGTATAAAATCCGTGCATCCATACCAACATTAATCAATGATGATAAATAAGTAAATAAGAGAGAATAATGGGTTATGTGGTGGGGACTTGATAATGGGGGGAATCCAGTAACCACAATGTTTCTCATGTAAGTGTATATTAATGATACCAAAATAAATTTAAAAAAAAAAGAATAGACAATTCTCCCATGCAGAAGAATTCCAAATAATTTATGTAGATATTCCATCCTCAAGGAAGTGGAGCATAACTCTCCAATCCACTTGTGAGCTGCACATGGTGACTTCCTTTAGAAAGTACACTATAGCAAGGAGTAACTTTATGGTGAAGAAACCTGACAAATTCTACCTCAGCCAGGTGATCAAAGCCAACAAAAACAGTCATAAGTACATCAAGGGTACATGACCTGATATGATGAAAATGGCACTTTACCTCTGTAGTCTTCCTCCCCAAAACAACCCGTTTACTCATGAAAAAAATGTCAGAGAAACCCCACTAGAGGGGCATTCTATAGAACATCTGATCATTATTCCTCAAAACTGTTAAGATCATCAAATACATGTAAAATCTGAGAAATTGTCACAGCCAAGGAGACATAATGACTTAATGCAATATAGTTTCCTGGAATCCCAGGACAGAAAAATAATAGTAGATTAAAAATTGTTTAAATAAAAAAAGAAAACAGGACCAAACTGGAGTCACTTGTGCTGAACCGCACATCAACAAACCAATACTTACTACCCTAACGTAATTGCAGTTTTCAACCCGTTCCAATATTAAACCAGTAAATCTAGAATTTCCTGGTCAGCACTGGTGAGGTAATCCACCTGATAGGTACCTTCTATCCAGCAAAGAATGACAAGGCAATCTGATTCTTTCTTGTCCCTGACCTCTTCTGATTATCCCATTTTGTTTAGCCCTTTGGAGCTCCTTTCGATCTGCTAGATAGGCTGCTGCCTGATTTATGAATTATGGAATAAAGTCAATAAGATCTTTAAAATTTACTCAGTTGAATTTTATTCTTTAACAGATTTGGTGGCAGTGGCTGGATTGAAGGAGACTTCTGCGAGCTTTGGAGACAATGAGAAACTCAGATGTGGCACCTACAAAACCTTTTGAGTTCTCTTTCTCATTGTTTCCAAGGGCCATGGGTAAGTTCCTCTCGGTTCTGAGCTCTGCTTTGTTTGCATCAAGCATCTGCTCTAATTGCCTTTCCAGTCTACAAATCCCCTTTGGGAAACTCAACCTTATATTGGGGTCTGCTGGTTGAGTCCCTTCCTCAGCCCCAAAGCTCTGCAAGAATTACTGGTAGCATGCACAGGGACTTCTGTTGGCCAGTTTGCCATCGACATCTTGTGGTTACTGTTGATGTGCTAAGGTACACATGTTTGTCTGTCTTGTTTGTGTAAAGGCTATTGCTTATGGGAATTAGGGAGCCAGAGAAGCCACAGATATTGGTGGGCATGGGTTGAACATTAGGAAGCTGTGAAAGTGCCTGCTTCCTAACTCAAAGATACCACATAAGGGCAAGTTGGTCACGAAAGGGTTAGACTGACACTAGGACACCCAACAACCTCAAGAAAATGTCCATGCATTTTGCACAGTGTAAAATATTTCAAAATTTCCAACCCAGCAGCACCTCCCTTTTAGATACTAATTTGACTGAGAAATGCAAAGGCTTGTCTAAAATAATAATAATAACAATAATAAAGATGAGATTCTCAGTTTCTAAAAAGTTAAGTGCATCATCTTCTGGCATGTCTGCTTAGTTTGTGTCTGAGAACTAAGGTTTCCAAAGCTAAAGATATCTACAAAAGCAACAAAATCTTACTAAAAACAACCAAGAATCAGACAAGATTATTGTTTTGTGTACTAAGAACTTAGGTTGGTAACCATCAGGTTGGGGCCCCAAATTATGGTTTGACAGAAATGTGGGTTGAACTAGTCATTAAAACAAAATATTAATTTTGTTCATGGAAGTATCCCATAGTTAAATATCTTCCTCTTAAGCAGCTAAACTGGGATTTCACATACTTACAAGTGCTTTTTTGATAAATATCTATCTAGTTTGCTGTTGAAATGTTTAAAAGATTATTCTGAAAGAGATAGTCTGCTGGTACAAAGGGAGTGTTTTCTTCCTTTCCTAATCAATAATACCTATTTGGAAAACAACAAATCATAAAGCGCCTCATGAATACGATTTGGCGAAGTTGTTTGAGGAGTTAGTTACATTGAATGGTCTTCCTTAAGATACAGGGAACATTGCAGCCAACATTGAGACTCTCTGGGTGCCAAAGTAGAGGGGACAGGCAACAGAGACAACTCAGAGCCAGCATCCACTAAGAACTGAAATGATGGTGCTGACGCTCCAGGATGACAGCCTGGCTGGGCCCACACACTCCCCAGTTCTCCACTGTGATGATACCGAAGGCCTTGAAAGGGAAGCATTTTTCTATGGTCTGTGGTTTATTCTGGCTTCACAGAACGCTAGACTTGTTTGTTGTTTGACTTTTTACTTCCTCACTGTTTTGCATTTTCAGAGCAGTTTGTGGTTTGACAGTGAGACTTTTCTTTAAGGTTCTTCTTAACAGTTAGTTTGGCCCAAAATTTGCAAAATGGAATGAGAAACATAGCACCTCTTTCATTATGAAGGAGTCTGAGTGATCTCAGGAGCTTTCATTAAAAGCCATTACATTTATAAAATCATTATTCTTTAACATAACATTTGACAAAATAATAACTTATTATCCCTTTCTCTACATAAGTAGTATGTGTGTGTGTATGAATTTCCAAAACCAGAGTTAAATTTATTTATTTAAATCTAATGCATTTTATAAATATATACCAACTGAAGGCTATTAACTTACTCTCAACAAAGGTGGATTGGAAATCCCATTGGCCAGATTCATGCTTTCTTTTTTTTGCTATTAGAATAGCTTTTAGCTAAATTTTTTTTTTTTGATAATTATTTTTTATTGAAGGGTAGTTGACGCACAGTATTACATTACATTAGTTTCAAGTGTACAACACAGTGATAAAACATTTATATACATAATTCTAGGTTCCAGCTATCACCCTACCAAGCTGTTACAATATCTTGACTATATTCCTTATGCTATACATTACATCCCGGTTACTTATTTATTTTACCATTGGAAGTCTGTCCTTTTTTTTTTTTTTTTTTTTTTTTTGTGAGGGCATCTCTCATATTTATTGATCAAATGGTTGTTAGGTTGTTAACGACAATAAAATTCTGTATAGGGGAGTCAATGCTCAATGCACAATCATTAATCCACCCCAAGCCTAATTTTCGTCAGTCTCCAATCTTCTGAGGCATAACAAACAAGTTCTTACATGGAGAACAAATTCTTACATAATGAATAAGTTACATAGTGAACAGTACAAGGGCAGTCATCACAGAAACTTTTGGTTTTGCTCATGCATTATGAACTATAAACAATCAGTTCAAATATGAATACTCATTTGGTTTTTATACTTGATTTATATGTGGATACCACATTTCTCTCTTTATTATTATTATTTTTAATAAAATGCTAAAGTGGTAGGTAGATACAGGGTAAAGGTAGAAAACATAGTTTAGTGTTGTAAGAGAGCAAATGTAGATGATCAGGTGTGTGCCTGTAGACTATGTGTTAATCCAAGCTAGACAAGGGCAATAAAACATCCACGTATGCAGAAGATTTCTCTCAGAACGGGAGGGTGAGGTTCTAAGCCTCACCGCTGTTGATCCCCAATTTCTCACCTGATGACCCCCCCTGCGACTGTGCCTGTCTTAGGTTGTTCCTCCCTTGAGGAATCTTACCCGTCTCTGGCTAACCAGTCATCTTCCGGGGCCATACAGGGAAATGTAAAGTTGGTAAGTGAGAGGGAAGCCTTATTGTTTGAAATGGTTAGCTTTTTATTTCTTTGCATATTTATGCCCTAGATTCATGCTTTCTATACACACAAAATTACTTGCCTGAGTTCAGTAAAATCAAACTTTCCTATGTGTCTCTATAAAGTCAAATAACTTTTATCACTTATGGAATCAAATTATTTCAAAAAAATTTTATTGTGTTAAAGTACATGTAACATTTACCACTTACCATTTTTAAGTGTATAGTCAGTGGTATTAAATACATTCACGTTGTGCAGACATCACCACCATTCATCCCTATAATTTTTTCATCCTGTAAGTCTGAAACTTTACACCCATTCAACAGTAATTCCCCATTCTCCCCTCCTCCCAGCCCTTGCAACCACCATATATCTTCTGTCTTAATGATTTTGCCTACTTAGGTTTTTGTATAAATGGAATCATACAGTATTTGTCTTTCTGTGACTGGTGTATTTCAATTAGCATAATGTCCTCAAGGTTCATCCATGTTGTAGCATGATGCACAATTTCCTTCCTTTTAAGACTGAATAATATTCAATTGTATGACTATACTGCATTTTGGTAATCCATTCATTGGCTGATAGACATTTGGTTTGCTTCCATGTTTAGTTATTGTGAATAATGCTGCTATGAACATGGATGTACAAATATCTATTCAAGATCCAGCTTTCAATTATTTTGGGTATATACCCAGAAATGGAATTGTTGGGTCATATGGTAATTTTATTTTTTAATTTTTGAGATATCACCATTCTGTTTGTTTTTTTTCTCTTCGTTTTGTTTTTAATTTACAAATGCTTGTGTCAAGGGCTGACTTTCAATAGATCTGCAGCGAGGGAGCTGCTCTGGTTCTCCATTCTGTTTTTCACAGGAGCTGTACTATTTTACATTCCCACCAATAATGCAAAAGTGTTCTTACTTCTCCACATCTTCACCAATACTTGCTTACTGTTTTTGTTTTTTTAATAATAACCATCGTAATGAGGTGGTATTTCATTGTAGTTTTGATTTGCATTTCCCTCATAATCAGTGATGTTTCTATTTCTTTTTAAGGGAAACTTTAAGTTGAGACTATCATAAAGATATGTAAGTCATAAAGATAATCCTGTGAAATAGAGTTTTCTTATTTAAGGAGATTATAATTTCCAAGCAGAAGGAAAAGAACATCTTTATTCAGTTATACACCTGACATACTATGAAAAATGGGAGTCAAGTATTTCATTATAAACAAGAAAGAAAGGATAAAATTTCTGCAAGTGTTACTAGATGGAAAAAAAAACAAAAGCTTTATATACCCTAAATGGCACAACTTCATAACATGTCATAATTTCTGCCTGAGCATTGGTGGGTTCAAGAGAATGGGAGAACTTAATAGTGGCATTGCTAGTGGCTTTATTGAGTTAATTTTTAAGTTCAGTTAGCAAAATAAAAAAAATTGAAGAAAAAGGTAGTTTATGAGTGATTCATGTAGTTTTTCTTTGAGGCCTTTTATCTTACTGCACTGAGGAACTAAAGCTTTTTGACAATCAAAACATTCATAGGCTTATGGAATTAGAAGCAATCTTCAGACTTCACACCTCCCTGTCTCAAACCGTAGTAAAATTACAAGGAAATGAAGGTTCTCATTCTAAAATAAAAGTTTGAAGAGTGCAGCACTACAGAAATTCATGCATTATTTGATTATGCTCACTTCTTTTTATCTTAGACTATCAAAATCTTATAGTCTCATATAATTAACAATTTTTTAAATGAGAACAGTTGTTATATCTTTACAAGTTATATTTAAAGCAGCAGAGAAGAAATGTGTGACCTTGGAGAAATTACTTGCTCTCTTTGAGCCCTAGTTTTCTCATCTGTAAACTGGGTATAATAATTTTTACTACAGAGTATTGTGCCAAGGATTAAAATATCACATAAGGGTCAGTATAGTGTTTGTCACATAGTGGAATCTTTTTAGATCATAGTAATTCTTTTGTTAAATATGATTGATGACAAATATTCAAATTAAGTTTACTAAAAATCCTATATGAATGTGGATGTATATAACCTTCATCACAGGGCAACATTCCTAAGTGTATATTAAGTTGTTAATTTCTTTAACTCATTTAAAAAGGAATAGACATGCCCAATTATAAAATATATTTGCAAAAATCAATATCCTTCCTGTATATCTGAGTTAGAAAATGCAAAGGAAAATCATCCCATTCAACATAACAGCAAAAATATAAATTATTTAGGAGTAATGTTAATTGATGTACCTATCTATAGGGTTGTGTGGATTAAATTATGTTAATATATTTAAAGTACTTAAAAAAGTTCTTGACACATAATTAAAAGCTCAATAAACATTAATTAAGAAGAAAATTATGCAGAATTTATATGAGGAGAGTTCTAAAACTTTACTGAAGAGCTGCACTATACACAGGTGATTTTAACAAATGGAAAAAAACACTATTTTTCCATTTGGGAAGATTCAATACTGTAAAGTTGCTTTCCCCTGAAATTGATCTATGTATTTAAAACAGTTTCAATCAAACACCAACAAGATTATTGTGGGCCTTTAACATTTTTTCTAAATGGCATCTAGATCCAATAAAAATGTTATATAATAGCTAGACTTCTTACAATAATAATGTGGGGAGAAATTGTCCATCAGTTGTTACAATGTATTATAAGGATATAATAATCAAAATACTGCATTGCTTGCATGGGTTGAACTATGAAACAGAATAGAAAGTCCAGTAATAAATGAAAGTACAATATGTGTAAGGATTCAAAGGGAACAGTACAAAACAGTGTAGAAGGAATAGTTTTTTAACAAATGGGTTTGTGCCAGTGGCTATGTAACAAAAGAAATTGTTCCTATGCTTTCCATCTTATAATAAAATTGGATTAAAATGTAAACATGTAAACATGGATGTTAAAATCATAAAAGCACTAGAAAAATTGTTCATTCATTACACAAACATTTATTGAGGTGTTATATTCCAGACAACATTCTAGGCATAGAGAGACAGCACTGAACAAGATTTATAAGGTCTGTGCTCTCTTAAAGTCTTTATTCTATTGGGAGAAGACAGACAATAAAGTAGGGAGTGATGTAGTGAGAGTTACTAGAAACTACTGTGAACAGGATGGTCAGGAAAATATTCCTCTGAAGAGATATTATTTGAGCTCAGAGCTGAATTATGACATGTAGCCAATTTAACATCAGCTAAATTCCATCAGAAAACAAAACAAAATAATTATATCAGAAAGTTAAATAGAAGTAATTTAATATGGGTGTTGGAAGAGTTGTTAAGAAAAACAGGGTGTGGTAAGGCAATCCAGAAATGAGCAGGAAGGGAAGTTCTCCCAGTCCTATGCAAAAGAGGCAAAAGAGGTAGGTTTACTGTAATCCATTGTCAGGGGCTGCCTGGAAGGAGCAGGAACCACAGAGAAGATGCAATCACTGCTGAAAATATTTCCTCAAAGAGGGATTTTAGGGGACTATCATGACTTCCCCCCCACACCCTCTAATAATCTCTTGTAAGGGCCTTCCTTTGGCTAAACCCAACCAAATCCTAGGGGCAAGTGAATCTCAGGAAATATGCTTACAGATTTTGGTACCATGCAATACAGAAAGGATCAGTGAAGAAATAGATCTGACAACCAAAAGTTGTGATGATCTGGGAGAATGTTCCTGGCAAGTAAAAGCAATGCAAAGGATAGTAGGAGGGGAGCAAAAGGAAAAAAAGACCTTGGTGTGTGATAGGAAAATAAAAAATCAGTGTGGGTACAACTTTGGTCCGTGACAAATAGAGGTGCAATAGAGACTTAGGCAAGAATAAGATGATGTAGAGCATGGTGGGCTACAATAAGGAATTTGTATTTTAATCCAAATACAGTGAGAAACAATCACTGATTTTAAGAAAGGGAAGCTGATTTTTCATTTAAATGAGTAGTCTGACTTTTCTGTGGAGAAAACAGTATAGAGGGCAGTATTATTATGGAGATGAGTTAGTAGTTTACTTCAGTGACCCAAGTGAGCAGTGCTTCTAGCTTAGGTAGGATCGCTGGAGATGGAGAGTACTGGATGAATGGATGATTTATATTGTAGAGATAGCTGCCAAAACTTGCACAGCAATTGGATGTAAAGAATCAAGGAAAGAAAAGAATCAAGGAAATTTAAGACACTCTGAACTCTGATTCCAGTTAGGAATGTAGATGGGCATGAAAATCCTTCCTTCTCATAATATCAACAAGAAAACCTGAGTTTAAAAAATAATAATACTTACCTATGGACCTAATGAACAGTGGTGGAAACAAGTTTCAATGAACTGAATTTAGAAAGAAAGGGTATTTTCATAGGTAAACAGAGAGTTGCACCAGCTTTCAGATCTGGAGGCAGGCAGCTAGATGGTATATGGGAATGAATAACAAGCCTGCCATAGATGAAAACATGAAGAGGCAATAGTGGCTATGCCTTAGATTACAGTGAGGGCTAGAAGGATTGATTAGAATCTGGAAAAGCCCCCAGACACAAGTATGAACCACTTGGCTGAAGAACCTCCTACCTTACCTCTACATTTTGAAAATAAAGGTACTGGACATAAAGGCTGATAAACAAGGAGCAATCATAGAGTCCCATGAATTCCTCACAATTTTTGGCTTCTAGAATTCTGATGGAATTGCATCCAATGGTGAATCAAAAATAGTGAAAATTGTGATAGATATCTCTTCCATATCAATTTGGACAAGACCAAAAAGGTAACTGCTGCATGGGATATTAGAGGTAATTAATCACATTGAACTCAGCCTCATTGAAGTGGTGGCCTACACCAGCTCAATCCAACTCTAGGAAGATTGCAAATAATCAACTCCATTGTAACCACATCAGATAATGGAAAGGATTCATATTTGTTGGGAAATAAACAATACACCAGAAAAATCTATACTTCAGTCTCCACTGGTCTTTTTTGCACTATGTAAAGAATATGACCCAAAAAACTATGATACATGTGAAGATGGAGGAAAGTTATGACCCATAAGAGAAAACACAGTAAATAGAAGCAGATCTGGAGAGAACTAGTTATTAGAATTAGCTAACAAGAACTTTAAAAAAACTATTATGAACATATTAAAGGATTTACATATATATATATATATATATGTGTTTGTGTGTGTGTGTTTATATATATAAATACACACACACATATATGTATACAGGTGAGATATGAGTGTATTAAGAGAGAAATGGACACAAAAACTAACTGGAAATTCTAGAACTGAAGAAATGTATAAAAATTTTAAATTCATTAGAAATTATCCAAGCTAATTTTATATCAACAATACTTCAATTAAAAGAAAAATTATCCATGAAATGCGCATGTGTTTTGGGATTAAGAATACCTGAATTTCAGTTCAATCAACAGTGTGAATTCAGTTACTTTCAAATTCAAAGACCATAGAGTTATTGTTGTGTACTTCATAGCTTATTGTGATGTTCAATGAAGTATAGAGCTTGCAGGTCAATGTGTAGTGAAAAATAAAACTATTATGATTATTTGGTAATTAAAGAGAGTCACTGAACTCTTAAACTTTATGTGAGCATAAATGATTGGTTTGGGCCACCATAGGATACACAATGAATTGATATGAATAACTGTACAGAATATAATCTCAGACTATTTAAAATAAGTTTGTTGCGTATTTCTATATTTAGAATCATAAAATCTTAGAGTCGAAATGGTCCTTATCAACTAATGGTTGCCAAACTCAGGTCTGAAAGAAAATGAGAAAAACATTTTTATAATGATTTTTTTGTGTTTGAAACTAAATAATACAATTTAAAAGATTACCCTATATTTTGGATTACGACTCTCCTACTCTGTATATGTGCTAAAATTCTTTTGTTTCATGAAACAACGGTGATGGTGTATGGCAGAGAGTAGTACTTGTGAGTTTTGTTGTTGCTATAATGACTTTCCTTAATAAAACAGAAAGTTGGCACACTGAAAAAAAAAAAAGAAAAATAAAAATTATCCAAGCTGAAGCAAGAGAGAGAATAAAACTGAAAAAATTAAGTAAATAAAAACAGCATCAGTGACCTCTTGGGTAATATCAAGAGTCCTACATAAATGTATTTGGTGCCCAGAAAGAGAGAAAAAAGAATGGTGTAGAAAGTTTTTTGAAGAAATAATTGTCATAAATCTCAATTTTGATGAGAAAAATTATCCAAAGATCCAAAAAGTCAACAAGTCCTTGCAGGAAAAATACAAATAAAACCACACCTAGGCACATCATAGTCTAACTAACAAATGCCAAAGTCAAAGAGAAAATACTGACTAACCAGAGAAAAAAGATTACATGAGAACAATGATAAGAATTACAGCTAACTTCTCGTTAGAAGCAATGTAAGCCAAAAGACAATGAGATGACATTTTTAAAGTATAGAAAGAACAAAAACTGTTAAATGAGAATTCTATGTGCTGTGAGAATTTCCTTCAAAAAACAAAGATAAAATTAAAACATTTTCAGTTAAACAGGAACTCAAGGGAAATTATACCAGATGGAAACCCAATCTATATTAAGACATGAACAATGCTATAAAATGATGAAGAAATGGATAAACACAAAATATTTTTCTCTCTTCTTAATTTCTTTAAAAGTCAATTTACTGCTTAAGGAAAAAAACAATAACAATGTATCATGGTGTTTTGCCATTGGGTTTCAGCCCGGGGTAAGTTCACTATGGATTCAGTGAGACTGAGGAATGCTAATGGAATGTTCCTGCCATGAAAGGATTTATTACCTGGCTTGTTCTCAGAGCAATAGGTGGAGCACTAGAATTTCATCTGCATCCAACAGTCTGCAGGTCTGTAATTCTCCTTCATCTCTGCCTCCGCAGAGCACTGGGCAGAGTTCTTTAAATAGTGACTCAGTCAATAATAGCTTATTGCCTATGGGTGTGGAAGCAGGAGCCTAGCAGCAGGCCACTTACATCATCAAGTAGTTTAGGTTCAGGTGAGGATCCTGGCCAAGGGAACCCCAACTTTCCCCACACTCCACCCCTCCAGAATTTTTGTCTCACAATCTACATGCTCTCAATCTTTCATGACAGTCCCTGTGCAAGAAAGCTGGAGCATTGTAACCAGATTCCACAACAGTAACAGAGGATAACAGCATACAGATAACAAGAAAAATTATGATACAGGTAACAAAAATTATAATAATCTTTAAGCCTGAGGAAATTATTTCAGCTATATTCAAAACCAGTTCTACTCAGATGAGTTCATGACTCACACTTAGTAGTGGTACTGATAGGAAGCTCCATGCACCCCAGTGAGTAGCAATTTTTTGCTAAGCTGTGTGCCCAATCCACAAAGACCTTAAGGGCGATACGACACATGTTTTAATGACACCAATGTAGGCAAATCTGGTCCATCAGGTAGGATTCATGCAAGAGAGTGGTCCTGTGATAGGACTGTGGCAGGAAGGGGGTCCCATCCAGTTCTAGTATACCATACCTTTACCCCTCTCCATGTAGTGGTAACTTTGGAGTGTATATAGTGTTACTGGAGGTGAATGGAGTGGCCATAATGATAAAATTCCCTGGTAAGATGCTCCTAGCTTCTAGCCACTCAGGATATACTACTGTGATCTTTGGGGGCTACTCTGCTGTTACTCCAGGAATACACAGAAGGCCAGTTTCCAAGCCTCATCCCCAAGGTGCCAGGGGTGCCAGCCATTGTTGGTCCATGTGTCAAAATGTCCAAGACCATGACCATTCAATGGAGTCTCCAGGGTTTAGTGCAGGTGGTGCCAGCAGTAAGATATTATTCTGGTGGCCAAACCTCAGCTTCAGTGATTCCTCCATGGTTTGTACTTGCATTTATATAGGAGAGGCAGCAATATGTGTTAGCATGTCTGCAGGACTTAGTGCTCCCTTTCAGGGTTTCTTGTTCAAACTCCATAGCATGGTCCATAAGCAGACTGACCATCCTGTAGACTATTGGTGTCTGACTTCAGTTCACATTTTAACAAACCATTGTACCTCCCTATCATGCCTGCCATGGTAGGATTGTATAGCACATGAAACTTCCATTTGATTCCTAACTGTTGCACCCACTCTTGTAGTGCATGTCCAGTAATGTGGGTGCCTTGATCACTTTCAATTACCTGTGGCCAGCTATAGGCTGCAAAGAGACAGTCCAGGCCTCTTTTGATTGTCTGTTGGTCAGCACAACATGTACAAAAAGCAACCAGAAGTCCAGTAGATGTTTTCACAGAAGTCATGGCATATTGGCACCCTTCTGACACAGGCAGAGACCTAATATAGTCTATCCACCACCTGACGAGCACTATTGGCCCCTTAGCTATTGTCCCATGTTGCTGTGGAACTCTGTGTGAGTCCCTTTTAGAGCATATCATGCACCCCTGCCAGGCTCTGCTGACTTTCTCAAAGGTCAAAGGCAAACTCCACTAATGGGCTACAGCCCGCATTGTCTTTTACCCCACATGCAACAAATGCTGATGTAACCATTGGGCTACATCAGAGGTAGGTTTTCCTTCTTGGCAGTGTACCTGGACCGATTCATCTGCTTCATCATTTCCTGGGGATGCCAGTGACAAATGACCTGTCACATGATATAGTAACTGTTTTAGTCTGAACACAGGCCCATAAGTCTTGCCACAATTCTTGTCCCCAAAGGGGTTAGTGACCAACCAACCAACTGGCATGGTACCATGTTGGTAGCCACAGGATCAAGCCCCAGTAGACAGCCCAGCTATCAGTGCAGACAACTATTGGGGAGGGCTCCTGGTGGATCACAAGCAACACTGCCTGCAACTCTGCCCATTAACTGCTCTTCCCCTCACCATCTTCCATCCATATTTTCTCAGTCTTAGGATGGAAAGCTACACCCATGGATGGAGCCATCTGTGTATCATGCATCATTGGGTATAAGGGTTCTTCCCTCCTGATAGCAACTCTCTGCTACTAAGGGTTCTAAAGTATATTCTTCTTGCCTTTCATGAGTATGTGTCATTGGCCCCAATAAGCATTGGAGTTCTTTACTCAAGGGAGTAGGGAGGGCGCTATGCTGTTGTAGGCTCTTGGCCAGTGTAGGTGTCTTTACCACACCACTCCGTGGCTTTTGGTTCCAGTCTCATACCCACCCCGTGATGGGATAGGTGGTTATTACCTTTATTGGGGCCATTCCAGTGATGGGTTCTATATCCAACAAGGCATGTTACAAGGCAGCCAATTGTTTTTCTATTAAGGTGTCTCTCTGCTCCTTTCCAGAATTGCGACCAGAATCCAATCGAATGGCAAGTTCATTCAAGCCACTGCCAGAAGCCACAGCCATGACCATCTTCAGTCATATGAACATCCATCTCACAGGGCCTTGAAGGGTCTATCACACTCAAAGCATGCGCTGACTTGACTGCCTGTTTTACTGTAGTAAAGGCAGATGCACATGTCTCATCCCAGTCCCACCTGATGCCCTTTCATACCAAACAGTATAAGGGCTTCAGAATTTGTGCCAAGTGTGGGATGAACCCTCCAGTACCCTAGAAGACCCCGAAACACCTGTAACAATTCCAGTTACAGGGATAGGAAAGGCCTGGACTTTATCTACGACTGCTTCTGGTATAACTTTAGTCTTACCTGACCAGATGACCCCCAAGAATTTAACAGACAAACCAGGTCCCTGAACCTTGGTGCTGTTCACCGCCTTTCCTTTCTCATGTAGATGATGCAGCAGTCTAGGTGCTGCACCCCCTAGAGCTGAAAGAGAATCAGACGTGAGCATGATATCATCAATAATGGTACACCTGCACCCTTGATGGTTTCGCCCAGTCTGCCAAGTCCTGGGCTACAAGTCTGTGACAGATGGTGGGGCTGTGGAGGTATCCCTGTGGAAGGACCATGAATGTCCACTGCCATCCTTCCCACATGAAGGCAGATTGCTCCTGACTTTTCTAATCTGTGTCAATGGAAAAGAAGGCATTAGCAAGATCTATAATGTAATGCTATGTTCCTAGTTCATGACTGAGAGTCTGCAATAGAGGGTAATGCAGCATGCATAGGTGGTGTAATTTCATTCAATTCTCATACGACAGGAGCCATCCAGCTTTTTTACTGGCCACACTGAGGAATTGAAAGGACTATGGGTGGGCTAATTAATACCCACATCTTCCAGTTCCTGGAGGGTTTCTCCAATTTCTTTATGCCCTCCAGGCAACATCTATTGTTTGGTATTAGTAACCCACCAAGGCACGGGCAGAACTATGGGCAGGTGCTTAGCATGTTCCCTCAGAACTGCCTTTACTACATATATCCTCAGTCTGAATTCACCTGCAGTAGTCTGCAACCATAGGCCCTGCTGGATGTCTATCCCCAAAATATATTCAGGGATGGGAGAGAAAAACACAGTATACCCCTTTAGGGGTAGAGGCCCTATTCCCAAATGGACTTGGGCTTGTTTCACTCTGATAGTCTTACCCCCTTATCCATCTATAATAGTGCTGGTCCTAGGAAACTGCTCAGAGTTGCTATAAGAAACTGATCATTCAGCCCCTGTGTCCACCAGAGCCAAGATACATTGTACATTCACCGGGGACCTTTGAATAGATATTTCAACATGTGGCCTCCGGTCCTCCCTTGTCCCTCAAGGCAGGTACCTCGACCTTCCCCTCAATCAAATCATGTCCTGCAATCATCCTCCTGTGTGGGTTCAGGCGAGGTTGGCTCACTTTCCAGCAGGAAGTCTTGCAAACGCACAGGATGGACTTGTGGCTGTGTCTCTGGCCTCTGCCTCTTCATTCTCAGTGGCTGGAACTGCCACTCCAGTTCAATTACTGCCACAGCTCCAGTAAGATTCTATTTGATTTCCTATCTAATTTCCTTCTGTATGCACCTCTCTATTAAATCAACCAACATCTGGGTCCTTGTAACCTTCATAGGGACCTTTAAATTCTTCCTGTGAGTAGCAGACCTTATTTCTTTCCATGCTGTCATTTCTTCAGCCTCTCCCAAGTCTGCTACTATATGGGAAACCTCCCTTATGGGCTACACTAAGTAAGGGGTAAGAATGGCCCCTAGAGACCCAAAGAGGGATGTGGGAGCCATTTGAAGCACATTTCTCATCCCTGAAGTAAAAGGCTCCTCATCTGGGCCATAATTCTCTGGACTGTAGGTGGCATTTTTCATGCCTAGCTCCTGTAACACCTGCTGGAGCTCAGCATACATCTGCCATCTAGCAGGAAAGGATGGTAAATCACCCTGATTGGGCCACACAACATGAAATGCAGCCATAAGCCAATTGAGGAGGGAGTGATTTACTAGAGTCTGATATGCACTTTGTAATCGCTGCCTCAAGGCAGGCTGCACAGTCAGGGAAGCCAGATTTCCCATCTCTAATCCAGACAGAACAATTCCTTCCACCCCACCCCCATATTCCAAAGAGGCAAGAGTCAAACAGATACTGACTCTGAGGGCTTCTGCTGAAACTGGGAACCTAAATCCACTGGCTGAGTCTGCATATAGGAGTGGAGCATAGAGTGCTCCATGACCTTGGGTGGGGGTTCCCAGAGGAACATCTCCCAGAGGAACCCTCGGTTGCTTTGTCTTTATTTTCTTTACAACCACTGGGTGTGCTTATAATAGAGGAGAGGTCAGTGCCTCAGGCATCACCCCTTCATCTTTCCCGAGCTCCTCCATTTCTGGGGCTAATGGCACTTTTCTCTCCATTCCCCCAAGTGCTTCCTCTGCTACACCCTTTCCTTTTCTACAGTGCCTCACAGGAATATTAGCTCAGTCTTCAGCAGCTCTCATACCTTCACCTGAATGCCTCACAGCTGGCATTCTTGTGCTGCCTCTTCCTGTGCTTCCCTCACGAGTATGTCCTTCTCCTCCATGGCCTTTGCCTCCTTCACACCACCTTGCAGCACTGCTGTCTCATTCTGTAAAAATCGTTTACCTCCTCCACTGCACCTTGCAGCTCACGTTCTTTTTTTTCTTTTTTGATAAGTGGGGTTAAGTGTAATTTAAAGTTAATTTTACTTTATAAATAGGGCAAATAGAAAATTTTAAGTTACATCTGTGACTTACCCTATGTTTCTAATGGACAGCATTCCTCTAGATCACAAGCAAGTCTCCAAGTCTCAGCAAACAGCAGACATCCCATCCCACCCCATCTCCACCTCCAACCCAGGGCAAGAGACCTTAATAAACAATCATGTGTACTTCTGATCCAATAACAATTTTCCTGCTGCCCACTGTTACATGACTAGGGAAATTATTAAAACAATTTTCATAAATGTTGAAACCACCTAAGACATAAGGGAGCTGAGTATGTATGTGTGTGTGTGTGCCTGTGTAATCTTTTTTTTCCTTTTCTTTGGCATCATTAGTCTACAATTACGTGAACAACATTATGATTATTTGACTCCCTGCATTATCAAACCTGCACCACATACCCATTACAGTCACTGTCCATCAGCGTAGTAATATGGTATAGAATCAATACTTGTCTTCTCTGTGCTGTAAAGCCTTCCCTGTGCCCCATCTCCACATTATGTATGCTAACAGTAATGCCCATTTTTGCCCATTATCCCTCCTTTCCCACCCATCCTCCCCAGTCCCTTTCACTTTGGTAACCGTTAGAACATTTTTAGGTTCTATGAGTCTGCTGCTGTTTTGTTCCCTCAGTTTTCTCTTTCTTCTTATACTCCACAGGTGATTGAAATTATTTGATACTTGTCTTTCTCTTCCTGGCTTATTTCACTAAGCATAATACCCTCTCTGGCTCCATCCATGTTGTTGCAAATGGTAGGATTTGTTTTCTTCTTATGGCAGAATAATATTCCATTGTGTATATGTACCACTTCTTCTTTATCCATTCATCTACTTACGGACACCTAGGTTGCTTCCATTTCTTGGCTATTGTAAATAGTGGTGCAATAAACATAGGGATGCATATGTCTTTGTCAAACTAGGCTGCTGCATTCTTAGGGTAAATTCCTAAAAGTGGAATTCCTGGATCAAATGGTATTTCTATTTTGAGCTTTTTGAGGAAACTCCATACTGCTTTCCACAATTTTTGAACTAACTTACATTCCTACCAGCTGTGTAGGAGGGTTCCTTTATCTCCACATCCTTGCCAACATTTGTTGCTGTTTGTCTTTTCGATGGTGTCCATCCTTACTGGTGTGAGGTGATATCTCATTGTCATTTTAATTTGCATTTCTCTGATGATTAACGATGTGGAGCATCTTTTCATGTGCCTATTGGTCATCTGAATTTCTTCTTTGCAGAAGTATCTGTTCAGCTCCTCTGCCCATTTTTTAATTGGATTATTTGCTTTTTGTTTGTTGAGGTGTGTGACTTGTTCATATAATTTCAATGTCAACCCTTTATCGGATCTGTCATTTATGAATATATTCTCCCATACTATAGGATGCCTTTTTGTTCTATTGATGGTGTCCTTTGCTGTACAGAAGCTTTTCAGCTTGATATAGTCCCATTTGTTCATTTTTACTTTCTTTCCCTTGCCCAGGGAGATTTATTAATGAATAAGTTGCTCATGTTTATGCCCAAGAGATTTTGGCCTATGTTTTTTTCTAAGAGTTTTATGGTTTCATTACTTACTTTCATGTTTTTGATCCATTTCGAATTTGCTTTTGTGTATGGGTTTAGACAATGATCCAGTTTCATTCTGTTACATGTAGTTGGTCCAGTTTTGCCAACATGAGCTGTTGAAGAGGCTATCATTTCATCACTGTACATCCATGGATCATTTATCATATATTAATTGACCATACATGTTTGGGTTAATATCTAGACTCTCTCTTATTTTCCACTGGTTTGTGGGTCTGTTCCTGTGCCAGTACCAAATTGTCTTCATTGCTGTGGCTTTGGCATAGAGCTTGAAGTTGGGAAGCGAGATGCCCCCTGCTTTATTCTCCCTTCTCAGGATTACTTTGGCTATTCAGGGTCTTCCGTGGTTCCATATAAATTTTAGAACTATGTGTTCCAGTTCATTGAAGAATGCTGTTGGTATTTTGATAGGGATTGCATTGAATCTGTAGATTGCTTTAGGCAGGATGGCCATTTTGATAATATTAATTCTTCCTAGCCAAGAACATGGGATGAGTTTCCATTTCTTAGTGTCCTCTTTAATTTCCCTTAAGAGTGTCTTGTAGTTTTCAGGGTATAGGTCTTTCACTTCCTTGGTTAGGTTTACTCCTAGGTACTTTATTCTTTTTGATGCAATTGTGAATGGAATTGTTTTCCTGATTTCTCTTTATGCTAGTTCATCATTAGTGTGTAGAAAGCAACAGATTTCTGTCTATTAATTTTGTATCCTGCAGCTTTGCTGAATTCAGATATTAGTTCTAGTAGTTTTGGAGTGGAGTCTGTAGGATTTTTTATGTACAATATCATGTCATCTACAAACAGTGACAGTTTGACTTTTTCTTTACCAGTCTGGATGCCTTGTATTTCTTTGTGTTGTCTCATTGCTGTGACTAGTACATACAATACTATGTTGAATAAAAGTGGGGAGAGTGGGCATTCCTGTATTGTTCCCGATCTTAGAGGAAAAGATTTCAGCTTCTTGCTGTTATGCATGATGTTGACTGTAGGTTTGTCATATATGGCCTTTATTATGTTGAGGTACTTGCCCTCTACACCCATTTTTTTTTAGAGTTTTTATCATGGATGGATGTTGAATTTTGTCAGATGCTTTTTCAGCATCTATGGAGATGATCATGTGATTTTTGTCCTTTTTGTTGATGTGGTGGATGATGTTGATGTTGTAACATCCTTGCATCCCTGAGATGAATCCCACTTCATCATGGTGTATGACCCTCTTCATGTATTTTTGAATTTGGTTTGCTGATATTTTGTTGAGTATTTTTGTATCTATGTTCATCAAGGATATTGGTCTTTAATTTTCTTTTTTTGTGTTGTCTTTGCCTGGTTTTGGTATTAGAGTGATGCTGGCTTCATAGAATGAGTTTGGAAGTACTCCCTCCTCTTCTATTTTTTGGAAACCTTAAGAAGAATGGGTACTATGTCTTCTCTATATGCCTGAAAAAATTCAGCGGTGAATCCATCTGGCCTGGGGGTTTGTTCTGGTAGTTTTTGGTTACCAATTCAATTTCAGTGCTGGTAATTAGTCTGTTTAGATTTTCTGTTTCTTCCTTGGTCAGTCTTGGAAGGTTGTATTTTTCTAGGAAGTTGTCCATTTCTTCTAGGTTACCCAGCTTGTTAGCATATAGGGTTTCATAGTATTCTCTAATAATTCTTTGTATTTCTATGGTGCCTGTCATGAGTTTCACTTTCCCATTTCCGATTCTGTTTATGTGTGTAGACTCTCTTTTTCTCTTAATAAGTTTGGCTAGAGGCTTATCTATTTTGTTTATTTTCTCAAAGAACCAGCTCTTGGTTTCATTGATTTTTTCTATTGTTTTATTCTTCTCAATTTTATTTATTTCTTCTCTGATCTTTATTATGTCCCTCCGTCTGCTGACCTTAAGCCTCATTTGTTCTTCTTTTTCCAATTTCGATAACTGTGACATAAGACTATTCATTTGGGATTGTTCTTCCTTCTTTTAATATGCCTGGATTGCTATATACTTTCCTCTTAAGATTGCTTTTGCTGCGTCCCACATAAGTTGGGGCTTTGTGTTGTTGTCATTTGTTTCCATACATTGCTGGATCTCCATTTTAATTTGGTCATTGATCCATTGATTATTTAGGAGCATGTTGTTAAGCCTCCATGTGTTTGTGAGCATTTTTGCTTTCTTTGTACAATTTATTTCTAGTTTTATGCCTTTGTGGTCTGAAAAGTTGGTTGGTAGGATTTCAATCTTTTGGAATTTTCTGAGGCTCTTTTTGTGGCCTAGTATGTGGTCTATTCTGGAGAATGTTCCATGTTCACTTGAGAAGAATGTGTATCCTGTTGCTTTTGGATGTGGAGTTCTATAGATGTCTATTAGGTCCATCTGTTCTAGTGTGTTGTTCAGTGCCTCTGTGTCCTTACTTATTTTCTGTCTGGTGAATCTGTCCTTTGGAGTGAGTGGTGTGTTAAAGTCTCCCAAAATGAATGCATTGCAGTCTATTTCCTCCTTTAATTCTGTTAGTATTTGTTTCACATATGCTGGTGCTCCTGTATTGAGTGCATATATGTTTATAATGGTTATATTCTCTTGTTGGACTGAGCCCTTTGCCATTATGTAATGTCCTTCTTTATCTCTTGTTACTTTCTTTATTTTAAAGTCTATTTTGTCTGATACTAGTATTGCAACACCTGCTTTTTTCTCTCTGTTTTTTGCATGAAATATCTTTCTCCATCCCTTGACTTTTAATCTGTGCATGTCTTTGGGTTTGACGTGAGTCTCTTGTAAGCAGCATATAGATGGTTCTTCTTTTTTATCCATTCTATTACTCTGTGTCTTTTGATTGGTGCATTCAGTCCATTTACATTTAGGGTGACTATTGAAAGATATGTACTTATTGCCATTGCAGGCTTTAGATTCGTGGTTATCAAAGGTTCAAGGTTAGCTTGGTTACTACCTTACTGCCTGACCTCACTCACTCATTGAGCTGTTATAAACACAGTCTGATGATTATTTCTTTCCCTTCTTTTTCCTCCTCCTCCATTCTTCATATATTGGGTGCTTTGTTCTGTGCTCTTTTTAGGAGTGCTCCTATCCAGAGCAGTCCCTCTAAGATACCCTGTAGACGTGGTTTGTGGGAGGCAAATTCCCTCAACTTTTGCTTGTCTGGGAATTGTTTAATCCCTCCTTCATATTTAAATGATAATCGTGCTGGATACAGTATCCTTGGTTCAAGGCCCTTCTGTTTCATTTCATTAAATATATCATCCCATTCTCTTCTGGCCTGTAAGGTTTCTGTTGAGAAGTCTGATGATAGCCTGATGGGTTTTCCTTTGTAGGTGACCTTTTTTCTCTCTCTGGCTGCCTTTAATACTCTGTCCTTGTCCTTGATCTTTGCCATTTTAATTATTATCTGTCTTGGTGTTGTCCTCTTTGGGTCCTGTCTCTCGGGAGTTCTGTGTGCCTCCGTAGTCTTAGCAACTATTTCCTCCACCAGTTTGGGGAAGTTCTCAGCAATTATTTCTTCAAAGACACTTTCTATCCCTTTTTCTCTCTCTTCTTCCTCTAGTACCCCTATAATGCAGATATTATTCCTTTTGGATTGGTCACACAGTTCTCTTAATATTGTTTCATTCCTGGAGATCCTTTTATCTCTCTCTGCATCAGCTTCTATGCATTCCTGTTCTCTGGTTTCTATTCCATCAATGGCCTCTTGCATCTTATCCATTCTGCTTATAAATCCTTCCAGAGTTTGTTTCACTTCTGTAATCTCCCACCGGATGTCTGTAATCTCCCTCTGGACTTCATCCCTTAGCTCTTGCATATTTCTCTGCAGGTCTGTCAGCATGTTTATGATTTTTATTTTGAATTCTTTTTCGGAGAGACTGATTAGGTCTGCCTCTGCAGATCCTTTCTCAGGTGTTGTTTGAACTATCTTGGACTGGACTAAATTTTTTTGCCTTTTCATGGTGATAGAGGTGGCTGTAGGCAAGTTGCGGGTGTGTCAGCTGGGAGAAGAAAGTCCTTTCCTGCTTGCTGGATGCCTTGTCCTTCTCCGCTGCCTGTGTCGGTTACCTGCACTCCTGGAGCAGCCACCCGGTTAGTCCCCTAAGCTGCTGTGGGTGGCGTGTCCATCAGAGCAATGCAGAGCCCTGTGGGGAGTGGCAGGCATGCCAGGTGCGCTCCTCTGTGCTGGCAGCACCCCTGCTGAGCAGCTGTGTGGCAGCAGCAGCCTTTGGGTCTGGCCCGGGAAGCTGTGCATTGGGCTGGGATTCTGGTTGGCTGCTGGGAGCGCACCTGCTCCCTCTGGCTCCGGTGCAGGTGCACGCAGGGCTCTCCCGCGCGGGCCTCTACCAGGCTCCTGTGGCTTCACTGATGCCGGTGCACATGAGCTGCACCCAGGCTGTTTGGTCACGCTGTTGCGGGCTCGCACAAGCCTCTCCTGGTCCCCTCCTGCACCGTTGGCACATGGATCTGCTCCCGGTCCCTTCCGGCGCCGCCGTCCCCGGTACGTGCTGCCACTCTCCCACTATTGGGACGGTGTGTCAGGGTCCGTGCCAGTTGGAGGAACAACTGGCAGGATGCTTAGTGCCATGAGGGGCTTCAGAGCTGCACTGCCTCCCCGGGGTTTAGGGTGCCTAAGTTTCCCCGGGATTCCCAGCTGCTGGCTAAGTGTGCCGGGACAACTTTGTCCAGCAATGGGGTCCCTGTCTCTTTAAGACTTGCAGAAAGCACTCGCTTTTCTTTTGTCTCAGGGGTGCTGGTTGCGGGGACCTGCCCACATGTTTTGCTTTTCCATTTCTCTAATATCCAGCACCCCGTGCACCTTGTGTCTGCATTCTGGGTGCGGATTTCTGTAGCTGGTTGTTTAGCAGTCCTAGGCTTTCACTCCCTCCCTGTTCTGACTCCTTTCTTCCTGCTGGGTTTTGGGGTGGGGGAGTGTTCGGGTCCTGCCTGGCTGCAGCTTGTATCTTACCCCCTTCGTGTGATGTTGAGTTCTCACATATGTAGATATAACCTGGCTGTTGTACTGCATCCACTGGTGTCTCTTTTAGGAATAGTTGTATTTATTGTATTTTCAGAAATATGTATGTTTTGGGGAGGAGATTTCCTCTGAACTACTCATGCTGCCATCTTCCTGTGATCCCCATGTGATAGGCTTTATACAACTTTAAAATATTTGTGCAAAAAAATGTATATATTTGTGCAGCATAAGCCAACAACTAAAACATCTAAAAATAAACCTCAATTCGTAAGAATAGATTTACAACATATGTATCTATATGAATTAATTTTACAAATAAGAGACAAAAACCAAGTAGGAAATTGTCACAGAAGATGGAATACAAATGCCAATTAAAATTGTGAAATCGTGCTTATCTCATTAATAACCAATATAGTCAAAGTAAAACATCTACATACTGTTTTCATCTATCAGGTCAAGAGCAAGTTAAAAGGTTGATAATTATTGAGAAAAATGTGTTTCTTTATTCTCTGTTGTTAAAGAAAGTGTAATTTGGTATAGTGTTATAATTAATTTATTTTCACACATGAGAGTCATCTTTGTACAACACAAAGTTAGATTGCTACTCTTATGCTTAAAATTCCTGTGATTCATGACAATATATATGTTCTTTCACATATCATATAATATAACTCTTGTCCCAGCTCTAACCTTGTTTCCATAATTCCCTTTTTTTAATTGAAATATAGTTGATATACAATCTCATATTAATTTCAAGCATGCAACCTAGTGGTTCACCAGTTACTCACATTATTAAATCCTCACCACAACTAGTGTGGTTACTATCTGTCAACATAGGAAGACATTACAGAATCATTGGCTATATTTTATGCTACCATCCCTGTGACCAACTTACATTATGATTGAGAATTTTTGTGCCCATTTATCCCTCTCTCCCACCCAACACAACTCCTCCCACATGGTAACAGCAATCATTTCTCAGTGTCTATGAATCTGCTGCTATTTTGTTAATTTTACTTTGTTTTGTCTCTGTATTCCACAAATAAGTGAAATTATATGGTATTTGTCTTTCTCTGCCTGGCGTATTTCACTTAGCATAATACCCTCTAGGCCCATCCACGTTGTCACAAATGGCACGATTTCTGTCCTTTTTTATGGATGAATAATATTCCATTGTATATGTGTACCAAATTTTCTTTATCCATTCAGCTATGGATGGACACTTAAGTTGCTTACATATCTTGGCTATTATAAATAGTGCAACAATAGACATAGGTATTTTGTATTCTTTGGGTAAATTCCTAGAAGTGGAATTGCTGAATTGAATGGCATTTCCATTTTTAGTTTTTTGAGGAATCTTCATACTGCTTTCCACAGTGGCTGCACCAATTGACATTCCCACCACCAGTGAGGAGGGTTCCCTTTTCTCCATGTCCTCACCAACATTTGTTATTTCTTTTCTTTTGGTTAGTGGACATTCTAATTGATGTGAGGTGATATCTCAATGTGGTTTTGATTTGCACAAAATCAAACAATT
The DNA here is from genome assembly GCF_030020395.1 of Manis pentadactyla. Lineage (NCBI taxonomy): Eukaryota > Metazoa > Chordata > Mammalia > Pholidota > Manidae > Manis > Manis pentadactyla. The sequence goes on from NC_080024.1 coordinate 106,323,575, forward strand.
AGTGATGTGGAGCATCTTTTCATGTTCCTGTTTGCCATCTGTATGTCTTTTTGGAAAAATGTCTGCTTATATCCTCTGCACATATTTTAATTGGGTTATTTGTTTTTTTGTTGTTGAGGTATATGTGTTCTTGATATATCTTGGATGCTAACCCCTTATTGGATAAATCATTTATGAATATATTCTTCCATACTGTGGTTGCCTTTTTTGTTCTGCTGATGGTGTCCTTCACTGTACAGAAGCTTTTTAGTTTTATGTAGTTCCATATGTTCATTTTTTATTTTGTTTCCCTTGCCCAGAAAAAAATTGCTCATGCTTATGTTCAAGAGATTTTTGCCTATGTTTTCTTCTAAGAATTTTATGGCTTCATGTCCTACATTCAGGTCATTGATCCATCTAAGGTTTACTTTTGTGTATGGGGTTAGACAGTAATCCAGTTTCCTTATCTTGCATGTAGGTGTCCAGTTTTCCCAGCACCAGTTATTGAAGAAGCTTTCTTTTCCCTATTGTATACTAATGGCTCCTTTATCATATATTAATAGATACATATATGCATGGGTTTATATCTGGGCTCTCTATTCTGTTCCATTGATCTGTGGCTCTGTTCTTGTGCAGTACCATACTGTTTTTTTATTAAGGTATCATTGATATACAATCTTATGAAGGTTTCACCTGAGCAACATTGTGGTTATGACATTCACCCATATTATCCACCACACATATCCCCCCAAACTCCATTGCAGTCACTGTCCATCAGCATAGTAAGATGCTATAGAGTCACTACTTGTCTTCTCTAGTACCATACTGTTTTAATCACTGTAACTTTCCATTAGGGCTTGAAGTCAGGGAGCATAATACCCCCCGTTTTGTTCTTCTTTCTCAGGATTGTTTTGTCTATTTGGTTTCTTTTGTGGTTCCATATGAAGTTTAGAACTATTTGTTTTAGTTCATTAAAAAATGTTGGTATTTTTATAGGGATTTCACTGAATCTGTAAATTGCTTTGGGTAGGAAGGCCATTTTGGCAATGTTAATTCTTCTTATCTGTGAGGGTGGGTTAGATTTCCATTTACTGTGTCTTCTTTAATTTCTCTCACGAGTGTCTTACAGTTTTCAGAGTACAGGTCTTTTACCTCCTTGGTTAGGTTTATTCCTAGGTATTTTATTCTTTTTGATGCAATTTTAACTGGAATTGTTTTCCTGATTTCTCTGTTAATTCATCATTAGTATATAGGAGTACAACAGATTTCTGTGTATTAATTTTGTATCCTGAAACTTTGCTGAATCCAGTTATTAGTTCTAATAGTTTTCCGGTGGAGTCTTTAGGGTTTTCTATGTATAATTCCATGTAATCTGCAAATAGTTACAGTTTTACTTCTTCCCTACCAATTTGGATATCTTTTATCTTTTTATTTTGTCTGATTGCCATGGCTTGGACCTCCAGCACTATCTTGAATAAAAGTGGTGAGCAAGGACATCCTTGTCTTGTCATAGTAGAGGAGAAGTTTTCAGCTTTTTGCCATTGAATATGATGTTAGCTGTTGGTTTGTTGGATATGGCCTTTATTATGTTGAGGAACGTACCCTCTATCCCCAATTTGTTGAGAGTTTTTATCATGAATGTATGTTGTATTTTGTCAAATGATTTTTCAGCATCTGTTGAGATGATCACATGGTTTTTATCCTTTTTGTTAATAGTGTAGTGTTTTTCAAGGACAGTTTGACAGTAACTATCAAATTTCAATATACATATTGATTTAGAAATTCCTTCTGTCATTTGACTTTGCAGAGATACTTTCATAATACAAAGGTACTTGTACTATTATGACTGTTATATTTTTAATATTTAAAACTATCTAAGTATTTCTGAGTGGGTGAGTGGTTATAAAAGTATATGATATATTCATATTATGTCACACATTTTAACAAATGAAGTAGATGTATTGCTACATAGAAAAGTTGTACATACTGTATCTTAGGACAAAAAAAATTTATAGAATAATAATTGTTAAAAAATTTATTTGTCCCATGATACAGTATGTTCTAAAGTATAGTATGGACACATTGTGTATGATCTCATTTTTGTTTTTAAAAACTTCAACTGTATATGTTTGTATATGCCTAGAAAATGGTGAGAAGATATGCATCCGAATGCTGGCAGCACTTACTCCTGGGATTATGGGATTGGGTGTGGGTGAGCAAATGGGGAGTGTCACATTTTAATTTATATACTTTTTGGTTTTGGTTTTTTAATTATCATATATTATTTTCCTAATCTTAAGTAGAACAAGGGAAAATCTGCAAAACTTCTCAGTGTCAAAGAAACCAAAATTTAAAAATAGAACAATAAGCCAGAAAATAGTTAAGCCATGGTGACAGATAATGGGTTAATTTGAAAATCTACAAATCAGTAAGAAAAATTGACCACAGCAATAGAAAATAAGCAAATGCCATAAACTCAAGATACATATTCACACAAATATAAGTGCCCATCAGTAGTTTACAAAAATTCTATCAATGAAATAAAAATTAACAATGATGTGCTTGTTTTTAACCTAACACACTGGCATGGATGAAAAAATAATAATGACAGTTGTGATTCCCACTCGTCTGATGCCAAAAGCAATGGTGTATTTTTTTCCTTACATATATGTATATTGGTAACAATATTATACATAGCAGTAATAGTAGTATAACTTCATTCAGGTACCCAGATGTGATTCCAATATGTACGTATGTGGGAGGGGGGGTCTTCCCATACATACTAGCACCAACAATTCTCAAACACCAGCAGGGTGTCCAAGAACTCAACTCAATTCTGATGCTATCTGCCCAGAGGCAGTACCAGATTCCCCAGGGTAAGTGCTCTGTCCTACAAGACTGCCCTCCACCCCCCAGTCCAGACACCAGTCACAACCCCAGGCAGTTCCCTGTGCTTCTGACTTACCAGCTACAGACTGGAGGTTCCCACAACCTCCACCTTGGGTCTGATTAATTTGGTAGAGCGGCTCACAGAACTCAGGAAAACACTTACGTTTACCAGTTTAATAAAGGATGCCATAAAGAATACAAGCTAACAGTCAGATGAAGAGAGACATAGGGCAAGGTCCCAAATAAAGGGGCTTCTATCTTCGTGGAGCTTGGGGCCTGGCTCAATGGCATATGGAGTCGTTCTGGTTCCCTAAGCATAAAAGCTCTCTCCAACCAAAAAGCATGATCCAAACCAGCCGAGCCCAGCCAAGCCCAGCCCAGCTGAGCAGAGCAGAGAGAGAGAGAGAGAGAGAGAGAGCGCACAAAAAGCTCTTCTCAGGGGCTTTTGTGAGGGCTTCACTGCATAGATGACTGACTAAATTATTGGTCATCGGAGATTCAGCCTCCAGCCCCAGCCCTTGGGTGGGGTCCAAAAGTCTCTCATTGATATGGCAAAACACCCATTTCACCCCCAAGACTCTGCAGTGTTTTCAGGAACTGTGGATGAAAACCAGTGTATACCTTAGAAATATACGTTTGGTCATATGAATGACCAAACATGTATTTCTTATAACTCATTATATCACAACAATATTTAGAGAATAGGTTGAAACAGGAGCTGCCTTGTTCAAGTACAAATTAGTTGAACTGAAGGCAATAAGCAATACACATCAAAATATCCATGCAATCCAACCATTCCACTTCTTGGAATTCATCTCTAGAAAAAAAAAAATCATGGATGTACTCAGATTACAAGGATGTTTATAGTGTAAAATATTGGAAACAATGGGGGATTTATAAATAAAGCACAATTTGTTTAACCCATTAAATGGGATATGTTGCAGATGTTTCAAACTAGTTGGGTATTTAATGGTGTCTCAGGAAAATTTTGGTTGCTCTAAGCCAGTGTAACCAACAGGTGTAAATGTGGTAAATCCCTTCTGGCAGGACTGAGAACTAGCTGGATCATCCTGGGGATTCAGATATCAGAGAAGCCATCTCTGCCTGTGTCTCTGTGGCCACATAGTCTTTAATTTCTACATACTGTATAGCTATGCTCTTTTCTTTCCAGACCAGATTCCTCTGTTACCCTCTTAATTTCTGCTTTCATTTGGCTTTTACTGACTGGTTGCAGCTCCACAGTATCTCACATCACTGTAGGGTTTCACACCATAGGACTGGCTTGATTTCTAGCCATGAAGTTCAATTTCTTGAGAAAGAATGTTTGACTGGTGTAGCTGAGCTTGTGGATTACTTCTCCCTGGTGAGAATTGTCTGTCAGTCCTGGCCTTGTGGGCTGTGGCCAGGAATGGGGCCAACTCTCACTGGGTTCCAGTAACACAGCTTCCCGCTATTACTAGTCCTAGGTGCCTCAGCATCTCTTGTGGAGCTCTGAACACTGCCCATGGCTCTGAAAAAACAGTCTCTACGTAACTCCTGTTTAAAATTCCCGCCATGGGTGTCTTCTGCTTTAAGATCAATAGAGATGTGAATATGATATTTTCTGGAAGTTGATTGATTTGTACTCTTCAACCTGATAATAGCAGAGCATGTTCCAAGCCCAGTTACTCACCCATCCCTGGACTGTATAACAATGTAAGGTCTTTCTTGGCCGCTAAACTCTCTCCTTTGCTCAAATATGAATTGTCTTTTGTATAGCAATGAGCTTTTGAATAAGAGAGCTATAAGGGCCCATGTGTTTATCTGCAAAAATGCATTTCATGTCTTAACAGAGGCTGACACTTAGGAAATATGAAACGGTTAAGATAGCTTCCTTAGATGTCTGTTTGTGGGTATGGAATATGCATTCCAATAAAATGCCAGTATTTTTTAATATTCTATATTTTTACATAACATATTGCCTGTTACAGAGGTGTACAATCTTGGAAAACCCACAACTTTGTGTCTTTTCATATCCTTGACTCTACATGATGTTTGTGTAGTGAGAAGATCTGTCTCAGTTATTAGAAATTTTTAAATTTTGGTTAAAAATTTCAAATCTCTATGACCAAATAAAGTATGTCTAAATGTATATACATAAAATAAGTCAAATATTGATTAGGAAGAAAAATAACTTGTTATTTGAAATTAATTTTAGTGCAAAAGTGGCATTTCCAGGGTGGTGAGAAGTCTTTTTCAGTGCAGCATGACTTTGGCAGCCCTACTGGCCATCAGGCTGCTGACATCAGAGAACTGTTTAGCTGGGGAATCAAGCAGCTCAGCTGTGCGGGAATTACTTCTGTGATATCATCTGTATTGTGCTGCCAGTAAATGTCTCTGCTCCGGAAATGCTGTGTCTGAATGAGAGAAGTCAGTTTTCCAAAATAATTCTCATCAACTCCTGCCCCCAAACAATCTAGTCATGGAGACCAGAGAGAAATACCAGCAATTTTTGCAAGGAGGCATTGCTGAAATGCAGGTCAAAGGGACCATCTGCTGGTAACATCCTTCAAACAGACTTAAATTGGATATCATTATATTGACAATCAGTTAAGTACAAATCCAGAGTTTTCTGTTTTTTTCCTGCCCTCTTTTTCCTTCTTTCTTTCTTCCTTTCTCTCTCTCTCTCTCTCTCTCTCTCTCTCTCTCTCTCTCTCTCTTTATTTCTTTATTTCTTTCCTGCTTCACTCCCTTCCTTTCTTCTTTTCTTTCTTCCATGGGAGAATAACAGAAGTACAGACCTGTTACGTAATTGAAAACTGACAATAGAGCTTAAAGAATGCAGGCTAGTTAAAGACAAAGACTTTTATCAAGTGTTAAATCTGTATAATGAAGAAGAAATGACTATTCACTCTCATAATAAAAGGAGAAGCTATTACTAGGCTGTAGAAGATCAAAGATTGGTTTTAAAAAATTCCAATAACCTCACAGTCCTCTAAATCACATATTTTTCCATTAAAACCATTACTTTTGTTTTAAAAGTTCCAAAAATGTCATAAGGAGTATCAATACAGCATTTTTAACAATTCCAGATTTTGAATTCTTTGTTTAAAAAAAAGTCATCACATATTTCCTGGAACTGTTTTAAAAAATGTCATTCCTATCTATCTTGGCAGACTCTATGAAAACATTAGCCTTCCTTGCAACAATGCTTTCACAAAAGTTAGGCTCAGAGCTTAGCTAAGGAGAGGAAAGGATCCAATAGCCAATGAAGCAAATTTATAGTTGTAAGAGCATTACTAAAACAAATAAGCATGAAGTTATTTTTAGTTGATGAGGACTATGTGTTCCCATAATTCCCCCTCCTTTATTCTATAAGCCATTCCTGTGTGTTTGGCAACCATCAGGCCGAAGAGAGCACTAGGATGCCCCTGGCTCAAGGGCATAAGACTTTCCACATTTGCTCCATTTGCTCAATTCTGGTATTAGACTCACCATCAACAGTGGCACTGAAAATAACCCTCACTGCCAGTAACTATACTGCAGAATCCACCATTCAGTTACTGCTGTGGGTGGTAGTCTTAGCTCTGCATTTAGAGTCTAGATCTGTGGCCAGAAGCCCATGTGTACTGCCTTTCTCAGCATTTTCTGCCTCCCCATGAGGCCGGTCCATCCAAGTGGGCACTTGGTCCCAGACCCTCAGGGTCTTGAAGCCCTTTCTCTCCTGCAGAGCACCCTACCAATGAGCTGACCAGGGGTGGAGGGGAGGGAGGAGAGTGAGATAAGAACTCTCAGTTGATACAGTAGTTCCAGGGTCTCATGTATCCAGTAGTTCCATGTATCTCATGATACAGGAAGTTCCTGGAGGGCTGCGAGTAGATCATAGCCCTTTACTGGGACATTGTCTTTTACAGAATCTCGAAAGACTAGGTCACCATAGTGGTGCTACCACACTAGTTCTGGTGATTCTTAGTCATGTTGGGCACATGACAAGTTTAGGCTCTGAGTTGCTGATAGTCCATGTCTGTTGATCCACATGGCCCATTTGGGTTGCATGCTGCCTGCAGTTGTCAGCAGCAAGGGCAGCAGGACTGGCAGCAGGTGTCCTGTCCCTATACCCCCATCTTTGGTACCAAAGTGGTGACCTCAGCCCCTCTGCAGGCTCCCTGTCCCATATCATCTCTTCTGAGGGCTTGCACAACCCTTGTTATCTGACCCCCACAGGACCTTCCAGTTGACATCCTCTCTGTCCCCCAATTGACATGATGATGTCTTGCTTTAGCTGGTCAGTGCTTAAGTCCTTCAGGGTAATTTACTTGCTCAAAAATATTTCCTTCACCTGCTACCAGCCCATCTGGTGGTACAGTATGGAAGGCAGGGTGAGGTCCATATTGAAAGCACTACATTCTAAGAGTGTGAAGATCATAGCCTAAAGGGATCAAGAAAAGTCATGGTTGGAAGGCTGTTGTTCTACCTTTATGCTATAAAATTCCAAAGGCACCTTAATCATGACCAGAAACAAATCTTTACCTGCATCTTCCCACATACTCTGTGAATCCTGGCATTGATGGCCACATCAGCGAAACTCAGAAACAACTTACAGTCTGTGGAAGCCAGTGTTTACAGCAGTGTGTGGACCAGGTATGCAGCCTCAGAGTGGTGGTACAGCCACGTCACAGAAATGGTCCCAGGGGCTGCAGCAGCAAGAAGGTCTCCATTGTGTCAGCAAACAGGTGCCAGAGCCAGAGCCTTGAAAGTAATGATCACATGGCTGCTTTTTCTCAAAATGGGAACTATGACATGAGCCAGAAGGGAGAACAGAAAGAGCTGGTAGCTGGACCCCACAGAGAATCTTCACAACCACTGATTGAGTGATAAACAAATATGGAAGTATCTCTTCTCCACTGATTATTCTAAATATTTATCAATAAATTCATGTATGGGCTTATGAATTTTGTAATGCTTTCGTTAAAACTTTGTATGTATTCATTTAAAACAAGTTGTGTACATCTGTCTAGGACACTGCATATCCTGAGGCAGTCCTGGTTTTTCACGGCAAATTCGTATTTCCAGGCTAACATGCCTTAGCCACACACAGCATGCTGCTTATGGGAAGTGAATTAGTGAAGCTTCTGTAGAGGGCATTTGGCAACCCACATCAAAAAGCTCTTTATTTTACTGTTGTTTATAATAGTGAAAGGAAACAATCTAAATATCCCAAAATAGAGGACTGATTAAATACATTGTAATGGGACATTTAAATGGAACTAATAAAATGAAACAATTTCAGCTATTGTAATTTTTAATTAAAATTAAGTGAGTTTACTTTCTTTTCATGAGAATCAGCATAAGTAATATGACTTCCAGTAGGTGGTTGTCCTAAACATTTCCTCCCAGCATCTCTAGGCATTCAATACCCTCATTCTGCCCTCTGCCAATGTAGATTCCCACCACAGCCCATTGTCTGGGCCAAGAATCTATGCAATTCAGCAAAAATATCTGAAGCATGTACTGAGATTTGAGAACTGTGCTGGCTGGGAGTTGTAAAGATGAATTCCACATAGCCCCTTGTCTGCAAGGAGCTGGCAATCTAGGAGGTGAGACAAACAGGGAGGAAATTATAATAGAGTGATAGATCTTATGAGGTAGCACTTGTACTGTTCACAACAAAGGAAGGAGATATAGTTCAGTCTTAAGGAGCAGGAAGAAATTCCCAAAGGAAACAATGTCTAAAACTGAGACCTAAAGGATGAGTGGAGTAGCCAGGTAATGGGGAGAAGGGGGAACTGAGTCAGGTGCTCGGATTTCATATAGTCAGTGAGCCAGATGGCAAGGGTCTTGTGGACACCCCACTGTGGCAACTTGCCCACTGAACTCCTCTGCTGAACATTGCATAATCATGATTCCTGCCTGTTAACATTCTTGAAGAAAAACTGTTCTGGTTTTAGCTTTTAAAAATTATTTATTAAGTGTTATAATTTGTTCTTAAAATAATTTAAAGTATAGGGTTTTTGTCAGGGCAATGAAAAAGACTGGAAATAGTAGTGGTGGTTGCACAACATTGCTTATGTACTTTAAGCCACTGAATTGTACATGATAGAATGATAAATTTTGTGTTTTTCCACAGTAAAAAAAAAACCTTTAAATACCAAAAAAGAAAAAAAATCATATGACAAATACCCCTTATAACTATCATTTGGAACAAATAAATGTGAACATTATGCTATATTTTATTTAATCTTAAATGTTTAAAATAAAATACCAATTTAAAAAAGTGAAACTGAAGACTTAATTTCAACAGGAGTCCCAGGAAAATATATGCAAGTGATTCTCCCATTCCAAACTAAGACCATCTGTGTAAATGAGCAGGCCATTAATAAAGATCAATAATAGTTAGCTTTTACTTGGAATGAACAGCTCAGTGAGCCGATGTGGCCGACGCCAAGCAGATCAAGATCCCAGAGGACCATAGTGTAACAAAAAGTGAAAGTTCTGGATCAAGATAGTGAATGTGTATTACTATTCATCCCAAGTAAAAGCTAACTACTTTCAATCCGCTATTGATAGATATTGGGAAGAATAATATTAACAGCTCAACAGCTGCATAACAAGTTCTGGAAACTGTGTTGATTGTTTAGTCCATACTACCTCAGACATGGCACCTATGATATGGGAGCTACTTAGTGAAGTTTATAGTAGTCCACCCTTATCTATCAAGATTCATCTGATTTTTGTCAGGAATAGTCAGATAAATTGATGGGGCCACTATCCTCCATCCTTGAAGTCTCTAATGGTAATGCTAATCTCTGCAATTCTTCCTAGGATTGCTTCTGCTTTTTATCTTGGCTGGGTTGGGGGCAGTTTCAGTGACTTCTCCCTCTGTCTCTTATTCTACATGTCAGGAAATCATAGTAAGGGTCCGTCAAACTAGGAAGTTATCTATTCCAATTATACATCTGGGAACTAGGAAAATAATCACAGAACAGGTCCATGGACCCAGTGGACCCACTGTAAGGTGTACTTGGATCAGAACTTCATTTATCTACCCTTCATAAGCTCAACTCTAACTCAAGGAACATAATGATATTTCAAGTCCTGAGGTATCTGTGTCAACCCATATTCTCTACCCATTTCCTTAGGCACTATCATCCTGATATACGCCTATAAGTTCCTTTGGGGAAAGGACTGTGGTAATAGTTATCATTCATACTTTTAGTGGTGGTGCAGTCATTCAACAAGGAGACTGGCAGCCTTCCCTTCAATCAATGTGCTTTTAGGTCTGTGAATTGATTTAGCTTTGGAAATTGAATGAGGGATTGTGATTTTCCACTGCTGTGGTTAACTTCAAACTTCAGCTTTCCCACACTTGATTTTTTTTCTTTTCAAAAGTTATCCAAGTCAAGTCACACCCTGCTTTGCTGTCATCTGCCTTGCTCCCTAGAACAGAGCACCATGACCTATTAGTCATCACCACAGATCTCTGCAAGGCAAGACACTCTAACCACCATTCTGGCTTTACTTCCCATTACAGTAATTTCATCCTCCTTGTGCTGCTGCCTCCCCTCTGCTATTTCCGAAACCTATCATCACCACTGATACTTGGCAGCCATTGGTAGCAACTCCACTTGTCAGCTCTGGCCTTCAAGGGACCTGTCCTATCAAGTTTCCCAAAGCCACCCAGGCCTCTCTTACAAGTGCAGCCCTTGTGCTTTAGGAAGGCATCTCTTTGGAGTTCTCCCAAGGAATACAGCCAGACAGTGGATTCTCTGTTCCCACATAGTGGGTCCATTCTAACGTCCCATGTCCCTGAGTTTTTCTAGTACTCTGCCAAGAAATTCATACATCTTCACTTTACTCATTGCAGGTCACAGTCCTGTCCATGCTTCAAGAAGTTATCCCAACAGTGAATTATAAGTGGATTCAGGTGATTTCACCAGGACTCCCAAACCATTGGAGTGTGTTCCTCTATCAATAAATTCTCCTCTACCCATCCTTATATTTGCCTCCTCTTCCATTCAGCACCTTAAGATTTACAGTTGCCCACTTGATTCTCCTTTCCATTGGTCCGTATTAGTCAGGTCTTTTAATTCTTCTGATTGTATGAGCTTTCTTCCTGGAGTATAGTTCCCCCACTCAAACTGTGCTGAGAGCAGACCCTGATTATCAGTCAAGAGGCAGTGAGTGGTGGCAGGGGTAAATCTTGAAAAGTAGAAAAACGGTTTGGGGATGCCTATTCAGGTGAGGTCTTTAGTGGGTCTAGCAAGAATGAGGGGTGTGCATCTAGTGCCTGGAGGGCCCAACAGTCCCTGGAGTTGGGAGATTCTCAGACTAATCCACCCATGTATTTCTTGTGTCTCTAATTTTAATGACAAGATATTTTATGGCTATGCATTTATTCTCTTTTGCATTTCTGTTTTCCTTATAAAAGAGGTTTTGTGCCTGATTTTCATTTGGCACACTCTGTGACTAAGAAGTGTCTCCTTAAACACCCGCCATAGGGGTCCCCTTGCTTTCACACCTGTCACAAATTGATAGATGGAGACCAAAACCTGTCTTTTACTTTGTTCAAGGTTTCCAAGGCATTTGACAAAGGCCACCCACCTCCAAAATCTTTATAATCACCCTTGTCCTAATACCACTTAGGTGCTGGAGCTACCATGTAGCCTAATGTTTAACCTTACACCTGCACCTATTTCAAACCACCATACATGAAATCCTTAGCAATCGTGGTGTTCCTGCTTGACACTTACCACCAGCTGTGGGTTCTTTATTGCTGTGTGCAAAATCCCACCTGCTTTCTGCTTTCTATGGCTACTACTAAGTCTAAATTAATTCCCTGAAATAGAGTCAAGACAAAGGCTCATGGGAAAGTACTTCTCAAGATCAATGGTGTACGATGGGGAGTGAAAAAGGTAAGGAAAAGCCAATAGGAGGGTGTCTTATCATACTGGCCATCACTGGGACAAATGGTGCTCATTTGCATTGGGCCCTTATAAGAAACCTTAAGAAATGTATCTCAGAATTGTGTGCCTAGAGGATGAAAGGAGAAGTCCTTATTGATCAAGGGTGCTCCCTCCCCTTGCCCCCATGCTAACTTCCCTGCGCCTCTGAGTAATGCTTATTTGGAAGAATAGTGGGTTCTTTAGAGTGTGTCGTGCTACAACATCGGAGAAACCCCGGGACAGGAAGTGAGAGATACTTAGAGATGGAATTCATACAGCTCTGATGCTGAGTGCAACTGATTTAAGATTCAGTGATTTGAATATATCTTTCATAGCAGGAATATACTTCGTACACATTTTCTAAATTAAAGAAATATTAAGTAAAACTGTCTAGCATCTCTGTTCCACCTGGTAAAAAAGGTGGTTTTGCAACACCAATGCTTTTGTTTTTATATTAACTTATTTGTAATTTGCTTTAAAAGCAGCCCAATTTACTCACAAGCATAAAATGAAAGGAAGTGGGCAGCAATTGTAGATAAAAGAAGGCAAAGATAGTGCAATGCATTCAAATATCCTAAGTTTGTTAAGAATAATTGTAATTGCTAATGTTAGGGGGATGTAGGTAAACTCATATGGTTACAGATTTCTACCTGTAGTATACATTTGTCCTATTCCTTCATAAAGCATTTTAGTGGTACAATTCAAAAGCTATGAAAACATCTTTAGTAGATGCCCTGAGAGCCTTGCCCATATCCCCACATTCACCTCTACTCTCAGATGCTATTTTCTGTTTAAAGATATCTGGTCATGGGAACTGTCTTAGTCCATCTGGGCTGCTCTTACAAAAATACCATAGTCTGGGTGGGTGGCTTAAACAACATTTATTTCTCATGGTTCAGGAGACCAGGAAGTCCAAGATCAAGATGCCAGCAGATTTAGTGTGCTAGGTAGGAGCCAGCATCCTGGTTCATAGATGGCCATCTTCCATCTTCAGTGTGTCCTCACAGAAAAGGAGCAAGAGCTCTCTGCAGTCTCCTTTCCAAGGGCACTAATCCCATTCATGAGGCACCATGCTCATGACCTGATCAGTCCCCAAAAGCCCCACCTCCTAATACCATCACCTTGGGAGTTAAGACTTCAACAAAGGAACTGGGGAGGACACAAGCTATTCAGTTTATGGCAGGAACATACTCAGCTGACACACAGAGTAAGCTGGAAGTGCCAGAGAGCTAATTACCTCCATAGGCATTCTTCAAACCAGGACAACTGGTGAGCTGGTGGGTAACACCATTGCTTCATTGCCCTTTGGTTTGGATAACTCAGCAGTCAGTATGTTCTGTACTTCCTTCTGGAGTTCCCCAGTGGAACCAAGGCCCTGCTACCATACAGTGGTGACTGGCTGTTAACAAACCCTTTTCTGACTTCCTTCCTTTCCCTGGCTCCCTTCCACATGCCCTTATCCATATTTCTGGCATCAGTTCCCACATAATCTCCATCTCATGGCTTGCCTCTGGGAAAATTTAAATGTAGATAACAGTGCTGCCTTTTTGCCCAATAATTCCACTTGTGGGTACTTTTCCAGAGGAAATAATCCTTAAAAAGGATAGATGAGTTATATCAAAAAAAGATATTGCAGCATTTTTGTGATAGGAAAATTGGAAACAAGCAGAATGTGCCACAAATATTCATTCAGTCATTATTTCAGCCACATTTATTTTGCATCTACTATATTCCATACACTATGCTGGTTCCTCAGAATACCCAATGGAATGTCACACAGTTAGACAGGACAGACAACAGGAAGATGATGAAACCTGACCTAAGGCAGCAGCAGGGGAAGACAGAGTAGAACATAGATTTGAGAGATTTCTTAGAAGGAAAGAATCAACAGAACGAAGTAAACCATTAGATATAGAAGATGAAGGATTAGGGAGATGTTGAAGATAACTTCCAGATTTGTTTGGTTGATTGAGTTAATGCCATTAACTGGGATAGAAAATTCAAGAATGTTTCCTTTCTATGACATTTTTTTCTGTAGGTAATAATTGCATCATTTAAAATGTTTATATATAACATGTATACACATATCTGAAAATATATTTATTCTAACTATAATTCATTGATAGTTTGAAAAATCTCTACTTCCCTCTGTATGTGTGTGTCATTCTCTCTTTTCTAGCTACATGCTTTTTCTGTTTCTCTGGTCTTAATGGTGTAATATGGGCATATTTTCATTCCATTCACCTACTGAGACAGATTGATAGGCTCAATTCTGAATTCCTGAAAGGTTCTGATTGGATCAGCTTGAGTTTGGCGTGCATGTCTTGTCCATTCAGCTGCACATGTTCATAGAGCCCAGACAGGAGCACCACCATTTTGAATAAGCCCACCTACCATCTCAGAGGGACCTAGGTTTCATTGTATTTAGGCTACGAGCATTTTCAGGAGGACACATCAGTAATCCACAAGCCCACCTTTTCCCTGACCTGTGCCCTCAAAAGTCAGCCAAAAAACCTGGCCATAAAAAGCCTCTTAGCCTGTAAGAGACACTTCTTCACTCTGCTTACCAAAACAGAGAGGTGCCTCTCAGATTTGGCAATAAACCTTGGACTGTTGAATTTGTGTCCCTTCTTTTCCTTTTATCTGGTGCTGAAACCCGGGAGTGGGAGCCGAGAGCAGGACCACTTTTGCAACCTTTGGGAGCTGGTGGGTGATACCACTGTTTTCGAACCTAGGAAGCAGTGGGGAAGGGCAGCTCATCCTGGGCTAACTCCTAGATCATGAAAGCCTCCTGGGTCTCACCCCGTTTCCCTCCCCTCCCTCACCCCACACACCCCTCACGAACTCCAGTCCGGGGACCATCTTGCCAGACCTCAATCTGCACTTCCACCACTGGCCACTAATCCATTGCCATTCCCAGGAGGGTAAGATTCTAGCCTCATCAACTTTCTCTTGGCACCCAGAGAAAGTTGATCTGCCATCCTCTTTCCCTTTCCCCTTTTATCCTTTCCCTCCCTCTCTGTTCTCCATTTGAGAACACCATAACAGTAGGGGACCCCCTGCACTCTGACTAGGGGGGACCCTTCCTTCCAGCATGCAGGACAATCTTGTCCAGCTCCAGGAGCCCACAGACTCCAGTTGGGAAGCTGATCGCAGGGAGATGTCCCAGTGGCCTGTTTCTCAACCTTGGCCACCTTTCTCACCTTTCCACAATGGACAGTTCTCCCTCAAAAACACCAGGAGACACCCCCTGCAGCTGTCTCCTACATAAACTTTCCCAATTGGGATTAAAAGAAGACATTAAACCAAAAAAACCTGATCTTTTTACTTTACTTCTGTGAGGCCCTATTACAAACTCAATACCGGTCACACTGGCCAGTTGAGGACACTTTCAATTTCCAAATTCTGCAAGATCTTGATGACTTCCTCCAAAGGTCTGGCAAATGGTCAGAGGTTCCCTATGTTCAAGCCTCCTTCACCCTCCACGTGCAGCCCTCCCTTTGTTCTTCCCCCTCCTCTCTTCAAATCCTTCTGGCCAAAACCCCCCCTAAATCTCCTCCTGCTAAACAAAACCCTCTAAAGTTCTCGCCAAATAAAAATCCCCTACCCATACCCTGACTTTACCCCCTTTATCCCCTTCTTCTGTACTCTGTTGATGAGTCTGACCTGGCTGACAACCCTCCACCTTATCACTCTCCTCCTCCCCAACAGCCCCAGCAAAGTCCAAATCCCTCCCCACCGTCGGCTCCCCCGCAAACACCCCCCCCCCACTTTCTGATATCCACTGGGCTGTCTGCTTCTGTTAACACAAACCCCTCTCCAAACCCACACTTTTTCCCACTTCAGACACACTCTTACACTCTCACTTCCCACCTAATGCCTCCCCAAACCGCTTCTCACTCTATCCTACCCCTCCGTGGGGCAGCAGGCATTGAAGGGCCCATTCGTGTTCACGTCTCCTTTGCAATTAATGATCTGGAGCATACTGAACAAAAGATGGGGTCCTTCTCAGAAAATCCCGACAAATCCAGGAAAGAGTTCCTCTGTGTTACTCAAATGTATGACCTCACTTGGGGGGACATTTACCTCCTCCTCTCATCCACCCTCACAGACGACGAGAAGGAACACATTTGGTGTGCAGCCGAAAATCATGCTGACGAGTTGCACCACCAGCATCCTGCTAAGCATGTTCCGGGCAGCTCTAGAGGTCCCCAGGACTGAGTCACAAAACCTCGAGTGGGCATACCAACTCAGTGACCCTGGTAGGGCAAGTCGTGATCACATGATCACTTGTCACCTGGCAGGAATGGAAAGAAATAAAAATACACAGGTCAACTACAAGCACCTCAGAGAAATTACCCAGGGGGTGAATGAAAACCCAGCCCTCTTATGAACTGCCTTTCAGAGGCCATGATCAAATACACAAACACCAGTCCTAACTCACCTGAGGGTCTTACTCTCCTACACCTTCACTTCATTTCCCAGCCTTACCCAAATAGTCATAAAAAAGCTCCAAAAATTAGAAAATGGACCCCAAACACCCCAAAAAGAGTTTGTAGACCTTGCAGCTAAAGTTTTCAACAACTGGGAAGAGGAATAAAAACCTAGAAAAAAAGGCTAAAGCCAAATACCAGATTCTGGCCTCCATAATCCAATCTTCCACTGACAAGCCTGCAAAAGGCTCCACCCCACACCAACCTAGCAACTGTTTTCACTTTGGTATCTGGGCCACTGGGCAAAAGCTTGCCCTAATCCCAGGCCTCCTACAAAGCCATGTCCGAACTGCGGACAATGGACTCACTGGAAAATGGATTGCCCTCTAGGAAAGTCAGCCCCTCCCTTGAGTTCTCTCCCCTTCAGGTGACTGGACACATCTACAGAGGACCTGGCCACCCTCAAGGCCTTGTCTTCAGTGACCAATTGACGAGGCCTGGATCCCAAGGCCCCCTCCATGACGACACCAGTGGATCCACAGGTAACAATGGTGGTGGCCAGAAGGGACATTTCTTTTCTGGTTGACATGGGGGCCAGCCTCTCTGTGCTTACTGAATATTCAGGACCTTTGCTCCCTTCCTTTATCTCATTTGTTGGGATGAAAGGTTAATAGAAACACCAACCCAAACCCCTCCTTTATATTGTTCCTTTGGCCATATTACTTTAACTCTCTCCTTTCTGGCAACCACCCACTGCCCCAAACCGTTCTGGAAAGAGATATCCTCCAGTGCATGGGGGCATCCTTACACTTTCCCTCACTTCCCTCGGAACACTTCCTCATTTTCCCAGTCATACCCTCTGAAGAGGCCCTCCCCTCTGAGGTGGTACAGCTTATTAAATCACAAGTTGACCCTATTGTTTGGGACACAAAAAACCCTTCTAAAACCTCACACCACCAACCCTTCAGAATAGCCCTGAAAGACCCTACTCAAGATGTTGCAGTTAATCAATACCCCCTGAGCCCCAATGGTCATCTTGGCCTACAACCCATCATCAACCACCTTCTTAAAGCCCAAATCCTCATCCCTACCCATTCCCCCTACAATACAGTCATCCTTCCTGTAAAAATACCTGATGGCTCCTTTTGATTAGTCCAAGACCATCAAAAGATTTATGAAGCTGTTGTTCCTACCCACCCAGTAGTCCCCAACCTCTACACCTCCTCTCCCATATCCCCCCCACTACTCAATACTTCACTGTCCTAGACCTCAAAGATGCATTCTTTACTATTTCCATCAGCCCTGATTCCGAACAACTTTTTGCCTTTACCTGTACAGACCCAACATCTCTGTTGCCCAACAACTCACACAAACAGCTCTTCCCCAGGGATTTTGAACACCCCCCACTTCTTTGGCCAAGCACTATAAAAGAACCTCCAATCTCTTGAACTCGCCCCTAGCTGCCTGCTCCAGTGTCAATGACCTCTTGCTTTGCAGCCCCTCAAAAAATGATTCTATATTCCACACTATCTCCCTCCTTAAATTCCTGGGGAAAAAGAAATACCGTGTCTCGGATCACAAAGCTCAACTGGTACAGCAAAATGTCACCTACCCTGACCTTGACCTCACCCATACCATTTGCTTTGTACCCACCTCCCAAAAGCAAGCTATTAATAATCTCCTTTTACCCACCACAAAGCGAGGTCTTTCCTTCCTGGGCCTTTTTAGCTATTTTAGACTCTGAATCCCAAATTTCTCTCATTACAAAACACCTTTACAAGGCCTCCCACGGGGATCCCCAAGAAGGGGTGTGAGAGACAGACTCAAATCTGCTTCTTTCTGGGTTCTTAAAGTGAGCACTCCTCAAGGCACCTGCATGACTCTACCTAACCCTAATAAACCTTTCTTTAAGAATAAACTATTCTTAACCAACAAAAAGGCACAAGCATTGGGGCTACTTGCACAATCAGCTGGGGATTTCCTCCAGCTTGTTGCCTATTTGTCCAGACAACTCGACCCTGTGATAAAAGATAAAAAGACTCTCTGCTTACAGGTCTGAGTGTCCACTTCACTCCTTATCCTCAAAGCCCCCAAAATTGCCCTCCACAGTTCCTACAGGCATATTCCTCACACAACCTCTCTGACCTTAGCCACCAGGATCTAACCATTCCCCTGCCCAGGTCCAAGTCTTACACTCTCAGCTTCTACAACCCTCAGGTAACTTCTGCTACTCTTTTCTCCTAAACCCTGCTTCCCTCCTCCTGCCAATATGAGTGCACTGAGCTCCTTGATTTCACTCTCACCCGCTTCCATCACATAACCTCAGAACACATTCCTGGGTCTCCTGACTCATTTATTGATGGGAGCACTTCAAAGGCTGCCCCCTCCCAGGCAGGGTAGCCATCATTGAGTGCTATCGTGATAGCCAATACTCCTACCCTCCCCGAGAAGTAGTCAAGGCAGCAGCCCTCCCCATGCGGATGACCTCACAGTGGGCAGAACTTACTGCACTCACCAGAGCTCTTACTCTGGCAAAAGAAACAACTATAAACATCTATACAGACTCCAAATATGCATATAATATCCTGCACGCAAATGCCTAGATCTGGCACAGGAGAGGATTCCTAACAGCAAAAAACACCCCTATACAAAATGGACCCCTAATTGAAGATCTCCTAGAGGCACTTCTACCCCATAGAGGTGCTGTCATTCATTTCAAGGGCCATCAAAGATACAACTCACAGGATAAAAATCTCAGACACATCATTTGTGGAAATAACAAGGCTGATAGAGTATCAAAACAAGCAGCTACCAACCCTCTCTCCATTCCACACTTCCCTCTTATACTGTCCTACTCATCCCAAGAATTACCTCTACTCAAAAAACAGGAGGCACTGCAAGTAGGACAATGGTGACTCCTCCATGGAAAACTGGTCCTTCCTAAACGCTCACAAAATAAATTCCTTTCATCTTTCCACGACCAGTTCCATGCCAGATCATTCCCTCTTCTCCAATTGCTACAGACCCACATACATCTTACTGCTCTTCTTAGGACCTCCCTACAAAAGATTACTGCACAATGCTCTGTATGCCAAACCATCAACCCTGAAAGCCACCTCAGATTTCCTCCCTTCCCTACTCATCAGTTCCAGGGAACCCTCCCTGGCACTGACTGGCAAATAGACCTTACCCATATCCCTCCAGTAAAGAAACAAAGATACTGCCTTGTCCTAGTTGACACTGT
Organism: Manis pentadactyla; assembly: GCF_030020395.1. Taxonomy (NCBI): domain Eukaryota; kingdom Metazoa; phylum Chordata; class Mammalia; order Pholidota; family Manidae; genus Manis; species Manis pentadactyla. The sequence goes on from NC_080024.1 coordinate 106,343,041, forward strand.
CTCCAGATAGAGGCCTTTCCTACATCAAAGATCCTCCATAGCAGCATATATCCTACTCACTGAAATCACCCCCTGCTCCCAACTCCCAAACTCTATCCAAACCAATAATGGACCTGAATTCACCTCACAGATCACCCAACATGTGGCCTCTTCCCTATATATAAACCATTATTGCACATCCTATATTGACCCCAATTCTCAGGTAAGTAGGCAAGGGTGAATCACCTCTTCTAACAGAGCCCAAGCAAGTTTTCCCCCCAGGTTCATTTAGATTGAACTAATAAGCTCCTGCCCTTAGCCTTTTTTAAACACAGGTTTTTTCCCCGCAAAACCCCTATGCTCAGCCCCTTTGAGGTTCTATATGGAAGACCCCTTATTGCCTTCACTTTTCCCACCTCCAATTCAAATACCCCACCCTCTCTCAAATTCTTTACTTAATACCCTTAGACATCTCATCTGGAAGTATGCTGATTCCACCCTCCCAAAACTCTCTGACAACCTACACACCCTAACTCCTCCATCCCTACAACCTGGAGTCTGGGTACATAGAAAGCCCCTTAACTCTTACCAGGGGCTAAAACCAAAATGGACTAGACCCTTCTAAGTAATCCTGACTACCCCAACACTGGCCAAATTAAAGGATCATTCCTCCTGGGTCCTTTATTTCCTCTTTAAGAAAGGCTCCCCTTTTCCAGTGCACACCAACCAGACTCACATCCATGAACATCACCTCATCTAGCTCTCTTGGCCCCAATAGCCTTTATCACCATCCTCCTTCTTTTCCTTCCCTGCTTACCCTATTCCAAAGATAGTTTCAGGATCAAATGGCAGCCATCTCCTGGGCAACTTCCTGCTTCAAAATATCAGAAGTCTCCTTCATTGCCTCCTCTCAGCAGGAAATAGCCAAGAAAAGAATAGAGACCCATCTTCCTATACTCCTTTAGAGCCAGGAATGATACAGCCTAGACAGGAGTACTGCCATTTTGAATAAGCCCACCTGCCATCTCAGAGAGACCTAGGATTCATTTTATTTAGGCTACAAGAACTTTCAGGGGGACAGGACAGCAACCCACAAACCCACCTCTTCTCTGACCTGTCCCCACAAAAGCCTGCCAAAAAAAAAAAAAAAGCCAAAAAAAGCCTCTTAGCCTGTAAGAGGTGCCTTCTTTGCTTTGCTTGCCAGAATAGAGAGGCCACTGTCAGGTTCAGCAATAAACCTGCTTGGACTGTTGAGTTGGCACCCCTTCTTTTCCTTTTTTTTTTTTTATTTTTTTTATTTTAATAATTATTTTTTTATTGAAGGGTAGTTGACGCACAGTATTACATTACATTAGTTTCAAGTGTACAATACAGTGGTAGAACATTTATATACATAATTCGAGGTTCCAGCTATCACCCTACCAAGCTGTTACATTATCTTGACTATATTCCTTATGCTATACATTACATCCCGGTTACTTATTTATTTTAACATTGGAAGTCTGTCCTTTTTTTTTTCTTCTTCTTCTTTTTTTTCTTCTTCTTTTTTCTTTTTTGTGAGGGCATCTCTCATATTTATTGATCAAATAGTTGTTAACAACAATAAATTTCTGTATAGGGGAGTCAATGCTCAATGCACAATCATTAATCCACCCCAAGCCTAATTTTCGTCAGTCTCCAATCTTCTGAGGCATAACAAACAAGTTCTTACATGGAGAAAAAATTCTTACATAATGAATAAGTTACATAGTGAACAGTACAAGGGGAGTCATCACAGAAACTTTCGGTTTTGCTCATGCATTATGAACTATAAACAGTCAGTTCAAATATGAATACTCATTTTGTTTTTATACTTGATTTATATGTGGATACCACATTTCTCTCTTTATTATTATTATTTTTAATAAAATGCTGAAGTGGTAGGTAGATACAAGATAAAGGTAGAAAACATAGTTTAGTGTTGTAAGAGAGCAAATGTAGATGATCAGGTGTGTGCCTGTAGACTATGTGTTAATCCAAGCTAGACCAGGGCAATAAAACGTCCACGTATGCAGAAGATTTCTCTCAGAACAGGGGGGGTGAGGTTCTAAGCCTCACCTCTGTTGATCCCCAATTTCTCACCTGATGGCCCCCCTGCGACTGTGCCTGTCTTAGGTTGTTCCTCCCTTGAGGAATCTTACCCGTCTCTGGCTAACCAGTCATCTTCCGGGGCCATACAGGGAAATGTGAAGTTGGTAAGTGAGAGGGAAGCCTTATTGTTTGAAAAGGTTAGCTTTTTACTTCTTTGCATATTTATGCCCTGTGGCTTCTATGCCCAGCATTTGTCTTGAGGTATCTTTACCACTTGGAGGAGTTATGATACTCGGTAAATTTGATATGAGGCACGAATTCTATTTAAGGGTTGTAATTAGGAAGGAAGAAGAAAAGCTACAGAAGTAGCAGGCGGAAGAAAACATGGGAAGATTGATTATTTCTTTGGCATATCTTCTTGTAGAGTACTTCAGCATGAATAGGTTTTAAGCTACTACTTAAATTGCGCACACACATTAATATAATAGGAGTATAGTTACATAACCAAAGCATATCTGTAATTACCAGCCATCTCCAGTGAAACCAAGAAAACCAGTTAGGCACCTTAGGCATTGGTGAAAACTTATCTATGACATGGTGGATATTGTCCAACTGAACTTGAACAGTCTGAGAGAAATCAGACAAATTAAAACAACCCATTCCTGGGGACTGTTCACATGCCATATGTTCTTTTAACAGTAAATAGTCTGTAGTTGTAAGACTTTGGAGCGCTACAATTTGCACTTCTCCAAATTCTTGGTTGAGTTCCAACAGTATAGATCCAGTCAAATTTGTTGTTTTACTGTATGCACAGGCCAGCTTAGATATCTCCTTCCTCATTCCCATGGCAAGTCCAGGAACGGGTGGGATGAGTGCATCTACAGCTGTAGCAGTGCGTGGATCTTTGTTGGGGTTTATTGATGATCATCATCTGGCATGAGTCTTCCAGAGAGTGCTGATGTTGGAAGTTCTTTTTCATAGCGTATCTTAGTTCATTTTTGGGGTAGCCCAATTAGGCTTTGATCCTCTGTATAAACACAAACAGACCCTTTGCCTACACTTTTATATGCCCTTTATACCCTTGTGTAGAACTCGTTGGAGGTTACCACACAGGAACTGCCCTTTTTTTTTTTTTTCTTTGTTTTTGGTATCACTAATCTACACTTACATGACGAATATTATGCTTACTAGGCTCTCCCCTATACCAGGTCTCCCCTATAAACCCCTTTACAGTCATTGTCCATCAGCATAGCAAAATGTTGTAGAATCACTACTTGCCTTCTCTGTGTTGTACAGCCCTCCCTTTTCTCCTACCCCCCCTTGCATGTTAATCTTAATACCCCCCTACTTCTCCCCCCCTTATCCCTCCCTACCCACCCATCCTCCCCAGTCCCTTTCCCTTTGGTACCTGTTAGTCCATTCTTGAGTTCTGTGATTCTGCTGCTGTTTTGTTCGTTCAGTTTTTCCTTTGTTCTTATATTCCACAGATAAGTGAAATCATTTGGTATTTCTCTTTCTCCGCTTGGCTTGTTTCACTGAGCATAATACCCTCCAGCTCCATCCATGTTGCTGCAAATGATTGGATTTGCCCTTTTCTTATGGCTGAGTAGTATTCCATTGTGTATATGTACCACATCTTCTTTATCCATTCATCTATTGATGGACATTTAGGTTGCTTCCAATTCTTGGCTATTGTAAATAGTGCTGCAATAAACATAGGGGTGCATCTGTCTTTCTCAAACTTGATTGCTGCGTTCTTAGGGTAAATTCCTAGGAGTGCAATTCCTGGGTCAAATGGTAAGTCTGTTTTGAGCATTTTGATGTACCTCCATACTGCTTTCCACAATGGTTTAACTAACTTACATTCCCACCAGCAGTGTAGGAGGGTTCCCCTTTCTCCACAGCCTCGCCAACATTTGTTGTTCTTAGTCTTTTGGATGGCACCCATCCTTACTGGTGTGAGGTGATACCTCATTGTAGTTTTAATTTGCATTTCTCTGATAATTAGCGATGTGGAGCATCTTTTCATGTGTCTGTTGGCCATCTGTATTTCTTTTTTGGAGAACTGTGTGTTCAGTTCCTCTGCCCATTTTTTAATTGGGTTATTTGTTTTTTGTTTGTTGAGGCGTGTGAGCTCCTTATATATTCTGGATGTCAAGCCTTTATCGGATGTGTCATTTTCAAATATATTCTCCCATACTGTAGGGATCCTACTTGTTCTATTGATGGTGTCTTTTGCTGTACAGAAGCTTTTCAGCTTAATATAGTCCCACTTACTCATTTTTGCTGTTGTTTTCCTTGCCCGGGGAGATATGTTCAAGAAGAGGTCACTCATGTTTATGTCTAAGAGGTTTTTGCCTATGTTTTCTTCCAAGAGTTTAATGGTTTCATGGCTTACATTCAGGTCTTTGATCCATTTTGAGTTTACTTTTGTATATGGGGTTAGACAATGGTCCAGTTTCATTCTCCTACATGTAGCTGTCCAGTTTTGCCAGCACCACCTGTTGAAGAGACTGTCATTTCGCCATTGTATGTCCATGGCTCCTTTATCAAATATTAATTGACCATATATGTCTGGGTTAATGTCTGGATTCTCTAGTCTGTTCCATTGGTCTGTGGCTCTGCTCTTGTGCCAGTACCAAATTGTCTTGATTACTATGGCTTTATAGTAGAGCTTGAAGTTGGGGAGTGAGATCCCCCCTACTTTATTCTTCTTTCTCAGGATTGCTTTGGCTATTCGGGGTCTTTGGTGTTTCCATATGAATTTTTGAATTATTTGTTCCAGTTCATTGAAGAATGTTGCTGGTAGTTTCATAGGGATTGCATCAAATCTGTATATTGCTTTGGGCAGGATGGCCATTTTGACGATATTAATTCTTCCTAGCCACGAGCATGGGATGAGTTTCCATCTGTTAGTGTCCCCTTTAATTTCTCTTAAGAGTGACTTGTAGTTTTCAGAGTATAAGTCTTTCACTTCTTTGGTTAGGTTTATTCCTAGGTATTTTATTTTTTTTGATGCAATTGTGAATGGAGTTGTTTTCCTGATTTCTCTTTCTGTTGGTTCATTGTTAGTATACAGGAAAGCCACAGATTTCTGTGTGTTGATTTTGTATCCTGCAACTTTGCTGTATTCCGATATCAGTTCTAGTAGTTTTGGGGTGGAGTCTTTAGGGTTTTTTATTTACAGTATCATGTCATCTGCAAATAGTGACAGTTTAACTTCTTCTTTACCAATCTGGATTCCTTGTATTTCTTTATTTTGTCGGATTGCCGTGGCTAGGACCTCCAGTACTATATTAAATAACAGTGGAGAGAGTGGGCATCCCTGTCTAGTTCCTGATCTCAGAGGAAATGCTTTCAGCTTCTCACTGTTCAATATAATGTTGGCTGTGGGTTTATCATAGATGGCCTTTATTATGTTGAGGTACTTGCCCTCTATTCCCATTTTGCTGAGAGTTTTTAACATGAATGGATGTTGAATTTTGTCAAATGCTTTTTCAGCATCTATGGAGATGATCATGTGGTTTTTGTCTTTCTTTTTGTTGATGTGGTGGATGATGTTGATGGACTTTCGAATGTTGTACCATCCTTGCATCCCTGGGATGAATCCCACTTGGTCATGGTGTATGATCCTTTTGATGTATTTTTGAATTCGGTTTGCTAATATTTTGTTGAGTATTTTTGCATCTACGTTCATCAGGGATATTGGTCTGTAGTTTTCTTTTTTGGTGGGGTCTTTGCCTGGTTTTGGTATTAGGGTGATGTTAGCTTCATAGAATGAGTTTGGGAGTATCCCCTCCTCCTCTATTTTTTGGAAAATTCTAAGGAGAATGGGTATTATGTCTTCCCTGTATGTCTGATAAAATTCCGAGGTAAATCCATCTGGCCCGGGAGTTTTGTTCTTTGGTAGTTTTTTGATTACCGCTTCAATTTCGTTGCTGGTAATTGGTCTGTTTAGATTTTCTGTTTCTTCCTGGGTCAATCTTGGAAGGTTATATTTTTCTAGGAAGTTGTCCATTTCTCCTAGGTTTCCCTGCTTGTTAGCATATAGGTTTTCATAGTATTCTCCAATAATTCTTTGAATTTCCGTGGGGTCCGTCGTGATTTTTCCTTTCTCGTTTCTGATACTGTTGATTTGTGTTGACTCTCTTTTCTTCTTAATAAGTCTGGCTAGAGGCTTATCTATTTTGTTTATTTACTCGAAGAACCAGCTCTTGGTTTCATTGATTTTTGCTATTGTTTTATTCTTCTCAATTTTATTTATTTCTTCTCTGATCTTTATTATGTCCCTCTTTCTGCTGACCTTAGGCCTCATCTGTTCTTCTTGTTCCAATTTCGATAATTGTGACATTAGACCATTCATTTGGGATTGCTCTTCCTTTTTTAAATATGCTTGGATTGCTATATACTTTCCTCTTAAGACTGCTTTTGCTGCGTCCCACAGAAGTTGGGGCTTAGTGTTGTTGTTGTCATTTGTTTCCATATATTGCTGGATCTCCATTTTGATTTGGTCATTGATCCATTGATTATTTAGGAGTGTGTTGTTAAGCCTCCATGTGTTTGTGAGCCTCTTTGCTTTCTTTGTACAGTTTATTTCTAGTTTTATGCCTTTGTGGTCTGAAAAGTTGGTTGGTAGGATTTCAATCTTTTGGAATTTTCTGAGGCTCTTTTTGTGGCCTAGTATGTGGTCTATTCTGGAGAATGTTCCATGTGCACTTGAGAAGAATGTATATCCCGCTGCTTTTGGATGTAGAGTTCTATAGATGTCTATTAGGTCCATCTGCTCTACTGTGTTGTTCAGTGCTTCCGTGTCCTTACTTATTTTCTGCCCAGTGGATCTATCCTTTGGGGTGAGTGGTGTGTTGAAGTCTCCTAGAATGAATGCATTGCAGTCTATATCCCCCTTTAGTTCTGTTAGTATTTGTTTCACATATGCTGGTGCTCCTGTGTTGGGTGCATATATATTTAGAATGGTTATATCGTCTTGTTTGACTGAGCCCTTTATCATTATGTAGTGTCCTTCTTTATCTCTTGTTACTTTCTTTGTTTTGAAGTCTATTTTGTCTGATATTAGTACTGCAACCCCTGCTTTCTTCTCACTGTTGTTTGCTTGAAATATGTTTTTCCATCCCTTGACTTTTAGTCTGTACATGTCTTTGGGTTTGAGGTGAGTTTCTTGTAAGCAGCATATAGATGGGTCTTGCTTTTTTATCCATTCTGTTACTCTGTGTCTTTTGATTGGTGCATTCAGCCCATTAACATTTAGGGTGACTATTGAAAGATATGTACTTATTGCCATTGCAGGCTTTAAATTCGTGGTTACCAAAGGTTCAAGGTTAGCCTCTTTAGTATCTTACTGCCTAACTTAGCTCGCTTATTGAGCTGTTATATACACTATCTGGAGATTCTTTTCTTCTCTCCCTTCTTGTTCCTCCTCCTCGATTCTTCATATGTTGGGTGTTTTGTGCTGGTCTCTTTCTAGGAGTGCTCCCATCTAGAGCAGTCCCTGTAAGATGTTCTGTAGTGGTGGTTTGTGGAAAGCAAATTCCCTCAGCTTTTGTTTGTCTGGGAATTGTTTAATCCCACCGTCATATTTGAATGATAGTCATGCTGGATACAGTATCCTTGGTTCAAGGCCCTTCTGTTTCATTGTATTAAATATATCATGCCATTCTCTTCTGGCCTGTAGCGTTTCTGTTGAGAAATCTGACGTTAGCCTGATGGTTTTCCCTTTATAGGTGACCTTTTTCTCTCTAGCTGCCTTTAACACTCTTTCCTTGTCCTTGATCTTTGCCATTTTAATTATTATGTGTCTTGGTGTTGTCCTTCTTGGATCGTTTCTGTTGGGGGTTCTGTGTATTTCCGTGGTCTGTTCGATTACTTCCTCCCCCAGTGTGGGGAAGTTTTCAGCAATTATTTCTTCTAAGATACTTTCCATCTCTTTTCCTCTCTCTTCTTCTTCTGGGACCCCTATAATACGGATATTGTTCCTTTTGGATTGGTCACACAGTTCTCTTAATATTGTTTCATTCCTGGAGATCCTTTTGTCTCTCTCTATGTCAGCTTCTATGCGTTCCTGTTCTCTGATTTCAATTCCATCAATGGCCTCTTGCATTCTATCCATTCTGCTTATAAACCCTTCCAGAGTTTGTTTCATTTCTGCGATCTCCTTTCTGGCATCTGTGATCTCCTTCCGGACTTCATCCCATTTCTCTTGCGTATTTCTCTGCATCTCTGTCAGCATGTTTATGATTCTTATTTTGAATTCTTTGTCAGGAAGACTGGTTAGGTCTGTCTCCTTCTCTGGTGTTGTCTCTGTGATCTTTGTCTGCCTGTAGCTTTGCCTTTTCATGGTGATAGGAATAGTCTGCAGAACTGGGACGAGTGACGGCTGGAAGGACTTCCTTTCTTGTTGGTTTGTGGCCCTCCTCTCCTGGGAGAACAGCGACCTCTAGTGGCTTGTGCTGCGCAGCTGCGTGCAGACAGGGTTTCTGCTTCCTGCCCGGCTGCTATGGAGTTAATCTCCGCTGTTGCCGTGGGCGTGGCCTGGCTCGGGCAGCTACTCCAAAATGGTGGAGTCTCGTTGGAGCAGGAGCTGCTGGGAAGCTATTTATCTCCGTAAGGGGCCTGCCTGCTCCCTGCAGCCCAGGGGTTAGGGTGCCCAGAGATCCCGGATTCCCTACCTCTGGATTAAGTGACCCGCCCTGCCCCTTTGAGACTTCCAAAAAGCACCCGCCAAAACAAAACAACGACCACCAAAAAAAAATGAAAAAAAAAAAAAAGGGGGTGGTCGTTCGTTTTTCTTTATTCTCCGGTGCCAGCCTCAGGCCTCTGCTCACCGGTCTTTCTGCCCTGTTTCCCTAGTATTGGGGTCCCTATCCCTTTAAGACTTCCAAAAAGCGCTGGCCAAAACAAAACAGCAAAAAAGCAAAAAAAAAAGAAAATGGTCGCGCGCTTTTCTTATGTCCTCTGTCGCCCAGCCTCCAGTGCCCGCTCACTGTTCTTGCTGCCCTGTTTCCCTAGTATTGGGGTCCCTATCCCTTTAAGACTTCCAAAAAGCGCTCGCCAAAACAAAACAGCAAAAAAGCAAAAAATAAAAAATAAAAATAAATAAAAATGGTCGCGCGCTTTTCTTATGTCCTCTGTCGCCCAGCCTCCAGTGCCTGCTCACTGTTCTTGCTGCCCTGTTTCCCTAGTATTGGGGTCCCTATCCCTTTAAGACTTCCAAAAAGCGCTCGCCAAAACAAAACAGCAAAAAAGCAAAAAAAAAATGGTCGCGCGCTTTTCTTATGTCCTCTGGCGCCCAGCCTCCAGTGCCCGCTCACTGTTCTTGCTGCCCTGTTTCCCTAGTATTATGGTCCCTATCCCTTTAAGACTTCCAAAAAGCACTCGCCAAAACAAAACAGCAAAAAAGCAAAAAATAAAAAATAAAAATAAATAAAAATGGTCGCGCGCTTTTCTTATGTCCTCTGTCGCCCAGCCTCCAGTGCCTGCTCACTGTTCTTGCTGCCCTGTTTCCCTAGTATTGGGGTCCCTATCCCTTTAAGACTTCCAAAAAGCGCTCGCCAAAACAAAACAGCAAGAAAGCAAAAAAAAAATGGTCGCGCGCTTTTCTTATGTCCTCTGTCGCCCAGCCTCCAGTGCCTGCTCACTGTTCTTGCTGCCCTGTTTCCCTAGTATTGGGGTCCCTATCCCTTTAAGACTTCCAAAAAGCGCTCGCCAAAACAAAACAGCAAAAAAGCAAAAAAAAAATGGTCGCGCGCTTTTCTTATGCCCTCTGTCGCCCAGCCTCCAGTGCCTGCTCACTGTTCTTGCTGCCCTGTTTTCCTAGTATCGAGGGCCCTGCACTCTGGCCCGGATGGCTGGGGCTGGGTGTTCGGCAGTCCTGGGCTCCGTCTCCCTCCCGCTCTGCCTGCTCTTCTCCCGCCGGGAGCTGGGGGGAGGGGCGCTCGGCTCCCGCGGGGCCGGGGCTTGTTTCTTACCCCCTTCGCGAGGCGCTGGGTTCTCTCAGGTGCGGATGTGGTCTGGATATTGTCCTGTGTCCTCTGGTCTTTATTCTAGGAAGGGTTGTCTTTGTTATATTTTCATAGATATATGTTGTTTTGGGAGGAGATTTCCACTGCTCTACTCACGCCGCCATCTTCCGCCCCTCCGTTCCCCTTCTTTTCCTTTTACATGTATTATTTTCTTAATCAGAAAAAGAATGTCACTATGTATCAGATCCTTAAATGCCTTTGTGCTGGACAACCTGCATTTGCATCTCCATGTCCATTTTCCACACTTCTCTCCCTCCTGTGTGCCCGACTGGTTGGTCTCTATAGATCTCAGTGGTTCCCTTGTCTCTATCTTTTTGTTTCCCATCCAATGAGAGACACCAGCAGGATATCAGAGGCAGGAGAGAGAAGGCAGGGTATGCACAGCAGACAGAACAATGGTCCCCAAAGATGTCCACATCCTAATCCCCACCACCTGGCCAGAAATATTTTACAGATGTTGTTAAAGATCTTGAGTTGGGGAGATTATCTGAGTGGGCCCAGTGTAGTCATAAGGGTACTTAAAAGAGGGAAGCAAAAGATCAAAACAAAAAAAAATGATGAGAGGATTAAACAAGATGGCAGCATGAGAAGTGAAGAAGAAACCACCTCCCAAAACCACATATAATACAAAAATACATCAAATACAACTAATCCTGAAAGAACAACTAGAAAGAAGACTGCAAAAATGGCCTACATCTGGGGAGAAGAGAAGACCTCACGGAAAAGGGTAAAGTAGGAAAGTCATGATCCAGTGGGGCCCAAGCCCTCCCCCCACCCCAGCTCACCAGTAGAAGGAAGAGAAACACAGTAGGAAGGGAGTAGAAGCTCAAGACTGCTAAACACCCAACCCTGGAGATGTGCTATGGTAGCACAAACCCACATTAAATGGTACTCTGGAGATTAGAGGTCTTGGAAAGCAAAGACAGGCAGAATACTCAGATTGAGATTCTAGCTGCTTGAGGAGAACAGGTAGCCACAACTGGCCCTTCTGGGACAAAGGAAAGATGGGCACTTTGAAAGATTTCCCAACAGTGAGAGGGCTGCTAAAGGGGCAAGGATTACATAGAGATTGCTGCTCAGGAGAAAGGCCAGGTGGACAAAATTGTCCCAGCACACTCAGTTCAGCAGGGGGAACTTTAAGGAGTCTCAGGTGTTCCATCCCCCTGACTAGCAAGGCAGCACTGAGACCCCCCACTGCAATACACAGCCTGCCGCTCCTTCCTCCAGGCTGACACCGGGTTGCAAACCTGCTGGGTCCACCATTGCGCAAGGCCAGCCATAGGGCAGCACCACCTACAGCAGATACAGGGGCATAGCATATAGGCTCCTCCCTGCATGCTTCACCCACTGGCCCTGGCAGTGGAGGCAGGCTCTGCAGCTGGGAAGCAGGAAAGAGCTCATTCCTCCCAACAGACACAGGTGTCACATGCCTGTGACCCCCACCATCGCTCCACTGACCTGGAAGCTCCAGAGAGTAGAGATTCTGGACACTAGAGGTCACTGCCTACACAAAGTTATTATTCCAGAGGAATCATTGGAAATATGGTACAAACCAAAATCCCTAAAACACCAGAAAAAGCACTAAGTGAAACTGAAATCCCCAATATTCCCGATAAAGATTTTTTAAAAATCGTAAACATGTTCACGGAGCTACAAAAAAATAGTCAAGACCTCATGGAGGACTTCAAGAAAAAGATAGACACCTTGAAGAATGGAGTATCTGAAATGAAACATACAATGGAGGGAATTAAAAGAAGATTAGATGAGGTAGAGGAGAAGGTAAATGGAATAGAAATTAGAGAACAGGAATACAAAGAAGCTGAGGTAGAAAGAGAAGAAAGAATCTCTAGGAATGAAAGAATATTAAGAGAACTGTATTACCAATTCAAACGGAACAATATTTGCATTATAGGGGTACCAGAAGAACGGAAAGGGATAGAAAGTGTCTTTAGGAAATAATTGCTGAAAATTTCCCCAATCTGGGGAAGGAAATATTCTGTCAGGCCATGGAAGAATAGAGACCTCCCAAAACAAGGGACACAAGGAAGACAGCATGAAGACATAGAATAATTAAAATGGCAAAGATCAAGGACAAGGATAGAGTATTAAAAGCAGCCAGAGAGAGAAAAAAGAACACATATAAAGGAAACCTATCAGACTATCATCAGACTTTTCAGCAGAAACCTTACAGGCCAGCAGGGAGTGGCATGATGTATTTAATGCAATGGAACAGAAGGGCCTCAAACTAAGAATACTCTACCTAGCAAGATTATGATTTAAATTTGAAGGAAGAATTAAACAGTTTCCAGATAAGCAAAAATTGAGGGGATTTACCTCCCACAAAAGGTATCTACAGCATATTTCAGAGAGACTGCTAGAGATGGAAGTGCTCCTAAGGCTAAATGACTGCCACTAGAGAAAATAAAACCACAGTAAAGGAAATAGAACAATTGATTACTCAGCAAATATGAAATTAAATCAGCTACCCACAATGTCAGTTGTGGGACACACAGAGTACACAATATGACACCTAGTTTATAAAGAGTGGAGGAGGAAGAAAATGGAGGAGGAAAAAAGAACCTTTGGATTGTGTTTGAAGTAGCATAATAAGAGAGTTAATTTAGACTGTCAGTAAAGAAGCTACTTCGGACCTTTGGTAACCAAAAATCTAAGGACTGCAATGGCAATAAGTTCATATCTATTGGTAATCACCCTAGATGTAAATGGACTGAATGCACCAATTGAAAGGCATAGAGTGTCAAAATGGATAAAAAACAAGGCCCATCTACACACTGCCTACAAGAGAGTCACTTCAAACTCAAAGACATACACTCACTAAAAGGGAAGGTATGGAAAAAGATTTCATGCAAATACTAGGGGGAAAAAAGCAGGAATTGCAGTACTTGTATCAGACAAAATAGAATTCAAAACAGAAAGTAACAAGAGATGTAGAGGGACATTACATAATCATAAAGGGGTCAGTCCAACAAGAGGATATAACCATTGTAAATATATATGCATCCAACATAGGAGCACCTAAATGTGCGAAACCAATGCTAACAGAATTAAAGGGGGAAATAGAATGCAGTGCACTCATTTTAGGAGACTTCAACATACCACTCACTCCAAAGGACAGATTAACCAGACAGAAGATATGTAAGGAGACAGAAGCACTGGACAACACATTACAACAGTTGGACAAAATAGACACCTACAGAACACTCTACCCAAAAGCAGAAGGATATACATTCTTCTCAAGTGCACATGGAATATTGTTGAGAATAGATCACGTACTAGGCCACAAAAAGAGCCTCAGTAAATTCAGAAGGATTGAAATTGTCCCAACCAGCTTCTCAGACCACAAAGGTATGAAACTAGAAACAAATTATGCAAAGAAAACAAAAAAGTACACACATACATGGAGGCTAAAAAATATGCTCCTAAATAATCAATGGATCAATGACCAAATAAAAGCAGAGATAAAGCTGTATATGGAGACAAATGAAAACAACAACTCAACATCCCTAAATCTGTGGGACACAGTGAAGGCAGTTCTAATGAACTGAATGAACTAATGAAACTAGAAAAAGAACAAAGGAGGCTCAAAGACAGTAGAAGGAGGGACATAATAAAGATCAGAGCATAAGTAAATAAAATTGAGAAGAATAAAAAAAAGGAAGAATCAATGAAACCACAAGTTGGTTCTTTGAGAGAACAAACAAAATAGATAAACCTCTAGCCAGGCTTATCAAGAAAAAAAGGAGAGTCCACACATAAACAGAATCAGAAATGATAAAGGAAAAATCACTACGGACACCACAGAAATACAAAGAATTATTAGAGAATACTATGAAAAATTATAAGCTAACTAACTGGTTAACCTAGAAGAAATGGACAACCTTATTGAAAAATACAACCTGACAAGACTGACCCATGAAGAAAAAGAAAATCTCAACAGACCAATTACCAGCAACAAAATTGAATTGGTAATCAAAAAAACTGCCTAAGGACAAAATGCTTTGTCCAGATGGCTTCACTGCTGAATTTTATCAAACATTTAGTGAAGACCTAATACCCATTCTCCTTAAAGCTTTCCAAAAAGTAGAAGAGGCAGGAACACTTTCAACCTCATTCTACAAGGCCAGCATCAGTCTAATACCTAAACCAGGCAGACACCACAAAAAAAGAAAATTACATACCAAAAACCCTGATGAACATAGATGCAAAAATATTCAACAAAATATTAGCAAACAAATTTCAAAAATATATCAAAAAGATCATCCATCATGAACATGTAGGATTTATTTCAGGGATGCAAGGATGGTACAATATTTTAAAATCCATCAATGTCATACACCACATCAACAAAAAAGGGACAAAAACCACATGATCATCTTTATAGATGTTGAAAAAGCATTTGAAAAAATACAACATCCATACATTTAAGAATGCTCTACAAATAAGTATAAAGAGCAAGTACCTCAACATAATAAAGGCCATATACAACAAACTCACACCCAATATCATAAATAACAGCAAAAAGCTGAAAGCTTTTCCTCTAAGATGGGGAACAAGACGAAAATGTCCACTCTCCCCACTTTTATTCAACATAGTTCTGGAGCTCTTAGCCATGGCAAACAGACAACACAAAGAAATAAAAGTCATCCAGATTGAGAAGTTAAACTATCCCTCTTCACAGATGACATGATATTGTACACAGAAAACCCTTAAAAATACACCCCAAAATACTAGAACTAATAATTGAATTCAACAAAGTTGCAGGATACAAAATTAGTACACAGAAATATGTGAAATTCCTATATATTAATCATGAACTAGCAGAAAGAGAAATCAGGAAAACAATTCCATTCACAATCACATCAAAAAGAATAAAATACCTAGGAATAAGCCTAGCCAAGGAAGTGAAAGATCTATACCCTGAAAACTGCAAGATACTCATGAGAGAAATTAAAGAAGATACCAATAAATGGAAATAAATCCCATGCTCATGGATTGGAAGAATTAATATTGTCAAAATGGCCATCCTGCCTAAAGCAATCTACAGATTCAATGCAATCCCTACCAAAATACCAACTACATTCTTCAGTGAACAAAAACAAGTAGTTCTAAAATACAGAAGGAACCACAAAAGACCCTGAATAACCAAAGCAATCCTGAGAAAGAAGAATAAAGCTGGGGGGATTATGCTCCCCAACTTCAAGCTCTACTACAAAGCCACAGTAGTCAAGACAATTTGGTACTGGCACAAAAGCAGACCCACAGATCAATAGAACAGAATAGAGAGCCCTGATATAAATAGAAATATAAACGGCCGATTAATATGTGATAAAGGAGCCATGAATATACAATGGGGAAACGACAGCCTCTTCAACAACTGGTGCTCACAAAATTGGACATCTACATGTCAGAGAATGAAACTTGATAACTCCATGCATAAAAGTAAACTAAAAAAAAAATCAAAACCTGAATGTAAGTCATGAAAGCATTAAAACTTAGAAGAAAACAAAGGCAAAATTCTCTTGAATATAAACATGAGCAACTTTTTCCTGAACACGTCTCCTCAAGCAAGGGAAACAAAAGCAAAAATGAACAAACGGGACTACATCAAACCAAAAACCTTCTGTACAGCAATGGACATCATCAGTAGAACAAGAAGGCATCTTATAGCATGGGAGAATATATTCAAAAACTACATATCTGACAAGGGGTTAATATCCAAAATATATAAAGACCTCACACAACCTCAACAAACAAAAAGCAAATACCCCAATTAAATAATGGGTCAAAGATACGAACAGAGACTTCCCCAAAGAAGAAATTCAGATGGCCAACAGGCATATGAAAATTTGCTCCATATGGCTAATTATCAGGGAAATGCAAATTAAATCCACAATGAGATTTCACCTCACACCAGTTAGGATGGCCAACTTTGAAAAGACTGGGACAACAAATGCTGTTGAGGATACAGAGAAAGGGGAACCCCCCTGCCCTGCTGGTGGGAATGTAAATTAGTTCAACCATTGTGAAAAGCAATATGGAGGTTCCTCAAAATCTAAAAATAGAAATACCAGGGCATATCAAAGTGTGGACAAAGGGTCTGTTTGTGTTTATACAGAGGATCAAAGCCCAATTTGGCTACCCAGAAAACGAAATAAGATACGATATGAAGAAGAAGTTCCAACATCAACATACTATGGAAGAGTCATTCCAGAAGATGATCATCAAAAAACCTCAACAAAGATCCTGGCGCTGTTGCAGTTGTAGCTGCATTCATCCCACTGGTTCCTGGAATTGCCATTGGAATGAAGAAGGAGATATCTAAGCTGGTCTGTGCATACAGTAAAATAACAAATTTGACTGGATCTATACTATTGGAACTCAACCAAGAATTAAGAGAAG
This sequence comes from Manis pentadactyla, assembly GCF_030020395.1. Taxonomy (NCBI): domain Eukaryota; kingdom Metazoa; phylum Chordata; class Mammalia; order Pholidota; family Manidae; genus Manis; species Manis pentadactyla. Next base: position 106,359,546 of record NC_080024.1, read on the forward strand.
TGCAAGTTGCAGCGCTCCAAAATCTTGAGACTACAGACTATCTACTGTGAAAAGAACATATGGGATGTGAACAGTTCCCAGGAATGTGTTGTTTTAAACTGTCTGATTTTTCTCAAACTATTCAAATTCAGTTAGACAATATCCATCATATCATAGATAAGTTTTCACAAATGCTTAGGGTGCCTAACTGGTTTTCTTGGTTTCACTGGAGATGGCTGGTAATTGTAGGTCTGCTTTGGTTATGTAACTGTATTCCTATTATGTTAATGTGTGTGCACAATTTAATTAATAGTTTAAAACCTAACCATGCTTAAGTTACTCTACAAGAAGATATGTCAAAGAAATAAACAATCTTCCCATGTTTTCTTCCATCTGCTACTTCTATAGCTTTTCTTCTTCCTTCCTAATTACAACCCTTAAATAGAATTCATGCCTCATATCGAATTTACCAAGTATCATAATTCTTCCAAGTGGTAAAGATACCTCAAGACAAATGCTGGGCATAGAAGCCACAGGGCATAAATCTTCAAAGAAGTAAAAAGCTAACCTTTTCAAACAATATGGCTTCTCTCTCACTTACCAACTTTACATTTCCCTGTATGGCCCCGGAAGATGACTGGTTAGCCAGAGACGGGTAAGATTCCTCAAGGGAGGAACAACCTAAGACAGGCACAGTCACAGGGGGGCCATCAGGTGAGAAATTGGGGATCAACAGAGGTGAGGCTTAGAACCTCACCTCCCCTGTTCTGAGAGAAATCTTCTGCATCCGTGGATGTTTTGTTGCCCTTGTCTAGCTTGGATTAATACTTAGCCTATAGGCACACACCTGATCATCTACATTTGCTTTCTTACAGCACTAAACTATGTTTTCTACCTTTATTTTGCATCTACCTACCACTTCAGCATTTTATTTAAAAAAAAAATAATAATAATAATAATAAGGGAGAAATGTGGGATTCAAATATTAATCAAGTATAAAAATCAAACGAATATTCATATCTGACCTGATTGTTTGTAGTTCATAATGCGTGATCAAAACTGAAAGTTTCTGTGATGACTGCCCTTGTACTGTTCACCATGTAAGAACTTATTCACTATGTAAGAATTTGTTCACCATGTAAGAACTTGTTTGTTGTGCTTCAGAAGATTGGAGACTGATGAGAATTAGGCTTGGGGGTGGATTAATGATTGTGCATTGAGTCCCTTGTACAGAATTTTATTGTTGTTAACTGTTAACAACCATTTGATCAATAAATATGAGAGATGCCCTCTCAAAAAAAATAAAATAGAAATACCATTTGACCCAGGAATTCCACTCTTAGGAATTTACCCAAAGAAAACAAGTTCTCAGATTCAAAAAGACATATGCACCCCTATGTTTATGGCAGCACTATTTATAAAAGCCAAGATATGGAAGCAACCTAAGTGTCCATCAGTAGACGAATGGATAAAGAAGAGGTGGTACATATACACAATGTAATGCTATTCAACCATAAGAATAAAATAAATCATGCCATTTGCAACAACATGGACGGAGCTAGAGAGTATTATGTTCAGTGAAATAAAGCGAGGCAGAGATAGACAAGTACCAAATTATTTCCCTCATTTGTGGAGTGTGACAATGAAGCAAAACTGAAGGTAACAAACAGCAACAGGCTCACAGACTCCAAGAAGGGGCTAGTGGTTACCAAATGGGATGGTTAAGGGAGGGTTGGTGGAGAGGGATTAAGAGAGGGATTGCGGGGTATTAAGATTAGTACACATGGTGTGGGGGGATCATGGGAAGACAGTGTAGCACAGAAAAGACAAGTAGTGACTGTGGCATGTTACTACACTGATGGACCGTGACTGCAGTGGGGTGTATGTTGGGGAACTTGATAATATTGTTAGGCAGGAAAACAGATATGAGGTGGGTTGAAAGAGAATAAAGCCAGCAAAACCAAGTAGAGGGGACTCAAAGAGTTAACAAGTTACAAATAGGAAGCTCAAAGGCCAGGTGCAACTTGGCCTAGAAGTTTGTATACTCCCCAGATAAAGAAAAGTATCTCAGCATAGCCTATGTTTTTACTGTATCAATTAGAACATACCATTGTAAGATTTACTTTAGCCTGCTCAAAAGCCCAGCTTATTTTGGAAGAACTCTATCTTAACTCTAAGACTGCATTTTAATCAAATGGATGGTGGCTCAGCCCACCTTGGAGGCAGGGTTGACTGTCTTGATTGATATGTTTCCAGACAGAAGTTGACATCCTGGAAAAGAATCAAAGCAGTATATTTCTTGTGTTAAGTTTTAAAAAAAGATAGTTAATGTCTTAATAAAGATAAACATTTTGGGACAATTTGGCCAATTCACACCTGGCCCTGTGTTGCATTCCTGAAAATCTTCAACTGCCTTTAAAATCCAAGACCCTAAACCTTTTAGTGTGCTCCTCTCTCTGAGGTTGCCCACATTTTCTAAGTGTGTAACTTTAATAAAACACTTTTCCAACTTTTCAGTATACTCCTCTCTCTGAGGACTGCCACACTTTCTAAGCACGTAGCTTCAAAACTTTATCTTAGCCTTTCAATGTGCCTCTTCTATGAGCTAGCTCACACTCCCCTTTCTCCAAGTGTGCACTTGCTCTCTTTAAATAAAGCTTAAAACTTTCAGGACACCTCTCCGCCCTGAGGTCATCAGCACTCTTTCATTCTTTAAGTAACTTTAAATAAAACTTTTACTCTGTTTTATTACTGTGTCTCTGTTCTTCAATTCTTTGTTGTGGTGGGGACAAGAACCGAGAAAAATGCACAATGTCTCCCTTAACAATATGGGTGAATGCAATAATCACAATGTTGCTCATGTGAAACTTTTATAAGATTGTATGTCAATGATACTTTAATAAAAATAAAATAAAATAAAAATTTATTTATCTTTGTATACTGAGGTCAGATTGATGCCACTGCCTGAAGGGTCTAAGAGCCTAGTGATGTGGGTGATTGTAACTCTGGGGAAAGGAAATCTCAGGGCAAAATACCCCTAAAACTGAAATCAGTCAAAAGGAGAAATAAGTTTAAAACCCATTTATTGCTTACAAATTGCAGTCCAGGGCCATCTCCCTCTCCTGCTCTGGCAGAAGCAAGCAAGACCTCCACCCAACCTCTCAGGTTCAGATAAGCCCTCGGTTGCCCAGGTAATTACCCACTGATATGGAGATGAACTACTTCTCTTCACCTCCCAGGAATGCCTGTTGATATGTAGATGCACTAAAGCTAGGCGATGATATTCTGGAAATATTACAAATTTACCCACAGTGGTCTTTAGAAACTGGAAGAGGCAAGGATCAGATTTTCCACTTGACCTCCAGAAGGAACATAGAGTCACCAACACCTTGATTTTAGACCCATAAAACATTTTCAGACTTCTGCCCTCTTGAAGGGTAAGGTAAGAAACTTATGTTACTTTAATCCACAAAGTTTGTGGTAATTTTTACAGCAGCAATTGGAAATGAATACAGTATGTATTCCTGCTCTAGTCATTGAACTGCAGGGCTTGGGTAAAGGAAGCCACAGCACTCATCAGGCAGCCCACTCCTGTGCATTCTCTGAGTTTTGTTAACTACTGCCTTCTCTTGAATCTTCAGACCTAAAAGTGGTAGGAATCCTCCACTGCTGCTAACCTAGGATGTTTCACCCTACTTTATTGATTTTTTTAAACATCTTGTCCACAACTTGGTAACTTGCCCTGCCCTTAAATATTCTTTAATTATCCTTTTGGAGGGTACCATTTCTTACTGGGACATTGATGGGTAGAGATTTAAAGTAATCAAAATAAATAAAAAGTCTTAGATTTCAAGAATTAAGGATACTTGAGAACTATCTGACATAAACCATGGAATATGTTGTAATAAAGCATTCAAGAATTAATTACTTTAGATTCCTTGTCAGAGCTAGTTTTTGCCTTCTTTACCCATTATTTATTCTTCCTTCCAAGACTGCTCAAGGCAAAATGTGATAATTATCTTAATTAAGTGGCAAGGTACATATTTATCCTTCTTGGGCAACTTCTCTTCCAACAAATTTTTATACTACATTTTGTACTCTGGAATAGTTTACTGTGGCTTGACTTGTTAGAACCTTATTTACCTGGTCAAAATGTACTTATTCAGCAGAGTATAAGAAATGGGTGGAGGATTAAAGATGGTGGGTTGAGAGGTACGTCAGAAACTTTCTCCCAAAACCACATATAATATGAAAATATAGCAGATACATAAAATCCTGAAAGAGCAATAGGAAAGAAGGCTGCAGCAGACTGTCTACACCTGGGGAAACCAACAGGCCTCAAGGAAAAGAGTAAAGTACCAAAGCCGTGATACAGAGGGACCCAAGCCCTTCCCCAACCCCAGCTTACCTGAGGGAGGAAGAGAAATGGAGCGAAGTGAGGGTGGAAGCCTGGGACTACTGAACACCCAGGCCTGGAGATCTGTTCTGGGAGCATAAACCTACATTACATGGTGCTCTGGAGATTAGTGGGGTTGGAAAGCTAAGATACGTAGAACATTTGGAGAGACTGAGATTCCAGCTGCTTGTGGAAAACAGGGATCCACATCCAGCCACTTTGAGACAAAAGAAAGGTGGGCAGTTGGAGAGACTTAACAGTGATAGGGCTGCCAGAGATTGCTGCTCAGGAGAAAGGACAGGTGGACAAAACTGTCCAGGCACACTCCACCCAGCAGGTTGGGAACTTTCAGGACCTACAGGTGCTCCATTCCCCTGGATCGCTACACAGCACCAAGGCCCCCCACCATGATAGGTAGCCTGCTGTACCTTCCTCCCAGCCAGCACCAGTTTGCAAACCAGCTGCCCCAGCCATTGTGCCAGGCCAGTGAGAGGGTGGCCCCACATACTGCAGTTACAAGCGTAAAGCATAGAGACTTCTCCCTGCACACTCGGCCCACTGGCCCTGGCAGTGGATATAGGCAGAGTAGTTGGGAAGCAGGAAATACCTCTTTCATCTGAACAGGCATCAGCACCCTTCACCTGCAATACCCGCCATTGCTCCACAGGCTGAGCAACTCCAGTGAGTAGAGCATCTGGGCACTAGAGAGCACTACCTACAAATATGAAACATCAAAGGAACATTGTTCAAACCAAAATCCCACAAACACCAGAAAGAGGACCAAATGACACTGAACTAAGCAATCTTCCTGAAAGAGATTTCAAAATAAATATCATAAATAAGCTCACGGAGCTACGGAAAAATATTCAAGAACTCAGGGAGGAATTCAGGAATGAGATACAAATGTTGAAGTATATAGTATCTGAGTTGAAATATACAATAGAGGGATTTAAAAGCAGATCAGATGAAGTAGAAGAGATGGTGAATTAAATAGAAATTAGAGAACAGGAATACAAAGAAACTGAGGCACAGAGAGAAAAAAAGATCTCCAGGAATGAAACAATATTAAGAAAACCATGTGACCAATCCAAACGGAATAATATTTGCATTATAGGGGTACCAGAAGAAGAGAGAGAATAGGGATAGAAAGTGTCTTTGAGGAGGTAATTGTTGAAAACTTCCCCAAACTGGGGAAAGAGATAGCCTCTCAGGCCATGGAGGTGCACTGATCTCCCAACATGAGGGACCCAAGGAAGACAACAAGAAGACATATCATTTAAATGGCAAATATCAAAGACAAGGACAGAGTATTAAAAGCAGCCAAAGAGAGAAAAAAGATCACATAAAAAGGAAAACCCATCAGGCCATCATAAGACTTCTCAGCAGAAACCTAAAGTCCAGAAGGTAGTGGCATGATATATTTAATACACTGAAGCAGAAGGACCTCTCTCCATCCAAGAAAACTCGAACCAGCAAGATTATCATTAAATTTGAAGAAGGGATTAAACAATTCCCAGGTAAGCAAAAGCTGAGGGAATTTACCTCCCACAAATCATCTCTACAATGTATTTTGGAGGGACTGCTAAGGATGGAAGTGTTCCTAAGTGAAATAGCTATGCCCAAAAGAAAAAAAACAGTAGTAAAAAAGAATATATAGACCAATTAATTACTAAGCAGATGTAAAATCAATTCAACCACCCCCAAAGTCAGTCAAGGGATAGTCAAAATACACAATACAATACTAAGATAGAAAGAATGGAAGAAGAAGAAAATGGAGGAAAACAACAACAACAACAAAAAACCTTTAGATTGTATTTGTAATAGTATACTAAGTGAGATAAGTTAAACTGTTAGATAATAAAGAAGTTACCCTTGAACCTTTGGTAACCACGAATCTAAAGCCTGCAATGACAATAAGTACATCGTCTAGTGAGTAATGGGTGACATCCCTATTGATTTGTCTATTGGTTATATGAATATCCTCATCAGATGTATTGTTCATTTTCCTATTGAGATATCTTTTGCATACTAATTTGTAGCCATTCTTTATGAATTCAGGTTCTGAGTTGTTTGTTATATATATCCACTGCAACAGTTCTCCATCTTTCTGGCTTACCATTTCCCTATTTTAATTTTAATGTTGTTTTGGGGAAAACGGAAATTCTTAATTTTAAAGTAGCTCAACTTGTAATTTTTCTGGGTATGTTAAGTACATTCTGTGTCCCATTAAGGTTGTACAAATAATCATTTTTCCCCCTGAGATCTTTATTATGTTACTTTCAAGTTAGCTCTCCAGTCCATCAGAATTATTTATTATGAATGGTCTGAGGTCAGGGGTAAAAATTTGTTTCTTCCATATGCATACCCAATGGATCAGCCTCACTCATTTCATGTTTTTTCTCTCCTTTTTGACATGGTTGTTTTTTAGGGTGGGGAGAACATAATGCACGTGAATTTGATAAATGTGTTCATTATTCCTTCATTCATTATTTAAAAATTATATCATAATATTAAGAAGAAAAAGTGTACTTTTCTTCATGCAAGAAGTTAGATTTAGAAACATTTTTTGTCTTATTTCTCAGAGTATCAGTCTGGCTCTAATAGGAAGAGAGAAATCACATGATAATTTGAACCGAGTATATTTCATATTAAGGATTAACTATAACAGAGGGTGGGAGTAACAAGGGATTTACTAGCAAAAAGCACAGAAAACTCTACAGAATATATGAATGGTAGGTATAAGGAGTATCCATCCTGCTTTAGCTGAGAGAGGGTCCAAGTGAGGGAAGCCAGGGTTATGAGACAAGCATCAAGATTAATTTTTCCTGCTTATGATGAAAATGCCAAGATATAAATATTATAGTAAGAACAGGAGGGACATCTTAGGTGTAAGATTCCATTTTAAAACCAGAGAGTTGGGAGTTAAGATTCCTAACATATTTTATGGTAATCAGCCAATAACCTACCCTATCTGAAGGCAGGGCAAGCTATCCTAAGTGATATGTCCCCACTGCTTGAGGGTAACCATTATCTTGGAGAAAAACAGGATGAAGAAATTCCTTGTGTTTAGTTTATCTTACAGAACATCTAGAGGATAGACTATGGATGATGACACAAGGTCTCTCACCAGAGACAGACTTCATGAGACCACATGTCAAGCCTTTCCACTCCCCAAATCCGTTGCTCTATTCTTGAAAGTGTTAAGACAGAATCCAAAGCCATTAAGCATGCCTCATCTCTGAGGGTGCTCACACTCCTGTCTGGGTTTGTACTGTCTTTAATGAAATAAACTTTTTGCATAAGCTGACTGCACTTACATCTGAACTCTTTTCTATGATAAAGACAAGTACTCTCCAACCTCCACCTCTGGTGGAAAATATCTTTGTCATTTTGCTGTTTCATTCAGCTTTCTAGTCTTAACAATCCTTTTGTCTCTCCCTGTTTTATTTCAGACCAGTAGTAGGTAGAAGTTTTCAGAACATAAACTCACTCCATGCAGTGCTCTGTGGATCCCCCAAATCCTGGGGTGGTAGGGGCTTAGTTCCCATGCTGTGCAGATTAAACTGACACTACATACCAGGTGACCCTGGTTTCAGGATTTGGCAATCAATTTGCCCTATGCTGAGCAGGAGTTCAATGAACTTCCCTTTCCTCCCTCTGTTATTCCTTGCTCTCTGCTGCCTGCATGGCTGCTGCCATTTGCTGCTTCTCTTGCTTTAATGAATTCCTTCCTTATCTACACTCTTCCAAACTGTTTAAGAATTCTTTCTTCATCAGTCAAGAACCCTCCCCTGTCCAAGTTGAGGTTTCACCTGATGCTCAAAGAGACCTCCCCAGATGCAGCTGCCCAACAACAGAAGGAAAACCCTTTCCCCTCTCTTTCCCCTCTCGGCTATCCCACATCTCTGTGAAGCTGAGAGCCAGGCACCCCCTTGAAGAAGAGGTCCCAGGCTTATGGAATGGCAGAGAAGCCCCTGTGGTTCTGCACCAGTGGAACTTACTGGAAATCCCAGACAATTGGCTGCCATAACAAATCACCACAAATTCAGTGGCTTCAGAGAATAGCAATTTGTTCTCTCTGAGTTCTGGAGACCAAAAGTTGGAAATCAAGGTATCTACTACAATGCTATGCTCCCTCTCACGGCTCTAGGAGAGAATACATCCTTGCCTCTGCCGGCTCTGGTGGCTCCAGGAGTCCCCATGGATACATCTTTCTAATCTCTGCTTCCACTTCCACATGGCCTTCTCCCATCTCAAATTTTTCTCTGCCTTTCTAGGGACACTTTTCACTGGATTTAGGACATACCCAGATAATCTAGGATGATTTTACTCAAGATCCTTAATGTAATTACATTGGCAAAGATCCTTTTTCTGCCTAGGTTCACACTCACAGGTTTGAGGCAAACATTTTTGGAAGGCCACCATTCAGCCCACTACACTTCCTTCTGAAGCTTGCTGGAAATGAGCTGTCTAGGGCTCATGGGAAAACCTGTTCATGGGGAGATATCTCATGGAAGGCACTCTGCTACAAAACCTCCCAAGAAGGAGGGTGCTGGGTGTTGCAGGAGCCTGGTGCTGGAGAGCCCTCTATGGCTGCAGCAGCTTGCTGAGCAAGTACACTGGAACCAGGACACAAACCCTTTTCTCCTGCAATGTTTCTCTGTTGCCTTCTGACGGAGCTTAACATAGTGTCACCTGCTGGAAGGAAAATGTTTGAGGAGTCCAGATCCATTCTCATGGAGAATGCAAAAAAGGAGACTTCGGAGCTTAAAGGCAAGAAATTGATAACCAGCATTGTCAGATATAATGATAGTTCATTCAGTGTCTATCACATATGCCATATAATTTGGTTATGTGGTTGTTTGTTTTTTTTAAAAACTATGATTTATTTGAGCTTTTACCAAAGCCACTTTTGGAGGCTGTGCATGAAGTTGGATAAATATTAGTATTTTTGTTAGATACATTAATTGTATTTGGCATATCCTAGGCAGCAGATATAGTTTATAGTTCCCAAATATGGAAGGACTGAATCCCCATCTTAATCCCATGAGCTTCATATCTATATTTTGAGGTTTGCAATTTGAGGTGCATTGTGTAGCTCTGAAAGCTATACAGTCTTTTGCTATATGCACTAAATGACATTAGCCTATTAAATATCATGTTAGATTCTGTGTTTTCCATTTCCAAATGAAATAACACCATTTACTTTTATTTATTTAAATTAAAAAATTTTTATTGAGGTTAGTGCACATAAAATAAAGGGCAAAAATCTTGAAGGTATAGCTCAATGAATTTTTATACACACATGAACACACAGATATGTGTGTATTATGTACCACCCAAATTAAGATACAGAATTATTCCAGAACCCCCAATGGTTGCCTCATGCTCCTTCCCAGTAGACATCCCTATCCTACCTGAACTGTCCCAAAGGTAAGCATTATTCTGCTGCCTGTTCTCAAACTTCATTTAAATGTCTGCTGCCTATTTTTGAACTTCATATAAATGGAAACAAACAATATCCATTCTTTTGGAACCAGTACCATTTGAAGACACTATCATTTCCCCATCATACCAGTGTTAGCCTCTGTGAAACATGCACACACAAACAGTGTATGTGTGAACCTGTTTGGGACTTTCTGTTTAGTTCCACTGGTCAGCTTATCAACCCTTGCAACAATGCCACACTGTCTTTATAGTAGATCCTGATATTGGAGGGATAAAGTCCTCCAGATCTTTTCTTATTCTTATCTTTTCTTAGTCCTCCAGGGCTATTCTTAGAACCTTGAATTAGTTTCTGAGTTCTTTTCAATTTCATTTTATTTGTTTAGCTTTGTGCTGTTTTGATTATTGTAGCTTTATAATGTGTGTTAATATTTGTTTGAGTAAAACCTCCAGTTTTCCCTTCCTCAAGATCATTTTGACCCCTTGTATTTTTATATAAATATTATACTCAGCTTGTCGATTTCCACTGTTAAAGAGTCCAAACTAGGCCCAAGATGGTACTGTTAACGCTAAGCCCCACATCAACAAACTTACCTGTGTCTATGCTTGGCTTTCCCAGAAACTGAAGGCCTAGGTTAACCAATTAGCATTTGTCTTCTCAGCACAAGTGACCTGACCCAGCTCCAAGACTTCCTTTTGCTTCACAGAAGGAAAGTAACTCTGCTTTAGTCAATCATCAAATGCCTAGTATAACTGCCTTGTTTTTGTTCACTTTGGTCCAAAAAAATCTTTGACCTTGTACAGCTCTTCAGAACTCCTTTCTGTGTGCTATATTAGATCCTACTAATTCATGATTTGCCTACTCAATTGGTAAATAATCTATGGAAAATTTTCTTTTACCATCACCAAATAAAACCTGGTGGGATTTTGATTGAGACTGCATTGACTCTGTAGATACTCTGGGAAGTATTGATAGCTTTGCAATACTAAAGTTTTCAAGCCATAAACATCTGTTCTTCCATTTATTTAGTTCTTTCATTTCTCTCAGTAGTAGTTTGTGGTTTTCAGCCTAGAGGGCTGGCTAAACTTTTGTTAAATTTTTTCCTGGATAGTTTGTCTAAAATGTTTTAATGTTCTATTCATTTGTTGCTATTATATAGCATTATAATTGATTTTTTAAACTATTGACTTTATATTCAGTGATGTTGCTAAATTCATTTATTACTCTAATAGTTTGCCTGTAGATAACTTTGCATTTTCTGTTTGTATAATGTATTGGCTATAATTATATCAACTTTGTTTCATCTTTCACATTCATTATACTATTTGTTAATTTTTCTCACTTGTCACTATGGCTATATAATGTTGAACATAGTGATGATAGGGGGAATACATTGTTTTTTGTCCATTCTCAGGAGAGTACAGCCACACAGCAATATATGGTAAAGCCGAACATACATATACACTGTGATCCAGCATCCCACTCCTAGATAAATGCCCAAGAGAAATTAGCGTAAATGTCCACCAAAAGACAGGTATAAGAATGGTCGTAATAGTACCATTGATGTTAACTCCAAATTGGGAACAGCCAAAGTTAGAACAAATAAACAAACACTTTTTAAAAAATTGAGATACATACAATAAAATGCACAAATATAAGTGAAAAGCTCAATGAATTTTGACATGTGCATACAGTCATGTAACCATCACCCAGATCAAGATATGAAACATTCTTACTACTTTTTTTAGAACAAATAAATAAATTGTGATTTAATCAAGCAGTTGAATACTATGAGAATGAATTATCTATTTCTACATCTAACAAATGGGTGAATCTCACAAACCTTTTGAGCCAAATAAGTCAGACACAAAAAGTATACACAGTATAATCAAAGGTCAAATAAGATAAAACAAATCTGTGGTGTTAGAGGTCAGGGTGCTAGTAACTCAGAGTGAGAGTGGTCTCTAGGATGGAGCTAGAGGGTTCTGAAGGGTGGCTGAAGTTCCTGTTATTGACCTGAGGATTGGAGTACAGCTGTGGTCACTTTGTAAAAACTCATGGAGTTATACACTTGTGATTTGTATACATTTAAGTACACGTATTTGGCTCAAAAATTAAATTGAACAGTAAATCTGAAGATCTAATCGGCTTTATTCAATGATTCATGAATTGGGCAGTATCCCATCTGGCAAACAGAAAGGAGCTCTGAGGAGCTGTACAAAGTGGAAGCCTTCTCTAGGCAGAAGAGAGCAGGGCCCAAAAGTTATTCTAAAAAGAGTGGATTATTTAAGGCAAGCTCTCTTTCTTTTGGGGGAAGGCGGGGTCCTATCAAGCAGATTACCTTACTAGTGCTGACCAGGTAATTCCAGATTAACTCATTAAAGGTTATATTCCTGGGAGAGGCTGAAAGTGCAATTAGGTTAGGTAGAAATTTTCACTTGCTGATGTTGGGCTTAGCACAAGTGATTTCATTTTGGGCCTTTTTAAAAAAATTAAGGTATCATTGATATACGCTCTTATGAAGGTTTCATATGAAAAACACTGTGGTTACTACACTCACCCCCATTATTAAGTCCCCCCCACACCACATTGCAGTCACTGTCCATCAGCACAGTAAGATGCCACATCTTCTCTGCTACACTGTCTTCCCCATGATCCCCCCCCCACACCATGTGTACTAAGCTTAATAACCCTCAATCCCTTTCTCAATCCCTCCCCACCAACCCACCACTAACCCTCCCCTTTCGTAACCACTAGTAACTTCTTGGAGTCTGTGAGTGTGCTGCTGTTTGCTTCCTTCAGTTTTGCTTTGTTGTTACACTCCACAAATGAGCGAAATAAGTTGGTACTTGTCTATCTCTGCCTCGCTTATTTCACTGAGCATAATATCCTCTACTTCCATCCATGTTGTTGCAAGTGACATGGTTTGTTTTCTTCTTATGGTTGAATAGTATTACATTGTGTATATGTACCACCTCTTCTTTATCCATTCATCTACTGATGGACGCTTAGGTTGCTTCCATATCTTGGCTATTGTAAATAAGGCTGCAATAAACATAGGGGTGCATATGTCTTTTCGAATCTGATAACTTGTTTTCTTTGGGTAAATTCCTAAGAGTGGAATTCCTGGGTCAAATGGTATTTCTATTTTTAGTTTTTTGAGGAACCTCCATATTGCTTTCCACAGTGGTTGAATTAATTTACATTCCCACCAGCAGTGTAGAAGGGTTCCTCTTTCTCTGCATCCTCTCCAGCATTTATTGTTCCTAGTCTTTTTGATGTTGGCCATCTGAACTGGAGTGAGGTGATATCTCATTGTGGATTTAATTTGCATTTCCCTGATAATTAGCAATGTAGAGCATCTTTTCATGTGCCTGTTGCTGATCTGAATTTCTTCTTTGGAGAACTGTCCTTTCTTATCCTCTGTGCACTTTTTAATTGGGTTATTTGCTTTTTGGTTGTTGAGGTGTGTGAGTTCTTTATATATTTTGGATGTAAACCCCTTGTCGGATATGTCATTTTTGAATATATTCTCCCATGCTGTATGATGTCTTTTTGTTCTACAAGTGGTTTCCTTTGTAGTACAGAAGCTTTTTAGTTTGATATAGTCCCATTTGTTCATTTTTGCTTTTGTTTCCTTTGCCCAAGGAGATGAATTCAGGACAAAGTTGCTCATGTTTATATTCAAGAGATTTTTGCTTATGTTTTCTTCTAAGAATTTTATGCTTTCATGACTTACATTCAGGTCTTTGATCCATTTTGAGTTTACTTTTGTGTATGGGCATAGACAATAATCCAGTTTCATTCTCTTACATGTAGCTGTCCAGTTTTGCCAACACCAGTTGTTGAAGAGGATGTCATTTCCCCATTGTATATCCATGGCTCCTTTATCATATATTAATTGACCATATATGCTTGGGTTTATATCTGGGCTCTCTATTCTGTTCCATTGATCTATGGGTCTGTTCTTGTGCCAGTACCAAATTATCTTGATTACTGTGTCTTAGTAGTAGAGCTGGAAGTTGGGGAGTGTAATCCCCCCAGCTTTGTTCTTCCTTCTCAGGATTGCTTTAGCTATTTGGTGTTTTTTGTGGTTGCTGTGAATTTTAGAACTATTTGTTCTAGTTCATTAAAGAATGCCATTGGTATTTTGATAGAGATTGCATTGAATCTGTAGATTGCTTTAGGCTGGATGGCCAGTTTGGCAATATTAATTCTTCCTTCCCAAGAGCATGGGATGAATTTCCATTTATTAGTGTCCTCTTTAATTTCTCTCATGAATGTCTTGTAGTTTTCAGGGTATCAGTCTTTCAGTTCTTTTGTTAGGTGTATTCCTAGGTATTTTATTCTTTTTGATGCAATTGTGAATGGAATTGTCTTCTTAATTTCTCTTTCTGCTAGTTCATGATTGCTATATAGTAATGCAATGGATTTCTGTGTGTTGAATTTGTTTCCTGCAACTTTGCTGAATTCAGTTATTAGTTCTAGCAGTTTTCACGTGGATTCTTCAGGGTTTTCTGTGTACAATATCATGTCATCTGCAAACAGTGACATTTTAATTTTTTCTTTACCCATCTGTATGCCTTTTATTTCTTTGTGTTGTCTGATTGCCTTGGCTAGGACCTCCAGTACTATGTTGAATAAAAGTGGGGAGAGTAGGCATCCTTGTCTTGCTCCAGATCTTAAAGGAAAAGCTTTTAGCCTTTTGCTTTTATGTATAATGTTGGCTGTGGGTTTGTCATTAATTATTTTGAGGTATTTTCCCTGTATACCCATTTTGTTGATAGTTTTTATTATGAATAGATGCTGAATTTTGTCAAATTCTTTTTCAGCATCTATGGAGATGATCATGTGGTTTTTGTCCTTTTTGTTGATGTAGTGTATGATGTTGATGGATTTTTAAATATTGTACCATCCTCACATCCCTGGAATAAATCCTACTTGATCATGATGCATGATCTTTTTGATGTATTTTTGAATTCGGCTCGCTAATATTTTGTTGAATATTTTTGCATCTATGTTCATCAGAGATATTGGTCTGTAATTTTCTTTTTTGTGGTGACTTTGCCTGGTTTTGGTATTAGAGTGATGCTGCCCTCATAGAACCTCATAGAATGAGTTTGGAAGTATTCCTGCCTCTTCTACTTTTTGGGAAACTTCAAGGAGGATGGGTGTTAGGTCTTCACTAAATGTTTGATAAAATTCAGCACTGAAACCTCTGGACTATGGTTTTGTTGTTAGGTAGGTTTTTTATTACCAATTCAACTTCATTGCTGGTAATTGGTCTGTTGAGATTTTCTGTTTCTTCTTGGGTCAGTCTTGGAAGGCTGTATTTTTCCAGAAAGTTTTCCATTTTTTCTAGGTTATCCAATTAGTTTGCAAATAATTTTTCATAGTATTCTCTTGTAATTCTTTGTATTTTGGTGATTTTTCCTTTCTCAGTTCTGATTCTGTTTATGTGTGTAGACTATTTTTTAAAAAATAAATCTGGTTAACAGTTTATCTATTTTTTTACTTTTCTTGAAGAACCAGCTCTTGCTTTCACTGATTTTCTATTGTTTTATTCTTCTCAATTTTATACATTTCTGCCCTAATCTTTATTATGTCCTTCCTTCTACTGTCTTTGGGCCTATTTTTTCCTCTTTTTGTAGTTTCATTAATTGTGAGTTTAGACTGTTCATATGGGATTGTTCTTCTTTTGTGAGATAGGCCCGTATTGCAATATACTTCCGTCTTAGCACTCCCTTTGCTGCATCCCACAGATTCTGCAGTGTTGAGTTACTGTCATTCATCTCCATATATTGCTTGATCTCTGTTTTTATCTGGTCATTGATCCATTGATTATTTAGGAGCATGTTGTGAAGCCTCCATGTTTGTGGGCTTTTTGTTTTCTTTGTGTAATTTATTTCTAATTTCATATCTTTGTGGTCTGAGAAGCTGGTTGGTAAAATTTCAATCTTTTTGAATTTACTGAGGCTCTTTTTGTGGCCTAGTATGTGATCTATTCTTGAAAATGTTCCATATGTTCTTGAGAAGAATGTTTATCCATCTGCTTTTGGGTAGAAAGTTCTGTAGATGTCTGTCAGATCCTTCTGTTCCAATGTGTTTTTCAGTGCCTCAGTGTCCTTACTTATTTTCTGTCTGGCTGATATGTCCTTTGGAGTGGGTGGTGTGTTGAAGTCTTCTAAAATGAATGCATTGCATTCTGTTTCTCCATTGAAGTTTGTTAGTATTTGTTTTAAATATTTGGGTGCACAGATATTTATAATCCTCTTGTTGGACTGACCTCTTTGCCATTATGTAGTGTCCTTCTTTGTCTCTTGTTACTTTCTTTGTTTTGAAGTCTATTGTGTCTGATACAAGTAACTGAAAAACTGCAACTCCTGCTTTTTTCTCCCTTTTAGTAGCATGAAATATCTTTTTCCATCCCTTCACTTTTAGTCTATGTATGTTTTGGGTTTAAAGTGAGTCTTTTATAGGCCACATATAGACTGCTCTTATTTTTTTATCCATTGAGTAACTGTATGTCTTTTGATTGATGAATTCAACACATTTACATTTAGGGTTATTATCAATAGATATGTTCTTTGTTTTTCTCTTTTCTTTTTTTTTTTTTTTTAAATGTCATTGGATTAATATCTAATGTATAAAACAAATATGTATGCCATGATACACAAAAATGATTGAATACATAAACAAATGGATAAATTAGAAAATCTCCCATATAGAATAATTACAAATGATTTACATACTCCTCCCTGAAAGAAGTGCAGCATTACTGCACTCTCCTTCAGAGTGGTTTGTGTATAGTGACTTGCTCCACCAAAAAGGGGGAAAAAGACCAAACTTTTAGTGGCAATACCTGACAAACAATTCCTCAGCCAAGTGATCAAGTTTAAAACTGACAATGATAAGTCAGGTTGTTAGTGTGTATTCTTTTTTTTTTTAATTTTATTATTTATTTATTTATTTTTTGTGAGGGCATCTCATATTTATTGATCAAATGGTTGGTAACAACAATAAAATTCTGTATAGGGAAGTCAATGCTCAATGCACAATCATTAATCCACCCCAAGCCTAATTTTCGTCAGTCTCCAATCTTCTGAGGCATAACAAACAAGTTCTTACATGGAGAAAAAATTCTTACATAGTGAATAAGTTCTTACATGGTGAACAGTACAATGGCAGCCATCACAGAAACCTTCGGTTTGCTCATTCATTATGAACTATAAACAGTCAGTTCAAATATGAATACTCATTTGATTTTTATACTTGATTTATATGTGGATACCACATTTCTCTCTTTATTATTATTATTTTTAATAAAATGCTGAAGTGGTAGGTAGATACAAGATAAAGGTAGAAAACATAGTTTAGTGTTGTAAGAGAGCAAATGTAGATGATCAGGTGTGTGCCTGTAGACTATGTGTTAATCCAAGCTAGACAAGGGCAATAAAATATCCACATATGCAGAAGATTTCTCTCAGAACAAGGGGGGAGAGGTTCTAAGCCTCACCTCTGTTGATCCCCAATTTCTCACCTGATGGCCCCCCTGCGACTGTGCCTGTCTTAGGTTGTTCCTCCCTTGAGGAATCTTACCCGTCTCTGGCTAACCAGTCATCTTCCGGGGCCATACAGGGAAATGTAAAGTTGGTAAGTGAGAGAGAAGCCTTATTGTTTGAAATGGTTAGCTTTTTATTTCTTTGCATATTTATGCCCTGTGGCTTCTATGCCCAGCATTTTTCTTGAGGTATCTTTACCACTTGGAAGAATTATGATACTCGGTAAATTTGATATGAGGCACGAATTCTATTTAAGGGTTGTAATTAGGAAGGAAGAAGAAAAGCTATAGAAGTAGCAGGCGGCAGAAAACATGGGAAGATTGTTTATTTCTTTGACATATCTTCTTGTAGAGTAACTTCAGCATGTATAGGTTTTAAGCTACTACTTAAATTGGGCACACACATTAACATAATAGGAGTATAGTTACATAACCAAAGCATACCTGTAATTACCTGCCATCTCCAGTGAAACCAAGAAAACCACTTAGGCACCTTAGGCATTTGTGAAAACTTATCTATGATATGGTGGATATTGTCCAACTGAACTTGAACAGTCTGAGAGAAATCAGACAAATTAAAACAACCTATTCCTGGGGAATGTTCACATCCCTTATGTTCTTTTAACAGTAAATAGTCTGTAGTTGTAAGATTTTGTAGCGCTACAATTTGCACTTCTCCTAATTCTTGATTGAGTTCCAACAGTATAGATCCAGTCAAATTTGTTGTTTTACTGTATGCACAGGCCAGCTTAGATATCTCCTTCCTCATTCCCATGGCAAGTCCAGGAACTGGTGGGATGAGTGCATCTACAGCTGTAGCAGTGCGTGGATCTTTGTTGGGGTTTTCTGATGATCATCTTCTGGCATGAGTCTTCCAGAGAGTGCTGATGTTGGAAGTTCTTTTTCATATTGTATCTTAGTTCATTTTCGGGGTAGCCAAATAAGGCTTTGATCCTCTGTATAAACACAAACAGACCCTTTGCCTACACCTTTATATGCCCTTTATACCATTGTGTAGAACTCATTGGAGGTTACCACACAGGAACTGCCCTTTTTTTTTTTTTTGTATCACTAATCTACACTTACATGACGAATATTATGTTTACTAGGCTCTCCCCTATACCAGGTCCCCCCTATAAACCCCTTTACAGTCACTGTCCATCAGCATAGCAAAATGTTGTACAATCACTACTTGTCTTCTCTGTGTTGTACAGCCCTCCCTTTTCTCCTACCCACCATGCATGCTAATCTTAATACCCCCCTACTTCTCCCCCCTCTTATCCATACCTACCCACCCATCCTCCCCAGTCCCTTTCCCTTTGGTACCTGTTAGTCCATTCTTGAGTTCTGTGATTCTGCTGCTGTTTTGTTCCTTCAGTTTTTCCTTTGTTCTTATACTCCACACATAAGTGAAATCATTTGGTATTTCTCTTTCTCTGCTTGGCTTGTTTCACTGAGCATAATACCCTCCAGCTCCATCCATGTTGCTGCAAATGGTTGGATTTGCCGTTTTCTTATGGCTGAGTAGTATTCCATTGTGTATATGTACCACATCTTCTTTATCCATTCATCTATCGATGGACATTTAGGTTGCTTCCAATTCTTGACTATTGTAAATAGTGCTGCGATAAACATAGGGGTGCACTGATCTTTCTCACAGTTGATTGCTGCATTCTTAGGGTAAATTCCTAGGAGTGCAATTCCTGGGTCAAATGGTAGGTCTGTTTTGAGCATTTTGATATACCTCCATACTGCTTTCCACAATGGTTGAACTAATTTACATTCCCACCAGCAGTGTAGGAGGGTTCCCCTTTCTCCACAGCCTTGCCAACATTTGTTGTTCTTTGTCTTTTGGATGGCAGCCATCCTTACTGGTGTGAGATGATACCTCATTGTAGTTTTGATTTGCATTTCTCTGATAATTAGCAATGTGGAGCATCTTTTCACGTGTCTGTTGGCCATCTGTATTTCTTTTTTGGAGATCTCTCTGTTCAGTTCCTGTGCCCATTTTTTAATTGGGTTATTTGTTTTTTGTTTGTTGAGGCGTGTGAGCTCTTTATGTATTCTGGACGTCAAGGCTTTATCGGATGTGTCATTTTCAAATATATTCTCCAATACTGTAGGGTTCCTTTTTGTTCTATTGATGGTGTCTTTTGCTGTACAGAAGCTTTTCAGCTTAATATAGTCCCACTTATTCATTTTTGCTGTTGTTTTCCTTGCCCGGGGAGATATGTTCAAGAAGAGGTCACCCATGTTTATGTCTAAGAGGTTTTTGCCTATGTTTTCTTCCAAGAGTTTAATGGTTTCATGACTTACATTCAGGTCTTTGATCCATTTTGAGTTTACTTTTGTATATGGGGTTAGACAGTGGTCCATTTTCATTCTCCTACATGTAGCTGTCCAGTTTTGCCAGCACCATCTGTTGAAGAGACTGTCATTTCGCCATTGTATGTCCATGGCTCCTTTATCAAATATTAATTGACCATATATGTCTGGGTTAATGTCTGGATTCTCTAGTCAGTTCCATTGGTCTGTGGCTCTGCTCTTGTGCCAGTACCAAATTGTCTTGATTACTATGGCTTTATAGTAGAGCTTGAAGTTGGGGAGTGAGATGCCCCCTACTTTATTCTTCTTTCTCAGGATTGCTTTGGCTATTTGGGGTCTTTGCTGGTTCCATATGAATTTTTGAATTATTTGTTCCAGTTCATTGAAGAATGTTGCTGGTAGTTTCATAGGGATTGCATCAAATCTGTATATTGCTTTGGGCAGGATGGCCATTTTGACGATATTAATTCTTCCTAGCCACGAGCATGTGATGAGTTTCCATCTGTTAGTGTCCTCTTTAATTTCTCTTAAGAGTGACTTGTAGTTTTCAGAGTATAAGTCTTTCACTTCCTTGTTTAGGTTTATTCCTAGGTATTTTTTTTTGATGAAATTGTGAATGGAGTTGTTTTCCTGATTTCTCTTTCTGTTGGTTCATTGTTAGTGTATAGGAAAGCCACAGATTTCTGTGTGTTGATTTTGTATCCTGCAACTTTGCTGTATTCCGATATCAGTTCTAGTAGTTTTGGGGTGGAGTCTTTAGGGTTTTTCATGTACAGTATCATGTCCTCTGCAAAGAGTGACAGTTTAACTTCTTCGTTACCAATCTGGATTCCTTGTATTTCTTTGTTTTGTCTGATTGCCGTGGCTAGGACCTCCAGGACTATGTTAAATAACAGTGGAGAGAGTGGGCATCCCTGTCTAGTTCCAGATCTCAGAGGAAATGCTTTCAGCTTCTCGCTGTTCAATATAATGTTGGCTGTGGGTTTATCATATATGGCCTTTATTATGTTGAGGTACTTGCCCTGTATACCCATTTTGCTGAGAGTTTTTATCATGAATGGATGTTGAATTTTGTCAAATGCTTTTTCAGCATCTATGGAGATGATCATGTGGTTTTTGTCTTTCTTTTTGTTTATGTGGTGGATCATGTTGATGGACTTTCGAATGTTGTGCCATCCTTGCATCCCTGGGATGAATCCCACTTGGTCATGGTGTATGATCCTTTTGATGTATTTTTGAATTCAGTTTGCTAAT
The DNA here is from genome assembly GCF_030020395.1 of Manis pentadactyla. Classification (NCBI taxonomy): domain Eukaryota; kingdom Metazoa; phylum Chordata; class Mammalia; order Pholidota; family Manidae; genus Manis; species Manis pentadactyla. Next base: position 106,380,507 of record NC_080024.1, read on the forward strand.
ATTTTGTTGAGTATTTTTGCATCTACATTCATCAGGGATATTGGTCTGTAGTTTTCTTTTTTGGTGGGGTCTTTGCCTGGTTTTGGTATTAGGGTGATGTTAGCTTCATAGAATGAGTTTGGGAGTATCCCCTCCTCCTCTATGTTTTGGATAACTCTAAGAAGAATGGGTTTTATGTCTTCCCTGTATGTCTGATAAAATTCCGAGGTAAATCCATCTGGCCCGGGGTTTTGTTCTTTGGTAGTTTTTTGATTACCGCTTCTTTCGTTGCTGGTAATTGGTCTGTTTAGATTTTCTGTTTCTTTCTCTGTCAGTCTTGGAAGGTTGCATTTTTCTAGGAAGTTGTCCATTTCTCCTAGGTTTCCCAGCTTGTTAGCATATAGGTTTTCATAGTATTCTCTAATAATTCTTTGTATTTCTGTGGGGTCCGTCGTGATTTTTCCTTTCTCGTTTCTGATACTGTTGATTTGTGTTGACTCTCTTTTCTTCTTAATAAGTCTGGCTAGAGGCTTATCTATTTTGTTTATTTTCTCGAAGAACCAGCTCTTGGTTTCATTGACTTTTGCTATTGTTTTATTCTTCTCAATTTTATTTATTTCTTCTCTGATCTTTATTATGTCCCTCCTTCTGCTGACCTTAGGCCTCATTTGTTCTTCTTTTTCCAATTTCGATAATTGTGACATTAGACCATTCATTTGGGATTGTTCTTCCTTTTTTAAATATGCTTGGATTGCTATATACTTTCCTCTTAAGACTGCTTTGCTGCGTCCCACAAAAGTTGGGGCTTAGTGTTGTTGTCGTCATTTGTTTCCATATATTGCTGGATCTCCATTTTGATTTGGTCATTGATCCATTGATTATTTACGAGCGTGTTGTTAAGCCTCCATGTGTTTGTGAGCCTCTTTGCTTTCTTTGTACAGTTTATTTCTAGTTTTATGCCTTTGTGGTCTGAAAAGTTGGTTGGTATGATTTCAATCTTTTGGAATTTTCTGAGGCTCTTTTTGTGGCCTAGTATGTGGTCTATTCTGGAGAATGTTCCATGTGCACTTGAGAAGAATTTGTATCATGTTGCTTTTGGATGTAGAGTTCTATAGATGTCTATTAGGTCCCTCTGCTCTACTGTGTTTTTCAGTGCTTCCGTGTCCTTACTTATTTTCTGCCCGGTGGATCTGTCCTTTGGGGTGAGTGGTGTGTTGAAGTCTCCTAGAATGAATGTATTGCAGTCTATTTCCCCCTTTAGTTCTGTTAGTATTTGTTTCACATATGCTGGTGCTCCTGTGTTGAGTGCATATATATTTAGAATGGTTATATCCTCTTGTTGGACTGAGCCCTTTATCATTATGTAATGTCCTTCTTTATCTCTTGTTACTTTCTTTGTTTTGAAGTCTATTTTGTCTGATATTAGTACTGCAACCCCTGCTTTCTTCTCACTGTTGTTTGCTTGAAATATGTTTTTCCATCCCTTGACTTTTAGTCTGTACATGTCTTTGGGTTTGAGGTGAGTTTCTTATAAGCAGCATATAGATGGGTCTTGCTTTTTTATCCATTCTATTACTCTATGTCTTTTGATTGGTGCATTCAGCCCATTAACATTTAGGGTGACTATTGAAAGATATGTACTTATTGCCATTGCAGGCTTTAAATTCGTGTTTATCAAAGGTTCAAGGTTAGCCTCTTTAGTATCTTACTCCCTAACTTAGCTCACTTATTGAGCTGTTATATACACTATCTGGAGATTCTTTTCTTCTCTCCCTTCTTATTCCTCCTCCTCGATTCTTCATATGTTGGGTGTTTTGTGCTGTGCTCTTTCTAGGAGTGCTCCCATCTAGAGCAGTCCCTGTAAGATGTTTTGTAGAGGTTGTTTGTGGGAAGCAAATTCCCTCAGCTTTTGTTTGTCTCGGAATTGTTTAATCCCACCATCATATTTGAGTGATAGTCGTGCTGGATACAGTATCCTTGGTTCAAGGTCCTTCTATTTCATTGCATTAAATATATCATGCCACTCTCTTCTGGCCTGTAGGGTTTCTGTCGAGAAGTCTGATGTTAGCCTGATGGGTTTTCCTTTATAGGTGACCTTCTTCTCTGTAGCTGCCTTTAAAACTCTTTCCTTGTCCTTGATCTTTGCCATTTTAATTATTATGTGTCTTGGTGTTGTCCTCCTTGGATCCTTTCTGTTGGGGGTTCTGTGTATTTCCGTGGTCTCTTCGATTATTTCCTCCCCCAGTTTGGGGAAGTTTTCAGCAATTATTTCTTTTAAGATACTTTCCATCTCTTTTCCTCTCTATTCTTCTTCTGGAACCCCTATAATACGGATAGTGTTCCTTTTGGATTGGTCACACAGTTCTCTTAACATTGTTTCATTCCTGGAGATCCTTTTATCTCTCTCTATGTCAGCTTCTAATGCTTCCTGTTCTCTGGTTTCAATTCCATCAATGGCCTCTTGCATCCTATCCATTCTGCTTATAAACCCCTTCCAGAGTTTGTTTCATTTCTGCGATCTCCTTTCTGGCATCTGTGATCTCCCTCCGGACTTCATCCCATTTCTCTTGCGTATTTCTCTGCATCTCTGTCAGCATGTTTATGATTCTTATTTTGAATTCTTTGTCAGGAAGACTGGTTAGGTCTGTCTCCTTCTCTGGTATTGTCTCTGTGATCTTTGTCGGCCTGTAGCTTTGCCTTTTCATGTTGATAGGAATAGTTTGCAGAGCTGGGACGAGTGACGGCTGGAAGAACTTCTGTTCTTGTTGGTTTGTGGCCCTCCTCTCCTGGGAGAACAGCGACCTCTAGTGGCTTGTGCTGTGCAGCTGCGCGCAGACAGGGTTTCTGCTTCCTGCCCGGCTGCTATGGAGTTTATCTCCGCTGTTGCTGTGGGCGTGGCCTGGTTCCGGACTCTGCTCCAAAGTGGTGGAGTCGCGTTGGATGGGGAGCGGCCTGGAGGCTACTTATCTCTGTAAGGGGCCTCCCTGCTCCCTGCCGTCCAGGGGTTAGGGTGCCCAGAGATCCCCGGATTCCCTACCTTTGGATTAAGTGTCCTGCCCTGCCCCTTTAAGACTTCCAAAAAGCACCCGCCAAAACAAAACAACGACCACAAAAAAAGAAAAAAAAAATTTTTAATTAAAAAAAAAAAAAAAAAAATGATGGCCGCTCGTTTTTCTTTGTTCTCCAGCTCCAGCCTCAGGCATCTGCGCACCGGTCTTGCTGCCCTGTTTCCCTAGTATTGCGGTCCCTATCCCTTTAAGACTTCCAAAAACCGCTTACCAAAATAAAACAGCAAATAAATAAATAAATAAATAAAAAATGGTCGCTCGCTTTTCTTATGTCCTCCCGCGCCCGGCCTCCGGTGCCCGCTCACTGTTCTTGCTGCCCTGTTTTCCTAGCATCCAGGGCCCTGCACTCTGGCCCGGATGGCTGGGGCTGGGTGTTCGGCAGTCCTGGGCTCCGTCTCCCTCCCGCTCTGCCTATTCTTCTCCCGCCCGGAGTTGGGGGGATGGGCGCTCGGCTCCCGCTGGGCCGGGGCTTGTATCTTACCCCCTTTGCGAGGCGCTGGGTTCTCTCAGGTGCGGATGTGGTCTGGATATTGTCCTGTGTCCTCTGGTCTTTATTCTAGGAAGGGTTGTCTTTGTTATATTTTCATAGATATATGTGGTTTTGGGAGGAGATTTCCACTGCTCTACTCACGCCGCCATCTTCCGCCCCTTGTTTTTCTCTTTTCTAACAATTTCAGTAAAATGTTTTTTAAAAAATATGTGTTTGTACTTAATTAAAACTCCATCCTCATGGGAAACTGAGCAACACAACAAATATCTGCCCAGCTCTGTAAGTTTATGTCTCCTGTAAGAACAGCCAGCTTTTGGCTGTATATTGAAATGTTTGTTCCTTTGGAGTTCCAGTTGTTGGTTCCAAGGGTAGTAATAGAGTTTGCCCTGAAATGGATATAAACTCCTCATGTTAATCATCGTTTGGGGAATTGAAGTTTCTTAGACAGAAACTGAAATTCAGAAGGCAGGCCTTATTCCAGTGAAAGAAGGGACTCTAAACTCTTGCTATGGCCCCTTTCATTTGGTCTAAATGAGTGGTTCTCAGCTTGTGGGCTGCAGAAGCTGAAGGGGCCAAGATATTGCCAATAACTCAAATATATAATCCACCAAGCAGTATCTGTACAATTAATAAATATTCATATATAATTACTATTATTTAAAAATACAGATGGATGATTTTTTTAAAATTGAAATTCATTTAAAAATAATTTTTAAATTAATAGAATTTGTTCCTTATATATTTTGTCAAATATTTCAAAGTATGTACACAATAGTAAGCTACTATCATGGCACTTCAACAATTTGGGGGTAAAAGCTAAACCTGATAGTTATGAATCTTGAAAACTTTTGATGTTGACTTCAAAGTGGGCAAGGTCTATAGGTTTGTGGTTGTTGGAAATGGCAAGGTAGGAACCAGTTGGGTTGGGCATTATATGCTTAAAAGAACAGGCCATATCTTATAAATCAAATATCTAGAAGCAAGCTACTCTCTCTTGTGTTCTTTTCATGTCTAAGCTTTAGGAAAGCTCTATTCTTCTAGAGCAATAGTTTTAAAACTTCAACATGTAGAAGAATCCCATGAAGATCTTGTTAAAGCAGTTACCTGGACTCCATCACCAGGGATTGCTTAGTAGGTTGGGGTGAGGCCTGAAATTTGCATTTATAACAAGCTCACCATTGATGGAAAAGGTTGGTGTGAGAACCACGGAATCAGACTTGTAGCTGTTCTCAGACAAGTAAGACACACTGTTAGAAGGGCAAGCACTACTCACACCAGGGAGGTTGACAAGTGAGTTCCAAAGAATTGGTAAATATCTGGTGACAAGAATTGTTGATTTGAAATCAAGATGCCCTTCCTTTCAGGGGAAACCCGCACCATTGCCAACCTTGGAGGAAATCAGTTGATTTTAAGTGGGCAAACAGGTTGCTTTTCCTTCATAGAACAGTATGTATTTTCAGGTTGCGAAGCAATCTGATGCACTGATGGATACAGAAGAGACTAAGAACAATTCTCCCCAGAATGTGGACTATTTTGAGCTGAAGGTCATCAAGACCCAGCAGACTCAAGAAAATTAACTCTCTCCCTTAAACTACCTAGAAGAATTTAGATAGAGGGCCTTGCCTAGAAACAGAGCTATTACCAAGGGATAACTTTTCTATCTTTATGACCTATCTATATGGCATCCAATTACAAAAATCTGCTCTTCATATTATCCTGTGAATCCCCCCTTCTCCCCTTCAAAGCCCTAGGTCCCTACCCCACTCCTTAGCTCAAGGTGGCACAGAAACCTTAATTATTCTTATAAGGCCCCTGTACATATGCAAGTTTTTTCCTCTTGGTCTTACATTAATTTATTAAACCAGCCAAAGAACCTAGGGGGGAGAAGGAAAACATTCTCCTCCCCAGTAATGCCGACAACCATGGGCTATCCTGGGAGATACTATGCCTTTAACCTAAATGTTTCAGTGACAGAATTTCAGAAACCAGAAAAATTAGGTTGTATTTCTGGAGTGCGCTTTCATTTATTCCAAAATTACATTAAGTAGAGATGCTGGTTGATTGCCTATTTTCTGTTAATACCACTTTTTCTAGATCCCACAGTGCTGTTTTATTTTTTAATCAGTGTTTTATTTTACATATGTAAGAACACTTTTTGTTCCAACTATTTCAGTCCTCTCAGGCAGCTCTGTCCCACAGAACTTCAATGATAGATATGTGCGCTCTGCAATACATCAGCCACAGGCTACATGTGGCCACTGAGTATTTGAAATGTGGCTAGTACCACTGAGGAACTGAGGTCTTAATTTGTGTTTAAAGAAAAAATTATTCATGACACTTGAAGATGATGAGGTGAGGAAGACTTTATTGAAGGGGAAGGGACCATTGAGAAAGGTATAGGGACCACTGAAATGGACCTTGCAGTGGGGAAGATTGGGCTCAACTCTGAATAAAGGAAAAGCATGTGGGAACTTACAGCCAAGGTGCAAGGTGGAGGGGTTGTGGATAAAGAATTACTAAGAGGTGTTAAGAAATTCAACTAAGTAAATTTTAAAGATCTTACTGGTTTTATACAATTCATGAATTGGGCAACATCCAGTCTAGCAGATTAAAGGGAGCTCCAAGTAGCTGTACAAACTGAAAGGCTTCTACAAGCAGAAGAAGGAACAAGTTAGTTATACTAGGCCAAAAAAATTTTTTTGTTTGGCTAGTACAAGATTACTTTAGGGGATGGCAGGGGCCTATCAGGTAAGGGCCTAACTGCTGATCAGGTAATTCCTGATTGATCTTTTAAGAGTCCATTTCTAGAATCTTCTATTAACCTAATTAAGTCAAGTCTAGGTTTGGTGAGGCAGAGCTTAGCAAGTAACACCTCTGCCTGCTGTCTTGTTTTTAGCAGAGGAACGATTAGGGCAATGCTGGCTAAATTGCCGTAAATGGATTCTTGCTGAAGCCTGGCCAGGGAGATCAGACATCACCTGGGGGACTGTGGATGTGGAAACTGATTAAATATTAAGGGTGATCAGATATTGAGAGTGGAGGATACTGGCTAAAATTGGACATGCAAAGACAAACAGGGAAGTCCAAAAGGCAAGGCTAGTTGAAAAAGAGCTCAGAGGAACCTAAGTAGAGTTTAATCAAGGAGAGAATCTTTGTTATTTCACTTAATTTTAATTGAAATTTAAATTTCAGTTTTGGACAGTACAGCAAAAAAATTTCAAACCTTTCACAGTTCTTATGAAGATAACAGAAGCACATGCATTTACCAACTATGAATTATTTGAATCTTAAGTGAAGCAAGATGATTTCCGTAAGCAGCACATTTGCATAGTAAGATGATCTGCTCTTTTTACAGGCAACACCAACTTTTAAGTTGCGTAATGTTTACTTAATATGTAGTCTCCCTAACTCCAGGACAGAATGCTTCTTCTTTTGCTATAGTGGTTGATTCGGCACAAAACCTACCAGTGTAGAGGATCTGGTTTATATTCAGGAGCTGAGGAATTTGTTTCAAAGTTGGGCACAGGCCACTAAACTGACCTAGATCAAGTTTAAAATAAAATTCAAATACCTCATTTAAAAAATTAAGAAAAGAGAAATGGGTCAGCAAGAAGGAAGAGGTCTCAGGAGACTTCTCCACCTGCTCCACTCCCAGTAAACTTAATGATACCCCACCTCCCTCCATCCTAGCACCAGTCCCCAGTCCAGGCGCTGGCCGCCTCCTGCCCCAGGTCCCCGGACCGCAGCCTTTGGTCCCGCCCCCTGTCCACCTGGACGCTCTCTGGACCACGCCTTCCCCGAGCCCCGCCCCGCATTCGGCCGACCCGCGTGCCGTGAGCTGGCGCGCTGACGTCCGACGCTCCAGGTACTTTCCCCGCGGCCGGCCGGGACCGGCGTGGGGGCGGGGCGGGGCGCGGAGCGCGCATGCGCCACAGCGCCAGCGCTCTCCCCGGATCGTGCGGGGCCTGAACCTCTCCGCGGGCGCAGGCTCCGCTCGCGCCAGCTCCCTTCCGCCGCCATGTCTGCCACTGTCGAGCGGGAGTTTGAGGAACTGGATGCTCAGAATCGCTGGCAGCAGCTGTACCTGGTGAGTTGCAGGCCCGCGGAGCAGCCGCGGTCCTTCTTCGAGGATCCGGGCTCGCACCGCCGGCTCCCTCCCTCCTCCCCTGCCTCCCGCTCGGGACGGAAGTGGCGGCGCGAGGGCCGTGTCAGGGCTGCGCCTGCGCCGACCGAGCCGCTGGTACCTTTTGAAAAAAAATTACTTCAGACAAGGGTGCTTCAGGCGCACAGTTCTAGAAGGCGGTGTCACAGCGGCGCCTAGTGGCGTGTGTGTACGTGCTCCGCGGCCCGGGAGGTCCCGGCGAGACCCGCTGGCCGACCGAGGGGTGGCGGGGTTGTGGGCAGGGGCGGCGCGTCGCGGCCGCTCGCTCGCCCTGGGCCTGGCTCTGTCCGCCCGTACCTTTGTGGCCCGGCAGGTGTTCGGTGCCGAAGGCGCAGCCCGCCCTTGTCTCGGTGTTTTGGTGGCTCTTGGGCCTCGCGAATGGCAGCGCCTAAGCCGTAGTGGCGGCGACAGCTCGTGGCGGATCGGCAGTCTTAATTTTCTCAGAGCGCAGTGTCTCAGTGTGTGGGTCGTTCTCCACAGAGACCTTCCAGGAACGAGAATAGCTGTGGTTTTAATAGTTAAAAGAAATAATAGAGTGACGTTCACCTTATTTTCTTTGAGGCATTCTTTGTATACAGTAAAATATATATGTATGTAGTTAAGCGAGCTTCTTAAATGTATACACCTTTGCAGGCACCACTCAAAATCACTTGTCCATTACCCCCGTGGGTGCAGTCATGTCCCCTTCTCCACCCTATCGCCTCCACTGTTTTGATTTCTTACCACCATTCTAGTCTTGCCCGTCATCGAACTCGTGTAAGTGGAATTATGTGGTCGAATTCTTGTGACTAGCTTCTCTAGGCCAACTATAGAAACTTTTCATTCAAACAGTATTTATTTCAAAGGATTTTATTGTCTGTTTACCACTTTAATTATTGGCATGTGATTCCTAAGACTGAATTGAATGTTTAGTTAAATGCTGCTGTCCTGTTGGGTTCACTATGTGTACAGTAGAACAAAAAGAAAAGGTTTTCCTGCAAATCCGGATTATCCTGGGTTTTCCCCCATTCCATTTAATTAGATAACAGTAAAAAATGTTTCTTTTGTCATTATGTTCAGAATGTAACATTTTCTTGAGCACATTAGCAGGAAGTATAATACTCTGATTCACATGGGTACAAAGTATGTTAAAATAGGGTACTAACTTTAAAGAATGCTGGTGAGGACTTTCCCACTTATAGAAAATTTTAAATGCAAATTCTAGTAGGAATCTTTATGTGAAAACCTGTCAGCTGTGTCTTCTCCAGTTATATTTAAGAGGCTACTGTCTCCAAGTTGCTAGTGATATTTCAAAATAGATTTGAAAAGAGAAGGATGAATGCTGCAGCTTAATTCAACTTAACATTTTGGTTAAGCAGAGTTTTCTTTTGTTTTTTTTGGTATCACTCATGTTCTTGAAAACTGTAATCCCCCTCTCAACAGAAAAATGCACCAACACATACACTGAAAATGTCATGTTCAGTTTCAAGGAGTTCAGGAAATTCTTCCATGTACTTGTGCCTAAGAATCCTTTAGTTTAGTGGGTAGTCGGTGCTCTTTATTATTTTTCCCCAGTGGATTAACAAGAGCATTTGGTTGGTCAGGAAAAACCATGCAATGTACACTGGTGTTACAGTAAAAGTAGATCACAAACCAAGAAAGTTATGAAAACAAGTCTAGGAAGAGTTTAGACATTTTCCTTAGACTCTGGAATATCCATTCAGCAATTCTACAAATAGGTGTTGAGGTTCACTGGTATGCCAGCCCCTGCCCTGGGCCTTGGAGATTCAGCAGAGAATGCCACTGATAAAGTTTGCACTCGAGCTCGTGTTCTGGACTGTGCTCTTTAGGGCCTCCCTGCAATTCCAAATTTTCGTTCATTCACTCATAACACACCTATTACGTGTCTGTGTTAGACTGAGACTGAGACCCTGCTTTCAAGGATCCAGCCTATTGGGGAGTTGGTAAATAGGGAAGCAGATAAAGACAAAAGTAATAAATGTGAAAGCTAGTGTTAAGCGCAGCATGCTGTTTCCCCTATATGGGTGCACCTGGGGGTTCTGGTGAAGCTTTCTGGAGGAAGGAGGGCCTTACCTAAGTCTTGAAGGACACGTTGTCCAGGTGAAGAGAATAAGGGAAGGAGAGAGAATTAGTGTTCCAGAGAAGGAAGAGATGTGCACAAAGACACAGAACATAGAATGCAAGACAACTTCCAACAGGTTAGCTGTTGAGTGTGGTGTGAAGTTGAGGTGCTGGAGAGATGGAGACACTAGGCTGAGAGTAAGAGCCTAGGAGACCCTTGTAAATCAGACTAAGGGACTTGAGCTAGTGGATAGGACTGACTCACCAAGGAACTTTAAGCCTGAAAGTATTATGATCATATATATTTTAGCAAGATCATCCTACCATTGGTTTGGATGGGGCTAACTGTAGGCATGTAGCACAGGGAAGTAAACCTGTTGAAGTAAACCTGAATTCTTTTTTTTTTTGTCAAAAAAATTTTTAAGTTGAAATATAATTGACATATTCATAAGTTTAAGGGCTACAGTGTGTTGATTGGATACATTTATATACTGCAGTATGATTACCACTGTAATGTTAGCTAACACCCCTATCACATCACATAATTATCATTTCTTTTTTGTGGTGGGAACAATTAAGATCTAGTCTCTTAGCAACTCTAGGTCTTATTTTTCTACTCATTGCAAATTTGTACCCAATTTGTAAATCTCACAAAGTCCCCCATCCTTCAGCCCCTGGTAACCACCATTCTACTCTGTTTTTTTTTTTTAATTAACTTACCATTGATATAAAATCTTATGAAGGTTTCACATGAGCAACATTGTTAAAACAATATTTTGTTGAGCTCCTGAACTAGGATGGTGACAGGAGGAAAGAAGGGGAGATGTGGTAAGGAGATATATTTGTTTGGCTTTGAAACTGTTCAGTTCAATTCAAGATGCCTGGTAGACACTGAAATGGAAATAGTTGAATATATAAATTTGGAGTTCAGGAGAGGTCTGAGCTGTAAATATGATTTTGGAAATCATGAGCATATAGGTGGTATTTGAGGGCCTCAATGAGGATGACGTCATCCTGGGAAAATACAGAGGGTTTGGAAATGTCGAAGGCAAGAATGGAATCTTGACGGCAGCATTTAAGGGTGTAGGTAGAGAAAGAGCTTGCAAAAAAGACCAGAGAGAAAGAGCCATAGAAGTGAGGTGGGAGGGAGTTGCTGGTCAGCAGGCCCACATGCTGAGATGGGACAAATATGTCAAACTGAAGGGCTTCATTGAATAACAACTGAAAGATCAACAGATACCTTAAGGAGAGCAGTTTCAGTGGAGTGCAGAAGTCAGATGCTGGGCACTGAGAAAGAGGTGGGAAGTACAAAGAAGCAAGTGTGGACGAGAACAAGCCCAGCGTGGTTGGTTGGAGTGGGGAAAGATAACTAAAATGAAGGATGATTGTGTGACTTCTCTACTTAAAACTTTGAAAGGTTTCCCATTGTTAAAATTGTAAAATTCAAACTCTTCCTGTGGATCACAAGACCACATGTCCTGCCTCCCCATATGATACTTTTTCCTCATTTGCTCTAAGTTCTGTTCCTTGAAATATGGGTGTCCATTCTCTCCCTAGGGCCTTTATAAATGTAGTTCTCTCTGCCTTAGCACAACTTCTCTCTCTTTTCTTCCCTCTGCGGCTTAACTGCCTCCTGCTCATCCCTAAAGTCTCACCTCTCTAGGGGGGCCTTCCTGACCCTCCCATGCAGGGTATGATCCCCTGGTACCTACTTCTGTACCATCCCATGACATCCCCTTTCATAGCAATGCATTGGATGTGATGCAGCAGCAGATTATGTGGGGAACACAGTTTGCATAAGCAAATCAGTATGGCTTCAGTAGGGGAAAAGTGTGTAAATGATCTTTCTGCTTTCTATTTCACATCAGTGGGTGATACCTATGATAATGTTGAGAGGAGTTGTGCTCTTTTGGCAATGCTAATTTGAATAGGAAAAGAAAGGCTTTACTCTTGTGCAAAATCTTGGTATAACTAAAAGCTAGACTTGCTTAGTGGGATGAGAACTTTTTCTTAAATACCTGATTATTGAAAGTATTGCAGGAAAAATGAATTTATTATTTTGAGACTGAAACTCTCTGGCCCCTTATTCCGTTTAATGCTCTTTAAACAGTTTTATAACATAACTTTTGACAATAGGAGGTTTCTTGGGAATGAATTGTTGGAGCAGAACAGATTATTCGAGTTTGCGTTCTTCATTACTGAAAGGGTATCTCGCCGGGACCCTCCTTACCCAGGACGACTCAGGAGACACGGGCCCATGCAAGAGATTTTATTATCTGAAAGAGAAAGTGGCTGCCCCAGGGGAGGGGGGTGGAGAGAGAGAGAGAGGGAGAGAGGGAGAGGGAGGGAGGGAGGGAAGGAGGGAGAGGGAGAGGGAGCAGGGGGACAGAGAGACAGAGAGAGCAGTGGGACAGAGAGATAGAGAGAGCAGAGAGAGCAGCGGGACAGAAAGACAGAGAGACAGAGAGAGCAGCAAGAGCAGAGACAGCAGCAGCCTGGTGCAGAGACTTGTGCTTTTTATTGTGGTGGATCCGCTTAGCTTGTTGCCTTGGGGGAGGGTCGGGATGTTTAGAAATAAGGTGAGGCAAGCCCCAGGCAAGTCCAGGCATAATTCTCACAGGCTCATGTGCTTGCGACCATGGGGTAAATGGAGGATAAAGTATATATTCTTACATTCCTCCCTTTTCTGTTTTATAAGTGGTAGAGGATTTGGGAAGGGGTGAAGGTCAGTCTTCAGTAACTGCTTCCTGCTGATTAGGGGCGATGAAGTTCATTTTTGTATTGATGGGGGGCGGTCCTCAGATGAGCCCTTGGTCTGCAGTGGCGATGGCATGTTCCAGGTTTAATAAGGATCATCGTCTTTGGAGAGGGGTTGATAATCCTGTAATATAAGCTGGTTAAAGGTTTGGTTAGAAATTTTTTGCATTTGGGCTGATTGCTATGTTTACATAGGATGGCTGAATTATAGCATTGGTGGGGACATATGTGTAGGCAGAAAAGCAACCTGTAGGGCAAAGGGAATCCTTGGTGGTGCAATCTTTTGGACAGTCTGAAAGAGAAGAAAGGGCTGGTGTTGGGAAGGTAGGTCTGGTGAGAGAGTAAGTGTTGAGACCAGGGTTAACAATACTGAAGCATGACGCCTAGCGGTTGTAAGGGAGGTCTTAGGACTCCGTGCTGGCAGAAACTTCAGTGATGAGTGGAAGTGGAGATGAGCGTCGCAAAATGTGGGGAGTAAGAGGTCCCACAGAGTGGAGGAGTAGGAAGCTGTGGGAGATTTGATGGGAGGGGAATAAGCTGAGACAAAAGGCTTAAGGTGGGATGTATCCAATGGGGAAGACCCTGGAGTTTAACTGCAGTTGGCATGGAAAGGATTACTGTGTATGGTCCTTGCCATTTGGGAGTTAGGGATGGTGTTGCTTGGTGTAGCGGGGATAGGAGCACAGACTCTCCTGGGTGATAAAAAGTAGAAGTGTGGTCTTGAGGTTTTTGTGTATAGAGGTCAGCATGGGACCAGAGTAGAGAGTGAATTTGTTGAAGTAAAGGGTTGACAAGATGAGGAGGAAGGATAGGAGATTCAGAGTTGAGACCTGGAGGAAGCACGGGGCAGCTATACATGAGTTCAAAAGGAAAAAGTGTAGCAGGTTTTTTTGGCAAGGCCCGGAGTCAAAGTAGGGCCAAGGGGAGGAGTTTTATCCAGTCAAGGTGGAGCTCCAGGGATAATTTAGTAAGGATAGATTTGAGGATTCTGTTGGTTCTTTCCACTTTACCTGAGGATTGTGGGTGATAGGGGATGTGAAAATGCCATGGAATATTAAGGGCCTTAGTGGTTGCTTGGGAGATTTGAAAGATGAACTCAGGGCCATTGTCTGATTGTAAGGAAGTAGGTATCCCAAAGCGTGGGATAATTTCAGACAGTAGGATGTTAGAGACAGTCTGGGCTCGTTTGTTAGTTGTGGGAAAGGCTTCAACCCATCCTGAAAATGTGTCCACCAGTACTAAAAGATACCGCCGGTGGTATTTTACTGGGGGCATGTGAGTAAAGTTGAGCTGCCAATCAGTCCCTGGAATGAGCCCTCGGCTTGACGGGTAGGAAAGGTGGGTGGTCGAGAAGGTGAGTTGGAATTGACTTTTTGACAGATCTTGCTTGAAGTGGTGAGTGTTTTGAGGAAGGCAGTTTCTGAATGAGAAAGAGGCAGGTAAGTTTTGAGAAAGTGTTGTAAAGATTGGAGGTTAGGGTGGAATAAATGATGTAAGTAGGAGAGTATGGCCTCAGTGGAAGGCGGGCCGGTAGTTGTGGAAACAGATTTTTTAGGGCCTGGAACAGGGCACTTATTACAAGGGCTAACGCTGCTTTTCGGGCTGCCTCATCTGCCCTGTTGTTACCAAGGGAGATGGATGACTGATCTGACCGATGAGAGCGGCAATGTACTAGGCCTATGGCTGTTGGAAGATGTGAGGCTTCTATCAGTGGTATAATGTGTTTGGCGTTGGCGATAGAGCTGCTCTTGGTGTTGAGGAGTCCCCGTTCTTTCCAGGTTGCTGTGTGGGACAGTAGGATATGGAAAGCATATTTAGAATCAGTATAGATAGTGAGAGAGGACCCCTGTGCCAAAGTGAAGGCACGGGTAAGGGCAATCAGTTCTGCTTGTTGGTTTGTAGTGTTAGGAGGTAAGGGCTTTGCCTCGATAGTTTTGTCCAGAGAGACAGTGGCATATCCTGCCCATCGAACACCCTCACAGATAAAGGAACTGCCATCAGTAAACCAGGTATATGTGGCCTGAGGAAGGGCACCCTCCTGAATGTGGGAGGGACAGGGTAGGAGTTCATCTAGAGTTTGTAAACAGTTATGGAAGGGGGGTTGTGATCCTGCCTGTGGATCAGGAGGTAATGGAAGAAGGGTGGAGGGATTAAGGGGAGGACAGGTTTTGAAATTGAGGGAGGTGTCCTCAACTACAATAGCCTGAAGTGATAGAATCCTGCAGGGGGAAAGAGTCTGCAGGCCTTTGTAGGTAAGGAGTTCAGAAAGAGGATGAGGGGAGAAAACAGTTGTGATTGACCTGAAGGTGAGTTTTTTGGATTCTTGAATGAGAATGGCAGCTGCTGCTAGGGCTTGCAGGCAAGGAGCCCATCCCCAAAGAGTAGGATCTAGTTTTTTGGAAAGATAGGCAACCGGGGCAAAGGAAGGTCCTAACATGTCCCAAAACTCCCAGGGCGAAGCCCTGCCTTTCTGAGACACATAGAGAAAAGGGGCGTGTGAGGTCAGACAGGTACAGAGCGGGGCCTTGTAGAAGGGCCAACTGGAGTCTATAGAAGGGCTTAGCCATGGACGTCAAGAGGGGCTCAGCAAGAGGTCCTCGGGATGCTTCATATAGGGGGGCAGCCAGGAGTGAAAAGTTGGGGATCCATGAACGAAGGAACCCAGCAAGACCCAGGAAAGAGAGAATTTCATCTTTGTTATTTGGAACCGGCATAGTTTGGAGAAGTTTTTTCCTGTCTGTCGTAATGGCCTTGTAGCGTGGGGAGAGCTGAACTCCCAGGTATGTGACCTGAGCCGCAGACCGCTGAACTTTGGAGGGTGAAACCCTATAGCCGTGTTCTGAGAGGAAGTTTAAAAGGAGAATAGTATCCTGTTGAGAGGTTTGTAGGGAGGGGCTGCACAGGAGAAGATCATCTACCTGTTGAAGGAGGGTGGAGCTCGAGAGAGAGTAAGGGATTTGAGGTCTTGTGCTAGAGCCTGTCCAAAAAAGGTGGGGACTATCTCTAAAGCCTTGGGGAAGGACTGTCCAGGTCAATTGAGTAGAAGTCTGGGTGGCAGGATTGGTCCAGGTGAAAGCAAATAGATTTTGAGAGTCGGGATGTAGGGGGTTAGTGAAGAATGCATCTTTGAGGTCAAGGACAGAAAAGTGAGTGGTGGAAGCAGGAATGGTGGACAATAAAGTATAGGGGTTAGGGACCACAGGATGGATGGGAACAACGGCTGCATTAATTACTCTTAGGTCCTGGACAAGCCTGTAAGAACCATTAGGCTTTTTAACTGCCAGTATAGGAGTATTGAAAGGGGAATTGGCTGGTCGTAGTAGTCGTTTGTATAAAAGTTCTTGGATAATTGGCTGCAGGCCCAGTAAACTCTTGAGGGGCAGTGGGTATTGAGGTTGAGAAGGAAAAGAGGTGGGGTCTTTAAGTCTGATAATTACTGGGGGGCAGGTGATGATAGAGGGGGTGAGGGTGTCCCAGACTACAGGGTTGACCAGATGGGGTGGCAGAGGCAAAGGAGAGGGAGGTGGGTTTGCAGCAGGTTGGAGGGCAAGTAAAAGTGGGATTGAAGGCGAGTCGTGGTTGAGGCGCTGTCTGGGAGTGAAAGTAATGGCAGCTCCAACTTGTGTAATCGGTTCCTTCCCATAAGGGGGATGGGACACTGGGGAATCACCAAAAAGGAGTGAGAGAGGGCAATGCCTCTAAAGATGCAGTGAAGCATGGGAGTTTGCAAAGGTTGATGAGGTGTGCCCTCTACCCAGACTATAGAGGACTGTGAGAGGGAGGTAGGTCCCCAAAACTCCTTCAGGACTGAGTAGGTGGCCCAGGTGTAGGAGTCCCGGGCCCCCTCAATCATCAGTTGCCAGGCCCAGAAGGTCTATGTGTGGAGTGTTAGAGCTGGATGGCCTGGCACCTCTCAGTGTGCAAGGACAGTCAGCAGCCCAGTGTCCCTCCTGATGGCACTTAGGGCATGGACCGGGGGGCTTCCAGGGATTTGGGCAGGCTCTGGCCCAATGACCCGTTTGACCACATTTGAAGCATGGACCAGCAGGTCCTCCTGGCTGCTTCCTCGGAGGTGAGGATACCCGAGCACCAGTGGTTGGTGTAGGTTGAAAGGCCTTAGCCATCATTTGATATTTTTGTTTACGGGCTTTTTCATCTCTTCCATTATATACTTTGAAGGCTACTGCCAGGACTTCTGCCTGAGGAGTTAAGGGTCCCTTCTCTAGATGTCTAAGTTTAGCCTTAATGTCTGGGAAACTCTGGGTGAAGAAGTAGGTTATTAATAATTATTTCCTATCTGGAGTCTCAGGGTCTAGGTTTGTATATTGTAAAAGAGCTTTGGTGAGGCAGTCTAGGAACATAGAGGGACTCTCAGTTTTATCCTGAATAATCTCTTGGAGTTTTTCGTAGTTAATGGCCTTATTGGCTGACTTCCTGAGACCCGCCATAAGGCAGGTGATGAATTGATCTCGATTGGTGACTCCCCCTGCCGTATGATAGTCCCAATTAGGGTCTTGGTCAGGAACCGCCTCAGCACCAATTGGATGAGCTGGAGTAGTTTGGTGAACCTCATCGGCATGAGTTCTAGCCTGTTCCCAGACTCGCCTACACTCCTCGGGCAAAAGTGTGTTGGATAGGATCATGTGAATATCATGAAAGGTAAGATCATATGACTGAGTTAGGTACTGGAGCTCTTTTATGTAAGTAGCTGGGTTGGAAGTGAAAGAGCCTAATCTTTTCTCAATTTGAGATAGGTCAGAGCGAGAAAAAGGGACATGTACCCGGATGACGCCCTCCGTACCGGCTACTTCCCGTAGTGGGGCTAGGATCTGGGTTTGAGAGCGAGTGACAGGAGGACTTAGTAGGGGATCTCGGGATGGGAGGGAAACTGGTTGCGGTAGAGGAGGCAGGGTTGTTGCCCTGCCCCTGACAGGAGCTTGTGGTGGGAGACTTTGCGGGGGTTGAGGGGGAGGAGGCTGGGCAGTTTCTGTGGCTGCACCATGCAGACTGGGTGGTTGAGGAGGAGAAGGAGAAAGAGGAGGTGCCATGGGGATTTGGGGTCAGTAGGGAGGGAATTCGTCAGCAGGGTCAAAGTCAGAGGATGTAGTGGGATCTGGTTTGTTGAAGGGTGAGGACTTAAGGCAAGTAGTAGTAGTTTAGGATTGCAGGGGAGACAGAGAGAGGGCTTAGTTCGGAGGTAGGAGAAAGCCTGGATATATGGGATCTCTTTCCATTTGCCTGTACGCTCACAGAAATTGTATAAGTAGCGGAGAATTTTAGGATCTAATTTATGTCCCAATGACTAGTATCAGGATTTGGTATGGATAAGGCTGCATTATTGAAACAATACTTTTCTCTAAAATCACCCTCATTTTTCTTAGAAGTAACCAGGTTAAGAAAATATTTAACACTTGGCTTTATTATTTGCAAAAGTGCAGCAAGAAGAGCAATTGATTACATAGGCTCTTTTAAATGTGCTTTGCTGGAACTTTTTGTAAGGAATTTCAGATTGAACTTTTAAAGGCCTCTTGAGGCCAGACAGCCAAGCCAGACTTGCCATCAGGTTTTGCCTGCAGTACCTGTAGATTTGGGTGAATTCCTCTCTTCTTGAGGTGTCCAAGACATCCTGAGGTTCCTGCACCTGCCAGGAAGTGACCTTCTTTACTCACCTGGTAAGGCTGCTGGGAACCCTGTAAGCAAGGTACCAGGCCTGTTCTTCCAAGGGACTTGTTGGCTTTATAAAGTCAACCTGAGTTCCTTAAAGCTGTTCATATCTGAGTTTATGCACGTGTCTCTCAGGTATGACATTCCAGTCAAAGCCTTGGTAGAATAACTTGTGTTTTTAATTGGTCCTCTTACAAGGAAAGCAGGTTCTTATTGAACTTATGCAAATAAACATACTGCCATGAAATATAAAAATAGTCAATGAAAGTTTTCAAATTCTGGAGGGATCAGGTAGAGAGAAAGATAAATGTTTCAATTCTGCTTATAAAGGTATTATTTATTTATTAAACTGTTCTCAGCTTAAGAGAAAAAGCTTAAAACACTTTATCAACAACATTCGAAACAAAAAGCCGCAAAATCATCTTCTTTAGTTTATTTAATTTATGTAACTAATACCTGCACTGCCTGAAATCTAGTTTTTTACTAGTTAAGAAGTAGTAGACCAGTGAATATAGATGACAGAAGACTTACAAATGACAATGGTTAAAGATCTGATGAGAGCTTACTGTAAGACAGTTGACATAAGGAAATTTGGGTATTTCTGTAACATAAAACATTCAGTAACAAAGTTTAGCATCATTCCCTTTGATAGTGCCTTCCAGGTAATTAAGCAGGTAATTATATATCAGATAAACAAGCCAAATTAGCCAAATATTTTCCTCAGTGAGGAGAAAAAATTCCTCTGACATGTTCCAGGGGCCCTCTGGAAAATATCCGAGTGAACTAGAGGTAAAAGTACCTTTTTGAATTTGATTTTGGGAAGCTGTTAAAGTTTAAGGCACTTGCCTAAATAGCCTAAAGAGAATCATAAGTTACTATGAAACAATATTTATCTATTTAACCAGAATGATAATAAAAGATTTTAAAGGCAAATACAGAAGGTTACACAGTTGTTAGCAGAGCTTAGCTTTTAGTCCTTTTAATATTAAGGTCTCATTTTCTTGAATACTCAAGAGCTTCAACAAAGCAGGGCCCATCTTGTGTAGAATCAGGCACCTAGTAGGTGCTTGATAAATATTTGCTGAATAATGACTTCTTACCAGAGAAGAGTGACTTGATGTGCTTATATAATTGGGGTGATAAGCCTAAAGAGAGAGGCTGGAGGTTGAAGAGATGGAAGGCCAGAAACCTCAGAAGGCAGGAGCTGATGGGATCAAGAGCATGCTGGTGGCAGAACTGACCTTGAAAGAGCAGAAGTGAGGTTGCTGGAAAAGTCTAATTTGGTCTGACTGACTGACTAATAACAATGTAGTCTGAGGTTAATTCTGGCTTTTTGAGAAATGTTCATGATGACTTCTTTGCCTTTAGTCAATGCTGACTGCTGTCTGAATCAGGCTGGGGCATGAGGAGGACAGAGAAAAGGAGTGGAGTTTTGTGAGCTTGTTGAGGAAGGGAGTAAAAAAACTCCAGGGAAGTAGCAAACCCAAGTCATAGAATAATGTTTCTAGTAAGTGATAGCTCAGGAAGAATGATTAATCAGTTTAGGAACCATGGAGCTCTTAACTGACTAGTTAAGATTAATAAAGATTATTCTTTATTAGAAATTCATAGTTCAAATATTGTCAGAGTAAGCCGTTTTTACCAGTTGTGTGTCAGCTAATTTTTAGAAAAGATAGCAGGGGAACTTTATTCTTCTAGTAGTTCCTTACAGCAGGCAGCCATAGGCAGGATAAATGAAAGCTTTGTTACTCTAAAACACTTTGCTTGCAGTGTCTACTACACATTCCCCTACTACTGTTTAATCTTGCTGTATCAAAATCCTTGAATTTCTTTAAAATAGCCTGCTTTCTTACACCATGAAGTCTTTGCACAAATTGGATATACTTCGTGTCCACTTTATCCATCTGGAAAACACCTTCAAGACTATAGTCTCCTTAGGTGAAGTTATATGTTCCTTCTTCTTTGATTCCTAAGCCACCTATATTATATTAGAGTATGAATCACATTGTTGTATAACTGTCTACTTGTCTATTTAGTTCCTTGAGGGTTCCCTCATTTTGCAATCTGCCTGTAGGCCTGAGAGATATGTTAGATGCCCAGAAGGTATTCACTAAACTAAAAAATACTGCTCCCCTTTTAAAATGTAAGCATATTAGTTTATTCAATTCCCCATTCATGGCTGAGGAGACACCCATCCAGCATGAGGTTGTGACTTATGTAAGGTTACCATACCCATTAGTGACACAACTGGGACCCAAATCTAGTCGTGATTCTCTTCTCAGTGTTGTCCTAATTTGCCTGTGTGACCACCTACGTTGCTTTCTTGTGATCTACGTGAGATAATGGCACTGAAGGAATCATTTACATTTTTGATGGCTACAAGGGAGTGGAATGTGTTATAGTAGGGTCATTTTGGGATGAAGGCCTTTAAAACACTATCTGGGATCCATAGATTAGACTGGAAAGGGATTTTCAGGTCCGCTGAAGCTGTATGCCAAATTGTGTGTATATATGTGTGACTCTGGGTATTTAGTTTGTAGATGATTTTCAGATTCTGAAATGGATCTCTGTGACTTCTTAAAAGGTAAAGCCAATGGCTTTAAGGGAAAGCAGTCATGGGAATGGTGCCCCAATAGAGTGTAACTAGAAATCATACTGTTTGCCTTTAACATAGGTTCTGTCGGTTACTAATAACTATCAATATGGAAATCCAGAGACTTGCATTTTCTAACTTGCCTTTTGTTTAATTTATTGATTTTAGAATCCCCAACAACCCTTTTTGACTTCTCCCAGATCATTATATCCACAGAATTCCCTATTCCTAGCTGGACAACTGTTACAGCTCTTTCAGTTTCTTGCCTTTCTGTCTCCCTGTCTGATCTCTTTGTTCTCTTACTCTCTTAACTCTTCCAGAGTATGGACAGATAAGATGTAGGAAAGCAAAATTAAAATTAACATAAGCATACCCTTCACTCTTTCAAATAAGCATACATATGATTTGTTTCCCCTGGAAATTCTTAATTTAGATTCTCTATATTGTTAGGTCCATTTAAATGCTTCATTAAAGTTGTTATTTCTTGTTGGTAAGTTATTAGGGACAGAAAATATTTAAACCAATTAGCCAATTAGAACTTTTATAATACCTTTCATTACTTTGGATAATAGTGATTAGCCATATACTAAGTCAGTTTAGTATATAAAATTTAAAACATTGCAGCTGATAACTAAGGTAGAGATAACAGTTCTGCAGGCCTATTTTAAAGAATATAAAACAATGACTTTACTGTTCTGAGTGGAATATTAAACTCCTTTGGAATGATGATCTATCTTTCCTGGCTATTGTCTGAAATAGCTATTGAAAATGGATGTAGTGCTATTGCTGCTCTGGGAGTAGAGGGTTCCCCGCCTGGAGCAAGTTTGCTATGAATTTGGTAAGACTGAATAAAGGCAAGGGCAAGAAGTTAGGGGTAAAAGGGGGTTTGGTCTCAGTCTCTGTCTGATCTGACTTTCTTCCGCCAGCCTCCATTCGCTCTTAGTTCTCCTGCTAGGCTTTCCTCCTGTGCTTGCCAAGCTCCCTGTTCCCTGCTTTCATGCTTGGGCTTAATCCTCCAGGAGCACTGGGCCTCCATGTCTTTCTCCCAGCAGCCCTCTACTTCCCCACCCCTAGCATTGGGAGGAACTCTGTGGGTGGGTCTCTGGTGACTGGTGTACTCCCAACCAATTATGTACTAGGAACACAGGGAGAGAAGAGAATTGGTGTTTCTTCTCCACCTCTCCCTTGGGCTGATACTCCCATAACTGACCAGCTGCTCTGTTCCCGGGTAAATATTCCATAGATGCGCAAACAGGCTCTTATATATATACACAATGGGCACTGTTAAGGCCAGGTGGGAATCTTGCTCAGAAACTTCCATTTTCTCCACAGCTATTTTGAATGTATTTAATGTAGTGCTAATTTAATGTTCTGTTTATGGTACAGTGTTAGTAATGGTTAAGGAAGTTGTTTTGACTTAACAGTGAAATCCTTGCTTTTAAAAATCATAGACACCGCTGTCACCAGAGGAAATTAAACCACAGTAAAGAAAGTAGAACAGCTAATTATTAAGCAAATGCAAAATTAACTATCCCCAAAGTCAATCAAGGGATAGGCAAAGAATACAGAATATGATACCTAATATATAAAGAATGGATGAGGAAGAAAAAGGAGGGGAAAAAGAAAAGAACCTTTAGATTGTGTTTGTAAAAGCATATTAAGTGAGTTAAGTTAGACTGTTAGATAGTAAGGAAATTAACCTTAAACCTTTGGTAACCATGAATCTAAAGCCTGCAATGGCAATAAGTACATACCTATCAATAATCACCCTAAATGTAAATGGACTGAGTGGACCAATCAAAAGACATAGAGTCACTGAATGGATAAAAAAATAAGACCCATCTATATGCTGCCTACAAGAGACTCACTTCAAACCCAAAGACATACACAGACTAAAAGTGAAGGGATGGAAAAAGATATTTCATGCAACCAATAGGGAGTAAAAAGCAGGAGTTGCAGTACTTGTATCAGACAAAAGAGACTTCAAAACAAAGAAAGTCACAAGAGACAAAAAAGGACATTACATCATGATAAAGGGGTCAATCCAACAAGAAGATATAACCATTATAAATATCTATGCTCCCAACATAGGAGCACCCACATATGTGAAACAAATACTAACAGAATTAAAAGGGAAATAGAATGCAAAGCATTCATTCTAGGAGACTTCAAAACTCCACTCACTCTGAAGGACAGATCAACCAGACAGAAAATAAGTAAAGGTACAGAGGCACTGAACAACACATTAGAACAGATGGACGTAGAAGACATCTACAGAACTCTACACCCAAAAGCAACAGAATACACATTCTTCTCAAGTGCACATGGAACATTTTCAAGAATAGATCATATACTAGGCCACAAAAAGAGCCTTGGTAAATTAAAAAAGATTGAAATTGTACCAACCAGTTTCTCAGACCACAAAGGTATGAAACTAGAAATAAATTATGCAAAGAAAACGAAAAACCACACAAACACATAGAGGCTTCACAACATCCTCCTAAATAACCAATGGATCAATGACCAAATAAAAACAGAGATCAAGCAATATATGGAGACAAATGACAACAATAATTCAACACCACAAAACCTGTGGGACGCAGGGAAGGCTGTGCTAAGAGGAAAGTATATTGCAATACAGGCCTACCTCAGGAAAGAAGAACAATCCCATATAAGCAGTCTAAACTCACAATTAACGAAACTAGAAAAAGAACAACAAATGGAGCCCAAACTCAGTAGAAGGAGGGACATAATAAGATTAGAGCAGAAGTAAATAAAATTGAGAAGAATAAAACAATAGAAAGAATCAATGGAAGCAAGAGCTGGTTCTTGGAGAAAATAAAGAAAATAGGTAAACACCTAGCCAGACTTATCAAGAAAAAAAGAGAAACTACTCACATAAAAAGAATCAGAAATGAGAAAGGAAAAATCATTACGGACACCACAGAAATACAAAGAATTATTAGAGAATACTATGAAAAATTATATGCTAACAAACTGGATAACCTAGAAGAACTGGACAACTTTCTAGAAAAATACAACCTTCCAAGGCTGACCAAGGAAGAAACAGAAAATCTGAAAAGACCAATTACCAGCAACGAAATTGAACTGGTAATCAAAAAACTACCTAAGAACAAAACCCCTGCACCAGATGGCTTCATCACTCAATTTCATCAAACATTTAGTGAAGATCTAATACCCATCCTCCTTAGAGTTTTCCGAAGAGTAGAAGAAGAGGGAATACTTCCAATCTCATTCTATGAGGTCAGCATCACTCTAATACCAAAACCAGGCAAAGACACCACTAAAAAAGAAAATTACAGACCAATACCCCTGATGAACATAGATGCAAAAATACTCAACAAAATATTAGCAAACCAAATTCAAAAATATATCAAAAAGATCATTCTTCATGATCATGTAGGATTTATTCCAGGAATGCAAGGATGGTAAAACATTCAAAAATCCATCAACATCATCCACCACATAAACAAAAAGAAAGACAAAAACCACATGATCATCTCCATAGATGGTGAAAAAGCATTTGACAAAATTTAACATCCACTAATGATAAAAACTCTCAACAAAATGGATATAGAGGGCAAGGACCTCCGCATAATAAAGGCCATATATGACAAACCCATAGCCAACATCATACGTAACAGTGGGAAGCTGAAAGTTTTTCACCTAACATAGGGAACAAGACAGGATTTCCCACTCTCTCCACTTATATTATATGCCAAATGATTTCCCTCACTTATGGAGTATAACAACGAAGCAAAACTGAAGGAACAATATAGCAGCTGACCCAGAGACTCCAAGAAGGGACTAGTGGTTACCAAAGGGGTGGGGTGTGGGAGGGTGGGTGGGGAGGGAGGGAGAAGGGGACTGAGGGGTATTATGTTTAGTACACATGGTGTGGTGATCATGGGGAAACAGTGTAGCACAGAGATGGCAAATAGTGAATCTGTGGCATCTTACTACACTGATGGACAGTGACTGCATTGGGGTATGGGTGGGGACTTGACAATATGAGTAAATGTAGTAACCACATTGTTTTTTCATGTGAAACCTTCATAAGAGTGTATATCAATAATACCTTAATAAAAATTAAAAAAACAAACACAGGCAAAAATCTAGAACATAAATATGAGCAATTTTTTGGGTGGGGGAACATCTCTTCAGGCAGGGGGAACAAAATAAAAATGAACACGTGGAGCTACATGAAACTAAAAAGTTTCTGTATAGCAAAGGACACCATCAGCAGAACAAAAAGGTCACCTACAGTATAGGAGAATATACTCATAAATTATTTATCCATAAGGGTTTAGCATCCAGTGTATGTAAAGAGCTCATACACTTCAACACCAAAAATATAACCCAATTAGAAAATAACAGTCAACCTAAAGAGACATTTCTCAAAAAAAGAAATACAGATGGCCAACAGGCAGATGAAAAGATGCTCCACATTGCTAGTCGTAAGAGAAATGCAAATCAAACCCATGAGATATCATCTCACACCGGTCAGAATAGCCACTAACCAAAAGACAAAAAATCACAAGTGTTGGTGAGGATGTGGAGAAAAGGGAACCCTCCCACACTGGTGGTGGGAATGTCTACTGGTGCAGCCACTGCAGAAAGGAGTATGGAGGTCCCTCAAAAAACTAAAAATAGAAATACCATTCGACCCAAAGATTACACTTCTAGGAATTTACCCAAAGAAAACAAAATCCCTGATCCAAAATCATACATGCACCCTTATGTTTATTGCTGCACTATTTATAGTAGCAAAGATATGTAACCTATGTGTTCATCAATAGATGAATGGATAAAAAAGATGTGGTACATATATGCAATGGAATATTATATAGCCATAAGAAGAAAGCCTCCCATTTGCAACAACATGGATGGATCTAGAGAGTATTATGCTCAGTGAAACAAGCCAGGAGGAGAAAGACAAATACAATGATTCACTTATTTTTGGAATCTAAGAAACAAAACAACAGCAGACTGATACACACTGAGAAGTGACGAGTGATACCATGGTAGAAGGGCTGTAGTGGGTGGGTGGAGAGTAGAAGGGGGATAAAGGGGAACATTAATTCTCAATCATTATATAAGTCGGTCATGAGGACAGTAATACAACATGGAGAATATAGTCAATGATTCTTAACATCTTTCTATGTTACAGATAGTAACCACAGTAGAGGGGTGAGCATTCAATAATATGGGTAACTGGTGAACTGTGTTGTATATCTGAAACCAATATAAGATTGTGTATTGATGATACTTCAATTTTCAAAAAAATAAAAGAAACTGCAAGTAATGAGGATGAACAGGTGGAGAGAGATCAGACTATATAGGCATTTTGTCCATGCTACATTGATTGCTACATTCACATATAGCAACTGTACAAATTATAAGCAATGTATTGTAAAAGGGTACAAAAAAAGAGGGAAGGGACCAGTCACCAAGGACCCGCCCACAGATTTCCTCCCTGTGCAAGGGCAGAACGCTATTCAACAAACAATATGATAAAAGCAGGCAGTTATTTAGGAAAAGTTAATTAGTCAGGAGCAAGACAAGATTACGACTTTTACCGCTTCCATTCAACAAAATTCTAGAAGTTCTAGAGAAAGTAATTGGACAAAAAAAAAATAGGCACCCGAATTGGAAAGGAAGTTGTTAAACTATCTCTATTTACATATTTACAAATGTGATCTTAATATGTAGAAAACAGTAACAATCCACAAAAAAACCTGTTAGAGCTAATAAATTCAGCAAAGCTGCAAAACACAAATTCAACAAGCAAAAATTACATGTATTTCTATCCACTAGCTGTGAACAGTCCAAAAAAGAAAATTAATGATGCTATTTACAACAGACTGAAAACAGGTACTTAAAAATAAACTTACCCATGAAGGTGAAACTGAAACTTCTACACTGAAAACTACAAAATGTTGCCAAAATTAAAGACAACCTAAATAGAAAGACACCGTGTATTTACGCACTGGAAGACTGAGAATGATGAAACTGCCAAAAGCCATATACTGATTCAATGTAATCCCTACCAAAATTCCAAAGACAATTTTTGCAGAAATGGAAAAACATCCCAAGACTCATATGGAATTTCATGGGCCCTAAGGAGCCAAAACAATCTTGAAAAATAATAGTTTGAAGATTCATGTCTGATTACAAAACTTACTACAAAACTACAGTAATCAGACTTCAGAGAGGGTGGAGCGAAGATGGCGTCATGAGTAGAGCAGCAGAAATCTCCTCCCAAAACCATATATATTTTTGTAAATTCAACAAATGCAACTATCCCTAAAAGAGAGGCCAGAAGATAAGGGAAAAAGCAGCCAGACTACATCTACACCTCCGAGAACCCAGCGCCTCACAAAGGGGGTAAGATACAAGCCGCGGCCAGGTGGGACCAGAGTGGCCCTCACCCCAGCTCCTGGCGGGAGGAGAGGAGTCGGAGCAGGGAGGGAGAGGGAGCCCAGGACTGCTAAACACCCAGCCCTAGCCATCCACACCAGAGTGCAGACAGTGCATGCATGGGGTGCTGAATACTAGGGAAACAGGACAGTAAGACCTGTGAGTGGGTCCCCGCAGTTGGTGCCCCTGGGACAAAGAAAAGCAAGTGCTTTTTGAAAGTCTTCAAGGGACAGGGACCCCAACAGCTGGACAGAAGCGTCCTGGGACACTTAGCCCAGCAGCTGGGAATACTGGGGACTCTGGGTGCCCTAACCCCCTGGGCGGCAGCACAGCTCAGAGGCCCTTCACGGGGATAAGCAGCCTCCCGCCCGTTTCCCCTCCAAAGCGGCTCTGCCATAGTGGAGGAGCAGCCTCAGGCTGACTACGCCCACAGCAGGAAGGCAGAGATTCTTCCACAGCAGCCAGGCAAGAATTAGGAATCCCATCTGTGTGCAGCTGCCCAGCACAAACTGCTAGGAGTCGCCGTTCTCCCAGGAGAGGAAGGCCACAAACCAGCAAGAAGGAACATTCTCCCAGCTGACACATGCACCAGCTCCTCACAACTACCTATATTGCCATGAAAAGGCAGAAGAATTTGGTACAGACCAAACTAACCCAGACATCCTCCCCTGAGAAGGAATGTGGGGAGATAGACCTAACGAATCTCCCTGAAAAAGAATTCAAAATAAAGGTCATAAACATCCTGATGGAGCTGCAGAGAAATATGCAAGAGTAAGGGATGACGTCTGGAAGGAGATTACAGAAATGAAACAATCTGTGGAAGGATTTATAAGCAGAATGAATAAGATGCAAGAGGCCATTGATGGAATAGAAACCAGAGAACAGGAACACATAGAAGCTGATGCAGAGAGAAATTAAAGGATCTCCAGGAATGAATCAATATTAAGAGAACTGTGTGACCAATCCAAACTGAACAATGTTCACATTATCGGGGTACCAGAAGAAGAAGAGAGAGAAAAAGGGATACAAAGTGTATTTGAAGAAATAATTGCTGAAAACTTCTCCAAACTGGGGGAGAAAATAATCGTTCAGACCACAGAAGTACACAGAACTCCCAACAGAAGGGACCCAAGGAGCACAACACCAAGACACATAATAATTAAAATGGCAAAGATCAAGGACAAGGACAGAATTTTAAAGGCAGCTAGAGAGAGGAAAAAGGACACCTACAAAGGAAAACCCATCAGGCTATCATCAGACTTCTCAACAGAAACCTTACAGGCCAGAAGAGAATGGCATGATATATTTAATGCAACGAAACAGAAGGGCCTTGAACCAAGAATACTGTATCCAGCAGGATTATCATTTAAATATGAAGGGGGGATTAAACAATTCCCAGAAAAGCAAAACTTGAGGGAATTGGCCTCCCACAAAACACCTCTACAGGGTATTCTAGAGGGACTGCTCTAGATGGAAGCACTTCTAAAGCTAAATAGATGTCACCAGAGAAAATAAAATCACAGCAAAGAAAGAAGACCAACCAAATACTAACTAAAAGTCAAGGGATGGAAAAAGATATTCCATGCAAACAACAGGGAGAAAAAAGCAGGTGTTGCAGTACTAGTATCAGAAAAAATAGACTTCAAAACAAAGAAAATAACAAGAGATAAAGAAGGAAGTTACATAATGATAAAAGGCTCAGTCCAACAAGAGGATATAATCATTATAAATATATATGCACCCAACACAGGAGCACCAGCATATGTGAAACAAATACTAACAGAAATAAAGGAGGAAATAGAATGCAACGCATTCATTTTAGGAGACTTCAATACATCACTCCACTCCAAAGGATAGATTCGCCAGACAGAAAATAAGTAAGGAAACAGAGGCACTGAACAACACACTAGAACAGATGGACCTAATAGACATCTATAGAACTCTACATCCAAAAGCAGCGGGATATACATTCTTCTTAAGTGACCATGGAACATTCTCCAGAATAGACCACATACTGTGCCACAAAAAGAGCCTCAGTAAATTCCAAAAGATTGAAATCCTACCAACCAACTTTTCAGACCACAAAGGTATAAAACGAGAAATAAATTGTACAAAGAAAGTAAAAAGGCTCACAAAAACATGGAGGCTTAACAACATGCTCCTAAATAATCAATGGATGAACAACCAAATTAAAATGGAGATCCAGCAATATATGAAAACAAATGACAACAAGACAAAGCCCCAACTTCTGTGGGAAGCAGCAAAAGCAGTCTTAGGAGGAAAGTATATAGCAATCCAGGCATATTTAAAGAAGGAAGAACAATCCCAAATGAATAGTCTAGTGTCACAATTGTCGAAATTGGAAAAAGAAGAACAAATGAGGCCTAAAATCAGCAGAAGGAGGGACATAATAAAGATCAGAGAAGAAATAAATAAAATTGAGAAGAATAAAACAGTAGAGAAAATCAATGAAACCAAGAGCTGGTTCTCTGAGAAAAAATAAACAAAATAGATAAGCCCTAGCCAGACTTACTAAGAGAAAAAGAGAATCAACACACATCAACAGAATCAGAAACAAGAAAGGAAAAATCACGACGACCCCATAGAAATACAAAGAAATATTAGAGAATACTATGAAAACCTATATGCTAACAAGCTGGAAAACCTAGAAGAAATGGACTTGTTACAAAAATACAACTTCCAAGACTGACCAAGGAAGAAACACAAAAAAACTAAACAAACCAATTAGCAGCAAAGAAATTGAAGCACTAATCAAAAAACTATCCAGGAAGAAAACACCCGGGCCAGATGGATTTACCTCGGAATTCTATCAGACATATAGAGAAGACATATACCCATTCTCCTTAAAGTTTTCCAAAAAATAGAAGAGGAGAGAGGGGCAGAAGATGGCGGCGTGAGTAGAGCAGCGGAAATCTCCTCCCAAAACAACATATATCTATGAAAATATAACAAAGACAACCCTTCCTAGAATAAAGACCAGAGGACACAGGACAATATCCAGACCACATCCGCACCTGAGAGAACCCAGCGCCTCGCGAAGGGGGTAAGAAACAAGCCCCGGCCCCGCGGGAGCCGAGCGCCCCTCCCCCCAGCTCCCGGCGGGAGAAGAGCAGGCAGAGCTGGAGGGAGACGGAGCCCAGGACTGCCGAACACCCAGCCCCAGCCATCCGGGCCAGAGTGCAGGGCCCTCGATACTAGGAAAACAGGGCAGCAAGAACAGTGAGCAGGCACTGGAGGCTGGGCGACAGAGGGCATAAGAAAAGCGCGCGACCATTTTTTTTTGCTTTTTTGCTGTTTTGTTTTGGCGAGCGCTTTTTGGAAGTCTTAAAGGGATAGGGACCCCAATACTAGGGAAACAGGGCAGAAAGACCGGTGAGCAGAGGCCTGAGGCTGGCACCGCAGAATAAAGAAAAACGAAAGAACACCTTTTTTTTTTTTTTTTTTAATTAAAAACTTTTTTTTTTTTTTAATTAAAAAAAAATTTTTTTCTTTTTTTTTTGGTGGTTGTTGTTTTGTTTTGGCGGGTGCTTTTTGGAAGTCTTAAAGGGGCAGGGCGGGTCACTTAATCCAGAGGTAGGGAATCCGGGATCTCTGGGCACCCTAACCCCTGGGCTGCAGGGAGCAGGGAGGCCCCTTAC
This sequence comes from Manis pentadactyla, assembly GCF_030020395.1. Lineage (NCBI taxonomy): Eukaryota > Metazoa > Chordata > Mammalia > Pholidota > Manidae > Manis > Manis pentadactyla. The sequence goes on from NC_080024.1 coordinate 106,411,381, forward strand.
GGAGATAAATAGCCTCCCAGCCGCTCCTGCTCCAACGCGACTCCACCATTTTGGAGTAGCTGCCCGAGCCAGGCCACACCCACAGCAACAGCGGAGATTAACTCCATAGCAGCCGGGCAGGAAGCAGAAACCCTGTCTGCGCGCAGCTGCACAGCACAAGCCACTAGAGGTCGCTGTTCTCCCAGGAGAGGAGGGCCACAAACCAACAAGAAAGGAAGTCCTTCCAGCCGTCACTCGTCCCAGTTCTGCAGACTATTCCTATCACCATGAAAAGGCAAAGCTACAGGCAGACAAAGATCACAGAGACAACACCAGAGAAGGAGACAGACCTAACCAGTCTCCTTAAAAAAGAATTCAAAATAAGAATCATAAACATGCTGACAGAGATGCAGAGAAATACGCAAGAGAAATGGGATGAAGTCCAGAAGGAGATCACAGATGCCAGAAAGGAGATCGCAGAAATGAAACAAACTCTGGAAGGGTTTATAAGCAGAATGGATAGAATGCAAGAGGCCATTGATGGAATTGAAATCAGAGAACAGGAACGCATAGAAGCTGACATAGAGAGAGACAAAAGGATCTCCAGGAATGAAACAATATTAAGAGAACTGTGTGACCAATCCAAAAGGAACAATATCCGTATTATAGGGGTCCCAGAAGAAGAAGAGAGAGGAAAAGAGATGGAAAGTATCTTAGAAGAAATAATTGCTGAAAACTTCCCCACACTAGGGGAGGAAGTAATCGAACAGACCACGGAAATACAGAGAACCCCCAACAGAAAGTATCCAAGAAGGGCAACACCAAGACACATAATAATTAAAATGGCAAAGATCAAGGACAAGGAAAGAGTGTTAAAGGCAGCTAGAGAGAAAAAGGTCACCTATAAAGGGAAACCCATCAGGCTAACGTCAGATTTCTCAACAGAAACCCTACAGGCCAGAAGAGAATGGCATGATATATTTAATACAATGAAACAGAAGGGCCTTGAACCAAGGATACTGTATCCAGCACGACTATCATTCAAATATGACGGTGGGATTAAACAATTCCCAGACAAACAAAAGCTGAGGGAATTTGCTTTCCACAAACCACCTCTACAGAACATCTTACAGGGACTGCTCTAGATGGGAGCACTCCTAGAAAGAGCACAGCACAAAACACCCAACATATGAAGAATCGAGGAGGAGGAACAAGAAGGGAGAGAAGAAAAGAATCTCCAGATAGTGTATATAACAGCTCAATAAGCGAGCTAAGTTAGGCAGTAAGATACTAAAGAGGCTAACCTTGAACCTTTGGTAACCACGAATTTAAAGCCTGCAATGGCAATAAGTACATATCTTTCAATAGTCACCCTAAATGTTAATGGGCTGAATGCACCAATCAAAAGACACAGACTAACAGAATGGATAAAAAAGCAAGACCCATCTATATGCTGCTTACAAGAAACTCACATCAAACCCAAAGACATGTACAGACTAAAAGTCAAGGGATGGAAAAACATATTTCAAGCAAACAACAGTGAGAAGAAAGCAGGGGTTGCAGTACTAATATCAGACAAAATAGACTTCAAAACAAAGAAAGTAACAAGAGATAAAGAAGGACACTACATAATGATAAAGGGCTCAGTCAAACAAGAGGATATAACCATTCTAAATACATATGCACCCAACACAGGAGCACCAGCATATGTGAAACAAATACTAACAGAACTAAAGGGGGATATAGACTGCAATGCATTCATTCTAGGAGACTTCAACACACCACTCACCCCAAAGGGTAGATCCACTGGGCAGAAAATAAGTAAGGACATGGAAGCACTGAACAACACAGTAGAGCAGATGGACCTAATAGACATCTATAGAACTCTACATCCAAAAGCAACAGGATACACATTCTTCTCAAGTGCACATGGAACATTCTCCAGAATAGACCACATACTAGGCCACAAAAAGAGCCTCAGAAAATTCCAAAAGATTGAAATCCTACCAACCAACTTTTCAGACCACAAAGGCATAAAACTGGAAATAAACTGTACAAAGAAAGCAAAGAGGCTCACAAACACATGGAGGCTTAACAACACGCTCCTAAATAATCAATGGATCAATGACCAAATCAAAATGGAGATCCAGCAATATATGGAAACAAATGACAACAACAACACTAAGCCCCAACTTCTGTGGGACACAGCAAAAGCAGTCTTAAGAGGAAAGTATATAGCAATCCAGGCATATTTAAAAAAGGAAGAGCAATCCCAAATGAATGGTCTAATGTCACAATTATCGAAATTGGAAAAAGAAGAACAGATGAGGCCTAAGGTCAGCAGAAGGAGGGACATAATAAAGATCAGAGAAGAAATAAATAAAATTTAGAAGAATAAAACAATAGAAAAAATCAATGAAACCAAGAGCTGGTTCTTCGAGAAAATAAACAAAATAGATAAGCCTCTAGCCAGACTTATTAAGAAGAAAAGAGAGTCAACACAAATCAACAGTATCAGAAACGAGAAAGGAAAAATCACGACGGACGCCACGGAAATGCAAAGAATTATTGGAGAATACTATGAAAACCTATATGCTAACAAGCTGGGAAACCTAGGAGAAATGGACAACTTCCTAGAAAAATATAACCTTCCAAGATTGACCCAGGAAGAAACAGAAAATCTAAACAGACCAATTACCAGCAACGAAATTGAAGCGGTAATCAAAAAACTACCAAAGAACAAAACCCCGGCCCAGATGGATTTACCTCGGAATTTTATCAGACATACAGGGAAGACATAATACCCATTCTCCTTAAAGTTTTCCAAAAAATGGAGGAGGAGGGGATACTCCCAAACTCATTCTATGAAGCTAACATCACCCTAATACCAAAACCAGGCAAAGACCCCACCAAAAAAGAAAACTACAGACCAATATCCCTGAAGAACGTAGATGCAAAAATACTCAACAAAATATTAGCAAACTGAATTCAAAAATACATCAAAAGGATCATACACCATGACCAAGTGAGATTCATCCCAGGGATGCAAGGATGGTACAACATTCGAAAGTCCATCAACATCATCCACCACATCAACAAAAAGAAAGACAAAAACCACATGATCATCTCCATAGATGCTGAAAAAGCATTTGACAAAGTTCAACATCCATTCATGTTAAAAACTCTCAGCAAAATGGGAATAGAGGGCAAGTACCTCAACATAATAAAGGCCATCTATGATAAACCCACAGCCAACATTATATTGAACAGCGAGAAGCTGAAAGCATTTCCTCTGAGATCTGGAACTAGACAGGGATGCCCACTCTCTCCACTGTTATTTAACATAGTACTGGAGGTCCTAGCCACGGCAATCAGACAAAATAAAGAAATACAAGGAATCCAGATTGGTAAAGAAGAAGTTAAACTGTCACTATTTGCAGATGACATGATACTGTACATAAAAAACCCTAAAGACTCCACCCCAAAACTACTAGAACTGATATCGGAATACAGCAAAGTTGCAGGATACAAAATCAACACACAGAAATCTGTGGCTTTCCTATATACTAACAATGAACCAACAGAAAGAGAAATCAGGAAAACAACTCCATTCACAATTGCATCCAAAAAAATAAAATACCTAGGAATAAACCTAACCAAAGAAGTGAAAGATTTATACTCTGAAAACTACAAGTCACTCTTAAGAGAAATTAAAGGGGACACTAACAGATGGAAACTCATCCCATGCTCGTGGCTAGGAAGAATTAATATCGTTAAAATGGCCATCCTGCCCAAAGCAATATACAGATTTGATGCAATCCCTATGAAACTACCAGCAACATTCTTCAATGAACTGAAACAAATAATTCAAAAATTCATATGGAAACACCAAAGACCCCGAATAGCCAAAGCAATCCTGAGAAAGAAGAATAAAGTAGGGGGGATCTCACTCCCCAACTTCAAGCTCTACTATAAAGCCATAGTAATCAAGACAATTTGGTACTGGCACAAGAGCAGAGCCACAGACCAATGGAACAGACTAGAGAATCCAGACATTAACCCAGACATATATGGTCAATTAATATTTGATAAAGGAGCCATGGACATACAATGGCGAAATGACAGTGTCTTCAACAGGTGGTGCTGGCAAAACTGGACAGCTACATGTAGGAGAATGAAACTGGACCATTGTCTAACCCCATATACAAAAGTAAACTCAAAATGGATCAAAGACCTGAATGTAAGCCATGAAACCATTAAACTCTTGGAAGAAAACATAGGCGAAAACCTCTTAGACATAAACATGAGTGACCTCTTCTTGAACATATCTCCTCGGGCAAGGAAAACAACAGCAAAAATGAGTAAGTGGGAGTATATTAAGCTGAAAAGCTTCTGTACAGCAAAAGACACCATCAATAGAACAAGAAGGATCCCTACAGTATGGGAAATTGTATCGCTCCAAACTCTTACAACTATAGACTATTTACTGTTAAAAGAACATATGGCATGTGAACAGTCCCCAGGAATGGGTTGTTTTAATTTGTCTGATTTCTCTCAGACTGTTCAAGTTCAGTTGGACAATATCCACCATATCATAGATAAGTTTTCACAAATGCCTAAGGTGTCTTAATGGTTTTCTTGGTTTCACTGGAGATGGCTGGTAATTACAGATATGCTTTGGTCATGTAACTATACTCCTATTATGTTAATGTGTGCGCACAATTTAAGTAGTAGCTTAAAACCTATATATGCTGAAGTTACTCTACAAGAAGATATGTCAAAGAAATAATCAATCTTCCCATGTTTTCTTCCGCCTGCTACTTCTATAGCTTTTCTTCTTCCTTCCTAATTACAACCCTTAAATAGAATTCGTGCCTCATATCAAATTTACCGAGTATCATAACTCCTCCAAGTGGTAAAGATACCTCAAGACAAATGCTGGGCATAGAAGCCACAGGGCATAAATATGCAAAGAAGTAAAAAGCTAACCTTTTCAAACAATAAGGCTTCCCTCTCACTTACCAACTTCACATTTCCCTGTATGGCCCCGGAAGATGACTGGTTAGCCAGAGACGGGTAAGATTCCTCAAGGGAGGAACAACCTAAGACAGGCACAGTCGCAGGGGGGCCATCAGGTGAGAAATTGGGGATCAACAGAGGTGAGGCTTAGAACCTCACCCCCCCTGTTCTGAGAGAAATCTTCTGCATACGTGGATGTTTTATTGCCCTTGTCTAGCTTGGATTAACACATAGTCTACAGGCACACACCTGATCATCTACATTTGCTCTCTTACAACACTAAACTATGTTTTCTACCTTTATCTTGTATCTACCTACCACTTCAGCATTTTATTAAAAATAATAATAATAAAGAGAGAAATGTGGTATCCACATATAAATCAAGTATAAAAACCAAATGAGTATTCATATTTGAACTGACTGTTTAGAGTTCATAATGCATGAGCAAAACCGAAAGTTTCTGTGATGACTCCCCTTGTACTGTTCACTATGTAACTTATTCATTATGTAAGAATTTGTTCTACATGTAAGAACTTGTTTGTTATGCCTCAGAAGATTGGAGACTGACGAAAATTAGGCTTGGGGTGGATTAATGATTGTGCATTGAGCATTGACTCCCCTATACAGAATTTTATTGTCATTAACAACCATTTGATCAATAAATATGAGAGATGCCCTCACAAAAAAAAAAAAAAAAAAGGACAGACTTCCAATGGTAAAATAAATAAGTAACCGGGATGTAATGTATAGCATAAGGAATATAGTCAAGATATTGTAACAGCTTGGTAGGGTGATAGCTGGAACCTAGAATTATGTATATAAATGTTCTACCACTGTGGTGTACACTTGAAACTAATGTAATGTAATACTGTGCGTCAACTACCCTTCAATAAAAAATAATTATTTAAAAAAAAAAAAAATAGAAGAGGAGGGAATACTCCCAAACTCATTCTATGAAGCCAACATAACCCGAATACTTAATTAACTGGATACCTACCTCATTCCTGATATCAAAATATAGTCCTAGTTAAACAATGATTTAAACATATAAGATGACATCATAAAACTGTATAAGAAAAAAATGGAGAACAGCTTTTTGCAATCAAAATAGAGAATTCCTTTGTAAACCATGGCACAAAAACCCAGAAAAGGCTGATAAATTTGGTGTCATAAAAATTTTAATTCCTACATGAAAAAAAACATAAACAAGGTCAAAATAAAATCAGTAAGTTGAAAAATATTTGCAGTATATGACAAAGACTTAACTTCCTTACTGTAAAGAGCTCTTACATATCACAAAGAGAAAGGAAATACAAAAGGCTTTTAAAAATAAAAGTAGCTGTTGAATTTCAATCATAAGGCCATGTTTCATCTATCAAAGATCAAAAGTTTAGAAATATAACAGGGTAGGTGATGGCATAGGGAAACACGCACTTCTTACACTATTGATGGAAATGTACATTGATACAATTTATTTGGAAGGTTATTCACTTCAGCATGGTTTATAATAGCTAAGGACTAGAAATAACCTACATGTCCATTATAGATTAATGGTTAAGTAATGAACACTATTCAATGGTTAAAATGAACATATGAGATGTATATGGAAGAATTTGAAATATATTAAGGGAAAAAAGCAAAATGCAAAACAGTATGCTAGTACTTGTTTCATAGGGGTGGGATAGATGGAGGAAGAATGGGAGGAAGTCAGGCAGGCAATGAAATACGTAGATAAAGTACCCACGTACCCTTCTGTACTGTATTAATTTTTTCCATGTCCATGTAATCTTAACCAAATTATTTACTTATTTACTGAAACACAGTCTTTAAAGTTAAGTCATGGATTCCTATCTGAATCTACAACTTAACTGCAGTATAAATTTGGAAAAGTTGAGTCTGTTTTCTCTTTTGAAGCCATCTGTTAAATAATCCACAAAAAGTACATAGTACATGCCTGATATAAAAAAGAAGCTTGGTGAAGATTAGCTATTTTATTCTTACTAAACTCTCATCCTCAGAAAGGACAGCTTCTCATAGAGAAGTGTAATACACAGAACTTATTCCACCAGGAATCTTATCTCCCCAACAAGCGAAAGGCATATTAAGGGCCATAATCAAGCTGAACACTCTAAAATAATGGTTTTGAAGTATGCAAGATTATTATGTCTTCCCACAGTATCTTTATATAGAGCATTTGCACAAACATTTAACTAATAAATGAAAGTGAACACTTAACCATAATATAGTTCAGGATTCACCCAGGGACTGTAAGTATAAGGAAAGAATTTTAGGTATGTTCTCCTACAAGTATAAACTCTTATCAATATGGGATTATCTTAAAGCCCTGTTTTTTCTTATAAAATTAACATACTCTTTCCCAATTTCCTAAATTCTTACTTGCTGCTCAATCACAACAGTTCAAGGTAAAATATTCTACAGTAAAACAAGGATATAGTTTTCTGTGTATTATACAGAAAAAAAGCCATTTATCAAGTACTAAAATATTATTTGTATATATAATGCATAATAATAGTGTAAGTTATACATTAACAGCTTTAAGAACCATTTTTCCCTGACAATATTTAAGTTACAGTAGTAGAGATTTAAAAAAATAAAACCTTTAAGATTTGAAATGTGAGCCTATGCTTTGTTACTTCACTGTTTAAACATGAATCAGCACAGGAGCAGTTCCCACTGTCATGGAGTAACTGCAATTCTCTAAGGTTGCCCCAGCACACCAGCCCTTGACTGGGAACAGTGGCACACACTTCAGGAGCTATACAACCTATTCCAATCCACCTCGAAATTCCTGGAAACACTACTAAGTAAACTGGAAATAGGAACTGATAGCTTTCAGAGTATAAAACTGTTCAAAGAGAATGAAAGAAGAAACAAGGTAATTCAGTATGAGATTTTCTTCACAGGAAAGAAAGCGGTTTGAAACAGTTACAAATGATCAGTGACAAGAACCAAAAAAACTGATGGAACAAAGAGCTTATTAAGTCAGAAATACTGGGCTGGGTTGTGAAAGGAATAAGAAGAGCAAATTTAAAAAACCACAAATACAAAACTACCATGCTAGGGGTGGGGGGAAAACAGGACTCCATAGACAAAAACATCTAATCTTAAATCAGTTTCTTCACCAGGACTTCTTTCCTGGAGGTCATCAATCAATCCCAGCAGCCTTTAGAGGACCTATGAAACCCTGAAATCATATGTTAACTTTTAGAAGATTTTATGTATGTGGAATTTCTCTTCACAGGTTTCATTTTAAAGGTGTCTAAAGGTCAAATAGGGACGCTGTGGCATCTTACTACACTGATGGACAGTGACTGCAATGGGGTATGGGGGGACTCGATAATAAGGGCGAATGTAATAACCACATTGTTTTTCTTGTGAAACCTCTGTAAGAGTGCATATCAATGATAACTTAATAAAAAAAATAATAAAGGTGTCTATGGTTTTTTAAAAATTTTTTATGAAGGTATTTTTGATATACACTCTTAACGAAGGTTTCACATGAAAAAACAATGTGGTTACTACATTTACCCATATTATCAAGTCCCCACCCATACCCCAATGCAGTCACTGTCCATCAGTGCAGCAAGTTGCCAGAGATCCACTATGTCCCTTCTCTGTGATACACTGTTCTGCCTGTGATCCCCCACACCATGTGTACTAAACATAATATGCCTCAGTCCCCTTCGCCCTCCCACACCCCTCCCCTTTGGTAACCACTGGTTCATTCTTGGAGTCTCTGAGTCTGCTGCCATTTTGTTCCTTCAGTTTTGCTTCATTGTTATACTCCACAAATGAGGGAGATCATTTAGCATTTGTCTTTCTCTGCGTGGCTTATTTCACTGAGCATAATGTCCTCCAGCTCCATCCATGTTGTTGCAAATGGTAGGATTTGTTTCTTTCTTATGGCCAAATAGTATTCCATTGTATATATGTACCACATCTTCTTTATCCATTCATCTACTGATGGACACTTAGGTTGCTTCCATATCTTGGCTATTGTAAAAAGTGCTGCAATAAACATAGGGGTGCATATGTCTTTTTGAATCTGAGAAGTTGTATTCTTTGGGTATGTTCCAAGAAGTGGGATACCAGGGTCAAATGGTATTTCTATTTTGAGTTTTTTGAGGAACCTCCATACTGCTTTCCACAATGGTTGAACTAGCTTACATTCCCACCAGCAGTGTAGAAGGGTTCCCCTTTCTCTGCATCCTTGCCAACATTTTTTGTTTTTAGTCTTTTTGATGCAGGCCATCCTTACTGGTGTGAGGTGATATCTCATTGTGGTTTTTATGTGCATTTCCCTGATGATTAGTGATGTAGAGCATCATTTCATGTGTCTGTTGGCCATCTGAATTTCTTCTTTGGAGAACCATCTCTTCATATCCTCTGCCCATTTGTTAATCAGGTTATTTACTTTTTGGGTGTTGAGGTGTGTAAGTTCTTTATATATTTTGGATGTTAACCCCTTGTCAGATATGTCATTTACAAATATATTCTCCCATACTTTAGGATGCCTTTTTGTTTTGTTGATGATGTCCTTTGCCATACAAAACCTTTTTAGTTTGAAGTAGTCCCATGAGCGCATTTTTGCTTTTGTTTCCCTTTCTCGAGATGGGTTCAGGAAGAAGTTGCTCATGCATATATTCAGGAGATGTTTGTCTCTATTGTCTTCTAAGAGTTTTATGGTTTCATGACTTACATTCAGGTCTTTAAACCATTTGAGTTTACTTTTGTGTATGGGGTTAAACAGTAATCCAGTTTCATTCTCTTGCATGTAGCTGTCCAGTTTTGCCAACACCAGCTGTTGAAGAGGCTGTCATTTCCCCATTGTATGTCCATGGCTCCTTTATCATATATTAATTGACCATATATGGCTGGGTTTATATCAGGGCTCTTTAGGCTGTTCCATTGGTCTATGGGTCTGTTCTTGTGCCAGTACCAAATTGTCTTGATTACTGTGGTTTTGTAGTAGAGCTTGAAGTTGGGGAGCATAATTCCCCCAGCTTTATTCTTCCTTCTCAGGATTGCTTTGGCAATCCAAGGTCTTTTTTGGTTCCATATGAATTTTAGGACGATTTTCTCTAGTTTGTTGAAGAATGTTGTTGGTATTTTGGTAGGAATTCTATTGAATCTATAGATTGCTTTAGGCAGGATAGCCATTTTGACAATATTAAATCTTCCTATCCATGAGCATGGGATGTGTTTCCATTTATTGGTATCTTCTTTAATTTCTCTCATGAGTGTCTTATACTTTTCAGAGTATAGGTCTTTCACTTCCTTGGTTAGGTTTATTCCTAGGTATTTTATTCTTTTTGATGCAGTTGTGAATGGAATTGTTTTCCTGATTTCTCTCTCTGCTAGTTCATTGTTAGTGTATAGGAATGCCATAGATTTCTGTGTATTAATGTTGTATCCTGCAACTTTGCTGAATTCAGGTATTAGATCTAGTAGTTTGGGAGTGGATTGTTTAGGGTTTTTTATGTACAATATCATGTGTTCTGCAAACAGGGACAGTTTTAACTTCTTCCTTGCCAATCTGGATGCCTTTTATTTCTTTGTTTTGTCTGATTGCTGTGGCTAGGACCTCCAGTACTATGTTGAATAGAAGTGGGGAGAGTGGGCATCCTGGTCTTGCTCCCGATCTTTAAGAAAAGCTTTCAGCTTCTTCCTGTAACGTATAATGTTGGCTGTGGGTTTGTCATATATGGCCGTTATAATGTTGACGGACTTGGCCTCTATACCCATTTTTTTGAGAGTTTTTATCATGAATGGATGTTGAATTTTGTCAAATGCTTTTTCAGGATCTATGGAGATGATTATGTGGTTTTTGTCCTTCTTTTTGTTGATGTGGTGGATGATGTTGATGGATTTTCGAATGTTCTACCATCCTTGCATCCCTGGCATAAATCCTATGTGATCATGATGGATGATCTTTTTGATGTATTTTTGAATTCAGTTTGCTAATATTTTGTTGAGTATTTGTGCATCTATGTTCATCAGAGATATTGGTCTGTAATTTTCTTCTTTTGTGGTGTCTTTGCCTGGTTTTGGTATTACAGTGATGCTGGCCTCAGAATGAGTTTGGAAGTATTCCCTCCTCTTCTATTTTTTGGAAAACTTTAAGGAGAATGGCTATTAGGTCTTCACTAAATGTTTGAAAAATTCAGCAGTGAAGCCATCTGGTGCAGGGCTTTTGTTCTTAGGTAGGGTTTTGATTACCAGTTCAATTTCATTGCTGGTAATTGGTCTGTTCAGATTTTCTGTTTCTTCCTTGGTCTGCCTTGAAAGGTTATATTTTTCTAGAAAGTTGTCCAGTTCTTCTAGGTTATCCAGTTTGTTAGCATATAATTTTTCATAGTATTCTCTAATAATTCTTTGTATTTCTTTGGTGTCTGTAGTGATTTTTCCTTTCTCATTTCTGATTCTGTTTATGTGTGTAGACTCTCTTTTTTTCTTGATAAGTCTGGCTAGGGGTTTATCTGTTTTGTTTATTTTCTCCAAGAACCAGCTCTTGCTTTCACTGATTCATTCTATTGTTTTATTCTCAATTTTATTTATTTCTGCTCTTATCTTTATTATGTCCCTCCTTCTACTGACTTTGGGCTTCATTTGTTCTTCTTTTCCTTGTTTCATTAATTGTGAGTTTAGACTGCTTATATGGGATTGTTCTTCTTTCTTGGGGTAGGCCTGTATTGCAGTATACTTTCTTCTTAGCACAGCCTTGGCTACATCCCACAGATTTTTGTGGTGTTGAATTATTGTTGTCATTTGTCTCCATATATTGCTTGATCTCTGTTTTTATTTGGTCATTGATCCATTGGTTATTTAGGAGCACGTTGTGAAGTCTCCATGTGTTTCTGGGAATTTTCATTTTCTTTGCATAATTTATTTCTAGTTTCATAGCTTTATGATCTGAGAAACTGGTTTGTACAATTTCAATCTTTTTTAATTTACCAAGGCTCTTTTTGTGGCCTAGTATATGATCTATTCTTGAAAATGTTCCATGTGCACTGGAGAAGAATGTGTATTCTTTTGCTTTTGGGTGTAGAGTTCTGTAGATGTCTGTTAGGTCTGTCTGTTCTATTGTGTTGTTTAGTGCCTCTGTCTCCTTACTTATCTTCTGTCTGGTTGATCTGTCCTTCAGAGTGAGTGGAGTTTTGAAGTCTCCTAGAATGAATGCATTGCATTCTATTTCCCCTTTTAATTCTGTTAGTATTTGTTTCACATATGTGGGTGCTCCTGTGTTGGGAGCATAGATATTTATAATGGTTATATCTTCTTGTTGGATTGACCCCTTTATCATGATGTAATGTCCTTTTTTGTCTCTTGTGACTTTCTTTGTTTTGAAGTCTCTTTTGTCTGATACAAGTACTGCAACTCCTGCTTTTTACTCCCTATTGGTTGCATGAAATATCTTTGTCCATCCCTTCACTTTTAGTCTGTGTATGTTTTTGGGTTTAAAGTGAGTCTCTTGTAGGCAGCATATAGATGGGTCTTGTTTTTTTATCCATTCAGTGACTCTCTGTCTTTTTTTCTTTTTTTAATTGAAGGGTAATTGACAACAGTTTTACATTACATTAGTTTCAGGTGTACAACACAGTGATTCAACATTTATATACATGATAATTCTAGGTACCAGCTATCACCATACCAAGTTGTTACAATATTTTGACTATATTCCTTATGCTATACATTACATCCCGGTTACTTATTTATTTTACAATTGGAAGTGTGTTTATATATATATATATATATATAGTGAGGGCATCTCTCATATTTATTGATCAAATAGTTGTTAACAACAATAAATTTCTGTATAGGGGGGTCAATACTCAATGCACAATCATTAATCCACCCCAAGCCTAATTTTCGTCAGTCTCCAATCTTCTGATGCATAACGAACAAATTCTTACATGGAGTACAAATTCTTACATAGTGAATAAGTTACATGGTGAACAGTGCAAGGGCAGTCATCACAGAAGCTTTCTGTTTTGTTCATGCATTATGAACTATACACAGTCAGTTCAAATATGAATATTCATTTGATTTTTAAACTTGATTTATATGTGGATACCACATTTCTCTATTATTATTATTTTTAATAAAATGCTGAAGTGGTAGGTAGATACAAGATAAAGGTAGAAAACAGAGTTTAGTGTTGTAAGAGAGCAAATGTAGATGATCAGGTGTGTGCCTGTAGACTATGTGTTAATCCGAGCTAGACGAGGGCAATAAACATCCATGTATGCAGAAGATTTCTCTCAGAACATGAGGGGGGAGGTTCTAAGCCTCACCTCTGCTGCTCCCCATTTTCTCACCAGATGGCCCCCTGCGACTGTGCCTGTCTTAGGTTGTTCCTCCCTTGAGGAATCTTACCCGTCTCTGGCTAACCAGTCATCTTCCGGGGCCATACAGGGAAATGTTAAGTTGGTAAGTGAGAGAGAAGCCTTATTGTTTGAAAAGGTTAGCTTTTTACTTCTTTGCATATTTATATCCTGTGGCTTCTATGCCCAGCATTTGTCTTGAGGTGTCTTTACCACTTGGAAGAATTATGATACTCGGTAAATTCGACATGTGGCACGAGTTCTATTTAAAGGTTGTGATTAGGTAGGAAGAAGAAAAGCTATAGAAGTAGCAGGCAGAAGAAAACCTGGGAAGATTGATTATTTCATTGACATATCTTCTTGTAGAGTAACTTCAGCATGGATAGGTTTTAAACTACTAATTAAATTGTGCACACACATTAACATAATAGGAATATAGTTACCTAACCAAAGCATACCTGTAATTACCTGCCATCTCCAGTGAAACCAAGAAAACCAGTTAGGCACCTTAGGCATTTGTGAAAGCTTATCTATGATATGGTGGATATTGTCCGACTGAACTTAAACAGTCTGAGAGAATTCAGATAAACTAGAACAACCCATTCCTGGGGACTGTTCATATCCCATATGTTCTTTTAACAATAAATAGTCTGTGGTTGTAAGATTTTGGAGTGCTACAATTTGCACTTCTCCTAATTCTTGGTTGAGTTCCAACAGTATAGATCCAGTCCAATTTTTTGTTTTACTGTATGCACAGGCCAGCTTAGATATCTCCTTCATCATTCCCATGGCAATTCCAGGAACTGGTGGGATGAGTGCATCTACACCTGTGGCAGTGTGTGGATCTTTGTTGGAGTTTTTTTTTTTTGCTGATCATCTTCTGTCATGAGTCTTCCCGAGAGTGCTGATGTTGGAAGTTCTTTTTCATATTGTATCTTAGTTCATTTTCGGGGTAGCCAAATTAGGCTTTGATCCTCTGTATAAACACAAACAGACCCTTTGCCTACACTTTTATATGCCCTTTATATCATTGTGTAGAACTCATTAGAGGTCACCACATAGGAACTGCTTTTTTTTTTTAATCATTAATCTACACTTACATGACGAATACTTTGTTTACTAGGCTCTCCCCTATACCAGGTCCCCCCTATATACTCCTTTACAGTCACTGTCCATCAGCGTAGCAAACTGTTGTAGAATCACTACTTGTCTTCTCTGTGTTGTACAGCACTCCCCTTTCTCCCACCCCACTATGGATGCTAATCTTAATACCCCTCTTTTTCTACCCCCCCTTATCCCCTCCCTACCCACCCATCCTCCCCAGTCCCTTTCCCTTTGGTACCTGTTAGTCCATTCTTGAGTTCTGTGATTCTGTTGCTGTTTTGTTCCTTCAGTTTTTCCTTTGTTCTTATATTCCACAGATGAGTGAAATTGTTTGGTATTTCTCTTTCTCTGCTTGGCTTGTTTCACTGAGCATAATACCCTCCAGCTCCATCCATGTTGCTGTAAATGGTTGGATTTGCCCTTTTCTTATGGCTGAGTAGTATTCCATTGTGTATATGTACCACATCTTCTTTATCCATTCATCTATCGATGGACATTTAGGTTGCTTCCAATTCTTGGCTATTGTAAATAGTGCTGTGATAAACATAGGGGTACATTGGTCTTTCTCATACTTGATTGCTGCATTCTTAGGGTAAATTCCTAGGAGTGCAATTCCTGGGTCAAATGGTATGTCTGTTTTGAGCATTTTGATGTACCTCCATACTGCTTTCCACAATGGTTGAACAAGTTTACATTCCCACCAGCAGTGTAGGAGGGTTCCCCTTTCTCCACAGCCTCGCCAACATTTGTTGTTGTTTGTCTTTTGGATGGCAGCCATCCTTACTGGTGTGAGGTGATACCTCATTGTAGTTTTAATTTGCATTTCTCTGATAATTAGCGATGTGGAGCATCTTTTCATGTGTCTGTTGGCCATCTGTATTTCTTTTTTGGAGAACCGTCTGTTCAGTTCCTGTGCCCATTTTTTAATTGGGTTATTTGTTTTTTGTTTGTGGGGGTCTGAGCTCTTTATATATTCTGGATGTCAAGCCTTTACCGGATGTGTCATTTTCAAATATATTCTCCCATACTGTAGGGTTCCTTTTTGTTCTATTGATGGTGTCTTTTGCTGTACAGAAGCTTTTCAGCTTAATA
This sequence comes from Manis pentadactyla, assembly GCF_030020395.1. NCBI lineage: Eukaryota > Metazoa > Chordata > Mammalia > Pholidota > Manidae > Manis > Manis pentadactyla. The sequence continues at coordinate 106,426,920 of NC_080024.1, forward strand.
TAGTCCCACTTGTTCATTTTTGCTGTTGTTTTCCTTGCCCGGGGAGATATGTTCAAGAAGAGGTCACTCATGTTTATGTCTAAGAGGTTTTTGCCTATGTTTTCTTCCAAGAGTTTAATGGTTTCGTTACTTACATTCAGGTCTTTGATCCATTTTGAGTTTACTTTTGTATATGGGGTTAGACAGTGGTCCATTTTCATTCTCCTACATGTAGCTGTCCAGTTTTGCCAGCACCATCTGTTGAAGAGACTGTCATTTCGCCATTGTATGTCCATGGCTCCTTTATCAAATATTAATTGACCATATATGTCTGGGTTAATGTCTGGATTCTCTAGTCTGTTCCATTGGTCTGTGGCTCTGTTCTTGTGCCAGTACCAAATTGTCTTGATTACTATGGCTTTATAATAGAGCTTGAAGTTGGGGAGTGAGATCCCCCCTACTTTATTTTTCTTTCTCAGGATTGCTTTGGCTATTCGGGGTCTTTGGTGTTTCCATATGAATTTTTGAATTGTTTGTTCCAGTTCATTGAAGAATGTTGCTGGTAGTTTCATAGGGATTGCATCAAATCTGTATATTGCTTTGGGCAGGATGGCCATTTTGACGATATTAATTCTTCCTAGCCATGAGCATGGGATGCGTTTCCATCTGTTAGTGTCCCCTTTAATTTCTTTTAAGAGTGACTTGTAGTTTTCAGAATATAAGTCTTTCACTTCTTTGGTTAGGTTTATTCCTAGGTATTTTATTTTTTTGATGCAATTGTGAATGGAGTTGTTTTCCTGATTTCTCTTTCTGTTGGTTCATTGTTGGTATATAGGAAAGGCACAGATTTCTGTGTGTTGATTTTGTATCCTGCAACTTTGCTGTATTCCGATATCAGTTCTAGTAGTTTTGGGGTGGAGTCTTTAGGTTTTTTTATGTACAGTATCATGTCATCTGCAAATAGTGACAGTTTAACTTCTTCTTTGCCAATCTGGATTCCTTGTATTTTTTTGTTTTGTCTGATTGCCGTGGCTAGGACCTCCAGTACTATGTTAAATAACAGTGGAGAGAGTGGGCATCCCTGTCTAGTCCCCGATCTCAGAGGAAATGCTTTCAGCTTCTCGCTGTTCAATATAATGTTGGCTGTGGGTTTTTCATAGATGGCCTTTATTATGTTGAGGTACTTGCCCTCTATTCCCATTTTGCTGAGAGTTTTTATCATGAATGGATGTTGAACTTTGTCAAATGCTTTTTCAGCATCTATGGAGATGATCATGTGGTTTTTGTCTTTCTTTTTGTTGATGTGGTGGATGATATTGATGGACTTTCGAATGTTGTGCCATCCTTGAATCCCTGGGATGAATCCCACTTGGTCATGGTGTACGATGGTTTTGATGTATTTTTGAATTCGGTTTGCTAAAATTTTGTTGAGTATTTTTGCGTCTACGTTCATTAGGGATATTGGTCTGTAGTTTTCTTTTTTGGTGGGGTCTTTGCCTGGTTTTGGTATTAGGGTGATGTTAGCTTCTTAGAATGAGTTTGGGAGTATCCCTTCCTCTTATATTTCTTGGAAAACTTTAAGGAGAATGGGTATTATGTCTTCCCTGTATGTCTGATAAAATTCCGAGGTAAATCCATCTGGCCCGGGAGTTTTGTTCTTTGGTAGTTTTTTGATTACCGCTTCAATTTCGTTGCTGGTAATTGGTCTGTTTAGATTTTCTGTTTCTTTTTGGGTCAGTCTTGGAAGGTTGTATTTTTCTAGGAAGTTGTCCATTTCTCCTAGGTTTCCCAGCTTGTTAGTATGTAGGTTTTCATAGTAGTCTCTAATAATTCTTTGTAATTCTGCGGGGTCCTTCGTGATTTTTCCTTTCTCGTTTCTGATACTGTTGATTTGTGTTGACTCTCTTTTCCTCTTAATAAGTGTGGCTAGAGGCTTATCTATTTTGTTTATTTTCTCGAAGAACCAGCTCTTGGTTTCATTGATTTTTGCTATTGTTTTATTCTTCTAAATTTTATTTATTTCTTCTCTGATCTTTATTATGTCCCTCCTTCTGCTGACCTTAGGCGTCATTTGTTCTTCTTTTTCCAATTTCGATAATTGTGACATTAGACCGTTCATTTGGGCTTGTTCTTCCTTTTTTAAATATGCTTGGATTGCTATATACTTTCCTCTTAAGACTGCTTTTGCTGCGTCAGTCAGAAGTTGCGGCTTTGTGTTATTGTTGTCATTTGTTTCCATATATTGCTTGATCTCTATTTTAATTTGGTCGTTGATCCATTGATTATTTAGGAGCATGTTGTTAAGCCTCCATGTGTTTGTGGGCTTTTTTGCTTTCTTTGTACAATGTAGTTCTTGTTTTATTCCTTTGTGGTCTGAAAAGTTGGTTAGTAGAATTTCAAACTTTTTGAATTTACTGAGGCTCTTTTTGTGGCCCAGTATGTGGTCTATTCTGGAGAATGTTCCATGTGCACTTGAGAAGAATGTGTATCCTGTTGCTTTTGGATGTAGAGTTCTGTAGATGTCTATTAGGTCCATCTGTTCTAGTGTGTTGTTCAGTGCCTCTGTGTCCTTACTTATTTTCTGTCTGGTGGATCGGTCCTTTGGAGTGAGTGGTGTGTTGAAGTCTCCTAGAATGAATGCATTGCATTCTATTTCCTCCTTTAGTTCTATTAATATTTGTTTCAGGTATGTTGGTGCTCCTGTAGTGGGTGCATATATATTTATAATGGTTATATCCTCTTGATGGACTGAGCCCTTTATCATTATGTAATGTCCTTCTTTGTCTTTTGTTACTTTCTTTATTTTGAAGTCTGTTTTGTCTGATACCATAATTGCAACACCTGCTTTCTTCTCTCTGTTGTTTGCTTGAAATATCTTTTTCCATCCCTTGACTTTAAGTCTGTACGCGTCTTTGGGTTTGAGGTGAGTCTCTTGTAAGCAGCATATGGATGGATCTTGCTTTTTTATCCGTTCTATTACTCTGTGTCTTTTGATTGGTGCATTCAGTCCATTTACATTTAGGGTGATTATTGAAAGGTATGAATTTATTGCCATTGCAGGCTTTAAGTTTGTGGTTACCAAAGGTTTAGGGTTAGCTTTACTATCTTACTGTCTAACTTAACTCGCTTGTTGAGCTATTATAAACACAGTCTGATGATTCTTTATTTCTCTCCCTTCTTATTCCTCCTCCTCCCTTCTTCATATGTTGGGTGTTTTGTTGTGTGCTCTTTTTAGGAGTGCTCCCATCTGGAGCAGTCCCTGTAGGATGCCCTGAAGAGGTGGTTTGTGGGAGGCAAATTCCCTCAACTTTTGCTTGTCTGGGAATTGTTTAATCCCTCCTTCATATTTAAATGATATTCGTGCTGGATACAGTAGTCTTGGTTCGAGGCCCTTCTGTTTCATTGCATTAAGTATATCATGCCATTCTCTTCTGGCCTGTAGGGTTTTTGTTGAGAAGTCTGATGATAGCCTGATGGGTTTTCCTTTGTAGGTAACCTTTTTTTTCTCTCTGGCTGCCTGTAATACTTTGTCCTTTTCTTTGATCTTTGCCATTTTAATTATTATGTATCTTGGTGTTGCCCTCCTTGGATCCCTTGTCATGGAAGTTCTGTGTACCTCTGTGGTCTGAGAGGCCATTTCTTCCCCTAGTTTGGGGAAGTTTTCAGCAATTATTTCTTCAAAGACATTTTCTATCCCCTTTTCTCTCTCTACTTCTTCTGGAATACCTATAATTCTTATATTGTTCCTTTTTGATTGGTCGCTCAGCTCTCTTAAAATTCTTTCATTCCTGGATATCCTTTTATCTCTCTCTGCATCAGCTTCTCTGCGTTCCTGTTCTCTGTTTTCTAGTCCATTAATGGTCTCTTGCATCTCGTCCATTCTGTTTTGAAGTCCTTGCAGAGCTTGTTTTATTTCTGAATTCTCCTTCCTTAGTTCTTGCATATTTCTCTGCAAGTCCATCAGCATGGTTATGACTTTTGTTTTGAATTCTTTTTCAGGAAGACTGGCTAAATCTATCTCCCCAGATTCCTTCTCAGGGGAAGATGTAGCAGATGCCGAAGCTGTCTGGGTTAGTCTTGTCTGGATCATGTTTTTTTGCCTTTTCATGTTGACAGGTGCTATTGACTGTCAGCTGGGAGGGCCAAAATTTTCACTTGCTACTGGCCTTTCTTTACTGGGACAACTGCGACCCCTAGTGGCTTGTGTTGGGTAATTGCGTGTAGACTGGGTCTTTGTGTCTTGCCTGGCCGGAAGGGAGAAATTTCCCTTTCTGTGGGCCGAATTTGTCTCAGGCTGCTTCTCTGCTTTCGCAGCGCCCGGTGGGGTAATGGATGAGGGGGCTGCTTGACTGTTTACCTCCGTGAGGGGTCTCAGAGCTGTTGCCCAGGGGGTTAGTGCACCCGGTTTTCCCTGTAATTTCCAGCTGCTGTACTGTGACCTGGGTTGTTTCCGTCAAGCTGTTAAGTCCCTGTCCCTTTAAGACTTTCAAAAAGCCCCCGCTTTTCTTTGTCACAGGGGCATCAGCTTCGGCACCCGCTCAGAGGTCTTACTCCCTGTTCTCCCAGTATCCAGGGCCCCCTGGGCACGTACTGTGTCTGCGCTCTGGCCCGGATGGCTGGGGCTGGGTGTTCGGCAGTCCTGGGCTCCGTCTCCCTCCCGCTCTGCCTATTCTTCTCCCGCCGGGAGCTGGGGGGAGGGGCGCTCGGGTCCCGCCGGGCCGTTGCTTGTTATCTTACCCCTTTCACCAGTCGCTGGGTTCTCGCTGGTGTAGCTGCAGTCTGGCCACTGTCCTGCGTCTTCTGGTCTCTCTTTTAGGGCTAGTTGTGTTTGTTGTATTTTCAAAAGTCTATGTTTTTGGGAGGAGATTCCCACTATCCTACTCACGCCGCCATGTTGGCTCCGCCTCTCCGCCTCTGTGTCTTTTGATTGGTACACTCTCTCCATTTACATTTAGGGTGATTATCAATAGGTATGTACTTACTGTTATTGCAGGTTTTAGATTCATGGTTTCCAAAGGTTCAGGGTTAATTTCCTTACTATCTAACAGTCTAATTTAACTCACTTAATATGCTATTACAAACACAATCTGAAGGTTCTTTTTTTTTTCTCCTCCTTTTTCTTTTTCCTCCATTCTTTATATATTAGGTATCACATTCTGTATTCTTTGTCTATCCCTTGATTGACTTGGGGGATAGTTAATTTAATTTTGCATTTGCTTAATAATTAGCTGTTCTACTTTCTTTACTGTGGTTTTATTACCTCTGTTGACGGCTGTTAAACCTTAGGAACACTTCCATCAATAGCAGTCCCTCCAAAATAGACTGTGGAGATGGTTTGTGGGAGGTAAATTCTCTCAGCTTTTGCTTATCTGGAAATTGTTTAATCCCTCCTTCAAATTTAAATGATAATCTTGGCAGATAAAGTAGTCTTGGTTCCAGGCCCTTCTGCTTCATTGCATTAAATACATCATGCCACTCCCTTCTGTCTTGTAAGGTTTCTGCTGAGAAGTCTGATGATAGCCTGATGGGCTTTCCTTTATATATGATCTTATTTCTCTCTCTGGCTGATTTTAATAGCCTGTTCTTATCCTAGATCTTTGCCATTTTAATTACTATATGTCTTGGTGTTGTCTTCCTTGGGTCCCTTGTGTTGGGAGGTCTTTGCAACTCCATGGCCTGAGAGACTATCTCCTTTATCAGACTGGGGAAGTTTTCAGCAATTACCTCCACAAAGACACTTTCTATCACTTTTTCTCTCTCTTTGTCATCTGGTACCCCTATAATGCGAATATTGTTCCATTTGGATTGGTCACACAGTTCTCTCAATATTCTTTTATTATTAGTGATCCTTTTTTCTCTCTGTGCCTCAGCTTCTTTGTGTTCCTCCTCTTTAATTTCTGTTTCATTTATTGTCTCCTCCACCATATCTAATCTGCGTTTAATACCCTCCATTGTGCTCTTCAATGATTGGATCTCTGACCGGAATTCATTCCTGAGTTCTTGAATATTTTTCTGTACCTCCATGAGCATGTTAATTTTTTTTGTTTTGAAATCCCTTTCAGGAACATTAATTAGAATCTTTCTCAGGTGTTGTATTCATAATTTTACTTTGAATCAGGTTTCTTTGGCCTTTCACATTTGTATATGGTGCCCTCTAATGCCCAGAAGGTGTACTCTTGGAGCTGCTTAGCCAGCCCCTGAGGGAATGTCAGGGGTTGCAGGCAGGCGGTATTGGTACCTGGGGGGAGGAAAGAGGTGTTTCCTGCTTCCCGGCTGGTATGCCTGCCTTCCCTGCCAGAACCAGTGGGATGAGCACACAGTTATAAGCCTCTATGCTTTGTGTTTGTAGTTGCTGTAGACTGCACTTCCCTCTGGCTGACCTAATGCCAGGGTAGGGTTTGCCAGTTTGCAAGCCAGTTGGGGCTGGCCAGGAGAAGCACGCAGTAGGCTGTGTATCATGGAGGGGTCCTTCGAACTGTGTAGCCAGCCACGGAGCTGGAGCACCTGAAGATCGAGAAAGTTCCCAGCCTGCTGGGCAGAGTGCACCCGGACAATTTTGTCTACCTGTCCTTTCTCCTGAGTGGTAAGCTCTGTGCAATCCTTGCCCCTTTAGCAACCCTCTTGCTGTTAGGAAGTCTCTCAGACTGCCCACCTTTCTTTTGTCCCAGAGTAGCTGGATTTGGATGCCTGCTTTCCACAAATGGCTGGAATCTCAATCTGTCTAGGAATCCTGCCTGTCTTAGCTTTCCAACCCCATAATCACGAGAGTACCATGAAAGCACCATGAAATGTAGGTTTGTTCTCCCAGAGGAGATCTCTGCAGTTAGATATTCAGCAGTCCCAGGCCTCTACTCCCTCCCTGCTCTGTTTCTCTTCCTCCTACTGGCAAGCTGGGGTTGGGGAAGGGCTTGGGTCCTGCCAGGCCACAGCTTTGATATGTTACCCTGTTCCGTGAGGTCTGCTTTTTTCTCCAGGTGTATGCAGTCTGGCACAGTCCTCTTTTCCTGTTGGTCTTTCAGTATTAGTTGTATTAATCATGTTTTCATATTATATGCGGTTTTAGGAGAAAGCCTCTGTCTCACCTTTCACACCACCATGTTTAATCCTCTCCCCCATCAGTGCCTGTTTTTTAAATAACTGCATAATATTTGAGTGGATGTATCCACAATTTAGTCAACCAATCTTTTTCTTGTCATTGAACATTTAGGTATTTCTTGCCTTTTAACATTAGAAATAACTCCATGAAAAATCTCTTTGTGCATGAGTTACCTACATTTTGGATTTTTGCCATTAAAAATGGTCAGTTATTCCTAGCTATTTTTCTTAATGGAAATCATATAAATTTAATTGCATTTAAAATTTTTTTGGTTAAATTATTCTTTAAGATAAAAACCGTTCTCACTGAAATTTAGCTTTAATCAAAGGTAAGAATTGGTGTTAGATTAGAACAGTGTTTTTCAACTGAATGTTGGTGGGTGTATTTGTGGTGGATTTTGCTGTCCAAGAACATTTCGCAGTGTCTGAAGAGATTTTTGGTTGTGCTGGGAAGAAGGATGCTACTAGCCTCTAATGAGTAGAGGCTCCAGTGGATGCTCACCATCCTGTGTGCACCAGACAGCCCCCACAACAAAGAATTATTCAGCCCAGAATGTCAGTTGTGCACAGGCTGAGAAACCTTGGATTAGCAGATTTCACTGCTGACAGGAAACATTGTTGCTGTAGTATTTAGGGCTGTTTATGGCTTCTCTCTGCTATGTAGGAGCGGAACATTTTAGTGTCAGAAACAATATAGTAGAGGTTGATTTTGCCAAATATGATAGAGTGAATAGCCCAATGCCTGCCTTCCCATTCTCCTTTTGAGAAACACCGTGCATTTTATTGCTTACACAAAGGACTTACAGATTTTTTTATTTCTTGGGTATTCTTGAAAATATCTCATCAGTGTCAGATCTAGTTATTGTTGAAATTTGGATGTATTGGGTGTAATAGAGACCTACATTTAGCTGCTTGGGAAACAGTATCAAGCAGTAGCTGGCTTAACAAACAGGCTTATTATTTTCATGTAATGAGAATTCTGGAGTGCAGGGCTGTCACTTGTTGGTCCATGATGTCAATGACCCAGGCTCCTATCTTTCTGCCTAGCCTTCCTTAGAGTGTGTTTTTTTTACCTTGTTGGGACATGATAGCTCCTGCCCATTCCCACCTTTCACCCACCACATCAAAACCTGTATACTGGGCAGGGTGAGGAGGACATGGGTCAGCTGAACCAGACCTTTAATAAGTTCCTGGGAACCAACCCAGTGATTTTTGCTTATTTCTATTGGCCAGAACTGTGTCCTTTGACTATTAGCTGTATGAGAGGTGGGAAATACAAGTTTTTAGTTGGATTCATTTTAAGTCAGAAATAAAATCTGAAACCTGCAGTAAGAAAGAATGGATATGTGTACCTTTGGAGTTGCCTTTTAAAAGTATTGAGGTACTAGTCTTCCAAAATGCACTGAAATGAAAGGTAAAGGACTTTACAACATTGGAGATTTGAGAGAACAGACCCTACAAGAGGTTTTTTTTTAATTTGGAAAATAAAATGTAATGAATGTATTTCTTAATCCCAAGGAGTTGGCTGTTGTATGGTGTTTTTAAATTAAAATCTTCTCTCTAATACTTGGGGCCTTACTCTATTTTTTTTTTTCAACATGAGTAATTACTTGTTTTAATTATACAAGTAAGTGTTTCTTTCTGCTAAAAATTGGAATCACCAACTGACAGATGGATTTAAGTGTGGAAAATAGGTGTATATGCTTAATGGAAGTATTGAAGAAGGGCTGATACAATGAATGAGTCCTGCCTTTGCCATTTTTTAAAAATTGAAATATTGATATGCAATGATGTATTGGTTTCATGCCCACTTTTTAATTGGAGGAGTTCTTTATATATTCTTGATGGTAATGCCTTATTAGTTACATGATTTGCAACCATTTTTTCTCATTCCATGGATTACAACAAATTTTTTAATGTAATTTAAAAACTATCAGCATTAGGACTAATATTATATTAGTATTTATTAGTATTTTAGCTAGTTTATTTTGAAGTACTATATAAATGAAAGAATATATGAATATATGGTCTAAAATTCAGATGTCACAGAAGGTTTTCAATAAAAAAGCAATTTAAAGGGCAGCTTACCTTGGAAAGAAAGAAAGGGGCAGAGTAGGAAAAAGCCTTCAGTGTATCATGTGTGTGTGTTTGTGTGAGTGTGTGTGATGTAAGTTTCAGGTGTACAACTTTATAATTTGACATCTGTATACACCACAAAATGATCACTACCACAACTGTAATTGCTATCCCCTACCATTCATAGTTGACCCCATTCACCCATTTTCCCTGTCACTCAGCTCCCCTTCCCCTCTGGTAACCACTAATCTGTGCTCTGTGTCTATGAGTTTGTTCTAGTTTTTTTGATACTACGTATGAGTAAAGTCATTAGGTTTTTGTCTTCATCTGACTGTTTCACTTAGCATAATATATCCTAGGTCCATCCCTGTTGTCACAAATGGCAGGGTTTATTCTTTTTTTTGGCTGAATAATATGCCGTTGTATAAATATACCACATCTTCTTTAATCATTCATCTATTGATAGATATTTAGGTTATTTCCATATCTTGGCTGTTGTAAATAATGCTGCAATGATGTGTTTAATTCCTTTTCTTTAAAAAATTTGATAAATATGGCAAAACTGGTAATAAATGTTCAGTTTCAGTGGTGGGAGCATGGGTATCATTATTGTATGCTATGATACTCTTTCATGCAAAAGTACTGCAAACCAAAAGGTATTATTTCTGTCTGTATTATATGAGACTGGTATAACTTTGATACTAAAACTGAATAAATCATATAAGAGAAATTTAGAAGTCAGTTGAACTTGAAGTTATACATCTTAAATGAAATAGTGGTGGACTATCCGGACAATGGAGTGTTTATGTTTGAAATATTTCATAGTTAAAACACATTTTTAGTTACATAAATCCCTACCCTTCTCTACGTCTCCAGTCTGTGAGTCTTTTCCCCAAGAAGTTTCTAATTTCTTGTCTTCTTCCAGAATTACTCATTATATTCTCAGATACATTTATATTTTGAATGCAGTGTGCCATTTCCCTCTCAACCACTAGCTAAACATATTCTTTTTTGTATCTTTTTTCACTACCTAAAATATCATCGAAATTGTTCCCTGTCAGTATATGTCTCATTTGGTGCCCATTTCATGGTTCTATATATTCTGCTGCATTGGTGCATTGTACTTTTATCTCATCAGTTCCTCCTGAATGACATTTAGGTCTTTGCCAACATTTCACTACTATATGTACAGTGAATATCTTTGGGCATGAATCTTTTTTTGCACACAGGTGTGTTGCTATATTTGATATAAGTTCCTGGAGGTAAATTTGGTGGGTTAAATTTATGATCTAGTCAAATCTAAAAATTTCTTTTAAACAATTGTATCAGTGTATACTCCCTCACTAATGTATGAGAATACCCCTTTGTCATGCTCTCTAAACTGTATAGTGTTATCAGAATCTTTTAATTCTTGCCAATATGTTTTTTTGCACTTGATGCAGAAAAGCTGTCAACAGAAAAATGTTTTAGTATTATTTTAAATTAGTATTTCTTTTTGTTACTAACTTGCAATATAAAATGACTTTATAGTGTTTCAACTCTGCATATGAGGTTTGAGGTTATGCAAACAAACAAAAGCCTAGACTGGAATGTGTTTAATTCTGCATATAAAATTAGACATTTAAAAGCTTTTATACTTAATCTGTGGAAATGGTTGAAGCATTTTCCTCTTTTCAGCTAGTCAGAATAATTTGTTATAATTGCAAAAGTATTTAAAACTGAAAGTTAATATTTCTGTCCAGTGTATTACAGGAGGCTGGTATAACTTTGATACTAAAACTGAATAAATCATATGAGAAGAGAAATTTAGAGGTCAGTTCAACTTAAAAATATAGATCTTAAATAAAATAATCGTTGACCATCTAGACAATGAAATGAGCTATCAAGCCATAAAAAGACATGGATGAACAGTAAATGCATGTTACTAAATGAAAATCTGTTATTGTAATTCAATATATTAGCAAATTAAAGGATAAAAGCTAGATGATTATCTCCATGAATTCAGAGAGAATAAAATTAAACATCCATTCATGATAAAAAATGTTTATTTAGCAAAATAAAAGTTGAAGAGAACCTTCTTAACCTGAAAAGGATATAGACCAGAAACCTAAAGCAAATTGTTACTCTTAACTAAACCTTAGAAACAATTCTTTCAAAATCAAGGAAGAAATATTTGTATTTGACATTGAATTAGAGATCCTAGCCAGTGCAATTAGATAAGGAAAAAAAGAAGTATGAATAAAAAATATGAAAAATAAGAGAATTAACAGTTTGTTGATAGGGAAATTCAGAATGAGCTATAAAATATTAGAGGGCTCAGCAAGATTGCTAGATGTGATTGAAGCATTAAAAAGTTAATAGCAACAGTTGTATGTGTGTGTACATGTATGTTTCTGTGTATGTGTATGTGGCAGCTTACATTTTCCAAATTGCTTTATCAATGTACATTGCATCTCATGTGCTGTTTGCACAATGTGACCGAGATTCTTTCCACTGAGACTTGATCTGTGTTCCCTACCCTTACATCTTAGAAGGCCCGATGGGTAAAAATAGAAACTAGAATCTTACCTGTTCTAGGGCTGCTGGAGGATGGTGGAAGGCAACAGGATGGGGAACCCACAGTAAGGGCATTCATCAAGACTAAACATAAATTATTTATTTATGCTTAATTTATAAAACTTGCGCTTAACTTTTAAAATGCTTTTTCTCATATATAGTAGTATGAACAAAATCCCAAGTTGATTTTTGCCATTTAAAAACACACTTTTTTGGGGGGGTGAGGAGAATGTTTCTGTTTTTACCTGAATTCTTAGAATAATGAATAATAGTTCTATTTGGAAGAAAAAACCTGGTCATGCTGGAAATACCAAGTAACTGAGTGCCTGCCTAGTGCAGGCATACCCTCAAAGAATTTCTTCCTTAGTAGAATACAGAGAACTATAGGGTCCTAATATGAGCCTCAGTTATAGTGGTGGGCTGCTAAGCACTTACAGCTCTAGAAAGAAATTTGAGGATATTTCTGGGCTCAAAATAAAATAACAGTTGTATGGCATGAAGATGAAGAAATAGATTAAAATTTTAAGATAGAAACTCCAAAATATAGGTAGTATTATTAAGAGAGGTTAGTTAGAAATTTGAGTATGGTATGGTTAACCTTAGATACTTCCATTGCATTAATTATATATTACATGAAGTGTTTAGTGTTGCTTGTAGTTGTTGAATATAGCATGGCAGTACATAAATGTATGAAGAGCAGAGACTTTGTGCCTGAAGAACCCTTGGTTCAGTTCTGGGCATCTGCCACTTACTAGCTTTGTGGCCTTTGGCAGATTATTTGACCTCTCAAAGGCTATCATCCCTCACATATAACATGGGGAAGATAATTGCTCCCATTGGTGTTGTGAAAATCAAGTGAGATAATGTAGTAACGTGCTTTGCATATCACCAGGCGAATCATAAGTGCTTAATAAATGTTATTATATACTGGCCAGGAAAGTATCTGGTTTGCTTTATAATATGTAAGAGGAATATTAAAATACTTTTTTTTTTTAAGGAAATTCGCAATGAGTCTCATGACTATCCTCATAGAGTGGCCAAATTTCCAGAAAACAGAAATCGAAACAGATACAGAGATGTAAGCCCATGTAAGTACTCACTGTGTACATGTATATATGTTTGTTGGCTTATTTTAGGAGGCAGGATACAATGAAAAGAAGGTTTGGGGTCAGGGTTGATAAGTATGGCAATTTTTTTTTCACATTACCATAATGCATATTCTTTATAGAAAAATTGCAAGGCATAGAATAGTAGAAGGAAGAGAAAATGCCCATAACTATTTCATCTTTCAAACACAACCTTATGTATTTCTATCAATTTCTTATGCATAATTTTTTTCTTAAAATAATTGTAATCATGTAGGTATGTATGTGCATTCATATATACATACATCCTTTTCATATTATTCCATAGCCTTTATAAATATTACTTAAAATGTTTATCAGTGTATTTTGTTTTAATTTTTATAAAAGTAGTATGTTATGCACTATAGAAAACTTTGAAAACAGAGAAATGTGTGGAAAAGAAAAGCCCCATGACTTAAAAGCTTTTGGGATTTTATCCTGGTATTCTTTCTGTATAAAAATACACTGTATCCTTTTTTCTTTTTTATTGACATACAGTCATATTTTAGTTTCAAGTTACAGCAAAATGGTTCAACAGTTACCCAAATTATTAAATCCTTACCCCCACTAGTACAGCTACTGTCTGTCAACATAAAAAGATGTTGCAGAATCATTGGCTATATTCTCCATGCTGTACTACCATCCTCATGACCAAAATACATTATGATTGAGAATTTTTGTGCCCCTTTATCCTTATCACACTCCCCTCCTACCCACTTCCACTCCTACCCCATGGTAACCACCAGTACCTTCTCATTGTCTGTGAGTCTACTGCTGTTTTGTTTTGCTTTGTTTTTATATTCAGTAAGTGAGAGAAATCGTATGGTGTTTGTCTTTCTCCACCTGGCTTATTTCACTGAGCCATAATACCCTCTAAATCTATCCATATTGTTGCAAATGGCAGAATTTCTTTTTTATGGCTGAATAAAGTCCATTGTGTATATATACCAGTTCATATTTAACCAGTTGTCTATTTATGGACACATAGGTTGTTTCCCTATCTTGGCTGTTGTAAATAATGCAGCAATAAACAATAATGCATAAATCCTTTTGGATCAGGGATTTTGTATTCAGGTAAATTTCTAGAAGTGGAATTGCTGGGTTGAATGGTATTTCTATTTTTAGTTTTTTGAGGAACTTCCACACTCCTTTCCACAGTGACTGCAACATCTTACATTCTTACCACCTGTGTAGGAGGGTTCCCTTTTTTCTGCACATCCTTACCAACACATGATTTCTTGTCTTTTGGATAGTGGCCATTCTGATTGGTGTGAGGTGGTATCTCATTGTGGTTTTGATTTGCAGTTCCCTGATAGCATGTGAAACATCTTTTCGTGTGCCTGTTAGCTATCTGAATTTCTTCTTTGGAGAAGTGTCTATTCAGATCCTCTGTCTATTTTTTTAATCAGGTTATTTGCTTTTTGGGTGCTGAGGTGTGTGAGCTCTTTATATATTTTGGGTGTTAACCCCTTGTCAGATATGTCATTTATGAATATATTCCCATACTGTAGGATGCCTTTTGTTCTGCTGATGGTGTCCTTTGCTGTACAGAAGCTTTTTAGTTTGATGTAGTCCCATTTGTTCATTTTTGCTTTTGTTTCCCTTGCCTGAGGAGATGCGTTCAGGAAAAAGTTGCTCAGGTTTATATTCAAGAGATTTTTGCCTATGTTTTCTTCTAAGAGTTTTATCGTTTCATGACTTAAATTCAGGTCTTTGATGCATTTTAAGTTTACCTTTGTATATGGAGTTAGACAATAATCCAGTTTCATTCTTTACATATAGCTGTCCAGTTTTGCCAAAACCAGTTATTGAAGAGGCTATCTTTTCCCTGTTGTATATTCATGGCTCCTTTATCATATATTAATTGATCATATATGTGTGAGTTTATGTCTGGGATGTCTGTTCTGTTCCATTGATCTATGAGTCTGTTCTTGTACAGTACCACACTGTTTTGATTACTATGGCTTTGTAGTATAACTTGAAGTCAGGGAGTGTAATTCCCCCATTTTTGTTGTTCATTTTCAGGATTGCTTTGGCTATTCAGGGTCTTTTGTGGTTCCTTATGAATTTTAGAACTATTTGTTCTAGCTCATTGAATTTAATCTGTAAATTGCTTTGGGCAACATGGCCATTTTGGCAATATTAATTCTTTGTATCCATGAGTGAGGGATAGATTTCCATTTACTTGTGTTTTCTTTAATTTCTTTCATGAGTGTCTTATAGTTTTCACCTCCTTGGTTAAGTTTATTCCTAGATATTCTATTTTTTTTTTGATGCAATTATAAACAGAATTATTTTCCTGATTTTTCTTTCTGCTAGTTTGTTGTTAATATATAGGAATGCAACAGATTTCTGCAGTGATTTTGTATCCTGCAACTTTGCTGAATTCAGTTATTAGTTCTTGTATATTTTGGTGAATTCTTGAGGGTTTTTTGTGTATAGTATCATGTGATCTTCAAATAGTGACAGTTTAACTTCTTCTTACCCATTTGGATGCCTTTTAGCTCTTCATGTTGTCTGATTGCCATGGCTAGAACCTCCAGTACTATGTTGAGTAAAAGTGGGGAGAGTGGGCATTCTTGTTCCCAAACTCACAGGAAAAACTTGGAGCTTTTCTCATTGAATATGATGTTAGCTGTGTGTTTGTCTTATATAGCCTTTATTCTGTTGCGGTACATACCCTCTATGCCCATTTTGTTCAGTGTTTCTGTTATGAATAGATGTTGAATTTTGTCAAATGCTTTTCCAGCATCTTTTGAGATGATCATGTGGTTTTTGTTAATGTGGTGTAAGATGTTGATTGATTTACAAATATTTGCCATCCTTGCATCCCTGGAATAAACCCCACTTGGTTGTGATAGATGATCCTTTTTGATGTATTTTTTAATTCAGTTTTCTACTATTGAGGATTTTTGCATTTTGTTCATCAGGGATTTGGGGTTATAATTTTCTTTTTTTGTAGTGTCTTTGCCTGGTTTGGGTGTTAGAGTGATGCTGACCAGATAGAATGAGTTCAGAAGTATTCCCTCCTCTTCTGTTTTTTGGTATGCTTTAAGAAGGATGGTATTAGCTCTTTAAATGTTTGATAGTATTGAGCTGTGAAACCATCAGTTCCTGGGATTTTGTTTCTGGGGAGTTTGTTTCTGGGGAGTTTTTTGATTACCAGTTCAGTTTAATTGAGACAAATGGTCTGTTCAGATTTTCTATTTTTTCCTGGGTCAGTCTTGGAAAGTTGTATTTTTTAGGAAGTTGTCTGTTTCTTCTAGGTTATCCAACTTATTTGCATATACTTTTTCATAGTGTTCTCTAATAGTTCTTTGTATTTCTGTGGTATCCATTTTGACTATACCTTTCTGTTCTGATTTTGTTTATTTTGTTCCAAGGGGCTCTTTTTCAGCTCTTGTGTCTCTTTTTTGAAGTCCTCCCTGAGATCTTCAGTACTTTCCTGCAGATCAGTGAGCATAGTTATGACTTACTTTGAAATCTTAATCAAGAAGATTGGTAATCTCCATTTTGTTTAGTCCTTTTTCTGGTGTCTACCCTGTAGTTTTGTTTGGTACAAATTTTTCCGCCTCTTCATTTTGTCAGGGTTTGTATGTTTTTCTTTGTGTTAGATGGATCTGCTATGCTTCCTGATCTAGTGAGTAATGGCTTTGTGAAGAGTGCGTCCTGTGGTGCCCAGAAACTCAGGCTCTTTACTCTCCAGTGCCTCGTTTTCCTTTGTGGTGGGAGCCCCAGTTGCTGTTGGTGGATAAAATGCAGGGTCACCTTTCTGTCTTTCTGCTGGTGGTGGTTTATCTCAGTCTGCTGAGGCACTTGTTTTGCCTCAGCCAGGCCTATGTGATCAGAGCAGTGGTTTTTGTTGGGATCCTTGTGAGCAGGCCACTCTGTGCCTGCCCTGCAGTGATGGCAGGCCTGCTGGGTTAACAGGGTGGGAAGGGTGGTTGCAGGGCAAGTTGCACAATGACGGGGTGCTTAGCTTGTTGCAGTGGCATGTCACCTGGTTGTGGAGCTCTCTGGTGCTGGGCATTTGTGCACCAGGTGGGTAGGTGTACGGGCATGCAGCTGTGGCGGTGTGGCACGCAGTGGTGGGGACAAATCATGTGGTGGTAGGGTGTGGGCTCCCTTAGGCAGGAATTCCATGGTGGAAGGGTCCTGCCAGCTCGCAGTGACAAAGTAATGTGTACAGTACATGGGGGTGGTGGGGGGAGCACACTGGTGAGCAGCCATAGCAAGTCCTGCAGTGAGGTGAATGTGCAGGCTAGCCAAGGGACTGAGTTGGGTGGTGGGAGGCCCCACAGCAGAGGCAGCTAGTTGCACCACAGTGGCATACAGGTGCTGCAGCAGCGAGTTCTCCCTAGCAGCAGGAAGGCACGCAGCACCTGGCTTAGCCATCCGTTGGGAGGAAAGAGCTCTGGGAGCTGGCTCTTGCAGACTTCTCCCCATTTGGGCTGAAACAGGACTGTGAAAGCTGGAAGAGTCTCCATGCCTGCCAGGCAGCAAAGTCAGAGGCTGCTAGGCTGAGTGGGCTGGTACATGGGAGGCTTGCAGGGAGGCACCTTGGGGCTGAGCTTCCAGTGAGGGGGATGGAGCCCCTGGGGCTTCTCAGAGTGTTCCACCTGCTGGGCTGAGGGAGAGCTGGGGAGGTATCATCCACTTGCCCTTTCTCCTGCACAGACAACCCTTGCTGCTCTGGCTCCCCTCCCACTGCTGGCAAGTCTTTCAAACTGCCACCTCTGTATTGGGTCTTTATGGGACCAGTGGAGTGTGCTTGTCCTCCATAGGAGGCTGGTATCTCAGCCTCCCAGAGTGTTCCAGCTGTCCCTGGTGTCCAGTCCTGCTAATCACCAGACCCCAGTACAACGTGGACTTGTGTTCCTGGAGCAGATGTCCAGGGCCCGGTGTGTAGTTAATGGGTACCTGTCACCTCCCCTGTCCTTTCCTTGTCGTCCTACCTTTGGGCTGAGATGGGGGAAGGGCTGGGGTCCTGCTTGGTCAATGCTCTGCGACTTTACCCTTTTCCGTGTGGTCTTCTCTTCTTCCCCAGGTGTAGGTGGTGTGTTCTTCAGTTCATTTTCAGGTTTAGCTGTATTTGCTGTAGTTGCTTCCTTTGTGTGTGTGTGTGAGGAGTTTTCCATCCTGCCTTCTTACTTGCCATCTTGAGGCTCCCCCTCCCATACACTATATTCTTTTAAATTGAGAATTAGAATCCTGCACATACTAATTTGTATCTTTTTTCCCACTAAACAATACATTGTAAACATTTTCCTATATCATAAACACAGTCTTTTAGTGGCTTTGGATATGCTATTCTTTTAAGTAACAGTTCCCCTGTGGTTGGACATTTAGATTGTGATCTGTGCACACACACACACAATTTTGTAAGCAATTGTAATACCAGGGTGTTAATGTGTTAATCATGAGGTAATTTTATCTTTTGTTCTGATTGACACCACTTGTTCAGATATTAAATTGGGCTGCTTTACTTCTTCAAAATGTTTTCCCATGTTTGATTTTAGTGGCTAAACATAGATACTCTCTTTATGGCTGCTTGTTAGTAGGGACTTTTAAAAAAAAATACTGAATCTATTGGCATTTTCTGCTTGCTTATGGTTCCTATAGTTGATGAAGGTATGGTGCCAACATGCCAAGATCTCCTGTAGAGCCTGAAAACTCTCACTCTTTTCAAAGTCACAGACTATATACCTTTATAGATGTTATATTCCTTGCTGGGGGTATGGATATACCACTGAAAATTTATCAACTGGAGTAAATAAGTCCATATTTTTATTCTTAAATGAACAAAATTTTTTTTTTGACCAAGTACATTTCCATGAAGAGTATACTAGCTGATTTTGACAAATCAAATGAGAAGTAATCTCTTAAAGTATTTCATATGTATTACAAATTACTTACTAAATATTATGTTTCTCTTAAGTGCTTTTTCCCTTACAAATTAGGAGTGTTTGTAAAAATAGAAGCTGGAGGAGAGTGGTTTTCCACTCTTCAGCGTACTGGAAGATATGACAGACTTCCTCTGACACCTCTTGCTTCCCATGGCAACAGTTAAGTGTGGGTGTGTGTTCAGGGAATGGGGGTGTGGGTAGTAGATCCAATATTTAGATGCCCTTCACTCCCTATGATGAGCTTTGAAGACAGTGTTTTCCAGTTGTACATCTTGCTTTTAATTAAAAAAATTTTTATATTTTAATAATTGTAGATTTGCATGCAATTTTAAGAAATAATATCCAGAGCCTTCTCACGGTTTCCGCCAATGCTAATATCTTGCGTAACTATAGTAAAATAGCCCAACTAGGAAACTGACATATATAATCCATTCAGATTTCTCTAGTCATAGTTGCACTCATGTGGATGTGTTTAGTTCTGTGCAGATTTATCATATGTGTAGGTTTCTCTGATCACCACAGTCTAGACTCAGGCCAATGGGAAGGTTCTGTCAAAATATCCCTCCACTGCCCTTCTGTGGCCTCCCTCCCTCCTTCATCCCCAGTTGCCTTTAGTTTTTACATATCTGTTGTAATTATAATCATTGGACTTGATAAACTACATTTGAATCTCATTAATTTTGTCAAATTGAAGTAAATGGAGGAACATGTAAAAATTAGAACTGAGACACTTTTAAAAGTAGACATTTGCAACTTACTCTAAGTACATAAGTTAAAACTTGTGATTTATCTCCTAAGCATTCAACTTCTGTACCCAGCTGCCTGTTGGACATGTCTAGTTGAAGGCCACCGGAAGACCTCTGTTACAGTGTATTTATCTGCCCCGTCTCCATCACCATTAGCTCAGGTTTGTCGTACTGCATATGTCTTCTCAGGAAGAGAGCCATTCACCTTGGGTCAGTGTCTAGTATTAGGAGGAGGTGTTTCTTCCTTGGAAGAGATGCTGCATGATGTCTCATCCTGCCACCTGGGCCCCCTACTGTCTTTCTTTCCACCATTTCTACACTGCCCCCTGTAGCTGCACTCTGCCATAAGCATGCCACTCACTGAGCCCTCTCCCAGTCCTAGTTTAAGCCTGGCTCTCCCTTGAGTGAACTGTCTTTGTCTCTCTCAGTGGAAGCTGTTCATTCTTGCTTCCCACATAACCACAGTGTTCCCTAGTCTAAGTCATTACTCTTCAACTGGTAAATTAAAATCTCCTCAGAGGCTTGTGCTGTGCACACACATCCCATTATTGTTCTTGTATCTATCTTCTCCTGACTTGGTAGTCAGTTCCTGTCCTACAGCTTCTTCTCACACATTTGCTAAATGTCAGGCATGCCATTCACTCTTTCCCTTTTTCCTCTCTCCCAGTGCTGCGCCTCCATCCTCCCAGCTGATGTCAGGTCTCTGTGAAACCATATGACACAACCTTAGAGTTCTAGACCATTTCACCCTCAACCTTCAGTTGTCTTCACTCCTAATATCTTAAATGCTGCTACTTGGAGGGCTACTTTCTGACAGTCCAGCTCTTTGACTTCATCAGGATATTTAGTTCTTTTACTTTTTCATTTGCTACAGTACATTATTCCTTCCCTACTCTACTTATTACTTAATAAGTTTCCTGCTGTTCTTATATATGAAATAATCTCTTTGGATCTTTAATTCTACTTACCCTGTGAAACCCCAACCTGGGATAATCAGTCATTCAGCTTATCTAACTCTGGGCTGAGTGTGTGTGCGCCTCACTTACTTGTCTGTGCTCTTCTCCAGCCCACTACCATTCTGTGCTGCTCTCACCTGAATAGCCATCTCTCAAACCCTACCCCCTTTCTCACCAGTCTCAGAAGGTCTTGCCTTCAATTCTGTAGAAAGAGATTTTAATTAGAAAAAAATTTTAGTAACTCTTCAACATCATATTTTACAACCTGGAAACTTCTCTTTGCATCCATCCATTCCTTTTTTTTTATTGTGGTGTCTTTGCCTGGTTTTAGTATTAGAGTGATGCTGGCTTCATAGAATGAGTTTGGAAGTATTCCCTCCTCTTCTACTTTTTGGAAAACTTTTAAGGAGGACATTCTCTATTTTATCAGACATTCTCTAAATGTCTGATAAAATTCGGCAGTGAGGCCATCTGGTATGGGTGTTTTGTTCTTTTGATTACCAGTTCAATTTCATTGCTGGTGTTTTTTGATTACCAGTTCAATTTCATTGGTGGTAATTGGTCTGTTGAGATTTTCTGTTTCTTCCTGGGCTAGTCTTGGAAGGTTGTATTTTTCTAGAAAGTTGTTCATTTCTTCTAGGTTACCATTTTGTTAGTATATAATTTTTCATAGTATTCTATCATAATTCTTTGTATTTCTCTGGTGCTGGTAGTGATCTTCCCTTTCTCATTTCCGTTTCAGTTAATGTGTGTAGACTTTTTTTTTTTGGTATCACTACTACACAGTTACATAAGCAATACTGTGGTTACTAGATTCCCCCCATTACAGTCACTGTCCATCAACATAGTAAGATGCTATAGAGTCACTACTTGTCTTCTCTGTGCTATACTGCCTTCCCCGTGCCCCCTGCCTACATTATGTATGCTAATCGTTATGCCCCTTATTCCCCTTCTCCCTCCCTTCCTGCCACCCCCTGCCCCAGTCCCTTTCCCTTTAGCAACTGTTAGTCCATTCTTTGGTTCTGTGAGTCTGCTGCTGTTTTGTTCCTTCAGTGTTTGCTATATTCTTATGCTCCACAGATGAGTGAAATCATTTGGTACTTGTCTTTCTCTGCTTGGCTTATTTCACTGAGCATAATACCCTCTAGCTCCATCCATGTTGTTGCAAATGGTAGGATTTGCTTTCTTATGGCTGAATAATATTCCATTGTGTATATGTACCACATCTTCATTACCCATTCAGCTACTGATGGACCCTTAGGTTGCTTCCATTTCTTGGCTATTGTAAATAGTGCTGTGATAAACACAGGGGTTCATATGTCTTTTTCAAACTGGGCTCCTACATTCTTAGGGTAAATTCCTAGGAGTGCAATTGCTGGGTCAAATGGTATTTCTATTTTTAGTTTTTTGAGGAACCTCCATACTGGTTTCGACAATGGCTGAACTAGTTTACATTCCCACCAGCAGTGTAGAAAGGTTCCTCTTTCTCTGCAGCCTGGCCAGCATTTGTTGTTTCTATTCTTTTCTCTGTTGGCCATCCTAACTGGTGTGAGCTGATATCTCATTGTGATTTTTTTTTTTTTTGTAGATAATAATTTTTTATTGAAGGGTGGTTGACACACAATATTACATTAGTTTCAGGTGTACAACACAGTGATTCAACATTTATATACATGATAATTCTAGCTACCAGCTATCACCATACAAAGTTGTTATAATATTTTGACTATATTCCTTATGCTATATATTACATCATGGTTACTTATTTATTTTACAATTGGAAGTATGTACTTTTTTTTTTTTTTTTGAGAGGGCATCTCTCATATTTATTGATCAAATGGTTGTTAACAACAATAAAGTTCTGTACAGGGGAGTCAATGCTCAATGCACAATCATTAGTCCACCCCAAGCCTAATTTTCGTCAGTCTCCAATCTTCTGAAGCATAACGAACAAGTTCTTATATGGAGAACAAATTCTTACATAGTGATAAGTTACATGGTGAACAGTACAAGGGCAGTCATCACAGAAACTTTCGGTTTTGATCACGCATTATGAACTATAAACAATCAGTTCAAATATGAATATTCGTTTGATTTTTATACTTGATTTATATGTGGATACCACATTGCTCTCTTTATTATTATTATTTTTAATAAAATGCTGAAGTGGTAGGTAGATACAAGATAAAGGTAGAAAACATAGTTTAGTGTTGTAAGAGAGCAAATGTAGATGATCAGGTGTGTGCCTGTAGACTATGTGTTAATCCAAGCTAGACAAGGGCAATAAAACATCCACGGATGCAAAAGATTTCTCTCAGAACGGGGGGTGAGGTTCTAAGCTTCCCCTCTGTTGATCCCCAGTTTCTCACCTGATGGCCCCCCTGCGACTGTGCCTGTCTTAGGTTGTTCCTCCCTTGAGGAATCTTACCCGTCTCTGGCTAACCAGTCATCTTCCGGGGCCATACAGGGAAATGTAAAGTTGGTAAGTGAGAGGGAAGCCTTATTGTTTGAAAAGGTTAGCTTTTTACTTCTTTGCATATTTATGCCCTGTGGCTTCTATGCCCAGCATTTGTCTTGAGGTATCTTTACCACTTGGAAGAATTATGATAGTCGGTAACTTCAATATGAGGCACAAATTCTATTTAAGGGTTGTAATTAGGAAGGAAGAAGAAAAGCTATAGAAGTAGCAGGCGGAAGAAAACATGGGAAGATTGATTATTTCTTTGACATATCTTCTTGTAGAGTAACTTCAGCATATATAGGTTTTAAACTACTAATTAAATTGTGCACACACATCAACATAATAGGAGTACAGTTACATAACCAAAGCATACCTGTAATTACCAGCCATCTCCAGTGAAACCATGAAAACCAGTTAGGCACCTTAGGCATTTGTGAAAACTTATCTATGATATGGTGGATATTGTCCAACTGAACTTGAACAGTCTGAGAGAAATCAGACAAATTAAAACAACCCATTCCTGGGGACTGTTCACATCCCATATGTTCTTTTAACAGTAAATAGTCTGTAGTTGTAAGATTTTGGAGCGCTACAGGCACTTCTCCTATTTCTTGGTTGAGTTCCAACAGTATAGATCCAGTCAAATTTGTTGTTTTACTGTATGCACAGGCCAGCTTAGATATCTCCTTCTTCATTCCCATGGCAAGTCCAGGAACTGGTGGGATGAGTGCATCTACACCTGTGGCAGTGCGTGGATCTTTGTTGGGGTTTTTTGATGATCATCCTCTGGCATGAGTCTTCCAAAGAGTACTGATGTTGGAAGTTCTTTTTCATATCGTATCTTAGTTCATTTTTGGGGTAGCCAAATTAGGCTTTGATCCTCTGTATAAACACAAACAGACCCTTTGTCTACACTTTTATATGCCCTTTATACCATTGTGTAGAACTCATTGGAGGTTACCACACAGGAACTGCTTTTTTTTTTTTTTTTTTTTGGTTATCATTAATCTACACTTACATGACGAATATTATGTTTACTAGGCTCTCCCCTATACCAGGTCCCCCCTATAAACCCCTTTACAGTCACTGTCCATCAGCATAGCAAAATGTTGTAGAATCACTACTTGTCTTCTCTGTGTTGTACAGCCCTCCCCTTTCTCCCACCCCTCCTATGCATGCTAATCTTAATACCCCCCTTCTTCTTTCTCCCCCTTATCCCTCCCTACCCACCCATCCTCCCCAGTCCCTTTCCCTTTGGTACCTGTTAGTCCATTCTTGAGTTCTGTGATTCTGCTGCTGTTTTGTTCCTTCAGTTTTTCCTTTGTCCTTATACTCCACAGATGAGTGAAATCATTTGGTATTTCTCTTTCTCCGCTTGCCTTGTTTCACTGAGCATAATACCCTCCAGCTCCATCCATGTTGCTGCAAATGGTAGGATTTGCCCTTTTCTTATGGCTGAGTAGTATTCCATTGTGTATATGTACCACATCTTCTTTACCCATTCAGCTACTGATGGACCCTTAGGTTGCTTCCATTTCTTGGCTATTGTAAATAGTGCTGTGATAAACACAGGGGTTCATATGTCTTTTTCAAACTGGGCTCCTACATTCTTAGGGTAAATTCCTAGGAGTGCAATTGCTGGGTCAAATGGTATTTCTATTTTTAGTTTTTTGAGGAACCTCCATACTGGTTTCCACAATGGTTGAACTAGTTTATATTCCCACCAGCAGTGTAGAAAGGTTCCTCTTTCTCTGCAGCCTGGCCAGCATTTGTTGTTTCTATTCTTTCTGTGTTGGCCATCCTAACTGGTGTGAGCTGATATCTCATTGTGATTTTAATTTGCATTTTCCTGATAATTAGTGATGTGGGGAATCTTTTCATGTCCCTGTTGGCCATCTGAATTTCTTCTTTGGAGAATTGTCTGTTCATATCCTCCACCCATTTTTTAATGGGGTTATTTGCCTTTCGGGTGTTGAAGCATGTGAGTACTTTTTATATTTTGGATGTTAATCCTTTGTCGGGTATGTCATTTACAAATATATTCTCCCATTCTATAGGATGCCCTTTTGTTCTACTGATGGTGTCCTTTGCTTTACAGAAGCTTTTTAGCATGATGTAGTCCCATTTGTTCATTTTTTATTTTGTTTCCCTTCCCGAGGAGATGTTCTCAGGAAAAAGTTGCTGATGTTTATATTCAAGAGATTTTTGCCTATGTTTTCTTCTAAGAGTTTTATTTTTTCATGACTTACATTCAGGTCTTTCATCCATTTCGAGTTTCTTTTGTGTACAGGGTTAAACAATCATCTAGTTTCATTCTCTTGCATGGAGCTATCCAGTTTTGCCAACACCAGTTGTTGAAGGGGCTGTCATTTCCCCATTGTGTATCCATGGCTCCTTTATTATATATTAATTGACCATATATGGTTGGGTTTATATCTGGGCTCTCTAGTCTGTTCCACTGATCTATGGGTCTGTTCTTGTGCCAGTAGCAAAGTGTCTTGATTATTGTGGCTTTGTAGTAGAGCTAGAAGTCAGGGAGCGTAATCCCCCCACTTTATTCTTTCTTCTCAGGATTGCTTTGACTATTTGGGGTCTTTTGTGTTTCTGTATGAATGTTAGAACTATTTGCTCTAGTTTGTTGAAGAATGCTGTTGGTATTTTGATAGGGATTGCATTGAATCTGTAGATTGCTTTAGTCAGGTTGGCCATTTTGACAATATTAATTCTTCCTACCCAAGAGCACAGGATGAATTTACATTTATTAATGTCCTCTTTAATTTATCTTAAGAGTCTCTTGTAGTTTTCAGGGGATAGGTCTTTCACTTCTTTGGTTAGGTTTATTCCTAGGTATTTTATTCTTTTTGATGCAATTGTGAATGGAATTGTTTTCCTGGTTTCTCTTTCTGCTAGTTCATCATCTTTTTATTCTTTATGTTGTGCCTTCTGCTGTAGCTTCCCCTCTCTTTCTTCCCCTATGGAGCAAAGCCTGCTCATCTCACTAGCTACCCAGGTGTCTGTTGGCCAACTGTCTTACCACAACACAGAATGCAATACAGTACTAAGAATCATTACTTAATACAATTTTTTATTTTAAAGCATTAAACAAATAATGTCTTATCTTTATATCCCTGTTGCCTGGCTCCCATTTGTTGAGTAGACATTGTGAGTGTTGAAAGTGAGTAGCAGAGCATCACTGTGATGGTTCGATAGAGGCTATTTAGAGAAGATAAATCATAGGCTGGATCTTCAAGGAAGTGAGGTATATATGACAGAGATGAAGATGAGAATCTTTCCTGAGGTGAGGCACAATGTTCAAAGGTAATTGTAACTCCAGGGAGAAAAATCTGTGTCCCAGCCCAGGATATATCACCTTTGAAACAGAAATCAGTCAAAGGGAGAAATAAAGTGGAAGAAACCCATTTATTGCCTACAAGCAGTTGTCCACTTCTGCTTCCCTGTGTCTCTCACGACCTGGCTGCAAAAAGGGACCCCACCCAACCTTTCTGTTCCAGATATGCCCTATCTCCCCCTTGTAATCACATATTGCTATGGATGTGGACTACTTCTCTCCACCCACTGGAAACACCTGTTGATAGGGAGATGAAGTAAGGCTAGGCGAGAGATTCTGGAAATATTGCAGCTTTACCCACAGAGATGCAAGGAAGAATTTAGGGTGTGTTAGCAGGATGGTAAAGGAGCCAACTTTGATGTATCAAAGAGAATGTAGTGAGGGAAGTAGTTTCTGGAGTCACACAAACCTATGTTTGAATCTCTCATTGTGCTTCTTTAGTGTGCTGTTTTAGGCTAATGACTTGATTTCCCTATGTATCAGTGAAAGGAGCATGATAAAATCAACTTCATAGGGTTGTGAGGATTGAGAGAGGTAACCCAGTAAGATGTGCCATACAGTGCCTGACACATAATAGCACTAAATAATCCTGTACAGTGGTTGTAGTTGTATGTTGTCAGTACAGGTATCATTCATCAAATACATTTTTCTTTTCAGAGGAAACAAGTGAAATACTGAGTAGTCTGTGTGTACTAAGGTTTGCATTTCTTCTCTGTTAACATGATAGTGCTTATGGTGACTTGAGTTTTAGTTCTGGCTTCGCTTTTGTCTCATTGCTTGATTTATGAGAGAAAATCTGTCATATTTGTGCCTTAAGTATTTGTAGAGTTGAGGAGGGTTCACATATCTATAAAATGCTGTGCATTCTTGGCAGAGAAGTACCATACAAATATGGACATTAGTATTTGTAAACATGTTGCTTCTCGGGCTGAGAGTGGGAGAGTGGCAAGGGAAAATCTGTTGTGCTGTGCTGATGGAGTTGGTCTTCTCCTTGCCCTGCTTATGTTAGTCTTGAGCTCTGCCTTGGTGTCACATGTTTAGGGTGGTGGTGATGATTATGGATCCTCTCTGCTGTGTGACTTGGAAGACTAAATGGAGGTATCTTTAAAATAAACATATATAGTGAAACCAGTGGGAGGGTGGGGAGTGGGAGGTGTGTAGGTGAAGAGGTGGGGGTTGGGGGAGGTGGAAAAAAGGCTTATTATGACAGTATTGAAAGAGGAAGCTAATCTGTATTGTCAGCTCAGGCCGCAGCTAGAGCTAGTCATTTCTTGGCAGATGAAACCATTTCTCAGAACACATACTGTTTGAGGGTGGGAGGTGAAGGGAATCAGAAGTAAGCCTAATTTTTCTCCAGTTCATAAGCCACAGTTCTGTTGGGTATTGCATTTTTTCTTTCATTTGGTGATAAGAATTAAGAGCTGATAATGTCCCTGTAGAAAAGTGTATATTGTTAACAGTTCTGCTGTTGGTGTTATTAGAGGTTAAGAAACAAGATTTCCTGTGAAATGTGGTTTGGCTGCTTTTTGCTATCTCATGTAGTATGGTTTGAACGATCTTCCTTCAGTTTTCTTCCTTTGCTGGATCCTTTAAAAGATAGCAAAGAGGGAGATAACCATATGCTTGGAATGGTAAGGTACTGTGGGCTTTGGGATTTATTGCTTATACCCCCAAGGTTATGAAACTCTGTCATTTTGATAATCTCATTTCAGAGGTTCCTGGACAGAATAAACTATGGGAGAGGAGAAGGCATGTAACTTTCTGTTTGTTTGTTTCACTAAATCAAAAGTCACAGGTTTGGTTTGGAATGATCACAGATTTTTGGCTGATAGTAATGGGGCAGGGAAAGTAGATATTTGACTCCCAGGTTTTAAGGGGGACTGTGTCCGTGCTCAGATATTTTAAACCATATGTTAAGTAATTCTTAATTGGAGAAGAAGCATTGTGTCTCTTTATCTTCGCTAGAGAATATAAATCATAAAGTCACAGTTTCCCATAAAAAGGCTCTCATAGTTTCACTTCTTGAAATGTGTATACTTACTCTCTTTATAGACAGTTTTAAAATGATACGTTTGTTTAACACCAGAAATTCTTTTGTTTTTTCTCTACACAGATTCTCTTCTGAATCAAAAAGTCATATACACTTTTAAGTTTTTATTAATCTTAAAAGAACAGAAGAATTAAAATAAATATCTAATGATGTCAATGTATTTGAGAGTTTTGTCTTTAATCAGTCCTGAAGTGAAAGTACAGGTCAGCCAACATTTGTAGCCAGTTCAGTTCTAAATAGCTACATTTTTCCCAAGGATGATCTTTTCAGCATTATCTGCTGGCAAAATTCTTTTTAAAAAAATTTCTTTCTAGAGAAAATTCAAATCCAGCGTTCCTTTGCTTTTGCTGACACATGAGTAAATGTTAGGGGAAGCAGGGCCACTGCCTAGGACCAGGCTCTGCAGGCCTTCTGTTGCCTCTCATATATAGTTCCTACTTCCCACTGGTTAGGACAGTACTCCAGGATGTAGATCTGTGCTTTTATGGTGGTGTGATTTGGAGTCTTTAATGTATTCAGAGTGACATGGTATAGATTTTAAAGCTAGAGGGAAAACAATAGTGAATTCTAGTTCAAAGTCCTGAGGGCAGGCTGTCAGATACTCTTAAAAACAAACTAAAATTGCTGAGGTCTTTTTCTAGGCTTATTTCCTCCATAGCTGTCAAAGGGTCAGGGATGGTGACATGAAGAATATAGATAACCAAATTCCCAGTTCCCTGGAGAGAAACCTTCATAGTTTTTATGGGAACTCTTGGCTTCTGTTGGCCAAATTTCTTTTTTGAATTGTGCAATAAATATGATTAACCTTTAGGGTTTGTTTTTCTTCTGTGATTACATGAGGAAATACATTCCTTTGATATTACATTTTAGTGGAATTTGAATTTTAGGGATTGTGTGGCACTCTAAGTTCATACATTATTCTTTGATATGTGTTATGTAGGAGATTTATGGTCTTTATTTTGCTAATTAACTGACTTTTCTAAAACTATCTCACATGGAATAACAGTTAAAGGGTGATTAAACTGTTAAAAAAAATGACTTGAAAAAAAAAAAGCGCTTGCTGACATCATATTTCCGAGAACACTAGTATAAGTGATTTACTATAACAAGATCTTAGTTTTTCCTGTTGGCAAATGACATGTAATATTTACAGAGGTCTTGGATTTAGTCCGGAAACATCTCAGATAAATTGATGTGTGAAACTGAAACCATTTAGCATTTTTTTTTTATGGAGATAATATAAACAGTTTTTTGGGTTTAAAAGTGAGGAGAGAATGAATATTTAGTATAGATTTTCTTGAGGGGGGCAGCTTATAATAGAATGTATTCTCCAGAGTTAAACATCAAATGTGTTCACTTTATAACTCACTTATATGCTTCTGACATTTATGTATTTAGGATTCTAAATTAATATTAATTCTGATGGTATACACATGCTTTCTGTCTCTGTCGTGCTTCTCTTATCAAAATGATATAAGGTAGTATGCCACATGTTTAACATAAATTCTAAATATGAGATTTTCACCTTTAAAAACTTAGAAATACATTTAAATTGTTATAACAGTCTTAACAATGAAGCATCTTTAGTTGTCTTTTAAAGTATGAGAATATTTAAATATTTAAAATATGAATTTGAATACTTTTACCATTTAATTCTAAATGTAGTTAAGTGTTAAAATTATTTAAATAGTTGAATGCATATCTGTTGAATGAAGATAATGGATTGTAATTACCGTGTAAATCTAGTCACATCTATTTGAGTCAGTTTTTTTTTTTTAAGTAAACTTACCAGTTGTTAGGCACCAAGGATCTGAATGATTTTTACTTTTAGGCAGTTAAGTGCTTTATTCCTTTCACTGTTTTACTGTTGTCGATTTTTTTCAACTAAAAATTGCCAGTCTACTACAAACAGAAGCATTTCCCTTCCAACAACACAGCAAACAAAGGATTATATTTTTGTACTTCCTTTAAAAGAAAAAAAGGAATAATTTAGGATTTGACTCAGCTCTCCTGTGGTGCTAATTTTTTTTTGTTTCTTCAATCATTTTTAAAATACCTAGATCATTAATATTACAATAAACATGAAATGATAAATTTGAAATGACAGTTATGGTTTATCATTTTCTATTTCAGATGATCACAGTCGTGTTAAACTGCAAAATGCTGACAATGATTATATTAATGCCAGCTTAGTTGACATAGAAGAGGCACAAAGGAGTTACATCTTAACACAGGCAAGTGGTATGATATCTTAATAGGTGCCTGACAATAAAGTGTTTTTGGTTGATCTGCTCCAGAACATAGCTACAAGTATGTCTTGACCCCATGGAACGAAATGCTGTGTAAGTTTTTTCTTTTCTTATGTAATGGATCATAGATAGACATTGTGTTTTGCAGCTTTATATATTTAAGATAAAAGTAATTTTTAATGCTGTACAGTCTGTGAAGGAAATTTTCTTAAGGAAATTCTTAGGCCAGTTTTTTTCAGGCAAATTATCTTCCTTGCTCTATATCTGGTAAAAAATTTTTGATAATGCTTTGTTAACTTCTTCCATCTCTCTTCATATAACCTGTATTATAGCCACAGGCCCTTTGAAAGCTCTTCTCTACCTGACGCTGGTATGTATTTTCAGAGAGTGTGGACATGTCTTGAGTGGTGTTTGGCCTTTCTTCAGGGCAGAGGAAGGTGCTGAGACCAGGTGCTCAGGGTCTCCTACCTAGGAGACCTCTGAGCTGATGTTTCCTTTGACATTGGCCTGATTGCTTCTTGGCACATTGGCCATACCTATATTCCAGCACAAACTTTTCTTCCATTCTGACATAATAGAAATGATTTTAATTAATCCATACCAAGCTACCCTTTATTTATTAAATAACAGAGAATTAACAGTGCTGTCATTTCCCCTAATTAATGATGTTTAAATATTCAAAAGATAAGTTGTACATTCATAATATTTGACATTTTAAAAAAACTCAAATTGGATCAGAATCTGTTTTGAAAGAAAAAAAGTTTAATATGATATATTCAAATGGCAATCACTATGAACTATTAGACTTTCTAACTGACACGGAAAGAAAATTATTTTACTTGAAGTAAAATGGATTCTGTAAATCAAAAAGAAAAAGAAATAATCTGTGAAAAACATTGCAAAAGAACATAAATTCATAGTTCAAAGAAAAAACAAAAGTAGATAATACATGAAAATATACTCAGTTTTTCTAGTAATTAGGGGATGTAAATTTAAACCAGTAATCAGTTACAACTTTGACCTGTCAAAACAGAGATTTAAAGGTTAGTAATGCTCAGTGGTCAAAAATGTATAGACATAAAGATGTGTGTGAGGCATATATTGCAACTTAATTTTAATAGCATAGGACCAGAAATAATATACCTGAAATAATCTGTAAGGACTGGTAAATAAATTGTACAGATACCACTAGTACTGATTATTTCTGGGAATTAGGAATGAATAGAGACTCTAATTTGTCATTTTCAACCTTTGTAATATTTGAAGTTTTTCTTAAAAGCATTCATGATGCTTTTTTTAATAAACTTTTTTTATTAAAGTATTTTTTTTAATTGAATAGTTGGCATACAATATATATTAGTTTCAGGTGTATAACATAGTGATTCAGCATTTATATACATTATGAAATGCACACTGTGATAAGTATAGTTACTATCTGTCACCATACAAAAGTATTACAATATTACTAACTATATTCCCTATGCTATATTTTTCATCCCTGTGACTTATTTAATTATTGGAAGTTTGTGCCTCTTTATTCCCTTCACTTATTTTGCCCATCCCCCCACCTTACCTCACCAGTTTGTTCTGTGTATATGAGTCTATTTCTGTTTTGTTTTGTTTTTTAGATTCTACATGTAAGTGAAATTGTATGGTATTCATCTTTCTCTGTCTGACTTATTTCACTTAGCATAATACCCTTTAAGTTCATCCATGTTGTCACAAATGATTAAGATTTCATCCTTTTTTATGGTTGAGTAGTACTCCATTGTGTGTGTGTGTGTGTGTGTGTGTGTGTGTGTGTGTGTGTGTGTTCACATCTTTATCCATTCATCTGTCAATGGACAATTAGGTAGCTTCTGTATCTTGGCCATTATAAACAATGCTGCAGTAAACATAGAGGCATATATCTTTTTGAATTAGTATTTTGTTTGTTTTCTTTGAGTAAATACCCAGAAGTAGCATTACGGGGTTGTATGGTATTTCTACTTTTAATTTTTTGAGGTACCTCTATACTGATTGAAATAATGGCTGCACCATTTTGCTGTCCCATCAGCAGTGCACAACGGTTCCCTTTTCACCACATTCTTGCCAGTGCTTGTTATTTGTTGTCTTTTTGATACTAACCATTCTCACTTGTGTAGGGTGATATCTCATTGTGGTTTTGAATTGCATTTCCCTAATGATTAGTGATGTTGAGCATCTTTTCATGTTTCTTTTGGTCATCTCTATGTCCTCTTCAGAAAAAAAAGTCAACTCTATACCCTCACCCATTTTTTAATCAGATTATTTGTTTCTTTGTTGTTGACTTGTATGAGTTCTTTATATATTTTGAATATTAACCCTTATCAGATACATTATTTGCAAATAGTTGGCTTTTCATTTTGTTGATGGTTTCCTTCACTTGTGTAGAAGCTTTTTACTTTGATGTAGACCCACTTGTTAATTTTTGCTGTTGTTTCACTTGCTGGAGAGAGAGATCCAGAAAAGAATTGCCAAAGCCAATGTCCAAGAGTTTACTGCTTGTGTTTTCTTTTAGGACTTTTACAGTTTCAGGTATTATATTTTGGTCTTTAACCCTTTTTATTTTCGTGTAGGGTATAAGAAAGTACTCCATTTTCATTCATTTGCATATAGCTGTTCAGTTTTCTTCACACCATTTATTGAGGAAATTGTCTTTTCCCCACTGTATATCCTTTCCTCTTTTGTCATAGATTAATTGACCATACAAGAGTGAGTTTATTTCTGGGCTCTCTGTTTTGTTCCATTGATCTATGTGTCTATTTTTGTGCCAGAACCATAGTGTTTTGTAGTATAGTTTGAAATCAGGGAGCATACCACCAGCTTCATTCTTCTTTCTGAAGATTGCTTTGGCTATGTAGGGTCTTTTGTAGTTCCATACAAATTTTGGGGTATTCTAATTGTGTGCAAAATGCCATTGGTATTTTGATAGAGGTTGCATTGACTGTATAGATTGCTTTGGGTAACATGGACATTTTAACAATATTAGTTCTTCCAATCTATGAGCATGGTATATGTCTTCCCAGTTTTGTTTTGTTTTTTTGTCATCTTTGATTTCTTTCATTGGTATCTTACATAATTTTCAGAATACAGGTCTTTTGTCTCCTAGTTAGATTTATTCCCAGGTATTTTGTCCTTTTTGATTCAGTTGTAAGTGATATTGTTTCCTAATCTAAATTTCTCTTGTTGCTAGTTTATTATTGGTATATAAAAACAGATTTCTGAATATTGATTTTGTATCCTGCAACTTTACTGAATCCAATTATTCTAATAGTTTTTCGGTGGAGTCTTCAGGATTTTCTGTATGTAGTGTCATGGTACCTGCATATGGTGACAGTTTTACTTACTCCTTGCCAATTTGGATGCCTGTAATTTCTTGCCTGATTGCTATGGCTAGGACATCCAGTACTATGTTGAATACTAATGGTTAGTGGACATCCTTGTCTTGTCCCTGATCTTAGTGGAAAAACTTAGCTTTTTGCCACTGAGTATGTTAGCTATTGGTTTCTCATATATGGGCTTTATTATGTTGATGTGTTTTCTCTATATGTTTCCCACTTCGTTGAGAGTTCTCATGAATGGACGTTGAATTTTGTCAAATGCTTTTTCAACATCTATTGAGATGATCATATGGTTTTTATCATTTTCTTAGTGTGGTATATCACATTGATTAATGATCCTTTTAATATATTTTTGAATTGGGTTTGCTAGTATTTTGTGGAGGATTTTTTGGCATCTGTGTTCATGCGGGATATAGGTCTGTAATTTACTTTGATTTTGGTATCAGGGTGATGCTGCCCCTGTGGAATAAATTTTGGAAGTATTCCTTCCTTTTCTATACTTTGGAATAGTTTGAAAAGGATGGGTATTAACTCTTCTTTTTGTTAAATGGTGGAATACATCTCTGAAGCCATCCGGTCCTGGGATTTTTTTGTTTGTTGTTGGTGGTGGAAGTTGATTACTAATTCAGTTTCATTACTAGGAATAAGTCCATTCAGATTTTCTATTTTTTCCTGGTTCTTGGAATAGTGTATGTTTCTAGGAGTTTATCCATTTCTTCTAGGTTGTCCAGTTAGTTGCATATATTTTTTTTTGGTAGGATTCTCTTATAATTCTTTGAATTTCTGTTGTTTCAGTTGTACTTCTCTCTCATTTCTGACTTTATTTGCATTCTCCTTCTTTTTCTTGTTGAGTTTGGCTAAAGATTTATCGATTTTATCTTTTCAAAGAACCAGCTCTTAATTTCACTGATATATTCTATTGCTTTTTTAGTCTCACTTCCATTTATTAACATTTTGATCTTTACTATTTCCTTCCTTCTATGAACTATGGGCTTTGTTATTCTTTTTCTAGTTCCTGAGGTATAAGATTTGATTGTTTATGAGATTTTCCTTGTTTCTTGAGGTAGGCCTGTAACACTATAAACTTCCCTGTTTGAACTGGGAACATTTGCTGCATCCTAAAGATTTTGATCCATTATGTTTCTGTTTTCATTTGTCCCCAGGTATTTCCTCTTTGATTTATTCACTGACCCATTGGTTTAGTAGCATAGCTTCCACTTGTGTTTTTTCCAGTTTTTTTTCTTGTAACTGATTTCTAATTTCATATCATTGTGGTCAGAAACGATGTTTAATATGATTCAATCTTCTTAAGTCTATTAGAACTTGACTTATGGACTATGTGATCTATTCTGGAGAACATTCCATGTGCATTTGAAAGGGATGTGTAACCTGCTGCTGTAGGTTGAAATGTTCTGTATATACGTTAAGTTCATCTGGTCTAATGTGTTGTTCAAACCACTGTTCCTTTATTGATTTTCTGTCTGGATGATTTATCCAATGATGTAAGTGGGGTGTTTAAGTCCCCTACTATTATTGTCTTACTGTCAATTTCTCCTTATGTCTGTTAATATTTGCTTTATATATTTAGGTGCCCTTCTGTTGAGTGCATAGATATTTATAGTTATATCCTGTTGTTGGATTGATTTCTTTGCCATTATGTAATGCCTTCTTTGTCCCTTGTTACACTCTTTGTTTTAAAGTCTATTTAATCTAATAAATATTTCTACCTCAACTTTTTTTTTCACTTTCACTTCCACGGAACACCTTTTTCCATCTCTTCACTTTCAGCATCTGTGTCCTTAGGTCTGAAGTGAGTCTCTTGTAGGCAGCATATTAGGTGGGTCTTGTGTTTTTGTTTTTCTTTTCATCCATCCAGGCACCCTGTGTCTTTTGATTGGAGCTTTTAGACCATTTACATTTAGAGTTAATATTGATAGATACACACTTACTGACATTTTTGGGGTTTTTTTTATAGTTCTCTATTCCTGACTTCCTCTCTTGCTCTCTTCCCTTGTGAGTGACAACTTTAGTGTTAAGCTTAGATTCCTTTCTCTTTTTTGTGTGTGTTTCTATTATATATAGTGGTATATTAAATTGATGTCACTTAAGTTGGAACACATTCTAAAAGCACTACATTTTTACTTCCTCCATTACATTTTATGTATGTGATGTCATATTTTACATCTTTTTATCTTGTGAATCCCCTAATTTTTAGGTATAATTGATCTTACTACCTTTGTCTTTAAGTAATTGATCTACCATCTTTACTGTGTTTGCTTTTACCAGTGAAACTTTTTCCTTTAATAATTTTCTTCTAATTATGGCCTTTTCTTTTTCACTTAACAAAATCCTTTTAACTTTCTTGAAAGTCCAGTTTAGTGATGCTGAACTCCTTTAACTTTTATTTGTATGAGAAACTCTCTCTCTCTCCTTCAATTCTGAATGATAACCTTGCTGGGTATTCTTGTTGTAGGTTTTTTCTTTTTAGCTCTTGGAATATATCATGTCACTTCCTTGTGGCCAGTAAAGTCTCTGCTGAAAAAAATCAGTTGATGAACTTATGCTGCTTTTAAGATATTTTCTTTATCTTTAATTTTTGACACTTTAAGTATTATGTGTCTTGGTATGGATTTCCTCGGGTTCATCTTGCCTGGACCTCTGTGTGTTCTCGAATTAGATGTCTGTTTCCTTCCCGAGGCTAGGGAATTTTTCATTGGCTTTTCAAATGGGTTTTTGGCCCCATTACCTCTCTCTTCTCTGGTAGCCCTATAATGCAAATGTTAGAATGCTTGATGTCCCAGACATACACCTTAACCTATCATTATTTTTTTGATTCTTTTTTTATTTTGCTCTTCATCTTGAGCGCTTTCCATTACCCTGTCTTCCAGACTGCTGATCCATTCTTCTGCATCCTTTTATCTGCTGTTGATCCCTCTATTTTTCTGTTCAGTTATTGTAGTCTTCAAGTCTGATTGGTTCTTTATTTTATTTTCTATCTTTTGTATTCTCACTGAGTTCATTCTTCTCTCAAGTCTGGTAAGTATAACTGTTACTTTGAACTCTTTATCAGGTAGATTGCTTAACTCTGTTCCATTTAGTTGTTTTCTTAAGTTTTATCTTGTTCTTTGGAACATATTCCTCTGTCTCATTTTATTTGACTTTGTGTTTCTTTCAGTGAATTAGGCAAAATAACTACTTTTCCAGCCTTGAAGGAGTGACCTTGTGTAGGAATGTCCCTGTGTAGACTGCCTGTGCCTGGAGGCTTTGGCTGTCTGTCTGGAGTTGAAGCAGGTGTGGGTTGGAGGGTCCTGAGGCACTTTGCTCAGGGGATGCCCTGAGAGGACAGCTGGAGCTGAAGCAGACATAGATCAGGGTGTCCCAGTTTGTGCCGCACTGGTGCTGCCTTGGTGAGACTGCTGGAGTCAAAGTGGATGCTGGTTAGTGCAGGCAGGGAGGCCACTTTGGGGTTCTCTGATGCTAGTGGATGCTAGGGTCCTGGGGTTTGGTGAGATGGCATGCCAACTAGAACATCTGGACCCTGCTCCCATCTCTGCTGTCAAAATGGCGGGGGAGCATAAATAGTGCTGCTCACTGGCACCTGTGATCCCAGAGAGAGTTCCAGCAGTTCCCCCACCATTCAGTGGGTGATTTCATTCAGAAAGTCAGCTTCCTTTACTTGCAGCCTAGTTGCCTTTTAAACCTTTTTTTTTCTCTGTGCCCCAGGGCAGGCAAAGCTGTATGCAGGTTCCTCAGTAACGTCTGTTCCTGCTGCAGGTTGCTGTGCTGGGGGTGGAGGTCCTGCTTTTACTGTGTCTCTGTCCCTCCTATCTTTCTCTGTATGGTCCCTGTATCCTTTGTGCAGAAGCTGTTCACTCTGACCTCAGTTCTTCCTCAGGAGGAATTGCTGTAGGTGTATTTGTGCATTTGGTGTCTGGGCGTATGAGGTGAGTTCAACCTCTTCCTACACCACCCATCTTTTGCTCTCTTCAATAAATTCATTTTTAGAGTTTAAAAAATTTTACTTTTTATTTGAAAAATCTATCATGTTGAAAAATAGAAAAGAATGATTACCCTAGATCTCTTATTATAAACCTTTCTTCCTCTATTTTTTCCCTCAGTCTCATTTATTCATTCTAATTTCTCATCTTAATTCTTAAAGTTGTAGGTATTTCTCAAGTTGTGATTTAGGTTTTCTCCTCCTCCAGTCTACACTCAGAACTGTAACTCCCTGGAAGTTAAAAAGTGTATCTTAAGAAAGTATAGGCTTGGGTTTCACAATATCTGTACTCAAATCCTGATATCACTATTTCATGGGATACTCATTTACCCAGAAGAGACTTATTGAGCACCTAATTGTGGCATGCCTGTTCCAATAAAACAGACATTAACAAAAACTCTGCCGTTATGAACTTCCCATCTTGTGCAAGGTAAAATTAATAATAGCTAGCGATTATGTAACATTGTTCTGTTATTATGTGTTTTGTATAATTTAAGCCTCAGGATTAATTCTGTGCTAAATACTGTAATTACCCTTATTTTACATAAGAGAAATCATATAAGAAGACCCAGATACATTAACTTTACCAAGTTTGTGCAGGTAAAATGAGGCCAGGATTCAAAGTCACAGATTCTCCATGGAGTCCATGGTTCAGTTCTTAATCATTCAACTGTATACCTTAAAAATGCTTCATGACCTTGGACAAGTTCCTTAACTTGCCAAGCCTATATATGTCTATTAATATATATATATATTATCTATAGAAAAATGTTGAGAGAAACTCACAGTGTCTGGCACTATATGGTAAGCATAGTTATATTACTATATGGTAATCCATATCCATTGATTATTTGTTGTGATATTTGTTCCTGCTTTTAGTAGTAATAGTAGTAATAATCCTATTGTAACTTATTTTAATTATTATTACTGTAAATTATTGCAAAAACATTGTAAATCTCATCATGATAAAAAAAATTGCTTGATTGATACCCTTATGAATAAGTTTATACCTCCTGTCTCTTTTGGACTGTTTCTGTGTGTCCTGATAGAGCCTGAAGACTAATTTAGAGCATGAGGACTCAGAGACCTGTTTTCAGCTTTTTCTTCTTTCCTAAATTTTCCCCTCTGTATTTTCCAGGTCCTTACTGGATATTTTTATCCAGATGACCCACTGATTCTGCAGAATCTTCATTTTATGTATTGAGTTCTTTTTTTTTTTTTTTTAACTGAACCATTTTCCCTTGTGATTTTTTTAATCTGATTAAAACAATTTGGTGGAAGGATCATCCACCAAATCCTTCTCTTTCTTCTGCTGCCCTGGCCCTTTTTCAGAGCTCTCTTAAAATTTTAACTGTTCTAATGAAATAGCTCTTTAACTTGTTTTCTTGCCATCAGTCCCTCCCTTCCTAATCCATCTTTAACAATGTCACCAGAA
Source organism: Manis pentadactyla (assembly GCF_030020395.1). Taxonomy (NCBI): domain Eukaryota; kingdom Metazoa; phylum Chordata; class Mammalia; order Pholidota; family Manidae; genus Manis; species Manis pentadactyla. Next base: position 106,466,261 of record NC_080024.1, read on the forward strand.
TTCATTTTGTAGCATACAAATCATATCACTTTGCTCTTTTAACAAGTTTGGTGACTATTTCTTGCATTCAAGACCCTTCATACTCTGTAGGGAGAGTTTCCTGTTGTATATCTCCACTTCATACTCACTAATCTGTCTTTTCCTAATGTGCCCTAAACTTGCACGTATCTTGCCTTATGCTTAGAATAGACCTTGACTCCCACCCTGTCCTGCTTCCCCCAGTATCAGTGCCCTCCTCATTTTTAAGGCTCTGCTGGAATATCCTTCCTACTCCCAAAGATCTGATGGCTTACTACTTAACTCTTCTAGCACTTCGTGTGTCTTAGTAGAACAAATACTTCTCTTGCCTTCTTTGTAAGCTGTTTGAAGGCTGAGACTGCTTTTGCCCTTCTACCTACCACACTGTAACAGAGAACATACCCAGAAAATATTTCAAAGAACAGAGAAAACTAGAATGCTAAATATTTATTAATATCTCAGATGTTCTGATTTTCCTTTGTTTCTTACTATTTTTAATCATCATCTGAGCTTTATGAACTAAAAAATATATGTATATCAGTACCTTGATATAATTCTCCATTTTGCAGAAGAAAATTGGTAGTATTGCTGATAAGTGGAAGAGCTGAAAGATAAACTCCTGTCCCCCTTTAGAACCACTAATAGAATTGTGTGTGTGTGTATACACACTGAAGGGTGACTTCACTGGTGAATTGATACGTCCATTTTTAGAAAAGGCATTCATTTCACTGGGGATTTTCTCATTGTTCTTTTCACCTATACACTGTTTTGTTTTGGGAGTACATCCAGTGATAGATAATATATGTTGGGTAAGGACAGTATCCTCAAACATTAGGTGGCAGGTTTCTCAGGATTCTCAGTAAAGCGTTTTTATAACTTAGAAGTTTAAAGTTTATTAATTCAAATAATATTTATAGAGCATGCATTACATACTAGGCAATACAACTGCTCTAAAGATACTTTCAGTCTAGAACTACTTAAATTGCCTCATCTTACATGTGGAGCCGAAGCTCCTGGTAGACCTGGGCCCTAGAACGCAGAGTCTGCCCTGACTCACCACACTACACACTGCCCTACCATGTGAGCATATGTGGAGTACCTCATTTGTTTTAAACCTGCATTCCTTTAAAATTAGCTGTAACTTTGCGTGGCCTCTTTATCTCTTATTTTCCCCTTTTTGTGCCCTACACTATCATTAAACAAAATGTGAAGATAATTGGAAGTACTTAATATGATTTTTTTTTTCCCCTCATGACAAAATTGTGATATGAACCATTGTCCCTTTTAAGTCTGCTATGGGGTCACTCATGCTGTGGTTTTGTAGATTAACAGTTTCATAGTGGTTCAGGCACTTTGAAATTTCTGCTTTGTCTGGAAGCCTTTTTGCAGTTAACGTGGGTTGGTTGGCTGGCCAGTGATGGCGCAAAAGATTTCCTCTTTTGCAGGACTGCCATGATCCCTGAGAGGCAGGCCTCTCTTTCCACTGTGGAAGCTGAAGGGGACAAAAACTTCTTTTGCCTACCTCCTTTGTAGCTAAAACATGACCAGTTAGATATTCCTGCCTGTGATTTTGACTCTGGTTAACTTACAGGTTGTGTGTGAATACTACAGCCACCTTAGTATGGCAGTGCCAGCAAAGCCAGATGATAGTAGTGAGAATATCAAGAACACTGACCCATACTGTCTTTCCTTTGGGCAGAATCTTGCTTGATATTTGTTTCTACTTAAACATAGTTCTCCACCCTCAAATCTGAAAGCCATCTTCTAAGTCTTAAAAATTCCTTTTCTACCTAAGTAAATAAAAGTTGGTTTTGATCATTTGTACCAATAATCCTAACTAGTACTGCCCTATTTTTTAATTTGAGTGGATTTAAAAGTCTTGATTTACTTACTGTGATCCAAAATATTGTTCTCAAATCATAAGCATACTTGAAGGAGTTTACTTTGAGCCTTGCTACATTTTCTTTCTCTTATGTCCTTATTCTCTGTTCTCACAGGGTCCACTTCCTAATACAGGTTGTCATTTCTGGCTCATGGTGTGGCAACAAAAGACTAAAGCAGTTGTCATGCTAAACCGAATTGTGGAGAAAGAATCCGTGAGTAATACTGAATAATTACAACTTAGTGTACTTCCTGTGATTAGCTGATAGGTGTTTTCATATTTCTTTTCAGGTATTCATTAGTTTTGCCCTTTAATTGCTAAAGGTTAGTGGTCAGGGTGTTTCTGACCAGAAGACCTAAAGAATTGTTTTCCTTTCTTACCTTATGTATTTAAATAACAATTGCAGACCACTGCCCTCCAAGATACAAAAATACTGGAACAAACACTCACTAACTAGTAGTAATGCAGAGATCTTTGGAATCCCTAGGCTGTGTTAGAATCTTTACAATTTATTATTATCAAATTCTTGGAAATTTTGTGAAAGATTAAAGTGACAAGGTTTTACCTTATAAATTATTATTGGCTCTTATGTTATTAGACAGTAAGTGTGGGAATGTGTGCATTTATTGAAATTTGAAGTATAATCTAAAGATTGCTAATTAATGGTGCAGCTTTTGTTAAGCCTTTTAACTGCCATAGCTTTAGGTTTCTTTTCTGTGAAACAAGCATATTGAAAAATATTGTCAGTAAGGTCTCTTGTGTTTAAAATCTTGGACTCTTCTACTTCTTCAGATTCTTGATTCTTACTTTTTTTCTAAATTCATAGCTGCTGGTTTTTCAGTGGTAGTGAAATTTTTCCAGTCTATTTCAACTAAGGGACATTGACATACAATATCCAGGAGTGTCAGTTGTTTAGTAGTTTTTCATGGTTTCTAATATGATTTAAAAATTAAGTGATTATGACATTGTCAATTTGAGCCATTTGAGCAGCACTGTAACTAGAATTTATGTTTCATCCCTCATTTTGGAGTATAATTACTGTATTAATAAGATAAAATGCCACCAGAAATAAGCAATCATATTTATGGTGGTTGGATATATTCTTAATAAGATTCAGGTTTAATTATTTTAGTGAAGATAACTTCATGGGTGTTTTTTGTCAAGAGATCTATAGTGTCTGATTATCTTTCTTTTTATGATGTTAGCATCCATTGTTGGTCAGTGCTTAATTAGTTCCTTAATTAATTAAGGGTCACAAAATAGTGATATTCCAATCTTATCCCTTCTTGAGTTTTTGTTGGAAAACTTCTACAAAAGGAAACCTCCCATAAAAATGTTAATCTACCACTTTTATATAGGAAAAATCAACTCTTCTTCAAAATAGAGTTTATTCCCTCCTGTCCTCTGTGGTGACCAGTTGGGGTTTTTTAATTGAGGGAAAGTGTGGGAGGGGATCAGTTATTATGAACTCACAGACTTAAACATATTTGATTAATTTTATTCCATTGTAGTTATTATCTTTATTTGTAGTCAAATTATCCCTTCATGTGCTAGCAGGAATATCTTCAAATTGGGCCCTAAGTCTTTTTAACACAAACCTAAGAGTTTCTTGCTATCTGGAATTACTGCATACTACAGATTCCTCTTAAATTCTTCATAAAAATTAGCCATTTCTTGAAGAAGCCTTGGTTTCTTTTTAATGGGCAGTTGTATTAGGTCACAGCTAAAATAGGACTGTTTTTTGCTGCTTGGCTGGTCATTGTTTTTAGAGATTTTTGGTGAACAGAACGAAGGAAAATATGTTTCTGTGATAAGGTAACATACCTCAAGAGTCCATACTGATATTTCTGATTCAAATTTAGAACTGTAGGGTTGGCTTAACCCTTTCTAACTTTTATCTGTTACATCCTTTTTCCATACCATGAATCCTCATTCTCAAAGACATTAGGGATATAGAATATCTTATAATGTCTCATTTACTTTGTCCCATTTACATACAAAAAAATTCGTAATAACAGTATCAACTCAGTATCACCAAAATAATTACTGACCATTCTCTTTCTGGGTTTTTTTTTTTTTGGTTGTACTTACATTGTCAGAGTATATAGCATACTGTAGTCTTTCATATCCCTTTTAAAATCTTAGTTCTACATGTAAATACATATTTTAATATTCATTACCAGTTTTTGTTGATGTCTCTCCAGTTGTTCTGTCTACACCTCATTCTCCAGTGGATCCTAAGGAAGGACTCATGGGCATCATAGTCTCTGATTTCTTACTTAGTGATGACAGTTTATTTGCTTTCTAAATGCTTAAAAGTCAGTTTGGCAGGATATAAAATCCTTGGCTCACATTTGCATTTTTTGAGCAACTTAGATATAGTACTCCATTTCCTTCTGGCATTACAAATTACTGTCGAAGCCAAATAGACATCTTACTTTATTTGCTTTATAAGTCACTGCTCTTTTTATCTAGGTTACCCAAAGGCTTTTTTTTTCCCCCTTCAAATCCCATTAATTTTACCAAAATATGTCTTTGTGTTGGGCATTCAGGTCAGTTTTTCTAAGTACATGTTCTTTCAGTGTGTGATTTCAATTTTTTTCTTTTTTTAAAAGAAAAAATTACTGAATTACACTTGTTAGTATTCTGTTCCCTTGCTTCTTGGGTCCTCCTATTATATATGTTAGATTTCTTTTGTGTATTTTATATTTTTCATATTTTCTCTAATCGCATTTATATCTCCCTTCATTTCTTTTTTATTTAAAAAATCTCCTCTTCCTCTTCAGGCATTCTCTGTTGTGTTTATTCACACCTCTGTTCCTTTTATTTTAGTCTTCATTTCTGAAATGATGTGTTCTATTATTTCTAATGTTTTTCTGTCTTCTGTCACCTCATTTCTGAGTGTTATAATTCTCATTTATGCTCTTTGACTTTGCATCATTTTTTCAATGTCTGCTAGGATCTTTTGAAGTATTATATCATAGTATTCATTTGTTTTGGAGGCATTCTTATTGTTTGTTAGTTGTAGATATTTGTGATTTGGGAAAGGAGAAATGGCCCTTTATTGCTTCAGTCTGATGGCTTCATAATTTGGCTTTTGGGGAGATGCTTTTATTGTCACAAATGTGAATTGCATATCAAAATGTGACAACTTTAGGTAAAGGGGGCTTATCTTCTGGTTTTCTCCCTGACTTTAGTAAGTAAATTTGCAATGTTATTTATTTATAGATATGTAGTATTTAGTAGCAGGTTTATAGGTATTTCTGAAAAATACCTGTAAAAAAAGTTTTTTCAATACTGTTTGAAGATGAGATTCTTATAAAGTTTAATTTTTTAGAAACATAAAGTAGATGTCAGTATGATGTTAAAGTATAGGTTGTAATGCTTTAGAAGTATGAAAAAATCATTTTTATTTTATGAACAAAACTGTTTATGGCTTTTTAAATGTATAAGTTACAGGAACATTTTACACACCTTTTATAAGATGTAAATCTTATTAAGATATGTTAAACATAAAATATATTGTGTCTGTTCTTAGATTGGGATGCTTGAAAAAAATATAGCATGTATAGCAGGTGTATGGTTTGTTATTCTTTTCCAACTTTTTTGGTTTCATAATTCCATAAACTTAAAGAAAATCACATACATATTCTTAAATTTAGGTTAAATGTGCACAGTACTGGCCAACAAAAGACGACCAAGAGATGCTGTTTAAAGAAACAGGATTCAGTGTGAAGTTCTTGTCCGAAGATGTGAAGTCATATTATACAGTACATCTTCTGCAATTAGGAAATATCAATGTAAGACTTTTCATGCCCAAAATATTGGACTTTATATGATGGCTTAAAAATTGTTCTTTGTTACTAGATATAAAGTTTGGGGCAGCATATATATTTTGCTATTAACTATCATAGTATGTAGTCATAACCACTTTGTTCCTATATGTGGTAGTTCTCTGAGGACTCTCAAGATCCCTGGAAACTAGGAATTTTAAATTTAAGGCTGATATTTGAGGATTGAAAATAATTTATTAAAATTACTTACAGTTTAAGAGAGAAAACATTTGAATCAAGCCACCTAGATTCAAATCCCATCTCTACTTAGAAAAGTCTTTGGGCCTGTCCCTCAGTCTCTCTAAGCCTTTCCTCATTTGTAAAATGGAGATTATAAAACCCCCTTTGCAGGGCTGTTGTGGAGATCAAATGAAGATGTGTATGCAAAGCACAATGCAGAATAGGTGCCCCATAAACCACAGCCCTCAGTACTTACTAACGTTGAAAGTAGCAGGCTATTCAAGAAAATAGCTTAGAAGATCGTTGTTAATTAAATGATTCACCATGCAGAAATTTGTCCTTACTGAATTGGGAAATGGTGAAATATTTAGCATATGGTCTCAACAACTTAAATGGAATTTTTCCAGAAATAGAGGAATCGTTCCTTGGTGCTTGGTTGAGATGCATGTACATGGTGGGTTGTGAACCTGCGGTTGTCAATCAAGCTGGGGATCAAGACATTTCTCCCCCTTTTCCCATTTACTTCTTTTGCCTTCTTTTGCTGTAATTAGAATAACTAGAAGATAGGAAATGAGACTGATTCTGAGATGCTATTAGAAAGTAGGAAAGCTAGAAAATATGAAAATGTTTGTTTGCCAAACAATTACTTCAAGAATTTATCTGGTCTGTAATAGATTGTTTTAAACATAAAGTGAATAAAGTAATTAATGTTTGATCATTACCCAAAAAAAAGCTTTAGACACACACACACACACACACACACACACACACACACACACACACACACACACTCTTTATGATTGATCTCTTTGACCACCTCTGTTTTACTGCATAGTGTTAATACAGGTGCATATGTGCTTAAGAAGGCCCAGGTCCAGTTTCCCTTGACATCCATAACTAAGCTTATTATGTGATCTTTTAGATCATTTAAGAAGGCTCATAGTTGAGAATTATAAGACTTAGATTTACTTACAAATTTACCTTTCTGTGTTTATTTTGCACCAACTATTCTATTAACATATGTCTAAACCTGCTTTGAGATACATCAACAGTTATTGGATACCAGACTGTACAGTGCTCATTCCCAGAAACAGAACTGCATTTCCATAAACTTCTCATAGTTCTCTGAATCATATTTTCTTGGTATTTATCCCAGGTACCTCATCCCCTTATGGCATTAAAATTGATTTAGATGGAGAAGGACACAGATGTTTTTCCCTCTTTTTGAAGCCTGTCCTAATTGATAATTGATTATACCTCAACTAAAAATTAAATAGAATGGCTTTTATATTTTGTTTATCAGTTTGCAAAGCATTTAAATAAATATATCATTTGACCCTCAGTATTCCTGTAATGTAGGTAAATATTCTTAAAATCTCTGTATTTCATATTTTTTTAAAAAACCTAAAATTTTCTGAGTTGTAGCATTTTTTCCATAGATTACCCAGCTAAGTGACAGACCAGAGCTCAAATCCCAGATCTCCTAACTTTTAATGACATTGGGCTAAGTCTTTTGAAAAAGATGCTAGTTGTTATACAGGAAGACTCTTCGTTCTAACGCATCTTTCCACAGTTGAGACCACTACATGAGCTAGCCAACCACTATGTTTTAGTTGCTGACAACTCTGATTTCTTAGTGGCCTGGGTTCAGAATCCACCATAAATAAATACCAACATTTTGCTTATGTTCTACTTTACAATGTTTAGTAAGAACTAGGAATGTTAGAATATTAAAGTAGCATTTCAGTATGAGAAGCTGAATTATATTTGGTTAAATGTTTCAACTGGAACTAGACTGCCTGAGTTTAAATCCCAACTCTTCCACTCCTGGCTGTGTGATTGGTCCCATTCCTTAACCTCTATGACTCAGTTTTTTCATCTACAAAGTGAGGATAATGACACACCTACCTAATAGGGTTATTATAAGGATCAAAAGAATTAATACTACAACACTAGTTACTAGCTTTAGTTGAATGTATGTTTTCTTTGGATATTCATGAATTGGAAAGGACTGCAGGAGCAAAGCAGTTGAAAAGAACAAGTTGAGGGTGAAAGAAATAACAAAGGAGCAAGAGATGGTAATGAAGTAGGGGACTGTGATACTAGCCTCACCTGCACATTAATGTTGATGCCTGATCTGCAGAGAACCAGTTTGCTTCTAAAGGAGTGTAGCTTGTATTTATTTACAGATTTGGGGCCAAAGCTCTTGTCTATGCAGGCCTTTCTGTTAGAGACCTCTAGTCTAATGGAGCAATAAAGCTGTACACCAGGAGCCCTTTCCAGTGTCTTCATTGGAAGTAGGAGTCTGAACTTCTGCCCCCAAATGAAGAGATTCCATTTTTGCTTTTAAAGTGGCTACATTGCTTAATCTGTATAGATAGTTTTGGGACGTTTCTTCTTTTTTTTATTAAGGTATCATTGATATACACTCTTATGAAGGTTTCACAAGAAAAACAATGTGGTTACTACATTAACCCTTATTATCGAGTCCACCCCCAAACCCCATTGCAGTCACTGTCCATCAGTATAGTAAGATGCCACAGAGTCCCTGCTTGTCTTCTGTTTGCTACACTGTCTTCCCCGTGACCCCACACACACCATGTGCAATAATCATGATACCCCACAATCCCTTTCTTCCTCCTTCCACACCAACCCTCTCCCACCCCTCCCCTTTGGTAAACCCTAGTCCCTTCTTGGAGTCTGTGAGTCTGTGGCTATTTTGTTCCTTCAGTTTAGCTTCGTTGTTATACTCCACAAATGAAGACATCATTTGGTATTTGTCTTTCTCTGCCTGACTTATTTCACTGAGCATAATACCCTCTAGCTCCATCCATGTTGTTGCAAATGATAGGATCTGTTCTTTTCTTATGGGTGAATAGTATTCCATTGTGTATATATACCACATCTTCTTTATCCATTCATCTACTCATGGACACTTAGGTTGCTTCCATATCTTGGCTATTGTAAGTAGTGCTGCAATAAACATAGGGGTGCATATGTCTTTTTGAATCTGAGAACTTGTATTCTTTGAGTAAATTCTGAGAAGTGGAATTCCTGGGTCATATGGTATTTCTATTTTTAGTTTTTTTGATGAACCGCCATATTGCTTGCCTCAATAGTTGAACTAATTTACATTCCCACCAGCAGTGTAGGAGGGTTCCCCTTTCTGCGCATCCTTGCCAGCATTTGTTGTTCCTAGACTTTTCGACACTGGCCATCCTAATTGCTGTGAGGTGATATCTCATTGTGGTTTTAATTTGCATTTCCCTGATAATTAGCGATGTGGAGCATCTTTTCATGTGCCTGTCGGCCATCAGAATTTCTTCTTTGGAGAATTGTCTGTTCATATTCTCCGCCCATTTTTTAATCGGGTTATTTGCTTTTTGGTTGTTGAGGCGTGTGAGTTCTTTACATATTTTGGATGTTAACCCCTTGTTGGATATGTCATTTACAAATATATTCTCCCATACTCTAAGATGCCTCTTTGTTCTGCAGATGGTGTCCTTTGCTGCAAAAAGCTTTTTAGCTTTACGTAGTCCCATTTGTTCATTTTTGCTTTTGTTTCCCTTGCCCAAGGAGATGTGTTCAGGAAAAAGTTGCTCATGTTTATATTCAGGAGATTTTTGCCTATGTTTTCTTCTAAGAGTTTTATGGTTTCATGACATACATTCAGGTCTGTGATGCATTTCAAGTTTACTTTTATGTATGGTGTTAGACAATAGTCCAGTTTTATTCTCTTACATGGAGCTATCCAGTTTTGCCAACACCAGTTGTTGAAGAGGCTGTCATTTCCCCATTGTGTATCCATGGCTCCTTTATCGTATATTAATTGACCATATATGCTTTGGTTTATATCTGGGCTCTCTACTCTGTTCCATTCATCTATGGGTCTATTCTTGTGCCAGTACCAAATTGTCTTGATTACTGTGGCTTTGTAGTAGAGCTTGAAATCGGAGAGCATAATCCCCCCAGCTTTATTCTCCCTTCTCAGTATTGCTTTGGTTATTTGGGGTCTTTTTTGGTTCCATATGAATTTTAGAACTCTTTGCTGTAGTTCGTTGAAGAATGCTGTCAATATTTTGATAGGGACTGCATTGAATCTGTAGATTGCTTTAGGAAGGATGGCCATTTTGACAGTATTAATTATTCCTGTCCATGAGCTTGGGATGTGTTTCCATTTATTGGTATCTTCTTTAATTTGTCTCATGAGTGTCTTGTAGTTTTCAGGGTATAGGTCTTTCACTCCCTTGGTTAGGTTTATTCCTAGGTATTTTATTCTTTTTGGTGCAATTGTGAATGGAATTGTTTTCCTGATTACTCTTTCTGCTAGTTCCTCATTAGTATATAGGAATGCAACAGATTTCTGTTTATTAATTTTGTATACTGAAACTTTGCTGAATTCACATTTTTGATCTAGTAGTTTTGGAGTGGATTCTTTAGGGTTTTTTATGTACAATGCCATGTCATCTGCAAACAGGGACAGTTCATTCTTGTCTTGTTCCCAATCATAGAGGAAAAGCTTTCAGCTTCTCACTGCTAAGTATGACATTGGCTGTGGGTTTGTCATATATGGCCTTTATTATGTTGAGGTACTTGCCCTCTACACCCATTTTGTTGAGAGTTTTTATCATGAATTGATGTTGAATTTTGTTCAATGCTTTTTTAGCATCTATGGAGATGATCATATGGTTTTTGTCCTTCTTTTTGTTGATGTGGTGGATCATGTTGATGGATTTTTGAATGTTATGCCATCCTTGCATCTCTGGAATAAATCCTACTTGATCATGATGGATGATCTTTTTGATGTATTTTTGAATTTTGTTTGCTAATATTTTATTGAATATTTTTTCATACATGTTCATCAGAAATATTGGTCTATAATTTTCTTTTTTTGTGGTGTCTTTGCCTCGTTTTGGTATTAGAGTGATGCTGGCCTCCTAGAATGAATTTGGGAGTATTCCCTCTTCTTCTACATTTTGGAAAACTTTAAAGAGGATGGGTATTAGGTCTTCACTAAATGTTTGATGAAATTCTGCAGTTAAACCATCTGGTCAGGGTGTTTTGTTCTTTGTATTTCTGTGGTGTCTGTAGTGATATTTGCTTTCTCATTACTGATTCTATTTATGTGTGTAGACTCTCTTTTTTTCTTGATAAGTCTGGCTGCAGGTTTATCCATTTTGTTTATTTTCTCAGAGAACCAGCTCCTGCTTTCATTGATTCTTTCTATTGTTTTATTCTTCTCAAATTTATTTATTTATGCTCTAATCTTTATTATGTCCCTCCTTCTACAGAATTTGGGCCTTATTTGTTCTTTCTTTCCTGAGGTAGGCCTGTATTGCAATATACTTTCCTCTTAGCACTGCCTTCACTATGTCCCACAAATTTTTGTGGTGTTAAATTATTGTTGTCATTTGTCTCCATATATTGCTTGATCTCTGTTTTTATTTGGTCATTGACCCATTGATTTTAAGCCTCCATGTGTTTATAGGCTTTTTCGTTTTCTTTGTGTAATTTATTTCTAGTTTCATACCTTTGTGGTTTGAGAAGCTGGTTGGTACAATTTCAGTCTTTTTGAGTTTACTGAGGCTCTTTTTGTTGCTAGGGTATGATGTATTCTTAAAAATGTTCTATATGCACTTGTGGTATATGGTGTATTCTTGAAAATGTTCCATGTCCTCTTGGGAAGAATGTGTATCCTGCTGCTTTTGGGTGTAGAGTTCTGTAGATGTCTGTTAGGTCCATCTGTTCTAACACATTGTTCAGTGCCTCTGTCCCCTTATTTATTATCCGTCTGGTTGATCTGTCCTTTGGAGTCAGTGGTGTGTTGAAGTCTTCTAAAATGAATGCATTGCATTCTATTTCCCCTTTTAATTCTGTTAGTATTTGTTTCACACATGTAGGTGCTCCTGCGTTGGGTGAATAGATATTTATAATGGTGATATCCTCTTGTTGGACTGACCCTTTATCATTATGTAATGTCCTTCTTTGTCTCTTGTGACTTTCTTTGTTTTGAAGTCTAATTTGTCTGATACAAGTACTGCAACTCCTGCTTTTTTCTCCCTGGTGGTTGCATGAAATATCTTTTTCCATCCTTTCACTTTTAGTCTGTGTAAATCTTGGGGTCTGCAGTGAGTCTCATGTCGGCAGCATATAAACGGGTCTTGTTTTTTTTATGCATTTAGTGACTCTTTTGATTGGTGTATTCAGACCATTTACATTTAGGGTGATTATTGCTAGGTATGTACTTGCTGCCTTTGCAGGCTTTAGATTCATGGTTTCTAAAGGTTCAATGGTAATTCCCTTACTATCTAACAGTCTAATTTAAGTCAGTACACTTTTACAAACACAATATACAGGTTCTTTTTTTTTCTTTTTCCTCCTTCATTCTTTATATATTAGATATCATATTCTCTACGCTTTGTCTATCCCTTGACTGACTTTGGGGGTAGTTGATTTGACTTTGCATCTGCTTAGTAATTAAGTGTACTACTTTCTTTACTGTGGTTTGATTTCTTCCTGTGACAGCTATTTCGCCTTAGGAACACTTCCATCTATAGCAGTCCCTCCAAAATACACTGTAGAGGTGGTTTGTGAGGATCAATTCTCTCACCTTTTGCTTATCTGGATTGTTTAATCCCTCCTTCAAATTTAAATGATAATCTTGCTGGGTAGAGTATTCTTGGTTCCAGGTCCTTCTGTTTCATTGCATTAAATATATCGTGCCACTCCCTTCTGGCCTGTAAAGTTTCTGTTGAGAAGTGTGATGATAGCCTGATGGGTTTTTCTTTGTATGTGATATTTTCTCTCTCTCTAGCTGCCTTTAAAAGTCTGTCCTTATCCTTGATCTTTGCCATTTTAATTTTTATATGCTTTGATGTTGTTTTCCTTGGGTCCCTTGTGTTGGAGATCTGTGTACCTCCATGGCCTGAGTGACTATCTCCATCCGCAGATTGGTGGAGTTCTCAGCAGTTACCATCTCAAAGACAGTTTCTATCCCTTTTTCTCTCTCCTTCTGGTACCCCTATAATGCAAATATTGTTCCATTGGGATTGTTCACACAGTTCTCTCAATATTCTTTCATTTCTAGAGATCCTTTTTTCTCTCTGTGCCTCAGCTTCTTTGTGTTTCTCTTCTCTAATTTCTATTCCATTTCCATCTCTTCTACTTCTAATCTTCTTTTAAATCCATCCATTGTATGTTTTGTTTCTGACATGGAATTTCTCAATGATTGAATCTCCATCCTAAATTCGTCCCTGAGTTCTTGAATATTTTTCTGTACCTCCATGAGCATGTTTATGATTTTTATTTTGAACTCTCCTTGAGGAAGATTGATGAGTTCAGTTTCACTTAGCCCTTTTTCTGGCGTTTGTGTAATTTTTTTTTGAACTATGTTACTTTGCTATTTCATACTTGTATGTGGAGCCCTCTAGTGCCCAGAAGCTGTGCTCTCTGGACCTGCTCTGCCCCTGGAGTGATCATGGGGGTCACAGGGGAGTAACACTGGTGCCTGGTGGGAGGAAAGAGCTATTTCCTGCTTCTGGCTGCTATGCCTTGTCTCCACTGTCAGAACCAGTGAGCCGAGCATATAAGCCTCTGTGGTTCACATCTGTACCTGCCGTAGGCAGGGCCTCCCTCTGGCTGGCCTGACGCCAGGGCAGGGACTGCAGGTTTGCGAGCCAGTGCCAGCAAGCCAGGAGGAAGGCACCACAGGCTGCATATCATGGTGGGGGGCCTCCGAGCTGAATAGCCAGATAGGAGGATAGAGTGCCTAAATCTCCTGAAAGTTCCCAAAGTGCTGGGCAGAGTGCACCTGGACAATTTTGTCCTCCTGTCCTTTCTCCTGCACAGCAAGCTCTGTGCAATCCTTGCCCCTTTAGCAGCCCTCTTGCCTTTAGGATGTCTCTCAGACTGCCCACCTTTCTTTTGTCCCAGAGCAGCCGGATGTGGATCCCTGTTTTCCACAAATGGCTAGAATCTCAGTCTCTCCAGGTATTCCACCTGTCCTAGCTTTCCAGCCCCACTAATCACCAGAGCACCATGCAATTTAGGTTCATGCTCCCAAAGCAGATCTCCAGGGCTGGGTGTTCAGCAGTCCTAGGCTTCCACCCCCTCTGCATTCCATTTCTCTTCCTCTCACCAGTGAGCTGGGGTCAGGGAAGGGCTTGGATCCCACCTGGTAATGGCTTTGTTACTTCACCCTGTTTCTTGAGGTCTCCTTTTTTCTCCAGGTGTATGCAGTCTGTCACAGCCTTCTTTCCTGTTGCTCTTTTAGGATTAGTTATATTAACTATATTTTCGTATTATATGTGGTTTTGGGAGGAGCTCTCTATCTCACCTCTCACACCACCATCTTTAATCCCCTCTCTCTGTTTTGGGAAGTTGTTAAAATATAAGGTCATCCAGAGTATTTATTTCTCTTTTTGGTTTTTCCTTTTTGTTGTCCTTCACTATTTTCCATAATATCGTTTAGCCAGCTATGTATTTATCAATTTCCAGGAATACTGTTGTAATGCTGACTGCCTTCTATTTCTCTGACCCTGTAGATTTGCCCAAAACAGGTTAAGTGCCAAGTTGTTATGATGCTTGGCTGGGATTTGATTTGAAATGGTTTAAACAGTTTATCCCACCTGGAATGTTCCTCTTTCTTTTCTGCTTATATGTTACACATCCTTCAGTACCACCTTGTGGCCATTTCTTAATATAGCTCTTCCTTAATATATCTTGGTAAATGACACATTAATTAATAACAGCTATGATCTTCTATATTCTCTACATTATACACCTCTCCATAATTTAAAGTTTAGCATTTTACTGTCTTATTCAGTACTTGCATATGTATTTTTTTGACTCCATAACAAGATTATGACTCTCCATGGGGAGTCCTCACCTGTTATTTTGTGCTGCCTCTGCCATCGCATTAAGTACATTTGTTAACCACAGTACACGTGGTGATTATTCTGAAACACAGGCACGATTCTCCCACAATGCTCTAAAAATCCTTCTTTAGCCAATGCAGAAGTCCTTGACCCAGCCCATCTTGATCCTCACCTCCTAGTTTACCCTCATCTCCTTCAGGCACTCACGATGTGTTCTTGCTAAAAGACTTGAAACTTCTCAGATAGTTTGTCCCTCTACATATTGCTTTTCGCTCTGCTTAGAACACCGGCCCTATGGCTAACTATTCCTGTCCCTCCCTCCTCCTCCTGATCTGGTGAGTTCTATTCATCTTTCAAAATAAATTACACTAACCTTAATATTTAACACAGATGATATAATAATCCTGGGAAAAATTGGTGAGGGACTGAATGAGGGCAGAGACATTGAGGGTGCAAATTTGATGTCAAGTCTGTATTAGTAATAAAATTGACCAACTTTGCTACTCTTTATATGTTGAAGAAATACTAAGTGAAGAGAGGAGAGGTTTATAATTGATTGGAGCTTATGAGGGGCTACAATAAAGGCAATTAAAATAAAATAAATGAAAAATAATTGTTTCAGAAATAGCCAGTATCTGTGAAGCATTTACCACATGCAGGCATATGTAAGGCACTTTACATTCACTATTTCATTTATTCCTCACACTAGAGTTACAAGGTAAGTACTGTACTAACCCCAGTTACATTGATGAAATGGGCTTATGAAAGTCTTTAGGGACATAACCTTGGTACTTTACATATATGCCTAAAGTGTGAAAATAATTGGGCCTGGAGCCTAGAGCTGCATAGATTTTTAATAATAATTATAAAATTTATAATTTATATATTGATAATAGTTAACTTGAATTTGAATGACTTTAGATGGCATATACTGATAGTGCCTTAAGCCTAACAGTTCCTCATTGTCTTATAGCTCCTCAACTCATAGATTATCTTCCTGGCTTCTATATTGAATGAGTTTGATAACCTTATTCAGAGGTCTTAAATTTAGACTTCTCCTTCAAAAAATGAGATTTTGCCTTCACAAGAATGGTGAACCACTAACATTTTTGAGCAGAGTGTAGTATACATAATGCAATGTTTTACAAAGAAAATGTGGCAGGCATGTGTGGAATATTCGGCTGGAGATGGGGACAGCTACAAACCTGTGGATAGAACCTGCCTGTGCATGGGTTGTGAGGCTCAGCTGTGGGAAGTGGGTAGAAGGTACTGACTGGGCATCACAGAAAGTGAAATGATGTGCCTTGGTGACAGAGAAGGAAAGGTGTTTCCACAGTTTAGAAATAAGGAGTTTGTCAAATACAGTAAAGTCTTCAAGTAGAGCTTGATTGGAATAAAGATGAATTTTGTTTCAACTCTCTGTCCTTTGACAACTCTTTTTTTTCTCTTCTCACTTTTTTCCCAGTATGAAAAAAAGGGAAAGGAGTCCCTTTTATTCATATAAACATTTCTTTTATACTACAGTAGTAAACATACAGATCTTATTGCCTCATGTGGTCTTTTGGGAATTACGTGATTTTTGTGAGTTGTGTTTTTTTACTCTTGTGTCAGCAGGGGTAAATTAACAAATTAACCTTGCAAGTGCTTTAGTCTGGTCCTATAGGGGAAGAAAAATATGGATTTACAAAATCTGTTAGTGAGGAAGACTATATTACATAGTCAGGAGCATTTCTGGGAACTCACTTAGAGTATCCCAGACAATGTGACCTGAATTTGAAAAAATTCAGACCACTTGTCTTGAGTCAAAAATCATACAAGCAAAGAAAAAGCAAGCATTTGCTAACGTTTGTGGGGCAACCATACGTTTTGAGCTAGAAGGTAATGCCATAATTGAGCACACAGACAGGTAGGAACACTGAGAGCACAGTACACACATGCACTGGATCCTAGCACCACTCCTCCCAGACCTTTGGTGTTCCAGCAGGTCCACATTGTGCCTTGTTTAGGAGCATATGGAGCAAGTCTGGCCCTGCTGTGTATGGTTGTCAGCACTGTGGGTGTGATGACCACAGCAGGGCGGTTGTCTGGGGGAGAAGGGGTTAAAAACACCCACTGGACTCTTAGACCCCATTATAAAGGATGACTTCGAGTTAACTCCACTCCTGGGCTAATCAAGAGCCAGCTTCTTCAGCCCATTCCAATGTTGGTATTGTGTTGTTACATTTATGGCTTTGTAAAAGGAAACTACATACAGTTTAGTCATCTTAATTTGGAATGTTTTAAATACCTTTTATTAATTCAATAAATTTAATCCCCTTTTTAGATACAATAAGATACAATCTTTTTGGTGTACAGTTCTGAGGTTTGACAGTATATTCAGTTGTGCAACAACTCCCCACATTAAGATACAGATCAGTATCATTTATATCACCTTCTGATATTTTTTTATGCTGTCTGTGTACCGTCAACCCTAACCCCCACTCCTAGCTTCCGGCAACCACTGACCTGGTTTCTATTCCTTTAATTTTGCCTTTTCCAGACTATCATAAATGAAATCATGCAGTATATAACCATTAGAGTCTAGCTCCTTTCACTTAGCATACTTAATTTGGAATTTAAAGGAAATGTTTTAAAATCTCATTACAATGATCATTTTAACTATTTACAGGGAAATCTTTTAGTATATTGAGAACCTATGGATCACAGAATATTTGGAATTATGAAAGCTAAATGTTAAGAAAAATTAGTTACTAAAAGTAATTTGAAAATTTTTTCAGTTTCTACACTGCATTTTATCAGTGTTATACCTCATATAACCAAGTCTTGGACTTAGGAGTCTTAATTTCTACTGATAAAAGGGAACATTTATGTTTAAGGAAATGAAAGCAACTTTAATTTTGAAAGTTTTTATTGAAAGGATACTATAGTAATGTTCAGCTGTTAGCCATTAGAAATGTCATTTTTTTAATGTTACTTCTGTGGCTCCTCCCTGCAGAAAAAAAATCCTATAGTAAAACTGAAAAATTGTACAAAGACATGTTAGAGGATGACTGCTTCATTTACAAAAATGAGGAATATCAGGCACATAAGTGCTCCTTGGGGCAAAAAGAAATTGGCAAAAGCTAAGAAACATTTTCATAATGAGTTAGTCAGAAATAAAGATCTTCAGGAATATCCAGAAAGTGATAGAGAATGCCAGGCAGGCTTTAAGAGACAGAAAACATTTAGCATGTTGGTAGACCATTTTAGCATGTCAGCAAAGGCATATAAACAGTTTTGGAATGGAAAGGATTACCATGGGGAAAAGCAGCAATTAGAAATGGTATTTCAATAAAAAATGTAAAGATTGTTTCTTTAAATTAATTCTTGAGTTGTACCTCTGTGCTTGTGTAACAGAATCTGAAAGATAATTCATATAATGGGAAAAAAAATATTTTTAAAAACCTTTAGAATTTTTAAAAAGGAAAACATTAAAGAATGTGAACTCATACTGGTAGGAATTGTTTTTTAAAATAGAAAAAAAAAATCCACTCCTTATGATGTATGAATTAAAGAAAATATTGGCGACATGTAAGGTACAGGTCAGTGGTTCAGACCCAAATGCTGCACCAGATTGCTGCTTTAGATCTCGGCTCTGCTGTTTTCTAAATGTGTGATGTTAGGTAAAGCATTTAACTTTTTGCCTCAGTTTTCTCATCTAGAAAATGGATTTTAATAGGATTGTTGTGTAGATTGAGTTAATACATTAAAGGCTTTGAACATGCTTGCAAAATAGTAAGTATTATAGAAGTGTTAACTATTAATAATATATTCCAAATTCTTCTAAGAAAATCTTCCCAAACTTGTGTAAGCGATGATCAAAAATTAGATGAGAAATCATGGTACAAAAAGTCCATAAGGATTAAAAGCATTACACAAAACACATAATCTTTCTGAAGTTGGTTTTTAAAAGAAAAAAATTAGAACTAACTTTTCCCCCTTGATTTTCACTTTTTAGAGTGGGGAGACCAGAACAATATCTCACTTTCATTATACTACCTGGCCAGATTTTGGAGTCCCCGAATCACCAGCTTCATTTCTCAATTTCTTATTTAAAGTGAGAGAATCTGGTTCCTTGAATCCTGAGCATGGGCCTGCAGTGATCCACTGTAGTGCAGGCATTGGGCGGTCAGGCACCTTTTCTCTAGTAGATACCTGTCTTGTTCTGGTAAGTGCTTCTTCTGATCTAATTTTAGTCTTGTTTACTTTTTTGTTGTTTCCCCTGGCAGAAGTAAGCTGTAATGTCAGTCTCCCAGAACTGTGTTTTTTTGGCTTAAACTTCTGCTTTTATTTATATAAAAACATAAAAATCTCATTTATATCCTTTGAGCCGCCTCTTATTTGTGACTGGTGGGGCTTCATCCAAGGTGACTCTAGAGATAGCCAAGAAGAATTCTTTTTTTCCTGGTAGCTTTGTATTATAGAAATAACAGGCTCCCCTTGCCCCCATTTTTCAAATATAAACTGATAAATAATGCAGAATTACCTCCTCTCTGGACAAGTACTTCATTTCTTTGGCCTTGGTTTCCTTGTTTACGAACTAAGGAAAATGATAGTGTTTTCTCATGGGGTAGTGAGAATTAAATGAATTACACATAGAACACTTAGAATAGTCCCTGGTATTTTCTAAGCACTCAGTAAATATTAGTGTTGACATTACTTCCCGGAGATTACTGTCTGTTCCTCCAAGGGCTGTATTCTCTCTCTACCAACCCATTTCCCAGCCCTGGCCTGGATACACGCCTATGCTTTTTCTCTCTTAGGATGTCCATATTTCCTTACTTCAAGCATATGGCACTTCTAGGTTATAGGAACATTTGAGTCTGAACAGATGTGCTGTATTACTTTACCACTCTGCCTGTATAAAGTATACTTCAATTTAAAAAAAAATTGGATTGTTGCATTAAAGTGAACTTTGACATGTTTAAAAACTCTAGTGTCTATTCTGTTAATGATGAATATTAAAACTGGATTGTGCCTATTTCCCCCCAAGCATAACTTCAAAAACTTTTTTCTTTTTCACTTGGGGTGAGGAGGGTATGGTGGTTGTAATACCAGATCAGTAGTCCAGGGCTGGTGCAGTGGCTCCAAAGTGTGGATCTAGGCTCTTTCTGTCTTTCTTCTCCACCATCTTTAGGTGTCTGCTGTATGCAGACATAAAAGGGGGAAGGTGCTGGGCAAAAAGACTTCTGCTAAAAACTTCTTTAAAAAAAAGAAGAGCACTAATCTCAGGGGATTTATCCTCACATTAAGCTAGAACTGGTCATAAATCCTTCCTTAGAACAAATACTGGCCAAAGTCAATGACATTAGTGTGATTGATTTGGAATCAGTTGTGAATCTGCTCAAGGACCAGAAATCTTCCATCTACTACTATAGCAGTTGAGGTGTGGGGACGATGGCTGGATTGGGATGGCTGTTTGTACATAGAGATAACAGCTGCAGTGGTAACTTTTCCTTGTTCTTGATAGGAACACAACACATAGCAAAGCTCTTGGTAGTTATCGTATATTGCTTCTTTCCTGGACTCTTAACCACAAAAGGCTTGAATAATTTTTACCTTTCTTGCAGATGGAAAAAGGAGATGATATTAACATTAAGCAACTGTTACTGAATATGAGAAAATATCGAATGGGACTTATTCAGACACCAGATCAACTCAGATTTTCATATATGACTATAATAGAAGGAGCAAAATTTATAAGGGGAGATTCAAATATACAGGTAAACTTTTTTAGGGGAAAAATAATACCTGTGTATTCAATATGATTAGCATCAAATAACTGTACTTCATTTAAGCACTTATCTTCTCCCTTCCTTCTGAAAAGTATATTTACATTAATGTGGTAGATCCAGCTGGCCATCTTAAAACTGTAAAATTAAAGCTCACTTACTCATGTATACCTCAGCTTTGTGTTAAATCCTGTGCATTACTTAAAAACCCTACTGGGAACAAGATTTCATTGTAAAAATAAAATCTTCAGGTAAGGAGGGTTTAAACATTTAAACATTAAAATAAGCCAGAAAATTTAAGTACTTTTATTCCATTAAGAACTAGGCCTGGGATTAGAGAATACTTAGTTTATATAATAGATATTTTATATATAGTTTATATACAGATATTTTATAATGATGAGCAATGAGTACCTAGGACGGGCATAAAGAAATTCCAATAGAATGTTATATTTTCTCCGGTTGGTGGATATATGCTCATGAAGGTATTTTTATTCCACATTTGTAAAAGCTAAGGTCAAAGACTGATTATCAGAAGTCTGTGTTATGTACTAATGGAAAATGTAACATAGAAACAGAAGTAACAACAGACCCCCATTTCTTGTCTAATCTAATCACATAGTATTAGACATAAGTAGATAGAATCTCTTTCTTCATCTTTCTCTTTTATGAACACATTTACTAGCTGTTTACTGTGGTTATTAGCTAAAATAGGAATATAGTGGATAAGCCTTCTTTTATAACTTAGATCAGACCATCTGTCATAGTGGAATTAAGTATAAGTAGTTAAGTGTTGTATAGATTTCAAAGACATATTAAAATACTCTTAAGCAGTTTTATTTATCAGTGCCTATCTTTTGTTCTGATCATTATTAAAGTTTTTCCCCAAGTCTTTAAAAAGCATTAAAGAATAATTTTTAATGAAGAGAAATATATAACTTACTCAATGCCATCAGTAAAATACTCAAGATGTAAATTAAGCCCAGGAAACATGAGACCCTACTTCAGAAGTCAGACTTTGGGAACATTGAGTTTATTTGTCAGTGAACAGTGATTTAGGAGAGGTAAAAGTTATCTCAGATATTTAAGATTAGAAAAATGTCTCTTTCTTTAAAATTTTATCTCAGTGATCTGCTATCATTTAAAGCTGAAGTTTAAAAGAAGTTTTATCAAAATTTTCCACACTTTTGTAGTATCCTTAGTTGCCGTTCATTGCTTATTTCCTGGTGGTTTTTACATTACAGACTGAGCAGCAGTAGGAAAAGTATGCTGTCCTTTGGATAGTATTCTCCTTCCACTTCACATTTTTTCAAGTTTTGTTTCTTTAGTTTTAGAATGTATATGGACTGACTTTGAGGATCCTTTTCACTGGAGAGATGAGGTCTATGGACACAGTTTTCTGTGGTCTTTATTATTACAACAGTGCAGTTTGTGGATAGGAAGAATCTTTTTCTGTTCCAATTTATCCGGTATGGTGTGGCCATCAGATTCTCAATGAACATCATTAGCACCCCATTCAAACCCAAGGCATTTTCTGCCTCTATTCTAGATAGGACAGTGTAAGTGTTTCTGTATTTTTCAGGTGTTCAGGATCATTAATCGTTAAAGCCTATTACAATACCCTTTGGACAGGTCAGGTACCACAGAAATTATTTTAGCAAGGCTCTAATAATTTATTTTGTGCTGTAAATTCTGTTTTATTATAAAAATAATGAGAGTATGTTGGGTATAAAAGAGTTCAAAGAATGTGAAAGTATATCATGAACAAAGTAGTTCTCTTTAACTTAACCTAAATTTGTATCCATTTTGGCATGTTTGTATTCTTCTAGGAATGTGTATTTATGTACATGGATTTGTTTACATAGATACTTTTCTCCCAGAACTCCACTGTCCAGTACTATAGCCATAAACCACATGTACTGTTGAGTACTTGAAATCTGGCTGGTTGAATCCATACCTGCTTAAAGTATGAAATACACACCAGATTTTAAATACTAAATACTGGGGGGAAAGTGTCTGAATAATTTCAAAAATATTTATTATATGTTCAGATGACAATATTTTAATATACTGGGTTAAGTAAAGCATCAGTAAACATTTTTTTAACATGACTGTACATTTAAAAATTATATATATAGCTCTCATATTTCATTGGATAGTGCTGTACTAGAACTTTAGAACAGAAATCTAAAAAGAAGTAAGGTTCCCTACAATCTTGTACCATAAAACTTCTCTGTTACAAAGATATAGTGTCACTCTGTTAGTGTAGAAACTCCAAACTGTCTGAATAGAACCATGGCCCATAAAAGTATCCCATTTGGCATATAATGATATGATAGCCAGTTTATGAAAAGAATCTTCTTTCTCTACATCTCTGCCTCCTACTCTTTGCCTCTAATTTTGGGGAAAAATTAATATTTGTAAGAAGAAAGAAGATAACTTCTACTTTGAGCATGATGGCCATAGGAATAGGGGGAGGACTTCCTGAACCTCTGTATCTCCAGGAAACTGTTCAGTAGCACTTGACCCATGTAATTCTTCATTTCTGGTACTTTTTTCTCAAGGGGAATTCTGTCTTCTGTCTTCACCTTCAATATTAATTTAGATTTATATGTTGTGAGTGGTATTTTCATTATTGAATGCAGTTTAGTTTTTCTGTGATGATTTCTGGCATGTGTGAATATAAAGTGATTTAGAACTTGTTGGGATGAAGGAGTGCTATTAATAATCACATCTGAAGTGGCTGTATCTAAAATCAATAAATATATGTATATAATTATAATCACATAGCATGCATTCATTTATAGAAATCTCCAATAACCTTGACCTAACTAGATAAATTTAGGTAATTTCTAGTTGTCTCTAATAATATAATTTACCTAATATCTCTCTTGGCACAAGGTTGGGCATAAATACACAGTGTAATTGCTGGTATTATCATATATTTATTAGCACACTCCCAGTATCAATGCTGACAGTAAATTTTGCAGAGTAAATAATCCAGTTTGGCAATTGAGAATTGATGCTGTAAGCTTTTTAGCTGGTAATTCGACATGACTAATAAAGTATTAACTAAATGATATACTTTTTAACAGAATTCAGTGGGCTTCAAGTTAAATTATGTCGCTTTAACTGCTCCTTTGAGGGACTTTATTCAGTGAGAAATGGGTGGGGTGGGATTGTAGGCAGTATACGGGTTATTGGCCACAGCAACATGCAACACGAGAGAGTATAGTTTAACATGAGTATAGAATTAGAAAGCTCTCTGTCTAGACAGCTAGCTGTACTCCAGCCTTGAAAATGGGAGCTTGAACGAGGTAGAGTGCAGTGTTGATGTCTTGGCTTCCTGTCAACAGTGACAAGCCAAGTCAGGTGATTTTAGCTTGCCTTTTTTCCATATGTGTCACAGGGAAGGCAAAGTTGAGTGAATTTGATGCCCGGAGATATGGTAAAATGACATCACTTTTTTGTAATTCAGTAGCATTAAATACACCACCTTTGCTGAGTGCTTCTCTTGTTGACAGATTATGAATTTGTTGCATTCAGAGAAGTGGTCCAGTAAGACTTGATTTTTGGAATCATCTTACTGATACTATTGAAGTTTTGTCCAAGTATAAGACCATGTTTCTGTAACTAGATCTCAGTGAAGTATATGGAAACTTCAAAAATTGACAAGCATAATCTTGGAGACAATTTAACATTTTTATTGGATACTTTCTTAAACATCTGGTGTCTAAAATTGATGAGGCTTTCAGAGACAAATATAATCATAAGGGGATGTATAGCATAGTCCAGACTACCTGGCTTAAAGTTCTGGGTCTACTATTCATTAGCTGCATAGCCTTGGGCAAGTTACTTAAACCTTGTCAACCCATCTCATCTGTAAACAGGGTCTGATAAAAACAGAAGTAATACCTATCTCCTGAGGTTCCTGTAAGGATTGAGAGCTAGTACAAAAGAAACATTAGAATAGTGTGGGGTTTAGTAAGTTTCTTGTTTCACCACTTGCATCTTCTTCAACATAAAAAATGCTGTTCGGACTGAATTACACAAATTTAAAACGGGAAGAAAGAAAATTGACCCAGTCATCTAAAGTGAAAACATCTTACTCCTATGTTCCATTATAGTAGTTTCTCAAGCATTGGGCAGAACATTCTTTCTGGATCTAGTTTACGTCCTGTTAGGTCCTTGCTCTATCCCACTGTTTCTGTGGTTCAGAGACTCTTTCCTTGAGGTTTGCTTCCTTTCTGGCTGCGTCTCTCATTGCCAAGCTCTACCTGTTCTCCATCTTCTAGCCAAGTTGTACCAAACTGTACTACTCACTGGCCTCCCAGTATCACAAATTATAGAGCTTTATGTTCTCCAAGTCTTTTGTTAATCAACCACTATAAAACAAAAAGATACATTCATTGTGCAACTTTTTAATTCCTTTGTTTTATGATAATAAGACAAATTAAAAACTAGTTGATCGGTGTATCAATGAATTTTCCAGGGATTTCTTTTTTAATCAAAACAAAGATGTATTGTTTCTAACAATGCCATTTTGCACCAGAATAACTCCATGGAACGAGTGTTCCATAAGTTCCAGAAAAGTTTAAGTTGCAGTGCTACATCTCTGTTCAAAATCATTAGGATTCTCAGATAATAACATACAGAATCCTATATTCATTAGGTCCAAGCTCTATGCTTCTGTGATAGGATCTTCAAAGAGTGCCACGCCTATCTACACCAAGTCATTTGTTATGTCAGTGTCAGTCATAGATAATTGAAACCATTGACTCACTGTCCTCTCTTCTACTACTGTTGCTATTGGCAGGGTGATGGATCATTGGTTCCTAGCCCTTGAAGGACTTGGGGAGCCAGTTTTCCTCCATGATGAGGTTTTATTGTCTTTTTCCTCTCTGGCCTGTACTTCCGAGGGCTCAATATACTATGCACTTCTCCTTCCTCTACTTTTGCCTAGGGGATGGTGGCAGTGAAGGCAGAGGAAACTAATATTTGCCAGGCATGGTAGTAGGCCCTTTCACGTGTCACCTCATTAACCATAACGGGCTCCCAGGGTAGCCGACAACATCCCTGTTTTATAGATGAAGAAAATGGAATTTCTCTTCATTCTGGTCCAAATCCTGCCTGATCTCTGCACGCTAGAGGAGTTCTCCCTAAACTAGTAGTGAGCTAACTACTCTGAGCTGCCAGTATGCCTGGTTGGGACAACCAAGTAAAGTCCTCTGGCATTGTAAGGACCTGCTCAGAGGTCTCACCATTCATTTTCCATTAGACTAGACAGTGGCAAGGAACTAAGAGATACCAGATCACATTCAAATACCACCTTGCTCACTGCTCCAGTGATTACACACCTGTGGGTTAGGAGTCCATCAATATCTGGCCCTGGCTAAAATTTTCTTACTATGACTGATAATTTTAGTGATGTACTAGTATGGTTTGTCTCAACTAGGGTAAAGACTAAATTTTATTAAGATTATTGTTCAACTACATATCTAAAAGGGATTGTATGGTAAAATGCCTTTTTCTTTTTCATTCATCTGTTATCACAGGGATTTCTTAAATATAGAATTTTGATTCATAATTCATGTTTGCATTTGTTTTTCATCTTTCTTCCCTTAGAAACAATGGAAAGAACTTTCAAAGGAAGATTTGTGTCCTGCTTTTGATCATTCACCAACCAAAATAATGACTGAAAAATACAATGGGAATAGAGTAGGCCTAGAAGAAGAAAAACTGACAGGTGACAGATATACAGGACTGTCCTCTAAAATGCAGGATACAATGGAGAACAGTGAGAGGTAATTCTACTGCAAATACATGTTGCAACAGATGAGATTTATTTTATATAAAAGATATTATATATTTTATATATAATAAGTTCAGTTCAGGATGTGAACTAATACAGACCCTTTGTTTATTGAATTAATGTAACCATTTATTTATTACCTCAGGGTATTTAAGTAGTATATGATGGCATCATTGATCTCAAAGGGTTTCAGTCCTATTAAGAAGCCAACAGACAGAAACCAGTTGAAAAGTGGTTTAATGCAATACAAATTGAGTGCAAAAGTTAATATAATTATATGCTAAACTGTATAGTATGCTACAGAAAATAAATGATATGAATACCTGTCAACTGTGCAGTTATTAGTGTTCATACTGTAGTTACAATGTAATTGAGAATATGCCTTTAATTATAAAATATTTAAGTGAATATTTGAATTTAATTATTAGAAGCAAAAAGTCTTTTTTAAAACATTACCTAAAATGCCCTTTTATAATTTGAGCTTTAAATCCATATGAACATATAAGCTATTCAAGTTTTTAAATTAAAATTATCTCCCCAACTTTAAGGAATCTGGTATCCTGAAGTGAGTCACTTAGCAAAGTGAATCAACTCTTTTGCTTCCAATCTTCATTGTCTCTGAATGACTTTTTGTCAAATAATGCTTATTATGGTGGGAAATTTTAGGTTGGAGTCATATTTGTTACATTGGCATCTTGGGATGTGCCATGAAATTGTTAAGGTTTCCTATAATTTCCTATATAAATGCTTCTATATTTCCTCAACATAAAAATTACCTGAAATTTTATAAAAGGTAGTATACTGCAATAGTATATGTGTTCTCATACTGAAGAGTTTATTATGACTTAGCAATGTTACTCCTTTATTTATGGCTTTAGAGGTTTTAGATTACAGGAGTTGTTTATTTGTTCCTTCTTTCACTTTAGATATACTTTAGAATCAAGAAATTACACTGCTTTAAATTACCTTATCTTTTTCAGTAATAAGATTTTCAAGTTCCTAACATTGTTTTGACTAGTCCTATGTGTGGAATTAAATGGAAAACAGGCTTGGTGATTAAATTGGTGTTCTTAATATTTCAGAGGTGTTGATTTTTAATTTTTAAGAAGACAGGTTAACCATAGTATCAGTCCCAACAAGGTAAACCACTCTTTGTCCAAGTTTGGCAGTACAGAGGAGATCAGTGGAAACCACTCAGGAGTTGCAGAGTGACTGCAGAAGGTGTTTTGGGGATGGGGCACTGAATGCTATTTCCTTCCCTCCAGTAGGTGAGAGCAGACTCATTTGAAAGCAGAGTGAGGGTTGCAGTAGGAGGTTAGGGGTCAGGAGCAGAGAGGACCAGAGAGGGAGCAAGGTTATATAGGAAAGGAAGAGGGTAAAATAGAGATTTCACTGAAATTTTTACTTGTTCAGTCCTAATAAGTTTTAATACTGATCTTTAGCTTTGCATTAGAGATGCTAATAGAATAAATCAAAATCTTATCAGAAGAATTTGTTTCAAAAGAATAGAGCACAATACTTTCTTTTCATTTTCCTTATTAAATTTTCTCCAGATTAGTGTTTTCATATTGAAGGTGACATTCCCATGGTCATGAAATCAGTTTAGTTACAAAAAGCATTTTTAAAATAATAGAATACAATAAAATAGAAATTTAAATTTAAATTAGAAAATAAAAGAGTATCACAAATAGTAACTAAGTATTTAACATGCTTTTTTATATGTACAGGTTAAATATAAATTGTGTATGTTTACATATATATTGTATACATGTATAAATGTGTGTGTATGTTGCTAACTCTTGTGATGGTTAAGATATTTCTTGCTGCAGGTTGCCATTATGGTCTGAAAGCCAGTGTTCTCAATTCTAGTGCAACCCATAAATCCAGGTCACTGAGAGTAGAGAACATTTGGATAAATGGAAAGTCAGATTACTTGAATCCTCCTTCTTTGTATTTGTATAGTTATAAAGTACATCTAATGAGACATGTATTGGGAATAGCCTACTATGTGTGCTACCAAGAATTCCACATGATCTTTCATGGGCAAGGGTCCACAGGAGGCATTCCCTGCTAGCTTATGGCCAGAATTGTGTAACCATATAGGAAAACCTGGCCAGGCCCACTTGTCAGGTTATATTACACAGACATAATTTCATTAGGCCCAACTAAGTAAAAAAAAAGACTATTGTATCACAAATGGAGAATAGTCCTTACATCTCTGGAATTTCATTCTTTAAGTAATGACATCCCTTGGAGTTGTATTCATTCCATTCCTAAAAACATATATACAGTGCATTTTTGAAAATCAAGAGCCTCTCTTCTATTATTTTAAATGGGAAAAAATTGTGTATTCCCAGCCTAGCCAAAATCACAATGAATTTCCCCAAATACCATAAAAATCCTGTTAAGTTCCTTTATAAGAGTATTTAAAGCATTAATTATATAAGCATGGAACACTCAGTGAACTGATATTGGGTTTATCAGTTTCATTATTTGATAAATGAAAACACTGGATAAAAATTATGATTATCTTTTAGACTGCAGTGAAAATTTTAAATTAAATAATGTGTTTAAGATTCCATCTAAATTGGAACCTGGCTTGGTGGCTTCAGGCCCTTGACAGAAACAGATACAGGGATCCATGGAAGACTCACCCCTTGGATGGGAACCCTATATTCTTTTATATATTTAATGTATGTTTGCCTGCACTTGAATACAACTTAAATTTCTTCACTGGCAGGTATGCACATATTTGTTACAGTGAATTTTCAATTCAGAGAGTGAATTCTGGGTAATAATTTTCCTAGTCATTATAGCAAATATTCAGGTAGAGTTCAGACCGAGATACCCAGGAATATGATGACTAAACATAAAAAATACATTAGAAAGCACCAAAAGGCATACAGAGATAAGCAAACAAGAGTCCCTAAGTTGCCAATCTGGGGGTAAAACAAGAATCAGCATCATAAATTGTGTACTATAAAGCAAATGCCCTAAGATAAGAATAGAAGGGCTGTCAGATGATGAGAGGAAGCAGAAGCAAAGAATAGAGCTGAATGAGAACCATAAAGAAGGAAGGTGTCTAGGGTAGAGGAGAACAGCAAAGCCATGTGAGCAAGAACAAAGTATTGCATAGCAGGAGTATACCAGGAAGTTTCTGTGTGGACATGTTTTGAGTTCTCTTGCCTCAGAGTATATATGCCTAGGAGTGCAGCTGCTGGGTCATATTGTAACTCTGTGTTTAACATTTTGAGGATCTGCCAGAGTTTTCTGCAGATATTTTATATTCCCACCAGCAATGTCTGAACGTTCCAATATTCCAGAGAAATTTAACATGGATAAAATAATCTAATATACAGTCTACATTAAAATTTCTCTGAAAAATCCACTTCATAGCTTAAAATAAACTTTTTATTGAGATAAAATTTAAAAACTTATATTGAGATAGAATTTACATACCATAAAGTTCATTTAAAGGGTACAGTTCAGTGGATTTAGTATATTTACAGTTGTGTAGACATCACCATAATCTGATCTTGGAGCATTTTCATGATCCCAATCTCTGTAACTATTTCACAGAAAAGTAATTCAAGATCTAATACATGATAGTGCATTGTCTTTGGTTGATGTAATTCTGTAATCTGGAACTGTTAGCCTTTTTTTTTTTTAACCTTATTTGACATTGACATTTTTGCAGGCTGTGTATCAGTTGCCTTTTAGAATGCCCCACAATCTGGATTTCTCTGATAGTTTTTCACTATTGATTCAGATTAAACATTTTGACAGGAAAAAAGTTGGCTGTTAATGTAGTAAACACTGAAAAGACAGTCAAAATTTCTAATCAAGCTCCATAATCAGAGCTGTGCTTCAGAAAAATTAATGTGGCAATAATGTTTAATTTGGAGGCAGGGAAACTGGTTGGGCTTTTGCTGTATTAAAGGCAATAAGTGAAAAGAGAAGATGGATTTTGTGAGTTTTTTTTTTTTAAGGGAAGAAACAGTAACTTTTGTGTTGCTATTGACCATTCTTTCTGTAGACCTAGGACTGTGTATCTTGGGAGTCAAAGAGCTTCCTTTGGCAAAACATTCTGTACTGGATAGGAAAATGAGAGCTAGAAATATGTGTGGACAGAGCATTAGGCAATGCCACAACAGACTATTCAGGGAGATACTAAGTAGATAGCTTTTATCAGGGGTCTTTGTGAAAAATCAAAGGTAAGCGTGGAAGGGCACAGATGCTGGCGTATCTGCTTGTTTTGCCACTTCTACTGGCTGGTTAGCAAAGAGGGAAAGAAAACTGACAGTCACAGTCCACATTACAAAAAGAAAGCACCTTGCTTATTTTTAGGTCCCAATAAAAGTACTTCTTATTATAAAACTGTTCCAGAAATTGCCACTGAATTATCAGAATGTATCTTTGGACCACTTAGAATATTGAAACTTTTTCCCTTTTTTATTCCAGTTTTTGAGTTAGGGGTATGGGAGGTATTTGAGTTTAAATCCTCTGTCTTAGAGTAATTAAGTCCCGCCATGCATTTCTTTTTATTTGTTTTTATTTATTCATAGTGTTTTGCGGAAACGTGTTCGAGAGGACAGAAAAGCTAACACGGCTCAGAAGGTGCAGCAGATGAAACAGAGACTAAATGAGACTGAACGAAAAAGAAAAAGGTGGTTATATTGGCAACCTATTCTAACTCAGTTGGGGTTTGTGTCCGTCATTTTGGTTGGTGCTTTTGTTGGCTGGACACTGTTTTTTCAAAAAAATGTTCTATGAATAGTTAATTTGCCCAGAAAGCTTCTGCACTAGTAGCTGACAGTGTTGCGTTAATCATAAGGGTTTGTCTGTTAGCAGACTCCTTATACCCCAAAAAACAGTGCAGTAGAATAGACACCACCAGATAAATGATATATATTTACTTCCCAGCCCAACATCTTCAGGGCACTGCTGCCAAACTGTAAACAGCTATCTAAAATAAAGACTTAAATGCTTGTAAAAAACTGGTACATTTTGCAACTGTATTCATACATGTTAAGTGTATTATTTCACCTGCTCAGATTGAGAAATCCTTTATCACAAGGATTTGTTTTTGGAGGCTATCTAGATTTTAACCTATGCTTGATATAAGCAATAAATATTGTGGTTTTATCTACATTATTATTGGAAAGAAAATGACCTCTAAGTAATGCGTGTAATGTATAATATACTGTTGACATGGGCATCAACATTTTATATTACCAGCCATTTTGGGGTAAATATATATTTTATAAGTATCTATTTAATCTTAACTTTTGTAGTTAAATGTACTTTTTAAAAGCTCAATTTGGAAAACCTGTTACCATAAAAAAATTAATTGTGTGTTGATTCAATTGTACTGGATACATTTTCCTAAAGAGAAGTTTGATGTGAGCAGTTAGAACTCTGAATAAGCATATTTTACTATATATTTGCATTTCTTTTATGTTTTACAGTTTCCTTAATTTTAAAAAGGAAAACAAACAAAGAAACAAAAATTTAAACTAAATATATCTTTGGAGGAAAATTCTCCTTACTGGCATAGTCAGGTAACAATCGGTCCAGACTTTGTAAAGAAACTGGTTTCTGTAAAGCCCATTATTAAAACTGTTTATTTTTCATGAAAATTTCAATGTAATTACCCTAATTTATAATTGGGGTAAATCATGATTTAGGAAATAAAAATAAGGAGTAGCATTTTATTATCCTTGATTTCAGTTTACCAGACTGAAGTTTTGAAGTAAACATTTTTTTAAGTTCTTTCTACTTCAATAAATAGTATGATGTACAAACCTTACATTGTCCTTTTAACTTCTTAATGGGTATTTTTAAGGCATATTGTTTAATGATTTTATCTGCTCTTTTGAGTGCTAGCTCTCTTCAGATCCAAGCATTCCATTCAGTGTTTAACTTGTTTAACTTAAACTTTAAATAGTTCTTATAAATTTTATTGCTGAAATAATGAAATTACATTATTTCAGTGATTTTCAAACTATGCTCATTGGACTTTTAAGGGGTCTCCAAGAGGTGGTAGGAAGGACTCCATCCCACCAACCTTTACTTTCAACCAGACCATCTCTGTTTTATCTATTTTATACACTACATAAGATTTCTGCATGAGGTTTAATTATTTTAAGGGGGCAGTTACAATGTAAAAAACAGTTTGAAAACCATTGGTACAGATAGATATTTTGAATTGACTTGAGAAGCCTTCTTGAATGTGTTAAATTATGCTGAAAGCACAAAAGCAGAGTGTAGGTGTTACTACATATTAAATAAGATTTGTGTAACTTGTGCCGTGTCCTAATTCAGTATTACTGTGTCGTGTAACTTTTAAGTGGAGAGGCGGTAAGAGGGACATTTTCTTATATCTGCGTTAAACCTGCGTTGAGGTACCAAGACCCTCATTACATTTTAGGTCATTATTGGCTTAAAATCTTTCTTTCCAATTTGCCTTGGTCTATTTTGCTAAAATACAGTATATTACTCTGCAAGTGAAATATGGATAGACCATATTAAATTTCCATTTGAAGACATGTAGCCTTGCTTTAAAGAAAAAGGTAAAGATTTCTTATAGGAAACAAATGCTGATAGTCAAATTGCCCCTTTGTAGGGTGAATGTCCTTCCCTGGGTTCAGGGTTTCTTCTTGCATTTTGTCTGCTTCCTATCCTTCTGTTTGTTGTGATATATTTTTTAAGTCATATTCAGTATAGTGAACACTTGTTGATGAACTTCTGTAAGGGTTAGTCATCTTTCCTCTGAGCAGAGCCTTGAGGAAGTTTTTACCATTTGTAATATTTACTGGTAGTGCCATATTCTAATTACTGAAAATATATGGCAACATGCTGTGGTGCCCATGGTCATCATCCTGATCCTTTATTAAATGAGGTGTGCTGTTCAGCACCCAGACATGGTTCCTGCCTTCTCAGAAAATAGAGAAAGTTAGCAATCCAGAATGGGTTCTTTGTAAGACTTGTGTGTCCTCAGGTCTTCATAGTAATTTCTAATTATAACAGATTTTAGCAGTAAGTTGTGTAGTTTGATCTTAATTAGGTAGTATTACTTTTGAAATTGGTTAAGGAAGAGAAAAAAGATTTTTTTTAAAGCCAGACACTTTGTTGTTCTCAGGGAAGAATATTTTCATTAATGTCTAGTTTGTTTATGTTCATATCTGTCCCTGCTCTTAAACTGACGGCAACTTTGATTTAATACCATCTTCTCTAGCTATACCAACTGGTTACATATTCATTTCCAAGTTTAGCCAAATACTTTATTCTCTCCTACTACTGATTTTTATGTATGTCTACACACATATACTACATAAAAATATAATTCTCCATCTTTAGATGTTCCATATATAAAACTAAAATAATATCCTTTTCCTGAATTCTTAGGGGGTTAAAAAAATAATATATAAAAGTGCACAGAAGTTTAGAACAATATAAAGACCTTTTCTCATATTTAGAGGATATTTTATGTATTTGCTCTGTCCTTTTCTCCTATCTTTTTGGCTCATTTCACCAATATTTATATTTCTACCAAGGAATGAACATAAGAAGAGAGAGGAAAAACTTGCTTTCTTTTAATAGCTGTGCTTACCAGGTATGCCAGAGGAAGGAATTGTAACTCTGAAGTTAACTTTATGTACACTTGTGCTTGTCCCCTTTGTTTTAAATAAACTAGAATTGATGGAATGAATTAAAAAATTACATTGTGGTTTCAAAAGTAGTTTATGGTATGGAGGAGTCCTCCAGTTTTATATAAATCCCTTCTTTGCTTTCAGCATCAATTCAGAGTGGTGGTTGCTACCATTTATTGATTGTTTACTATGTAAACTAGTACTTTTACTAGCACTTTTCATAATTATCCTATTTAATCCTCACAACAAGCTTTTGAGGTAGGTGGTGTTAGTATTAAGCCATAATCAGCCTGACACTTGACATTTCTACTTTCTTTTATGGTGCTATTATTGAAAAGTCTCATATGTAGGGTATTATAGAATTAGATAATTCTCAGACTTACCTTCTGCAAGTCATTTCCCTCTTGGAAAAATATCTCTGACTAGATTGTATATAACTAAACATAGGCCAGATTCTGATTATATTAGAAATGTTTTTATTGACCATTATATACTCTATATTAGATAGAGTACCTACATTTCCAAAATGCCTGCCTGGTTATTGCACAGATTTTAAAAACTAGTGTGCCTTGATTTTTACTTTCAGCGATAAACTACAGAGACTTTTTTAAATGTAGTCTATTATAAACCTAATGAATTATGTATATGGCCCATTTCTTCCTATGTTCAAGCAAGAGTCTTAAGGAATCATGCTTTCTGTAAACACGGATTTTTTTCTTCCAGTGGGTCCATGTGGGTTTGTCAGTGGGATGGGGAATATGGAGTAAGGGCGTGAATCTCTCAATTTGGTGCATGCTAGCTGGGGGGTTGAGGTCAGAACTTGGTGCACTGAACCCGGTCCCGAACTAAGTGCATAGCAGAAATGTCTGTTCTGTGTTTTCATTTCTACCTCAACAGCTAATTAAGTCTCTTCTACTTTAAGAAATCTTCATTTGGCTTTGATTTATTTAAATGATAGGGTCACAAAATATTACAAATAAAATTTTGAAAAATAGAAACATAATATTTTTCCATATAACAAAATTAAGATCTCTGGATTTAAAATACAGGTCTTGGTCATTCCTGATGATTTACTCTGGAGTCAACCTGCTTCTTTCATCTTTTTCCCTAGCTTGCTTTGGATTTGATTCCTGTTTTTCTTATACCTATCTTCAAAATACTGTTTATGGGACAGTACCAACAGCCCCTACCCCTGTGGATATGATAGAAATTCTTTATATGTGTAAACAATAACATGCCCTGGTGGGAAGAAACTCAGGTTGCATAAGCTCCACATACCTGCTCTGCCCAGGAATCCTCAGGCCAATAAGCACACTTCTTGGCTATATTCCATATACCTGGCCGTAATACAGACATTTCATTGTTCATCCAAATTTGGGGTTTAAACTTTAGTTTGGGCATTTTAAGCTACCCCCTTTCTTGGGCAGTCTTCTAAAGAAAAAATGTCTAGGAAAATGGTATGAGTTTGGCTATCTCATTTTTCCCTCTTCAGCAGGAATTTTCTCAGCATTTTCCACATTCTGATTGCTACAAGAACAGCATGGAGCAATTCTGCACATGTGTTTTCTCTCAGCACTCTTCAGAGAAATGGTTATCTACTTTGGCTACTGAATTCAAGAGACTTCT
This sequence comes from Manis pentadactyla, assembly GCF_030020395.1. Lineage (NCBI taxonomy): Eukaryota > Metazoa > Chordata > Mammalia > Pholidota > Manidae > Manis > Manis pentadactyla. The sequence goes on from NC_080024.1 coordinate 106,501,911, forward strand.
TTAGGTAGCACTTTTTCCCCACTGTCCTTGCTGACCCTCTCTCATTTTGTATGCTGTTTACTCAGTCACAGTGTTGCCAGGTGTCAGCAGCAGCTCAGATGAAAAGCTTGTACTTGACATTGCGAGGCTTTGTCTTTATCAATAACAACCTGAAATGAAAAGTCTTAATGAGCTCTCACCACCTCTGTGTGGTTCACTGGGAGAATGAACAGTTCAATCTTTTGAGCTGTTTTCTATTTTGGTTTTATAATTTAGAGTGGAATATGGGAGTTACAGAATTTAGTGGGGTTATTACTTATTGAGGCTACTTTGATACTGTCTGGTTTTCAGGTGTGGAGCCAGCTTGGGAAGATTATGCTCTGTCTGAAATCCAGCTCCTATTCCAGTATAAGAATAGTTAATGTGAGTGCCACCTTCTCCAAAGAAAGCACTAAGCATGGCCAATTTCACTTGATTTGTTTGAACCCATTTTACTTTTTTGCCTTGTTAAACAGAAGAGAAAAAAATGATCCAAGTGAACATATTTTCTTTCTAAAATGAAGACCATTTGTCTTTTCAGTCTTGCAAATAAATAGTCTTTTAAAATAGTTAAGAGTCCCAATGAGTTCATCTTATTTTCTTATCCCCCCAGGATAATATTTACGAAGAAAAAAAACTAAGTGAATTTTTAAAAACAGTCAAGTTCTTTTAGTTGTTATAAAATGATAGTTCATCCTCAGTGTGTGTATCTCTTACACACTGCTGGAGAAGACAACCGTGGATGTTGAACACAACAGTTCTGCCAATCAGTTTACATACATAATCTAAATTTAACCTGCTAACACCTTCTAGATGCATTGAGTTACCCCTATTTTCAGATAAGAAAACTGAGTCACAGAGTAACTTACCCAAGATATACACCTAATTTATGACAAGGCTGATATTCAGACTCCACCTTAAAGAATTCCAGCAACTCCAGACCTCATACTTGTTCCATTATGTCGTACTGACTGTTTTTATGGAATACTTAAGCCAAGTATTTAAATGGAAAAACATTAACTACTTTTACCTTTTAAAATCCAGTGTCCCTCTATTTATTAAGTGAAGCAAATCAAAGTTTTTCCCTGTAAAAATCTTTGTGAAACAGTTTGAACTATCACTAAACCAGAGAAATACTGAAACATTATAATATTCTCTAAACCAGACCATTATTTCATTCACTTTGATTGATTAGGTTGAGTTTGTTTTAATGAGCAGACTTGCAAATATATGGGAAACAACATACTTTGCAACAGTCAGAATCAATAAGCACCTTTCCTTACTTCAACCACTTTGCTTCTGTAGATCCCTGCAAGAAGCATCTGTAGTCATTTTTGTACTTGTTTTTGTGGCCCACAGACATTTAATGAGAATGTTTTCTTGATGACTTGGCATTTCTCTGTCTGTGTGAAAATTGGGAAAAGGGGGTTACTCAGAACATCAGAGTGCTTGGGACTGTCATTCCATTCTCAGCAGAAGGAGCCAGTGGTCAGGAAAAAGCCCAATTCACAGTATTCTGGGATTTTTGACTTTTGGATAAATCTGTGGATGTGGTTTATATTTTTCTACTTATATATGTGGACACATAATAATGACAAGTACTTAGATTTTGGAGTACTTTGTTGGAGCAAGGGAAGTTGGGAAAAGAATAGAAATACTATTTACCTCCTCAAAAATTCAGCTATTTTCAAATACTGTGAAATTACATAAAAAATTCAACTGCCCTTAAAATAGTTACTTCATCTGTCTGTCACTTGTTTAAACTCTCATTTATCTTTACTTTTTGGCATTCAAATACAATAAATCTGTCAATTATTTTATGTCTGTGTTTTCTTTTATATTGATAGTAACAAATCACGTCACTTCAGTTCTGTATTGTATAACCATTAGTATTATCCTTCAGGACAAAAAGCATGCTGCTAACAGTCGTGATTAATAAAAACCAAGTTTATGTTCAGACATGATAATATTTTTAGCAGTATGATACAGTGGAGGTCCAATTTGGATTAGACTTTTGCATTGAATTCCAAAGTATTGGTAAGTCTAGTACATACCATATAATCTTGCTAAACTGTTGTGGGTACATTTTTTAAAAATCTGTTTGTCTGTCAGTATCTCCTATGGAGGTCATTTCTTGAGTAACACAGGATGACCTAAAAAATTCATAGTTGGTAATTCGTGAAAAAGAATATGAGTTATGGTGGTTTAACATGAGTCCGTCTCACACCATCAAGCTGTTCAAATATCAAGCACTTAAGCAGTTTTACCAAGATAATAGTGAAGCACCTTGTGTGGTTGAATGTGATGTGTTGGGACACTTTTTTTTTTTTGGTTGCTTCTGTAGTTCATTGTCAGTCCTTTCGTGTTTCTGTGTATCCGTATACGTCTGTGTTTGGTAAATATGAATTGAATAGATGACTTCTTATTTTATGTTTTAGGCCAAGATTGACAGACACCTAAATATTTCATGACTTGAAAATATTCTGCAGCTATAAATTTTGAACCATTGACGTGCAAAGCAAGACCTGAAGCCCACTCCGGAAACTAAAGTGAGGCTGATAAACCTGTAGATTGCCTCACATTTGTTTGTTTACAAAGTAAACCTTACATCCAGGGAACAAAGACCACCAGCAGCAGAAGACTTTGCAGAACTCTCTAATTTGATGTATTCTTAAGTTTTTTAATGCGTGTATGAAATGTAAAAGAAATAAATTAGGAGAGACTACTTTGTATTGTACTGCCATTCCTACTGTATTTTTATACTTTTTGGCAGCATTAAATATTTTTATTAAATAGACTATGTTGGTTTGTGTGCATTATCTTAGGACAGCTTTGCTTCAAATATTCTTAAGGGTTCACTCAATTTTTTATAAGTAGCAATTGACAATTTGAAATTGGTTCAAAATATTGGTCACTTTTTAATATTTAGTTAACTGTCTATAGTCTGTCAATATAGGTTAGGTGAAAGCAACAAAAGAAAAGTGTAATATTCCTTTTGTTACTTGGAAAAATACTAATATGGCTTTATCCATGTGTTGGATGTTGTATTTTCCCCAAACATTTCTCATTGCAAAGACCAAAGGTTCCTTCCTGAGGGAGGCTTTTGGCTGCTTTGCCATCTGAATTTCCCAACAAAGTGACAGGTTTGGGCTGTATATTTAGTTAGTTGTCAGGTTATTGGTTCTTTTTGTCCAGAGACACTCGAGTCTCTGTGTCATGTGAATATCACCTTAGCAGTATAACAACTCATAATGGTTTTGTTTTGCTAACTGTTAGTTGTAGTACCGTTTATTGAATACATCTGTTTCATCTTTTAAAAGTTTATGAAAAGATAAAACCATGGGTGCACAAGACTCAAAAAAAAAAGTTTATGACTCACTTTCTGTTCCTTTTTGCCTTGTTTTCCAGGATGTTGTTGTCTCTTTTAGGAGTAAGAAAAGTCTAGCAATCCCTGCTAAACCTTTCCTAAAGAAAGTATGGAAAATTTATTATACCACAAAGCAGTACAGTAGGACAATCTTAATATTGTGTCAACAAAGCTTCTCGAGTTATTTGCATTCAACTACCTCTATTTCCTCACTTCCCGTATTTAATATTTTGTATCCCTCTAAAAATGACCTAGAAAGATCACCTTAGCTCGTACTATAGCCAAATACAGTTGAGATTCCTCTGGTTATATGGCACTCCTATTTATATGACCTCTTGACTATTAAGACCTTTGACTTGGAGTTTTCTTCATCTGTATTCTTCCTCTTTTTTTCTTTTCTTTTTTTAATTGTGGTGAGAGCACTTAACATGAGATCTACTGTCTTAGCAAATTTTCAATTATACAGTATGTTATTTTTTACTATAGTTATGATGTGCAGCAGATCTCCAGAGCTTTTTCATCTTGTTGAAAGATGAAAAACTGAAAAATTTCTCCTGTTGATTAAGTAACTCATTTCCCCTTTCTTCAGCCATGGTAATCACCATTCCAAAACTCTGAATCTATGTATTAGACTGTTTTATGTAAGGGAATCACCCAGTATTTGGCTTTCTGTAACTAGCTGTTCCCCTTAATGTGGTGCTCCCAAGATTCATCCATGTTTTCACATATTGCAGAATTTCCTCCTTTTACAAGGCTGAATAGTATCCCGTTGTATATATATGCTATGTTTCCTTTACCCATTCTTTGGTCAATGGACTTTTAGATGGTTTCCACGTCTTGACTATTGTAAACAGAGCTACAGTGAACATGGGAGTGCTAATATCTCTTTGAGACACTGATTTAAATTCTTGTAGAAAAATACCCAGAAGTGGGATTGCTGGATCATGTGGTAATTTTATTTTTAACATCTTGAGGAACCTCCTTACTGTTTTCCACAGTGGCTGCCCCAGTTTACATTCCCACCAATAGTGCCCAAGAGTTCCCTTTTCTCCACATCCATGCCCGCATTTATTATCTCTTGTCTCTTTGATGATAGCCATTTTGACCGGTGTGAGGTGATGTTTTGTTGTGGTTTTGATTTGCATTTCCCTGATGATTAGTGATGTGGAGCATCTTTTCATGTACGTGTCAACCATTCATGTATCCTCTTTGGGAAAATATATTCAAGTCGTTTGCCCATTTTTTAATTGGATTATTTGTTTTTGCTATTGAGTTGTGTGAGTTCTTTTTAGATTTTGGATATTAACCCCTTATCAAATACATGGTTTGCAAATATTTTTTTCTATTCCATAGGTATTTTTACACTTTGTTGACAGTTTCTTTTGCTGTGCAGAGCTTTTTAATTTGATGTAGTCCCACTTGTATGTTTTTTATTTTGTTGCGTGTGACTTTTAGTCCTCCTTAATAGGCACCCTAAGTTGTAGCTATGCCTAACCATTCAGAATTAATGGAATATTTCTGCTTATTCATTTGTTGAATATATATTTATTGAACACATTTGTGCTGGGCACTTGTACTAAGCATTGCATATTCAGTGATAAGGAGGGAAAACATGATTGTGGTCACTGCAGTCTTGTGGAAGAGCTAAACAGTAAGTGTGTGAATAAGCAAAAGTGCAGTTAAAATTAGTGGTAAGTGCTGTGATGGAAATGACAAAGGGCTCTACTTAGATGTGGGGAAATGGCTTTCCAGCCGGAAATTCGTAGCAGGATATCACCTGGTGATACTTGGGCACTCTGCTTCTCTCCTGGTAGGGACGTGGCCTTACCAGAAATTTGGCTTAAGGAAAGGAGAATCAATGTTTGAAGGCCTTAGGTTAAAGAGAAATGCACAGATTGCTAACCTGTATGCTTTTAGGACAGTAGTGTAAGCCCCCAGTTTGTAAAGGGCAGTGGCGAGGTAAGAGTCAAAGTTTCCAGATCTGGTGAGACCCTACTCTGTGTGGTCTTCAAGACTCACCGGCATGTCATTCCTGAGGCTTCTGGAGTCCCAGGGATGCTCCTTTGGAGGAGCTGCATCTGCACTGCCCTGTGTGAGCACCTACCTTCCTTTTGATGAAAGTTTATCCTAATTGAATCAGGAATTTAATGTAACTTTGTGGGTCTTTGAATGGATCTCTTCCCAACAATTCTTAGCCCACGTAAGATGCTATAGCTACTCTCAAAATGGAATTGATGTGGAAATCTCTACCACCATGATTGTACTTTGGATGGAGGGTTGGGAAACCCAAGGAGTGAGCAGGGAGCTGATGTCACAGATGGAGACCAGACAGTATGTGGCATGAGGCATTTGGGTGGTTAATTGGCCCACTGTTCAGTGCATTTGATTGTTTGGCTCAGTGAACAATTTAAGGAAGCTGAAGTTACAGCAAGGTAGCCTGATGCAAACTCCTGGTTTCTAAGCAAGGCTGTAAAAGTAGTTAAGGTCCCCCCCAAAACTTGACCAGTCAGTGGGATAGGGGAGGTCCCAAGGACACCCTCAGAAGCTACCTCAAGTGACATTCCAAGCCAAAGTTGAGTAACTGCTGCTTTAGGTATGGAACAGAGAATGGAGCTGAGGAAAGGCTGTAAATTTCCATGTCTGGCAACATTTGTGCCATGCAGTATAGAAGCAGATTGCAAGTAGTGAGAAGAATAAGAATTACTTTGAATAGTAATCATATAGACCTGTGGAACCAACTTTGATGTTCTTACAGGTAAGATTGGCAAGATCCGTGCTAGAGCTCTGTAAATTGTACATACTAAGTTAAAAATTTTTAAGAAACATAATTGATACTAATACAGGGATATTCTGCTTGAAAAATAATGGCTTCTAAGTAGAAAAAAATTTGTAACTCAAATGACCTTAAGACAATTCAATTTAAGTGTTAACAAATCTAAGTTCAGTCATTGTGTGTGGGAAACATGGTGGAGACCTTTCCTGTTTGCCAGATATTCTGTTCACCCTTCCATACTTGCCATACCCTGGCCCCACCCCAGCAGCTGTTAGGCTGTGACTGGTTCAGACAGTGAAGTGTGAAGGGAGAGGGGCAGAATAGTCCATTTGCACCTCCAGCACCTCCCCTGCCCAGGCAACTGAGGGGCCAGGTTCCAGACAAAATGCAAGTTTGTTGGTGTGTGTCCCTAAGTGACGATATCAAAAGGAGTCCCTTATTAGCCTTCAGGGGACATGCAATGAGTGAGGAATGAACTGTAGTGTTAAGATACTAATATTTCAGGATTGCTTATTGTACATAGACAGTTGAGATACAGAAAGATAGTAACACTCTATAAGTCTTGGGGGTTGGACAAGAGATTACATGCTTTGTGTTTTTATGGAGACTGTATTTGAGTCCAGGGCCATTTATCTGAGGAGAGGCTACCCAACTCCTAATAAAAGGTGTTTATAATACAACCAAGAGTTTCTACTACTTTATACCAAAACTTATTTGTGTTGCTCCATTCAAGTTAATTGACTTCTACATTTTTTATGTGTCACCTAGCTTTAAAATGCAGAATGGACTTCCTTGTATAAGGAGATAGAAATTTTAAGCCGAAGGCTATTATGGATATGGAAGGATAGTAATGGACAGTATTGAGCAAAGGGGAAATTGGTCATGTTGGAGAAGGAAAAAATTCTTGGTGCTGGTTAGTAAGAATGTGTAAAGTTGGTAAGATCAGGAAAATTAATTCCTTGTGAAGAGAATAAACCAAGGCACTGGAGAAAGTGGAACTAGAAGGGCCAACCCACCTCCCACAGCTTGTAAGTGAGGAGAGCAGGTGCAAAGAGGGGCCTTGGGATGGAGGCTCACTGAGCTCCCAGCCAAGCTATGCTGCCATTTCTGTCCTTGGAAGCAGCTTATAGTGCCTGTCTAGGCACAACTCAGTGGGCTGGAAGAGACAGAGGCATGACAGCAGGAAATCAAAGGAGACATGGGGGGGAAAGTTCCACACACCCCCACTCCCAAGTGAGGAGAAATGACATCAGGTTTACATGTGCTGCTGCTCAGAATAGTGAGCCTCCAGATGGAGATGTCAGCTGAGCTTGAGAGGAGACCATCCTCCTCTAGCAACAGCCCCAGTGTGGTTAGTTAATCTGAAACATGAAATACCTCAGGGTCACAGAGTGTATCAGTTAAGAACTGTAATGACTACTATTAACAGAATGGCCTACTCAAGATAGAAATTCAGATATATGTAACTCAGAGACCCATGCACTACCTCTTTCCTACTCTACCATACATGGTTGTTACTCTCAGTATTATCTCAAGGTCCAAGACAGCTGCTAGAGGTCCAATTGTCACATTCACATCCCAGAAGAGCTTCCATTAGGCAGGCTTCCCATTAGTTGGCATTCCATTTCCACGTAAATCTCATTTGCCAAAATTTGGCTACATGCATACACTTAGGCACAAAAAGTATTTCAACTGGGTGTGTATGGCTGTTCTGTTTAAGCCGAGTTAAGCCAGCCACATACAACCTAGGATAAGGTTGTGTAAATAAATCCATGGCCCTTTTCTAGTGAGATCCAAGCAGGAAGCTAAATGCCTGGTAAATGTGTTTAGTTTGACTCAGTATGTTTCTGGGTCCAGTGTACCATGTAGCACAAGATAAAGTGTGGTGCTCAAGCAATCATAACAATGCAAAATTGGAAGAATGGACATAGCACATTAAGGATTCAGATTTTTGCATTGAATTTTCTCTACGTCCTATACTTTCTCTAATAAAAAAAAACCTTAAAGGATATCACTATCCTAGCCAAGATTGGGATGGAGTGTAGTGAACAGATGTGAATATAACAGTGTAACTGATATGTATTCTAATCCAGATGTTATGTATCTTATGAATCAATTCTTATAAAACCCAGACATCATTAAGAAAAGTATATGAATGAAAAGAAAGAATTTCACTGAAATGTTTTTGGATAGAGTTAACTGAAGTTTCCAAATTCTTAATATTAATTTGCTTATGTTTCTGTTCTTAAAAAGGCTTTGAGGAAGTTTGATAAAATACCCAGGTAATGAATATCTGTAGGTAACAAAATATGTAGGTATGAAGTTCAATATTAATAACTTCAAGCCATAAAATGTAGAGTTAGAGAAATTTAGACCATCTCAAACACTCATTTTCCCCTTCACCATTTTCTCTCTATGTGGACATCTGTCAGCAAAGCTAGAGTCTTAGGCCTTTATAACACTAACTACTCTGTATTTTTGGTTTCCTTATATTCCTTTAGAGAGAGGTTAGGACTTCAGACAAGGCTATTGACACTGCAGCATGGTTAGCAGTGAACGGCTCATCCTGAAGCGCCAATGCAGGCAAATCTCTAAAGTCCTCCTGGTTGCTATGGTAATTGTTGAGTTTCTGTGAAGTTCTCACATAACTACCATTTCTCAATCTGCAACAGTGAAGTGAGTGGTTCTCTTGAGCTTGCTGAAAAGCCATTGAGAATCTCTTATGTATTCACACATCAGACTGCAACTGCTCCTTAAGAAAATGTCTTGGCCTCACTTCCACACTCAAAACTTTGTGGATGTTTCTCTCCTTTGCAACCTCTGAACTGAAGCTGTACAAGAAAGAGTGTAGGAAATGTTCTGAGCCTCAAAAAGAAGTGGTGGAAATTCCTCCAACAGCAGACAGCACAGCACATAAGCTGGACATCCACAGCAGTGCCACACACGAACATCAGAGTTCAAACAGCTCTCATTTTGGAGCAATAAAAAATCAAGATCTCACAAGGCATACATATGCCAAATCACTTTGATGTACACTATATATCTGACAATTTTGTCAATTATACCTCAATAAAGAGAAAATATGAAGATAAGTTGGAAACATCAACCTGAACTGGAACAATTCAAGATGGGCCTGATAAGTTGGAACCATTTGAGTCTTTGAAAGATCAAAGGATTCTGGCTATGGTCGAAAGGATAGATAGAGAATATATAACACTGAGGATGGAAAGTTCTGGAGATAGATGGTGGTTATGGTCGTAGAACAATGAGTGTACTTGATGCCACTGAACTGTGCAGTTGAAAATGGTTAAAATTAGTAAACAATATTTTTAGCACAATTAAAAAATATATAAATATGTGTTGTGGAGAAGTTCTACCTTCCTATTACTCATTTGTGAAAATTATGTTAGTATCTATATTTCATAGTGTTGAGGGAGTAAATCGGAGGAGGTATCTAAAACACCTCCCAGAGCTGCCAGCACTTAAAAACGTCAGTGTCAGATGATCAAGGTCAACATCCAGAGCGACAAGTCATGTTGACAATACATTCTTGCATGGTGTGATGAAATAGCACTTTAGCACTTAACAGTTTCCTCAAAACACATGACCACAGTCTAATCAAGAGAAAAACATCAAGTCCTCACTGAGGTTCCAGGTAAGTCCTCCTCAAAATAGTCAGTCATCAAAAACGAGAGGTCTGAGAAACCCCCGGAGACATGGTGATGAAATGTAATGTGGTATTCTCAGTGGGTTCTTTTTTTTTTTCTTAAGGTATCATTGATATACACTCTTATGAAGGTTTCACATGAAAAACATTGTGGTTACTATATTCACCCATATTATCAAGTCCCCCGCATATCCAATTGAAATCCCTGTCCATCAGCATAGGAAGATGCCACACAGACTACTTGTCTTATCTGTGCTACACTGTCTTCCCCGTGACCCCACACACACACCATGTGTAACAATGAATACCCCTCGATCCCCTTTTCCCCAGCTCCCTACCCATCTCCCCCACCCCTCCCCTTTGGTAACTGCTAGTCCCCTCTTGGAGTGAGTCTGCTGCTGTTTAGTTCCTTCAGTTCTCCATTGTTATACTCCACAAATGAGTGAATTCATTTGGTACTTGTCTTTCTCCACCTGGCTTGTTTCACTGAGCATAATACCCTCTAGCTCCATCCATGTTGTTGCAAACAGTAGGATTTCCTTTCTTCTTATGGCTGAATAGTATTCCATTGTGTATATGTACCACATCTTTATCCATTCATCTACTGATGGACCTTTAGAGTGCTTCCCTATCTTGGCTATTGTAAACAGTGCTGCAATAAACGGGTCTTTTTGAATCAGATCTTCTTTCCTTTCGGTAAATTCCTAGGAGTGTAATGCCTGGGTCAAATGGTATTTCTATTTTTAGTTTTTTGAGGAACCTCCATATTGCTTTCCACAATGGTTGGACTAATTTACATTCCCACCAGCAGTGCAGGAGGGTTCCCCTTTCTCCACAACCTCGCCAACATTTGTTGTTTGTCTTTTGGATGGTGGTGATCCTTACTGATGTGAGGTGATACCTCATTGTGGTTTTAATTTGCATTTCTCTGATGACTAGCGATGTGGAGCATCTTTTCATGTGTCTGTTGGCCATTCTGAATTTCTTCTTTGGAGAACTGTGTTCAGCTCCTCTGCCCATTTGTTAATTGGATTATTTGCTTTTTGTTTGTTGTGGTGCATGAACTCTTTATATATTTTGGATGTCAACCCTTTATCGGATCTGTCATTTATGAATATATTCTCTCATACTGTAGGATGCCTTTTCTTCTATTGATTGTCTTGATTACAATGGCTTTGTAGTAGACCTTGAAGTCAGGGAGTGTAATACCCCAGCTTTATTCTTCTTTCTCAGGATTGCTTTGACTATTTGGGTCTTTTGTGGCTCCATATGAATTTTAGAACTATTTGCTCTAGTTCATTGAAGATTGCTGTTGGTATTTTGATAGGGATTACATTGAATCTGTAGATTGCTTTAGGCAGGATGGCCAATTTGACAATATTAATTCTTACTATCCAAGAGCACGGGATGCATTTACATTTATTAATGTCCTTTCATTTCTCTCATGAGTGTCTTGTAGTTTTCAGGGTATAGGTCTTTCACCTCCTTGATTAGGTTTATTCCTAGGTATTTTATTATTTTTGATGCAATTGTGAATGGAATTGTTTTCATAATTTCTCTTTCTGCTAGTTCATCGTTAGTATGTAGGAATGCCACAGATTTCCGTGTATTAATTTTGTGTCCTGCAATTTTGCTGAATTCAGATATTAGATCTAGTAGTTTTGGGGTGGATTCTTCAGGGTTTTCTGTGTACAATATCATATCATCTGCAAACAGTGACATTTTAATTTCTTCTTTACCAGTTTGGATGCCTTTTATTTCTTTGTGTTGTCTGATTGATATGGCTAGGACCTCCAGGACTATGTTGAATTGAAGTGGGGAGAGTCAGCATACTTGTCTTGCTCCCGATCTTAAAGGAAAAGCTTTTAGCTTTTTGCTTTTAAGAATATTGTTGCCTGTGGGTTTGTTGTATATGGCCTTTATTATGTTGAGGTACTTGCCCTGTATACCCATTTTCTTGAGAGTTTTTATCATGAATGGATGTTGAATTTTGTCAAATGCTTTTTCAGCATCTATGGAGATGATCATGTGGTTTTTGTTCTTCTTTTTGTTGATGTGGTGGATAATGTTGATAGATTTTCAAATGTTGTACCATCCTTGCATCCCTGAGATGAATCCCACTTGGTCATGGTATATGATCCTTTTGATGTATTTTTGAATTCGGTTTGCTAATATTTTGTTGAGTATTTTTGCATCTACGTTCATCAGGGATGTTGGTCTGTAATCTTTTTTGTGGTGTGTTTGCCTGGTTTTGGTGTTAGAGTGATGCTGTCCTCATAGAGTGAGTTTGGAAGTATCCCCTCCTCTTCCACTTTTTGGAAAACTTTATGGAGGATGGGTATTAGGTCTTCACTAAATGTTTGGTAAAATTCCATGGTGAAGCCTTCTGGTCCAGCTGTTTTGTTCTTAGGCAGTTTTTTGATTACCAGTTCAATTTCATTGCTGGTAATTGGTCTGTTGAGATTTTCTGTTTCTTCCTGGGTCAGTCTTGGAAGGTTGTATTTTTCTAGAAAGTTGTCCATTTCTTCTAGGTTATCCGATTTGTTAGCAAAGAATTTTTCATAGTATTCTCTTGTAATTCTTTGTATTTCCATGGTGTCCATTTTGATTTTTCCTTTCTCATTTCTAATTTGGGTTATGTGTATACTTTCTTTTTTACTTGATAAGTCTGGCTAGGGGTTAATCTATTTTGTTTATTTTCTCAAAGAACCAGCCCCTGATTTGATTGATTCTGTTGTTTTATTCTTCTCGATTTTATTTCTGCTCTAATCTTTATTATGTCCCTCCTTCTACTAATTTTGGGCCTCTTTCTTCTTCATTTCCTAGTTTCATTAATTGTGAGTTTAGACTATTCATATGGGATTATTCTTCTTTTGTGAGGTAAGCCTGTATTGCAATATACTTCCCTCTTAGCACAGCCTCCGCTGCATCCCACAGATTTTGTGGGGTTGAGTTATTGTCGTTTGTTTCCATATATTGCTTAATCTCTGTTTTTATTTGGTCATTGATCCATTGATTATTTAGGAGCATGTTGTTAAGCCTCCATGTGTTTGTGGGCTTTTTGTTTTCTTTGCATAATTTGTTTCTAGTTTCATACCTTTGTGGTCTCAGAAGCTGGTTGGTACAATTTCAATCCTTCTGAATTTACTGAGGCTCTTTTTGCAGTGTATGATCTATTCTTGAAAATGTTCCATGTGCACTTGAGAAGAATGTGTATCCTGCTGCTTTTCAGTGCAGTGTTCTGTAGATGTCTGTTAGGTCCATCTTTTCTAATGTGTTGTTTTGTGCCTCTGTCTCCTTACTTATTTTCTGTCTGGTTGATCTGTCCTTTGGAGGGAGTAGTGTGTTGAAGTCTCCTAAAGTAAATGCAATGCATTCTATTTCCCTCTTTAATTCTGTTAGTATTTTTTTCACATATGTAGGTGCTCCTGGGTTGGGTGCATATATATTTAGAATGGTTATATCCTCTTGTTGGACTGACCCCTTTATCATTATATAATGTCCTTCTTTGTCTCTTGTTACTTTCTTTGTTTTGAAGTCAATTTTGTCTGATACAAGTACTGCAACTCCTGCTTTTTTCTCCCTATTAGTTGCATGAATTATCTTTTTCCATCTCTTCACTTTTAGTCTGTGTATGTCTTTGGGTTTGAAGTGAGTCTCTTATGCATGAAGTAGGCAGCATATAGATGGGTCTTGTTTTTTTATCCATTCAGTAACTCCATGTCTTTTGATTGGTGTAATCAAACCATTTACATTTAGGGTGATTATCAATAGATATGTACTTATTGCCATGGCAGACTTTTGATTTGCTGTTACCAAAGGTACAAGGGTACCATCTTTACTACCTAACAGTCTAACTTAACTCACTTGGTACACTATTACAAACACAGTCTAAAGTTTCTGGTTTTTTCCTTCCTTTTTTCTACCTTGTCGATTCTTTATATATTAGGTATCATATTCTATACTCTTTGTCTATCCCTTGACTGACTTTGTGGGTTGTTGATTTAATTTTGCATTTTCTTAGTAGTTAATTGGTCTACTTCCTTTACTGTGGTTTTATTTTCTCTGTTGACAGCTATTTAGCCTTGGAACACTTCCATCTATAGCAGTCCCTCCTAAATACACTGTAGAGATGGTTTGTGGGAGCTAAATTCTTTCAGCTTTTGCTTATCTGAAAATTGTTTAATCCCTCCTTCAAATTTAAGTGATAATCTTGCTGGTAGAGTATTCTTAGTTTTAATCCCTTCTGTTTCATTGTGTTAAATATTTCATGCCTTCTGGCCTTAAGGTTTCTGCTGGAAAGTCTGATGATAGCCTGATGGGTTTTCCTTTGTACCTGATCTTTTTTCTGTCTCTGGCTGCTTTTAATACTCTGTCCTTATCCTTGATCTTTGCCATTTTAATGATTATATGTCTTGGTGTTGTCCTCCTTGGGTCCCTTGTGTTGGGAGATCTGTGCACCTCCATGGCCTGAAAGGCTATCTCCTTCCCCGGATTGGGAGAGTTTTCAGCAATCACCTCCTCAAAGACACTTTCTATCCCTTTTCTCTCTCTTTTTCTTCTGGTACCCCTATAATGTAAATATTGTTCCATTTGGATTGTTCATACAGTTCTCTCAATATTCTTTCATTCCTAGAGATCCCTTTTTCTCTCTGTGCCTCAGTTTCTTTGTATTCCTGTTCCCTAATTTCTATTTCATTTACCATCTCCTGTACTTCATCGAATCTGCTTTTAAATCCCTCCATTGTGTGTCTCATTTTGGATACTGTATTTTTTCAAAGTTTCTATCTCATTCTTGAATTCCTCCCTGATGTCTTGAATATTTTTCTTTAGCTCTGTGAGGATGTTTATGATTTTTATTTTGAAATCTCTTTCAGGAAAAATGGTGAGTTCAGTTTCACTTGGCCCTCTTTCTGGTGTTCGTGGGATTTGCAGTTGAACCAGGTTTCTTTGACATTTTATATTTGTTGGTGGCGCCCTCTAGTATCCAGAAGCTCTACTCTCTGAAGCCACTCAGCCCCTGGGGCAATGGTGGGGGTCGCAGGTGAGTGGTGCTTGTGCCTACCCATGGGAAAGAGCTCTTTCCTGCTTCCCAGCTGCAGTGCCTGCCTCCACTGCCAGGGCCAGTACGCTGAGCACACAGGGAGGAATCTCTGTGCTATGCACTTGTAGCTGCTGTAGGTGGGGCTGCCCTCTGGCTGGCCTGGCGCAATGGCAGGGGCAGCTTGTTTGCAAGCCAGTGCCGGCCAGGAGGAAGGAGTGGCAGGCTGCATATTGTGGTTGGCTGCATTGCCAGCCAGGGGGATGGAGCACCTGATGCTCCTGAAAGTTCCCAACCTGCTGTGCTAAGTGCACCAGAACCATTCTGTCCACCTGTCCTTTCTCCTGAGCAGCAAGCTCTGTGCAATCCTTGCCCCTTTAGCAGCCCTCTTACTGTTAGGAAGTGTCTCAGAATGCCTGCCTTTCTTTTGTCCTAGAGTGGCTGGTTGTGGGTACCTGTTCTCCACAAGCCACTGAAATCTGTCTCCAAGTAGTCCGCCTGTCTTAGCTTTCCAACCCCACTAATCTCCAGAGCACCAAGTAATGTAGTTTTGTGCTCCTGGAACAGATCTCCAGGGGTGGGTGTTCAGCAGTCCTAGGCCTCCACACCCTCCCTGCTCTGTTTATCTTCCTCCTGCCAGTGAGCTCAGGTTGGGGAAGGGCTTGGGTCCCCCCGGATCACAGCTTTAGTACTTTACCCTTTTCTGTGAGGTCTGCTCTGTTCCCCAGGTGGAGGCAGTCTGGTGCAGCCTTCTTTCCTGTTGCTCTATCAAGATTAGTTATATTTGCTACATTTTCATATTATATGTTGTTTGGGGAGGAGTTTCTGTCTTACCTCTCATGCCACCATCTTTAAGCAAGTCTCCCTCAGTGGGTTTTTGGAAGAGAAAAAAGACATTAAGCAAGAACTAAGAAGATCTGAATAAAGTTTGGACTTCATTTAATAATGCCGATATTAGTTCATTAATTGTGACAAATATACCATTGTAAGATGTTAATACAAGAGAAATGGTGTGGGATTTCTCTACTGTCTTTTTAAATTTTTCTGTAAATCTAAAACTATTCTAAAAAATTAGACAAGAAGAAATAAAAAGTGAACAGAACACTAACATTTATAAAACAAGAAAGTGTCCTCAAATAAAAATATTTGAAATTGCATATTGAGAGAGTACACTTGAGAATATCAACCCAGAGCCACCAAAATTGTCCTTTGTAGTAAAATTTCAAACTTTGATGATAATCTGAGCTGCTTTCCTTTGTAAGTCACTTAGTGTTCTTGCCTACATACCCAAAGGATTCTTTAAAGTCCAGCAACACTTCATGCCAGAAGAAAATTTTGTAGCATATTTAGATATAGGTTAGATGTGAAGAAAATGTGAGCAAAGGACATAAAATACAGAAACTAACTTTCAAAGTTATCAACATACAAGAATTCAGGAAATACTCTTTTTCATCAGCTGTTCCTTAGGAACCTGCTAGAGAATAATCTTCAGACAGCCAAACGACCAGAAAGATACTCATACGAGGTGTGAAAATTAAGTAGATAACTACTTAATTGAACTAAAGCGGGTTAAATTGGTGAGATTTTAGTATGTAATGATGTACATCGACACAGTAGATAGAGAACAAATACTGAAATAGGGAGAGAAAGGGTAGCATATGCAAGGAAATTGTCATAGGATCCTTCAGATCACAGGTTTTGTATTTTACCTGTATTATGCCATCTCCAGCATTGTCAGTATTTTGAAATACTGCTCCCTTCCCCATACAGACGCATTGACATTTTGCATGTGTGTTTCCAGTACCAATATTCAAGTAGCTGAATTTTATTTCAGCATAATTTTTCTATTAAAGCCACATGCTTTCTTCTCCAATGGCTGACAGTTTCCCCACTTTTCTACTCTTATGCAACAATGACAGAGTTGAGTAGTTGTGTAACAGAGACTTGTTACATGTTCTATGGCCTGAAAAGCCAAATATATTTACTCTCTGGCCATTTCCAGAAAAAATTTGCTTAGATGCTGCACTAGATCAAAGAGGCATTAAACAGACACAGTATAGAGAACAGTATCACAAACGTCCCACTCATCACCCAGCTTCAGCCCACCTCAGCGTTCCCCCCTTCTTTGTCATTGCTCCCCACCTCACGTCATTTCACCTGGAAATACGTAATTATGTATCACAGACAGACAAGACCTTCTGTGTGTGTTTGCTTGTTTAACACTATGGCACTATCATTATCCCATTCAACAAAATTAACATTCATTACTTAATATCTTCTAATACTTGGTCTAGCTTTGATTTCCCAGTTATTTCAAAAGTGTCTCTTTGCTCTTGATTTGTTTGAATTGGGGTCCAAAGTCCACACACTGTATCTTGTTGAAATAGCCCTTGGTGGCTTGACCTATAACAGTTCTCCCTTCCTCCTCCCTTTCCCCTCATGCCATTTATGTGTAGAAAACATTGGGTTATTTGTCCTATAGAATTCCCCACATTTTGGATATAGCTGACTCTGCTCGTGGTAACATTTAATAGCTCCCCTCTTTCTTCTCTTCCTATAGCTGATAACTCTATTGAAATGCTAGACAGGATTTAGGAGCAATATTCTTGGCAAAAATTCTTCATAGATGGTGCTATGCCCTTTGGCTTCACATCAAGAGGCACCTAAAACTGATTGCTTGGTAGAAACAGTTGACATCGGTCTGACCTGTCCTTATAAGGCACTCCTCAGGCTGTCACCTACTGGGTTTTAGTTACCAGTGGTGATCATTGCCTAGACCCATTAGTTCATTGGAAGAAGCAACATAGTAATTTTCTAATTCTGTTTCCTCCTGCATTTACTATGATTCTTCTATTACACAGCTCTGAAATAGTTTGTACAGTTAAGTCAGAATAGATGATGTCTGATTCTTTCCTTTTATTTGTTGATTTTCAGAATAATGAATTAGTGTCCTAGTAAGTTCTAGTTGTAACCAACACAGTTTTCATTTTCTAAAAATATTTTTTGAAGTTCATATATTCTTGTCTATTGAAACTCAAGTAACCATTTTTGATGCTGTCAAATTGCCCATTTTTGGTATGTGTTTAAATAATTTTGTGATAGGAAAAAACAAATACTACAAAGATGAGGAATGACAGTTGGCCAAGCTCACCACAGTTAATTGTAAGTACCACATGGGAGCAACAAGTGTCCTCTGAAAACCTGGGGTGAAATGGAGAGCACTGCTACTCTGAGAACCGAACTACAGAATCACATGATGAAAGGTCAGAACTACTGAATGTCACTGAAAAAAAGAAAATGGCTCCCAAGCTAAAACAAAGCACTGGTAAAATCTAGTTGTCTTCAACATCTAAAGAATGAATATGTCAGTCAGAAACAGTTTAATAAAAAATGCAGCATGGTGGCAGAACACTGAGGGAAATCTATTATATGTGATAGGAATATTCCTATTAAGGAAATAGATCCTTCAGGCTAAAGGACTTGATACAATTAAACATCTGAATCAAATAATTCTTATTTGGTTCCATGCTCACCCACCAACCTTCAGATAAACTGTCTTCCTCTAGGCAAAAAATGCACAGTCTAGGTAAAAAAAAAAAAATGCATGGTGATTTTTTTTTACTAATTGGCCTGGTTGACTACATAACTCAGTGTTTTGTGAGTTTAGTTATCAACTCCAGGCTACGGACAAGGTAAAATCTCTGAAATGGCAAGGCTCTGTGACAGACCTGAAGCAGGGTAATTCTGTCAGGCAGTATTCCAAGAGGCTGCTGGGCAGCGTCAGGCAGCCTTCTGGAGAATTCCCGACTTCGTCATGCCTTCTTATAAACTACTAATCTCAGTGTAACAAGCCCTGATACCCTACTTTTTAATTCTACCAAATTTATAGCCATTTTGCTTAAGTAGTGTCTGTGTTATTTGTGTCGGTCCTTCCCTGCTTTTGACCCACAGACAAGGGAGGAGACGCGATGAGATATCGAAGATCTGAAAGGGGCAGCCAGGGGACTCGAGGCCTAACAGCGCGAGTGGTGCTGAGAGGGCACCCTTCGTATTTATTGAGTAAATGCAAGATAACAACAATAGAATTCTGTGTGGGGGACTTAATAGACAACCACTAACTAACTCTAAACTTAATCCTCGGAGTCTCCAGTCTCCTGGGACGTGACGTCTTACCAGGTATTGAAACAAAAGCAAGGGCAGTTAGGTCACAGGAACTGTTTTGGTCTTGTTTGTTCTGTTCCTGATCACTTATCAGGAATTACAGGAAAAATAATCAAGTCATATATGATTATACATTTGATTTATATATTGATTTATATATTAATCCCACAATTTGAATCAGAGCCAGACTTGACTGTTGCTATTTTTTTAATGATAAAGCAATGACTGAAATTGAATTTCCTTGTTCCTATTATACCTAAAATTCTCACCATTCTTTTGGGTTCCTATGATTGGTGTCTGGAGTCCCTATATAAAATCCAAATCAATGGAAGTGGGAAACACAATTATATCAGGGACATCCCATTCTGTTTTTCAGATGAACTCATCACTAGCCTTAGGGAAGACATGGTAAGATTGGAGTTGAAGATGAATCTGGGTCCTGGGGCTCAGCATGCGAGAAGAGTCTCAGTCACCTATGAGTGCTCCCCAAGTAGAAATCATGCACCTTCTGCAGAAAACAATAACAGAAGTGCTGGTCAAAGGATTCCAGCTTAAGAAAACTTAACTGAAAGTTCATTGCAGGTAGGTTAGGTGACCACCAACCAAATTGAGTTTAAATATTAGTGCAAACTAAAGGCACTCAAATCTCAGTCCTCCATTGGGCCACTTACTCATTCAACTTACTTGCTCAAGTCTGACCTCATCTATTCCACTGATGAGGGATTAGTGGGTCAGGCAACATCCAGTTCATGATGGACAGCTCAGGTCATATGATAACTGGTAGCTCATGATCAAGCATTTGCTGTCTTTAGGCCTCCATACCTGGCCAAAAGCTTTCTCAAAAGGAGAAGAGTTATTCACTGAGGATAGCATGGGCTTTGTTCCAAAATTATAAGAATTTGAACTGTCATTCACATACAGAGGCCTGCCAATGGCTCCATATACACCTGCATCAGATCTGCTGGGTCTTATGGCCCAAATGCAAAGCAAATTGAATGGCATCCTGGAGCTATTGCAGAAACATCGCTCACTCTGAGCCCTACTCAAAACTGGCAGTTTTAAAGGCCACTTGGTAAGTGGGTCAGTATAGTAGGCACAAATGAATTATCTGTTGGCTCCAAGACCCAAAGAAGCCCAGTAGGCATTGTTACCCTTTCTCAGTGGTACTGGGGACCAGTTGCAGAAACTTGTCCTTTACTATGGAAGTGATATTTTGATATGCCCCAGACCACTGGAATCCCTGAAGTTTTGTAGAGTGAGAACCTTGGCACTGAGCAGTTGTCACTTTTGTGCCAAGTGGTGGTTCTGTCCTGCTCAAATGTCCAATTGGCCTATTTTCCTCAATGTAACGTACCAGTGGACAGGAAAGGTGATCGAATTCCTGCAGACTGAACGATCACATAGGGGTGGAAAGCCAATAAAGCTCTGAGTTGGGGGAGTGAAGGTGTATTTTGGCCTTGCCAGCTGAAAGCAAACTGCTTCTGTTGGCATTTACTAAACAGTATAGAGAAAAGGCATCTGTCAGATCAATAGCTACATACTGGATGCCAGGAAGCGTGTTAGTTTGCTTCAGCAACAAAACTACATGTGGAATAGCAGCTGCAATTGGAATTCCCACCTGATTAAGTGGCAGTCATTGTATTCTCCAGGACACAGCTGCTTATGCACAGGCCATGGGGATGGGTAGGGATGTGGCAGGAATCACCACCCCTGCATCTTCAACAACTTAGATGTTGGAACTGATTTCTGAAATCCCTCCAGGAATGTAATATTGCTTTGGGTTTTAATATTTTTGTGAGTAGAGGTAGTTCAAGTGGCTTCCACTTGAGATTTCTTTTCATAATTGCCCTCACTCCAAAGGTCAAGAAATGAATGTAGAGATTCTGCAAGTTGCTATGTCTATTGTAGACATCATGGGGAAATAGCTGTAGGTGGGGCTTGAGGCCCACCAGCCCTCCTGTGAGATGGATGTGAACCAACATCTCCTTGGTCAGCTAACCAGCAGTTACCAGGTTGGCTGGTGGGTCACAGCACTGATACCATTCTGCATCTTCAGAACTAAGGTCAGAGCCAGTGTCTAGACCTCTGATGTCTGGTTCTCCCCTTCCCCATCCCCAATGCACAGCCACACAGGAAAAATGACTGTAGTTACCTCTGTGGAAATCAGAAAGCAAGATCAATAGTACAAATGTTTGTCAGTGTCCTGTGGGCCTTTTTTAGGGAGACCTGGCCTCTTCTTCATTGAAGGCGCTCTCGGTGTGTGGGCTGCATCAAGTCCGGAAATTGACTGAAGGTTCTTAACTCTATTTTCGGTGATTTGAGTCAGGTTTCTGCTTACTAGATCTAGGGATTTTTTGATTTTGCAGATGAGGTAGGACTTCATAGGCTTTCCACCTTCTTCAGTTCTAGGGATGCCATGAACCAGCCACAACATGGGCACCAGCAGTCCCACTACCCTGATTACTGTTTTGAAAACCTGGACCTGGTTCTGTCCTGAGTAAGTGTTTTTCTCCTCCTCAGTGCTGCTGCAAACAGGGGCACCCATGCAATACATGTTTGATTTTTTGGGGGGGGGTTTCATATGAAAGCTACAAACTACCTTAATTCACATATTTCCTTATTGTAAATAAGCCTGTCTTCCTACCTGGGTTCTCAGTAATTCACTGTACCTACAGTAACCACACACACCTTGTATTTGGTGATTAAACATCACCATTTGGTCCCTGGGACTTTGCAACCCATCATCCTCACTGAATTCAGGGATGGCGCCAAATGGACCCTCTCCCTCTGTAATTCCCAACTTAGAGATCAGCGCCATCCGGAGCTCAAGGATGCTGGTGCTTTCCTCGCACGTTTATTTCTCTTATTTCTCAGAGCCTTGGTGAAGAACGTGTTTTCTGGACACTCCCAGGGGACGTTGAGTGGGTGTGGGAGAGCAGCTCTTAGTGACACAGGCATTCCAATTCTGGTCCCCTGAAGCCCTGGACTGCTCCTTCTAGAGGACACTAAGGAAGGTCTAGCACTTATTTCATTTAATGTGGGCACCCTTGGGGTCCATATGTCAGTCAACACACCAAACTGTAGGACCAGTTTCAGCCCTCAAGCTAACACAGTGAATCTGAGTCTTTGCTTAATGACTCCATATTATTTGGCCTGATATCACTTTAAATTCCTGCAAACTTGATCTCAAGCCCTTACAATCCATTTACACACTTATTTCCTAGATTTCTGTCAATAAAAATTAGGAAAATCATGCAGTTCTTTCAGTGTTGCATTTGTTTCTCACCATCAAGGACCTGCTGGGACTTGAGTCTAAGTCTGTTCTAGAAGCAAGGAGAGGTGATCAGGGATGATTCTGAAGAAGACCAGTAATGCCTGTAATGCCTTGCAAGGCAAAGAGATGGAGATGTCCTAAGACCAGGTTGAAGGCTCTATTGGCAAAAAAAGTCTTGGTAGAATTTCAGGGTTTAAAGTCCCCCTGCTTCCTTGAGGCCCTGTCAATGCAGCCCTGTTCCAACTGTCTGTATCCCATTCCTTTTTAATCAGTGCTCTAATGCTAACACAAGAAATTCTGGGAGGCTGGACATTCAATCTGCTCTGTAATTCAGTCACACTTGGGCTTAGTCTTTGGGTGTGGTTTTTCAGAAATCTTGGCCCTGTGGATTCAGCAGGTAAAGATTTCATTTTGGGCAGACATAGAAACATTCAGCTTCCTTGTGTGGACTTCGAGCAGAGAATTTAAAGCCTTGATATTATCATTCTCTTCCCTCCAAGTTCTGCAGAACACTTGGAAACAAACCTGTTACAATCTTTATTTTTACTAGTCATCTATGGCAGCAGATACTTGGTCATCCAAAGCCTTGCCTTCTGGATATATCTGATTGCAAGTATTTACGGATGATAATCGTGTAACTGTTTTACCACTGCATGCCACAGACTGCTGGTGTCCCTGTTATCACTGGAAATAGAGTCATTAATATGTTTAAATCTAATCAGATCAGATAACCAATTCCAGAAAACCCAGAATCTATTCAGAGAATTCACGTTTAAGATTCTGTTCCTCTGGAACCACTCCTCTTCCAGGACCAGATTTTGTTATCAGTCAGGGATCAATCAGAGAAGCAGAACCGTCTGGAGATACAGGGATATGTCAGCATAAATGACTCTTTTTGTGACAGAGATTGGCCTTATGCAACTGTTGGAGCCAATGAAGCCTTCTTTCTAAGGCTGTCATCTTAGCACCTGCTGCTGGAGCCTGAAGTCCACAGGGAGGGCAGTGGTGCAGGGGTACTAGGTAGGAAGGGCAGGGGCAAGTGGGAACCCACAGCATTTGAGGCTAAAACCTCAAATGGTATGGGTGCCCCACAAGGGAAGCTGGCACCACTTGTCATAGAGCTAACGTCCATTTGTGACCCAGGGCTTTGCTCGGGAAAAATGGAGCAGTGCAGTCCGCTGGTGTCCCACACCCGGGAGGCAAGCCCACAGAAAGGTGATGATATGCAGGCCTCATAACACCTGCAGCTTCATGTCTACCCTCCAAAGTTCCCTTAAGTATGTCTATGGCCATGCTAACTGGCAACATACCAGGAAATGACTTCTGGGAAATGTAGTCAGCCTAGCAAAGTTAGTCATCTACCAAAGCCAGCACAATGCTAATATTTACAACTGACATTAAAACTCATACAGGCCTTTGGGGACCCGATCAACAAAACTCTGCCAGAAGAGACCACTGCCTAGAAAGAATGGAAATAACAATAGTTCTGTCCTTCCTCATAATGGTACGTCCTGTAAGCAATTGTGTCTGTAAGTAGTTGAGTACTTTCACAAACTAACACAGGCATTATGAATCTGCAAGCCATGCTGCTTCCAGTGAAATGGGTCTTATCCAGGGCACAGGGACAGCACACAGCTGCGCAGAGCTGTCTGTCCTACCCACCCTTCTGTTAGATGTTCTCACCCTGATGGTCCTCCAGTCTGCAGGGGAAGAAGTACTTCAGCTACAACCAGCCCCTATTGTAGGAAAAGAATCTATCTTGGGATTTCCAGAATCTAAGTCGAAAGGATCTGTAAACTAGAAACACTGCAAATAGATAGATGGGACATATTTAGGTGCACACACACACACACATGCACACTTGTTGTGTGTATGCATATACTACACCCAGAAAAGTCACTTTGTTGTTAGTAAAAATTTCCCATATCACTGCTTGTGTATACAAAACTTAGTATTTTCCTATAACTGAACTTAATTTTGCCTTGAGTATTCAACCTGCCTGATAGGCAGAAAATTAAGTAGTTTTTTCCAGGTAAGTGTGGTCAGTTAAGGCAGTTAAAGACATGAAACCAGCCTTCTGCCTTGCCTCCTATGCAGGGGTATCCAAGTGCTTATTGCGTCTTGGCACAGGGGGTGAAGGTGAGGACTGTGGCCAGGTGCATCTCCTGCAGGACCCAGCAGTCGGTCCCACACAGCCTCTGGTGCACAACCTGCAGTGTGTGGGCTGGAATCCAAGGCCTGAGGCCCCTGCAGCCCCCTCTCAAGCCCTTTCAGAGCCCAGGTGACTTGAGCGTGGTGTGGGAGGTTCAGTGGTTGTCTCCTACTGTCCCCCCTCACATCTGCTCTGATGCCACGTCCTCCAGGACTAGGGACATCTCTGAGGGGCAGGCAGTCCCCTCAGGCCATACCCTGGAAAGAGCACAGGCTTCTTCTGCTGTATTAGTCTGCTTGGGCTGCCATAAGAAAACACCACAGACAGCAACTTAAACAACAGACATTTATTTCTTCACGGTTCTGGAAGCTAGAAGTCGAGTGTTAAGGTGCTTGCAGATACAGTGTCTGGAGAGGACTCTTCCCCAGACTTACAGACTGCTGCCTTCTCTGTGTCCTCACGTGACCTTTCCTTGGCACCTACACCCAGAGAACAGGCTCTCTGGAGTCTCTCCTGCTTCTTGTAAAGACAGCATCTCTGTCAGATCAGGGCCCTGCTCTAAGAACCTCAGCTAACCTTAATTACCTCCTGAAAGGCCCCATCTCCAAAAACAGTCCCATTGCAGGTCAGGGCTTCAGCATGTGAATGTTGGGGGACACAATTCGGTCCAACCCCATTCTTGGCCCTATTGGGAAACAGGGCACAGTGTGTTTTTTTTTCCTCCTAAAACATTTTATGTCTTTCTGAAGACATTTCAATGTATGAACTCTACTCTTTAGTCCCTTCATGCGGTTACCCTTTGGAACTCAAAACCTTTCTTTCTAAAGGCCTGGCTCCTTTCTGAATGTCTGGACTGTTGAGGGGTTACTTGGGGGTAACCATATTTAAAAATTAGTCAAGCTGTAGATTTAAGATTTGTGTACTTCATTATTTATGTTATGATTCAGTTTCATTTTTTAAAAGAAGCCCAACTATTACTAGCAAAACATGATTGCTTTCATAACAATGTTGTAGATTTCAGAAACCTAGATCTGAGGTCCAGCATTAAGCACGGCTCTTTCTTGTACCATTCCTCTTGGAACAGTTCTAACCCTGAAGCTCTGGATGTGTCTGGCTAGAGGGCAGATGGTCACTGGGTAACTTGCAGAGGAATTTGGGAGAACTTCAGTTAATATCTAACTAGCAAAGTGTCTTTGGATGGAGCCACCAAAAAGAAAATCTCATAGTGTGGCTGCTTCTGGGCAGAGGGCTGGCAGTCTGGGGACATAGTGGTGAAGTGCAGTTTTCTGTACTGTTTACATTTTTTTTTATCATGGACATGTATTATATAAAAATGAAATCTGTACAACCAAATAATTCTTCAAAAGATCTGCTAAAAATGACATGGAAAATGTCCATCACATATTGTGAATTAAGAAGAGAAAACTCAATAATAGTTGCTTTAGTATGATTAACAAATCACACACACACACACACACACACACACACACAGAAGGCATCACTCCAAAATGTTACCCTGCAAACTGAGATAGAATTAGGTCCTTATCCTTGCACATCTTTCCTGTTTGCCACTACCATGTCTTACCTTTATAATTAAAAATTATAAGTAAAAGAAAAATGTAATCAAAAACTGTTTTAAAAATAATTAAAAACAGAAATATTTCACCAGTGTGAGTGATTCTGGATTTGACCTTTCCCTTTCATGCTAAATTTCATTAAGAATTTTAAGCTACAGTTTTGTAGTTGATTCAAACCCCTTTCCATTCAGGGAAATCCCAGCTGTGAAGTAATGCATGGGGGGTGACGTCAGAGGTGCCTACAACATGCCTGTGTCCACTAAGGTCAAGCCTGCAGCATAACTGAATTTCAGTCCAGATTTGCTCCTTTAAGAAAGTTTGTAAGTTCTTTTTTTTTACATATTCAAGAAATGTGAAATTGTAGAAGTTTTAGGGCAGATTATTTAATGAGACTTGTGTAAGGTTTAAAGATAATGAGAGAAAGGGAGAACCATAGTAACTCTTCTGTGATAAAATATCATTTCACAGAAAACTATCATTTTGGAGAAACTGCTTTATGTCTGATACATGCTGTGATGACAGACTGAAGCATTTTAAAGGAAAACTAATGAAATGTTTATAAAAATATAAAGCAGATTTTTAAAAGAAAAGATATTATGTACTCAGATGACTTACCTCATAATTATTGACATTGAAGTTATTAACATTTCTTTATTTTCTTCCTTTTTATTTATTTAATTCCTGTTTTATTTCTTCCTTTTTCATTTTTATCTCTATCTTCATTTGTGCCTTCTGAAGACAAGTCATATTATATGGCACAAGCGGTTTTCTCTCATATTTGTTATTTTGGTGGTGGGACATTGGGGCTGGCTGGTGGCATTTCCAACCACCTTCTGAGACTGTCAGTGTTAGAGAGCAGAGGAGGCAGCCACACCCTATAACCAGTAGGTCTGCACAGGATAGGGATGGGGAACACAGAAGGACATGTGCCAGTCATTTCGCCCATGCACATTATGAGTGTAGTCCTACCAGAATGAAGTAATTTAGTAGTTTTCTGTCACCTTTTGAAAAGACCAGCACTGGCATCTCTAGACCCATCTAAATTAGAGAAGGAAATCAGCATACCAAAAGAAGAAAGGAGGTAGCAAACTATCATTCAATTTAGATGAACTTGAAATGCAATCTAAGACCAATCCAAAACCATCTATGAAAATAACAGCACATCAATTCTTCAAATGTCATTGTCAAATCAAGAGTGTGTAATTTTTTCTAAAAAGAGTATGTAGAAGAAAGATGGTGGCATGAGAGGTGAGACAGAGACCTCCTCCTAAAACCACATATAATACAAAAATATAATTAATACAACTAATCCTGAAAAAGCAACAGGAAAGAAGGCTGCACCAGACTGCATACACCTGGAGGAGAGAACAGACCTCACAGAACAGGGTAACGTACCAAAGCTGTAGCCTGATGGGACCAAAGCCCTTCCCACACCCCAGCTCACCAGTGGGAGGAAGAGAAACAGAGCAGGGAGGGAGTGGAGGCTTGGCACTGCTGAACACCTAGCCCCGGAGATCTGCTCTGGGAACACGAACCTACATTGCATGGTGCTCTGGTGATTAGTGGGGTTGGAAACCGAAGACAGGCAGAATACCTGGAGAGACAGAGATTCCAGCTGCTTGTGAAAAACAGGAATTAATATACAGCTGATCTACGAGGGCAGTCTGAGAGACTTCCTAACAGTGAGAGGGCTGCTAAAGGGGAAAGGATTGCACAGAGCTTACTGCTCAGGAGAAAGGACAGGTAGACAAAATTGTCCAGGTGCACTCTGCCCAGAAGTTTGGGAACTTAAGTGATCTTCAGGCACTTCAACCACCTAGCTGGCTATGCAGTTCCAAGGCCACCCACCATGATATGCAGCCTGCTGTGTCTTTCTCCCAGCTAGGCTGTAGCTGGCTCACAAACCAGCAGCCCCTGCCCTGGTGTCAGGCAAGTCAGAGGGAAGACCCGACTACAGCAGCTACAAACATAAAGCATAGAGGCTTACACCTGTGTTTGGCCCACTGGTTCTGGCAGTGGAGACAGGCATAACAGCCGGGAAACAGGATATACCTCTTTCCTCCCACCAGGCACTAGCACCACTTCTCTGCAACCCCAACATTGCTTCAGGGGCTGAGCAGCTCCAGAGAGTTCTGGGCACTAGAGGGCGCCACATACAAATATGAAACATCAAAAGAACCTGGTTCAAAGTAAAATCTCAACACCAGAGAAAGGACTGAGTGAGACTGAATTAATAAATCTTCCTGAAAGAAATTTTAAAATGAAAATAATAAACATGCTCATGGAGGGAGGGACAGAAAAATATTCAAGAACTCAGGAACGAATTTAGGATGGAAATCAAATCATTTAAGAGCACAATGGAGGGTATTAAAAGCAGATTACATACAGTGGAGGAGAAGATAAATGAAATAAAAGCTAGGGAAGAGGAACACAAAAAAGGTGAGGCACAGACAGAATAAAAGGATCTCAAAGAATGAAAGAATACTGAGAGAACTGTGTGATCAATCCAAATGGGACAATATTCATATTATAGGGGTACCAGAAGAAGAAGGGAGAGAAAGGGGGATATAAAGTGTCTTTGAGGGAGTAATTGCAGAACACTTCCCCAGTCTGGGAAAGGAGATGTCTCAGTCTCTCAGGCCATGGAGGTGCACAGATCTCCCAACACAAGGGATTCAAGGAAAACAACACCAAGACATATAATAATTAAAATGGCAAAGATCAAGGATAAGAACAGACTGTTAAAAGAAGCCAGAGAGAGAAATAAGATCACATACAAAGGAAAACCCATCAGGCTATCATCAGACTTCTCAGCAGAAACCTTACAGGCCAGAAGGGAGTGGCATAATATATTTAATGCAATGAAACAGAAGGGCCTCAAACCAAGAATAATTTATCTGGGAAGATTATCATTTAAATTTGAAGGAGGGATTAAACAATTTCCAGATAAGCAAACACTGAGAGAATTTAGCTCCCACAAACCATCTGTACAGTGTATTTTGGAGGGACTGCTATAGATGGAAGTGTTCTTAAAGTTAAATAGCTGTCACCAGAGGTAATAAAATGGGATAGACAAAGAGTACAGAATATGATACCTACTATATAAAGAATGGAGAAGGAAAAAAGGAGGGGGGGAAGAACCTTGAGATTGTGTTTGTAATAGAATACTAAGTGAATTAGGTTAGACTCTTAGATAGTAAGGAAGTTACCCTTGAACCTTTGGTAACCACGAATCTGATGCCTGCAATGGCAATAAGTACATACCTATTGATAATCCCCCTAAATGTAAATGGTCTGAATGCACCAATCAAAAGACATTGAGTCACTGAATAGATAAAAAAAAAAAAAAAGACCCATCTATATGCTGCCTACAAGACATTTCAAACCCAAAGACATACCCAGACTAAAACTGAAGGGATGGAAAAAGATATTTCATGTGACTAATAGGGAGAAAAAAGCAGGAGTTGCTGTACTTGTATCCGACAAAATAGACTTCAAAACAAAGAAAGTCACAAGAGACAAAGAAGGACATTACATAATGATAAAAATGTCAATCCAAGAAGAGGATATAACCATTACAAATATCTATGCACTCAACACAAGAGCACATACATATGTGAAACAAATACTAACAAAATTAAAAGGGGAAATAGAATGCAATGCATTCATTCTAGGAGACTTCAATACTCCAGTCACTCCAAAGGACAAATAACCAGACAGAAAATAAGTAAGGAGACAAAGACACTGAATAACAAATTAGAACAGATGGACCTAACAAACATCTACAGAACTCTCCACCCAAAAGCAGCAGGATACACATTCTTCTCAAGTGCACATGAAACATTTTCAAGAATAGATCATATACTAGGCCACAAAAAGAGCCTCAGTAAATTCAAAAAGATTGAAATTGTGCCAACCAGCTTCCCAGGCCACAAGGGTATGAAACTAGAAATAAATTACTCAAAGAAAATGAAAAAGCCTACAAACACATGAAGACATAACAACATGCTCCTAAATAACCAATGGATCAACAACCAAATAAAAACAGAGATCAAGCAATATATGGAGGCAAATGACAACAGTGATTCAACAATGCAAAAATCTGTGGGATGCAGCGAAGGTGGTGCTAAGAGGGAAGTATATTGCAATATAGGCCTATCTCAGGAAAGAACAATCCCATATGAACAGTCTAAACTCACAATTAACAAAACTAGAAAAAGAAGAACAAATGAGGCCCTAAGTCAGTAGAAGGAGGGACATAATAAAGATTAGAGCAGAAATAAATAAAATTGAGAAGAATAAAACAATAGAAAGAATCAATGAAAGCAGGAGCTGGTTCTTCAAGAAAATAAAATAGATAAACCCCTAGCCAGACTTATCAAGAAAAAAAGAGTCTACACACATAAACAGAATCAGAAATAAGAAAGAAAAAGTCACTACAGACACCACAGAAATACAAAGAATTATTAGAGAATACTATGAAAAATTACATGCTAAGAAACTGGATAACCTAGAAGAAATGGACAACTTTCTAGAAATATACAACCTTCCAAGGCTGACCCAGAAAGAAACAAAATCTGAACAGATCAATTACTAGCAAAAAAATTGAATTGGTAATAAAAAAAACTACCTAAGAACAAAACACCTGAACCAGATGGCTTCACTGCTGAATTTTATCAAACATTTAGTGAAGACCTAATACCTATCCTCCTTAAAGTTTCCCAAAAAATAGAAGATAAGGGAATACTTCCAAACTCATTCTATGAGACCAGCATCACCCTAACACCAAAAAAAGGCACAGACACCACAAAAAAAGAAAATTACAGACCAATATCCCTGATGAACATAGATGCAAATATACTCAGCAAAATACTACAATACATCAAAAAGATCATCCATCTTGATCAAGTGGGATTTATTCTAGGGATGCAAGGATAGTACAACATTCGAAA
Source organism: Manis pentadactyla (assembly GCF_030020395.1). NCBI lineage: Eukaryota > Metazoa > Chordata > Mammalia > Pholidota > Manidae > Manis > Manis pentadactyla. Next base: position 106,532,893 of record NC_080024.1, read on the forward strand.
ATCCATCAACATGATCCATCACATCAACAGAAAGAAGGACAAAAACCACATGATCATCTCCATAGATGCTGAAAAAGCATTCAACATCCACTCATGATAAAAACTCTCAGCAAAATGGGTATAGAAGGCAAGTAGCTCAATATAATAAAGACCATATATGACAAACCCACAGCCAACATCATGCTTAACAGCAAGAAGCTGAAAGCCTTTCCTTTACGATTGGGAACAAGACAAGTTTGCCCACTCTGTCCACTTTTATTCAAAATAGTTCTGGAGGTCCTTGCCATGGCAATCACATCAACACAAAGAAATAAAAGGCATCCAGATTGGTAAAGAAGAAGTAAAACTGTCAGTGTTTGCAGATATCATACTATTGTACAAGAAAACCCCTAAAGAATCCACCCCAAAACTGCTAGATCTAATATCTGAATTCAGCAATGTTGCAGGATACAAAATTAATTCACAGAAATCTGTGGCACTCCTATACACTAATTATGAACTAACAGGAAGAGAAATCAGGAAAACAATTCCATTCACAATTGCATCAAAAAGAATAAAATACCTAGGAATAAACCTAACAAAGGAAGTGAAAGACCTATACACTGAAAACTACAAGACACTCAGGAAAGAAATTAAAGAAGATACCAATAAATGGAAACACACTCCACGCTCATAGATAGGAAGAATTAAATTGTCAAAATGGCCATCCTGCCTAAAGCAATCTACATATTCAGTGCAATCCCTAACAAAATGCCAACAGCATTCCTCAATGAACTAGAGAAAATAATTCTAAAATTCATATGGAACCACAAGATAACCCAAATAGCCAAATCAATCCTGAGAAGGAAGAATAAAGCTGGGAGATTATGCTCCCTGACTTCAAGCTCTACTACAATGCCACAGTAATCAAGACAATTTGGTACTGGCAAAAGAACAGGCCCATAGACCAATGGAACAGACTAGAGAGCCCTGATATAAACCCAACCATATATGGTCAATTAATATATGATAAAGGAGCCATGGACATACAATGGGGAAATGACAGCCTCTTCAGCAGCTGATGTTGGTAAAACTGGACAGCTCCATGCAAGAGAATGAAACTGGGTTATTGTTTAACCCCATACACAAAAGTAAACTCAAAATGGATCAAAGACCTGAATGTAAGTCATGAAACCATATAACTCTTAGAAGGTAACATAGGCAAAAATCTCCTGAATATAAACATGAGCAACTTTTTTCTGAATTCATCTCCTCAAGCAAGAGAAACAAAAGCAAAAATGTATACTTGGGACTACATCAAATTTTAAAGCTTCTGTACAGCAAAGGACACCATCAACAGAACAAAAAGGCATCCTACAGTATGGGAGAATATATTTGTAGACAACATATCCGACAAAGTGTTAACATCCAAAATATATAAAGAACTCACATGTCTCAACAACCAAAAAGCAAATAACCCAATTAAAAAATGGGTGGAAGATATGAACAGACACTTTTACAAAGAAGAAATTCAGATGGCCAACAGACACATGAAAAGATGCCCCACATCACTAATTATCAGGGAAATGCACATAAGAACCACAAAGAGATATCACCCCACACCAGTAAGGATGGCCAGTATCAAAAAGACTAAGAACAACAAATGCTGGTGAGGATGTGGAGAAAGGGGAACCCTCCTACACTGCTCGTGAGAATGTCAGCTAATTCAACCATTGTGGAAAGCAATATGGAGGTTCCTCAAAAAAGTAAAAATTGAAATACCATTTCACCCTGGAATTCCACTCCTAGGAATTTACCCAAAGAATATAATTTCTCTGATTCAAAAAGACATATGCGGATTGGAGCCAAGATGGCGGCGTGAGTAGAGCAGTGGAAATCTCCTCCCAAAACCACATATATCTATGAAAATATAACAAAGACAACTCTTCCTAGAATAAAGACCAGAGGACACAGGACAATATCCAGACCACATCCACACCTGCGAGAACCCAATGCCTCGTAAAGGGGGTAAGATACAAGCCCCGGCCCCGCGGGACCCGAGGGACCCTCCCCCCAGCTCCCGGCGGGAGGAGAGTAGGCAGAGCGGGAGGGAGAAGGAGCCCAGGACTGCAGAACACCCAGCCCCAGCCATCTGGCCAGAGCGCAGACACAGTGTGTGCGCGGGGGGCCCTGGATATTAGGGAAACAGGGCAGCAAGAACAGTAAGCGGGTACCAGAGGCCTGGCGCCGGAGGACATAAGAAAAGCGAGCGGCCATTTTTTTTTTCTGTTTTGTTTTGGAGACCGCTTTTTGGAAGTCTTAAAGGGATAGGGACCCCAATACTAGGGAAACAGGGCAGCAAGACCGGTGAGCAGATGCCTGTGGCTGGCGCTGGAGAATAAAGAAAAACGAGCGGCCATTTTTTTTTAAATTTTTTTTTTGTGTGTGTGGTAGTTGTTTTGTTTTGGCAGGTGCTTTTAGGAAGTCTTAAAGGGACAGGGTGGGACACTTAATCCAGAGGTAGGGAATCTGGGGATCTCTGGGCACCCTAACCCCTGGGCTGCAGGGAGCAGGGAGGCCCCTTACGGAGATAAATAGCCTCCAGGCCGCTCCCTCTCCAAAGCGACTCCACCATTTGGGAGGAGCAGCCCAAGCCAGGCCACGCCCACAGCAACAGCGGAGATAAACTCCATACCAGTCGGGCAGGAAGCAGAACCCCTGTCTGCACGCAGCTACCTAGCACAAGCCACTAGAGTTCGCTGTTCTCCCAGGAGAGGAGGGCCACAAACCAACAAGAAGGGAAGTTCTTCCAGCCGTCACTCGTCCCAGCTCTGCAAACTATTCCTAATACAATGAAAAGGCAAAACGACAGGCAGACAAAGATCACAGAGAAAACACCAGAGAAGGAGATAGACCTAACCAGTCTTCCTGACAAAGAATTCAAAATAAGAATCACAAACATGCTGACAGAGAAGCAGAGAAATATGCAAGAGATATGGGATGAAGTCCGGAGGGAGATCACAGATGCCAGAAAGGAAATTACAGAAATGAAACAAACTCTGGAATGGTTTATAAGCAGAATGGATAGGAAGCAAGAGGCCATTGATGGAATTGAAACCAGAGAACAGCAACACATAGAAGCTGACATAGAGAGAGATAAAAGGATCTCCAGGAATGAAACAATGTTAAGAGAACTGTGTGACCAATCCAAAAGGAACAATATCCGTATTATAGGGGTCCCAGAAGAAGAAGAGAGAGAAAAAGGATGGAAAGTCTCTTGGAAGAAATAATTGCTGAAAAGTTCCCCAAACTGGGGGAGGAAATAATCGAATAGACCACGGAAATACACAGAACCCCCAACAGAAAGGATCCAAGGAGGACAACACCAAGACACATAATAATTAAAATGGCAAAGACCAAGGACAAGGAAAGAGTTTTAAAGGGAGCTAGAGAGAAAAAGGTCACCTATAAAGGAAAACCCATTAGGCTAACATCAGACTTCTCAACAGAAACCCTACAGGCCAGAAGAGAATGGCATGATATATTTAATGCAATGAAACAAAAGGACCTTGAACCAAGGATACTGTATCCAGCACGATTATCATTCAAATATGATGGTGGGATTAAACAATTCCCAGACAAACAAAAGCTGAGGGAATTTGCTTCCCACTAACCACCTCTACAGAACATCTTACAGGGACTGCTCTAGATGGGAGCACTCCTAGAAAGAGCACAGCACAAAACACCCAACATATGAAGAATCGAGGAGGAGGAATAAGAAGGGAGAGAAGAAAAGAATCTCCAGACAGTGTACATAACAGCTCAATAAGTGAGCTAAGTTAGGGAGTAAGATACTAAAGAGGCTAACCTTGAACCTTTGATAACCACGAATTTAAAGCCTGCAATGGCAATAAGTACATATCTTTCAATAGTCACCCTAAATGTTAATGGGCTGAATGCACCAATCAAAAGACATAGAGTAATAGAATGGATAAAAAAGCAAGACCCATCTATATGCTGCTTATAAGAAACTCACCTCAAACCCAAAGACATGTACAGACTAAAAGTCAAGGGATGGAAAAACATATTTCAAGCAAACAACAGTGAGAAGAAAGCAGGGGTTGCAGTACTAATATCAGACAAAATAGACTTCAAAACAAAGAAAGTAACAAGAGATAAAGAAGGACACTACATAATGATAAAGGGCTCAGTCAAACAAGAGGATATAACCATTCTAAATATATATGCACTCAACACAGGAGCACCAGCATATGTGAAACAAATACTAACAGAACTAAAGGGGGATATAGACTGCAAAGCATTCATTCTAGGAGACTTCAACACACCACTCACCCCAAAGGATAGATCCACCGGGCAGAAAATAAGTAAGGACATGGAAGCACTGAACAACACAGTAGAGCAGATGGACCTAATAGACATCTATAGAACTCTACATCCAAAAGCAACAGGATATACATTCTTCTCAAGTGCACATGGAACATTCTCCAGAATAGACCACATACTAGGCCACAAAAAGAGCCTCAGAAAATTCCAAAAGATTGAAATCCTACCAACCAACTTTTCAGACCACAAAGGCATAAAACTAGAAATAAACTGTACAAAGAAAGCAAAGAGGCTCACAAACACATGGAGGCTTAACAACACGCTCCTAAATAATCAATGGATCAATGACCAAATCAAAATGGAGATCCAGCAATATATGGAAACAAATGACAACAACAACACTAAGCCCCAACTTCTGTGGGACACAGCAAAAGCAGTCTTAAGAGGAAAGTACATAGCAATCCAAGCATATTTAAAAAAGGAAGAACAATCCCAAATGAATGGTCTAATGTCACAATTATCGAAATTGGAAAAAGAAGAACAAATGAGGCCTAAGGTCAGCCAAAGGAGGGACATAATAAAGACCAGAGAAGAAATAAATAAAATTGAGAAGAATAAAACAATAGCAAAAATAAATGAAACCAAGAGCTGGTTCTTCGAGAAAATAAACAAAATAGATAAGCCTCTAGCCAGACTTATTAAGAGGAAAAGAGAGTCAACACAAATCAACAGTATCAGAAACGAGAAAGGAAAAATCACGACGGACCCCACAGAAATACAAAGAATTATTAGAGAATACTATGAAAACCTATTTGCTAACAAGCTGGGAAACCTAGGAGAAATGGACAACTTCCTAGAAAAATACAACCTTCCAAGACTGACCCAGAAAGAAACAGAAAATCTAAACAGACCAATTACCAGCAACAAAATTGAAGCGGTAATCAAAAAACTACCAAAGAACAAAACCCCCGGGCCAGATGGATTTACCTCGGAATTTTATCAGACATACAGGGAAGACATAATACCCATTCTCCTTAAAGTTTTCCAAAAAATAGAGGAGGAGGGGATACTCCCAAACTCATTCTATGAAGCCAACATCACCCTAATACCAAAACCAGGCAAAGACCCCACCAAAAAAGAAAACTACAGACCAATATCCCTGATGAACGTAGATGCAAAAATACTCAATAAAATATTAGCAAACCGAATTCAAAAATACATCAAAAGGATCATACACCATGACCAAGTGGGATTCATCTCAGGGATGCAAGGATGGCACAACATTCGAAAGTCCATCAACATCATCCACCACATCAACAAAAAGAAAGACAAAAACCACATGATCATCTCCATAGATGCTGAAAAAGCATTTGACAAAGTTCAACATCCATTCATGATAAAAACTCTCAGCAAAATGGGAATAGAGGGCAAGTACCTCAACATAATAAAGGCCATCTATGAAAAACCCACAGCCAACATTATACTGAACAGCGAGAAGCTGAAAGCATTTCCTCTGAGATCGGGGACTAGACAGGGATGCCCACTCTCCCCACTGTTATTTAACATAGTACTGGAGGTCCGAACCACGGCAATCAGACAAAACAAAAACATTCAAGGAATCCAGATTGATAAAGAAGAAGTTAAACTGTCACTATTTGCAGATGACATGATACTGTACATAAAAAACCCTAAAGACTCTACCCCAAAACTACTAGAACTGATATCGGAATACAGCAAAGTTGCAGGATACAAAATCAACACACAGAAATCTGTGGCTTTCCTATACACTAACAATGAACCAACAGAAAGAGAAATCAGGAAAACAACTCCATTCACAATTGCATCAAAAAAAAATAAAATACCTAGGAATAAACCTAACCAAAGAAGTGAAAGACTTATACTCTGAAAACTACAAGTCACTCTTAAGAGAAATTAAAGGGGACACTAACAGATGGAAACTCATCCCATGCTCGTGGCTAGGAAGAATTAATATCGTCAAAATGGCCATCCTGCCCAAAGCAATATACAGATTTGATGCAATCCCTATGAAACTACCAGCAACATTCTTCAATGAACTGGAACAAATAATTCAAAAATTCATATGGAACCACCAAAGACCCCGAATAGCCAAAGCAATCCTGAGAAAGTAGAATAAAGTAGGGGGGATCTCACTCCCCAACTTCAAGTTCTACTATAAAGCCATAGTAATCAAGACAATTTGCTACTGGCACAAGAACAGAGCCACAGACCAATGGAACAGACTAGAGAATCCAGACATTAACCCAGACATATATGGTCAATTAATATTTGATAAAGGAGCCATGGACATACAATGGCGAAATGACAGTCTCTTCAACAGGTGGTGCTGGCAAAACTGGACAGCTACATGTAGGAGAATGAAACTGGACCATTGTCTAACCCCATATACAAAAGTAAACTCAAAATGGATCAAAGACCTGAATGTAAGTCATGAAACCATTAAACTCTTGGAAGAAAACATAGGCAAAAACCTCTTAGACATAAACATGAGTGACCTCTTCTTGAACATATCTCCCCGGGCAAGGAAAACAACAGCAAAAATGAACAAGTGGGACTATATTAAGCTGAAAAGCTCCTGTACAGCAAAAGACACCATCAATAGAACAAAAAGGAACCCTACAGTATGGGAGAATATATTTGAAAATGACACATCCGATAAAGCCTTGACGTCCAGAATACATAAAGAGCTCACACACCATTCACAATTGCATCAAAAAAAAATAAAATACCTAGGAATAAACCTAACCAAAGAAGTGAAAGACTTATACTCTGAAAACTACAAGTCACTCTTAAGAGAAATTAAAGGGGACACTAACAGATGGAAACTCATCCCATGCACACCGCAACAAACAAAAAACAAATAACCCAATTAAAAAATGGGCAGAGGAACTGAACAGACAGTTCTCCAAAAAAGAAATACAGATGGCCAACAGACACATGAAAAGATGCTCCACATCGCTAATTATCAGAGAAATGCAAATTAAAACTACAATGAGGTATCACCTCACACCAGTAAGGATGGCTGCCATCCAAAAGACAAACAATAACAAATGTTGGCGAGGCTGTGGAGAAAGGGAGCCCTCCTACACTGCTGGTGGGAATGTAAATTAGTTCAACCATTGTGGAAAGCAGTGTGGAGGTACATCAAAATGCTCAAAACAGACTTACCATTTGACCCAGGAATTGCACTCCTAGGAATTTACCCTAAGAATGCAGCAATCAAGTATGAGAAAGACCAATGCACCCCTATGGTTATTGCAGCACTATTTACAATAGCCAAGAATTGGAAGCAACCTAAGTGTCCATCAATAGATGAATGGATAAAGAAGAGGTGGTACATATACACAATGGAATACTACTCAGCCATAAGAAAGAACCGATTTGTGCAGTTTGCAACAACATGGATAGAGCTCGAGGATATTACGCTCAGTGAAATAAGCCAGGTGAAGAAAGATAAGTACCAAATGATTTCCCTCATTTGTGGCGTATAACAACAAAGCAATACTGAAGGAACAAAACAGCCACAGATTCTCAGACTCAAAGAAGGGACTAGTGGTTACAAAAGGGAAGGGGAGGGAGAGAGGGTGAAGGGGATTGAGGGGTATTATGATTGGCACACATGGTATTGAGGGGTTATGGGAAAGGCAGTGTAGCACAGAGAAGGCAAAAAGTGACTCTGAGGCATCTTACTACACTGATGGACAGTGACTGCAATGGGGTATTGGGGGGGACACGACAACAGGAGTGAATGTAGTAACCACATTGCTTTTTCATGTGAAACCTTCATAAGAGTGTATATCAATAATACCTTAATAAAAATAAATAAATTACTCACCAGATAAAAACAGTATGTAGAAGAGGGGCAAAAATAATTTTAGATAACTATGTGGTTTCATAGATCAAAATTAACCTCTATTTCACTAAAATTTTAAAAATATAACATATAAACAAACACTCTGGGAATATGTATTATGAGTTTTAATCTTTTTGCCGTGGAGGGTTCTGCCTCCATGTTGATGGCTGCTGACTGATCAGCATGGTGGTTGGTGGAGACTGAGGCGACTGTGGCAGTTTCTTAAAATAAGACATCAGTGAAGTTTGCACATCAATTGACTCTTCCTTTCACATAGGGTTTCTCTGTAGCATGTGATGCCATTTGATAGCATTTTGCCCACAATAGAATTTTTTTCAAAATTGGAGTCAATTTTCTCAAATCTTCCCTCTGCTTTATCAAGTAAGTTTATGTAATATTCTAAATTTGTTGTCATTTTCAACAGTCTTCACTGGTAGTAGATTCCACCTCAAGAAACTACTTTGTTTGCTCATCTGTTAGAAGCAATTCCTCATCCATTAAAAGTTTCATTATGAGATTGTAGCATTTCAGTGTCAACTTCAGGAACCACTCTTAATTCTAGTTGTTTTGCTATTTCCACTACATTTGCAGAGGCTTCCTCCACTAAAGTCTTGAACCCTTCAAAGTCATCCATGAAGGCTGGAATCAACTTCTTCCACATTCCTGTTCATGTTGTAATTTTACCTCTTCCCATGAATCACAAATATTCTTAATGGCGTCTAGAATGATGAGTCCTTTCCAGAACATTTTTTATTTAATTTGCCCAGATCCGTTAGAGGAATCCCTGTCTATGGCAGCATAGCTTTATGAAATGTATTTCTTAAGTAATAAGACTTTGAAGTAAAAATTACTCCTTGATGGCTGCACAATGGATAATGTATTAGCAGGCATGAGACCAACATTAATCTTCTACGTCCATCAGAGCCCCTGGGTGACCAGGTGCATTTTCAATGAATAGCAATATTTTGAAAGGAATTTTTTTTCTGAGCAGGTCTCAACAGTAGGGTTAAAATATTCAGTAAACCATGTTGTAAACAGATGTGCTATGTAGATTTAGCATAATTCTTAAGGGCCCTGGGATTTTTGAATGGTCAATGAGCATTGGCTTCAACTTAAAGTCCTCACCTGCATTAGCCTCTAGCAAGACAGTCTGTCTGTCCTTTGAAACTTGGAAGCCAGGCTTTGAGTTCTCTTCTTTAACTATGAAAAGTCCTAGATGGCATCTTCTTCCAATAGAAGTCTGTTTCATCTATACTGAAAATCTGTCATTGAGTATAACCATCTTCATTAATAACCTTAGCTAGATCTTCTGTATAACTTGTAGCTTCTACATCAGCACTTACTGTTCACCTTGCACTTTTATGCCATGGAGATGACCTATTTCCTTAAACCTCTGCTAGCCTCAAACTTTTCTTAGAAGCTTCATCTCCTCTCTCAGTCTTCATAGAACTGAAGAGAGTTAGGGCCTTGCTCTGGATTAGGCTTTGAATTCAGGGAATGCTGTGGTTGGTTTGATCTTCCATCCAGATCACTAAAACTTTCCCCATATCAGCAATATGGCTGTTTCATTCTCTTATCATTAGTGTGTTCACTGGAGTAACATTTCAAATTTCTTTTAAGAATTTTTCCTTTGCATTCATAAATTGACTAGCTGTTTGATGCAAGAGGCCTAGCTTTCAGTCTATCTCAGCTTTTAACATTCCTGTCTCACTATACTTAATTATTTCCAGATTTTGCTTTAAAATGAAAAAACATGACTCTTCCATTCATTTGAATGCTTAGAGGCCATTGTGGGGCTATTGATTGCCCTAATTTCAATATTGTTGTGCTTAGGGAATAAGGAGACCTGATCTGAGGGAGAGAGACAGGAGAACAGCCAGTCAGTGGAGCAGTCAAAACTCACACAACATTTATCCATTAAGTTCACCATCTTGCAGGGGTGCAGTTCATGGGGCTACAAAACAATTACATACTAACATCAAAGATCACTGATCACAGATCACCATAAGAAATATAATAATGGAAAAGCTTGAAATATTGCAAGAATTACCAAAATGTGACATATTGCAAAAATTACCAAAATGTGACATGGATACAGTAAGTGAGCAAATGTTGCTGGAAGAATGGTGACAAAAGACTTGCTCATTGCAGGGTTGCCACAAACCTTCAATTTGTGCAATATCTGTGAGGCACAATAAAACAAAGTACACTTGTATGTACATACACATTTTCCTTATCCAGTCACCCATCAATGCACACATGGGTTGTATCCACATTTTAGCACATGTGAAGAATGCTATCATTAACACAAGTGTACAAATCTCTCTTCAATATCCTGCATTCAATTCTTTTGGACATAGGCCCAGAAGCAGAATTGTTGGATGTGATGATTCAATTTTAATATTTTGAGGAACCATGACATTAGTCCACAGTGACTATCATTTTACATTCCCATCAACAGGGCACAAGATTTCCCATTTCAACATCCTTACCAGCACTTATGTTCTGCATATATATATATATATATATATATATATATATATATATATATATATATATATATATATATATATATATAGTTGGGGGGGTTCTTTTATTTTGGTATCATTAATCTACAATTACATGAGGAACATTATGTTTACTACACTCCCTCCTCCTTCATCAGGTCCCCCCCATGTACCCCATTACAGTCACTGTCCATCAGCATAGTGAGATGCTGCAGAATCACTACTTGTCTTCTCTCTGTTATACAGCCCTCCCCATGCCCCCTCCCGCACATTATACACGATAATCATAAGGTCCCCTTTCTTATTCCCCCCCTTCCCCTCCCTTCCCACCCATCCTCCCCAGTCCCTTTCCCCTTGGCAACTGGTAGTCCATTCTTGGGTTCTGTGAGTCTGCTGTTGTTTTGTTCCTTCAGTTTTTTCTTTGTTCTTATACTCCACTGATGAGTGAAATCATTTGATACTTGTCTTTCTCCATCTGGCTTATTTCACTGAGCACAATACCCTCTAGTTGCATCCACATTGTTGCAAATGGTAGGATTTGTTTTCTTCTTATGACTGAATAATATTCCATTGTGTATAAATCCACATCTTCTTTATCCATTCATCTACTGATGGACACTTAGGTTGCTTCCATTTCTTGGCTATTGTAAATAGTGCTGCAATAAACATAGGGGTGCATCTGTCTTTTTCAAACTGGGCTGCTGCATTCTTAGGGGAAATTCCTAGAAGTGGAATTCCTGGGTCAAATGGTATTTCTATTTTGAGCTTTTTGAGGATCCTCCATACTGCTTTCCACAATGGTTGAACTAATTTATATTCCCACCAGCAGTTTAGGAGGGTTTCCCTTTTTCCACAACCTCACCAACATTTGTTGTTGTTTGTCTTTTGGATGGTGGTGTTCCTTACTGGTGTAAGGTGATATCTCATTGTGGTTTTAATTTGCATTTCTCTGATGACTAGCGATGTGGAGCATCTTTTCATGTGTCTGTTGGCCATCTGAATTTCTTCTTTGGAGAAGTGTCTGTTCAGTTCCTCTGCCCATTTTTTAATTGGATTATTTGCTTTTTGTTTGTTGAGGTACATGAGCTCTTTTTATACTTTGGATGTCAACCCTTTACCGGATCTGTCATTTATAAATATGTTCTCCCATACTGTAGGGTAGCTTTTTGTCCTGTTGATGGTGTCCTTTGCTGTACAGAAGCTTTTCAGCTTGATATAGTCCCACTTGTTCATTTTGCTTTTGTTTCCCTTGCCCGGGAAGATATGTTCATGAAGAAGTCGCTCATGTTTATGTCTAAGAGATTTTTGCCAATGTTTTTTTCTAAGAGTTTTATGGTTCCATGACTTACATTCAGGTCTTTGATCCATTTCGAATTGACTTTTGTGTATGGGGTTAGACAGTGATCCAGTTTCATTCTCTTACATGTAGCTGTCCAGTTTTGCCAACATCAGCTGTTGAAGAGACTGTCATTTCCCCATTGCATTACCATGGCTCCTTTATCATATATTAATTGACCATATATGTTCGGGTTAATGTTTGGACTCTCTATTATGTTCCACTGGTCTGTGGCTCTGCTCTTGTGCCAGTACCAAATTCTCTTGATTACTATGGCTTTGTAGTAGAGCTTGAAGTTGGGGAGTGAGATCCCCCCCACACTTTATTCTTCCTTCTCAGGATTGCTTTGGCTATTCAGGGTCTTCGGTGTTTCCATATGAATTTTTGAACTATTTGTTCCAGTTTGTTGAAGAATGCTTTTGATAATTTGATAGGGATTACATCGAATCTGTAGGTTGCTTTGGGCAGGATGGCCATTTTGACGATATTAATTCTTCCTAGCCAAGAGAATGGGATGAGTTTCCATTTATTAATGTCCTCTTTAATTGCTCTTAAGAGTGTCTTGTAGTTTTTGGGGTATAGGTCTTTCACTTCCTTGGTTAGGTTTATTCCTAGGTATTTTATTCTTTTTGATGTGCTTTATATTTTTTAAAGTAGCCATCCTAACAAGTGTTAGGTGGTATCTCATTGTAGTTTTCATTTGCATTTCCCTAATGATTAGTAATGCTGAGCATCTTTCCATGTGCTTATTGGCCATTTATATATCTTCTTTGGAGACATATATATTCAAGTCCTTTTCCCATTTACTGTTGAATTTTAGGAATTCTCTCTATATTCTGACTGTTAATGCTTTATCAGATGATTTGCAAATATTTTGCCCTCTCATTCCATGAGGTACCTTTTTACTCTGTTATTGTCTTTTGATGCATAAGATTTTTTAATTTTCATGAAGACCAGTTCATCTATTTTTTCTTTGTTGCCTGTGCCTTTAATATCATATCCAAGAAATTATGCCAAAACCAATGTTGTGAAGCTTTTCCCTGTGTTTACTTCTAAGAGTTTTATAGTTTTAGTCTGAAGGTTTAGTCTTTGATCTGCTTTGAATTGATTTTTGTATATGGTGTCATATGAGAGTCCAACTTCATTCCTTTGCATGTGGATATACAGTTTTCACTTTTTTGTTGGAAAGACTGTCCATTCTCCATTGCCTAGTCTTTGCTCCTTTTCAAAATCTTTTTCCCATATATGAAAGTGTTTACTTCTGATCTGTCTATTCTATTCATAGGTCTATAAATCTCTCCTTTTTTCAGTATCAGTACTGTTTTGATTACTGCAGCTTTGTGTAGTAAGTTTTGAAATCATGAACGTTAAGTCCTTCAGCTTTATTCTTATTTTTCAAGATTGTTTTGACTATTTAATATCCCTGCAGATTCCATATGTGTTTAGGATTCCATATGTGTTCTATTTCTGCAAAATCATCCATTCATCTATTGATGGACATTCAGGTGGCTTCCATATTTTGGCTACTGTAAATAGTGTGGCAATGACCACAGGGGTGCATATATCTTTTTGAATTTAGTGATTTTGTTTTCTTTAGGTAAATTCCTAGAAGTGGAATTTCTGAATCGAATGGTATTTCTATTTTTATTTTCTTGAGGAACCTCCATATTGTTTTCCACAGCAGTTACACCAATTTATATTCCCACCAACAGTGTAGCAGGGTTTCCATTTCTCCACTTCCTCACCAACATTTGTTATTTCTTGTCTTTTGGATAGTGGCCATTCTAACTGGTGTGAGGTGCTCTCTTACTCTGGTTTTGACTTGCAGTTCCCTAGTGATTAGTGATGTGGAGCATCTTTTCATGTGCCTGTTGGCCATTTCTATTTCTTCTTTGGAGAAATGTCTGTTCAGGCCCTCCACCCATTTTTTAATTAGATTATTTGTTTTCTGGGTTTTGAAGCATATGAGTTCTTTATATATTTTGGATGTTAGCTCCTTTTCAGATCAGTTGTTTACAAATATATTCTCCCATACTGTAGGATGCCTTTTTGTTCTACTGATGGTGTCCTTTGCTATACAAAAGCTTTTTAGTTTGATGTAGTCCCACTTGTTCATTTCTTACTTTGTTTCCCTTGCCTGAGGAGATGTGTTTAGTTTATTTTTTGTAGAGGATCTGAACTGTTGTGACCACATTCAGTTTCCTGTTATGGCCTTGGGTATGCTGGCACAGAGCCGACTGAATAAAATTCAACTTCCCTGATAGCCATGACAGAGATTTGATTGAATGAGATTCTACTTATTTAACAACCAAACAGGCCATAATTTAGAATTTTAGAAGCAAGCAAAAATCCTTTACAGAATACTTCCAGAGAATAGTAACAGAAAATATAAGTGGCTTAAAAATACCATGTCTTATGTTAAATCGGTTTTATGAACAATTGCTCAAAGATTGAAAGCTGCTGTTGGACAGATGGAATGACAAAACCACATTCACCTTCCCTTGTTTACCTCCTGTAGCAGGAGGGAACGAAGTCTGGCCCATCAATTTAGATGTTGTATACAATATCTCTACTTAATGGTTTATCCTTTTTTATTCAACAACAGGCATTTTTTTCTGAGGGTCTTTCATGTACATAGAGAGCAGTTGAGTCAAATCCTGAGGATATTGCCTGCCTCCAGAAGTTGGTCAGTTGCACAGAGATAAACTGTACATGTGGTTCAGCCATAACTGAGTAGCAATTCAAGGAGGCACTCGATGAAGTGCCTGAAGTTAGGGGATGGACGGCAAACCCCAGGGAGCTCGGGGTCCACGAGCCCAGTGTGTGTGCTGCAGAGGGTCCGAACACTTGGGGAGCGGCCCAGCATTTTTATAGGCCACATCCACAGGTGGGAGCACATTCCGAGAGTTAAGAAACAAAAGCAATGGCTTGGAGGTTGGGAGGGCAGATGGGGGACAGTGGGGGTTCAGTCCTGAGTTTATGTAAACAGCCAATGCCAAATAGGGGGGAAGGGTGGGCTGGGAGCAGACAGGAAGGCTTGGGTGACACACTTAGGGAAGCCTAGATATTTTTGAGCATTAAAGTGACAGAAAAAGGCAATCTGGCAATGACGACTATATCCCCTACTAACCTAATTCTTTTTCCATAGTACTTACCATCTTTCAACATGTTCTGCAGAATACATTTTCATTATACTTCTGTTGATTACCTTTCTGGAATATTCTGCAGAGTCTTTAGTGCTGAGAACAGTGCCTGGCACATACAGGGGCTCCATCAATATTTACTGAGTAATTAACACCTCCAAATTTGTCTCAAGTGTCAAATACAGAAAAGAGATATTGAAAGGTAAGAGTCAGTTTCTCTCTATGGATACTCACATGCCTGACTAAAAAAAATACCCTGACAGAAGAAAGGATGGTTTGGTTGGGAAAGTGCTGGTCACAGCACTGTGAGAGGGATCATTTTACACTGAAAGAAAAATGGGAAAACATAAGGGGATGGGAATGGGAGGAACTGGAAGTGGCCACGGGTTGGCTTCTATTCAGGAACCACTAATTGTTTTTCCCCCAAATAAAAGTTCAGTGTGGAATGGCCACTCAGCATCTTTAATTTAGCTGCAAACCTCGGTCATTCAGCATAGTATAAAATAGCCTTAAAACATGTCTAAATACTAAAAATAATTGTGTCTTCTTATGTTTATACTCTGTGTGTGCGCACACGCTCACATAAGAGCACGCATCACTCCCTCTGAATGAAAACAGTCTGCCCAAGTGCACATGCTGGTGCTCATTGTCACCCGTGCAGCTGTGCCGTATTCAGCACAGGCAGTGGACGTCACAAATACCAGCCAGGTTTCTTGGCAGGTCCCTTTGTGACCCAGTAAGGATTTTAAGAGGGCTGCCTCCACTCATCCCCTTGTCATCACCAGTTCGAAGCCCACCTCTCCTCACTGACTTCTCCCCGCCTGGTGTCATATATAATTTACTTATATGTATTTAAACACCAGCAGAGTGGCCTGGAATGTTACTTTCTACCCAGCATCCTATCAACTGGAAAGAGTCTGTGTGCACCTCAAATGAATGGTACAATTTAAGTTTTATAAACAATTAATGCAATAAAAGTCTTCCCAGGGATGATACTGAGGAGTTCAGGGTATATCACCCCCAAATATGACACTTTGACATATTTTGAACTAAAGGTACTTGAGAAACAGCTGGTGCAAGAAGGACACTCTGAGCCTCCTTTGTCCCCTGAAGGCAGGAGATAAATCTCCCATGTGAAAGGTCCCCTTGTTGCAGAGACATCCTCACCACTGGAGATGGAATTTGGGTCTGAGAAGGCTGTGTAAACAAGCTCTGTTCCTTCTTCACCATTTACTACCTCTTTGTCTTGTCAGTCTTCACAAATTTATTGTTTTGTTGTCTAAAAGCTCCCTGCTTTGGTCATTTCTTTGAGTCCCATATCTTCGTGGGGCTCTCATATGTACATTTGTTCAACTGTAATTAAAGATATTTATTTTTCTCTTGTTAAATCTTTTATAATGGGGGGAGGGTTCCTCAGCCAAGAACCTAAAAGGGTAGGAAGATGTTTCCCACCCACAGTACTTTGAAAATCCCACATGATGGGCCAAGCTATCCTCATCAAGTATGAGGTGCCTGGCCCAAAGGTCTCTTAGCCCCTGTGGACCCCTGGCCACCTTTCTTAGCAGGTCTCTCTTGGGTGGGCTGCCCTGCCCACACTGTGTCTGCAGGCTCCATTGCCCACTCCTCTGGAAGGGGCGGGGGTTGGCCTTAAGGACCCCCAGTAGGGGACTGGAGAATCAGCACAAAGAGAGAATGCTGGTGAGATGATAGTGGCTTGCACAGGGTGGCAGTGAAGACAAGGAGCCGAAGTCAGGATATGGTGACGAATACACAGGATTTGCTGACAATATTTGCATCTGGGCAAGGCAAGAGAAAGGGCTGTTCCCAGGTGTTGGCCCCAGCAACTGGAAGGAGAGAGTGATGTTAGTCAGAGGAGATGGAAGAGGGGGAAGGATCAGATTGGGAAGGATGGCAGGAGTTTTCTTTTAAACATAGTAAAGCCGAGATACTCCTTAGATGTCCAAATCCAGATGTGGCGCAGGCGGTTAGATGTTTAAGTCGCAAGTTCAGCTGAGATATAAATTTGAGAATCTTCAGCATGTAGATGGAATTTTAAGCCATGAAACTGAAGATGTTAAATGTTACATTTTAAAAATCTATCATTTCAAATATATATTGATAAATACTAACTGTTCTAAACCCTATTCATAATTCAAAGTATCTGAAATCATTTGTAAATAGAAACACACACAAAACATGTTCAGTTCGGTCTACCTATGGCCTTGTACTATCTTTTTGGAGTCATTTCACCAAAGATAGTAGTTAATTTATGGTTACATTACAACTTGTTTCCAGGGCAACCTCATAAAGTCCAGACTTTTTCTCTAAATTGTTACTTTAATTGAAATTGTCGTGACTTATTCTCTTGCAATATGAATTCTCTTAAACCAAATTTGAAACTTTTCCTGTTCTTTTGAATGTAAGGAGGACACTATGCCCTGGCCCAAGAAAGAAATATGGAAAGCACAAGTAATTCCTGACACTTACTGAACCACACTGAAACAATGAGAACATCAAATTGATTTCAACAAACTGGACCTTTCAGAACCTGGTGGCTAGGCTTTGTGACACCCCCTATGGTTCAGGCATTAAACCGCTCTAAGGTAAAGTGTTTGGAGATGTGTCTCTCCCCCCTATTTCAAAAGAGTAATATGTTAACCCTAGAAAATTTAGACTTTGCAGGCAAACAGAGGAAAATGAAAAGTCACCCAGAAATAACTGCTGCTAATATTTTGTAAATAGCCCTATAATCCTATCTTGCTATTCATGTACACATTTTTCCTCTCCTTTCAAATTGAGATTCTATAATAAAGCATGCACTAGCACTGTGAAGATATGCCTAGTTAGCTGGAGAGACAAAAACAAATCAAAGCTCACACAGACAATTGTATAGGGATTAAAAATACAGTGTAGTCAGCAGTAACAAATCCTAAGGTCAATATTGTCTATTTAAGAAGCCGAGTGAACCATATAATGCTCTTTGGAAAGATTTCTTTCCCGTGGTTAAAAATAAAAAATGTTGGCATTTGAATGAGAGACAGTTATTTGGGAAGTTCACATAACTGGGACACTTCATTGCCTAACCACACCGTATGAGGGTATTTTAGTTAATATGCAAATCAACAGTATCTGAACAAAACCACTCCAGCATCCACACAATAGACTGAATATGCTGGTAAGTTTTGTCAGCTTCTCTTAAGAAACACTATGGGATTAAATATATATATATGTAATACATAATATATATGTCTATAAATTTATATCTTAAATTGTATGTTACATATAATAAACTATATGTCAAAAATGAAGAAATATATATATATACATACAATTAACATAAAATATTGTTGAAATACTCAGGCACTGAATTTATCATCTTAGAAAAAATATTTTCAAAACATCTAAATGTAAACAGTCTCTATTCAATAACTGTAATATATTTAGAATTTTAAATGGAATTACTGCCAAATGAAATAAAAGTTTCATCTTCATCTCTTCATTTTATCTGATTTATCTTCCTCTCAGAAAAAAAGGCATATTTCTGGAAACAGCAAGGATTTTTTTCCTCATAAGTATACCCAGTAGCAAAAGCCTTTAAAAGCCGCATAATTTCAAGGTCAAAGGAAACAAAAACAAGCCAGAAAGAAAGTTAAAGGGAGGAAATCATATTAAAAATTTTTATTTAGAAACTAGTCAGTAAATTAACATATTTATAAATTGATATTCTATTCTGCACTGTGTAATTGATATCCAAGGCCCTTAGATTTTGTAAAGAAAAGAATATTAACTTACAAAAAAAAGTTAAACAGTCCCCTGTACTGGATGTTTTGATAGAAAGCTAGACATACTAAATTCTTGCTTAATGGGAATTCCCAGAAAGATCTGAGGGGATGGAGGACTTTGGGGAGAAAGGGGGTGGCAGGAAAGGTAAGTTGAAAGAGCATTTTACATCTGTGTCCTTTGAATTTTTTATGGTGAGTGTGTTCATCACTTATGTAATTAAATAATGTTTAAAGACAACATATAAAATTATATGTAAAATACAATGTCAATTTTATTTCAAAAATATTTATACATTTATATATGTTGAAAAAAATATTTGGGTAGAATCACACCAAAAAATCAACAATTTTTTAATTTGGCTGTAAGGCTTATGAATGATACTTTTTTCTTCTTTATATTCTCTTGTATATTCTAAATGTCTTATAATAAGTATGTATTGATTTTATAATTAGGAAAATATTCTATTTTTTAATAAAAAGTTTCAAAAGCCTAGTAAAAGTTAGGTATATAACACTATTTTATTTCAATGAAAAAGATCTTGTTTCAGTTACTAGTAACTTAATGTCTGTGTTTAGCAGTTATTTAGGTAAGACTTTATTCCCTAAGATATACTGCAAAATATGGGAATTTGATATTCAAAATCTACCAAGTTGTATAAATAAAATAATTCAAAAAGTTGTGCATAGAAGTTCCAAACTTATTTGTGTTGTTTAGAACTTGGAGCACTTCACCACACGCATTATGCTCTAAATGTACTTCTCAAGTTGGGCCACAGAAGTCTATTTTATCCAAAGCATAGTTAAACTAATGTATTAATTGCAATAAAAAGTGGTAAACAATATTTTCAGTGAAGAATAATAAACAAGATTTCTTTAATAATGGCATAACCCAAATGAGAGCTGGGACTCTTGGCCTGTGAGCTAAAATAAAGTTCCTCAAACCTCAGTACACTGATGTGGGAAGTCCAAGTCTCTAAATTTCTGTGAATTCATAGAGACTTATTCTCTTTTGGTTAATGTATTGGTGAATAATGTGAGTCTGACTCAAGATTCTGTAGAGGAGAGGAAGGAGTGCTTATATTACTCATTTTAAAGATCCATATTAAATGTATAATTTAAATCCATTTGAATATATCAAAGGACTCTAGCAAGAAAGTAAAGGGACAACCCAAAGAATGGGAGAAAATACTTATAAATCATGCATCTGATAAGAGTCTGTTATCCAGTATTTAAAAAGCATTGTTACAGCTTAACAATAAAAAGATAAATACCCCAAATAAAAATGTGCATAGAATCTGAGTAGACATTTCTCCAAGGAAGACACAAATGACCAATAACCAGAAGAAAAGGTGCTTACCACCATCAATTATTAAGGAAATGCAAATCAAAGCCACAATGAGATATGACTTCATACCTGCTAGGATGGCTATGGCAAGGATGTGGAGAAATTGGACCCTGAGTGCATTGCTGGTAATCGTGTAAAATGTGCGGCCACTGTGGAAAACAGTTTGGCGGGTTTTTTTAAGTTAAACAAAGAGCTACTATATGATCCAGCAATTTCACTCTTGGTCTACATCTGTGATGACTGGTTTTATGTGTTGATTCAACTGGGCCAGGAGGTGCTCAGATATTTGGTTAAACACGATTCTGGCTGTGTCTCTGAAGGTGTATCTGGATGAGATCAACATTTATATTGGTAGTTTGAGGAAAGTAGACCACCCACCCCAATGTGGGTGTGTCACATCCAATACTTTGAAGGCAAGAATAGAACAAACAAACTCAACAAGAGAGAATTCATTCTCTCTGCCTGTCTGTCGGTAGCCTAGGACATCACACTCAAATCAGAATGAAATTTATACCCTCTACTGTGCTGACCTCCAGTCTGCAGATCTTAGATTTCTCAGCTTCCGTAACTGCATGAGCCAATTTCTTATATAGGAAGTCATATATACAGCCTACAAGTTCTGTTTTTCTGGAGAACTCAGTGTAACACAATATTTAAGACACTGAAAGCATATCTTCATACAAAAGCTTGTACACAAATGTTCATTACTGCATTATTCATAATAGCCAAAAATTAGAAACAACCCCAAAGTACATTAAATAATGAAGGAGAAAGGGATCATGGTATGGAGGAGGCAGAAACCTCCCCTGCCACACATACCAAGGAAGCAACTACAGCAAATACAACTAACCCTGAAAATGACCTGAACACTGCAGAACAGACCAGCATCTGGTGAAGAACAGAAGACCACACAGAAAAGGGTAAAATGGCAGAGCCCCAAATAAGCAGGACCCAAGCGCTCCCATACCAGACCACTGTGGGAGGAAGAAAAACACAGTGGGGTGGAGATAGGCAGTCAGGAACTCTGCACACCTGGCCCTGGAGATCTGCTCTGGGAGCATGAGTCCACATTGCATTGGGTTCTGCTCATTAGTGAGGTTGGTCGCCAGGGACAGATGGAACACTCCTGGAGGCTGAGACTCCAGCCACTTGTGGAGGACAGGCATGCTCCACCATTCCTGAGACCTGAAGCAGTAGTGGCAGTTTGAAACATTTACCAGCAGTGGGAGGGGTGCCAGAGGGGAGAGGGTTGGACTGAGCCCTCTCCATAGGAGAAGGGGCAGTCAGACAATACCTCCCACCACTCCCTTGGCCCAATACTTTGGGCATTCTTGGGAGCCACAAAAGCGCCCATCCCCCTTATAGCACCTCAGCCCCAAGGCACTTCCCTGTGCCCCACTAGCACACCAGCCCACCTTGCCCAGCAGAGCCAAACTTTGCTGCCTGGCAGGTGGAGGGAGGCTTTCCCAGCTTTCTTCACACTGTCTCAGCCCAATTGGAGAGGCACCTACAGGAGCGAGATTTGAGTGCTCCTTCCCAGGGGCAGCAAAGCCCAGTGCTGTGAACCTTGCTGCCACTAGGGGCACCTGCATGCCTCGCTGCCTCAGAACCTCACTGCACCTGGGCCCCTGCCACCACAAAACACCTGGCCCTGCTGCCCCAGAGCCGCAGGACCAACCCACCCATGCTTTTAGTCCTTCAGCCCTGCCGTGGCTGCAGAGTGGCAGAGGGCAGCCCAGTCCACAACAATTCAGCAGAAGCTCAGCTCGGCTCACAAAGGGCCAGCTGAGGCAAACTGTGCTCTGCAGCAGACTGAGATAAACCACTGCCCGAAGACAGACAGAAAGGCAGCCCTGCCCACAGCCCACCAACAGCAACTGGGTCTCCACAGCAAAGGAGAACCAGGCACAGGAGAGTAAAGGGTCTTGTGCTTCTGGGCACCACAGGATGCCTTCTTCATAAAGCCATTACTCTCTAGACCAGGAGGCATAGAGATTCATCTGATACAAAAGAAGAAACAAAGAAACCCTGACAAAACAAAGAGGTAGAGGAATATGTTCCAAACAAAACTACACGATAAGACACCAGAAACAGGGCTAAATGAAACAGAGATCACCAATCTTCTTGATAAAGATTTCAAAGTAAAAGTCATAAATATGCCCACTGATCTGCAGAAAAGTACTGAAGATTCAGGAAAGACTTCAATAAAGAGATACAAGAGCTGAAAAAGAGCCACCCAGAACTGAAGAATACAGTAACTGAATGAAATATGCAATGGAGGGAATGTATAATAGATTGCTGCAAATAGAGGAGACAGTCAATGAGATGGAAATTAAGAGAACAGGAAAAAGAATTGCTAGGAATGACAGAAAGATAAGAGAGCTGTATGACCAATACAAATGAAACTATTTACATAATATGGATACCAGAAGGAGAAGAGAGACACAAAGGGATAGAAAGCCTCTTTGAGGAAATAATTGTTGAAAACTTCCCCAGTCTGGGGAAGGAAACAGAGGCTCAGATCACGGAAGTACGGAGAGCCCCTAACAAAAGGAACCCCAGGAAGACAACACCAAGACATATAATAATTAAAATGGCAAAGATCAAGGATAAGGGGAGAGTATGGAAAGCAGAAAGAGGAAAAAGATTACTTATAGGGGAAACCCTGTCAGGCTATCAGCAGACTTCTAAGCAGAAACTTCACAGGCCAGAAGGTAGTGGCATGAAATATTAATGTTTTGGAACAGAAGGACCTTCAACCAACAAGACTCCACCCAGCAAGATTATCATTCAAATTCAAAGGATGGATTCAATATTTCCCAGATAAATGAGGCTCAAGGAACTTATAACCACTAAAGTGACATTACAAGACATGAGAAAGGGACTGCTGTAGGTGGAAACACTCCTGAGGCTAAATAGCTTTCACCAGTGAAAATAAACCCTGCTGTTGAAGGCAATAAGGAGTTCCCTCAAAACACTAAAAATAAAAATACCATGCAACCCAGTAATTCCACTTTTAGGAATTTACCCAAAGAAAACAAAATCCCTGATTTGAAAAGATATATGCACCCCTATGTTTATCACAGCACTATTTACAGTAGCCAAAATATGTAAGAAGCCTAAGCATCCTTCAACACAAGAATGGATAGAAGATGATGTGGTACATAAACACAATGTAATATTTTTCAGCCATAAAGAAAAAGAAATCCTGCCATATGTAACAACATGGATAGATCTAGAGGGTTTTATGCTCAGGGAATTAAGCCAGGCAGAGGAAGATAAATAGCATATGACTTCACTAATTTATAAAATTAGTGTATAACAGAATGAGCAAAAAGAGCAGTAGACTCACTGACTCTGAGAAATGACTGTTGGTTACCATGGTGTAGGAGTTGGAGTTTCGTGTGTGAGGAGGGTGAAGGTGATGGAGGGCCACAAAAACTATCAAACATAATATTAGTTGGCTATGGGGATAGTAGTACAGTACGCAGAATATAGTTAGTGATTGTGTAACATCTTTCTATGTTGACAGAGAGTAACTGTTGATGGATGAGGATTTAATAATATGGGTAACTGTTGAAACCTGTATTTGAAACCAGTATTAGATTGTATATCAGCAATACTTCAATTTTAAAATATGGATGAAATTTCAAAAAAATAATGGTTTGTGGTGAAATCCACAAATAGAGTATTATTTGGCAATAAAAATAATAGACTACTAATATGTACTAAAGCTTGGATGAACCTTGAAACATTAAGCTATGTGAAAGCAGCCAGGCACCTGAGGCCACATATTATATGGGTCCACTTATATGAAATGTTCAGAATAGGTGTATCCATAAAAACAAAGTAGATTAGATTTATAGTTGCCAGGGGTTGGGGACAAGGAGAAATGTTATATATAATCCCATGCACGTTATATATATTTTATACTCATTAAGCCTGAGTAAGGGGATTTAAAAAGTGTAAGCTTGTTGGCCGCACAACTCTACGAATACACTGAAAAACACTGAATTATATATTTTAGATGGTAAATTTTATGATTTCTTAATTATAAAGTTAAAGAGAGAGACACACAGAGACAAGACAGACAGGACAGTGTAGGACCCCTAATCATCTCCTTTTTCTTGTTGAGGGAATATGTGGAAATTGATGTTGTAGGGTAAGTACAATAAAAGGCCAATTAGCTGACCTATTCAATGAATAAGCTGTTTTGGTTAATGTTCTTATTCCTAAGAACTAATGAGATTGCTCTTGTTTTAAAGAATTTTCTAAAAGTATTCCTGCCTTAATTACATAGTGAATATAATAAAATTTTAGTTTTAAGAATTCAGTGTTCTCCTAACAGTTACCAAAGGGAAAGGGACCAGGGAGGATGGGTCGGAAGGGAGGGATAAGGATGGAGAAAAAGAAAGGGGACATTACCATTAGCATGTATAGTGTGGGGGGCACGGGGAGGGCTGTGCAGCACAGAGAAGACAAGTAGTGATTTTACAGCATCTTAATACTCTGATGGACAGTGACTGAAGGGGTTTGTGGGGGGTACTTGGTGAAGGGGGGAGCCTAGTAAACATAATGTCTTTCATGTAATTGTAGATTAATGATACTAAAAAAAATTAAAAATACAGGAAAAAATTTTTAAAAAAAGAATTCAGTGTTCTCCTATGAGAAGGCCATTGGTCTTAGTTTCCTTTGCAGAGAAAACTAAGTAAATGTAGAAGGGCTGGAGCCTGAGCTATTCTTTTTTTTTTTTGAGAGGGCATCTCTCATATTTATTGATCAAATGGTTGTTAACAACAATAAAATTCTGTATAGGGGACTCAATGCTCAATGCATCATTAATCCACCCCAAGCCTAATTCTCGTGAGTCTCCAATCTTCTGAAGCATAACGAACAACTTCTTACATGGTGAACAAATTCTTACATAGTGAATAAGTTCTTACATGGTGAACAGTGCAAGGGCAGTCATCACAGAAACTTTCGGTTTTGATCAAGCATTATGAACTATAAACAATCAAGTCAGACATGATTATTCGTTTGATTTTCATACTTGATTTATATGTGAATCCCACATTTCTCCCTTATTATTATTATTATTATTTTTTAATAAAATGCTGAAGTGGTAGGTAGATGCAAGATAAAGGTAGAAAACATAATTTAGTGCTGTAAGAGGGCAAATGTAGAAGATCAGGTCTGTGCCTATAGACTAAGTATTAATCCAAGCTAGACAAGTGCAACAAAACATCCACAGATACAGAAGATTTCTCTCAAAACAGGGGGGTGAGGTTCTAAGCCTCACCTCTGTTGGTCCCCAATTTCTCTCCTGATGGCCCCCCTGCGACTGTGCCTGTCTTAGGTTGTTCCTCCCTTGAGGAATCTTACCCGTCTCTGGCTAACCAGTCATCTTCCGGGGCCATACAGGGAAATGTAAAGTTGGTAAGTGAGAGAGAAGCAATATTGTTTGAAAAGGTTAGCTTTTTACTTCTTTGAAGATTTATGCCCTGTGGCTTCTATGCCCAGCATTTGTCTTGAGGTATCTTTACCACTTGGAAGAATTAAGATACTCGGTAATTTTCGATATGAGGCACTAATTCTACTAAGGGGTTGTAATTAGGAAGGAAGATGAAAAGCTATAGAAGTAGCAGACGGAAGAAAACATGGGAAGATTGATTATTTCTTTGACATATCTTCTTGCAGAGTAACATAAACATGTATTGGTTTTAAACTGCTAATTAAATTGCGCACATACATTAACATACTAGGAATACAGCTACATAACAAAAGCAGACCTACAATTACCAGCCATCTCCAGTGAAACCAAGAAAACCGGTTAGGTACCCTAGGCATTTGTGAAAACTTATCAGTTATGATGGATATTGTTTAACGGAATTTGAATAGTTTGAGAAAAATCAGACAAATTAAAACAACACATTCCTGGGAACTGTTCACATCCCATGTGTTCTTTTAACAGTAGATAGTGTATAGTCACACGATTTTGGAGCACTGCAACTTGCACTTCTCCTAATTCTTGGTTGAGTTCTGACAGTATAGATCCAGTCAAATTTGTTGTTTTACTGTATGCACAGGCCAGCTTAGATATCTCCTTCTTCATTCCAAAGGCAAGTCCAGGAACCGGTGGGATGACTGCAGCTACAACTGCAGCAGCACCAGGATCTTTGTTGAAGTTTTTTGATGTTCATCTTCTGGAATGACTCTTCCAGAGGATGTTGATGTTGGAAGTTCTTCTTCATATTCGTTTTCTGGGTAGCCAAATTAGGCTTTGATCCTCTGTATAAACACACACAAACCCTTTGCCCACAATTTGATATGACCTTCATACCATTGTGAAGAACCTATTGGAGATCACCACACAGGAACTGCTTTTTTTTTTTTAAGAGAAAGCAATATTATCAGAAAAATGTACTTCCATAGCTGATCATCTGACACCCTTTGATATATCAAAATTAAGGATATGTAAAGCATGCATTAATCGTTGATTTGCAATTAGTTTTATCCTATCAGGGAGTAATCCCCCTTTTTTTCTCTCTTTTTTTAGTTATCATTAATCTACAATTACATGAAGAATATTATATTTACTAGGCTTTCACCTATACCAAGTCCCCCCCACCACAAACCCCATTACAGTCACTGTCCATCAGCATAGCAAAATGTTATAGAATCACTACTTGTATTCTCTGTGTTGCACAGCCCTCCCCTTTCTCCCACTCCCCACATTATGCATGCTAATCATAATACCCCCTTTCTTCTCCCCCCCCTTATCCCTCCCTACCCACCCATCCTCCCCAGTCCCTTTCCCTTTGGTACCTGTTAGTCCATTCTTGGGTTCTGTGATTCTGCTGCTGTTTTGTTCCTTCAGTTTTTCCTTTGTTCTTATACTCCACAGATGAGTGAAATCATTTGGTATTTGTCTTTTTCCACTTGGCTTATTTCACTGAACATAATACCCTCTAGCTCCATCCATGTTGTTGCAAATGGTAGGATTTATTTTCTTCTTATGGCTGAATAATGTTCCATTGTGTATATGTACCACATCTTCTTTATCCATTCATCTACTGATGGACACTTAGGTTGCTTCCAATTCTTGGCTATTGTAAACTGTGCTGCGATAAACATAGGGGTGCATCTGTCTTTTTCAAACTTGATTGCTGTGTTCTTAGGGTAAATTCCTAGAAGTGTATTTCCTGCGTCAAATGGTAAGTCTATTTTGAGCATTTTGAGGACCCTCCATACTGCTTTCCACAATGGTTGAACTAATTTACATTCCCACCAGCAGTATAGGAGGGTTCCCCTTTCTCCACAACCTCACCAACGTTTGTTGTTTGTCTTTTCAATGATGGTAGCCATCCTTACTGGTGTGAGGTGATATCTCATTGTGGTTTTAATTTGCATTTCTCGGATAATTAGCGATGTGGAGCATCTTTTCATGTGTCTGTTGGCCATCTGAATTTCTTTTTTGGAGAACTGTCTTTTCAGATCCTCTGCACATTTTTTAATTGGATTATTTGTTTTTTGTTTGTTGAGGTGGGTGAGCTCTTTATATATTTTGGATGTCATGCCTTTATTGGATCTGTCATTTACAAATATATTTTCCCGTGCTGTAGTGTACCTTTTTGTTCTATTGATGGTGTCTTTTGCTGCACAGAAGCTTTTCAGCTTAATATAGTCCCACTTGTTCATTTTTGCTTTTGTTTTCCTTGCCCGGGGAGATATGTTCAAGAAGAGGTCACTCATGTTTATGACTAAGAGATTTTTGCCTATGTTTTTTTCTAAGAGTTTTATGGTTTCATGACTTACATTCAGGTCTTTGATCCATTTCAAATTTACTTTTGTGTATGGGGTTAGACAGTGGTCCAGTTTCATTCTCCTACATGTAGCTGTCCAGTTTTGCCAGCACCATCTGTTGAAGAGACTGTCATTTCCCCCATTGTATGTCCATGGCTCCTTTATCAAATATTAATTGACCATATATGTTTGGGTTAATGTCTGGAGTCTCTATACTGTTCCACTGGTCTGTGGCTCTGTTCTTGTGCCAGTACCAAATTGTCTTGATTACTATGGCTTTATAGTAGAGCTTGAAGTTGGGGAGTGAGATCACCCCCACTTTATTTTTCCTTCTCAGGATTGCTTTGGCTATTCGGGGTCTTTGGTGTTTCCATATGAATTTTTGAACTATTTGTTCCAGTTTGTTGAAGAATGTTGCTGGTAATTTGATAGGGATTGCATCAAATCTGTATATTGCTTTGGGCAGGATGGCCATTTTGATGATATTGATTCTTCCTAGCCAAGAGCATGGGATGAGTTTCCATTTGTTAGTGTCCCCTTTAATTTCTCTTAAGAGTGACTTGTAGTTTTCAGGGTATAGGTCTTTCACTTCTTTGGTTAGGTTTATTCCTAGGTATTTTATTCTTTTTGATGCAATTGTGAATGGAGTTGTTTCTCTGATTTCTCTTTCTATTGGTTCATTGTTAGTGTATAGGAAAGGCACAGATTTCTGTGTGTTAATTTTGTATCCTGCAACTTTGCTGTATTCCGATATCAGTTCTAGTAGTTTTGGGGTGGAGTCTTTAGGGTTTTTAATGTACAGTATCATGTCATCTGCAAATAGCGCCAGTTTAACTTCTTTACCAATCTGGATTCTTTGTATTTCTTTGTTTTGTCTAATTGCCATGGCTAGGACCTCCAGTACTATGTTAAATAACAGTGGGGAGAGTGGGCATCCCTGTCTTGCTCCCAATCTCAGAGGAAAAGCTTTCAGCTTCTCGCTGTTCAGTATGATGTTGGCTGTTGGTTTATCATAGATGGTCTTTATTATGTTGAGGTACTTGCCCTCTATACCCATTTTCTTCAGAGTTTTTATCATGAATGGATGTTGAATTTTGTCAAATGCTTTTTCAGCATCTATGGAGATGATCATGTCGTTTTTGTCCTTCTTTTTGTTGATGTGGTGGATGTTGTTGATGGATTTTCGAATGTTGTACCATCCTTGCATCCTGGGATGAATCCCACTTGGTCATAGTGTATGATCCTTTTGATATATTTTTGAATTCGGTTTGCTAATATTTTATTGAGTGTTTTTGCATCTGTGTTCATCAGGGATATTGGTCTGTAATTTTCTTTTTTGGTGGGGTCTTTGCCTGGTTTTGGTATTAGGGTGATGTTGGCTTCATCGAATGAGTTTGGGAGTATTCCCTCCTCTTCTATTTTTTGGAAAACTTTAAAGAGAATAGGTATTATGTCTTCTCTGTATGTCTGATAAAATTCCGAGGTAAATCCGTCTGGCCCGGGGGTTTTGTTCTTGGGTAGTGTTTTGATTACCATATCAATTTCTTTGCTCATAATTGGTTTGTTTAACTTTTGTGTTTCTTCCTTGGTCAGTCTTGGAAGGTTTTATTTTTCTAGGAAGTTGTCCATTTCTTCTAGGTTTTCCAGCTTCTTAGCATATAGGTTTTCATAGCAGTCTTTAATAATTCTGTGTATTTCTGTGGAGTCTGTCGTGATTTTTCCATTCTCATTTCTGATACTGTTGATGTGTGTTGATTCTCTTTTTCTCTTAATAAGTTTGGCTAAAGGCTTATCTATTTTGTTTATTTTCTCAAAGAACCAACTCTTGGTTTCATTGATTTTTTCTATTGTTTTATTCTTCTCAATTTTGTTTATTTCTTCTCTAATCTTTATTATGTCCCTCCTTCTACTGACTTTAGGCCTCATTTGTTCTTTTTCCAGTTTCGATAATTGTGATATTAGACTATTCATTTGGGATTGTTCTTCCTTCTTTAAGTGTGCCTGGATCGCTATATGCTTTCCTCTTAAGACTGCTTTCGCTGCATCCCACAGAAGTTGGGGCTTTGTGCTGTTGTTGTCATTTGTTTCCATATATTCATTGATCTCTATTTTAATTTGTTCGTTGGTCCATTGATTATTTAGGAGCATGTTGTTAAGCCTCCATGTGTTTGTGAGCCTTTTTGTTTTCTTTGTAGAGTTTATTTCTAGTTTTATGCCTTTGTGGTTTGGAAAGTTGTTTGGTAGAGTTTCAATCTTTTGGAATTTACTGAGGCTCTTTTTGTGAGCTAGTATGTGGTCTATTCTGGAGAATGTTCCATGTGCACTTGAGAAGAATGTGTATCCTGTTTCTTTTGGATGTAGCATGTTGTAGATGTCTATTAGGTCCATCTGTTGTAGTGTGTTCTTCAGTGCCTCCGTGTCCTTACTTATTTTCTGCCCAGTGGATCTATCCTTTGGGGTGAGTGGTGTGTTGAAGTCTCCTAGAATGAATGCATTGCATTATATTTCTTCTTTTAGTTCTGTTAGTATTTGTTTCACATATGCTGGTGCTCCTGTGTTGAGTGCATATATATTTAGAATGGTTATATCCTCTTGTTGGACTGAGCCCTTTATCATTATGTAGTGTCCTTCTTTATCTCTTGTTACTTTCTTTGTTTTGAAGTCTATTTTCTCTGATACTAGTACTGCAACCCCTGCTTTCTTCTCTGTTGTTTGCCTGAAATATGTTTTTCCATCCCTTGACTTATAGTCTGTGCATGTCTTAGGGTTTGAGGTGAGTTTCTTGTAAGCAGCATATAGATGGGTCTTGCTTTTTTATCCATTCTGTTACTCTTTGTCTTTTGATAGGTGCATTCAGTCCATTTACATTTAGGGTGACTATTGAAAGACATGTACTTATTGCCATTGCAGGCTTTAGACTCGTGGTTACCAAAGGTTCAAGGTTAGCTTCTTTAGTATTTCACTGCCTAACTTAGCTCGCTTATTGAGCTGTTATATACAGTTTGGAGATTCTTTTCTTCTCTCCCTTCTTATTCCTCCTCCTCCATTCTTTATATGTTGGTTGTTTTATTCTGTGCTCTTTTGTGTTTCCTTAACTGCTTTTAGTAGGTAGTTGATTTTATTTTTTGCCTTTAGTTAGTATTTGGTTGGTCTGCTTTCTTTGCTGTGATGTTATTTTCTCTGATGACATCTGTTTAGTCTTAGGAGTGCTCCTGTCTAGAACAGTCCCTCTAGAATACCCTGTAGAGGTGGTTTGTGGGAAGCAAATTCCCTCAACTTTTGCTTGTCTGGGAATTGTTTAATCCCTCCTTCATATTTAAATGATAATCGTGCTGGATACAGTATCCTTGGTTCAAGGCCCTTCTGTTTCATTGCTTTAAATATATCATGCCATTTTCTTCTGGCCTGTAAGGTTTCTGTTGAGAAGTCTGATGATAGCCTGATGGGTTTTCCTTTATAGGTGACCTTTTTCTGTCTAGCTGCCTTTAAAACTCTTTCTTTGGTGGAGGGGGCGGAAGATGGCGGCGTGAGTAGAGCAGCGGAAATCTCCTCCCAAAACAACATATATCTATGAAAATATAACAAAGACAACCCTTCCTAGAATAAAGACCAGAGGACACAGGACAATATCCAGACCACATCCGCACCTGAGAGAACCCAGCGCCTCGCGAAGGGGGTAAGATACAAGACCCGGCCCCGCGGGAGCCGAGCGCCCCTCCCCCCAGCTCCCGGCGGGAGAAGAATAGGCAGAGCGGGAGGGAGACGGAGCCCAGGACTACCGAGCACCAAGCCCCCGCCATCTGTGCCAGAGTGCAGGGCCCTCGATACTAGGAAAACAGGGCAGCAAGAACAGTGAGCGGGCACTGGAGGCTGGGCGACAGAGGACATAAGAAAAGCGCGCGACATTTTTTTTTTTTGCTTTTTTGCTGTTTTGTATTGGCGAGCGCTTTTTGGAAGTCTTAAAGGGATAGGGACCCCAATACTAGGGAAACAGGGCAGAAATACCGGTGAGCAGAGGCCTGAGGCTGGCACCGGAGAATAAAGAAAAACGAAAGACCACCTTTTTTTTTTTTTTTTTAATTAAAAAGTTTTTTTTTTTTTTTAATTTAAAATTTTTTTTTTCTTTTTTTTTTTTGGTGGTTGTTGTTTTGTTTTGGCGGGTGCTTTTTGGAAGTCTTAAAGGGGCAGGGCGGGTCACTTAATCCAAAGGTAGGGAATCCGGGATCTCTGGGCACCCTAACCCCTGGGCTGCAGGGAGCAGGGAGGCCCCTTACGGAGATAAATACCCTCCCAGAAGCTCCTGCTCCAACGCGACTCCACCATTTTGGAGTAGCTGCCCGAGCTAGGCCACACCCACAGCAACAGCGGAGATTAACTCCATAGCAGCCCGACAGGAAGCAGAAACACTGTCTGCGCGCAGCTGCGCAGCAGAAGCCACTAGAGGCCGCTGTTCTCCCAGGAGAGGAGGGCCACAAACCAACAAGAAAGGAAGTCCTTCCAGCCGTCACTTGTCCCAGTTCGGCAGACTATTCCTATCACCATGAAAAGGCAAAGCTACAGGCAGACAAAGATCACAGAGACAACACCAGAGAAGGAGACAGACCTAACCAGTCTTCCTGACAAAGAATTCAAAATAAGAATCATAAACATGCTGACAGAGATGCAGAGAAATACGCAAGAGAAATGGGATGAAGTCCAGAAGGAGATCACAGATGCCAGAAAGGAGATCGCAGAAATGAAACAAACTCTGGAAGGGTTTATAAGCAGAATGGATAGAATGCAAGAAGCCATTGATGGAATTGAAATCAGAGAACAGGAACGCATAGAAGCTGACATAGAGAGAGACAAAAGGATCTCCAGGAATGAAACAATATTAAGAGAACTGTGTGACCAATCCAAAAGGAACAATATCCGTATTATAGGGGTCCCAGAAGAAGAAGAGAGAGGAAAAGAGATGGAAAGTATCTTAGAAGAAATAATTGCTGAAAACTTCCCCACACTGGGGGAGGAAGTAATCGAACAGACCACGGAAATACACAGAACCCCCAACAGAAAGGATCCAAGAAGGGCAACTCCAAGACACATAATAATTAAAATGGCAAAGATCAAGGACAAGGAAAGAGTGTTAAAGGCAGCTAGAGAGAAAAAGGTCACCTACAAAGGGAAACCCATCAGGCTAACGTCAGATTTCTCAACAGAAACCCTACAGGCAACAAGAGAATGGCATGATATATTTAATACAATGAAACAGAAGGGCCTTGAATCAAGGATATTGTATCCAGCACGACTATCATTTAAATATGATGGTGGGATTAAACAATTCCCAGACAAACAAAAGCTGAGGGAATTTGCTTTCCACAAACCACCTCTACAGAACATCTTACAGGGACTGCTCTAGATGGGAGCACTCCTAGAAAGAGAAAGGCACAAAACACCCAACATATGAAGAATCGAGGAGGAGGAACAAGAAGGGAGAGAAGAAAAGAATCTCCAGATAGTGTATATAACAGCTCAATAAGCGAGCTAAGTTAGGCAGTAAGATACTAAAGAGGCTAACCTTGAACCTTTGGTAACCACGAATTTAAAGCCTGCAATGGCAATAAGTACATATCTTTCAATAGTCACCCTAAATGTTAATGGGTTGAATGCACCAATCAAAAGACACAGAGTAACAGAATGGATAAAAAAGCAAGACCCATCTATATGCTGCTTACAAGAAACTCACCTCAAACCCAAAGACATGTACAGACTAAAAGTCAAGGGATGGAAAAACATATTTCAAGCAAACAACAGTGAGAAGAAAGCAGGGGTTGCAGTACTAATATCAGACAAAATAGACTTCAAAACAAAGAAAGTAACAAGAGATAAACAAGGACACTACATAATGATAAAGGGCTCAGTCAAACAAGAGGATATAACCATTCTAAATATATATGCACCCAACACAGGAGCACCAGCATATGTGAAACAAATACTAACAGAACTAAAGGGGGATATAGGCTGCAATGCATTCATTCTAGGAGACTTCAACACACCACTCACCCCAAAGGATAGATCCACTGGGCAGAAAATAAGTAAGGACACGGAAGCACTGAACAACACAGTAGAGCAGATGGACCTAATAGACATCTATAGAACTCTACATCCAAAAGCAGCGGGATATACATTCTTCTCAAGTGCACATGGAACATTCTCCAGAATAGACCACATACTAGGCCACAAAAAGAGCCTCAGAAAATTCCAAAAGATTGAAATCCTACCAACCAAATTTTCAGACCACAAAGGCATAAAACTAGAAATAAACTGTACAAAGAAAGCAAAGAGGCTCACAAACACATGGAGGCTTAACAACACGCTCCTAAATAATCAATGGATCAATGACCAAATCAAAATGGAGATCCAGCAATATATGGAAACAAATGACAACAACAACACTAAGCCCCAACTTCTGTGGGACACAGCAAAAGCAGTCTTAAGAGGAAAGTATATAGCAATCCAAGCATATTTAAAAAAGGAAGAGCAATCCCAAATGAATGGTCTAATGTCACAATTATCGAAATTGGAAAAAGAAGAACAGATGAGGCCTAAGGTCAGCAGGAGGGACATAATAAAGATCAGAGAAGAAATAAATAAAATTGAGAAGAATAAAACAATAGCAAAAATAAATGAAACCAAGAGCTGGTTCTTCGAGAAAATAAACAAAATAGATAAGCCTCTAGCCAGACTTATTAAGAAGAAAAGAGAGTCAACACAAATCAACAGTATCAGAAACGAGAAAGGAAAAATCACGACGGACCCCACGGAAATGCAAAGAATTATTGGAGAATACTATGAAAACCTATATGCTAACAAGCTGGGAAACCTAGGAGAAATGGACAACTTCCTAGAAAAATATAACCTTCCAAGATTGACCCAGGAAGAAACAGAAAATCTAAACAGACCAATTACCAGCAACGAAATTGAAGAGGTAATCAAAAAACTACCAAAGAACAAAACCCCCGGGCCAGATGGATTTACCTCGGAATTTTATCAGACATACAGGGAAGACATAATACCCATTCTCCTTAAGGTTTTCCAAAAAATAGAGGAGGAGGGGATACTCCCAAACTCATTCTATGAAGCTAACATCACCCTAATACCAAAACCAGGCAAAGACCCCACCAAAAAAGAAAACTACAGACCAATATCCCTGATGAACGTAGATGCAAAAATACTCAACAAAATATTAGCAAACCGAATTCAAAAATACATTAAAAGGATCATACACCATGACCAAGTGGGATTCATCCCAGGGATGCAAGGATGGTACAACATCCGAAAGTCCATCAACATCATTAACCACATCAACAAAAAGAAAGACAAAAACCACATGATCATCTCCATAGATGCTGAAAAAGCATTTGACAAAGTTCAACATCCATTCATGTTAAAAACTCTCAGAAAAATGGGAATAGAGGGCAAGTACCTCAACATAATAAAGGCCGTCTATGATAAACCCACAGCCAACATTATATTGAACAGCGAGAAGCTGAAAGCATTTCCTCTGAGATCGGGAACTAGACAGGGATGCCCACTCTCTCCACTGTTATTTAACATAGTACTGGAGGTCCTAGCCACGGCAATCAGACAAAATAAAGAAATACAAGGAATCCAGATTGGTAAAGAAGAAGTTAAACTGTCACTATTTGCAGATGACATGATACTGTACATAAAAAACTCTAAAGACTCCACCCCAAAACTACTAGAACTGATATCGGAATACAGCAAAGTTGCAGGATACAAAATCAACACACAGAAATCTGTGGCTTTCCTATATACTAACAAGGAACCAACAGAAAGAGAAATCAGGAAAACAACTCCATTCACAATTGCATCAAAAAAAATAAAATACCTAGGAATAAACCTAACCAAAGAAGTGAAAGACTTATACTCTGAAAACTGCAAGTCACTCTTAAGAGA
Organism: Manis pentadactyla; assembly: GCF_030020395.1. Lineage (NCBI taxonomy): Eukaryota > Metazoa > Chordata > Mammalia > Pholidota > Manidae > Manis > Manis pentadactyla. The sequence goes on from NC_080024.1 coordinate 106,568,983, forward strand.
AATTAAAAGGGACACTAACAGATGGAAACTCATCCCATGCTCGTGGCTAGGAAGAATTAATATCGTCAAAATGGCCATCCTGCCCAAAGCAATATACAGATTTGATGCAATCCCTATGAAACTACCAGCAACATTCTTCAAGGAACTGGAACAAATAATTCAAAAATTCATATGGAAACACCAAAGACCCCGAATAGCCAAAGCAATCCTGAGAAAGAAGAATAAAGTAGGGGGGATCTCACTCCCCAACTTCAAGCTCTACTATAAAGCCGTAGTAATCAAGACAATTTGGTACTGGCACAAGAGCAGAGCCACAGACCAATGGAACAGACTAGAGAATCCAGACATTAACCCAGACATATATGGTCAATTAATATTTGATAAAGGAGCCATGGACATACAATGGCGAAATGACAGTCTCTTCAACAGGTGGTGCTTTCAAAACTGGACAGCGACATGTAGGAGAATGAAACTGGACCATTGTCTAACCCCATATACAAAAGTAAACTCAAAATGGATCAAAGACCTGAATGTAGGTCACGAAACCATTAAACTCTTGGAAGAAAACATAGGCAAAAACCTCTTAGACATAATCATGAGTGACCTCTTCTTGAACATATCTCCCCGGGCAAGGAAAACAACAGCAAAAATGAGTAAGTGGGACTATATTAAGCTGAAAAGCTTCTGTACAGCAAAAGACACCATCAATAGAACAAAAAGGATCCCTACAGTATGGGAGAATATATTTGAATATGACACATCCGATAAACGCTTGACATCCAGAATATATAAAGAGCTCACACGCCTCAACAAACAAAAAACAAATAACCCAATTAAAATATGGGCAGAGGAACTGAACAGACAGTTCTCCAAAAAAGAAATACAGATGGCCAACAGACACATGAAAAGATGCTCCACATCGCTAATTATCAGAGAAATGCAAATTAAAACTACAATGAGGTATCACCTCACACCAGTAAGGATGGGTGCCATCCAAAAGACAAACAACAACAAATGTTGGCGAGGCTGTGGAGAAAGGGGAACCCTCCTACACTGCTGGTGGGAATGTAAGTTAGTTCAACCATTGTGGAAAGCAGTATGGAGGTACATCAAAATGCTCAAAACAGATATACCATTTGACCCAGGAATTCCACTCCTAGGAATTTACCCTAAGAATGCAGCAATCAAGTTTGAGAAACACAGATGCACCCCTATGTTTATCGCAGCACTATTTACAATAGCCAAGAATTGGAAGCAACCTAAATGTCCATCGATAGATGAATGGATAAAGAAGATGTGGTACATATACACAATGGAATACTACTCAGCCATAAGAAAAGGGCAAATCCAATCATTTGCAGCAACATGGATGGAGCGGGAGGGTATTATGCTCAGTGAAACAAGCTAAGCGGAGAAAGAGAAATACCAAATGATTTCACTTATCTGTGGAATATAAGAACAAAGGAAAAACTGAAGGAACAAAACAGCAACAGAATCACAGAACTCAAGAATGGACTAACAGGTACCAAAGGGAAAGGGACTGGGGAGGATGGGTGGGTAGGGAGGGATAAGGGTTGGGAGAAGAAGGGGGGTATTAAGATTAGCATCCATAGGGGGTTGGGAGAAACGGGAGGGCTGTACAACACAGAGAAGACAAGTAGTGATTCTACAACATTTTGCTACGCTGATGGACATTGACTGTAAAGGGGTATATAGGGGGGACCTGGTATAGGGGAGAGCCTAGTAAACAAAGTATTCATCATGTAAGTGTAGATTAATGTAAAAAAAAAAGAAAAAGCAGTTCCTGTGATGTGACCTCCAATGAGCTCTATACAATGATATAAAGGGCATATTAAAGTGTAGGCAAAGGGTCTGTTTGTGTTTATACAGAGGATCAAAGCCTAATTTGGCTACCCCAAAAATGAACTAAGATACGATATGAAAAATAACTTTCAACATCAGCACTCTCGGGAAGACTCATGCCAGAAGATGATCATCAAAAAACTTCAACAAAGATCCTGGTGCTGCTGCAGTTGTAGCTGCAGTCATCCCACCGGTTCCTGGACTTGCCTTTGGAATGAAGAAGGAGATATCTAAGCTGGCCTGTGCATACAGTAAAACAACAAATTTGACTCTATCTATACTGTCAGAACTCAACCAAGAATTAGGAGAAGTGCAAGTTGCAGTGCTCCAAAATCGTGTGACTATACACTATCTACTGTTAAAAGAACACATGGGATGTGAACAGTTCCCAGGAATGTGTTGTTTTAATTTGTCTGATTTTTCTCAAACTATTCAAATTCCGTTAAACAATATCCATCATAACTGATAAGTTTTCACAAATGCCTAGGGTACCTAACCGGTTTTCTTGGTTTCACTGGATATGGCTGGTAATTGTAGGTCTGCTTTTGTTATGTAGCTGTATTCCTAGTATGTTAATGTATGTGCGCAATTTAATTAGCAGTTTAAAACCAATACATGTTTATGTTACTCTGCAAGAAGATATGTCAAAGAAATAATCAATCTTCCCATGTTTTCTTCCGTCTGCTACTTCTATAGCTTTTCATCTTCCTTCCTAATTACAACCCCTTAGTAGAATTAGTGCCTCATATCGAAAATTACCGAGTATCATAATTCTTCCAAGTGGTAAAGATACCTCAAGACAAATGCTGGGCATAGAAGCCACAGGGCATAAATCTTCAAAGAAGTAAAAAGCTAACCTTTTCAAACAATATTGCTTCTCTCTCACTTACCAACTTTACATTTCCCTGTATGGCCCCGGAAGATGACTGGTTAGCCAGAGACGGGTAAGATTCCTCAAGGGAGGAACAACCTAAGACAGGCACAGTCGCAGGGGGGCCATCAGGTGAGAAATTGGGGATCAACAGAGGTGAGGCTTAGAACCTCACCCCCCCCGTTCTGAGAGAAATCTTCTGCATACGTGGATGTTTTATTGCCCTTGTCTAGCTTGAATTAACACATAGTCTACAGGTACACACCTGATCATCTACATTTGCTCTCTTACAACACTAAACTATGTTTTCTACCTTTATCTTGTATCTACCTACCACTTCAGCATTTTATTAAAAGTAATAATAATAAAGAGAGAAATGTGGTATCCACATATAAATCAAGTATAAAAACCAAATGAGTATTCATATTTGAACTGTCTGTTTAGAGTTCATAATGCATGAGCAAAACCAAAAGTTTCTGTGATGACTGCCCTTGTACTATTCACTATGTAACTTATTCATTATGTAAGAATTTGTTCTACATGTAAAAACTTGTTTGTTATGCCTCAGAAGATTGGAGACTGACAAAAATTAGGCTTGGGGTGGATTAATGATTGTGCATTGAGCATTGACTCCCCTATACAGAATTTTATTGTCGTTAACAACCATTTGATCAATAAATATGAGAGATGCCCTCACAAAAAAAAAAAAAAAAAAGGACAGACTTCCAATGGTAAAATAAATAAGTAACCGGGATGTAATGTATAGCATAAGGAATATAGTCAAGATATTGTAACAGCTTGGTAGGGTGATAGCTGGAACCTAGAATTATGTATATAAATGTTCTACCACTGTGTTGTACACTTGAAGCTAATGTAATGTAATACTGTGTGTCAACTACCCTTCAATAAAAAATAATTATTAAAAAAAAAAAAACTCTTTCTTTGTCCTTGATCTTCTTCTGTTCTGTCTTTTAGGAGTAGTTTTCTTTGTTGTATTTTCAAAAATATACGTGGTTTTGGGAGGAGATTTTCGCTGCTCTACTCACACCGCCATCTTGAGCCTGAGCTATTCTTATACAAATTCCAGGACAAATCCTGGACATTTTCTGTTTAACAACCCTCTACCAGAAGGTAGCTCTTGCTTTTGTCTTTCTCTTAAAAGAGGAATGTGAAGTTCTGTTTTTGTTAAATAAGGAACACTGGTTATTTGAATCCAGGAGGTATATAAAACTGAAGTTTTACTTGACACTGACCCCCAAAGAAACAGCTTGGTTCTCTTTAACCTCATCCTCATATCTGTCTATTGGACAGATGGTCACTTTTATTCTCTAAAATATGCACTCAGGAAAATTTTAATGAACTTATTTTTGAATAGGAATTAAAAACTTTTTATAAGCGTGGGCCAGAGAGAATGGTTTAAATTTCATTTCCTTATTTCCATTTGCTCACAGTCTATTCTTGTGTGTGCACAGATTTCTCTCCCAAGGTGGAATAGCTCAGAAAGGATGGAATGGCTTCCTCTGTGGGTTTACAATGTGTGTGCACCTGCACCCAGAGCTCTGCATATCCAAAGTGCCCCTGGCATGATTGGAGTTCATCACGGCTAGTAAGCATCATCTACTCTATTTTTCAGGCAAGCAGGGCAAGTCGCTCCAGTGGTTGGGTGCCTGCCCTGGGGCTTTCGCCAGATGACCAGTGGTGACTCTGGAGTAGATGTTGAGGGGGGGAATCATTGGGCCCCAATTCATTCCTAATAGCAACATCTCTGCATATTCATTATATTTTTTTGCATCATTAATGTACAATTACATGAACAACATTATGCTTACTTGACTCCCCCTATTATCAACTCCACACCACATACCCCATTAAAGTCACTGACCATCAGCATAGTAAGATGCTATAGATTCACTACTTGTCTTCTCTGTGTTATACTGATTTCCCATGTCCACCACCTACATTATACATACTAATATTAATGTCCCTATTTTCCCTTATCCCTCCCTTCCCTCCCATCCTTCCCAATCCCCTTCCCTTTGGTAACTGTTAGCCCATTATTGGGTTCTGTGAGTCTGCTGCTGTTTTCTTCCTTCAGTTTTTGGTGTGTTCTTATACTCCACATATGAGTGAAATCATTTGATACTTGTCTTTCTCCACCTGGCTTATTTCACTGAGCATAATACCCTCTAGCGCTATCCATGTTGTTACAAATGGTAGGATTTGTTCTCTTCTTATGGCTGAATAATAGTCCATTGTGTATTTGTACCACGACTTCTTTATCCATTCATCTACTGATGGACACTTAGGTTGTTTCCATTTCTTGCCTATTGTAAATAGTGCTGCGATAAGGGTGCATATGTCTTTTTCAAACTGGGCTGCTGCATTCTTAGGGTAAATTCTTAGGAATAGAATTCCTGGGTAAAATGAAATGTCTATGTTGAGTTTTTTGAGGAACCTCATTATTGCTTTCCACAATTGTTGAACTATTTTACATTCCCACCAGCAGTGTAGGAGGGTTCCTCTTTCTCCACTTCCTCGCCAACATTTGTTGTTGTTTGTCTTTTGGGTGTTGGCCAGCCTAACTGGTGTGAGGTGATAACTCCTTGTGATTTTAATTTGCATTTCTCTGATGCTTAGGGATGTGGAGCATCTTTTCATGTGCCTGTTAGCCATCTGAATTTCTTCTTTGGAGAACTGTCTATTCAGCTCCTCTGCCCATTTTTTAATTGGATTATTTGCTTTTTGTTTGTTGAGGTGCATGAGCTCTTTATATAATTTGGATGTCAACCCCTTATTGGGTATGTCATTTATGAATAAATTTTTCCATGCTGTAAGATGTCTTTTTCCTCTACTGATGGTGTCCTTTGCTTTACAGAAGCTTTTTAGTTTGATATAATCCCACTTGTTCATTTTTGCTTTTGTTTTCCTTGCCTGGGGTGATATGTTCATGAAGAAGTTGCTTATGTTCATGTCCAAAAGATTTTTGCCTATGTTTTTGTTGAAGCATTTTATGGTTTCATGACTTACATTCAGGTCTTTGATCCATTTTGAGTTAACTTTTGTGTATGGGGTTAGACAATAATCCAGTTTCATTCTCTTACATATAGCTGTCCAGTTTTGCCAACACCAGCTGCTGAAGAGACTGTCATTTCCCCCATTGTATATCCATGGCTCCTTTATCAAATACTAATTGACCATATATGCTTGGGTTTATATCTGGGTTCTCTAGTCTGTCCCATAGTATTTGGGTCTGTTCTTATGCCAGTACCAAATTATCTTGATTACTGTGGCTTTGTAGTAGACCTTGAAGTCACGGGGCATAATTCCCCCTGCTTTATTCTTCCTTCACAGGATTGCTTTGGCTATTCGAGGTCTTTTGTTGATCCATATGAATTTTAGAACTATTTGCTCTAGTTCATGGAAGAATGCTGTTGGTATTTTGATAGGGATTGCATTGAATCTGTAGATTGTTTTAGGCAGGATGGCCATTTTGACTATATTAATTCTTCCTATCCATGAGCATGGGATGTATTTGCAATTATTGATATCTACTTTAATTTCTCTCATGAGTGTCCTGTAGTTTTCAGAATATAGGTCTTTCACTTCCTTGGTTAGGATTATTCCCAGATATTTTATTCTTTTTGATGGAATTGTGAATGGAATTATTTTCTTGATTTCTCTTTCTGCTAGTAAATCATTAGTGTATAGGAATGTAACAGATTTCTTTGTATTAATTTTGTATCCCACAACTCTGCTGAATTCAGATATTAGATCTAGTAGTTTTGGAGTGGATTATTTAGGGTTTTTTATGTACAATATCATGTCATCTGCAAACAGGGAGAGTTTAACTTCTTACTTGCCAATCTGGATGCCTTTTATTTCTTTGTGTTCTCTGATTTCCATAGCTAGGACCTCCAGTACTATATTGAGTAGAAGTGGGGAGAGTGGACATCCTTGTCTTGTTTCCAATCTTAAAGGAATAGTTTTCAGCTTCTTGCCATTAAGTGTAATCTTGGCTGTGGGTTTGTCATAGATGGCCTTTATTATGTTGAGGAACTTGCCCTCTATATTGAGAGTTTTTATCGTGTATATATATTGAGAGTTTTTATCATGAATGGATGTTGAATTTTCTCGAATGCTTTTTCAGCATCTATGGAGATGTTCATATGGTTTTTGTCCTTCTGTTTGTTCACGTGGTGTATCATGTTGATGGATTTTCGAATGTTGTACCATCCTTGCATCCCTGGGATGAATCCCACTTGGTCATGATGGATGATCTTTTTAATGTATTTTTTAATTTGGTTTGCTAATATTTTGTTGAGTATGTTTGCATCTATCTTTATCATGGGTATTGGTCTGTAATTTTCTTTTTTTGTGGTGTCTTTTCCTGGTTTTGGTATTAGAATGATGTTGGCCTCATAGAATTACTTTGGGAGTATTCCCTTCTCTTCTACTTTTTGGAAAACTTTAAGGAGGATGGATGTTAGGTCTTCACTAAATGTTTGATAAAATTCAGCAGTGAAACCATCTGGACTAGGGTTTTGTTCTCAGGTAGGTATTTTATTACCAACTTAATTTCCTTGCTTGTAATAAGTCTATTCATATTTTCTGTTTCTTCCTTGGTCAGCCTTGGAGGGTTGTATTAATCCAGAAAGTTGTCCTTTTCTTCTTGTTTATCCAGTTTGTTATTATATAATTTTTCATACTATTCTCTCATAATTCTTTGTATTTCTGTGGTGTCCATAGTGATATTTCCTTTCTCATTTCTGGTTCTGTTTATGTGTGTAGACTCTCTTTTTTTCTTGATAAGTCTAGCTAGGGGTTTATCAATTTCATTTATTTTCTTGAAGAACCACCTCCTACTTTCATTGATTCTTCCTATTGTTTTATTCTTCTCGATTTTATTTATTTATGCTTTAATCTTTATAATGTCCCTAGTTCTACTGACTTTGGGCCTCATTTGCTTTCCCCATTCTAGTTTCATTAGTTGTGAGTTTAGACTGTTCATTTGGGATTGTTCTTCTTTCCTGAGGTAGGCCTGTATTGCAATATACTTCCCTCTTATCATGGCCTTCACTGCATCCCATGGATTTTGTGGTGTTGAATTATTGTTGTTATTTGTCTCCATATATTGCTTGATCTCTGTTTTTATTTGGTCATTGATTCATTGATTATTTAGGAGCATGTTATTAAGCCTCCATGTGATTGTGGGCTTTTCTGTTTTTTGTGTGTAATTTATTTCTAGTTTCATACCTTTGTGATCTGAGAAACTGGTTGGTATGATTTCAAACTTTTAGAATTTACTGAGGCTCTTTTTGTGGCCTAGTATATGATCTATTCCTGAAAATGTTCCATGTGCACTTGTGAAGAATGTGTATCCTGCTGCTTTAGGATGAAGTGTTCTGTAGATGTCCATTAGGTCCATCTGTTCTAATACATTGTTCAGTGCCTCTGTGTCCTTACTTATTTTCTGTCTGGTTGATCTGTCCTTTGAAGTGAGTGGTGTATTGAAGTCTCCTAAAATGAATGCATTGCATTCTATTTCCCCCTTTAATTCCATTAGTATTTGTTTCACATGTGTAGGTGATCCTGTGTTGGGTGCATAGATATTTATAATGGTTATATCCTCTTGTTGGACTGACCCCTTTACCATTATGTAATGTCCTTTGTCTCTTGTTACTTTCTTGGTTTTGAAGTCTAATTTGTCTGATACAAGTACTGCAACTCCTGCTTTTTCTCCCTATTGTTGCATGAAATATCCTTTTCCATCCCTTTACTTTCAGTCTGTGTATGTCTTTGGGTTTGAAGTGAGTCTCTTGTAGGCAGCATATAGATGGGTCTTGTTGTTTAGTCAATTCAGTGACTCTATGTCTTTTTATTGATGCATTCAGACCATTTACATTTAGTGTGATTATTGATAGGTATGTACTTATTGCCATTGTGGGCTTTAGATTCATGGTTACCATAGGTTCAAGGTTAATTACCTTGCTATCTAACAGTCTAATTTAACTCACTTTGTATGCTATTACAAACACAACTTAAAGGTTCTTTTTTATCCCTCCTTTTGTTCCTCCTCCATTCTTTATACGTTAGGTATCATATTCGGTACTCTTTGTATATCCCTGATTGACTTTGGGGGTACTTGATTTGATTTTGCATCTGCTTAGTAATTAATTATTCTGCTTTGCTGTGGTTTTTTCCCCTGGTGACATCTGTTTAGCCTTAGGAACACTTACATCTATAATAGTCCCTCCAGAATGCACTGTAGAGGTGGTTTGTGGGAGGTAAATTTTCTCAGCTTTTGCTTATCTGAAAATTGTTTAGTCCCTCCTTCAAATTTAAATGATAATCTTGCCGGGTAGAGTATTCTTGGTTGAAGGCCCTTCTGCTTCATTGCATTAAATATATCATGCCACTCCCTTCTGGCCTGTAAGGTTTCTGTTGAGAAATCTGATGATATCCTGCTGGGTTTTCCTTTGTATGTAATCTTTTTACTCTCTCTAGCTGCTTTTAAAAGTCTGTCTTTATCCTTGATCTTTGCCATTTTAATTATTATGTCTCTTGATGTCTTCCTTGGGTCCCTTGTGTTGGGAGATCTGTGCACCTCCATGGTTTGAGATACTATCTCCTTTCCCAGACTGGGGAAGTTTTCAGCAATTACCTCCTCAATAACACTTTCTATTCCTTTTTCTCTCTCTTCTTCTTCTTCTTGCACCCCTCTAATGTGAATATTGTTCTATTTGGATTGGTCACACTGTTCTCTCAATATTCTTTCATTCTTAGAGATCCTTTTTTTCTCTCTGTGCCTCAGTTCCTTTGTATTCTTCTTCTCTAATTTGTATTCCATTTACTGTCTCTTCTAATACATCTAATCTGCTTTTAAATCCCTCCATTGTATGTTTCATTTCAGATATGGAATTTCTTAATGATTGAATCTCTGACTTAAATTCGTCCCTGAGGTCTTGAATATTTTTCTGTACCTCCATGGGCATGTTTATGATTTTTATTTTAAACTCTCTCAGGAAAATTGGTGAGTTCTGTTTCATTTGGCCCTTTTTCTAGGGTTTGTGAGATTTTGGTCTGAACCAGGTTCCTTTGATGTTTCATAATTCTATGTGGTGCCCTCTAGTGCACAGAAGCTCTAGTTTTTGGAGCTGCTCAGCCCCTAGAGTGATGTCGGGGGTAATAGGGGAGCAGCACTGGTGCCTGGGGGCAGGAAAGAGCTGTTTCCTGATTCCCGGCTACAGTGCCTGTCTCCAGTATCAGAGCCAGTGGGCCGAGCACACATGGGTAAGCCTCTGTGCTTGTTGTCTCTAGCTGTTGTAGGCAAGGCCTCCCTCCAGTTTGCCTGACACCAGTGCAGTGACTGCCAGTTTGCAAGCAGGTGCCGGCAAGCCAGGAGGAATGCGCAGCAGGCTGCGTGTCACAGTGGGTGACCTTGGAGCTGCATAGGCAGCCAGTGGGATGGAGAGCCTGAAGCTCCTCAAAGTTCCCAACGTGCTGGGCAGAGTGCACCCAGACAATCTTGTCCACCTATAGCTTCTCCTGCATAGTAAGCTCGCTGCAACCCACCCCCTCAGCAGCCCTCTTGCTGCTAGGAAGCCTCTCAGACCGCCTGCCTTTCCTTTGTCCCAGAGCAACAGGATGTGGATCCTGTCCTCCACAAAGGACTCTCAAGCACTCGGCCTGTCCCAGCTCTCCAACCCCAGCAACCTCCAGACCACCACACAATGTAGGTTTGTGGTCCAAAGCAGACATCCAGGGCTGAGTGTTCAGCAGTTCTAGGCTTCCACCCTCTCCCTGCTCTGTTTCTCTTCCTCCCGCCTGTGAGCTGGGGTGGGGGAAGGGCTTTGATACTGTCAGATCAAGTCTTTTATACGTTACCCTGTTTTGTGAGGTCTGCTCTGTTCATGAGGTCTGTATGCAGTCTGGTGCAGCCTTCTTTCCTGTTGCTGTTTTAGGGCTAGTTGTATTAACTATATTTTCATGCTATGTGTGGTTTTTGAAGGAATTTTCTGTCTCACCTCTCATGCTGCCATCTTGAATCCCAAACTGCACATTTATTCCTTACCTCCTAATCCTATGAAAATTTACACAGGCCTGAGAAATTTGGCAACATTGGTACCAAATCTAGACTTTTCAGATGTGTTTGGATTGTTTGAGAACCAAAGATCTGAATGTATCAAATGCAGCTACCACTTGGAACTGGAAAACAAAAGGCTACCAAGATTTGTTTGCAGAGCCATAAGGGCAGCCAGGAGACAGAGGAGTTAATAGATGTACATGTGTATAATGTACAAGCCTGGGAAAAAAAGATCCAATTTAGATATTTCTGTCCTACCCACTGTGTCAGTTTGTATTCCTGGGCAGCACCAGCCACACAGCTCATATGTGTCCTCCCTTTTTCCTTAGTTACCTGCTTCAAGTGGTTTTTCCTATAACATGCAGAGCAATTTAGCTACTTTGACTTCTATTCCTGTAACTACCATTATCAAAAGAGCACATACTTGTGGTGATGTGTCCCCCAAATGCCCAAGATAGTCTGCACATTTTGACTTTTCACTGGGATCTCCCAGATGAAAATTCCTGCATACAATTGTTTATTCATTCAACAAACACTGGCTGAGCAGATACTAGGTATTAGGTGTTGAGATGCAAAGATAAACAGAAGAGTGGCAAGTAGGTGGAGAGAGTCTGCACTAACATCAGTCCACTGGCTCTTTTCTGGCTCACTGCCTTTGTGCAAGGTCTTCTTCCTGCTGGCTGTCTCTTCCCCTCCCTCTGTATGATTAATTTTCATTCAACTCCAGTGTCACTTCCTCATACCAGACCAGCCAAACTGGTTTGATACATTTCTTCACTGTTCTTATGATACAGTGTGCATATTTTCATCTTTACATCTGCCACAGAGAACTGAAAATAACTCCTAAAGAAAGAGGAAAAGAAAGCTCAGAGTAGGCCACATATTTTTGGCATACTTTGAGATTCAAAAATTTGATTTATTCTGATTTATCTTATAAAAAGGAACAAAATGGATTTTGGGGCAAGCTTGGAGCATTGCCCACTAGATGTGACCTGGACAGGCTATGAAGCCCTCAAGGGCTTGCCAATTATCCTGCCTGCACAAGTCACTATTTGTACACTTGTCACAGCACAGCTGATGGCCTGTGGGAAGGACCTGGGCCAGAAGCCTGGAAAAGCTTTCAGGCTTGTACCAAGCTTCACAGCATCAACCTGGTCAGAGCTGCTTCCCTTAGGGTCTTGGCACCTGGGGCAATGGAAGGAGAGAGAATGTGAAGTGGAAGTAGGGACCCACACCTAGGCAGGCAGTCAGCTGGAGAAACAGAGGCAAGCAGGCTGAGCATGGGCTGACTAAATTTTGCACATGGTGGGCTCTCCACAGTGGTGGGCCTTGCAGGGTGCTGCAAGTTGTCCTGGGAATACAGGGAAAATGCAGATCTCAATTTGTGGTCCCCATGAAATCTGGTGGCGTATTTTCTGAGTGTTCCTGTGCCTTTCAACTTCTATAGGGAATCTCATAGAAACTCAGCAACAGAAACATCATCTAAATATCTAACAAGAGGTCAAAAATTAATACGCTGGAAAGGGAAACCCTTAGGTAAAAAAGAAGCTTTTCAATTAGATTATCCTGTGGCTCTCCACTTTTTTTGTATTCTTAATGTTTTCTTTCAAGAGTTTGAGTGTGCAGACATTTTTTTATACTCTACACCTTTTTTGAATTTTATTTTATGTGGTAAAAAGCTTATAATGAGAATTTACTCTGTTAACAACATCTAAGTAGACAGTATAGTATTGTTAACTACATGCACATTGTTGTACAACAGAACGTTAGAGCTCTTTCACCTTGCATGACCAAATATGTATAACTCATTATATTGCAGTTGAAGAGACTATTGGTATCCTCATAAAGATCATTTGGTCATAAATGTGTGGGTTTATTTCTGGGTTCTTTGTTCTGTTCCATTGACTTTTTTTTGTCTGACTTTATACCAGCACCACACTGTTTTGGTTATTGTAACTTTGTAATATGCTTTGAAATCAGGAAGTGTGAGATCTCCCACTTTGTTCTTGTTAAGATGGTGTTGGTTATTTGAGGTCCTTTGAGAATCCATGTGAATTTTAAAGGATTTAAAACTAATTTCTGCAAAAAATGCTAATGGGATTTTGATAGGGATTGTCTTGAATCTGAAAATTGGTTTGGGTAGTATGAACATTTTGATAATATTGTTTCAATCCATGAACACAGGGTGTTTTTCCATTTATCTATTATATCTTTTAAAATTTATTTCAGCAATGTTTTATAGTTTTCAATGAACAAGTGTTTTGTGTCCTTGGTTAAGTTATTACTAAATGTTTTATTCACTTTGACATTATTGTAAATAGTATTTTTTGTTAATTTCCTTGTCAGATTGTTCGTTTTTAGTGTATAGAAATACAACTCATTTTTGAGGCTTTGTATCCTGCAACATTGCCAAATTCATTTAGTAGTTCTAACAGTTTCTGTGTGGGATCTTTTGAATTTTTTATATGTAAGATCATATCATCTGCTACCAGATAATTTTACTTATTCATTTCCAATTTCAACGCCTTTTAATTATTTTTTTCTTGCCAATTGTTCTGGCTAGGACTTCCAGGACTATGTTGAATAAAGTGGTGGGAATGGACATCCTTGCCTTGTTCCTGATCTTAAAAGAAATGTTTCCAGCTTTTCACCTTTGAGAATGATGTTAGCTGTGGGCTTTTTGTATATGGCATTAATTTTATTAGGTAATTTCCTTTTATTCCTAGTTTCTTGAGCATTTTTATCATGAAAATATTTGAATTTTTTCAAAAGCTTTGTCTGCATCAGTTAAAATGATCATGTGATTTTTTTTCTTTGTTGTTCATGTTAATTAATTGATTTTCTTATGTTGAACTATCCTGGTTTTCCAGGGTTAAATCCCAATTGTTCATGGTGTATAATCCTTTTAAAGTGCTGTTAAATTTGGTTTACTAGTATTTTGTTGAGGATTTTTGCATTGATATTCATTAGGAATATTGGTCTGTAATTTTCCTGTTGTGTCTTTGGCTTTGGTATCAGAATAGTGCTGGATTCATAAATTGTGTTAGGAATTATTCCCTCCTACTCAACTTTTAGGAAGAGTTTGAGAAGGATTGGTATTAACTCTGTAAATATTTGATAAAATACTACAATGATGCCATCTGGTCCTGAGAGATTGTTGGCTACTGATTTAATCGTAGTAGTTATAGATCTGTTCAGATTTTCTATTTCCTCATTATTCAGTCTTACTAGACTGTATGCTTCTAGGAATTTATCCATTTATTCTAGGTTATCCAATTTATTGACATATAATTGTTCATAGTAGTCTAATAATTTATTTCATTTCTGTGGTATCAGTTGTAATGTCTCTTTTATTTCTGATTTTAGTTATTTGAGTCTTCTCTTTTTCTTGGTCTATCTAAGGCTTTATCAATTTTATTGGTCTTCTCAAAAACCTAATTGTTACTTTCATTGATTTTTTCTATTTTTCTATTCTTTTTATCTATTCTCTAATCTTTACTGTTTTCTTCTTTCTGTTAACTTTAAGTTGTTCTTTTCATAGCTCCTTGTGGTGCAAAGTTAGGTTGTTGATTTGAGGTGTTTATTGCTATCCTCTTCCTTAGTACTGCCTTGCTGCATTCCATAAGTTTTGGTATGTTGTGCTTCCATTTCATTTGTCAGAAGATATTTTCTAGTTTCACTTGTGAATTGTTCTTTGATCATTGGTTTTTTAATAGTATTGTTGAATTTCCACTTATTTGTGAATTTTCCAGTTTTTCTAAAGTTATTGATTTCTAGCTTCATTCCATAAAGGTATAAAAGATACTTGGTATGATTTCAATGTCCTTAAATTTGTTAAGACTTCTTTTGTGGCCTAACATGTTCTATCCTGGATAATGTTCCATGTGTGTTTGAGAAAAAAGTGTATTCTGCTGCTATTGCATACAGTGTTCTGTTAGGTCCAGATGCATCTGTTAGGTCCAATAGGTCTATAGTGTTGTTGAAGTTCTCTGTTTCCTTATTGATCTTCTATCTGGTTGCTCTACCCATTAGTCTGTTTGGACTGATATAATAACAATACCATAAAGAAATGGCTTATAAACAAAAACATTTATTTGTCACAGCTCTGGAAGCTAGGAAATCCAAGATCATGGAGTTGGCAGATGTGATGTCTGTTGAGAGCCCACTTCCTCACACATGGTACCTTCTTGCTGTGTCTTGACATAAATAAGGGGTAAGTTGACTCTCTGAGATCTCTTCTGTAAGGCTCTAATCACATTCATGACAACTCCAATCTCATGACCTAAGCACTTCAAAAAGGCCCCACCTCCAAATATCATTACTTTCAGCATAAGGATTTCAGCACATTAATTTTGGAGGGACACAAATAGTCAGACCATAACATGTGTTATTGCCACCTAGCTAATTGTTTCCTGTTGGTCGGTTTTTTTTTTTTTGGTCTGTCTTCTCTTCTTTTTGCCTTCCTTTGTGTTTCATTGATTATTTTATATTGACATGCTTCCCACCCCTCCTCATTTTCTTTCACATATTTTCTATAGGTGTTTACTTTCTGGTTACTGTGGGCCTAACATAAGACATCTTATAGTTAAAACAATATTTTATGCTGATAAGAACTGAACTTCAGAGAGAAGCCGAGCAGCCATGGAGCTCTGCAGGCTGCAGCTGCCAGGGCTGTACGGGCTGCTGGCACTGTTCGCGGCGCTGGCACTGCACGCTTCCGCCACGCCGGGCCCGGCCCTGTGGCCTATGCCGCTCTCCGTACAGATATCCCCGAACGTGCTGCACCTCTCTCCGCAGAGCTTCTCCATCATGCACGACCCCTCTTCCAAGGCCGGCGCCTCCTGCACCCCTCTACAGGAAGCGTTTCGGAGATATTATGACTATATTTTTGGTTACTACAAGAATCTTGATCACCCTGCTGTGTTTTCTACTGAAATGGAGTTGCAGCAACTTCTTGTCTCAGTCATCCTGGATTCAGAGTGTGACACCTTCCCCAGTATCACTTCAGATGAGTCCTATTTTTTATATGTGAAAGGACCAGTGAGTGGCTTTCCTCAAGGCCAACAGAGTTTGGGGGTCATTACGAGGTTTAGAGACTTTTAGTCAACTAATTTACCAAGATCTTTATGGAACTTTCACCATCAATGAATCCAACATTACTGATTCTCCAAGGTTTTCTCATAGAGGAATTTTAATTGACACAGCCAGACACTTTCTATCAGTTAAGACTGTTCTTAAAACTCTGGATGCCATGGCTTTTAATAAGTTTAATGTTCTTCACTGGCACATAGTTGATGACCAGTCCTTTCCTTATCAGAGCATCATTTTTCCTGGGCTAAGCAATCAAGGGAGCTATTCTTTGTCTCATGTTTATACACCAAATGATGTCAGTACAGTGATTGAATATGCCCGATTACGAGGGATTTGGGTCATACCAGAATTTGATACCCCTGGATATTCACAGTCTTGGGGAAAAGGTCAGAAAGACCTCCTGACTCCATGTTATAGTCAACATGTGCTGACTGGGACCTTTGGACCTATAAACCCTATTCTCAATTCAACTTACAGCTTTCTGTATCAGTTTTTCAAAGAAATTAGTATGGTGTTTCCAGATCAGTTCATTCATTTGGGAGGAGATGAAGTAGAATTTGATTGTTGGTATGACAATTCTTTAAGAACCTTTTTTTTTTTTAAACCATTGCATTTGAAGTAGATGTAGCGGCTCCACTTGGAAATTAAAGACTTGTGCTAAGAAAAAAAAAAAAAGAACTGAACTTCATAAACAAAAAAAAACTTTTTTACATATCACCAACTCCACTTTGTTATTGATGAAAAAGTTACATCTTTATATATTATTTATCTGTAACATAGTTTTAAAGTTGTTTTTGTTTTTTAAATTCTATACCAGAATAAAAAGTGCTTTACATACCACCAATACAAACAAAGGCAAATGAATCTATTTACCTCTATGAGACAGTTTTATATGTTTATATGATTTCATGTTACTGTCTTACATTTTTATTTCAACTTGTAGGACTCCTATTAGCATTTCCTGTAGGACACCCCTAGTGGTGATGAACTCCCTAAATTTTTTTTTTGTTATCATTAATCTACAATTACATGCAGAACATTATGTTTACTAGGCTCCACCCTTCACCAAGTCCCCCACACAATCCCCATTACAGTCACTGTCCATCAGCGTAGTAAGATGTTGTAGAATTACTACTTGTCTTCTCTGTGTTGTACAGCCCTCCCAATACCCCCACCACCACATTATACATGCTAATCATATTGCCCGCTTTCTTTTCCCCTGCCTTTATGCATCCCTTCACACCCATCCTCCACAGTCCCTTTCCCTTTGGTAACTGGTAGTCCATTCTTGGGTTCTGTGAGTCTGCTGCTGTTATGTTCCTTCAGTTTTCCTTGTTCTTATACTCCACATGTGAGTGAAATCATTTGATACTTGTCTTTCTCCACCTGGCTTATTTCACTGAGCATAATTCCCTCTAGCTCCATCCATGCTGTTGCAAATGGTAGGATTTGTTTTCTTCTTATGGCTGAATAA
This sequence comes from Manis pentadactyla, assembly GCF_030020395.1. NCBI lineage: Eukaryota > Metazoa > Chordata > Mammalia > Pholidota > Manidae > Manis > Manis pentadactyla. Next base: position 106,586,365 of record NC_080024.1, read on the forward strand.
TATTTCATTGTGTATATGTACCACATCTTCTTTATCCATTCATCTACTGATGGACAATTAGGTTGCTTCCATTTCTTGGCTATTGTAAATAGTGCTGCAATAAACATATGGGTGCGTCTGTCTTTTTCAAACTGCGCTGCTGCATTCTTAGGGTAAATTCCTAGGAGTGGAAATCCTGGGTGTAATGGTATTTCTATTTTGAGCTTTTTGAGGAACCTCCATACTGCTTTCCACAATGGTTGATCTAATCTACATTCCCACCAGCAGTGTAGGAGGGTTCCCCTTTCTCCACAACCTCGCCAACATTTGTTGTTGTTTGTATTTTGGATGGTGGTGATCCCTACTGGTGTGAGGTGATATCTCATTGTGGTTTTAATTTGCATTTCTCCGATGACTAGCCATTGGAGCATCTTTTCATGTGTCTGTTGGCCATCTGAATTTCTTCTTTAGAGAACTGTCTGTTCAGCTCCTCTGTCCATTTTTAATTGGATTATTTGCTTTTTATTTGCTGAGGTATGTGAACTCTTTATATATTTTGGATGTCAACCTTTTATCAGATCTGTCATTTATAAATATATTCTCCCATACTGTAGGGTACCTTTTTGTTCTATTGATGGTGTCCTTTGCTGTACAGAAGCTTTTCAGCTTGATATACTCCCACCTTGTTCATTTTTGCTTTTGTTTACCTTGCCTGGGGAGATGAATCCCACTTGGTCATGGTGTATGATCCTTTTGATGTATTTTTGAATTCAGTTTGCTAATATTTTGTTGAGTGTTTTTGCATCTACGTTCATCAGGGATATTGGTCTGTAGTTTTCTTTTGGTGGAGTCTTTGCCTGGTTTTGGTATTAGGGTAATGTTGGCTTCATAGAATGAATTTGGGAGTATTCCCTCCTCTTCTGTTTTTTGGAAAACTTTAAGGAGAATGGGTATTATATCTTCTCTGAATGTCTGAAAAAATTCTCAGGTAAATCCATCTGGCCCAGGGATTTTGTTCTTGGGTAGTTTTTTGATTACTGATTCAATTTCCTTGCTGGTAATTGGTTTGTTTAGTTTTTATGAATCTTCCTTGGTCAGTCTTGGAAGGTTGTATTTTTGTAGGAAGTTGTCCATTTCTTCTAGGTTTTCCAGTTTGGTACCATATAGGTTTTCATAGTATTCTCTAATAATTCTTTGTATTTCTGTAGGGTCCGTCATGATTTTTCCTTCCTTGTTTCTGATTCTGTTGATGTGTGTTCATTCTCTTTTTCTCTTAATAAGTCTGGCTAAGGGCTTATCTGTTTTGTTTATTATTTCAAAGAACCAGCTCTTGGTTTCATTGATTTTTTTCTATTGTTCTAGTCTTCTCAATTTAATTTATTTCTTCTCTGATCTTTATTATGTCCCTCCTTCTGCTAACTTTAGGCATCATTTGTTCTTCTTTTTCCAATTTCGATAATTGTGATGTTACACTATTCATTTGGGATGTTCTTCCTTCTTTAAATGTGCCTGAATTGCTATATACTTTCCTCTTAAGACTGTTTTTGCTGCATCCCACAGAAGTTGGGACTTTGTGTTGTTGTTGTCATTTGTTTCCATATATTGCTTGATCTCTGTTTTGATTTGGTCATTGATCCATTGATTATTTAGGAGAATGTTGTTAAGCCTCCATGTGTTAGTGGGTCTTTTTACTTTCTTTGTACAATTTATTTCTAGTTTTATACCTTTGTGGTCTGAAAAGTTGGTTGATAGAGTTTCAATCTTTTTCAATTTACTGAGGCTCTTTTTGTGGCCTAGTATGTGGTCTATTCTGGAGAATGTGCCATGTGCACTTGAGAAGAATGTGTATCATGTTGCTTTGGGATGTAGAGTTCTACAGATGTCTATTAGGTCCATCTGTTCTAGTGTGTTGTTCTGGGCCTGTGAGTCCTTACTTATTTTCTGTCTGGTGTATCTATCCTTTGGAGTGAGTGGTGTGTTGAAGTCTCCTAAAATGAATGCATTGTGTTCTATTTCCTCCTTTAATTCTGTTATTATTTTTTTCACATATGCTGGTGCTCCTGTGTTGACTGCATATGTATTTATAATGGTTATATCCTCTTGTTCGGCTGGTGCTCCTGTGTTGGGTGCATATATATTCAAAATGGTTATATCCTCTTGTTGGACTGAGCCCTTTATCATTATGTAATGTCCTTCTTTATCTCTTGTTACTTTCTTTGTTTTGAAGTCTATTTTGTCTAATACTAGTACTGCAACACATGCTTTTTTCTCCTTGTTGTTTGCATGAAGTATCTTTTTCCATCCCTTGACTTTTAGTCTGTGCATATCTTTGGGTTTGAGGTGAGTCTCTTGTAAGCAGCATATACATGGGTCTTGCTTTCTCATCCATTCTATTGCTGTATGTCTTTTGATTGGTGCATTCAGTCCATTTACATTTAGGGTGATTATTGAAAGACAGGTACTTATTGCCATTGCAGGCTTTAGATTCATGGTTACCAAAGTTTCAAGGTTAGCTTCTTTAGTATCTTTCTGCCTAACTTAACTCACTTATTGAGCTATAATAAACACTGTCTGATGATTCTTTATTTCTCTCCACTCTTTTTTTTTTGGTATCATTAATCCACTATTACAGAAAGAACATTATGTTTACTAGGTTCCCCCTTTCACCAAGTTCCCCCACATACCCCTTCACAGTCACTGTACATCTGCGTAGTAAGATGCTATAAAATCACTACTTGTCTTCTCTGTGTTGGACTGCACTCTGCGTGTCCCCCATGCAGTATACATGCTAATCATTATGTATTCTTTCTTTTTCCCCACCCTTATCCCTCCCTTCCCACCCATCATCCCCAGTCCCTTTCCCTTTGGTAACTATTAGTCCATTCTTGGGTTCTGTGATTCTGCTGCTGTTTTGTTCCTTCAGTTTTCCTTTGTTCTTATAATCCACAGAAGAGTGAAATCATTTGATACTTGTCTTTCTCCACCTGGCTTATTTCACTGAGCATAATACCCTCTAGCTCCATCCATGTTGTTGCGAATGGTAGGATCTGTTTTTTTCTTATGGCTGCGTAATATTCCACTGTGTATATGTACCACCTCTTCTTTATCTATTCATCTACTGATGGACATTTAGGTTGCTTCCATATCTTGGCTATTGTAAACAGTGCAGCGATAAACATAGGGGTGCATCTGTCTTTTTCAAACTGGAGTGCTGCATTCTTTGGGTAAATTCCTAGAAGGGAATTCCTGGGTCAAATGGTATGTCTCTTTTGAGCATTCTGAGGAACCGCCATGCTGCTTTCCACAATGGTTGAACTAGTTTACATTCCCACCAGCAGTTTAGGAGGGTTCCTCATTCTCCACAACCTCGCCAACATTTGTTGTTGTTTGTCTTTTCAATGATGGTAGCCATCCTTACTGGAGCAAGGTGATATCTCATTGTGGTTTTAATTTGCATTTCTCTGATGATTAGCGATATGGAGCATCTTTTCATGTGCCTGTTGGCCATCTGGATTTCTTCTTTAGACAACTGTCTATTCAGCAACTCAGCCCATTTTTTAATTAGATTATTTGCTTTTTGTTTGTTGAGGCGTGGGAGCTCTTTATATATTTTGGATGTCAATCCTTTATCGGATCTGTCATTTATGAATATGTTCTCCCATACTGTAGGATACCTTTTTGTTCTATTGATGGTGTCCTTTGCTGTACAGTAACTTTTTAGCTTGGTATAGTCCCACTTGTTCATTTTTTCTTTTGTTTCCCTTGACCAGGGAGATATGTTCATGAAGAAGTCACTCATGTTTATGTCCATGAGATTTTTGCCTATGTTTTTTTCTAAGAGATCTGTGGTTTCATGACTTACATTCAGGTCTTTGATCCACTTGGAGTTTACTTTTGTGTATGGGGTTAGACAGTGATCCAGTTTCATTCTCTTACATGTAGCTGTCCAGTTTTGCGAGCACCATCTGTTGAAGAGACTGTCATTTCCCCATTGTATGTCCATGGCTCCTTTATCATATATTAATTGGCCATATATGTTTGGGTTAATGTCTGGAGTCTCTATTCTGTTCCACTGGTCTGTGGCTCTGTTCTTGTGCCAGTACCAAATTGTCTTGATTACTGTGGCTTTGTAGTAGAGCTTGAAGTTGGGGAGTGAGATCCCCCCCACTTTATTCTTCCTTCTCAGGATTGCTTTGGCTATTCGGGGTCTTTGATGGTTTCATATGAATTTTTGAATTATTTGTTCCAGTTCATTGAAGAATGCTGTTGGTAATTTGATAGAGATTGAATCAAATCTGTATATTGCTTTGGGCAGGATGGCCATTTTGACTATATTAATTCTTCCTAGCCAGGAGCATGGGATGAGTATCCATTTGTTAGTGTCCTCTTTAATTTCTCTTAAGAGTTTCTTATAGTTTTCAGGGTATAGGTCTTTCACTTCCTTGCTTAGGTTTATTCCTAGGTATTTTATTCTTTTTGATGCTTTTGTGAATGGAATTGTTTTCCTGATTTCTCTTTCTATTAGTTCATTGTTAGTGTATAGGAAAGCCACGGTTTTCTGTGTGTTAATTTTGTATCCTGCAACTTCACTGTATTCTGGTATCAGATCTAGTAGTTTTGGAGTGGAGTCTTTAGGGTTTTTATGTACAATATCATGTCATCTACAAATAGTGACAGTTTGACTTCTTCTTTACCGACCTGGATTTCTTCTATTTCTTTGTTTTGTCTGATTGCCGTGGCTAGGACCTCCAGTACCACGTTGAATATCAGTGGGGAAAGTTGGCATCCCTGTCTTGTTCCCAATCTCAGAGGAAAAGATTTCAGCCTCTTGCTGTTCAGTATGATGTTAGCTGTGGGTTTATTATATATGGCCTTTATTATGTTGAGGTACTTGCCCTCTATGCCCATTTTGTTGAGAGTTTTTATCATGAATGGATGTTGAATTTTGTTGAATGCTTTTTCAGCATCTATGGAGATGATCATGTGGTTTTTGTCCTTTTTGTTGATGTGGTGGATGATGCTGATGGATTTTCGAATGTTGTACCATCCTTGCATCACTGGGATGAATCCCACTTGGTCATGGTGTATGATCCTCTTGATGTATTTTTTAATTCGCTTTGCTAATATTTTGTTGAGTATTTTTGCATCTATGTTCATCAGGGATATTGGTCTGTAGTTTTCTTTTTTGGTGGGTTCTTTGCCTGGTTTTGGTATTAGGGTGATGTTGGCTTCATAGAATGACTTTGGAAGTATTCCCTCCTCCTCTATTTTTTGGAAAACTTTAAGGAGAATGGGTGTTATTTCTTCTCTGTATGTTTGATAAAATTCCGAGGTAAATCCATCTGGCCCGGGGATTTTTTTCTTGGGTAGTTTTTTGATTACTGCTTCGATTTCGTTGCTGGTAATTGGTCTGTTTAGATTTTCTGTTTCTTTCTAGGTCATTCTTGGAAGGTTGTATTTTTCTAAGAAGTTTTCCATTTCTCCTAGGTTTTCCAGCTTGTTAGCATATAGGTTTTCATAGTATTCTCTAATAATTCTTTGTATTTCTGTGGGGTCCGTCGTGATTTTTCCTTTCTCGTTTCTAATTCTGTTGATGTGTGTTGACTCTCTTTTTCTCTTAATAAGTCTGGCTAGAGGCTTATCTATTTTGTTTATTATTTCAAAGAACCAGCTCTTGGTTTCATTGATTTTTTCTATTGTTTTATTCTTCTCAATTTTATTTATTTCTTCTCTTATCTTTATTATGTCCCTCCCTCTGCTGACCTTAGGCCTCATTTGTTCTTCTTTTTTAATTTCGATAATTGTGACATTAGATTATTCATTTGGGATTGTTCTTCCTTCTTTAAATATGCCTGGATTGCTATATACTTTTCTCTTAAGACTGCTTTTGCTATGGCACCCAGAAGTTGGGGCTTTGTGTTATTGTTGTCATTTGTGTCCATATATTGCTGGATCTCCACTTTAATTTGGTCATTGATCCATTGATTATTTAGGAGAATGTCATTAAGCTTCCATGTGTTTGTGAGCCTTTTTGCTTTCTTTGTACAATTTATTTCTAGTTTTATACCTTTGTGGTCTGAAAAGTTGTTTGGTAGGATTTCAATCTTTTGCAATTTACTGACATTCTTTTTGTGGCCAATATGTGGTCTATTCTGGAGAATGTTCCATGTGCACTTGAGAAGAATGTGTATCCTGTGGCTTTTGGATGTAGAGTTCTATAGAGGTCTATTAGGTCCATCTGTTCTAGTGTGTTGTTCAGTGCCTGTGTGTCCTTACTTATTTTCTGTCTGGTGGATCTGTCCTTTGGGGTGAGTGGTGTGTTAAATTCTCCTATAGTGAATACATTGCATTCTATTTCCTCCTTTAATTCTGTTAGTATTTGTTTCACATATATTGGAGCTCCTGTGTTGGGTGCATATAAGTTTATAATGGTTAAATCCTCTTGTTGGACTCAGCACTTTATCATTATGTAATGTCCTTCCTTACCTCTTGCTACTTTCTTTATTTTGAGGTCTATTTTGTCTGATACTAGTATTGCAACTCCTGCTTTTTTCTCTCTGTTGTTTGCAGGAAATATCTTTCTCCAACACTTGACTTTTAATCTGTGCATGTCTTTGGGTTTGACGTGAGTCTCTTGTAAGCAGCATATAGATGGGTGTTGCTTTTTTATCCATTCTATTACTCTGTGTCTTTTGATTGGTGCATTCAGTCCATTTACATTTAGGGTGATTATTGAAAGATATGTACTTATTGCCATTGCAGACTTCAGATTTGTGGTTACCAAAGGTTCAAGGTTAGCTTGTTTACTACCTTACTCTCTGACCTCACTCACTTATTGAGCTGTTATAAACACAGTCTGATGATTATTTCTTTCCCTTCTTTTTCCTTCTCTTCCATTCTTTGTATGTTGGGTGTTTTGTTCTCTGCTCTTTTTAGGAGTGCTCCCATCTAGAGTAGTCCCTCTAAGACACCCTGTAGAGGTTGTTTGTGGGAGGCAAATTCCCTCAACTTTTGCTTGTCTGGGAATTGTTGTTTAATCCCTCCTTCATGTTTAAATGACAATCGTGCTGGATACAGTATCCTTGGTTCAAGGCCCTTCTGTTTCATTTCATTACATATATCATGCCATTCTCTTCTGGCCTGTAAGGTTTCTGTTGAGAAGTCTGATGATAGCCTGATGGGTTTTCCTTTGTAGGTGACCATTTTCTCTCTCTGGCTGCCTTTAATACTCTGTCCCTGTCCTTGATCTTTGCCATTTTAATTATTATATGTCTTGGTGTTGACCTCTTTGGATCCCGTCTGTCAGGAGTTGTCTGCCTCCATAGTCTGAACAACTATTTCCTCCCCCAGTTTGGGAAAGTTCTCAGCAATTATTACTTCAAAGCACTTTCTATCCCCTTTTTTCTCTCTTCTTCCTCTGGTACCCCTATAATGTGGATATTGTTCCTTTTGGATTGGTCACATAGTTCTGTTAATATTGTTTCATTCCTGGAGATCCTTTTATCTCTCTCTGCATCAGCTTCTATGTGTTCCTGTTCTCTGTTTTCTTTTCCATCAATGGCCTCTTGCATCTTATCCATTCTGCTTATAAATCCTTCCAGAGTTTGTTTCACTTCTGTAATCTCCCTCCGGACATCCATGATCTCCCTCTGGACATGTGTAGTCTCCCCCCGGACTTCATCCCTTAGCTCTTGCATATTTCTCTGCAGGTCTGTCAGCATGTTTATAATTTTTATTTTGAATTCTTTTTCGGGTGGACTGATTAGGTCTGCCTCCGCAGATCCTTTCTCAGGTGTAACTATCTTGGTATGGGCCAGATTTTTTTTGCTTTTTCATGGTGATTGCAGTGGCTGTAGGCAGGTTGCGGGTGTGTCAGCTGGGAGAAGAAAGTTCTTTCCTGCTTGCTGGATGCCTTGCCCTTCTCCGCTGCCTGTGAATGCTACCTGCACTCCTGGAGCAGCCACCGGGTTAATCTCCTAAGCTGCTGTGGGCGGGGTGTCCGTCAGAGCAGCACAGAGCCCTGTGGGGATTGGCAGGCACGCCAGGTGCGCTCCTTCATGCTAGTGGCAACCCTGCCAGGGAGCTTTGTGGCAACAGTGGCCTTTGGGTCTGGCCCGGGCGGCTGTGCATTGGGCTGGGATTCCGGTCAGCTCCTGAGAGTGTGCATGCTCCCTCTGGCCCCGCTGCCGGTGCACATGGGGCTTTTCCATGCAGGCTTCTACCGGGCTCTGGCTTCACTGCCGCTGGTGCGCACGAGCCATGCCCAGGCTGTTCGGTCGCGCCACTGCCGGCTAGCCCTGCAGCGCACAGATCTGCTCTCAGTTCCTTCTAGCACTTCTGCCCCTGGCGCGTGCTCCCACTCTCCTGCTACTGGGCCCATGTGTCGGGGTCTGTGCCAGTTAGAGGAACGACTGGCAGGCTGCCTTGTCCTGTGAACAGCTTCAGAGCTGCACTGCCTCCATTTAGGGTGCCTAAGTTTCCCCGGTATTCCCAGCTGCTGGGACAACTTCGTCCAGCTATGGGGTCCCTGTCTCTTTCAGACTTGCAGAAAGCACTCACTTTTCTTTTGTCTCAGGGGCGCCAGTTGTGGGGACATGCCCACAGGTTTTGCTTTTCCGTTTCTCTAATATCCAGCACCCCGTGCACCTTGTGTCTGCGTTCCGGGTGCAGATTTCTAGAGCTGGTTCTTTAGCAGTCCTGGGCTTTCACTCCCTCCCCGTTCTGACTCCTTTCTTCCCGCTGGGTTTTGGGGTGGGAGAGTGTTTGGGTCCCGCCTGGCCGTGGCTTGTGTCTCACCCCCTTCATGTGATGCTGAGTTCTTGCAGATGTTGATGTATCCTGGCTGTTGTACTGCATCCACTGGTGTCTCTTTTAGGAATAGTTGTATTTATTGTATTTTCATAAACATATATGTTTTGGGGAGGAGATTTCCTCTGAACTACTCATACTACCATCTTCCCGTGATCCTCAATTTCTCTCCATTCTTATCCCTCCTCCTCCATTCTTTATATGTTGGGTGTTTTATTCTGTGCTCTTTTGTATTTCCTTTGACTGCTTTTGTGGGTAGTTGATTTTATTTTTTGCCTTAATTAGTATTTGGTTTGTCTGTTTTCTTTGGTGTGATTTTATTTTCTCTGGTGACATCTATTTAGCCTTCGGAGTGTTTCCGTCTAGAGCAATCCCTCTAAAATACCCTGTAGAGGTGGTTTGTGGGAGGCAAATGCCCTCAACTTTTGCTTGTCTGGGAATTGTTTAATCCCTTCTTCATATTTAAATGATAATCGTGCTGGATACAGTATTCTTGGTTCAAGGCCATTGTTTCATTGCATTAAATATATCATGCCATTCTCTTCTGGCCTGTAAGGTTTCTGTTGAGAAGTCTGATGACAGCCTCATGGGTTTTCCTTTGTAGCTGACCTTTTTCCTCTCTCTAGCTGCCTTTAAAATTCTGTTCTTGCCCTTGAGCTTTGCCATTTTAATTATTATGTGTCTTGGTGTTGTCCTCTTTGTGTCCCTTCTGTTGGGAGTTCTGTGTACTTCTGTGGTCTGAGTGACTATTTCCTCCCTCAGTTTGGGGAAGTTCTCAGCAATTATTTCTTCAAATACACTTTCTATCCCTTTCTCTGTCTCTTCTTCTTCTGGTACCCCTAGAGTGTGGATATTGTTCCTTTTGGATTGGTCACACAGTTCTCCCAACATTGTTTCATTCCTGGAGATCCTTTTATCTCTCTCTGTGTCAGCTACTATGCATTCCTGTTCTCTGGTTCTGTTCCATCAATGGCCTCTTGCATCTCATCCATTCTGCTTATAAATCCTTCCAGAGATTGTTTCATTTATGTATTCTCCCTCCTTAGCTCTTGAATATTTCTTTGCAAGTCCATTAGCATGGTTATGAGCTTAATTTTTAATTCTTTTTCAGGAAGATTGGTTAGGTCTATCTCCCCAGATTCCTTTTCAGGGGAGACTGTCTGGGTTAATCTGGTCTGTATCAAATTCTTCTGCCTTTTCATGGTGATAGAGATAGTTGTGGGTAGTTGGTACCTGTCAGCTGGGAGAACGTCCCTTCTTGCTAGTTTGTGGCCTTCCTCTCCTGGGAGTACAGTGACCTCTAGCGGCTTGTGCTGGGCAGTTGCATGCAGACGGGGGGAAGCTGTGAAGGGAGCTCCTCGCCCAGTTGCTGTGGGCGTGGCCGCTCTCAGGCTGCTACTATGCTATGGCGGGGCCAAGCCCGAGTGGGAATGGGCGGGAGGCTGTTTATCTCTGTGAGGGGCCTTGGAGCTGTGCTGCCTCTCAGGGGGTTAGGGCGCCTGGAGTTCCCTGGGTTCCCAGCTACAGAGCTGATTGTGCCAGAACTCTTCCGTGCAGCTGTGGGGTTCCTGTCCCTTTAAGACTTTCAAAAAGCACCCGCTTTTCTTTGTCCCAGGGGCACCAGCTGTGGGGACCCACTCACAGGTTTTACTGTTCCATTTCCCTAGTTTCCATTACCCCACGCACTGTGTGTTTGTGCTCCCCGTGCAGATGGCTAGAGCTGGGTATTTAGCATTCCTGGGTTCCCTCTCCCTCCCCTCTCTGACTCTTCTCGTCCTGCTGGGAGCTGGGGTGAGGGGTGCTTGTGTCCCGCTGGGCCGCAGCTTGTATCTTACCCCCTTCTTGAGGCACTGGGTTCTCGCAGGTATAGATGTAGTCTGGCTGTCATCCTGTATCTTCTGGTCTCTTTTCAGAATAGTTGTATTTGTTGTATTTTCAAAAACATATATATGTTTTTGGGAGGAGATTTCCACTGCTCTACTCATGCTGCCATCTTGGCTCCATCCCTAAGCTTTTGATCTTGGAGAGTCTTTATTCCTTCTTCTTTTGTAAAGGATAGTTTTACTGGACAGTATTCTTGATTGAGAGTTTTGTGTTTTTATTTTAAAAGTCTTTCAGCACTTTGAATATATCATCTCACTCCGTAGATACCTGCTCATTTGGAGTGCTATGGGAGCTCACTTGTATGTGAGAAGTTGCTTTTCTCTTGCTACTTTCAATATTCAATTTGACTTCTCACAGTTTTTTTATTATAAGGTATTGGGTGTGACTCAGTTTAGATTCATTCTATTTGGAGTTCTTTGAGCTTCTTAAACTTGGGTATCCTTTTTGTTCTCATATTAGGGTGGTTTCTGGCCATTATCCCTTTTTTTTAAACTGAATAATCGTTAATATACATTCTTATATTGGGTTCAAATATACAACACAGTGGTTCAACAGTTACCAATATTATTAAACCCTTACCCTCACTAGTGCAGTTATTGTCGACATTGGATGATGTTAAGAATCATTGGCTAAATTCTCCATGCCGTACTATTATCCCTGTGACCAACTTATATTATGATAGAGAATTTGATAGCACTTTATCGTTCTCACCCGCCTCACCCACCTACCCAACACCACCTCCATGGTAACCACTGGTCTCCACTCAATGTCTATGCTGTTTTGGTCATTCTGTTGGGCTTTGTTTTAGATTCCACAAATAAGTGAAATCATACGGTATTTATCTTCCTCTGCCTGGCTTAATTCCCTGAGCATAATACCCTCTATGTCCATCCATGTTGTTACTCTTGGCACGACTTCTTTTTCTTTATGGCTGAATAATATTCCATTGTGTTTACATATCACATCTTATTCCATCCATTCTTCTGTTGAAGGATGCTTAGGCTTCTTACATATTTTGGCTACTGCAAATAGTGCTGTAATAAACATAGGGGTGCATATATCTTTTCAAATCAGGGATTTTGTTTTCTTTGGGTAAATTCCTAAAAGTGGAATTACTGGGTTGCATGGTATTTTTATTTTTAGTGTTTTGAGGGAATTCCTTATTGTCTTCAACAGCAGGGTTTATTTTCACTGGTGAAAGCTATTTAGACTCAGGAGCATTTCCACCTACAGCAGTCCCTTTCTCATGTCTTGTAATGCCACTTTAGTGGTTATAAGTTCCTTGAGCCTCATTTATCTGGGAAATATTGAATCCATCCTTTGAATTTGAATGATAATCTTGCTGGGTGGAGTCTTGTTGGTTGAAGGTCTTTCTGTTCCAAAACATTAATATTTCATGCCACTACCTTCTGGCCTGTGAAGTTTCTGCTTAGAAGTCTGCTGATAGCCTGACGGGGTTTCCCCTATAAGTAATCTTTTTCCTCTTTCTGCTTTCCATACTCTCCCCTTATCCTTGATCTTTGCCATTTTAATTATTATATGTCTTGGTGTTGTCTTCCTGGGGTTCCTTTTGTTAGGGGCTCTCCGTACTTCCGTGATCTGAGCCTCTGTTTCCTTCCCCAGACTGGGGAAGTTTTCAACAATTATTTCCTCAAAGAGGCTTTCTATCCCTTTGTGTCTCTCTTCTCCTTCTGGTATCCATATTATGTAAATAGTTTCATTTGTATTGGTCATACAGCTCTCTTATCTTTCTGTCATTCCTAGCAATTCTTTTTCCTGTTCTCTTAATTTCCATCTCATTGACTGTCTCCTCTATTTGCAGCAATCTATTATACATTCCCTCCATTGCATATTTCATTCAGTTACTGTATTCTTCAGTTCTGGGTGGCTCTTTTTCAGCTCTTGTATCTCTTTATTGAAGTCTTTCCTGAATCTTCAGTACTTTTCTGCAGATCAGTGGGCATATTTATGACTTTTACTTTGAAATCTTTATCAAGAAGATTGGTGATCTCTGTTTCATTTAGCCCTGTTTCTGGTGTCTTATCGTGTAGTTTTGTTTGGAACATATTCCTCTACCTCTTTGTTTTGTCAGGGTTTCTTTGTTTCTTCTTTTGTATCAGATGAATCTCTATGCCTCCTGGTCTAGAGAGTAATGGCTTTATGAAGAAGGCATCCTGTGGTGCCCAGAAGCACAAGACCCTTTACTCTCCTGTGCCTGGTTCTCCTTTGCTGTGGAGACCCAGTTGCTGTTGGTGGGCTGTGGGCAGGGCTGCCTTTCTGTCTGTCTTCGGGCAGTGGTTTATCTCAGTCTGCTGCAGAGCGCAGTTTGCCTCAGCTGGCCCTTTGTGAGCCGAGCTGAGCTTCTGCTGAATTGTTGTGGACTGGGCTGCCCTCTGCCACTCTGCAGCCACGGCAGGGCTGAAGGACTAAAAGCATGGGTGGGTTGGTCCTGCGGCTCTGGGGCAGCAGGGCCAGGTGTTTTGTGGTGGCAGGGGCCCAGGTGCAGTGAGGTTCTGAGGCAGCGAGGCATGCAGGTGCCCCTAGTGGCAGCAAGGTTCACAGCACTGGGCTTTGCTGCCCCTGGGAAGGAGCACTCAAATCTCGCTCCTGTAGGTGCCTCTCCAATTGGGCTGAGACAGTGTGAAGAAAGCTGGGAAAGCCTCCCTCCACCTGCCAGGCAGCAAAGTTTGGCTCTGCTGGGCAAGGTGGGCTGGTGTGCTAGTGGGGCACAGGGAAGTGCCTTGGGGCTGAGGTGCTATAAGGGGGATGGGTGCTTTTGTGGCTCCCAAGAATGCCCAAAGTGTTGGGCCAAGGGAGTGGTGGGAGGTATAGTTAGACTGCTGCCCATTCTCCTATGGAGAGGGCTTGGTCCAACCCTCTCCCCTCTGGCACCCCTCCCACTGCTGGTAAATATTTCAAACTGCCGCTTATGCTTCGGGTCTCAGGCCTGGTGGAGCATGCCTGTCCTCCACAAATGGCTGGAGTCTCAGCCTCCAGGAGTGTTCCATCTGTTCCTGGTGACTAGCCTCGGTAATGAGCAGAACCCAATGCAATGTGGACTCATGCTCCCAGAGCAGATCTCCAGGGCCAAGTGTGCAGAATTCCTGGCTGCCTATCTCCACCCCACTGTGTTTTTCTTCCTCCCACAGTGGTCTGGCATGGAGAAGGGCTTGATTGGGGCTCTGCCACTTTGCCCTTTTCTGTGCGGTCTTCTGTTCTTCACTAGATGGTGGTCTGTTCTGCAGTCTTCAGGTCATTTTCAGGGTTAGTTGTATTTGGTGTAGTTGCTTCCTTGGTTGTGTGTGCGTAGCTGGTTTCTGCCTTGCCTTTCCTACTCCAGCATCCTGCCCACCCATTATTATTTATTCAATTAAACTCTATTTTTCCCTTTTTCCTTCTGGGACTCTTATAATACATGGATTGGTCAACTTACGCTGTTTTATAGATCCCTTAGACTTTTTCCATTTTTTCTTCATTCTTTTAAAAAATTCCTTACTTGATAATTTCAATTATCAGAACTGCCTGATCCAAGACTATTGTTGAAAGCCTCTAGTGAATTCAATTGTTATTGTATTCTTCTGCTTCAAAATCTTTTTGATATTCATTTTGTTCATGGGTTGTGCTGATTTCATTTAGTTGTCTGTACTCCCTTATTAATCCTTGTGCTTAAGACAGTTAATTTGAATTCTTTGCCATATAATTCATAGATTTCCATTTCCTTGGGATTGGCTTCTGTATATTTTTTGATTGAGCCATGCTTCTTTCTTCCTGTGCTTTGTTGATTCTTTTGCTAAGCTTTATGCATTTGATAAAACCTCTACCAATAAATAAAGCCACCTCTAGTTATTTTAGTACAACCTTTACCTATCAGCCTAGCTAGAGATTCTAGGGGCTTCTGAAACCCTTTTTGAAGATTGGGATTTCTCTGGGCCTGCAGGTGTTAATTTCCCAATTACAGAGGTTTGTAGGTTTGTTTTTCATGTGCTTATAATCTCTTGGACATTATTGGGAGCCAAAGTGGTTTGTCTGTGACACTGCTGTTCTCTGGGGCTTCAGTAGCAAGATGCCCCTCTCCTTTGTTCTCAGTGGTCCCCAGGCACCCAAAGTATGGTGACTCTCCCCATCAGAAAGCTGAGTAAGGGAGACATACCAGTTCCTCAGGCAGCCATCTGAAAAGCTAGAATGCTGGATCCACATTTTTTTTTTGAAGCCTCAAGTTGGGCGCCTTCTGATTGTGGAGCTTTGTGGCCTCTGTGGCACTGCAGCAAGCCACTCCTGCTCTCCCTTGCTTGTAGTCGAACTCAGGTATTACATTGTGGCCATTCTTTCAGTGCTCTGGCAGCAGAGACAGAAACCAGCCTACTCCAGCATTTCACCAAAAAGCCAGAATGTTGGATGCATGTTCCACTCTATTCTGCTCCCTCCTTAAAAGCCATGAGAAGGTGCTTTTCACCCAATCATGCTGAGCTGTTGGCTTGACAGGGGGACAATTGTGGGTAAGGTGAAATAGCTTTTCTTACCTGTTTCAATGCAGCTATTCTCAACTTTTTCCACATATGGGGTACTGCAACTTTTTAACTGTTTCTGGGATCCTCATAAAGGTACTTTGGTCCATGTATTATTGAAAAACAGGATGTCTCTGTGAGAAACAACATTTTATTCTGCCATTTGGCTGACATCGGCTCCCCTCTCCGCTAATACTTTAACCAAAAGGGAAACAGAAACAGGCTGTAGAACTCAGGATGACTTATATATACATCACAAATAGTTTCCTGTGTGCTATGGAATAGGGTATACTCATTAGTTGTTTTACATGAGAAAGCCAAGGCTCACAAAAAACGCAAAGTTATGTAAGATCACGTGTATAAAATGACTGGTACGTAATGGGCACTGAAAACTGAGAACTTATTATTTTTTTTCTTAAATTCTTTTGAGATGGGGAAATTATTCTGGATTATTGTGGTGGGCCCAATATAATCAGAAGAGTTTTTGTAAGTGAAAAAGAGATCTCAAGATGAGGGGCGGAAGATGGCGGCGTGAGTAGAGCTGCGGAAATCTCCTCCCAAAACCACATATATCTATGAAAATATAACAAAGACAACCCTTCCTAGAATAAAGACCAGAGGACACAGGACAATATCCAGACCACATCCGCACCTGAGAGAACGCAGCGCCTCGCGAAGGGGGTAAGATACAAGCCCCGGCCCGGCGGGAGCCGAGCACCCATCCCCCCAGCTCCCGGCGGGAGAAGAATAGGCAGAGCGGGAGGGAGACGGAGCCCAGGACTGCCGAACACCCAGCCCCAGCCATCCGGGCCAGAGTGCAGGGCCCTTGATAATAGGAAAACAGGGCACCAAGAAAAGTGAGCGGGCACTGGAGGCCGGGCGCCGGAGGACATAAGGAACATTTTTTTTTTATTTTGCTTTTTTGCTGTTTTGTTTTGGCGAGCGCGTTTTGGAAGTCATAAAGGGATAGGGACCCCAAAACTAGGGAAACAGGGCAACAAAGACCGGTGAGCAGAGGCCTGAGGCTGGCACCGGAGAATAAAGAAAAACGAGCGACCAGCCTTTTTTTTTTTTTAATTAAAAAAAATTATTTTTTTTTTAAATTTAAAAATTTTTTCATTTTTTTTTTTTTTTGGTGGTCGTTGTTTTGTTTTGGCAGGGGCTTTTTGGAAGAATTAAAGGGGCAGGGCGGGTCACTTAATCCAGATATAGAGAATCCGGGGATCTCTGGGCACCCTAACCCCTGGGCTGCAGGGAGCAGGGAGGCCCCTTACGGAGATAAATAGCTTCCCAGCCGCTCCTGCTCCAACGCGACTCCACCATTTTGGAGTAGCTGCCCGAGCCAGGCCACGCCCACAGCAACAGCGGAGATTAACTCCATAGCAGCCGGGCAGGAAGCAGAAACCCTGTCTGCACGCAGCTGCGCAGCACAAGCCACTAGAGGTCGCTGTTCTCCCAGGAGAGGAGGGCCACAAACCAACAAGAAAGGAGGTCCTTCCAGCCGTCACTCGTCCCAGCTCTGCAAACTATTCCTATCACCATGAAAAGGCAAAGCTACAGGCAGACAAAGATCACAGAGACAACACCAGAGAAGAAGACAGACCTAACCAGTCTTCCTGACAAAGAATTCAAAATAAGAATCATAAACATGCTGACAGAGATGCAGAGAAATACGCAAGAGAAATGGGATGAAGTCCGGAGGGAGATCACAGATGCCAGAAAGGAGATCGCAGAAATGAAACAAACTCTGGAAGGGTTTATAAGCAGAATGGATAGGATGCAAGAGGCCATTGATGGAATTGAAATCAGAGAACAGGAACGCATAGAAGCTGACACAAAGAGAGACAAAAGGATCTCCAGGAATGAAACAATGTTAAGAGAACTGTGTGACCAATCCAAAAGGAACAATATCCGTATTATAGGGGTCCCAGAAGAAGAAGAGAGAGGAAAAGAGATGGAAAGTATCTTAGAAGAAATAATTGCTGAAAACTTCCCCAAACTGGGGGAGGAAATAATCTAACAGACCACGGAAATACACAGAACCCCCAACAGAAAGGATCCAAGAAGGACAACACCAAGACACATAATAATTAAAACGGCAAAGACGAAGGACAAGGAAAGAGTTTTAAAGGGAGCTAGAGAGAAAAAGGTCACCTATATAGGAAAACCCATTAGGCTAACATCAGACTTATCAACAGAAACCCTACAGGCCAGAAGAGAATGGCACGATATATTTAATGCAATGAAACAAAAGGACCTTGAACCAAGGATACTGTATCCAGCACGACTATCATTCAACTATGATGGTGGGATTAAACAATTCCCAGACAAACAAAAGTTGAGGGAATTTTCTTCCCACTAACCAACTCTACAGGACATCTTACAGGGACTGCTCTAGATGGGAGCACTCCTAGAAGGAGCACAGCACAAAACACCCAACATATGAAGAATCGAGGAGGAGGAACAAGAAGGGAGAGAAGAAAAGAATCTCCAGACAGTGTATATAACAGCTCAATAAGCGAGCTAAGTTAGGCAGTAAGATACTAAAGAGGCTAACCTTGAACCTTTGGTAACCACGAATTTAAAGCCTGCAATGGCAATAAGTACATATCTTTCAATAGTCACCCTAAATGTTAATGGGTTGAATGCACCAATCAAAAGACACAGAGTAACAGAATGGATAAAAAAGCAAGACCCATCTATATGCTGCTTACAAGAAACTCACCTCAATCCCAAAGACATATACAGACTAAAAGTCAAGGGATGGAAAAACATATTTCAAGCAAACAACAGTGAGAAGAAAGCAGGGGTTGCAGTACTAATATCAGACAAAATAGACTTCAAAACAAAGAAAGTAACAAGAGATAAACAAGGACACTACATAATGATAAAGGGCTCAGTCCAACAAGAGGATATAACCATTCTAAATATATATGCACTCAACACAGGAGCACCAGCATATGTGAAACAAATACTAACAGAACTAAAGGGGGAAATAGACTGCAATGCATTCATTCTAGGAGACTTCAACACACCACTCACCCCAAAGGATAGATCCACTGGGCAGAAAATAAGTAAGGACACGGAAGCACTGAACAACACAGTAGAGCAGATGGACCTAATAGACATCTATAGAACTCTACATCCAAAAGCAGCGGGATATACATTCTTCTCAAGTGCACATGGAACATTCTCCAGAATAGACCACATACTAGGCCACAAAAAGAGCCTCAGAAAATTCCAAAAGATTGAAATCCTACCAACCAACTTTTCAGACCACAAAGGCATAAAACTAGAAATAAACTGTACAAAGAAAGCAAAGAGGCTCACAAACACATGGAGGCTTAACAACACGCTCCTAAATAATCAATGGATCAATGACCAAATCAAAATGGAAATCCAGCAATATATGGAAACAAATGACAACAACAACACTAAGCCCCAACTTCTGTGGGACACAGCAAAAGCAGTCTTAAGGGGAAAGTATATAGCAATCCAAGCATATTTAAAAAAGGAAGAGCAATCCCAAATTAATGGTCTAATGTCACAATTATCGAAATTGGAAAAAGAAGAACAGATGAGGCCTAAGGTCAGCAGAAGGAGGGACATAATAAAGATCAGAGAAGAAATAAATAAAATTGAGAAGAATAAAACAATAGCAAAAATCAATGAAACCAAGAGCTGGTTCTTCGAGAAAATTAACAAAATAGATAAGCCTCTAGCCAGACTTATTAAGAAGAAAAGAGAGTCAACACAAATCAACAGTATCAGAAACGAGAAAGGAAAAATCACGATGGACCCCACAGAAATACAAAGAATTATTAGAGAATACTATGAAAACATATATGCTAACAAGCTGGGAAACCTAGGAGAAATGGACAACTTCCTAGAAAAATACAACCTTCCAAGATTGAACCAGGAAGAAACAGAAAATCTAAACAGACCAATTACCAGCAACGAAATTGAAGCGGTAATCAAAAAACTACCAAAGAACAAAACCCCCGGGCCAGATGGATTTACCTCGGAATTTTATCAGACATACAGGGAAGACAGAATACCCATTCTCCTTAAAGTTTTCCAAAAAATAGAGGAGGAGGGGATACTCCCAAACTCATTCTATGAAGCTAACATCACCCTAATACCAAAACCAGGCAAAGACCCCACCAAAAAAGAAAACTACAGACTAATATCCCTGATGAACGTAGATGCAAAAATACTCAACAAAATATTAGCAAACCGAATTCAAAAATACATCAAAAGGATCATACACCATGACCAAGTGGGATTCATCCCAGGGATGCAAGGATGGTACAACATTCGAAAGTCCATCAACATCATCCACCACATCAACAAAAAGAAAGACAAAAACCACATGATCATCTCCATAGATGCAGAAAAAGCATTTGACAAAGTTCAACATCCATTCATGTTAAAAACTCTCAGCAAAATGGGAATAGAGGGCAAGTACCTCAACATAATAAATGCCATCTATGATAAACCCACAGCCAACATTATATTGAACAGCGAGAAGCTGAAAGGATTTCCTCTGAGATCGGGAACTAGACAGGGATGCCCACTCTCTCCACTGTTACTTAACATAGTACTGGAGGTCCTAGCCACGGCAATCACACAAAACAAAGATATACAAGGAATCCAGATTGGTAAAGAAGAAGTTAAACTGTCACTATTTGCAGATGACATGATACTGTACATAAAAAACCCTAAAGACTCCACCCCAAAACTACTAGAACTGATATCGGAATACAGCAAAGTTGCAGGATACAAAATCAACACACAGAAATCTATGGCTTTCCTATATACTAACAATGAACCAACAGAAAGAGAAATCAGGAAAACAACTCCATTCACAATTGCATCAAAAAAAATAAAATACCTAGGAATAAACCTAACCAAAGAAGTGAAAGACTTATACTCTGAAAACTACAAGTCACTCTTAAGAGAAATTAAAGGGGACACTAACAGATGGAAACTCATCCCATGCTCGTGGCTAGGAAGAATTAATATCGTCAAAATGGCCATCCTGCCCAAAGCAATATACAGATTTGATGCAATCCCTATGAAACTACCAGCAACATTCTTCAATGAACTGGAACAAATAATTCAAAAATTCATATGGAAACACCAAAGACCCCGAATAGCCAAAGCAATCCTGAGAAAGAAGAATAAAGTAGGGGGGATCTCACTCCCCAACTTCAAGCTCTACTATAAAGCCATAGTAATCAATACAATTTGGTACTGGCACAAGAGCAGAGCCACAGACCAGTGGAACAGACTAGAGAATCCAGACACTAACCCAGACATATATGGTCAATTAATATTTGATAAAGGAGCCATGGACATACAATGGGGAAATGACAGTCTCTTCAACAGATGGTGCTGGCAAAACTGGACAGCTACATGTAGGAGAATGAAACTGGACCATTGTCTAACCCCATATACAAAAGTAAACTCAAAATGGATCAAAGACCTAAATGTAAGTCACGAAACCATTAAACTCTTGGAAGAAAACATAGGCAAAAACCTCTTAGACATAAACATGAGGGACCTCTTCTTGAACATATCTCCCTGGGCAAGGAAAACAACAGCAAAAATGAGTAAGTGGGACTATATTAAGCTGAAAAGCTTCTGTACAGCAAAAGACACCATCAATAGAACAAAAAGGAACCCTACAGTATGGGAGAATATATTTGAAAATGACACATCTGATAAAGGCTTGACATCCAGAATATATAAAGAGCTCACACGCCTCAACAAACAAAAAACAAATAACCCAATTAAAAAATGGGCAGAGGAACTGAACAGACAGTTCTCCAAAACAGAAATACAGATGGCCAACAGACACATGAAAAGATGCTCCACATCGCTAATTATCAGAGAAATGCAAATTAAAACTACAATGAGGTATCACCTCACACCAGTAAGGATGGCTGCCATCCAAAAGACAAACAACAACAAATGTTGGCGAGGCTGTGGAGAAAGGGGAACCCTCCTACACTGCTGGTTGGAATGTAAGTTAGTTCAACCATTGTGGAAAGCAGTATGGAGGTACATCAAAATGCTCAAAACAGACTTACCATTTGACCCAGGAATTGCACTCCTAGGAATTTACCCTAAGAATGCAGCAATCAAGTATGAGAAAGATCAGTGCACCCCTATGTTTATCGCAGCACTATTTACAATAGCCAAGAATTGGAAGCAACCTAAATGTCCATCGATAGATGAATGGATAAAGAAGATGTGGTACATATACACAATGGAATACTACTCAGCCATAAGAAAAGGGCAAATCCAATCATTTGCAGCAACATGGATGGAGCTGGAGGGTATTATGCTCAGTGAAACAAGCTAAGCGGAGAAAGAGAAATACCAAATGATTTCACTTATCTGTGGAATATAAGAACAAAGGAAAAAGTGAAGGAACAAAACAGCAGCAGAATCACAGAACTCAAGAATGGACTAACAGGTACCAAAGGGAAAGGGACTGGGGAGGATGGGTGGGTAGGGAGGGATAAGGGGGGGGAAAAGTAGGGGGGTATTAAGATTAACATGCATGGGGGGGTGGGAGAAAAGGGAGGGCTGTACAACACAGAGAAGGCAAGTAGTGATTCTACAACATTTTGCTATGTTGATCAACAGTGACTGTAAAGGGGTTTATAGGGGAGTCCTGGTATAGGGGAGAGCCTAGTAAACATAATATTCGTCATGTAAGTGTAGATTAGTGATACCAAAAACAAAACAAAACAAAACAAAAAAAGGGCAGTTCCTGTGTGGTAACCTCCAACGAGTTCTACACAAGGGTATAAAGGGCATATAAAAGTGTAGGCAAAGGGTCTGTTTGTGTTTATACAGAGGATCAAAGCCTAATTTGGCTACCCCAAAAATGAACTAAGATACGATATGAAAAAGAACTTCCAACATCAGCATTCTCTGGAAGACTCATGCCAGAAGATGATCATCAAAAAACCCCAACAAAGATCCACGCACTGCTACAGCTGTAGATGCACTCATCCCACCAGCTCCTGGACTTGCCATGGGAATGAAGGAGATATCTAAGCTGGCCTGTGCATACAGTAAAACAACAAATTTGACTGGATCTATACTGTTGGAACTCAACCAAGAATTAGGAGAAGTGCAAATTGTAGCGCTCCAAAATCTTACAACTACAGACTATTTACTGTTAAAAGAACATAAGGGATGTGAACAGTCCCCAGGAATGGGTTGTTTCAATTTGTCTGATTTCTCTCAGACTGTTCAAGTTCAGTTGGACAATATCCACCATATCATAGATAAGTTTTCACAAATGCCTAAGGTGCCTAACTGGCTTTCTTGGTTTCACTGGAGATGGCTGGTAATTACAGGTATGCTTTGGTTATGTAACTATACTCCTATTATGTTAATGTGTGTGCGCAATTTAATTAGTAGCTTAAAACCTATACATGCTGAAGTTACTCTACAAGAAGATATGTCAAAGAAATAATCAATCTTCCCATGTTTTCTTCCACCTGCTACTTCTATAGCTTTTCTTCTTCCTTCCTAATTACAACCCTTAAATAGAATTTGTGCCTCATATCAAATTTACCGAGTATCATAATTCTTCCAAGTGGTAAAGATACCTCAAGACAAATGCTGGGCATAGAAGCTACAGGGCATAAATATGCAAAGAAATAAAAAGCTAACCATTTCAAATAAGGCTTCTCTCTCACTTACCAACTTTACATTTCCCTGTATGGCCCTGGAAGATGACTGGTTAGCCAGAGACGGGTAAGATTCCTCAAGGGAGGAACAACCTAAGACAGGCACAGTCGCAGGGGGGTCATCAGGTGAGAAATTGGGGATCAACAGAGGTGAGGCTTAGAACCTCACCCCCTGTTGAGAGAAATCTTCTGCATACGTGGATGTTTTATTGCCCTTGTCTAGCTTGGATTAACACATAGTCTACAGGCACACACCTGATCATCTACATTTGCTCTCTTACAACACTAAACTATGTTTTCTACCTTTATCTTGTATCTACCTACCACTTCAGCATTTTATTAAAAGTAATAATAATAAAGAGAGAAATGTGGTATCCACATATAAATCAAGTATAAAAACCAAATGAGTATTCATATTGGAACTGACTGTTTATAGTTCATAATGCATGAGCAAAACCAAAAGTTTCTGTGATGACTGCCCTTGTACTGTTCACTATGTAACTTATTCATTATGTAAGAATTTGTTCTCCATGTAAGAACTTGTTTGTTATGCCTCAGAAGATTGGAGACTGACGAAAATTAGGCTTGGGGTGGATTAATGATTGTGCATTGAGCATTGACTCCCCTATACAGAATTTTATTGTCGTTAACAACCATTTGATCAATAAATATGAGAGATGCTCTCACAAAAAAAAAAAAAAAAAAAAAAAGGACAGACTTCCAATGGTAAAATAAATAAGTAACCGGGATGTAATGTATAGCATAAGGAATATAGTCAAGATATTGTAACAGCTTGGTAGGGTGATAGCTGGAACCTAGAATTATGTATATAAATGTTTTATCACTGTGTTGTACACTTGAAACTAATGTAATGTAATACTGTGCGTCAACTACCCTTCAATAAAAAATAATTATCTAAAAAAAAAAAAGAGATTTCAAGATGGCATGTTGCTGGCTTTGAAGATGGAGGAAAGGGGCCATGGGCCAAAGAATGCAGCAACTTCTAAAAGCTAGAGACAAGGTAGGAAACAGATTCCCCCCTACAGCCTCCAGAGGAAACACAGCCCTGCCAGCACTTTGATTTTTAGCCAGTGAGACCTAATTTTGGACTTGACTTCAAGAATTATGACAATAAATGTAAGTTGTTTTAAGCCACTAAACTAGTACAGAAGTCTGAGTTTAAAAAAAAAAGACATTTCAGACTAAATTACTTAGGAAATATTTTATTGCACAAAATTTACATTTGTTGTACATGACGAAAAGCATGGGCAAAAACCTTTTGTTAATCCATTTTTCTTTGAGCTTTTCTAAGAAAAGTAAAGATTTAGCTCCTAATATATTGTTAGATAATACATATTTTTATATAGTTGTTTAACAGTTGTGTTGGTAGTGTCTTGATATATGTTTTATAAAACTGAAAACAGATCAAAAAAGCGCAGGAGGAAGACCACTGCCAAAGAGTAATCTCCAAGAACTTGGAATTTTCCATGGTGAGGTAGACATTGTGGGGTCATCACCCTGTAACTGAAGAAGAAAATATTTTAATCCTTTAACTGTACTACCAAACCTCCTTTGAACATGTAAGGATTACAAAATTCTCCCTTCCCTAGTTTTTTGTGTTTGGTTTTGACACTTTTACCTGGGTTTTTTATTTTAAGGAAAAACAAAGCAAATTTCTGTTTTTATGCTAACTGAAGATGAATTTCCTTAAGTTCCAAATCATA
Organism: Manis pentadactyla; assembly: GCF_030020395.1. NCBI lineage: Eukaryota > Metazoa > Chordata > Mammalia > Pholidota > Manidae > Manis > Manis pentadactyla. The sequence continues at coordinate 106,610,980 of NC_080024.1, forward strand.
AAGATATGCTATAAAGGCTATGGATGGAGGCTATTAACTAAAATCAAATTCAAAAAGGATAGGGGTTTTAAAAAAATCAGTGCTTTGTGTTTTCAATCAATTTTTTCTTGGTAAAAGCACAAATTAAAGACAGTTACCTACCATATAAAGCAGCTTTTATATAATAGCTTTTATACCTCTGTTTTGCCTAAAGGCTAACTGATTTTCCTGGATGTAATACTCTTATTTTGTAACAGAAAAAAATATTAAAATTATAATGTATATTCAATAGTATTACTCACATAAAAATACCTTTTGGTTTTCTAAAAACAGAAATCCTGAATTCCAGAGAGGGCTGGTTTATTCTAGTAAGAATCTGTCTGGTACAATTAATGCAACAAACACACACACAAAAATACAATGAAGTACTGTTAAGATTTTCCTTTTTTTGAAAATCAGCCTGAATAAAAGCAACTGTAGACAACATGGTGATTAACTGCCCTCTTTTCTTTTTAGAAGTTTAGCTAAACTAAATTTTATATAAAGATGTCTAAATTAACATAAACTACTAAATAGACTAACTCTGGTCTGCTTACATAGTATATAAACTACAAGTTTATAAATACATAACCAGAGAAATCAGAGGCTTACACTGTAGTACAACTTACATGTGGTTTGATTATCTGAAGCCATTCATTAAGATATTCAACAAGACCTAATGCATCTGGGATGTTGTCTCCTTCTGAAACAAATTTCAGCAGAACTGCCATTGGGACTTCTTTAGAACAGCTACAACAAATAAAAAGAATAATTAAGTATTCTTCTACTGACACAACTGCAGTGGCTGTTTATAGCTAAGATAATCTGCCATATTTTAGGGAAGAAGATGCTACATCATAAGATATATTCTTCTATTTATGGGGACAGAACTAGGAACCATGGAACGCCCACCCTGGACACACCATCCCCCCACTCTCTTTGGCTTTATACCACATAAAGTATGTTCGCATCTACTCCCAAAACCTGCTATAGAAGACTGATTTTTCAGAAGCACCAGAGCAGAGACTGAAAGAAAAATCCTTGTTATTAATCTAAGGCAGTGAAGGAAAACTGTGGAATAAAGGAAAAAAATTTTCTATCACTTAACACTGAGTCCATTTACTGCATTATTATTATTATTATTATTTTTAATAAACATCCCTTTATTTGCTGACGCCATTACAAAAAACAGATTACATTAGCAACAAAAAAGTGTTTTCTTGAAGTCAGAGGCAGTTACTCCCCAAAATGTTAAGTAAAACAGTGTACAATATCAGTATTAAAATGTTAAATTTTACATTGTCTTTACCACTTTTGATCTTCTGAACAATTTTATTGAGCAAAATAAGATACAAGATTACATGTTTATTTTATCTTCAGGAATGTAAAGGTCTAATTATTCAAACAGTTTTTATTATAAAACTAAACTTTGAAGGTGTCTAGAGTTGGCTTTTTTTCTCTTTAGATCAGTAGTCTAACAAGGATTAGAAAAGAAAACTCTGTTTAGTGTTTCTGACAAAGTACAAAGGGTGAAAACATAAATAAGGCTTTAACTTGGCAAAATATAATACAATGCCTTGTTATCCTTGAATGAACAGTATCCCAATTACTTCACTCTAATACCTGGTAGTGTTCTTTCTCTTTTGTGAGTTGTTGGTTTACTGCCTGAAGCAACTGCTGTAACTGTGTTACAGTCTGATTTAGACTTACAGACATTGTTTCCTTCTCAGAAGATTCCATTTCTGAGGTAACATCACTATTCTCAGTAACAGTAGTGTCTTCCAGCAGCTTTTACAATTTTTGACTGGATAAGATCCAGTGACTTTTGAGCCTTATGCAAGTCACCAGCTCCCTTTTGTCTTTCACTCTGTTTAATTCTAAGTTTTGTGAGTGTTTCATTCAACTGTGTCTTTAACTCTGACTTCTGTAACACAGGGAGATTGTTCAATTTATGCCTTCTCTAGTCCCATTTCCAAGTGCTCTCTTTCTCTTCTCAAATTTTCAATATCTTCACTTTCTCTTTAATCGCTTTAGCTCTTGTTCTGATGATGTGAATGACAACTGCATCTGTTTAATAGTCTTTTGTGATTCATCCTTAACTTTCCATTTATTTTCTTCTTGTTCCACACTTCTTTATAGCTTCTGTAAAATTCCTTGTTTCTGCAAGGACAGACTTGTATTTTTCACTCAAGCTGTAACAATGTGTGTATTTCATTAGCTTCTTTTAACTTGTGCTCCAGAATCTTAACTTCCTCTGAATCTGACGTTCCAGCCACACATTCTTTTGCCTTCTTTTCAAATCCATGCAACCATTCACTATAACTCAAATTAGAAGGGACAGACATCTTTGGAAATAACTTTTTGAGAACTTCTTTAGCTTCCAATTCAACAGCTTCCACATGTTGTTGTCCTTCGTGGGTACCACAGGTCTCCTGCGACTCTTCAGCTTGAAGCAGTAATCACCAAAGCTCAATCAATCAGGTAATCACAACAGACCAGCATGCCCCAAATTAAACCTTGGAAGTCTTGTTCACTTTGTCCTGCAGCATTTTTTCAGTTGATGCCAATGCTTCTATTGCTTCCCAGTTTTTCTCCCGAAATCATTGTTTTTCTTCCTCTGGTGTTCAACAGCATCCTTCAAAGACTCTAACTCATTCTGGAGACCAATTATTTCTTTCTCTCTTTCTGAAATTACTTTTAATAGTTCTTCATGAGGGGGAAAAGAAGATGCCTGTTGATATTCTGTTGCTTAAGCTGCTTGATTAGGAATTTAAACAATTTGTTTCCATCTTTTACTTCCTGTAATAGCTTTGTTTTGCTCTCTTTTAGAATAGTTTCTACTCTCTTCATTTCCTTTTCCTTTTCTTTCAACACAGCCTCAAGTTCTTCAAATTGTGATGCAGAACATGCCTCTTTCAAGTTATGTTGTGCTAGAATATGAGCTTTTAAAGATGCATTTTCTTCTTGAAGATCCTGTAAACATTTCCTTCTACTGGCTAGGTCTCTCTCTTTCTCTTCTAAGACAGTCTTCATGGTATTCACCTGTTCCTCCTTTCCTTTTAATAAGCTCTGAAGCTCCTGAACTTGAGAAGTGATAGATAACTTTTAATCCCCACTATCTTCTAATAGTCTCTTCAGATCTTGGCTTAGATGTCAGTCCCTCAGGAGGAGACTTTCCTGAACCCTCAATCTGTTGAGCCTTTCCAAGCTGGAAATTTCCTATTTCTTCTTTTAGAGCCTCTATTTCCTGTTTCAAATTCTGAAGTTTTCTCCTTATTAGCAACCTTGAGAAGTTCAGCTTCCAGAAGTTCTTCCATGGACTTGATCTTTCCATCTTTTTCATAGATCACTTTCTTAAATTCTTCAACTAGAGATGCAAAAGAAACTTGATCTCTTTAATTCCTGAACCTCTTTCCTCAGACATGAATTTTCTCTTGTTATTGAATTCAGTTCCTCCTCTTTAGTGGCCACCTGAGTAAGTCCAGTTTCAAGTAATTCTTCCAGTCTTCAACTTTTTTCTTGAATGCATTTTTCGATTTGTTCCACAAAATCTTTGCTAGGCTGTTCAGAAAGAGAAGTCTGTAGCTTCTAAACTTCTAATTGTAATGCTTTGTTTTGGTTATTTAGAATCTTAAATTCTTCCATTTTGCTTGAAATTTCACACTGTAGCTGCTCTTCAAGCAATCTTATTTTATTATCCTTAATATGAATACTTTTCTGCATCTTCTCCAGTTCATGGGCAGCAGCAGCCTGTTCATTTGCCAGGGCCTATAATTTTCATACTTCAGCTTTTAGTAAGAAATTCATATCCTGCATGCACTTAAGTTCCTCCTCTTTACTTGTTAAATGATCATGTTCATTTGCTAAAGAATCTTCAGTCTGTTTTATCTGCTTATCCTTTTCTGCAATCACTTTATGTAATTCTTCTGCTAGAACTGAAGCAGAAGTCTGGGCTGCTATCTGGGAATGAAATGGTTGAATTTGAGCTTTCAAAGCTTCATTCTGCTCCAAAATATCCTGAACCTGCATTTGTAGAGACTCTTCTTTGGTCACCCTTTTTGTTCCGATTCCATTAATTGCATTAGTCTTTGTTCCAACGTTGTTTTGATACCAGGGTATCTGTAAGCTTACTATGCAGACTCTGCACTTCGTTTTCTTTGGCCACAAATTTACTCTGTAAATCTTGCTGGGCTGCCTCATGCTCTGCTGTTCTTTCTGATATAGCTCTGGACTTCTTCCCACCTTCTCTCAGCTTCTTGGAGTTGAACTTTCAACTGAGTAACTGCTTGCTGAGCATTCTTCTTTTGGACTTCCTCTTGTTGCTTTCGTTTTCTCAGTCAGCTCATTCACCAACCTAGCATAATCCTGGCATAGTTTATTTAGTTCAGCAGACTGCTTGCTTTCTATTTGGTCTGTAGTGTTGCTGACAGCATCTCTCAGTATGCCATTTTCATGCTTTTAGTGAGCTATCTCTGCCTCCATCTGCTCATGAACTTGCTGGAACTTCATCTGCATCTGTTGAGTCTCTTGATAACTGACATGCATTTTGTTTTGAAATACATTATGCTCCTTTTCTAATGTTCCAATCCGATTCTTTCATCCTTGCTATAACCACACTGCTTCTTTCTTTCTCTGCCATCATTTCCTGGGTTAAGTGCTTACACCGATCCTTCATAACAGCATCTTCCTTCACAGCAGCAAGCAACTTGTCTTTTTCTTGAAGTTGATGTACAAGTGCAGTCAATTCTCCTTTATTTGACCTCTTTAAAGCATCCTGGATCACACTGGACTTCTCCTTTAGCACCTCTACAACACAAAAGGCCTCATCTTCAGAAAACACCATAGTCTGCAAGGACAGAAGAAAATCTTTAAATTTTCCTTCAGCATTTTCTTTGTCAGTTTCAGTCTTCAGTTTTTTAACCCAGTTTTGTGGATTCCTTCTACTTGGTCAGGTTTAATCACATCAAGAACCTCTCTTGTTACCCACCACAGGATTTGAGTCAGCATTATCCATCAAAGGAATATAAGAAGCTGCATGACTAAGAGGTTCATCTACCAAGACACTTTGTCTTTTGCTTCTTTGACAAAACTTTCTTCTTTCCTGATTCACTTTCTTGTTTAGTCTCTTGATGGAGGAGTAATGAGTCTTGCTTTTTTGAAGGTGCCATAGGAGTTTCCACCTTTTTATCCTGATCATCGCTTCCATTTTTAGACTTCTTCTGCCCTGGTTTGTTCTTTGATGCAGCTACTTCAGAGGGAGGGGTGGGCTGTTTAGTAACTGGGACAGGTTCTACTTTTTTGCATGGAATCTTTGATGTATCACTTTCTTTGGTGACCTGTTCTTCTAACACAGGCTAGTGTTTCTTTTCCTTCTTCTTTCTTTCTCTAATGCTACTTGAAGTTTCAACCACATTCAGTGGAACAGGTACAACTTGCTTATCTTCCACAGCCACGACATCAGATAATTTAAAGTCCCGGGGAGCATTCCTGGAATCAGATTCATGGAGGTTCCCATTCTGAATTTCTTTCTTTTTATTCTCTTTCTTTTCTGCCTTCTTTTTATCTGTTTTGGTAGGAATAAACTTTTGTTCTCGTTTCTGTTTTGGAAGAACTTCATCATGTAATGTTTCTTTCATGAAAAGCCAGAAAGAAGAGGAAAACTACTGTAATAACTACTGAAGGAATAAGGACAATAGAATCTGTTGATTCATAAAACTCCATGGTGCTTTTGTTAAATGTGATCCTTAAAAGCCTGTTAAGGAATCCTTTTCTGGTATAGGCCCAACTGCAAACTTAGATTTCACAGGAAGTGGAATGGCTAAGACTTAGACAGACAGTGCTTTAAACTAATCAAAGTGCAGCTGGACGAGGTCAGGTAGGATGCTGCTCCCCACTCTGGGGCTAATGTCTCTGGTGCACACGTTTCTCCACCACCAACGTGCATGGCTGCACATCTCACACCAGGTGTCTCATTACCTTACAACTTTTCTAAGGCTGCCAGTTTGGTTTTCTGCCGAGATCCCCAACGCCCCAAATTGTTGGAAACCGAAGGCGGAGAGGAGTGGGGGGAATCACTAAGGAAGACACACCCCTCAGGGAGAGGAAGGGGTAACTTCCCCCAGTCTGGAGGGCGGTCCACAAAATTTTTCCAAGCTCTGTCCTCATTCTGCCTTCCCATCCCCAACCGCCCCGCACCACCGGGGCTGCGCAGGGTGCTGGGAGGTGGTCCAGGGAAGGAGCCGAGCGCTGGCTCCCGGGCCACCCGGAGGGAGCAGTGAGGACGGAAATTCCAGCATGGTGTAAGCGTGGCCCGGCTCCTGCCCGGGGACGCCTCCGGAGATGCACTCGCTCTGTCCACCGGCCGAGCAGGCGGTAATCCGCCATCCCTCCCGGGGGCCCGCAGGCCCGGCTAAAAATAGGCGCCTCGGGAGGCCACCCCGAGAGAACCCCCACCGCGCTCCGAACCCCTTGGTCGAGTCTGGGGCGGCCCGGCGAGACCAAGAGGCCCCACGAATGCATCTGCCGCAGCGTCCCGGCCCAGGAGGCGCCTGGCGGCGGCGGGCGGCACCCAAGGCCTACACGGCAGGCTTCCGTGACGGCCGGTGTCCGGGCCCCGCGGCCGCACCCTCCCCGGCCAGTGCGGCCCTCCTACCCGCCCGTCTGCATTATTTTACGATATAATTCTTGAGAAACATAATTACCTCCATGTATAAATCAGTGAGTCTGGAATAATGGGGACATGGACAAAATACCTGGATTCAGGTATTAGCTCTGCCACTTAACCAGACCATGTTGGTCAGTTACTTAATCAGGGCTTTAGATCACAACAGAACCTACCTCACTGCTTACTGTGAGGTTTAAAGGAGGTAATAGAGGCAAAGACGTTAAAACAGTGCCTGATACATAATCAATACTATGTAAATGTTAGCTACTATTATGAGGTAACTGAGGTTTACAGGGATTGAAACATAGTTAACATGCTCCAAGTTCTCTATCTAGGAAGAGGCAGAGGTGGGACTTGAACCTAGGTCTTTCTGACTCCAAAACATAGTCTGCTGTTAATGCTATGAATGAATGTGTCAAGCAGTGATGAGATGGAGATATACTAAAGCAGAAAGCTTCCTGTTTGCCAATAAAAGCAAAAAATTATTTTCAACACCTAAAACCAAGAACTATGAGAATAAATGCAGTGCCGAAACTTGAGAGCACATGACTGACAGACAACTACAGAAAATAAAGGTGAGTTTGGGTTCCTATGCAGGGGGTTTTAAGATGTGGAGGGGACTCTTGACATGTAGGTTCAGAAGTCTCAGATGAACTGGGAGTCTACCAAAGCACCTCAGTCTCTAAAAATTATAAATTCAGAGTTATTAGCACTAATTATACCATCTTTATGGTACATAATTCTCAAATATCTAGGGGTTCTCAAACTTTGTACAGAAGTTGTGAGCTGTGATGGCTCAGAAGACTCTAGTTCCATAACACTCATGTTATGACAGTCTTAGAAATGGCTCCCGCCTAGGCAAGGCTATCCTCCCTGGCCTTTGAGAGGCTCTAGCTTGAAAACTACAGTACAGTCTCGAACTGCTAGTGCTCCTACTACCTACTCTGCAACACAAAGAGTAGAATTAGTTTTAATACCATCCTCTGGTCCTCTCTGTAAAAAAGGAAGGTGGAGAATTCTTTTTTTTTAAATTAATAAGCAAGAGAAATTTATTTCTCACAGTTCTGGAGGCTGGAAATCTGAGATCAGGATGCCAGCATGGTCAGGTAGGGGCCCACTTCCGGGTGGCACAGATTTCTCATGTATCCTTACATGGTGGAAGGGGCAAGGGATCTTGCTGGGTCCTCTTCTAGCACAGGCCTCATGACCTGATCACCTCCCAAAGGCCCCACTTCTTAGTATCATAACCTTTGGGGATTACAATTTCAACATACAAATTTTGGTGGGACACATTCAGACTACAGCAATGGTGAAGCTGTGGTGAGCTGGGTTGGGTACTGGAGAACTTCTATTGTGACTAATGTTAGTTTACAAAGCACTTTCACATATATGATCTCATTTAATCCTCACAGTATCATGGGACAGATTTAATCCCTGTTTCACTGAGGATGTAAGACTGAAGGATAAGCCACTTGCCAAAGGGCATGCAACTAGTTCTAGGCAGAGCTGGGACTTAACCCAGCCACAGCTGACTCTAGAGCCTGTCACCCATTCCATCATTACATGGAGCTCACCTAGGAACATCTTTAGATTCTGAACCCAGCCCAAGAACGAATAATTTTATTACTTTCTGTGACATTAAAAACTAGCACATAAGACACATCCATTATTAAATTACAAATGTAGTTCTATTACAATTTAATGTAAGGGATATCAGGTCAGCCATACCACTGCCACTGTTTACTGTTGGAATAATTAATAGTATCTTTTCTAGAGGTCAGAATTTATATTTGTTCTGATAATAGGAAGACAAAATATGTATATTACATGAGAATTTAGCAAATATTCATGATATGCATTGAGAGAAAAAAGGATTCAAAATTGTAAGCCACATCACAAGGTTTTTTATAATTTCAAAAACTCTTTATTGTCACTAATGTAAAATTGCACTGAACATCAAACATGGGTTTGGTTACAGATAAATAAAATATTTGTTAGAAAGTTTAAAGAAAATCTATTCTTTAAGAAATACCTTCGAATAGGATGAACTCTAAGATTACAAATGTATCTTGCAGATACATATACTCAATTCAACTATATTTTAAATAAGTTGGGAAGAAAACAAGTAAAAAAAATTAGTGGTGGTAGTTACTTCTGACTGATAGAACTGAGTATTTTAAATATTATTTCACATTTTCCAAATGTTCTATGAGTGTGTTTAACTTTTACATTTTTTGTTACTGTTGCTAACTTTGTGGGCACATTTACAGCTATCCAGAAGTTGTTCCTTGTCAGGCCTTATAGTTTCACTTTATCCATGTGTGCCTTACAATTCAGAAAAAACCCAGGGGAGACCCTGAGAGCACTTCTTGAATAGCTCCCTCCTCTCTGATTCTCGGCTTAGTACTTCCCAGCTGTCTCAGCCTTCCTAACCTCTGATCTCTTGTCTACTCAACTCAGCAGGACTGCTGTGCTCTGTTTTGGTCCTCCCCTTCCTGCCCTCTGTCCAGAATTTAACTCCAAGCAGAAATCTGGGGCACATGTAGGGCTTTATTTGCCTTCTCTCAGGGATCACAGCTGTGTGCTGCTTGTTGTCTAATATCTGAACAAACAGTTGTTTTGTTAATTTTGTCTTTCCAGTTGTTTATGTCAGGAGGGCAAGTCTGGTATCAGTCACTCTTTCATGGATAGAAGAAAAAGTCAGAGACTGATTAGTAAAGACAGTTTGAAGGAGCAGTGTGCACTGGGAATAAAAGAGGGTAGTAGATTCCTTCTTTCATAAGAAGTGATGAATGAGGTGGCTCTGGGCAAGGGGGTAGGTTTGTGCAAGGGAGAAAAGAGGAGAGAAGTAGAAGGAACAAAAGTAAGGAAGAATGAGGCAGCGTTCAGGACACTAACTGCCAGGAGTTTGCTGGAATCCAGAACACAGGTGGGTAAGAGTCAGGAACGAGTCAGGCAAGGAAAGCTTCATATGGCATACCAAGGAGTATGACCCAGTTTCTGCAAAAAGCAAGTAAAATTGCTCAGGGAATGTTGTGAAAAGTTTTACATTTTAGAAAGCTAATTCTAACAGCACTACAGGGATGGGTCAGAGAGGGTCAGAATGGAAGAGGCAGGAAAATGAATTAAGAGATCCTTGACAGCAGCTGCTATGGAATGAACTATGTCCACCACAAACTCCTGTGTTGGAGCCCTAACTCCCAGTGTGACTGACTATATCTGGAGACAGGATCTTTAGGAGTAATTAAGATTAAATGAGATCTTGAGATCTGACAGGACTGCAGCCTTATAAGAGCTCTCCCTCTTCTATGTGATGATACAGCCAGAAGGTGGCCATCTGCAAGCCAGGAAGAGGTCCTCACCAGGGCCCAACCAGACTCCCACCATGATCTCAACCTGTAGCCTCCAGAACTGTGAGTAAATGAATTTCTGTTGTTTAAGCCACCCTATCTATGTTATTTTGTTATGGCAGCCCAATCAGACTAATACAGTAGTCTAGGCCACAAGTCATATGGCCTGAATGAAGCGAGCAAATGAGCCAAAGCTGGTGGTTTGCAGGGCAGATGCAGATAATAATTAGATACAGGGCTTCTAGACTGCAGTGACAATAGTTGAAGTGATATACCATGGGGAATAAGCTAGACAGAAAGAGAAAGAAAAACACAAATGGGTGACAGACTAGGAAAAAAAAAGTTGAAAGAAATAATCGTTAAATAAGAATAGAGTAGGCTAGCAAGTTAGTAGTAAGTTAGTTAACCTTGCTGTTCTTAAGGTTTTTTATTTATAATGTGATAACAGTACATAGCTATATGGTTATTATGAGAATTAAATGACTTAGTACCAGGCACATAATTTGCTATTACCACAATGTCTACTACTTATGTTACTACTTATATTACTATAATTACTATTATGATTTCTTCAGGTCATGTAGAAGTTACAATGTAGATTTTAGGGCAATAAACCACTCTAGGCTTACACTCTTGAAATTTATTATATTGACTAAGCAAGCAGTTTTATTGGTTGACTTTGAGCCCATTTTTTTTTCTAGGCTTAGCTCTGCCCAACTCTCTAAAGCCACAGCTGAAGACACCAGAGAGTGCTCCTCATTCACCTCTCTTTGTGGCAGAGTGGAGAGAGAAGATGGTATGAGCTTGGGAAGCAGCTGAGGCCACACTCTAAAGAGCTGCTTGCCCCTCTTTATAACCAATGGTGGTTTTCCATCAACTTAGGCACATCAATCTCCAGCAAGGAGGGAGTCAGAATTAAAGCACAGAGCAAGGATCATTGGTTAGCCTTGAACTAAGCCTCATGTATTATAAAACAGGAGGATAAGGGATAAGGCAGGTAAAAACAGGGATAGTGTAAGTGTCCAAAAATCTGATGGCTGACTGGGCATGGACATATAAACCAATTTACAAGAAGAGGGGCTAGAAGAAAAAAATCTCTTTCTAGTCTCCCTCTTTACTTTCACTTACTTCTAAATGTTCATGATTCCTATAAACTAACCAAAGACAAAAATGCATAAAAATAACTATAAATATATGTTACTGGGTACATAATGTCATTTGTGACAACATTATCATAATGGGTGGGGGAGGACAGTGTGTATAGTAGTAGTTTTTGTATGCAGCTGAAGTCAAGTTAGTTATCATTCAAATTTGATTGTAATAACTTGAGGATGTTATATATAATTGCCTTGGTAACCACAAAGCAAATATCTATAGAATATAAAAAAAGGAAATGTGAAAAGAATCAAAACATGTCACTACAAAAATCCATCTATGCACAAAAGAAGGCATAATAGTGAAAATGAAGAACAAAAAAGATAAGGCATAGAAAATGAGCAAAATGACAAAAGTCCTTTATCTGTAATTATTTTAGTGTAAATGGATTAAACTCTCCAATCAAAAGACAGAAATTGGCAGAATGGATTAAAAAAAACATAATCCAACTATGTTCTGTCTGCAAGATACTCACTTTAGATCTAAAAACATAGTTGGAAAGTGAAAAGATGGAAAAAGATACTCCCTGCAAAAAGTAACCACAAGGGTTAGGAATACTTATGTCAGAAAAATAGACTTCAAGTCAAAAACTGTTACAAGAGACAAGGAAAGCCATTGTATGTTGATAAATGGGTTAATTCATCAGGAATATATTAACAAATACAAACATATATACACATGTGGGTAAAACTGTAACATTTCCAGAATATCTCGCCTGGCTTTAGTGCATTTGCACATTCTCAGGGGTGGAGAGAAGTTCATCTCCATATCAATGGGTAATTACCTGTGCAACCCAGGATGGTCTGAACCTGAGAGTTTAAAGGGAGGGGCTGGCTTGCTTGCTTGCTTCTTCCAGAGCAGAGGAGAAAGACGGCTCTGGACTGCAGTTTTTAAGCAATAAATGGGTTTTAAACCTTATTTCTCCCTTTGACTGATTTCTGTTTTTAGAGGTACTCTGCCCCGAGATTTCCTCTCCCTGGACTTACATCACAAACGAAGATCCCCAAAATGTATGAACCACTGACAAAACTGAAGGGACAAAAAGACAGTGCCACAATAATGGTTGGAGACATCAGTACCCCGTGTTCAATAATGAATGGAACATCTACACAGAGGATTAATAAGGAAATAGAAAACCTAATGCTATATATCAACTAGCTCCTGACAGACTTATACAAAACACTCCATCCAACAAAAGCACAATACACATTTTTCTCAAGTGTACATGAAACATTTTCCAGGACAGGGCATTTGTTACAGCACTGAACAAGACTTGATAAATTTAATAAACTGAAGGCATACAAATTATCTTTTTTAATAACAACAGAATAACACAATAAACAAACAACAGAAGGAAAACTGGAAAATTCATAAATAAGTGGAAATTAACACATTCTCAAACAATGAGTCAGAGAAATCACAAGAGAAGTTAGATAATACTCAGCGATAAATGAAAATGAGAACACAACACACTAAACTTAAGGGATAGAGCTAACGTCATGCTCAGAGGGAAATTTATAGCTGTAAATGTATACACTAAAAGAGTTTTCTCAAATCTTAGGAACTAGAAAAAGAAAAGCAAACTAAATCCAAAGCTAGCAGAATGAAATAATGATTACAGTGGAGATAAATACAAGTGAACACAAAAACAAATAAAGCCAAAAGTTGGTTATTTGAAAAGAACAAAATTGACAAATGTTTAGCTAGACAATAATAAAAGAGAGAAGACTCAAATTACTAAAATCAGAAATGAAAGTGAGGACATTACTATAGATTTTACAGAAATAAAACAGGAGTTATTTAATGCATACAGATATTCTTGGGAATGCTGACAAAGTTCTGAAGGTGAAGAGTGGTGATGGATACACGATACTGTGGATGTATTTAATGTTGTAATTGTAACATTTAAAAATGGCTAAATTAATGTTATGTATGTCTTACCACAGTAAAAAAAGATTGATTGTAGAAGTTGTATAAAATAAGTATCAGGATCCCTAACATGCCATACATATTCATAAAGCATTAAATATGGCTTTTTTGGAACCAATCCTCCTATAACCAAACTTCAATCTTCCCCGTGAATATAATAAAGTACGTATTGTATAAATATATTTTCGAAGTTTCAATAAGCAATCTGACACTCCCTTTCAATTATCTTTCATTTATAGATAAGGCAGAGAAAAAATGAATAAACAGGCAAACAAACTCACCCTTCATCATAGAGTGTTTTTGTGATTCCTCCTCCAGGAATGCGGACACAAAACTCAGAATCATCTATTTCAGGAATTGATGGGCTTTTCTCCATTTCTTCCCAGTTAAGGCTGTTTATTTTATTTTGAACACCTTTTTGTATGGAAGGTGTAAGCAGGTACCTGAAAGGAGTACTAAAAATATTCATGTAATTAACTTTTTAGAAACTCTTTAAGTATGAACATTAAGACCAGTATCAGTTCTCTTAGCAAAAACTATCTTGTTCTCCACGTATTCTGCTGCACATGGCAAAGCACAGGTTCCAACAGGAAGAGGGGCCTGCTGCTCTGGCTGGCTACTCATGCCGCTGGCCTAAGGAGACAGAACACTTACACTGTGGCAGGGCTGTCAGGAGGAGAGGAGCTATGTCCCTCCGGTAATGAGGCCTGCTGTGAGAGTCCTGAAATTTGCTCTAGCTTTGGAAGGTTAGTCTTGGCTGACATACAGTTTCATCATGATTTTATAGGTGCACAAATAATGAGGCAGTAAGACAGTTCATATTTCTTCTCTTGGATACTCTGTCTTATATTTAAGAATTCAGTTTAACATGCCTGGGAGTTATAACTAAAGGCAACTGGATTTCTGCAAATACAAATGGTTGAATATATGGAAATATACAGAATTATCAGTCCAATCTTTTAAAAATTACAAACCAGTAAATCACAGGTGCCCTTTTCCTTTTGCTTCATCAGCTGACCTCTGTGATGTTGTCATGCACATCAAACAAAGCCCCATTCCAGAGCCATCTCTATGTTTACATCAAAGTTTTCCTTGTGCCCCAAACACAGGAACTAAAAGGATCTACCTAACTGTATGCATTCCTATTTCTTGACTTTCTTTTATCTTCTTCTTTCTGAATTCCAGCAAGGAGAGGTTAAGAATATACATGGCTTTTAAAACTTATTTTAACTTTTTAATAGAGAAATCATAATACTGTATTAACAAAAATACTGTATAACATAAATTTTCAAAGGCCAAAACATACCTGCGAAGCTGCAGGTCATTACGGTGACAGGAATGACTGCTGGAGAGAACAATGACTTTGGCGTAGTTACTGCTTTTCACCCAGGAAAGCAGTTTTTCACAGAATGGCTTTGATTTATACTTTGTAAACCATTAAAGAATAAAAAGAAAATCTGCAAGTTAGACCTTATTCTAGATGTTTTATCAACTTTATGTGAAGATACGTAATTTACATATACTAAAATTATTTTTAGATTCACTTGTCTTATACTAAAGGTGAAAGATGAACAATGATTTATTATATTTTTACAATTAAGAGATAAATTGTAGAAATCCACATTTCAAAGATATTCTACTCTGATAAGGGGAAATTTCCTAGTTCTCTACTTAAGTAATCTATTGTTACTTAAAACCCACCACATGGTCACCTATGAGAGATTCTTCCAGAAATTTCTGACCTGAATTTGATCATGAGCAAAAAACTAGGTGAATCCAGAATGCCCCCTGGCCTCCAATCCTCAAAGGAGTTAACATTGTGAAGAACAGAGGCAGGCCAATTCTACATTGAAGGATGCCAACTACAAAGCTTTAACAGCCAAATGCAGCATGTGAACCTTGCTTAGATTCAAAATTGAAATACATTTTGTGGACAACTGGGGAAATTTGAATACATTAGATGAGACTACTTAATAATTCATTGAATGCTGATTTTCTTAGGGGTGGTAATGGTGTTGCATTTGTGAGGGAGAATGTCCTTGTTTTTGAGAGATGTGTGTGAAGTATTTAAGGGTATCATGGAGTCATTAGCCTACTTTTCGACTGTTTGGCAGGATACCCTGTGCATGCAGACAGAAGATCAAGCAAGTGTGGTAAGATGTTAACGGTCAGTTGATCAGGAATGTGAATTATAAAATTCTGGGAGGGAAACTCACTTTGAGGAAACTCTTTTCACAGACTGTTAATAATAAAATAATTATTCAATACGATCTAAAATGCAGATAAGAAATGGCTAAGTTTTAAAATAGGAGGGTGATACAACATAAGGCAAGCTCTGGAGTCAGGCTGCCTGGGCTAGAATGAGGGCTCCATCTCTTATGAGCATATCTCAGGCAAATTGCTTAACATTTCCATGTTTTAATTTTCTCATTTGCAAAAATGAGGATAATGTTAATTCCTGCCTCATAGGATTGTTGTGAGGATTAAGTAGAATCATATACATAAAGTACTCAGAACAATATTGGTGCAAAAAATCAACACTCAATAAATGCTTGCTATTTTAAAGTCACGATTTCCATCTACCAGAAATTTCACTTATAAGTACTGAATTTTTTATCTTAATTTTTGAATTTACACATAGTAGGAAGAGAATTAAAAAATCCATGATGCACAGTGTAAAAATGTTAGCAACTCTCACTGCAAAACTTTGGGTATAATATTGTTAACTAAAAAAATGAAGAGTGATTCTAGTATGAATATTAACTTCATGACAGCCTCAAACTGGAAAAAACCAAATGTTTCATCAACAGTACAACAGATAAATTAAGATTTATTTAACAGAATCCCACATAGAGGTGAGAATGAATGAAGTATCTCTATTTAACAACCTCACAAACAAAATGCTGAATAAAGGAAGCTAGACATGAAGAAGTACATACCCTAAGATTCTACTTATGTAGTAATGTAATGACCAGGATGGAGCCTGGAGGACAGCATCTGGAATGGTGAGACATTTCTGACTTCCTGAATAGATGGCAGCTTAATCCACTCAACAAACATTTATTGGTAGCTTCTCTACATACAAGGTACTATTCTTAAAGGGGAATAAGAGTGAATGACACACTGTCACTTCTCTCAGGAAACTTACTTTCTATTAGAGGTCGATAATAAACAAATATATGACACACCAGGTAGTGATGAGCTACCAAGAAAATTTGCACAGGATAAGGTGATAGATAGGGTGCTCAGGGAAGGCCTTATTCTGATGAAACTAAGCAAAGGCTAAAGGAAGTGAGTCATGTAGTTATCTAGGGGATAAGAATTCCAGGCACAGAAACTAGTGCAAAGACTCTGAGATAGAAATAAGCTTAATCGGTCTGAGCAACACACAAAGGCCAGTGTAGCTGAAGCGCGTAACAGGCAGAGAGCACACAGGAATGAATGGGTGTGAGATTAGGTAGAGCAGCTTTCTACAGAACTCTGTGTGACAACAGAAATGCTTTTTACGGCAGCTGTTTGCCACCTGTGGCTATGGAGAACTTGAAATGTGGCTAGTAGGACAGAGGAAGTGAATTTTTTATTTTATTTACTATTAATTAATGAAATTAATTTAAACTGCTGTATGTGGCTAGGGGCTACTTAATCAGCACAGATGTTAGAACCTGATACACCATGGTGAGAGGGCTATGAATTCACTTTGAGTGAAACAGGAAGCAACCAGAGGGTTTTGAAGACAGAAGTGATGTAATCTGACTTAGGTTTAAAGGACCATTGGTGGTGCTGTTCACGGACAGACTAGTGTTTGTGGGGAGTGGGTGGTACAAGAGTAGAATCAGTTGGCATGAAAGATGGCAGTGGTTTGGACTAGAGTGGTGACAGTGGGAGAGCAAAGAAGATAGATTCAGAATATATTTTGATTTATACATAATTTATATGTAGATGCCACTGGCTGAGATGGAATACAAATGGAATAAACCTTAAATTTTTTCCAATGCTATCTAAATCTGGAATATATAAAGCCCAAGTTCTAGGTCCCAATTCCTTTCAATATAATCATGAAATAATGGTAATACCTCTAAATTTTATGAGATTATTTCTCTATAAAATCAGACCTTTCTTAACTGTACATACAAAAAGTAGAAATGATTTTTGAATTTGGATTCTTAATGATACTGACTTAGCATTTTCTAATTATACTTTCCTTTAACAAACTTAAAAAGGCAAATATAACATACTAACCTTAATAAAAATGGATCTTAATTGAAGAGCCACTAGCTTCTTTGAAGGCAATGAATATACTACAAAGACATGAAAAAAATATACAGTTCAAAATGAAGGCACTATACAAGTGAAATTATTAGTAATTTAAGCTGTAGAACAAATAAACTATATCCTTTGGTTAAAATAAAACATTTTAGAATTAACTTAAAATGCTCATGGGCTTTATGCTATGGAATAGATTCATTCTGAAAAGTTAACTGTAAGAAAATATCAACAATAATATTTCTTCTGGCTTTGTAAAACCAGAGGAGTATTCCCCTGGAAGTTTCTGGCATTATGACAAACAAAATCATTCTTAAGAATGTTTGTTTTTTCTAATACTCTCCTCTCTTCTCTCTAGAGAACAGCAACACTCACTGGGCTTAACGGAAGAATAAACTGAGGGAGAATGTTAGCCATAAAATAAAATCTCTGGAATAGGTACATTTATGCTCTTTAGTTTTTGGAAGACTTGAAATATCATGCAAAATTTTCTGAGTCTGTGTGTGCATTTTTCCTGGGAAAAGGATCCACAACTTTATTCAGATTCTACAAGGGGTTCTCTTTACTGATGCTTAAGATGTTCCTGCCCAACTTCACCTCCAAAAATGAGCTCTGATATGAACAATGACAAAATATAGAGTCTCTAAGGACACATGATTAGGCTACTGTGCTAAGGGGTAAGCTATCAGCTACTATAAAAAGATTACAAATAACCCAAGGTGCAGGCAAATCCTCTGGTGGCTCATATCTCTCCTATTATAGGTCTTCTGGGAATTGTCTCCTTGGACTGGTATGGTGGTGTGACTGGGAGCTATGCTCCATCAGCAAATCCAGTGACCACCACATATGTTCACGGCAAAAGAGGCTAGAAATTAGGGAAAAGGGCCTACAGCATAGGCCACTCAGACCTCTAACCTCTCTCTGATGTTTACATATAGTGCAATCCAACAGACCTAGTGAGAAGATGATATATCTGTAAGGAGTGGGCAGGCTGAGCTTTAAAATGTAAGTTATAACATCCTCTATAACAGCAATCCTTACATTTTCTATCAGTGTATCATGCAGTTCTTTTTTGTTGTTAATATCCTGTTTTCCAGTACTTTTCTCTTCTGACGTGATGCAATATGAAAGCAACATTACCTTTCATGTATTCTGGCCAAAAATATTTAGATTTTATCTAATCAAGCCTTTGGACCTAATTCCACTTACAGAAAATACAGAGACTAGAGGAATAAGCCAAATAACACCACAAGTAAGTAATCAACAAATGTAGAAGGTGGGACCTTCTATAGGACAATGTGTCCTATTTTTTCTTCAATAAATCAATTTTGAGAAGGATTAAAAAGAACTACTCTAGAGTGAAAGAGATTCAAAGGCACGGCACCAGATGTACTATGGATCCTGGACAAACTATGGATTTTGGACAAACTAGCTTTAAATGAGGTAAACTGGGCTAATTTGAATAAAGATAGGATATAGGAAGATATTAAGAAATTGCATAATTTTGTTACATGTGATGGTATTTCAGCTTTGTAAGAAATGTTCTTAAAAGATGCATACTTACATATTTGGGGTGGAATGTCATGAGATCTATAATTTATTTTGAAATACCTCATCTTAAAAAAATAATAAAATGGATCAAAGAACTACATTCAATTAGACTGCTGCCAGTTTGTGTCAAGCCAGTGAGTCTTCCCCAACAGTGAAGCTGCATTAGCGGAGTGCTGTGGTGCTTAAGAGGCAGGTGTCAGGGGCCACAGTGCCTTGATTAGAAGCTCAGTTACAACAATTATTAACTTCTCTGTACCATGGATTCCTCATTCATAAAACTACCAATGGAGTAGCTATAAAGATTAAAAATGAATTAATACATAAAATGCTCAGTGTTCTGCTTCACAGGAAATAGTCAATAAATGACAGTTATTAGCATTAGTGGAAGCATATATATTCTAATTCTACCATTTCTAATTTAAAGTCTTCTAACCTTTAAGGTATAACTGAAATTCAGTCTTATATTAACAAAGCCATCATTCTTATAGGAATTTCAATATTAAAGTAACTTCTTGAAAGTGTATTTCATTATTGCAAGCTAATGACATGGTTAATAAGACTGACAAAACCCAAAATGCTCCTTCATTTGTCTTTTAGACTGCCAGTGGCTTTTCATGCTCCTCTACCACCTTTGGCTTTCACCTTAAAATGGTGAACAGGAGACTTGAGAGGCCAACAGAGCTGCTGGCCATCAAACCAAGTAACTGCACACTTGCGTGCCTCAGCAGCAGCTCTCCTCCTTCTCTCTCAGTGCAGTTCCGCACCATAAACATGGCGGCCCCACACTGTATATCATGTCCCTGATTAATCAAACTTGGTAGCGCAGTCCCCTGGAGATTTATGGTATGCAAAAAGCCTATACCTACTAGAAGTATTTGGCAACTCAGTCTCTCTGAGCCTTATTGATATATTATAATTATGGATTCTATAACAATGTAGAGCATGACTATGAGGCTTAGATGAAGTAGCACATATTAAACATTTAGGACTGAGCCCAGTGGAATTTTCTTCTCCCCTTTCCTTGCTATTAGTGATGGTTACACATGCCAGTAAGAACAGAAAATAAACTGAGGATAAAGGAAGAAAAAATCCATGTTAGAAAAATTGAAATCACAAACTCTTTCCAAAGATATGGCACAGTCACATCCCTCAAAGGAGTTGCCACCTAAAAGAAGCTAAGAACTAAAACCTAGATGTAAGAGAATAGGACAGTGTGACTGGGTCACAAATTCTGCACAAAGCTGGCACTAAGTAAATGGTTGCTACAAAACAGTATCCTTAAGGTCTACTTTTAATTTAAAACAACTCTACCTTGTAGTAGAATAAAACAAGCTGAAGTCTTACATACATACATACCTTCAGCATTTATGCTGAGTTCTGTTGTATCTTCTTCTGCAGTTGCATATGGATTGTTTCCAACTATTGGCACAAGACAATCGGTATAGAAGTAACCAATCTTACACATATTCAGTGTAGAAATAATTAGATCTATTGCAAGCTGGCCTACATTTCCAACAGATACTGCTGGCTGAAATAATAAAAAATACATTCATTTAATCATCAAAATAGCAGTACTTTTCAAAACTTAGAAGAAAGTAATCACAGCACTAATACTGAACACTTCCACCCAGGTACACCATAGCTAGATACTGACTTTGATTAGTTGCAACTGAGGTTTCGGCGGGAGTCTCCTTCACCTTTGAGACGACTGATTTAATACTTAACGAACACCTACTATGTGTCAATCATTGCTGGAGGCATTGGGAATACAATAAAAAAATTGACAAAAGTTCCTGCTCTCCTGAAGCTTCCATTCTAGTGAGGGAGTGGTTTACTGTAATAATTGTAATAAATAGTAAAATATACAGTGACAAGTGCTATGGAGAAAAATTGAGTGACAGCATGTATATGTGGCTGGTTGCAATTTTAAATACAGTGATCAAAGAAAGGCTCCCTTAAGGTTCCAAGTTAACAACAGACCTGAAAAAAGTTAGGGAGAGCCACACAAAGACTGTAGAATATTTCTGGCAGTGGGAAAGCAAGTGAAGGCTGTGAGGTATGAGAAGTGCTCCTGCGTTTTCCTTCTGTTTGCTTTATTAGTGCCTAAAGGTTAGAGTGAGAGTTTTTTTCACACTACGCACACACACACATTTCCTTCTGTTTGCTTTGTTAGTGCCTAAAGGTTTGAGTAAGCGTTTTTCACACTACACACACACATACCCAAGACAAAAGTCCAACTGCCAAATCTCTACCTACAGCCCAGAACACTTGCTTGAACTCTAGAGCCTAGTGCCTATCTTCACATAATGTCACCGGCAACTCACATTCAACATATACAAAACTAATATTTTGCCCAAACCTGTCCCCGTATTCTGTATTTCAGAAAAGAGTAACAATTACTCACCCAGTTACCTAACCAAGAAACTTCTTCCCTTTCCATTCCCAACCACATCAAATACACAACTAATTTTCATTGATTTTAACTCCAAAGTATCTCTTTAATGTAGCTCTCCCTTTTCATTCTTTCAGCAATTACTTTTTTGGGGCCTTCATATTTTTCTGGGTCCCTCAGAGTGGTCTGCTACTTCTCATGACTGTCATCTACTTATTCCCTGGTTATCTCCTGTAATTCTCTTTTCTCTTCTCAAAGATTTTTCTACTTTGGTAGCATCTCCCGCATCATCTATCTCTCCCTCACTATTGGATTCTTCCCATCAGCGTATCACATTCTCTAACATCTTTCCTTCTAAAAAACCCTCCCCTGACCCCATCCCTCCATAGCCAAAATTCGCTACTAAAACATCAGCAAGAACTTTATCTCTGAATAAGTGAACAAATACATACATACATGTTTCCATCTTTTCTCCCATTTATTCAACCCACTGCAATATGGCTTCCCTCTTCATCACTCCACTGATTGTCAAGGTTACACCAACAATATTTTAGACATTACTTTCTCTATAAAGCTTCTTTTTTTTCCCTGCCAGACATCTCCTGCAAAAATACTCTTCTCTTTTATGATTAATAAATATTTTTCAGGAAGGTATTTTGAACTGATGTAAAACTTTCTTCCTCAGCACACTATCACATGCTAATTTTGGCATTCATTGGTATTTTCTGCATGCATTATGGTGAAAATGGCATCACTTTAAAAAATTGAGATATAATTGACATATAACACTGTACTAGTTTTAGGAGTACAACATAATGACTTCACATAGGTTTATATTGCAAAATTACCAGAAAAAATTTAGTTTAGTTACCATGCATAGTTACACATATTTTTATTCTTGCAATGAAAACTTTTAAGATCTACTCTCTCAGCAACTTTCAAATATACAATACAGTATTGTTACATGTAGTCACCATGCTGTACATTACATCCCCAGGTCTTACTTAACTGGAGGTTTGTACCCGTTGACTCCCTTCACCCATTTCACCCAAATGCGCCCCACGCCAAACCCCCTCTGGCAATGACCAATCTGCTCACAATGTCTATGAGTTCACTGTTGAGTTTGTTTTTAAAGATCTACATATGAAGCTTTTCTTAACATCTTAACAGGCCCTGTGTCCCACCCCTTCCCAATATATCCTAGCCCCTTTCTGTACCTTTCCAAACTCACACCCTAGCACTTATTACCCTTATTGATTTACACTTGTTTCCAACTAGACTATAAACTCCTTGAGGATAAGAACGTAGTCTTGTTCTAATATTTTCACATAATAGAATGTTTACTGAGACACTGAATGAATATGAGCAACTGTAAGGGCAATAAAATAGTTTGTTAGCTACTGGCAAAAGTTACTTTTATTACACTATCTGTAGGTTTCTGGTTAATGACAATGACTTGCTGGTTTAAGAATGACTGAAACTAGTTGAGAAGATATTTTCTAGGATGAAATGTAAAGAGAACGACCCAGACGTCCTATGTACGACGTATCTGTAACATTCGAACACACTACGTTTTACAGTAAAAAAAAAAAAAAGACTACCAACTATGGACAGATACGTTTGGTGATGGCAAATAAAAAAGGGTTCTGTCTGGACTGCTGCCTCCAGCGACAACGTCCCTGTGTTTTCAGTGAAGGCTGAGAACCTGAAATAGAAACAAGCACCCTCTCTGTCCCTGGCCGGGTGAAAGAAACGCCGCGGGTCCTCTGCAGAGGTCGCAGCCCCAGGTCGGCAGGGGAGAGCTGGTGAAAGCAGAGACTCACCATGAGGAGGGTGAAACCCGCGAGGTCGGGGACCGACTCCCTGCAAGGAACAAACATGTCGCACTCAAGTGGTAGGAAGAGGATGGGAGAAGGCCTGGGAAGAATCAAGGTTGCAGCAGGGTGGAAGCCGCAGCTCAGCACCGAGTCCACCCGCCGGAGTCCCTGGAGCCCCGCGCGGCGCGAGCGAGGCGGAGCCGGCCGGCCGGGGTCCTTCGAGTCCCTGGGCGCGGGGTCCTGACGGACGCAACCAGCTACCTGCCGGTCTGGAAGGCAGAAAGGGACGCGAAGCGGAGAGGAAGGGGTGAGGGTAGCGCATCCGGAGACCCCGGGAAGGCGGGGCGCTGGGGTGTGCTGAGGTCGCGGGGTGCAGAGCTCGACGGAGAGGGAGCGGCTGGCGGGAAAGAGATCAGGCAGGCGGGGGCAGCCCCGGGGCCAGGCTGTCCGCCGGCGTTTGAAAAGACTGTTGGGCGCTGCCGCCACTGCAGCTCGGCTTCTGCGCAGCGGCGGGCCTGGCCCAGCGTCACCCCCCCCGCGAGCGGCGCGAGGCAAGCGGTTGCGCCGGCCTGGTGCTCTTCGGCGACTGACGCCCGGGGGCCGGGTGGAAGGCGCCGCGCGGCGCTTTTGGGGCACCTGAAACGGCGACATAAGGAGGCAAGGCGCCCGCCCCAGCATGTCGCTGCCTCCGGAGAAGGCCTCTGAGCTGAAGCAGCTCATCCATCAGCAGCTGAGCAAGGTGAGGGGCTCCGTGCTGGGTGAGGTCGGGTCTCTGCCCGCCTTGGGGTCCGGAGCCTCGGGCCTGGCCCGCTTCACACAGGATTGCCCAGGACTCGAGCGCGGGATGATCAAAGCTTTGGGTATGAAGCCAGAAGAACTTCTAGCCTCGATGAGCGAGAACAAGCCCAAGTGCCACAAAGTTCTATCACCGAGGTGATAGAACGGTGTTCGTATGATAGGACGGTGAAAATGAAGAATTCATCCAGCGATTTTTGGAAGTCAAATCGAGTATAAGTTGTGCTTGGAGCAGGTTTATATTCAGAGGTCAGGAATTAGAATGACTTTAAGGGTGAAAACACCGTGTCACTGAAGTTGGACCAAACCAGCAATTCTTAAAAAGTCTTGAAGTTACTATGGGATTCATGTAATGAAAGTATTTGTGATACTTTGAAGCTCAAGAACATCATTGTGTCTTTGAGGTGCTAACTGAATGCAATAAGCTGAAGTAATAAAAAGCTACCGTTTATTGTTCACTTGCATGGGAGGTTTTGTGCGAAGTGTATAGCGTCTTTTATCTAAGCCTCACCATAAGCTTGACAGGGCACTATTTTTTCCAGAGACTAAATACGTTAACTGAAGGTCACATCTAAAAAGCTGAAAGCTGAAATTCATACTTTGATGACCTGCTCCAGGACTGTGTTCTTTTGGTTACACCATACTCTCTCTCAAAACATTTGTTTGGGTTGAGGATTATTTGTGAGGAAATGGTAACAAAGCTGGTAGTAGATAGCCAGTAGGGATTGTTTCCAGAATTTGTACTAAACAACTTCATTAAAGAATACTTCTGTTTTTTCCTTTAAAAAAAAAAGCATATGCTTATGCTTGTTGAATTCTGCTAACACTTTTACATTTTAGTTTGAGAAGCCTTCCAGAATCGTCCAACTTTTCTCCCATTATTTTTTTCCTTGAGTTAGTATTTTAGAAAGAATTTAGCTAATTGGCAATATTTGACTGATTTGTAATGTGAATTGTAACTCGAGTGTTCTGCATAGATGGATGTCCATGGCAGAATAAGAGAAATCCTTGCTGAGACAATTCGAGAAGAATTGGCACCTGATCAACAACATTTATCAACAGAAGATTTGATCAAAGCCCTTAGACGTCGGGGTATCATTGATGATGTGATGAAAGAACTAAATTTTGTTACTGTGAGTAATCTTTTAGGGGAAATATTTTGCAAGTATATTCTCATACTTACTACTACTTACAGGGTCCATATTTGGGGCCTCATTTTAGTAAAACCACTTTAAATTAGTTTTAAAGAACATTTTGTCTAGTAATATCCTTGTTTCAAGTAATGGTTAACTCTGTCCTTGAATGTAGCAAGTATGATTATGTATCAATGAAATTAGAATTATATACTGTGTTCTCTTTATAGTGACAGAATTTTCTTTTGTTATTCTCTAGGTCTGTAACTTTTATATATATTTTAGTCAAATTAGTTTGCCATAACCTAGTTCTTTTTCACTAATATTGTTCTGTAATTTTTTTAAATTAAGCTTATTTTAAAAATTCACTCAGTCTTATGATTAACGTTATCAGTTTTTTCCAAAAATAATTATGTAAGAAACTGCAAGCCCTTTCATACAGATAGGTCAGTAGTGAGATGATAGCTCTCAGTGCACAAATTAGTAAGTAGGCCTCTTGAAGCAATAATGAGAACTGTGACCTCAATACCTGGGTAATGTAAAAGTTGGATGGACTTCATAATACACCAGGGAATAAGTATTTTAATACAGTCACCTTTTTTGGTTTTTGAGGTTTATGAACCCATTTGTTTTAAAAATTGACCTAATAACTTCTGTGTGAATGTCACTTCTTTATTCAAATCAGTTCATGCTGGAATCATAAGTTAAATGATTTATGAAGTTTAGAGAAAGTTTAACCTTGTTTAAGGTATCAAGGATTTATTTTTAGCATTCTGTGGACACCGCTTGAAGATTTAATTTAATTCTATAATACTAGACTTTGGGAGTGACCAGTTCTATCATCTTTTTTGTAGGCTTTTCATTAATTTAATTATGCATAGAAAATTTTTTGTGGTGGCTTTATCCTATCTACTTTTGGTTCAGTTTTAACTCTCATTATTGGCATTTCCTTGCTTAACTGTAATATTTGTTTTCTAATTTGTTTTGATTTTTTTTCCTGCTTTCTAGGACAATGTTGATCAAGAAATCCCTTCCTCTCCAAAACAACCTGTTTGTTTTAGTGATAGACAATCAACATTAAAAAAAAGTAAGTGTATTTCTTTTTAACATTAATTTTCTTAGGATAGTTTTGCATATTGATATGCTGTAGAGTTCAGTATTTGGTAGAAAACATTTTGATTTTTTTTTTCCAAGAATGAAATAGCTAAATTGTTGTGATTAATCTGCCAAAAGACTTAGATTCTGTTTTGTGTGAAGTATATCAGGAGAGTTAATTTAATGCTTAGCAAAGTGGAAGCAAAAACAGGATCACCTGTTTTTCATGTTTTAGTAATAGTGTATTTTATAAAAACTGTACAGCCTTGGTTTTCTAAGGGTAATGTGTAACCGAACAAGCATACTTGCTAAGTTGATAATTGGTTTGAGTTGGTTTTTGGAGGTGAAGGAATGTTGGATAAGCAACTAAAAAGGAAAGATATCTGAAACCTTGGCTCTGACTCTTTTCTAGTTGGGAGAAAGTAGCCAAAGTGTAAATTCTGAAAAAATATCCTATTATGTATCTTTTCTTCAGTGGGTACAAATAGACCTGATACATAGTAAATTTGGTGCTCTTTTCCTTTTTTAAGTCTTTGGTTTTATTTTTGTCAACTTATTATCTCCTGTTGTCTTGATCACATTCCTTAAGTTATTTGGCAGTTTCCTCATATATATTGCTACACTTTACAGCTAATATTGATCCAACACGGAGGTATCTTTACCTTCAGGTTTTGGGTGGAAAAGCTTTCTTGGAACATCTGCAAGAACCTGAGCCTTTACCAGGACAAGTCTGTTCAACCTTTACTTTATGTTTACATTTTCGAAACCAACGTTTTCGTTCTAAACCTGTTCCATGTGCCTGTGAACCAGATTTTCATGATGGCTTTTTACTTGAAGTACACAGAGAAAGCTTAGGTAAGGAGCAATAAAAAAGTTTCATTAATTGAGTAGATCTTTGTTAGGTTTTATTGCAGAGCAACTATAACAACTTTTCCCCTAAGGAGGACTTATACTGGGTGAATCTCCTTGGTCTTTTGTCTTTTACCCCCACCCACCCACCACTCTTCTCTGATAAACAACTTCTGCCTACTCTATTTTCTACTTATCTTCCCTGAAGATTATTTTTTTGACTGTTCTAATGCTTGGTTTTTTAGTAGTAAACGTTTAAATGCTTATTGGGTACATGATACTATGCTAGGCAAGTGCTGGGAATATAGTGGAGAATAAGACATGATCACCTCATTTATGAAAGAAGGCTAGATTTATGATATTATGTGACTTAAAATCAAGATTTAGTTGTGAATATATAACTGATATTTATAACTTTAAAATTATGGTACTTGATTCCTGTAATTATTTTACACTTTTTCTATAAAGGTATTTTGTACATTTTAGTTGTCCATATAGAAATTTTTATAATGTATTTGTAAACTTAGCAAAGTTGTAGAATTATATATACCTTCAGAGTTTTAGGTTACTAAGATGGCTAATGCACTACTAAAACTGATTTCTTGATATTCCTTGTTGAAAAATGTTACCCTAATAAGGCAGTTAATGTTTTAAAATGCCAACTCCATGGTGCTGGATCTTTTGAGTTTTGTGTAGATAATACAGTGATTATTTCTGGAGGTTTAGGGATATAGGTAGTTTGGGGATTAATGTTGACATAATGGAAGGCTTTTTATTATAGTAGTATATACTCAAGTACTTTTGAAGAACAGACATCTCTTAAAGATCAGAAAACACTGATAGGCATTGAGTAACTAGGTAACTTGTCGCTATTCTACCAGTCATCTCAAAAGTTAGAACTAGAAATAAGACTGTACTTCTTTTATTCCCAGTCTGTATTATGCCTTCAGAGGCATTACCAAATTGTTCTCTTTGGTTTTATATAAGTTTACTCTTAGTATCCTTTTCAATATAAATTTTCTAACTGAATATGCCATGCAGTGTAATTTGTTTTGGTTTATGTTGCTAGGTGATGGAACTAGAATGGCTGATTCTACAACAATGTTATCAATAAGTGATCCAATTCATATGGTCCTAATAAAAACAGACATATTTGATGAGACCACATTAGTAGCATCCTATTTCCTTGAATGGCGATCAGTTTTGGGCTCAGAAAATGGAGTGACCAATCTTACTGTGGAACTTATGGGTGTAGGTATGATAATTAATATCACTATTACCTTTTTCCACCACAGTTTTTTATAAATGCATTTTATAATTTTTAAATGCCTTTATAAACCAAGAGGGAAACATGTAAAAAGATTTCATTTAGAATTACAACTGGACCTCCAGCATTATAGTCTTGGGATATGTCTTGAAGAATAGTATGAGTGTAGAATTTCAGTCAGTTGATGTCTCAAGGAAAATTTCTTTTCTGGGAAATGAATATAAAAAAGTTTAGGACTTTTTTCCAAGTTTATTTGATTATATATAAGGCTATAAAGAAAATTAAGATTCTCCACACATTTGCATGCACAGATACGCAAAATCCTCCGCTCCAGCATACCTCAGAATATATAGTACATCCCCCTTAGTATCAGTGGCTTTCTGCAGCAGTGGCTCTTATGGAATATAGAGAGGGTATTCTAACTGTCTACATGTTGGGAGGTATGACTCAAAAAGACATGCTGACTTGCTTGATGTCAGGATCAATGAATAGTACTCGAGTATAGATAATACCTATTTTATTCATCATTGTTTCCTTGGACTTTTGTTTACTATTTGATATGCAATGCATATTTGCTGATATAATTAAAAACAAAAGCAAATCAGTGTTTTATGTGTAATATATAATGAAATTCTTAAATATTAAACTTAGAGAGTTAAAGCTGGCCAGTACACAGTATTGCTTTAGTAATTCAGATTTTAGCAAGTCAGACAGGATTTTTTTTTTTTTTAAGCAGGAGGAAAAGTTTTATGTAGGAGATATATTTTCAAAAGAGATACCTATTATTATTTGTATTCAAATGTAGGCCTAACATGATAATTATAGTGACCCAGAAACAGGTGTATTCTGATTCATCAAAGTACTATTAAGTAGTTCTGGTGTGAATATTCATTTTCTAATTCTTTAAATGCAGGCATGGATTGAAAGTTTATACTTACATGTGAAAAATGGGAAGGGATTAATGGAAATTACTATGTATGTCAAAAATATAAATGTTTTCTGAGAATAAGGTGTTAACAGTTGTTTCAACTGTTTTTAATGTAAGTCTGGCTGGTATTTTATATTTAGCAGATAAAAAATAAGAATCTCAAGTCTTTTCAGGCCCAAAGTCCCTTAAAATGTAATTAGGAAGCTAAGAAAATAGGCGATCTCCTTATGATTAGATAAAGGCTTTTGTACAAAATAATAATAGCTAATGTAATTTGATTCATTTTTAATATGGATATTAAAGGTAATGTTAAATATTTACCTTTATTCCATGTAAGTGGTAAAGCACAAATGCTTTCATTATTTTGATTAGACATTGATTGACTGAATATACATAGTATTGAAACCTCTGAAGTTCTAAATATTTATTTATATTTATAGGTACAGAATCAAAAGTTTCTGTGGGAATTTTAAATGTAAAACTTGAGATGTACCCCGCACTCAATCAAGCATTATCTCAAGAAGTAGTGAACACACAGGTAAATAATTCTGAATTCCTGTTTGCATATTTGTTTTCATAGTAATATATTCACCTGTAGATCCTAAAAAGTTAACTTTTTTGTAGAAAATTATCATTTATTAGTTTTAAGCAAGAGAATGACATGATTTATTATTTAAAAATATTTGTTTTGTGGAAGAAAGAACACATCTGGAGACTGGGTTGTACTGGGAGAAGTGTAGAAACAGTGCAGTCAGTTAAGAGGCTCTTAGAAGAGATGGTGGTGGCTTAGATTAGGGTGCTGGTAAAGATGGGGAGAAATGCATAGATACGTTACATATTTTGTACTAATTGAGAATGAATAGAAATTGAAAAATATTTTTTTAAATTTCAAGCTTGCTTTGGAACGTCAGAAAACTGCAGAGAAAGAGCGATTATTTCTTGTATATGCTAAGCAGTGGTGGAGAGAATATTTGCAAATTCGACCCTCGCACAACTCAAGGCTGGTTAAGATTTTTGCCCAGGTTTGTAAGTATTTAAGATTTACTGTTATATATGTAAATTTTTTAAACTTGATTTAATAAAATGTGTTTATTGCAGACAGATATAAAATAGAATGCTAATTCTGTAAAAATTTCATTGAGGATAAGTGATGTAACTTTATACTTCATTATCAATTATTGTTTATTAAACCTTTTTTTAATATATTTGACTTAAAGTAGATGAAAACCCATTTTGTTTAACTTGGGTGTGTCCTAGATTGATACTTAGTACTAAGTAATTAGCTAGTAGGACAGTTTGTAATTTATTTCTAAATTCAGCTTTTATGTACAAAACGGGTTCTGGGCATGTATGCTTTTATGTTAGGGTTTGTTTGGGTTTTTTTTTTAAGACAAACAATATTACATGTAATGATTTTATAAAACCAAGATCTCTAAGCTAATGACCAGTAATATTTAATTTCAGCATTTTAACTATATGTTTTGCCTCTAATTTTCCTGTATCCTAAGCCCACTTTTCTCTCAATAACAAACCAACATAAAACGTATGATCAGATCTATGTATTTTTGTAGAGGAACTGTTCAGATATTTTATATGTATTCAGCCTCATATAGTGCTCCTTGAACATCACAGGTTTGAACTGCACAAGTCCACTGAACACGGATTTTTAAAAATAAATATACCAGAAATTTTTTTGGAAATGTGCAACAATTTGAAAAAACATTTTCTTTTCTCTAGTTTATTTTAAGAATACATTATATCAGTATATAACATACAAAGTATGTGTTGACTGTATTACTGGTAAGGCTTCCTATCTACAATAGACTGTTAGCTAAGTTTCTGGGGAGTCAAAAGTTATACATGCAATTTTCATGGGGGTTGGCACTCTTAACCCTCTGTTTTGTTCAAGGGTCACCCCAGATGCTTTTTTTAAAAATTTTTTATTAAGGTATTTTTGATATACACTGTTATGAAGGCTTCACATGAAAAACAATGTAGTTACTACATTTACCCATATTATCAAGTCCCCACCCATACCACAATGCAGTCCTGTCCATCAGTGTAGTAAGATGCCACAGATCCACTATGTGCCTTCTCTGTGCTACACTGTTCTCCCCGTGATCCCCTACACCACGTGTACTAAACATAATACCCCTCAATGCCCTTCTCCCTCCCACACCCCTCCCCTTTGGTAACCACTAGTTCCTTCTTGGAGTCTCCGAGTCTGCTGCTATTTTGTTCCTTCAGTTTTGCTTCCTTGTTATACTCCACAAATGAGGGAAATCATTTGGCACTTGTCTTTCTCCACCTGGCTTATTCACTGAGCATAATGTCCTCCAGCTCCACCATGTTGTTGCAAATCGTAGGATTTGTTTCTTTCTTATGGCTGAATGGTATTCCATCATGTATGTGTACCACCTCTTCTTTATCCATTCATCTACTGACGGACACTTAGGTTGCTTCCATATCTTGGCTATTGTAAAAAGTGCTGAGATAAACATAGGGGAGCATATGTCTTTTTGAATCTGAGAACTTGTATTCTTTGGATAAATTCCAAGAAGTGGGATTCCCAGGTCAAATGGTACTTCTATTTTTAGTTTTTTGAGGAACCTCCATATTGCTTTCCACAATGGTTGAACTAGCTTACATTCCCACCAGCAGTGTAGGAGCATTCCCCTTTCTCCACATCCTTGCCAGCATTTGTTCTTAGTACTTTCGATATTGGCCATCCTTACTGGTGTGAGGTGATATCTCATTGTGGTTTTAATTTGCATTTCCCTGATGATTAGTGATGTGGAGCATCTTTTCATGTGTCTGTTGGCCATCTTAGTTTCTTCTTTGGAGAACTGTCTATTCAGCTCCTCTGCCCATTTGTTAATCAGGTTATTTGCTTTTTGGGTGTTGAGGCATGTAAGTTCTTTATATATCTTGGATGTTAACCCCCTTGTTGGATATGTCATTTACAAATATATTCTCCCATTCTGTAGGATACTTTTTTGTTCTGTTGATGGTGTCCTTTGCCGTACAGAAACTTTTTAGTTTGATGTAGTCCCATGAGTTCATTTTTGCTTTTGTTTCCCTTGCTCAAGGAGATGTGTTCAGGAAGAAGTTGCTCATACTTTTATTCAGGAATCCCAGATGCTTTTATTTGAATATAGTGTAGTAGTATTTTGAATTATATTTCTCAAATTCTGTACATTCTTCTAGCTTTATCCCTCATCCCCTAGATTTTAGGACAGCTAAAAGTGGCTCAATTTCTGTTTGAGCTTGGGAATGGGAAACCCCCTAGTTGACTAGTGGTGGAAAAGAGGGGAAAGGCTCCTGACTTTCTGGTAGCATTGTCTATATGTTGAATGAATGGACAGGCAAGGTAGAAGTGATATCAGGACAAGGGTGAAGAGAAACCAGTCAAAATATAACTGACTCCCTGTAGTCTGTTTTGAGGTTAGGTTGTTCATTGCCAGGTGGAATCTAGGACTGGAAGGGGGAGGAGAAAGGAAGTGGGTCATAGAAATGGCAAATGAAACAGGAGGAGGAAGAGGATGGAATGTGCCGGGTCTCAAGGAATGGCGAATTTCTTTTAGGAAATATTACTTAAATTCCTGTCTAAATTCATTTTAAGATTTGAACCACATAAGTCATTTAATCTGATGGTAACCATGTGAGAGTGTCAAGTGGCCAGGCATTGCCACCTTTTATGATATGAGGGATAGAGATATGAGGAGTCTTTTCTAACATCAAATAGCAACTCAGTTGGGGCTGGCTCCATTAAATTGCAGTTTTGCCTTGTGCTTTTTTGGTTTGGCTGCCGCTTCTTACCATGCATAGAAAGTAAATAAAATATTTACCTTAGATTCTCCAGAGGTGTTTCTTGCTGCTGCTTCCTGTGTTTGACCAGATAGGAAATTAAAGAACAGCAGTTATTTAAGACAGTCAGTCTAATAACAGGACTATAGTATGAAAACAAAAAAACTACTATACATGGTCTTAGAATGAATTTCCAGTGCTTCAAGAGGAAATAGTTTACAGCAGCACTATCCAATAAAACTTTCTTCAGTTACAGAAGTGTTTTATATCCGTGCTGTCCAATATGGTAGCCCCTAGTCAGAAATGGCTTTTGAGCATACAAAGCATGACTAATGTGATTAAGAACTGAATTTAACATATGGTTAGTGGCATTCTTACTGGACACTGAAGGTTTAGAGGCTGAAATACTGAACTTTTCAAGACTTTCAAGTAGTTTATGGGGATATATTTAGATAGTACTGGAAATACTGCTCTAACAAAACATAGAATGATGTATCTTGTAGGCTGAGATGCTGCTGTTGATGATTGACTGGGGCAAATGCATCCCTTTTTAGGTACTCATCCCTTTCTAGCCTGATAGTGGAATTGTAAGAATAAGACTAACTGGCCCACAAAGGAACAGAATTAACTATCTGTATCCTAACCAAATATCTGTAGAGTCTGCAGTGTCATTATGCTTAATAATCCATTCTACTTTTCCTCCTTCACTAGCTGGCTTTGCTTGAAGCTACAATAGTAGTTCATTTAAGGGTGACTTTTAAATTTTCTACTGCAAGAAATTTTAAAATTATAGAAGTTGACTTCTAAGACCATTAAGTTTTTTAAAAATTATAAATCGAGAATTGAGGCCATCTTTTTAATGTTGTGACTTAAGGACTTTATCATACTACACAAGATTATCATTAATGCTGAGTTAATGTGGAAAAAATCCAGGTATTGTAAAAGAAATCCAAATAATTTTTTTCTTTGTTTTCAAAATTGGAATTGTGATTTTTATTTTAAAACTTAGTGCCTTAAAATACCCTAAACTTATATCTTCTCCCTTTTCCTTTTCTGTTTCTTAGTTTCCTTACCTGTCCTTGGTTCTTCATTCTGTGTGAGCTCTTATAGTTGATCCCTTCATTCTGTTTCTATTTTAACAATGAAGATGCAGTATGGAGGAGAATAAGAGACCACGGTCAATGTGTTGGAGGGAGGGAGGTAGTGTGGGGTGGGAGAAGACAGGGAGAAAGAGATGTGTGCCTTACAGAGTTGAGAACCATAGATATGAGTGAAAATCGTAATAGTCATTTTACTTTCCATCATATAAAAATTCATGATCTTTCTCATTATAATTAAGTGTAAGGTGAGGTTTCCCCCTCCCCACTCTTGCTGAGGTATGGGATTATATTGGAGAAGTAATGTTTTTGTGATGTAGAAAGACATCAGGGATTCTGGTCATTCAAACAGTTGGTGTTTCTGTTGGTTGAATTAGATCTGATTTCTGAGGAGCCTTGCCATGATAGAGTATTAAAGTCTTTGAACTTTGAATAGAAAGTGGTCCTCTGACTTTGTCATCTCAGTAATCATGAAGTTAAGGGAAATATGGGCTTTGGTAATATTAATTCTAAAAGCACAGTGGCATATCGTCATGAGAGATTGTTGTATGCAAAGTGGTTATTCAGCTCCAGTGCGAGGATACATCCTGTATTTAAAATGTGAGATATTTTCCTAAAATGATTTTCAAAACTGCTTTCAGGTGACTTGGTTAACAAATCATTTTTTACTGTGGATCTTCAAGTATAATGGAAACAAGTTAAAAATGAACTGTGATCATTGTTTTATTGGTTAATCAAAAAAGTTATTTGTTCTGTATGGATATATATTATTGAATCTGTATACTAATATGAAAGAATACTTCAGTTTAGATCCTTTTTCCACCCCCAACCGACCTGCCTATCCTTTTTCAAATGAATTCTTGTTGTTTGTTTTTTTAACTTTATTGAGAAATAATTGACAAATATAATTGTATATATTTAAAGTATACAATGTGATGATTTGGTCTACATACACATTGTGGAATGTTACCAAGATCAAGATTATGAACACATCTATCACCTCACGTAGGTTACTCTTTTTTGTGTGTGTGTGGTAAGAATGCTTAAGATGTATCTCAGCAGCTTTCAAGTTTATAATGCTATATTAACTGTGGTCACCATGCTGTACATTAGATTTTCAGAATTTACTCCTCTTATAACTGAAATTTTGTACCCTTTGACCTTCATCACCCCATTTTTCCCTTCCCTCATGCCCTGGCAACCACCATTCTATTCTCTTTTTCTATGAAATCAGCTTTTTATTAATTTTTTTTTTTAAGATTTTAAAATTCCACATATAGGCAATACCATACAATATTTGTCTTTCTCTGCCTGGCTTACGTCACTTAGCATAATGCCCTTCAGTTTCATCCATGTTGTCACAGATGGCAGGATCTTTTTTTTTTGACCAAATAGTATTCCATTTAATATGTATACCACATTTTCTTTATCCATTCATCCATTGAAGGACATTTTGGTTGTTTCAGTATCTTGGCTGTTATGAATACTGCTGCATTGAACATGGCTGTGCAGAGATACTGCTTTCATTTGCTTCAGAGATATATCCAGGACTGGGGTTGTAGGGTCCTACAATAGTTCAGGTTCTTACTGCCACAGGCTTTGGAGTCAGACAGCTCAGGGTTTGAATCCTGGCCGTGTTGCATGATAGCTGTTAGCTTCAGTTTCTTCATCTACAATGTGAAAGTAATAAGAGATGTTAAGAGAATTAAAAGAGAAATTGTATGCACAGCGCTGCAGTTTAGTATTGGATGTAAGATAAGTATCACCAGCCATACCCAGATTTATTTTATCACACATTAATGTATTCTCAGAAAAAGTGATGAAGTTGGGAATGATTAATCTGTCATTATAGGCAATGTTTTTCCCCTCTTCCTCTAGGATGAAAATGGGATAAATAGACCAGTCTGTTCATATGTTAAACCTCTTCGAGCTGGGAGACTTCTGGACACTCCAAGGCAAGCAGCAAGATTTGTTAATGTCCTTGGCTATGAAAGAGCCCCTGTCATCGGAGGAGGTGGTAAACAGGAGCAGTGGTGCACTCTGCTGGCGTTTCTCTGTAGAAACAAGGTATCCCACACACAATAGAATTAGAAAGCAGTGTATTATAGTTTTTGTGAATTTATGGTATATTTGTAAAAGAATTAGCTTAGAAAAAAATGTACTTTTTGGCAAGTTGAACAAGTTAGAATCTTGTTTTCTCCATTTTCCCTAACATTTCAATGTCAGTACATAAAGAAAAAACCGCATTTTAATTTTTTAAATGTATTTTCTTATTTAATGTAATGTGATTTCTGTGAGGTCGGACCTACAAGTACTATAGTGTTAGAAACCCAAGTACAGAGGTAAATTAACCAGCGAGTTAGAGGTGGTACCAGGACCAGAAACATATCTTCTAGTACTATTCATGTGTTAAAATTTGCTTAGATGATGTATTTCTTTTTTAAAAGAAAATAGCAGTACAAAATGAATATGGAAAAAATCTTGGATTGCATGGCATTTTGTTTGGTTTCATACATAAGTATGTATTTAAGAATTTGTGTGCTTTTATAGATGCTAAGTGAATTGATTTCAGTAAACTAAATTTATAGATTACACGATATTTCCTAATCTGTTAATAATATTATAAAAAAGACTAGTTGTAGCATTCCAATTCTATTGAAACAACAGAAAAAATCTAATGTATTGTTTTGAAATAATTTTGTTTAGTTTGAAGTTGTGTGATTAGTACAAGTATTCACATGGTAAAGCTATACAGTGAAAGAAACTATTGAAAAATTGATTTGTCAAAAATACAGTCTGAAAGACAACTGAAAAGAGTTAAACATTACTTAAAAAAAATTGTTTTTGATTTATCCCCAAGGCATAGTTCCCAAAAGTTTTGTATATAGATTTAAACTTTTTTGTTTCAAATATAGTAGAAATGATGCCTATTTGAAATTATCTAAGTAATTATTTTATAAAGCAAATAACCCTCTAATTCATTGTTCTGTTTACCTAAGTTTGTTTAAAGAAAAAGTACATCTTAAATTAGAAGCTTAAAAATAATTTAAAATATTTTTCTTAAATGACAGCATTATAACAGTAAAGGTGAAATTTCACCCATAATTCTCCTACCAATTTTTCATCTCTTTTTGTGTTTTTGTGGTTTTCTCCTTTATATATATCACTTTTTCCATAATTATAATTAAGATACAAATAAAATTCTGTGTCCTGCTTTATAACTTAGCATTCTGCTATGAATATTTTCCCAGGTGTTGCTATCTATGTCTTCATGATCCACGTTTTTGAATGGCTGTATAAAGTTTTCTTGAGTTGATACTCAAAATCTACTTAACCATTTTGCCATTATAGGAATGAACTTTTGGCTGCTTGCTTCTGGTTTTTTAATATTGTTGTGAAAGAATTTTTGCATTGAGTATTGTTGGTTGTATTGTTATTTTTCTTTTGTATTTTTTTAGTGTAAAATCTCAATGTAGAAATTACTGGGTCTAAAAAGTGGACATTATATTTTTCAAAAGTTAATTTAATCATACAACGTTTTAGTAGAGTAATTAAAAACAACCGTGTAGAGCCACTAACGAAAAATTTTGGGGGAAAGAAATTGTCATTCTAACACTGAACTCATTAGTTATTTTTGCTTTTGCCTATTATTTTGGTTTTCTTTTAGCTTTCATTTTTTTTTAATTGTGAAAGTAATACTGTCAGAGAATTTAGAAAATAGAAAGGAAAATTATATACAACCTACTCTAATTATAGCCATTGTTGGCATTTTGTTGCCCTTTCACCCATTTTCCTATATTTCTTAAAATGATCATGTATAGATATTGTAACTGATTAAGTTTGAGTTTTTTCCTGTTTATTTGCATTTCCTGCTATATGATTTGTCATCTTGTCAGTTCATGTCCTTTAACTATTCATCTTTAAAATCTTACTGCTTTTCTGTGTTGTATAGTCATTTTGATTCATTTTGAATCTGAATGCCCCTCTTAAAAGTGTATGTATTATGACTATCAGACTTGTTAGTACTGACTTTGTAATTTAGATTCTTCTAAAATTAGTATATTCTCTTTTTTTGACCCCATTGTTTCAGTTTAACACTGGACTAATGATTGAAAGTAAAAAATTTGATACTTTTTAATCGTAATTTTGTATTTAAATATTTAACAAAGAAAATGTGAAGGAATAAATACTTACTTTTGATTTATTTCATTTTCTTAGGGTGATTGTGAAGATCATGCTAACCTTCTATGCAGCCTTCTTCTTGGGTATGGATTAGAAGCCTTTGTCTGTGTTGGGACTAAGGCAAAAGGAGTGCCTCATGCGTGGGTTATGACTTGTGGCACTGACGGAACCATCACTTTTTGGGAAAGTTTAACAGGACACAGGTTTGTCAACTAAGTTTACAAAGATGTTAAAATGAAGGTATATGTGTTTTAATTGATAGGTTCTTTGTTTATATTGTGGTACTCAAAGGCACATAATAGATCATTTTAGTTATTAGAGCCCATTTGATGAGTATATAAAAAATTACTTCAATTAAGATAGCTATTAAACTCTAAGAAAATTCATACACCTAAAATACCAATATGATATTGGTAAAAAAATTAATTATATTTATTTTTAATTTTGTAAAATTGGCATATGCTTTTCCTCATGATCATCCCTGAACCTAAAAATAAGTTCAAGTTGTAAATCATCATTTCTTTTAAAAATTTGATGTGGTCACCAACTCTATGTTGGTAGATCCACTATACATTTTTTTCAGTCCTTTGCCTGTCATCAGATTTTTGAAAAAATTAAATGTTCCCTTCCACCTTGAGCAGTCTTTCCTTAGCTTCTTTCATAGCATTATCTTTCAGGTTTCATTACTCTCTGGCTGTTCTCAGTGTACCTTCATTTTGTCTTTAAATGTTGCAGCTCCTAAAAGCACAATCCTGAGTCCTCTTCTCATTTTACTGGTTCTCTTTTTTTCTGGTTAATAATCATTTTGGTTAATGCTAATCATATATGGTGAAATTATTTTAATTGTGTCATCTGAGATAAATGTTTTTGATCTTAATATACATAAAATATATTCTTGTGTCAAAGGAATAAAGTTGGTTTCTATTTCATAAGATGTGCCATACAATTAATACAGAATAATCAAATTGTGCAACTAAGAAGGAAAAACAAGTGTTAAACTCTAGTTTGGGGAACAGTTATGGCTTTAAGTGTTAGAATGATTTTTCATCAATAAGATGCTCCCTTCTTAATTTTTAAGTTGTTATCATAAAATTGTGACTTTTTTTTAGGTATATCCACAAATCTACCAATCCTGATGAACCTCCAGTTGCTGAACAGCCCAAACCATTGTACCCATACCGAACAATTGGTTGTGTTTTCAATCATCAGATGTTCCTGGGAAATTGTCAGCCCTCTGACTCAGTAGAAATCTGCATATTTAATTTGAATGATGAATCCAAATGGAAACCCATGAGTGAAGAAGCAATTAAATCTGTGTGTGCTCCTGGAGCTACAACATCCCTTCCTCCCTTTCCACCTCTTTGTGCGTCCACGATTGATGCTTCAGTAACAAGCAATGAAATAGAAATGCAGCTAAGGCTACTAGTATCAGAACATAGGAAGGTGAATAACACTTTTGTAAATTTGTAGTCTTGTACAGTTTATTAAATTTCTTTATGTATTTAATAACTTTTTTAGCATGTATGTTAGAGCCAGTCACACTGTTCTAGCCCTGAACAAAACAAATTCAGTCCCTACCTTTATGAAGCTTGGCGTTTTGAAAGTTATGAGAGTTTAGTTCTGAGATTCAGAAATTTCCAAAGTCACCAATAGTTTCTCTTTTTTTTATGTGTCATTGATATATAATCTTATGAGGGTTTCACATGTGGTTATTACATTCACCCATGTTATCAAGTCCTCACTCCTCTGCCCCCGCATTGCAGTCACTTGTCTGTCAGCGTAGTAAGATACTAGAGTCATTACTTGTCTTCTCCCTTCTGTACTGCCTTCCCCATGACCTACCTATATTGTGATTGCGAATTATAGTGCCCCTTAATCCCCTTCCCCCTCACTCCCCACCTACCCTCCCTTACCCCTTCCCTTTGGTTACCACTAATCCCTTCTCAGAGCCTGTGAGTCTGTTGCTGTTTTGTTCCTTCAGTTTTGCTTTGTTGTTATACTCCACAAATGAGTGTAATCATTTGCTACTTGTGTTTCTTCTGGTTTATTTCACTGAGCATAATACCCTCTAACTCCATCCATGCTGTTGTAAGTGGTGGATTTGTTTTCTTCTTACCGCTGAATAATATTCCATTGTGTATATGTACCACATCCTTTTATCCATTCATCTACTGATGGACATGTAGGTTGCTTCCATATCTTGGCTATTGTAAATAGTGATGCAGTAAACATAGGAGTACGTATGTCTTTTTGAATCAGGGATCTTGTTTGCTTTGGGTAAATTCCTAGGAGTAGAATTGAGGTACCTCCATTATTGCTTTCCACAATGGTTGAACTAATTTGCTTTCCACAGCGATTGAACTGGTTTACATTCCCACTAACAGTGTAGGAGGGTTCCCTGTCTCCACATCCTCTCCAGCATTATTTGTTCCTTGTCTTTTCGATGTTGACCATCCTAACTAGTGTGAGGTGATAATCTCATTGTGGTTTTAATTTGCATTTCCCTGATAATTAGCAATGTGGAGCATCTTTTCATGTGCCTGTTGGCCATCTGAATTTATTCTTTAGAGAAGTGTCTTTTAAGATCCTCTGCCCATTTTTTAATCAGGTTATTTGCTTTTTGGGTGTTGAAGTGTGTGAGCTCTTTATATATTTTGGATGTTAACCTCTTATTGGATGTGTTGTTTACAAATATATTTTCCCATACTGTAGGATTTTTGTTCTACTGATGGTGTCCTTTGCTGTACAAAAGCTTTTTAGTTTGATGCATTCATTCATTTTCGCTTTTGTTTTCCTTGCCCTAGGAGATGTGTTTAGGAAAAAATTGCTCATGTTCATATTCAAGAGATTTTTCCCTATGTTTTCTTTTCTTCTA
Source organism: Manis pentadactyla (assembly GCF_030020395.1). Classification (NCBI taxonomy): domain Eukaryota; kingdom Metazoa; phylum Chordata; class Mammalia; order Pholidota; family Manidae; genus Manis; species Manis pentadactyla. The sequence continues at coordinate 106,652,147 of NC_080024.1, forward strand.
AGAGTTTTATGGTTTCATGATTTACATTCAAGTCTTTGATCCATTTCGACTTTACTTTTGTGTATGGAGTTAGACAATAATCCAGTTTCATTCTCTTACATGTAGTTGTCCAGTTTTGCCAACACCATTTGTTGAAGAGGCTGTCTTTTCCTCATTGTATGTCCATGGCTCCTTTATTAATTAGCCATATATGGGTGGGTTTATATCTGGGTTCTGTTCCATTAATCTATGGGTCTGTTCTTGTGCCAGTACCAATTGTTTTAATACTCCATTAAAGTCAGTATCTTTTACAAAGCAAATGCTCAGTACATATTTGAATTTACATGCAATTCATTTGTTGACTTGCCCCCTTACTACAGTTGAATTTATGGTAGGAATAATCAAATTAAGCAGATTCAATCTTAGTAAATTCTTCAAAGTCATAAAATGTGACCTTAAAATTCAGTGATACTGTGTTCCATAGTAGAACTATTCCATGTCATCTTTTCTCATGGATATTAAGGAAGTTCAGGATTTGGAACCTTCGCTAATATCATTGTATTTAATTGTTTTTTGGTTATTTCTCTAAGAAGTAAAACCTGATACCTGTAATTCTTTTTTTTTACTTCTATGAACTGTATAATAATTAGTAGGAAGTTAAAAAAAACTATGACAGTTAAAAAAAATCTTTTCTTGGCATGCATTAAAATAACCAACATCTATTATAACTAATTGGTTTTTAAAATATTAATATATTTCACTTTTCTTTTTCAATTACTATAGGATCTTGGCCTCACTACTGTTTGGGAAGACCAACTTTCCTATCTCTTATCGCCAGCTTTGGCTTCATATGAATTTGAGCGTACAACCAGTATATCTGCAGGCAATGAAGAATTTCAAGATGCCATAAGGAGGGCTGTACCTGATGGTCACACATTTAAAGGATTTCCAATACATTTTGTGTATAGAAATGCAAGGCGTGCATTTGCTACATGTCTTCGGTAAGGTGGAATTTATGAATTCAAAAATGTTTTTTACTTAGGAATTTTAGCAATCAGTCTGATAGTTATTTAGGGATGACTTCAGAATCACACTGGGAGCTTTTATAATTATTTAACCCTCCTTGCCACAGATTATGATTCATTAGGTCTGCAGTGCAGCCCTAGTTTGGGATAATTTTCCTGGTAATTTTGGTGTAGTCTCAGTGGAGGATCTGTGATACTGTCTAGTATAATTTTTTAAATGTATGGACACTGAGGAAATACTCTATAATTTGAATAGCTTGACCAAAATTAGCCAATAGTAGCAGAGATAGGATTTTTAAAAATTATTTTAAATGTTGACTTGACTTAGAAATAAGAGAAGAAAACTTATTTCAATTTTTAACTGAAGAAATTTTCTTTATTCTGTAGGTCTCCTTTCTGCGAAGAAATTATCTGTTGCCGTGGAGACCAGGTGCGACTGGCAGTTCGTGTCAGAGTGTTTACTTATCCTGAATTGGCATGTGCTGTTTGGATCATGTTTGCTTGTAAATATCGCTCAGTATTATAGAGCTGACATTTCTGTAAGAGTATAATATTGCTGTGTTTTATTGGACTTTTACACATTGCACATTGCTAGCTATTTAGAGGTTCATTATTTTAAAAATCACAATCTGGCTCAGATGTCGTATTTCACTTTTGTATATACCTGACAGTGTTTAAAAAAATCATGTGTGTATTTAAAAATTAAGGATGAAAAGCTTGTATAAGTCTGAGTGGAATTTAGTATAAATTAAGTGTATATTCTATTTTAATAAATGCTACTTTGTTTACAGGTATTCAGTAGTTTAAATATGAATATAAAATTTAGTCAGTTTTCTTTAATAGGTAATCAGAAAGATTTGTCTAAGGGTTTGAGCTATAGTAAAATCAATATGATCATTATTTTTCATGGATTAATGGGATTATTTTATATAAATTAGGAGAATTAACCTCACAACAGACTTATTTATTACATAGATGGAAATACATTTCAATGAATTACCACTTTTTTGGTTTACCCATAGCTGTAGGGGTATTTGTGAGTTCCCAAAAATTTGTGGCAAGACTTTGATATAAGAGTAGGAAAGAAGTAGTAGTAGAAAAGCATAAATATTAATACCAGAACAAACCTCACATGAAAGTACATGAATTTATAAGCATTTGTTAGTTTGATTCATTATAAAAATGAATTGGATATTTTAGAAAAAAGTTTTGTATAATATTGATAAGTTGTTTTCTGTAATTGACAGTCTGTTACTGATGTTCTGTGGTCAAGAATTCATTACTAGCCTCTTTGTGGATTCCATCTTCTGAAACCATATTCTGTCTTTATTTTTTTCACTGTGATAAAAACATCAGTGTTTAAGTAACTAAATCGGAATCATTACGTGAGGCTACTGAAAAATAAGCATATGTGAGTACATGCTGATAATTTGTGTTAAAATTGAGAAAGTTTCAAAATTAGTTTAAACAATAGCAACAGTGATCATCAAAAAGACTGTAATAGCTTGACTTTGTAGGAAGCCGCATGTCATAAGTGATAGGATTGTCCATTCAGCATCTCTGTGCACAGTTCTTAATTCAGTTACTTCATTCATTGGTCTTAACAAAAGTAACTTGTTAATGGTTGAAAGTAATGGTTGACTGCACGTTTTTCCTTTCATCACTTTAATTAGTCTTTGCAAATAAAATGACAATGGTTTTTAAAAATTCAAATCTAAAGACATCCTAAAACTCACTTCTTGTTTTATTTTTACAAACAATAAATATTTTTCATTTAACTTGCTTAAAAAGTCTGAAAATATCCCTCTTCTGGCAGTTTTCATTGAAAACGATAACCACATGTTTCTTGAGACCGAAATGAGTATAGAGAACTAGCAAAGTAAGAATTAAAACGTTTTGACTCTGTTGCCAGAATTACTCATAAGCTTTCAACAGAGAAAATTGCTTGTAGTTGTCAATTTGGGGAACATACTGTTTATGAGGCATGTACTAAGAGGCAGACTGTGTTAAGATCAAGGCTGTGTTGTCATTGAGGGTGGGATTCCTGCCTCACTGTACTAGAATAACACATGTATTTATGATGTTCCTTTGGTATAAATTGTTAAATAAATTTCCTTTTATGCATTTTAAGAATCTGGCATGAATTAATATTTTTCTCTAAAGATGGTTTATTTCAAAAGATTATTTTAGTGTATTTATCACTAGAATTCAGCTACTCTTGTGATAGAAAGCCAAGCCAAGAAAGGGGACAGGACAGTATTTCTTTAAGGCATTAAGAATGCTGAGAAATACCAGGGTGCTTGAGTTTAAAGCAGTGTAACAATGTACTCACCACTGGAACCCGGTGATATGGAACAGCTTGTTGATCAGTCATGTAGGCCCGTTAGTTTCCAATAGATTATCCAGGTACCCTTTATTGAGATATGTTAAAACATGACTAGCATTCTGGCTGAACCTATAGTACACTAAGAGCTCCCACTGCAGCATTCTTGGGGCGTTCCCGCTGACTCTCCTTAACCCTTGTAGTGAATGTGTAAAAGGCATGGCCCCTCTGCGCTCAGGGCTCAGCCTTTGGATATGAATCCACTGAGCCAGTGCTGGCACTAATAAACTGCTTCTCGTCAAATGTCTCGGTGTCCCAAATCCTTGTTTGTAGTTCCTGCAGTTCCTGCAACACTCTTACTAGTAATTTTTCTTTTTAAAAATTAGGTTTGCCTTGTTTACTTAGCTCTGTCATAAGAGTAGTTTTTCTATTAAAAACAAAAATTTTTTATATAATGTCTCTAATGTATTCATTTTGACAATATGTGCACTAATGTGTTCTGTATGTACATATATATGTAATATATAATTGTATTTAGTAGAAGAATATCAGAAACCTAGAAAATTCAATACTCAAATATGGACCTATTGAATTAAACTTTGTCTTGCCAATGGGTTTCAGCCCCAGGCAAGTTCGCTATGGATTCAGTGTGACCAAAGAAATCGACAGCAAAACATTCTTGGGGTGAAAGAGTTATACCCAACTTTATTTCCAGGTGGCAGGTCCGTCACTAAAATCCCATTCACTCAGAGCGAGTCTGCATGCAGCAAGCTGGTCTCAGCCTCTGTGCCCCTCTGTCCTCACAGCCATCCTCTGGGCCCCTCTGTCTGCACAGAGGTCCCACACAGCCGTCCTCCAGACCTCTCTGCACAGTTGTCCCGCATAGTCGTCCTCCTGCCCTCTCTGCGCAGTCGTCCCACACAGCCATCCTCTGGGCCTCTGTCCTCGGTGCTGCCACCACTCCAGCCTCTGCTCTGCTCTCCTGAAGCCTTGCAGCCCTGCCACCGTATCATGCACAGAGCACTGGGCAGAGCTCTTTTTATATAGAGTCAACAGCCATGTATTGCCCACAGGTGTACAGTGAGCTAGTCAACCAGGGCCAGGTGAGAATCCTGGCCACAGGAACTCTCATTTTATCCACACTCCACCCCTCCAGGATTCTCTCCTTTCAATCCATGTGCCTTTAGTTCTCTGCAATGGTCCCTGTGCAAGGAAGCTCGAACACTGTTCTCCAGCAAAAAGTCTTGCAGACACACAGGCCGGACTCGTGGCTCTGTCTCTGCCCTCTGCCTCTTTAGTCTTAATGGCTTGAACTGCTGCTCTGGTTTCAGTTGTTGCCATAGCTCCAGTAAGATCCTGTTTGGCTTCCCATCTAATTTCCTTCCATCTACTCCTGCCTGTATCAAATCAACCCACATCTGGGTCCTCGTAACCCTCATAAGGCCCCTCAAATTCCTCCTGTGAGTAACAGGTCTTATTTCTTTCTGGGTTCTCGTTGCTTCAGCTACTCTACGTGTCACCTCACATTGTGTAATCGCTGCCTCGAGGCAGGCTGCACTGTCAGGGAAGACAGCTTTCCCATCTCTGATCCCAACAGAACAATTCCATCCACCCCTAAGTCCCACAGGCACCAGCTCAGCCTGAGTATAGGGGCGGACCATAGAGTGCTCCACGACCTGGGGAGGGGGCTGCTCCTCTCCTTAGGGAACTTTCAGCTGCTGGGTCTTTATTTTCTTTACAACAACTGGGTGTGTTTTCAATACAGGAGGGGCCAGTACCTCTGGCACCACCCCTTCATCCTTCCCCAGCTCCTCCATTTCTGGGGCTGATGGCACCTTTCTCTCCCCTCCCCCGAGTGCCTCCTCTGCTACAGTGCCTCGCAGCAATGCCAGCTCAGTCTTCAGAAGGTCTCTTACCTTCACCTCAATGCTTTGCAGCTGACGTTCTGGTGCCACCTCCACCTGTGCTTCCCTCGGGAGTTCGTCCTTTTCCTTGATGGCCTCTTCCTCCTTCAGAGCACCTGGCAGCGCTGCCATCTTGTCTCCAATGGCACCTTGCTGCCAGCATTCTTGTGCTGCCTCCTCCCGCATCAATGCCATCTCCTTCCTCAGGGAATCCACAGAAGTTTGCAGCTCGCGTTCTCGTGCCGCCATTTCTTGGGTCTCCTCTGTAGACCTTTTATTTAAGACTGTGAGAAGCAGCCAACCCACAATCCCCGCTGCCTCCCGGGCAGTCTGCTTCTAAAACCATCTGCTTACTATATCAAGGGCCACCTCTATTGCCTCAGGTGTCCCTCCACTTGCTTCCAGTCCTGGGTGGGGCCCAGTCCTCTAGGAGGCAAGCCACCTCAGACCACATACCCATTGGGGGATGATCCACTGTCTCCCCACTCACAGGGACATCCCGCTGAAGCACCCCTCCCATAAGGGCAATCTTTTTCCTTGGTCAACAGTGAACCCTACTGACTTTGCCAATTGTCTTGCCAATGGGTTTCAGCCCCGGGCAAGTTTGCTATGGATTCAGTGTGACCAAAGAAATTGATAGCAAAACATTCTTGGGGTGAAAGGATTATAACCAACTTTTTTCCAGGTGGCAGGTCAGTCACTAAAATCCCATTCACTCAGAGTGAATCTGCATGCAGCAAGCCGGTCTCTTCCTCTGGTTCCCTCTGTCTGCACAGCTTTCCTCTGGGCCCCTCTGTCCACACAGCTGTCCCACACAGCCGTCCTCTGGGCCTCTCTGCAGTTGTCCTGCACAGCCATCGTCTGGGCCTCTGTCCTCGGCACTGCCACCACTCCAGCCTCTGCTCTGCTCTCCTGTAGCCTTGCAGCCCTGCCACCATGTCGTGCCCAGAGCACTGGTCGGAGCTCTTTATATAGAGTCAACAGCCATGTTATTGCCCACCGGTGTACAGTGAGCTAGTCAACCAGGGCCAGGTGAGAATCCTGGCCACAGGAACTCTCATTTTATCCACAAACTTATTAAATTCAGTTCCAACTAACTAAACACTCCAAGTGCCTTTAAATATTTTCTGGTGTTAAAGTGTACATTTTTAGATAGGATCTGCAAAAACACATCTATAACCTGGCACCTTTGGGAAGTACACACATTTGAAACCCATTTTCTACTCTTAACAAAGACAAGGTTTGTAAATGAAGTGATAACTTTATATTTGAAAAGAATATTGCCCCAAAGTAGTCTGTGCCAAATATCTAACCATGAGGAGGTGTTAGTTATGAACCATTGATTGCTTAAACTAAATTCATCACATGTCTGATTTCATGCTCTACTAAACAAAATAGGTTAGACTAGAGTATGCAACTTTACAAATTTTTCTTTGACTCCTAGACAACAATTGCATACTTTCTACTTAAGGAGAGAAGTACAAAATGAGATGACCTGTTTTTAACATTCACTTTACTTGTACCAGTGAAAGTAGCATCACTTTTCAGCTGTTTGTAGTTGAGTACTTTGAGATTAGCCAAAGCTTATATAAAAATACAAAAAGTGAAAAACAAAATAGCCAAACACATAAACTAGAATTTTGCTTTTGAAGAATTTTAAAGAACCTTATTAGCATATTGTTTATTGCGTAGTCTACATTTAAAGCACAAGTTTAGTTATCTTTCATGAATTTAAATGTGGGTATTAAGTGTTTGGTATTCTGAGATTTGGTTGGCATAGTCATCATAATTACATTTGACTTACATATGGTTTTTGAATTACCTATTTGACACCGGTGTTGAAATAGGGATTTTAGAAGGAAAGGAGAGGTTATTAGCTGGTAGGTAGTTCTCTGATTCTACTAAATTTAAGGCTTGTACTAACACTCCAAATCAGATGTTTCCTAGCAATTCTCAAGGTAGTTTTTCTTTATTCTTTCTTTTTTACAAAACTATAGAGTCTTAACTACCTTTATATTTATGCTGTCTTACATGTGATTTACTATTTCATGACCTGGAATTACAGGATTTTGAATTTGAAAGGAACCAGGTCTTCTAGTTCACTTAACTTCTCTGGATCCCCATTTCATTAATATATAAACTAAGTTTCTTGTCTGGAGATGTATATCTCCAATACAGTTCTAGAACTAAGTTCTGGCTTTGATTTTACTTCTTTTTGCTGTATCTCTTTCTGTACAAATAGGAGTCTTTCTTTCTGTGGGAATGGCATTATTATTGGGTATGACCAAATAACCAAAATGTGTAGTATGTAAAATTTTCATTTTAGTGGTTCTGCCTAAGAGGTAAGGATATGGAAGGCATCTGTCTCTTACGGTACCCATCACATAATCTATCAGAAATTGCAATAATATATGGGTTATCAAGTCACTGACAGATAAGGCTAGAATTACTTTTTAGAGAGGATGGCCTGGGGAAGCAGAGGCCCTGAGAAGCAGTAGTTGAGGCTTTTGAGGTTACTTGTGTAGGGTCAATAATATAAAGACATGCAGAATTCTATTTGCATACTTAGATACCAGTGACAGTACAGGGATACTGCCCACTAATATACATCAAGAAAATATTTGACTCAGATTCAGTCATTTTTCTGAGAGAATTGTGAAGTCCATTTATTTACAAATCAGGTGTAACTGGCCAGTTGTTACTTAACTTTTACAAAATCTTTTCTTTGCTAGAATGTATATATTGAACAAAAGCAAGCAGGTTTTATCACCAATTTTTAATTTTTAACAGCTTTATTGACGTAACTTGCATATTTTACAACCAATTTAAAGTGTACAGTTTCGTGATTTGTACTATATTCAAAGATATGTACAACCAACACAAGTCAATTCAAAAATATTTCTGCACCTAAAAATAAACCCTGTAACTTTAGCTGTTATTCTCCTATCTTCCCATTCCATGTCCCCCTAGACTTCAGCCCTATACAACCACTATTCTACCTTCTGTCCGTCCATGTAAGTTTCCCTGTCTGGACGTGCATGTGAATGGAATCATATCACATATGGTCTTTGTGACAGGTTTCTTTCACTTAGTATAATGTCTTTAAGTTTCATCCATGTTGTAGCATGTATCATTAACCCCTTCCTTTTTATGAGCAAATAATATTCCATTGCATGGATATACCACATTTGTTTATCCATTTGTCAGTACACATTTTGGCAGTTTCTGCCTTTCAGCTATTATGAATAATGCTGATATAAACATTTGCCTACAAGGTTTTTTGAGGGCCAATGTTTTCATTTCTCTTGGGTTTTATACATAGGAGAGAAATTGCTGGGTCGTATGGTAACTCTATGTTTAACATTTTGGTGAAATGCTGAATAGTTTTCCAAAGCAGCTGCATTTTTTTCAATACCACTATTAGTGTATGAGGTTCTGATTTCTCCATATTCTTGCCAACACCTGTTACTATCTTGCTTTTTGATTCTAGCCATCCTAGTGGGTGTGAAGTGCTACCGCGTTCACCCCTTGTGGCGGTGACAACAGCGATACGTACACAGACCTGGTTCACTTCAGTTGTTTATTGTTGCTCGGAAGGCCGGGAGAAGGTGAGTGAGAAGAAGCAACAGCCGGGGGGAGCGAATGAGAGGAAGAATGAGAGGAGAGAGAGACAGAGATTGAGAGAGAATGAGTGAGAGACTGAGAGAGTGAGTGAGTGAGAGAGTGCTTCTCTTTCCTGCTTATGCCTTATATAAAGGAAGCTGGCCTATGGTGATCAAGCCTATAGGAGCAACTTCCTTATGCTAATGCCACCAAACCAGGCAGGGTGGCGCCCAGGAAGCGTGCGCCATCTTAGGGCATTGGTCAGCTAGAGTGGAAGGGCGGTGTTCAGCCATAGTGGGACTCAGCCTCGGCCGTAGGCCAGCCCCTACATCTCCCCCTTTTTTGTTTTTTAACACAATGAGGCTCGGGGACCATGCCTGTCTTAGGTTGTCAGGGAGGCGCAGCATCCTTACCCGTCATAAGGCAACAGACAGCTAAGGTCTGCGCCCTGTCTTAGGTTGGTATGCGTACCTCCTGATCTTACCCGTCTTTGACTACTGGTCCAACATATTGTGCTACACCCTAGGGGAGATGCCTTCTTCTATAGCTGCCATGGCCTGCACCAGAGCCATCCGCACTTTCCGATGTTGCCATTGCATGGAACAGAACACCCATGCCTGACCAGGCTTTGGTGGCATTTAGCATGGCTTCAGCAAACTGAGCTACAGACAGCGCCTCTAACTTTTGGGGACTAACATTCAATATTTCTTGCCATAGCTGAGTGGTGAGCACATCAAACTCACTGGACCAATTGGTGGATAACATCTTGCCTAATTTCCTGGACAGATTGGCAGCTTTAGAGAGGTTATGAAAGGAATGCCACTAACACATAGAGCTGTCAAAAGGCAGATATGGGAGATTAAGTGTACTATAGGTAGAGAAAAAGGCAGGAAAGGTATGTGCAGTTTCAGTCACCGGGAGTGGAATAGGCCAAACCTTCACCAGACCCCATAGTTCTCTGGGTTCCGCTATCGCCTGCTGAAGAATCAGTAGCAGGATGAGCATCAGTGGCATCGGCATCTCGCACTTCCGGTTCTGGTCTTGCCACTCTCCGTGTCAGGCGTTCAGGCACCCAGATGGGATTGTTTCGGTCCTGTGGGAAAACACAAACAGAGCCTCGGTTCCAGATTAACACTGGATCCGGGCCTTTCCATGATCCTTCCAATACATCCTTCCACATAACTGCGGGCATGTCTTTAGGCCTGGAACGGCGATTATGCCGCTCTGCTGCACTGTGGCCATCTTTGTCCAATGTTAAAAAATTTAAAATGAACAATATGATGTTAAGTTTGTCTCTGGGGGATCTGAAGTCTGCCCCTATTCCCCCTTTTTGTTTATAGAGAGCATTTTTAAGGGTCAGGTTGGCACGCTCTACCACGCCTTGCCCTTGAGGGTTATAGGGAATGCCCGTGGTGTGGGTGATATCCATTGTTTTTAAAAAGCTGAGGAGCGATTGGGATGCATATGCTGGCCCATTGTCAGTTTTTAAATGTTTGGGCTTTCCCCAGGCCGAAAATGCCTGAAGGCAGTGAGATATGACATCTCTAGATTTTTCTCCTGTATGGCAAGAGGCAAAAATGATGCCTGAGCAGGTGTCTACAGACACATGGACATATTTCATCTTACCGAATTCTGGAATATGGGTAACATCCATTTGCCAAATGTGATTGGGGAGTAGCCCCTTTGGATTAACTCCTTCTGAGATGGAGGGTAGGAGTGTGACACACCATTTGCAACTGACTACTATGGCTCTTGCTTGGTCTCTAGTAATATTATATTTTAGGCGAAGGGTATGTGCATTGACATGGAATTGTTTGTGAAATTGAGCAGCTTGTTCTACAGGGTCAAATAGAGCTAAGATGTTAAACTCACGGGTCAGGGCATCGGCACGTCTGTTTCCCTCAACAATGGGTCCTGGGAGGGAAGTGTGGGCTGCTTCTTTTTTCTAAGGGGCCACTGAGGAACCCACACGGGCTCCTCTGATCGCCATAATTTCAGGCAATCTCGCTTTAAATGACCCATCTGCTTGCAATGGAAGCATGCCCCGGAAGGGGTAGCCCTGCTGCGCGCATTTTGCAGTCCCTGAGTTATGGCTGCAGCCATTACCTGTCCTTGCACTACAGTGTCATTGATGTCCCTGCAAACTTTGAGGTACACATTTAAATCTTTATTTTTCCAAGGCCTGATAGCCTCCTTGCACCATTTATTTGCTTGCTCATAGGCCAACTGTTTTACTAGGGGCATTGCTGTGTCAACATCTCCAAATATACGGCCTGCAGTTTGCATCAACCTTGCCAAGAAGTCTGCATAAGGCTCATTTGGTCCTTGGAGTACTTTAGATAATTGACCCTGTAAATCACCAATGCCCTGGAGTGTTTTCCAGGCCTTGACAGCTGCTGTAGCTATTTGCATATACACAGCAGGAGGGTAATTTATCTGATTATGCTGTCCTAGGTAAGGTCCTGTGCCCATTAGCATCTCCAGGTTCCACTGATTGTTCCCTGCGGCAGCGTTGTGCCTGGCAGTGTCTTGTGAAAGCTCTGCCCACGCAGTTTTGAATAGCAGGTACTGACCTCCAGTAAGGCATGCTCTGGCTACATTAGCCCAATCATCTGGTGTTAGATTCTGAGTGGCTAATGACTCCACTATGGCCACAGTGAACGCTGCTTGCACTCCATAGGTGGTGGCAGCTTCCTTTAGGCTTTTAACAAGCTTAAAATCTAGGGCTTGATGGTATCTTTGCTGGGTGTTTGGATCTTCTATTACTGGGAAGGCTGCATTCCCCTCCATGTTTAGCCATTCCCTCCATCTATTCTTGCCCAATTGTTCTTGGCACCCCTGGCCACCACAATATGAGTAACTCTGGTAAAGGGGTGGCTCTGCTCTATAGGTTGGAGAGCAAAATGGATAATTTGGGGCTGTTGGCACAATCTCTTCTACCTTACTGCTCTTATTGGGGAGAGGGGCTGAGCTAGTCTCTCCTTCCTCTCTGCTTATTCTCAGTCGGCTCAGTGAGGAGCACAATGTGGGCCGATGTCCTCTCTGAGCAGCCCTAGCCTCTAACTCTTCTCCTGATAATTCTTGGTCCTCTTCCTCATCAGAGGACCCCCCCTGTGTAGATCCACTTTCAGATGCTCTCACAGAGGCTCTTTCCTCTTTCACTTCCTCAAGAATCTCCTCTCCCTCCCTTATGGCTTCTCTACAACTAGGTTTATTCTCCTTTAGGCAGCTCTTAACCAGCCCCCATATGGGGAGCGTCCCAGCCGGGAGCGGCTCCCTGCGATCTGCGTTGCGCAGATCCTCGCCTAACTTTTCCCACATGGGGGTAGTGATTCTTCCTTCATCTAGGAACCACGGAGCATGCTTCTCCACCGTGTGGAGGAAAGCCCTTGCGGTTTTTGTTTTTAATGAGGTTCCGTTGGCCCTCAGGAGTGCTCTCAAAGGCTCTTCTACTCTAATTCTAGACTCTTCAGATCCCATGTTAGCGATTAAAGGATAAAAGGCTACTTCTAAGTTTATGGGTAAAGGGTACTCTTATCACTAACCTGCATTCGTCGCTATACCGCGAACTTTCCTGGCTTTGTCGCTATCCCGCGAACTTTCCTGGCTTCGTCGCTATCCCGCGAACTTTCCTGGCTTCGTCGCTATCCCGCGAACTTTCACTGGCACCCTAACTTTTCATAACATTTTTGACAAAACAAAACAGTACAACAAAGAACACTATGACGGACAGACAAAACAGAAATCCCCACCACAGCCGCTTGCTATCTCCTTTCCTACTTCTGCATTTGCTTTGCTCGTTGGTCCACTCACCCTTCTCATCTGAGGCGCCTTCCCGAGCAATCCTTCCGAACGGGGTCCACAGGTACTGCTTCAGGGTAAGAAGCTCTATGGCGTCCGCGTCCACCAGTTTCTCCTCTGGGTGGCTGGAGAAAAACTCCCGGGTTTCGGCACCAGATACCGCGTTCACCCCTTGTGGCGGTGACAACAGCGATACGTACACAGACCTGGTTCACTTCAGTTGTTTATTGTTGCTCGGAAGGCCTGGAGAAGGTGAGTGAGAAGAAGCAACAGCCGGGGGGAGCGAATGAGAGGAAGAATGAGAGGAGAGAGAGAGACAGAGATTGAGAGAGAATGAGTGAGAGACTGAGAGAGTGAGTGAGTGAGAGAGTGCTTCTCTTTCCTGCTTATGCCTTATATAAAGGAAGCTGGCCTATGGTGATCAAGCCTATAGGAGCAACTTCCTTATGCTAATGCCACCAAACCAGGCAGGGTGGCGCCCAGGAAGCGTGCGCCATCTTAGGGCATTGGTCAGCTAGAGTGGAAGGGCGGTGTTCAGCCATAGTGGGACTCAGCCTCGGCCGTAGGCCAGCCCCTACAAAGTGCTATCTCCTTGTGGTTTTTATTTGCACTTCCCTGATGGTTAATGATGTTGAGCATTTTTTCCTTTGCTTATTGACCATTTGTTTATCTTCTTACAGAAATGTCTTTTTGGATACATTGCCCCTTTTAAAAATTGGGTTGTCTTTTTATTACTGAATAATTAAAGTTCTCTATATATTGTAAATACAAGTCCCTTAGCAGATACATAATTTGTAAATATTTTCTTCCGTTCTGTAGGTTGTCTTCATCCTTTTGACTTTGTCCTTGGAAGTACTAAGGTTTTTAATTTTGATAAAGCACAATATATCTGTTTTTGTTTCTTTTCTTGCTCTTGGTTTTGTTGTCCTAAGAATTCATTATGAAATTTAATGTCATGTGGAAACACATCCCATGCACATGGGTAAGAAGAATTAATATTGTCAAAATGGCCAACCTGCCTAAAGCAATCTATAGATTCAGTGCAATTCCTATCAAAATATCAACAGCATTCTTCAATGAACTAGAGAAAATCATTCTAAAATTCATATGGAACCACAAAAGACCTTGAATAGTCAAAGCAATTCTGAGAAGGAAGAATAAAGCTGGGGGCATTATGCTTCCCAAATTTAAGCTCTACTACAAAGCCACAGTAATCAAGACAATTTGGTACTAGCACAAGAACAGACCCATAGACCAATGGAACAGACTAGAGAGCCCAGATATAAACCCAACCATATATGGTCAATTAATATACGATAAAGAAGCAATGGATATGCAATGGGGAAATGACAGCCTCTTCAACAGCTCATGTTGGCAAAACTGGACAGTTACATGCAAGAGAATGAAACTGGATTATTTTTTAACCCCATACACAAAAGTAAACTCGAAATGGATCAAAGACTTGAATGTAAGTTATGAAACCATGAAACTCTTAGAAGACAACATAGGCAAACATCTCCTGAATATAAGCATAAGCAACTTCTTCCTGAATGCATCTCCTCGAGCAAGGGAAACAAAAGCAAAAATGAACTCATGGGAAAGTTTCTGTATAAAGGACACCATCAACAGAACAAAAAGGCATCTTACAGTATGGGAGAATATATTTGTAAATGACATATCCAACAAGGGGTTAACATCCAAAATATATAAAGAACTTACACACCTCAACACCCAAAAAGCAAATAATCCGATTAACAAATGGGCAGACAATATGAAGAGACAGTTCTCCAAAGAAATTCAGATGGCCAACAGACACATGAAAAATGCTCCACATCACTAATCATCAGGGAAATGCAAATTAAAACCACAATGAGATATCACCTCACACCAGTAAGGATGGCCAGCATTGAAAAGACTAAACAACAAATTCTGGTGAGGATGCGGAGAAAGGGGAACCCTCCTACACTGCAGGTGGGAATGTAAGCTAGTTCAACCATTGTGGAAAGCAATATGGAGGTTCCTCAAAAAACTAAAAATAAAAATACCATTTGACCTGGGAATCCCACTTCTTGGAATTTACCCAAAGAATACAACTTCTCAGATTCAAAAAGACATATGCTCCCCTATGTTTATCGCAGCACTTTTTACAATAGCCAAGCTACGGAAGTAACCTAAGTGTCCGTCAGTAGATGTATGGATTAAGAAGATGTGGTACATATACACAATGGAATACTATTTGGCAGTAAGAAAGAAACAAATTCTACCATTTGCAACCACATGGATGGAGCTGGAGGACATTGTGCTCAGTGAAATAAGCCAGGTGGAGAAAGACAAATGCCAAATGATTTCCCTCATTTGAGGAGTATAACAAGGAAGCAAAACTGAAGGAACAAAATAGCAGCAGACTCAGAGACTCCAAGAATGAACTTTTGGTTGCCAAAGGGGAGGGGTGTGGGAGGGCAGGTGGGGAGGGAGGGGGAAGGGGATTGAAGGGTATTATGTTTAGTACACATGGTGTGGGGGATCACACGGAGAACAGTGTAGCACAGAGAAGGCACATTGTGGATCTGTGGCATCTTTCTACACTGATGGACAGTGACTGCATTGGAGTATGGGTGGGGACTTGATAATATGAGTAAATGTAGTAACCGCATTTTTTTTCATGTGAAACCTTCATAAGAGTGTATATCAATCATACCTTAATAAAAATAAGTAAAAAAATTAATTTTGTCATGTAGATTTACCCTTATCTTTTAATCTAAGAGTTTAATAGTTTTGTCTCTTAATTTAGGTCTTTGATACTTTTAGAGTTAATTTTTGTATATGTTCTGAGGTAAGGGTTCAACTTTTCTATGTGAAAATCCAGTTGTCCCAGCACCGTATGTTGAAAATGCTATTCTATCTCCATTGAATGATCTGGGCACCCTTGTCCAAAACCAGTTGACCATAGATGTATGGGTTTATTTCTGGACTCAGTTTTATTCCTATTGTGCCAATATGACATGTTTTGATTATCATTGCTTTGTTGTAGGTTTTGAAATTGTGAAGTGTGAGAGTCCTCCAACTTTGTTCTTTTTCAAGATTGTTTTGGCTATTTTGGATCCTTTTCAATTGCATATGAATTTTAAAATGAGCTTGTTGGGGAGGGGTGGAAGATGGCGGCATGAGTAGAGCAGCGGAAATCTCCTCCCAAAACAACATATATCTATGAAAATATAACAAAGACAAGCCTTCCTAGAATAAAGACCAGAGGACACAGGACAATATCCAGACCACATCCGCACCTGAGAGAACCCAGCAACTCGCGAAGCGGGTAAGATACAAGCCCCCGCCCGGCGGGACCCGAGCGCCCCTCCCCCCAGCTCCCGGCGGGAGAAGAATAGGCAGAGCGGGAGGGAGACGGAGCCCAGGACTGCCGAACACCCAGCCCCAGCCATCCGGGCCAGAGTGCAGGGCCCTCGATACTAGGAAAACAGGGCAGCAAGAACAGTGAGCGGGCACTGGAGGCCAGGTGTCGGAGGACATAAGAAAAGCGCGCGACCGTTTTCTTTTTTTTTTTTTTTTGCTTTTTTGCTGTTTTGTTTTGGCGAGCGCATTTTGGAAGTCTTAAAGGGATAGGGACCCCAATACTAGGGAAACAGGGAAGCAAGACCGGTGAGCAGAGGCCCGAGGCTAGCACTGGAGAATAAAGACAAACGAGCGAACACCTTTTCTTTTTTTAATTAAAAAAAATTTTTTTTTTTTTTTTTTTGGTGGTCGTTGTTTTGTTTTGGCGGGTGCTTTTTGGAAGTCTTAAAGGGGCAGGGCGGGACACTTTATCTAGAGGTAGGGAATCCGGGGATCTCTGGGCACCCTAACCCCTGGGCTGCAGGGAGCAGGGAGGACCCTTACAGAGATAAATAGCCTCCCAGCCGCTCCTGCTCCAACGCGACTCCACCACTTTGGAGTAGCTGCCCGACCCAGGCCACGTACACAGCAACAGCGGAGATTAACTCCATAGCAGCCGGGCAGGAAGCACAAACCCTGTCTGTGCGCAACTGCGCAGCACAAGTCACTAGAGGTCGCTGTTCTCCCAGGAGAGGAGGGCCACAAACCAACAAGAAAGGAAGTCCTTCCAGCTGTCACTCATCCCAGCTCCGCAAACTATTCCTATCACCAGGAAAAGGCAAAGCTACAGGCAGACAAAGATCACAGAGACAACACCAGAGAAGGAGACAGACCTAACCAGTCTTCCTGACAAAGAATTCAAAATAAGAATCATAAACATGCTGACAGAGATGCAGAGAAATACGCAAGAGAAATGGGATGAAGTCCGGAGGGAGATCACAGATGCCAGAAAGGAGATCGCAGAAATGAAACAAACTCTGGAAGAGTTTATAAGCAGAATGGATAGAATGCAAGAGGCCATTGATGGAATTGAAATCAGAGAACAGGAACGCATAGAAGCTGACATAGAGAGAGACAAAAGGATCTCCAGGAATGAAACAATATTAAGAGAACTGTGTGACCAATCCAAAAGGAACAATATCTGTATTATAGGGGTCCCAGAAGAAGAAGAGTGAGGAAAAGAGATGGAAAGTATCTTAGAAGAAATAATTGCTGAAAACTTCCCCACACTGGGGGAGGAAGTAATCAAACAGACCACGGAAATACACAGAACCCCCAACAGAAAGGATCCAAGAAGGACAACACCAAGACACATAATAATTAAAATGCCAAGATCAAGGACAAGGAAAGAATGTTAAAGGCAGCTAGAGAGAAAAAGGTCACCTATAAAGGGAAACCCATCAGGCTAACATAGGATTTCTCAACAGAAACCCTACAGGCCAGAAGAGAATGGCATGATATATTTAATACAATGAAACAGAAGGGCCTTGAACCAAGGATACTGTATCCAGCATGACTATCATTCAAATATGACGGTGGGATTAAACAATTCCCAGACAAACAAAAGATGAGAGAATTTGCTTTCCACAAACCACCTCTACAGAACATCTTACAGGGACTGCTCTAGATGGGAGCACTCCTAGAAAGAGCACAGCATAAAACACCCAACATAAGAAGAATCGAGGAGGAGGAACAAGAAGGGAGAGAAGAAAAGAATCTCCAGACAGTGTATATAACAGCTCAATAAGCGAGCTAAGTTAGGCAGTAAGATACTAAAGAGGCTAACCTTGAACCTTTGGTAACCACGAATTTAAAGCCTGCAATGGCAATAAGTACATATCTTTCAATAGTCACCCTAAATGTTAATGGATTGAATGCACCAATCAAAAGACACAGAGTAACAGAATGGATAAAAAAGCAAGACCCATATATATGCTGCTTACAAGAAACTCACCTCAAACCCAAAGGCATGTACAGACTAAAAGTCAAGGGATGGAAAAACATATTTCAAGGAAACAACAGTGAGAAGAAAGCAGGGGTTGCAGTACTAATATCAGACAAAATAGACTTCAAAACAAAGAAAGTAACAAGAGATAAACAAGGACACTACATAATGATAAAGGGCTCAGTCAAACAAGAGGATATAACCATTCTAAATATATATGCACCCAACATAGGAGCACCAGCATATGTGAAACAAATACTAACAGAACTAAAGGGGGATATAGACTGCAATGCATTCATTCTAGGAGACTTCAACACACCACTCACCCCAAAGGATAGATCCACTGGGCAGAAAATAAGTAAGGACACGGAAGCACTGAACAACACAGTAGAGCAGATGGACCTAATAGACATCTACAGAACTCTACATCCAAAAGCAACAGGATATACATTCTTCTCAAGTGCACAAGGAACATTCACCAGAATAGACCACGTACTGGGCCACAAAAAGAGTCGCAGAAAATTCCAAAAGATTGAAATCCTACCAACGAACTTTTCAGACCACAAAGGCATAAAACTAGAAATAAACTGTACAAAGAAAGCAAAGAGGCTCACAAACACATGGAGGCTTAACAACACGCTCCTAAATAATCAATGGATCAATGACCAAATCAAAATGGAAATCCAGCAATATATGGAAACAAATGACAACAACAACACTAAGCCCCAACTTCTGTGGGACACAGCAAAAGCAGTCTTAAGAGGAAAGTATATAGCAATCCAAGCATATTTAAAAAAGGAAGAGCAATCCCAAATGAATGGTCTAATGTCAGAATTATCGAAATTGGAAAAAGAAGAACAGATGAGGCCTAAGGTCAGCAGAAGGAGGGACATAATAAACATCAGAGAAGAAATAAATAAAATTGAGAAGAATAAAACAATAGCAAAAATCAATGAAACCAAGAGCTGGTTCTTCGAGAAAATAAACAAAATAGATAAGCCTCTAGCCAGACTTATTAAGAAGAAAAGAGAGTCAACACAAATCAACAGTATCAGAAACGAGAAAGGAAAAATTACGACGGACCCCACAGAAATACAAAGAATTATTAGAGAATACTATGAAAACCTATATGCTAACAAGCTGGGAAACCTAGGAGAAATGGACAACTTCCTAGAAAAATACAACCTTCCAAGATTGACCCAGGAAGAAACAGAAAATCTAAACAGACCAATTACCGGCAACGAAATTGAAGCGGTAATCAAAAAACTACCAAAGAACAAAACCCCCGGGCCAGATGGATTTACCTCGGAATTTTATCAGACATACAGGGAAGACATAATACACATTCTCCTTAAAGTTTTCCAAAAAATAGAGGAGGAGGGGATACTCCCAAACTCATTCTATGAAGCCAACATCACCCTAATACCAAAACCAGGCAAAGACCCCACCAAAAAAGAAAACTACAGACCAATATCCCTGATGAACGTAGATGCAAAAATACTCAACAAAATATTAGCAAACCAAATTCAAAAATACATCAAAAGGATCATACACCATGACCAAGTGGGATTCATCCCAGGGATGCAAGGATGGTACAACATTCGAAAGTCCATCAACATCATCCACCACATCAACAAAAAGAAAGACAAAAACCACATGATCATCTCCATAGATGCTGAAAAGCATTTGACAAAGTTCAACATCCATTCATGATAAAAACTCTCAGCAAAATGGGAATAGAGGGCAAGTACCTCAACATAATAAAGGCCATCTATGATAAACCCACAGCCAACATTATATTGAACAGTGAGAAGCTGAAAGCATTTCCTCTGAGATCTGGATCTAGACAGGGATGCCCACTCTCTCCACTGTTATTTAACATAGTACTGGAAGTCCTAGCCACGGCAATCAGACAAAACAAAGAAATATAAGGAATCCAGATTGGTAAAGAAGAATTTAAACTGTCACTATTTGCAGATGACATGATACTGTACATAAAAAACCCTAAAGACTCCACTCCAAAACTACTAGAACTGATATCGGAATACAGCAAAGTTGCAGGATACAAAATCAACACACAGAAATCTGTGGCTTTCCTATATACTAACAATGAACTAACAGAAAGAGAAATCGGGAAAACAACTCCATTCACAATTGCATCAAAAAAAATAAAATACTTAGGAATAAACCTAACCAAAGAAGTGAAAGACTTATACTCTGAAAACTACAAGTCACTCTTAAGAGAAATTAAAGGGGACACTATCAGATGGAAACTCATCCCATGCTCATGGCTAGGAAGAATTAATATCATCAAAATGGCCATCCTGCCCAAAGCAATATACAGATTTGATGCAATCCCTATCAAACTACCAGCAACATTCTTCAATGAACTGGAACAAATAGTTCAAAAATTCATATGGAAACACCAAAGACCCCGAATAGCCAAAGCAATCCTGAGAAAGAAGAATAAAGTAAGGGGGATCTCACTCCCCAACTTCAAGCTCTACTATAAAGCCATAGTAATCAAGACAATTTGGTAATGGCACAAGAGCAGAGCCACAGACCAATGGAACAGACTAGAGAATCCAGACATTAACCCAGACATATATGGTCAATTAATATTTGATAAAGGAGCCATGGACATACAATGGGGAAATGACAGTCTCTTCAACAGATGGTGCTGGCAAAACTGGACAGCTACATGTAGGAGAATGAAACTGGACCATTGTCTAACCCCATATACAAAAGTAAACTCAAAATGGATCAAAGACCTGAATGTAAGTCATGAAACCATTAAACTCTTGGAAGAAAACATAGGCAAAAACCTCTTAGACATAAACATGGGTGACCTCTTCTTGAACATATCTCCCCGGGCAAGGAAAACAACAGCAAAAATGAGTAAGTGGGACTATATTAAGCTGAAAAGCTTCTGTACAGCAAAAGATACCATCAATAGAACAAAAAGGAACCCTACAGTATGGGAGAATATATTTGAAAATGACACATCTGATAAAGGCTTGACGTCCAGAATATATAAAGAGCTCACACGCCTCAACAAACAAAAAACAAATAACCCAATTAAAAAATGGGCAGAGGAACTGAACACACAGTTCTCCAAAACAGAAATACAGATGGCCAACAGACACATGAAAAGATGCTCCACATCACTAATTATCAGAGAAATGCAAATTAAAACTACAATGAGGTATCACCTCACACCAGTAAGGATGGCTGCCATCCAAAAGACAAACAACAGCAAATGTTGGCGAGGCTGTGGAGAAAGGGGAACCCTCCTACACTGCTGGTGGGAATGTAAGTTAGTTCAACCATTGTGGAAAGCAGTATGGAGGTACATCAAAATGCTCAGTACAGACTTACCATTTGACCCAGGAATTGCACTCCTAGGAATTTACCCTAAGAATGCAGCAATCAAGTATGAGAAAGATCAGTGCACCCCTATGTTTATCGCAGCACTATTTACAATAGCCAAGAATTGGAAGCAACCTAAATGTCCATCGATAGATGAATGGATAAAGAAGATGTGGTTCATATACACAATGGAATACTACTCAGCCATAAGAAAAGGGCAAATCCAACCATTTGCAGCAACATGGATGGAGCTGGAGGGTATTATGCTCAGTGAAACAAGCCAAGCGGAGAAAGAGAAATACCAAATGATTTCACTCATCTGTGGAGTATAAGAACAAAGTAAAAACTGAAGGAACAAAACAGCAGCAGAATCACAGAACTCAAGAATGGACTAACAGGTACCAAAGGGAAAGGGACTGGGGAGGATGGGTGGGTAGGGAGGGATAAGGGGGGGAAAGAAGAAGGGGGATATTAAGATTAGCATGCATGGGGGGTGGGAGAAAGGGGAGGGCTGTACAACACAGAGAAGGCAAGTAGTGATTGTACAACATTATGCTATGCTGATGGACAGTGATTGTAAAGGGGTTTATAGGGGAGACCTGATATAGGGGAGAGCCTAGTAAACATTATATTCGTCATGTAAGTGTAGATTAGTGATACCAAAAACAAAACAAAACAAAACAAACAACAAAAAACGGACTGTTCCTGTGTGGTAACCTCCAATGAGTTCTACACAAAGGTATAAAGGGCATATACAAGTGTAGGCAAAGGGTCTGTTTGCGTTTATACAGAAATCAAAGCCTAATTGGGCTACCCTGAAAATGAACTAAGATACGATATGAAAGAGAACTTTCAACATCAGCACTCTCTGGAAGACTCATGCCAGAAGATGGTCATCAAGAAATCCCAACAAAGATCAACGCACTGCTACAGCTGTAGATGCACTCATCCCACCAGCTCCTGGACTTGCCATGGGAATGAAGGAGATATCTAAGCTGGCCTGTGCATACAGTGAAACAACAAATTTGACTGGATCTATACGGTTGGAACTCAACCAAGAATCAGGAGAAGTGCAAATTGTAGCGCTCCAAAATCTTACAACTACAGACTATTTACTGTTAAAAGAACATAAGGGATGTGAACATTCCCCAGGAATGGGTTGTTTTAATTTGTCTGATTTCTCTCAGACTGTTCAAGTTCAGTTGGACAATATCCACCATATCATAGATAAGTTTTCACAAATGCCTAAGGTGCCTAACTGGTTTTCTTGGTTTCACTGGAGATGGCTGGTAATTACAGATATGCTTTGGTTATGTAACTATACTCCTATTATGTTAATGTGTGTGCGCAATTTAAGTAGTAGCTTAAAACCTATACATGCTGAAGTTACTCTACAAGAAGATATGTCAAAGAAATAATCAATCTTCCCATGTTTTCTTCCACCTGCTACTTCTATAGCTTTTCTTCTTCCTTCCTAATTACAACCCTTAAATAGAATTCGTGCCTCATATCAAATTTACCGAGTATCATAATTCTTCCAAGTGGTAAAGACACCTCAAGACAAATGCTGGGCATAGAAGCTACAGGGCATGAATATGCAAAGAAATAAAAAGCTAACCATTTCAAACAATAAGGCTTCTCTCTCACTTACCAACTTTACATTTCCCTGTATGGCCCCGGAAGATGACTGGTTAGCCAGAGACGGGTAAGATTCCTCAAGGGAGGAACAACCTAAGACAGGCACAGTCGCAGGGGGGTCATCAGGTGAGAAATTGGGGATCAACAGAGGTGAGGCTTAGAACCTCACCCCCCCGTTCTGAGAGAAATCTTCTGCATACGTGGATGTTTTATTGCCCTTGCCTAGCTTGGATTAACACATAGTCTACAGGCACACACCTGATCATCTACATTTGCTCTCTTACAACACTAAACTATGTTTTCTACCTTTATCTTGTATCTACCTACCACTTCAGCATTTTATTAAAAATAATAATAATAAAGAGAGAAATGTGGTATCCACATATAAGTCAAGTATAAAAATCAAATGAGTATTCATATTTGAACTGACTGTTTATAGTTCATAATGCATGAGCAAAACCGAAAGTTTCTGTGATGACTGCCCTTGTACTGTTCACTATGTAACTTATTCATTATGTAAAAATTTGTTCTCCATGTAAGAACTTGTTTGTTATGCCTCAGAAGATTGGAGACTGATGAAAATTAGGCTTGGGGTGGATTAATGATTGTGCATTGAGCATTGACTCCCCTATACAGAATTTTATTGTCGTTAACAACCATTTGATCAATAATTATGAGAGATGCCCTCACAAAAAAAAAAAAAAAAAGGACAGACTTCCAATGGTAAAATAAATAAGTAACCAGGATGTAATGTATAGCATAAGGAATATAGTCAAAATATTGTAACAGCTTGGTAGGGTGATAGCTGGAACCTAGAATTATGTATATAAATGTTTTATCGCTGTGTTGTACACTTGAAACTAATGTAATGTAATACTGTGCATCAAGTACCCTTCAATAAAAAATAATTATCTAAAAAAAAAAAATGAGCTTGTCAATTTCTACAAAAGTCAGCCAGGATTCTAGAGATTACCTTAAACTTGTAGAACACTTTGGGAAGTATTGTTATCTTAACAGTGATTCTTGATTTATTGCCTTTTGATTTATGAACATGATTTGTTTTCCTATTTATTTTAAATAAACAATGTTTTAGAGTTTTCAGAGTGATAAGTTCTGCACTTTGTTAAGTTTATTCCTACTTTATTCTTTTTTATATTTTTGGAAATGGAGTCATTTTCTTAAGTTCATTTTCAAATTGCTCATTGCAAGTATATAGAAAAACAATTGATTTTTGTGTATTGTTCTTGAATCCTGAACCCATTTATTAATGTTAGTGGTAGGTTTTTTCTTTTTTGTAGATTCCTTAGGACTTTTTTTATACATAATCATGTCACTTGAAATAAAGATAGTTTTACTTTTTTTCCTATCTGGTTGTCTTTTATTTATTCATTCATTTGCCTAATTGCCTTGGCTAGTACCCCCAGCACAATGTTGAAGTGGTGAGAGCAAACATCCTTGTCTTGATCATGTTCTTACCGGGAAATCATCCATTCTTTCACCATAGCTGATGTTAACTGGTGTTTTCACAGATGCCATTTATCAGGTTGAAGATATTCCCTTCTATTTCTAGTTTAAAAAATTTTTTTATCATGAAAGAGTGTTGGATTTGTTGAATGTTCTCTGTCTATTGAGATGAGCATGTGATTTTTGTTTCTTACTCTATTGTTACAATGTAATGCATGAATTGATTTTCAAATGTTGAAGCACGCTTGAATTTCTGGAATAAATTGTGCTTGGTCATGATGTATAATTCTTTTTATATGATGCTATATTCAGTTGATTAGTATTTTGTTGAGGATTTTTGTGTCCATATTCAAGAGATACTGGTTTGTATTTTACTTGTGATGTGTTTGTCTGATTTTTGTATCAGGGTAGTAACTGGTCTCATAAAACGAATTGGGAAATGTTCCCCTGCTTCTGTTTTTTGGAAGAGTTTGTGAAAAATTGGCATCAATTCTTACTTTAATTAGTAGAATTTAGGCCATCTGGGCCTAAATTTTACTTTATGGGTAGTTTTTGATGACTAATTAAATCTGTTCACTTGTTATAGGATTATCTTTTCTTCATGAGGTAGTATTGGTAGTTTGTGTCTCTTGGAGTTTATCCATTTCATCTAAGTTATTTGAATTGGTGTACAATTGTTCATAGTATTCCTTATAATCCTTTTTTTTATTTCTGTAAGGTCAGGGTACTGTCCCCTCTTTCATTTCTGATTCTAGTAATTGGAGTCCTTTTATTTTTATCTAGCTAAGGATTTGTCACTTTTCAAAGAATCAGGGTTTGGCTTCATTGCTTTTTCTTTGTTTTTCTACTAGTTTTCACTAATTTCACTTGATCTTTATTATTTCTGTCTGTCTCCTTACTTAAGGTTTAGTTGCTCTTCTATATCCAGTATCTTAAGTTGTGAAGTATCTCAAGGTGGAAGTTTATTTTAAGGTGGAAGCTTAGATTATTGATTTGAGATCTTTCTTCTTTCTTAATACGTTCATTTATAGCTATAAATTTTCCTCTAAGTACTGCTGTAGGTGCATCCCATAAGTTCTTGTTATGTTATTTGTTTTCATAGCATATGAAAGTATTTTCTGATTTCCCTTTTGATTTCTTCTTGGGCCCATTGGCTATTTAGGAGTGTGCTAGTTTCCACATATTTTTGAGTTACCCAGTTTTGCCTCCCTGCTACTGTCTTCTAATTTCATTCTATTGTTGTTGGAGAACATTGTATTTTTCTGTCTTTTTAAATTTATTGAAGTTTGTTTTATGGCCTAACATACAGTTTATCCTAGAGAATGTTCACATGTGCACTTAAGAAAAATGTATGTTCTCTTATTGGATGGAGTGTTCTATAGATATCTGTTAGGTCTAGTTAGTTTTGGTGTTGTTCAAATACTTCCTTATAGATCTGTCCATTAGCGGTTCTACCCTAGTTGTTCCATCATTATGAAAGTACTGAAGTCTGCAACTGTTATTGTTGAATTGTCTCTTTCTCCCCTCATTCCTGTCAGTTTTTGCTTCATGTATTTTGCTCTGTTACATATGTTTATACTTGTTAAATGCATATATTTTTAAATCATAAAATGTTCCTCTTCATCTCTAATAATATTTTTGTTTTAAAGTCTATTTGTCTGAAATTAGTATAGTTTCTTGTGGTTGCTGTTTGCATGATTATATTTCCTTCCATTCTTTAACTTTCAGTTGATCTGTATCTTTAAATGTAAAATATGTCTCCTATAGATTACATGTAGTTGAATCTTGTCTTTTTTTTTTCTCCAGTCTGAGAATCTCTGCCTTATGACTGGATTGTTAAATCCATTCACATTTAATGTTGTTACTGATATAGTTGAATTTATTTCTGCCATTTTATTTTGTTTTGTGCTTCATGCCTTTCTTGTTCCTTTTATTTTTCCTGTTCTGCCTTCTTTTGCATTAAGCAAATGTTATCTAATGTAGCCTTTTAACTTTTTCAATGATTATGTTACTGTATTTCTGAGTTTCTTTCAAATAGTTGCTCTAGGGTTTCTGATGTACATCTTACCTTATCAGGATCAGCTTTAAATTTATATTAATTCCAGTGATGTATGGCATTTTTAATTTTTTAAACTAAAGTTATAAATAATGTTTCAAATAAAACTTGGTTAGTTTTTTTCTATTATAAATCTAGTGTCTGGATTAGTTCAAAGATGTTAAGTTGGGATCTTCAGTTTTTAAAAATCCCTTCATTACAATAAACAAATAGGTTGTATATTACAAGTAGAGGCTGCTTTAAATATGGTAAACGACATTAATTCAGAAGTTACTTCTTTGTAGCTTTCCCTAGCAATAATAGATTCTTTTTTCAAAGATATTTTGAGAGTTAGTTAAAATCTTTGAAATATGTCTTTACATGGTATATTTTTCTTGTAAAATATGTATAATAGAGATTTCAGTTATTTAGTACTCTGCTTAATCGCTGAAAAATGCTAGTTTTTGTGTTGTGAACTGTATAGGTAAAACTTAGTGGCAGGATTTTGTTGTAATTCTCAGTTTTGACTTGATAACCCTAGAACTACAGCAGCAAGCTGATCTTTCTAGGCCTCATTAGTCTCTGTGAAATTGGGATTATGGAGTTGCCCTGCCTGGAGGATCTGCATTAGATAATCTCTTGTGATATTTTAATAGCTTTCTATTATATTATAAACTCTTCTTTGTTATTTTACACATCTTTTAGGTACTTTGAAAGAATTTTTTTAAGCATTAGTATGTTAATTTACTTTAAAATATGACCAATTTAGGGTGTTGAAACTATGCTATTGAGCTTTCGTTGTGTCATGTTTATTCTCTTGAATGATGACATACTTTCTTGAGTGGAAAAGAAGTAAATGGAGTATATGCATAGGTGGTTGAGAATTTCAAATATCCCTAGATATGCTTATGGGAAGGTTGTATGAATGAAAATCCTCTATCTTATGTGTTAAATCAGAATAAAGGTTGTGAGCAGTTGACCAATATTATCTGGGTGGTTACTTCAGTGCTTTGCTTTAGCTGAGGATATTTATAATCCTTCATAATAAAATTAAAAATTGCTTCTGCTAAAAAGAAAATAATGAGTACTATATAATCTATTTAAAACTGAAAATGTCAATGGCATTATGACTACCACAATTGAGGAATGACAATTGCTTAGCAAATCTTGCAAGAAAATAATTTTAATGCCATTAAAAGAGCAGTGTTATGAAGTTTTTTTTGTTTTTTAAAAATTTTATTTTGGTATCATTAATCTACAATTACATGAAGGACATTATGTTTACTAGGCTCCCCCCTTCACCAAGTCCCCCCTTCTTCCCCGTTCACAGTCACTGTCCATCAACATAGTAAGATGCTGTAAAATCACTACTTGTCCTCTCTGTGTTGCACAGCCCTCCCCATACCCCCCACAATACATGCTAATCGTAAAGCCCCCTTTCTTTTTTTCCCGCCCTTATCCCTCCCTTCCCACCCATCCTCCCCAGTCCCTTTCCCTTTGGTACCTGTTAGTCCATTCTTGGGTTCTGTGCTTCTGCTGCTGTTTTGTTCCTTCAGTTTTCGTTTCTTCTTATATCCACATATGAATGAAATCATTTGGTACTTGTCTTTCTCCGCCTGGCTTATTTCACTGAGCATAATACTCTCTAGCTCCATCCATGTTGTTGCGAATGGTAGAATATGTTTTTTCCCTATGGCTGAGTAATATTCTATTGTGTATATGTACCACATCTTCTGTATCCATTCATCTACTGAGGGACATCTAGGTTGCTTCCATATCTTGGCTATTGTAAATAGTGCAGCGATAAACAGGGGTGCATCTGTCTTTTTCAAACTGGAGTGCTGCATTCTTAGGGTAAATTCCTAGAAGTGGAATTCCTGGGTCAAATGGTATTTCTATTTTGAGCATTTTGAGGAACCCCCATACGCTTTCCACAATGGTTGAACTAATTTACATTCCCACCAGCAGTATAGGAGGGTTCCCCTTTCTCCACAACCTCGCCGACATTTGTTGTTGTCTGTCTTTTGGATGGTGGCGATCCTTACTGGTGTGAGGTGATATCTCATTGTGGTTTAAATTTGCATTTCTCTGATGACAAGCGATGTGGAGCATCTTTTCATGTGTCTATTGGCCATCTGAATTTCTTCTTTAGAGAACTGTCTATTCAGCTCCTCTGCCCATTTTTAAATTGGATTATTTGCTTTTTGTTTGTTGAGGTGTGTGAGCTTTTTATATATTTTGGATGTCAACCCTTTATCGGATCTGTCATTTACGAATATATTCTCCCATACTGTAGGATACCTTTTTGTTCTACTGATGGTGTCCTTTGCTGTACAGAAGCTTTTCAGCTTGATATAGTCCCATTTGTTCATTTTTGCATTTGTTTCCCTTGCCCAGGGAGATATGTTCAAGAAGAGGTCACTCATGTTTATGTCTAAGAGATTTTTGCCTATGTTTTTTTCAAAGAGTTTTATGGTTTCATGACTTACATTCAGGTCTTTCATCCATTTCGAATTTACTTTTGTGTATGGGATTAGACAGTGATCCAGTTTCATTCTCTTACATGTAGCTGTCCAGTTTTGCCAGCACCATCTGTTGAAGAGACTGTCATTTCCCCATTGTATGTCCATGGCTCCTTTATCATATATTAATTGACCATATATGTTTGGGTTAATGTCTGGAGTCTCTATTCTGTTCCACTGGTCTGTGGCTCTGTTCTTGTGCCAGTACCAAATGGTCTTGATTACTGTGGCTTTGTAGTATAGCTTGAAGTTGGGGAGCGAGACCCCACCTCCACTTTATTCTTCCTTCTCAAGATTGCTTTGGCTATTCGGGGTTTTTGGTGTTTCCATATGAATTTTTGAACTATTTGTTCCAGTTCATTGAAGTATGTTGTTGGTAATTTGATAGGGATTGCATCAAATCTGTATATTGCTTTGGGCAGAATAGCCATTTTGACTATATTAATTCTTCTTAGCCAAGAGCATGGGATGAGTTTCCATTTGCTAGTGTCCTCTTCAATTTCTCTTAAGAGTGTCTTATAGTTTTGAGGATATAGGTCTTTCACTTCTTTGGTTAGGTTTATTCCTAGGTATTTTATTCTTTTTGATGCAATTGTGAATGGAATTGTTTTCCTGATTTCTCTTTCTATTGGTTCATTGTTCATGTATAGGAAAGCCACAGATTTCTGTGTGTTAATTTTGTATCCTACAACTTCGCTGTATTCCAATATCAGTTCTAGTGGTTTTGGAGTGGAGTCTTTAGGGTTTTTTTATGTACAATATCATGTCATCTGCAAATTTACCAATTTGGATTTCTTGTATTTCTTTGTTTTGTCTAATTGCTATGGCTACGACCTCCAGTACCTTGTTGAAGAACTGTGGGGAGAGTGGGCATCCTTCTCTCATTCCCAATCTCAGAGGTACTTGCCCTGTATACCCATTTTGCTGAGAGTTTTTATCATGAATGGATGTTGAATTTTGTCAAATGCTTTTTCAGCGTCTATGGAGATGATCATGTGGTTTTTGTCCTTCTTTTTGTTGATGTGGTGGATGATGCTGATGGATTTTCGAATGTTGTACCATCCTTGCATCCCTGGGATGAATCCCACTTGGTCGTGGTGTATGATCCTCTTGATGTATTTTTTAATTCGGTTTGCTAATATTTTGTTGAGTATTTTTGCATCTACATTCATCAGGGATATTGGCCTGCAATTTTCTTTTTTGGTGGGGTCTTTGCCTTGTTTTGGTATTAGGGTGATGTTGGCTTCGTAGAAAGAGTTTGGGAGTATTCCCTCCTCTTCTATTTAATGGAAAACTTTGAGGAGAATGGATATTATGTCTTCTCTGTATGTCTGATAAAATTCTGAGGTAAATCCTTCTGGCCTGGGGGTTTTGTTCCTGGATAGTTTTTTGCTTACCACTTCAATTTCTTTGCTGGTAATTGGTTTGTTTAGATTTTGTGTTTCTTCCTTGGTCAGTCTTGGAAGGTTGTATTTTTCTAGGAATTTGTCCATTTCTTCTAGGTTTTCCAGCTTGTTAGCAAAAAGTTTTCATAGTAGTCTCTAATAATTATTTTTATTTCTGTGGAGTCCATCAGATGTTTCTTTCTTGTTTCTGATTCTGTTGATGTGTGTTGATTCTCTTTTTTTCATAGTAAGTCTGGCTAGAGGCTTATCTATTTTGTTTATTTTCTCAAAGAACCAGCTCTTGGTTTCATTGATTTTTTCTATTGTTTTATTCTTCTCAGTTTTATTTATTTCTTCTCTGATCTTTATTATGTCCCTCCTTCTGCTGACTTTAGGCCTCCTTTGTTCTTCTTTTTCCAATTTTGATAATTGTGACATTAGACTATTC
The DNA here is from genome assembly GCF_030020395.1 of Manis pentadactyla. Taxonomy (NCBI): domain Eukaryota; kingdom Metazoa; phylum Chordata; class Mammalia; order Pholidota; family Manidae; genus Manis; species Manis pentadactyla. The sequence continues at coordinate 106,682,975 of NC_080024.1, forward strand.
ATTTGGGATTATTCTTCCTTCTTTAAATAGGCCTGGATTGCTATATACATTCCTCTTAAGACTGCTTTTGCTGCGTCAGTCAGAAGTTGGGGCTTTGTGTTATTGTTGTCATTTGTTTCCATATATTGCTTGATCTCTATTTTAATTTGGTCGTTGATCCATTGATTATTTAGGAGCATGTTGTTAAGCCTCCATGTGTTTGCGGGCCTTTTTGCTTTCTTTGTACAATTTAGTTCTAGTTTTATTCCTTTGTGGTCTGAAAAGTTGGTTGGTAGAATTTCAAACTTTTTGAATTTACTGAGGCTCTTTTTGTGGCCCAGTATGTGGTCTATTCTGGAGAATGTTCCATGTGCACTTGAGAAGAATGTGTATCCTGTTGCTTTTGGATGTAGAGTTCTATAGATGTCTATTAGGTCCATCCGTTCTAGGGTGTTGTTCAGTGCCTCCGTGTCCTTACTTATTTTTCTGTCCAGTGGATCTATCCCTTGGGCTGAGTGGTGTGTTGAAGTCTCCTGAAATGAATGTATTGCAGTCTATTTCCTCCTTTAGTTCTGTTAGTATTTGTTTCACATATGCTGGTGCTCCTATGTTGGGTGCATATATATTTAGAATGGTTATATCCTCTTGTTGGACTGAGCTCTTTATCATTATGTAATGTCCTTCTTTCTCTCTTGTTACTTTCTTTGTTTTGAAGTCTATTTTGTCTGATACTAGTACTGCAATACCTGCTTTTTTCTCCCTGTTGTTTGCATGGAATATCTTTTTCCATCCCTTGACTTTTAGTCTGTGCATGTCTTTGGGTTTCAGGTGAGTCTCTTGTAAGCAGCATATAGATGGGTCTTGCTTTTTTATCCATTCTATTACTCTGTGTCTTTTTATTGCTGCATTCAGTCCATTTACATTTAGGGAAATTATTGAAAGATACGTACTTACTGCCATTGCAGGCTTTAGATTCGTGGTTACCAAAGGTTCAAGGTTAGCTTCTTTAGTATCTTACTGCCTAACTTAACTCTCTTATTGAGCTATTATATACACTGTCTGGTGATTCTTTATTTCTCTCCCTTCTTATTCCTCCTTCTCCATTCTTTATATGTTGGGTGTTTTATTCTGTGCTCTTTTGTGTTTCCTTTAACTGCTTTTGTGAGTAGTTGATTTTATTTTTTGCCTTTAGTTAGTATTTGGTTGGTCTGCTTTCTTTGCTGTGATTTTATTTTCTCTGGTGACATCTGTTTAGCCTTAGGAGTTCTCCCATCTAGAGCAGCCCCTCTAAAATACCCTGTAGAGGTGGTTTGTGGGAGGCAAATTCCCTCAACTTTTGCTTGTCTGGGAATTATTTAATCCCTCTTTCATATTTAAATGACAATCGTGCTGGATACAGTATTCTTGGTTCAAGGCCCTTCTGTTTCATTGCATTCAATATATCATGCCATTCTCTTCTGGTCTGTAAGTTTTCTTTTGAGAAGTTTGATGACAGCCTCATGGGTTTTCCTTTGTAGGTGACCTTTTTCCTCTCTCTGGCTGCCTTTAAAACTCTGTCCTTGTCCTTGATCTCTGCCATGTTAATTATTATGTGTCTTGGTGTTGTCTTCTTTGGGTCCCTTCTGTTGGGAGTTCTTTGTGCTTCCATGGTCTGTGCAACAATTTCCTCCCCCAGTTTGGAAAGTTTTCAGCAATTATTTCTTCAAAGAGTCTTTCTATCCCTTTTTATCTCTCTTCTTCTTCTGGTACCCCTATAATGCAAATATTGTTCTGTTTGGATTGGTCACACTGTTCTCTTAATATTTTTTCATTCCTGAAGATCCTTTTATCTCTCTCTGCATCAGCTTCTCTACGTTCCTGTTCTCTGATTTCTATTCCATTAGTGGCCTCTTGCACCTCATCCAGTCTGCTCTTGAGTCCTTCCAGAGATTGTTTTATTTCTGTAATCTCCCTCAGGCCTTCATCCCTTAGCTCTTGCATATTTCTCTGAAGATCCATCAGCATGGTTATGACCTTTATTTTCAATTCCTTTTCAGGGAGATTTGTTAGGTCTATCTCCCCAGATTCCTTCTTAGGGGAGGATGTCTGAGTTAGTCTATTCTTCTGCCTTTTCATGGTGATAGAGGTAGTTGTGGGGAGCTGGCACATGTGTCAGCTGGGAGAACATCCCCTCTTGCTGGTTTGTAGCCTTCCTCTCCTGGGAGAATGGCGACCCCTAGTGGCTTGTGCTGGGCAGCTGTGCACAGACGGGGTTTCTAATTCTTGCCTGGCCACTGTGAAAGAAGCTCTGCCCTGCTTCTGTGGGTGTGGCCAGCCTCAGGCTGCTGCTCCGCTATGGCGTGTCAGAGGGGAAATGGGTGGGAGGCTGTTTATCACCATGAGGGGCCTCTGAGCTGCGCTGCCTCCCAGGGGTTTAGGGCACCCAGAGTTCCCCGGGATTCCCAGCTGTTGGGCTAAGTGTCCTGGGATGCTTCCATCCAGCTGTGGGGTCCTTGTCCCTTTAATACTTTCAAAAAGCACTCGTTTTTCTTTGTCCCAGGGGCACCGGCTGCGGGGACCCACTCACAGATTTTACTGTCCTGTTTCCCTAGTATCCAGCACCCCATGCACTGTGTGTCTGTGCTCCAGTGTGGATGGCTAGGGCTGGGTATTTAGCAGTCCTGAGCTCCCTCTCCCTCCCCGCTCCAAATCCTCTCCTCCTGTGGGGAGCTGGGGTGAGGGGTGCTCGGGTTCCACCGGGCTGCAGCTTGTATCTTACCCCCTTTGTGAGGCGCTGGGTTCTCACAGGTGTGGATGTAGCCTGGATGTTGCCCTGTATCTTCTGTTCTCTCTTTTTAGGGATAGCTGTATTTATTGTATTTTCAAAAATATATATGGTTTTGGGAGATTTCCTCTGCCATACTCACGCCGCTATCTTGGCTCCTCCACAAAGGTAAGCCATATTTTTTGTTGGGTACATGTTGACCTTTGGAGAGAAATGAGCCTTTCACAGACTCAGAATAGAATAATAGAGCTAAAAGCAGCTCTAGACTTCCACCTGTACATTAGGAAAAAAAAGACAACCTTTTTTGAGCAACAAGAAAGACATATTTTTTGTACAAAATTCAACAAAAATTAAATACAGAGGTTTAAAATTTTTTTAACTTTTTCTCAACAAGGTATAACTTCAGTCTCAAAATGCATTATTTCTCTTTAACTTCTACAACCCAAAAGTCTGGTTTCCTAAAAGTCTTATTCAGAGTTCTACATTTTCAAGCGGTTATTGTCAAACATCAAAATTTTGTTATAAAAGGTAATTTGGGGCCTTGTGTTGTTCCCTATTTTCCATTGGAATTATGTGGGCTAGAGCATATCTTCCCTTTTGAAATCTGATGAGAACTAGGTATTAGGGCTAAAAAGAAGATGTGGAAAACTTACAGGAAGTATATTTGAATTACTTTTGGCAACTAGCAGTAATTTGAGGAAAGTCACTTAACTTCTGCAACTCAAATTTCTGTAAGTATAAAATAGTGGCTTGACCTAAAATTTAGATCTTTAAGGTCTTTTCCAAGTTGCGTCTTCTTAACTAATTGAAGCTAATAATTCCACTTGCTTTCAGAATCTTATACCCTCTCTCCTTATTTCAAAGGAGAATTACATTTAAAAGGTGAAACATGACTATTGTTTGTCCTAGTGTTTTCCAGAGTCCCTCAGGAACATAGCCAATACACTACTGTTCATATATTTTACCTTGTAACTCAACTTTTCCTCAGTTTTTACTCAATGGGTGTGTATCCTATCATCAAAGTAGGATGGGTAAATTTATAAACAGATTTTATAGAATGAAATATTATGGAAAACACTGGTTTGTGATACAACTTAGTAAAAGGGTATTAATAGATATTTTTGAAATGTTTTCCACTAAACACATATCTTTGCCATGGGAAAGAAAAAGTTAATTCTTTGAAGTTTATAGGCCAGAGGAAACCAATTTTGTTGTGTTCTTATCTGGCCTGTGTACTTCCAGCTCTGCATATAAGATCACATGCTAGTTTTTCTGACTAGTTTTTGGTTATTATTAAGTTTGATTACCAAAATTACAAGAGTTGAGTTTCAAATTGCATTTAGGACTGTTGATGGAATTAGCCTCCTTAGAGAAATGATGATTTACAGTCCTCTGTTGGGGACAGAGTCATGTAGAATCACTTCAAAGATAATTACTATGGGGAGATGACTGCTATGGTGAAACTTAAATGCCAATGAATTCACAAGGACCAGTTGAGGAAGATGGGCATTGCATTATTAACTTAAAGAGTTTAAAATATCAAAAGTTTAATGGATCATATTACTATTCACACATTTTAAAGCATCTGTGTTTAATGTACTCAGGCTGGGTGAAGTGAGGGATAAAGTGTGAGGACTCTTGCTCTGTGCAAGTTTAGAGAGACATGGTAATGAAGCAGAAACAGCTGAGCTAGTCAGGAGGCCAGGATTCCAGTCCCACTCCTTTCATTTGTTAGTCCTGTATTTTGTTTTCTGTAAGACAGGGATAATAGTATCTGATCTTCAGCTTGTATGACTGAAGAAAGCACTTTCAAAATACAAAGTATCACTATAAAATTATAAGGAATAATAATTTTGGGCAATGATAGTTTTGGTTATAACATTGAAAAAATATGCTGTTCTATTTTTTTCCTTTTTGGTGCACTTTTCTAGGTGAATGTGCCTCTTAAGATCAATGTCTGGGAGTGTCTGGGATGAGCTTGGGCTGCACAGGCAGATTGTGCTCCCTGAAGGCTATGCCCCCTGAAAGACTCAGAACAGTTCAGCCAGCATGTCCAGAGTATGAAGCTTGAAGTACACTTTCTCTGAAAAAATGATAAGTAAATATAAGATAAAAAAACTTTGAGTCCACTTTTTAATAAATACAAAATCGTTGAAAGCCAAAATCATATTCAGAGTAACACATGCCACCATTTTTCATATTTTCCAGCACTTTGAAAAAGACATATAAATGTTGATTTATTCAGACAATTTATGTCAAGCAATTTATAAAAAGTGATGAAGCCACAGAATAAAAAAAAAATCAACCTCAGAAATCGGAACCAAATATACTGTACATAAAGGTACTTGAATCTTTGAATTTGAATTGAAAATGAGAAAATGGGAAGATGCTAAGTTATTCCACAGTATTGCTTGAACCCCATGGGAATATATCAATCTGTCATATATTCAGCAGTAGTCAGCAGTTTCTATGTAATGATGGATTGTAGGGCTTATCAAAATTTCAAAGTGTTCTGAAAATCATACAAAAATGAGTACAATTACATTGTCCTTGCACAAAAAAAGGGTCAACAGTTCAGGTTTTATAACTAGTTTTATAATAGTTATAGTTAGGGTTTTAAAGGTTTACCTGGTATGTTTTCTGCATGCAGAGGAACATCAAACAATATTCTACTTATCATCTTGCCTCTACTTAATTCTACATAAGCTCACATAGGCAAAAAATTACTTTAAATACAGCATATCAGTCATGAATTTGTATTTAGCAAAAACAAAACAGAGAATTCCTTCTATTGTATATAATTCCTTCTATTGTATATAACCTTCTTGTAATTCAGTGCCATATGCTTTTCTTCCCAAAGCGTGTTTGCTTTTTTGTTTTTAAAGGTGTCATTGATATACAATCTTACAAAGGTTTCATATGAGCAACATTGTGGTTATTGTATTCCCCCATATTATCAAGTTCCCACCACATACCCCATTAAAGTCACTGTCCATCAGCATAATAAGATGCTATAGAGTCACTATGTGTCTTTTCTGTGCTATACTGCCTTCTCTGCGATCCCCCTACATTATTATATGTGCTAATCATAATGCTCCTTAATCCCCTTTTCCCTCCAGCCCCACGGACTTCCCTTTGGTAACTGATAGTCTCTCTTGGAGTCTGTGAGTCTGCTGCTGTTTTGTTCCTTCAGTTTTGCTTTGTTGTTATACTACACAAATGAGTGAAATAATCGGGTACTTGTATTTCCCCGCCTGGCTTATTTCACTGAGTATAATACCCTCTAGCTCCATCCATGTTGATGCAAATGGTAGGATTTGTTTTCTTCTAATGGCTGAATAGTATTCCATTGGGTATATGTGCCACATCTTTTTTATCCATTCATCTACTGGTGGACACTTAGGTTGCTTCTGTTTCTTGACTATTGTTAATAGTGCTGCGATAAACATAGGGGTGCATATGTCTTTTTGAATCTGGGATCTTGTTTTCCTTGGGTAAATTCCTAGGAGTGGAATTCCTGGGTCAAATGGTGTTTTTGTTTTTAGTTTTTTGAGGAACCTCCATAATGCTTTCCACAATGGCTGCAATATTTACATTCCCACCTACAGTGTAGGAGGGTTCCCCTTTCTCCACATCCTCAACAGCATTTGTTATTCCTTGTCTTTTTGGTGTTGGTCATCCTAACTGGTGTGAGGTGATATCTCATTGTGGTTTTAATTTACATTTCCCTAATAATTAACGACATGGAGCATCTTTTCATGTGCCTGTTGGCCATCTGAATTCCTTCTTTGGAGAATTGTCTGTTCAGCTCCTCTGCCCATTTAAATTGGGTTATTTACTTTTTTGGGTGTTGAGGTGTGTGAGTTCTTTTTGTATGTTATATTTTGTATGTTATATATTTTGTATATTAACCCCTTGTTGGATATGTCATTTATGAATATATTCTCCCATATTGTAGGATGCCTTCTTGTTCTCCTGATGGTGTCCTTTGCTGTACAGAAGCTTTTAAGTTTGATGTAGTCCCACTTGTTCATTTTTTATTTTTTTCCCTTGCCCAAGGAGCTGCATTCAGGAAAAAGTTGCTCACGTTTATATTCAAGAGATTTTTCCCTATGTTTTCTCCTAAGAGTTTTATGGTTTCATGATGTACATTCAGGTCCTTGATGCATTTGGAGTTTCTTTTTGTGTATGGAGTTAGACAATAATCCAGTTTCATTCTTTTACATGTAGCTGTCCAGTTTTGCCAACACCAGTTGTTGAAGAGGCTATCATTTCCCATTTGCATATCCATGGCTCCTTTATCATATATTAATTGACCATATATGTTTGGGTGAATATCTGGACTCTCTATTCTGTTCCACTGGTCTGTGGGCCTGTTCTTATGCCAGTACCAAATTGTTCTGATTAATGTGGCTTTGTAATAAAGCTCAAACTTGGGCTGCATAATCCCCCCAGGTTTATTCTTCCTTCTCAGGATTGCTTTGGCTATTTGAGGTCTTTTGTGGTTCCATATGAATTTTAGAACTATTTGTTCTAGTTCGCTGAAGAATGCTGTTGGAATTTTCATAGGGATTGCATTGAATCTGAGATTGCTTTAGGCAGGATGGCCATTTTAACAATATTAATTTTTCCTATCCATGAGCATGGGATGTATTTCCGTTTATTGGTGCCTTCTTTAATTTCTCTCATGAGTGTCTTGTAGTTTTCAGAGTATAGGTCTTCCACTTCCTTGGCTAGGTTTATTCCTAGGTATTTTATTCTTCTTGATGCAATTGTGAATGGAATTGTTTTCCTGATTTCTCTTTTTTCTAGTTCATCATTAGTGTATAGGAATGCCACAGATTTCTGTGTACTGATTTTGTAACCTGCAACTTTGCTGAATTCAGTTATTAGTTCTAATAGTTTTGGGGTGGATTCTTTGAAGTTTTCTGTGTACAACATCATGTCATTTGCAAACAGTGACAGTTTAACTTCTTCCTTATGAATCTGGATGCCTTTTATTTCTTTGTGTTGTCTGATTGCTGTGGCTAGGACCTCCAGAACTATGTTGAATAAAACTGGGGAGAGTGGGCATCCTTGTCTTATTCCTGATCTTAGAGGAAATGTGTTTGCTTTTTGAAAAATTACCACTTAGGAAAGGGAAAAAATGATCTTTTGCTTGTGAATTTATTTTAAAGAATACACCTTTTAAAGATAATGTTTGAGATAAAATTTGAGTGTTTCTGATAGGGAAATATTTACAAGGTCAGCAATCTAGTCCAGGTGGCTCCCTTCTGCTTCTCTTCTTTAGCAAAGACAGCAGAAACTCCTCTTTCCCTCCCACTTTCACTTCCTGCTCTGCCAGCCAATCACTCCCTAAACTCACTCCCCCTTGCTTGCTTGCTTGCTGTGCATGTAGAAATGTTGCAGATACAAAAGCAGAAAGATATATATTGCTCCCCTTGCCTTTGTTCATGGCTCAGACCTTGGGAGATTACTCCCCTCTGAGCCCTCCAGTGTAAAATAAACCTCAGCATTCCAAGACCTCCGAGTGCTGCTTGGTTCTTCCATCAGTGATCCAGTTCAGATTTTCCCATTTGTTTCCATAACATTTGGTTCCCTCACTGGGAAACCCAACCGTGCTGGCCCACTGTTGCCACTAGTTTGGGGCAAAGGTGGGGCAATGATGGAACAGGAGATCACAACGGAGAAGGCACACCCTGCCTGATCTTTCAGCAGTCTCCTGCCCATTTGCCCTGGGCCAGCCCTGCTCTGCTGTTCCTGCTGTTATCAAGGAGGCTTGGCAGGTGAGGATCTGGTTCCACCATCCAATCTGGTAAGGCCTCAGGGCCTCTGATTCAGCCAGTTCCCACCTGCTGGAATTGATGGGGAGCCTGTTCACCTCCTGGAGACTTCTTAGAAGTCTCACAGGTAGACATTCCTGGGGGGGGAAATGTTTAAACTCTGGTTTGAGCATGTGAGTGTGCAGGGTGACTGAAGCCATTCAGTCTGCACTGAATCTGTGATTCCACGGCCTGCGCTACAGAATCCGAGTGGGCCCTTCGCCGTACTCATGGTTGGCCGCTATGACATAATGGTGACTCAGCTTTGGCTGACCTGGCCCGGGACTTATATGGGTGCACCTTAGTCAAGGTGACCAAATTCTCCTCAAGGAGAGTGAATAGACAGGCATCTGACTGGTCCCCTCTCTGAAGAAGGCACCCCCTCCCTTGCCTGTTGTTGCAGCACTGTTACATGGACATGTCATGAGGTTAGGGCACAGCAAACCCACAGTTCTCGACACCATGATAAAAAACTTCAGGAAGGAATTTTCAGGAGACTGCAGAGTAAAATTAACTCCTGGCAGGTTGAAAAACCTGTGTGAATCCATATAGGAACCCTATATGTCCCAACAATCTGCCAAATCTAGTGGGTCATCACTAGAGATCCAGGTCATCCTGATAAGTTCCCATACATTAACTCCTGGTTAGGAGTTGCCCAGACTCTTCCCCCTTGGGTGCGATTCACTTGTACCAGGCAGAGAAAGGTAGGGTCTTAGTCAACTCAGTGAAGCAGCCTACAAAGAATCAACAGAGGCCTGAGCCTCTGCAAATTCTTGCTGGTGATCCAGAGGAAGAACCAATATTGCCCCCACCTTATGCACCTCCAATGCCATCAGCACCCAGCCCTCCAGTCCTGGACACCCACTGCTGTTGGCCTCCCTGCCAACTTCAGAACCAGTGGATCCACCCTCCCCCAGACCAGCAGCCAGATTGCACCCTTAGCTGGGAGCAGGTGCCCTTCAGATGTTGGTGCAAGAGATACGGGAGCCTGAAAGGTGTAATAAAGATGGGACCATCCAACCTGGCCAGTTCATGCTTTACTATTCACTCTTTTCCATGACTAACCTTCTCAATTAAAAACACAATACCCCCCTGGCAAGGGAAACAAGAGCAAAACTGAACAAGAGGCATAAAACCTATACATGCTGAAGTTACTCTACAAGAAGATATGTCAAAGAAATAATCAATCTTCCCATGTTTTCTTCTGCCTGCTACTTCTATAGCTTTTCTTCTTCCTTCCTAATTACAACCCTTAAATAGAATTCATGCCTCATATCAAATTTACCGAGTATCATAATTCTTCCAAGTGGTAAAGATACCTCAAGACAAATGCTGGGCATAGAAGCTACAGGGCATAAATATGCAAAGAAATAAAAAGCTAACCATTTCAAACAATAAGGCTTCTCTCTCACTTACCAACTTTACATTTCCCTGTATGGCCCCGGAAGATGACTGGTTAGCCAGAGACGGGTAAGATTCCTCAAGGGAGGAACAACCTAAGACAGGCACAGTCACAGAGGGGTCATCAGGTGAGAAATTGGGGATCAACAGAGGTGAGGCTTAGAACCTCACCCCCCCGTTCTGAGAGAAATCTTCTGCATACGTGGATGTTTTATTGCCCTTGTCTAGCTTGGATTAACACATAGTCTACAGGCACACACCTGATCATCTACATTTGCTCTCTTACAACACTAAACTTTGTTTTCTACCTTTATCTTGTATCTACCTACCACTTCAGCATTTTATTAAAAATAATAATAATAAAGAGAGAAATGTGGTATCCACATATAAATCAAGTATAAAAATCAAATGAGTATTCATATTTGAACTGACTGTTTATAGTTCATAATGCATGAGCAAAACCGAAAGTTTCTGTGATGACTGCCCTTGTACTGTTCACTATGTAACTTATTCATTATGTAAAAATTTGTTCTCCATGTAAGAACTTGTTTGTTATGCCTCAGAAGATTGGAGACTGACGAAAATTAGGCTTGGGGTGGATTAATGATTGTGCATTGAGTATTGACTCCCCTATACAGAATTTTATTGTCGTTAACAACCATTTGATCAATAAATATGAGAGATGCCCTCACAAAAAAAAAAAAAAAGAGGACAGACTTACAATGGTAAAATAAATAAGTAACCAGGATGTAATGTATAGCATAAGGAATATAGTCAAGATATTGTAACAGCTTGGTAGGGTGATAGCTGGAACCTAGAATTATGTATATAAATGTTTTATCACTGTGTTGTACACTTGAAACTAATGTAATGTAATACTGTGCGTCAACTACCCTTCAATAAAAAATAATTATCTAAAAAAAAAAAAACTGAACAAGAGGGACTACATCAAACTAAAAAGCTTCTGTAAAGCAAAGGACACCATCACTAGAACAAAAAGACATCCTACAGTATGGGAGAATATATTCATAAATGACAGATCCGATAAAGTGTTGACATCCAAATTGTATAAAGAGCTCATGCACCTCAACAAACAAAAAGCAAATAACCCAATTAAAAAATAGGCAGAGGAACTGAACAGACACTTCTCCAAAGAAGAAATATCTTCAACCTGACAAATGGCATCTATGAAAACACCAGTTAACATCACATATGGTGAAAGAATGGATAATTTCCCAGTAAGAACATGATCAAGACAAGGATGTTTGCTCTCACCACTTCAATTCAACATTGTGCTGGAGGTACTAGCCAAGGCAATTAGGCAAATGAATGAATAAATAAAAGACACCCAGAATGGAAAAAAAGTAAAACTGTCTTTATTGCAAATGACATGATTATGTATAAAGAAAATCCTAAGGAATCTATGAAAAGATGCTCCACATCGATAATTATCAGGAAATGCAAATTAAAACCACAATGAGATATCACCTCACACCAGTAAGGATCACCAACATCCGAAGACAAACAACAACAACAAATGTCGGAGAGGATGTGGAGAAAGGGGAACCCTCCTACACTGCTGGTGGGGATGTAAATTAGTTCAACCATTGTGGAAAGCAGTATGGAGGTTCCTCAAAAAACTCAAAATAGAAATACCATTTGACCCAGGAATTCCACTCCTAGGAATTTACCCTAAGAATGCAGGAGCCCAATTTGAAAAAGACATATGCACTCCTATGTTTATCACAGCACTATTTATAATAGCCAAGAAATGGAAGCAACCTAAGCGCCCATCAGTAGATGAATGGATAAAGAAGATGTGGTACATATACCCAATGGAATATTACTCAGCCATAAGAAGAAAACAAATCCTACTGTTTGCAACAACATGGATGGAGCTAGAGGGTATTATGCTCAGTGAAATAAGCCAGGCAGAGAAAGACAAGTATCAAATGATTTCACTCATCTGTGGAGTATAAGAACAAAGAAAAAACTGAAGGAACAGCAGCAGACTCACAGACTCCAAGAATGGACTAACAGTTACCAAAGGGAAAGGGACTCGGGAGGATGGGTAAGAAGGGAGGTATTACAATTAGCACACATAATGTAGGGTGGGGGGCAACAGGGAAGGCAGTATAACACAGAGAAAACAAGTAGTGATTCTATAGCATCTTACTATGCTGATGGACAGTGACTGTAATGGGGTATGTGTGGGGACTTGAAAATAGGGGGAGTCTAGTAACCATAATGTTGCTCATGTAATTGTACATTAATGATAACATAATAAAAAATAAATAAAAACACAACACCCCATTGGAAAAGCCACAAGTCCTGGTTGATCTCATAAAATCCCTCTTCCAAATCCATCAGCCAACCTGAAAAGACTGTCAACAGTTTCTCTGCACTCTGTTCACAAAGGAAGAGAAGAGGCAGCTGGGATCCTTGATTAGGGTGCATGGGCTGAAATTGCTGTCCCCAAGGAGCACCCCGAGTGGGACTTCACCACCCCTGAGGGACAGCACCAGATCTGCCCATATCAGGATGCTCTCTTCCCGGGGATCAAAGACAGGTCCAAAAAGCTTATAAGCGTGAGAAAAGTTTCTTCACTCACTCAACAACCAGAAGACTCTCCTGGAGACTATTATGAAAGACTGTGTGAAGCTTATTACAACTACACTGCCTTCAATCCTAAGTCACCAGGAAGCCAACAAATGGTCAACACTTCATTCATATCTCAAGTTGCCCCAGACATCAGACAAAAGCTCCAAAAACTTGAAGGCTTTGCTGGGATAAATATCACTCAACTAATTAAAATTGCCAACAAAGTATATCTGAACAGAGAAGTCCAGGCTGACAGAGAGGCTGAAAAAAAAATAATAAAAAGGCCAGCCTCCTGGCAGCTGCCCTAAAAGAAAGAGAGATGACCAAAAGGCAGAGAAAAGCCAGCCGCCAAGATGGGGGAAGCCTAGGACACCCCTAGCCAAGGACCAGTGTGCTTACTGTGAAGAGAAGGGGCGCTGGAAGAATGAATGCCCCAACCGAGGCAAAGCCCCAAAGCCCAATCACTACCAGAAGGAGCCTCATGGAGAAAGGCTCACTGGACTGGCAGGAACAGACTCAGATTGACAAGGACTGGGCTCTCTTACGCTTGGCCCCCATGAGCCCATGCTCAAAATGGAAGTGGGGGGCCAAAACATGACTTTTAGAGTTGACATAGGAGCAAAACATTCTGTGGTCACTCTCCCTGTAGCCCCATTCAGTGAAAAGATTGCAACTCTTCTCAAAGCCACCAGGACAAAAGCAGTCCAGCAACACTTCTGCCAAACCTGCCAATGTGAACTTAGAAGCCACAAGGTTCGACGTGAGTTTCTCTGCCCAAGTGCCCCATTCCACAAGAACTCACCCACTCTCTTTGGAGAGGCATTGGCTGCAGACCTTGCCAGCTAACCGAGGGAAGCCATGCACTGCACCCTTCTCCAGTACGTAGATGACGTCCTCCTTGCCAGCGACACCCAGGAAAATTGTGCAAAAGGTACAAAGGCCCTCCTGAAACTCCTGTCAGTCTCAAGATACTGAGCCTCATAAAAAAAAAAGGCACAAATCTTCCAGCAGCAAGTCTGGTACTTGGACTTCCTCCTCACCCAGGGAGAAAGGACACTAGGGCCGGAGAGGAAAAAGGTCATTATCTCCTTACCCCAGCCCTAAATGAAGAAGGGCATACGAGAGTTCCAGTGTGCCACTGGGTTCTGCAGAATCTGGATTCCTGGATTCTCAGCAATGGCAAAACCCCTCTACAGCCTCCTGCTGGTGGGGGCTGGACAAAGAGCCCCCTGTCTGGACAGAAGAGGCAAGAGCCGCCTTCCTGGAAATAAAGGCTGCTTTAGGACAGGCACCAGCCCTAGGCCTGCCGGATATAAAAAAGCCCTTTAATCTCTTCATACATGAGGGAAAAAAAAGTAGCCCTCAGAGTTCTCACATAGACTGTTAGGCTCTGGCAGCGGCCATTTGCGTACCTGTCAAAAAAACTGAACCCAATTGCAGCAGGTTGGCCACCCTGCCTCAGGACGCTGGCAGCCACAGTTCTATTCATTAAAAAAGAAGATAAACTTGCCCTGGGACATAAAAAAAAATAAATGTCAAGAGGTCCCCCATGCTGTTGTGTCCCTCATAAACACACAAGGACACTGCTTCCTCTCCAACTCTTGGCCAGCATAATACTAAAACTCCTCAAGGCTGTGTGGATCTCAAAAAATGTAGCAATTCTGCATTGCAAAGAACACCAAAAGGAAAACAACCCTATAACACAAGGGAACCAGCTAGCAGATAAAGCAGCTAAAGCAGCGGCCAATAAAATCAGGTAAAGCTCCTTCCCTCACCATGGCCCTAACACCCCCAGTGGAGGCCCCTCCACCGTGGTACACTGAAAAACAGAAGGACTGGGCCATGACTGAAGGAGCCACCATAACTAAAAAAGGATAGTAGATGTTTCCTGACAGACACATCTTTGTCCCAACTGCAACAGGAAGGCATCTAGTCAGCAAATACCATCAGCTCACCCACCTAGGAAAAACTGCACTGGAAGCCCTCCTCAGAAAGCAATACTACATCAGCCAGTTGCCAGCATTATGCCAAGAAATAAGTGAGCAGTCTATAACTTGCGTCAGAAATAATGCTCAATCTGCACCGTGACTCCTGCCAAGTATCCAAAGAACAGGAGCTGCCCCCTTTGAAGACCTTGAGATAGACTTCACACATGTCCAGCCAAGCAGAGGACTCAGATACCCCCTAGTAATAGTGTGTACATACTCCGGGTGAGTTGAAGCCTTCCCAACCAGGACAAAACAAAGCCGGGAGATAGCCAAAATCCTCCTGAGAGAAATTGTGCCCCAGATTAGCCTACCATCTACAATTCACAGTGACAATGGACCTGCCTTTGTAGCAGATGTAGTACAGATTTTAATTAAATCTCTCAACTTTACCTGTAAACTCCACTCTGCATACAGGCCACAAAGTTCAGAGAAAGTGGAGTGAATGAATCATACTTTCAAAAGAACCCTAGCTAAGTTTTGCCAAAAAAAACTGGCCTCCTGTTGCCGGACCTACTTAGTCTTGGCTCTTCTTCAGGCTCGCTGAACACCTGGAACTTAAGGCTTTTCCCTGTTTGAATTAGTATATGAACACCCTCCCCCGTGTCTAGAAAGCCTCCCAGGGAACCTATACCAGCTAGGAAATAAGGGACTAAGAAAACAGGTCCAAGCCTTAAGAGCCACCCTAAATAAGCTGCAGCAATATACCATAGAAAAAGCCCTGATCTCCTTAGGGACCCCAATACATTCCCTCCAGGCAGGGGACTCAGTCTGGGTCAGAGATTGAAAAAGGAACCCCCTGAAACCTCAGTGGACTGGCCCCCACATTGTTGTTCTAACCACTCCGACTGCCTTCAGAGTTGCAGGCATCACTCCGTGGGTCCATCATTCCAGAGTGAAAAGGGCCCATAATCCAGAGGAAGACATACATCAGTGGAAGGCCCAGCCAGACCTCCCGAATCCTCTCCACCTCCGCATCCGACAACTACCCTCTGACTAATCAACACCTATGCGTTGTGGATCCTGCCCCTTTCCGGAATGGAATCTCTCATCCTGGGCATTAAACTCTCTGCTGTTGCCTGCTCTGACTGAACTGTTCCTCAAAAAGTTGCCCTTTCTATCTATTGTCTATTGGGTAATTGTAGGTTGTTTTGCTGTGTTTACCTGTCTCTCCTAGCTGAACTCAAGTCTCAGCCTGCATTTCCAAAGTACCTCTCTATAATGTTACCTCTATCAAATTAACTGTACAAAGTTATAAAGTGTGCATGGTCATCACCCAACGGAGCTGCCCTCAGTGGCCCTCCACCCTTAGCACCCATCCTCTCACACTCAAATAAGCCAGACTAAATGTAATGCTCAGCTGCATAAAATTAAATTAGAACTAAGAAAAACTAAGTATTTTTCATTAAATGCAGTCTTACCAAGAGTCTGAAGGACTCATTTCAACACACAAGGACCATACAGACAAATGCATAAAAACATAATCATTTGTGTTCTTCACAAAGTACTCAGAACTTTAATGAAAAAGTCAGAAGGAAAAAAAATACTAGCTCAAAGCAATTAAAAGTATAAATACAAGCCATTATAACCCTATCATAAACCAAAAAGGTGTTGCCCCCTAAAATGAAGTGTTTAAAGGGGCATCAGAGGGGGGAATGATAGGGAAATATTTACAAGGTCAGCAATCTAGTCCAGGTGGCTCCCTTCTGCTTCTCTTCTTTAGCAAAGACAGCAGAAACTCCCCGTTTCCCCACCTCCCTTCACTTCCCGCTCTGCCAGGCACTCACTCCCTAAACTCACTCCCCCTTGCTTGTTTGCTTGCTTGCTGTGCACGTAGAAATGTTGCAGATACAAAAGCAGAATGATATATATTGCTCCCCTTGCCTTTGTTCATGGCTCAGACCTTGGGAGATTACTCCCCTCTGAGCCCGCCGGTGTGAAATAAACCCTCAACACTCCAAGACTTCCGAGTGCTGCTTGGTTCTTCCGTCAGCGATCCAGTCCAGGTTTTCCAGTTTTTTCCGTAACGTTTCCTTTTCTTTACTTCCACTCCCTTTTTCCCCTGTTATCTTGTCTATTTATTAGTTACTGTCCTATGCCATGGATGGCTTATTGATTACTCAGTTGATTCATTTAAATTGTCTTTTGTTGGGTAAAGGTAAGGGCAAACTTGTAGTGATGTTGGGCCGTAGTTGTCCAAGTGCAACATGGCAGCAATATCCTCTAAGGCCAGAAGATGGTGATAGTGTCTATGAGAGTAGACCATTTAGCTGTTTTTCTGCATTGTTGAAACTATTTTAAAGCCCTCTGTGTTTTCAAAATCCACCCAGGCTCTAAACTGTTAAAATACCAAAACTTGGGAATGTTTTTCCACGTTTTTAATCAAGAGGTTCTATATGTCTAAATCCATCCTGTCTGTATCTATAGAGAAAATAGACCCTTTTTCCTCTTTGGCACACACTGATAGTGCATTTTTATGAATAATGATTATGAACTCATAATTAAGTGATGTTACTTTAAGTAGCTGTTTTGTATCTGTTGCAGTGAAATAATAATAAGGTGCCTACAGAGAAGCTTTTTTTCTCCCCTTTCAATTTCTTACTCTTTTATATCCTTTCGCTTTTCTCTCTTCTCCCCACTCCTGCTGTCTGTACTGTGGTATCTCAAGCATTAATGACAGACTGTTGTAATTCCTACTGCAAGATGCAAGGTTGAAGTGATATCTAATATTGCATATA
This sequence comes from Manis pentadactyla, assembly GCF_030020395.1. Lineage (NCBI taxonomy): Eukaryota > Metazoa > Chordata > Mammalia > Pholidota > Manidae > Manis > Manis pentadactyla. Next base: position 106,700,265 of record NC_080024.1, read on the forward strand.
AAATGGCCTTAACAGGTTTATTGGCACTATTGGTAAATTTCTATTTGGTTGATAGTTTCCACTTCCTAAGGTTCTCACACAGGACTAGCTTCAGAGTGAAATGTTACCAATTAAACTCATTTATCAATGAGATTGTTTTATTAAAGAATTATCTGTTTTATTCCATACTTAATGAGTTCAGCTAAGCCCAGGAGTATTTTTTACTCTAAGGCTAATTGTCCTTGGTTGTTTTGCCACTGTGATACCACTTCCACATCACATGAACACACTGGGTTAACTGGGCTATGATTGAGTGTGGTCATTGGAGATATTATCTAAGTGGAATTGTACTAATGTTACAGAAGAATCGGAAGGACGCTGAAACTAACGCCTGCACATCATTCACAACAAGCTTATATCCCAGGCCCTGATCTGTGAGCTGGTGAGGTGTCAGTGGGCAAAACCGAAAATCCTTGTCCTCATGGGGTTTACACTGAAGATGGGAATGGAGAAGGAGGTATTCAATAAAGAAGACATCTAAGTAAATTATACGGACGTTGATAGCGACAGCTACCCCAAAAAGAGGAGAGCACGGTGCGGGGAATGAAGTAGGGGCGAGGCCGGGAGCCGGGAGCCGTAAGCCGTGGGCTGGTCAGGAGAAATGGCGCGGCAGCTTGAAGAGGGCGCAAGCGCCGCGGAGGCCGGCGGGAGGCCGTGGTCAGGTCTTGTGGCGGCCGCAAGCTGAGTGGTTCTGCAGACATTCATTCCCTAGGAATTCACTCCAGGCTAGTGAGACCTCGCAAACCAATTCCGTGGGGGAATCAGTGCCTGTGACCGCCCCGCTTCTCTGGGGTGGTGACAGGTCGCCGCGGTCTGGCGGAGGCGGAGCGTAGGCCGCAGCACAGACCCGAGCCGCGGGCCGCGCGGACCCCGGCGGGGCGGCTCGCAGCCCCCGCACAGAGCGCGCGGCGGCCGCGGGGCGTGGCCGGCGGACGCCATCGCGTAGCTACGGGCTGGCGGCGACGGCGGCGGCCTGGTAGGGCTGCTGCGGAGTCTCACAGCCCGCCGCTCGCCCACTGCCAGCCCGCCTTGTTCCGCGCCGGTCCCCTGCGGCGGCGCGCGCGGCCAGCTGGGCGGGGCGGCTCCGAGGATGAGGAGGCGACGGCGCGCCGGGACGATGCTCCGGAGCTGAAGAGACACTCGCACACCGCGCAGCGGCCGAGGACAGCGCCGACCCGCGGGATGGCTCAGCCGCCGGGCCCAGCGGGTGGCACGGAGCCGCCAGCACAGCAGACGGGCGCCGAGGGGCCGCCAGACCCCGGAGCTGCAGGGGGCCCCCAGGACGCGCTGAGCCTGGAGGAGATCCTGCGGCTCTACAACCAGCCCATCAACGAGGAGCAGGCGTGGGCCGTATGCTACCAGTGCTGCGGCTCCCTGCGCGCCGCGGACGCCGGCCGCTGCCAGCCTCGCCGCCGCTTGCGTTCGGCGGCGCAGATCCGCGTCTGGAGGGACGGCGCCGTCACCCCGGTGCCCAACGAGGCCGGAGAGCCGCCATCAGCCGCAGGTGAGGCCGCCGACCTGCGTCCCCGTCGGAGGGCCCTCGCCGGGGCCCCCTTTCCCTCACGGTCCTCGGGCCCTGCTCCTCCGACCCGCGACCCGTCACCTCCCACGGGAGACCCGGGAGGAGCCGGGCCTATGGTCAGGTGGGGCCCCACGTAGGTCAGAGCTTGGGTGGGGGCGGCAGCGGCACCAAGAGGGCTGTGAGGGGGGCGTCCGGGCGGGCCTAGGTAGCAGGGGTGCGGGCCCGCCGAGAGTGCTGGCAATCAATTGTACACCCCGCCGTGGGACAGCTGCCCGCGGCTGGTCTGGGAGGGGTATGGGTGGGCCTTTTGGTGTAAGCCGCGAATCCATCCTTACACGCGTGGCTGTTTTCTTGTGGTTGTATATGTGATGTGCTAGGTGATATAAAAGGTTCACGTGAGACCTTGTCAAGGATAGTTAATTCTGGTATCAGAAATTATACCTTTTGGAATGAGTAGTCAACTAATAGCATTTTTAAAAGTTTGTCGACAGTATTTCCTCTGTTAGGAAATAAAGAACCCTGAGGAGATTCTGCTATTTGGGGAGAAATAGAAGAAGAGGTTTTTAGCCCCTGAAAATTATAATTATTATTTTCCTGTACATTCAAAATTGTTGTGATTTAAAAATAGGCTTGTGAAGTAAAAAGTTGACAGGATGTCGGGTATTAGGTCATTGTCCTATGAAAATTCCTCAAGACTTCATCATCAGCATACTGCTAGGGCTTACTCAAATACTTATTGATGAGGGGGAGGAGGTTGATAATAGGTTTCTCCCATCAGTTTTTATCTAATACAGTCTTCTGAGACGCAAGTCTATTAAAAACCAGAAAAGTAATCCACTCTTACTTTTAGAAAGTTGACGGAAGTGTCAAAATGTTTAAGGTGAAAGATGTAATTCAGAATTAGTTACTGAAATGATATTTAATGAAACAGTTTTTCAATTACACCAGAACATTAATTTTTTTCTTAGTTTCTGGTAGACAAATTTTAGAATGCTTATTTTTTAATGTCAGTTCTCTTACAAGTCTTCTGAAATTATTTAAAATGTTCTCTTGTTTATTTGATGTGTTTATTGCTTTTAAACTTGGACTTGCAAGTATAATTTATTTACAATGTGTTAATATGATATGAAAAGATACTTTTTGTTTCTTGAACTTAATCCTGGAAAAGTGTAGTTTAAGTTGTTTGTGGACCTACTAGTAGATTAGTTATTGAAGAGTGATGGATTCTGGTGGTAGTTTTTGAAAAAATGAGAACCTTATGTTGAAATGAATTATTGTTTTGCATCATTGATACGTGTGATAACATCTTGACCTCAATGTAATACTCTATCTTTATGGAGAGAATAATAAGAGTTATTTTCTGCAGCAGCTGAAATGGATTTGTAGTCCATTCTCTTCTTCCTTTGTTCTGTCATGAGCTCTGCTACCAATTGTGGAGAAAGCCCAATGGAAGTTGTCTTAATCTTGAGCATTTTGGGGCTGATTGATTAAAAATCTTTAGGAAATTCATACTAAAATATTGTTTATATTGGACAATTTATTTCCTTCCAGGATTTAAGTGTACACTTGAACAGTGAGGGGGCTAGAGGTTCTAGTCCTCCTGCACAGTTGAAAACCAGTGTATAACTTTTCATTTCCTCAGAACTTAACTACTTAATAGCCTACTGTTGACCAGAAACCTTACTGATAACATGAACAGTCGATTAACATACATTTTGTATGTTATATGTATTTTATACTTTTTACTTATAACAAAATAAGTAGAAAAAAGAATGTTTTTTTCAAGTTGCTGAAAATCTCCAAAAACTTTCTAATGTATTTATTGAAAATCTGCCTATTAGTGGACCTACAAAGTTCAACTGTAGTTCTGTGGCTGTGGAAGGCACAGTGTTCTCTGAACATTTAATTTTGATTCTTAAAAATGCTGAATAATTTGGTACTGTGCACATGTGTAAATCTTACTTTTAAGAAAAAATGGTAATCATGACATTTCCATTCTAGGAAATTCTATTTCATTGTAGGGTGTTTAACATGGTTATACGTTCTCGGCAATCAGCAGCATTTATATATTCACACTTTATCCTTAGGTTTATTTCTAAATGGAGCTTTAGGGAAGTTATGTGACTTGCTCAAATTTACATTGGTAACTCTTCGAATAAAATCCAGGTCTTTTAACCACTAGGCTTTGTAGTATTGTGGAATGAAAAGAGTTGTTTGAATTTGGCTCATGATTCTTCCCCTTAGTAACTGAGTGACCTTGAGTAAGTTCCTTAACCTCCCTCAGTCCAAGCTTCTGATCTGTAAAATGAGAATAAATTACTTTTTTTCACAGGATAGAGGTTTAAGTGAGATGATATATGTAAAGTGACTGACACAAGGCATGTGTGTGTAGATACTCGGTAAGTTTTAGTTCCTGTTCTCCCCTAATCCTGTGGTCCTTTCACACCACCATTGTGCCTGTGGTCCAGCTGTTCTGCATTTTTACTCAGAATTGGGACAGATGTCTAGGCCAGGGTCTCAACCGCAGTACTACTGGTATTTTTGGCTGAGTGATTATTTGTTGTGGGGGCTGTCCTGTGCCTACATAGGATATTTAGCAGCGTCCTTGGTCTCTGCCATGAGGTGCCTGTGACCACCTGCCTCCTCCCCCAAAGTTGTGACAGTAAAGTCTCCAGACCTGGCCAAGTGCCCCCTGCGGGGTAGAATCGTCCTCTCTTGAGAACCATTGGTCTAGCTGATGGTGGATGGTGCCTAGGATTATGCTGAGTGTGGAGAAATGGATCTTGATTGTAATTCACAGTGGAGTGAATAACTTTCAGTTGGGCGCTGTTCCCTCTGCTGTTCATTTAGCATTCAAGTTATATCTGAATTCAAGTCATATACTAATGTGGTCATGAAAGCAGTGTGATACAGGACTGAAGGAGATAAAGAAAAAGGAAAAATTAATTCTTTAAAAGATATCTTAAGAAAATGATTAAATTATGGATTAAGATTTTAAAGTGAGCAATGTATTTTATTAAGTATTTCTTTGATGACAGGAGGTGATACCTTACTTAGAATCAGGAGGGCTTATGGTTCTAGTTAGGTGGCTTACTCAAAATTTTAATTTTCCTCCATGTTTATGCACTTGTGTCATAATAAGACACAGGTTGAGGAAGTTTTTACTTTCACACTGTTAATTGAGTTAAATTCAGTTAAAGACCCTCAGGATCTGCATATACAAACTGCTGTTTGTCACCATGCACCTAACAGGCATTAAGAACACACTCTTTAGAAAGTAGTCATCCATGGAATTTAGTTTATATTCCAGATCTTCACAAAATCAGAACTTTTTTTCCTGTGATGCCACAAAGAATTATTACTAACAGTAGTATTAGAGCTTTGAACCACTGGATGGTCTCAAGAAGCCTCGGGCTTTAAATACCATCTGACAAAAATAATATTTCATATTTTGGTCTAAAATTTTTGATGTACCTTTAGCTTTACATGTATAAAGGGCATTTAAAAAATTAAGAGCACATCTTGATTTAAAATAATCTTAAGATTGGTAATAGCTTTTCCTGCGAGAACAGTGAAAGCCTGCATGCATATTAATAAAGGGATCACTTAGTATAGGGAACATATGGAGTTTGAGATTTGAAAAAAGGATTATCATCAGTCAAGCTTCTCAGCAAGGTTCATGCTAATTTGGTGGGGGAAATAGTCTTGGAATAACATCCTATTAAAAAGAGAATATTGTGGAGAAGGTTGAAGTTGTAAAACATGTTCAAAAACATTAGTTTTTCTTCACTGTTGGTATATTTCTTGAATATTCACTTCTTGATCATTAAGTGAAAGGGACATTTGAGGTAATGTGTGTGTCCAGGCTAGAGGTTGGGGTAAATGATGGTATAAGGGGCTGGCGAAAGGCCTTAGCAATTACAGTAATAGATAAAAATTAATCTATTTGAACAATATATCCAAATATGTAGGATTAATTCAATTTTAAAAGTATGCATTGCGTTTCTACTATGTGAAAGCAGTGTTCAAGTTTCCATGGGTGATGTAAACACAGTGATAAATTTACTGTGAAGTTAATGCAACTTCAAGCCCACTCATTTACATAGGCCTCTAGCGGTCTTAATGATATGTTCAGATGGTCATTTGCAAAGTTAAAATATTTAGCCATAATTGATTAAGATTGTTGTCACTTTTCATTCCAGTTTGCTTTCTAGCATGTTTCATTTGTGTTGGATTGTGTGAAAGTGGCCATAGATGTTTTGGGAGAAATTTTGGAATAATGCATTTGTGGTTTTGTATCTATATTTCTGCCGTGGAAAGAATTTAGTTATATACAAATTTTTGTACTAAGTAAGTTGGGACTCTTGGTAAGTCATTAGTCTCACTAAGAGTTTTGACTGAGCTTTACAAGAAATGAATTGTTGATCTACCAAGGACTATATGTTGATAAGAGATGGTGAGTCACACTGTTTTATTTGTAAGGTCAGAATCACTTCCCTGCATCATAGGTTCTATAAAATGGCAAGAGTTCCCATCCCACTTCTGTAACAGTGCCACTGGAGCCATATTATATTTTCCGTTTGTTTCCTGTTGGTTAAGTAGAAAAAAAGAAACCCCCTCTTCCAGACATTTGTTTAAAACTATTTAAAAAATGTCTGTTGCCAAAAATCGTGTTTATTGATAAAATTTTTATTTTGAAATAATGTTAGATTTACAGAAAAGTTGCAAAGAGAATACAGAGAATTCCTCTCTACCCCTCACCCAATTTCCCTAATGTTACCATCTTACACTACTGTGGTATATTTGTCAAAACTAAGAAGCCAGCATTGGCACATTACTATTAATTAAACTGCAGACTTCATTTGGATTTCCCCAGTTTTTCTGTTAATATCCTTTTTCTGTTCCAGAATCCCATCAAGGATATGTATTGCATTTAGTTGTCATGTCTTCTTAGTCTCTTCTGGTCAGTGGCAGTTTCTGAGACTTCCCTGATTTCCCATGACCTTGACAGTCCTGAAGAGTCAGGAGATTTGTAGACTATCCTTCCATTTAGGTTTTCCTAATGCTTTCATAACTAGACTGGGTTTATGCATTTGTGATGAGAGGGAAAGGGCTCCTCTCATCACATCAGATTGGAGCACATGATATCCGCACAACACCACTGGCGATCTGAACCTTGTTTTCTAGATTTCTGCAAATAGACATGCTATTCTTACCTTTTCTGTATTCTTTGGGAAGGAGTCACTAAGTCTAGCCTGCATTCAAGGTGGGGGGCCTCCTCCTAGAGGGGTGAATATCTACTTAATATGATTTGGAATTCTTCTGAAAGGAAGATTTGTCCCTTCCCCCCTTTACCTAGTTATTAAATCATTTTTGTATCACTCTTGACTCACATATATTTTATCCTTTGGCTGTTATCTATTACCATGTTATTTATTTTGTTGCTCAGATTGTTACATCTGTGGTCAATGGAGGCTCCTTCAAGGTTGGCTCCTGTGTCCCTCTGGCATGCATCCATTCTTTGTGCTTTTGAGCACATACTTGCTTTCTGGCACTACAAGATGCTTCAGGGCCTATTGTGTATAGTTTCTGCCCCAGCCCTAGACAGAGATACCTCCAAGGAACTCAGCACTGGGTATGTTTGTTGCTTTTGGGTTTTTTTTTGTGTTTAATACAGAAGAATTGAAATGTTAAATGGTTTAGTTATTTTTAGTGTTCAAACTTTGTTTGATTTGGAAAGTATCTCTTTCTGGTATCTCACTTTTTACCAGCATGCCCGCCACTGTCTGTGTATTGCTTCTTTCATACAACAGTTGAATACCATGGAGTCCAGTTGAACAGAGAGGTTAAGACAGAGCAATCTGTGCATACTATGCATACTATCAGAAGGGAGAGATACCCAGGGACTGAAGTCAGAGGTTCCTCTATTGGGATATAAGTCAGCTTAGATATTCTGGAGCTGAGGGGGAGGTCAGTAGAGTATGGCATAGAGTCAAGTGTGGATTGACTGAGGTATATGGATGGTCATTAACTGTTGAGGGACAAATCTTGTGACCATTGGCTTCCTCCTTGCCAAGTAGTTGTGGATACTCGGGCCAGTGGTGTCTCTAAAGCAGTAGCAGAATTGTGCAGAATATTGGTGACCAAGCATGTTTGAAACAGTTCCCCATTTTGTAAACATGCATTTTCATTACTGCTCTGTACAACATGTGGCTAAAATATACCCTTTGTGACATGCTCATAAAATGTCTTAACCAAATAAACAGAAGAGACGAAAAATGTCATTGGTCTTGGCTAAGTATTTCAGACTGTTGCATGGAGTTGTGAATACTTTAAAGACCAGAAAAATACTGATGTATATACAGCAGTGCAAATTAATTGGGAAAGGTAGTGATTTTTTCCTAGTTCTAACTTCTGTATTGTTACTTATGAGCATCGTAAAACAGGGTCAAGACAAGTAAGCTTTGTTTTTTCCTGCTTTGAATTCATTGGGCATATCTGGTTCAGCCTTTGCCATTCTCAGGTCAATATATAGTTGACATTCTAATGATTTTTAAGTGTATCAAGGATAGACATGCCATGACACCCTGTTTTGTTTTGCTGTTTGCATTACCCTCATCTTACAAAGAAAATACATTAAGAAAATCTCCTACCAAATTTTTATGCAATTTAAGAACATTTCAACTAGGTGAATGAGAGTTCAATAGATAGTTTTAGTTTAGTGATGGTAGGCTGGTAATGAAGTGTTGGTCAGAATCTCTTAAAGATTTTTTTGGTATATTGTGTATGTTTGAAGATAACTAAATCATTGCTTACTTTTCTTCAGACATTGGCCACTAGTCTTTTTGGCATTTTCTCTTCAAAACTTATTTTCTTAGCCTTTTCTAGTTTCTCTTCACATATTTTCCTTTTTTGAAAGTGCACAGATCATTAGTGACATAACATGTAAACACCAACCTGATTAAGAACAAAGAACATTACAAGTAGCCCATGATATGTATAATCATTTTCTTGGTCTTTATCACAATACACTGGACTTGTTTGTGAACTTGATACAAACAGAATCTTAAATTATGTGTTTTTAAGTCTGGCTTTTCTTGCTCAACATTGTATGTGGGATACATTACTTGTTGCATGTAGCATTAGTTTTCATTGTTATTTGGTATTCAATTGTATGAAAATGCCAACATTGATTTACCCATTGTGCTGTGGATGGGTGTATGAATTGGAGTTTCAAGTATTTCAAATAACACTATTATAAACACTTTCTAATATATGTATGCATTTCTGCCAGGTATATATATATATATATATATATATATCTAGTAGAATAGCTGGATTGTTGCATGTATGTCTCTTGAGTTTTAGTAGATACTGCCGGACAGTTTTCCAAAGAGGTTGTTTCAGTTTACCTTTCTCACTAGCAGTGTATCTGTTGCTCTACATCCACAATAACACTGGAAAATGTCATAAAAAAAAAAAGTTCAGATATTCTGTGGGCATGTAATGATACATATCTCAGTATCTCATAATGGTCTTAAATGTGTTTATCTGATGACCAGTCATGTTCAGTGCCTTTTCCTGTAGTTATTGGCCATGAGGATATCTCTTGTGAAGTTTCTTTTCAGACCTTTTGACCATTTTTCTATTATTTTTTTTCTTTTACAAGCAAAGAGATATCCTCCATGTCTGTCAGGGAGGGGAGGGGTCATGGAGTTGTCTTGGCTGTGGCCAAAATGGACAAGGGCACCTTAATAAAGCAAAGTACACATCCAAGGAGGGAGCGCAGACGTACTCCAGAGGTGAGCAGCACGGTGGGGTTCAGATTGGGTGGTTTTATAGCCAGAGTTTAAGCAGGGGTGGAATAATTTTTTGTTGTTGTTATCATTAATCTACAATTACATGAAGAACATTATGTTTACTAGGGGCCCCCCTTCACCAAGTCACCCCCACAAACCCCATTACAGTCACTGGCCATCAGCGAAGTAAGATGTTGTAGAATCACTACTTGTCTTCTCTGTGTTGCACAGCCCTCCCCATACCCCACCCCACATTATACATGCTAATTGTAATAACCCCTTTCTTCTTCCCCGCCCTTATCCCTCCCTTCCCTCCCATTCTCCCCAGTTCCTTTCCCTTTGGTAACTGTTAGTCCTTTCTTGGGTTCAGTGATTCTGCTGCAGTTTTTGTTCCTTCAGTTTTTCTTTGTTCTTATACTCCACATATGAGTGAAATCATTTGGTATTTGTCTTTCTCCGCTTGGCTTATTCCACTGAGCATAATACCCTCTAGCTCCATCCATGTTGTTGCAAATGGTAGGATTTGTTTTCTTCTTATGGCTGAGTAATATTCCATTGTGTATATGTACCACATCTTCTTTATCCATTCATCTACTGATGGGCACTTAGGTTGCTTCTATGTCTTGGCTATTGTATATAGTGCTGCGATAAACATAGGGGTGTATCTGTCTTTTTCAAACTGGGCTGCTACATACTTAGGCTAAATTCCTAGAAGTGGAATTCCTGGGTTGAATGGTATGTCTATTTTGAGCATTTTGAGGAACCTCCATACTGCTTTCCACAATGGTTGAACTAATTTACATTCCCACCAGCAGTGTAGGAGGGTTCCCCTTTCTCCACAACCTTGCCAACATTTGTTGTTGTTTGTCTTTTGGATGGTAGCCATCCTTACTGGTGTGAGGTGATATCTCACTGTGGTTTTAATTTGCATTTCTCTGATAACTAGCAATGTGGAGCATCTTTTCATGTGTCTGTTGGCCATCTGAATTTCTTCTTTGGAGAATTGTCTGTTCAGTTCCTCTGCCCATTTTTTAATTGGATTATTTGCTTTTTGTTTGTTGAGGTGCGTGAGCTCTTTATATATTTTGGATGTCAAGCCTTTATCAGATCTGTCATTTACGAAAATATTCTCCCATACTGTAGGGTACCTTTTTGTTCTATTGATGGTGTCCTTTGCTGTACAGAAGCTTTTCAGCTTGATGTAGTCCCACTTGTTCATTTTTGCTTTTGTTTTCATTGCCCAGGGAGATATGTTCATGAAGAAGTCGCTCATGTTTATGTCCAAGAGATTATTGCCTATGTTTTTTTCTAAGAGCTTTATGGTTTCATGACTTACATTCAGGTCTTTGGTCCATTTCGAATTTACTTTTGTATATGGGGTTAGACAGTGATCCAGTTTCATTCTCTTACATGTAGCTGTCCAGTTTTGCGAGCACCATCTGTTGAAGAGATTGTCATTTCCCCATTGTATGTCCATGGCTCCTTTATCATATATTAATTGACCATATATGTTTGGGTTAATGTCTGGAGTCTCTATTCTGTTCCACTGGTCTGTGGCTCTGTTCTTGTGCCAGTACCAAATTGTCTTGATTACTATGGCTCTGTAGTAGAGCTTGAAGTTGGGGAGTGAGATCCCCCCCACTTTATTCTTCCTTCTCAGGATTGCTTTGGCTATTCGGGGTCTTTGGTGTTTCCATATGAATTTTTGAACTATTTGTTCCAGTTCGTTGAAGAATGTTGTTGGTAATTTGATAGGGATTGCATCAAATCTGTATATTGCTTTGGGCAGGATTGCCATTTTGACGATATTAATCCTTCCTAGCCAAGAGCATGGGATGAGTTTCCATTTGTTAGTGTCCTCTTTAATTTCTCTTAAGAGTGTCTTATAGTTTTGAGGGTATAGGTCTTTCACTTCTTTGGTTAGGTTTATTCCTAGGTATTTTATTCTTTTTGATGCAATTGTGAATGGAATTGTTTTTCCTGATTTCTCTTTCTATTAGTTCATTGTTAGTGTATAGGAAAGCCACAGATTTCTATGTGTTAATTTTGTATCCTGCAACTTCGCTGTATTCCGATATTAGTTCTAGTAGTTTTGGAGTGGAGTCTTTAGGGTTTTTTATGTACAGTATCATGTCATCTGCAAATACTGACAGTTTAACTTCTTCTTTACCAATCTGGATTCCTTGTATTTCTTTGTTTTGTCTAATTGCCATGGCTAGGACCTCCAGTACTATGTTAAATAACAGTGGGGAGAGTGGGCATCCCTGTCTTGTTCCCGATCTCAGAGGAAAAGCTTTCAGCTTCTTGCTGTTCAGTATGATGTTAGCTGTGGGTTTATCATATATGGCCTTCATTATGTTGAGGTACTTGCCCTCTATGCCCATTTTGCTGAGAGTTTTATATCATGAATGGATGTTGAATTTTGTCAAATGCTTTTTCAGCATCTGTGGAGATGATCATGTGGTTTTTGTCCTTTTTGTTGATGTGGTGGATGATGTTGATGGATTTTCGAATGTTGTACCATCCTTGCTTCCCTGGGATGAATCCCACTTGGTTGTGGTATATGATCCTTTTGATATATTTTTGAATTCGGTTTGCTAATATTTTGTTGAATATTTTTGCATCTATGTTCATCAAGGATATTGGTCTGTAATTTTCTTTTTTGGTGAGGTCTTTGCCTGGTTTTGCTATTAGGGTGATGTTGGCTTCATAGAAAGAGTTTGGGAGTATTCCCTCCTCTTCTGTTTTTTGGGAAAACTTTAAGGAGAATGGGTATTATGTCTTCTCTGTATGTCTGATAAAATTCTGAGGTAAATCCATCTGGCCCAGGGGTTTTGTTCTTGGGTAGTTTTTTGATTACCACTTCAATTTCTTTGCTCATAATTGGTTTGTTTAATTTTTGTGTTTCTTCCTTGGTCTGTCTTGGAAGGTTGTATTTTTCTAAGAGGTTGTCTATTTCTTCTAGGTTTTCCAGCTTGTTAGCTTATAGGTTTTCTTAGTAGTCTCTAATAATTCTTTGTATTTCCGTGGAGTCTGTCGTGATTTTTCCTTTCTCATTTCTGATTCTGTTGATGTGTGTTGATTCTCTTTTTCAGTTAATAAGTTTGACTAAAGGCTTATCTATTTTGTTTATTTTCTCAAAGAACCAGCTCTTGGTTTCATTGATTTTTTTCTATTGTTTTATTCTTCTCAGTTTTGTTTATTTCTTCTCTGATCTTTATTATGTCCCTCCTTTTGCAGACTTTAGGTCTCATTTGTTCTTCTTTTTCCAATTTTGATAATTGTGACGTTAGACTATTCATTTGGGATTGTTCTTCCTTCTTTAAATATGCCTGGATTGCTATATACTTTCCTCTTAAGAGGGGGTAGAATATTTCATCCGGTTTTAGTTGGGGTTTTCTCGGAATAGAAAGTGGATTTCTGGGAAATAGGGTGACAACCTTTTTTTGCCTTAAATGGTCTTCCTTGAGCTGTCACGGTGCCAAGGGGTGTGTTTTTTAGTATGCTAATGAGCATATTATGTACTTTGAGGTGAAGTCAGGGTCAACTTCTTCATGTTAGACCTAGTCAGTTTTGGGAGGTCTGGTATCTATACCCTCCTTCCCCACATCTTGAGAGAATAGTTTACGTGGAACGTTTAGAATTTAAACAAGCATCTAACCAAACGTTAACATTGGCCAAAGTCCCCAACCCACTCCCTTCTCATGTCTAGCTATCAACCCACTGTAATCTTCCCCCATCAGGGAATGTGGACCCTTGAAATTTTTCAAGGGAAAATGGGTGTCAGTCATTCTTCTATAGCTGCTTCCTGCTGAGGAGGGGCATTGACCCCTACCTATGAGTCCAATAGTTCATTGCTGTCTGTCAGGGAGGGGAGGAGTCATGGAGTTGTCTTGGCAGTGGCCAAGATGGACAGGGGCACCTGAAGGGAGGATACAGCTAGGTTGTGGGTTTGCTGATGTATGTCTTCATCAGTGTGAGCAACAACTGGAGTTGGATTTTCTGTAATCTGGAGGAAACAAATTTAACAAGAAGATTAAGAATGCATGGCCTGTATATGAGGACTAGTAATAGTAAGAGCTCAATTGAAATGATGGGGGAAAATTGGAAATGTTTGGAGAGTCCTATAGGCAGATATTTTGAGGAAACTAGAATTCTGGATCCAGTCCATTTCACAATGACAAGTATTAGAATTTAATATCCATAAAGCTGTACTATTGAAACAGTTTCTTTTCTCTCTAAATTATCAGGGGAACCATACTAAAGCTAATTTGTTTGTAAAATAAGTTTAGCCTCAAAACTCTTGGCCTGATTATTTACATAAGTGCAGCAAGAATAGCAATTGATCACATGGGCTCTGTTAAATGTGCATTGCTGGAACTTTTCATAAGGAATTTCAGATTGAACTTCCAAAGGCCTCTTGAGATTGGGGAAGCCAAGCCAGGGACTTGCCATCAGGTTTTGCCTGCAGTATCTATGGATTCGGTTGAATTCCTCTCTTCTATGGATTCGGTTGAATTCCTCTCTTCTCAAGGTCCCCTAGATATTCTAAGGTTCCTGTGCTTGCTGGAAAGTGACATTCCTTACTCACCTGGTAAGGCTGCTGGGACCCCTATATGCTTTATTGGCTTCATAAAGTCAACCTTAGCTCCTGTAGCTGTGGGGGGAAGTATATTCCCAGCCTGGAGCAAATAAACCTGTGAAACCTGTGAAGCCAGAATCAGTCAAGGGGAAAAATAAAGTGGAAGCACAGGAAGCCTGGCTCCATTTGACTCTCTGGCCACTGCAGGCTGTGGCTCTCTGTTTTCTCCTCTTCCCAGCATATGCTCACCTCTCCCACCTTGTAAACACCTACTGATATGGAGATGGACTATGGCCAGCTGAGAGATTCTGGAAATACTGCAGTTTTACCCAAATTTCCTTAAAGCTGTCTGGTCATATCTGAGTCTATGTGTGTGTCTCTCAAATATGACATTCCAGTCAAAACCTTGGTAATATAAACAGGTTTTCAATTATGTTCTGTTACAAGGAGAACAGATTCTTATTGAACTTATGCAAATAAATATACTGCCATAGAATATAAAAATACTCAGAGTTTCCAAATTCTAGAAGGATCAGGTAGAGCGGTAATGTGTCAGTTCTGCTTATAAAGGTGGACTAATTTAATAAACTGCTGTGTTAGCCTGGGAGGAAAAGTTTAAAAACAAACATTTTCTTAAAAGATTAGAAATGTTTGAAGCAAAAATTCATAAAAATTAAAATCACCCTCTTCAGGGGGAGGGGCGGAAGATGGCGGCGTGAGTAGAACAGTGGAAATCTCCTCCCAAAACAACATATATCTATGAAAATATAACAAAGACAACCCTTCCTAGAATAAAGACCAGAGGACACAGGACAATATCCAGACCACATCCGCACCTGAGAGAACCCAGCGCCTCGCGAAGGGGGTAAGATACAAGCCCCGGCCCCGCGGGAGCCGAGCGCCCCTCCCCCCAGCTCCCGGCGGGAGAAGAGCAGGCAGAGCGGGAGGGAGACGGAGCCCAGGACTGCCGAACACCCAGCCCCAGCCATCCGGGCCAGAGTGCAGGGCGCTCGATACTAGGAAAACAGGGCAGCAAGAACAGTGAGCAGGCACTGGAGGCTGGGAGACAGAGGGCATAAGAAAAGCGCGCGACCATTTTTTTTTTTTTTTGCTTTTTTGCTGTTTTGTTTTGGCGAGCGCTTTTTGGAAGTCTTAAAGGGATAGGGACCCCAATACTAGGGAAACAGGGCAGCAAGAACAGTGAGCAGGCACTGGAGGCTGGGCGACAGAGGACATAAGAAAAGCGCGCGACCATTTTTTTTTTGCTTTTTTGCTGTTTTGTTTTGGCGAGCGCTTTTTGGAAGTCTTAAAGGGATAGGGACCCCAATACTAGGGAAACAGGGCAGCAAGAACAGTGAGCAGGCACTGGAGGCTGGGCGACAGAGGACATAAGAAAAGCGCGCGACCATTTTTTTTTTGCTTTTTTGCTGTTGTGTTTTGGCGAGCGCTTTTTGGAAGTCTTAAAGGGATAGGGACCCCAATACTAGGGAAACAGGGCAGCAAGAACAGTGGGCGGGCACTGGAGGCTGGGCGACAGAGGACATAAGAAAAGCGTGCGACCATTTTTTTTTTTTTTGCTTTTTTGCTGTTTTGTTTTGGCGAGCGCTTTTTGGAAGTCTTAAAGGGATAGGGACCCCAATACTAGGGAAACAGGGCAGAAACAACGGTGAGCAGAGGCCTGAGGCTGGCACCGGAGAATAAAGAAAAACAAACGACCACCCCCTTTTTTTCTTTTTTTATTAAAAATTTTTTTTTTTTTTTTAATTAAAAAAATTTTTATTATTATTATTATTATTTTTTTTGTGGTCGTTGTTTTGTTTTGGCGGGTGCTTTTTGGAAGTCTTAAAGGGGCAGGGCGGGTCACTTAATCCAGAGGTAGGGAATCCGGGATCTCTGGGCACCCTAACCCCTGGGCTGCAGGGAGCAGGCAGGCCCCTTACGGAGATAAATAGCCTCCCAGCAGCTCCTGCTCCAACGCGACTCCACCATTTTGGAGTAGCTGCCCGAGCCAGGCCACGCCCACGGCAACAGCGGAGATTAACTCCATAGCAGCCGGGCAGGAAGCAGAAGCCCTGTCTGCATGCAGCTGCGCAGCACAAGCCACTAGAGGTCGCTGTTCTCCCAGGAGAGGAGGGCCACAAACCAACAAGAAAGGAAGTCCTTCCAGCCGTCACTCGTCCCAGTTCTGCAGACTATTCCTATCACCAGGAAAAGGCAAAGCTACAGGCAGACAAAGATCACAGAGACAACACCAGAGAAGGAGACAGACCTAACCAGTCTTCCTGACAAAGAATTCAAAATAAGAATCATAAACATGCTGACAGAGATGCAGAGAAATACGCAAGAGAAATGGGATGAAGTCCGGAAGGAGATCACAGATGCCAGAAAGGAGATCGCAGAAATGAAACAAACTCTGGAAGGGTTTATAAGCAGAATGGATAGAATGCAAGAGGCCATTGATGGAATTGAAATCAGAGAACAGGAACGCATAGAAGCTGACATAGAGAGAGACAAAAGGATCTCCAGGAATGAAACAATGTTAAGAGAACTGTGTGACCAATCCAAAAGGAACAATATCCGTATTATAGGGGTCCCAGAAGGAGAAGAGAGAGGAAAAGAGATGGAAAGTATCTTAGAAGAAATAATTGCTGAAAACTTCCCCACACTGGGGGAGGAAGTAATCGAACAGACCACGGAAATACACAGAACCCCCAACAGAAAGGATCCAAGAAGGGCAACACCAAGACACATAATAATTAAAATGGCAAAGATCAAGGACAAGGAAAGAGTGTTAAAGGCAGCTAGAGAGAAAAAGGTCACCTATAAAGGGAAACCCATCAGGCTAACGTCAGATTTCTCAACAGAAACCCTACAAGCCAGAAGAGAATGGCATGATATATTTAATACAATGAAACAGAAGGGCCTTGAACCAAGGATACTGTATCCAGCACGACTATCATTCAAATATGACGGTGGGATTAAACAATTCCCAGACAAACAAAAGCTGAGGGAATTTGCTTTCCACAAACCACCACTACAGAACATCTTACAGGGACTGCTCTAGATGGGAGCACTCCTAGAAAGAGCACAGCACAAAACACCCAACATATGAAGAATCGAGGAGGAGGAACAAGAAGGGAGAGAAGAAAAGAATCTCCAGACAGTGTATATAACAGCTCAATAAGTGAGCTAAGTTAGGCAGTAAGATACTAAAGAGGCTAACCTTGAACCTTTGGTAACCACGAATCTAAAGCCTGCAATGGCAATAAGTACATATCTTTCAATAGTCACCCTAAATGTTAATGGGTTGAATGCACCAATCAAAAGACACAGAGTAACAGAATGGATAAAAAAGCAAGACCCATCTATATGCTGCTTACAAGAAACTCACCTCAAACCCAAAGACATGTACAGACTAAAAGTCAAGGGATGGAAAAACATATTTCAAGCAAACAACAGTGAGAAGAAAGCAGGGGTTGCAGTACTAATATCAGACAAAATAGACTTCAAAACAAAGAAAGTAACAAGAGATAAACAAGGACACTACATAATGATAAAGGGCTCAGTCAAACAAGAGGATATAACCATTCTAAATATATATGCACCCAACACAGGAGCACCAGCATATGTGAAACAAATACTAACAGAACTAAAGGGGGATATAGACTGCAATGCATTCATTCTAGGAGACTTCAACACACCACTCACCCCAAAGGATAGATCCACTGGGCAGAAAATAAGTAAGGACACGGAAGCACTGAACAACACAGTAGAGCAGATGGACCTAATAGACATCTATAGAACTCTACATCCAAAAGCAGCGGGATATACATTCTTCTCAAGTGCACATGGAACATTCTCCAGAATAGACCACATACTAGGCCACAAAAAGAGCCTCAGAAAATTCCAAAAGATTGAAATCCTACCAACCAACTTTTCAGACCACAAAGGCATAAAACTAGAAATAAACTGTACAAAGAAAGCAAAGAGGCTCACAAACACATGGAGGCTTAACAACACGCTCCTAAATAATCAATGGATCAATGACCAAATCAAAATGGAGATCCAGCAATATATGGAAACAAATGACAACAACAACACTAAGCCCCAACTTCTGTGGGACGCAGCAAAAGCAGTCTTAAGAGGAAAGTATATAGCAATCCAAGCATATTTAAAAAAGGAAGAGCAATCCCAAATGAATGGTCTAATATCACAATTATCGAAATTGGAAAAAGAAAAACAGATGAGGCCTAAGGTCAGCAGAAGGAGGGACATAATAAAGATCAGAGAAGAAATAAATAAAATTGAGAAGAATAAAACAATAGCAAAAATCAATGAAACCAAGAGCTGGTTCTTTGAGAAAATAAACAAAATAGATAAGCCACTAGCCAGACTTATTAAGAAGAAAAGAGAGTCAACACAAATCAACAGTATCAGAAACGAGAAAGGAAAAATCACGACGGACCCCACAGAAATGCAAAGAATTATTGGAGACTACTATGAAAACCTATATGCTAACAAGCTGGGAAACCTAGGAGAAATGGACAACTTCCTAGAAAAATATAACCTTCCAAGATTGACCCAGGAAGAAACAGAAAATCTAAACAGACCAATTACCAGCAATGAAATTGAAGCAGTAATAAAAAAACTACCAAAGAACAAAACTCCCGGGCCAGATGGATTTACCTCGGAATTTTATCAGACATACAGGGAAGACATAATACCCATTCTCCTTAGAGTTTTCCAAAAAATAGAGGAGGAGGGGATACTCCCAAACTCATTCTATGAAGCTAACATCACCCTAATACCAAAACCAGGCAAAGACCCCACCAAAAAAGAAAACTACAGACCAATATCCCTGATGAACGTAGATGCAAAAATACTCAACAAAATATTAGCAAACCGAATTCAAAAATACATCAAAAGGATCATACACCATGACCAAGTGGGATTCATCCCAGGGATGCAAGGATGGTACAACATTCGAAAGTCCATCAACATCATCCACCACATCAACAAAAAGAAAGACAAAAACCACATGATCATCTCCATAGATGCTGAAAAAGCATTTGACAAAGTTCAACATCCATTCATGTTAAAAACTCTCAGCAAAATGGGAATAGAGGGCAAGTACCTCAACATAATAAAGGCCATCTATGATAAACCCACAGCCAACATTATATTGAACAGCGAGAAGCCGAAAGCATTTCCTCTGAGATCAGGAACTAGACAGGGATGCCCACTCTCTCCACTGTTATTTAACATAGTACTGGAGGTCCTAGCCACGGCAATCAGACAAAATAAAGAAATACAAGGAATCCAGATTGGTAAAGAAGAAGTTAAACTGTCACTATTTGCAGATGACATGATACTGTACATAAAAAACCCTAAAGACTCCACCCCAAAACTACTAGACCTGATATCGGAATACAGCAAAGTTGCAGGATACAAAATCAACACACAGAAATCTGTGGCTTTCCTGTATACTAACAATGAACCAACAGAAAGAGAAATCAGGAAAACAACTCCATTCACAATTGCATCAAAAAAAATAAAATACCTAGGAATAAACCTAACCAAAGAAGTGAAAGACTTATACTCTGAAAACTACAAGTCACTCTTAAGAGAAATTAAAGGGGACACTAACAGATGGAAACTCATCCCATGCTCGTGGCTAGGAAGAATTAATATCGTCAAAATGGCCATCCTGCCCAAAGCAATATACAGATTTGATGCAATCCCTATGAAACTACCAGCAACATTCTTCAATGAACTGGAACAAATAATTCAAAAATTCATATGGAAACACAAAAGACCCCAAATAGCCAAAGCAATCCTGAGAAAGAAGAATAAAGTAGGGGGCATCTCACTCCCCAACTTCAAGCTCTACTATAAAGCCATAGTAATCAAGACAATTTGGTACTGGCACAAGAGCAGAGCCACAGACCAATGGAACAGACTAGAGAATCCAGACATTAACCCAGACATATATGGTCAATTAATATTTGATAAAGGAGCCATGGACATACAATGGCGAAATGACAGTCTCTTCAACAGGTGGTGCTGGCAAGACTGGACAGCTACATGTAGGAGAATGAAACTGGACCATTGTCTAACCCCATATACAAAAGTAAACTCAAAATGGATCAAAGACCTGAATGTAAGCCATGAAACCATTAAACTCTTGGAAGAAAACATAGGCACAAACCTCTTAGACATAAACATGAGTGACCTCTTCTTGAACATATCTCCCCAGGCAAGGAAAACAACAGCAAAAATGAGTAAGTGGGACTATATTAAGCTGAAAAGCTTCTGTACAGCAAAAGACACCATCAATAGAACAAGAAGGATCCCTACAGTATGGGAGAATATATTTGAAAATGACACATCCGATAAAGGCTTGACGTCCAGAATATATAAGGAGCTCTCACGCCTCAACAAACAAAAAACAAATAACCCAATTAAAAAATGGGCAGAGGAACTGAACAGACAGTTCTCCAAAAAAGAAATACAGATGGCCAACAGACACATGAAAAGATGCTCCACATCGCTAATTATCAGAGAAATGCAAATTAAAACTACAATGAGGTATCACCTCACACCAGTAAGGATGGCTGCCATCCAAAAGACAAACAACAACAAATGTTGGCGAGGCTGTGGAGAAAGGGGAACCCTCCTACACTGCTGGTGGGAATGTAAGTTAGTTCAACCATTGTGGAAAGCAGTATGGAGGTACATCAAAATGCTCAAAACAGATATACCATTTGACCCAGGAATTCCACTCCTAGGAATTTACCCTAAGAACGCAGCAATCAAGTTTGAGAAAGACAGATGCACCCCTATGTTTATTGCAGCACTATTTACAATAGCCAAGAATTGGAAGCAACCTAAATGTCCATCAATAGATGAATGGATAAAGAAGATGTGGTACATATACACAATGGAATACTACTCAGCCATAAGAAAAGGGCAAATCCAATCATTTGCAGCAACATGGATGGAGCTGGAGGGTATTATGCTCAGTGAAACAAGCCAAGCGGAGAAAGAGAAATACCAAATGATTTCACTTATCTGTGGAATATAAGAACAAAGGAAAAACTGAAGGAACAAAACAGCAGCAGAATCACAGAACTCAAGAATGGACTAACAGGTACCAAAGGGAAAGGGACTGGGGAGGATGGGTGGGTAGGGAGGGATAAGGGGGGGAGAAGTAGGGGGGTATTAAGATTAACATGCAAGGGGGGGTAGGAGAAAAGGGAGGGCTGTACAACACAGAGAAGGCAAGTAGTGATTCTACAACATTTTGCTATGCTGATGGACAATGACTGTAAAGGGGTTTATAGGGGAGACCTGGTATAGGGGAGAGCCTAGTAAGCATAATATTCGTCATGTAGGTGTAGATTAGTGATACCAAAAACAAAGAAAAAAAAAAAAAGGGCAGTTCCTGTGTGGTAACCTCCAACGAGTTCTACACAAGGGTATAAAGGGCATATAAAAGTGTAGGCAAAGGGTCTGTTTGTGTTTATACAGAGGATCAAAGCCTAACTGGGCTACCCCAGAAAATGAACTAAGATACGATATGAAAAAGAACTTCCAACATCAGCACTCTCTGAAAGACTCATGCCAGAAGATGATCATCAAAAAACCCCAACAAAGATCCACGCACTGCTACAGCTGTAGATGCACTCATCCCACCCCTTCCTGGACTTGCCATGGGAATGAGGAAGGAGATATCTAAACTGGCCTGTGCATACAGTAAAACAACAAATTTGACTGGATCTATACTGTTGGAACTCAACCAAGAATTTGGAGAAGTGCAAATTGTAGCGCTCCAAAGTCTTACAACTACAGACTATTTACTGTTAAAAGAACATAAGGGATGTGAACAGTCCCCAGGAATGGGTTGTTTTAATTTATCTGAATTCTCTCAGACTGTTCAAGTTCGGTTGGACAATATCCACCATATCATAGATAAGTTTTCACAAATGCCTAAGGTGCCTAACTGGTTTTCTTGGTTTCACTGGAGATGGCTGGTAATTACAGATATGCTTTGGTTATGTAACTATACTCCTATTATGTTAATGTGTGTGCGCAATTTAATTAGTAGCTTAAAACCTATTCATGCTGAAGTTACTCTACAAGAAGATATATCAAAGAAATAATCAATCTTCCCATGTTTTCTTCCGCCTGCTACTTCTACAGCTTTTCTTCTTCCTTCCTAATTACAACCCTTAAATAGAATTCGTGCCTCGTATCAAATTTACCGAGTATCATAATTCTTCCAAGTGGTAAAGATACCTCAAGACAAATGCTGGGCATAGAAGCCACAGGGCATAAATATGCAAAGAAGTAAAAAGCTAACCTTTTCAAACAATAAGGCTTCCCTCTCACTTACCAACTTCACATTTCCCTGTATGGCCCCGGAAGATGACTGGTTAGCCAGAGACGGGTAAGATTCCTCAAGGGAGGAACAACCTAAGACAGGCACAGTCGCAGGGGGGCCATCAGGTGAGAAATTGGGGATCAACAGAGGTGAGGCTTAGAACCTCACCCCCCCGTTCTGAGAGAAATCTTCTGCATACGTGGATGTTTTATTGCCCTGGTCTAGCTTGGATTAACACATAGTCTACAGGCACACACCTGATCATCTACATTTGCTCTCTTACAACACTAAACTATGTTTTCTACCTTTATCTTGTATCTACCTACCACTTCAGCATTTTATTAAAAATAATAATAAGAAAGAGAGAAATGTAGTATCCACACATAAATCAAGTATAAAAACCAAATGAGTATTCATATTTGAACTGACTGTTTAGAGTTCATAATGCATGAGCAAAACTGAAAGTTTCTGTGATGACTGCCCTTGTACTGTTCACTATGTAACTTATTCATTATGTAAGAATTTGTTCTCCATGTAAGAACTTGTTTGTTATGCCTCAGAAGATTGGAGACTGACGAAAATTAGGCTTGGGGTGGATTAATGATTGTGCATTGAGCATTGACTCCCCTATACAGAATTTTATTGTCGTTAACAATCATTTGATCAATAAATATGAGAGATGCCCTCACAAAAAAAAAAAAAAAAAAAAATTAAAATCACCCTCTTCAGTTTACTCAGTCTTACGTAATTAATTCTTGTTCTGCTTGAATCCGGTTTTTCTATAGGTCTGAAGTAAATCACTATCTATAAATGTGTGGGTAAAACTGAAACATTTCCGGAATATCTCACCTGGCTTTAGTGTATCTGCATATCAATAGGCGGTCTGAGGTGGAAAGAAGTATGGCTTTAGGGCATTTGCATCTTTCCTCAGTGGTGGAGAAGTTCATCTCCATATCAGTGGGTGATTACCTGGGCAACAGAGGGCTTATCTGTACCTGAGAGGTGAGGGGAGCGGTGTTGCTGCTGTTTGAGCAGGAGAAGAAAGACGGCTTGGGACTGCAGTTTGTGAGCAATAAACGGGTTTTAAACTTTATTTCTCCCTCTGACTGATTTTGATTATTAGAGGTATTTTGCCCTGGGTTTTCCTTTCCTGGGTTTTAAAGACTTAAAAATGGTCGTGGTTAAAGATCTTGTGAAAGTTCATCATAAGGCAACTGACAAGGAAATTTGGTTATTTCGTGTGGGTAAAATTGTAATATTTCCAGAATCTCTCTCCTGGCTTTAGTGCATTTACATATCCTCAGGGATGGAGAGAGGTTCATTTCCTTATCAATGGGTAATTACTTGGACAACCAAGGGCTTATCTGTACCTGAGAGGTTAAGGGGAGGTCCTTGCTGGTTGTGCTTCCGCAGGAGCAGGAGAGAGAAACATCCCTGGACTGCAGTTTGTAAGCAATAAATAGATTTAAAATTTTATTTCTCCCTTTGACTGATTTTGATTTTAGAGGTATTTTGCCCCAGGATTTCCTTTCCCCAGACTTATATTCGGTAATGTTCAATAATCTAAAGTTTAGTCTCTTTCATTTGGCATTGCTTCCAGGTAATTTTACATATCAAACTAATAAGCTGAATTAACTAACTAGGTCTCCTTTATGAGAACTCTAACATGTTCCAGGAGCCCTCTGGAAAATCTCAAGAGTTAACCAGAAGTTAAAAGGACTTTATTTAGAATTTGATTTGGGGAAGCTGTCAAAATTATCAAAAGGTTTTAAGGTTCTCAGGTACA
The DNA here is from genome assembly GCF_030020395.1 of Manis pentadactyla. NCBI lineage: Eukaryota > Metazoa > Chordata > Mammalia > Pholidota > Manidae > Manis > Manis pentadactyla. The sequence goes on from NC_080024.1 coordinate 106,724,376, forward strand.
GATAAGCCCTTGGTTACCCAGGTAATTATCCATTGATATGGAGATGAACTTCTCTCCACCCCTGAGGATATGCCTAAGTAGAACTAGATAGGTCACCATGAAACAGTACTTACCCATTTAACCAAAGTGACTAAAAGATTTTAAAGGCAAATACAGAAGGTTACATAGTTGTTAGCAAAACTCGGCTCTTTTAATATTAAGATTTTATTTTCTGAAGTACTCAAAGGCCTGATTCAGACAGCATGAAGCACAAGAAATTATTCTGATAAAACAATTAGAAAAACACTTCAAAATCTCAATATTAAAAGACTGGTAGTTCAAGAGAACTTTGTACTTTGTCCTTTTAACAGAAAACAAATTCTAATCTTGCCATGTATTTGACACCAAAACTCATTTACTTCAATCTCACATAGCATAACCACATTAAATTCCTTTTCCGCAAGCCTTCTACAACTTTCTTTTTACATTCAGAGTTTTCCCTCTTTAAATACCAGCTGTACTTTAGGACAGTACCTTCTTTTCCCTTAATAAAAATGCATTTCCATTTCTCATACCTTCTCTTATCAAAAGTACACATTTTAGTTTTCTTGCAGAGATGTTTTCCTTATTATTTCAACTAGTCTTAATTAGAACTTAAAACCCTTAGAAACTGTAGTTTTCAGTGAAAGAAGTTAGCAATTGTAAACTGTTACACTAGCATTCTTTATATTGGCAAATTTATGAATACATTTCATATCTTCCAGAAACATGTGCTTCATAGTACAATCTTTAAATAAGCACAGAATGTGTTTACTAATAGATCCAAATTTGGTTTTATTTCTTTGTGAAAAAGAAGCCAAAAGTGGATAAACCTACATTCAGAAATTAATGTTTCATTATCTTATTTGGAAATGATCTAATTAATTAACCTGACTCATTACTTAGCAAAACTTTAACGTTTCAGGTTACCAAAAAGATTCCCAAGCTTTTTTAGGTTTACAGACTGAAACACATAATCATTGTTCAAAAGTTTACATCTATTTAGTTCATTTGTTCTTAACAGCCATTCTAGATTACCCTCAAAGGCTTCATTAATCATCAAAGTGGCCATTCTCCCAAGCCTCTTATTTTTTTTTAAAGATTTAACAGATAACATCAATGTAAATGACTAAAAATAAACTTAGGCAGAATGAAAGTTTCCATTTTAATACTGATAACCATAAAGACATGTCTGTTTTAATTAAATTAGCATTAATGCTGAACATTCTCAGCCAGAATTTCTGAAAGCTCTACAAGAGCTTGTCTTTAACCAATTAATTTTTAGCAATATCATCTGGAGGTAACATATAAGGACACGTACACAGACAAACACAGAGACAGATACAAATGAAAATTTTATTATTTCTTGTAAAATATATAACTTACAAGTTACTATTTTAACCACTTAATGACATCAATTACATTCACAGTGTTGTACAACCATCACCACTATGTATTTCCAGAATTTTTTATCACACAGTCAGAAACCCTGCACCATTAAACAATAGCAGCCCATTCTCTCCCTCCCGCAGCCCCCGGTAATCTCTAATTCATTTCTATTATGTTTTTTGTCTTTTCTCATTTTTGTATGATCTGATTTTTATATACTTTTGATACAAACCATTGCCAGTGACATGTATTAGCATGTATCTTCTCTAACAGCATGACTTTCCTTTTTGCATTGTTAATGGTGTGTTTTGATAATAGGAGTTTTGATATATTGCATTTTCATTATCACTGAATTAAAGTATCTGTCTAATTTTCATTGTGGTTTCTTCTTTGATCCATGCAGTGTCCTGTCAATTTTTACTTACATTTTAAGGCTATATAATTAGATGCATATAAATTTAGAGTTGTAATGTCTTATTGAATCAACCCTTTTATCAATGTGGCTATAGTTACATGTGTAGAGTTATACAAGCTCTCTTTAATTAAGGTTTGCTTGTATATTCTTTTTCATAATTTTGCTTTCAGCTTTTTTGTATTCCTGTATTTAAGGTATGCCTTTTACAGGCAGGATAGAGTTTGGATTTATTTTTTAAATGACAGTCTCTAAGTTGGATTATTTATTCCATTTACATTTAATGTAATTACTAATATTTGGGTTTTAAATATATAAATTTATATTTGCTTTCTGTTTGTCTCACCAGTTCTGTATTTATTTTCTTTCCCTTCATTTTGATTATTTTTTAATTGTTAAAATGTCCTCCTTTATTAGCTTGCTTATTTATTGTACATTCCTTTACTATTGTTTTACAACATTGATTTTTTAAGTTTCATGTAGGTTATTAGTTTTATCACTCCAGACAATTCACAGACCTTAGAACACTGTAACTCCTTTTCTCTCCTTTTGCTTTTTTATGATTGTTGACATGTATTTCTTTATCGTAGATTTTAAATATAAGACAGTATTTTGTATAATTTGATACTCATTTAGATTCCTCCACATATTTGCTCTTTCCATACTTTTTGTTTTTTTCATTCATTACTACATTTTCTTCTTGGATCATTTTCTCCTTTGCTGAAGAACTCTCTTTAGTATATACTTTAGTGCAGATCTACCATTGTTGAATTCACGTAGTTTTTGTTAGTCTGAAGTATCTCTATTGTGTCTCCATTTAAAAGGAAATTTTAATTAAAGTGTTGCTCAGAAATGTGCATAAATCATGATGGATTTTCACAGTGTGAACACAGGTAAAGAAACAATACATTTTTAGCATTCCAAAAGGCCTGCCTGTGCACCTTTTTAGTCCCAAATCAGGAGTTATAACTATCATGACTTTATTTCTTTAATTTTTTATTAAGGTATTATTGATATACTGTTAGGAAGGTTTCACGTGAACAAACAATGTGCTTACCGCATTTACCCATATTATCAAGTCTCTACCCATACCCCATTGCAGTCACTGTCCATCAGTGTAGTAAGATGCCACAGATTGACTATGTGCTTTCTCTGTGCTACATTGTTTTCCCCTTGACCCCTCACACCATGTGTACTAAACATAATGCCCCTCAATCCCCTTCTCCTGCCTCCCTACCACCCCTCCCATACCTCTCCCCTTCAATAACCACTGGTCCCTTCTTGGAGTCTGTGAGTCTGCTGCTGATTTGTTCCTTCAGTTTTGCTTCCTTGTTATACTCCACAAATGAGGGAAATCATTTGGCACTTGTCTTTCTCCACCTGGCTTATTTCACTGAGCATAATATCCTCCAGCTCCATCCATGTTGCAAATGGTAGGATTTGTTTTCTTCTTATGGCTGAATACTATTCCATTGTCTATATATACCACATCTTCTTTATCCATTCATCTACTGATGGACACTTAGGTTGTTTCCATTTCTTGGCTATCGTAAATAGTGCTGTGATAAACGGTGCATGTGTCTTTTTCAAACTGGGCTCTTGCATTTTTAGGGTAAATTCCTAGGAGTGGAATTCCTGGGTCAAATGGTATTTCTATTTTGAGTTTTTTGAGGAACCTCCATACTGCTTTCCACAATGGATGAACTATTTTACATTCCCACCAGCAATATAGGAGTTTCCTTTCTCCACATACTTGCCAGCATTTGTTGTTGTTAGGCTTTTCGATGAGGGCCCGCATTACTGATGTGAGGTGATATCTCATTGTGGTTTTCGTTTGCATTTCCCTGACAGTTAGTGATGTGGAGCATCTTTTCATGTGTCTGCTGGCCATCTGAATTTCTTCTTTGGAGAATTGTCTCTTCATATCCTCTGCCCATTTTTTGATTGGGTTATTTGCTTTTGGGTTGTTGAGGCATGTAGTTCTTTATATATTTTGGATGTTAACCCCTTGTCAGATATGTCATTTACAAATATATTCTCCTGTACTGTAGATGGTGTCCTTGGTGTACAGATGCTTTTTAGTGTGATATAGTCCCACTTGTTCATTTTTGCTTTTGTTTCCCTTGCTCGAGGAGATGCATTCAGGAAGAAGTTGCTCATGTTTATATTCAGGAGATTTTTGCCTATGTTGTCTTCTAAGAGTTTTATGGTTTCATGACTTACATTCAGGTCTTTGATCCATTTACAGTTTACTTTTGTGAATGGGGTTAAACAATAATACAGTTTCATTCTCTTGCACGTAGCTGTCCAGTTTTGCCACATCAGGTGTTGAAGAGGCTGTCATTTCCCCATTGTATGTCCATGCTCCTTTACCGTATATTAATTGACCATATACGATTGGGTTTATATCTGGGCTCTCTAGTCTGTTCCATTGGTCTGTTCTGTTCTTGTACTAGTTCCAAATTGTCTTGATTACTGTGGCTTTGTGGTAGAGCTTAAAGTTGGGGAGCATAATGCCCCCAGCTTGATTCTTCCTTTGCAGGATTGTTTTAGCTATTCGGGGTATTTTGTGGTTCCATATGAATTTTAGAATGATTTTCTCTAGTTCATTGAAGAATGCTGTTGGTATTTTGATAGGAATTGCATTGAATGTATAGATTGCTTTAGGCAGGATGGCCATTTTAACAATATTAATTCTTATCCATGAACATGGAATATGTTTCCATTTATTGGTAACTTCTTCAGTTTCTCTCATGAGTGTCGTGCAGTTTTCAGAGTATACATCTTTCACTTCCTTGGTAACGTTTATTCCTGGGTATTTTATTCTTTTTGATGCAATTGTGAATGGAGTTGTTTTTCTGTTTTCTCCCTCTGCTAGTTCATCGTTAGTGTATAAGAATGCCACAGATTTCTGTGTATTATTTTTGTATCTCACAACTTTGCTGAATTCAGATATTAGATCTTGTAGTTTTGGAGTGGTTTCTTTAGGGTTTTTTATGTACAATGTCATGTCGTCTGCAAACAGTGACGGTTTAACTTCTTCCTTAACAATCTGGATGCCCGTTATTTCTTGGTGTTGTCTAATTGCCGTGGCTAGGACCTCCAGAACTTTGTTGAATGAAGGTGGAGAGAGTGGACATCCTTGCCTTGTTCCTGATCTTAAAGGAAAGGCTTTCAGCTTCTTGCTGTTAAGTATGGTGCTGGCTGTGTCATATACGGCCTTTATTGTGTAGAGGTACTTGCCCTCATTACCCATTTTTATTGAGAGTTTTTATCATGAATGGATGTTGAATTTTGTCAAATGCATGTTCAGAATCTATGGAGATGATCATGTTGGTTTTTGTCCTTCCTTTTCTTGATGTGGTGTATGATGTTGCTGCATTTTCTAATTTTGTACCATCCTTGCATCCCTGGAATAAATCCTACTTGATCATACTGGGTGATTTTTTTCTATATATTTTTGAATTCGGTTTGCTAATATTTTGTTGAGTATTTTTGAATCTATGTTCATCAGGGATATTGGTCTGTAATTTTCTTTTTTTATGATGTCTTTGCCTGGCTTTTGTATTAGAGTAATGATGGCCTCGTACAATGAGTTTGGAAGTATTCCCTCCAAAGTTTACTTTTTGGAAAACTTTAAGGAGGATGGGTAATATGTCTTCACTAAATGTTTCATAAAATTGAGCGGTGAGATCCTCAAGATGGCGGCATGAGTAGAGTAGCGGAAATCTCTTCCCAAAACCATATGTATTTTTGAAAATACAACAAATACAACTAATCCTAAAAGAGAGACCAGAAGACATAGGACAACAGCCAGACCACATCCACACCTGCGAGAACCCAGTGCCTCGCGAAGGGGGTAAGATACAAGTCGCGGCCTGGTGGGACCTGAGCGCCCCTCACTCCAGCTTCTGGCGAGAGGAGAGGAGATGGAGTGGGAAGGGAGAGGGAGCCCAGGACTGCTAAACACCCAGCCCCAGCCATCCGTACCAGAGCGCAGACACAGGACATGCGTGGGGTGCTGGAAACTAGGGAAATAGGACAGTAAGACCTGTGAGCGGGTCCCTGCAGCCGGTGCCCCTGGGACAAAGAAAAGCGAGTGCTTTTTCAAAGTCTTAAAGGGACAGGGACCCCACAGCTGGATGGAAGCGTCCAGGGACACTCAGCCCAGCAGCTGGGAATCTTGGGGAACTCTGGGCACTCTAGCTCCCTGGGCAGCAGGGAGCAAGGAGGCCCCTCACGGAGATAAAAAGCCTCCCAGCCGTTTCACCTCCAATTCGGATCCGCCATATCGGAGCAGTAGCCCGAGGCAGGCCATGCCCACAGCAAACGCAGAGCTAAACTCCATAGCGGCTGGCAAGAATCAGAAGTCCTGTCTGTGCGCAGCTGCCCAGCACAAGCTGCTAGAGGTCGCTGTTCTCCCAGGAGAAGAAGGCCACAAACCAACAAGAAGGGACGTTCTCCTAGCCATCACTTGTGCCAGCTCTGCAAACTATCTCTATTGCCATGAAAAGGGAGGAAAATTTGATACAGACCAAAATCACAACCCCTGAGAAGGAGATAGACCTAACCAGTCTTCCTGAAAGAGAATTCAAAATAAAAATCATAAACATGCTAACGGAGATGCAGAGAAATATACAAGAGCTAAGGGATGAAGTCCGGAGGGAGATTACAGATGTCCAGAGGGAGATTACAGAAATGGAGCAATCTCTGGAAGGATTTATAAGCAGAATGGATAAGATGCAAGAGGCCATTGATGGAATAGAAACCAGAGAACAGGAACACATAGAAGCTGATGCAGAGAGAGATAAAAAGATCTCCAGGAATGAAACAATATTAAGAAAACTGTGTGACCAATCCAAAAGGAACAATATCCACATTATAGGGGTACCAGAAGAAGAAGGGAGAGAAAAAGGGATAGAAAGTGTCTGAAGAAATAATTGCGGATAACTTCCCCAAACTGGAGGAGGAAATAGTTGCTCAGACTACAGAGGCACAAAGAACTCCCCAACAGACGAGACCCAAAGAGGACAACACCAAGACACATAATAATTAACATGGCAAAGATCAAGGACAAGGGCAGAGTGTTAAAGGCAGCCAGAGTGAAAAAAAAAAGTCACCTAGAAAGGAAACCCCATCAGGCTATCATCAGACTTCTCAACAGAAACCAGAAGAGAATGGCATGATATATTCAATGCAATGAAACAGAAGGGCCTTGAACCAAGGATACTGTATCCAGCACGATTATCATTTAAATATGAAGGACAGATTAAACAATTCCCAGACAAGCAAAAGTTGAGGGAATTTGCCTCCCACAAACCACGTCTACAGGGTATCTTAGAGGGACTGCTCTAGATGGGAGCACTCCTAAAAAGAGCACAGAATAAAACACTCAACATATGAAGAAGAGAGGAGGAGGAATAAGAAGGGAGAGAAATAAAGAATCATCAGACTGTGTTTATAATAGCTCAATAAGCGAGTTAAGTTAGACAGTAAGGTAGTAAAGAAGCTAACCTTGAACCTTTGGTAACCACGAATCTAAAGCCTGCAATGGCAATAAGTACATATCTTTCAATAATCACCCTAAATGTAAATGGACTGAATGCACCAATCAAAAGACACAGAGTAATAGAATGCATAAAAAAGCAAGACCCATCTATATGCTGCTTACAAGAGACTCACGTCAAACCCAAAGACATGCACAGATTAAAAGTCAAGGGATGGAAAAAGATATTTCATGCAAACAACAGAGAGAAAAAAGCAGGTGTTGCAATACTAGTATCAGACAAAATAGACTTCAAAACAAAGAAAGTAACAAGAGATAAAGAAGGACACTACATAAGGGCTCAGTCCAACAAGAGGATATAACTAACCATTATAAACATATATGCACCCAATACAGGAGCACCAATATATGTGAAACAAATACTAACTGAATTAAAGGAGGAAATAGAATCCAAAGGATTCAATTTGGGAGACTTTAACACACCACTCACTCCAAAGGACAGATCCACCAGACAGAAAATAAATAAGGACACAGAGGCACTGAAAAACACACTAGAACAGATGGACCTAATAGACATCTATAGAACTCTACATCCAAAAGCAACAGGATACACATTCTTCTCAAGTGCACATGGAACATTCTCCAGAATAGACCACATACTAGGTCACAAAAAGAACCTCAGTAAATTCCAAAAGACTGAAATCCTACCAACCAACTTTTCAGACCACAAAGGTATAAAACTAGAAATAAATTGTACAAAAAAAGCAAAATGGCTCTGAAACACATGGAGGCTTAACAATATGCTCCTAAATAATCAATGGATGAACGACCAAATTAAAATGGAGACCCAGCAATATATGGAAACAAATGACAAGAACAACACAAAGCCCCAACTTCTGTGGGATGCAGCAAAAGCAGTCTTAAGAGGAAAGTATACAGCAATCCAGACATATTTAAAGAAGGAAGAACAATCTCAAATGAATAGTCTAATGTCACAATTACCGAAATTGGAAAAAGAAGAACAAATGAGGCCTAAGGTCAGCAGACGAAGGGACATAATAAAGATCAGAGAAGAAATAAATAAAATTGAGAAGAATAAAATAGAAAAAAATCAATGAAACCAAGAGCTGGTTCTTTGAGAAAATAAACAAAATAGATAAGCCTCTAGCCAGACTTATTAAGAGAAACAGGAGTCAACACACATCAACAGAATCAGAAACGAGAAAGGAAAAATCACGGCGTACCCCACAGAAATACAAAGAAATATTAGAGAATACTATGAAAACCTATATGGTAACAAGCTGGAAAACCTAGGAGAAATGGACAACTTACTAGAAAAATACAACCTTCCAAGACTGACCCAGAAAGAAACAGAAAATCTAAACAGACCAATTCCCAGCAACAAAATTGAATCGGTAATCAAAAAACTACCCAAGAACAAAACCCTTGGGCCAGATGGATTTACCTCGGAATTTCATCAGACATACAGAGAAGACATAATACCCATTCTCCTTAAAGTTTTCCAAAAAATAGAAGAGGAGGGAATACTCCCAAACTCATTCTATGAAGCCAACATCACCCTAACACCAAAACCAGGCAAAGATTCCACCAAAAAGGAAAACTACAGACCAATATCCCTGATAGACATAGGTGCAAAAATAATCAACAAAATATTAGCAAACCAAATTCAAAAATACATCAAGACGATCATACACCATGACCAAGTGGGATTCATTTCAGGGATGCACAGATGGTACAACATTCGAAAATCCATCAACATCATCCACCACATCAACAAAAAGAAGGAGAAAAACCACATGATCATCTCCATAGATACTGAAAAAGCATTCGACAAAATTCAACATCCATTCATGATAAAAACTCTCAACAAAATGGGCATAGAGGGCAAGTACCTCAACATAATAAAGGCCATATATGATAAACCCACAGCCAACATCATACTGAACAGCGAGAGGCTAAAAGCTTTTCCTCTGAGATCGGGAACAAGACAGGGATGCCCACTCTCCCCACTGTTATTCAACATAGTACTGGAGGTCCTAGCCACAGCAGTTAGACAAAACAAAGAAATACAAGGAATCCAGATTGGTAAAGAAGAAGTAAACTGTCAGTATTTGCAGATGACATGATATTGTACATAAAAAACCCTAAAGATTCCACCCCAAAACTACTAGATCTGATACTGGAATACAGCGAAGTTGCAGGATACAAAATTAACACACAGAAAACCGTGGCTTTCCTATACACTAACAATGAACTAATAGAAAGAGAAATCAGGAAAATAATTCCATTCACAATAGCATCTAAAAGAATAAAATACCTAGGAATAGTCCTAACCAAGGAAGTGAAAGACCTATAGCCTGAAAACTATAAGACACTCTTAAGAGAAATTAAAGAGGACACTAACAAATGGAAACTCATCCCATGCTCCTGGCTAGGAAGAATTAATATAGTCAAAATGGCCATCCTGTCTAAAGCAATATACAGATTTGATGCAATCCCTATCAAATTACCAACAACATTCTTCAATGAACTGGAACAAATAGTTCAAAAATTCATATGGAACCACCAAAGACCCGAATAGCCAAAGCAATCCTGAGAAGGAAGAATAAAGTGGGGGCAATCTCGCTCCCCAACTTCAAGCTCTACTACAAAGCCACAGTAATCAAGATAATTTGGTACTGGCACAGAAATAGAGCCACAGACCAGTGGAACAGTATCAAGACTCCAGACATTAACCCAAACATATATGGTCAATTAATATTTGATAAAGGAGCCATGGACATACAATGGTGAAATGACAATCTCTTCAACAGATGGTGCTGGCAAAACTGGACAGCTACATGTAAGAGAATGAAACTGGATCACTGTCTAATCCCATACACAAAAGTACATTCAAAATGGATCAAAGACCTGAATGTAAGTCATAAAACCATAAAACTCTTAGAAAAAAACATAGGCAAAAATCTCATGGACATAAACATGAGCGACTTTTTCATGAACATATCTCCCCAGGCAAGGGAAACAAAAGCAAAAATGAACAAGTGGGACTATATGAAGCTAAAAAGCTTCTGTACTGCAAAGGACACCATCAATAGAACAAAAAAGGTTTCCTACAGTATGGGAGAATATATTCATAAATGACAAATCTGATAAAGGGTTGACATCCAAAATATATAAAGAGCTCACACACCTCAACAAACAAAAAGCAAATAATCCAATTTAAAAATGTGCAGAGGAGCTGAACAGACAGTTCTCCAAAGAAGAAATTCAGATGGCCAGTAAACACATTAAAAGATGCTCCACATTGCTAGTTATCAGAGAAATGCAAATTAAAACGACAATGAGATATCACCTCACACCAGTAAGGATGGCTGCCATCCAAAAGACAAACAACAACAAATGTTGGCGAGGCTGTGGAGAAAGGGGAACCCTCCTACACTGCTGGTGGGAATGTAAATTAGTTCAACCATTGTGGAAAGCAGTATGGAGGTTCCTCAAAATGCTCAAAATAGACATACCATTCAACCCAGGAATACCACTTCTAGGAATTTACCCTAAGAATGCAGCACTCCACTTTGAAAATGACAGATGCACCCATATGTTTATCGCTGCACTGTTTACAATAGCCAAGATATGGAAGAAACCTAAATGTCCATCAGTAGATGAATGGATAAAGAAGAGGTGGTACATATACACAATGGAATATTACGCAGCCTTAAGAAAAAAACAGATCCTACCATTCGCAACAACATGGATGGAGCTAGAGGGTATTATGCTCAGTGAAATAAGCCAAGCGGAGAAGGACAAGTACCAAATGATTTCACTCATATGTGGAGTATAAAAACAAAGGAAAACTGAAGGAACAAAACAGCAGCAAAATCACAGAACCCAAGAATGAACTAACAGTTACCAAAGGAAAAGGGACTGGGGATGATGGGTGGGAAGGGAGGGATAAGGGTGGGGAAAAAGAAAGAGGGCCTTACAATTAGCATGTATATTGCATGGGGGACACGTGGAGTGCTGCGCAACACAGAGAAGACAAGTAGCAATTTTACAGCATCTCACTGCGTAGACGTACAGTGACTGTGAAGGGATATATGGGGGGGACTTGATGAAGAGGGGAGCCTAGCAAACATAATGTTCTTCATGTAATTGTAGATTAATGGTACCAAAATTAAAAATTAAAAAAAAAATTGAGCGGTGAAGCCATCTGGTCCAGGAATTTTTTTCTTAGTTAGTTTTTTGATTACCAGTTCAATTTTGTTGCTGGTAATTGGTCTATTCAGATTTTCTGTTTTTCCGGTGTTAGCTTTGGAAGGTTGTATTTTCCTCAAAAGTTGTTCATTTCTTCTAGGTTATCCAGTTTGTTAGCATATAATTTTTCATAGCATTCTCTAATAATTCTTTGTATTTCTGTGGTATCCATAGTGGTTTTTCCTTTCTCATTTCTTATTCTGTTTGTGTGTGTAGATTCTCTTTTTTTCTTGGTAAGCCTGGCTAGGGGTTTCTCTGTTTTGTTTATTTTCTTGAAGAACCAGCTCCTGCTTTCATTGATTCTTTCTATTGTTTTATTCTTCTCAATTTTACTTATTTATGCTCTAATCTTTATTATGTCCTTCCTTCTGCTGACTTGGGGCCTCATTTGTTCTTCTATTTCTAGTTTCGTTAATTGTGAGTTTAAATTTCTCATATGGGATTTTTCTTCTTTCTTGCGGTAGGCCTGTATTGCAATATACTTTCCTCTTGGCACAGCCTTCTCTGCATCCCACAGATTTTGTGGTGTTGAATTATTGTTGTCATTTTTCTTCATATATTGCTGGATCTCTGTTTTTATTTGGTCATTGATCCATTGGTTATTTAGGAGCATGTTGTGAAGCCTCCATATGTTTGTGAGATTTTTCATTTTCTTTGCCTAATTTATTTCTAGTTCCATACCTTTGTGGTCTGAGAAACTGGTTGGTACAGTTTCAATCTTTCTGAATTCACCAAGGCTCTTTTTGTGGCCTAGTATATGGTCTATTCTTGAAAATGTTCCATGTACACTTGAGAAGAATGTGTATTCTGCTGCTTTTGGGTGTAGAGTTCTGTAGATGTCTGTTATGTCCATCTGTTGTAATGTGTTGTTCAGTACCTCCATCTCCTTACTTATTTCTGTGTGGTTGATCTGTCTTTTGGAGTGAGTGGATGTTGAAGTCTCCTAGAATGAATGCATTGTATTCTATTTCTCCTTTTAATTCTGTTAGTATTTGTTTCACATATGTAAGTGCTCCTGTTTTGGTTGCATAGATATTTATAATGGTTATATCTTCTTGTTGGGTGACTGCTTTATCATTATGTAATGTCCTTCTTCTTTGTCTCTTGTGACTTTCTTTGTTTTGAGGTCTATTTTCTCTGAAAAAAGTACTGCATCTCCTGCTTTTTTCTACCTATTAGTTGCATGAAATATCTTTTCCATCCTTTCACTTTTAGTCTGTGTGTCTTTGGGTTTAAAGTGAGTCTCTTGTAGGGAGCGTATGGACGGGTCTTGTTTTTTCATCCATTCAGTGACTCTATGTCTTTGGATTGATGCATTCAGACCATTTACATTTAGGGTGATTTGGTTCAAGGTTAACTTCCTGTCTATCTAAAGAGTTTAACTTAACTCAGTTATTATGCTATTAGAAACACAATCTAAAGGTTCTTTTTTTTCTCCCCCTTTTTCCTCCTCCTCCATTCTTTTTATATTAGGAATCATATTCTGTACTCTTTGTCTATCCCCTGATTGACTTTAGGGGTAGTTTATTTAATTTTGCATTTACTTAGTAGTTAACTGTTTTACTTCCTTACTGTGGTTTTATTACTTCTGGTGACAGCTATTAAACCTTAGGTACACTTGTATCTATAGCAGTCCCTCCAAAATACACTGTAGAGACAGTTTGTGGGAGGTAAATTCTCTCAGCTATTGCTCATCTGGAAATTGTTTAAGCCATCCTTCAAATTTAAATGATTATGATCCTGGATAAAGTATTCTTGGTTTGAGGTCCTTCTGCTTCATGGCATTAAATATATCATGCCACTCCCTTCTGGCCTGTAAGGTTTCTGCTGAGAAGTCTGATGATAGCCTGATGGCTTTCCTTTGTATGTGATCTTATTTCTCTCTCTGGATGCTTTTAATAGTCTGTCCTTATCCTTGATCTTTGCCATTTTAATGATATGTCTTGGTCTTTTCTACCTGGGGTCCCTTCTATTGGGAGATCTGTGTACATCCATGGCCTGAGAGACTATCTCCTTCCCCAGATTGGGGAAGTTATGAGTAATTCCTTCCTTCAAGACACTTGCTGTCCATTTTTCTCTCTTTTTCTTCTCTTACCCCTATAATGTGACTATCATTCCATTTGGATTGGTAACACAGTTCTCTCAATATTCTTTCATTCTTAGAGGTCCTTTTTTCTCTCTGTGCCTTGGCTTCTTTGTATTACTCTTCTCTAATTTCTGTTTCATTTATTGTCTCCTCTACCATATCTAATCTGCTTATAAAACCTTCTCCTGTATGTTTCTTTTTTTGATACTGTGTTCTGTAATGATTGGATTTCTGAACGGAATTCATTCCTGAGTTCTTGAATATTTTTCTGTACCTCCATATGCCTGTTTATGATTTTTATTTTGAAATCTCTTTCAGGAAGATTCATGAGGTTGATTTCATTTAACTCTTTCTCTGGTGTATTTATAATTTTGCTTTGAACCAGGTTCCTTTGATGTTTCATATTTGTATGTGGCACCCTGTAGTGCCCAGAAGCTCTACTTTCTGTTGCTGCTCAGCCACTGGAGTAATGGGGCTCACAGGGGATCTGTATTGGTGCCTTGGGGGAGGAAAGAGCTGTTTCCTGCTTTCCTGCTGCTATTTCTGTCTCCTGCCAGAACCTGTGGGCTGAGCACACAGGTATAAACTGCTATGCTTTGCTTTTGTAGCTGGTATAGGCGCGGCTTCCCTCTAGCTGGCCTAATGCCAGAGCAGTTTGCCGTTTTGCAAGCCAGGTGCTGGCTGTTGGGGAGGAAGGTACAGCAGGCTGTGGATCATGGAGGGGGCCTTGGAGCTGTATAGCCAGCCAGGGGACTGGAGCACCTGAAGATCATCGAAGTTCCCAACCTGCTGGGCAGAGTGCACCCGGACAATTTTGTCTACCTGTCCTTTCTCCTGTGCTGTAAGCTCTGTGTAATCCTTGCCCCTTTAGCAGCCCTCTCACTGTTAGGAAGTCTCTCAGACTGCCCACCTTTCTTTTGTCCCAGAGCATCTGGTTATGGGTCCCTGTTTTCCACAAGCGGCTGGAATCTCAGTCTGTCTAGATATTCTGTCCATCTTAGCTTTCCAAACCCCCTAATCACAAGAGTACCATGTAATGTAGGTTTGTGCTCACAGAGCAGATCTCCAGAGCTAGGTGTTCAGCAGTCCCAGGCCTCCACTCCCTCCCCACTCTGTTTCTCTTCCTCCTGTTGGTGAGCTGTGGTGGGGAAGGGCTTGGGTCCCACCAGGCCACAGCTTTGGTACTATCCTTTTCCCTGTGGTTTATTCTTTTCTCCAGGTGTTTGCAGTCTGGTGCAGCCCTCTTTCCTGTTGCTCTTTCAGGCTTAGTTGTATTAATTCTGTTTTCATATTATATGCGATTTTAGGAGGAAGCCTCTGTCTCACCTCTCATGCTACCATCTTTAATCTACTATCATGACTTTTAATTCTGTAAGTTTTGTCTGTATTTGAACTTTTAATATATAGAATCAATCAGTATATTACCTTATATCTAACTTCTTTCCCTGAGCTTTGTGATATTGTCCATATTGTTGCATATAATTGTAGTTCATTCACATTTTGGTATCATATTCCATTGTATAATATACCATAATTTCATCTACTCTTGATGGACATTTGATTTGTTTTGGATTTCATGGTTGTATATCCAGTTATTACATATTATAAATAGTGCTTCTCTGAACATTGTTAAACATGTCTTCTGGTGAGCAAATGTGTAGCATTTGTGTCCAGTATATACTTAAAATTGGAATTGCTAGTTCATAGTTCATAGCATATGTGTATGTTCAACATTAGTAGATATTGCTAAAAGTTTTCCAAAATGATTGTACGTCACAAACTTTAAATATTGAAGTTATACGGATATAAGTATAGATTTACTAAAGATTTGATTAGTGTCATGTATATGGAAAGGCCATATCCCAAATAATAATAGGATTTGCTAGTTCACATTCAGCTTCTGAAACTGTGATTCTTAGATCTTTTTATGCTACTTATGGAAATGTGTTTTTAAAAACTTGGGTGTCTTGTCTTTTCCCCTCATATTTCCCTTATTTTCTCCTCCTTGATCTAATTGGAAGTCAAATTCCAATCTAGTATACTCCCTGAATACCTTGCATTTCTGAGAGGTAAAGCTATATAGATGTAGGTGATGAGCAGTAGTAGAATGCCACTAACAGTCACCATAGTTTTCTGGTGCTAGGCTTGGCCATATTTTCCTGGATTTTCATGAAAACACCATGTTAGAGGGATCCCCTATTACATGATTTTATTTATTTGTTTCATTAGTATTTGAATGACTTCTAAGTGCACTGTACTAGATGTTGAAGATACAAAGTGGAATAAACACCCATATCTTCAAGAGGATTACAGGTGCATAAACTAACACTTACGGTACAGTGCAATTGTTCCAAAATAATGGAGATGTATAGCAAATTACATGAGCCCAGGAGAGAGAGTGACTCACTCTGCTCTGGTGTGATGTAAGGCAGGTTTCATAGAGGAGTTCTGTTTTCTGGAGGTCTTAAAGGATGAGCTGTGGGATACAAGGAGAAGGACATGTAGAGAAAAGCAACAGTATGCATAGAGGTTTAGAAATGTGGAAGAACTATTCAAAGAACAATAGTACGTGGATTGTAGTGTGGCATTTGTGCTGACACCCACTTCCTCATACCAAAAGCAGACATTGCTTAATCAGTCATCACATTTTTGCTACTAAATTTATAAGCAGCTTCAGAGTTCTCAACAGGGTGCTTTAGGCAGTCACTACCAATTATTAGGAGTTGGCACGTGAAGTTGAACCTGTTTGTCTTCTCTGCAGTGGGCGTCCACTATGCCTGGAGCATAGGATGTGTGTAGGAGTGGTGAATGAGGCAGGCTGGAAAGCCATATTGGCTGAAATTGGGTTAGGAAGGGCTTTTTGTGCTATACCATTGAGTTTGTATTCATAGTCTGTATAGGCAGTAGAGAACCATATATGGATTTTAAGTAGGAAATGATGTTAGCAGATTTCTCTTTTGGAAAGATAACTATGGGAGCTTTGTAGAAGGTGGATTGAGTTGGTTAAAACTGAAGGCAGAACACCAGTAGGCATTTCATACTGTCATTACATCTTAGCCTTTAAGTTCCCAAATCAGTTGGGAGTATTATGGGTGAAAGATAGTGGAAGTCTGAAAGAGGGCAGTAGGAATGGAGAGAAAAAGTCATATTGGTAGTGGTTTAAGAAATAGAACAAGACATGGATGGCTCTTTAGTTGTTGATGTGGGAGTGAGAAAAAGGAAGGAATCTTGGGATGCTATTAGACTTCCCGCCTGGATGCCTGAATGGTAGGGAAGACAGGAGGAAGAAGAATAGGGTGGGACGATGATGACTTAATACTTGTTGGAAATTAAGTTGGCTTAGAAAAAATATTTTTTCCCGTGGAATCATGTGGATTCCTAGTAAGTTCCTTTGCTCTTCCAGAAGTTTGCACATAAACTGTTTAATGTCACGTAACACAGAAAGAACAAAGAGTTGGCTGTAGAAGATGTGGTTTTGATTTTTGGCTCTGACATTTATTATCACTTAGTTATAAACTTAGGCAAGCCATGTAACCTCTGTGACTCTCATTTCTTTATCTGTAAAATGGAAATAATATGTGTTCAACCCTTTTTACAAATTGCTCTGATACTTAAATGAGGACATTTATATGAGGTATTTTGTCAGTTCATACATACTGCACATATATATTTTCACTGAGTTGTTTCTTCCCTTTGTAAAAAGACTAATATTTCAAGATACTTTAATTCAGTATTGATTAAGAACTTCTAAGACAGTCTTAAATAAATACATGTTTGGAAGTCCATAAAATGATTCTTGAGGTTGAAGTAATTGAAGTATCAGTCCTTATACAATCATGAGATCTTAGTCACCTTAGGTGCTACACCAGGGTTTTAGCATAGTTGTAATGGGCAATGACGAGTCTCGCGGAATGTCAGGGAGACCATCATTTATAGTTTTAAGTGATTTCCATATAAATATTATGTATTCTTGAATTTAGCTTTTCTTTCACTTTACCAATTTCTAATTTGATAATCATTTATTAATTTAATTTAGCCTCTGTTATACTTTGAGGGAGTACAGGTATATTTATTTTACTACTATTTATTTGGTAGTAAAAATAATGTAAATATAACTTCCCCTGTAAACTTTTAGAACCAACTTCCCTTGAGACCTGTAAGATAAGACATAGCTTAGATGAAACATTTGGCCTATTTTATTGCCTAATGTGTAAAAATTAAATTTTATTGATGGGAAATGACTAAAAGTTCCTTTAAAAATTGTTTAATGAAAGCTGCTCTTTAACCCTGACCTTTTATAATTAAAGATAATTTTTACTCTATTTGAATTTAAAGGATTTAGTATTTTGCTCATAGGTATAATAAAAATTAACACAAGGTTATAAAAAGGGGTTTCTGGACTATATATAGTAAAGGTTAAATAGCTAAAAATGTGCACCTAGGTTGTTTAAATCAGATATACCTGATCTTGAAAGAGAATAAGTAACATATTTGGGTAAGTAGATATGGATATGGCAGCTGTGGCACCATATCTGAAGGAGATGGAATTTGGGGATAGAAGTACCTGAGATACCTCTCTGACAGGGTTGCTGTTGGCTAAGATGGTCTCATACATGATCAGATGCTACAGTGGGAGAGGAGGTTCCCAGGAGAAAATACACAGTGGTGTATATGAAATGCACAAAAACAAGAATTATTCAATTGATAGGAAATAGAAGAACATTTGAGACTACCATTTGCTAGTTTCATAACTTGGGTTGGGGAGGTTGTTTTATAACTTGGCTTGGTGTTCTTTGCTGTACAGAAGCTACAAAGCTTGATGTAGTCCGATTTATTCATTTTTGCTTTTGTTTCCCTTGCCCGAGGAGATGTGTTCAGGAAAAAGTTGCTCATGTTTATAGTCAAGAGATTTTTGCCTATGTTTTCTTCTAAGAGTTTTATGGTTTCATGACTTACATTCAGGTCTTTGATCCATTTCAAGTTTACTTTTATGAATGGACTTAGACAGTAATCTAGTTTCAATCTCTTACATGTAGCTGTCCAGTTTTGCCAACACCATTTGTTGAAGAGACAGTTATTTCCCCATTGTATGTCCATGGCTCCTTTATCATATATTAATTCTCCATATATGTTTGGGTTTATATTTGGGCTCTCTAGTCTGTTCCATTGGTCAGTGGGTCTGTTCTTGTGCCAGTACCAAATTGTCTTGATTGTTGTGGCTTTGTAGTAGATCTTGAAGTTGGGGAGCGTAATCCCTCCAGCTTTTTCTTCCTTTTGAGGATTGCTGTGACTATTCAGGGTCACTTGTGGTTCCATATGAATTTTAGAACTGTTTGCTCTAGTTCATTGAAGAATGCCTTTGCTATTTTGATAGGGATTGCATTGAATCTATAGATTACTTTAGGCAGGATGGCCATTTTGACAATATTAATTGTTCCTATCCATGAGCATGGCATATGTTTCCATTTATTGGTATTTTCTTTAATTTCCCACATTAGTGTTTTGTAGTTTTCAGAGTATAGGTCTTTCACTTCCTTGGTTAGGTTTATTTCTAGGTATTTTATTCTTTTTGATGCAGTTGTGAATGGAATTGTTTTCTTGATTTCTCTTTCTGCTAGTTCATTGTTAGTATATAGGAATGCAACAGATTTCTGTGTATTAATTTTGTATCCTGCAACAATTTGCTAAATTCACTTATTCATTCTAGTAGTTTTGGGGTGGATTCTTTAGAGTTTTCTGTATACAATGTCATGTCATCTGCAAACAGTGACTGTTTAACTTCTTCCTTACCAATCTGGATGCCTTTTATTTCTTTGTGTTGTCTGATTGCCATGGCTAGGACCTCCAGAACTATGTTGAATAAAAGTGGTGAGAGTGGGCATCATTTTGTTGTTGCCGATTTTAAAAGGAAAAGCTTTCAGCTTCTTGCTGTTATGTATGATGTTGGCTGTGGTTTTGTCTTATACGGGCTTTATTATGTTGAGATACCTGCTCTCTCTACCCATTTTGTTGAGAGTTTTTATCATGAATGAATGCTGAATTTTGTTGAATGCATTTTCAGCATCTACGGCGATGACTATATATTTTTGTCCTTCTTTTGTTGATGTGGTGTATGATGTTGATGGATGTTCGTATATTGTACCATCCTTGTATCCCTGGAATCCTACTTGATCATGATGTGTAATCTTTTTGATGTATTTTTGATTTTGGTTTGCTAATATTTTTTGAGTATTTTTGCATTTATGTTCATCAGGGATATTGGTCTGTAATTTTCTTTTTTTGTGGTGTCTTTGTCTTTTTTTGGTGTTAGAGTGAGTTTGGAAGTATTCCCTCTTCTATTTTTTGGAAAACTTTAAGGAGGATGGTTATTAGGTCTTCACTAAATATTTGATAAAATTCAGCGGTGAAGCCATCTGGTACAAGGGTTTTTTCTTAGGTAGTTTTTGATTACTAGTTCAATTTTGCTGGTAATTGATCTGTTCAGATTTTCTGTTTTCTTTCTGGGTCAGTCTTGGAAGGTTGTATTTTCTGGAAACTTGTCCATTTCTTCTAGGTTATCCAGTTTGTTAGCATGTAATTTTTCATTGCATTCTCTAATAATTCTTTGTATTTCTGTGGTGTTCATAGTGATTTTTCCTTTCTCATTTCTGCTTCTGTTTATGTATTTAGACTCTCTTCTTTTCTTGATAAGTCTGGTTAGGGACTTATATATTTTGTTTAGTTTCTCAAAGAACCAGCTCCTCTTCATTGATTTTTTTCTATTGTTTTATTCTTCTCGATTTTATTTATTTGTGCTCAATCTTTATTATGTCCCTCCTACTGAATTTGAGCCTCATTTGTTCTTCTTTTTCTAGTTTCATTAATTTTGAGTTTAGACTGTTCATATTGGATTGTTCTTCTTTCCTGAAGTAAGCCTGTATTGCAATATACTTCCCTCTTAGCACAGCCTTCACTTCGTCCCACAGATTTTGCGGTGTTATTGTTGTCATTTTTCTCCATATATTGCTTGATCTCTGTTTTTATTTGGTCATTGATCCATTGATTATTTAGGAGCATGTTGTTAAGCCTCCATGTGTTTGTGGGCTTTTTTGTTTTCATTGCGTAATTTATTTCTAGTTTCATACCTTTGTGGTCTGAGTAGCTGGTTGGTAGAATTTCAATCTTTTTGAATTTACAAAGGTTCTTTTTGTGGCATAATATATGGTCTATTTTTGAAAATGTTCCATGTGCACTTGAGAAGAATGTGTATCCTGCTGCTTTTGGGTGGAGTGTTCTGTAGCTGTCTGTTAGGTCTATCTGTTTCATTGTGTTGTTCAGCACCTCCGTCTCCCTACTTATATTTTCTGTCTGGTTGATCTGTCCTTCGGAGTGGGTGGTATGTTGCAGTGTCCTAGAATGGATGCATTGCATTCTATTTCCTCCTTTAATTCTGTTAGTATTTATTTCACATATGTAAGTGCTCCTCCTTTGGGTGCATAGATATTTATAATGGTTATATCTTCGTGTTGGACTGACTCCTTTATTATTATGTAATGTCCTTGTATGTCTCTTAGTATTTCCTTTGTTTTGAAGTCTATTTTGTCTGATACAAATACTGCAACTCCTGCTTTTTTCTCTTTATAAGTTCCATGAAATATCTTTTTACATCCTTCACTTTTAGTCTGTGTATGTCTTTGGGTTTGATGTGAGTCTCTTGTAGGCAGCGTATAGATGGTTCTTGTTTCATTATACATTCAGTGACTCTATGTCTTTTGATTGGTGCATTCCAACTGTTTACATTTAGGGTGATTATCACTAGGTATGTACTTATTGCTATTGCAGGCTTTAGATTCATGGTTACCAAAGGTTCAAGGGTAACTTTCTTACTGACAGTCTAATTTAACTCACTTAGTATGTTAGTACAAACACAATCTAAAGGTTCTTTTTTTTTCCTCCTTCTTCTTCCTCTTCCATTCTTTATATATTAAGTATCATATTCTGTACTCTTTGCCTTTCCCTTGACTGACTTTGGGGGTGGTTGATTTGATTTTGCATCTGCTTAGTAATTAATTGGTCCATTTTCTTTACTATAGTTTTATTTCTTCTGGTGATGGCTATTTAGCCTTAGGACACTTCCATTTGTAGCTGTCCCTCTAAAATACACTGTAGAGATGGTTGGTGGAAGGTAAAGTCATCAGCTTTTGCTTATGTGGAAATTGTTAAATTACTTCTTCACATTTCTTTTTTGATATCATTAATGTACAATTACTTGAACAGCGTTCAGTAATGTTTTGGATACTGTATTTTGCAACGTTTCTGTCTCATTCCTGAATTCCTCCCTGAGTTCTTGATTATTTCTCTGTAGTTCTGTGAGCATGTTTATGATTTTTATTTTGAAGTCTCTTTCATGAAGATTGATCAGTTCACTTGCACTTTGCCCTCTTTCTGGTTACTAGACTCCCCCTCTTATCAAGTCCCCCCCCCACATACCCCGCTACCCCATCAGCGTAGTAAAATGCTATAGAATCACTACTTGTCTTTGTGTATAGTGCCTTCCCCATGTCCCCACCCCCCTACATTATGTGTGCTAATTGTAAGGCCCCGTTTTCATCCTTATCCCTCCCTTCCCACCCATCCTCCCCAGTCCCTTTCCCTTTGGTACCTGTTAGTCCATTCTTGGGTTCTGTGAGTCTGCTGCTGTTTTGTTCCTTCAGTTTTTTCTTTGTTCTTATACTCCACAGATGAGTGAAATTATTTGATACTTGTCTTTCTCCGCTGGCTTATTTCACTGAGTATAATACCCTCTAGCTCCATCCATGTTGTTGGAAATGTTGGGATTTGTTTTCTTCTTATGGCTGAATAATATTCCATTTTGTATACATACCACATCTTCTTTATCCATTCATCTACTGATGGACACTCAAGTTGCTTCCATTTCTTGGCTATTGTAAATAATGCTGTGATAAACATAGGAGTGCATATGTCTTTTTCAAACTGGGCTCCAGCTTTCTTAGGGTAAATTCCTTAGAGTGGAATTCCTGGGTCAAATGGTATTTGTATTTTGAGTTTTTTGAGGAACCTCCATACTGCTTTCCACAATGGTTGAACTAATTTACATTCCCACCAGCAGTGTAGGAGGGTTCCCCTTTCTCCACATCCTCACCAACATTTGTTGTTTGTCTTTTGAATGTTGACCATCCTAACTGGTGTGAGGTGATACCACATTGTGGTTTTAATTTGCAATTCCCTGATGATTAGCGATATGGAGCATCTTTTCATGTGTCTGTTGGCCATCTGAATTTCTTCTTTGTAGAAGTATCTGTTCAGATCCTGTGCCCATTTTTTAAATTGGATTATTTGGTTTTTGTTTGTTGAGGTATGTGAGCTCTTTATATATTTTGGATGTCAACCCTTAATCAGATCTGTCATTCATGAATATATTCTCCCATACTGTAGGATGCCTTTTTGTTCTACTAATGGTATCCTTTGCTGTACAGAAGCTTTTTAGTTTGATATAGTCCCACTTGTTCATTTTTGCTTTTGTTTCCCTCCTTCAGATTTTAGTGATAATCTTGCCATGTAGAATATTCTTGGTTTCAGGCCCTTCTGCTTCATTGCATTAAATGTATCATGCCACTTCCTTCTAGTCTGTAAGGTTTTTGTTGGGAAGTCTGACTATAGCCTGATGGGCTTTCCTTTGTATGTGATCTTATTTCTCTCTCTGTCTACTTTTAATAATCTGTCCTTATCTTTGATCTTTGCCATTTTAAGTATATGTCTTGGTGTTTTCTACCTTGGGTTCCTTGTGTTGGGAGATCTGTGTACATCCATGGCCTGAGAGACTATCTCCTTCCCCAGTTTGGGGAAGTTATCAGCAATTCCTTCCTTAAAGACACTTTCTATCCCTTTTTCTGTCTCTTCTTTTTCTGGTAACCCTTTAATGTGAATATTGTTGCATTTGGATTGGTCACCCTGTTATCTTAATATTCTTTCATTCTTAGCCATCCTTTTTTCTCTCTGTGCCTCAGCTTTTTTGTATTCATGTTCTCTAAGTGCTATTTCATTTACTGTCTCCTCTACTTTATTCTGCTTTTAAATCTCTGTTGTATGTTTTGTTTTGGATACTGTATTTTGCAACGTTTCTGTCTCATTCCTGAATTCCTCCCTGAGTTCTTGATTATTTCTCTGTAGTTCTGTGAGCATGTTTATGATTTTTATTTTGAAGTCTCTTTCATGAAGACTGATCAGTTCACTTGCACTTTGCCCTCTTTCTGGTGTTTGCGGGATTTTGGTTTGAACCAGGTTTCTTTGACATTTCATATTTGTATGTGGCGCTCTCTAGTGGCAAGAAGCTCTACTCTCTGCAGCTGTTCAGCCCTAGAGCGATGACGGGAGTCATGGGTGAGGGGCACTGGTGCCTGTCAGGAGGAAAGCGGTCTTTCCTGCCTCCCAGTTGCAGTGTCCATCTCCACTGCCAGGGACAGTGTACCGAGTGCCCAGGGAGAAGCCTCTTTGCTTTGCACTTGTAGCTGCTGTAGGTGGAGCCACCCTCTGGCTGGCCTGGAGCAATGGCAGGCACAGCTGTTTTGTGAGCCGGTGCCGATCGTGAGGAAGGTGCAGCAGACTGCCTTATTGTGGTGTTGGCTCCTCGGTCTGCATAGCCAATCAGGGAATGGAGTGCCTGAAGCTCCTGAAAGTTCCCAACCTACTGGGTAGAGTGCACCGGGACTATTTTGTCCACCTGTCCTTTCTCTTGAGCAGCAAGCTCTGTGCAATCTTTGCCCCTTTGGCAGCTCTCTCATTGTTGGTAGGAAGTCTTTCAGCATGCCCACCTTTCTTTTGTCCCCCAGTGTTCGGATTTGGATCCCTGTTTTCCACAAGTGGCTACAATCTCAGTCTCTCCAAGTATTCCGCCTGTGTTAGTTTTCCAATACCCACTAATCTCCAGAGCACCATGTAATGTAGGTTCATGTTCCCAGAGCAGATCTCCAGGGCTGGGTGTTCATCACTCCTAGGCTTCCACTCCTTCCCTGCTTTTTCTCTTCCTTCCTTTGGTGATCTGAGGTGGGGGGAGGGCTTGGTTCCTCCAGATCACAGCTTTGGTATTTTACCCTTTTTCTTGAGGTCTGCTGGTTTCCCCAGGTTTAGACAGTGTGCTGCAGCCTTCTTTCCTTTTGATTTTTCAGGATTTGATGTGTCTGCTATGTTTTCATATTACATGTGATTTTGGAAGGAGGTGTTTTTCTCACCTCTCACGCTGCCATCTTTCTCTTTATATGTTTTTAAGTTCTCATATAGTGAAAGCAATTAATGTTTGAATTAATACCACTAGGGGAAATTCTTAATGCAAATCCATACTATGTACAAAAATCACCACAACTTTCATCATCATCTCCTCTAACCACAGGAGTGTTAGAAATGTGGCCTCTGTACTGTCACTACCTTCTGTTCTCATGACAGAACGTGCTAACTGGTTATAGGCACCTCCCACTCCATACTTGTCCTCAGAACTCTTCTGAAAACTGCATTTTGGACAGCCTCTGCCGTTCAGTTAGGATTCAACCAAGGATTCACACTATTTGCTGTATATGCTCTGAGTTGCGAAATTACATGAAATAAATACAACATTTGAATTTTCTTGGAAAAAGTATTCTAAAACTGAATTAATTATTTTTCAGTGGAAAACACTTGACATTAATATTTGTACTATGAGGTGATGTATAGTTAGTTAAGGTTGATGTATAGAAATTGAAAAATAACCCTGTAGTAATTAAGAAAACATATTTTAAAGCTTTTGTTTCAGAACAGAGTCAGTTGTAACTTGGTTATTCTAGTGCCATGGAATAGGTTGGCAGGGTTTGGGGACTGGACCAAATTTACTTCTAGACTGGCAGGGGTGGGTGCTGGGGTGGTGATGGTTTTAGTTCTGTAAAGCAGACAGCCCCTAAGACGTCTCGTTGCAGGTCTTGCTTGTTTGATGAGCAAGCAGAGCCAGAAAGGGCAAATAGTAGCTGTAGGTAAGAACCTGTAAGTGGTCTGTGCTGGGGATCTGGTGATTGATTTTAGTCACTGATGCTAACTAAGGGCTACACTGTAGTCCCTAGGAAGGTGACTGGTGATAATAAGCCAAGGCTTTCTTTTCTTTTCTTCTATTTTTTTTTAAGAGAAAGGATTCAGCTACCATGTGTAGGATGCAAAGTACAGATTAGTTCTCCAGAATAAAGTAGAATCCCACATTTCAGAATTGGGATAAATATGAGATTTTTGGCAAAGGTGACAGACAGCTAGGTTGAAGGTCCTGGAGCCTGGCTTGGGCTGCAGTTTATAGACAGGGATCAGATAGATGGTATCAAGGAGGGAGAGTCAAATTCTGGGGAAGGCTTGTCACACAGAAACACTACCTATGAATGAATATTTTTTCTGTAAGTGGTACTAGGAAGAGAGATTATATACCTGACAAGGGTCAGGATCAAAATCAGTTATCTGTAAGAGCAACACTATATTATACAAGCAAACATACAATGCTTTTTTATGCTTCTACACTTTAAAATATTGGGATTATGTTCCAGATTCTACAAAATGTGACTGAATGTATTGTTCACATTGATTATTTAAGGGATTATTTTGTCTTGTTAGGAGGGCATAAAGCTTACATAAGCACAGCATATTTTTTATATGCCGCATTTATTACTCATGAGCAGAGAACAAGTAAGCCAAAGTGACACTTGGCAAAATTTATTTTAAATTTTCTCAAACTCCCTCCTTCCAGTGCTGACCTGTTTTTCACTTTTGAGCACATTGCTTTCTAGTCTCTCTCTCTTGCTGAGCTAGGGGAGACTGTAGGACAGCTGGCTGGACTGGGCCTGCAGCCTGGGTGGCTGGTCACAGTTCTTTAACCTTCAGTGAATCATCTTATCCTTCAGAGCTTGTAAATGTAAAAATAAGAGTTTTACACCACTGGTTCTCAGGTCTGGGCTTCACACCAGCATGTCAAATGTTTGATCTAAATAAAGTAAGTATTGATTAATTACAAGTATTGAGAGGTTTCATCAACAATAATTTATTATCTAGAATTTAAAGGAGTATTGCAGGGGTTGGTTTGAATGGAATGTATTTCTAGAACTGTCTGGGGAAGTCTGGGTGGATGTCTTTTGTCTATAATACATTTCTGACAGAGGTTTTCAGAATAGTTGCACTGATTAATAGGATTTCCTTTAAGGGGTCTTGTAGAAATAATTGTCAGAGCATCTAAATGAACTTTTTAACCAGAGTTGTCCTGGGTAGGGAGATGAACAATTATAATAACAAGAATCATTCTTGGAGTGCTGTCAATTTTGGAGGGAATATATGAGAAGTAAGGTAAGATCTCCAAAGACATGCACAGGCAGTAAAAGGTGAGCACAGAACTACTCTGAGGGAGACAGGAGAGGAGATGGGGAAAGAGTGTGGTGGAGGTGAGGACCAGCGCTCCTCTTGTGAGTCCCCATCTTCAGGAAAGTTTAACTAATTTGTGAGATGTCAGCTGCATTCTCTTCTGGATAATGCAACATGCACAATGCAGGAGACTCCTGGAACTTACAGACATTGGGTGGCAGGCTTTGTACTTACAGGCCAAGATACCAGTGATGACTTGTTAAATTACACCTAGAAATCTGAGGAGCCAAGTGATCAGTTGACTTAGGTTTTGTGCTTGAAGAGAAGAGTCTTTTTGACTTATTTTCTCCCTGGAGAGAAGGCTCAAAGACTTGCATCGTAATAGAGCTAATATTCATTGAATACTCACTATGTGACAGGTAAATGGGCTAAGCAGTTTACCTTGATTAATACTTTTGATCCTCACAACAACCTATGAAGTAGGTAGCGTTATGGCTTCACCTTACAAATGGAAGACTTACAAGTGCAGAAGCCTTGAATTTAACTGACAGCCCAGCTGGGATTCAAACCCCGGAAGTCTGGCCTAGAGCTGTTGCTTTTAAACACTGCTCTGTTGCCTTGTGTCTTGAGTCAGCTCATGCCCCCACTCACCCTCTTGGTGAGTTCTTACTATGGGACATTCTATACAGGATTAGACTGTACATAGCATAGTTTGAGGGTCATGTTTGAGATGGTGAAAGGATGTCATATTCTTTGACTTTTTGATAGTCTGTATATTTTTTTCCTGTAACAAATCACTAATTTCATGGTTTAAAACAACACAAAATTATTATAGTCCTGGCAGTCAGAAGTCTCAAAATGGGTCTTATGGGCTAAAATCAAGGTGGTGGCAGGGCTGTATTCCTTCTAAAGGCTCTGGGGAAGAATCTGTTACTTACCTTTTCCAGCTTCAGGAGACTTTCCACATTCCTTAGCTTATGTCCCCCTTCCTGCATTTAGATCACTGTCATTTTTGTTGCTGTCATTACACTCCTCCTCTGACTCTCCTGCCTCTTTCTTATAAGGCCCCTTGTGATGACATTGGTCCCATCTGGATAATCCAGGATAACCTCTCTGTCTCAAGATTCTTGATTTAATCACAGCTGTAAAGTCACTTTGCTATGAAATCACATATAGGTTCTGGGAATTAGGATGTGGACATCTTTGGGGACCATTATTTGGCTTATTATAATCTTTTTATTTATGGGTTGATGTAATGATTGCCATTTCAGGCTTTCTTTTTTGAGTTTTGAGCAATAACTGATGAAATATCCCTTCCCACCACCCTGGCCTGAACCCATTGCTCAGCTTCATCTATTTGACCATTTGAATGCCATCATCCTGGACACCATCACAAAAAAAAGGGTGTGAGTAGGTGTGTGTTAGAAAGTTCTGGAGAGAGATATAGTAAAAGTTAGTTTCTTTTAAAGATCTTAGTGAACAAATATAAAAATTAGTTGATTTTATATTAATTTTTCATATGATGTAGCTACTTTTAGTATTTCAAAATCTGTACTTCTTTTACATGGTTATAATTCTAGTAAGTGTAAAAATTTGAACTGTTTTTCTGCAGAACATTTTATTATAAGACTTGAAGAATAAGACCTTTTAGTTATTTTGCTATGTCAGTTTTACTTAGGACTTTTTTTAGTGTACCTACATCTTGCATCTTTCCACAGGGTTAATAATGATAACCTTAGGTACCAGTTGCTTTGTCCCTGCAGTAGGGCATTGTGCCAAAGACCTTCAAAACTTTTTTTCATTTAATTTTCACATCAATCTCATGAGGTAGGTATTATTCCCTCATTTTGACAAAAATGCTGAAAACTCTGGGAATTATCTTACTTTAAAGTTACATCATAGAACTAGTGTGAGATTTGAACCTAGGACAGTCCAACTCAGTAGGCTCATTCTTATTCTACCACACTGCCTTGCTAGGGCAGCTGAGAGAAGGGCTTACTTAAATAAACCATTGGTTAAGCATCAACAGTTGTAAAGATGAAAATACGGTAGCACAAGAGCTATTATGGCAATGGAAAATTAAATTTTATTTCATTTTCCTGACAGCCGGAATAGGAAGAGAAACTTGATGAAGCACATAATCTTTGGTTAGCAAGTATATCAGTTTTTTCCCGTATCTGAATTCTAAATTCCTGTTAATCTTTGAGTATCTTTAATAGTGAAATTGTATGACACAGAGAATAATGATTTGATAATTTAACAACCACAATGAAAGTATCCTTTGTATGACAGTTTGTTGTGTCAAATGCATAGCATTTTTTCATTAACAATGTAACTTGCCACAAATTATTTTGTTGGGGGAGATGGGTATAAGCTAATAATTACATAATTCAGTGTCCTAACTTTTGATACAGAAACGGCAAACTAAAGCATATGCTGATCATGGATCTAAGCCCTCAGTGGCCATGTTTCAGAAATCCAGGTGTGATTAAGCTGCAGGAATTATTTTATTGCTAAATTTCAGCCTGTTACTTGTTCAAAACAATGATCTTTTTTTTTTTTTTAATAATTATTTTTTATTGAAGGGTAGTTGACACACAGTATTACATTACATGAGTTTCAAGTGTACAACACAGTGGTAGAACATTTATATACATAATTCTAGGTTCCAGCTATCACCCTACCAGGCTGTTACAATATCTTGACTATATTCCTTATGCTATACATTACATCCCGGTTACTAATTTATTTTACCATTGGAAGTCTGTCCTTCTTTTTTTTTTTTGTGAGGGCATCTCTCATATTTATTGATCAGATGGTTGTTAACGACAATAAAATTCTGTATAGGGGAGTCAATGCTCAATGCACAATCATTATTCCACCCCAAGCCTAATTTTTGTCAGTCTCCAATCTTCTGAGGCATAACAAACAAGTTTTTACATGTAGAACAAATTCTTACATAATGAATGAGTTACATAGTGAACAGTACAAGGGCAGTCATCACAGAAACTTTCGGTTTTGCTCATGCATTATGAACTCTAAACAGTCAGTTCAAATATGAATACTCATTTGGTTTTTATACTTGATTTATATGTGGATACCACATTTCTCTCTTTATTATTATTATTTTTAATAAAATGCTGAAGTGGTAGGTAGATACAAGATAAAGGTAGAAAACATAGTTTAGTGTTGTAAGAGAGCACATGTAGATGATCAGGTGTGTGCCTGTAGACTATGTGTTAATCCAAGCTAGACCAGGGCAATAAAACATCCACGTATGCAGAAGATTTCTCTCAGAACGGGGGGGTGAGGTTCTAAGCCTCACCTCTGTTGATCCCCAATTTCTCACCTGATGGCCCCCCTGCGACTGTGCCTGTCTTAGGTTGTTCCTCCCTTGAGGAATCTTACCCGTCTCTGGCTAACCAGTCATCTTCCGGGGCCATACAGGGAAATGTGAAGTTGGTAAGTGAGAGAGAAGCCTTATTGTTTCAAAAAGTTAGCTTTTTACTTCTTTGCATATTTATGCCCTGTGGCTTCTATGCCCAGCATTTGTCTTGAGGTATCTTTACCACTTGGAAGAATTATGATACTCGGTAAATTTGATATGAGGCACGAATTGTATTTAAGGGTTGTAATTAGGAAGGAAGAAGAAAAGCTATAGAAGTAGCAGGCGGAAGAAAACATGGGAAGATTGATTATTTCTTTGATATATCTTCTGGTAGAGTAACTTCAGCATGAATAGGTTTTAAGCTACTACTTAAATTGCGCACACACATTAACATAATAGGAGTATAGTTACATAACCAAAGCATATCTGTAATTACCAGCCATCTCCAGTGAAACCAAGAAAACCAGTTAGGCACCTTAGGCATTTGTGAAAACTTATCTATGATATGGTGGATATTGTCCAAATGAACTTGAACAGTCTGAGAGAAATCAGACAAATTAAAACAACCCATTCCTGGGGACTGTTCACATGCCATATGTTCTTTTAACAGTAAATAGTCTGTAGTTGTAAGACTTTGGAGCGCTACAATTTGCACTTCTCCAAATTCTTGGTTGAGTTCCAACAGTATAGATCCAGTCAAATTTGTTGTTTTACTGTATGCACAGGCCAGTTTAGATATCTCCTTCCTCATTCCCATGGCAAGTCCAGGAAGGGGTGGGATGAGTGCATCTACAGCTGTAGCAGTGCGTGGATCTTTGTTGGGGTTTTTTGATGATCATCTTCTGGCATGAGTCTTCCAGAGAGTGCTGATGTTGGAAGTTCTTTTTCATATCGTATCTTAGTTCATTTTCTGGGGTAGCCCAATTAGGCTTTGATCCTCTGTATAAACACAAACAGACCCTTTGCCTACACTTTTATATGCCCTTTATACCCTTGTGTAGAACTCGTTGGAGGTTACCACACAGGAACTGCCCTTTTTTTTTTTTTTCTTTGTTTTTGGTATCACTAATCTACACCTACATGACGAATATTATGCTTACTAGGCTCTCCCCTATACCAGGTCTCCCCTATAAACCCCTTTACAGTCATTGTCCATCAGCATAGCAAAATGTTGTAGAATCACTACTTGCCTTCTCTGTGTTGTACAGCCCTCCCTTTTCTCCTACCCCCCCTTGCATGTTAATCTTAATACCCCCCTACTTCTCCCCCCCTTATCCCTCCCTACCCACCCATCCTCCCCAGTCCCTTTCCCTTTGGTACCTGTTAGTCCATTCTTGAGTTCTGTGATTCTGCTGCTGTTTTGTTCCTTCAGTTTTTCTTTTGTTCTTATATTCCACAGATAAGTGAAATCATTTGGTATTTCTCTTTCTCCGCTTGGCTTGTTTCACTGAGCATAATACCCTCCAGCTCCATCCATGTTGCTGCAAATGATTGGATTTGCCCTTTTCTTATGGCTGAGTAGTATTCCATTGTGTATATGTACCACATCTTCTTTATCCATTCATCTATTGATGGACATTTAGGTTGCTTCCAATTCTTGGCTATTGTAAATAGTGCTGCAATAAACATAGGGGTGCATCTGTCTTTCTCAAACTTGATTGCTGCGTTCTTAGGGTAAATTCCTAGGAGTGGAATTCCTGGGTCAAATGGTAAGTCTGTTTTGAGCATTTTGATGTACCTCCATACTGCTTTCCACAATGGTTGAACTAACTTACATTCCCACCAGCAGTGTAGGAGGGTTCCCCTTTCTCCACAGCCTCGCCAACATTTGTTGTTGTTTGTCTTTTGGATGGCAGCCATCCTTACTGGTGTGAGGTGATTCCTCATTGTAGTTTTAATTTGCATTTCTCTGATAATTAGCGATGTGGAGCATCTTTTCATGTGTCTGTTGGCCATCTGTATTTCTTTTTTGGAGAACTGTCTGTTCAGTTCCTCTGCCCATTTTTTAATTGGGTTATTTGTTTTTTGTTTGTTGAGGCGTGAGAGCTCCTTATATATTCTGGACGTCAAGCCTTTATCGGATGTGTCATTTTCAAATATATTCTCCCATACTGTAGGGATCCTTCTTGTTCTATTGATGGTGTCTTTTGCTGTACAGAAGCTTTTCAGCTTAATATAGTCCCACTTACTCATTTTTGCTGTTGTTTTCCTTGCCCGGGGAGATATGTTCAAGAAGAGGTCACTCATGTTTATGTCTAAGAGGTTTGTGCCTATGTTTTCTTCCAAGAGTTTAATGGTTTCATGGCTTACATTCAGGTCTTTGATCCATTTTGAGTTTACTTTTGTATATGGGGTTAGACAATGGTCCAGTTTCATTCTCCTACATGTAGCTGTCCAGTTTTGCCAGCACCACCTGTTGAAGAGACTGTCATTTCGCCATTGTATGTCCATGGCTCCTTTATCAAATATTAATTGACCATATATGTCTGGGTTAATGTCTGGATTCTCTAGTCTGTTCCATTGGTCTGTGGCTCTGCTCTTGTGCCAGTACCAAATTGTCTTGATTACTATGGCTTTATAGTAGAGCTTGAAGTTGGGGAGTGAGATCCCCCCTACTTTATTCTTCTTTCTCAGGATTGCTTTGGCTATTCGGGGTCTTTGGTGCTTCCATATGAATTTTTGAATTATTTGTTCCAGTTCATTGAAGAATGTTGCTGGTAGTTTCATAGGGATTGCATCAAATCTGTATATTGCTTTGGGCAGGATGGCCATTTTGACGATATTAATTCTTCCTAGCCACGAGCATGGGATGAGTTTCCATCTGTTAGTGTCCCCTTTAATTTCTTTTAAGAGTGACTTGTAGTTTTCAGAGTATAAGTCTTTCACTTCTTTGGTTAGGTTTATTCCTAGGTATTTTATTTTTTTTGATGCAATTGTGAATGGAGTTGTTTTCCTGATTTCTCTTTCTGCTGGTTCATTGTTAGTATATAGGAAAGCCACAGATTTCTGTGTGTTGATTTTGTATCCTGCAACTTTGTTGTATTCCGATATCAGTTCTAGTAGTTTTGGGGTGGAGTCTTTAGGGTTTTTTATGTACAGTATCATGTCATCTGCAAATAGTGACAGTTTAACTTCTTCTTTACCAATCTGGATTCCTTGTATTTCTTTATTTTGTCTGATTGCCGTGGCTAGGACCTCCAGTACTATGTTAAATAACAGTGGAGAGAGTGGGCATCCCTGTCTAGTTCCCGATCTCAGAGGAAATGCTTTCAGCTTCTCGCTGTTCAATATAATGTTGGCTGTGGGTTTATCATAGATGGCCTTTATTATGTTGAGGTACTTGCTCTGTATTCCCATTTTGCTGAGAGTTTTTAACATGAATGGATGTTGAACTTTGTCAAATGCTTTTTCAGCATCTATGGAGATGATCATGTGGTTTTTGTCTTTCTTTTTGTTGATGTGGTGGATGATGTTGATGGACTTTCGGATGTTGTACCATCCTTGCATCCCTGGAATGAATCCCACTTGGTCATAGTGTATGATCCTTTTGATGTATTTTTGAATTCGGTTTGCTAATATTTTGTTGAGTATTTTTGCATCTACGTTCATCAGGGATATTGGTCTGTAGTTTTCTTTTTTGGTGGGGTCTTTGCCTGGTTTTGGTATTAGGGTGATGTTAGCTTCATAGAATGAGTTTGGGAGTATCCCCTCCTCCTCTATTTTTTGGAAAACTTTAAAGAGAATGGGTATTATGTCTTCCCTGTATGTCTGATAAAATTCCGAGGTAAATCCATCTGGCCCGGGGGTTTTGTTCTTTGGTAGTTTTTTGATTACCTCTTCAATTTCGTTGCTGGTAATTGGTCTGTTTAGATTTTCTGTTTCTTCCTGGGTCAATCTTGGAAGGTTATATTTTTCTAGGAAGTTGTCCATTTCTCCTAGGTTTCCCAGCTTGTTAGCATATAGGTTTTCATAGTATTCTCCAATAATTCTTTGCATTTCCGTGGGGTCCGTCGTGATTTTTCCTTTCTCGTTTCTGATACTGTTTATTTGTGTTGACTCTCTTTTCTTCTTAATAAGTCTGGCTAGAGGCTTATCTATTTTGTTTATTTTCTCGAAGTACCAGCTCTTGGTTTCATTGATTTTTGCTATTGTTTTATTCTTCTCAATTTTATTTATTTCTTCTCTGATCTTTATTATGTCCCTCCTTCTGCTGACCTTAGGCCTCATCTGTTCTTCTTTTTCCAATTTCGATAATTGTGACATTAGACCATTCATTTGGGATTGCTCTTCCTTTTTTAAATATGCTTGGATTGCTATATACTTTCCTCTTAAGACTGCTTTTGCTGTGTCCCACAGAAGTTGGGGCTTAGTGTTGTTGTTGTCATTTGTTTCCATATATTGCTGGATCTCCATTTTGATTTGGTCATTGATCCATTGATTATTTAGGAGCGTGTTGTTAAGCCTCCATGTGTTTGTGAGCCTCTTTGCTTTCTTTGTACAGTTTATTTCTAGTTTTATGCCTTTGTGGTCTGAAAAGTTGGTTGGTAGGATTTCAATCTTTTGGAATTTTCTGAGGCTCTTTTTGTGGCCTAGTATGTGGTCTATTCTGGAGAATGTTCCATGTGCACTTGAGAAGAATTTGTATCATGTTGCTTTTGGATGTAGAGTTCTATAGATGTCTATTAGGTCCATCTGCTCTACTGTGTTGTTCAGTGCTTCCGTGTCCTTACTTATTTTCTGCCCAGTGGATCTATCCTTTGGGGTGAGTGGTGTGTTGAAGTCTCCTAGAATGAATGCATTGCAGCCTATATCCCCCTTTAGTTCTGTTAGTATTTGTTTCACATATGCTGGTGCTCCTGTGTTGGGTGCATATATATTTAGAATGGTTATATCCTCTTGTTTGACTGAGCCCTTTATCATTATGTAGTGTCCTTGTTTATCTCTTGTTACTTTCTTTGTTTTGAAGTCTATTTTGTCTGATATTAGTACTGCAACCCCTGCTTTCTTCTCACTGTTGTTTGCTTGAAATATGTTTTTCCATCCCTTGACTTTTAGTCTGTACATGTCTTTGGGTTTGAGGTGAGTTTCTTGTAAGCAGCATATAGATGGGTCTTGCTTTTTTATCCATTCTGTTACTCTGTGTCTTTTGATTGGTGCATTCAACCCATTAACATTTAGGGTGACTATTGAAAGATATGTACTTATTGCCATTGCAGGCTTTAAATTCGTGGTTACCAAAGGTTCAAGGTTAGCCTCTTTAGTATCTTACTGCCTAACTTAGCTCGCTTATTGAGCTGTTATATACACTGTCTGGAGATTCTTTTCTTCTCTCCCTTCTTATTCCTCCTCCTCGATTCTTCATATGTTGGGTGTTTTGTGCTGTGCTCCTTCTAGGAGTGCTCCCATCTAGAGCAGTCCATGTGAGATGTTCTGTAGAGGTGGTTTGTGGAAAGCAAATTCCCTCAGCTTTTGTTTGTCTGGGAATTGTTTAATCCCACCGTCATATTTGAATGATAGTCGTGCTGGATACAGTATCCTTGGTTCAAGGCCCTTCTGTTTCATTGTATTAAATATATCATGCCATTCTCTTCTGGCCTGTAGGGTTTCTGTTGAGAAATCTGACGTTAGCCTGATGGGTTTCCCTTTATAGGTGACCTTTTTCTCTCTAGCTGCCTTTAACACTCTTTCCTTGTCCTTGATCTTTGCCATTTTAATTATTATGTGTCTTGGTGTTGCCCTTCTTGGATCCTTTCTGTTGGGGGTTCTGTGTATTTCCGTGGTCTGTTCGATTACTTCCTCCCCCAGTGTGGGGAAGTTTTCAGCAATTATTTCTTCTAAGATACTTTCCATCTCTTTGCCTCTCTCTTCTTCTTCTGGTACCCCTATAATACGGATAGTGTTCCTTTTGGATTGGTCACACAGTTCTCTTAATATTTCATTCCTGGAGATCCTTTGTCTCTCTCTATGTCAGCTTCTATGCGTTCCTGTTCTCTGATTTCAATTCCATCAATGGCCTCTTGCATTCTATCCATTCTGCTTATAAACCCTTCCAGAGTTTGTTTCATTTCTGCGATCTCCTTTCTGGCATCTGTGATCTCTTTCCGGACTTCATCCCATTTTTCTTGCGTGTTTCTCTGCATCTCTGTCAGCATGTTTATGATTCTTATTTTGAATTCTTTGTCAGGAAGACTGGTCAGGTCTGTCTCCTTCTCTGGTGTTGTCTCTGTGATCTTTGTCTGCCTGTAGCTTTGCCTTTTCATGGTGATAGGAATAGTCTGCAGAACTGGGACGAGTGACGGCTGGAAGGACTTCCTTTCTTGTTGGTTTGTGGCCTTCCTCTCCTGGGAGAACAGCGGCCTCTAGTGGCTTGTGCTGCGCAGCTGCGCGCAGATAGGGTTTCTGCTTCCTGCCCGGCTGCTATGGAGTTAATCTCCGCTGTTGCTGTGGGCGTGGCCTGGCTCGGGCAGCTACTCCAAAATGGTGGAGTCGCGTTGGAGCAGGAGCTGCTGGGAGGCTATTTATCTCCGTAAGGGGCCTCCCTGCTCCCTGCAGCCCAGGTGTTAGGGTGCCCAGAGATCCTGGATTCCCTACCTCTGGATTAAGTGACCCACCCTGCCCCTTTAAGACTTCCAAAAAGCACCCGCCAAAACAAAACAACGACCACAAAAAAAAACAAGAAAAAAAATTTTTTTAATAAAAAAAAAAATTTTTTTTAATTAAAAAAAAAAGGTGGTCGTTCGTTTTTCTTTATTCTCCGGTGCTAGCCTCAGGCCTCTGCTCACCGGTCTTTCTGCCCTGTTTCCCCAGTATTGGGGTCCCTGTCCCTTTAAGACTTCCAAAAAGCGCTCGCCAAAACAAAGCAGCAAAAAAGCAAAAAAAAAAAAAAAATGGTCGCGCGCTTTTCTTATGTCCTCTGTCGCCCAGCCTCCAGTGCCTGCTCACTGTTCTTGCTGCCCTGTTTTCCCAGTATCGAGGGCTCTGCACTCTGGCCCGGATGGCTGGGGCTGGGTGTTCGGCAGCCCTGGGCTCTGTCTCCCTCCCGCTCTGCCTGCTCTTCTCCCGCCGGGAGCCGGGGGGAGGGGCGCTCGGCTCCCGCGGGGCTGGGGCTTGTATCTTACCCCCTTGGCGAGGCGCTGGGTTCTCTCAGGTGTGGATGTGGTCTGGATATTGTCCTGTGTCCTCTGGTCTTTATTCTAGGAAGGGTTGTCTTTGTTATATTTTCATAGATATATGTTGTTTTGGGAGGAGATTTCCGCTGCTCTACTCACGCCGCCATCTTCCGCCCGTCTCCACAATGATCTTTTTTTAATGTTAATATAAAAGTTTTCCAAAAAGCCAATCTGATGTGCGTCCCTCTTATAAAACTACTGAAGTTCTTAAACTAATGCTTGTTGATCAGTCTTGATCAAGCCTGTGAGAATACTATTGAAAAAATGAAACATGTTTGCATGCCATTCTTTTCTTCTCACTCTACTCTACCTCTACTCCAATCTAGTAGCAAGTCCTGTTAACTCTGCTTCTCAATTATATCTTGAATCCTATACTTTCCTTTTGGCCACTGCCACCACCCATTTGCCCAGCCCAGTCCGCCTTGCTTTCACTGTGACCCTTTCTCTCCACTGCTTCTCCATATAACAGGACTGACCTGGAGCCCTACCTTGAGTCAGCTCATGCCCTTGCTTAAAATCCTCCAGTAGCTTCCTAATATATTTAAATAAAATTTAAACTACTTATACTGTCTATAAAGGCCTGTGTGATCTGCCCCTGTCTGTCTTTCCAATTGTATTTAATGCTCTCTACCTACAACTGCTTCCAGGGCCTTACTGCAGGCTGCCTCTTGGTTCTAGAATAGGTTCTTCCCCAAGCCCAGCAGTTAGCTGCTACCTGACTTCAAGGTCTCTGTTGAAATGTCATCTTCTTGAAGAGTCCTATCTGATTGCATCCTAAATTGGGTCATTTCTGCTGTTTTCTTTTTCTACTTTTTTCTACCAGAATAAGGCTATTTTGTCCTAATAGCCTTATTATCAGTTGTAATTACATTATTTGATTACTTTTTTGGTCGGTGTTCACCAAAATGTAAGCCTTATGAAGCAGAGACCATGTCTGGCTTGTTTGTTACTATATCATCAGTGCTTACTAGAGTTATTGAGTAGCTTTTCAATAAATATTTATTGAGTGAATGAGAGGGGCAGAGGCAAGCTGGCAGGAGGGCAAAGTATGTCTTTTGATTTTCTCATTTCAGCATGAAAAAGGACGTACTTTCACGTGATTAGATTGGCCAAAACATTGCCCAGAGTTTGGTCACACAAGAAAAATTTGGAGAATAATTCCAAGATTCATTTGTTAATCTGAAAAATTACAGAGATTCTGTATCTTTTTGGAGGGCATAGTTCACCTTTTGTGTATTCAGGTAATTTGAAACATATTTATGATTTGGCTGTGTGATAATTCAGCCATATGCTGAGATTTCTACTCCAAAGACTGCTAGCTAGCTACCATAATTTGGGTATTATTTATCTACATGAACATCTTGAACTTTTTCTGAAACCGTGTCTTAATTTTCACCAAACAGTTGTGTTGTTCTGCTGAGGTGAGGCCGTTTTGGAGAGTGTTGTGTGAGGTCTGATCCTTAACAGCCAGGGCTATGAGTGGGCCTACTAGGGTGTATTCACTGGGATGTTCTCCCTGGAAGCTTATTGAGAAGACCTGCTCAAATGAAAGTATCTGATTTTCAACATTTAAGATTTAAAATGTCTGCTGAAGATGACAGTGTTGTCTTAGTTGATGAGTTCCTTATGACAAACATATTATACTAGGACTAGTTTGTTTCTTAAGCCATTTTATATCGGTTTAAAGGAAGACATTGATGCTTCTATTTCCTGGGATATGAAGGAACTTATCTAGTAAACCTTGAGAGCAGATCAGATATTTTAGAATGAGTTAGAAAGAAGGATTTAAAACACAAACTTATTATATTGCTCATTCGTTTTGAGAAACACTGCTGCTATGCAGATCATCCTTTATGGTGTATAAGCAATTTGATAATGTTGAAATATTTTGAAACTAAATGTTTGAATACCATTTCAGATATTTCCTTTTACATCATCATATAGTCAGCCTAGCATTCTAATTAAACTAAGCCTGATAAAAATCAATAAAATTAAGTGATAAAGTTAATTTTATTGAAATAATTGATTGACTGCATTTAA
The DNA here is from genome assembly GCF_030020395.1 of Manis pentadactyla. Taxonomy (NCBI): domain Eukaryota; kingdom Metazoa; phylum Chordata; class Mammalia; order Pholidota; family Manidae; genus Manis; species Manis pentadactyla. The sequence goes on from NC_080024.1 coordinate 106,764,012, forward strand.
TAATCTGAAACTCTGCTTAGGCCTACTATCAATTTAGGTTGCTAGAAATAGAAAGTGAAGTCATAGGATTCCAGGTTTTAGAGGGATTCTTTAGGTCTGGTTCTATAAAACAAAGGTTGTCAACCTTAGAAGAAACACTCAGAAGTTGTCAAATGAAAATCCCTTGGTGCTATGTACTATATTAGCAGTTTCCAACTGTTAAATCAAGGAATGCATTTCCTCAGAAACAGTATTATAAATGGTAGTTAGCTGGGACAGCCCCTCTGCCATCCCCACTAGCCCCTATGGGAATGGAGGACTAGGGTAACAAAATCACATCAATACTCATGACAGAGGTTAGGAGCTTTGGAGTGTACTCTTAGATCTGTCATTTTGTGTAGATCATTTGACTTCTCAGGCTCAGATTACTTACTCATCTGTAAAGTGAGTGGATTGGGCAAGATTTCTAGGGTTCCGTGAAGCTCTGCTGTCATGTAATTGGGACTTCCTGATTTCTTTGTCAAAGTTTGGGCAAGGATTTGCTCAACACCACAATACATTCAGAATTCTTCACCAACATGACTACCAGCAACAGCAAACTTACTACATAACATTTCATATTTCTTTGCAATTGTCTTTACCTTAAGAATATATTGAGGATTCACAACATGGCGGCATGAGTAGGGTGGCGGAAATCTCCTCCCAAAACCATATGTACTTTGAAAATACAGCGAATACAACTATTCCTAAAAGAGTGATTAGAAGATGCAGTACACCAGCCAGACCACATCTACATCTGCAAGAATTCAACATCTCACGAAAAGGGTAAGATTCAAAGCAGTGACGCAGCAGGACCCAAGCACTCTTCCATCCCAGCTCACCGGTGGGAGGAAAAGAATCAGAGTAGGGAGGGAGTGGAAGCACAGGACTGCTAAATAATCAGCCCAAGTAATCTGCACCAGGAGCACAGACACACATTGCATGGTGTACTGGATATGAGGAATGGAAAAGCAAAATCTGAGACTAAGACTACAAGAAGGTCCTCACAGCTGGCTGCCCTGGGACAAAAGAAAAGTGGGTGCTTTGAAAGCCTTAAAGGGACATGGGTTTAACAGGTGGACAAAATTGTCCTGGCACACTCAGCCCAGCAGGCTGGGAACATTAAGGAACTTCAGGTGCCCTAACCCCCTGGGTGGCAACGCAGCAGTGAAGCCCCTCACAGCGATAAGAAGCCTGCTGTTCATCCCGCCCTGCTGGCAATGCTAGCTAACCGGCTGGTCTGCCATTGCTGTGGAGCAACTGGGGACTGACCCCACACACAGGAACCACACAGAGGCTTCTCCCAGCTTGCGGCTAACTGAGCCAGACCCAGTGGTGGCCTCCTGCCCTCAGTCAACTGACACAGTGGAAACAGTGTAGAGTCTGGAAGGCACAAAGGGGCTTTATTCTCACGGTGAACATGCACTGCTAGCCTACAACCCCTGCCAATGCCCTAGGCCATTTCGAGGGCTGCCTCGCCCACAGCAACTCAGGGAATTAACCCAGAGGCTGCCCCCTGTGGGCGGCTGACCGGCACAGGCAGAGGAAGCTGGTGTGGAATCCGGAAAGCACGTAGAAACTGTTACCGTGGTGAACATGTGCTGATCGCCTGCAACCACCACCAGTGCCCTAGGCTATCCCGACAGCCGCCCCACCCATGGCACCCCAGGGGATTAACTCAGAGGCTGCCCCCTGTGTGCGGCTGAGCAGCACAGGCAGAAGAAACTGGTGAGAAGTCCACGAAGCATGTACGGGCTCTGTTCTCATGGCAAACATGTGCTGATCACCTGAAACCACCGCTAGTACCCCACGCCAGACCGAGGGCTGCCCCATCCATGGCAGCTCAGGGGATCAACCCAGAGGCTGCTCTCTGTGTGTGGTTGCCTGGCACAGGCAGTAGAGACTGGCATGGACTACTGAAAGCATGAAGGGGTGCCATTATCACAGGAGAACTCAGGCTGCTCGCCTGTGACCCCCACCACCGCCCTAGGCCATACCAGGGGTTGCTTCCATCTACAGCAGCTCAGGGGCTCAACCCATATGCTGCTCCCTGTCTGCGTTTGCCAGGCACAGGCACCAGAGACTGACATGGAGTCCAAAAAGCACAAAGGGGCACCATTCTCGCGAGAGAACACGCCGCTTGCCTGTGACCCATGCCAATGCCCTAGACCATCCCAAGGGCTGACCCGCCCACAGCAGCTCAGGAGATTAACCCAGAGGCTGCTCCCTGTGTGCATTTGACTGGCACAGGCAACAGAGATGGACAAGATGACCAGCAAGCAGGACTTTGTTCTCCCCACTGACACATGTGCCACTCGCCGGCGATTACTTCCATTGCCATGAAAAGGAAGAAGAATCTTGTTAAGTCCAAATTCCCTCAAACACCAGAGAGAGGGCCTGGTGAGACTGAAATCACGAATCTTCCAGAAAAAGAAATCAAAATAAACATCATAAGCATGCTGATGAGGCTACAAAGAAATACACAAGAGCTAAGGGATGAAGTACGGAGGGAGATAACAGAAGGAAACAAGCAATGGAAGGACTTAAGAGCAGACGGGATGAGATGCAAGAGACTATTAATGGAATAGAAATCAGAGAACAGGAATACAGAGAAGCTGAGGCAGAGACAGATAAAAGGATCTCTAAGAATAAAAAAATATTAAGAGAACTGTGTGGCCAATCCAAACGGAACAATATTTGCATTATAGGGGTACCAGAAGAAGAGAGAGAGAAAAAGGGATAGAAAGTATTTTTGAAGAAAGAATTGCTGAAAACTTCCCCAAGCTGGGGAAGGAAATAGTCTCGCCAACCATGGAAGCCCACAGAACTCCCAACAGAAGGGACCCAAGGAGGACAACACCAAGACATGTAATTATTTAAATGGCAAAGATCAAAGGCATGGACAGGATATTAAAAGAAACCAGAAAGAGAAAAAAGATCACCTACAAAGGAAAACCCATCAGGCTATCATCAGACTTCTCAACAGAAACCTTACAGGCCAGAAGAGAATGGCATGATATATTGAATGCAATGAAACAGAAGGGCCTTGAACCAAGAATACTGTATCCAGCACAATTATCATTTAAATATGAAGGAGGAATTAAATAATTTCCAGATGTTGAAGGAGTTTGCCTCTCACAAACCACCTCTACAGGGTATTTTAAAGGGACTGCACTAGATGGAAGCACTCCTAAGGCTAAATAGATGTCACAAGAGAAAATAAAATCACAGCAAAAAAAGCAGACCAACCAAATACTAAGAAAAGGCAAAAAATAAAATAAACTATCCACAAAAACAGTCAAAGGAAAGACAAAAGAGTACAGAATAAAACACCTAACATAAAAGAATGAAGGAGGAAGAAAAAGGAGGGAGAGAAATAAAGAATCATCAGACTGTGGTTCTTATAGCTTAATAAGAGAGTTAAGTTAGACGGTTAGATAGTAAAGAAGCTACCATTGAACCTTTGGTAACCATGAATCCAAAGCCTACAATGGCAATAAGTACATATCTATCGATAATCACCCTAAATGCAAATGGACTGAATGCACCAGTCAAAACACACAGAGTAACAGAATGGATAAAAAAGCAAGACCCATCTATATGCTGTTTACAAGAGACCCACCTCAAACCCAAAGACATACACAGACTAAAAGTAAAGGGATGGAAAAAGATATTTCATGTAAACAAAAGGGAGTAAAAAGCAGTTATTACAGTATTTGTATCAGATAAAATAGACTTCAAAACAAAGAAAGTAACAAGAAATAAAGAACATTACATAATTATAAAGGGTGCAGTCCAACAACAGGATATATCCATTATGAATGTCTATGCACCCAACACAGGAGCACCAGCATATGTGAAACAAATACTAACAGAATTAAAGGAGGAAATAGAATGCAGTGCATTCATTTTAGGAGACTTGAACACACCACTCAACTCCAAAGGGCACATCAACCAGGCAGAAAATAAATAAGGACACAGAGGCACTGAAAAATACACTAGAACAGGTGGACCTAACAGACATCTACAGAACTCTATACCCCAACGCAGCAGGATACACATTCTTCTCAAGTGTACATGGAACATTTTCCAGAATAGACCAAATACTAGGCCACAAGAAGAGCCTCAGTAAATTCAAAAAGATTGAAATTCTACCAACCAACTTCTCAGATCACAAAGGTGTAAAACTAGAAATAAATTGTACAAAGAAAACAAAAAGGCTCACAAACACATGGAACTTTAACAACATGCTCCTAAATAATCAGTGGATCAATGATGAAATTAAAACAGATCAAGCAATATATGGAGACAAATGACAACAACAGCACAAAGCCCCAACTTCTGTGGGACACAGCGAAAGTAGTTCTAAGAGGAAAGTATATTGCAACCCAGGCTTATTTAAAGAAGGAAGAACAACCCTAAATGAATAGTCTAAAGTCACAATTATTGAAATCAGAAAAAGAAGAACAAATGAGTCCCAATGTCAGCAGAAGGAGGGATGTAATAAAGATCAGAGAAGAAATAAATAAAACTGAGAAGAATAAAACAATAGAAAAAATCGATGGAAGCAAGAGCTGGTTCTTTGAGGAAATAAACAAAATAGAGAAACCCCTAGCCAGACTTATTAATAGAAAAAGAGAATCTACGCACATAAACAGAATCAGAAATGAGAAAGGAAAAATCACAACAGAAACCACAAAAATACAAAGAATTATTAGACAATACTATGAAAATCTATATGCTAACAAACTGGAAAACCGAAAAGAAATGGACAACTTCCTAGAAAAATACAACCTTCCAAGACTGTCCAAGAAAGAATCAGATAATCTACACAGACCAATTACCAGCAACAAAATTGAATCGGTAATCAAAAACTACCCAAGAAGAAAAAACCTGGACCAGATGGATTCACCGCTGAATTTTATCAGACATATAGAGAAGACATAATAACCATTCTTCTTAAAGTTTTCCAAAAAATAGAAGAGGAGGGAATACTGCCAAACTCATTCTATGAAGCTAGCATCACTCTAATACCAAAACCAGGCAAAGACCCCACAAAAAAAGAAAATTACAGACCAATATCCCTGATGTACATACATGCAAAATATTCAACAAAATTTTAACAAACCGAATTCAAAAATACATCAAGAGGATGATACACCATGATCAAGTGGAATTCATCCCAAGAATGCAAGGATGGTACAACATTTAAAAATCCATCAACATCATCCACCACATCAACAAAAGAACTAAAACCACATGATCATCTCCATAGATGCTGAAAAAGCGTTTGACAAAATTCAACATCCATTCATGATAAAAACTCTTAACAAAATGGATACAGAGGGCAAGTATCTCACAGCCAACATCATACTTAGCAATGAGAAGCTGAAAGTTTTTCCTGTAAGATCAGGAACATGACAAGATTGCCCACTCTCTCCACTTTCATTCAACATAGTTCTGGAGCTCCTAGCCATGGCAATCAGAGAACACAAAGAAATAAGAGGCATCCATATTGGCAAGGAAGAAGGCAAACTGTCTCTATTTGCAGATGACATGATATTGTACATTAGAAACCCTAAAGAATCCACTCCAAAACTACTAGATCTAATATCTGAATTCAGCAAAGTTCTGGGATACAAATTAAAACACAGAAATCTGTTGCATTCCTATACACTAACGATGAACTAGCAGAGAAATCAGGAGAACAGTCCCATTCACAATTGTATCAAAAAGAATAAAATACCTAGGAATAAACCTAACCAAGGAATTGAAAGACCTGTACTCTGAAAACTGCAAGAGACTCTTAAGAGAATTTAAGGGACACTAATAAATGGAAATTCATTCCATGTCCTTTGGTGGGAAAAATTAATATTGTTAAAATGGCCATCCTACTTGATGCACTCTACAGATTCAATGCAATCCCTATCAAAATACTGACAGCATTCTTCAACGAACTGGAACAAAGAGTTCCAAAATTCATATGGAACCACCAGACACCGAATATCCAAAGCAATCCTGAGAAGGAAGAATCAAGCTGGGGGATTACGCTCCTGACATCAAGCTCTACTACAAAGCCAGAGTAATCAAGACAATTTGGTACTGGCACAAGAACAGACCCACAGGCCAGTGGAACAGACTGGAGAGCCCAGATGTTAACCCAAGCATATATAGTCAATTAATATATGATGAAGGACCCATGGATATACAATGGGGTCATGACTACTTCTTCAACAGCTGGTGTTGGCAAAACTGGATAGCTACATGTAAGAGAATGAACTTGGATTATTGTCTATCCCCATCCAGAAAAGTAAACTCAAAATGGATCAAAGACCTGAATGTAAGTCATGAATCCATAAAACTCTTAGAGGAAAACATACGCAAAAATCTCTTGGACATAACATCAGCAACTTTTTCATGAACTTGTCTCCACGGGCACGGGAAACAAAAGCAAAAATGAACAAGTGGGACTATACGAAAGTCAAAAGCTTCTGTATGGCAAAGGACACCATCAGTAGAACAAAAAGGCATCCCACAGTATGGGACAATATATTTGTAAATGACATATCTGATAAGGGGTTGACATCCAAATTATTTAAATAGCTTATACACCTCAACAAACAAAAAGCAAATAATCCAATGAAAAAATGGGCAGAGGAGCTGAACAGAGACTTCTCCGAAGAAGAAATTCAGATGGCCAACAGGCCCATGAAATGATGCTCCACATTGCTAATCATCAGAGAAATGCAAATTAAAACCACAATGTGATATCTCCTCACACCAGTTAGGATGGCCGCCATCCACAAGACAAACAACAAATGTTGACAAGGATGTGAAGAAAGGGGAACCCTCCTACACTGCTGGTGGGAATGTAAATTAGTTCAACCATTGTGGAAAGCAGTATGGAGGTTCCTCAAAAAACTCAAAATAGAAATACCATTTGACCCTGGAATTCCATTCCTAGGAATTTACCCTAAGAGTGCCGGAGCCCATTTTGAAAAAGACATATGCACTCCTATGTTTATCGCAGCATTATTTACAATAGCCAAGAAATGGAAGCAACCTAAGTGTCCATCAGTAGATGAATGGATAAAGAAGATGTGGTACATATACACAATGAAATACTATTCAGCCATAAGAAGAAAACAAATCCTACTATTTGGAACAACATGGATGGAGCTAGAGGGTATTATGCTCATTGAAATAAGCCAGGAGGAGAAGAACAAGTATCAAATGATTTCACTCATCTGTGGAGTATAAGAACACACCAAAAACTAAAGGAAGAAAACAGCAGCAGACTCACAGAACCCAAGAATGGACTAACCGTTACTAACGGGAAAGGGACTGCAGAGGATGGGTGGGAAGGGAGGGATAAGGGGAAAAGGGGGTATTACGATTAGCACACATAATTAGATGGGGGGCACACAGAGAAGGCAGTATAACACAGAGAAGACCAGTAGTGATTCTATAGCATCTTACTACACTGATGGACAGTGTCTGTAATGGGGTATGTTGTGGGGACTTGGTAATGGGGGGAGTCTGGTAACCATAATGTTTCTCATGCATTTGTACATTAATGATATAAAAAATAAGAATATATGATACTGAGGAAGTATATTCATATGCTCTCAAAGAGGTTACTCTGTGTTTAAGTTTGTCTTCATCCCTTATTTTCCCCTCCCTACATCCATATTAATGTTGATGCAGCCAAATTTTGTTCAGTTCTAGTTATTCTTTAGATGATCCTTAATTGGAATAACTGCTGAGTTAATTATATGGTCTTCTTATTAAGGAAAAACAACCATTATATATTAAAGAAAATTTGAGTTTCAAACATTTCTGCTTGCATTAAAATCATCAAAGTCCCTTTAAACTGAAATATATTTGGGGAAAAGCCCAGGAGTCTTTTGAAGACTTTTATGGTATTTTGAAGTATTTTAAAAGGTACCTTTCCAATGTGTCTAAAGTATTTTTAGATATTTTAGAAAGAAAGCAAGATTTTAAAAGTATTCTTATCTTACATTCATTAATTTGCATATATACATATTAAATATATATATGTGGTTTTGATCATAATACGCGTAGGCATATTCCCATCTTTTTCTTTATTATTTTCTTATGGGCCTGTTTATACTTAAATCTCTGAGCAGGACCTTCTAAAATCTTTCTTCATTCTAGAACTTTCATTTGTATAGATATTTTGTAGATATGATGAAGGCAACACAGAAGAGTTCAAGTACTTTTATTAAATGATAAAAAAGCTCTAATTCTTTGAAAGTAATTTTTTGTGTCTTTATTACAGGTAAATTGGGATATTCACATTGTACAGAAACAGAGGTAAGAGAGATGCTCAAATATTTCTTATAGTCTTACTCCGACTTGAGTACTGAACTGTTTTACTGTGGGGTGTTTGTATTCTTCAATAAATGAATGAATGAATTAATTAATGGATGAATGAATGAATAAATAAATAATCAAATGTACATCACAGTGATTCAACGGTCCCCTTCACCGACCCACTCCCCTTCCCCTTGGTAACCATTAGTCACTTCTCAGTGTTTATGAGTCTAATAGTGTTTTGTTCCTTGTGTTTTACTTTGTTGTATTCCACAAGTAAGTGAAATGATATGGTATGTGTCTTTCTCCACCTGGCTTATTTCACTGAGCATATACCCTCCAGATTCATCCATGTTGTTGCAACTGACAGGATTTCTTTCTTTTTATAGCTGAATAATATTCTATTGTGTATATTTACCACATCTTCATCCATTCATCCATTCTTCTATTGATGGACACTCAGGTTACTTCCATATCTTGGCTATTGCAAACAGTGCGGCGATAAACATAGGGGTGCTCAAATGTTGTTGAATCTGGGATTTTGTTTTCTTAAGGTAAATTCATTGGAATGGAATTCCTGGTTCAAATTGTATTTTTGTTTCTAGTTTTTTGAGGAACCTCCATACTGCTTTGCATAGCAGTTACACCAATTTGCAGTCCCACCAACAGTGTAGGAGGGTTCCTGTTTTTCTGCATCCTTACCAGCATTTGTTATTTCTTGTCTTTTGGATAGTTCTAACTGGTGTGAGGTGATACCTCATTGTGGTTTTAATTTGCATTTCCCTGGTGATTAGTATTGTGGAGCATCTTTTCATGTGCTTGTTGGCCATTTGTACTTTTTCTTTAGAAAAGTGTTCAGATCCTCTACCCATTTCTTGATTGGGTTATTGGTTTTTTGGGTGTTGAAGTGTATGAATTTTTTATATATTTTAGATGTTAACCCCTTGTTGGATATGTCGTTGATAAATATATTCTCTCATACTGTAGGATGCCTTTTTGTTCTGTTGATGGTGTCGTTTGCTGTAGAGAAACTTTTTAGCTTGTTGTAGTCCCACTTGTTCATTTTTGCTTTTATTTCCCTTGCCCGAGCAGACGTGTTCAGGGAAAAATTGCTCATGTTTATGTTCAAGAGATTTTTGCCTGTGTTTTTCTCTAAGAGTTCTATGGTTTCATGACTTAACATTCAGGTTTTTTATCTATTTTGAGGTTATTTTTGTGTATGGAGTTAGACAATAATCCAGTTTCATTCTCCTACATGTAGCTGTCCAGTTTTGTCAACAGCAGTTGTTGAAGAGGCTGGATTTTCCCCATTCTATATTTATGCCTCCTTTATCATACATTAATTGACCATATATGCCTGGGCTTGTATCTGGACTCTCCAGTCTGTTCCATTGATCTATGGGGCTGTTCTTTTGCCAGTGCCAAATTGTTTTGATTATTATGGCTTTGTAGTAGTTTTGAGTCAGGGAGTGTAATTCCGAGCATTGTTCTTTCTCAGGATTACTTTGGCTGTTCAGGGTCTTTTGTGGTTCCATATGAATTTTAGAACTTTTTTCTAGTTAATTGGAGAATGCTGTTGGTATTTTGATAGGGATTGCATTGAATTTATAAATTGCTTTGGGCAGGATGGCCATTTTGACAATATTACTTCTTCCTATCCATAAGCACGGATGTATTTCTATTTTTTGGTTTTTTCTTTAGTTTCTCTCATGAGTGTCTTGTAGTTTTCAAGGTATAGACCTTTCACCTCCTTGGTTAAGTTTATTCCTAGATATTTTATTCTTTTGATGCAATTATAAATGGAGTTGTTTTCCTGATTCTCTTTCTCCTAGTTTCTTGTTAGTATATCGGAATGCAACAGATTTCTGTGTATTAATTTTGTATCCTACAACTTAGCTGAATTCAGTTATTACTTCTAGTAGTTTTTTGATCAGGTGTTTAGTGTTTTCTATATATCATGTCATCTGCAAATACTGAGAGTTTATCTTCTTCCTTACCAATTTGGGTGCCTTTTATCTCTTTGTGTTGTCTGATTGCCATGTCTAGGACCTCCCGTACTAAGTATGTTGAATAAAAGTGGTGAGAGTGTGCATCCTTGTTTTGTTCCCAGTCTTAGAGGAAAAGCTTTCAGCTTTTCTCTATTAAGTATGATGTTGGCTGTGGGTTTGTTGTATATGACTTTTATTATATTGAGGTACTTGCCCTCTATACCCCATTTGTTGTGAGTTTTTATCATCAATGAGTGTTGAATTTTGTCAAATGCATTTTCAGCATATATTGAGATGATCATGTGGTTTTTATCCCTTTTGTTAATGTGGTATCTCATGTTGATTGACTAATGAATATTATACCATCATTGCATCCCTGGAATAAATCCCACTTTGTCATGAAGGAGATCGATCTTTTTGTTGTGTTTTTGGATTCGATTTGCTAACATTTTGTTGAAGATTTTTGCTTCTGTGTTCATGAGGGATATTGGTCTTTAATTTTTTTGTGTGGTGGTGTCTGGTTTTGGTGTTACAGTCATGCTGGCCTCATGGAATGAGTTTGGAAGTGTTCCTCCTCTTCTATATTTTGGAATACTTTAAGAAGAATGGGTCTTAGCTCTTTAAATGTTTGGTAGAATTGGAATGTGAAGCTGTCTGCACCTGGAGTTTTGTTGTTGGGAAGTTTTTTGATTACCAATTTAATTTCATTGCTGGTAATCTTTCTGTTTATATTTCTGTTGCTTCCTGGGTCAGTCTTGGAAGGTTGTATTTTCTAGAAAGTTGTCCATTTCTTCCAAGTTATTCAGTTTGTTAGCATATAATTTTTCATAGTCTTCTCTAATAATTCTTTGTATTTCTGTGGTGTCCATAGTGACTTTTCCTTTGTCATTTCTTGTTCTGTTTATGTGTGTACGCTCTTTTTTTCTTGATAAGTCTCGCTAGGGGTTTATCTTTTTTGTTTTTTTTCTCAAAGAACCAGCTCCTGGTTTCATTAATTTTTTCTATTGTTTAGTCTTCTCAATTTTATTTCATTTCTGCTCTGATTTTTATTATGTCCCTCCTTTTACTGACCCATACGTTCTTTTGCTAGTTTCTTTAATTGTGATTTTAGACTGTTTGGGATTCTTCTTGTTTCTTGACTTAAGCCTGTATTGCTATGTACTTTCCTCTTAGAACTGCTTTTGCCATAACCACAGATTTTGGGCTGTTGTTTTTTTGTTTTCATTTGTCACCATGTATTGCTTGATTTCTGTTTTAATTTGTTCATCAATCCATTGATTACTTAGAAGCATGTTGTTTAGCCTCCATGTGTTTGCAGGTATTTTTGTTTTCTTTTTATAATTTATTTCTAGTTTTGTACCATTTTGGTCTGAGAAGCTGGTTAATATAATTTCAGTCATTTGTAATTTATTGAGGTTCTTCTTGTTGCCTAACATGTGATCTGTTTTAGAGAATGTTTCATGTACACTTTGAGAAAAATGTGTACCCTGATGCTTTTAGATGGAGTGTTTTGTAGATATCTGTTAAGTCCATTTGATCTAATGTATTTTTCAGTGTCTGTATTTTCATATTTATTTTCTGTCTGGTTGATCTATTGATGTGAGTAGCATGTTAAGGTTTCCTAAAATTACTGTTTTGCAATCTATTTCCACTCTGAATTCTGTTAGTATTTGTTTCACATATTTAGGTGCTCTATGTTGGTTTCATAGATATTTATTTATAATGGTTATATCCTCTTGTTGGAATGATCCCTTTATCATTATATAATGTCCTTCTCTGTCTCTTATTACTTTCTTTGTTTGAAATCAATTTTGTCTGATACAAGTACTGCTACTCCTGCTTTTTTCTCCATATTAGTTGCATGAAATATCTTTTTTCCATCCCTTCTCTTTTAGTCTTTGTATGTCTTTGTGTCTAAAATGTGGTTCTTCTAGGCAGCATGTAGATGGGTCATTTCCTTATCCATTCTGCCAGTCTGTGTATTTTGATTGTTGCCGGCAGTCCATTTACATTTAGGTGATTATTTATAGATATGTACTTATTGCCATTTTATTAATTGTTTTCTGGCTGTTTTTTATGTCTCCTGTCTGTTTCTTCCTTCCTCTGTTATACTCTTCTCTTGTTATTGGTGGTTTTCTTTAGTGTTGTAATTGGATTTCTCTCTATTTTTGTCCTTTTTATTTATGTGGTGGATGATGTTGGTGGATTTTCGAATGCTGTACCATCCTTGCATCCCTGGGATGAATCCCACTTGGTCATGGTGTATGCTTCTTTTGATGTATTTTTGAATTCGGTTTGCTAATATTTTATTGAGTATTTTTGCATCTACATTCATCAGGGATATTGGTCTGTAATTTTCTTTTTTTGTGGGGTCTTTGCCTGGTTTTGGTAGTCGGGTGATGTTGGCTTCATAGAATGAGTTTGTCTCTCTATTTTTAATGTATTTATTTATTTATTTATTTATTTATTTTTTTTGTGTGTGTGTATTTATTGTAGGCTTTAGTTCTGTGGTTACCAAAAAGTTCAAGGATAGTTTCCTTACTATATAATAGTCTTTCTTAAATTCCTGATTACTCTGTTTCAAATATAATCTGAGAGTACTTTTATTTTCCTTCTTCCTCCTCCACATTTTTCATATTAGATGTCATAATCTGCACTTTTTGTTTATCTCCTAACTTTATGTATAATTGTTTTGCTTCTTTTGTTTTGTTTTAATTTTGCACTTGCTTGGTAATTAGTTGGTGTACTACCTTTACTTTGGGTTTATTTTCACTGGTGAAAGCTGTTTAGCCTTAGGATCATTTCCATCTACAGGAATCCCTTTAACATATAGTGTAAGACTTTCTTAGTGGTGGAGAATTCATTCAACTTTTGTTCATGTGGAGATTATTTAATACCTGCATCAAATTTAAATGATAGTCTTGCTGGATTCTTGGTTGGAGTTCCTTCTGTTTCAGTACATTAAATATATCATGCCATTCTCTTCTGGCCTGTGGAATTTGTGTTGAGAAGTCTGCTGATAGCCTGATGGAATTTCCTTTATAAGTAGTTTTCTCCCTCTGGCTGCTTTCAACACTCTCTCCTTATCCTTAAACTTTGCCATTTTTTTTTTAAACGAAAGCCAGGGAGAGGCTCTTATTTACAAATAGAGTGATAGGAAAGACCTCCTGGCTCACACCAGGAGGGTAGAAGAGAGTCTGGGGTGGCTCGTTGTTTAGGGGATTTATAGGCAGTTGAGAATGTTTTGGAACTGATGAAGTGTGGACTTAAAAGTGGTCTTAGGATGTTTGTCCTTGATGAGGCATTAAGTCCCTTTTTGCATGCTAAAGTTAATCTTACACATGATTACAAACAATTAGCATAATAAAAACATGGGCTGCTTGACTTTATCTGGGGAATATCAACTGATCTCACTGAAGAATGACTCTAGAGCTTAATGCTTAACAGAGTTTTGGTAGGAGGTTTCCTTGCATGAAGTTACATTGTTCTGACTGTAAATATCCTGCCTTGCTTTTTTTTTTTTTTTTTTGTAGATAATTATTTTTTATTGAAGGGTAGTTGACACACAGTATTACATTACATTAGTTTCAGGTGTGCAACATAGTGATTCAACATTTATATACATGATAATTCTAGGTACCAGCTATCACCATACCAAGTTGTTACAATATTTTGACTATATTCCTTATGCTATACATTACATCCCGGTTACTTATTTATTTTACAATTGGAAGTGTGTACTTTTTTTTTTTTTTTTTTTTTTGTTGGTGAGGGCATCTCTCATATTTATTGATCAAATGGTTGTTAACAACAATAAAATTCTGTATAGGGGAGTCAATGCTCAATGCACAATCATTAATCCACCCCAAGCCTAATTTTCGTCAGTCTCCAATCTTCTGAGGCATAACAAACAAGTTCTTACATGGAGAACAAATTCTTACATAGTGAATAAGTTACATGGTGAACAGTACAAGGGCAGTCATCACAGAAACTTTTGGTTTTGCTCATGCATTATGAACTATAAACAGTCAGTTCCAATATGAATACTCATTTGATTTTTATACTTGATTTATATGTGGATACCACATTTCTCTCTTTATTATTATTATTTTTAATAAAATGCTGAAGTGGTAGGTAGATAAAAGATAAAGGTAGAAAACATAGTTTAGTGTTGTAAGAGAGCAAATGTAGATGATCAGGTGTGTGCCTGTAGACTATGTGTTAATCCAAGCTAGACAAGGGCAATAAAACATCCACGTATGCAGAAGATTTCTCTCAGAACGGGGGGTGAGGTTCTAAGCCTCACCTCTGTTGATCCCCAATTTCTCACCTGATGACCCCTCTGCGACTGTGCCTGTCTTAGGTTGTTCCTCCCTTGAGGAATCTTACCCATCTCTGGCTAACCAGTCATCTTCCGGGGCCATACAGGGAAATGTAAAGTTGGTAAGTGAGAGAGAAGCCTTATTGTTTGAAATGGTTAGCTTTTTACTTCTTTGCATATTTATGCCCTGTAGCTTCTATGCCCAGCATTTGTCTTGAGGTATCTTTACCACTTGGAAGAATTATGATACTCGGTAAATTTGATATGAGGCACGAATTCTATTTAAGGGTTGTAATTAGGAAGGAAGAAGAAAAGCTACAGAAGTAGCAGGCGGAAGAAAACATGGGAAGATTGATTATTTCTTTGACATATCTTCTTGTAGAGTAACTTCAGCATGTATAGGTTTTAAGCTACTACTTAAATTGCGCACACACATTAACATAATAGGAGTATAGTTACATAACCAAAGCATACCTGTAATTACCAGCCATCTCCAGTGAAACCAAGAAAACCAGTTAGGCACCTTAGGCATTTGTGAAAACTTATCTATGATATGGTGGATATTGTCCAACTGAACTTGAACAGTCTGAGAGAAATCAGACAAATTAAAACAACCCATTCCTGGGGACTGTTCCATCTCATATGTTCTTTTAACAGTAAATAGTCTGTAGTTGTAAGATTTTGGAGCGCTACAATTTGCACTTCTCCTAATTCTTGGTTGAGTTCCAACAGTATAGATCCAGTCAAATTTGTTGTTTTACTGTATGCACAGGCCAGCTTAGATATCTCCTTCTTCATTCCCATGGCAAGTCCAGGAACTGGTGGGATGAGTGCATCTACTGCTGTAGCAGTGCATGGATCTCTGTTGGGGTTTTTTGCCGATCATCTTCTGGCATGAGTCTTCCAGAGAGTGCTGATATTGGAAGTACTTATTCATATCGTATCTTAGTTCATTTTCTGGGTAGCCCAATCAGGCTTTGATCCTCTGTATAAACACAAACAGACCCTTTCCCTACACTTTTATATACCCTTTATACCCTTGTGTAGAACTCATTGGAGGTTACCACACAGGAACTGCCTTTTTTTTTTTTTTGGTATCACTAATCTACACTTACTTGACGAATATTATGTTTACTAGGCTCTCCCCTATACCAGGTCTCCCCTATAAACCCCTTTACATTCACTGTCCATCAGCATCCTGCCTTGCTTTTTTTACTGGAGGCCCTCACCCTACTGTGACTGCACCCATGGTCCCTGTCTCATTCCCCCCTCTACAGAAAGAGACACTAACTGCTGCTAGGGAAAGGGGGTGATGACCGCTCTGGCTGCTTCATGCTGAGAGGGGGCCACAGTAAAGGGTGTAGTTAGTTTTCCATCACTGGTCAGTTGAGAGGGCCTCGGAAGATGGACACTTCTATTCCAGGTTCCATTTCCATTACTATTTGCAGTTTTATGGCTCTGAAGTTATCCTTGACGAGCCCACAAAGATTATGTCAGGGTTCTTGTTCACAGAGTTGAAGACTGAACTTCTCAAACACTCAAGGTAGAAGAGCAAGGGAGAGGCTTTTATTTGGAGATACAGTGAGAGGACAGAGCTCCTGGCTCATGACAGGAGTGAACAAGAGAGCCACAATATTTGCCATTTTAATTATATGTCTTGGTGTTGTCTTCCCGGGGTTCCTTTTTTTTAAGGGATCTCTGTGCTTCCATGACCTGAGTGTTTATTTCCATCTCCAGATTGGGGGAGTTTTCAACAATTACTTTCTTAAAGAAACTTTCTATCCCTTTGTCTTTCTCTTCTGGTAACCCTGTGTGGGTAAAATTATAACATTTCCAGAATATCTCGCCTGGCTTCAGTGCCTTTGCATATCCTCAGGGTTGGAGAGATGTTCATCTCCATATCAATGGGTAGTTACCTGGGCAACTGAGGGTGTGTCTAAACCTGAGAGTTTAAAGGGAGGGGCTTGCTTGCTTGCTTGCTTATTCTGGAGCAGAGGAGAAAGACGGCCCTGGACTGCAGTTTGTAAGCAATCAACGGGTTTTAAACTTTATTTCTCCCTTTGACTGATTTCGGTTTTTAGAGGTATTTTGCCCCAGGATTTCCTCTCCCTGGACTTATATCTGGCAGCAGTCAGCAGGGTGCCTCTGAACCTGAAATCTGTCACAATGGTTGCAACTTTTCAAAGGGCTGCTCCTGTGGATGGTGGGGAGGCCCCAGTGCATGCAGCTGCAGAGGGTGGCACTTCACCTGTTATTATCTCCCCAGCTATGGGGCTTCCAACTTGGGAACCCCTAGTGGGAAACTGGTCTTGGATAAAGTACCTCCTAGATGGGTGGGGCCTTCCCCAAAACTGAGGAAGGGTGGAAACACCAGAAGCTACAGAATTGGCCCTCTGTGAGTTGGAAGACTGCTTGGAGACCTTAGGGGGCCATGTAGTGGATGGCGTTGTAGGGTCTCTTTTCATCCAGATAGTGGAAAATGTTATATAAGGGAAATAAAGGATTATCAAGGGGGTTAGGCAGGAGAGAGACACACTTGAGCATTGCTTGGAGGAGCTGGGCGATATTCTATTGGATACTGTTAAAGAAGAGAGACAGTTACTGAAAAGGCACGTCATGCTGCTAGAAGATTCCTTAGCAGTGGCGAGGGGATAGATGGCAGGAAAAGTCGTGTTGCAGGAGGCCATGGGGAGGGGGGTTAAAGAGTAGTGCCTTCAGCCCCAGAGATGGTGGAGAAGGAGGAGCTGTTGGTGGAGGAGCCGAAGGGAGAAGAAGAGGTGGGGCCATTGGCATATCTGCTATCCAGGCCACCACCAGAGGTACCATCTTATCCTGTTTAAAGGCCTGCCGAGCTCTAATTAAGAAAATAGAAATAAAACAACCACGGGCTCCTCACGGGGAGGACCAGCCCCCTCCCCAGGTTTTTGAGCACTCCATGCTCTGCCCCTATACCCAAGATGAGCTGGTGGACATGATTGTCTGGTATAGGCTGAGGCCATCAGAATCTCTGCCTACATGGCTTTTACGTCTCTGGGATACGGGGGTGGAAAACGTTGTGTCAGGTACTGAGATGAGTAGAATGGCTTCCCTGATGACTCACCCTTCCCTCCAGCAGCGGTTGCAAAATGCCCATCACACCTCAGGGAATCAGACACTCCTGGAATGGCTGACAGCTGCCATCAGGATAGTTTGGCCTAATGAGGGTGATTTACCATATTTTCCCAGTAGTTGGAAAACATATGCAGAGCTCCAGCAGGTAATGCAGGAATTGGGTATGAAAAACATCATCTATAATATGAACCCCATGGCCCTGATGAGGAGGTGTTCACTATAGGAATGAGAAACCTGGTGCTGCATACAGCTCCCATATCTCTCTTTGGGTCCCTAGTGAATACTCTTGCCCCCCCCACTTAGGGCAAGCCATAAGAGAGGCTATTAGTACTTTTGCAGATCTTGGGGAGGTTAAAACAATAAGGGCACAGAGGGAAGTACGGGCTATGACTTAAAGGAGAAGTGCAAAAGGCCCTGTGAAGGTCTTGAGGACCCAGATGTGGGTTGATTTGATAAAGGCTGGGGTAGTGAAAGAAAAACTTGATGGCAGCGCAATAGAATATTGTTAGAACTGTGGCACCAATTAAAGCCAGAGCAGCAGTTCTAGCTGCTGAGGTCCAGGACATGGAAACCAGATTGTAAGGCGATATTTCCGGAGGGGTGGCCTGTGTGTAAAATTGTAATACTTCCAGAATATCTTGCCTGGCTTTAGTGCATTTGCATAATTTCAGGGGTGGTGAGAAGTTTGTCTCCATATCAATGGATAATTACCTGGGCAAACGAGGGTGTGTCTGAACCTGAGAGTTTAAAGGGAGGGGCTGGCTGGCTTGCTTGCTTCTTCTGGAGCCGAGGAGCAAGACAGCCCTGGACTGCAGTTTGTAAGCAATAAATGGGTTTTAAACTTTATTTCTCTCTTTGATTGATTTTGGTTTTTAGAGGTATTTTGCCCCGGGATTTCCTCTCCCCGGACTTATAGCCTGTTAGGTGAATATTGTTTCATTTGGATTTGTGACATAGCTCTGTTATTCTTTTATTCTTACATATCCTTATTTCTCTCTCTCTCTCAGCTTTTTAGTTTTCCTTTTCTTTAATTTCTGTTTCATTTACCATCTCTACATGCTCTAATCTACTTTTAAATTTCCTCATTGTATGTTTCATTTCAGATACTGTATTCTTTATCTCTCAATGGCTCTTTTTCAGGTTTTCTATCCCTTCGTTGAAGTCTTCTCTGAGATCCTGAATACTTCTATGTATAAATCTGTGAGCATGTTTATGACTTTTATTTTGAAATCTTTATCCAGAACAATCTGATCTCTGTTTCAGTTAGCCCTCTTTCTGGGGTTCTGTCTTATAGTTTTCTTTTGATCAGATTCCTCTGTTCATTTTGTCAGGGATTCTGTGTTTCTTCCTTTGTATCAGAAGTATCTGCTATGCAAACTTCTCTAAAGACTGATAGCTTCCTGGAGAAGATGGGCTATGGTTCCCAGAAGCTCAAGATTCTTTACTTTCTAGTGCCTGGTTTTGTTTTGTGGGAGCCCCAACTTTTGGTATGCTGTGAGTGGGGCACCTTTCTTTCTGGCTTCTATAGTGGTCTAATTCTGGGTGGGTAGTTTGTTTGAGCCTGCTCACTTTGTGATCAGCTCAGGAATCTCTGTTGAGCCAGCTGTGGGTGGGGCCACTCTCTGCCTGTCCTCATCAGTGGCAGGGCTTCAGGGTTAATGGGGTGGGCGGACTGGTGTGCTCTGGGTGGTCACACAGAACCAGGTTTGGACACCATCAGTGAGGAAGGAGCTCTTGGGTCTGGCTCCCCCAGGCACTTCCCCTGTTGGGATGAAATGGAGCCAAGAAAGCTGGGAGAGTCTCCCTTTGCCTGCCAGTTGGCAAAGTCTTATGCTGCCACTGGGCCAAGTGGGTTGTTTATCAGCAGCGCACTCAGGGAGGATCCTTGGAGCTACATTACAAGCAAGGGATATGGAGCGTCTGGAGCTCCCAAGAGTTCCTGATCTGTTGGGCTGAGGAGGTATCCTCCACTTGCCCTTTCTCCTGAGGAGAGAGTTCCGTCCAACCCTCCTCCACTCTAGTAACCCTCTCACTGCTGGCAAGTCATTCAAACTGCCACTGTTGGGTCTTGGGACTGGTGGAGTATGCCTGCCCTCAATACTGGGTGGAGTCTTAGCTTCCCAGAGTGTTCTGCCTGCCCCCAGTGTCCAGCCTCAATCATCACCAAAACGCAGTATAATGTGGGCTCATGAGAGGAAATCTCCAGGGCCAGGTGTGGAGTGCTCCTGGGCTCCTACCTCCTCCCTTATCTGTTCCTGTTTCTCCCACCTGTAGGCTGGGGTTGGTGGAGGGCTTGGGTCCCGCTTGATCTTGGCTTTCCACCTCACCATTTTCTGTGTTGTCCTTCTCTTCTTAGGGGGTCTGTTCTGCAGTCTTCTGGTAATTTTCAGATCTAGTTTTATTTGCTGTATTTTCCTCTTCTGTGTGTTTTTGCGAGGAGGTTTTTGTCTTGCTTTCTTATTCAGCCACCTTTAATCCATCGATCCCAATTTTGGTCTTCTGATAAGGATATATGGAGAGCAGGTATGTATCTTTTATATTAGGAAGAGTAAAATGTGAAGAATAATCAGTGATCCATATTTTAAAATTGTCAGGGTGTGTTATAACGATTAGCTTAATCATAATTTAAAATTTTTCCTATTATTATTTGAAATTGATTTAACTAAGATTCAGAGCCCTTAATAAGAAGTAGTTCAGATTTTTCTTTCATATTCCAATCTAATGTGTTATAATAAAGAAATTTAAATATGTTGGACTCCTATGGAGCTGCCTTGGTATAAGAAAAAGTAGGGAATTGAAATAAGGTTAATAATGAATTAGATGCTTTGTTGGTGTATAAGAGCTTTCTTTTAAGTAGTTTGAATAATTTAATTCAAAATTCTGACTGTGAAATTTAAAGAATTCCCATGTGATGCCAGTGTTCCCTGCAGGAATTTCAACGTTAACACTAAAATACAGGGACAGCACTTAGGACTTATGGTGTTCTTAGGAATATGGTGTTCTTTTTCGGAACTGTGGCATCTGTTTGCATTAGGAGTCTTAGGTTTTTTGTTAATGACAGTGCTTAAATAAAGGATTTAAGCAGTTGTTATTCTAATTTTATAATACTTCTATATGTTGATGTAGATTTTAGTAAATTTTAACTTATTTTAAGTAAAATGCAAGCTTCCTAAGGGATTAAATTGTATAATAAAGATGCAAAAATTAATTCTTTTTTGCATTCAGAAGTCGTACAGTTCATTTTGTATTTTTTACTCATGTTTGGAAGTAGAGATTTTTTTTCCAAATAAGTTCAAAAATTTGGAAAGAACTTAGTATTTTGTATATTGTGAGAATTTTTGATGTTCAGTATGACGTAAAGGAGTAGAATTTGATTTGAGTTAGAATATATGTTTTATGTGTGGTTTTGATGTGCATCTTTTTAGCCATGTAATTTTGAGCAAGTAATTTTTCTCTAAGAACTTTGGCTTCTTTACCCATAAAATGTTAGTAATAATCCCTATTAACCTAATGGGTTGTGAAAATTTAAAGAGAGAATTATGTGAAAATGTTTTACAAGTCCTAAAGACACTCTTATATATCAAGGTGATACATATACAGTCAGGGTTCATCCATATTTAGGTGATGAAATATGAGGATTTTATGTACAGGACACAGTCATAAGTTTCATTATTTTGTCTTCTTATATTGTATCACCATAACATTAATATGGTTTTAACAGTTTGGGTTTAGTACTTTACTTGTATAGGAGCATCACTTCATTTTATGTCTTAATTTGTGGTAGCCCCCTATCTTTTGATCCACAACTTAGGTCACCAAAAGAATGGGAAGCTAAACAGAAACCACAGAACCTTTTTAAAAAACTATTTGAAGAGGGAAAGATCAATCTGATACTTAGTTTACTAAATAGGTTCAGGGTATTTTCTAGGGATAACAGTGGTTGTGAAATCTGGGGAAGAGATTGGGATTTTGGATGATGATTTATCTATATTGTTTGGATTTTAAAAAATGTCCCCATGTGTTACTTTGGTAATTAAAATAATAAAAAGAAGGGGCAGTAGAGACAATGGAAACTACTTTTTCAAGAAGTTTGGTGACTTAAGAAAGAGACAATTTAAGTAGGAAGTTTTGTTTGGTTTCCTTTCAAAGAGGAAAGGGAGAGACTACATGTGGTGGTGGTGGTGGTGAAGTTGGTAAAGGTGCCAAGAGACTGAACTCCAAGTTAGTAGATACCTGCTGAAACCAGACTTGTGACTATGTTCAAAAGATGGCTTGATGAGAACAGTGGTTCTTCAAGGGCAGTGGGAGGGCTCTGGGAGGTTCTTGACTCCTTTTCAAGGTCAAACTATTGTTAAAGGTAATACACAATTACTTTTTTACTTTCATTCTCTCAAGATCACACAATGGAGTTATCATGACCGCTAACTGTGGCTGTCATGCCAGAATGACTGCAGAAGCAGATACGAGCTAGCCAGCTTTTATTAAGCACGACCTTCAAGAGTTGTACAAAAATGTAAAACAATACCACCCTTCTGACTATTCTTTTTTAAAGTAGAGTTTTTTCCCCATAAAAATGTTACTCATGTTAACATGTTTAGTATTTTTAATGGTTTAATTTAAATGATTTGATTAAAAATTTCTCAATTTTAATCTGTTATAGTAAATGTTGATAGATTATAGCTTGCATAAATTTGGACTTCTCAGTAATTTTTTAGAGTATAAAAGTGTCCTAAAACCAAAAAGGTTGAGAACTGTTGGATTTGTTTGTGGATAGCTGAGGTCCTTCTTCATGAGAAGCAGAATTGGCTGACGGGTAAAACCAGAGTTCTGAACTCGACAGTGGGAAGTCCAGGGAATCCTTGATAATATGGATGTGAGCCAATCTTTTTTTGTCAATGAGAAGGTAAGGTCATTTCTGATAAGTTATATTGGATCAGAAAGGTGATTACTAGAGCTTCTTTTCACCTTTGAATTGTTTTTCTTTTGATAAGGGATTCCTAGTTCCTTCTGTAATTTTTAACTGTTAAGCTTTTAAGCCCCATCATGCTCTTGATGGCATTTAGTCCAGACCAAGAGAAGGAAGGGCTGCTCACAAGCTGTGTAGATCAGCAGATATGTGACGGATTCTGGATCCAGGAATGACATGTCACTTGGTCCACGTTGTGACACACTCATGCTGTATTCATGCTTGGGCTGTAGTTCGCAGCTCTACCCTGCTCTTTTCACTTCTCAGCCTCTCCCTTATCTAAGGATGGGTTGTTGTGAATAGAGCATCCAGCATGAAGCCTGGCTTAATGAATGTAAGTTTATTATTATTCTAAATTGGGAGGTGTAAGGTTTCCTGAGAAGGAGAAATAAAGAAAATCATACTTCCTAAGCAAGGCTCATAGACGCATTAGGAGCCTCAGGGTGACTGCTGGGAAATACAGAACTCTTTATCTTTCTGGGGCTTAAGGACCCACCTCAATATGTATAGTTGAAATACATAGCTTCTAAGTGTTCAGCTTTTTATTTTTGTAGTACATAAAAAATCAGTTTTTGTAGTACATAAAAATAATGAATTATTTTCTAGTTTATTTATAATCCTCTTTTTAATACTTTTCCTGTATTCATAAAGAACAATTATGAGTTTAGGGATAGCAAGGAGGCCATGCATAGGCATTTGATCAACTTTTAGGTGATCTTGTACCTCATTTAGCTTAATGTTTCTTAAAAACCAAGTTTCTTACATTATTTTTCACTATTTGGAATAATTTTTTAGTGGAATAATTTTAAAAGACATGCACAGTTTTTTACTTTAACTGGCAATTTAATTTTTTCCTATATCTTTTTTATTTTTATAAGATATAATTTGTATACAGTAAAATGTACCATTTGTAGTTACAGTTCTTAAAGTTTTGACAAACACATTCAGTTGTGTAACTATACCCACAGTCAATTTTAATCACTTCCAGAATTCTTCTGTGCTTCTTGGTAGTCATTCCCCCCTTCCCAACAGCCCCTGGCAACCATTGATCTGTATTTTGTCCCCTTTGTTTTGAGAAGGACCCATAACATTGTGCCACCCACACTCCTTCTCCCTAGGAGGAGCTCTGTAAGTCTGGGGAGAGGAAATCCCAGGGCAAAATACCTCTAAAACTGAAATCAGTCAAAGGGAGAAATAAAGTTTAAAATCTGTTTATTGCTTACAAACTGCAGTCTGGGGCCTTCTCTCTTTCCTGCTCCGGCAGAAGCAAGCAAACAAGCAAGGCCCTCCCCTTAACCTCTCAGGTATAGATAAGCCCTCAGTTGCCCAGGTAATTACCCATTGATATGGAGATGAATTTCTCTCCACCCCTGCTGAATGATGCAAATGCACTAAAGCTGTACTTCTTTCCACACTTGAATGCCTGTTGATATGAATATATACTAAAGCCAGGCAAGATATTCTGGAAATATTACAGTTTTACCCACAGGCTCACAACTCAGACTGGTAACTTAAAAACTTCTGGGTAACTGACCAGGCTGATGGGCACTTTCCTGCCAAGGAAGCAGTTCTGATCCATAGTGTAGGGGGAGCTTTCATCCCCATTTTACAAGTTTTTCCCTTATTTAAATAGTTTTGTGGGTTATACTCTTCTTTATGAAAAAACTTGCTAAGTACTTGAAAATACTTAAACATAAAGGATTTGAATTTTCAAGTATTTTAATTAAGGCCTTTTCATTGTTTTTAGCTTCCCAGATTTCATCACGTTCCTATCTTCTGTTAAACTACCACTAATTATGAAGCACTCAGAGGCCCTTTCCCTGTAGCAGGAAAGAAAGTTAAACAGTAATTGGAACAATTCTGTTGTTTCCTTGGTGGATTAGCTATATTTTAAGTGGAGTAGGTTAAAGCATTGTATACAAAGTTAAGTTAGCTTGTGTCAATATTTTAATTTTGATAGAGCTAGTTTGTGGCACAGCAGAAAAATTTAAGCTTTACTGAGGGAAACTTTTAAAAGATTTATGTTCACATCTTAGAAATAAAGTTCATATATACTGTGCATAGATACTTTGTTTCATTTCCACATCTTTAAAAAAATACTTTCATGCTTACTAATGCGAAGTAATGGTATAGACATTAACTAATTTAGTCCTTATAACAAACTTGTGAAGTAGATACTATTATTATTCGCATTTTAGAAATAAGAGCTAAAATATTAGAGGCTAAGGAATTTGCCCAAGACTGTATAGCAAGAATACTGCAGAACCACTTCTCTTCACCATTCATGTTTGTCTTTTCCAGCCTTTATTTGCAGTGTAAATCTGCATAATGCTAATAATTAATTTACCCATTTGGGATAGTGGAATAGCATCCTATTCTGTATATGCCTCTTCCTGTGACTATTTCAATTCCTGGCATTATTTAGCCAGGGAATGTGTTCTTGCTAGATGTAAACTTGGGCATAGGAGCAAATGCAATCCATGAACCTTCTAACCCCATTTGTTAGATGAATATAGTTCTGTACTGTAAGGCTGGAGGCACTGGAGGGAGAAGGGCAAGGACAATGCAGGCGGAGCAGAGACAGCACCAAGTAGCTCTGTGCCGTATGGGGAAGGAACGACCAGCTCTTCGTAGATTCCAGTCCCATGATGTGCCGACAAACCCCGGATGCAGACCCCCTCCATCCAGAAGGAGGAGACCCCTGGCTGTCCATCACCTGACCCTGAGCCAATAAAACATTCCCCACATACCCCTAGCATGGCCCACTACCCCCCTCCCTTCCCTATTCTCTTAAAAACTCCCCGCCTCCCCTCCTGAGCATGACTTCCTCAGCCTGTGATAGACCTAGGAACATCACCCGGGAATTGCGCTCAAATAAACTGCCTGGCCCTTTGTTGCCTCTCGTCGCCTGCTTATTTTGGTTAGAAATTATCTTACATTTTAGAATTTATCTTACATTTGGTGCCGAAATCCTGGGAAGGAGCATGAGCACGTGGCCCCAACCGGCCATTGGTGGCCCTGCCTCCTCCTTCCCCGACCCGGGACCTCAGCCTGCTCTCCGCTGCGTGGACTATTTTCTGGTGAATCCCTCAGTTTCCCCTGGTCTGTCTCCCTTCCTAACTCCATTTCACCTGGTCCGTTCGAAATCGTAGCTATGTCCAGGTTAGGGCATTCGGCCCACCCTCTGTGGGCATCCGGCCCACCCCTGGCCCTGTGGTGTGGGAGATGTCCCTAACCCAGGCCTCAGGACATCTGTGGGCATCCGGACCACCCCTGGCCCTTTGGTGGGAGAGACGTCCCTCACCCAGGCTCCCAGGACATCTCCCCTGACTTGGCGTGCTTGGGACGCTGGGTGCTCCTCTCAGTGGGATTAGTTGGAGAGTGGCGCGGATATGGGGAACCAGCCCTCAAAAGCAGAAGCTCAGACCCCACCGTGGTGTCTCATTTCTAATTTGGCTACTCTATATTTGTCCCGGGAAGTTCGCAAATAGAAGCTAGTCTTTCTTTGCTCACAGGCCTGGCCTCAGTATCCCTTGGACAATCAATCTCACTGACCCCCTTGAGGGAACTTTCAATTTTGGCCTCCTCAACAACTTGACTAATTATTGCCACCGGAGCGAAGAGTAGGGTGAAATCCCACTCTTCCCAGTCCTTCTTCCTTTTCAGATCTGCTGGAGGACCTTGGTCTCCTGCCTCTCTCAGCTCGCTACCCCCACCCCTCTCCGCCACCATCTTTAAGTTCTTTGTCCTCCCTCATGTTGCTGCCATCTTAAAGTCCTACATTCTCAACCATGCCGCCTTCCTGCTCCTCTCCTCTTCCGGTGGCTGCACCACCCCCTCCCCCTCTCCTTCCGCCTTCACCGCCCTCTTCCCCCACCAGACCACGCTCCTCCCGCCCTCTGGTTCCGGAAGCCACTGACAAGAAGCTAAAAAGAAAGAAAGCAATTAAATATCAGTAACTCAAATCTTTCTATCACTTTGTCTGTCTGTGTATATGTTTTTATATGAAAAGTGTTGCTAACTGTAGTCATTGTATCTCAGTTTGTATGTTTGTGTGTCTAAGTGTGTAAATGAAAAATATTTTCCTAGCTCCGGATGGTATTAATAAAAATTGATTTTAGAACATGCGCTTGTGAAAATTGGGCATTGCATTCTAAAATTTCCAGAAAATCTAATAAGAAATATTAAGCATTAATGCTAATTTAAGTTTAACTGAAACAGACGTGTCCTTATAGTTATCAGCTGCCAAAGTTTACTTAAAGTCATTTAAGTTGATGTTATCTGTTAAACATTTCAAGAAAATGCTTAAAGAAAAGCTTGACTTTGTCTAATGTTTGCTAAAAGTTTTGTAAGTAATCTAGCATGGTTGCTAAAAATAAACAAGTGTAGCAAATAAACATCTTAATAATAATACTGTATTAATGTATAACTGTATATATATGCAAACAGCCTGATAATTTTTGTGGTAACCAAAATTCTTAAAGTTTGCTAAGTTATATAGACATATCTTGTGCCTAATGAGAAATTGTACTGTAAAGCACATTTCAAAAAATGATAATATACGTTCATAGATGTATCGATCTGAAAAATGCTAGTGTAACAGTTTACAGTAGCCTATTTTTCAGTGTTCACTGAAGGTTAAAGTAATAGTTTTAAGTTCTAATTAAAACTACTTAAAGTAATAAGGAAAACATTTCTACATGCTAAAGAATGTGTCTTTTGATTTAAAAAGTAACTTTGTTCTAAAGTACAGCTATTTATTTAGAGAGAGAACTCTAAATGTAAAGAGGTTGTAGAAAGTTTGTGGAATAATTTATTATGGTCATGCTATATAAAATTAAAGCAAATGAGTCTCAGTATCAAGTACACAGCAAAATTAAAATTTTGTTTTCAGTTAAAAAGGACAAAGTTTTCTTAACTCTTAGTCTGCTCTAATATTAAAAGATTGCTATGGGTTCTCTAATTGTTTTATCAAAGCAGTTTCTCATGCTTAAAGTCTCAGTGAGTTGTTGGAGTATTTAAGAAAATGAGATCTTAATATTAAAAAAACTAAAAGGTAACTTGCTAACAACTGTATAACCTTTATTTGCCTTTGAGGTATTTTGTTGTCATTCTGGTTAAATGGATAAGTATTGCTTCATAGCAACCTATAATCCTATTTAAGCAAGTGTCAAAAAAAAATCAAATTTAAAAAGGTGCTTTTATCTCTAGTTAACTCTGATATTTTCCAGAGGGCTCCTAGAACATGTCAGAGGAATTTTTTTTCTCATTGGAGAAAGTATTTGGCTAATTTAGCTTATTTATCTGACATATAATTACCTGCTTAATTACTGTCAAAGGGAATGATGCTAAACTTTGTTACTGAATGTTTTGTGTTACAGAAATATCCAAATATCCTTATGTCAACTGTCTTACAGTAAACTCTCATCAGATCTTTAACCATTGTCATTTGTAAGTCTTTTGTCATCTTTACTCACTGTTTTATTACTCCTAAACTAGTAAAAAACTAGATTTCAGCAGAACAGGTATTAGTTACATAAGATTAAGTAAACTAAAGAAGATGATTTTGTGGCTTTTTATTTCAAATGTTGTTGATAAAGTGTTTTAAGCTTTTTCTCTTAAGTTGACAACAGTTTAGTAAATTACTGCCTTTATAAGCAGAATTGAAACTTTATCTTTCTCTCTGCCTGATCCCTCCAGAATTTAAAAACTCTGAGAGACTATTTTTATATTTCATGGCAGTATGTTTATTTGCACAAGTTCAATAAGAATCTGCTTTCCTTGTAAGAGGACCAATTAAAAACACTGGTTATATTACCAAGGCTTTGACTAGAACGTCATACCTGAGAGACACGTGTGTAAACTCAAATATGAACAGACAGACAGCTTTAAGGAACTAAGATTTACTTTATAAAGCCAACAAAGCCCCTTATAAGAACTGGCCTAGTACCTTGCTTACAGAGTTCCCAGCAGCCTTACCAGGTGAGTAAGGAAGGTCACTTCCTGGCAGGTGCAGGAACCTCAGGAATGTCTTGGGAACCTCAAGAAGAGAGGAATTCACCCAAATTTACAGGTACTGTAGGCACAACCTGATAGCAAGTCTGGCTTAGCTGTCTGGCCTTGAGAAGCCTTTAAAAGTTCAATCTGAAATTCCTTACAAAAAGTTCCAGCAAAGCCTATTTAAAAAAGCCTATGTAATCAATTGCTCTTCTTGCTGCACTTATGCAAATAATAAAGCCAAGTGTTAATTATTTTCTTAATCTGGTTACTTCTAATAAAAATGAGGGTGATTTTAGAGAAATGTATTGCTTAAATAATGCAGTCTTATCTATACTAAATCCTAATACTAGTCATTGAGATGTAAACTTGATCCAGAATTCTAGTTTCCCCATGATACCTGGCTATGATTCTCAGTTAGACTCTTCATATTTCTAGTTCTCATATTCAGCCATGCATTCTTAATCTCATCAAGTTTGTCCTTCCAGAACAGAAAATCCAACTCCAGATGTTGCTACTTAACCTAATAACACAATTTGTTCTATCTTGCCTAGAAGCCACAAAACTGCAAATAGTAATAGAAATGAAACCCAGAATAGAAGCGCCAACCTTCCGAGGCCCTCACAACTGACCAGTGATGGAAACCTAGCTGCACCTTTTACTGCGCCCCCTCTCAGCATGAAGCAGCCAGAGTGGTCGTCGCCCCCTTTCCCTAGCAGCAGCTAGAGTCTCTATCTGTAGAGGAGAAAATGAGACAAGAACCATAGGCTTAGACAGAATAAGGTAAGAGCCTCTGGAAAAAGCAAGGCAAGATATTTGCAGTCAGAGCAATGTAACTACATGCTAGGAACCCCACCCCCACCCCCACCATGACGCCCCTTGTCAGCTGGAAGTAGCCAGATCAAGTCGTCACCCATTATGACCAAAAGCCTGGAATGTAAGGCTGGAGGCACTGGAGGGAGAAGGGCGAGGACAATGTAGGTGGAGCAGAGACAGCACCAAGAAGCTCTGTGCCGTATGGGGAAGGAACGAACAGCTCTTCCTAGATTCCAGTACCATGACATGCCAACAAACCCCAGATGCAGACCCCCTCCATCTGTAAGGAGGAGACCTCTGGCTGTCCATCACCTGACTCTGAGCCAATAAAAAATTCCTCACATACCCCTAGCATGGCCCGCTGCCCCCCTCCCTTCCCTGTTCTCTTAAAAACTCCCCGCCTCCCCTCCTGAGTGTGACTTCCCCGGCCTGTGATAGCCAGACCTGGAAACATCACCCAGGAATTGTGCTCAAATAAACTGCCTGGCTCTTTGTTGCCTCTCGTCGCCTGCTTATTTCTGTTAGAAATTATCTTACATTTTAGAATTTATCTTATTTACATGTACTATAGCAATTTGTGAAGTAGTCTGATTTTAAATTACTCAAAACAACTAAAAAATTGTTCTGTATATTTAAACCTCCAGGGAAGTCAGACCTAGAATTAGTCTGCTTTGTGGGGGAACCCAAAGATCTTGAGAATGAGCCAAGAAATATATCAGTTAGTATCTTGGACTTATGCCATTCTATATAGGGTTTTTGACACAATTGGACTATATGAAAATTTTTTGTTTCTTAAATAGCATGAAATGAGATGTCAAAGGTAGTATCTGGGAGTTTGCTGCTTTAATACAGAGTATAACATTTAAAAATACACATTTTGTCTTTCACTAAATTAGTCCACTGTATTTTGATTTCATCTCTGGCTCATGCATCATGATAATAATTGGATGAATAATGTCTCTTTTAGTTGACATGTGATAGCCCTTAGTTAATCTCAAAAGTAACTCAGATAACTAATGTGAAAGAAATATGTAATATTTTTATGAAACTACTTGTATTGTGCATAACTTAGACTGCATTATGAACTTGTATTACATGATTGTGAAAACAGTGTTTGTTATGAAACTAAATCCTCTAGCAGAAAGAAAAAAGCAATTGCTTTTGTATCTACTCTTTCAGCAGAAGGCTTTCTCTCTCTGATCTTAAACCTTACCTTAAGGATTTATAAATGGAATTGCATGACAAGAAGTTAAAATGAAATGTGTTCTATAAAAGGGTTGGAAGAATAAGCTCCATTAGCTGCTGGTAATAGCAACATTTTCTCCTTCTTTAGAGGCTAAAAAGGATGCTTACATTCTACTTCCTGTCTTTTTGGATTAAAGACCACAAACATGACTGATTTGCATGGCTATTTGATTGACATTGATTTACCTGGTTTGTGTATCCGCCGAGTAAATTGCGTCTGTGTTTGAGCTGCCGCTTCTGAGTGTCAGTATTAGTAGACGTTGGTAGTAAGGAATTAAATGGTGTGATAAATAGATAATCTCCACTCAGATTTCATGTATCATGAGATGTAGTCTGGTGCACTGTGATAGTTATTTGGCACACTTGAAATTCATTTCTCCCTCCTCCCCTCCCTCCCCTTTTCACTTCACCCCTTCCTCCCTTCTCTTCTCTTTCTCTAAGATAACATTTATTACCAAAATAGCTTTTCTATATTAGATAGATGCCTTAAATACAGGGGATCTGTTTGACCATAAGATATAAAATTAATACAGGCAGTGTTCCTTTGTATAGTTCTTGCTGTATTTGAAGACCAATAACATTTATATATGTACATCTGGCAAAGATTTCAGAATAACAAAAATTATCTGGGAGTAAACATTGTATTCTTGAAGAAGCAGAAAGCTTACCCTACAGGTAACTTAAGCATCATTAAGTACTTTGATAATAGGTAGAAAGTTTTCTTAATAATTTGCTTTATCAGGGTACCATATATATCTGCTTTAATGAAAAGTTTAAAATTTATTGTTTTTTAATAAAATTAAGCTTAGTGTTTTTCAGCACAGAGAATACAGTGCTGACAGGATCAAAGTGGGAGGGGCTAGATTTTTATTGCCTTTTTCAAAGTGTCTTTATTCATTTGTATAAGTGATGTATATTTGTTGTAAGAATTGAAATATCACTGAACAATAAGGAGAAGAAAGTAAGCATTACTTTATATCCTACCATCTAGTGATGATGGCTGTGTAAAATATTCTCTCAGACATCTCTTCCTATATTTGCATAATAAAGTTGACTTATTCATTGATCATCTCTTATATGTTACTCTTAAAGAGACACACATCTTTGCATAAGAGACAAACTTGGCTTTAAGGAGTTAGCCAGGCTGAGGGAAAGGGTTTAGGGTTGACCTTTCTAGGCAGACACCATATTGAGGACCCCAGAGAGAACAAGCTGTTTTTGAAACTGACAGAACATCAGGGTATCTAAAGTATAGAGAATGTGAAGGAGAGTTGTAGGAAACATAGGGAGGGCAAGGTGATACCAGTTCTTACAGGCCTTATCAAAGAGCAGACATGAGTCCAGTTTCTCTTTTCTCCATTTTCTTGTATTTTCTCACATTTTCTTGTATTTCCTAGGATCATTCTTCCTTTGATATGTATTCTTCATTTGCTGTTTGCTTTTATTTTGGGGGAGGTGGTATTTATATGTTCCTGTTTCATCAATATGTGTAGCATTTTAATTAAATTGTTAATGTAATCACATAAGTACATTTGCATACATAGGTTTGGGGACAAACCCTAGCAACAAGTGGCAAGCATATTGCTCACCTGGTAGGGACAGAACCGCACTGGTGACCTAAACACTAGTCTGCTGACTCATGGCTAGGAGAAGCCATGGAGATCAGTCAGTACAATCTATAGATAGACTAGGGAGTGTGAGGTGGGCAAGTCAGGGAGCTAGAGGCTGATTAAGAGAGTTTCTTCTGTTCATTATGGTGTCTCTGACATCTTCCCTCACTTGGTAGAGATATTACTGTATTTGACAGATATAAAATAAAAACCCCATTACCAGTAAAATTAGGTAATCTACTTGTTCTGATAATTATCTGATTTCTTTTGGTGATGGTGTTTATTTTTTTGAGACCTTTGTCAAAATAAAATTCACAAACCATTACAAGTAAACCATTTAAAGTGTGTGGTTCATTGGATTTTGGTATACTAACAGGATTATGCAACAATCGTAGTCACTTTTAGAACGTTTTTGTTAGCTCTAAAAGAAGCCCTTTAGCTGTCATCCCCCATGCCCTCATTCTCCGACCTGCACCCAGTCAATCACTAATTTACTTTCTGTTTCTGTAGGTTTGCCTATTCTGGACATTCCATGTAAGTGAATCATATAATATGTGAACTTTTGTACCTGACTGACTTTAACTTAGCATAATGTTTTCAAAGTTCATCCATATTATAGCATGTATCAGTACTTTTTTCTTTTTTATTGCTGATTATTCAACTATATGGATAAACCAAATTTTGCTTGCACCTTCCGTAGTTGATGGACATTTGAGTCATTATGAATGCCATTACAAATAATACTCCTATAAACATTCCTGTACAAGGGTTTGTGTGGACATTAGCTTTCATTTCTCTTGGATATATACCTAGGAGTGGAATTATTGGTCAAGTGGTAAGTCCATGTTTTAATTTTTGAGGAACTGCCAAACTGTTTACCAAAGTGGCTCCATCATTTAATACATCCACCAGTGGTGTATGAAAATTTTGATTTCTGCACTTAACTTGCCAACACCTTACTATTATCTGACTTTTTTTTTCTAGCCATTCTGGTGGTGTGAGATGGCACCTCATGTGGTTTTGATTTGCATTTCTCTGAGGACTAATGATGCTGAGCATGTTTTCATTTTCTTATTGGCCATTTGTACATCTGTTTGTAGAAACATCCATTTGGATCCTTTGCTCATTTCTACATTTGGTTATTTATGTTTTTATTACTGAGCTGTAGTAGTTCTTTATATAGTCTAGATACAAGTCCCTTATCAGCTACATGATTTTTGTGATATTTTCTCCCTTTGTGGGTTTTCTTTTCATTTTCTTGATGGTATCTTTTCAGGCACAAAAGTGTTTAACTCTAATAAAGCCCAGCATATCTACTTTTACTTTTGTTGCTTGTTGTTTTGGTGTTCTAAGAATCCATTTGCCCAATCCAAATGCCAAAATATTTACCTCTATGTTTTTGTCAACAAGTTTTATACTAATGGTTTTTTATCCATTTTCAGTTTTTGTATGTGATATGAAATAAGTAAGAGTATATCATTCTTTTGCATATTGTTATCTAGTTGTCCCACCACATTTCTTGAAGAGAGATTTTTCCCCCATTGAATGGCCTTGGCATCCTTGTCAAAAATCAGTTGACCACAGACGTATGGTTTATTTCAGGACTCTTAATTCTATTCTGTCATGCCAGTGCCATATCTTAATTGATCACCATTTTCTTTATTAAAAATTTTGAAATCCCCCAAGTGTGAGTCCCCAAACTTGGTTCTTTATCAAGATTATTTTGGCTTTTCTTGGTGCTTTGCATTTCCATATGAATTTCAGAATTAGCTTCTCAGTTGTACAAGAATATAGCTGAGATTCTGATAGGGATTGCATTGAATCTGTAGATGGCTTTGGGTAATATTGTTATCTTAATAGTGCTTGCTAAGCCTTCCAACCCATGAACACAGGATTTCTTCCTATTTATTTAGATTATTAAAAACTTTCAAAAGTATTTAATAATTTTCAGAGTGTTTTATGTTTCTTTTGTTAAATTTATTCTTAAGTATTCTTTTTGATGCTATTATAAGTGGAATTGTTTCTGTATTTTCATTTTTGGACTGTTTATTGCAAGTATTTAGAAGTACAATTAATTTCTGTATAATTTGTGTCTTGGAACCTTGCTGAACACATATATTTTAGTAGTATTTTAATAGGTTTTCTAGAATTTTCTATATGCAAGATCATTTCATTTGTGAATAGAGATAGCTTTACTTCTTGATTTTCAATTTGGATGCCTTTTATTTCATTTTCTTGCTGTTTCTTTTTAAAATTTGTTTTTATGAAACTCAGAGTTGGAGGGTGAAGTAAAATCCTTCAAACTATTTAAATAATTTATTTCAAAGCGGTTTTATGAGAGAATATTTTAGATATTTGAATGTCAAACAGGAGACTTTTGGGAGAATGCTTATATAATTTATAATTCAAGAGGAAATATAATTTTTTTGTGTGTTGAAACAAACTTAGTTTGGCCTATTGTATCAGAATTTGGAGCTGTTTTTTTTCTTTTTCCCCTAAAGATTATTTTCTATTTAGAATATCAACTTTATTGCAAGAGTACTTTATAGAATATAAAGTTAAAAGGTATAGACAGCTTTCAAAGTAGGAGTTGATGACTGAATTTATTGTTGAACTTCTGTATTTTTATTCATACATGTTTTATCTGACTACTGATTGTTTTTTTAAGCAACAGAAAACTCACTGACGGTTTTATAATTGTGACCTTCACATTTGATAATTAATAAGCACCTTGCTTTGTAGTTGTATGTATTATCTGGGGGAAAATTCCCATGGATAAATAGAAAGAAATCTTAAGAAAATGAAGAGTTGTAAAAGGGAGGAGGAATTGTTATGGTAAAAATGTAAAAACTTTCTTAATTTTGGCCATCATTTAATGAGCACTTGCCATTTACCAACTCCCTTCTAGGCATAGAGGACACGGTGCTGTCCTCAAGAAATTTCATGTTGCTAAAGCATTGCCTTTACAAACTGAAAAACAAACAAAAATATTACTTTGTTAGTCGTAACAAAAAACAGCACATAAATATGTTACGTAACTGAATAAAAGACCAGAACCTGAGCTTGTTTGATCAAGCCACTCCTTACCTGGTTTTACTCTCTTCTTTCCATGGCGTTTGAACTCAAACACTTGGTCAGTGTTTCATGTGAAGATCAAGCACTGCCTACAGAGTAGCAAATTAGCACAGTGTAGCAGTCAGAAGTATTTAAGAAGTATCACTCAGGGGGTCTTGTAGTGGCTCCATTTTATAGGTTATAACAACACTTAGAAAATTATCCAAGTTGCCTTTTAAAATTAACTCCACCCTTCCTTGTATCTACTCTGGAACCCAACACTAAAAACTCACCCTCAAAGAAAACCACCTAACCCCACTTTCCCTGGAGCTCAGACTGTCATCCTCTCTTCTCTCTGCCTTTCTTTCCATTTCAGCTAATAGCTAGATTCTCCACTCTAGATGAGAGCTCAAATCAGGTCATGGATGTCCTTTTCCTTTCTTACTTCCTTTCCTCCTTTCCTCCTTAACTTTATATTGATACGGTGTCTTTCTTTTCATTGTCTCTCTTCTAAACCATGAAAAACTCAGAAATTGAGCTGGCAAAAGCAAAACTCTAGTTGGGTAGTGGGAAAGGGAGCGAAGCAGGTATGTGTGTGTGAGTAGATGGTTGGGAATAGGGCAATGCATCTTTTTCCATTGTATTTTATAAGAAATGGAAATCATATTAAAAAAACAATGCAGTGCAGCCTCTTCATTTTGCATGGTGTTTATGTTGACTGTATGAATGTGAGTCTTAACTGGTTTTTTAGTGTGAAGTGAGCTCTTTCACTTTTTTCCTGTGGCTGCCCCAGTATTTCACTGTCTAGCCCAGAAAGAAAATACAGGAGAAAATGATACCTTTCTGGTTATGGCATAAAACAAATGACTGTGGGCACTGTCCCTAATTTGGTATTTGCTTTGGACACAAATATTCTTTCTTTACTCTAGAGGCAATAGTACCTATTTCCTTAAACTGTTATTTATATAAATTTTGCTTTATTAAACATGGAACTTTATTTTTTCCTTCTGCACAGTTAATAAAATTAGGTAGTTAATAATAGCAAGCTAATAAAAAGGACCAATGCCATCATTTGCATTTTTTGATACTTTCTTATGAGGTTATTTAAAAAATATATTATTCTGTTCCTGTTTTGTAGCTTGCACAAGAAAGATTTAATAAATTAGTTACAAAGTAATCATCAACCTCTATTTGTGAAATGGGTCTGGGGTCCCATTGTATGGGCCAATAAGTATAGCCTTAAAAAAAAATGACTTCCAGGTACCATTATAAATGACTGTTGTTTTTACAGAGGCCTTCAATACCAGGTCTGACTTCACCTTGGGAGGAAGGGAGGAGAACAGAGTGCTTAGTGGAAAGGAGCTGGCAAAAGAATTTAAGGAGATTTTGGAAATTCCTTAAAATATCTGTCTAAAGAGCTTGTTAAGTTTTCTATTTTAAATTTCTTTGACCTGGAAGGAACACTGGCCCTTTTAAGAATGAGAGATTGGGAGAATTCTGCAACGCTTGACAAGCTGTAAAAGGTTGCTAAGGAGATTCCTGTGAGAAGGGGTAGTATTTAAATGATTTGTTGCTGAACTCTGACTTCTAAAGACAGGAAGTGAAAGGAGGCCGCTTTTATTTCACTCCTTTAACATTTTAGGAAACAAGCAGAAGCAAGACTCTTAAACACACAAATCATTTTGTGTGGATAAAATTAATTTATGTGATAACAATTTAAAATATTTTATTGAAGTATAGGCCATTGAGAAAGGTGCACAAGTATCATTAAGTTATAGCTTGATGAATTTTTACAGTCAGTGATAATGTTGCATTTTAATGTCATTTAAATATGCTTTATATATGTCTCTGAAAAATGTTATCTTAATATTTTCAATTTCATGTGAAGATCAAGGTGATAATTTTAAAGCATTACAGTAGAGATTTTATTTATTTTCTATTTTTGCATGTTCTGTTTCCCACCTCCAGTTAGTAAGACAAAAACCGGGGGAAGAATTTCTTCCAGGAAGGAAGGAACCATTCTTTTTGAAACTGGTTTAGAGCTATGCTGTCCAATAGAAATATAATGGAAGCTGTTAGGGGAGAGGCGCTGTGTATTTTCCTTAGTTCTTGTCCCTGTCTCAACAAAGAATTGAAGGGCAGAGACACAGTAGTGAAGCACAGTAAAAGTTCTATTTAAAGTTACTTAGAGAAAAAGTGCAGTAGATGACCTCAAGGAGGAGAGGCACCTTGAAAACACTGAAAAGAGAAAGTTTAAAGTTAAAAGGTTACACACTTTAAGTGTGGGCAACCCCAGAGAGAGTTGCGCACTGAGAAATTGGGGTTGCTCCCTTTTAAGGATTTTTCAGGAATGACTAAGGACTGGGGGTGTGGACTTGTTAAGTGGTCTCAAATATCTTTGATGAGACATTAAAGTTTTTTCTTATCAGTCTTCAAGGTAGTTCTGCAAAATTAGCTTAACACAAGAAATTTACGCTATGGTTCCCTCTCAGAATAGCAGCTTCCTGGTGTGGGACCGTATCAATCAAGACTGCATGTCCTTCCTCAGGTGGGCTGTGTTATTAACCTATTTGCTAAAGAGTATGTTAAGAATCATACTTCTTAACTTCTTGGATTTTTAAAAAAATGCAATTTTAGCTGTAAGATGGAATCTTCCTGTCTTTATTATGCTGTTCATAGGTGGGCCTTTTAGCAGGCTAGAGTAAATCTTACAATGGCATGATCTAGTTGACTCAATGAAGACATGGGCTGTGCTCAGATACTTTTTCTTTCTGCGGAATATTCAAACATTCAAGGCTAAGTTGCTCCTGACCTTTTGTGCTTTAACTGATTAACTTTAACTTTGAGTCATTTCTGTCTTTCTCCTTTTAACTGGTTAACTTTTGAATCTTTTTTATTTGGCTTTACTGACCTTATTCTCTTTCCACCCCGCTCATATCTATTTTCCTGCCTAACAGAAGCCACATACAATTTTGAAATTTCTAATAGTCACATAAAAAAAAGATGAAATAAAAATTCATAATATATTTTATCTAACCCAGTATATATAAAATATCATATCAACATGTAATCAATATGGAAATGATTAATGAACTATTATATATTTTTCATACTAAGTCTTTCAAATCTGGTATGTATTATTCAGCAATTCTCAGTTTGTGCTAGCCACACTTTAAGTACTCTGTAGTCACATTTGGTTGAAAGAGTAGGGAAAAGAAAGAATAGAAATATTTAAGAAATTAGAAATTTGAAGGAATCAGAAAAGTTTTAGTCCTCAATTATCTTTAAAAAACTTGAGGCTCAGTGGGGAGTCAGGAACAGAAAGTGAAGAGTCTTGGTTGAAGGCTAGTAAAGAGTAGATGCATATTCTCAAGGATACTGAATAGTTCCTAGTTGGCAAAGGGGAGAGAGATTTGTCATTGTAATGTTTGACCTTGGAATTTAATCTGCCTAATAAGGAAAAGTTAGAACATGGGAGACGGGGAAGAGTGAGAAGAACTAAGATCAGTGGATTGTAGATTTGGGTGCGGTTGAGATCTTAGAGTCAGATACTAGAGGGAATGAGCTGTCAAAGAGAGGGACCCTTGAAACTGAGGTGATGGGAAATTGCAGTCCGTGATAATGAGGAGCTCTGAGATATTGCCATGGCCATGAGTGACCAAGGTTGGGTGGAGGAAATGATCAGTATAGTGAAGGACTTCACCAAAATGAGAGGCCAGGGTGTTGGAAGAGTCATATTAATATCACCAAGAATTAAGAAAGGAGAGTGGCAGGATGCTAGCAGCCAAAATCATGGAGCCATGAGTGAGGAGAGATGGAGTGTAAAAATGACAGCACTAGGAGGGATAGCAGGTGTGTGGTTTGGTGATGTAGGAGCCAGTGCTGGAGAGCTTTAAGGACAGGTAAGGGAGGATGGTGAGGAAGCAACATTGAAAATCAAAGAGGCTGTCTTCCCCAATTCCATGCCCAGTGATTTGAGAATTATTGCAGAAAGAACACCAGGAGCAACATTGCCCTACAAGGAGATTCAGATTAGATTAGAGCAAAAAAGGTGAAGGGGACATTCAGAGAAGTTGAAGATACGGAGAACCGAACCCTGAGTTCTGAAGGACGACGGAAGGATTTTGTAAGTCCGGGAAAGGAAATCCCAGGGCAGAATACCTCTAAAAACCGAAATTAGTTAAAGGGAGAAATAATGTTTAAAATCTGGCCATTGCTTACAAACTGCAGTCCGGGGCCTTCTCTTTCCTGCACCAGCAGAAGCAAGCAAGCAAGGCCCTCCCCTTAACCTCTGAGGTATAGATAAGCCCTCTGTTGCCCAGGTAATTACCCATTGATATGAAGATGAACTTCTCTCCACTCCTGAGGAATGATGCAAATGCTCTAAAGCCATACTTCTCTCCACTCTTGAATGCCTGTTGATATGCATATATACTAAAGCCAGGCGAGATATCCTGGAAATACTACAATTTTACTCACAGAATTCAAGAGTTGGGGAGGACAGGCCACAGGCTTAGAGAGGAATACTTGGAGGTGGAAAAACTAAAAATCTTAAGATGGAAACATACATTTTGCTTTCTTACTAGTCATGTGTGACTCTATAGCAGTCTGCTTCACTCTTTCACTCTGCCATCCATACCCGAACAAGCCCAGTCCCATGACTAAGCTAGATGAAGGACAGGGAGGCAAAGAGCCATGCTTATTGCCTTAGGGGCCTGGCTACAATTCAAGAACTATAGTTAGTTGATTCCCATAAAATTCAGTCACCTTAGGGATTTCAGTTTTCAGCTAGGTGAGAAAATCAAAATAGGGTTGAAAACATCTGTTGAAAAATATAAGATGAAAAGGAAAGTTAGCAGATACAAGCCATTCTAAAAAGATGAACTGCTATTTCTTCTAAAGCCTTTCTATGAATACTGTTGAGTTAGCATCCATTTTTGAGAAACAGGACCTTGTGATTGTCACAAGTTACTCAAGCATTTACAAACTAGGAAATTTTGCTCTTGCACAAACCAGTTCATGAGTCACAGTTAAATAAGTATAGTAACAAAGCTGTCAGATTCAGTGCTGTTCTTATTTCAGATGACTCCTCGGTTAATTGAAATACTTTCAGAAATTTGTTTACCTAGAGCTAAGTAAGTTTGTTGCATATCCTAACAGAATTATCTTTTATTCCATTATCCAGCAGGTATGAGAGTAAATTAGCTTTTTAATTATGTGTAAAAGTACTAATAAAAGGGAACATTCTCACTTTTAATTGTAAAAATTCAGGTAATTAAAGGGAGAAAATAATTTACTGGTTTTAGTAAGGTGAGCACTATTGGAAACAAGCTAGACCAGAGAGTAGCCCCGAGTTAGGTAGGCACCTAGCACTCCTCTGCTCCCCTCCCTCTCCTCTTTCTTTCTACAAAGAAGGCACCTCTCTGTGCCAGATACTGTTCTAGGCTTTGGGGGTCTAACAATGGACAAAATGGACAGAAACCTCTGCTTACATGGATTTACATTCTATTATTTATAGATAGATAAATAAATGAGGTATTAAGAGCTATGAAGAAAAATAAAGGAGGGCAAGGAAGGGTTAGAGCATAACGGCATGGTAGGGAGAACAAAGAGAGGATGTTATAACTGAAAGTCTCTTTGCCAGGTGACATTTGAGCAGAGGTCTGAATCATGGGAGGGAATAAACTAGGGCAGAAGGAAAAGCAAGCGTGAAGTCCCTGCAGTGAGGGGGTGCCCAGGTGTTACAAAGACATCACGGGGGCCAGTATGGCTGGGAGAGGTGGTAGATGAGGTCAGACAGGTAGCAGGAGCCAGGTTATTTTAGAGCTCTGTTGGCCAC
The DNA here is from genome assembly GCF_030020395.1 of Manis pentadactyla. NCBI lineage: Eukaryota > Metazoa > Chordata > Mammalia > Pholidota > Manidae > Manis > Manis pentadactyla. The sequence goes on from NC_080024.1 coordinate 106,805,314, forward strand.
AATAAACATTTGCCTGAGTAAGTTTGGAAACCACTAGAGGGGTTTGTTCATTACAGCACCTAGTATTACTCTGATACAAATACTGACAGATGTATTCAACAGGTAAGTATTTGAGGACTATTACATATTTAATTCCCTCTTACCTAGAAATAATTCAACTTGCAGATAATTGTATTATCATATAGGTCTCCTCATTTCAGTAATTAGTAATGCATGAGACATTTTAAATCATATTTCTGAGTTTTTTCTTATTGTTGGTTTGTTGTTTGGACATTTGTTCTGGATTTGCTAGCAAATAAGGTGATAAAAAATTTTTTTGGTTGTGATAAAACAGCACATAAAAACACATAAAGATTATGTCTTAACCATTTTTAAGTATATAGCTCAGTAATGTTAAGTGGTGATGGTTGCATAATTTTATAAATTTACTGAAAATCACTAAATTTTAGACTCACAGACACTGAAAAGTGACTGGTGGTTACTGTGGGTGAGAGGTTGGGTGGTTGGGTAAAATAGGTAAAGAGGCACAAAATCTAAATCATATAAACTAGTCATAGGGATGAAGTACAGAATAGAGATATAGTCAATCTTTAACATCTCTCTATGTAGACGGTAACTAAACTAGTTGGAATGATCATTTAATGTAGACAACTGTGGAATCACTGTGTTGTATACTTGAAACCAATATAATATTGTGTGTCAACTATGCTTCAATAAAAATAAAAACAAAACAAAAATGCAAAAAAAATCACTAAATTTTATACTTTAAATAGGTGAATTTTAGTGTAAATAAATTGTATCTCAGAATATGGGATTTGTCAAAAGGACTCAGGGGTTAGCTTGAAGAAGCTTCCACTGGCCTATTTGAGCATGAGAATAAATAATGACAATGCGTTAATCTGTTATGGAGTAAAATAAGCCATGGGTATATTTTATATTAAATAAATTAATACATGAATAAATAAATGGGGGAGAAGGGAGAGTTCTTTATACTAGATTGCTAACTAATGCATGTAGAAGGAATAATATTTTCAAAATATAATCGTAATAACTGTTCTAGGCAAGAATCATCAGTGGTTGTTAAAACTAGCTAGTGAAAGTTTGGTGAGGGCTATCATGTTGACACAGTTTCAGAGGAGCTCCCCATAAATTACATATTGATTTCAAAGTGAAAAATACATTGGTGTAATCTGGCAGAACCACCTTAAGTGACTGTATTCATTTTCTGTTGCTGTATAACATTGTCTAGAAAATTATTACCACATATTTAGCAGCTTAAAACAGTTATGCATTCATTATCTTGCAGTTTCTGTGAGTTAGAATCTGGGCATGGCTTTGCTGGGTCCTCTGTTCAGGGTCCCATAACATTTTAATCCAGGTGTCGGTCAGGGCTGGGATATCTCAAGGCTTGACTGGGGAAGTTGCACTTCTGTTCATGTGCCTATTGGCTGCATTCAGTTCCTTTTTGTTGTAGGACTGATAGCTTCATTTTTTTGCTAGCCGTTGGCTGGAGGATGCCCTCAGGTCCTAGAAACTGTCTGCAGTTCCTTGCCATGTGGGTTCCCCACCATGGCCACTGTTTCCTCATAGCCAGCAAGGGAGAGGACAAGCCAATAAGGTGGAAGCTACATCTTATGTAACTTATCATGTACTTGTAATCAGGAACATCTTGTCAACCGCTGCTATATTCTCTTGGTTAGAAAACAAGTCACATACGCTGCCCACACTAAAGGGAAGAGCCACAGAGCATGAACACTGGGAGGTGGGGATCACTGGGACACCTGAGAGTCTGTCAGCCACAGTGATGAAAGTTAACTCGGTCAGTGGTGGGACAAACTGACATGTGCCTCCTGTTCCATTGAAAAGGACACAGTACCACTTCTGAGGTGTTCCTCCCAAGTATGCAGAACCTGGGGAAATATGGGACAGATCAAAAACCTGGCTTGTGCTCATCAAAAGTGTTATCATGAAAGCTAAAAGGCTGATAAACTTTCGTAGATTAAAGGAGACTAGAGACAGGACAGCAGATGTACTGGGTGATCCAAAGTTAGGAAAAATATCTGCAAAGGACATATTTTGGGAACAGTTGGTGAAATTTGAGTATAAGTTATGGATTAGATTGTACCAATATTAAGTTTCCTGCTTTTGATAATTGTGCTGTGGTCATTTAAGACATGTCCTTATTTTTAGAAAATAAACACTCTAATATTTGGAGAAGAAATGGGCATGATGTAGGTAGCTTTACTCTCAAATAGTTTCAAAGGTAATTGTACCTTTGTGCATATGTGTGTGAAAGAGACAGAATGTAAAGCAAATGAGGCAAAATGTTAACTTATGGGAAATTTTAGGACTATATTTGGGACTTTTCTGTAAGTTTAAAATTATTTTGAAATAAAAAGTTCCAAAAAGCTTAAACTAACTTAAGTGACAAGGAAGTTCATTGGCTCAAAAGCTGGAGGTGCAGACCAGTGGGCTTCAGGCTGACTTTATTTAACAACTCAACAATCTTATGCAATACCCAGGTTCTTTGTACTTTCTCCTCTATAGCCCATGGGCTGAGCTTCACCCTAATGCTAAGTTTCTCTTGAGGTTGTAGATGATTGCCAGTAATGGTCAGGGCTACGTACAAGCTTTCTCATTGAGCCAGTAAATGTCCTTGCCGTTTAAGTCAGTTTAAGTTTTTTGGCAATTTTAATTTTTTTTTTTTGGGAGAGCAAGGCAGAAGCTTTTATTTAGAAATAAAGCGAGAGGACAGAGCTCCTACCTAGCTCAGGCCAGGGGGGGACAAGAGAGTCCCTTGACAGTTTTAATTTTGATACAATTTTAAACTTAAATCTCAACAGTAGTCCAAGGAAGTACTGTATCCTTTACCCAGAATTACCTAATTGGTGAGACAGTCGCTCCCAGAAGTCCTCCCAGCAAACCTTTCTTTGTCTTTAACTGACTTGCCTGTTTCTGAACCAACCCCTGATAATGGATATAAGATTACAGTGTATATTCTTCCAGTGACATGTATGTATATAAAATGTGGTACACATGCATGAAATTATATATACTGCTTTGGAACTATCTTTTTACTTAATTGTGAATATTTTGCATGTCATTAAATCTTTGATAATAGAGTAATTATATAGCATTAAGTTGTAAGGCTTACATTTCACCAGTTCTATAGAGAACATTAGGATCCCAGTTTTTAATACTATAAATGATTCTTGGATAAACAAACTATTATATCTAGGAGTTTATCATAAGGAAATATTCAGAAAAATGGAATAGCTAGGCAAAAGGGTATACATATTTTTTTAAGACTTGCTGTATTTCCAAATTTTCTACCCAAAAGATTATGCCAATTCATGATCCTACCAGTGCTGTGAAAGAGCCTGCACTTTTCTGAATATTCAGTGATACTGAATATCAACATTTAAGAATATTTTTCTAAATGGGTAGGCAAAAAATGACATCTTGTTAAAAAAATAATTCATTTCTCTGATTGGTAGTGTGATTGAACCTATTAATAGGAACAAAAGCCATATTTTTCATTATTTGTATTTTTCTTGGGGAGTTGTCCATTCATGTCTTTGGCTTGTTTTTCTCCTGTACTCATCTTCATGTTGGTTAAGAGCGCATTGTTATGTCTTATCTCTCTGTTCTGTTGTGTATGTTAGCAATGTCTGTAATTAGTTTCCTGTTTTGTTTTGTTTTTACATTATTTTTGGTATTTTTTTGTCCTACAGAATTCTTTTTATTAAAGTATCATTGGTATATAATCTTATGTTGGATTATATAACACAGTGGTTCAACAGTTACCCATATTATTAAATCTTCACCCCCTCTTAGTGTGGTTATTATCTATCAACATAGTAAGATGTTACAGAATCATTGACTATGTTCTCCATGACATACTACCTTACCTGTGACCAACTTATATTGTGATTGTGAATTATTGTGTCCCTTTATCCCCTTCACCTTCCCCCACCACCTACCCCAACACCTCCTACTTGGTAACCACTAGTGTCTTCTTGGTGTCTGTGAGTCTACTGATACTTTTGTTCCTTCTGCTTTGCTTTGTTCTTATACTCCACAAATAAGTGAAATCATATGGTATTTGTCCTTCTCTGCCTGGCTTATTTCACTGAGCATAATACCTTCTAGGTCCATCCATGTTGTTGCAAATGGGAGGATTTCTTTTCTTTTTATGGTTGAGTAATATTCTGTTGTATGTATGTGTCCTACAGAATTTAAAAAATGAATTCATTCTTTGCTCTTATACATGAGAGAAATATTTCCTACACTTTTATTGGCAGATAAATTTTCACACTGGTTTCTAATACATTACAAAATAAATATTTTTAACTCTTTACCTGAAAATTTGGGGTGGTTCAATGTGAAGATATTATTTTATTGTTTTCCAAGGTACTAATGATTCTTCTACTTCACCAATTTGAAATGAAAAGTTTGTTATCTATGTTAGAAATGGCATAAAACTAAATGTGATTTATTCCCAGAGGAATTAACATTTAAACTTAAACAAAAGGGTATTAACAAGCAGCCTATGTGTCAGAACATGTACCATGGAGTCACTCTGGCTAGGAGGAGGAGGAAGATTGAGAAAGAGTAGGCTGTACATCACTTCAGAAAAATGCAAAAAAAAATTTGAACCAGCCAATAAAATTAAGACAAATGTAAAGAAAGCCTAATATGGATATAACTTGCTTAGGTGACATCCGGGAAAGAATGTGAACCCTATAGTTCTCAGCCAATGAGGAACCAGGGAGGGGCTTGCATGCTAAGAAATAAATTGCTTGTTGTAACTGCCCTGAGTGTGCCTGCTCACCAGACCCCCAATCTTGTAAGACCACCATTAAAACCTCCCTCTGCTGTTCTCTTTGACCAGTAAGTGCATTTCTCACATCTACTTAATATATACTAGGTTAATTTATCAGCTTATTTTTTGTTACTGCCCTGTTGATCATAAAATACTAACCTTACTTTAGCAGCATTTATTTACAAATAAATTATAACTTAAAAGTATATATTTTTCCATAAAACAGATTTTGTTGATAACATGTAATAATTGCATTTAAAAGCTTATTTTGTCATCTGAACTTTGTTAAATCAGTAGTTAATTTGCCTTGATGAAGTTGCACTGTTATTTACAAAAGCATATAGGTATATCTTGTTTTATTATGTTTTGCTTTATTGCACTTCACAGATAACTGCATTTTTTACAAATTGGAGGTTTGTTGAGCAAATCTGTCAGTGCCAATTTCCCAACAGCATTCCTTTTCTTAATGTCTCTGTCACATTTTGGTAATTTTTGGCACTACTGCAAACTTTCTCATTATTACTGTATTTGTTATGGTGATCTATGACCACTGATTATGCCTTGCTGAAAGCTCAGATGATGGTTAACATTTCTGAGAAACAAGTACTTTTTAATTAGGGTATGTGCATTTTTTTGTAGACATAATGCTATTGCACACTTAATAGATGACGGTATATTGTAACCATAACTTTTATATGCATTGGGAAACCAAAAAATTCATTTGACTTGCATTATTGCAGTATTTGCTTTATTGCGCTGGTCTGGAACAGAACCTGCAATAATTCCCTGAGGTGTGCCTGTAAATAGTGATTTATGTTAAAGATGTGTTGGGACAGATACAGTGAAAATGAGTGATAAAAGTATGTATTTTTCTCCCATGTGATCATTAAAATGTACTTTGAATTTTATATGCTCTCAAAAGAGATCTTAGGCAGAATTCAAAATAATGCTTTTAATAAAGAACCAGGAATTTGGGGCATGTTCTTGAAAGAATTATTGCATTCAGCATAATTTGAAAGGAATTTTGGGTTTGAAGTATCTTAGAAACATTGTATAATTCTAATGATATGTTTAGAAAGACATTTTAAGTAAATATAAGAAAAATGCTAGGAGTAAATTATATTGATATTACTTTTTTCTTATTTTGTACCATGTATTTCAAAATTTTTAAATGTCGAAGATAATATACCCTTTAGTTTGGTGACTCAGGCTAGTCTCTTCTGTAAAAATCCAAAGTATGTGCAATCTCTGCCGCCTCTGCACATACACTGCTGGCCAGTGCAAGTCTTGGCCGGCTCCTCACCCACATTTCCACCCAGGGTGGTTTAGTTCCACACCAGATATGGGCCGACGGTACTGAGCTGGGGGCAGGGAATGGGACTGTAAACTGAACTATTCAGTCATGTGGTCATCTATGCCATTTGAGTCCACACTTCTCTTCTTCCACAGCCAGCATATTTAATTATGACCTCTCGAAAGTGGAGCAAAGAAATTAAGCAGCTATTTCAGGCAGGTGGGCAGGTCTAAAAAAAAACTATAATGGAGACCATATCTACTTTGCTTTTTGAATACTCTTAGTGCAAGAGAAGCCAGCTGTTGAGGTTGATAGATTTAATTCTCAGCAAATTATTTCTATGCGGACCTTCCTTTTTTCCTTGCCATACATTCCTTTAAGCAATTGAATTATTTTGGAGATCCTGAGATGAAACCTTCATTTGACAAATGTTCACAAGTGCCAAGCACAGAGAGAGAGAGAACGTTGCAGTTTCCCCTTAGTTTTTGGCAACAGTTCAGCATAGGAAAGTTATTGTGGCTCATACCTGTTTGGGTGAGCCTTCAAAGTCTATCCATAGGAATTAAAGCAGCACCCAGGCCCACTCTCTACCACCGCAAGCTTTTCCTATCTGTGGCTAATGCCCGATTCACTGGGATTTCAGACCTGGCCCCTTCTTTAGTTTTCCTCAGGCAAATGGCTACAAGGGATTTGCTCTCTTTCTACTTGGGACTTGTAGATAAGCCAGATGGTTGAGAGTAACTCTGTGAATGTATGTGGGTTGGTGAGAGAGAGACAGACTGACTGACTAGGGAAAAATGGCAGAAATGAAATAACTAGAGGTTTTGAGGTAAGAGATGACAAAAATGGGGTATTTTGGTTCTGTAAAGGAGCAAAGGAAGAAAAACAGGAAGACGTTTGTCAAGAGCTGTTATTGGCTTGCATAAAGTAATAGGGTGGTGAGATTGGAGCAATGTTTTGAGTGGGCAGCTTATTCTTTGAAGTGGAAAAGGAAACACAGAAAAAGGGTGACCAGGGCAGTGCATTGCTACAACTATGGTATTAGGTTTTTATACCTACACTGATTATATTATGGGACGTGGAGCACATGGTTATGAAGTAAATGACAAAGGTCATATGTCCCAATTGTGTATTTTCTGAGTTTTTTTTACATAATCATTTTAAATATTAAGATTAACCATGTCTGAACAAAACAGTGTTTTAAAATCAGATCCAGGGCCACAGTCGTTATATAGATTTTATATAAGCCACAGATTTCTTTTTCCATTGTAATTCCACAGTGAATATGTGACATAGGTAATCGATTCAAATTACAATTTCTTATGTGACTTACACTGTCAGATTTCCTATTCCTCTTGTAACTTCGTAGGGAAACTACTTTTTCCCCTAAGGTTCTGTATAGTAAAAGCTTAAATACTCAAAATGACCAAACTGATATTTTCTGTTTGTTCCTGCCATATTTAGAAGGAAATTGCAAGGAGTGTAGTGAAAGAGAAAAATTAAATGTCCATGAAATGAAAAAATCAAAAAAAAGTATAGGAAATTGAAGCACCTGTTTCAAGAGTTGGTGATGAGTTTTTAAGAAGAAGCCAGAGCGATAATTTTATCTAGCAGATGAAACAAGAGCAGACTCTAGCCTTCTTCCCTGGGAAAAGAAGGCTATTTTATTTTGCCATTCATTTGTTTTTTTTTCTCTAAAGATGGGTGATACAGGACCGTCCTCTTTTTTGACTACTTGGCTTTCCATAAAACTCCCTGTTGCTATACTGGCAGACCCAACCACATGTCTGCCCTTGGCAGCCCAGAGTGCTGAAGAACAGGAGGGAACCATCTGATAGCATATCTCTTGAGTGGGTCATTGTGTGATTCCTACAATTGGCTCCTTGTAAAGGAGGTTTAGTACATCAGCACTGCATTGTGAGTCCAGTTTGTATAAATGGTGTAGTGTCTCCCCCAACCCTTCCTCCTCTTGTTTTCCTTGTGGCAAATAGGTCAAGGTGATATGGGATAAATGTGTCTCACTGGAATACAAGAGGCAGATGTTATGATGCCAAAAGTGGTGCACTTGTCCCACATTTCTGACATTTCCACGCACATCTGTGTCATCAGGACTTCCATAGTACTTTCTACTATCTCTGTTAACATTTCCCTTGCTATGTCTTCCTTTGTATTTGCATGTCTCTTTACTCCACTTGACTGAGTCCTTTCAAGACAAGGCTGTGACTTTTTTATCTCTGTATCCATATTTTGGTGCCTGGTACAAAGCAGGAACTCGATAAATGTTAGTCAGATAATTGTTTATCAAACATCGACACAAATCTAGATGTCTGCCATTTGCCAGACCCTGCAATGGAGGAATCATGTGTATAGTTTTCTTTTAATAATACTTGGCCCTATGAAAAATGTTCTGGTCTACTTTGGATTATTTATACTAACTTTTATAATATGGAGAAAAGGTTAAGAAATAAAAACAGGCAAGAAAAGGAAAAGAAAAATCACCTGCAACCCCACTCCCCAGTTAACATTTTGTAATCTTAACTTTTTTCCTATGGAGATGTATACGTTTTTCATAAAAGTTACATCACATGAAAACATACTGGTTTGTAAACCCAATTTTATCATCTAATTGGCTCAGTGCAATAATAGATACTCAGTTTGTTTTAATGAACATCTTCCATGTCATCAAATATATTTAAGCATCGTTTTTTATGGTTTCATAGTATGGATATACTATATTTAATCCCTCATTGCTCAATATTTAGTCTATTCTTTTAACTGAATGAGTTTCATCATGCATACCTCTGGCTTCATCCCTTTTCCCCTCCTATTCTTTATTTTGGTATTGTTGATTCACTTTTAAGGCTTAAAAACTTCATCTTCTCTTTCACTTCTAGACATCTGCAGTGCTATTCCTTCCGTTAATAACACTGTTCCCACGAGGCCTAGCCAATACACATTTTTCAAACCTAAGCTTAGCCATTCTTTCTTGGAAGTTTCTCCAGAATGGATTAGTTGTTCCTTCAGTGTGCTTCATAGGTGGCATTTTGTATTTACTCCTAGAAACACTCAGTCTGCTGTATTTTAATTGCTTTCTTAAGTATGTCTCCCACTGGACTATAAACTCCAGGAAAGGAACTATGTCTTATTTTCTGTTGTACTTCCCAACCCTAATGCAGTGTTGGGTGCATAGCAAGAACTAAGTAAATATTTTTTTTTAATGAATGATGGCATGAAGCATCCCCCAGTTTCCACTGTGCATCATTAAGTGATGATCTTTAACAATCTCATGTTTTTTATTTATCTGATAAGCAGTATAGGTAATATCTTTTATTTGTTAAGTGCTTTATAGTATTCAAAGTATCTTCAAAACTATTTCATATTGTTAAACTTTGACAAAATTTTAGTATTATGCATTACCAAATTAATTGATCTAGTGTTTAAATACTTGATATACTAGTCTTTATTGATGTTAAGAGAGAATGTTAGCAATTCTCACATCTTAAGTGCAGCCTTAAGTTTTCTAACTAGGGAATTTGCTTTCTAAGCAAATTTTAATTAATAGGTTATATTTTTTATTTATATTTTAAGTCTGTCTTAGTTATTAAGCATTAACTCTTATGGGAGTTATGTAATTATGGTTGCAATAGATTTACTCTTGAAGCTAAAGGCTTTGTTTATTTGCAGCTAATGGCTCATAATAATTGTGTTTTCTTCAGGTAACAGGAAGAGTAACCATACAACAAATACTTGGACAAGAGTCAGAGAATCTAATAGTAACTTAGAAAATAAAAGCAATGGATTATGCTCAGAAGATTGTAGAATTGAATTCTCCCCAGCTCTCTGTATTGTCATTAAGTGACATTTATCCTTTCTTTTCCTTCTTTGTTCATAATAACTTCTTCCAGCAGTGATTCCCACTTGGATGCATCACCCTCTTGGGGGTGAGGGCAGTTGTGGTGGACTCCCCTGCGGAGTGTTTTAAGCTGTTTACATTCTCCCTACATCAGCAGTTACTGTCATCTGTGGTGTGAGTGAATGATGGTCAGATTTGTGAAGATAGATATGGGTTGGGGACCACTACTTTTCAAGAAGACTAGCTGGAACTCCTTCAGAAAAAGCTGTAGAGATAGAATGGAAGGGAATCTGGGTTTGGAGTCTGCAGCTCATTTGTTGTGTGAATTTAGGCAGCAGGTCCTTTAACCTCCTTTCACCTTTATCTTCCTTTCTGTAAGACAGAAGGGGATTGGATTAGGTGATCTGTAAACTCCCTTTTCGAAATGATCTTCTGATTTTTCTGATAATCAAACATACAAAAAGAATCTTGTTCTTGAAAGAAAAAATATATGAATGAAAAATGGGGTTATTAACTTGTCTAAAATGTGGTTCATTATGTTACATTGGTTTACCAGATTATTAGCATTACACACTTACAGAGCCCTCCAAATGAGTCTTCAGTAAGTAACTTCAAATTGCTGACAATTCTTCATTATCTCAGAAAAAGGAAAATCCAGGTGAATTCTTTTCTCCATACTCAAGCTCTTGAATCTAGGGCAGTGATCTCATCTGGCCTCATTGTTTTAAATATCATCTCGTTGCTGACAATTTACAACTTGATATTTGCAACCTGTATTTCTCCCCTGAAATTGTCTGCTAATTTACTAGTCCACTGATACTTAATGGGCATCTCAGACTTAATCTGCCTAAAATCGAGTTCCTGATTTCCTCCTCCAAACCTGCTGTTCTGAAAGTCGACATTTGATCAAGACAGAAATTTTGGAGACATTTTTGACTCCTAATGCTTGGCCATCAATCCATTAGCAAATGCTTTCTGGAAACTGTGCACTTCTTGCCAGCACCCTTTCTCTTACACCACTAGAGTCTAGTCTCAGTTAAGAGCTAAATTCATTTTTAGTCATAAGTCCTATCATTGGTCATTCCTCTATTCACAACCTTCAGTGGCTCCTCATCTCCCTTGGTATAAAAGTCAAAGTCCTTATAACGGTCCACAGAGTCCTGTTTCTTCTGGTGCTCCATTACTTGTCATTTCATACTCCCTCTTACTTTTTGTCAGACACACTGGCCACACTCCGCCCTTCAGACATTTGCACTGGATGTTCTTTCTTCCTGAAACTCTCCCCACTTACTCACACACTCATCCGTTCACCTCCTTCCAGTTGCTCCTTTGTAGCAATCTAGTATAAGGTCTACACTGATTGTCCTATATAAAATTGCAGACTGCTACCACCTGCTCCCCTACCCCCCAGCACTTCACACTTTATATCCCATTATAGCATGTAGCACCTTCTAATATACTGTAATTTACTTACTAATCTTGTTTATTGTCTGTCTCATCTTTGGCAGGCAGGGATTTTTGTTTGGTTTACTGCTGTATCACTGGCTTTGTGATATTTTGCAAATGACTTTATCTGCAGGGTCTCTTTTCCTATCTCTAAAAATGAACATGATAGTAAATGGTTATATATTGTTTATAGATATTATTTTGACTGAGCACTCCCCAGTGTGTTTATGTTGAGGCTGAAGAAATCTTGAGAGCTGCATAACCCATTTCACAGATTACAAACAGTAACACATGTACATAGGAGGTCTTTGACTCAGGAAAGGGTGCACCTCTGCCCTGTCTGGCCCGGGAAGCTGCCCCACTGCTGCATGCCTGCATTGAGAATGCTTCCTCGGGAAACCCTCATGCCTGTCTTTTCTCACTTGCTTCTTACTGCTAGTTCTGAGACCTCCCCAGTGCTCACACTGCTCTTCTCCATGCTCAGAGCTCAGAGGGTTATAGGGTGGGTGTGGGGATCAGACCACTTTTGCACTGTATTTTCAATTTAAATAGTCTATTGTGGCCTAATACTGGAACATTTTATAACTTTATTCTGTGGGAAAAACTAATTTCTAGTTTCCCGACTGCATTGAAAGGGATATTTGGAACAACCCATTCAGAAATTAGGAGATTCCTTTAGAATGACATTTCAGTTGCTACATAGGAAAAATGTTACTAAAAGAGGCAAGATTAAAATATCTGCATATCTAAGTAGTCCTGAAAGTATATTATTATGTATTTAAGGCTTTAAACATTGCAAATATCTGTTCTTTCTCAATATAAACTTGCTTTATGAAGATAAATTGTGTGTGAACAGGCAATGGGAAAGTGCTTAAGATAACCTAATACCTTTTTTGCATTAAATTACTTTCTGTGTAGCAAAAGGTCATTTAATTCTCGAAAAATTTGTTCTGTCATTCCCTGTTTTGACACATAAAAATTAGTGTTGAAGTGGTGGCAGTTAGTGGTTTAGAACCAGAGGGAACCAGTAGTTGGTTATTAGTGTCATTCCTTGCCTTGACTCTTCTCAAGTTGTGCTTTTATGTGTTCCAGTTTAGCACAGAAGCTTTTTGCTTCAGAAATGATGAGGTGTGAACCACTCAGAATGAGCTAGTTTTACGTAAGAGCAACTCTGGTAGTACCTGGGGCCGAGGAAAACATTTTATGTATCCTGGCAGATTTTGTGCTCTTCTATCCTATTTGTTGTTTGAGGAAAGGTCATAGAAAGAGTATGCCTGCCCTCTCTACTGAAAATCCCAGAGGGGTAGCTGCCTTGGGACCTCCTCCCACGGCACCCAAGTGGTATGGTCTGTGGTCATAAGTGTCCCTCCTTCACATATTGTTCCCGGCTCTAGTTCTGTTGCCTTTGGCTCAGTGTGAATAGAGTTGTACAGTGCTTAAGTTCATGGCCTTTGAGGCAGACCCAGGTTTGAGTTCTGTCTCCATTGCTTACTTAATCTAATCATTTTACTCAATCTCATTTTCTTCAGCTCTAGATAGAGAGGGGGTAATATGTATACCTATTTAATAGTACTGTGATGAGAATTAAATAAGGTAATATATGAAAGTGTTTAGCACAGGCCTTTGCACATATAAATAAACTCAGTAGATGTTAGTTGTTATTATAAAATCTAAGCTGCATTTCTTTTTTTCACTCTTTCAACAAGAATGTAAGTAATATATGAATAACTGCCCATGTTCTCTGCTAGGTACTGAGAATACAGTAGTGACCAAAACAGATGTGGCTCCAACCACACTGAGTCCAGTGGGAAAGATGTTTGTTGCTTGGAGCTTGTTAATTATTAAGAGAAACCTTTTGACCTGATCTAAAGTGGGAAAAGAAATTTAAATTGAAGCATGGATAAAATCTTAAATTGAAAGCTTAATAAAAGAATTAAAAGAAAAAAAGACTTAGGAAAATCAGTGTAGTTTTCCAGAGTTTTGAAAAGAAGTGCTTCCACAAGCTGGCAGATTTGCCTGTAAAGACTATTAGTAGGTCAGTAGACAAGTAAGAAAGGGAATAGAAAGGAATAAGGTCTGTGAAGTAGACTGGAGCAAGTCCATGGAGGTTAAAAAAAAAGTGAAACAAGGAACCAATTGTGAACTGGAAAGTGAAGTCAGTAATTTTCCAGCACAGAAGCCATAACCCCTGGTGGCAGAATCAAAATTTAACAGCTGGTTTTGAGAGAAACAGAATTTGGTTCAGAAATAAAAACCTCCACTGTTATGAATATGATAATCATATTCAAATTTTGGTAGCCTGTTTGTTTTATCAGTAGATAGTGTGCAAAATGCTATGAATTGTTAAGTAGTACTTTTTGTTTTTTACATTGTAGTAAGATTTTGTAGTGATAGATTATGTTGATATGTTTACCTGGGAAAATCTTAATGCAAGAAATTTTAATCTAATCTCCCTTTTTCTCTATTAAAAGTAGGCAATTTTAGAAACAAAGCAATGGACTTGATGAAAGGATAAATAAAATGTGGGACACCCACTGTAATATTATTTGGCAGTAAAAGAGGAAATGAAGTATTGATATATGCTACAACATGGATGAAGCATGTAACGAGACATGCTAATAGTGATAGTAGTGATAGAAACCAGTTGTGAAAGGTCACATATTATAGGCTTCCATTTATGTGAAATGGCCAGAATAGGTAAATCTGTAGGGTCAGAAAGTAGATTAATGGTTGTTTACTAAGTCAGTACTGGGGAGAGGATGGGGCTACAGAAAATGCAGACAACTGCTGATGGACACAGGGTTTTTTTTGGGTGATGAAAAGTGTTCTAAAATTGATTGTGATTGTGTAACTGTGAATACTCCAAAGTCCATTAGATTGTTCACTTTCAATGATTGGATCATATCGCATGTGATTATATCTTAAGAAACTATTGATTTTTAAAAATTAAGCAGTTTAAAGAATTCCTAACTTCAAAAAATGTAAGGGATAGAATAGATCCTTTACACTGAGCTGGATTCTTCCTAACACCTAAGTCAGTGGACACCAACTCCAGTGCACAGGAGAGCGGTCGTCCTCATTTGAGGAGTTCCTACAATGTGGAGTCCCAGATCATCCCTACAAGTTCTAATTTAGCAGGCTTGCGAAGGGCTTCACTCATACTTTCAACAGGCATCCCACTGAATCAGCTGTTATCTATATCAGAAATTGAGAACCACAGTGGTAGAGGGTTCTCTTAAAATACATTCCTGGGAGGAGGAGCCAAGATGGCGGCATGAGTAGAGCAGCGGAAATCTCCTCCCAAAACCATATATATTTTTGAAAATACAACTATTCCTAAAAGAGAGACCAGAAGATACAGTACAACAGCTAGGCTACATCCACATCTGTGAGAACCTAGCACCTCACGAATGGGGAAAGATACAAGCCGTGGCCCAGCAGGACCTGAGCACACCCCACACCCTAGCTCGCTGGCAGGAGGAAAGGAGTTGGAGCAGGGAGGAAGTGGGAGCCCAGGACTGCTAAATACCCAGCCCTAGTCATCCGCACTGGGAGCACAGACACCCATTGTGTGGTGTGTTGTATATTAGGGAAACGGAGCAGTAAAATCTGTGAGCAGGTCCCCGGAGCCGGTGCCCCTGGGACAAAAGAAAAGCGTGTGCTTTTTGAAAGTCTTAAAGGGACAGTGGCCTCACAGCTGTACAAAAGTGTCCTGGCACACTCAGCCCAGCAGCTGGGAATCCCGGGGAACTCCAGGAGCCCTAACCACCTGGGCAACAGCACAGCTCTGAAGCACCTCACGGTGATAAACAGCCTCCCATCCATTCCCCCTCGAGCGTGGCCCCGCCATAGCAGGGGAGTGGCCTGGGAGCAGATGCGCCCACAGCAACTGCCCAGAGCCTCTGCACCTGCCCAGGCCAGACTCACAGGCCCCTCCGGCACGCAGCTGCCCGGCACAGAGGAAGCCAGGACAAGGCTCGAAAGGCCATTCTCGCAGGAGAGCACACGCGGCGCACCTCCACTCCCTACAGGGCTCTGGGCTGCCTCTATGGCTGCCCCACCTGCGGTGGTTGAGAAATAAAACCAGAAGCTCCTCCCTGTGTGGGTAACTGGCACAGGCAACAGAGAAGGGCAAGTCGCAGAAAGGGACGTTGTTCTCCCAGCTAACAAACGTGCCAACTGCCTACGATACCTCTATTGCCATGAAAAGTTAGAAGAATTTGATGCAGTCCAGAATTACCCAGACAACCCCTGCAAGGGAGCCTGGGGAGATAGATTTAACCAATCTTCCTGAAAAAGAATTCAAAATACAGGTCATAACCATGCTGATGGACCTGCAGAGAAACATGCAAGAGCTAAAGGATCAAATTGGGAGAGAGAAAACAGAAATAAAACAATCTCTGGAAGGACTTAAGAGCAGACTGGATGAGGTGCAAGAGGCTGATAATGGAATAGAAATCAGGGAACAGGAACACAGAGAAGTGGAGGCAGAGAGAGATAAAAGAATCTCCAGAAATGAAAGAATATTAAGAGAAATGTGTGACCAATCCAAAAGGAACAATATCCACATTATAGGGGTACGAGAAGAAGAAGAAGAGAGAAAAAGGGATAGAAAGTGTCTTTGAAGAAATAATTGCTGAAAACTTCTCTAAACTGGGGGAGGAGATAGTATCTCAGACCATGGAAGCCCACAGAACTCCCCACACAAGGGACCCAAGGAAGACAACACCAAGACACATAATAATTAAAATAGCAAAGATCAAGGACAAGGACAGAGAATTAAAGGCAGCCAGAGAGAGAAAAAAGGTCACCCACAAAGGAAAACCCATCAGGCTATCATCAGACTTCTCAACAGAAACCCTACAGGCCAGAAGAGAATGGCATGATATATTTAATGCAATGAAACAGAAGGGCCTTGAACCAATGATACTGTATCCAGCACGATTATCATTTAAATATTAAGGAGGGATTAAATGATTCCCAGACAAGCAAAAGTTGAGGGAATTTGCCTGCCACAAACCACCTCTACAGGATATTTTGAACAGACTGCTCTAGATGGAAGCACTCATAAGGCTAAATAGATGTCACCAGAGAAAATAAAATCACAGCAAAGAAAGCAGACCAACCAAATACTAATAAAGGCAAAAAATAAAATCAATTACTCACAAAAGCAGTCAAAGGAAACAAAAAAGAGTACAGAATAAAACGCCTAACATATAAAGAATGGAGGAGGAGGAATAAGAAGGGAGAGAAATAAAGAATCATCAGACTGTGTTTATAATAGCTTAACAAGAGAGTTAAGTTAGACAGTAAGATACTAAAGAAGCTACCCTTGAACCTTTGGTAACCACGAATCTAAAGCCTGCAATGGCAATAAGTACATATCTTTCAATAATCCCCCTAAATGTAAATGGACTGAATGCACCAATCAAAAGACACAGAGTAATAGAATGGATAAAAAAGCAAGATCCATCTATATGCTGCTTACAAGGGACTCACCTCAAATCCAAAGACCTACACAGACTAAAAGTCAAGGGATGGAAAAAGATATTTCATACAAACAATAGGGAGAAAAAAGCAGGTGTTGTAGTACTAGTATCAGACAAAATAGACTTCAAAACAAAGAAAGTAACGAGATAAATAAAGGGGAAATCATAAAGGGGTCAGTCCAACAAGATAATACAACAATTATAAATATATATGCACCAAATACAGGAGTACCAACATATGTGAAACAAATACTAACAGAATTAAAGGAGGAAATAGAGTGCAGTGCATTCATTTTAGGAGACTTCAATGCATCACTCACTGCAAAAGTCAAATCCACCAGACGGAAAATAAGTAAGGACACAGAGGCACTGAACAACACACTAGAACAGATGGACCTAATAGACATCTACAGAACTGTACACCCAAAAGCAGCAGGATACACATTCTTCTCAAGTGCACATGGAACATTTTCCAGAATAGACCACATACTAGGCCACAAAAAGAGTCTCAGTAAATTCAAAAAGACTGAAATTCTACCAAATAGTTTCTCAGACCACAAAGGCATAAAACTAGAAATAAATTGTTCAAAGAAAACAAAAAGGCTCACAAACACATGGAGGTTTAACAACATGCTCCTAAATAATCAATGGATCAATGACCAAATAAAAATAAAGATCCAGCAATATATGGAAACAAATGACAAGAACAGCTCAAAGCCCCAACTTCTGTGGGACGCAGTGAAGGCAGTTCTAAGAGGAAAGTATATAGCAATCCAGGCCTATTTAAAGAAGGAAGAACAATCCCAAATGAATAGTCTAAAGTCACAATTGTTGAAATTGTAAAAAGAAGAACAAACGAGGCTGAAAGTCAGCAGAAGGAGGGACATAATAAAGATTAGAGAAGAAATAAATAAAATTGAGAAGAATGAAACTATAGAAAAAAATCAATGAAACCAAGAGCTGGGTCTTTGAGAAAATAAACAAAATAGATAAGCCCCTAGCCAGACTTATTAAGAGAAAAGGAGAATCTGCACACATCAACAGAATCAGAAACAAGAAATGAAAAGTCATGAGGGACCCCATAAAAATACAAACAATCATTAGAGAATACTATGAGATTCTATATGCTAACAAGCTGGAAAACCTAGAAGAAATGGACAACTTACTAGAAAAATACAACCTTCCAAGACTGACCAAGGAAGAAATAGAAACTCTAAACAGACCAATTACCAGCAACGAAATTGAATCGGTAATCAAAAAACTACCCAAGAGCAAAACCCCCGGGCCAGAGGGATTTACCACAGAATTTTATCAGATGTACAGAGAAGATATAATACCCATTCTCCTTAAAGTTTTCCAAAAAGTGGAAGAGGAAGGAATACTTCCAAACACACTCTATGAAGCCAGTATCACTCTAATACCAAAACCAGGCAAGACCCCACCAAAAAAGAAAATTACATACCAATATCCCTGTTGAACATAGATGCAAAAATACTCAACAAAATATATAGCAAACCGAATTCAAAAATACGTTAAGAGGATCATACACCATGATCAAGTGGGATTCATCTCAGGGATGCAAGGATTGTACAACATTTGAAAATGGATCAACATCATCCACCACGTCAACAAAAGAAAGACCAAAACCATCTGATCATCTCCATAGACGCTGAAAAAGTAATTGACAAAATTCCACATCCATTCATGATAAAAACTGTCAACAAAATGGGTATAGAGGTCAAGTACCTCAACGTAATAAAGGCCGTATATGATAAGGTTTTGAGAATCTGAAAGCTTTTCCTCTAAGATTGGGAAGTAGACAGGGATGCCCACTCTCCCCACTGTTATTCAACATATTACTGGAGGTCCTAGCCATGGCAATCAGACAAAACAAAGAAATATGAGGAATCCAGATTGGTAAAGAAGAAGTCAAACTGTCACTATTTGCAGATGACATGATATTGTACATAAAAAACCCTAAGGACTCCACTCCAAAACTACTAGAACTAATAACTGAATTCAGCAAAGTTGCAGGATACAAAATTAATACACAGAAATCCATTGCTTTCTTATACACTAACAATGAACTAGCATAAAGAGAAATCAGGAAAACAGTTCCATTCACAATTGCATCAAAAATAATAAAATACCTAGGAATAAACCTAACCAAAGAAGTGAGAGACCTATACCCTGAAAACTACAAGGCACTCTTAAGAGGAATTAAAAAGGACACTAACAAATGGAAACTCATCCCATGCTCTTGGCTAGGAAGAATTAATATTGACAAAATGGCAATCTTGCCTAAAGCAATCTGTAGATTCAATGCAATCCCTGTCCAAATACCAACAGCATTTGGAACCAATAGTTCTAAAATTCATATGGAACCACCAAAGACCCCTAAAAGCCAAAACAATCCTGAGAAGGAAGAATAAAGTGGGGTAGATCTCACTTCCCAACTTCAAGCTCTACTACAAAGCCACAGTAATCAAGACCATTTGGTACTGGCACAAGAACAGAGCCACAGACCAGTGGAACAGAATTCAGACTCCAGACATTAACCCAAACATATATGGTCAATTAATATATGATAAAGGAGCCATGGACATACAATGAGGAAATGTCAGCTTCTTCAACACCTGGTGTTGGCAAAAGTGGGCAGCTACATGTAAGAGAATGAAACTGAATCATTGTCTAACCCCATACACAAAAATAAATTCAAAATGGATCCAAGACCTGAATGTATGTCATGAAACCATAAAACTCTTAGAAAAAAACATAGGCAAACATCTCTTGGACATAAATATGAGTGACTTCTTCATGAACATATCTCCCCAGACAAGGGAAACAAAAGCAAAAATGCACAAGTGTGACTATATCAAGCTGAAAAGCTTCTGTACAGCAAAGGGCACCATCAATAGAACAAAAAGGCATCCTACAGTATGGAAGAATATATTCATAAATGACAGATCCGATAAAGTGTTGATGTCCAAATTATATAAAGAGCTCACACACCTCAACAAAGAGAAAGCAAATAAGCCAATTAAAAAATGAACAGAGGCGTTGAACAGACACTTCTCCAAAGAAGAAATTCAGACGGCCAACAGACACATGAAAAATGCTCCACTTTGCTTTTCATCAGATAAATGCAAATTTAAACCACAATGAGATATCACCTCACATTAGTAAGGATCGCCACCATCCAAAAAACAAACAATAACAAATGTTGGTGAGGTTGTGGAGAAAGGGGAACCCTCCTACACTGCTGGTGGGATTGTAAATTAGTTAAACCATTGTGGAAAGCAGTATGGAGATTCCTCAAAAAGCTCAAAATAGAAATACCATTTGACCAGGTATTCCACTTCTAGGAATTTACCCTAAGAATGTAGCAGCCCATTTTGAAAAAGACAGATGCACCCCTATGTTTACTGCTGCACTATTTACAATAGCCAAGATATGGAAGCAACCTAAATGTCCATCAGTAGATGAATGGATAAAGAAGATGTGGTACATATACACAATGGAATATTATCCAGCCATAAGAAGAAAACAAATCCTACCATTTGCAACAACATAGATGGAGCTAGAGGGTATTATGCTCGGTGAAATAAGCCAAGCGGAGAAAGACAAATACCAAATGATTTCACTCGTACATGGAGTATAAGAACAAAGGAAAAACAGAAGAAACATAATAGCAGCAGAATCACTGAATCCAAGAATGGACTAACAGTTACCAAAGGGCAAGGGACTGGGGAGGATGGGTGGGAAGGGAGGGATAAGAGTGGTGGAAAATGAAAGGGGGCGTTATTTTTCGCATGTAGAATGTGGGGGTGGGCACGGGGAGGGCTGTACAACACAGAGAAGACAAGTAGTGATTGTATAGCATCTTACTACGCTGATGGACTGTGACTCTAATGGGGTTTTTTGGGGGGACTTGGTGATGGGGCGAGTCTCATAAACATAATGTTCCTCTTTTAATTGTAGATTAATGATACCAAAAAAAAACTTGCATTCCTGGGCCTGTTCATCCAGCCTTTGTTTTTATTCAGTTGCTTTGACTGCTTTATCAGTAGAAATATATATGTATTTAGCAATTTATTTAGAGTTTCAAATTATTTTGGAGCCACTCATGCATTGCTGTGATTACAGACCAGGCAGGTGAAGCCAGAGAGGTTAAGTTTTCTCTTGAGAGTCTCAAAGCTACTAAGTGGCAGAATTGGAATCCAGTTTTAGGTCTGCTCATGCCCAGTACAGTACTCTTTCTACTTTGTTACACCATCTCTCAGAATCTTATTTTGTATATTATCATCCCTTACCACTCCATGACTTCCACAGGCTTAGGTGGTACTTACTTTTTAGTGGCTCTGCCTGTTCATTGGCTCTTTACCATTGTGCAAACTATTTAATCTCTCTGTGCTTCAGTTTCTTAATCAGAAAAAAAAAAGTGTAAGAATAATACCTACTTGATGGCATTAGTGTGAGGATTGTACATATGAAGGTCCTTGGCACAATCACTGACACATACATCGTTCATGCTCAGCAAATATTAACTATTTTAAAAATAGACTGTTTCAGATAATATTTGCTTTTTTCAGGGTGTAGAGTCATGAAATATTTTTAAAAGGACAGTTAAACAAAATACACATTTCTCAACATATCTACATTATAATTTTCCTATTGGGCCTATGAGTAGGTAAACCAGAGCAATGGTTATCAGATTCATTCAGAAGATGGAGCTGTCGCAGTTGTTACAGAACCCCATCATAAACTCTTACAAACTAGGACCAATTTTACTAGCAGAGAATGACTTTATTGTATTTATGTAACATAAAATCACCATAAGCATACACAACCATGAAAAAGCTATAGAGTTAAGCCCAATCAACTCCTTGTAAATAGATGTTATTTTTAACTTGCATATTCTTAATTGTTTGATCATCTGCCATTAAAAATGTAGTACTTTAAAATTTATGAAAGTAATACAGACTTTTATAGAAATTCACACAATTCAAAAGCAAAATGTTTGCTATCTGCTTCTAGTCCGACTTACCAGATTCTCTGCCCATTTTTGCATTGGGTTGTTTTTTGGGTGTTGAAGCATGTGAGCTCTTTATATATTTTGGATGTTAACTCCTTGTCGGATATGTTGTTTACAAATATATTTCCCATACTGTAGGATGCCTTTTTGTTCTGCTGATGGTGTCCTTTGCTGTACAGAAGCTTTTTAGCATGATGTAGTCTCATTTGTTCATTTTTTATTTTGTTTCCCTTGCCTGAGGACATGCGATCAGGAAGAAGTTGCTAATGTTTATATCCAAGAGATTTTTGCCTATGTTTTCTCCCAAGAGTTTTATGGTTTCATGACTTAACATTCAGGTCTTTGGTCCATTTTAAGTTTACTTTTGTGTATGGGGTTAGACAATAATCCAGTTTCATTCTCTTGCATGTAGCTCTCCAGTTTTGCCAGCACCAGTTGTTGAAGAGGCTGTCATTTCCCCATTGTATATGTATGGCTCCTTGCAACCATCTTTTTTAAACCATAATACATGCTGAACCTTTTTTTTTCCATCCTAATACACAGAGAGCTCCCTTATTATGTTTAATGACATGCTAACTTTTGAAAGCTGACTGTGTGCTAAGCACTGTTCTAAACTCTTTGCATATACTATTACCTCATTTAATCTTCACAAGAACTTTTTTATCAAGTAGTTGCAATTATCTACCCCAATTTATAGATGAGCAAACATGCATAGGGATATATGAGGTGACTTTCCTAAGATTGTGGAACATATGAGTAATGGAACCAGGATGCGAGTCCAGGCAGCTGACCTCAGAGACTGCTTTTTTAACCAAAACATGACATTACTTTTCCCCTTATGTGCAGACATTACATTATTTCTAGTTTTTCATTATAATTTATTTTTTTGTAAATGTTTTAATTACATTTTCTAGTCTTTCCCTTACATTTTACATATGTTGAAGGGATGACTGGCTTTCAGCAAAGGAGAGAATTATCTGAATATTTTGCTGTGACATCTAAATTGTTGCCATTTTAAGCCTCTGTCTGGTGGGATCCTAGCTATCTGTTTCTCTGGCTCTTCCTGTCCTGAAGTTCCTTGTTTTTTCAGTTTCTCCAACTTTTGCTTTTCTAGTTAAAAATTATGCTTTTTCTTTGAGCAGTGAAATCTTTTATTCTTCCATGTACCAAATGCAAGTATGTGTGTGCATGTAGATGTGTGTTTTACATTTGGCTTGTTCATCATATTCATGCTAATTTCTTTTGTCTTTTTTATGAGTTTGTGAAGGAGATGTTTTAAAATTTCCCATTGTGACTGAGGATTTATCATTTTCACTTTGTGATTCTGACAGCTTTAGTTTTCTTTAAAATATCTGAGGTTACAGTTTGAGGCTATAGTGTTTGGTACATGCAAATTCATAGTATTTTTTGAAAGGCCCCCTTTTTAAAATACCAATATCTTTAAATTCTCTCACCTTTTTTTTCACCCCTGGATATTAACATTGTTGCCTTGGCTTTCTTCTGATTTGTATTTTCCTGGCATGTGTGCTTCCATCCTTTTGTTTTAAACCTTTCTGTGACCATTTAGTGAATGAACTGATGAATGGATAGGTAATCATTAGAATCATTTAGGTGTATTTATGGCGAACACTATGTTGCTTGGTTACCTCTTTTTAAAATCTTATCTGAGTTTGTCTTTTAATAGGTATGTTTCATCTGTTTACGCTTACTGTAGTTTCCAATATATTTGGATTCATTTCTTATTTGTTATCTGTTTGTCATATTTGGCCTTAGATGTTTTCCCCCATTTTCCCTTGCCTTCTTGAAAAATCGCATATGGTAAGATCAGTCATACATTCCTACATAGAAACAATCAACTAAAATAGTAAAGCTGCTGCCCCCTTTTAGGAGCTGCACTCTAGTTTTCTGCAATCTTCACCTGGCTGTTCGTTACATCTTTCTGTCCCCTGTGATAAGTTCTGTGAGGGTAAAGTCAAAACCATGTGTGTTTTCTTCATCACTGCCTAGCACCAGCCATGGTCTTGATACATAAATGCTCCCTGAACATTTATTGAACCAGTCAATGAATAGATAGGCAATCATTAGAATGGTCTAGGTGGCTTTAAAATATACTGATACCTGGCCCCATGAATGCCCTGGAAATTTTGATTTGCTAGGTCTGATATGGAGCCTAGATATATGTGTTAAGAAACAAACAAAAAATTCCCCCAAATAATGTGATTATCAGCTAGATTTGAAATAATTTGGATTGGTGTTGATGGACTTTTTTACCCTAAGACAACTTGTGACTCTCCTGATATAGTTAATAATTGTGAAGTGAAACTTCAGTCACTACTCTGTTTATCTGCCCAGTTCCCCTACAGCAAGGAAATGTGCCACAATTTTAGCTTCTTTTTGTTCATTTGGAGGATAGCTGGTATTTACCATTTGTGTAACACAAAGTGGGAATGGTAAATTTTTACTTTTTTCCCCAAATAACTTTTTAAGCTTTCCTATTTCTTTTCCATGTCCTCTACAGGAGACAGTTTGGCTGAACATGCCTCTGTGCCTTTTATATCAACAATATCAATTATTGGAAACATCCAGCTAAAGGGAATCAAAGCATGGAATGAGTGGTTGGACTGGAGATTCTAGGATTTTTCCTATTTTTAAGATACTGATTCTCTTAGTCAATATTTATCACCGTTTATGGTATGTAAAATTGACTGGGATACAAAGGACTCAGTTTTTATTTTGGCTTACTATATTAAACCTGTAATGTTGTTTTATCTCAGTTGAGTCATCTGTGGAGTTAGGAAATAAATTTATCTTCAAGGAGCAAACCTTGTGGGAATGTGAATCTCTTAGTGTTGCAGACAATTGTTAATGAAACCGATGATTGAAAAAGTAGTTCATCAAGTTCCTTGGCTATATTATTTAGAACATTAGTCTCTCATGATGAATTTTTATTCAGTCCATATAGTTAAGGAAAAATATTAGTGGAGGTGGTATTTTCAGATTTAATCAGGATAGTTTTTAAAAAGTGTGGCTTTTTAGTTTTTTTACTGTCACCTTTTAATCTTTTGTATTTATTTTTCAGTGCCTGGTTTTCCTGTTTTCAAAATGGAAATTATGCTTTGTACAGTATGGAACTTAATTAATTGTTATTAATTGAGCACTTTAAGCAACCTAGATGAAAGCTACACTAGTTCAAAGTACTATAGTAATAATATTTTAAATAAGTAGTTTGAGAACTTTCTGTGGAAATGACTAACATAGGATCATTGACTTAAATGTCATGATTATTTTGCATTCTTTTGATGACATGGGACATATTCCCCATTCTCAGGGATTCCCAGTCTCATCTGTGGGTTATTCCCAAATCCTTTTCTTTCATTACTTGCCTTGGATACTCATTAAAGTGTTTGTTTACTTCAGTAGTTTAGCAGGCATTTATGGAGTATCTGCCATGTAGAAGGCATTGTGCTAGGCACAGGAGAGAGACATAATAAAAAAACAAGCTTATTTTTAAAAAACACAATCTTCATCCTTGAGGATAAGTAGAAGAATTATCTGGAAATAAGAGAAGTGAAGTTTTTCCTCTCAAAAAAGTCCCTGTTTTCCTTGCTTTGTCTTCTGCAGGTCTATCCTGTTAATAAAAATTATAACATCTTACATTTATATAGTGCTTTCACATAAACTACATCAGCCACTGCTTATGAGATTCTGTACCTTAGTTGTGCAACATGCATAAAACAGCTAAATTTTTAAGTGTTAAACAGTGTCTTTTAAAAACCACAAGGCGATATCACCTCACACCAGTCAGAGTTGCTAGTGTCAGAAAGATAAGAAATAACAAGTGTTGGCAAGGGTGTGGAGAAAAGGGAACTCTTGAGCACTGTTGGTGGGAGCGTAAACTGGTGTGACCACTATGGAAACCAGTATGGAGGTTCCTCAGAAAATGAAAAATAGAAATACCATATGACCCAGTAATTCTACTTGTGGGAATTTAACCAAAGAAAGCAAAATCACTTATTTAAAAAGTTACATGCACCCTTTTGTTTATTGCAGCATTATTTATAATAGCCAAGATATGGAAACAACCTAAGTGTCCATTGATAGGTGAATGGATAATGATGTGGTATATATATATATATATATATACATATATAATGGAATATTACTCAGTCATAAATAAGAATGAAATCTTGCCATTTGTGACAACATGGATGGACCTAGATGGTATTATGTTAAGTGAAATAAGTCTGATAGAGAAAGACAAGTACCATAAGATTTCACTTATATGTGGAATCTAAAAAAATGAAGCAAACAAAACAGAAATAGACTCATGATCATAGAGAACAACCTGATGGTTGCCATAGGGAGGTGGGTAAGGGTAGGGATGAAATAGATATTGGGGAGAAAGGAGTACAAACTTCCAATTATAAAATAAGTAAGACCTGGGAAAGGAAAGTTCAGCATAGAGAATATAGTCAATAATACTGTAATATCTTTGTATGGCTATAAACGATAACTTATGGTGAACATTTTGTAATATGTAATTGTCAAATCACTTCTGTACACCTGCAACCAATATAATATTGTATATCAACTGGCTTCAATTAAAATACAAAAAAGAGCATTTTTTAGGTACTACCTGTCCCTGTCTTCATTACCCTTCAGTTCTCTGGACTATAAAATGAGCCCCAACCTTCTGGCAATTACACCCTACTCTTTTTGTTATTTCTGTAACTTGTCTATAGACTCACTAGAAGGCATTATTTTCCTTTCTCTAGACCTGTATTGTCCAAAATGGCAGCCAGACCTGTATTGTTCAAAATGGCAGCCAGTACCCTAGTGCATCTCTTTAAGTTTAAATTAATTAAAATTAAATAAAGTTAAAAATTAATTTTCTTAGTCATACTAGCTATATTTTAACTGTGGCTAGTGGATATTCCACAAGTAAGTGAGATCATGTGGTATTTGTCTTTCTATATCTGGCTTATTTCACTGGGCATAATATCCTCTAGATCCATCCATGTTATTACAAATGGCAGGATTTCTTTTCATTTTGTGGTTGAATAATATTCCATTGTGTATATGTATCACATCTTCTTTATCCATTCATCTATTGATGGGCATTTTAGGTTGCTTCCGTATTTTGGCTATTGCAAATAGTGCAGCAATAAACATAGGGGTGCGTATATTTTTTCTAAGCAAGGATTTTGTGTTTTCTTTGGGTAAATTCCTAAGAGTGGAATTACTGTATCGAATGGTATTTCTATTTTTAGTTTTTTGAGGAACCTCCATATTGCTTTCCATAGCAGTTGCTCCAATTTACATTCCCACCAACAGTGTAGGAGGGGTCCCATTTCTACGCATCCTCGCCAACGTTTGTTATTTCTTATCTTCTGGATAGTGGCCATTCTAACTGGTGTGAGGTGATATCTCATTGTGGTTTTAATTAAAAAAAATACTATTTCTTAATATGGTACTTAGATTTCAGTTTTTGGCATATATAATACCACATCATTCCATCAATATTGTTTTTTTTTCCAGGTTTGTTTACTACATCTCTCAACTGTATTTTCTGAATCTCAGAGGTCCAAATGGCTTTCACAATCCTTGTATAGAAGAAGCAACTTTGTGAGAAACAACTTGGTATAATAGGAAGATCATGTGCTTTGGTATTATGCACACTGAAGTTCAGATTCTTGCTGTGGACCTGAACAAGTCCATAACTTTCCTGAATCCATTTCCTCATCTATTTCTTTATCCTAGGATATAAAATACATAACACAGTGAGTGACAAGCTTAAAATATAATAGGTACCTAGTAAATGGGATTGTTTTTCCTTTCTGGTAAATAATGTTTTTGGAAAAGAGGTCATGATTCAAATTTGATAATTCTGTAGAAGGAAATATACATTTCGAAGCAAATTACTTTATCTCCAAACTTTTATGGTTATAATTCCTAATTACATGTTTAACTGACAGTAAATAAAAGAAGATAATATGTTTGTTTCTATGTAGAAGGACTAATATATGCAAAGACTCAGAGGCATGAGAGACCGTAAGTAAAGTGGTTAGAGCACATCTGGATACAAAGAGTAGGGTGAGGGAAAAAGCTAGAGCAGCAGGCAAAGCCCAGGTCATTAGGAACCTGTGTGCGTTGAGGAACTGGCGGCTCTTTCTGTGCTTCAGTGTGTCTCAAACTTTATTTAGCCTGCCTCAGAGTACATAGGTAAAGTACACTGGCATATTGTTACCATTTCCCCCAGATTTGACTAAACCCCCAATCACACAGTGATTCTGTTTTTGAGGACAGAGATTTTTGAATAGAATTCATTAATGTGTATTTTTTACAGCTTTATTGAGATACAATTTGCATAGATGAAATAAGTCCATTTAATATGTACAATATTCTGTTTTTTTTTAGGATATTCACAGAATTGTGCAATCATTAATGCAATCGATTGTAAAACATTTTCTTCACCCCAGTAAGAATTCTTGTGCTCACTGGAGTTATTCTTTATTTCCCCCAAAGGCCCCTGGCTCTTGGCAACCAGTAATGTACTTTCTGTCCCTATAGTTGGAATATCAGTCCTGAATATTCCATATAAATA
This sequence comes from Manis pentadactyla, assembly GCF_030020395.1. Taxonomy (NCBI): domain Eukaryota; kingdom Metazoa; phylum Chordata; class Mammalia; order Pholidota; family Manidae; genus Manis; species Manis pentadactyla. Next base: position 106,833,860 of record NC_080024.1, read on the forward strand.
AAGCCATATAATGTAGGGCCTATTGTGTCTGGCTTCTTTCAGTTAATATGACACTTTCAAGGTTCATTCATGTTGTAGTATGTGTCAGTACTTCATTCCTTTTTGTGGCTGAATATTTATTGTATGGCTGTACCACATTTTGTTTTTCCATTCATCAGTTGATGGACATTTGGGCCATTCCCATGTTTTGTAATCTTGTTTTTTAATAAAATTATTCATATAAAGAGCTTAGGAAATTGTCATAAGGAAAAATAAATATGTTTAATTTTTAATTGAAAATAATTGAAGAAATAAAGACTCGATTTGTTTTCTAGACCTTCACTTCCTAGGTAATACCAGTAAACCAATCAAATATATGCTATTGGAAAATAAGCGTAAGTGAGCCTTATTAAAATTATGATGCTTAGAATATATAGATTTTCATTTTCTTAATGTATTGAGTACCATTATTAGAGATTTCACTTGTATTAACCTTGGTTTTTTTTTGAGCTGACAGTATTATAGCATCTCATGTGTGGTGTAGCTGTTGTGTGTACTACTTATATTGTCCTTATTGCTTATTACCAATTAAAAATGTTAGTTCTTTCTAATTAAAAATGGGTTTGTGCAGGCAAAACTATAGTGCTTAGTAATGTTTGCTTAGTGGTTACCTATGAAAGGAATTGTAATCAGAATGTAGCCTTTAGTGTGTTTTTGGAGTCCCCAAAATGTTCTATTTCTTTATCTCACTGGTGCTTACACCATGGATCAAATTAAAATAATCTGCAAGACTGTACATTGGTTGATGCACTTTTATGGGTATTCAACAATACAGTTTTTGAGAAAAGAAATGTTTGACAAAGGAACAAGGTAAATTCAGTGGGAAAAAGAAGAAGCTTCTCATAAATGAGATACAACTAGACATCCATACAGGCAGCAGGGCACCTCCAACTTTACTCCACAATATGTGCTATCGAACTTGAAATGGATAACAGAGCTATACATAAAAGCTAAAATTATAAAACTTTTAAAAGAAATGAGTTTGTGGGTAAGCTGGACATAAAAATGAGAGCTCACAGTCATTACACTAATTTGTGATAGATACCTCTGTAAGTTCCACATCAGTAATAGTCATTCTGGCTGGGGTTGTATGCATGACCTGCTAAACAGATCTAATACCACCACTTTCTTTCTGAATGAAAGCATTTCCACATGTGATTGTGAGTCATGGGAAAATTCTTCAATGTAGTGTATGTACTTCATTTTTTTTTAAGTGGTGAAGGGTTTTAGCAAGCAAGGTAAATGATGATTTTGGGTTTTTAAAGAGCCCACATGTCTTGATGGCTGGAATTGTTCCAAGCCTATTATTCTCCTTCTTATTGCTCCAATACCCCTTCACCTTCCTCACTCTCAGCTGCAACTGCTTTTTTTCACTCAAGAAAAGTGGAAGCAACCTGAGAAGAACTTTCACATACACATACCACCTAATTCATCTCCCTGTATCTGTACCAAATACCTACTCAAGGGTATTATTTCAGAAATAACTTGGAAGAGCTGCTTATATATCTTATACCACTGCCTCCATTTCCTCTTTTAATGTTTCCACCAAGATCCACTCTTGGCAAGGTCATCAATCTAGATGGGAAGAAAAATAGAAAAGTTTAGAATCAAGAGAAGACGACTTTAAAAAGAAAAAAAAGGACATGGTCAACTTCAGTTGTGTCAAATGTTGGTAACAGGTGGTTTCAGAGGTTTGATTCAAGCAAACTTTAGTCTGTGCTCAGGGCTCTAGACAGAATGGAGGGTGAAGTAGAACTGTGGTTCTAGTTCTGGTATAAAAGTAGACAGATAAGTTGGGTCCTTTTTTCTTTTTGGAAACCATAGTAAACCCCATAGATAAGAAGAATCAGACATTTCTGAATGTTCATGAGTCATATCACTTCCTAAGAAACTGAGCAGGGTCAGTCATTTTTTTATTCTGGTAAAATATACATAGCACAAAATTTTAACCATTTTAAGTGTACAATTCAGTGGCATTAATGACATTCACAATGTTGTGCAACCATCACCACTCTTTCCAAAATTTTTTCATAATCTTAAATAGAAACTCTGTGCTCATTAAGCAATAAGTCCCCAGCCTCCTCCCACTAGCTCTCTGCTGATATCTAATCTACTTTGTGTCTTTATGGATTTCCCTATTCTAGATATTTTATAATGAGTGGAATCATGTAACATTTGTGTTTTTGTGTCTGATTTATTTCATTTAGCATAATGTTTTTAAGGTTTATCCATGTTGCAGGAGATAGCAAAATTTCATTCCCTTTAAGTCTGAATAATCTCATTGTGCATATAGCCCCAGTGATTTTACAGTAAGCTTTAGTGCCAGTTGCAGCATGTGTGTATATATAATTCTTTTCCCTAAGCAAAATCCCACATATTTATAGCCTGTGTATTTTCTTTTAGTATTCCAATTTTATAATTTTCTTACTCTTGTAGATAATCAGGATTGGAAGAGACTTCAGTGGTTTTTCTTTAAGTTTATTCTTGAAGAGGCTTAGATCCATGGAGATTAGGTGACCGGACTGATGTCACACATCAGATAGTAGACAGATCCCATCTCATGACTACTGGTCCAGTTTTCTATTCACAGTGGAAATACTTCGTTCAGTTCTTTTTAAAAATCAATTTTATGGTGTAACTTAATATAGCAAAATGCAGATATTTGGAATGTCCATTTTGATGAGTTTTAAGAAATTTGTGTACTAGTGTAACCACCACCTCAGTCATTTTATCACCCCAGAGAGTTCCCTCTGCAGTCAGTGTCCCTGCACACCAGCCCCAACTTACGTAAATGCACCCCTACAGAATGCACTCACTTTTGTGTTCACTCTTTTGCTCAGCAGAATGTTTTTGAGATTCATCTGTATTGTTGTGTGCAGTGGTAGTGTGCTGTTTTGTTACTGGATAGTAATCCCCTGAGTAAATGTGCTGCAATTTGTTCATCTAGTCATCTGTTCATTGACAGTTGGGTTGTTTCCAGTTTTTGGCTATTGCAAATAAGGGTACTGTGAGCATTTATGTAGGAGTCCTCTTGTAGACATATATTTTCATTTTTTGGTGTAAATAACTAGGAGCGGAATTGGTGGGTCACATGGTAAATGAGCGTTTAACTTTTATAAGAAATTGTCAACATCTTTTACAATATGGTTGTGTCATTTTGTATTCACACTAGCAATATATGAGAGTTCAAGTTCCACATCCTCATCAATACTTACTGTCAGTTAGCCATGTGAGAGAATGTAAAATGTTATCATTTCAGTGTGCATTTCCCTAATGACCCATGATATAAAGCATTTATTCTCATGCTTATAGGACATTTGTGTATTTTCCTTTGTGAAGTTTATGTTCAGATATTTAGCCCATTTCTTATTGGATTATTTATCTTATTATTGAGTTCTAAGATTGTAAAACTATATTCTAGATCAAAATTTTTTGTCAAATATATATATATATATATATGACATAGGCATTTTTGTCCAGTGTTTGACTTGTCTTTTCGTTTTGTTATTTTCTTTTAAAGGGCAAAGTCTTTTATTTTGATGAAATCTAATTTATTCTTTTCTTTCTTTTATGATCAGTGTTTTTTTATCTTGTTTAAGAAACACTTGCCTATCTCATGACAGCATGATTATGTGTGTAAAAAATACTTAAAATCTACAAAATACTGTGAGTACTCTGTAGATTCTCTCCTATTTTTGCTAGAAGTTCAATAGATTTCACTTTTTACATTTTGATATATGATCCATTTAAAAATAGTATTTGTGTGTGATGTAGGGGCCTGGGTTTATTATTTTTCCAGGTAGATACCTAGTTGTTTCAGTACCATTTGTTGAAGTGATACTTTTCCTCCACTGAACTAGTTTGACACTTTTGTTGAAAATTAATTGATCGTGTATCATTAGATTAATTATGGATTCCCTGTGTGATGTCTAGCTGCTGCCATATAGTTCCCTTTCTCTTCTTAAAAGTTTCTGAGCTTGGTGAGGGTGTGAAGAAAGGGGACACTTGTGCACTGTTGGTGAGAATGTAAAGTGGTGTAGCCACTAGGGAAAGCAGTATGGAGGTCCCTCAAAAAACTGAAAATAGAAATAACATATGACCCAGTAATTCTACTCCTAGGAGTTTACCAAAAGAAAACAAAATCTTTGATTTGAAAACATATATTCACCCCTATGTTTATTGCTGCATTATTTACAATAGCCAAGATATGGAAGCAATCAAAGTGTCTGTCAATATATGAATGCATAAAGAACATGTTCTACAAATATTTAATGAAATATTATTCAGCCATAAAAAGAAAGAAGTCCTGCCATTTGTGACAACATTGGTGGACCTAGAGGGTATTATGCTCAGTGGAATAAGCTGAGTGGAGAAAGACAAATTTCACTTGCATGTGGAATCTATAAAAACAAAACAAAACAGCAGTAAAAGCATAGATACTGAGAAGTGACTGGCAGTTACCGTGAGGGAGGGGTTATGGTGGGTGGTTGAAATAAGTGAAAGGGATCAGGAGGCCCAAAATCTTTTTTTTTATTGTGATGAAGTTGGTATTCAGTATTATGTTGGTTTCAGAGGTACAATGTAGTGAATGGATAATTATACACATTACTAAATGTTTGCCACAGTAGGTATAGCTACCCCATTATCATACCAAGATACTACAATATTATTGGTTAAGCTCTCTCTGTTGTATCTTCATTCCTGTCTAATATGCTTTACAGTTTGCAGTTTGTACCTCTTTATCCCTTTCATCTATTTCTCCCACCCACCAACTCCCTTCCCTATGGTAACTGATGGGGCACTTGAGTTGCTTCATTATATTGGCTGTTTTAAATAATGCAGCAATAAACGTAGAAGTGCATGTATCTTTTCAAATCAGGGATTTTATTTTCTTCAGGTAAATTCCTAGTTACTGGGTCACGATATTTCTATTTTAAGTTTTTTGAGGAACCTCCATACTGCTTTCCATAGTTAGTGGCTGTGCCAATTTACATTCCCACCAACAAGGTAGGAGAGTTCCCTTTTCTCCATATATTCACCAACACTTGTTATTTCTTGTCTTTCAGATAATGGCCTTTCTGACTGGTGTGAGGTGATACCTCATTGTGGCCTTGATTTGTGTTTCTCTAATAATTACTGATGTGCAGCATCTTTTCACGCGTTTGGCAGCCATCTCTGTTTTCTCTGGGAAAATGTCTGTTCATGGCCTCTGCCTATTTTTTAATTGGGTTACTTTTTTTTAAGTTGTGTAAGTTCTTTATATATGTATCTGCCCCATATTGGATACATCATATGCAAATGTGTTCTCCAGTTCAGTAGATTGCCTTTTCCTTTTGTTGGTTTCCTTTGCAGTGCAGAAGCTTTATAGTTTGATGTAGTCCCACTTGTTATTTTGCTTTTGTTTACCTTGCTGGGATAGACATATCCATAAAGAAATTTCTCATGCTGATGTTCATGAGATTCTTGCTTAAGTTTTCTTTTAGGAGTTTTATGGTTTACTATCTTAGATTTAGGCCTTTGATCCATTTAGAGTTTACTTTTGTATATGGTATAAGACAGTGTTTTAGTTTCATTCTCTTGGAGGTAGCTGTCTAGTTTTCCGAATACCATTTATTTAGGAGATTGTCTTTTCCCCATTGTGTATTCATGGCTCCTTGTCATATATTAATTGACCATATATACATGGGTTTATATCTGGGGTCTCTGTTCTGTTCCATTGATCTATGGGTCTGTTCATGTGCCAGTACCATACTGTTTTAATCACTGTTGCTTTGTAGTATAGCTTGAAAGTAGAGAGCATAATTCCCTCAGCTTTGTTGTTCTTTTCTCAAGAATCCTTTGGCTATTTGTGGTCTTTATGGTCCCATGTAAATTTCAGGATTTTTTGCTTTTGTTCACTGAAAACTGGTATTTTGATAAGAGCTGCCTTCAATCTGTAAATTGCTTTGCGCAGGATGGCCATTTTGACAATATTAATTCTTCCTGTCCATAAGCATGGAATAGATTTCAATTAATTTGTGTATTCTTCAATTTCTTTCATCAGTGTCTTAAAGTTTTCAGAGAACAAATCTTTCACCTCCTTGGCTAGGTTTATTCCTAGGTATTTCATTCATTTTCATGCAATTGTAAATGATTTTTTTCCATTGCTCTTTCTGCTTATTCATTGTTACTATGTATGAACACAACAGATTTCTGTGTGTTGATTTTGTATCCTGCAACTTTGCTGAATCCATTTATTAGTTCTGATATTTTTTTGATGCAGTCTTTGGGGTTTTCTATGTCATCTACAAGTAGTGACAATTTAACTTCTTCCTTACCAATTTGGATACCTTTTATCTCTTTATTTTGTCTGATTGGCATGGCTAGTACATCCAGTACTATATTGAATAAAAGTGTTGAGAGGAAACATCCTTGCCTTGTACCTGATCTTAGAGGAAAAGCTTTCAGCTTTTTGCTGTTCAGTATGATGTTAGCAGTGAGTTTGTCTTATATTGCCTTTGCTATGTTGAGGTACATTCCCTCTATCCCCATTTTGTTGAGAATTTTTCTCATGAATGGATGTTGTATTTTGTGAAATGCTTTTTCAGCATATACTGAGATATGGTCATATGGATTTTATCCTTTCTCTTAATGTGGTTAATCACATTGATTGATTTAATGGTATACCATCCTTGCAATCCTGGAATAAATCCCACTTGGTCTTGATGAATAATCCTCTTGATGTATTTTTTAATTCAGTTTGCTAACATTTTGCTGAGGAGTTTGTGTCTATGTTCGTTAGAGATCTTGATCTGTAGTGTTTTTTTTTCCAAGTATCTTTGGTTTGATATTAGTGTCTTTGTCTGAATTTGGTATTCAATACTGGTCTCATAGAATGAATTTGGAAGTATTCCCTCCTCTTCTACTTCTGGAATACCTTAAGAGAAGGTATTAGCTCATCATTAAATGTTTGGTAGGATTCATCTCTGAAGCCATCTGGACTTGCACTTTTGTATGTTGGGAGCTTTTTGATTATCAGTTCAATTTTGTTAGTAAAAATTAGTTTGTTCAGATTTTGTTTCTTCCTGGGTCAGTTTTGGAAGATTGTATGTTTCTAGGAATTCATCCATTTCTTCTGGGTTGTCCATTTTATTGGCATATACTTTTTCTGTAGAATTTCCATATTTTTTTTTATTTCTGTGATGTCAATTGTAACTTCTCTTTTTGCATTTCTGATGTTTGTGTCTTTTTTCTGATAAGTCTGTGTAAGGGTGTTGTCGGGTCCCTTCCCTGTCTCTGACCAGCAGATGAGGGAAAAGACACGATTGTTCATCGAAGATCTTAAGGACCAGCCAGGGGACTCAAGGCGTGACAGTGCAAGAGTGGTGCCGAGAAGGCATCTCTCATATTTATTGATGAAATGGTTGTTAACAACAATATTGGGGTTTCCATGCACAATCATTAATTAAGTCCAACACTCAGCAGTTTCACCTTCTGAAGGATAACGAACAAATCCTCATGGTGAACGAACACAGAAACTCTTTCTGTCTTGGCTACTGTTTCTGTCTTGACTACGAATCATGAACTACAAACAAACCATCAAGGCAAATGTGCTTATAATATGATTTTTATACTTTATATATAAATTTCATATAACTTCTCACGGGGTGTGTCTATTTTCTTTATTTTCTTGAAGAACTAGCTCTTGGTTTCAGTGATTTTTTTCTATTTTCTTAGTCTCTTATTTATTTCTGCTCTGATCTTTATTTTGTCCCTTGTCCTACTAATTATGGACTTTGTTCTTCTTTTTCTAGTTGCTTTAGTTGTAGGGTTAGATTGTTTATTTGAACTTGTTCTTGTTTCTGGAGGTTGGCCTGTCTTTCTATATAAACTTCCCTCTTTCACCCACTTTTGCTGCATCCCACATATTTTGAACCATTGTGTTTCTGTTTTCATTTGTCCCCATGTATTGTTTGATTTCTTCTTTGACCTGTTCTTGATCCATTGATTATTGAGCATCATGTTGTTTAGTCTCCCTGTGCTTGTATTTTTTCCAGTTTTTTTTCTTGTAATTGATTTTCAGTTTCATACCTTTGTGGACTGAGAAGACAATTGATAGATGCATCTGTTAAGTCCATCTGGGCTAATGTGTCATTCAATCCCTTTATATCCTTTTTTATTTTCTAGCTGGATGACCTTATCCATTGATGTAAGTGGGGTGTGAAAATCCCCCAATATGATTTTGTTCCTGTCAATTTCTCCCTTTAGGTCTATTAGCATTTGGTTTATATATTTAGGTATTCCTGTGTATGATCCATAGATGTTTATGATTATTATATCCTCTTGTTGGACTCATGATGGCTTTATCATTATGTAATGTCCTTCTTTGTCACTTGTTATTTTCTTTGTTTTAAAGTCAATTTTGTCTGATACAAGTACTGCAACTCTATTTTTTTTCTTGCCTGTATTTTGTATGGTGTATTTTTTTCCATCCCTCCAGTTTCAGTCTGTGTGTGTCCTTAGGTCTGAAGTGAGTTTCTTGTAAGTAGCAAATAGATGGTCTTATTTTTTTATCCATTTGGTCACCCCATGTTGTTTGACTGGAGCATTTAGGCCATTTACATTTAAAGTAATTATCAATATTATGAACTTATTGCCATTTTGTTAAATGTTTCCTGGCTGTTTTTATTGTTCTCCAATCCTTTCTTCCTGTCTTGGTCTCTTCTCTTGTGCTTTACGACTTTCTTTAGTTTTGCAGTTGGGTTTTCTTCTCATTTTTGTGTATCTATTGTAAGTTTTTGGTTTGTGCTTACCATGGGGTTCTTATATTACATCGTATGAATTTAGCAATCTGTGGCAAGCTGATGGTCACTTATGTTCAAATGCATTCTAACAGCACTGAATTTCTTACACCCCCCCTTCCCCATTTGATATATATTCCTTTATACCTTTTTATTAAGTGATTCCTTTAATTTACTTTCAGATGTAATAGCTTTTGTTATTTTTGACCTTCACATTAGCTTGCAAGTAATTGGTCTCCTACCTGTGCTATATGTTTGCTTTCTCAGTGGGAATTTTTCCCATTCTAAAATTTCTTGCTTCTATTTAGGAAATTTTCTTTTACTCTTAAAGAAGTCTCTTTATCATTGGTGAACTCTGTTAACTGTGCTTATCTGTGAAACTCTTTATCCTTCAATTCTTAATAATAACCTTGCAGGGTAGAGTATTCTTAGTTAGAGGGTTTTTTCTGTTCAACACTTGGAATATATCATGTCATTCCCTTCTGGCCTTAGATTTTCTGAAGAATAATCAGCTGATAACCTTATGGGGTTACCTTATATGTAATTCATTGTTTGTCTCTTGCTGCTTTTAAGATTCTCTCTTTGTCTTTGATCTTCTTTTTTTCAGTAATTCACTTCTCTTTGTTGCTGAGTGTGTTTATATCAGAGTTGGCTTATCCATTCACCTTTGGTGGACACTGGTTATTTACACGTTGGGGCTATAGGAATAAAGTTGCTTAGAATGGCAGAGTATACCAGAGAGACACATACACAAATCTGTGAATATATGCTTCCAATCAATGCTATTGGGTATATTCCTAGGAGTAGAATGTCTGTAGCATGTGGTAGGTAGGAGACAAATATATATTTAATTTTTTTGTGTGTGTGTGAGGGCATCTCTCATATTTATTGATCAAATGGTTGTTAACACAATAAAATTCTGTATAGGGGAGTCAATGCTCAATGCACAATCATTAATCCACCCCAAGCCTAATTTTCATCAGTCTTCAATCTTCTGAAGCATAACGAACAAGTTCTTACATAGAGAACAAATTCTTACATAGTGAATAAGTTACATGGTGAACACTACAAGGGCAGTCATCACAGAAACTTTTGGTTTTGCTCATGCATTATGAACTATAAACAGTCAGTTCCAATATGAATCCTCATTTGATTTTTATACTTGATTTATATGTGGATACCACATTTCTCTCTTTCTTATTATTATTTTTAATAAAATGCTGAAGTGGTAGGTAGATACAAGATAAAAGTAGAAAACATAGTTCAGTGTTGTAAGAGAGCAAATGTAGATGATCAGGTGTGTGCCTGTAGACTATGTGTTAATCCAAGCTAGACAAGGGCAATAAAACATCCACGGATGCAGAAGATTTTTCTCAGAACGGGGGGGTGAGGTTCTAAGCCTCACCGCTGTTGATCCCCAATTTCTCACCTGATGGCCCCCCTGCGACTGTGCCTGTCTTAGGTTGTTCCTCCCTTGAGGAATCTTACCCGTCTCTGGCTAACCAGTCATCTTCTGGAGCCATACAGGGAAATGTAAAGTTGGTAAGTGAGTGAGAAGCCTTATTGTTTGAAAAGGTTAGCTTTTTACTTCTTTGCATATTTATGCCCTGTGGCTTCTATGCCCAGCATTTGTCTTGAGGTATCTTTACCACTTGGAAGAATTATGATACTCGATAAATTCGATATTAGGCACGAATTCTATTTAAGGGTTGTAATTAGGAAGGAAGAAGAAAAGCTATAGAAGTAGCAGGTGGAAGAAAACATGGGAAGATTGATTATTTCTTTGATATATCTTCTTGTAGAGTAACTTCAGCATGTATAGGTTTTAAGCTACTAATTAAATTGCGCACACACATTAACATAATAGGAGTATAGTTACATAACCAAAGCATATCTGTAATTACCAGCCATCTCCAGTGAAACCAAGAAAGCCAGTTAGGCACCTTAGGCATTTGTGAAAACTTATCTATGATATGGTGGATAATGTCCAACTGAACTTGAACAGTCTGAGAGAAATCAGGCAAATTGAAACAACCCATTCCTGGGGACTGTTCACATCTCATATGTTCTTTTAACAGTAAATAGTCTGTAGTTGTAAGATTTTGGAGCGCTACAATTTGCACTTCTCCAAATTCTTGATTGAGTTCCAACAGTATAGATCCAGTCAAATTTGTTGTTTTACTGTATGCACAGGCCAGCTTAGATATCTCCTTCTTCATTCCCATGGCAAGTCCAGGAACTGGGGATGAGTGCATCTACAGCTGTAGCAGTGCGTGGATCTTTGTTGGGGTTTTTTGCTGATCATCTTCTGGCATGAGTCTTCCAGAGAATGCTGATGTTGGAAGTTCTTTTTCATATCGTATCTTAGTTCATTTTTGGGGTAGCCAAATTAGGCTTTGATCCTCTGTATAAACACAAACAGGCCCTTTGCCTACACTTTTATATGCCCTTTATACCCTTGTGTAGAACTCATTGGAGGTCACCACACAGGAACTGCCTTTTTTATTTTTTTGGTATCATTAATCTACACTTACATGATGAATATTATGTTTACTAGGCTCTCCCCTAAACCAGGTCCCCCCTATAAACCCCTTTACAGTCACTGTCCATCAGCATAGCAAAATGTTGTACAATTACTACTTGCCTTCTCTGTGTTGTACAGCCCTCCCCTTTCTCCCACCCCCCCATGCATGCTAATCTTAATATCCCCCTTCTTCTTTCCCCCCCTTATCCCTCCCTACCCACCCATCCTCCCCAGTCCCTTTCCCTTTGGTACCTGTTAGTCCATTCTTGAGTTCTGTGATTCTGCTGCTGTTTTGTTCCTTCAGTTTTTCCTTTGTTCTTATACTCCACAGATGAGTGAAATCATTTGGTATTTCTCTTTCTCCGCTTGGCTTGTTTCACTGAGCATAATACCCTCCAGCTCCATCCATTTTGCTTCAAATGGTAGGATTTGCCCTTTTCTTATGGCTGAGTAGTATTCCATTGTGTATATGTACCACATCTTCTTTATCCATTCATCTATCGATGGACATTTAGGTTGCTTCCAATTCTCGGCTATTGTAAATAGTGCTGCGATAAACATAGGGGTGCACTGATCTTTCTCATACTTGATTGCTGCATTCTTAGGGTAAATTCCTAGGAGTGCAATTCCTGGGTCAAATGGTAAGTCTGTACTGAGCATTTTGATGTACCTCCATACTGCTTTCCACAATGGTTGAACTAACTTACATTCCCACCAGCAGTGTAGGAGGGTTCCCCTTTCTCCACAGCCTCGCCAACATTTGTTGTTGTTTGTCTTTTGGATGGCAGCCATCCTTACTGGTGTGAGGTGATACCTCATTGTAGTTTTAATTTGCATTTCTCTGATAATTAGTGGTGTGGAGCATCTTTTCATGTGTCTGTTGGCCATCTGTATTTCTTTTTTGGAGAACTGTCTGTTCAGTTCCTCTGCCCATTTTTTAATTGGGTTATTTGTTTTTTGTTTGTTGAGGCGTGTGAGCTCTTTATATATTCTGGACGTCAAGCCTTTATCGGATGTGTCATTTTCAAATATATTCTCCAATACTGTAGGGTTCCTTTTTGTTCTATTGATGGTGTCTTTTGCTGTACAGAAGCTTTTCAGCTTAATATAGTCCCACTTGTTCATTTTTGCTGTTGTTTTCCTTGCCCGGGGAGATATGTTCAAGAAGAGGTCACTCATGTTTATGTCTAAGAGGTTTTTGCCTATGTTTTCTTGCAAGAGTTTAATGGTTTCATGACTTACATTCAGGTCTTTGATCCATTTTGAGTTTACTTTTGTATATGGGGTTAGACAATGGTCCAGTTTCATTCTCCTACATGTAGCTGTCCCGTTTTGCCAGCACCATCTGTTGAAGAGACTGTCATTTTGCCATTGTATGTCCCTGGCTCCTTTATCAAATATTAATTGACCATATATGTCTGGGTTAATGTCTGGATTCTCTAGTCTGTTCCATTGGTCTGTGGCTCTGTTGTTGTGTCAGTACCAAATTGTGTTGATTACTATAGCTTTATAGTAGAGCTTGAAGTTGGGGAGTGAGATCCCCTTTACTTTATTCTTCCTTCTCAGGATTGCTTTGGCTATCTGGGGTCTTTGAGCTGTTATATACACTGTCTGGAGATTCTTTTCTTCTCTCCCTTCTTATTCCTCCTCCTCCATTCTTCGTATGTTGGGTGTTTTGTTCTGTGCTCTTTCTAGGAGTGCTCCCATCTAGAGCAGTCCCTGTAAGATGTCCTGTAGAGGTGATTTGTGGAAAGCAAATTCCCTCAGCTTTTGTTTGTCTGGGAATTGTTTAATCCCACCATCATATTTAAATGATAGTCGTGCTGGATACAGTATCCTTGGTTCAAGACCCTTCTGTTTCATTGCATTAAATATATCATGCCATTCTCTTCTGGCCTGTAGGGTTTCTGTTGAGAAGTATGATGTTAGCCTGATGGGTTTTCCTTTATAGGTGATCTTTTTCTCTCTAGCTGCCTTTAAAACTCTTTCCTTGTCCTTGATCTTTGCCATTTTAATTATTATGTGTCTTGGTGTTGTACTCCTTGGATCCTTTCTGTTGCAGGTTCTGTGTATTTCCGTGGTCTGTTCGATTATTTCCTCCCCCAGTTTGGGGAACTTTTCAGCAATTATTTCTTCCAAGATACTTTCCATCCCTTTTTCTCTCTCTTCTTCTTCTGGTACCCCTATAATACGGATATTGTTCCTTTTGGATTGGTCACACAGTTCTCTTAATAGTGTTTCATTCCTGTAGATCCATTTATCTCTCTCTATGTCAGCTTCTATGCGTTCCTGTTCTGTGGTTTCAATTCCATCAATGGCCTCTTGCATCCTATCCATTCTGCTTATAAACCCTTGCAGAGTTTGTTTCATTTCTGTGATCTCCTTTCTGGCATCTGTGATCTCCCTCCGGACTTCATCCCATATCTCTTGCGTATTTCTCTGCATCTCTGTCAGCATGTTTATGATTTTTATTTTTAATTCTTTGTCAGGAGGACTGGTTAGGTCTGTCTCCTTCTCTGGTGTTGTCTCTGTGATCTTTGTCTGCCTGTAGTTTTGCCTTTCCATGGTGATAGGAATAGTTTGCAGAGCTGGGACGAGTGACGGCTGGAAGAACTTCCCTTCTTGTTGGTTTGTGGCCCTCCTCTCCTGGGAGAACAGTGACCTCTAGTGGCTTGTACTGGGTAGCTGTGGGCAGACAGGGCTTCTGCTTCCTGCCTGGCTGCTATGGAGTTTATCTCCGCTGTTGCTGTGGGCGTGTCCTGGCTCGGGCCGCTGCTCCAAAGTGGTGGAGTCGCATTGGAGGGGGAGTCGCCTGGAGGCTATTTATCTCCGTAAGGGGCCTCCCTGCTCCCTGCAGCCCAGGGGATTAGGGTGCCCAGAGATCCCCGGATTCCCTACCTCTGGATTAAGTGTCCCGCCCTGCCCCTTTAAGACTTCCAAAAAGCACCCGCCAAAATAAAACAATGACCACACACACACACACACACACACACACACACACACAAATTTAATAAATAAATAAATAAAAAATGGCCGCTCGTTTTTCTTTATTCTCTGGCGCCAGCCTCAGGCATCTGCTCACCGGTCTTGCTGCCCTGTTTCCCTAGTATTGGGGTCCCTATCCCTTTAAGACTTCCAAAAAGCCTCACCAAAACAAAACAGAAAAAAAAAATGGCCGCTCACTTTTCTTATGTCCTCTGGCGCCAGCCCTCTGGACCCTCACACCGTTTTTGCTGCCCTATTTTCCTAGTATCCAGGGCTGTGCACCCGCACTGTGTCTGCGCTCTGATTCGGATGGCTGGGGCTGGGTGTTCAGCAGTCCTGGGCTCCATCTCCATCTCCCTCCCGCTCTGCCTGCTCTTCTCCCGCCGGGAGGTTGGGGGAGGGGCGCTTGGGTCCTGCTGGGCCGGGGCTTGTATCTTACCCCCTTTACGAGTCACTGGGTTCTCGCAGGTGTGGATGTGGTCTGGATGTTGTCCTGTGTCCTCTGGTCTTTTTTCCAGGAAGAGTTGTCTTTGTTATATTTTCATAGATATATGTGGTTTTGGGAGGAGATTTCCGCTGCTCTACTCACGCCGCCATCTTGGCTCCACCTCCTATATATTTAATTTTTTAAGAAATGGACGAACTGTTTTCCAAAGTAGTACAGTTATACTTTCCCATCAACAGTGTTAAGAGTTCCAGTCCTTCTACATCCTCTCCCAACACTTGCTCTGTTTACTCTTTTTAATTTTGGGCACTCTAATAGGTCGGTAATGGTATCTCATGACTAGTGCTATTGCGAATCCTTTTATGTGCTTTTATTTTCTTTGGTGATGTATCTTTTCAAATTATTTATCAATCTTTTTATTACATTCTTTTATTTATGAGTCTTGAGTCTTCTTTATATATTATGGATACAAGTCCTTTATCAGACATTCGATGTGTAAATATTTCTTTCTTTCTTTCTTTCCTTTCTTTCTTTCTTCCTTTCTTCCTACCTTCCTTCCTTCCTTCCCTCCCTCCCTCCCTCCCTCCCTTTCTTTTCTTTCTTCCTTTCTTCTTTCTTTCTTTTTATTTTGGTATCATTAATCTACAATTACAGAAAAAAGATTATGTTTACTAGGTACCTCCTTCACCAAGTCCCCCCCACATACCCCTTCACAATCACTGTCCATCTGCATAGTAAGATGCTGTAAAATTACTACTTGTCTTCTCTGTGTTGTGCAGCCCTCCCCGTGTTCCCCACGCACTATACATGCTAATCATAATGCCCTCTTTCTTTTTCCCCGCCCTTATCCCTCCCTTCCCACCCATCCTCCCTAGTCCCTTTCCCTTTGGTAACTGTTAGTCCATTCTTGGGTTCTGTGATTCTGCTGCTGTTTTGTTCCTTCAGTTTTCCTTTGTTCTTATACTCCACATATGAGTGAAATCATTTGGTACTTGTTCTTCTCCACTTGGCTTATTTCACTGAGCATAATACCCTCTAGCTCCATCCATGTTGTTGCGAATGGTAGGATCTGTTTTTTTCTTATGGCTGTGTAATATTCCATTGTGTATATGTACCACCTCTTCTTTATCCATTCATCTATTGATGGACATTTAGGTTGCTTCCATATCTTGGCTATTGTAAACAGTGCAGCGATAAACATATGGGTGCATCTATCTTTTTCAAACTGGAGTGCTGCATTCTTAGGCTAAATTCCTAGAAGTGGAATTCCTGGGTCAAATGGTATTTCTATTTTGAGCATTCTGAGGAACCTCCATACTGCTTTCCACAATGGTTGAACTAATTTATATTCCCACCAGCAGTGTAGGGGGGTTCCCCTTTCTCCCCAACCTCACCAACATTTGTTGTTGTTTGTCTTTTCGATGATGGCGATCGTTACTGGTGTGAGGTGATATCTCATTGTGGTTTTAATTTGCATTTCTCTGATGATTCGCTATGTGGAGCATCTTTTCATGTGCCTTTTGGCCATCTGGATTTCTTCTTTAGAGAACTGTCTATTCAGCTCCTCTGCCCATTTTTTAAATTGGATTATTTGCTTTTTGTTTGTTGAGGCGTGTGAGCTCTTTATATATTTTGGATGTCAATCCTTTATTGGATCTGTCATTTATGAATATATTCTCCCATACTGTAGGATACCTTTTTGTTCTATTGATGGTGTCCTTTGCTGTACAGAAGCTTTTTAGCTTGATATTGTCCCAGCTGTTCATTTTTCCTTTATTTCCTTTGCCTGGGGAGATATGTTCATGAAGAAGTCACTCATATTTATGTCCATATAGATTCTTTTTTTCTTCTTAATATATCTTTGCAGAACAGTTTTTAATTTCAAACATTAAAACGTTTTAAGTTTGAAACATTAATCAGATCCTTGGCATATCTGTTGAAAATAGCAGATGTATAGAAATGTTACATTGAAGGTCAGAAGCCTTTTTCAAAAAATGCAGAAAGCTAATTTCTCTTAGGATAATTAAACTGAGAATATTCATGAATCATACATTCTTATAAACTAAGAAAACATTATTTTTTTTTCCTTTTTTGCTTGATATCATTAATATACAGTTACATGAGCAACATTGTGGTTACTGATTCACCCCCATATCAATCTCCCACCACATACCCCATTAGAGTCACACTGTACAGCATAATAAGAAGCTGTAGAGTCACTACTTGTCTTCTCTGTGCTATACTGCCTTCCCCATTCCACCACTCCCAACATTTTGTGTGCTAATAATAATGCCCCTTTTTCCCCTTATTCCCCCCTTCCCACCCTTCCTCCCCAGTCCCTTCTTGGGTTCTGTGAGTCTTCTGCTGTTTTAGTCCTTCAGCTTTTTCTTTGTTCTAATACTCCACCGATGAGTGAAATCGTTTGATACTTGTCCTTCTCTGCCTGGCTTATTTCACTGAGCATAATACCCTCTAGCTCAGTCCATGTTGTTGCAAATGCTAGGATTTGTTTTCTTCTTATGGCTGGATAATATTCCATTGTGTATATGTACCACATCTTCTTTATCCATTCATCTACTGATGGACACTTAGGTTGCTTCCATATCTTTGCTATTGTAAATAGTGCTGCAATAAACATAGGTTTGCATGTGTCTTTTGAAACTGGGCTCCTGCATTTTTAGGTAAATTCCTAGAGGTGTAATTACTGGGTCAAATGGTATTTCTATTTTTAGTTTTTGTGCAGAACCTCCATAGTGCTTTCAACAATGGTTGACCTAACTTACATCCCCACCAGCAGTGTAGGAGGGTTCCCCTTTCTCCACATCCTCACCAACATTTGTTGTTTGTCTTTTGGATGGTGGTGATCCTTACTGGGGTGAGGTGATATCTCATTGTGGTTTTAATTTGCATTTCTCTGATGACTTGCGATGTGGAGCATCTTTTCGTGTGCCTGTTGTCCATCTGAATTTCTTCTCTGGAGAAGTATCTGTTCAGATCCTCTGCCCACTTTTTATTTAGATCTTTTGGTTTTTGTTTCTTGAGGCATGTGAGCTCTTTATGTATTTTAGATGTCAACCCTTTATTGGATATGTCATTTATGAATATATTCTCCCATACTGTAGGATGCCTTTTTGTTCTATTGATGGTTTCCTTTGCTGTACAGAAGCTTTTTAGTTTGATATAGTCCCGTTTCATCATTTTTGCTTTTGTTTCCCTTGCCCATGGAGATATGTTCATGTTTATATTCAAGAGAGTTTTGCCTGTATTTTTCTGAGTGTTTTATGGTTCTATGACTTACATTCAGGTCTTTGATCCATTTCGAGTTTACTTTTGTGTATGTAGTTAGCCAGCAATCCAGTTTCATTCTCTTACTTGTAGCTGTCCAGTTTTGCCAACACCAGTTGTTGAAGGGGCTGTATTTTCCCCATTGTATATCCATAGCTCCTTTTTCATATATTAGTTGACCGTATATGCTTGGTTAATATCTGGACTCTCTATTCTGTTCCACTGGTCTATGGGTCTGTTTTTGTGACGGTACCAAATTGTCTTGATTACTCTGGCTTTGTAGTAGAGCTTGATGTGAGAATCCCCCCTTCTATGTTCTTCCGTCTCAGGGTTACTTTGGCTATTCAGCATCTTTTGGGGTTCCATATGAGTTTTAGAACTATTTGTTCCAGTTCGTTGAAGATTGCTGTTGGTATTTCGATAGGGATTGCATTGAATCTGTAGATAGCTTTAGTTAGAATGGCCATTTTGACAATATTAATTCTTCCTACCCAAGAGCATGGGATGAATTTCCATTTATTAGTGTCCTCTTTAATTTCTCCTACGAGTGTCTCGTAGTTTTCAGGGTATAGGTCTTTCACTTCTTTGGTTAGGTTTATTCCTAGGCTTTTTATTATTTTTGATGCAATTGTGAATGGAATTGTTTTCCTGACTTCCCTTTCTGCTAGTTCATTGTTAGTGTATAGGAATGCAACAGATTTTGTGTATTAATTTTGTATTCTGCAACTTTGCTGAATTCAGATATTAGATCCAATCGTTTTGGAGTGGAATCTTTAGGGTTTTTATGTACAATATGTCTTCTGCAAACAGCGACAGTCTGTCTTCTTCCTTACCAGTCTGGATGCCTTTTATTTCTTTGTGTTGTCTGATTGCCGTGGCTAGGACCTCCAGTACTGTGTTGAATAAAAGCAGGGTGAGTGGGCATCCTTGTCTTCTTCCCGATCTTAGAGGAAAAGCTTTCAGCTTCTCACTGTTAAGTGTGATGTTGGCTGTGGGTTTCTCATATATAGCCTTTATTATGTTGAGGTATTTTCCCTCCATACCCATTTTGTTGCAAATTTTTACCATGAATGGATGTTGAATGTTCTCGGATGCTTTTTCAGCATCTATGGAGATGATCATGTGGTTTTTGTCCTTTTTTTTTTTTTTATGTGGTGGAAGATGTTAATAGATTTTTGAATCTGGGAGCTACATTTTAGACAAACATTTGCAGACTAGGAGACGTTCAGATGTGCAGGTTTTGGTATAGTGAATTCTGGTTATAGAATTTCATAAGTAATAAAGCCAGATTGAAGTCCCAGCTTGGTCCCTTCCTAACTGAGTTTAAGCAATTTATTGACCCTCTTTCAAGCTTAGTTTTGTTATCTTTAAAATGGGAATAAAATCTACCTTGCAGGATTGTGATGGATAAAAGAAAACTTGTTTCTAATAAATGTTAAACAAACATCAGGAAATTTTATCTAATTGGAAAAGGGGCTAGAAATATTGAAGAAACTTTTATTGTTGTTGTTTGTAAGTTTTAGACTGGAGTAGAGGGGATTTTGGCAATGAGGCATGATGAAAAAGGCAATACTAGCTCCTGTTCATTGTATGTCAGCTAGAGTGCCAGACACCATGCTTGGCAACCTGTCATATTTAATGTCCATTTAATCAGATTTGACATTAAAGAATTTTGTGCTATTGCAATTTACATGTTTAACAAAGATTATAAAGCATATACTCTGTACAAGGCAAAGTGCTACATATTGTAGCAAATACCAGCAAAAATCATATGTGATCCCTGTTCTAAAGAAATTTATGTTCCACATACGTAAAAAAAAGTCAAGAGTAGAAATGCTTATATGAGACAAAATAGATTTCGAAACAAAGATAGTATCAAGAGACAAAGAAGGACATTACATAATGATGAAGTCCAAAGAGCAGGTATAACAATTACAAATATCTTTGCACCCAACATAGGAGCACCTATAAATGTAAAACAAATACTAAGAGAACTAGAGGGAGAAGTAGACTGCAACTTAATCATACTAGGGAACTTTAACACACTACCCACATTGATGAGCAGGTTAACCACACAGAAAATAAATGAGGAAACAGGCACTGAAGAACACACTAGATCAGATGGACTTAATAGATAATTACAGAACATTCCACCCAAAAGCAGCAATATACACCTTTTTCTCCAGAGCACAAGGGACATTCTCCAGAAGAGATAACGTTAGAACACAAAAGGAGCCTCAGTAAATTTTGAAAGATTGAAATTGTATCAGCAGCTTCTCAGACCACAATGGTAGGAAACTAGAAATAAATTACACAAAGAAAACAAAAAAACTCCACAAACACATGGAAGCTAAACAACATGCTTTTAAATAACCAATGGATTGGTGACCAAATCAGAGAAGAACTTAATACTTGGAGACAAATGAAAACAAAAATAAAACAGTCCAAAACTTGTGGGATGCTGTAAAATCAGTTCTAAGAGAGAGTATGTAGCACTGCAGGCACACTTCAAGAAAGAAGAAAAATCCCAAATAAACAGTCCAAACTCCCAACTAAATAAACTAGAAAAAGAACAAATGAAACCCAAAGTTGGGAGGAAGAAACAATAAAGATCAGAGTGAAATAAAAATAGAGAAGAATAAAATAGTAGGTAAAGAATCAGTGAAGCCAAGAGCTGGTTCTTTGAGAAGATATACAAAGTGGACAAACACGTAGCCAGATTTTCTCAAGAAAAAGGATGCAACGTCAGAAAAGAAAAATGAATCATTACAACTGACACCACAGAGATACAAGAATTATTAGACAATTCTATGAAAAATTATATGCGAATAAATTGTACAACCTGGAAGAAATGGACAGCTTTTTAGAAAAGTATAACCTTCCAAGACTGACTCAGGAAGAAACAGAAAATCTGAACAGACCAGTTACTAGCAATGAAATTGATTCGGTAATCAAAAAACTTCCAACAAAAAAAAAATGCCAAAACCAGATGGCTTCACAGCTGAATTCTACCAAACATTTAAGAAGAACTGATACCCATCTTTCTTAAAGTAGAACAGGAGAGAATACTTGCAAACTCATTCTATGAGGCCAGCATCACTCTAATATCAAAACCAAACAAAGACACTATACCCCTCCAGAAAATTATAGCTCAGTATTGCTGATGAACATAGACACAAAAATCCTCAATAAAATATTAGCAAACTGAATTGAAAAATACATCAGAAGGATCATCCAGCATGACCAAGTGGTATTTATTCTAGGGATGCAGGAATGGTACAATATTCATAAGTCAGTCAATGTGATACAACACATTAACAGAATGGATAAAAACCATATGACCATATCTCAGTAGATGCTGAAAAAGCATTTCACAAAATTCGACATCCATTCATGAGAAAAATTCTCAGGAAAATGGGTATAGAGGGCAAGTACCTCAACATAATAAAGGCATGTGACAAACCCACAACTGACATCATACTCAGCAGTGAAAAGGTGAACGCTTTTCCTCTAAGATCAGGACAATGATGTTCCCTCTCAGCACTTTTATTTAACATAGACTGGAGGTCCTAGCCCAGGCAATCAGACCTCTTTGCTTGATTGCAAGAGATAAAAGGTGTCCAGAATGGTAAGGAGAAAGTAAAAGTCACTATTTTCAGATTACATGATGTTATACAAAGAAAACCCTAAAATTTCTACCAAGAAACTATTAGACCTAAAAACTGGGTTCAGCAAACTTGCAGGATACAAAATTTAATAGAAATCTGTTGCATTCCTATATACTAACCACAAGTAGAAAGAGAAATCAGAAAAACAATTCCAGTAACAATTGCATGAAAAAGAATAAAATACCTACGAATAAACCTAACCAAAGAGGTGAAAGACCTGTGCTCTGCAAACTATAAGACACTCAATAAGGAAATTAGAGAACAAATTAATAGAAATCTATCCCATGCTTATGGGTAGGAAGAATTAATATCATCAAAATGGCCATCTTGCCCAAAGCAATTTATAGATTCAGTGCAATTGCTGTCAAAATATCAGCAACATTTTCCAATGAACTAGAACAAGTAATCCAGAAATTCACATGAAAATACAAAAGACTCAGAATAGCCAAAGCAAATTTGAGAAAGAACAACACAGCTTGGGGAATTACACTCCCTGATTTCAATCTATACTGCAAAGCTACAGTAATCAAAACAATATATTACTGGCACAAGAACAGACCCATAGACCAACAGAATAGAGACCTCTGATATAAACCCATGCATATACAGTCAATTAATATACGATAAAGGAGGTGTGAATATACAATGGGGAAAAGATAGCCTCTTCAATAACAGGTGTTGGGAAAACTGGATAACTACATATAAGAGAATGAAAATAGATTACTGTCGAACTCCATACATAAAAGTAAACTCAAAATGGATCAAAGACCTGAATGTAAGTCATGAAGCCATAAAACTCTTAGAAGAAAATATAGGCAATAATCTCTTGGACATAAGCATGGGCCATGTTTTCCTGGACACATGATGTCCCTGGGCTAAGGAAACAAAATAAAAAATAAACACTTGAGGCTATATTAAACTAAAAAGCTTCTGTGCAGCAAAGGAAATCATCAGCAGAGCAAAAAGGCAACCTTTACATATATACATATAAATATATCTGGTAAGGGGTTAACATCCAAAATATGTATATAACATACACCTTAACAACAAAAAAACAACCCAATTAAAAAATTGGACCTGAGCAGACATTTTTCAAAGAAGAAATACATCTGACCAAAGGCACATGAAAAGATGCTCTGTCACTAATCATCAGAGAAAGAACTTCTCAGCCTTAAAAAGAATATACTGAACATAATCTCAGTTTTTCTTGATGTCAGAGGTTTTCATTATATTACCTATGTTGCTCTCTGATTGTTAAAATGACTTCACCTAGGTTCAATTCACAAGTCTTCATTGAGCACACATCACAGTGCCATGCTCTGCTGATGTTGATGTGAAAGTTAATCTCTGCCCTAAGAGACACCTGCCAGTGGTTAAATGTCAGTGCTGTGAGAGCTGTGCACACCTTCTGCCAGGGAAACACAGAAAAGGTGCCCTCTCCAGAACAGATTGGGGGGCTGAGGGCAGGCCAATGGAGGCTACCAGAAGAGGCAACCAAAGTAGTCAGTTGGCTTGGAACTCAGGAGACATTGTCACACAAAATAACTTTGAAAATAGTGGTTACAGTTCCAGGCCAGATCATAAAAGAAACTGATGAAAATGTTGTATTTTTTTCAGTAAGAAATAGTAAAAACAAAACAGAACAGTACTATTTAAAAAGAAGATGAGGTTTCAGATTTTGAGGAGATTTTTTGAGTGAATTCCTGAGTGCTTTTAAGAGCTATGGTATATGACAAAGACTCTATTGTGTTTAACTCATCATCAAAACTTTTGACTTTTCCTTTCTTTGATACCGTATAAACAATTGTTTTTTCTTTAAACACAGCATTGATTATGTCTACAAGTGGAATAAAGAAAAGGGAAGATTTATTTATCTATTTATTTATGGGGGTAACTAGATAAAGATTGGAAAAAGTGAGGTAGGGGCAGGGAATGAGGGCAAATACATATACTCAAGGCCTATTATAAAGTCAGGTACTGTACTTTGTACTTCCATGCATGCTGAATGCATTGAAGTCTTAGCAAAATCCCATGAAATGTGCATATTGATATGCATTTTATACATAAAAATCATGACTGAAATAAATAATTTGCCCTAAGTCAAATGGTTGGTGGTAAAAGTCAGAATATAATCCAGCTAGTCATACAAGCCAGAATATAGCCTGGCTAGTCATACAATCCAGAATTTAATCATAAATCTTTCCCAGGATATGGCTAAGGTGAAATGAGCTGTTGGCATTGTAAAGTAAAATAAAAGGATAGCTGAGAAGCGATTTTTCTGAGTAGAAAAGGGAGGCAAGGGATTCTCAAGATGGCGGGGTGAGTAGGGTAGTGGAAATCTCCTCCCAAAACCATATATATTTTGAAAATACAAATATTCCTAAAAGAGTGACTGGAAGATACAGTACATGAGCTAGGCTACATCTGCGAGACCAAACATCTCATGGAAAGGGGTAGGATACAAAACCGTGACCGGCAGGACCTGAGCACTCTCCCACCCCAGCTCACCAGAAGGAGGAAAAGAATCAGAGGGGAGGAAGTGGAAGCCCA
This sequence comes from Manis pentadactyla, assembly GCF_030020395.1. Lineage (NCBI taxonomy): Eukaryota > Metazoa > Chordata > Mammalia > Pholidota > Manidae > Manis > Manis pentadactyla. The sequence goes on from NC_080024.1 coordinate 106,858,136, forward strand.
GGACTGCTAAATAACCAGCCCTGGTGATCTGCCCCAGGAACACAGACAGACATTGCATGGTGCAGTGGATATTGGAGGAGCAGAAAAGCAAGGTTCGAGATTGCAAACAGGTTCCCACAGCCGGCTGCCCAGGGACAAAAGAAAAGTGGGCACTTTAAAAGTCTTAAAGGGGCAAGGGTTGAACAGGTGGACAAAATTATCCTGGCACACTCTTCCCAGATCGCTGGGAACTTTAAGGAACTTCAGGTGCACCAGGTGCCTGGGTGGCAGTGCAGCTCCGAAGTCTCTCATGGGGATAAATAGCCTGCCGTTTATTCCCCCTGCCATCACTGCAAGCAAACTGACTGACCCGCCATTGCTGCAGAACAGCTGGGGAGCAGCCCCACTTACAGCAACCACACAGCTTAGCACAGCAGATTCTCCCTACACGTGGCTAACAGGCCCAGACCCAGAGGCTGCTCCCTGTGCGTGGTTGACTAGCACAGACAGTGGAGATGGGTGCCGAGACCAGGAGGCACAAAGGGGCTTTGTTCTTCAGGCAGAACATGGGCTGCTAGCTTGCAACCCTGGCCATTGTCCTAGGCCATCTTGGAGGCAGCTCCGCCCATAGCAGTTTAGGGGATTAACCCAGAGGCTACTCCCTGTGTGGGGTTAATGGGCACAGATAGCGGAGACAGGTAAGGCAACCAGCAAGCATAAAGGGACTTTGTTGTTGCAGCTGACACACATGCAACTTGCCAGCGACCCCTCCCATCACCAGGAAAAGGCAGTAGAACCTTGTTCAGTTCAAAATCCCTCAAACACCAGAGACAGGCCCCGGTGAGACCGAAATCACAAATCTTCCTTAAAAAGAATTCAAAATAAAAGTCATGACCATGCTGATGGACCTGCAGAGAAATATGCAAGAGCTAATGGTTGAATTCAGGAGGGAGATAACAGAAATGAAACAAACAGTGGAAGGATTTAAGAGCAGACTGGATGAGGTGGAAGAGACTGTTAATGGAATAGAAATCAGAGAACAGGAATACAGAGAAGTTGAGGCAGAGAGAGATAAAAGGATCTCTAGGAATGAAAGAATATTAAGAGAACTGTGTGACCAATTCAAATGGAAAAATTTTTGCATTATAGGGGTACCAAAAGAAGAAGAGGGAGGCGAAGGGATAGAAAGTGTCTTTGAAGAAATAATTGCTGGATCTGTCCCGAATCTGGGGAAGGATACTTTCTCAGATCATGAAAGTCCACAGATCTCCCAACAGAAGGGAGTGAAGGAGGACAACATCAAGGTATATAATAACTAAAATGACAAACACAAGGACAGAGTATTAAAAGCAACCAGAGAGAGAAAAAAGATCACCTACAAAGGAAAACCCATCAGGCTATCATCAGACTTCTCAGCACAAACCTTACAGGCGAGAAGGGAATGGCATGATATATTCAAGGAATGAAACAGAAATGTCTCGAAACAAGAATATTCTGTCCAGCAAGCTTATCATTTAAATTTGAAGGAGGGATTAAACAATTCACAGATAAACAAAAGTTGAGAGAATTTACCTCCCATAAACCATCTCTACAATATATTTTAAAGGGACTGCTCTAGAGGGAAGTATGCCTAAGGCTAAATAGCTGTCGCCAGAGAAAACCACAGCAAAGAAAGTAGACCAACCAAATACTAGGTAAAGGCAAAGTAAAATCAGCTATCCACAAAATCAGTCATGGGAAACACAAAGAGTACAGAATAAAACACCCAACATATAAAGAGTAGAAGAGGAAGAAAAGAAGGGAGACAAATAAAGAATCAGACTGTGTTTATAATAGTGGAAAAAGTGAGTTAAGTTAGACAAATAGTAAAGAAGCTGCCCTTGAACCTTTGGTAACCACGAATCCAAAGCCTGCAATGGCAATAAGTACATATCTATCGATAATCACCCTAAATGTAAATGGACTGAATGCACCAATCAAAAGACACAGAGTAATAGAATGGATAAAAAAGCAAAACGCATCTGTATTCTGCCTACAAGAGACTCATGTCAAACCTGAAGACATACACAGACTAAAAGTGAAGGGATGGGAAAAGATATTTCATGCAAACAATAGGGAGAAAAAAGCAGGTGTTGCGGTACTTGTACCAGACAAAATAAACTTAAAAACAAAGAACGTAATGAGACAAAGAAGCACATTACATAATGATAAGGGGTTAGTCCAAAAAGAGTATATAACCATTATAAATATCTATGCACCTAACACAGGAGCATCTATATATGTGAAATAAATACTAATACAATTAAGGGGGGGATTGAATGCAATGCATTTATTTTAGGAGACGGCAACACACCACTCCCACCAAAGGACAGATCCACCAGACAGAAAATAAGTAATGACACAGATGCACTGAACAACACATTAGAACAGATGGACCCAATAGACATCTACAGAACTCTACACCCAAAAGCAGCATGATACACATTCTTCTTAAGTGCACATGGAGCATTTTCCAGAATAGACCACATACTAGGCCAGAAAAAGAGCATCAGTAAATTAAAAAATATTGAAATTCTAGCAACCAACTTCTCAGATCACAAAGGTATAAAACTGGAAATAAATTGTACAAAGAAAAAAAGGCTCACAAACACATGGAGGCTTAACAACATGCTATTTAATCAATGGATCAATGACCAAATTAAAACACAGATCAATCAATATATGGAGACAAATGAAAACAACAGCACAATGCCCTGACTTCTGCGGGATGCAGCAAAGGCCGTTCTAAGACAAAAGTATAAATCAATCCAGGCCTATTTAAAGAAGGAAGAACAATCCCAAATGAATACTCTAAATGCACAATTATTGAAACTGGAAAAGAAGAACAAATGAGTCCCATTCAAAGTCAGCAGAAGGAGGCACATAATAAAGATCAGAGAAGAAATAAACAAAATTGAGAAGAATAAAACAATAGAAAAAAAAGATGAAACCAAGAGCTGGATCTTTGAGAAAATAAACAAAATACATAAACTGCTAGCCAGACTTATTAAGAGAAAAAGAGAATCTACACACACACAAATAGAATCAGAAATGAGGAAAAATCACAATGAACGCCACAGAAATACAAAGACTTATTAGAGAATAATATGAAAATCTATATGCTAACAAAATGGACAACCTAGAAGAAAAGAACAAATTTCTAGAAAAATACAACCTTCCAAGACTGACCCAGGAGGAAACAGAAAATGTAAACAGACCAATTACCAGCAATGAAATTGAATTGGTAATCAAAAAACTACCCAAGAACAAAACCTGCACCAAATGGATTCACTGCTGAATTTTATCAAACATTTAGAGAAGACATAATATCCATTCTCCTTAAAGTTTTGCAAAAAAATAGAAGACAAGGGAATACTTCCGAAATAATTCAACGCAGCCAGCATCACTCTAATACCAAAACCAGGCAAAGGCACCACAAAATAGAAAATTACAGACCAATATCCCTGATGAATATAGATGCAAAAATACTCAACAAGATATTAACAAACAGAATTCAAACATACATTAAGAGGATCATACACCATGATCAAGTCGGATTCATCACAGGGATAGAAGGATGGTATAACATTTGATAATCCATCAACATCATCCACCACATCAACAAAAGAAGGACAAAAAACACATGATCATTCCGATAGATTCTGAAAAAGCATTCAACAAAACTCAACAACCATTCATGATAAAAACTCTCAACAAAATGGGTATAGAGGGCAAGTACCTCAACATAATAAAGGGCATATATGACAAACCCACAGCCATCATCATACTTAACAGTGAGAAGCTGAAAGCTTTTCCTCTAAAATCCGTAACCAGACAGGTATGCCCACTCTCCCCACTTTTATTCAACATAGTCCTGGAGGTACTAGCCAACCCAGTCAGACAAAAACAAAGAAATAAAAGGCATCCAGATTGGTAAGGAAGAAGTCAAACTGTCAGTGTTTGCAAATGACATGATATTGTACATAAAAAACCCTAAAGAATCCACTCGAATTCTACCAGAACTAATATCTGAGTTCAGCAAAGTTGCAGGATACAAAATTAATACACAGAAATCTGTTGCATTACTGTACAGTAACAATGAATGAGCAGAGAGAGAAATCAGGAAAACAATTGCATTCACAATTGCATCAAAAATAATAAAATACCTAGGAATAAACCTAACCAAGGAAGTGAAAGACCTATGTCCTGAAAATTGCATGACACTCTTAAGAGAAACTAAAGAGGACACTAATAAATGGAAACTCATCCCATGCTCTTGGGTAGGAAGAATTAATATTGTCAAAATGGCCATCCTGACTAAAGTAATCTACAGATTCAAGGCAATCCCTATCAAAATCCTGACAGAATTCTTCAACAACTAGAACAAGCAGTTCTAAAATGCATAGGGAACTCCAAAAGACCCCGAATAGGCAAAGCAATTCAGAGAAGGAAGAATATGGCAGTGGGGATCTCACTTTCCAACCTGAAGGTCTACTACAAAGCTACAGTAATCAAGACAATTTGGTACTGGCACAGGAACAGACCCAGAGACCAGTGAAACAGAATACAGAGTCCAGATATTAACTCAAGAATATATAGTCAATAATGTATGATAAAGGGACCATGGATATACAATGGGGAAATGACAGCTTCTTCAACAGCTGGTGTTTGCAAAACTGGACAGCTACATGTAAGAGAATTGAACTGGATCACTAACTCCATATACAAAAGTAAACTCAAAATGGATCAAAGACCTGAAACAGTTAGATGAAAACATAGACAAAACTTTCTTGAATATAAACATGAACAACTTCTGCATGAACATATCTCCACAGGCAAGGGAAGCAAAAGCAAAAATGAAGAAGTGAGACTATCAAACTAAAAATCTTCTGTACAGCAAAGGACACCATCAGTAGAACAAAAAGGCATCCTACAGTATAGGAGTATATATTCATAAATGACATATCCGATAAGAGGTTGACATAAAAAATAGACAAAGAGCTCACGCACCTGAAGAAAGAAAAAGCAAATAATCCAATTAAAAAATGGACACGGGATCTGAACAGAAACCTATCCAAAGAAGAAAGTCAGATAGCCAACAGGCACATGAAAAGATGCTCCACATCCATAATCATCAGAGAAATGCAAGTTAAAACCACAATGAGATAATCACCTCACACCAATTAGGGTGACCACTATCCAAAAGACAAACAACAACAATGTTGGCGAGGATGTGGAGAAAGGGGTACCCTCCTACACTGCTGGTGTGGATGTAAATTAGTTCAACCATTGTGGAAAGCTGTATGGAGGTTCCTCTAAAACTAAAAATAGAAATACCATTTGACCCAGGCATTCTACTCCTAGGAATTTACTGTACGGCTGCAGGATTGCAAAATACATATGCATCCCTATGTTTATTCCAGCACTATTTACAATAGCCAAGAAATGGAAGCAACCTAAGTGTCCATCAGCAGATGAATGGATAAAGATGTGGTACGTATACACAATAGATTATTCACCCATAAGAAGAAAACAAACCCTACCATTTGCAACAACATGGATGGAGCTAGAGGGTATTATGTTCAGTGAAATAAGCCAGGCTGAGAAAGAGAAGTGTCAAATGATTTTACTCACATGTGGAGTATAAGAACAAAGCAAAAACTGAAGAAGCAAAACAGCAGCAGACTCACAGAACCCAAGAATGGACTAACAGTTACCAAAGGGAAAGGCACTGGGGATTATGAGTGGGAAGGAAAGGATAAGGAGAGAAAGGGGCATTACGTTTAGCACACAGAATGTTGGGGAGAGGGCTCGGAGAAGGTAGTATAGCACAGCGAAGACAAGTAGTGATTCTGTAGCATCTTACTACACTGATGGACAGTGAATGTAATGGGGTATGTTGTCGGAACTTGATAATGGGTTGAATCTTGTAACCACAATGTTGCTCATGTAAGTGTATATTAATGATACCAAAATAAATAAGAAAATGAAAACAGTGGCAGTGTTGTAGAGTAAAGTAGCATTGCCCATATTTGCAAAAGCCTGGGATATTTGTCCGGGTGGTATCTGTATATCCAGTGTTTATAAATCAGGATCATATTTCCTAGTAATATTGGTGGAAGTGAATGGTAAAGAGGATTATCTATTATTAACATTAACATTGGAAGTTCAGAGTTTGAAAAGTTTTTCACTTGTTTGCATTGATGAACAATATGTTTTTCATCGGAACTCAGTAAGCAGTGTATATATGGATGTCAATAGATGTTCTTCTTTATAACTTAGCTGCTACCAATAAATGAGCTTTCAGTCTCTCAGATGCTTAGTGTGACTGTGAAATCCCTACTTAGATAAGCATTGCCATGAAAGTACTGCAAGGATGTTGTTTGATAAATATATCTGTCCTCAGAAATATCTTTTGGAAATGTGGAAAATCAACTTGGTATTTTTTAAGTGGAGAATATAGATTTTAGCAGATAATATAAATCTAAGAAAATATAAAAAGGGTTTATATATGTGGTATATACTGATTTGAAGAAATCACGAATTTCCATCTAAGATTTTTTTACTGCATAGGTGAGGCTTGAATATCTCCTCAAATGTAATTTTTCACGTTTTTGAAATGAAATAGATTAGACCTCACTTAAAAATCATACTATTTAGAGCCTTACTATTAATTCTATAGAATTCTTTAGTCATCTCCATTAACCACCTTCTATAATGTTCCTAGGTTATTGAATCTTTGGGAATTATTATTTATAAGGCACTGGACTACGGTTTGAAGGAGAATGAAGAAAGGGAATTAAGCCCTCCTCTGGAGCAGCTCATTGATCACATGGCCAACACAGTGGAAGCCGATGGTAGCAATGATGAGGGCTATGAGGCCGCAGATGAAGGCCTGGATGATGAAGAAGATGAAAAGAGAAAACTCGCAGCTGTCCTGTCCTATACAGACGTCATGAAGGTAAAGCATCAGTTTTCATAGTACTTGTTTCTTTCAAGAGTTATTTTTATTTTTATTTATTTTTCTATTTCGGTATCATTAATCTACAATTACATGAGGAACATTATGTTTACTAGAGTCCCCCCATCACCTAGCCTCCCCCAAAAACCCCATTACAGTCACTCTCCATCAGCATAGTAAGATGCTGTAGAATCACTACTTGTCTTCTCTGTGTTGCACAGCCCTCCCCGTACCCCACCCCACATTATATGTGCTTATCATAATGACCCCCTTCTTTTTCCCCCCACATTATCCCTCCCTTCCTACCCATTCTCCCCAGTCCCTTTCCCTTTGGTTACTGTTAGTCCATTCTTGAGTTCTGTGATCCTGCTGCTGTTTTGTTTGTTCAGTTTTTTCTTTGTTCTTATACTCCACATTTGAGTGAAATCATTTGGTATTTGTCTTTCTCCGCCTGGCTTATTTCACTGAGCTTATTCATTTATTTCACATAAAATACCCTCTAGCTCCATCTATGTTGTTGCAAATGGTAGGATTTGTTTTCTTCTTATGGCTGGATAATATTCCATTGTGTATATGTACCACATCTTCTTTATCCATTCATCTACTGATGGACACTTAGGTTGCTTCCATTTCTTGGCTATTGTAAATAGTGCTGCAATAAACATAGGAGTACATCTGTCTTTTTCAAATTGGGCTGCTGCATTCTTAGGGTAAATTCCTAGAAGTGGAATTCCTGGTCCAAATGGTATTTCTATTTTTAGTTTTTTGAGGAACCTCCATACTGCTTTCCACAATGGTTGAACTGATTTACATTACCACCAGCAGTGTAGGAGGGTTCCCCTTTCTCCACAACCTCGCCAACATTTGTTGTTCTTTGTCTTTTGGATGGTGGCGATCCTTACTTATGTAAGGTGATATCTCATTGTCGTTTTAATTTGCATTTCTCTGATAACTAGCGATGTGGAGCATCCTTTCATGTGTCTGTTGGCCATCTGAATTTCTTCTTTGGAGAACTGTCTGTTCAGCTCCTCTGTCCATTTTTTAATTGGATTATTTGCTTTTTGTTTGTTGAGGTGCATGAGCTCTTTATATGTTTTGGATATCAACCTTTTATTGGATCTGTCATTTATGAATATATTCTCCTATACTGTAGGATGCCTTTTTGTTCTGTTGATGGTGTCCTTTGCTGTACAGAAGCTCTTCAGCTTGATATAGTCCCACTTGTTCATTTTTGCTTTTGTTTTCCTTGCCTGGGGAGATATGTTCATGAAGAAGTCGCTAATGTTTATGTCCAAGAGATTTTTGCCTATGTTTTTTTCAAAGAGTTTTATGGTTTCATGACTTACATTCAGGTCTCTCATCCATTTTGAATTTACTTTTGTTTTTGGGGTTAGACAATGATCCAGTTTCATTCTCTTAAATGTAGCTGTCCAGTTTTGCCAACACCAACTGTTGAAGAGGCTGTCATTTCCCCATTGTATGTCCATGGATCCTTTATCGTATATTAATTGACCATATATCTTTGTGTTAATATCTGGATTCTCTATTCTGTTCCACTGGTCTGTGGCTTTGTTCTTGTGCCAGTATGAAATTGTCTTGATTACTGTGGCTTTGTAGTAGAACTTGAAGTTGGGAAGTGAGATCTCCCCCACTTTATTCTTCCTTCTCAGGATTGCTTTGGCTATTCAGGGTCTTTGTAGTTTCCATATGAATCTTAGAACTATTTGTTCCAGTTTGTTGAAGAATGCTGTTGGTATTTCGATAGGGATTGCATTGAATGTTTAGATTGCTTTAGGCAGGAAAGTCATTTTGACGATATTAATTCTTCCTAGCCAAGAGCATGGGATGAGTTTCCATTTGTTAGTGTGCTCTTTAATTTCTCTTAAGAGTGTCTTGTAGTTTTCAGGGTATAGGTCTTTCACTTCCTTGGTTAGGTTTATTCCTAGGTATTTTATTCTTTTTGATACAATTGTGAATGGAATTGTTTTCCTGATTTCTTTTTCTGCTAGTTCATTGTTATTGTATAGGAAAGCAACAGATTTCTGTGTATTAATTTTGTATTGTGAAACTTTGCTGATTTCAGATATTAGTTCTATAGTAGTTTTGTAGTGGAGTCTTTAGGGTTTTTTATGTACAATATCATGTCATCTGCAAATAGTGACAGTTTGACTTGTTCTTTACCAATCTGGATTCCTTGTATTTCTTTGTTTTGTCTGATTGCCGTGGCTAGGACCTCCAGTAATATGTTGAATAACAGTGGGGAGAGTGGGCATCCCTGTCTTGTTCCCGATCTTAGAGGAAAAGCTTTGAGTTTCTCACTGTTAAGTATGATGTTGTCTGTGGGTTTGTCATATATATATATATATATATATATATATATATATATATATATATATGGCCTTTATTATGTTGAGGTACTTGCCCTCTCTACTCATTTTGTTGAGAGTTTTTATCATGAATGGATGTTGAATTTTGTCAAATGCTTTTTCAGCATCTTTGAAGATGATCATTCTGTTTTTGTCCTTTTTTTTGATGTGGTGGATGATGTTGATGGATTTTCAAATGTTGTATCATCCTTGCATCCCTGAGATGAATCCTACTTGGTCATGGTGTATGATCTTCATGATGTATTTTTGAATTCAGTTTACTAATATTTTGTTGAGTATTTTTACATCTATGTTCATCAGAGTTATTTGTCTTTAATTTTCTTTTTTTGTGGGGTTCTAGCCTGGGTTTGGTTATTAGGGTGATACTGGCTTCAAAGAATGAGTTTGGAAGTATTCCCTCATCTTCTATTTTTTTTTGGAAATCTTTAAGGAGAATAGGTATTATATCTTCTCTATATGTCTGATAAAATTCCACCATAAATCTATCTTGCCCGGGGGTTTTGCTCTTGGGTAGTTTTTTGATTACCGATTCATTTTTGCTGCTGGTAATTGGTCTGTTTAGATTTTGTATTTCTTCTTTGATCAGTCTTGGAAGGTTGTATTTTTCTAGGAAGTTGTGTACTTCTTGTAGGTTTTCCTGTTATTTTACTTTAAAAATGTGAATAGGGATTCAGCATTTGCCAGTAATTCCTAAGCTTTCAGCTATAAGTTTAATGAATAATAAACTAAAATACTCTTGATTCTGTTATTTGTTCTTATCCTCAACATAGTCTTTTATGATTGAAACATAACTCTCAAAAAGTCACTTTTAGATAATCATATGCTGCATATCATTACTGAATTGCTATTCTGTCTTCAGTTGACTTCTGCATTTACTTTTTATGGAGTAACACCTGTGATCCCTTAGTTATATGAGATTCTGAATCTGAAGTATCACACATTAGTCTTACTTTGTTTTCTTAACGTCTACCCAGTTATATTTACATCCAACAAAACATTCTGTAGCTTAAATAAAAATTTTTTCTTTAGCTAAACTTGAAGGCCATTACTTCTACAATCAGATTAATATTAAGGCAGGTTTATCAGATTAGTCTTAAAAGAACATCTATTTAGAGTTACTGATATATGACTACTTTTACAGGATTTTGTAAGGATGGGTTATGCATCACTTTTTTTCAGTTTAGTGGTTCATTAAGCAAATGTAATGATAATGGTCATTACAATGAGGACATATTGCACTAATAAGTGTAATAACCATATATTTTCAGAAAAATCAGCCTTCATATGCTATTATAAACACAACCTAAACGTTCTTTATTTTTTCTCCTTTTTCTTCCTCCTCCATTCTTTGTATGTTTATGAATTGTATTCTGTACTCTTTGTCTATCCCTTGGGTGACATGTATTTAGCTTTTGGAATACTTCCATCTATAGGATTCCCTCCAAAATGCACTGTAGAGGTGGTGTGTGGGAGGTAAATTCTCTCAGCTTTTCCTTATCTGAAAATTGTTTAATCCCTCCTTCAAATTTAAATGATAACCTTAATGGGTAGAGTATTCTTGGTTAAAGGCCCATCTGCTTCATTGCATTAAATATATTGAGCCACTCCCTTCTGGCCTGTAAGGTTTCTGTTGAGAAGTCTGATGATAGCCTGATGGGTTTTCCTTTTATGTGATCTTTTTTCTCTCTCTAGCTGCTTTTGGTAATCTGTCTTTATTCTTGATCTTTGCCATATTAATTATTGTATGTCTTGATGTTGTCTTCCCTGGGTCCCTTGTGTTGGGAGATCTGTGCATCTCCATGGCCTGAGACTATCTCCTTCCCCAGATTGGGGAAGTTTTCAGCAACTACCTCCTCAATGGCACTTTCTATCCCTTTTTCTCTCTCTTCTTTTTCTGGTACCCCTACAATGCAAATATTGTTCCATTTGGATTAGTCATACAGTTCTCTCAATATTCTTTCATTCTTAGATGTTCTTTTTTCTCTCTCTGCATCGGCGTCTTTATATTCTTCTTCTCTCATTTCTATTCCATTTACCCTCTCTTCTACTACATCTAATCTGCTTTTAAATTCCTCCATTGTATGTTTCATTTCAGATATGAAATTTCTTAATGATTCAATCTCTGACTTAAATTCATTCCTGAGTTCTTCAATATTTTTATGTACCTCCATAAGGATGTGTATAATTTTTATTTTGAGCTCTCTTTCAGGAAGATTGGTGAGTTCAGTTTCATTTGGCCCTTTTTCTGGGGTTTGTGCAATTTTGGTCTGAACCATTTTCTTTTGACTTTTCATTTTTCTGTGTGGTCCCCACTAGTCCTCAGAAGTTCCAGTCTCTGCTCAGCCCCTAGAGTGAGGTTGAGGGTTGTAGGGGAGCGGAGCTTGTGCCTGGGAGCAGGAAAGGTCTGTTTTCTGATTCCCATCTGTGGTGCTTATCTCCAGTGTCAGAGCCAGTGGGCTGAGCCCACAGGTGTAAGCCTTTGTGTTTTGTGTCTCTAGTTGTTGTGGGTGGGGCCTCCCTCTGGCTGGCCTGTTGACAGCACAGTGGCTGCTGGTTTGGGAACAGGTGCCAGCAGGCTAGGAGGAAGGTGCAGCAGCCTGCTTGTCATAGTGGGGTGCCTTGGATCTGTGTAGGCAGCCAGGAGGATGGAGCGCCTGAAGCTCCTCAAAGCTCCCCACAAGCTGGGCAGAGTGTGCCCAGACAACCTTGTTCAGCCCTTCCCTCCCCTGTGCATCAAACTCTGTGCAAACCCCACCCCTTCAGCAGCCCTCACGGTAGTACGAAGCCTCTCAGACCACCTGCCCTTCCTCTGACTCAGAGCGGCCAGATGTGGATCCCCTCCTCCATAAACGGCTAGAATCTCAGTCTCTCAAGCACTCTGCCTGTCTGAATTCCCCAACATCCAGAGCAACACACAGTGTAGTTTTCTGCTCACAACGCAGACCTCCAAGGCTAGGTGTTCAGCAGTCCCAGGTTTCCACCCCCTCCCCACTCCGTTTCTCTTCCTCCCACTGGTTAGCTGGGGTGGGGGAAGGACTTGGGTCCTGCCAGATTAAGGCTTTCATATGTTACCCTGTTTCGTGAGGTCTGCTCTCTTCATGAGGTCTGTATGCAGTCTGGTTCAGCCTTCTTTCTTGTTGCTGTTTTAGGGTTAGTTGTATTAATTCACTATATTTTTGTACTATTAGTGGTTTTGAGATGAGTTCTCCATCTCATCTCTCATGTCGCCATCTTGAATCTCCTATACATCACTTTTTTTTCAAGTTTTTATGAAGCATGCCAGAAACAGGAATAGTGAGCATCCTGTTTGCTGAAGACAGTGCTTTTCAGGTGTACTGCAGCATACACTGCTACTTCTTCCATCTTAGATAATAAATCTCTTGGGAACTCTTGAATGGGACTATATAATTATGATTCTTATGAAATTCAAATATATTCTTTAGTTCTTTTAATACTCATAGGACTTCTCATTTTATGTCAATAGTGTATACAAGTGAAATACCCTCATATGTATATATTGACATTTTATTCATTTTGTACTTTCTATATGTTAAGGAATATTTAAATAAATACACACACACAGAAACACACTTAAATGTCAAATAAAACTTTTTGAAGACTACAAATGACCTGCTTATTCTGTCAAAAACCAATGATAAATAGTAATAAGAAGTAAAGCATAAAAGGCTTTCTAGTGAGAAACAAAGTTTTATGCTTTCAAAACTCAGATAACAGTTTTTGGTAGGGGTTGAACAAGGAGTGATGAAGGAGGAAAAGAACACCCATTTAACCAACTATATCAATTAAAATAAACCTGGCACCAGTAGAATGACAGATGTCATAGCTATATTGCTCTCTTACGCTACAAATTTGGAAGATGAGAGCTAGAGATTCATTGGTATCTCAAAGTTCTTATTCAATGCTATTAATATGTAGACTTAAGAAAACAAAAATTCATGCATCCAGCAACTTGAACTGATAACTTTTAGTTTTATTATTTTTAAATTTGAGCTACTGTGCCCTTCTACCTAATTGCTATCATAATATGAAAAATTCATGGTTAAAAGGGTGTTTTAAAAAACAGGAGGATAACTGTAAGTTTTACCAATTCCATTCATTGGAACTATTTTTGGAGAATACCATGTCCTTATCTCTTGTTTCTTGGTTTCCATGCTAACCAAAACTGACCAATAAAAATTTCCACATCAGTAACAAGATGTTTTGAATATTCCTTTCACCTACATGAGAAGAAAAATAATTGCTGAAGCATTACACAAGTAAACTGAAATGTTAATATTATAAAACACATTATTCTTAGCCATATAATGACACATATGAGTTTGTGGTTTGGTTAGTGGGCTGAAATCTTCAGTTACTTAAATTGACTCCTTGATCACTTTGTTGGAAGAGAAGACAAGAATTAACTGAAGAAATATAACTGCTTTCTCCTTGCTGGAAATGGAAATGTGAAACTAAGTTTGAATAATATAAATAAAAGAATATTTAGGAACTTGGAGGTAATTTCAATTTTAAGCAAACAAATCCTCTGTAGGGTATAACTTTCTCCCTGAAGAGTTGTTTATTCCTACCATTTTTTAAATTTGGTATGTTTTAATATGGTATGTTATAGTTGAAAAGTCCTTTCACATGCATTGGTATCTGAGCCTTATGTTAACACTGTGAGGTAAATTGGGTAGCCATTTTTATACCTGTTGTACAGATGAAAAACTAAGGCTCAGGCAGGTGTGTGACTTTCCCAGCTTTGTATAACTGAGTCAGTGAGAGGAATAGTAGATGGTGGTTAATTTCAGAGGTTTGTAGTCAGGTAAAACTTAAATTGGAACCTGATTTTGCCATTTTTGTACCAGCTGGTGCCTGGGAGCAGGAAAGGTCTATTTAATCCTGGATTATTTAATCCTAAGTCTTTGTTTTCTGTAAAGTGAGAATAATAGTATCTGACTGAGTTATTATGTAGATTAAATTAGATAACATAACCAATGTAAAGTATCTAGAATAGTCCTTGTCTTGGATAAAAACATAATAGTACTTACTCTATGCCAGGCATTTCCCAAACTGCTAGGAAGATAGCAGTAAACAACATGCAAATGGTCCCTACCTTTATGGCTCTTAATTGTAATGGAAAAAAACAGAATATAAACACTAGAAACAAGCAAACATATATAATTTTTTTCTGACTTATTCCAGGCTTTTTGCCACTGCATATACTTAAGAATAAATTGCAGGCACAAATTTGTATCAGAGATAGAATATATTTTTCCTTTAATATAAGAATATATGAGAATTAAAGATGACGGTGTGAGAGGTAAGACAGAGGCTTCCTCCTAAAACCGCATATAATATGAAAATATAATTAATACAACTAATCCTGAGAGAGCAACAGGAAAGAGGACTGCGCCAGACTGCATACACCTGGAGAAAAGAGCAGACCTCACGTAACAGGGTAATGTACCAAAGCTGTGGCCCAACGGGACCCAAGCCCTTGCCCTACGTCAGCCCACTAGCGGGAGGAAGAGAAACTGAGCAGGGAGTGAGTGGAGGCCTGGGACTGTTGAATACCTAACTCCGGAGATCTGCTCTGGGAGCACAAACCTACATTTCATGGTGTTTTCATGATGCTCTCGTGATTATAGGGTTGTAAAGCTAAGACAAGCAGAATTCCTGGAGAGACTGAGATTCTAGCTGCATGTAGAAAGCAGGGATCCATATCCGGCTGCTCTGGGACAAAAGCTTATACCTGTGTCCTGGACCCACTGGTTCAGACAGTGGAGACAGGCATAGCAGCCAGGAAGCTGGAAACAGCTCTTTCCTTCCCCCAGGCACCAATCCCACTCCCCTGTGACTGCCAACATTGATTCAGGAGCTGATCAGCTCCAGAGAGTAGAGCTTCTGGACACTAGAGAGTGCCATGCACAAATATGAAATGCCAAAGGAACCTGGTACATAGTAAAATTAATATAACCCGTGAAAAAGATGACATAGCCCTCATGACTCTTCCTGAAAGGGAGTTCAAAATAAAAATCATTAACATGCTCATGGAGGTATGGAAAGATATTCAAGAACTCAGGAAAGAATTCCAGTCAGA
Source organism: Manis pentadactyla (assembly GCF_030020395.1). Lineage (NCBI taxonomy): Eukaryota > Metazoa > Chordata > Mammalia > Pholidota > Manidae > Manis > Manis pentadactyla. The sequence goes on from NC_080024.1 coordinate 106,873,605, forward strand.
GATCCAATCACTGAAGAGCACAATGGAGGGTATTAAAAGCAGATTGGATACAGTGGAGGAGACAATAAATGAAATAGAAACTAGAGAGGAGGAATACAAAGAAGCTGAGGCACAGAGAAAAAAAAGGATCTCCAAGAATGAAAGAATATTGAGAACTGTGTGACCAATCCTAACAGAACTATATTCGCATTATAGGGATACCAGAAGAAGAAGAGAGACAGAAAGGGATAGAAAGTGTCTTTGAGGACGTAATTGCTAAAAACTTCCCAATCTGGGGAAGGAGATAGTCTCTCAGGCCATGGATGTACACAGATCTCCCAACACAAGGGATCCAAGGTAGAAAACACCAAGACATATAATTAAAATGGCAAAGATTAAGGATAAGGACCGACTATTAAAAGCAGCCAGAGAGAGAAATAAGATCACATACAAAGGAAAGCCCATCAGGCTAACATCAGACTTCTCAGCAGAAACCTTATAGAAGGGAGTGGCATGATGTATTTAATGCAATAAAGGAGAAGGGCCTAGAACGAAAATTACCTGGCATGATTATCATTTAAATTTGCAGGAGGGATTAAACAATTTCCAGATGAGTAAAAGCTGAGAGAATTTACCTCCCACAAACCATCTCTGCAGTGTATTGTGGAGGGACTGCTATAGATGGAAGTGTTCCTAAGATTTAACAGCCGTCAACAGAGGTAATAAAACCACAGTAAAGAAAGTAGAACAGCTAATTATTAAGCAAATGCAAAATTAAATTAACTATAACCCAAGTCAATCAAGGGATACACAAAGAGGACAGAATACGATACTTAATATATAAAGAATGGAGGAGGAAGAAAAATGAAGAGAAAAAGAAAAGAACCCGTAGATTGTGTCTATAATAACATATTAAGTGAGTTAAATTAGACTCTTAGATAGTAAGGAAGTTAACCTTGAACCTTTGTTAACCACGAATCTAAAGTCTGCAATGGAAATAAGTACATACCTATCGATAATCACCCTAAATGTAAATGGAATGAATGCACTAATCAAAAGACATAGAGTCACTGAATAGATAAAAAAACAAGACCCATCTATATGCTGCCTACAAAAGACTCACTTAAACCCTAAGACATACACAGACTAAAAGTGAAGGGATGGAAAAAGATATTTCATGCAACTAATAGAAAAAAGCAGCTGTTGCAGTACTTGTAACAGACAAAATACGCTTCACAACAAAGAAAGTCACAAGAGACAAAGGACATAACAATGATTAAGGGGTCCATCCAACAAGAAGATATAACCATTATAAATATCTATGCTCCGAACACAGGAGCACCTACATATGTGAAACAAATACTAACTGAATTAAAAGGGGATATAGAATGCAATGCATTCATTCTAGGAGACGTCAGCACTCCACTAACTGTGAAGGACAGATCAACCAGACAGAAAATAAGTAAGGATACAGAGGCACTGAAAAACACAGTAGAACAGATGGACCTAACAGATGTCTACAGAACTCTACACCCAAAAGCAGCAGAGAATACATATTTTTCTCAAGTGCACATGGAACATTTTCAAGAATTGATCATATACTAGGCCACAAAAAGAGCCTCTGTAAATTCAAAAAGATTGAAATTGTACCAACCAGTTTCTCAGACCACAAAGGTATGAAACTAGAAATAAATTACGTAAAGAAAATGAAAATCCCACAAACACATGGAGTCTTCACAACATGCTCCTAAATAACCAATGGATCAATGACCAAATAAAATCAGAGATCAAGCAATATATGGAAACAAATGACAATAATAATTCAACACCGCAAAATCTGTGGGACGCAGCTAAGGCTGTGCTAAGAAGAAAGTATATTGCAATACAGGCCTACCTCAGGAAAGAAGAACAATCCCATATAAGCGGTCTAAACTCACAATTAATGAAACTTGAAAAAGAACAAAAGAGGCCCAACGTCAGTAGAAGGAGGGACATAATAAAGATTAGAGCAGAAATCAATAAAATAGAGAAGAATAAAACAATAGAAAGAATGAATGAAAGGAAGAGCTGGTTCTTTGGGAAAATAGACAAAATAAATAACCCCCTAGCCATACTTACCAAGAATAAAAGGGAGTCTAAGCACATAAACAGAATCAGAAATGAGAAAGCAAAAATCACTACGGACACCACAGAAATACAAAGAATTATTAGATAATGCTATGAAAGATTATATACTAACAAACTGGATAACCTAGAAGAAATGGACAACTTTCGAGAAAAATATAATCTTCCAAGGCTGAACAAGGAAGAAAGAAAATATGAACAGACCAATTAACGACAATGAAATTGGACTGGTAGTCTAAAACCTACCTAAGAACAAAATGCCTGTACCAGATGGCTTCACTGTTGAATTTTATCAAACATTTAGTGAAGACCTATTACCCATCCTCCTTAAAGTTTTCCAAAGAGTAGAAGAAAAGGGAATACTTCCAAATGCATTCTATGAGACCAGCATCACTCTTATACCAAAACCAGTCAAAGACACCACAAAGTACAAAATTACAGACCAATATCCCTGATGAACATAGATGCAAAAATACTCAACAAAATATTAGCAAACCAAATTCAAAAGTACACCAAAAAGAATATCCACCATGATGAAGTAGGACTTATTCCAGGGATGCATGGATGGTACAACATTAGAAAATCCATCAACATCATCCACCATATCAACAAAAAGGACAAAAAACACATGATCATCTCAATAGATGCTGAAAAAGCATTTGACAAAATGCAACATCCATTCATGATAAAAACTCTCAACAAAATGGGTATAGAGGGCAAGTACCTCAACATATTAAAGGCCATATATGACAAACCCACAGACAACATTATACTTAACAGCGAGAAGCTGAAAGCTTTTCCTTTAAGATCAGGAACAAGACAAAGATGCCCACTCTCCCCTCGGTTATTCAACATAGTACTCGAGGTCCTAACCACAGCAATCAGACATCACAAAGAAATAAAAGGCATCCAGATTGGCAAGGGAGAAGTTAAACTGTCCCTGTTTGCAGATGACATGATATTGTACATAAAAAACCCTAAAGAATCCACTCCAAAACTACTAGATCTAATATCTGAATTAAGCAAAGTTGCAGGATACAAAATTAATACACAGAATTCTGTGGCATTCCTATACACTAACAATGAACTAGCAGAGAGAGAAATCAGGAAAACAATTCCATTCACAATTGCATCAAAAATAATAAAATGCCTAGGAATAAACCTAACCAAGGAAGTAATAGACCTATACCCTGAAAACTACAAGACACTGTCAAGAAAAATTAAAGTTATCAATAAATGGAAACTCATCCCATGCTCATCCTGCCTAAAGCAATCTATAGATTCAATGCAATTCCTATCAAAATAGCAACAGCATTCTTCAACGAACTACATAAAATCTTTCTGAAATTCTTATGCATCCACCAAAGACCTCGAATAGCCAAAGTAATTCTGAGAAGGAAGAATAAAGCAGGGGGGATCTCTCTCCCCAACTTCAAGCTCTACTACAAAGCCACAGTAATCAAGACAATTTGGTACTGGCACAGACCCATAGACCAATCGAACAGACTAGAGAGCCCTGATATAAACCCAAGCATATATGGTCAATTAATATACAGTAAAGGAGCCATGGATATATAATGGGGAAATGACAGCCTCTTCAACAGCTGGTGTTGGCAAAACTGGACAGCTACATGCAAGAGAATGAAACTGGATTATTGTTTAACCCCATACACAAAAGTAAACTTGAAGTGGATTAAAGACTTGAATGTAAGTCATGAAACCATAAAACTCTCAGAAGACAACATAGGCAAACATCTCCTGAATATAAGCATGAGCAACGTCTTCCTGAACGCATCTCCTCTAGCAAGGGAAACAAAAGCAAAAATGAACTCATGGGACTTCATCAAACTAAAAAGTTTCTATACGGCAAAGGATACCATCAACAGAACAAAAAGGCATCCTACAGTATGAGAGAATATATTTATAAATAACATATCCGACAAGGGGTTAACACCCAAAATATATAAAGAACTTACATCTCTCAACGGCCAAAAAGCAAGTAACCCAACTAACAAATCTGCAGAGGATATGAAGAGAGTTCTCCAAAGAAGAAATTCAGATGGCCAACAGGCACATGAAAAGATGCCCCACATCAGTAATCATCAGGGAAATGTAAATTAAAATCACAATGAGGTATCACCTTACACTAGTAAGGATGGCCGGCATCGAAAAGAGTAAGAACAACAAATGCTAGTGAGGATGCTGAGAAAGGGGAACTCTCTTACAGTGCTGCTGAGAATGTAAGCTAGTTCAACCATTGTGGAATACAATATGGAGGTTCCTCAAAAAACTAAAAATAGAAATACCATTTGACCCAGGAATCCCACCCTTTGGAATTTACCCAAAGAAAACAAGTTCTCAGATTCAAAAAGACATATGCACCACTAGGTTTATCACAAGACTTTTTACCATAGCCAAGATATGGAAGCAACCTAAGTGTCCATCAGTAGATGAATGGATAAAGAAGATGTGGTACATATACACAATGGAATATTATTCAGCCATAAGAAGAAAACAAATTGTACCATTTGCAACAACCTGGATGGAGCTGACAGACATTATGCTAAGTGAAATAAGCCAGTTAGAGAATGACAAATGCCACATGATTTCCCTCATTGTGGGGTATAACAATGATGCAAAACTGAAGGAACAAAATAGCAGCAGACACATAGACTCGAAGAATGAACTAGTGGTTACCAAAGGGGAAGGGTGTGGGAGGGTTCGTGGGGAGGGAGGGAGAAGCAGATTGATGGGTATTATGTTTAGTACACATGGTGTGGGGTTCACGGGGAGAACAGTGTAACATAGAGAAGGTACATAATCTGTGGCATCTTACTACACTGATGGACAGTGACTTCATTGGGGTATAGGTGGGGACTTGATAATATGGGTAAGTGTAGTAACCACAATGTTTTTTCATGTGAAACCATAAGCATGTATATCAATCATACCTTAATTTAAAAAAAGGAATATATGACTACATGGAGGCTTTCAAGAAGTATTAAGAAAGGATTATATGAATATAATGAATAATTATGTTTATCATATAGTGTCATGTAAATTAATGTAGATCATAGAGCAGAATTATATAAATATATGGTGCATATAAAGATACTATAAGTGTATCCCAGAAAGATTCATTCAATATCATTAGTCAAAAAGAAAAGTGATTATAGATATGAAGTAAACAGTGGTGATGATGGAAGGTAAAGTGTGCAAAAAAGGAACATTGAAGGGACAAAGTTTAGGATGGTTGCAGAGTAAAACAGAGGACAGTATATAGAAAAGGAGTAAAAGACATGGTATAAAATCTAGAAAAAGCATTTGAGAAACGACTGAAATTAGTAATGAAAATAGTACATGAATTAAGTTATTAATTTGAGATCAATGTAAAAATTTCAACTTATTCATACACGTATTTACCTCTTCAGATATTCAGTGACCATTTAGTGTGCTGCCTGTGTGCTGAGTGCTCTATCAGGCACTTAGGTTTTCTGAGATGAGCTTAACTGGGGTTAAGTGAACCCCCTAGAGATAAATACTGTGGACCAAGCATATAGGAATACACTAGCCAATATGCTTCAACCAATTAGCAGTAGCCTTTCCTTCTTCAAGATACCTTAACTTCCATCTCTAAGGTAATCTTTGTAATAAATTTAAATTCTCAATATCTGTTGTGTGGAGGACGTCCTTCTCTATGTATTATCCTCATGAACATTCTGAATATATGAAAGTGTTGTCCAACATGTGTACATGGCATGCTTAGAGAGCAGAGAGAGAGGCACTGACCTCAGCCTGGTGGATTCTTGTCGCGCGCCCCATCCTCGCCGGCAAGAACAGCACGCAACAACAGCAGGATTCTTCTGCAGAAAGCTTTAATCTTCAGCTCTTTCGTGATACAAACATCAGGGGAAGGACGCAGACGGGAAGAAAGGGTCTGCTTATATAGGCCTCATGCTCTACGCTGATTGGTGCTGTCGCATAAGCCTTAATTAGCATGGCACTTTGGCCTGATTGGTTCATATGCTCAGACTCAATTTGCATGGGTTTTTGTTGCACAAGTTGTTTTCTCCCTTATGCAGGGGCTTCCTCTTAAAGAGGGCGCCATTTTCAGGGTGTGGCAGGCGCGGCTGCCAACATCTCCCCCTTTTTTGTTTAATAGAAACTCAGAACGGAACATGTCAGCTGAGGCAGAGATAGAGGCCTGATCTCCAGAAACATTTGATGTCCTATTTTCGGAGAGGGGTTTGTAGACATCTACCTCTATGCAATCAGGCATGTCTCTCAGAGGGGTCCAAAACCTCTTGCAGTGCATAGCCTCGCATCCTCTAGCAGACGTTGGGACTGTCTGGTACAAAGGGTCTTGGACCTTTTCTTTGACCCTCTTGCACCGCGAGTTTCTTAGGGAAAGCTGCAGGTAAGCGATAAGGTACCCGGGCCTGGTGCAATGCCACAAGGGCTCAGGGTGCAAGGGCTACCTCAAGCTAAAGCTGAGCTTCTTTATTGAGCATGTTGAGCCATACTTGGGGAGAGGCACCAGTATCTACCGCCATCAAGGCTTGAGCAAGGATCACTTTATCTTGCCTGTGTTGGGCACGGAGCCTGCATAACAACCAGAGTAGGAGCATGAGACCTCCAAGCATGAATACACCCATTCCAGCTATGCCCGCCCACTCTTTGACGTGGGAGAAGGCTCTGTGGAACCAGGAAGAGAGTCCTTCTGCTATGGAGATATCCAGCCGGGTGGAGTTGATGTGGGTTATTTCTTGCCGTAGCTCTTCCAACGTTCCATCAAAGTCTTGGGACCAGTTTCCTGAAAGATACTGGGACAGGCTTCGTGACAGATTAGCCGCTCGCGTAAAGTTTTCATATTGTATGCTAGTAATGCAGAGAGCGCGAAACTTTCGCTCACATCCCAATTGGGCTAACTGCCAGAGCACATCTAGTTGCTCTTCTACTAGATCTACTCGCTGATTGAGGACCATTATTCCTCTTTTCAGTTTGCCATCAAGTGTGGACTGATGGTCAAGGGCAGAGGATACTGATTCCGCAAGGTTATTGAGTTCTGTAGCTGTTTTGATAGTGGTGTCCAAAGCTATGGTGGCTGCTGTGGCGGCCACTGCGGCCACCGACATGATGGTTACCAGGACGGCAGTGATGCCAAAGTCGCGTTTGTTGTGGAACAATGTCATAGAATCAGGAGCATCAACTGGGACAGGGACCCAACGAGGGACACGGGCCACTAAGGCATTAGTAAAATTAAGCGCATTCCAGCACTGAGACAGAAAACAGGAGGTATTGGAACAGGAGCTAAAACCATCATTGGACAAGATAAATAGGAATGGGGGATAAAGACAGACAGGAGTTGGCGGGACTACTTGAGGGTTAGTGTTGTTAATGATCTGATACAGGCGACAAGCCTTGAGATTTCCTGTGACTATAGGTCCGGTATGTAGTTGGGTCATGCTAGTTGCGTTATAAGTTGTACATGAGGATGAGAGCTGCGTCTGGAGGGAGACATTCTCCATGCTACTGTTTCCTCCCAAGAGAAGACTAAGGGGAGAGAGATCAGTGCAAGACCCATTGGTACCGCATAACAACCATTTATGGAACGGGTTAAGCAATACGTCTTGTGAAATACTAGACTCTCCTTGGGTTTTCCACAGGGTGTCTCTAGACATGTCTGGTGAGAGGGAGAAATACTGATTCTCGTCTACTCAAATAGCTGTACGGGATTGACAATCAGTCCAAGGCCATGAATCTTCCTCATAGTCTCCCAAGCACTGGGGAGCATACCTGGGCTGATATGGTCTACGCTGTGTTGAGTTGGGGGGTTTGGGCTGGACAAAGGTACCATTGATCCAGATGACTTCCAAGGTGAGATTTGCCTGAGAAAACGCAGTTCTGGAAGATGAGGCGGCCGTATGCCGGTCATAAGGATCATACCAGCCATATGCTTTTCGTTTGAGGGGAATGCAGTTTGTTTGAGTTATATTGGTAGTAAAGCATAACGATCCACTGGTTACAAAGGATCGGTTTTCTCCCAAAGGAGCGGTTACTGTATCCATGGCTACATATGGCAGATTTATACTGGAGTTGGTAGTGAAGAGACGTGGAAACACTACTGCATTATAGCGGACCGGCATAGGCTTAGGGAAGGCAGACAATATTCCCCATCTCAGTACTCCCTGAATCGGGGTTCCCAGCGACGAGAGCAGGATCAGTAGTCACAGAGTGGTCATCTCCTTTGTCCAGGACCTTCCTTGTCAGGCGCTCTGGGATCCAGAAGGGGTTTTCTTCACCCTGGGGGAAAACACATACAGCTCCCCTGGATCTTACTATAATTGGATCCGGGCCTTTCCATTGGTTAGATAGTACATCCTTCCATTTTACCAGTTCTTGTGGGTCTTTTGGCCACTGATTATGGCGGTCCGCCGCTGTATGGCCTTGAGCATCCAGGTTCAAAAAATTGAGAGTGAAGAGTGCTAGGGCTATAGCTGTTTTGGGTGTGGGGGGTAAGTCCTCAATTCCCCCTTTTTGTTTAATTAGATAGGACTTGAGAGTGCGGTTCGCGCGCTCCACAATCCCTTGACCCTGTGGGTTGTAAGGAAGACCAGTGATATGTTTAATTCCCATGTGATGACAAAATTGAGCAAATTTGGCAGAAGTATAGGCGGGACCATTGTCTGTTTTGAGGATTTGGGGTAACCCCCATGCGCTCCAAGCCTCAAGACAGTGCTGGATGACATGGGAAACTTTCTCTCCAGACAATGGGGAGGCAAAGATGACTCCCGAACATGTATCCACAGATACATGTACATATTTCAGCTTCCCAAGGGAAGTAATATGTGTTACATCCATTTGCCAAACCTGTAAAGGCTTAATACCTCTAGGATTGATCCCAACATGAGGTGTGGGAAGAAAACTGCAGCAGTGTTGGCAGCTAAGAACAATGTTCCTAGCTTCGGCTCTGGTTATGCTAAACCGCTTGCGCAGTGTTTCAGCAGTGACATGAAATTGTGAGTGGAATTTTGAAGCTGTGGCGACAGGGTCTAGCAGAGGGAAAGCTATACTCCTAGTCGCGAGGTCTGCTAGCTGGTTGCCGCGGGCCATAGTCCCGGGAAGGCCCGAATGTGCTCTGATGTGGGTTATATATAAGGGTGATCGTCTATTAAGTAATTCTGATTGCAGCTGCTTGAACAGAGTGGCTACTGTGCTGGATGCTTTGATTAGTCCGGCCACTTCCAGAGATTTGACTGCATTAACTACATAACAAGAATCTGACACAACATTCAAGGGTCCAGGGAAGGTTTGTAGAACCTCTAAAACTATGTGGCATTCTACTATTTGTGGAGTATTGGGCGTATAATTTTTTGTTACAATTTTGCCGTTATGGACATAGGCACCCGTACCAGTCTTGGATCCGTCTGTGTAGACTGTTTCTCCATGTGGCAACGGGGTTAGGCTAGTGATCCGAGGGAACACTAGGGGATGATTTTTAGCAAAATTGATGAGGGGATGTTTTGGGAAATGATTATCAAAGGTTCCCGGGAAGCTATAAGCAAGTATGGCCTAATCATCATTCATAGCACATATTTGTATCTGCTCCATATTGTAAGGGGTTATGATTGTTGCTGGAGCTTTCCCAAAATGTGTTAATGAGTTTTTTACTCCCCTCAATGCGAGTTTGGCTATGGTGGCCGGGTAGTATTCTATCGTTCTAGCCTGAGAGGCTTGGGGATGGATCCAGATCAGTGGCCCTCGTTGCCACAAGACTGCAGTTGGCAGTCCCGGAGTAGGAAGGATGCATAACTCAAAGGGTTCATTTAATTGTATCCTATTCAACTGTGCTGTCATTAAGGCTTGTTCTACCTTGTGGATGGCCTGCACTGCCTCAGGTGTAAGGGAGCGCGGAGATGTTAGTTGTGAGTCCCCTTCTAGGATTTTAAATAGCGGTTTCAATTCAGTGGTAGGTATCTTTAAAAATGGCCGCAACCAATTAATGTCCCCTAGGAGTTTCTGAAAATCATTCAAAGTTCGCAGCTGATCATGTCTTATCTCAAGCTTTTGGGGGTAAATAACATCTGTGGAAATAGTGGTTCCTAGGAATTTGCTAATACTAGATTTTTGGACCTTCTCACTGGCTATATTCAGTCCCCAAGTCTCTAGGGATTTAGTGAGCTTTACATAGGCCTCTTCTACTTCTGCTGATTGTGGGGAGCAGAGAAGGATATCATCCATATAGTGAATGATTTTCAATTTGGGGTAGTTTTCGCGAATTGGTGCTAGTGCTTGCTGAACATACAGTTGACATATGGTGGGGCTATTTGCCATCCCTTGAGGGAGGACTTTCCACTGAAATCTGGCGTCTGGTTGCTCATGATTAATAGCTGGCAGGGTAAAAGCAAACCTTTCTCTATCTTTGGTGTTTAGGTGTATGGAGAAGAAACAATCTTTGATGTCTATTATGATAACTTTCCATTCTTTGGGTAGAGCAGAGAGAAGTGGCAGTCCTCGCTGGACAGGTCCAAATAGCCTCATTTGAGCATTTACTGCTCTCAAGTCATGAAGCAATCTCCATGATCCTGACTTTTTTCTGATTATAAATATGGGCGTATTCCATGGAGATACAGAGGGCTCTAAATGGCCTAGTTGGAGCTGTTCTCGTACTAATTGGTGAGCTGCTTCTAATTTCTCAGAGGATAGGGGCCACTGAGGAACCCATATGGCCTCCTCTGTAAGCCAAGGTATGGGCATGGCGTCTTCAATGGCCCCTACGAAAAACCCAGGCCATGACGGTCATTTTTTTACTTTGGGAAGGATAGGCTCTGTGCGTCCCTGTTGGCGTTTCCCTAGACCTTTACCAGGGATATATCCCATATCTATCATCATGTCTAGGGCAGGGGTGGAGTATTCATTAATGAGTTTAAGGCCTAGGCCCTGCATAACATCTCTCCCCCACAAATTGACTGGCAGTGGGAGCACATAAGGGGTAACTGTACCTTCTTGCCCCTCAGGCGCTTGCCATTTCAATGGTTTGGCACTAATGGTAGGACTAGACTCATATCCTAAACCTTGTAAAGAGTGTGAGGACTGTGTTACAGGCCATTTGGAGGGCCACCAGGTTGCAGAGATAATACTTTTATCTGCTCCAGTGTCTAGGATTCCTTCAAAACTTTTTCCCTCTATTTTAAGGGTCAATTTTGGTCTGTCTGCTAAATCTAATACTATAAAGGCTGAGTTATAATTAGAGTAACCAAAGCCCTTTTCTCCTCTCTCCGTGGTGGTAGCTGGATAATTGGCATGGAGACTAGGCAACACTAAGAGTTGGGCTATGCGGTCTCCTGGGGATATAGGGTAGATTCCTCTGGGGGCTGAACACATGATTTTTACCTGTCCCTCATAGTCCTGATCAGTAACTCCGGGATGGACTACAAGGCCTTTCAAGGTAGCAGAAGAGCGCCCCAAGAGCAACCCAATTGTATCTGGTGGTAAGGGGCCTTTAAAGTCTGAGGGGATGGGTTGAACTCCCATCTGTGGAGTTAACACTATTCTGGTGGTGGCACGGATGTCCAATCCCGCGGAACCTGGAGTGGCTCTCCTCGGGGGGCTTGGTTGCTCCCAAATGATACTTGTGTGCTGGTTGCCCCATATATTTGCGGGCCCTGGCGGCGGGGGCCCCTCTGGGAGTTTTTTGGCGACTCTAAGGGTTTCCCTTCTATGTCTTTAACAGATCGGCATTCATTGGCCCAATGTCTGCCTTTTTTGCACTTAGGGCACAATCCAGGGGTCTTTTGGGTTGTGTGCTCTAAAGTTGGGCTTCTACATTCTCTCTTTATATGTCCTAATTTCCCACATTGAAAACACTTAACATTCCTATTAAGGTTCTTAGCTTGTCTATGACTCTGCAATATAGCGGCAGCTAGGCCTGCATTGGTGAGGGGCCCTCCTACCTCCCTGCAAGCTTTCAACCAAGCAGTCAATCCTTTCTGCTTCCAGGGGGTAATTGCCTGTCTGCATTCTCTGGTGCACTGTTCAAACACTAGCTGCTGGATAAGGGGCATGGCCTGCTCTTGATCTCCAAACACTCGGCCTGCAGCTTCCATCATGCGAGCAACAAAGTCTGAGAATGGCTCGCTCGGCCCTTGAATAATCTTTGTCAAATTGCCTGAAACCTCCCCTTTGTTAGTGAGAGCCTTCCACACTTTGGCTGCGCACGCATTTATCTGCGCATACACTTGTACGGGGAAGGCGGTCTGGTTAGCAACCCACTGTCCTTGACCTGTTAACATGTCAAAATTCCACACGGGCTGCCCCCTCAGCAGCATTGGTGCGTGCTTGTGTCAGGCTAAGATCATGCCACAATGCTTTCCACTCTATATACTGCCCCATGCTAGAGAGACAGGCTTTTGCTACATACTGCCAGTCGGAGGGCGTCATAGCTGTTTCCGTCAGCCTCTCAATTTGTGCTAGGGTGTAATTAGCACTGACTCCATAGGTTCGAACAGCCTCTGCTAGATCTTTGACCTCTTTATGAGTCAGAGACTGATGGGCATGTGCACCATTTTCCTCGATTACGGGGAACATCTGTCTGATTGCCCTCAAATCCTCCGGTGTACAGAAGGAATGTGCGCCGCTCGCATAGGGCGGCGGGGCTGAAGGCGATGAGGAGCGTCCTGCTTTCATTTTCCCTTTAGTTTGCGTCTCCGCTTTGCTGGCATCTGTACTTTTGCACTTAGCGGTTCTAGAGATTCTGGTCTCCTCCTCCTCTTCCGAGGACATTAGTTCATCTTCTGATTCCCTATTGGAAAGTTGGAGTTCCCTCAACTCTTTCCAGGGATATTTGCTATTTTCTCCGAGGCGGTCGTCACCTGCTTCTCGGGGCTCTTTCGCTTTTGCCCTGGACGGGCTCTCTCCCTCACTCTGGGGCTTTTTAACTTTCGTTTTAGCGGCCCTTTTTCGGCCGTGAGCTAGCTCTGTCTCCCGTTCCGTTTCTGACATACTTTCTTGGATGTCTGACAAGGCTCTCTGACCTGCCTTTATCACCTTTTCACACTTTTCATCCTGCAGGCAAGCTCTAATCAGTTTCCACAATGGTCTAGTGCCTCCCCTCAAGCGTCCTTCTTCTTCCTCTCTATCAAGATCTTTCCCTAACTTGTCCCAGCTCGGGATGGAGAGGGACCCTGAACAGATAAACCAGGGGGCAACACGGTCTACTTCTTTTACAAATGATCCTAAAACTTTGGTGGAGACCTTCAAATTTCGCTCTTTGAGAACTGCCTGTAGTGCTGAGACTAACGATGGTGCGTTTCCCATGGTGCCTCTTTATTTACAGAGAACCATCAGCCACCACCCTTAAAAGCGCGTCTCTCGGAACTTACCTCTCCGGGCTTTCTTCTGTCCTGCAGTTCTGAATCCTCTCCAGATGTCTGAAGGGTCCTCCCTGTGCCGGTGATGTTCTGGTTCCCGGGTTTCGGCACCACTTGTCGCGCGCCCCGTCCTCGCCGGCAAGAACAGCACGCAACAACAGCAGGATTCTTCTGCAGAAAGCTTTAATCTTCAGCTCTTTCGTGATACAAACATCAGGGGAAGGACGCAGACGGGAAGAAAGGGTCTGCTTATATAGGCCTCATGCTCTACGCTGATTGGTGCTGTCGCATAAGCCTTAATTAGCATGGCACTTTGGCCTGATTGGTTCATATGCTCAGACTCAATTTGCATGGGTTTTTGTTGCACAAGTTGTTTTCTCCCTTATGCAGGGGCTTCCTCTTAAAGAGGGCGCCATTTTCAGGGTGCGGCAGGCGCGGCTGCCAACAGATTCTGGTTCTCTTACATAATCCAGTCTCCCTGATAATCAGGAAATGCAAATAAAGCAATATCATTTGAAATTTTTCTGCAAGCAAGAATTTACTTTTGTTGAAATTTGAAATTGTGTATTTTTTCACTCAGTAATTGTTAGTTGCAGTGTAAATTTACGTAGTACTCATGTAAATAATTTGACAGTGAATTAAAAAGTCCAAAACTGTTAACTACTTATAATATCAAAAGGCTAGAAATATCCCAGATGTCCATTAAAGGGAAAAATGGTTGAATTAACAATGGTACAGCCCATCAGTAGAGTACTATTGAGCTGTTAGGTGGATTGAAGAATGATCTGCAGGATATATTATTTACGTAAAAAATAAGGTGTAGAAAAGTGTGTATAGTGTGCCAGCATTTGTCTAAAGAAAGGTATGGATAACAATATATGTAAAGGGTATTTGCTTATATTTAAAAACAAAGGAAAAATAAACTAGACTTAACGAAAAAAGGGTTAGCTATAGTTAGAGAAAAGGAATAGAGTAGAAACTATGGCAGGCATTAAAGCTAAGCATCTCTGAATATACTTGATTCTGTAGGTTTGATTTAGAAACCATATAAATAATTTACATAATTATAAAACAAAACTGAATATAGAAATTAATCCCTCCTGAGTTCAAAGCCAACTGAACATAGTTATTATCATGTTGGAGACATAACTGTTGGATCTCCTCAAAGGAGGACGCCACCCCAATTCACTCACGGAAGGCGTCTCTTGATGCAACAAGCAAGAGGGCTTTATTCAGGAACCAGCTAGCTGGGGTCCAAGTGTTGGCCCGACGCAGCGGGTTTCAACAAGGACCCCGAGCACTCAAAGGCAGGGATTTTTATAGCATTTTCAAAAAGACAGTTTTTTTCCACAAGCACATTACAGTGTTTTTCCACAAGCATATAGCTTTTCGGCTGGCGCCACATCCTGGGGTTTTTAGCAAGATAACATCATTTTCTAAAGGTTAGGGTGGCTGAGTGAGATAGGCTTGATATGTATGATTAACTGACTGAGGTTAGCTGACTAAAGGTCACTGCCTTCGGTGTCCATGATTGATTAACTTGTTTTTCAAGGCCTTACCTAATTCCAGTTTTTCCTTCTAAGTCACATATTCAGAAAAATGGCTTCTAGGCCTTTAAGATGGCTACGTTTATGCTATATTTCTGTTCTCACCTAATGTTAGATTCTACAATAACCATATAGAAAGGGTCAGGATTGAAACTTTGAGTAGAAAACTGGAAAATGTATAAAAAGAACAAAATGGAAATTTGAGAAGCAAGAAATAAAATAACTAAAATAAAAGTTTAATAAATGTTTATTATACTAAATTAATATACTAGTTTAAACTAATATTTAGTTTAATATACTAGATAAAACTGAAGAGAGAATGAATGAAGTGGAATATGGTCAGTAGAAAATAACTAAGAGTAAAGCACAGAGACAAAAAGAATAATAAGTACAGAATAGAGGGTCAGATACAAAGGCAATACATGTAATTAAAGTCCTAAAAGGAGAGCAAAGGAGAGAGAGGATGGAAGGAATATTTGAAGACATACTAAGAATATTCCAAAACTTGGAAAGCACAATGCCACAGATTCAGAAGGCCCGTGACCCAAGAGCCCAATAAATGAAATTTTGAAATAATCCAATTTCACTGTAAACTGCTAAAAAGCACAAACAGAAAAAATCAAAATCAGTCAGAGGAAAAAATAAACTACACCTGACTTTTCAAAGAAAACAATGGAAGGCAAAAGACAGGATGGAATATCTTCAGAGTTCTAAGATAGAACCTAAAATTCTTTACCTAGTGAAATGTCTTTAAAGCATAAAAATAAAATGGATCTTTTTCTGAAAAATACGAACAGGAGGAGCCTAGAGTAGGAGTTAGGGAGTCATCAGCTTGTAGGTGGAATTTAAAGCTGGTAGTGCAGATGAGATTAGCTAAATGAGTAGAGAGAAACCTGAAGATCCAAGATTGAACCCTAAAAACTCCATTCTGATTCGTCTTAGAACTTTATTCATAGAACAAGGGGATGTATATTACATAAGAAATCACAGAGTCCAGTCCTCTCCTTTTAAAAATGAACTAAAACCTGGCAATATAAAATAAATTGTCCAAGGTCACATGACCTCATGTTCATAGATATAAGGACAGAACCTGCTCCTTCTAATTGTGTTCCTCTATCCACATAATGTCCCTTTTCTGTAACCATAAAACCAGGTCTTGTTAACATGCTTATTATATACAGGATCCTATCCTTAATAACTTTAAGAACTATTTCCTTCAACATAAATGTAATATGCATTCATTCTTGAGTGTAGTGCATAAGAACTGGCTCTAGAATTAGACTGCCTGTTTTCAACTCTAATTCTACTGGCTATCTGGTGTGACCTTGGATAAATTACTTTTAACAGTTCTAAATTTAAATTTCCTAATCTTTAAATTGGGTCATTGAAAGGATTAGATAAGGTGGTGCATATAAATACAAAGAACAAAATAAAAAGCAATTCATTGACCCTGAAATAGCCACGGGGGTTATTTCTCTGTCTCAATGGAGAGTTTTTAGAATTACATTATTGTTACATTTTTTAAGAACTTTTTAAATTGTGGTAAAATACACGTAACATAAAATTTACCTTTTTTACCATTTAAAATTGCCATTCACAGTATTGTCCAGCCATCACCACTATCAAGTTCCAGAGCTCTTTCATCACCTCAGATGGAAAGCCCATAATCATCACTTCCCATCCCTCATCCTTCAGCCCCTGGCAACCACTAATCACAGAGCTTTTTGTGTGTTGTGGATATTTCATATAAGTGGAATTGTATAATACAAGGCCTTTTGTGCCTGACCTCTTTTGCTGAGCATGATGTTTTTAAGGTTCATCCACATTGTAATAACCTCTGTCAGTAATTTAGTCCTTTTTGTGACTGAGTAAGATTCCATTCGATGGATATATCACATTTTGTTTATCTATTCATCAGTTCAGAGCATTTGAATTGTTTCCACCTTTGGCTGCAATGAATAGTGCTGATATGAACATTTGTGTACAAGTTTTTGTTTGAACACCACTTTCATTTCTTTTGGATATTTACCTAGAGTGGAATTGCTGCATCACATGGTAATTCTATGTTTAACTTTTTGAGGAATGACCAAACTGTTTTTTGCAGTGGCTGCACCATTTTACATTCACACCAGCAATATACAAGGGTTGCAAATTTTCCATGATCTTGTCAACACTTATTTTCATTTTTGTTTTGTTTTTGTAGACATCCTAGTGGGTATAGGTGGTATGTCATTGTGATTTTGAATTACACTTCCCTAATAGTGTTGATTATATTTGTATGTGTTTTTTGGCCATTTGTATATATTCTTTGGAAATTGGTCTTTAAAAAAGTCTGTTTTTAAATTGGGTCTTTCTGTTGAGCTTGAGTTTTTTATATACTTTGCATACTAGAACCTTGTGTAATATATGACTTGAAATCATTTTCTCCCATTCTGTAGATTGTCTTTTCATTCTCTTGATAGTGTCCTTTGATTACAAGATTTTACCTTTGATGAAGTCAAATTTATCCCTTTTGTTGTTGTGCTTTTAGTGTCAACTTTAAAAAACCATTACCAAATCCATGACTGTGAAAGTTTACCCTTTTATTTTCTTCTAAGAATTTTATAGTTTTGGTTCTTGTATTTATCTCAGTCTCTGATGCATTTTGAATTAATTTTTACATTTGGCATGAGTTAGGGGTACAACTTCATTTTTTTTCATGTGGATATCCAGCATGGTTTGTTGAACAGACTATTCTTTCCCTACTTAATGACCTGGAAACTTCTATCAAAAATCAGTCAACCATACGCATATGTGTTGATTTTTGAACCCTCAGGTCTATTTCATTGATTTGTATGTCTGTCCTTATGCCACTACCACATTATCTTGATTATTGTAACTTTGTAGCAAGTTTTGAAATTTGGAAGTTTGAGTCTTCCAGCTTTGTTCTTTCCAAGATTGTGTTAGGTCTTTTGGGCCCCTTCCAACTCCATATGAATTTTAGAATCAGCTTTAACATGTCTTCAAGAAAGGCATTCAGGATTTAGCTAGGGATTGTGTTCAGTGTGTAGATAATTTTGTCTAGTATTGCTGTCTGAACAATATTAAGTCTTCCAACCCATGAATTCAGGGTGTCTTTCCATTTGTTTAGGTCATCTTTAATTACTTTCAGCAATGTTTTATGGTTTTTCAGTATGTAAGTCTTGCACCTCCTTGGTTAAATTTATTCCTTAGTATTATATTTTTTTGATACTTTTATAAATGGAATTATTTTCTTCATTTTTCTTATTGTTTATCAGAAAATATATACTGTATAGAAATATATTTTTTTGGTGTGTTGCTCATGTATCCCATAACTTTGCTGAAATTGCTTTTTGCTCTAATAGTTTTTGTGGATTCCATTGGATTTTCTGTATATAATATCATGTCATGTGCATTTTTAAAGACGTTGTTAGACCTAGTTATTACCTTTACACCAGTTTAAGTTGCAGAGCAAGTTGCAGATCACAGTGTATTTGTGGGTTGTGAAATCAACTGAATGTATATGTTTTGTTTTGTGAAATTTTTATAGATAAAACAATGCATGTACATGTGTTTGAGTCCTTATAGAAAGCATATTTCTTACGTGAATTAAAGTAAAAAACATGCCATGTTTTACATCATGTAATTGGAATATAAAATTATGGAATTAGATAAAGGTGAAAGTGTTAGTAGTTGCCTGTCATTACCTTGAAAGTGATCATTTTGTATTGGAAGCTGTCTTCTGGATACAAAAATAACTGAGCAAAAAGTGTACTCTCTGTTCATTGATACCTGTGTGAATAATAAGCTTATGAGATTTTTGCTTTTCATGCTTCTAATGAATCAATCCTTAGCTTCATTTTGGTACTATGGAGAAAGTTTCCTGCTGAAACTAAAGATATTTTCTTGAGAATGTATTTTATTAAAGATAGTAATCTAATTATTAAATTGCATATGATACTTAATAAAAATGAAAATAATAAAAAGCCACATTATGAAGGATAATGCAACCTACAAAGACATCTTTTACTTTCCAACAGATAGAAATTAAAATATAATGTATATTTCTGGTAATGGTATTAAGGTCAGATTTATTGAATATAGTAAGAAGGGAAAACTTACAGCTTTTTAATGCAAACGAAGTACCTTAAAATATAGCTGTTGTATTACCTGGACACAGAATGATTAATTTAAGGAAAGATAAAATTATTCCCTTGCACTACACTTCTAGTAGGTTGTCTTTCCAGTTTAATAAATTGAATGGTGTTTGAGTTTTCTGAATTGTTGTGCATGATGTTAAGTTGCATCTTTTACCCACAAGTATTTTTGTGAGGTTTATGTGTTGTGCACAGGAAAGTATGTGAGGACTGGAGGCATCACCACTGGGGCTATGTTGCCCTGTACTCTCTTACCTCTACTCCCCACCTACTAATGAGGCATCTTTCCAGGGGTCCACATGTCCTCTTGATATTCTTTTTATTACATTACACAATTCAACATGTATAAGAATGAGCCTGGGCTTCAGAAATAACTGTGTTGAATTCTTTTTATCTTTCATGTCAACTTTATGACTGTGGACAAGTCACTTGACTCTCTCAGCCTTAGTTTCCTTTGCTATAAAATGGGGATAATTTAGGGTTACATTGAACAGTAAATGATATTATTGTGTGTATATGACATGTCAAATATAGTGTCTGGCATGATAAATATGTAATAAATGATACCTATTAAAATATCTGAGTTATGATTAATACCCAGTAAATGATAGTTCCCTTTCTGCTACCAACCCAGACTTCTACATATGACCTATCATTTTCAAATGGAAGCTAACCAATTCTAGTAAGCTCATCTGTGCTGTTGAATTGTTACTTGTGGACCACTTTTTCCATAGAGTTGTATAGACTTTACTGTTATTCTTGTGATACATTAGGCTTTGGATGATGGGAATTGCCTTGTTGTGTGATACAAAAATACAAATATTCTGGGTGTATTTGTTTTTAAGTTACCAAAAAAACCTACGCAAATAATAAACAAGCATGATTTTTTTATTTTCCTTTTCTGTAGTTATGTGCTGCTCATCTCCCAACTGAATCAGAGGCACCAAATCATTATCAGGCAGTATGTCGTGCACTGTTTGCAGAAACAATGGAGCTGCATACATTTCTGACTAAAATTAAGAGTGCAAAGGAGGTAAGTGCTACTGCTTTCACATTTATTGGTATTGTGAAAGATAAACCTGGGTTTTCAACATTGTCCATAATATTATTTAAAATATTTATTACCATCTTTCTGATGAGTAGGAAAGAAGCAACTTAGGCAAAAAATAAATTCTTTAAAATATAAGCATGTGAACCCATTTTATAAAACAAAGATTTTCATGAAGTTTCCTTAAAAATGGGAAATAAATACTACTTAATTGGTTTAATCAATTTCCCATACAACTTGCTTTTCACCCTTTTTCTGCCATTCTTTTTTCTTTTTCTGGTTCATTTTAAAACTTAATAGTATAATTTAACTACTTTATAAGTAGATTTGGTTAGACTAGCTTTTTCACCTAAAAAAGGATCCAAACTAGATATTAATGGAGCAGATTGGAATTGATACTCAAATAATTCAAAATCTCATTTTAGCTATTTTATTTAGTTATTATTTATCAGTGTCTGTGAGTTGAGAATATTATATGTAGAGTCCAAAGAGAATCATTCTAACTCATTTACAAGGTAAATCACCACATTTTACATCACACAGATGGTTGTGAAAGTTCATGAAATCTATATAAAGCAACACAGCATCTGGTACACAGGAAGGGGTCAGTATGTGATAGGTAATGGGTATCATTTCTTTCATGACTGAAATACAGAGATTATCTGAAACACTAGTTTAAAACTTAGGTGGCACAGTTCGGGGGGATGCATGTGGGATGTAAGCGAGAAAAATACTAACCCATGTTAGCCAAATAAGACTGATTAGCTCTGGTAATAAGTAAGTGACATGTCTTAGCCACATCACCCTTAATAAATTATCTTAAATAAATCCATTTTATATGTATAAATGAGAGCTCCAACATTCCTCTTCAGTTCTAGCCAGGATACTGCCTATAAAGTCTTTGTTACAGGCCAATGAAAAGGTATGCATGGGTTTTTTTTAGGATTTTATAGACTTGGACCCAAGAGGAAAGCCTTCAACAGGGTGGAAAAGGGTGAACTATATATTATTTAAGGAATAATTATAAATACATCATAGACTAGCTTTTCCTCCAAGAAAAAGATCCGAACTAGAACTAGAGAACTTAGATTTTAAAAGCTTCAGAGTAAACATCCAAAAGCACATGCTCAATTAAGGTTTAGTTAATAGTAGAAAAGATAACTTCTTAAGGTTGTAATTATCTTCCCCAGCTTATTAAGATTGAGATTGCCTTCTCCAAAGAAACAAGCATTATTTTTTATTTTATGTATTTTTTAAATTAAGGTATCATTGATGTATGCTCTTATGAAGATTTTGTGTGAATAACATTGTAGTTTCAACATTCACCCATATTATCGAGTCCCCCCCACCCACCTCACTGCAGTCACTATCAGCATAGTAAGATGTGCTACAGGTCATTACTTGTCTTCTCCGTGCTGTACTGCCTTCCCCGTGACCGACCTATATGAAACAAGAATTATTTTTAAGGTTTTTGTACAATCCTGTGAGGTGAGTAGAGTAAACTAAATGAACTCATAAGTTCTTCTAACACAGACCTTTTTAGGTAACACAGACCTTTTTAGGAACCATTTCTGAGCTTAAAGAACAACATTAATAAGTATGTTTTCTACTATAATCCAGTGAGCTTAAAAAACATTTTTTTGCTCTTGATTAAAATTTAACTTTGCCAAACACATTCTCAGATTTTGATTTAAACATTATCAAAGTTTATATAAACAAGTAGAGTAAAAAAACACAAGTGTCTGGAACCATTGGTGCTGTGTGGCAGTGCCCAGAAGGACTGGCCAGATCCTGACCAAGCTTGAGGACCTTGAGGGTTCCAGCCACATCTCACCCTGTCACCCTCTGACACCACCCCAAATTTGGTCATTATAGATAATAATTCTGTCCTGTTTTCTCATCTCCTACTCTATTTCCTTACTTTTTTTTATCTGAACCTTCTGCACTCCTCTCTCAAAACTCTGCTCCATTTTTAGAAAGAATTCCTTAGTGCCCTCAGGCTCTTCTCAGAACACTTGTTTCCCCAAGGGTAGTGCTTTTTCTTGCTTCCCTCTTGTGGAAGGCTGCTCTCTGCTTTGCATCTTATCTCTAGAGTAGAGTGGATTGGTAATAGTCTGTCTTTCCTCTACTGCTTCCAAACAGTTACTCTTCATTCTTGTGCAGAAAGCTCATGCCATCTACTTCCTATACTAAAACCCATTGTCACTGTCATCTGCTATAATCTTGAGTGATTTCTTTAATAAAAAGAAATAATAGCTTTGTATTCTTGACTTCCTTTCTGTCTGTTTCTGAACACATCTTTGTCCTTATAATAACCTGCCATCATTCCACTTTGGAAATCATGGGTTCTCTTTGCCTAACTGTAACCCCTGCCCTTCAAGCTCTTGCCCTCACTGCCACCTGAGTTAGTCATCCAATCCCTAGACTACCATTTTCTTCCAGTTTATCAGCCCTTCCTGGACTAAACTTACATTACTACATAGGTGAAATCAGTCACTATATCAGGTCCATGTGTCTGATCTGGATTATGATACCAACCTTCTGGTCTCCTCATCTCTGTAAATCCTCCCCGTCCAGTATATCATTCACAGTGTCAATGAGTGATTCTTACAGATCACAGCTCTGATCGGAAGAGTCTGGCTCCAGACCATAACCTATGTGTGATCTTTCAAGCCTGACCATAAGCTGGCTTTCCCTGGCAGGTCTTATGGGGGCAAGCTGCCCTCCACACATGTGACTTGGTGCATAGGTAGTATACTGCACTCTGGTTTTCTACAAAGGATTCCAAGGACTCAGAGCACCCCCAGTGGGCCAGCCATCCTCATCCGACATCTGCATTCTCAGCCCCCATGCCTCCATTTGAAGGACCTTGGCTCAGGTGCTTTCTTCCTCTCTGCCTCAGAACTTACCCTTCCTAGCCTTCTGTCTTTCCCTCATACTGGCCCTTAGGTCTGTAAAGTGTCAGGAGCCCTTTGTCTAGTACTGCTCAGCTGTAAGGTGATTTCCCCCCACCTGCATTGCATGTTGCCTGACCTTTACCCTGTGCTGTTCTGTGGGGAAAAAAATGGAAAAAGGAGAGCAAAACATCCTTTTTGGCCTCTTGTTTGCACTGTTCCAGTAAGCGAATAAAGGTTTAGTTGTTTTCTTCCTGTGTGGCTCATCCTACCTGACCACTAGACACCTGATAACTCGACAGAAGCATGTTGCTTCCCTAATCAGTATGGCTCCCCGTCACCTATGGAGTAAAACTAAAACTCCATTGTATTTCATACAAGGCCCTTTATGGTATTTCACTTGCATTTTTATTCTCCTTTTCAACACTACCTTCTTTTCGTTTCACACTATCCATTCAAAATTACTTACATAATAGCATGTGTTAAGAAACTACCTGTGACCCTTGCTCATTCTGTTCTCTGCCTGGAATTGTCTTCTCTCCTTGTCTGCTTGGTGAATTCCTATTTAAATATCTACACCATGCTCACATGTTACCTCAATTGTGAAATATTCATAACCTCCCTCCCCACCAGCAGAGCTCTGTGCCCTTCACTACCCTGTAACTTATATACCCTCAGCCTTGAAATTCTCATACTCCATGGTAGTTATTTGCTTACATCTTTGTAATTTTTTTCTCCACAACCAGACCAGGTACTTCTTGAGATAAATAATTACGTTTTAAATCATCTTTATATTAATGACTCTTAATGCAATATGCACACATAGAAACACTCTAGAAATGTTTGTTGAACTGAAATAATGTATACATTATGTCTGTGTTTTTCCAGAACTTCAGAGATTTTCTTCCCATTGAAACAAGTCAGTTTTGAAAGCATTTCTGACTATTAGAAACATTTTGGCCAAAATCTCTAGCAAATAGAACTTTTATCTCTAGCAGATAGGCCCATCTTAAACCTCATCACATGAGGCCTTTGAGTGGTTTTGCCATTCTTTAAATTTACATATTAAAAATTCATTTAGTAGTGAGTCTTGATAAGACAAACTGTAAAATACATGGAAATCCCGACACTTAGGAACATCCTGTACCATTTAATTACAGGTTTTATGCCACATAAATTGTTTATCAACACTACAGTTTTAGGAATAAAGCCTTAAAGAGTCCAAATGGATTTCTTTTTCCTCTGCAAAATATGCAGCTTTCATGAAATTATGAAAATTTTCATATGTTAGTTCCTGTATATGTTACTCGTTTTAACCTTTTCTCAGAACACTAAATTCACACTAGTAGTAAAATATTCTGTTAATTTGATATTTTCTCTAAAGATCTCAAAATACTTAAACATTTTAAGAATCAATCTTTCTTCTATACCTGTGAGTTAGTGTATCTCAACTGGAATTTTCAAAGTAATAACCTCTGATTCAACAAGTTAAGTGATGATCTGATTATTAATGATGTATCAAACTACCTTATTTCTGTGTGTGTGTGTGTGTGTGTGTGTGTGTGTGTGTGTGTGTGTAAAATCAGGGTAAAATCTTCTTAACAGAATATCTGAGCTCAGTTATTGGTAATGTTCCTGATTTGATAGACTAAAAATGCTTCAATTATATTAAATTTCTCATATCCTCAATTGACAGTTTATTAAAATACAAAACACATAATTTATTTCCAAATGTTGTAGATGTTCTGTAAAATTATAATTACATTTACTTAACCAGCAGGCTACTACAAAGCACAAGGCTTTGTAGTTCATCAGCTATTTATTTAGAAAGCAAATTCACTTTCATTCTTATCTCTTTCCATGACATGATGACTCCTTCTTAACAATGAATGAGCTCCTTTAAGGTGATTCTCCAAATGATAGTGAAGATTTGGATAGGCTTGCTCTTACTGTGTCTCAAAGGCAATTTGATATCCTTGAAAGTAAGTACATAGTACTGTGTCTCATAAGCAATTTGCTATCATTATACTTAAGTATAGATGGAGGGACTGTTTAATAAGCAATCCACTTAGTACATCAGGTTGTATGAAAGAAGAGACAACTTGTACCCACTGCCAGTGACCAATGACTGCCAATGACAGTCCAAAGCCTGCCAGCAAGAGTGGTAGTAAATGTGTGGTGGAGAATAGAAAATTTAGCTATAAATTATTTTAATTGGAAAAAAAGGAGATTATATTAATGGTAGCATCCTTTAATCTGTTGTTGTCAAGTAGTTTTTGATTATCAGTCCTTGGTCTTATGAAATGAAATTATTTATCAGTTCTTCAAACTTTAATCCCTGGTGCCTTCCTGTATTATATTCCTACAGAGCTATACAGTGACCTCTATTACTTACTCCATTTAATCCTCACGAACAATCCTGTGACTCTTACTGTTTGCAGGTTATTAAACTGAGGCTTAGAGAGATTAGAAGTTCACACAGAAGTAAATTCTCAACACTTCTGATGCCAACACTTCCATCCTCATCCCTCTTCATCCTAGCAACAGTGCTCTAATCTGTTACTGCTGTTTTCTATAAGAACAGTCATATACAGTAGACTGTATGAGAACAAAGTTGAAGAGGTCCTGAAGGAAAATGTATGTGTATACTTTGATATAGGCTTCTGAGCAGGATTAGAAAGAAGTATGTGTAAGTCAAAGTGAATAAAATTTGGAGTTGGGAGAGAAGAGAGTTAATGAGAAAACGTGTGTGTCTGTCTCATACAAATGGTCATGGGATAGAAGGAGGGAAGATATCACGTTAAGTTTAGGAATGAAATAATATGTAGCTATGAAATGGGAAAAGACAACAGTGTCATAGAAGCATCAAAGACTGAAATAAAATAATTTTAAGATTAGAAGTCAGTTTATTTTATTCCGCTATGTTCTTAGCACGGTCTAACTGTTGAGCTTCCGTGTTGAGAGTATGTATAGTTGAGAGTGTGTGTACAGTAGGGGTATAATTTTATTTACTACAGCAGAGAAAAGATGTATCAGAGAAATACTCTATTTAAAAAGAATCCTTCTTTTGAAAGAAAAACCCTTTTCCCAAGCAAACAATTAATTTTTCATTTATTTTATATTTATATTAGCACTGGTCATATTTAAAAGCTCCTTTATTGTTTGTGAATCATATTCTTCCACTCATTATTCATGTGACCTCTTAAGTTCAATGCCATTGCTAGATTAGTTAACTTATCTGTAAAAAGGGAAGATGAGGCAATCAGGCATGCCCCTTTATGTCTGGGTCTCTCTGGTCATAAAATTCTCTGCAGAAAGTACAATTCATGTGACTAAATTTTGTTGCATTCATTCAACAAGCTTTTGCTCATTTTTATACCAGTGCCTTGTATAGGCAAAATATTATCTGTAGGTAAACATTTTAAGTG
Source organism: Manis pentadactyla (assembly GCF_030020395.1). Classification (NCBI taxonomy): domain Eukaryota; kingdom Metazoa; phylum Chordata; class Mammalia; order Pholidota; family Manidae; genus Manis; species Manis pentadactyla. The sequence goes on from NC_080024.1 coordinate 106,900,151, forward strand.
GATGTCCAGTAAAATTTGCTATGAAGTTAATATATACTATTTTATATCTTAATACTGTTTACATTTTAAATTTGAGATGGATTTTATAGGAAAGCAATTCAGTGTTGTTGATTTGATAGGAAAGCTCAATGTTGTAACAATATTGACATTACTACTATGTTGATGTCACCATGGCCTAAAAATTCTGTATTTTAAAATCAAATGTAAAAAATCCCGGTAAAGAAAAAGTTCCTTGTACAATAACATCAGTCATAAATGAATGAACAGTAAAATAATTGACCTTATAAAACATTATTTGTTCATATTTTGCAATAAGAACTCTATTAGAAGCATGTAAATAGATTTTTAAAGTCATAACTTGTTTTCTATATTATTTACTCAAATGATAAAAATTTTCTCTCCCCTTGCACTTTCTTGTATCATACACAAAACAACCCCAGAACTAAGGTAGAATATTTCAGACATTTTGATCTTTGAGGAATATCTAATATAGTTAAGCCATCTTGTATTTGTTCAGGGGCAGGCTCTACAGGTATGGATTGTCACTTCTGATTATCTGATTATAATGATCTTTAGTCTCTTCTTAAGTGTGACTGCTCCTGTGGTCCTTAATTTCTTGTTTACATCTTAAATTCCTTTTATAAATTCTGTCTTCATTCACCCCTTTCAATTACGGTTTTTCATTTGCATCCTTAAGGGCTAAGCTGAAAGGACAGGTCCTCAGGTCTCCCCTGAACACTCTTAATATTTATCACATGGAGCCTTTTTCTTTAAAATCATGTTACCCTGTTTATTTCCTTCCTAGCATTCATCACTAGTCTGTAATTGTCTTAGTGATCTCTTTTCTTAAATCATTGATGTCTGCCATTAGAACATAATCTCACTGATGGCAGAGACCTTTTTAATTCACTGCTAATATCCCCAGTGTGATAGGGCTGGTGGATAAAGTGAAGGTTCCTGTGGCCAGGATTCTCACCTGGCCCTGGTTGGCTAGCTCACTACACACATGTGAGCAATGTGTCATTATTAACTCTATATAAAGAGCCCTGCCCAGTACTCTGGGTGACATGGTGCTACGGCTGCAGGAGAGCAGAGCAGAAGCTGGAGTGGTGGCAACGTCGAGGACAGCTGTGTGGGCAGAGAGGCCCAGAGGACAGCTGTGCAGGCAGAGACGTCCAGAGGCAGAGAGTGGCTTGCTGCATGCAGCCTCACTCTGAGCGGATGGGATTCTAGTGATTGACCTGCCACCGTGGAAATAAAGTTGGGTATAAACCCTTTCACTCCAAGAACCTTTTACTGTCATTTCTTTGGTCACACTGAATCCGTAGTGAACTTATGCGGGGCTGAAACCCATTGGCAAGACAGGGCCTCTGTAAATATTTCGTTAGTGTTGAGTGAGTTAGAGAATCTGTGATCTGGTATTGTAGATCTAATTTGCTACCACGTATCTTGAATCTTGGTCCCCTGACACTCTCAATTTATCTCCAGAATGCAGAGCTGCCTCTGTGTTCTCTGCCTGTGCCTTCCTCATGCAGTGGTAAGGATCTCTTGGCTGTGCCGTGGCAAAACCTCCCAAAGTTATTTCCCTTTTCATGCAGTCTATCCGCCAGTGTTACACCTGGGTGTAAAGAGCTTGTTGACTGCTTGGTACTTGGAGATGGAAAGTTTAGACCCCTTAGCATGATATAGGGAATCTTTCACAATCAGGCCCAGTGTGACCTCCTGGACTCTTCTTTGGCTGTATCCCACCACATATGCGTGATCTGCTACCCTTCCTCCAGTCCCCAACTGCCCAGGGCCTCTGCACTGACCTGAAATGTCCTTTTCACCTCTTCTCTAACTTAAAATATGCCTACTTATTCTTAATACTGAACTCAAACATTCACTGCTCTGAAATGTTTTTTCTGATCGAAGTTAATTTCTTTATTCTGCATTCATTCATTCTGCTCTAGATGCTAATCACTTATCACACTGTGTTGTAATTATTGTTTACATCTGAATCCTTACTCTACTGTGACCTCTTAAGGGCAACGACCATATTTATATCACCAACCCTGTTAGAGAATCGAGGACCTAGGACAGTACCTCTTGTAGTCTTTCAGGTATGGTTCCTTTGCTGTTTCCTCAGCTCAGGGCAACACTAAGGCCCTTCATCAAAGAGTTTTTTCTTAACCTAATAAATAATTCCGTTTTGATTATAGAGTTGGATTTTCCTTAGTGGTTAACATGTTAACATTCAAGAAGAAATAGAGCAGAATAAAATGAGCCTTACGTTACCTGTAGCCATCCCCTTATATTCATCCTGCTGTCGAAACTGGGAACCTGGTAGTAGGGGATTGGGCTTGAATGTTACTTGATTTTTTTATTTATTTTTAAAACATTTCCACTGTAAGGAAATTTATGTATTTTGAGAATAAAAGATCCAAAGCTCTCAGCAGCTCTGAGGTCAGTTTATGTTTTCACTTAAAAATTTTTTTATTAATGTATTATTGATATACACAATCAATATTATTAATATAATACAATCAATATTATTGATTTCAGGTTTCACAATGTGGTTATTACATTTATCCATATTATCAAACCCCCACCCATACCCCAGTGCAGTCACTGTCCATCAGTGTAGTAATAAAATGCTACAGATGCACTATTTGCCTTCTCTGTGCTACACTGTTTTCCTCGTGATCCCCCACACCATGTGTACTAAACATAATACCCCTCAATCCCCTTCTGCCTCCCTCCCCACCCGCCAGCCCACAACCCTCCCTTTGGTAACCACTAGTTCATTCTTCAAGTCTATGAGTCTGCTGCCATTTTGTTCTTTGAGTTTTGCTTCGTTATTATACTCCACAAATGAGGGAAATCATTTGGCACTTGTCTTTCTCCGCCTGGCTTATTTCACTGAGCATAATGTCCTCCAGCTTCATCCATGTTGTTGCAAATGGTAGGATTTGTTTCTTTCTTATGGCTAAATAGTATTCCATTGTGTATATGTACCACATCTTCTTTATCCATTCATCTACTTATGGACACAGGTTGCTTCCATATCTTGGCTATTGTAAAAAGTGCTGCAATAAAGATATGGTTGCCTATGTCTTTTTCAATCGAGAAGTTGTTTTCTTTGGGTAAATTCCAAGGAGTGGGATTCCCGGGTCAAATGGTATTTCTATTTTTAGTTTTTTGAGGAACCTCCATATTGCTTTCCACAATGGTTGAACTAGCTTATATTCTCACCAGCAGTGTAGGAGGGTTCACCTTTCTCCACATCCTCGCCAGCATTTGTTGGTCTTCGTCTTTTCGATACTGGCCATCCTTACTGGTGTGAGGTGATATCTCATTGTGGTTTTCATTTGCATTTCCCTGATGATTAGTGATGTGGAGCATCTTTTCAATTGTCTGTTGGCCATCTGAATTTCTTCTGTGGAGAACTGTCTCTTCATATCCTCAGCCCATTTGTTAATCGGATTATTTGCTTTTTGGGTGTTCAGGTGTGTGAGTTCTTTAAATATTTTGGATGTGAATCCCTTGCCAGATATGTCATTTACAAATATATTCTCCCATACAATAGGATGCCTGTTTGTTCTGTTAATTATGTCCTTTGCCGTACAGAAAGTTTTTAGTTTGGTGTAGTCCCATGAGTTGATTTTTGCTTTTGTTTCCGTTGCTCGGGGAGTCACGTTAGGAAGAAGTTGCTCATGCTTATATTAAGGAGATGTTTGCCTATGTTGTCTTCTAAGAGTTTTATGGTTTCATGACTTACATTCAGGTCTTTGATCCATTTTGAGTTTACTTTTGTGTATGGAGTTAAACAGTAATCCAGTTTCATTCTCTTGCATGCAGTTGTCCAGTTTTGCCAACACCAGCTGTTGAAGAGGCTGTCATTTCCCCATTGTATGTCCATGGATCCTTTATCATATATTAATTGACCATATATGCTTTGGATTATATCAGGGCTCTCTAGTCTGTTCCATTGGTCTATAGGTCTGTTCTTGTGCCAGTACCAAATTGTCTTGATTACTGTGATTTTGTAGTAGAGCTTGAAGTTGGGAAGCATAATCCCCCCAGCTTTATTCTTCCTTCTCGGGATTGGTTTGGCTATTCAGGGTCTTCTGTGGTTCCAAAGGAATTTTAAAACTATATATTCCAGTTCATTGAAGAATGCTGTTGGTAATTTGATAACGGACTGCATCAAATCTGTATATTGCTTTGGGCAGGATGGCCATTTTGACAATATTAATTCTTCCTAGCCTAGAGCATGGGATGAGTTTCCATTTGTTAGTGTGCTCTTTAATTTCTCTTAAGAGTGTCTTGTAGTTTTCAGGGTATAGGTCTTTCACTTCCTTGGTTAGGTTTATTCCTAGGTATTTTATTCTTTTTGATGCAGCTGTGAATGGAATTGTTTTCCTAATTTCTCTTTCTGCTAGTTCATCATTAGTGTATAGGAAAGGCACAGATTTCTATGTATTAATTTTGTATCCTGCAACTTTGCTAATTTCCGATATTTGTTCTAGTATTTTTGGAGTAGATTCTTTAGGGCTTTTTATATACAATATCATGTCATCTGCAAATAATGACAATTTGACTTCTTCTTTACCAATCTGGATTCCTTGTATTTCCTTGTTTGGTCTAATTGCCATGGCTAGGACCTCCAGTACTATGTTGAATAACAGTGGGGAGAGTGGGCAAGTATGATGTTGGCTGTGGGTGTGTCATATATGGCCTTTATTATGTTGAGGTACTTGCCCTCTATACCCATTTTGTTGAGAGTTTTTATCATGAATGGATGTTGAATTTTGTTGAATGCTTTTTCAGTGTCTATGGAGATGATCATGTGGTTTTTGTCCTTTTTTTTTGATGTGGTGGATGATGTTGATGGATTTTCGAATGTTGTACCATTGTTGCATCCCTGAGGTGAATCCCACTTGATCATGGTGTATATTCCTCTTTATTTTTGAATTCAGTTTGCTAATATTTTGTTCACTATTTTTGCATCTATGTTCATCATGAATATTGGTCTGTAATTTTCTTTTTTTGTGGTGTCTCTGCCTGGTTTTGGTATTAGAGTGATGCTGGCTTCATAGAATGAGTTTCAAAGTATTCCCTCTTCTATTTTTTGGAAACTGTATGGAGAATGAGTATTATGTCTTCTCTATACATCTGATAAAATTCAGCGGTTAATCCATCTGGCCCCGGGAGTTTTGCTCTTGGATAGTTTTTTGATTACTCCTTCAATTTCATTGCTGGTTATTCGTCTGTTTAGATTTTCTGTTTCTTGTTCAATCTTGGAAGGTTATATTTTTCTAGGAAGTTGTCCATTTCTTCTAGGTTATCCAGTTTGTTAGCATATAGATTTTTATAGTATTCTCTAAGAATTCTTTGTATTACGGCAGTGTCCATTGTGATTTTTCCTTTCTCATTTCTGGTTCTGTTTATGTGTATAGATTCTCTTTTTCTCTTAATAAGTCTAGCTAGTGGTTTATTTATTTTATTTTTTCAAAGAACCAGCTCTTGGTTTCATTGATTTTTTTCTATTGTTTTATTCTTCTCCGTATTATTTATTTCTTCTCTGATCTTTATTATGTCTCTCCTTCTGCTGACTTTGGGCTTCATTTGTTTTTCTTTTTCCAGTTTCAATAATTGTGACTTTACACTATTCATTTGGGATTGTTCTTCCTTCTTTAAATATACCTATATTACTATATATTTTCCTCTTAAAACTGTCTTCACTGTGTCCCACAGAAGTTGGGACATTGAGCTGTTCTTTTCATTTGTCTCCACATATTGCTTGATCTCTGTTTTAGTTTTGTCATTGATCCATTGATTATTTAGGAGCATGTTGTTAAGCCTCCATTGTGTCTGTGAAACTTTTTGTTTTCTTTGTACAATTTATTTCTAATTTTATGCCCTTGTGACCTGAGAATTTGGTTGGTAGGATTTCAGTATTGTTGAATTTACTGAGGCTCTTTTTGTGGCCTAGTATGTGGTCTATTCTGGAAAATGTTCTGTGTGCACTTGAGAAGAATGTGTGTCCTGCTACTTTTGGGTGCAGAGTCTGTAGATGTCTGTAGGTCCATCTGTTCTAGTGTGTTGTTCAGTGCCTCTGTCTCCTTACTTATTTTCCGTCTGGTTGATCTGTTCTTTGGAGTAAGTGGTGTGTTGAAGTCTCCTAGAATGAATGCATTGCATTCCATTTCCGCTTTTAAGTCTGTTAGTATTTGTTTCACATATGTAGGTGCTCCTGTGTTGGGTGCATACATATTTATAATGGTTATATCCTCTTGTTGGACTGCCCCCTTTATCATTATGTAATATTCTTCTTTATCTCTTGTGACTTTCTTTGTTTTGAAGTCTCTTTTGTCTGATACAAGTACTGCAACCCCTGCTTTTTTCTCCGTATTGTTTGCATGAAAAGTCTTTTTCCATCCCTTCACTTTTAGTCTGTGTATATCTTTGGGTTTGAAGTGAGTCTCCTGTAGGCAGCATATAGATGAGTCTTGCTCCTTTATCCATTCTATTACTCTGTGTCTATTTTTTTGTTATCATTAATCTACAATTACATGAGGAACATTATGTTTACTAGACTCCTCCCATCACCAAGTCTCCCCCACATACCCCATTTCAGTCACTGTCCATCAGCGTAGTAAGATGCTGTAGAATGAGTACTTGTCTTCTCTATGTTGTACAACCCTCCCCGTGCACCCCCATACATTATGTCTACTAGTAGTAATGCCCCCTTTTTCCCCTTTATCCCTCCCTTCCCACTCATCCACCCCAGTCCCTTTCCCTTTGGTAACTGTTAGTCCATTCTTGGGTTGTATGAATCTGCTGCCGTTTGGTTCCTTCAGTTTTTTTCTTTGTTCTTATACTCCACATATGAGTGAAATCATTTGATACTTGTCTTTCTCCACCTGGCTGATTTCACTGAGCATAATACCCTCTAGCTCCATCCATATTGTTGCAAATGGTAGGATTTGTTTTCTTCTTATGGCTGAATAATATTCCATTATGTATATATACCACATCTTCTTTATCCATTCAGCTACTGATGGACACTTAGGTTGCTTCCATTTCTTGGCTATTGTAAATAGTGCTGCGATAAACATAGGAGTGCATCTGTCTTTTTCAAACTGGGTTGCTGCATTCTTAGTGTAAATTCCTAGAAGTGGAATTCCTGGGTCAAATGGTATTTCTATTTTTAGTTTTTTGAGGAACCTCCATACTGCTTTCCACAATGGTTGAACTAATTTACATTCCCACCAGCAGTGTAGGAGGGTTCCCCTTTCTCCACAACCTCACCAACATTTATTGTTGTTTGTCTTTTGGATGGTGGCGGTCCTTACTGGTGTGAAGTGATATCTCATTGTGGTTTTAAGTTGCATTTCTCTGATGACTAGTGATGTGGAGCATCTTTTCATGTGTCTGTTGGCCATCTGAATTTCTTCTTTGGAGAAGTGTCTGTTCAGATTCTCTGCCCATTTTTTAATTGGATTATTTGCTTTTTTTTGTTGAGGTGCATGAGCTCTTTATGTATTTTGAATGTCAACCCCTTATCAGATCTGTCATTTACAAATATATTCTCCCATACTGTAGGATGCCTTTTTGTTCGCTTGGTGGTATCTTTTGCATTACACAAGGTTTTCAGCTTGACATGGTCCCACTTGTTCATTTTGGGTTTTGTTTCCCTTGCCCGGGGAGATATGTTCATGAAGAAGTTGCTCATGTTTTTGTCTAAGAGATTTTTGCCTATGTTTTTTTCTAAGAGTTTTATGGTTTCTTGACTTACATTCAGGTCTTTGATCCATTTCGAATTTACTTTTGTGTATTTGGTTAGACAATAATTCAGTTCCATTGTCTTATGAGTAGCTGTCCAGTTTTGCCAACACCAGCTGTTGAGGAAGCTGTCATTTTCCCATTGTATATCCATGGCTCCTTTATTATGTATTAATTGACCATATATGTTTGGGTTAATGTCTGGACTCTATTCTGTTTCACTGGTCTGTGGGTCTGTTCTTGTGCCAGTACCAAATTGTCTTAGTTACTGTGGCTTTGTAGTAGAGCTTGACGTTGGGAAGTGATAAGCCCCCCACTTTATTCTTCCTTCTCAGAATTTCTTTGGCTCTTTGGGGTTTTTTTGTGGTTGAATATGAATTTTAAAAACTTTTTTTTCCAGTTTGTTGAAGAATGCTGTTGGTGTTTTGATAGGGATTGCATTGACTCTATAGATTGATTTAGGCAAGATGGCCATTTTGACAGTATTACTTCTTCTTAGCTACTCTCTGTCTTGTGATTGGTGCATTCAGTCCATTTTCATTTAGGGTGATTATCATTTGATATGTACTGATTGGTATTGCAAGCTTTGGATTCATGGTTACCTAAGATTCGAGGGTAGCTTCTTTACTATCTAAGCATCTAACTTTAACTCACTTATCACGCTACTGTAAACAGTCTGATAATTCTTTATTTCTCCCCCGTCTTTTTCTTCCTCCTCCACTCTTTACATTTTAGGTGTTTTACTCTGTGCTCTTTTATGTTTCTCTTGAGTGCTTTTCTGGATAGCTGATTTTGTTTTTTGACTTTATTCAGTATTTGGCTGGTCTGCTTTCTTTGCTGTGATTTTATTTTCTCTCATAACATTTATTTAGCCCTAGGAGTACTTCCATCTAGAGCAGTCTCTTTAACATACACTGTAGCAGTGGATGTGAGAGGTAAATTCCCTCAGCTTTTGCTTATCTGGGAATTGTTTAATCCCTCCAAATTTAAATGGTAATCATGCTGGATGCAGTATTCTTGGTTCAGTGCCCTTCTGTTTCATGTCATTAAATTTTTCATGGCATTCTCGTCTGGCCTGTAAGTTTTCTGCTGAGAAGTCTGATGATAGCCTGATGGGTTTTCCTTTGTAGGTGATATTTTTTCTTTCTCTGTCTGTTTTTAATACCCTGTCCTTATCTTTGATCTTTGCTAGTTTAATTTTTGTAAGTCTTGATGTTGTCCTACTTGTATCCCTTGTGTTCGGAGATCTGTAGACTTCTGTGGTCTGAGAGACTATTTCATTCCCCAGCTTTTGGATGTTTTCTGCAATTATTTCTTCGAAGGCACTTTCTATCCCTTTTTCTCTCTTCTTCTTCTTCTGGTACCCCTATAATGCAAATATTTTTCCATTTGGATTATTCACACAATTCTCTTAATTTTCTTTCATTCTTACAGATCCTTTTATCTCTCTCTGCCTCAGCTTCTCTGTATTCCTGTTCTCTGATTTCTATTCCTTTAACAGTCTCTTGCACCTCTTCCAGTCTGCTCTTAAATTCTTCCACTGTTTGTTTCATTTCTCTTATCTCCCTCCTGAATTCATCCCTTAGCTCTTGCATATTTCTTTGTAGCTCCATCAGCATGCTTGTGACATTTATTTTGAATTCTTTTTCTGGAAGATTCCTGATTTCGGTCTCACCAGGCCCTCTCTCTGGTGTTTGAGGGATTTGAACTGAAGCAGTTTCTTCTGTCTTTTCATGGTGATAGAAGTGATTGTTGTCGAGTGATGCCAGCATTAGCTGGGAGAACAACGTCCCTTCCTGCTTTCTAGTCACCTTTCCAGTCTCCAGTGCCTGTATTGGTCAGTCGAACACAGGGAGCAGACTCTGGGTTAATGCCCTGAGCTGCTGTGGGCAGGGCAGCCCTCTGAATGGCCTAAGGCACTGGTGGTCGTCACAGGTGAGCAACATGTGTTCTCCTGTGATAACAGCACCCCTTTGTGCTTTGCGGACTCTGTGCTGATCCCTACTGCTTGTGCTGGGCAACCATACACAGGGAGTAGTCTCTGGGTTGAACTCCTAAGCCACCGTGTGTGGGGTGGCCCTCGGGATGGCCTAGGGCACTAGCAGTGGTTGCCTTCCAATAGCCGTTTTCTCCACAAGAACAGAGCCCCTGCATGCCTTCCACACTCTGTGCCAGCTTCCTCTGCCTGTGCTGGGCAACTGCACGCAGGGAGCAGCCCCTGGGTTAATCCTTTGAGCTGCCATGGGCAGTGTGGCCCTCAGGATGGCCTAGGGCACTGATGGGGTTTGCTGCAAGAATAAAGCCCCTTTGTGCCTTCCAGTCTCTGCACTGGTCTCTGCTCTTTGTGCCCGGCAGCATCTCACAGGGGTAGCCTCTGTGTCTGGCCCTGTTAGCTGCAAACTGGGAGAAGACTCTGTGTGGTTGCTGTTGTCAGGGCTGCTCCCCACCTTCTACGTGGCAATGATGGGTCAGCTGGTTTGCTTGCAGTGCTGGCAGGGGGGCATGAATGGTATGCTGCTTATCGCCGTGAGGATCTTCAGAGCTGTGTTGCCACCCAGGGGGTTAGGGTGCCTGAAGTTCCTTAATGTTCCCAGCCTGCTGGGCTTAGTGTGGCAGGACAATTTTGTCTACCTGTTAAACCCTTGTCCCTTTAAGGCTTTTTAAGCACCCACTTTTCTTTTGTCCCAGGGCAGCCAGCTGTGGGGATCTTTTTTTAGTCTTAGTCTCAGATTTTGCTTTTCCGTTCCTCTAATATCCAGTACACCATGCCATGTGTGTCTGTGCTCCTGGTGCAGATTACTTGGGCTGATTATTTAGCAGTCCTGTGCTTCCACTCTTTCCCCACTCTGATTCTTTTCCTCCCACTGTTAAGCTTTGATGGGGTCAGTGCTCAGGTCCCACCAGGTCATGACTTTGAATCTTACCCTTTCCTTGAGATGTTGAGTTCTTGCAGATGTAGATGTAGCCTGGCTGTTGTACTCTATCTTCTAGTTTCTCTTTTAGGAAATGTTGTATTTACTGTATTCTCAAAATATATATGGTTTTGGGAGGAGATTTATGTCACCCTACTGATGCTACCATCTTGAGAATCTCTGTTCACGAGATTCTTGAAACATTTCTTTTTACACATTTAAAAGTTTCTAACTAAATGCATTCACCTATTTACAAAAAGGAATATCATTAAATGGTTAACAATATGGAGAAAATGGTGATCATTAAAATGCTGTTATTAAAATATTCATATATTTTTGTGGATATATTTATGAGTAAGGGTGGTTTAATCTAAAAAGAGGCATTTATATGTGAGCTGATGTTGAACCTACACTGGGGAGTTAAAATTATTCTCTGGGCATTTGATATACTTATGATTTACAGAGTAGATTTTTGTTTATTTTTTAAGATGTCAGGAACTGAAAATGTTGGTATGGAACAGTGGAGCAGTTCTAATTGCTAGCTTGAGAATGGTTATGTCAGAAATGGAGAGATAATTGCCATGTGGATGCTCTTAATTATAATTTTCTCACCATATTCCAAGCATAGGCTTGCATCTGTTACTATATTTGTGCAAGCAAAAAAAAATTTATTCAGAAGCTGGACTATAATTGACAGAATCTTGTCTCTAAAATAAGAAAAATATGCAGTTTACATTTAGATAACTCATTTGATTTTGCTGCTAACTAGAAAAATTCAGACTTCTGGTCTCCCATTTGTTCAGGCTTGCTCAGTTACAGTATTTACAGATTCTCAACTATTTTATATTGATTTATTTCTGAGTTAGGATTTTGGCTTCAGGAAGAGGCTAGTGAAGAGGTCTTGTGGTAAAAAAATAAAATGTTTTGTGATAGAGTAAAAGTGTTCAGAGTGAAATCCTCAAAGATATTTATTAGTTTATAATAACTAATACCTGCTAAATGCTTAATATGAGCCAGACCACATAGTATATTTATTTTTGTATTTTTTATATTATATTAATAAAATCCAAGAAGTAATTTATCTGTATTTTATAGATGAGAAAATCAAACTGAGGGATAAAGCAGTTAAATAAGTTGTCCAAAGCCACACAGGAAGCACAGGAATACCTCGTTTTATTGCACTTAATTGTGCTTGGCAGATAGTGGTTTTTTTTGCAAATTGGGAAGTTTGTGGTAACACTGTGTCAAGCAAGTCTATCAGTGACATTTTTCCAGTAGCATTTACTGATTTCATATCTCTGTGTTGCATTTTGATAATTCTCAACAATATTTCAAATTTTTTCATTATTATTATATTTGTTGTGATGAAGTGTGATCAGCGTTCTTTGATGTTACTATTGTGACCATTTTGGGGCACCACAAATCATGCCAATATAGACACCAGACATAATCAATAAATGTTGTATGTGTTCTGATTGTTCCACTGACCAGCCCCATCTCTCTCCCTCTCTTTGGGTCTCCCTATTCCCTGAGACACAACAATATTGAAATTAGGCCAGTTAATAACCCTACAATTGCCTCTAAGTGTTCAAGTCAAAGGAAAAGTTGCATGTTTTCACTTTAAATCAAAAGCTGGAAATGATTAAGCTTAGTGAGGAAGGCATGTCAAAAGATGCAAGCTAGGCCTCCTGCACCAAACAGCCAAGTTATGAATGCAAAGGAAAAGTTCTTGAAGGAAATTTAAAATGTTACTCCAGTGACTATGATAAAAAAAATGATAATGTGAAACAGCCTTATTGTTGATATGGAAGAAGCTTTAGTGGTCTGGATAGACGACCAGCCACAACATTCCCTTAAGTCAAAGCCTCATCTAGAGCAAGGCTATAACTCTCTTCAATTCTATGAAGACTGAAAGAGGTGAGGAAATTTCTAAAAACAGTTTGAAGCTAGCAGAAATTGATCATGAGGTTTAAGGAAAGAAGCCATCTCCATGGCATAAAAATGCAAGGTGAGCAGCAAGTGCTGATGTAGAACCTGCAGCAATAATCTTATTCAGAAGATCTATCTAAGATCATTAAAGAAGGTGGTTACACAAATTTTCAGTGTAGAGGAAACAGCTTTCTATTGGAAGATGATGCCACCTGGGACTTTTCATAGCTAAAGAAGAGAAGTCAAAGCATGGCTTCCAAGTTTCAAAGGACAGACCCACTCTTGTTAGAAACTGATTTTAAGTCATCTTGCAGATGGTGACTTTTAAGTTGAAACCAGTGCTCATTGACCATTCCAAAAATCCAAGCATTTAAGAATTATATTATCTACTCTGCCTGTTCTCTATAAAAGGAACAACAAATCCTGGATGACAGCACATCTGTTTACATCATGGTGTACTGAATATTTTAACCCCCCTGTTGAGACTTGCTCAGAAAAAAAGATCCCTTTCAAAATATTACAGCTCATTGAAAATGCACCTGGTCACCCAAGAGCTCAGAAAGATGTATATAAGATTAATGTTGTTTCATGCCTACTAACATAACATCCTTTCTGCTGCCCATGGATAAGAAGTAATTTTAACTTTCAAGTCTTTTTGTTTAAGAAATGCATTTCATAAGGGTTTGCTGCTGTAGACAGTGATTCCTCTAATGGATCTGGGCAAAGTAAGTTGAAATTTTTGTGGAAAGGATTCACTTTTCTAGATGCCATTAAGAACATTAGTGATTCATGGGAAGAGGTCAGAACTTCAACATGAAAAGAAGTATGGAAGAAGTTGATTCCAACCCTCATGGGTGATTTTGAGGGGTTCAAGACTTCAGTGGAGGAAGTTATTGCAGATTTGGTAGAAATAGTAAGAAAACTGGCATTAGGAGTGGAACCTGAAGTTGTGACTGAATTGCTACAGTCTCATGATAAAACTTCAATGGATGAGGAATTCCTTCCGTAGATGAGTAAAGGAAGTTTCTTGAGATGGAATCTACTCCTGGTGAAGATACTGTGAAGACTGTTGACCACAAAGGATTTAGAATTATTACTTAAACTTAGTTGATAAAGCAACAGAGGGTTTGAGAGGATTAGATTGAATCTTTTTGAAATAAATTCTGTGGGTAAAAAAACTATCAAAGAGCAACATTGCATGCTACAGAGGAATCATTTGTGAAAGGAAGCCAGTTGATGCAACAAACTTCATTGTCTTATTTTAAAGAATCGCCACAGTCACCCCACCCTTCAGCAACCACCACCCTGATCAGTCCATCTGCGAAAAGATTACAACTTACTGAAAGCTCATATGATGATTAGCGTTTTTAGCAATGAAGTATTTTAAATTAAGATATGTACATTGCACATGGTGTGAGGGGGTCACAGGGAAGACAGGGTAGTACAGAGAAGACAAGTAGTGACTCTGTGGCATCTTACTACACTGATGGACAATGACTTCAGTGTGGAATGGGGGGACTTGATGATATGGTAAATGGAGTAACCACAATGTTTTTCATGTGAAACCTTCATAAGAGTGTTTATCAATGATATCTTAATTTAAAAAGAGATAATACATTGTTATTTAGACACAATGCTATTGTACACTTAACAGACTGCAGTATAGTATATACATAACTTTTATATGCACTGGAAAATGAAAAAATTCATTTGACTCACATTTTTATGATACTATATTGCAGTGGCCTGAAACTGAACCTATGATGTCTCCAATATATGCCTATATCTGAGCTACAATTTGTGCTACTGTCAATAAAAATAAAGACACATGAAATTCTTGAACCATTTGTTTAAATTATCTTCAATATTATAAAGAGCAGAGAGTATTTCTTAATAGCATGGAGTTAGGGTCTTGGATAAAAGTAGAGGTGTGTAAAGGTATAACAGTGAGACCATTCTGACTACATTTAGTCAGGGATGTGTTGGAGAATAGTAAAAATTAAGGTTGGGTGGAAAAGGGGCCATATGCTTCTCATACTATTTCACCAGAGTGCCCCTAAGACACAGAGTCATGAACTCATATTTCTGGACTAAGGAGACATATTGATCATAACTCTTTCAGTCGAAAGTGACACTCAAACACTCAAATTAGCATACCTGGAGTGGGGTAGGATTTTATTGGCTTATATAATTGGGAAATCTAAGAGTACAGGTAGCTTTAGGCACAGCTGGATCCAGTATCTTGACCCAAAGCTTTCTTTGTCTCCCTCCCAGAACAGGCTCATACTAAAAGGCAGGTAAAATGATGGTCTGCAGCCCAATCTCATATTCTCTCACTTCAGTAACTCAAGCAGAAAGTCTTTTCTGTTAACTGGATCAAAAAAGTTGGAGGAAGATTTAGAGTCATTTACCCACTTGGGAGCCAGTCTCTACAGCCGGGAGAGGCTGCACTGGCTGGTCGAGGTTGTATCCTCACCGTTGTGAGTAGGGGATGAGTGCTTGACATGAGATCAGCCCTACTCAAATTGTAGGGAACTCATTCCCCAAAAGAAAGAAGGATCTTTATCAAAGAAAGGGGGAGAAGGGGTTTCTAAACAAAAACAGCCAATGCCCACTGAGGGATGGATATATTAGTTCAGTGCAGGTGAAAATGACTTTGAATTTCACCTTTAAAATTCATGTAAATTTTGTATATATGTCTGCATCTGTTATATTTTTAAAATATTCTATGTGTGGGTTGTGTTTCCCCAGGATATGGTCTCTGAGGGGTGAATCTGAATACAGGAGGTTTACTAGGGGTTCCTTTTGGGAACAGCTATAAGGATTGAGGGAAAAGTTAAGATATGATGCAGGTGCAGCAGGCCTCAGCTGATCCCCAGGGAGCTCAGAAACTGGGCTGGCCCTTCAGAGATATCCCAGATTGAGGCAAGGTACCTGACTTGTGTACATCCACACAAATCAGTCACTGGATGAGGGCTACCCCCCAGAGAGGGGTGTATTCTTGGCAAGGTAGCTAGCTCCTGGGGAGGGATTAGGCTGAGAGCCTTTGGCTTCCTCCAGCAGCTGGTAGAAGAGTACTTCATTCCTGAAGGGCATGAGGTATGTGGACCTGGGCGTTTACCAGAATATCCATTACATTATCTTGGAGTAAGATTAACTTCAGGAAAATGTGTCATATTTATCTGTTACTGTAAATGCTTCTTTCTGTATCCCTCTACCATGTGGCCAGGAGTCCCCAGAAGTACAGATACCTCAGTTTGAGGGCCATATGAGAGAAACTGGGAACCCATCATAGTTCCGGGAGTGAAAAGATAAACCAAATGAAGAAGGTACTGGAGTAGAAAGAACAGTTCAGAGACCCTATAGTTAAATTTGTGATAGTAGCAGTAGAAATCAAGAAAAAAGATAAAGATTTTCATTTTGCCAAAGATGCCCCCATCTCCTACTGTATCTGTACCATTTGTCTTGCTGTCTGTTTTTTTTATCCTAAAAGAACCTAAAGACCACTGGAATTTTTTAAGAAGCAATATAGGCTTATAAAGATGAGCCTATGTTTTCAGCTTTTTTCATTACCTTTTGGTTTATATATTACTGGGTAAACAATGTAGTGCTTGCTGTGGGATCTGCCTTTAGGTGACAGAGGAAATATGACAAAGAACTAGTTCCGAATGAGCCTGAACAGCCCTGTAATGCACTCTTGGTTATGGATAAAGATGTGTTTAGAATGTTGGTCCCTGTACACATACTTGTTTTTTTCAAGCAGTAAGGCTTCAAACAAGTTTATTTTGATGTTCATTGAATTTTACTGACCTGGTAAGTACTATAATTACTTCATTTCTTCTGTATGGTATTAGATATGCATTTTTTAAAAACTTTACTTATTTGCTATTTTATCATCTATTGACTAAGTCAGGCACTTCAATGTGAGCTTGAGTTGCGTATTTATTTCCCTGCAGAGCACTTGTTTCTATGTGGCATAGAAAAGATTTTTCCTCCTGTCCTTCCAGGGAATTCTGAATTTAGAGAAGAAAATACAGATTTTCCTCTGAATAATTGCCCCCCCCCGGGCTTCCTTTTATTAAGGTTGACTTCATTAAGAGCTAGTGCAGAGATTTAAGTGTTTGAATATGTTTGATTCAAAGTATCTTAAGAAGGGCGGAGCCGACATGGCGGCGTGAGTAGGACAGTGGGAATCTCCTCCCAAAAACATATATATTTTTGAAAATACAACAAATACAACTAATCCTAAAAGAGAGACCAAAAGACACAGGACAACAGCCAGAATACAACTACACCAGCGAGAACCCAGCACCTGGTGAAAGGGGTAAGATACAAGCCCCAGCCCGGCGGGACCCGAACACACCTCCCCCCAGCTCCCGGCGGGAGGGAGAGGGAGCCCAGGACTGCTAAACACCCAGCCCCAGCCACCTGCACCAGAGCGTAGACACAGTGCATGCGTAGAGGGCTGGTAACTAATGAAATAGGGCAGCAAGACCTCTGAGCAGGTGCCGAAGCTGATGCCCCTGTGACAAAGAAAAGCGGAGGCTTTTTGAGAGTCTTAAAGGGACAGGGATTTAACAGCTGGACGGAAACAGCATAGGTCACAGCCCAGTGGCAGGAAATTACAGGGAAAACCGGGCGCACTAACCCCCTCGGCCACAGCTCTGAGACCCCTCACGGAGGTAAACAGCCAAACAGCGCCCCCATCCATTACCCCTCCGGGCGCTGTGAAAGCAGAGAAACAGCCTAAGGCAAACCCCGCCCACAGAAAGGGAGATCCATCCATATCGGCCGGACAGGACACAAAGACCCAGCCTACTCGCAATTACCCAACAAAAGCCACTAGAGGTCGCAGTTGTCCCAGTAAAGAAAGGCCAGTAGCAAGTGAACAGTTTGGCCCTCCCAGCCGACAGTCAATAACACCTGTAAACATGAAAAGGCAAAAAAATATGATCCAGACAGGACTAACCCAGACAGCTTCGGCATCTGCTACATCTTCCCCTGAGAAGGAACCTGGGGAGATACATTTAACCAGTCTTCCTGAAAAAGAATTCAAAACAAAAGTCATAACCATGCTGATGGACTTGCAGAGAAATATGCAAGAACTAAGGAAGGAGAATACAGAAATAAAACAAGCTCTGGAAGGACTTCAAAACAGACTGGACGAGATGCAAGAGACCATTAGTGGACTAGAAAACAGAGAACAGGAATGCAGAGAAGCTGATGCAGAGAGAGATAAAAGGATCTCCAGGAAGGAAAGAATTTTAAGAGAGCTGAGTGACCATTCAAAAAGGAATAATATACGCATCATTGGAATACCAGAAGGAGAAGAGACAGACAAAGGGATAGAAAGTGTCTTTGAAGAAATAATTGCCGAAAACTTTCCCAAACTAGGGGAAGAAATGGCCTCTCAGACCACAGAGGTACACAGAACTCCCATGACAAGGGATCCAAGGAGGGCAACACCAAGACACATAATAATTAAAATGGCAAAGATCAAAGACAAGGAAAAAATATTAAAGGCAGCCAGAGAGAAAAAAAAGGTCACCGACAAAAGAAAACCCATCAGGCTCCATCAGACTTCTCAATAGAAACCCTACAGGCCAGAACAGAATGGCATGATATACTTAATGCAATGAAACAGAAGGGCCTCGAACCAAGACTACTGTATCCAGCACGAATATCATTTAAATATGAAGGAGGGATTAAACAATTCCCAGACAAGCAAAAGTTGAGGGAATTTGCCTCCCACAAACCACCTCTACAGGGCATCCTACAGGGACTGCTCTAGATGGGAGCACTCCTAAAAAGAGCACAGAACAAAACACCCAACATATGAAGAAGGGAGGAGGAGGAATAAGAAGGGAGAGAAATAAAGAATCATCAGACCGCGTTTATAATAGCTCAACAAGCAAGTTAAGTTAGACAGTAAGATAGTAAAGAAGCTAACCCTGAACCTTTGGTAACCACAAACTTAAAGCCTACAATGCCAATTAATTCATACCTTTCAATAATCAACCTAAATGTAAATGGACTGAATGCACCAATCAAAAGACACAGAGTAATAGAATGGATAAAAAAGCAAGATCCATCCATATGCTGCTTACAAGAGACTCACCTCAAACCCAAAGACATGGACAAACTTAAAGTCAAGGGATGGAAAAAGATACTTCATGCAAACAACAAAGAGAAGAAAGCAGATGTTGCAATTCTGGTATCAGAAAAAACAGTCTTCAAAATAAAGAAAGTAACAAAAGACAAAGAAGGACATTACATAATGATAAAGGGCTCAGTCCATCAAGAGGATATAACCATTATAAATATATATGCACCCAATACAGGAGCACCAACATATGTGAAACAAATATTAACAGAACTAAAGGAGGAAATAGAATGCAATGCATTCATTCTAGGAGACTTCAACACACCACTCACTCCAAAGGACAGATCCACCAGACAGAAAAATAAGTAAGGACACAGAGGCACTGAACAACACACTAGAACAGATGGACCTAATAGACATCTACAGAACTCTACATCCAAAAGCAACAGGATACACATTCTTCTCAAGTGCACATGGAACATTCTCCAGAATAGACCACATACTAGGCCACAAAAAGAGCCTCAGGAAATTCCAAAAGATTGAAATCCTACCAACGAACTTTTCAGACCACAAAGGTATAAAACTAGAAATAAACTGTACAAAGAAAGCAAAAAGGCTCACAAACACATGGAGGCTTAACAACACGCTCCTAAATAATCAATGGATCAATGACCAAATCAAAATGGAGATCCAGCAATATATGGAAACAAATGACAACGACACAAAGCCCCAACTACTGTGGGATACAGCAAAAGCAGTCTTAAGAGGAAACTATATAGCAATCCAAGCATATTTTAAAAAGGAAGAGCAAGCCCAATGAATGGTCTAATGTCACAATTATCGAAACTGGAAAAAGAAGAACAAATGAGGCCTAAGGTCAGCAGAAGGAGGGACATAATAAAGATAAGAGAAGAAATAAATAAAATTGAGAAAATAAAACAATAGCAAAAATCAATGAAACCCAGAGCTGGTTCTTCGAGAAAATAAACAATATAGATAAGCCTCTAGCCAGACTTATTAAGAGGAAAAGAGAGTCAACACAAATCAACAGTATTAGAAACGAGAAAGGAAAAATCATGACGGACCCCACAGAAATACAAAGAATTATTAGAGAGTACTATGAAAACCTATATGCTAACAAGCTGGGAAACCTAGGAGAAATGGACAACTCCCTAGAAAAATACAATCTTCCAAGACTGACCCAGAAAGAAACAGAAAATCTAAACAGACCAATTACCAGCAATGAAATTGAAGCGGTAATCGAAAAACTACCAAAGAACAAAACCCCCGGACCAGATGAATTTACCTCGGAATTTTATCAGACATACAGGGAAGACATAATACCCATTCTCCTTAAGGTTTTCCAAAAAATAGAGGAGGAGGGGATACTCCCAAACTCATTCTATGAAGCTAACATCACCCTAATACCAAAACCAGGCAAAGAACCCACCAAAAATGAAAACTACAGACCAATATCCCTGATGAACGTAGATGCAAAAATACTCAACAAAATTTTAGCAAACCGAATTCAAAAATACATCAAAAGGATCGTACACCATGACCAAGTGGGATTCATCCCAGGGAAGCAAGAATGGTACAACATTCAAAAGTCCATCAACATCATCTACCACATCAACAGAAAGAAAGACAAAAACCACATGATCCTCTCCATAGATGCTGAGAAAGCATTTGACAAAGTTCAACATCCATTCATGATAAAAACTCTCAGCAAAATGGGAATAGAGGGCAAGTACCTCAACATAATAAAGGCCATCTATGAAAAACCCACAGCCAACATTATATTGAACAGCGAGAGGCTGAAAGCTTTTCCTCTGAGATCGGGAACTAGACAGGGATGCCCACTCTCCCCACTGTTATTTAACATAGTACTGGAGGTCCTAGCCACGGCAATCAGACAAAACAAAAAAATACAAGGAATCCAGATCGGTAAAGAAGAAGTTAAACTGTCACTATTTGCAGATGACATGATACTGTACATAAAAAACCCTAAAGACTCCACCCCAAAACTACTAGAACTGATATCGGAATACAACAAAGTTGCAGGATACAAAATCAACACACAGAAATCTGTGGCTTTCCTATACATTAACAATGAACCAACAGAAAGAGAAATCAGGAAAACAACTCCATTCACAATTGCATCAAAAAAAATAAAATACCTAGGAATAAACCTAACCAAAGAAGTGAAAGACTTATACTCTGAAAACTACAAGTCACTCTTAAGAGAAATTAAAGGGGACACTAACAGATGGAAACGCATCCCATGCTCGTGGCTAGGAAGAATTAATATCGTCAAACTGGCCATCCTGCCCAAAGCAATATACAGATTTGATGCAATCCCTATGAAACTACCAGCAACATTCTTCAATGAACTGGAACAAATAATTCAAAAATTCATATGGAACTACCAAAGACCCCGAATAGCCAAAGCAATCCTGAGAAAGAAGAATAAAGTAGGGGGTATCTCACTCCCCAACTTCAAGCTCTATTATAAAGCCATAGTAATCAAGACAATTTGGTACTGGCACAAGAACAGAGCCACAGACCAATGGAACAGACTAGAGAATCCAGACATTAACCCAGACATATATGGTCAATTAATATTTGACAAAGGAGCCATGGACGTACAACGGCAAAATGACAGTCTCTTCAACCGATGGTGCTGGCAAAACTGGACAGCTACATGTAGGAGAATGAAACTGGACCATTGTCTAACCCCATATACAAAAGTAAACTCAAAATGGATCAAAGACCTGAATGTAAGTCACAAAACCATTAAACTCTTGGAAGAAAACATAGGCAAAAACCTCTTAGACATAAACATGAGTGACCTCTTCTTGAACATATCTCCCTGGGCAACGAAAACAACCACAAAAATGAACAAGTGGGACTATATTAAGCTGAAAAGCTTCTGTACAGCAAAAGACACCATCAATAGAACAAAAAGGAACCCTACAGTATTGGAGAATATATTTGAAAATGACACATCCGATAAAGGCTTGACGTCCAGAATATATAAAGAGCTCACACGCCTCAACAAACAAAAAACAAATAACCCAATTAAAAAATGGGCAGAGGAACTGAACAGACAGTTCTCCAAAAAAGAAATACAGATGGCCAACAGACACATGAAAAGATGCTCCACATCGCTAATTATCAGAGAAATGCAAACTAAAACTACAATGAGGTATCACCTCACACCAGGAAGGATGGCTGCCTTCCAAAAGACAAACAACAACAAATGTTGGCGAGGCTGTGGAGAAAGGGGAACCCTCCTACACTGCTGGTGGGAATGTAAATTAGTTCAACCATTGTGGAAAGCAGTATGGAGGTACATCAAAATGCTCAAAACAAACATACCATTTGACCCAGGAATTGCACACCTAGGAATTTACCCTAAGAATGCAGCAATCAAGTATGAGAAAGACCAATGCACCCCTATGTTTATCGCAGCACTATTTACAATAGCCAAGAATTGGAAGCAACCTAAATGTCCATCGATAGATGAATGGATAAAGAAGAAGTGGTACATATACACAATGGAATACTACTCTGCCATAAGAAGAGGGCAAATCCTACCATTTGCAGCAACATGGATGGAGCTGGAGGGTATTATGCTCAGTGAAACAAGCCAAGCGGAGAAAGAGAAATACCAAATGATCTCACTCATCTGTGGAGTATAAGAACAAAGGAAAAACTGAAGGAACAAAACAGCAGCAGAATCACAGAACTCAAGATTGGACTAACAGATACCAAAGGGAAAGGGACTGGGGAGGATGGGTGGGTAGGGAGGGATAAGGGGGAGGAGAAAAAGGGGGGTATTAAGATTAGCATCCATAGGGGGTTGGGAGAAAGGGGAGGGCTGTACAACACAGAGAAGACAAGTAGTGATTCTACAACATTTTGCTACGCTGATGGACAGTGACTGTAAAGGGGTATATAGGGGGGACCTGGTATAGGGGTGAGCCTAGTAAACAAAGTATTCGTCATGTAAGTGTAGATTAATGTCAAAAAGAAAGAAAAAGCAGTTCCTGTGTTGTGACCTCCAATGAGCTCTACACAATGATATAAAGGGCATATAAAAGTGTAGGCAAAGGGTCTGTTTGTGTTTATACAGAGGATCAAAGCCTAATTTGGCTACCCCGAAAATGAACTAAGATACGATATGAAAAATAACTTTCAACATCAGCACTGTCGGGAAGACTCATGCCAGAAGATGATCATCAAAAAACCCCAACAAAGATCCACGCACTGCTACAGGTGTAGATGCACTCATCCCACCAGTTCCTGGACCTGCCATGGGAGTGAAGAAGGAGATATCTAAGCTGGCCTGTGCATACAGTAAAACAACAAATTTGACTGGATCTATACGGTTGGAACTCAACCAAGAATTAGGGGAAGTGCAAATTGTAGCACTTCAAAATCTTACAACTACAGGCTATTTACTGTTAAAAGAACATATGGGATGTGAACAGTCCCCAGGAACGGGTTGTTTTAATTTATCTGAATTCTCTCAGACTGTTCAAGTTCAGTTGGACAATATCCACCATATCAAAGATACCTCCAGACAAATGCTGGGCATAGAAGCCACAGGGCATAAATATGCAAAGAAGTAAAAAGCTGACCTTTTCAAACAATAAGGCTTCTCTCTCACTTACCAACTTTACATTTCCCTGTATGGCCCCGGAAGATGACTGGTTAGCCAGACGGGTAAGATTCCTCAAGTGAGGAACAACCTAAGACAGGCACAGTCGCAGGGGGGTCATCAGGTGAGAAATTGGGGATCAACAGAGGTGAGGCTTAGAACCTCACCCCCCCTGTTCTGAGAGAAATCTTCTGCATACGTGGATGTTTTATTGCCCTTGTCTAGCTTGGATTAACGCATAGTCTACAGGCACACACCTGATCATCTACATTTGCTCTCTTACAACACTAAACTATGTTTTCTACCTTTATCTTGTATCTACCTACCACTTCAGCATTTTATTAAAAATAGTAATAAAGAGAGAAATGTGGTATCCACATATAAATCAAGTATAAAAATCAAATGAGTATTCATATTTGAACTGACTGTTTATAGTTCATAATGCATGAGCAAATCCGAATGTTTCTGTGATGACTGCCCTTGTACTGTTCACCATGTAACTTATTCACTATGTAAGAATTTGTTCTCCATGTAAGAACTTGTTTGTTATGCCTCAGAAGATTGGAGACTGACGAAAATTAGGCTTGGGGTGGATTAATGATTGTGCATTGAGCATTGACCCCCCTATACAGGATTTTATTGTTGTTAACAACCATTTGATCAATAAATATGAGAGATGCTCTCACAAAATATGTGTGTGTGTATATATATATATATATATGCACTTACAATTGTAAAATAAATAAGTAACCGGGATGTAATGTATAGCATAAGGAATATAGTCAAAATATTGTAACAACTTGGTATGGTGATAGCTGGTACCTTGAATTATCATGTATATAAATGTTGAATCACTGTGTTGTACACCTGAAACTAATGTAATACTGTGTGTCAACTACCCGTCAATAAAAAATTTTTAAAAAAGAAAGAACCTTAAGTCACTTATTAAATATTTACTAAACATCTAGTAACTACATGCAAGGCACAATTCTAGATATTTGAGGAGCCCGTCAATGAACAAAATAACTTCACAGAATACACAAAAATTACTTCGTCGTGAAGCTCACAGTGTAGCAAGGAGAATCAGACAAAAAACATATTAAGTAAATCGTATGGACTATTAAATGGCAAGATGAGCTTTGGAAAAAGACATAGACTAGGGGAATTACTAATGGCTGGGTATGGTATATAGAATGTTCAAGGTAGAGCCCATAGAGACTGTGGCATTGGAGGAAGGATCAGAAGGATTAGCTATGTGGGTGCTTAAGATAAAGCTATCAAGTAGAGGGAACAGCCAGTAGTACAAATGCTCTAAGCCTGGAGTGTGAAGAAATAGTATTCTCAGCTCTTGTTTTTTGGTGTGGGGAGGGGAGAGCATTGCTGCAAATAGATGCCTGATAGAGTCCCAGGGTGCCCAGAGGCAGTTTACCTCCTTAAATATCTTTTCTTGGACCATTTTAATTGTGAGAAAACAGAAGTAAGTTTCTTCTAACCAATAGAATAGTGTAGAAGTCATTCTTTCTGGGATGGAGCCTGGATTACAATCATCAGAGGGAAAAAATGTGACTGTCCTTTGGGGGCTTCTCTCTGCTCTTTCCTGTTTTTGAAACTTCATGAAGATTGTGGACTTGCATTGAAAAGTATGACTTTAAACATTAGAGATTTTTTTAAAGGTAAATAATAATCCCTAGTAAAAAATAATGGGGATTTTTGAATATCAGAAATATATCAATACATCTGGTACATCTTTAAAGACAGAAAGCTGAGAGTCCAAATTTAGTGACAGTGATTACTCAGATTTTGATATAATATCAAAAGATATAAGTACCCATTATCTGCAAAGACCAATTATATGTCATAAATTCTATTCTTTTTCCTTATGTGATATCAGTTCATAAATACTCACTTTAGCAAAAATAAAGTAGAACTTTATCCAGCTGTTTTCTGAGGATTTTGAAAGCCATTGGGGTAGCATCAGAAGCTTACATTTTCCTCTAATCATCTGGTGTTCCTTCCACACATCTTACCCCATATCTAAAACCCTGCTACCAATCCCACCTGCTTCACTACTGCTCCCTCCCTCACTGTGTTAAGAGCCCAGGCATGTCACTCAGCTTTTGTGAGCCTAAATTTCCCCTGTAACATGGATTGTGCTTAGGATTAAATGATGGTTGCCTGAAGCCTTAGCACTTGTTAGCTGGTATATTACCCCAGTACCTTTCTACAGCCAAGACCAGCAGCCAAGACCATTAGAGAAGAGCAAGGTTCTGGGTGAAGAATGGGACCAGCACAGCATAGAGAGTTCAGGTTTGCATGTTTTTGAAGATGCTTTTCCCCAGAGGCTATAAATGCAAAGTTCTGCTATTTTTAACTGATTGCATTTTAACACTGTTGTCGGGTAGAAGGATATAAATTCTTCTTAAAGGTGGGGAACTGGAGTCCCAAAGAGGGTAACTTAAACAAGGCCATGACTCAGGAGTGGCAAGTGTCTTACTACATAATCTCAAACAGGAAACCTGACTTCTGTTTTTTTTATTCATTTTATTATCATTAATCTACAATTACATGAAGAACATTATGTTTACTAGACTCCCCCCTTCACAATATCCTCCCCTCAAACCCCATTACAGTCACTGTCCATCAGCATAGTAAGATGCTGTAGAATCACTACTTGTCTTCTCTGTGTTGCACATCCCTACCTATGCCCCCTCCCAACATTATACATGCTAATCGTAATGCCCATTTTCTTTTTCCCCGCCCTTATCCCTCCCTTCCCACTCATCCTCCCCAGTCCCTTTCCCTTTGGTAAGTGATAGTCCATTCTTGAGTTCTGTGAGTCTGCTGCGGTCTTGTTCCTTCAGTTTTTTCTTTGTTCTTATACTCCACATATGAGTGAAATCATTTGGTACTTGTCTTTCTCCGCCTGGCTTATTTCACTGGGCATAATACCATCTAGCTCCACCCATGTTGTTGCAAATGGTAGGATTTGTTTCCTTCTTATGGCTGAATAATATTCCATTGTGTATATGTACCATGTCTTCTTTATCCATTCATCTACTGATGGACACTTAGGTTGCTTCCATTTCTTGGCTATTGTAAATAGTGCTGCGATAAACATAGGAGTGCATCTGTCTTTTTCAAACTGGGCTGCTGCATTCTTAGTGTAAATTCCTAGAAGTGGAATTCCTGGGTCAAATGGTATTTCTATTTTTAGTTTTTTGAGGAAACTCCATACTGCTTTCCACAATGGTTGAACTAATTTCCATTCCCACCATCAGTGTAGGAGGGTTCCCCTTTCTCTACAACCTCGCCAACATTTGTTGTTGTTTGTCTTATGGATGGTGGCAATCCATACTGGTGTGAGGTGATATCTCATTCTGGTTTTAATTTGCATTTCTCTGATGACTAGTGGCGTGGAGCATCTTTTCATGTGTCTGTTGGCCATCTGAATTTCTTCTTTGGAGAACCGTCTGTTCAGCTCCTCTGCCCATTTTTTAATTGGATTGTTTGCTTTTTGTTTGTTGAGGTGCGTGAGCCCTTTATATATTTTGAATGTCAACCCTTTATTGGATCTATCATTTTTGAATATATTCTCCCTTACTGTACGGTACGTTTTTTTTCTGTTGATGGTGTTCTTTGCTGTACAGAAGCTTTTCAGCTTGATAGAGTCCCACCTGTTCATTTTTGCTTTGGTTTCCCTTGCCCGGGGAGATACGTTCATGAAGAAGTCGCTCACGTTTATGTCCAAGAGATTTTTGCCTATGTTTTTTTCTAAGAGTTTTATGGTTTCATGACTTACATTCAGGTCTTTGATCCATTTGGAGTTTACTTTTTTGTATGGGTTAGACAGTGATCCAGTTTCATTCTCTTACATGTAGCTGTCCAGTTTTGCCAGCACCAACTGTTGAAGAGACTGTCATTTCCCCATTGTATGTCCATGGCTCCTTTATCATATATTAATTGACCATATATGTTTGGGTTAATGTCTGGAGTCTCTATTCTGTTCCACTGGTCTGTGGGTCTGTTCTTGTGCCAATACCAAACTGTCTTGATTACTGTGGCTTTGTAGTAGAGCTTGAAGTGGGGGAGCAAGATCTCCCCCACTTTATTCTTCCTTCTCAGGATTGCTTTGGCTATTCAGGGTCTTTGGTGTTTCCATATGAATTTTAGAACTATTTGTTCCAGCTCGTTGAAGCTGTTGGTAATTTGATAGGGACTGCATCAAATCTGTATATTGCTTTGGGCAGGATGGCCATTTTGACAATATTAATTCTTCCTAGCCAAGAGCATGGGATGAGTTTCCATTTGTTAGTGTCCTCTTTAATTTCTCTTAAAGAGTGTCTGATAGTTTTCAGGGTATAGGTCTTTCACTTCCTTGGTAGGTTTATTCCTAGATATTTTATTCTTTGTGATGCAATTGTGAATGGAATTGTTTTCCTGATTTCTCTTTCTGTTAGTTCATTGTTAGTGTATAGGAAAGGCACAGATTTCTGTGTGTTAATTTTGTATCCTGCATCTTTGCTATATTCTGATATCAGTTCTAGTAGCTTTGGAGTGGAATCTTTAGGGTTTTTTATGTACAATATCATGTCATCTGCAAATAGTGACAGTTTAACTTCTTCTTTACCAATTTGGATTCCTTGTATTTCTTTGTTTTGCCTAATTGCCATGGCTAGGACTTCCACTACTATGTTGAATAACAGTGGGGAGAGTGGGCATCCCTGTCTTGTTCCCGATCTCAGAGGGAAAGCTTTCAGCCTCTCGCTGTTCAGTATGATGTTAACTGTGGGTTTATTATATATGGCCTTTATTATGTTGAGGTACTAGCCCTCCATACCCATTTTGTTGAGAGGTTTTATCATGAATGGATGTTGAATTTTGTCAAATGCTTTTTCAGCATCTATGGAGATGATCATATGGTTTTCGTCCATTTTTTTGTTTATGTGGTGGATGATGTTGATGGATTTTTGAATGTTGTACCATCCTTGCATCCCTGGGATGAATCCCACTTAGTCATGGTGCGTGACCCTTTTGATATATTTTTGAATTCGATTTGCTAATATTTTGTTGAGTATTTTTGCATCTATGTTCATCAGTGATATTGGTCTGTAATTTTCTTTTTCGGTGGAGTCTTTGCCTGGTTTTGGTGTTAGGGTGATGTTGGCTTCATAGAATGAGTTTGGGAGTATTCCCTCCTCTTCTGTTTTTTGGAAAACTTTAAGGAGAATGGGTATTTTATCTTCTCTGTATGTCTGATAAAATTCTGAGGTAAATCCATCTGGCCCGGGGGTTTTGTTCTTGGGCAGTTTTTTGATTACTGCTTCAGTTTCTTTGCTCGTAATTGGTTTCCTTAGATTTTGTGTTTCTTCTTTGGTCAGTCTTGGAAGTTTGTATTTTTGTAGGAAGTTGTCCATTTCTTCTAGGTTTTCCAGCATGTAGATTTTCATCATATTCTCTAATAATTATTTGTATTTCTGTGTGGTCTGTCGTGATGTTTCCTTTCTCATTTCTGATTCTGTTGATGTGTGTTGATTCTCTTTTTCTCTTAATAAGTCTGGCTAGAGGCTTATCTGTTTTGTTTATTTTCTCAAGGAACCAGCTCTTGGTTTCATTGTTTTTTTCTATTGTTTTATTCTTCTCAATTTTATTTATTTCTTCTCTGATCTTTATTATTTCCCTCCTTCTGCTGACTTTAGGCCTCATTTGTTCTTCTTTTTCCAATTTCAATAATTGTGACATTAGACTATTCATTTGGGATTGTTCTTCCTTCTTTAAATAGTCCTGGATTGCTATATACTTTCCTCTTAAGACTGCTTTCGCTGCATCCCACAGAAGTTGGGGCTTTGTGTTGTTGTCATTTGTTTCCATAGATTGCTTGATCTCTATTTTAATTTGGTCATTGATCCATTGATTATTTAGGAGCATGTTGTTGAGCCTCCATGTGTTTGTGATCTTTTTTGCTTCTTTGTACAATTTAGTTCTAGTTTTATACTTTTGCAGTCTGAAAAGTTGGTTGGTAGAATTTCAATCTTTTTGAATTTACTGAGGCTCTTTTTGTGGCCTAGTATGTTGTCTATTCTGGAGAATGTGCCATGTGCACTTGAGAAGAATGTGTAATCTGCTGCTCTTGGGTGTAGAGCTCTATCGATATTGTCTATTAGGTCCATCTATTGTAGTGTGTTGTTCAGTGCCTCTGTGTCCTTACTTATTTTCTGTCTGGTGTATCTATCCTTTGGTGTGAGTGATGTGTTGAAGTCTCCTAAAATGAATGCATTGTATTCTATTTCCTCCTTTAGTTCTGTTAGTATTTGTTTCACATATGCTGTTGCTCCTGTGTTGGGTGTATATATATTTATAATGGTTATATCCTCTGTTGGACTGCCCCCTGTATGATTATGTAATGTCCTTCTTTATCTCTTGTTACTTTCTTTGTTTTGAAGTCTATTTTGTCTGATACAAGTACTGCAACACCTGCTTTTTTCTCCCTGTTGTTTGCATGAAATATCTTTTTCCATTCCTTGACTTTTAGTCTGTGCATGTCCTTGGGTTTGAGGTGGGTCTCTTGTAAGCAGCAGATAGATGGGTCTTGTTTTTCGTCCATTTAGTGACTCTATGTCTTTTGATTCATGCATTCAATCCATTTACATTTAGGGTAATTATCGATAGGTATGTACTTATTGCCTTTGCAGGGTTTAGATTCGTGGTTACCAAAGGTTCAAGGTTAATTTCCTTACTATCTAAGAATCTAACTTAACTCACTTAGTATGCTGTTATATGCACAATCTAAAGGTTCTTTTCTTTTTCTCCTCCTTTTTCTTCCTCCTCCATTGTTTATATATTAGGTATCATATTCTGTCCTCTTTGTCTATCCCTTGATTGACTTTGGGGATAGTTAATTTAATTTTACATTGGCTTATTAGTTAGCTGTTCTACTTTCTTTACTGTGGTTTTATTACCTCTGGTAACAGCTAGTCAACCTTAGAAACACTTCAGTCTATAGCAGTCCCTCCAAAAAAGACTGTAGAGATGGTTTGTGGGAGGTAAATTCTCTCAGCTGTTGCTTATCTGAAAATTGTTTAATCCCTCCTTCAAATTTAAATGATAATCTTGCAGGATAAAGTAATCTTGGTTCCAGGCCCTTCTGCTTCATGGCATTAAATACATCATTCCACCACTCCCTTCTGGCCTGTAAGGTTTCCGCTGAGAAGTCTGATGTTAGCCTGATGGGCTTTCCTTTGCATGTGATCTTATTTCTGTCTCTGGCTGCTTTTAACAGTCTGTCCTTATCCTTGATCTTTTCCATTTTAATTATTATGTGTCTTGGTGTTGTCTTCGTTGGGTTCCTTGTGTTGGGAGATCTGTGGATCTCCATGGCCTGAGAGACTATCTCCTTCCCCAGATTGGGGAAGTTTTCAGCAACTACCTCCTCAAAGACACTTTCGATCCCTTTCTCTCTCTCTTCTTCTTCTGGTACCCCTATAATGCATATATTGTTCTGTTTGGATTGGTCACACAGTTCTTTCAATATTCTTTCATTCTTAGAAATCCTTCTTTCTCTCTGTGACTCAGCTTCTTTGTATTCCTCTTCTCTAGTTTCTATTTCATTTATAGTCTCCTCCACTCTATCCATACTGCTTTTAATACAGTCCGTCGTGCTCTTCAACGATTGGATCTCCAACCTGAATTCATTCCTGTGTTCTTGGATGTCTTTCCATACCTCCATTACACGTTGATGATTTATATTTTGTACTCCCCTTTCAGGAA
The DNA here is from genome assembly GCF_030020395.1 of Manis pentadactyla. Classification (NCBI taxonomy): domain Eukaryota; kingdom Metazoa; phylum Chordata; class Mammalia; order Pholidota; family Manidae; genus Manis; species Manis pentadactyla. The sequence goes on from NC_080024.1 coordinate 106,931,295, forward strand.
GAGTCATGAGGTCCATATCATTTAAATCTTTCTCAGGAGTTATAGTAATAATTTTACTCGGACCAGGTTTCTTTGGCGTTTCATATTTGTATATGGTGCCCTCTAGTGTCTAGAAGCTCTATTTTGGAGCTGCTGAGCCCCTGAAGCAATATCGGGGGTTGCAGGGGAGTGGTATTGGTGCCTAGGGGAAGGAAAGAGCTGTTTCCCGCTTCCCGGCTGCTGTGCCTGTCTCCACTGCCTGAACCAGTGGGCCGAGCACTCAGGTATAAGCTTTTGTCTCAGAGTAGCTGGATATGGATCCCTGGTTTCCACAAGCAGCTGGAATCCCAGTCTCCCCAGGATCTCCACCTGTCCCAGCTTTCCAACCACATAATCAGAAAAGTATCATGAAAGCACCATGAAATCTGGGTTTGTGCTCCCAGCGCAGATCTCCGGAGCTAGGTATTCAGCAGCCCAAGCCTTCCACTCCCTCCTTGCTCAAGTTTCTCTTCCTCCCGCCGGTTAGCTGGGGTGGGGGAGGGGCTTGGGTCCTACCGAGCCATACCTTTGGTACGTTACCCCATTTAGTGAGGTCTGCTGTTTTCTCCAGGTGTATGCAGTCTGGCACCGTTCTCTTTCCCGTTTCTCTCTCAGGAATAGTTGTGCCAAGTATATTTTCTAATTGTATCCAGTTCTAGGAGGAAGCCTTTGTCTCTCCTCTCAAGCCGCCATCTTTCCTGACTTCTTTTTTAAGTAACTATGGAAACACATTCTGAAGCAATCAGAAATACATTTTTCCCTAATTTCTTTCCTAAAGAAAGAGGAAATAATGGATTATTCATACCACTTTTCTTCAAGTGGTCAGAGTAATTTTATTGTTTCATTATTAATACTCATGTGATTTAAGTACAAAATAGGTGGTAGTTTCATTTTGCAGACAGTCTGAAATGTTGAAAAGCTAGAAATAAGTGGTTTAGAAAAGATTTGTATTAAGTAATCATTATTAGTATATAAAATAAACTAGTTTTCATATGGTACATTTAATCTCAGTCCAAATGCAATCAGGCAAATAGACTCAGCAAAATGTAAAATATAATAAGGTTGAATTACTTTGAGTAGGGTAGTATAACAAATTTGTAATTAATATGAGAATATATGTTTTACCTATGAAGATTTTCTTAAAATTGCATATGTTGAATTAATGTAATTTAAAAGCATAGAAACTTCTTGTTATAAGGTGAACAATTCTGGAAAGCTAACTTACAGAATTTTTATTATAGTTAGCAATACCTGAAAATTGCTAAGAGAATAAATCTTAAATGTTCTCACAACACACATTAAAAGGTAATTATGTGAGGTAATGGAGGTATAACTAAATTTATTATTGTAACCATTTGCAATATACATGTGTATCAAATAAAAAATAAATAAAAGGCATTTTGTATATTGAAATATATTCAGTCAGCATAAACATATATTGAGCATCAAAAGTGCCAGTGCTTGTATTAGCTTCTGAGAATAGAATTCTGCCTCATGGAGTCTCGAGGAAAGGCAGAAACAAATGTAAAATTGCAGTGTTCATAAGAACAATAGAGGAAAGGTATGTGGTGCTATAAATTGTATATAGAAATATTTGGCTTAATCAAGGAGCAAGAGAGGTCTTCCCTGAAAGATTAGTGATTCTGTTGAGCCTGATAACCTGAAGGAAGAGAAGTAAGCAATGAAAAAGACCAGGCTTGGTGGTGAGGAGAGTGTCCAGGGAGACCAAGAAGGGGGGGTGAGTGAAGAGAGCATCCAGGGCAAGAATGCTTCAGAAGTTCAGGTAAAATAAGATAATGTTTTGAATGAAATAATTTGCAATGGAGATAAAAGAAGAGAACTTAAGTAATAAAAAAGTATAATGCTCATAACATCTATGACATTTAATGATGGATTAAACATGGGGATTGAGAAGATGCATGCATTAATACAGCATGGAAGCTGTGAGTTAATATTGTGAGTGAAAGTTTAACCACAAGACCTCAAAGGAAATTAGAGAATGAGCAATCTCAGTCTATCTCTCTGTAGGATCATGTCTACTGTAGTTTACCATTGACTGAAAGTACAGTCTGTGCTGTTTCAATAACATTTCTGTATATATTTTATCTGAAGGTATCTGTTAAAAATTTTAATTTGAAAAGGTAATGTAATGAAACTTTTATGCCTACGTTTTTTTAATTTTAATTCTTTTTATTTTAATTGGTAGAATCTTAAGAAGATTCAAGAAATGGAAAAGAATGATGAATCTAACACAGACTTGGAGGAGCTGAAAAATGCTGACTGGGTAAGAATGCTAGATATTTAGCATTAAAGAAATAGTGTGATTTTTCTGCACTCTGTTCTATTTTGTGTAATTTTTTTTTAATGCTGGTTATTAAGGACTGTAGTATGAATTCATATTATATGAATTTGAATGCCTAGTCTTAACATTTGAGGAAATATCTATTCACCATTTTTTAAAACCATCTGATTTTATTAGGACCACCCTGGTATCTCTGGAAATGTGAATCTTTTAAAATACAGACCTTTGTAATTATATTAATACCTTAGCATACTCTCATAAGTCACAATGCAAACTCTATTTCAGGATAAGGTGAAACTATAGGATAAGGTGATCCAATGAACAGTTACTTCATATTTATCTCATTTCCTTGAAGGGCAGACAGGGCAATTTGTAGATAATAAAACTGATATTAAATAATTTATGAAAAAATAATATAAAAATTATCATTTTTGAGCATTTTCTGTGTACAGAACACTATAGATCAGGTCTGATCATCTCAACAAGTTATGAAGTACTGCTTTCTTTTATTGATGAGGAAACCAGGGTTTAGAAAGGCAAAACAACTTGCTGGTTGTTGAAGCTAATAGGCTCTTGTATCAGTTTGCTGTGGCCACAATAATGCTATGTAACCAACTGCTGCAAAATCACAGTGGCATAAAGCCATACCATTTATTTAGTTCATGAGTGCAGATCAGTGTGTAGCTCCTGTATGTGTATATCATCTTTCTCCTGGGCAATCATACCAGTAGGCATTATGTTAACCTACGCATGATATTCTCATGGCCATAATAGAAACACAGGTGACCAGCCCATCTTGCATTTGCTTATGAGGTCAGATCATATCCATTACTATTCCAGTAGCCAAACAAATCACATTGCTAAACCCAAAGTCAAGGTGTTGGAAATATATTCTTCCTTTTTAGTGAGCAAGTCTCTTGACAGGGTGTAGACACAAGGAGGCATAAAGAACAGGGCTATTAATGCTGCCTACCACAGTGGGTGAGTTAGGATTTATACCCAGGTGCCTCAACATTTAGAACTTGTGGATTCCCTACTGGCTTTCTGCTCACTTTTTAGTATCCTAAAATCTAACTTCTAAATTGTTTTTGTTTGGTTTTTTCAGTATCTTGTAAAACAAGCTTTTCATTTTTCTGTATGACTGTAGCTAGAGGAAACTAGTAAATTTATTCATGGATGTCTCTCCATCCTTGGTTCTTTCAGGCTAGATTCTGGGTACAGGTGATGAGAGATTTGCGAAATGGAGTAAAACTTAAAAAGGTCCAAGAGCGGCAGTACAACCCTTTGCCCATTGAATATCAGCTCACCCCTTATGAGATGCTAATGGATGACATCCGATCTAAACGATATACTTTGCGGAAAGTGATGGTAAGTAACAAAGAAACTATTAATGGACTCAAGTGGTTATTCTTCAGTAATTTATTTTTTGAAAATGTTCTTCTCAATATTTTAAAATCATTTCTTCTCAGTAAAATAATACATGATCATTATACAAAATTTGAAAAAAACAGCAAGCTCAAAGAAGAAACGTTACAAATGTGTAATTCCATAAGCCAGAGAGAAATTTTACTAACATGCTCTTATATATCTTTAATCTTTTTTCTATATATTTTATTTGGACAAAATGGATTAATATTGAGTACTATGTTTTGTAACTAGTCACTTTCACTTAACAAATTGTGAACATTTTTCCATGTCATTATATGTTCAATAACATCATTTTTAAATGACTACAACTTTTCTAGCTTATGGCTATGCCAGAGTTTATTAAACTAGTCAACTTGTATCCAGCCATAAGAAGCCTATTTTAGTTATCCTTGTATATAAATCTTTTTTTGAATAGCTACAGAAGTCCTTGGGTTAGGTGATTAGATGTGAAACCCTGACAGCACTACTCCTGAAATATGTCCTGAGTATGATTTCTTCTCACCACCTGCACTCCAGATGCCCTGTATTCCAAGTCACCATCATCTCTCATTCAGACTGTTACAGTAGCCTCTAGGTGGCCTTCTTACTTTCACTCTTGCCTCTTTTCAGTTTATTTTTCCCACAAACCTCCAAAGAAAACATCTTAAAATAAAAATGCAATGATGTCATTGCCCTGCTCAGAACCTTCCAGTGTTCTCCGTCACGCTCAGAATAAACTACACATCCTTACCTTGGCCTGGCCCACAAAGTCTAGGCCAGGTTGTCCCTCAGACTTCATCTCCTATCACCCTTCCTGGTTGACTTCCTTGTTTAGCCATCTGGTTTCTGTTGGTATCTTCAAAGTGCTTCATGTGCACCTGAAGCTGAGCCTGTGCTCTCTCTCTCCCGGAGCTCTCTTTCCACGCCTGCATAACTCAACTCTTCTCTCCGCTCAAATGTCCCCTCATTAGAAAAGTCTTCTCTCTATCTCTTTATGTGTTTTCAGGAACTCACACTGCCATGTATTTTCGGATTCACTGTCTGTCTCCCTTACAAATCTAGGGACTTAATTCTTTCACTGTTACATGCCCCCTGACCAGAAAATGTGCCTAACACACAACTAGATGCTGAATGCTGTGCTCAATAAAGAATTGTAGGATGAACTAATGAGTTATATGCACATTTTTGAGGAAATTTAATCAGAGTTACTTTATGCAGAAGATTCTTATGAAACATATCACTTGGTTTTATAATAAATAGATTAAGTAGCTGTTTGTTAATTTTAATAAGCTACGATATTTCAACTCAGTATCATTTTGATTTACCTTTCAGTAAATCTCATTTACTTTTCAGATGAGGAAACTGAAGTTGAGAGATTCTTGGTTAACTTCCCAAGTTGAGACAGCTAGTTAAAAGGCAAAGCCCGATTTCAATCTCATTCTGTGACTTCTGGGTTCACCCAAACTTGTGTTTTGTGCTCCACATATCTTGCCAAGTTGCCGTCCAGGTGTATTGTGATGATTACTATTTACAACAGAATAGTTTTGCCCATTTCTTCACATCCTTGACCAAAGTTTATATCTTTTAAGGCTGACCAATTTGACTGAGAAAAAAAATACTCTTTCTCTGTATTTCTTTGATTATAAGTACATTTAAACTTTAAAAAATATATACCAGTTGTTTGTATTTCTTAATTTTATGTTAATTTAATGTATAGTTATTAAGCACTTCTCATGTGTCAGACATTACTCAAGATTCTGGAGAAAGGACATAATACAATCTTTGTTCTTTAGAAAGTTTACAATGTGATAGGAGCCACTGATAATTGAACAGCATTTACAATACAGTGTGATAAGCTAAGTGGAAGAGGTTACACTCTAAAAAATATGTTCAAAGACTAAGAAATAATGGGATTTGATATAAGTAAAGAATAACAAAATTTAGCCATACTTTGAGTGTAGAATGGAATGTAGGAAATTGTGAGGGGTGGAGTTGGCAAGGTAAGTGGGAACCAGTTCATGAACTAGATGCCTTAGAGCAGTGCAGAAGGTGAGAGGGAAAGGCAACTGAGGACAGAGCCTGAGGAGCCTCAGTATTTAAGAGATGGGAGCAGAGGAATGTAGTAAATTAAAGACTGAAAAAGTGTAGCCAGAGAGGAAACAAGGAAGTCAGGGGAAGTGGGTTCACAGCTGGGAAGAGGAGTTAGTGCTTCAGGAAGGTGGAATGCTGCTCCAAGGTCAGATCACTTAAGCACTGAGAAATGATTAAAGGATTTAGCACAGTGGAAATGATTTGTTGCTTTCATTAAGTAAAGAAATAGAAACCAGATTGTAGGGTGGGAGGTAAGGAAGTTAAGATGGACCCAGTTTAAGTATAGTCTTCATAAAAAAGTTTTTAAGGAGACTAAAGAGTAGCATCTGGAGGAGCACATGGGGTTGAAGAAAGTTTTGTTTTGTTTTGTTTTGTCTGGGTAAAATGACCTAATTAGAGAAAGATTGTAGGGAAGTTAAAAGTAAAGAAATAGAAGCTGGGAAATGGAGTTTGGCAGGTTACGGGGCTTGAAAGAAGGCAGGGAGGTACAGAGGAGGTGTCTGTGTTGTCACCTTCTTTGTCCTCCCATCTCAGGGGACAACCACTGCCCACTCTTCCTTGCCTTCTTTCATGCCATAAATACAAATATTCCTCAAGATTTGGCTCTTCTAGAGTTCTTTCACACTCTATATTTTCTTCCTTACAAACTCAATTTGGTTATCACCCCTACTCCAAAATGGCCATGACTCCAATTCTAAACTGTCTATAATGTTTTGAGCACTTTGTGTATTTCAGACTTTCTCTTGGGCTTATCTTCTAGGAGTTCCCCAACCAGATATATCCAAGACAGCTCTCACTGTTCTGTGTTCCCGAGTTTGTTCCTCTTTCTGTGTTCATGTAAGATCATCATTCAACTCACCTGGGCTAAAATCTTCTAGTATCAGTTTGAGATCTTTTCTTTCTTACTGTTTTTTTAAAATGACTTCAGGTCAATCAAATGTTTTATAGTAAATAAAATTATTCATTCTACATTTTTTAGGAAAGTAGCTTTTCCTGATTATAAAAGTGTTACAAAAAAAAGCCATCAATACAGATACAAAAAAGAATAAAGTAGAAAGCTTCTATAATTACAAAATGCACAAATGATCATTAACACCTTTTTCTATAAGCATGCACACACATTTTTTCCCCTCGAGTCTCTTATATCCAGCTAATTGTTAGATATTCTAAATTCTTCCTATACTATCTTTTGCATCTCCTTCCTGCCTCCATTCTAATGTCCTTCCAACCCTCCCAACACTTTATACTGTTCCTAGATTAATCCATCTAGGGCCCTTCCTTGATACTTTCTCTTTCTTGGAGACGCTCCATGGCTTTCCACTGTCAAATAGTAACCCTAAACTCCTGTGTGTGCATATGTACATGTGTGTGTGTGTGTGTGTGTGTGTGTGTGTGTGTGTAGTTCTGTGAAAGTTTATCACATTTGTGGAGTTGTGTAACTACCATCACAAGAGTCAGAACTATTTTGTCTCCACAGGGCTCCTGTGTGGAATCCTTTTGTAACTGCATCTATTTCTGTCCCCACAACTCCCCAGTCACAAACTATCTCCTTAATTTAGTTAATTTCATGGCACCATATAAATGGAATAGTACAGAATATAACCTTTTGAGATTGGCCTTTTTTAACTCAGCACTCATTCATTGAGATCCAAGTTGTAAGTATCACTCATTTGCTCTTTTTACTGCCGAGTAGTGTTCCATGGTATGGATGTACCATAGTTTGTTTAACCATTCATCTGTTAAAGGGCATATGATTTGTTTGGGGCTATTATAAAGCTGCTATGAAGCTTCTGTTTGTCAAGGGTGAAAGTTCATGTTATGACTATTAGGTCATACTGTAAGTGCATGTTCAACTTTATTAAAACTGCCAATTTTCAAATTAAACAACTGTATAATAGCTTTTTTTCCTAAGTTGCTAATATTTAAAAACCAGGTAATGTCTTTTTCTGGCAAGGTTCCTGGAGAACTGGTATTTTCAAGGATTGCTTTTGAAAATTAAATTGGTGTACAATATTAACTGGAAGCCAACTTGGCAATATGTATTAAAGGGTTAAAAATATTTAATGCCCTTTGACCAAAGTGTTCAGCTTTAAGTATCTTAAGTAAACAATCAGAAAAGCAGACAAATATTTCTGATAGGAATGTTCACATCAATATCATTTATAATAGCAAAACATTGAAATTATCTAAATATCCAAAATAGAATACTTTGTAGTCACTAAAATACATTATTTGAAGAGTAACAATATATGTATATCCAAATATCACAAATATATTATTAAAAGACTCAGAAAAAGAAAAAACCCACCTTTTTCCAGAATGTTTTTCCACTCGTTTTACAAGTACTTATTTTAATTTTATTTAAAAGACTTCTCTTTCTGAGAGGTCTATTTGAGAAGACTTCTCTATTTTGTGCCAGGCACTGATGATATAAAGATGAATGTATGGTCCTATTTTCATAATCTAGTTCAGAAGACCTATGTATGATAAGTGAAAGGGCGGGTGTAATTTACAGAAGGAGTAACCAGGTTTTTCTGGGCTCAAAAGGGAGGTTCCACTGAAAAGTCCTGGAGCTGGAATTTGAAGAATGAATAAGATTTAATCAAGTGAACATTGGATGTCACCCTTAAGGGACAAGAAGTCTTCATAAGGTCGTGCAATCACATTAGTAGAAATGATAGGGCACTGGAAAATATGTCCAGGTCCAGGTAGTGAGCAAAAGGCAACTATGTTGTTCCTGAAGAGAAGGCTAGGCTCTGTCCACTGAAGTTATAGAAACTGAGTGAGGTGTACCTGCCTGTGTCTGGTCATGTTCTTCACATTGTCCATGGAAGGTGATGTGTGACAGCTGGCTGCACTGCCTTCACAGCCGCCCACAGCCTGTGGAGTCTGACTCATCACAGCTGAGCACTTCTGCCACTGTGGAAACAGAGCACGGCTTACAGCTTAGCATGCCAATCAAATGCCATAAGCACACTGAGAAAAGCATTTCAGGGACACCTACTTCATGAATGTAGATCTCCAGTTTATGGGCAGTAACTGGGAGCATTCTTTGACCTTATATGTAAGATGTAAGATGGTGGGAGCAGTTAAGAGTGCTCATACTTCAGAGTGATAAGAGGCCAAAGTATATGTGCTTCAGCTAAGTCTTAAGTGACTAACATGATCATTATATCCAGGTGCAGTCCACCATGCTTTTACATACATTTTTCTACAAAACATATTTGTCTTTTTTCTATTTACATGCTCATTGTAGAAAAAAATTTAAAAGACATGGATAAAACAGAAGTTTTCTGAAAATCCCCCACATTTCAATATCTTGATGAACCTCTCCTTCCAGACTCCTCCCTATTCATTGATAGATAGATCAATAATTATTTATATAAAGAGAATTGTATATGTACTGTTTTGTAGCCCTTTCTACTCCATAATTTCCTGTGAAGAATGGATGTAGATGATCTCTCTCTTTTCTAAATGCCCACACAGTATTTTCTGGTGTATGTGCACTGTGATTTATTTATCCACTTTTCATTGTTCTAATCAATATTATGATGAATATCCTCATACAGACATCTAAGTATCTCCTTGGTTTAAATTTCTGTTGGTGAGATGGTCAGATCAAAGATTATGCACATTTAAAATTATAATATGTGTTGCCAAATTTCTCTCCAGAAGGATTATAACAATTTACAAACAATGCAAGATAGTTCCTATTGCCAAAACTGGGCAATGCTATCTTTTTTTTCCAATATTTTATTAAGGTATGATTGGTATACACTCTTATGAAGGCTTCACATGAAAAAAACAATGTGGTTACTACATTTACCCATATTATCAAGTCCCTACCCATACCCCAATGCAGTCAACTGTCCATCAGTGCAGCAAGATGTCACAGATCCACTGTGTGCCTTCTCTGTACTACACTCTTTTCCCCGTGATACCCCACACCATGTGTACTAAACATAATACCCCTCAATCCCCTTCTCACTCACTCCCCATCCGCCCTCCCCCACCCCTCCCCTTTGGTAACCACTAGTTCATTCTTGGAGTCTCTGAGACTGCTGCTATTTTGTTCCTTCAGTTTTGCTTCATTGTTATACTCCACAAATGAGGGAAATCATTTGGCATTTATCTTTCTCCACCTCACTTGTTTCACTGAGCATAATGTCCTCCAGCTCCATCCATGTTGTTGCAAATGGTAGGATTTCTTTCTTATGACCAAATAGAATTCTATTGTGTATATGTACCACATATTCTTTATCCATTCATCTACTGATGGCCACTGAGGTTGCTTCCATATCTTTGCTATTGTAAATAGTGCTGCGATAAACATAGGGGTGCATATGTCTTTTTTAATCTGAGAAGTTGTATTCTTTGGGTAAATCCCAAGGAGTGGGATTCCCGGGTCAAATGGTATTTCTATTTTTAGTTTTTTGAGGAATCTCCGTATTGCTTTCCACAATGGTTGAACTAGTTTACATTCCCACCATCAGTGTAGGAGGGTTCCCCTTTCTCCACATCCTCGCCAGCATTTGTTGTTCTTCGTCTTTTCGATGTTGGCCGTCCTTACTGGTGTGAGGTGATATCTCATTGTGGTTTTAATTTGCATGGGCAATGCTATCTTTTAAAAAATGTCCATTTATTATAATTTTATCCTCTCTGAGTGAGCACTTAACATTATTTCAGATGATTTCCTCCTTATCCTGAAGGAATTATTTAAAAATTCATATCATTGATTAAAATAAGCAAGTGTTGCTTCTTCTTAATAGATCAGTAACATTTCTATCAGATCTATCACTTTTTACCTGTCAGCCTTGATAGAGCCACATCGTTTAATATTTATGAGAAAATAATTGTACTAAATAGTAGTCAAACTTATCTGATTATAAAATTACATTGGATAGATTCTTTTTGTAGATGCTGATTTAAGAGGTCCCAGCTGGTGTCTAGGAATCTGTATGTTATAAAAGCACCATGGATGAGGCTTAAGATTGTGTGTTTGAGAACTAATGAATGGTATGTGGTACACAGGATGACAAAGAACTGTGCATCCCAATTGGAAAATATTTACAAGCATAATTATTTTATCCTGTGGTAAATGAAAGGTTTTTGAAGTTTAGAATCTGTTTCTTTCATTCTTTCTTATTAAGGTAAAATTCACATAAAATTACCCATTTTTAAGTGTACAATTCAGTGGCATTTCATATATCCATAACATTATGCAACCTCCACCTTAATCTAATTCCAAAATAATTTCATCATCTCAAAAGGAAACTGTATCTATGAAGCAGTTACTCCCATTCTTTCCTCCTCTGAGGCCCTGGCAACTACTTCTCTGCTTTCCATCTCTATGGATTTACCTGTTCTGGATATCATATAAATTGAATCATACAGTGTGTGACCTTTGTGTCTGGCTTCTGTCACTTAGCATAATGTTTACAAGATTCATCCACATTGTAGCATATTAAGAGTACTTCATTCTTTTTATGGTGAAATAATATTCTCTTGTGCACATATACCATATTTTGTTTATCCATCATCATTGATGGACATTTGGGTGCTTTCCACCTTTTCACTATTGTGAATAGTGCTGCTGTGAATAATGTACAAGTTTTTGTTTGAATACTTGTTTTCAGTTCTTTTTAGTTTATACCTGAGAGTAGAATAACTGGATCATAAGGTAATTTTTCAAGTTTAACTTATTGAGGAGCCACCAAACTGCTTTCCACAGTGGCTGGACCATTTTGTATTACCAGCAGTATATGAGAGTTTCAGTTTCTCCATATCCTTATCAATACTCATTATCATTCATTTTTATTTTTAATTGTAGCTACCATATGGAGTATGAAGTGGGATCAAATTGTAGTTTTGAATTTTCATTTCCACTGTGACTAATGTTATGTATGTTTCCATGAGCTTTTGGGCCATTTATATATATTCTTTGTAGAAGTGTCAATTCAGATCCTGTGCCTATTTTTTAATTGTGTTGTTTGTGCTTTTATTGTTGAGTTGTAAGAGTTATGTATTCTGGATGCTAGACCCTTGACAGGTATATGACTTACAAATATTTGCTCCCATTCTTTAGGTCATCACTCTTAACAGTGCCCTTTGATGCACAAAAGGTTTTAATTTTACTGGAGTCCAGTTTATCTGTTCTTTTTCCATTTGCTTATGTTTTTGGTGTCATATGTAAAAATTCATTGCCAAATCCAAGATTATAACAATTTATCCCTATGTTTTCTTCTAAGACCTTTATACTTTCAGCTCTTAAATTTAGGTCTTTGATCTATGTTAAGTTAATTTTCATATATGTTGTGAGATAAGTTCAAACAAATAATCATCCTTTTTCATTTTGATACCCATCTGTCCCAGCAACATTTGTTAAACAAACTATTCTTTCCCTCATTTAATGGTCTTGGCCCTGTTATCATAAATCAACTGAATGCATGGCTGCATTTTTTAAATTGATATACAGTCTTGTTTTAATTTCAAGTATACAACATAGTGGTTCAATAGTTACCCATATTAGTAAATCCTCACCCCCACTAGTATAGCTATTGTCTGTTAACATAGAAAAATGTTACAGGATCATTGGCTATATTCTCCATGCTGTACTTCGACCCTGTGACCAGCCTACATTATGATTGAGATCTTTTGTGCCCCTTTATCCTCCTCACCCTCCCCTCCCTCTCACCTCAACCCCTCCCCCATGGTAACCACCAGTCCCTTCTCAGTGTCTGTGAGTCTACTACTGTTTTGTTCCTTCCATTTTGCTTTGTTTTTATATTCTACAAATAAGTAGAATCATATGGTATTTGTCTTTCTCTGCCTGCTTATTTCACTGAGCATAATACCTTCTAGGTCTATCCATGTAATTGCAAATGGCAGAATTTCTTTCTTTTTATGGTTGAATAATAATCCATTGTGTACATGTACCACCTCTTCATTATCCATTCACCTATTGATAGATACTTTGATTGCTTTCATATTTTGGCTAGTATAAATAATGTGACAATAAACTTAGGGAGGCATATATCTTTTTGAATTAGCGATTATGTTTTCTTCGGGTAAATTCCTCCAAGTGGAATTACTGGGTCATACGGTATTTCTGTTTTCAGTTTTTTGAGAAACCTCCATCCGTACTGCTTTCAACAGTAGCTGTAGCACTTTACATTCCCACCAACAGTGTAGGAAGGTTCCCTTTTCTCCATATATTCACCAACACTTGTTATTTCTTGTCTTGGATAGTGGACATTCTGACTGGTGTGAGGTGCTATCATTCTGTTTTTGATTTGTATTTCCCTGATGATTAGCGATGTGGAGCATCTTTTCATGTAACTGTTGGCCATCTGTATTTCTTCTTTGGAGATATCTGTTCAGGTCCTCTGCGCATTTCTTTGTTTTTCTGCTGTTGAGGTATATGAGCTCTTTATATATTTTGTGTGTTAACTGCCTGGGTATATTTTTGAACTCTGAATTCTGTTTCATTGATCTATAATACCTACCCATATGCCCATCCCGTACTGTATTATTACAGCTTTATGATAAGTTTTGAAATCTGAAAATGTAAGACTCTCAGTTTTTCTTTTTCAAGATTCTTTTGACTGCTTGAGGTTCCTTGAGATTTCATATGAATTGTAGGAAGGCTTTTTCTATTTCTGCAAAAAATGCCATTGGGAATTTTATAGAGATTGTATTAAATCTATAGTTCAATTCAACTTTAGGTTTTATTGTCATCTTAACAATAGGAAATCTTCCAAATCCATAAACATGGGATGTCTTTCCATTTATTTACGTCTTCTTTTATTTCTTTTGGCAGTGTTTTGTAGTTTTTCAGTATATAAGCTTTGCACCTCCTTGGTTAAACTTATTCCTAACCATTTTATTCATTTTCACATTATTGTGAATGAGATTGTTCCTTTAATTTTTTTATGGGTTATTCACTGCTAATGTATAGGAACAACTGATTTTTGTGTGTTGCTCTTGTATTCTGCAATTTTGCTGAGTTTATTAGCGCTAATAGTTTCTTGATTGATTCTATAGGATATTTTGTGTGTATGTTCATGTTATCTGTGAAGAGAGATACTTTCACTTCTTCCTTTCCAATCTGGATGCCTTTTAATTACCTCAGCTAGAAACTTCACTTCAGTGTTGAATGGAATTGGTGAAAGCAAGCATTCATTTCTTGTTACTGATGGTTGTAGGGGGCAGAGGAGGGTGGCAAGCATTCAGTCTTTCCCAACTGAGTATGATGTTAGCTATGGGTTTTCATAAATAAATTTTACCATTTTGAGTGCTTTTATCAGGAGAGGGTGTTGGATTTTTGCCTGATTCCTTTTCTGCATCAGTTAAGACAATCATGTCGGGTTATTTTGTTTTATTCTATTACTATGGTGTATTACTTTGAGTAATTTTTATATGTTGAACCATCCTTGGCATTTATGGGATAATTCCTACTTGGTCATGATATATAATCCTTTTAATATGCTGCTAGAGTCACCTTACTAGTACATTAGGATTTTTGCATCCATATACAGAGGGATTTCGTTTATAGTTTTCTTCTGATCTATTTGGCTTGGTATCAGGATAATGCCAGCCTCATAGAAACAAAGCAGGAAATACTACTTTCTTTTCTAACATTTGGAAGAATTTAAGAAATATGGGGGTTAATTCTTTTTTGAGTAGAATTCTCCAGTGATGTATTGTAGCCATGGGCTGTTTGTTGGAACATTTCTTTCTTTTTTTTTTTTTTGGTATCATTAATCTACAATGACATGAGCAACATTATGGTTACTAGACTCCCGCCATCATCAAGTTCCTCCCACATACCCCATTATAGTCACTGTCCATCAGTGTAGTAAGATGCTATAGAATCACTACTTGACCTCTCTGTGTTCTACTGCCTTTCCCATGTACCGCCCCCTACATCATCTCTGCTAATTGTAATGCCCCCTTTCCTTGTCTTCCATTCCCACCCATCCTCCAAGTCCCTTATCCTTTGGTAACCGTTAGTCCATTCTTGGGTTCTGTGAGTCTGCTGCTGTTTTGTTCCTTCAGTTTTTTCTTTGTTCTTATACTCCACAGATGAGTGAAATCATTTGATACTTCTTTTTCCACCTAGCTAATTTCATTGAGCATAATACCCTCTAGCTCTATCTGTGTTGTTGCAAATGGTAGGATTTGTTTTCTTCTTATGGCTGAATAATATTCCATTGTGTATACGTACCATGTCTTCTTTATCCATTCATCTACTGATGGACACCTAGGCTGCTTCCATTTCTTGGCTATTGTAAATAGTGCTGCGATCAACATAGGGGTGCATGTGTCTTTTTCAAACTGGGCTGCTTCATTCTTAGGGGAAATTCCTAGAAGTGGAATTCCTGGGTCAAATGGTATTTCTATTTTTAGTTTTATGAGGAAACTCCATACTGCTTTCCACAATGGTTGAACTAATTTACATTCCCACCAGCAGTGTAGGAGGGTTCCCCTTTCTCCACAACCTTGCCAACATTTGTTGTTGCTTGTCTTTTGGATGGTGGCGATCCTTACTGTTGTGAGGTGATATCTCATTGTCATTTTAATTTGCATTTCTCTGATGACTAGCGATGTGGAGCATCTTTTCATGTGTCTGTTGGCCATCTGAATTTCTTCTTTGGAGAACTGTTCAGCTCCTCTGTGCATTTGTTAATTGGATTATTTACGTTTTGTTTGTTGAAGTACGTGAGCTCTTTACATATTTTGGATGTCAACCCTTTATCGGATTTGTCATTTATGAATATATTCTCCCAAACTGTAGGATGCCTTTTTGTTCTGTTGACGGTGTCCTTTGCTGTACAGAAGCTTTTCAGCTTGATATAGTCCCACTTGTTCATTTTTACTTTTCTTTCCCTTGCCTAGGGAGACATGTTCATGAAGAAGTCACTCATGTTTATGTCCAAGAGATTTTTGCCTATGTTTTTTCCGAAGAGTTTTATGGTTTCATGACTTACATTCAGGTCTTTGATCCATTTCAAATTTACTTTTTTGTATGGGGTTAGACAGTGATCCAGTTTCATTCTCTTACCTGTAGCTGTCCAGTTTTGCCAGCACAAGCTGTTGAAGTGGCTGTCATTTCCCCATTGTTTGTCCATGGCTCCTTTATCATATATTAATTGACCATATATGTTTGGGTTAATATATGGACTCTCTATTCTGTTCCACTGGTCTGTGGCTCTGTTCTTGTGCCAGTCCAAAATTGTCTTGATTACTGTGGCTTTGTAGTAGAGCTTGAAGTTGAAAAGTGAGATCCCCCCCCACTTTATTTTTCCTTCTCAGATTGCTTTGGCTATTCATGGTCTTTGGTGGTTCCATATGAATTTTAGAACTATTTGTTCCAGTTTGTTGACGAATGCTGTTGGTATTTTGATAGGGATTGCATTGAATCTGTATATTGCTTTAGGCAGGATGGCCATTTTGACAATATTAATTCTTCCTAGCCAAGAACATGGGATGAGTTTCCATTTGTTAGTGTTCTCTTTAATTTCTCTTAAGAATGTCTTGTAGTTTTCAGGGTATAGGTCTTTCACTTCCTTGGTTAGGTTTATTCCTAGGTATTTTATTCTTTTTGATGCAATTGTGAATGGAATTGTTTTCCTGATTTCTCTTTCTGCTTGTTCTTTGTTAGTGTATAGTAATGCCACAGATTTCTGTGTATTAATTTTGTATCCTGCAACATTGCTGTATTCAGATATTAGTTCTAGTAGTTTTGGAGTAGATTCTTCAGGTTTTTTTTATGTACAATATCATGTCATCTTCAAGCACAGTTTAATTTCTCCCTGTCCGATCTGGATGCCTTTTATTTCTCTGTGTTGTCTGATTGCCATCGGTAGGTGTTCTAGAACTATGTTGAATAAAAGTGGTGCTTGTGGGTATCCTTGTCTTGTTCCCGATCTTAAAGGAAAAGGTTTCAGCTTCTCACTGTTAAGTATAATGTTGGCTGTGGGTTTGTCATATATGGCCTTTATTATGTTGACGTACTTGCCCTCTATAACCATTTTGTTGAGAGTTTTTATCATGAATGGATGTTGCATTTTGTCAAATGCTTTTTCAGCATCTATGGAGATGATCATGTGGTTTTTGTCCTTTTTGTTTATGTGGTGGATGATCTTGATGGATTTTCAAGTGTTGTACCATCCTTGCATCCCTACTTGAATAAATCCTACTTGATCATGATGGATGAACTTTTTGATGTATTTTTTAATTCAGTTTGCTAATATTTTGTTGAGTCTGTTTGCATCTATGTTCATCAGGAATATTGGTCTGTAATTTTGTTTTTTTGTGGGGTCTTGCCTCGTTCTGGTATTAGACTGATGCTGCCCTCATAGAATGTGTTTGGAAGTATTCCCTCCTCTTCTATTTTTTGGAAAACTTTAAGGAGAATGAGTATTATGTATTCACTAAATGTTTGATAAAATTCAGCGGTGAAGCCATCTGTTCCAGGCCTTTTGTTCTTAGGTAGTTTTTTGATTACTAGTTCAATTTTGTTGCTGGTAGTTGGTCTGTTCAGGTTTTCTGTTTCTTCCTTGGTCAGCCTTGGAAGGTTGTATTTTTCTTGAAATTTGTCTATTTCTTCTAGGTTATCCAGTTTCTTAGCATATAATTTTTCATAGTATTCTCTAATAAATCTTTATATTTCTGTGGTGTCCGTAGTGATTTTTTCTTTCTCATTTCTGATTCTGTTTATGTGTGTATATTCTCTTTTTTTCTTGATAAGTCTGGCTTAGGGTTTATCTATTTTATTTTCTCAAAGAACCAGCTCTTGGTTTTATTGATTCTTTTTATTGTTTTATTCTTCTCAATTTTATTTATTTCTGCTCTAATGTTTATTATGTCCCTCCTTCTACTGACTTTGGGCTTCATTTGTTCTTCTTTTTTCTAGTTTCATTAACTGTGAGTTTTAATTTTCAGCTTATATGCGATTGTTCTTATTTCCTGAGGTAGGCCTGTATTGCATTATACTTTCCTCTTAGCACAGCCTTTGCTCATCCCACAGATTTTATGATGTTGAATTATTGTTGTCATTTGTCTCCATATATTGCTTGATCTCTGTTTTTATTTGGTCATTGATCCATTGGTTATTTAGGAGGATGTTGTGAAGCCTCCATGTGTTTGTGGGATTTTTCATTTTCTTTGCATAATTTATTTCTAGTTTCATACCTTTGTGGTCTGAGAAACTGGTTGGTACAATTTCAGTCTTTTTGAATTTACTGAGGCTCTTTTTCTGGCCAAGTGTATGATCTGTTCTTGAAAGTGTTCCATGTGCACTTAAGAAGAATGTGTATTCTGCTGCTTTTGGGTGTAGAGTTCTATAGATGTCTTTTAGGTCCATCTGTTCTATTGTGTTGTTCAGTGTCTCTGTCTCCTTATTTATCTTCTGGCTGGTTGATCTGTCCTTCAGAGTGAGTGGAGTGTTGAAGTCTCCTAGAATGAATGCATTGCATTCTATTTCCCCTTTTAATTCAGTTTGTATTTGTTTCACATATGTAGGTACCTCTGTGTTGGGAGCACAGATATTTATAATAGTTATATCTTCTTGTTGGATTGACCCCTTTAACATTATGTAATGTCCTTCTTTGTCTCTTGAGACTTTCTTTGTTTTGAAGTCAATTTTGTCTGATACAAGTACTGCAACTCCTGCTTTTTTCTCTCTGTTAGTCACATAAAATATCTTTTTCCATCCCGTCACTTTTAGTCTGTGTATGCCTTTGGGTTTAAAGTGAGTCTCTTGTAGGCAGTATATAGATGGGTCTTGTTTTTTTATCCATTCAGTGACTCTGTATCTTTTGATTGGTGCATTTGGTCCATTTACATTTAGGGTAATTATCAATAGGTATGTACTTATTGCCATTGCAGACTTTAGATTCGTGGTTACCAAAGGTCCAAGGTTAACTTCCTTACTGTCTAAGAGTCTAACTTAAGTCATGTAATATGCTATTACAAATACCATTTAAAGGTTCTTTTTTTTCTCCTCCTTTTTATTCCTCCTCCATTCTTTATATATTAGGTATCATATTCTGTACTCTTTATCTATCCCTTGATTGACTTGGGAGATAGTTTAATTTTGCATTTGCTTAATAATTAGGTGTTCTACTTTCTTTACCTCTGGTGGCAGCTATTAAACCTTAGGAACACTTCCATCTATAGCACTCTCTCCAAAATAGACTGTAGAGATGGTTTGTGGGAAGTAAATTATTTCAGCTTTTGCTTATCTAGAAATTGTTTAATCCCTCCTTCAAATTTAAATGGTAATCTTGGCCAATAAAGTAATCTTGGTTCCAGGCCCTTCTGCTTCATGGCATTAAATACATCATTCCACACTTGGGATCATTCTTTGAGAGTCCACTGCCTGTCTGATAAGTGCAGGGACTGTGTAACTTCTCACTGCCAGAGCAGTGGCATTTCAGAGTCACAATCCTGTTCCCCTTCCCTGGGGCTGCAGAAAAGAAAATGCCGTTCCCCAGGATGACTGCCTCTAAGGTAGAGAGGTCAATAGAATAGAGCCATTTACATGTTGGGCTCAGTTTTCAGCTTGATTACTTCACGAACCTCATTTATGTTACACAGTAGGAAGTGGCACAGTCCCAAGAGAACTTCTTCGAATGATGAGCAGGAGAACTTTTTCTAAGGCCAGTGATAAAATTCAGACAGAGGCTGCCATGGACAGTAGTGAAGGAGGGTCTATACTCTCAAACAGCAGTTTTTACCACTGCCTGGGAATTATCCTACTAGTCACCCACTGTAAGAAATCTAACCTGTGAGACAGAGAGGTTAAGGGTCATCTGCAACTCTTGCATAGGCAGCAGCCTAGCTGGAGGTTCCCTCAGCACCATCAGATCAATAGGCCAGAGCTGAGATTCAAGGACCACTGTCTACCAGTCCTGTCTGTCCTTAGAGTCTGCAGATTAGGATAGGAAAGTAGGAAATCAGCTCAGCCACTCCCCGACATTCCCATCCAGAGGTGGGTGATCAAGGAGTGGCAGACACCAGGATACCGTTCACCCAAGACTTAAGACTGGTAGCCAACGGTAATCATCTTTTAAGTGGCTAACAGGTGTCCAGACACATTTTTATGACATAAAAAGTACAGCATTTAGTCAAGAATAAGTGAAGCGTGGATCTCCTACCTTGCAGTGGTAAGCATTGGTTTCCATTAAATTGATTAAGTTAGAGCATGTAAAGGAAGTAAGGAGTGGTCCTGCCTCACTCAGAGGCCAGGTCAGCCTGAAAAAGCAGGCTGGAAGTCAGAGAGAGACACTTCTCATGGATACTCAGTTGAGCTGTTGGGGTCTGATTCCAGACATGCGGACTTTTGAGAAACCGCTAAAGTGGAGCCTCTCACAGTTGCCCATGGCTTTCCTCAGTCCTTCCTGTTCAAGGAGATGCCTCTAAAAGGGAATCCTGGCCTCCACTCAGGTGACTTTTGTGGCTCCCGTGGGAGATGGTGGATCCACTGAGGGAAACGCACGGGAACCTGTCCCTCAAAACTTTGTGATCGGCAGCTTGGCGCCCGATGTTGAGTGCCCCAGACAGCTTCTTTGTATAAGGAGAGTGAAAGAAAAAGGCAGGCTCGGATGCCAATACTCACCTCCAGAGTTATCCCGGACAAGCCCCCGAAAACGATTCCGGGGTTCTTTTTTGCAGAGTTGAAGAATGACCTTCGCAAACACTCAAGGTAGGAGAGCAAGGCAGAGGCTTTTATATAGACATAAAGCAATAGGACAGAGGTCCTGGCTCAGGCCAGGATGGGACAAGAGAGCCCCCAGCAGTCTCTCATTTTTATCTTCCTTTAATGGGTCAGGACTTTTCGGTCCCTTCCCTGCTTCGGAGCCGCAGACAAGGGAGGAGACGCGATGAGTTATTGAAGACCTGAAAGGACCAGCCAGGGGGCTTAAGGCATAACAGCTCAAGAGCAATGCCAAAAAGGCACTCCTCATATTTATTGAGTAAATGGACTCACGATGAACTCAAACATCATTCTCTGACCTTGAGTCTAGCCCAAGGTTGCGACGCTTCTCAAGGATACCAAACTGAATGTGGCTCCGAGCCATGAGAACTGCTTTGGTTCTCATCACTCCGTCCTTGATCACACATCAACAGAGTATGTGGGGAAAAAAATCAAGTCATGTGTGCTTATACATTTGATTTTTACCTTACTTGAATTATGTATTAACCTCATCAATCCCACAAGGATGGCTTTACTTTCCCATTTACTCCTTTCCACCATTCCACCCCCATGTAACTAATATGCACATTCTGCATGTTCCCTCCCATGATTGTCTGTTTTAATTAGATTCATGAATTTAGGTGCTTGAAAATGAGAAGTTGATGAGCCTATAATGAGGCTTAGAGCTACTTGAAGTCCTCTTCAAGTTTCTTCAAATTGTAGTATCATTGCTATACAATATTATATTGGTGTCAAATGTACAACACAGTGGTTCAACAGTTACCTATATTATTAAGTCCTCACACCCTAGTAAATTCAAAATGGATCAAAGACCTGAGTGTAAATAATGAAACCATTAAACTCTTAGAGGAAAATGTAGGCAAAAATCTCTTAAATATAAACATGAGCAACTTTTTCCTGAACACATCTCCTCAAGCAAGGGAAACAAAAGCAAAAATGAACAAATGGAACTACATCAAGCTAAAAAGCTTCTGTACAGCAAAGGACACCATCAGCAGAACAAAAAGGCATCCTACAGTATGGGAGAATATATTTGTAAATGACAAATCTGACAAGGAGTTAACATCGAAAATATATAGAGAACTCACACGCCTCAACACCCAAAAAGTAAATAACCCTATTAAAAAATGGGTGGAGAATATGAACAGTCAGTTCTCCAAAGAAGAAATTCAGATGGCCAACAGGCACATGAAAAGATGCTCCACATTGCTAATCATTAGAGAAATGCAAATTAAAACCACAATGACGGGAGGAACCAAGATAGTGGTGTGAGTAGGGCAGCAGAAATCTCCTCCCAAAACCACATGTATTTTTGAAAATACAACAAATACAACTATTCCCAAAAGAGAGAACAGAAGGTACATTACAACAGCCAGGCTACATCTATGTCTGCAAGAACCTAGCACCTCAAAAAGGGGTAAGATATAAGCCGCAGCCCAGGGGGACCTGAGCACTTCCCCCACCCCAGCTCCCTGGTGGGAGGAAAGGAGTCGGAGTGGGGAGGGAGTGGGAGCCCAGGACTGCTAAATACCCACCCCTAGTAATCCGTACCAGGAGAGCAGACACACAGTGCGTGGTTTGCTGGATATTAGAGAAACTGAACAGTAAAATCTGCGAGCAGGTTCCCGGAGCTGGTGCCCCTGGGACAAAAGCAAAGTGAGTGCTTTTTGAAAGTCTTAAAGGGACAGGGGCCTCACAGATGGACAGAAGCATCCTGGCACACTCAGCCCAGCAGGTAGGAATCCCGGGGAACTCCAGGTGCTCTAAACCCCTAGGTGGCAGCACAGCTTGGAGGCCCCTCACAGCTATAAACATGACCCTGCCTGTTCCCCCTCCGGTGTGGCCCTGCCATAGAACAGGAGTAACCTGAGAGCGGCCACACCCAGAGCAACGACCCAGAGCCTCCTCCGCAGCCACCCGGACCAGACTCACAGGCCCCATCAGAGAACAGCTACCCAGCACAAACTGCTAGGGGTCACTATTCTCACAGGAGAGGAAGGCTACCAGCAAGCAGGAAGGGACTTTGTTCTCCCAGCTGACACATGCGCCAACTGCCCACGACTACCTCTATCGCCATGAAAAGGCAAAAGAATTTGATCCGGACCAGCATCACACAGATAACCCCCGAGAAAGAGCCTGGGGAGATAGATTTAACCAATCTTCCTGAAAAAGAATTCAAAATAAAGGTCATAACCATGCTGATGGAGCTGCAGAGAAATATGCGAGAGCTAACAGATAAAGTTGGGAGGGAGAATACAGAAATAAAACAATCTCTGGAAGGTCTTAAGAGCAGACTGGATGAGGTGCAAGAGGCTGTTAATGGAATAGAAATCAGAGAACAGGAATGCATAGAAGCTGAGGCAGAGAGAGATAAAAAGATCTCCAGAAATGAAAGAATATTAAGAGAACTGTGTGACCAATCCAAATGGAACAATATTCGCATTATAAGGGTACCAGAAGAAGAAGAGAGAGAAAAAGGGATAAAAAGTGTATTTGAAGAAATAATTGCTGAAAACTACCCCAAATTGGGGGAGGAGATAGTCTCTCAGACTATGGAAGCCCACAGAACTCCCAACAAAAGGAACCCAAGGAGGATAACACCAAGACACATAATAATTAAAAAGGCTAAGATCAAGCACAAGGACAGAGTTTTAAAGGCAGCCAGAGAGAGAAAAAAGGTTATCTACAAAGGAAAACCCATCAGGCTATCATCAGACTTCCTAACAGAAATGTTACAGGCCAGAAGAGAATGGCATGATATATTCAGTATAATGAAATAGAAGGGCCTTGAACCAAGGATACTGTATCCAGCATGATTATCATTTAAATATGAAGGAGGGATTAAACAATTCCCAGGCAAGCAAAAGTTGAGGGAATTTGCCTCCCACAAACCACCTCTACAGGGTATTTTACAGGGACTGCTCTAAATGGAAGCACCCCTAAGGCTAAATAGATGTCACCAGAGAAAATAAAATCACAGCAAAGAAAGCAGACCAACAAAATACTAACTAAAGGAAAAAAATAAAATCAACGACTCAAAATAGAAGTCAAAGGAAACACAAAAGAGAAAAGAAGAAAACACCCAACATATAAAGAATTGAGGAGGAGAAATAAGAAGGGAGATAAACAAAGAATCATCAGACTGTGTTTATAATAGCTCAATAAGTGAGTTAAGTTAGACAGTAAGATAATAACGAAGCTAACCTTGAATCTTTGGTAACCATGAACCTAAAGCCTGCAATGACAATAAGTACATATCTTTCAATAATCAACCTAAATGTAAATGGAATGATGCACCAATCAAAAGACACAGAGTAATAGAACAGATAAAAAAGCAAGACCCATCTACATGCTGCTTACAAGAGACTCACCTCAAACCCAAAGACATGCACAGACTAAAAGTCAAGGGATAGAGAAAGATATTTCATGCAAAGAAGAGGGAGAGAAAAGCAGGTGTTGCAGTATTAGTATCAGACAAAATAGACTTCAAAACAAAGAAAGTAACAAGAGATAAAGAAGGACATTACATAATAATAAAGGGGGCAGTCCAACAAGAACATATAACCATTACAAATATATATGCAGCCAATACAGGAGCACCAAAATATGTGAAACAAATACTGACAGAATTAAAGGAGGAAATAGAATGCAATGCATTCATTTTGGGAGACTTCAACATACCACTCACTCCAAAGGACAGATCAACCAGACAGAAAATAAGTAAGGACAGAGAGGCACTGAACAACACACTAGAACAGATGGACCTAATAGACAACATCTATAGAAATATACACCCAAAAGCAGCAGGATACACATTCTTCTCAAGTGCACATGGAACATTCTCCAGAATAGACTACATACTACGCCACAAAAAAGCCTCAGTAAATTCAAAAATACTGAAATTCTACCAACCAACTTCTTGGACCAGAAAGGGATAAAAATAGAAATAAATTGTACAAAGAAAGCAAAAAGGCTCACAAACACATGGAGGCTTAACAACATGCTCCTAAATAATTAATGGATCAGTGACCAAATTAAAAGAGAGATTAAGCAATATAGGGAGACAAATGACAACAACACAAATCCCCAACTTCTGTGGGACACAACAAAAGCAGTTCTAAGAGGAAAGTATATAGCAATCCAGGCCTATTTAAAGAAGGAAGAACAATCCCAAGTGAATAGTCTAAAGTCACACTTATTGAAATTGGAAAAAGAAGAACAAATGAGGCCTAAAGTCAGCAGAAGGAGGGACATAAAGATCAGAGAAGAAATAAATAAAATTGAGAAGAATAAAACAATAGAAAAAAAAATCAATGAAAACAAGAGTTGGTTCTTTGAGAAAATAAACGAAATAGATAAACCCCTAGCCAGATTTATTAAGATAAAAATAGAATCAGCACACATCAAAGGAATCAGAAATGAGAAAGGAAACATCACGACTGACCCCACAGAAATACAAAGAATTATTAGAGAATACTATGGAAACCTATATGCTAACAAGCTGGAAAACCTATAAGAAATGGACAACTTCCTAGAAAAATACAACCTTCCAAGATTGAACAAGTTTGAAACAGAAAATCTAAACAGACCAATTACCAGCAAAAAATTGAAGCAATAATCAAAAAACTACCCAAGAGCAAAACCCCCGGGCCAGACAGATTTACCGCAGAATTTTATCAGCCATACAGAGAAGACATAATACCCATTCTCCTTAAAGTTTTCCAGAAAATGGAAGAGGAGGGAATACTCCCAAACTCATTCTATGAAACCAGCATCACTGTACTACCAAAACCAGGCAAAGTCCCCACCAAAAAAGAAAATTACAGATCACTATCGCTGATGAACATAGGTGCAAAGCTACTCAGCAAAATATTAGTAAACTGAATTCAAAAATACATCAAGTGGATCATACACCATGATCAAGTGGGATTCATCTCAGGGATGCAAGGATGGTACAACATTTGAAAATCCATTAACATCATCCACCACATAAACAAAAAGAAGGACAGAAACCACATGATCATCTCCATAGATGCTGAAAAAAAGCATTTAACAAAATTCAACATCCATTCATGATAAAAACTCTCAACAAATGTGTATAGAGGGCAAGTAGCTCAACATAATAAAGGCCATATATGACAAGCCCACAGCCAACATCATACTTAACAGCGAGAAGCTGAAAGCTTTTCCTCTAAGATTGGGAACAAGACAGGGATGCCCACTCTCCCCACTGTTATTCAACATAATACTCAAGGTATTAGCCACGGCAATTAGACAAAACAAAGAAATGCAAGGAATCCAGATTGGTAAAAAAGAAGTCAAACTGTCACTATTTGCAGATGACATGATATTGTACATAAAAAACCCTAAGGACTCCACTCCAAAACTACTAGAACTAATAACAGAATTCAGGAAAGTTGCAGGATACAAATTAACACACAGAAATCTGTGCCTTTCCTATACACTAACAATGAACTAACAGAAAGAGATATCAGGAAAACAATTCCACTCACAATTACATCAAAAAGAATAAAATACCTAGGAACAAACCTAACCAAGGAAGTGAAAGACCTATACCCTGAAAACTACAAGACACTCTTAAGAGAAATTAAAGAAGACACTAACAAATGGAAACTCATCCCATGCTCGTGGCTAGGAAGAATTAATATAGTCAAAATGGCCATCCTGCCCAAAGCAATATACAGATTCAATGCAATCCCTATCAAATTACCAACAGCATTCTTCAACAAACTGGAACAAATAGTTCAAAAATTCATATGGAACCACCAAAGACCCCGAATAGCCAAAGCAATCCTGAGAAGGAAGACTAAAGTGGGAGGGATCTCACTCCCCAATTTCAAGCTCTACTACAAAGCCACAGTAATCAAGACAGTTTGGTACTGGTACAAGAACAGAGCCACAGGCCAGTGGAACAGAATAGAGAGTCCAGACATTAACCCTAACCTATATTTGGTCAATAATATACGATAAAGGAGCCATGGACATACAATGGGAAATGACAGCTTCTTCAACAGTTGGTGCTGGCAAAACTGGACAGCTACATGTAAGAGAATGAAACTGGATCATTGACCCCATACACAAAAGTAAATTCGAAATGGATCAAAGACCTGAATGTAAGTCATGAAACCATAAAACTCCTAGAAAAAAACATAGGCAAAAATCTCTTGGACATAGACATGAGCGACTTCTTCATGAACATATCTCCCCGTGCAAGGAAAACCAAAGCAAAAATGAACAAGTGGGACTATATCAAGCTGAAAAGCTTCTGTACAGCAAAGGACACCAATCAATAAAACAAAAAGGCATCCTACAGTATGGGGGAATATATTCATAAATGACAGATCTAATAAAGGGTTGACATCCAAAATATATAAAGAGCACATGGACCACAACAAACAAAAAGCAAATAATCCAATTAACAAATGGGCAGAAGAGCTGAACAGACAGTTCTCCAAAGAAGAAATTCAGATGGCCAACAGACTCGTGAAAAGATGCTCCACATCGCTAGTTATCAGAGAAATGCAAATTAAAACCACAATGAGATATCACCTTACATCAGTAAGGATCGCTACCATCCAAAAGACAAGCAACAACAAATGTTGGCAAGGTTGTAGAGAAAGGGGAACCCTCCTACACTGCTGGTGGGAATGGAAATTAGTTCAACCATTGTGGAAAGCAGTATGGAGTTTCCTCAAAAAACTAAAAATAGAAATACCATTTGACCCAGGAATTCCACTTCTAGGAATTTACCCTAAGAATACAGCTGCCCAGTTTGAGAAAGAGAGATGTATCCCTATGTTTATTGCAGCACTATTTACAATAGCGAAAATACGGAAGCAACCTAAGTGTCCATCAGTAGATGAATGGATAATGAAGTTGGAGTACATATACACAATGGAATATTATTCAGCCATAAGAAGAAAACAAATCCTACCATTTGCAACAACATGGATGGAGCTAGAGGGTATTATGCTCAGTGAAATAAGCCATGCAGAGAAAGACAAGTACCAAATAATTTCACTCATATGTGGAGTATAAGACGAAAGAAAAAACTGAAGGAACAAAATAGCAGCAGTACTGCAGAACCCAAGAATGGACTAACAGTTACCAAAGGGAAAGGGACTGGGGAGGATGGGTGCAAAGGGAGGTATAAGAGGGATGAAAAAAGAAAGTTGCCGTTAAGATTAGCATGTGTAATATGGGGGAAGGCACAGGGATGGCTGTGCAACACAGAGAAGACAAGTAGTGACCCTACAGCATCTTACTACGCTGATGGACAATGAGTGTAATGGGGTTTGTTGGGGGGACCTGGTGAAGGGAGAGTCTAGTAAACATAATGTTCCTCATGTAATTGTAGATTAGTGATACCAAAATAAAATAAATAAGTAAATAAAAATAATATAAAATAACAAAAAAAACACAGTGAGGTATCACCTCAAAGCAGTTAGGATGTCCAACATGGAAAAGTCTAGGAACAACAAATGCTGGCAAGAATACAAAGAAAGTGGAACCCTCCTACACTGCTGGTAGGAATATAAACTAGTTCAACCATTGTGGAAAGCAATATGGAGGTTCTTCAAAAAACTAGAAATAGAAATACCATTTGACCCAGCAATTCCACTCCTAGGAATTTACCCAAAAATACAAGTTCTCAGATTCAAGAAAACATATGCACCCCTTTGTTTATTGCAGCCCTGTTTACAATACCCAAGATATGAGAGCAAGCGAAGTGTCCATCAGTAGATGAATGGATAAAGAATATGTGGTACATAGACACAAGGGAATCTTATTCAGTCATAAGAAAAAAACAAATCCTACCATTTGCAACAACATGGATGGAGCTAGAGGGTATTATGCTCAGTGAAATAAGTCAGACAAAGACAAATACCAAATGATTTCCCTCATTTGTGAAGTAAAACAACGAAGTAAAACTGCAGGAACAAAACAGCAGCAGACTCATAGACTCCAGGAAGAGACTAGTGGTTACCAAAGGGGAGGGGTAGGAGAGGTCGGGTGGGGATGAAAGGGGAAGGGGATTCTGGCATATTATGATTAGTGCACATGGTGTGTGGGGGGTCACAGGGAAGAGAGTGTAGCACAGTGTAGATCTTACTACACTGCAATGGGATATCAGGGGGGCTTGATAATAAAGGTGAATGTTGAAACCACATTGTTTTTCTTGTGAAACCTTCATAATAGTGTATCTATATCAATGATACCTTAATAAAAAATATATAAAATAAAAATAAAATTGGCATGCAAATGTGAAGGGCCTAACTTAATCAAGATAATTTTCAAAAAGAACAAATGTGTAGGACTTCAACCACCAGAACTGAACTTCCTACAAAGCTGTCAAAGACTCAAGGAAAATGAGAAATACACAAGTATAGATTTTAAAAAATTCTTAAATAGTCAAGAAAGAGATTCAGACATTACAATAACCTCATTTACAAAAAAGGAGCAACTTCAATTCAGTGGAGGAAAGGATGGTTTGCTCTCAATAAGTAGTGCTGGAGCAAAATGAATGGTACTGGAAAAATGAGTTTTTCCCCCAATTTGCAACGTACACAAAAGCTCATTAATGGTAGTATATACACCTATATATGAAAAACTGAAGCATTCAATCATCTGAAATAAAACAATTAAAAAATTTTTCATTAACTTCAAGAAGGCAGATGTTTCTTAAACAGGAAACAAGAACAAACAATATATATTTGACTTAATTAAAAATTAAAAGCTTCTGATCGAAAGATCTCTGGAGAAGTTATTAGCTATATGTATTTATCTACATATAAAAACTACTACAAACCAATTAAAAAAATAAGCATATACACAATAACAAATTGCAAAGGACTTGAACAGGCACTTTACAAAAGAGGATTTTCAAATGGACTATAACATTCAAGAAAGTGCTCAATATAGAGTCATTAAGGAAACACAAAATAAAACTACAATAATATGTCACAGCCTAGAATGGCCAAGATGATCCTAAAAGAGAACAAAGTTGGAAGAATTACACAACCAGATTTGAGGACTTACTCTAAAATTATGCAATGATAAAACATGTAATGATATAGCCACAGAACAGCTAAAATTAAAAGACTGACTATACCAAGAGAAGGTAAAGATGTGGAACAATAGTATTTACACATTGTTGGGAGTGTAAATTAGTGCAACATTTTGAAAAATGATTGCTAAAGATATGATTACTCTATCTATGAACTCCACTCCTAGATTTTTATACAAGGTAAGTTAATGTATATATCCACCAGAAGATTTGTACAAGAATATTCACATCAGGTTTACCCATAATGTAAAGGTACATCAATAGCAGAAAATAGTCTTGCTTTCATACAATGGAGTATTGTATGAAAAACAATAAACAAAACAATGAAAAGGAATGAACTTCTGATGCACACAACATAGATGAATTTCACAAACATTATACTGAGTAAATGAAGTCCTGTAAAGCAATGCACAATTCTATTTATATGAAGTTCAAAAATTTGCAAAACTAATTGATGATAGGGGTCAATTGTACAACTAGCGTAAGTACATTTTATTGATACCACTGTATTTACATATTCAATAAAAAGCAAAATAAATAAATAAATAAATCCTCACCCACTCTAGGATGGTTACTATCTATCAATGTAGAAAGATGTTACAGAGTCATTGACTGTATTCACCATGCTGTACTGCCATCCCTGTGGC
The DNA here is from genome assembly GCF_030020395.1 of Manis pentadactyla. Taxonomy (NCBI): domain Eukaryota; kingdom Metazoa; phylum Chordata; class Mammalia; order Pholidota; family Manidae; genus Manis; species Manis pentadactyla. The sequence goes on from NC_080024.1 coordinate 106,961,570, forward strand.
CAACTTACATTGTGATTGTGAATTGTGTCCCTATAACTTCCTTTCCTCCCCCCGCCCCCCAAAGCACCCATCCTAACTCCTCTCCCTTGATAACGACTAGTCATTTCTTAGTGTCTATGAGCTACTGCTGTTTTTTTCTTTCTGTTTTGCTTTGCTTTTATGTTCCACAAATAAGGGAAATCATATGGTATTTGTCTTTCTCCACCTGGCTTATTTCACTGAGCATAATACCCTCTAGATCCCTACATGTTGTTGCAAATGGCAGGATTTCTTTTCTTTTTATGGCTGAATAATATTCCATTGTGTATATGTACCACATCTTATTTATGCATCCATCTGTTAATGGACACTTAGGTTGATTCCTTATCTTGGCTATTGCAGATAGTGTGACAATAACCATAGGGGTACATATATGTTTTCAGATCAGGGATTTTGTTTTCTTCAGATAAATTTCTAGAAGTGGAATTACTGGGTCAAATTGTATTTATATTTTTAGTTTTTTTGAGGAACCTCCATACTGCTTTCCACAGTGGCTATACCCATTTACTTTCACCCCAACAGTGTAGTAGGGTTCCCATTTCTCTGCACCCTCACCAACATTTGTTATTTGTTGTATTTTGAATGGTGGCTATCCTAAATGGTGTAAGGTGATGTCTCATTGTCATTTTGATTTGTATTTCTCTGATGATTAGCAATGTGGAGCATGTTTTCATGTGCCTGTTGACCATTTGTAGTTCTTCTTTGGAGAAGTGTCTTTTCAGGCCCTCTGTCCATTTTTTAATTGGGTTATTTGTTTTTTGGGTGTTGAGGCATATGTGCTCCTTATATGTTTTGGATGTTAACCCCTTTTTGGATGTGTCATTTATGAATATATTCTCCCATACTGTAGGATGCCTTTTTGTTCTGCTGATGGTGTCCTTTGCTATACATAAACTTTTTAGTTTGATTTAGTCCAACTTGTTCAATTTTGATTTTGTTCCCCTTGCCCAAGGAGATATGTCCAGGAAAAAGTTGCATATGCATATATTCAAGATATATTTTTTATGATTTAAATTCTTAAATTTATTCAAGGAACTTGTAAAAACATGTCTTTACCATCACTACTCAAAGTAATGCATAATGTTATGACTTCAAGACTCAGTGTTCAGCATTAGAAGTGTTTTCATTTTTTTTTTTTTGGAAGGACAATTTAGTTAGGAAGTGAAATACAATTGGCAGAAATATTTCACTCTTCTCTAGGTATTATCTGGTGTAGATAAATGCCAATAATCAATAATTTTCTAGTATGGATAAACAGTTTTTTCTTTTTCTTTTTCCACATTTTATTTAGATGCCTATTGGTTTAGACAGAGAAATACAAAACAGTAGGTTATTTATGGCTTATTTGGTACATCAAAGAATATGTAATATTCAAACACCAAAAACCAAACCAAACCACTTTTTAATAGGATTTAAATAATTAGGCATTGGCTGGGCAAGATACAAAAAGGAAATGTGACCTAAGGGAGAAAGGAGAAAAAAAAAATGTTTTCAAAGCTCCTGAAAATACCCACAGAATACTACCTGCTTTCTGATCATTTACAGATTTTGTGTAAGTAACAAACAATAAGTAACAATTTTAGGTGCACCCAGTAATTCCAACACCAGTTGGTCTTTCTATTATGTTACAATGGTTATATCCTCCTGTTGTACTGATTCCTTTTTCATTATATAATGTTCTTGTCTCTTGTTATTTTCTTTGCTTTGAAATCTATTTTGTCTGATATAAGTACTGCTACCCATGCTTTTTTCTTCCTATTATTTGCATGAAATATCTTTTTCCGTCCCTTCACTTTTAATCTGTGTATGTCTTTAGGTCTGATATGAGTTTTTTATAGGCAGCATATAGATGGGTTGTTTATTCATTCTGCCACTTTATTCTTTTGATTGGTGCATTCAGTCCATTTACATTTAGCTAATTATTGATAGGTATGTACTTATTGCCATTTTATTAATTGTTTTCTGGCTGTTTTATAGCTCCTCTCTGTTCCTTTCTTCTTCTCTTATACAATTCTCTTGTTATTTGATGGTTTTCTTTAGTGTTGTGATTAGATTTCTCTTTTTTACTTCTTCTTTGTATCTACTGTAGGCTTTAGTTTTGTCATTACCAAAGATTCAAGGATAGCTTCCTTAGTATATAACAGCCTATATTAAATTGCTGATAGCTCTATTTCAAACACAATCTGAGGGTACTTTTGTTTTCCTTCTTCCTCCTCCTCACTTTATGTATTAGACATCATAATCTGCACTTTTGTGTATCCCTTGACTGATTTATGTCTAGTTGATTTTTTTCTTTTGTTTTGTTTTAATTTTATACTTGCTTGGTAATTGGTCTACTACATCTACTGTGGGTTTATTTTCAGTGCTGAAAGCTATTTAGCCTTAGGAAGATTTCCATCTACATCAGTCCCTTTAACATATCCTGCAAGGCTGGCTTAGTGGTGGTGAATTCCTTCAACTTTTGTTTATCTGGAAATTGTTTAATGTCTGCTTCAAATTTAAACGATAATCTTGCTGGGTAGAGGATTATTGGTTGAAGGTCCTTCTGTTTCAGGACATTAAATATTTTATTCCCCTCCCTTCTGGCCTATAAAGTTTCTGCCAAGAAGTCTGCTGATAGCCTGATGGAGTTTCCTTTATAAATATTTTTTCTCTCTCTGGCTGCTTTCAGTGATGTCTCCTTGTCCTTGATCTTTGCCATTTTAATTATGATATATATGTCTTGGTGTTGTCTTCCTAGGCTTCCTTTTTTTGGGAGATCTCTGCTCTTCTGTGACCTGAGTGTCTATTTCCTCCCTCAGATTGGGGAAGTTTTCAACAATTCTTTCCTCAAAGAGACTTTCTATGCCTTTGTCTCTCTCTTCTCCTTCTAGTACCCCTATTATATGAATATTGTTGTGTTTGGATTGGTCACAGAGCTCTCATCATTTTTTCATTCCTAGAGATCCTTTTTTCTCTCTGTTCCTCAGCTTTGTTGTGTTCCTGTTGTTTAATTTCCATCTCATTGTCTTCTCTACTTGCAGTAATCTGTTCTTTAATCCTTCCATTGTATGGTTCATTTCATTTACTGTATTCTTCAGCTCTGAGTGGCTATGTTTCAGCTCTTCTTTCTCTTTCTTGAAGCTCTCCCTGAGATCTTGAACATTTTTCTGTATATCAGTGAGCATGTTTATGAGTTTTACTTTGAAATCTTTATCAAGAAGACTGGTGATCTCTGTTTCATTTAGCCCTATTTCTGGTGTCTTGTCCTGTAGTTTTGTTTGGAACATATTCCTCTACCTGCTCATTTTTTCAGGATTTCTGTGTTTCTTCCTTTGTATTAGATGGATCTGCTGTGCTTCCTGGCCTGTAGAGTACGAAGGAGGACTAGAGGAATAACCAAATTGTCTTTTTCTTCTCTCCAATAAAAATATTATAAATATTATAATGTTATCTTGAGCCCCGAAGCTCAAGACTCTTTTACTCTCCAGTGCCTGGTTCTACTTTGCAGGAGCTCCAGCTGCTGTTGGTGTGCAGTGGGCAGGGCTGCCCTTTTGTCTGTCTGCAGCACTGACAGTTTGCGTTAGCTGCCTTCGTGATCCAAGCAGAAGCCTCTGCTCAGATCACTGTGGGCTGGCAGCTCTCTACCTGCCCTGCAGCCATGGCAGAGCTTCAGGATTAATGGAGTCAGCGGGCCGATGTGCGGCTTGGGGCAGGGCCAGACATGTAGCATCGGGCTTGGACACCCATGGGGAGGAAGTAGCTCTTGGGGCTGGCTGCTGCAGGCACCTCCCCAGTTGGGCTCAAATGTGGCAAGAAAGCTGGGAGAATCTCCCTCTGCCTGCCAGGCAGCAAAGTCTGATGCTTCTGTTCAGCCAAGTGCGTTGGCTCTCGGCAGTGTGCACAGGGAGGAAGCTCTGGGCTGTGTTACCAGCAAAGGGGACAGAGCCTCTGGAGCTCTAGAGAGTTCTTCACCTGTTGGGCTGAGGGAGGGCTAGGAGGATATAGTCCACCTGCCCTTTCTCCTAAGGAGAGAGCTCCATCCAACTCTTGCTCCTCTGGCACTCCTCCCACTGCTGGCCAGTCTTTCCAACTGCCACCTCTTTTTTGGGTCTCAGAACCAGCAGAGCACACCTGTCCTCCACAGGCAGCTAGAGTCTCAGCCTCTCAGAATATTGGAGCTGTCCCTGGTGTCCAGCCCCACTAATCACTAGAACCCAATGTAATGTGGACTCATGCTCCCAGAGCAGATCCCCAGGGCCAGGTGTTCGGTGTTCCTGGTCTCTTTTCCCCTCCCTGCTCTGTTCTCTTTCTTTTGCCTGTGGGCTAGGGTAGCAGGAGGACTTTGGTCGCGCTTGATCATGGCTCTGCCAGTTTCTTACCCTTTTCTGTGTGGTCTTCTATTCTTCCCCAGGTGTAGGTGGTCTCTTCTGCAGTCTTCAGGTCATTTTCAGGTTTAGTTATATTTGCTGTATTTTCTTCTTTCATGTGAATTGGGGAGGAGGGTTCCACCTTGCCTTCCTACTCCACCATCTTTTTCTCCCCTTATATCTTTTGAATCAGGGATTTTGTTCTCTTTGGGTACATTCCTAGAAGTGCAGTTACTGGGCCATATGATATTTCTATTTTAAGCTTTTTGAGGAACCTCCATACTGCTTTTCACAGTGGCTATACCAATTTACATTCCCACCAACAATGTAGGAGGGTTCCCTTTTTCCACATCCTTGCAAACATCTGTTATTTCTTTTCTTTTGGATAGTGGTCATTCTGAGTAGTGTATCACTGTGGTGTTGATTTTCATTTCCCTGATGATTAACACATCTTTTCATGTGCTTGTTGGTCATCTGTGAATACAGGATATATATTCATTTATTTCTTCAATGGTGTGTGATAATTTTCTCAACAAAATTCTTGAACATCATTTGTTCATTACTTAACAGTTTTTGTGTTTGCAAATGGTGTTTTTTTCTTTATACTTTGTAGTTGATTTAGCTGGTTTTTAGAGATAACATTTTTTGTATGTTAATCTTGTATATAGCAACTTTAATGAATTCTTTTTAGTACTATGAGTTTATTAGAAACTTTCCTTGGCTTTTCTATGTAGTTGATCATATCATCTCTAGAGATAGTTTTGTCTTTTCCTTTTTAATGTTTATTCCACCTGTAGTATTGAATAGCAAGCTTCCTTGATTATTCCTGACTTAGGAATGCTTCAATAGTTTCACCGTTTAGTGTTTTGAGAGTTATTTTTAGCCAGATTTAGGAAGTGCCCTTCTATTCCTCATTTTCTAAGATTTTTTTTAATATGAATGAATATGGACACTTCTTGAATGTACTTTTGGTCTCTAATCTTTTTTTTTATCACTGATATCCAATCTTATATTGGTTTCAGATATACAACACAGTGGTTCAGCAGTTACCTATATTATTAAATCCTCACCCCCTGTAGTGTGGTTACTATCCGTCAATGTAGAAAGATATTACAGAATCATTGACTATATTCTCCATGCTGTACGACCGTCCTCGTGACCAACTTACATTATGATTGGGAATTATTGTGTCCAAGTAAGGATTTTTTTTAAACTAATCTAAGACAAAATCTATAGGTAAGAGGTGGTTCCACATTAGCCTTCCAGCTCTGCTGCCTAGGGTACATGCCCTCCTTAAACTGAGTACTAGCATCACAAACTCAAGTAGTTCTTATTCCCAAATCTTGCCATAGGGTCATCCTATCCTCATTCAAGACAGGGAGGTAGGGCACAGGGAAGAAGAGAGGAGTAGATGTTGTGTAGGTCCCAGCAGGTTTGTCACATGCCCTGAACTTGAGTAGAGCGATTGCATTTAGGGGGAGGATTGGGCCTGGGAGCAGCAGTTCATGTTCCCTTTTTTATTAATAGAATTAACTTGATTGCTCTGCTGACACAAAATAGTGACATTGGCAAAAAAAAAAATTAAAACTCATAATACACAGCTACAATAAAGAATGAATAACTGATTATTGTCCAATAAGCAGTTAAAATAGTATTTAAGATTGGAAGTACACAAGAAAACTGTCCATGCCTTGAAAGGGTGTTACCAAATTATACAAGAGTTATAAAATTTTATATAACATTTACAGAACAAGTGGAACGTAAAGAAACATTTCTAAGCTATCGAAATTTTTTTTAAATCAACCATTGGACTAGAGGAATAACCAAATTGTCTTTTTCTTCTCTCCAATAAAAATATTATAAATATTATCATGTTATCTATTTATAATAATGGATATTGTAATATGATTATATTAAGCTATAAAATTATTAATAAAGAGTAGTCACCAAAATAGAGGGAAAATATTTTACAGAGGTTTTTCAGGCAGCTCATTAATAAAAATAGTATGCTGATATTCTGGATTTTGAGAAGTTTAAGGTATTTATCAGTTTTTGAAATTTATAATTTAGCATTTCCTTTATCATCCATCTTTCATGAGCATGACAAAATGCCTAGCAGGCTCTGTTTTTTTCATATAAGACTGGGAAATAAATATGACAAAATGGTCACAGCTGTGCCTTCTGAGGATCAGAATGGGAGTTTAGATTGTTATTTTTTGTGGGTTTTGGGGGTCTTCTTAAATTACTTAAAATACTTTTTTTAGTAATATGTTGCTTTAAAAAGAGAGGACATTACAGTTAGAGACAGATCAGGGCTCTACCAAAACTCTTGTACTCACAAATCCTGTGAATGTAGCAGATGCTGTCCTTGATCTGAGCTGGAGTTTTTGTCTACAGAATATGCATTATATCACCAGTCCGTCCTATTACCTAGGTTTTATACCAGGATGGAAATAAGAGCTAAAAGGCTTTTTAAATTATAAAATAATAAGCATAGTATTAATTATTCCATTCACATTCTTAATTTTAGAAACATTTTGTTGGCAGGGATGTATCTTATAATTTCCCAAAATGATAGAACTAAAGTAAACCTGGATTTTCTTCAATTCTACATAGTTAGTTTTGCTCTGAATCACAACCATTTATTCTCCATTTTATTGATTTGAAATGCATCCTAGGGAGAGCCAGATTACACTTCAGTAATTTTGTGACATGTGTTAAGATGGCAGCTGTACCCAGAAATTTCTAATGATAATCCTATAGTCACATGAGTCTTCTATTTTTTGTCTCCTTTCAGGTGAATGGTGATATTCCCCCTCGGTTAAAAAAAAGTGCACATGAAATCATCCTGGACTTCATTAGATCAAGACCTCCTTTAAATCCAGTATGTAATTTGACATACTCCCCTTGATTGGATATTGTAAAAAAGCAAACTATTCTCCTATGGTGTGTAATCTCTAGGACTCAGCTTTTAAAGTAGTTAGTTTTTACAGTGAACTTTATTCTCAGAGTGGTGAAGCCCAATTGTGAATTACATTCTTAAATCATAGAAAAATACTTAAAATTATTCAATGTAAGACTGTCTTAGGATCTTTTGACTCAAAGCAACCTGAGTTATGCTTCAAAATCTGGTCAAATACCTCCTAGAATAACAGGCAAATATAATACTAAATAGTTCCTGGTGTGGATTGCCCTTCTGATTTACTTTATGGTGCTAGTACCCCTCGATTAAATTGTCATTTTGATACTATCTTACAGTAAATCCACCTTACTGTACATCCACTTATATTAATATTATTCTCCTGTTAACAGGTTTCTTTCTAGTGACCATAGAATATTCTCATCTGGTTTGAATGTTGGTTTGTGTTTCCTCTGTTCTTCACTTCTTTCCCCTGGCTCAATAGTCATTGCTCACAAAAGCCTCTCAAACCTATGTTCATTAAATAACGAGAAAAAGAATGATATTTCTTCCCCAGATTGTATACATCTAAAGTGTAATTAATGATCCATGTTATAAATCTTTTTCAAATAAAGGAAAGAGGCCACCTAGAAAATAATTTTAAGAAGGCAGGTCATGATAGAGCAGAAAGAGCATAGAGTCAAATGAATCTGGATTTGCACACTAGCTTCACAATTTAGTAGCCATATGTCCCTGCGTGAGTTAATCAGCTTCTCTGAGCCTTTATTTCCTCAACTATAGAGTGAAAATAATAATCTTAGAAGGCTGTGATGACTAACTCAAAAGTGCTAGTTTCAAAACAATAATAGGACAAGTAAAATATAGCTTACATTTCAATTGATCGCCTGTCATATGGTAGCATATAGGGAACATAATTATAACTTTAGCAAAACTAAATCCTTAAAGTTAGTTGAGTGTAATGACTAAATCACGGGTGAAATCTATTTATCTCCCCAGTGCTTGAAAATACTTTTATTAAGCAGTGTTGCAATCAATAAACTATAATTTCATGATGCCGTACTATATGACCAGACTTTAGTGTAAATTATTTAAGGACAATTACTCAAGTCTCTAGCCATTACATTTTTTTTTCAAGGCCTCAGCCAGAAAACTGAAACCCACTCCACCACGGCCACGGAGCCTTCACGAAAGAATATTGGAAGAAATCAAAGCAGAAAGAAAGCTGCGGCCTGTCTCACCAGAGGAAATTAGACGTAGCAGATTAGGTGAGTCAAGTGCTTACCGCACTCCTGGCCTAATCATCCTCTTGAGAAAGTGTCTCTTTACCACCAGCCCAGTGAAAAATAATGGTTTAATGGTGCAAAGTAAAGCTGGTCTCCTTTCCTATCTCTCCCCCTCTCTTTCTCTCACACTCGCATGCACACAC